>NC_137858.1:27761455-30212705 GCF_948465745.1 Chenopodium album | reverse complement strand
AATATCTGGTTATTTCATAAATGTTATTGCTAGATCTGATCCACCTATTCAAATGTTTTACTTAACATGTACTTATAGCTAATGATCTTTGATTTTGCAATCAAGAAAAAATAATAAAAATTTTATAATTGGAAAGTATATGTTAATACAAATTTATTGACATCTTAATTGACAATGTACAAAGATTCAAAGTGTAGTCAAATTTAGAAATAAGAAGTTAAGAGAGTAAAGCACAAATACGGTCCTAAACTTTAGTATTTGTGCACTTTTAGTCCCTCAACTATCAATTGTGCATTTTTGGTCCCTCAACCACCATATTTAGTGTTTCTAACATAAAAGTTGAGGGACTTTGCCTAGTCAGCAAAAGTTTAGGGACCTTGAGTCAGCAATTTTTTTTTTTTTTTTTTTTTTTTTTGTCAGATTTATTTATTTAATAAGAATCTTTATATGTGAGGTGGCTAATGTGATGATGAAAAAAAGTTTAGGGCTGAAATTAGCCACATTGAATCAGTATAACCAAAACTAAATCATTAATTAGAAAACTAAAGTAATTAAATTAAAAACAATGTTCTTCAATATTAAAACCAATTAAAAATCTTTTGTTCTTTTGATTGAAAAAAATTTAATCTTTATCTATCTTTTCATGGCTTCCTCTCTCTCCCCCTCTTCCCTAACCTTAACCCCCCTTCCAATTTTCTCTCTCCTCCCTTCTCCCCTAGTCCCATGGCTTACAACTCCCTCATCTCCTTCGACAATGGCTCCCACCCGACCACCCCTAAAAAAATTAGCCAAGCTCCGACAATGGCTCCCTTTTCTCTCACAACCACCACACCACCACCACTACTCGATCGATTTGCGTCCGTTCTCATCATAGTCGCCGCCTTCCACCTTATCAGTTCGTCGCCGCCTCCTTTTCCCCTTTTTAAAGTTACTGCCTCATTTTCCCTTTTCAAGATTTTCGATTCGCAATTAGGGCAGGGTTTGATATTTTTTTTACCAATATGGGTGAGGTATTGGTGGTTGTGCGTTTCTGATCTTTGCGACGGTAAGGTGGGTTTCAGATCTAAGAGGTGGTGATGATGAGTTTGGGATTTGGTTCGCTGGTGGTGCTGGTGACTGGTGATGTGGCGTTTTGGTTTGTTAATGGTGGTTAGTGATATGGGGGTTTCGGTTCGTTGGTGGCCTGGTGGGTGGTGACGTGGGGTTTCAAGTGGTGGTGATGAGGTGGGGTTTCGATCTTAGGGGTAGTGATGTGGGGTTTCAGATCTCGGTGGTGCGTAGTTAGATTGTAAGAGGGTGGTTACTGGGTGGGGGTGTTGCTGGTGGTGCAAGTTGGTCGGGTCGGTTTTTGTTGGTAGTGGAGGAGTTTCAGATGTAAATGGTGGTGAGAGAGTGGTGATACAAGGTGGGTTCTGGTGGTGTTTAATGAGTTATTATTTACTAATTAAAGTTTCTTTCTTATTTTAGTCAAAGTAAGTAATAAATATTAATATCAATAGTTGAAAAAAAAAAAGAAAAAAGATAAATAATAACTCATGGTCCCTAAACTTTTGCTGACTAGGCAAAGTCCCTCAACTTTTATGTCAGAAAAACCAAGAGTGGTGGTTGAGGGACCAAAAATGCACAATTGAAAGTTGAGGGACTAAAAGTGCACAAATACAAAAGTTCAGGGACCGTATTTGTGCTTTACTCGAAGTTAAGAACTAATCTTTTCAAAAAAAAAAAAAAAGTTCAGAACTGATCATAGCATATGTGTTGGTTCATATTCTTGCACAAGAGATTTTTTTTTTTTTTTAATGCAAATGTGGGTTAGAACCCTTTATTAAAAAGAAAAAACAAGCAAATCAAGCTACAAACCGTGGCCATGCCACACCTATAGCATCCTCCCTTAGAAGACTATTTATTTCGATCGGAGGTGCATCGAAATAAACAACCCTCTCCTCTTGGATGACCCCCATATTGGCAAGTCGATCCGCAATTCTATTATCCTCCCTATAACAAAAAACAAAACTAAGAGAATTATTAAAGAAATTAACTAATCTACAGCAAGAAGTGAGCACATGAGTACAAGAAGAGATTACTTGTACTCGTAATTTCCCTTTCAAATGAAGATGTTAGTAAGAACAACCGAAGAGAACTGATATGAACTCATATTTAAGTTATATTCCTCTTCTGTCAAAAAAAAAAAAAAAAAAAAGTTATATTGCTCTTCACCCTTCTCTTATTAAATGTACGTTTCAAATCATATTATGTTCCATAATTTTTTTTTTTTCACGGTAAACTACGGGGAGGGGCCCCCTTCCTATCACAGGAAAGGGGGCTATGAGGAATCGAACCCCCATCACATGGGGGGGAGATGGAGGGATTCACCACCCTTCCATCTCCTCATTCATATTATGTTCCATAATGTATTTCTTTTAGTTGCATCAAATTGACTTTTTACTCTATTTTCATATTAATTCTAACCATGTATCATTATTAATATATAAAAATATATTGACATATACTTTTAATTTTGTTACGAGTATAATTTATACTTAAGGTAATTTTAAAGCATTGAATTATACGAATAACTTATAAATATTTAACAACTCATACTAGAATTTTTAAAAATAAAAGAAAATTAAAACTTAATAATTCAAACAAAATTACTTTACAAAAATGTAAACCAAATCATTTCTTATAAAATACTCCGTATGAACTTGAAAAGAACAAGACAATTTAAACTAGACCTTTTCTTTAAAAATAAGGCGAAATGAACAAGACGCTATTAAGCAAACTATAAAGTTACGTGGACAGTCCAAAACATAAATGTAAGGTGTTACAGCTAAGCTTTTGTTTTGTTCGAACTCCCCACCACTCCCTCTATAAATAAACCCCTCCCCATTCTCTCACACCCTTCTCTATTCATTTTCCATTTGTATTAATATCACATTTAAATCCTCCGATTTTGGAGAAAAAAAATCACAACGACCCATTTCATTTTCCTTATCATTTCTCAAATTTAAACTATTATTATTAATCTACCAAACAAACATAATTTCTCAATAAATTTGAATTTCTGGGTATACAATATGGTGGTGGAAAATATGAGGATGTTGAGGTTAATGGAGGAAAACAGAGATACAACAATGGCGGACGAAGACGACGAAACAAAGACGATAAAGAAAGTGTTAAATGAAGGATTAATTGAACCCATTAAACTTGTAGTTGGCTTCGCTCTTACGTCCAAAAAGAGGAAGAGTTTTTTACAACCAAAGTTTGAAGGTCTTGCTAGGTAAATTTAATCATAAACTTAATTTTTTTTTTGGTTTGTTTGAAAATTAAGGTACCCCTTTAATTGATATTAATATTTTGTTTGATTTTATAATTCTTGAATTTTGATTTTTGATAGTTGCATGTCTCGTGAGATCCATTTTTTCTGGTGGGTGGTTGAGTCTTCTTTCTTTTTCTTCCCTTTTTTGTGCTCACATGTTGTTTTTCATATTTGAAATGGGTTAATTTCTGGAAAATATTTATAGTTTTTGTCTTTTGTGTTGTCGTAAAAAGAGCCACATACGACGATATGATACGGTGTAGATGGGATTGTAGGTATAGCGAAAGACTTTAACCAATTAAACTAGTTTGTGTTATCGTATTGCTTTTATCTTGTACAATAGAAATTGCGGATATTTATTGGGTTGCTTTGCTTTTAATCCATATAAACTACGAAAACAGCTAATTGTCTGATTTTAGTTGGGTTGATTGAGGCTGATATTGCAAGGTTATTGAGATTTTAGTTTTGTAGGATTAAATAATTTTATTCTGTGTTAGTTACAGATCATGAATGAATATTCAGCCGACAAATTGTGCTTGCCTTTTATTCTGATATCTTTGCATTTGATTATATAAAAAATGGGTTGGAAAGCATGATTTCCTAATGTAAACTGTGTCAGTGAAATCTGGGTTGAAGCTGTTACAATCGTTTGATATGTGGTATTCCCTTAATTTAACATTATATTATCCTTGGTCGGAATCACAATTGATAGTCATACCTCATAATGACGGTGTAATTTGAACTAGTAATGTCGCAATTAAATCATGACATTGATTGCTAAGTGCAATTTGTGCTAGTAATGCGACAACTAATTTTGTAATAATGATTGTGGAGTGTAATATGAGCTAGTAATGTGACAACTAATTTCGTGATATTTTGAGTAATGAGGATTGTGAAGAGCCATTTGGATTCTTAAATTATTCTGGTATCTAATTAGCTATTTATTCTCATCCACTTGCACATTCCCGTGCTTTCGTGGTTTTTTTTAATAAGAAAACTCTAATAGTTTCTTGATTTGTTTGAACTTTGTGGGCCAGATTTTGTGATCATATCAAAAAGATTATAAAATCATTAACGACACGACCCTTAGAATCTCCTGTCACAATTTAAAAACGAAGTAATTGTGTGAATTTCTGCCAGATTTGTGGCAATGTTTTATTGAAGAGATATGTTTTTGCCAGATAATCAGTAATCAGATGAGTTTTTTACATTATTTTTCCTTATCTTTGAAGGGGGTTTTTGGCTTCATTAGCAAAATATATTGGTGGATTCTCTAATAATCTGTCAACATGCTTTTGGACCTCACTTTTCGTTACTGATTAGTGCTGTAGCTTGGTGGAGTTTAGGAATTCAAGTAGTGTCCTTTATTTGTCCGTGTTGTTGATACATGTCAATATGTCATTTCAACAGATTAGTCTCGAATAGACTAATTATGTTGTCGAATAATAACCTTGTTCCTGTTAGTGAAAGACAATGTGCCCATTTGTTGGAGAATGTATGTTTGCCTTTTCTTTTGATTAAGATCTATATGATGAAAAGTGTTGCTTGTACTATGCTTGATACCTAATGCAAAAATGTTCTACCCTGTCCACTCTTATTTAAAATTGTTTGTACACTACGGGAAAATAGTTTATTTTTCGTTGGTGTGCCCCTTCTAATGCTACTTAAATATCACGCTTTTGATTAGAGTGACATAAGGTTTGAAGAGAGTAGCTGAAGACTTTTTGTGATTGCAATATAGAAAGAAGTTGTAATTGTGTCTACGTTGCTCCCTTTTTTTAATTATTAAGTGTTTGCAAATTTAATATTTCCTTACTTGGCTTACATATGTCACAAGGTAGCTGTTCGCATTTCCAAAAGTTTCAATCTTCGATTTAATGGGTTTCATCGTTTTATTATATATTAGAGCATTTTTTGTTACCTTAATGGCTGCTAAATATACACTTTCTTGTCATTTTTAATCCAGCTCAAGTTGTAGGATGCCAGTGCTGGGTCTTGTCTGTTATAAATGATATTCATGCCATGCCTAAATGATATATAACACATACCTACTTATTATTTCTGTATCCTGTAATATGGCATTAATCTATATCAAATGTCTGCAGACTTAAGGGAATTGTATTTGTTGCTATTGATCAAGACAAACCACTTTCCGAACAAGGTCCATTTGACGTTGTATTGCACAAGGTAAAGATATATGCATTTTCGCCAGTCTTCGAAATTTAGCTCTTTCCTCAGCTATATGCGAGAGGATGGACTTTTTGACAGTTTTTACGATACCTAATACATTTGTCTCCCATATAATTTTGTTGCAGTTGTCTGGAAAGGAGTGGCAGCAAGTTCTTGAGGTTAGTGATATTGTCTGATCTTGTCATCATTAAAATGTTTATGATTAAATTCATTGCCTTATTATACGTTTCATTTATGTGTCCCATGCTAAAATTTATTTAGAAAATTTAGATGTTTCTTTATGCTACCTCACTCATCAGGAGATGTTCACTTTGTCTGAAGGTGCCTTGTGATAAAATACATCTTTACTTGTTTGAAACTTTTCCCTATGTGATATTAATTGCAGAGTCCCCTTCATCTGCTTCCAACCATGACCTGGTATTGACAGGCTGAAGCCCAAATTTAACTGTGAGTGAGGTCTGAGGATGTTTCCTCTTCCTTGGCCTTTTCTACTTGATATTTTGAGGTTCACAACTTCACATAAAATTATAAAGTGTGTTTAAACCATGTTAATTTTCTTGAGAGTTGAGTCTTGATCGTAGAAATTTTTTTCCTCTGTTGGATTCTATTATATAATTATGTTTATCTGTTTATCAAGGTAACTTGGATATAAGTTGCGTACTTGTGGTTGATTAGTTTTTCACTATCCACTTTTTGTGTAATTCTGGAGTTGTTTCAAATATTTAATGGACTCTTCATCCTTCAGAGGCTAGAGCTCCTGGATGATAATCTCATAGGTTAAGCATGATTTTGCTGTCTACTGCAATTATCGGTTTAAACTTGTGTAACGTTTTTGCCCTTCATACCCCTTAATATGTATCATATGTATATTTGTAGGATTACAGGCAAACACATCCTGAAGTTATTGTCCTAGATCCACCAGATGCCATAAAACATCTACACAATCGGCAGTCAATGCTACAGGTTGTTGCTGACTTGAATCTGTCTGACATTTATGGTAAGTCATGTAAAACATGGATTATACTCCACATCGATCCTTGTGATAATTATTAGGTCAGGATTTTATAATTTGCCAGCATGAACTAAACTTATGATGATAAATTGTGCAGGAAATGTTAATGTTCCCCAACAATTGGTTATAAAAAAGGATGCTTCATCCATTGCTCTTAAAGTTGCCAAGGAAAGGCTGAGGCTTCCTCTTGGTATGTTACTATGTTAATCAATCTTTGTATACTTCATAGATAATATTAGCTTGTAATTGGGGCTATAATTATCATAAGGATATTGCCACTGAAATTTTTGCAGTTATGACTTTTCTATGTTTATTGGGTCATGCATAATTAACAGAATGATATGTGTATCGTTCCCCATAAGTCCATTACACACTAAAATAAAATAATGGAAAATGAACAAGGAACTCAACAAATATTTATTTAAAGTATAAAGTAAAACCTTTTGTATCTTCCCAATGAATGACCATAAATGACATTATTTCAGTTGCAAAGCCCTTAGTTTCGGATGGGAGTGCAAAATCACATGAGCTATCACTCGCATATGATCAGTATTCTCTTCAGAAACTTGAACCACCGCTCGTATTGCAGGAGTTTGTGAATCATGGTAATTTCTTTAATCTTTACTACCTAATTTAATTATATATATTTATTCCCTAGTAATCTGTTTCTGAGTTCTGATAGTGTCCAATGGATTTGATGCATTTAGGTGGTGTTTTATTCAAAGTTTTTATAGTTGGAGAAGCTATAAAAGTCGTGAGGCGATTCTCTCTACCTAATGTTAGTAAACGTCAATTGTCCAGAACCAGTGGTGTGTACCGTTTTCCAAGAGTGTCTTGTGCTGTAGCCTCAGCGGATGATGCAGAACTGGATCCTGATGTTGCTGGTAAAGACTCTAACTGATCTTCCTATGCACCTTTGTCAATCCATTGCTACATCCCTTAGAAAATTTCCCTCCTTAATCCTAACCTTGTATTTTTCTTTTTTTTTTCGAAAACTTCTTGCAGAACTACCCCCTAGACCTTTACTGGAAAAGTTAGCCAGAGAACTACGTCGACGACTGGTAATTAGTGGTCCACATTGTTTGTACTTCCTAGTTCCTTTACACCGTCTATGTGACTTATCAGGAACTTACTCTTGCATCAATTTTTTGCATTCTTCCAGGGTCTCCAGCTGTTCAATCTAGACATGATACGCGAATATGGGACCCGCAATAACTTTTATGTTATTGATATCAACTACTTTCCTGGTAAGCTGACTCATCTTTGCACTGCAAAAATGCATTTCTTATTGACAAATTATAACCTTTTTGGTACGTTGTTTTCTTTACACATCCTGATGTTCGTCTTATCTTTTGAGAGGGTTTGGTTGGATCATATTTCATTTTTATCTATTTGGTACCAATATCACAATATGCCCCACAACTATCTTTAAATTAAGATACAGAAGTATGGCTAAGAAAAAGTAGAAGAAAAAATTGAATAAAGACAATGCAAAAGATATTAAATGCTGTGGATAACTTGTATTTACTTTGTGTATGTATGGTTTATGCAGGTTACGGGAAAATGCCAGAATACGAGCATATATTTACAGACTTCCTACTAAGTGTGGTCAAGAGGAATAAATTAAATAATCATCTAACAACTGGACGGTAAAGTCTTTGAACTTTAGAACAATCAAATCTTTTCGAAAACAGCATAATTGTGTTTTCAGAAGAGACTCCTGTGAAAGAGGAAAGATCAAAGGTCGTGTTTCTGTAGCAAGCATTCACAAGAACTGCTTGGATTTGATAAGGGGGGATTTGTACAGCTAACTATTGTGTGGCCCTTTCTCATTGAAGGCGTATAACCAATGACTGGTGTTCCTTTCAGCCTCCAATCACTTGTAATTACAGACTGCTACGAGCCTATGAGCGCAAGCTGAACCAAGCTATCAAAGTACAGCAACCCATCGAATAATGATGAACATCTATCCTTGGTTGTATCCCTTTCTAATTTTTAGTTTTATCCTCCTGCTCTCAAGCTGAGTTCCTTGCCATGTAAAGAACAGGCCGACCCTTGTACAAAGTTTTGCTGCATATCTGGTAATGAAATAAAAAGTGAACCTTTTCAACTGTTGATCGATTTATTTCTTGTTATTTATATATAGTACTTATGTTGGACTACAATTGACTTGTTCTTGGACATATATGTTCCACAAATTCTCTGACTCTCTCTTGCCCTGCACCATCACTGATCAGCATAATTTTTGAATATGGCTATCGGTTTTCTTGCAGCTGCATAACTCAGCTGTTGCCTATTGGTAACCATTATAAAGTTTCTGTCATGTGTTTTCTATAATCGATCAATTGATTGAGGACTTTGCAGTTTACATTTGTTTAGGATGCTGGTTTTTTTGGATGGTTGGAGCTGTGTTCCTTTTTATTCTGATTGCTAAGTCTTCTTTCTGTATTCATGTTCTGGTGCTATGAGCATATGATTTCTCTGTTAATTATGTTCGATTATATTCATATGGTGCTTTAAGAAACTTGGGCTTTTGAGAAATAAAAGCATATAACATCAATCAATTACATAGTATTATTTTTGAAAGACATCAATTATAACATCAATCAATTACACAGTATTAAAAGCAAATTTAAAGGGACACTTTACAAGGTATAATTAAAAAAATTCCCGTTGAAATTACTTTCTTGAAAAAAAATCATTGCTATATAAAATTAAAGTTACATTTAGATTATGACTTTTACTTTATATAAAATGTAAAGTAAATCTCCTAAAATATCAACTTGCACATTATTACTATTACAAATTTAAAGATTTTTTTCTTACATGTTTTTATTGTTTTAGTATGGGTTAATCGATTTAATTTTTTTTACATAAATATGCTTTTGTTATAATTATTCAATATCCGTGCATTTTACGGGATTTAATCTAGTGTTTACAATAATCGACTTTGTTATCTAGAGAACTGAAGCAAAATGATTTCAACAAAAATTGTTAATTCTATTTTAAACAATTGAATGTTGGCAACACAACAACGTTACAACGGCACAAAAATTATAACAAATAACATCAACTGAGAGACATTTACAAGGTTATCAAGATATAATACGAGTAACATTGAAGAGAAAATTGACATTTGAATTGAATATTAGACAAATGGATTATAATAATGCAGAAATCATGAACAAAAAGTAACAAACAAATTCTTAAATGGACCTGGTTCACACTAATTTATTGTGGACCACTGACATTAGAGAAACTATGGTTGTTTTATTAATTAAAAAAAAAAAGTCACGATAATAAAATGAAGGTCACTATGTTGTAAATAAAAGTCATTTTGTAATATATAGGTTATAAGAGGTTAATTTTTTTAATGAAATATTTTATAAGGTCAATATAAATAATAAAAGTCACTATCTTAAAATTAGGGTCATAACGTCGTATTTCAAGTTCACAATAGTATTAAACATTATACAACTTTTAATAAAGATTAATATGTTAAAAATAAGGTTACTATGTAAAAAATAAGGGTCACTATGTTCATATAATGTCAGTTGCGTGTGTATAAACCTCGGGTCCGACCAGGTCCACGCAAGTATTTCTGGTTAAGAAAATTGTGACATACTGCATAATACCTTTTGATCATTTTAGCCGACGAGTGCATAAAAATTTTGGTTCAAGGTCTTGGGCATGATCCAAAATTTCTTGGCCATTGTCTGTTGTTGGAGTGTATGTCAGTATGTGCATACATGAAGTGTAACTGTGTAAGCGGATTAATCAAGCAAGGTTAACCCTTGGTCATAATACAAGAACATTCTAGAGAATACTTGAAATTGGAAGCAATTGAAAGTACGTAATGACTCCAGAGATTTCTAGAACATTATAATTAAACAAAAAAAAAAAAAAAAAAAAAAAAAAAATGAGAATGAAGTTCTGGAGTCTAGCCATTTGTTTCCTCCACCATCTTCAACCATAAATATTGGTGTTTGGACATCGTTGTAGGAACAATCCATCCACATCCTCCAATATTACCCCAAGAATTCAATCCTCTTATACTATACTCTAAAAGTTTCTTCTATATAATGACAATATTATATGGATATCCGCTGACCCGCTAAATAAATAGATAAAAACCTGAATTAAACGAATGAGAAGCAGGTGATGAATAGAGCGAATGATGGATCGGATCAGAGGTGGATGATATTATCACCTGCTAACTATCCATCCACCCATCTAACCTATACTAAATTTTTTACCAACGAGTTTCAATAATACAATATGAAATGTGCAAAAGAAATTATGATAATTGTAGATATTTTTTCACTTTATTTATTCATTTATTAGTCGTCCGCTCCACCCGTTTCATTTGCGAATGATTGATAAATGGATATGGATAATGGGTAAAGCGGATGACAGATGAATGTGGATGAAGTGATTAAAATAATGGCTGAATGCGAGTGAACATCCACCCAATCTGAATCCGATCTACTGTCATCTCTATTTCTATATAATATTACAACTTAGAAAAAATTAACATGAAAACCAAATAGTCGATAACTTCACAAGATTTATGTGTTACTAACCCAACTCTTGGCTTAAAAACCTAACAAAGTTACATAACTTATGAAAAAAGGAAGAACATGACAATGTACAACGGGTAAAGGACATCATTCATCCCAGCGATTTCTTTATTTATTGCTGAATAATGTCGTTCAATAGTCTACTACTTTACTACATTTTGAACATGAATGTAAAAGTAATCAGAAGGTTTTGTGTGAGTCCGTTTCACATGAGTTAAATTTATAATGCATACTCCCATCTCCTACTTACTGTCACTGCTCAGCCGCCCCTGACGGCCGGCGACCTTCTCCCTTCCATTCCCAGGTGTCGGCGACCCTCCACCGACCCCCATGGCCCCACCCATAACCCGGCGTCGGCGACCCCCTGCCTTTGTTTAACCGAATTATACACCCCTTCTCAACGACGAGAGGACGAACACCAGCCTCTGAAGTTCCTGTGCGCCAGGGACTACAAATTGGTGGCAGCCTTTGCCATGATCAAATCCACCATTAGTGGAGGAAAGAGTTCAAAATCGACGAGTTGCTAGAGGAAGACTTGGGGAATGATCTAGAAAAGGTAGTGTTCAAGCACGGGTTTAGCAAAGAAGGTCACCCAGTATGTTACAATGTTTATGGTGCTTTCCAAAACAAGGAATTATATCAGAAAACAATCTCTGATGAAAAAAACAAGGCAGATATTTCTGAAATGGAGGATTCAATTCTTGGAGAAAAGTATCAGAAAGTTGGAATTTAGTCATGGAGGTATTTCAACTACGGTTCAAGTTAATGATCTTAAGAATTTTGATATATATAACCTAATATCTGATATATATATATATATATATATATATATATATATATATATATATATATATATATATATATATATATATATATATATATATATATATATATATATATATATATATATATATATATATATTTATATATATATATATAACCTAATTTCTGACAAAAATAATATAATTTCTGATATTTAAATTTTAATATCTGACCATTATAATCTAATTTTTGACAATTAAGACCTAATATCTGACAATAATAATCTAATACCTGATAAGTATAATCTAATATCTGACCATTATTCTCTAATTTATGACACTTAAAATCTAATATCTGACTATTATTATCTAATTTCAGACAATTAAGATTTTTTTCATCAATATTTTTTTTTTCTGTTTGTATGACCGGACTCACGTGAGTCCGTTCTACACAAAACTTTACCGAAAGTAATTAGCCATTGATGTGACCAATCTGTAAAGCTTGAGTGTTATTAGCAAAGTTATAATGATCCAAGAAGCCTGCCATAGTTTTTTAAAAAAAGAAAAAAATTGATACAAACAATTGTACATCTTAAGAGGGGATTAAAGAAAAAAATTTATATCATCTTTCGAATTTATACTAACACACTTTAGATTAATACACAATCCGTACCTTGTGGATATTGTAGCACGGTGCCAAAACATATTGCAAATCTTTATAATGGCTTTTTACGGTGAACAAGCGAAGTTGTTGGGTTAAAATCCATAAGTTGGTTAAGGGTTATCCCCAATTGGGTTGGATATTTTGCTAGTAAAATTTGCGTGTTTAATTTTGAATTACTTTCTGCTTTTATTTTATTTATAAAAATCATTCACTTAGGCAGTATTACAATTTACCCCCTCTTGTATACGTTGTAGTTATTCATCTAAATTATCAATTTCTTGCATGGGAGGAATTTTAAAAAAAAAAAAAAATAGTATATCAAATTTCCTTTAATTTATGAGTTTGAAAACAAACTTCATGAAGAACTAACCTTTATTTTCTTATTTTCACCAATTTCATGAGCAACTAGCTTTATATATATATATATATATATATATATATATATATATATATATATATATATATATATATATATATATATATATATATAAAAGTATTGTGTAGAACGGACTCACGTGAGTCTGATTATGAAACAGAAAAATATCTAATTCCTGACGAAAGTTAACTTATTCCTGACTAGAATGATTTTATTCATGATCAAAAATAGCTAATTCCTGACGAAAATTAACTTATTATAATAGTCAGATATTAGATTATAACTATCAGATTTTAGATTATAATGGTCAGAAATTAGATTATAATAGTCATATATTGATGTATAAGTATTAGATATTAGACAATATTAATCATACTAAAAAGATGAAAACAATAGCTGGTGAACAAAACTGGAAATGAGCACGGAGCACGGAACCGAGATCAAATTTGCAGGAAGGAAAAAAACAGCTAATGGAACCCATTACCACACCAATTTCAATGACAATATACATAATCACCACACAAATTAAAATCATACCAGTAAACTAAGTACTTGTATTACATTATACATACAGTAGCCCTCAAACATGATGCAAATATAAAGCAACTATAATTTCAAAAGACAAATTAGTACTCCAACAACAAGCCTTGAGACTGGAAATGAACAAATTTTTAGCCCAACAACAAAAGAGAAGGGAATGAAACACTGAGAAGCGACAAAACAACACTGAGAATATCCTTGGTTATTTCCCTCAAAGAACTGAACCTTAGAGGTAGGAATTTGGGTCTTTCATTGATGGGTTGTTCGGGTTTGAATTCGGGTTTCTGAGTTTTCTCGTTGACGGAAAAGGGCATGAAACGATTGGGGCAAAGGTGGTGGTGGCGGTCGAGACGTCGGAGATCGGCGGAGACAAGGATGAAACGGGAGGGGATGGTTGTGTGCATTATAATCGGACTCACGTGAAACGGTCTCACACAAAACCTTCTCTATATCTATATAGAATTGAGATCATGTGAGAACCAAGGTGAATAATAGGAACTAGGAACCAATCTCATCCTTCAATCGTACTCCATCTGACGGCTCACACCTCACCCGCTTTCATTAATGTCAATTTCATAATTTCACAGATTTTCAAACTTTTTTCCAGTTTTTTTTAACTTTTAAGACAATTTCATTTACTTTATGACTGATTTTATTTACTTTCACTAATTTTTCATTTACTTTTTAGAAATGAAGCTGGGAATCGTTTGTAACATTCAAATATTACGAAAATGTCATTAATGACACGGAAAGCATGTGAGCTTTCCGATTAACATGATTTAAGGGCCTAGATTAGTTCCTAGTTCTTAATTTAGGCTTGGTTCTCATTATAACTTGGTCTTATATATATATATACATATATATACATGTATACATATATATGTACATATATATATACATATATATGTACATATGTATACATATATATGTACATATTGTAGGAGAATATAGGTACTACGCAGCGGAAATAAACATGAACCATATTCATACAGTACCTAATCCAAGGATCTTTGCATAACACATAAAGAACACATAATTGTACCTTTGAAGCGTGATTCCACGTGCGATCGAGCAAGAACAAAAGGAAATAAAAAACCCCAAGCGTGATTCCTCTACTTGGTCCACGGGCACAAGGTAAACCTCCACTAATGCTAGTTAGTCGTGACTGAACGCTTCAATCAACCTTCAACGGAGAAGAGAGACACAAGCTAACCATGAACCACCACGACGAACACCACGAGCCACCATGAGGGGCACCGCACGTACGGACGTGAAGGGGAGAGGGGAGGGCCGTGAGTGAGGAGAGTGTTAAGGGTTTTTGGGGCTTCGTTGCTTCTTTCACAATCTACTGTATGTTGATTGTTACTGCTTACTTGCAACCCTAGGCATGGATCTTATTTATAGATCACATCTCTAAATAAGAGCCTATGTCAAAAGCCCAAAACCCTTATCCTAAACACACTACTCTAGCCCAACACTCTACATGGTATGTCATAATCTCATGAGGCCCATTCATGGGCCTCTTACTTGTTTAACCCAATACCCTTGTTGTGTGACCTCATAGGATCCATTCTATAAGGATTTGGGCTATTTAACTAACCCAAAGATCAATTATCATATCTAGCACCAGATATTGACGACCCTATAGAATGAACTTATTATCTCCATAATAGTGATCCTTGATATATCTAGTACATGTACATATGTGTATATATATATATATATATATATATGTACATATATATATATATATGTACATATATATATGTACATGTACATATGTGTATATATATATGTACACATATATATACATATATATATACATATATATATATATATATATATATATATATATATATATATATATATATATACATATATATATATATATACATATATATATATATACATATATACATATATATATATATATATATATATATATATATATGTACATATATATATGTATGTATACATATACATATATATATATATATACATACATATATGTATATATATGTACATATATATATATATGTATACATTATGTATTATGTATATATATGTACATATATATATATGTATACATTATGTATATATATATATATATATATATATATATATATATATATATATATATATATATATATATATATATATATATATATATATATATATATATATATATGTATGTATATATACATATATGTACATATATATTATGTATATATATATATATATATGTATATATATATATATGTGTATATATATATGTATATATGTACATATATATATATGTACATATATACATATGTACATATATACATATATATATATATACATATATATATATATGTATATATATATATATATATATATATATA
This sequence comes from Chenopodium album, assembly GCF_948465745.1. NCBI lineage: Eukaryota > Viridiplantae > Streptophyta > Magnoliopsida > Caryophyllales > Amaranthaceae > Chenopodium > Chenopodium album. The sequence goes on along the minus strand of NC_137858.1, from coordinate 30,196,882 downwards.
TATATATATATATATATATATATATATATATATATATATATATATATATATATATATGTATGTATGTACATATATATACGTATGTATGTACATATATATACATATGTATATGTATATATATGTACATATATATATATATATATATATGTATATATATATATATATATATATATAGGGAAGGGATCCGGTAAGAACCCCTACTTATATAAGAACCCTTTCTTATGTAATAACATTTTATGTTCTAAACTTTTTCTTATGTTCTAAATTTTTTTCTATTTATGTTCTAAAATTTTTCATATATTCTAAAAGTTTTCTACTTATGCTCCAAATTTTTTCCAATGTTCCAAATTTTTTTTTAGATTATGTTTTAAATGTGTTCTTATGTTCTAAATTATTTTTTCACCTTATGTTCAAAATTTTTTCCTATGTTCTAAATTATTTTTTCAGCTTATGTTCTAAAATTTTTTCTATATTCCAAATTTTTTCTACTTATGATTCAATTAATTTCAGGGTTCTAAATTGTTTTTTAGATTATGTTCTAAATTTGTTCCTATGTTCTAGTTAATTTTTCAGCTTATATTCTAATTTTTTTCCTATGTTCAAAATTATATTTTCAGCTTATGTTATTACTTCTTACCTATGCAATAAATCATTTTTTTCAACTTATGTCCTAAATTATTTTTCTTATATTCTAACGTTTTTGGTTGCTTATGTTCTAAATTTTGCTATCTATGAAGTTATTTTTCTTATTTTCTAAAATTTTCTGCTTATGTTCTAAATTGTTTTTGTTTATATTCTAAAATTTTACCTATGTTCTAAATTTTTTCTGCTTATGTTTTAAAATTTTACCTATGTTCTAAATTTTTTTCTATGTTCTAAATTTTTTTTTATATGTTCTAAATACAAAATTTAAAAATTAAAGAAATGTTATTATTAAAGAATCATTTTAGATGGTTAGATCAAAACAAATAAAGGCTGAGATTGGTTCTTATATAAGATTGGGTAATATATATATATATATATATATATATATATCACAAAACCCAAAAAGTTTATTCAATCTTCAATTTCAATTCAATGGCAGATTGTTATACAATCGAGCAGAAGGTCAAATTATGGAGGGAGTTGATATTTTGATCTGATTCCAGACCCAATTTTTAATTTGATATCTTCAACAAGATTTTTTATGCAAAATCATTATGTTGTTGTCTTCTTGTTTTGAAGAGATTTGCGACAATAGTTTCTGAGGTTGAAGAAGAAGCTCCTTCAGCATGCTGTTAATTATGAAGAACCGAGCTCGAAACCGGAGTGGCGATTGTGGGTTCATCAGAGAAACGCCAAGAGGACAAAGGAGAAAGATTAATATGTGCACGGTGATTGCGGTTTTGGTGTGGTGGTTGGGGTTGGGGTAGCAAGAAGGGGAAAAAGGAGGGGGCTGGGCTGCGTTGGTAGGGGAAAACGTGTGGAAGGGGTCGCCGGCGGGAAGAGTGGCTGATGGGAGGGGTTGGGCTTTTGTGTGTTTTTTTTTAATTTTTTATTTTAATTTTATTATTTTTTATTTTTTTTAATTAAACTTAATGGAACTCTAACAGATTCCGTTAAGTGGTAGCAATTTTTAGCAAACTTGTTTTTGTATGGTAGTAAAATAAAATTAAAATTTTCTTCGGTAGCAAAAGTGAAATGCATGTGTTTTGCTGGAAGCAAAAGTGAAAGTTTCATTTTTATTATTCAAATATATGAATTAATAGGTCTTTGAACTTGATTATATATGGGTTGCTATCAATATCACAACTTTTTGTATGCGGCCTACTATACCGTGCAGCAGGGATTACTCGAGTTTCTCGATCAGGGGTTACTTGAGTTTCTTGTTTAGGGATTACTCGAGTTTCTCGGTTAGAACTGGCAAACAGGTCATTTAGGTCGGGTTCTGGTCGGGTCAATTCGGGTCGGGTCAAGTTCGGGTCAGCACATGTTCGGGTCGAGTCGGGTGAATTTCGGGCTAGCACTTCTGGTCAAGTTCGGGTCGTGTTAGTTTGGGTCAGGATAGTTCGGGTTGAGTCAATTTTTAGGATCAATTTTTGGGTCAATTTCGGGTCGGGTCAATCTCGGGTCGAGTTAATTTGGGTCAGGTCTATTCGAGTTAAGTTTGTGTTGGGTCACCAAAATAAAATAACTATAAAAAAAATGTTGGAAAATTAACGTAAAATCTTAAAAAAAATAAAATAAAAATCGTGAGTACCTATTACTTAGGAAAGAAAGAAGCCCAAACTAAATAATTCACCATTTCACCCTTAAAAGCTCAAATAAATGAACTCTAATGGACCTATTCACTTAGGTTCGGGTCAATTCGGGTCAGGTCGGGTCACTACGGGTCGGGTTGATAAGGGTCAATCAATTCGGGTAAAAATTGGGTCGGGTCACTTCGGGTTTCGGGTCATTTCAGGTCGGGTCAAGTTTGGGTTTCGGGTCAATTTCAGGTCAGGTCATTCGGGTTGGGTCACTTCAGGTCATCGGGTAATGTTCGGGTCAGCTCCATTTCGGTTCGAGTCGGGTTAGTTCGGGTTCGGGTCATTTTCGGGTCAACTTTCGAGTTACGGGTCAGGTCATTCGGGTCAGGTCAATCGGGTCGGGTCAGGATTTCCAGGTCTATATCTCGGTCGGGGGTTACTCAAGTGGGTTACTCTGACCGAACTCCGTAAGTAACCCCCGACCGAATTACTCGAGTAACCCCTGACCGAACTGCTTGACTAACCCTGATTGAACTCCTTAAATAATCATATCCCAGACGAGGTAACTCAAGTAACCCATGACCGAGTAATCCCTCAAGTAACCCCTAACCAAGTAGCTCGAGTAATACTTGACCGAGTAACCCCTGATCAGTAACTCCTCAAATAACCCTTAACCTAGTAACCCCTCGAGTAATACTTGACCGAGTAACCCCTAACCCAGTAACCCCTCGAGTAACCCCTGTCCAACCCCTCAAGTAACCCCTGACTAAATAACTCGAGTAACCCCTGACTGAATAACTCGGGTAACCCTAAAAAAAAAACTCGAGTAACCCTTGCCGAATGGTATGGCCTGATGCACCAAAAAGTTCCTGATTAATAATTTGGTCAAAATTAGATTTAAAGTCGAAGTCGGATCAGGACGAAGTCGGAGGATGGAAATTTAAGTCGAATCAGAGTCGGATTCTCAAAGTCAGAGGCGGAGACCGAGGCAAAGACAAATTAAAAATCCTTCATCTTGTAGGTTCAGAGTCGGATTTAGTTAATCCGATCTATCCCTAGTCGAAACTGAATTCATTTCGCGTTTTGAGTCCGAGTAAAACCAACTTGATATGCCATATATTAATCTGACTTTAATCAATATAAACTTGATTAAACTGATCATTCTAATTTAGAACAATCAAAATCATAACCTATCTAATTGGCACGCTCAAAAACTTAATTATGTTACTGTTATATAATGTAACGTTTAAATAGGGTGAATTGTATAATTGCTTCGAATAAGTCATTGAACAAAGTTTGAACATAATATTATAACTAGGGACAATTGACCCGTTGTTTTGAACTCGTGATAAGATATGTATTTGTTTTAATTATGATTTCTTTTTTTAATAAAATTCAATTTGTAAAAATAAGATGTGTTTCTGTCCCTTCCACAACCATATCTTATGTATACATATACATGTGTTTCTATATATATATATATATATATATATATATATATATATATATATATATATATATATATATATATATATATATACCCTATGTGACGAAGTCCAAGTTCACCTACAAACGGACAGACAACACGTCTGAGAAAAAGCAACAAAGTGATAAGAAAAATGACAAAGAAGATGATGGGAACAACACTGATTCAGGTTTTGTGGCCGTGATATCAGGAGGCTTTGCTTCAGGCGGCCCTACCATGAAAGGAATCAAGCAGGACGCTCGAAATTTGTCAAATGTGATGCAAACGGATGTCGTTAAGGCCGAGCCTTTTCCTGAAGTGATCATCAGTGAGGCTGACCGTGGGGAGGTCAGGGCTTTGCACAATGATCCTATGGTCTTTGTCATGAAGATAGCAAATTTGAAGGTGGGACGAATACTGATTGATACGGGCAGTTCGGCCGACATCATCAGCCTGTCCGCCCTAAGAAATTTAAGCTTCCCAGAAGATTCTCTCCAGGACATCACTCACCCTTTGGTAGGATTTGGGGGGAATGTCATTCATCCTGTCGGACGGATAGATCTTCCAATCCGTTTCGGGCAGAAGGGAGAAGGAAGAGACATGGTCATCCGTTTCGTAGTAGTCAAAGAGTTGACAGGGTACAATGTCATTCTTGGCCGTCCCACTCTAAATGCAGCCAAGGCGGTCATAGTGCCCCACTTAATGTTGTTGAAGTTTGAAAGGTCGGACGGTAAGATTGGAATAATTCAGGGAAGTCAGAAAATGGCTAAGGAATGAATCAGTTGGCCGTGAAGCTAACAGCGCGCGGTCCAAGACTGTCCGAGCCAAAGGAAGAAGGAACCTCACTCCCAGCATACCAGGTCGGCCAGAAGCGTAAGGCGGCCAGGGCAGAAGAAGCCTAGCAATTAATGACTGTCGGCCGGCCAGATGAGTTAAGGCCCCAGCCGGCCGGCAGCCACCAGGATATAGTGCTTGACTCCAACCACCCAGAACGGACAGTTCGTGTTGGCACTATAGCTTTGGGATTGCTTGGGGATGAGTTAGTTCAGCTGTTAAGAGAATTCAAAGATGTGTTTGCATTTGAGGTTGGTGAAATGCCAGGGATAAGTCCTGACCTGGCCGTACACAAGTTGGCCGTGAATCCTTTGATAAAGTCTGTCTGCCAGAAGAAGAGGAATCACGGAGAAGAGAGGAATCAGGCGGCCGCAGCAGAGGTGAAAAAGCTGCTGGACGCCGGTTTCATTCGGCAATGTTTCTACCCAGATTGGGTGGCTAATGTAGTTCTTGTGAAGAAGCCGAATGGGACTTGGAGAATGTGCGTGGACTACACGGATTTGAACAAGGCGTGTCCTAAGGATAGCTTTCCCTTGCCCAAGATCGACCGTTTGGTTGATTCTACGGCCGGGCACGCCCTAATGAGTTTTATGGACGCATACTCCGGATTCCATCAAATTCCCTTGTGGGAAGAAGACTAAGAAAAGACAGCGTTTGTGACCGAGCAGGGGTTGTATTATTACAAAGTTATGCCATTTGGCCTCAAGAACGCCCCTGCTACCTTTCAGAGGCTTGTTAACACAGTCTTTAGAGACCAGATCGACCGGAACATGGAGGCATACATTGATGACATGATTGTCAAGTCAAAAGAGCCGGCCGACCATCTCAAGGACTTACGAGAAGCGTTCGTCGAACTCAGGCGGCATAAGATGATGTTAAATCCAAAGAAGTGTGTATTTGGTGTTGAGTCCGGCAAGTTTCTCGGATTTTTGATTGATCAACGTGGAATTGAGGCCAACCTTGAAAAAATTTAAGCCGTCCTTGACATGAAGTCCCCAAGAACAATTAAGGAGGTGCAAAGACTGACCGGCTGTTTAGCAGCCCTTGGAAGATTTTTGTCAAGGTCAGGGGATAAGTGTCGTTACTTTTTCCAAACCATTAAGAAGAAAGCCATGTTCGAGTGGACAGAGGAGGCTGAGGAAGCATTCGTACAGTTGAAAAGTCACTTGCATACATTGCCTCGCCTCATCAGTCCGCTCAGGAATGAGAAGTTATTCATTTATCTCGCCATCTCTGAGCATTCTCTAAGTGCCGTCCTCCTGGCTGAGAGGGACGGCCACCAGGTCCTAGTCTATTTTATCAGCCATGTACTTCACAATGCTGAGCTTAAGTACCCCCCAATTGAAAAATTTGGCCTGGCCTTGTATATGGCATCAAAGAAGCTGCGGCCATACTTCTTGGCACATTCAATTGTGGTCTATACAGACCAACCCTTGAAGAAGCCGTTCTCAACGTTAGAAGCAAGTGGCCGCATGCTTAAGTGGGCTTTGGAACTCAGGGGCTTTGACATTATGTTTGAACCAAGAAAGGCAATCAAGGGGCAAGCTTTTGTGGATTTCTTGGCTGAAATGACACGGCCTGATCTTCAGCCGGCCGGGGACCAGGTTTGGAAAGTGTTTGTGGATGGTAGTGCAACAACGACCGGGTGTGGTGCTGGTATTATATGTGAATCTCCTGAAGGAGACAAGTATGAGTATGCATTGAGATTTCAGTTCCAAGAGTCAAACAATGAAGCTGAGTACGAAGCATTGTTGGCCGGCTTAAGGATGTGTAAAGCGGCCGGGGCAACCAAAATTGAAGTATGCTCGAACTCCCGGCTAATAGTCCACCAAGTCAATGGTGGTTTCGAAGCTAGGGAGCCGGCCATGATGAAGTACATGCAGCTAGTGAAGGATGAGGCCGAGTGCCTAGAACATTTCTCTCTCAGACAAGTTCCTCGTTCAGAAAATCAAGCGGACGCGCTCTCCAAATTGGCTTCCTCGGCATCATGTGATACTCCAAGATCAGTGTTTTGGGAAGTAAAAGAGAAGAGGAGTATTGATGCCGAGCCCGTTCAGATAATAGATGGAAGTTTAACCTGGATGGACGGAATCATTTCCTATCTGAGGGATGGAATACTTCCGGACGACCCAAAAGAGAGTTGGCTAATGAAGAGGAAAGCGGCCTGGTTCGAGATGAAGGATGGGGAACTATTCAAAAGAGCTTTTGTGAAGACTTATCTTAAATGCATAACTCCTGAAAGAGGGCATGATGTGTTGGACGACCTTCATCAGGGACATTGTAGCTCACATATTGGAGGACGAGCCTTAGCTGAAAAAGCGACACATTTGGGATATTACTGGCCGAGCTTGAAGACGGACGCCATGCAAATGGTGAAAAAATGTGACAAGTGCCAGAGGTTTTCAACTCTTATTCATCGCCCAGCAAATAGTCTATCAGCCATCAGCAGTCCGCTTCCTTTTGCTAAATGGGGCATGGACATTTTGGGGCCGTATACACCTGCATCCGGCCAGAGACGATATGTACTGGTGGCAATAGACTACTTCACTAAATGGGTTGAAGCTGAGGCCGTCTGGGGCATTAAATGGACGGATGTGTCAGCCTTCATTTGGAAAAGCATAATCACTCGGTATGGGGTGCCTCAGTCAATGGTATTCGACAACGGACCTCAGTTCGAAACGCGCCAACTCAAGGAATGGTTGGGGGACCAAGGCATAACTCATTGTTTTGCCTCAGTCGGCCGCCCACAAGCCAATGGTCAAGTTGAGGCCTATAACAATGTGATCTCAAATGGAATCAAGCGCAAGCTCGAAAAGGCAGGCGGCCTATGGGCAGATGAGTTGGTTAATGTGCTATGGTCCATACGGACAACCGCAAAGAATTCCACAGGGGAGACTCCATTCTTTTTGGTCTATGGAGCCGAGGCTGTATTGCCAATTGAAATGTACGAGCCCACTTTGCGGGTAATGCTATATAATGAATCGGCCAATTGGGAGGCCATGAAGACCGCTCTAGACTTTCTTCCAGAAGCTAGGGGCAATGCGGCGCTTAGGCATGAAATATATCGCTTAAGGATGACAAGGGCATATAACCGCCGAGTGTCTAAGCGGCCGCTAAAGATGGGGGATCTAGTGTTGAGGAAAATGGAAGCTGTTGGCCGTGCCAATGAAGACGGCAAGTTGACTCCAAATTGGGAGGGGCCGTACCGAATCAGGGAAGAAGTCCGAGACGGCACATATCGCCTTGAAGCAATTGATGGCCGTCGGATCCCACGGACATGAAACACAGATAATCTAGGAAAATATCATGTTTAAGTTTTTCTCTAAGTACTTAGCCAAAAAGCTGTATATACAGCTAGGTCTACTGACCGAGCCATGTAATCAAAGCCATACGGCCACAACAATGTAATTTTGACAAATTAATGAAAAAGTCAAGCATTGTCAAACTATTTTGCTATTTTACTTATTTTTATTTACATATTATGATTTGTGATGAAAGGCCGAGTGAAATCACTTACTAAGTTTCTTCCAACATAGCAACACGACTTATCAAAGTCTTACTGAGTGGCCGAGGTAAAAAAAGGAAGCAAGATTGCTTCCAATGAAGCAACTCGGCCACAAAAAAAAAAAAAAACTGACTTAATTCAGAGAACAATGCGTCCGCTTCAATTCAAGGCGGACGATTGAGGCAAGGTATTCTGAACTTGTTTGAAACAAGTGTCCTTTACAAATAGGGCAAGGGCATACCTAAGCATTTAGCCCAGCCGAGCCAGGAATATCTAAGTTGAGATAACACTTAGGATTTTTAGGGTACGTCCGAGCGATAGTTTCAACGGACGACTCGTACAAAGATAGCTAAACGGCCAATTAAATTGATTCGGTGCTTCACCTAGTCCAAGGGCAATCATTACTATGATTTGATTAACTTGCTAGTCGTCATACCCTTAAGGCATAAAAACTACCAAGTTAATCAAACCTCTTAGAGAATGGACTAGGCGTACACCGAATAAAGGGGCATACCCCTAGGATCGTACGAAAGAGCAAAATATTGAGACGTACGAAAAGCATTTAAAAAGCACAATATTGCGAAAAAATAGCTAAGTATGAAACATAATTAAAGAACCGCTGAAAAGGCGGACAAAATTTCCATTAATCTGGCCTCTCAAAAGGCGGCCAAAATGTTTACAAAACCGCTCAAACAGGCGGCTTCAAAATAAGTACAGAAAAAAGAAAAGTACAATATAAGCTAAGTAAAAAGAAAGCTGGGTAAAGAAAAAGCTTGGAAGCTGAGCAGACGGCTGCTGGAGGACCTGAGCTCTACTTAGCCGTATTATCCTTGGCAGGCTCCTCCGCAACCTTGGTGTCCTTGACAGGAGCGGCACCACCGTCCGCCTCCTCCTCCTCATCTCCATCTTCCTCGTCCTCTCCGGACTCAGGAGAAGTAACTACCAGCTCTAGAGGAGGCCGGCCGGCCCTCTTTGCCTCTTCTCTGAGGCAGACGTAGTTTAGACGCTTTTTGAAGCGCTCTTCGTAGTAAGCGACTTCACCGTCGTCTACCATCAGCTCAAAGGCATCAAAGAAAAACTCCTTAAGCCGATCTTCAGCGTTCTGCTCGATGCGGACAACCTCTTCCGCGCTGGGCGGCCGAGGAGCTTTAAGCTGCTCAGCATAGTCCGAAACGGACTTCTTCAAGGCCTCAACCTCGGCCTTCAGCGCGTCCGCTTCGTCCAAAGCAGACTTAAGGTTGGTTTGGGCCAACTTCAGCTCACTTTTCAAGGCCTCAGACGCCTCGAAGCCCAGCCTCCACTTTTCCTTCTCAAGGACGGCCTCGTCCCTTTCAACCCTCATGGCCTCCCTGGCCAAGGAATCTTGTTGAAGTGCCTTGCCCAGTTTGACCAGGTCTTCAGTTTGCCGCGCCGCCTTGTCGGACAACGCGGTTATCTGGGTATCAAAGTGCACCCGTTGGACGGCGGCCGTCCCAGTCACAACATCCTCGGCCTTTCTTATTTCAAGCCAAGCTTGCTTCAACAACTCGTTTTCTTTATCCTTCTAGTCAAGGAAGGCGTTCAAGCGGAGGAAAAGCTGCGGACAGGAGAAGGAAAATTAGTCAAATAACAAGAAAATACGCTAAGTGATGGAAAGGAAAAAGTAATAAAATGGAAACGTACCTCGGCACTACAATTAAGAATGGGGCCGAGGAACCCCTCATTGATTCCCCGCAGCTTGTCACGCTGCGCTTGGGGAACCGCGCGAACCATGGCCTCGCACATGGCCTTCCTGTCCGCGTCAGTCAGTGACTGGCCGGGCAACCTCATTTGCATCTCCTCTAAGATATCTGTGGACGACCGTACACAAAGAGTTAGCAAAAATTTACAAGTATAAGTAAGATGTACAAGAATAAAGAAGAGAAACTAACTAGTGGAGAAGCTTGGAGGAGAGAGGTTGACAGGAGGGGGCGGCGGTGGTGCGTCCCCCTCATTTTCAGAGCGGCCATTAGTGTCACTGGCCGACTGACCGGCATTTAGCCAGTCAGATTTTTTAACTACCTCGACATGCGGAGTCGAGATGGGTCCGGTTGTTTTTACTGGGGACGACTTACCCCCATCGTCCAACGGGATGGACGCATCGCGGACCTGATCAGCTACAGGATCCGCGAACTTAGAGACCCCGCTTTGTGTCAGCCGGGGCTGTTCTCCTTTAGACTGCATTGTAGCAGTCTGCAACTTTGCCTTGGCCGCTGATTTCGAAAGAGTCTTGGTGGCGACCGTCTTCCTTCTCTTAGATGCGTTCGCATCCGGAGTTGAAGAAGCCGGCTGCTTCCTTCGTGCCCTTGGGGTGGACGAGGACTGTCAAATACACAAGTAAAGTTGTTAGAGAGACGGTACAAGGCAAAGAGCGCCTCAGAGTCCGAGTGAATTTGAAAGGAGCTTCCTTCCAATATGCCTGAACGGACGAAATGCGTCCGCGCAAACTCAGGAAGCAGGCTCCTCCCAATACAGCAGGACGGACAATGAAAAAAAAAGAAAAACTTAAAGGATTAAAACAAGTATTTACCTCCTTGGCCTGCTCGTATATCTTTTGACGAGCTTTGTACCTGGCCAAGTCGATCTCAGACATCTCAACTTCACCCTTTTGCTTTGGGTCAAGCATAGTGTACGCCTCCGCTACAAAAGAAGAAGAAAAAGTGTTAGAATAATTTTCTAAGGAAAATACATATGCGTACAAAGAGTTATATCTAGACGTCCACCTTGGGGCAAGTTCTGGTACAGGCCGTACGCAGACATAAAAGTAGAGTCCCTAAGCCAACTGGATAGAGGAACCCAGTGGCGAGGAACGCGTACAGTCTTGTTACCCTGCTTGACCCTGTTCACTCTGAAGTATTCAAGTTGGTACTCTTGGCTTGGATGGATGGGTGGCTTGTCGGGCTTGTGATCCCCACGTCCGAGCTGGATAGGCTCAGGGTTGCACTTATTCATCTGCAAGTTGAACTCCGCGTCCTTAGTCTTAATGCGGTAGAAACGGTGCTTCCAGTCCCTCCATTTACTGACACGGTCGACCACCACCATGTAGTCTTTGGTTGAACTCAAGATGAGCCAACCGTCCGTGTCCTTCTCCAGCCTTGTAAGTGAGTGCATCTCACAGAAGACGGCAAAATCTGGCTTAAAGCCTTTGCAGATGCACGTCACCAAGTATCCAAAAATGTTTAACCAACTGTTTGGCGTCAGTTGGAAAAGAGCAATATCATATTCGTCCAGCAGAGTCCGAACGAAGGGGTGAAGTGGGAAGTGAAGGCCCACATCCAGGGCGGCCCTATATATGCAAAATGCCCTTTTGCGCGGCTTCTCATCCTCCCAGGAGACCACGGCAATGGACTTCCTAGGGGGCTGTATCTCAAATCCCTCCCCAAGATGGAGGGATGACTTGAATTTGTTAAACTTGTGATTCAGGTAGCTCAAGGCCATGCTACCCACTGTACAGGCGTACGGGTCTCTGAAATTGTCAATATTGGCGACGTTCTCTTTGGCCGCCGCCTCGCCTTCGGTCGCCTCACCTGCGGCCTCTTTCTCAACTTCTTCTTCTTCCACTTGGTGAGAAAGGGCACTCCCGAATTCTGAAGACAGCACCCTATCCAGGTCTGCTGCCTCGGCCGAGCTTCGGCCTCTTGAGCTGAGTACGCCCATGGAAGAAGGAACGTCCTCCTCAACTAACGGACGCTTGCATTTATCTCTGGCAGCGTCCGCCTCATTCCCCGAAAGAGGGGCGTTGCGAATAGGCAGAGCGGACGGTTCTCTGATTGAGATTCCCGTCCTAGGTCTGTCCGCTCTGTCCAGTTGGAGCAGAGGTTGAGAGGAAGAGGGGATGGACGAACCAGCAGCGTCCGCCCCAGATCGAGAGGGATGGTCTTGGCAAAGTACCAGCTCGGCCTCATCCATGACCGTGCTGGCGAATTGGGAGAACCTAAGTTCCGGAGCTGGTGCGAACGAGGCGCACTGAGCTTGTTGGCGCTCCTCGAACGAAGATGTAACCTCCACAGCCAAATGATGGGAGCTAGTGGAGGCGGTTGTTGTCTGTGTGGTGGAGGTAGTCTCCACCTCCATTGTACTAGGGTTACTCGGGTCATAAGGGACCCTAGGGTGAACCAGACTACCGTTTGGGTTCCTGGCCGCATGACGCTCACGCGTACGCATTGTTCTAGCCATTGCCTGTGGGGAAAGAGAAGAATAAGTGGGGGTGAGTACGTACGTGCTAGACATAGACTCACTCCAAGGAGGAGACAACTCTTCTCCGTCCACTCTAGACTCTTCAGTCCCAGGTGAACGGCCGGCCTCATGAGGAGAGTCGGACGAAGCCGAGTATGGATCCAGAATTGAAATGAAAGGAAAAAAAATACAAGATAAAAGAAAGAAGTGTAGACGGCCTACCTTTGTACGTTTTGAAAACCTCGGAAGTGTTTTTGGTGTTCTTGAAGATTGACCGGAAAAATCAAAAATTGCCCGGAAAACTCAAACTCACGGCGGCGCTCTTGAAGATTAAGGGGGAAATCACTTTCTCTCACTAGAATGCTCTGACTTCTCTCTAGAATTCACAATTGGGTAAAGTGTGAAAATGAGAATTCACTTCCCATATTTATAGAATGAATCTATGGGGGCAAAATGGTAAAACCACATTTCCCGCCTAAACATTCAAACGGTAATTTTTTGAGAAATTACTTGAAGAAAGAGACGGATGACGTTAGGGTTCTGTTAACTTATGTGGAAATCCAGACGGACAATTGACGGCACGTCAAAGTGAATTGAATCACAAATTCAAGAGATTTACACCCTCAACACTTAATCTCCAGAACTCTCAAAATATCTAAAGAGGAAAATGCGTCCGCCCAGTTCCCAGACGTTTAGTCCAAAGGGAGATTTCAGACGTACGCAGCATGGTGGGAGTACTAGAGAGTACGCCTGAAAACAAGGACGTCCAATCCATTTCAAATGTAGTGGACGCTCTGGGTAACTAGGAAATAAGCTCCTCCTAGAGTATGAGAACGTCCAGACCAAAATAGGAGGACGACCAATCCAACTACTGTGGACGCTCTGGGTAGCTAGGAAATAAGCTCCTCCCAGAGTATGAGAACGTCCAGACCAAAAAACGAGGATGTCCATTTCAAGTGCTGTGGACGCTCTGGGTAGTTAGGAGATAAGCTCCTCCCAGAATATGAGGACGTCCAGTCCAAAGTATGTGGACGTCCAGATGAACCAGGAGATAAGCCTCTCCTAGAGTATGAGGACGTCCAGTCCAAAGTATGGACGTCCAAATGAGCAAGAAGACAAGCTCACTCAAGACTATGAGGACGTCCAGAGCAGAATATATGGACGTTCAGGTAGCAAAAAGAACTTTGAGTCCAAAGTATATGGACGTCCAGGGCAGATGGGAGGTAAACCCAACCCAGAGTACATGGACGTTCAGATGGAGGATCAGAGGAGGCGGCCAGTAAGTGTACGAGCCACCCCCTCTGAGGGGCAAATGTTTAGGGTAAAAATACCCCAAATACGTGGCCCAATGTCATAGCGACACGTGGCCCTATGAGAGGGCGACACGTGTCCTCCTGATAGGGTGACACGTGTCAGCTGTCCCCAAACATGTAATGCAATATCAGAAAGAGAAAAAGGCCTTTATTACATCAGGCCCAAATCCCGAGGAAAACCTTGAAAGCCGCAAAACGGCGCCCCCTATGACACGTGGCGGCCCCTGATTGCGCAGCCAATCACGTCACGGAATTCTAGGGTACAAACCCTAGAGGGGCACATGTTCCCACCCCTATAAATACCCCAATCATTTATGATGGGAGGGGTGGATTGTGACATAACATAAAAATAGAGCATTAAAGAGCTCCAACTTCTCTTTACTTTCTCTCCCTCTAGCTTTTCCGATTTCCGATCTCTAACTTGATCGTCGGAGGCGAATATTCCGATAAACGGAATATTCGTTGTTTTGCAGGTGTCCGAGTCTCGTTGCCAGAAGAACGCGACCAGTATCCGAGGAGTTCACAAAAAACCCCGAACCAGACCCGCCCTATAAAATAGGCCTCTACTTTATTCTGCTCGTATTCATGTGCGCTTTTTGACTAACATGCAAACATTAGATTTACCCTAAACTTGTTTATCTATGTTGGTTTAATATTAATGCTCAAATAATTCTATTATTGGCGATCACTTGAATTAAAATCATATTATCCTAAACCAAATTATTAATTATCTTATTAAGCGTGATTTCAAGTACAAATTCCCTTTAACAAGCATAAAAGGCGTGATCAAGCAATAACAATAATAATAAATCAAGCAACATAATCATAATAATCATAATAATAATCATGTTAATAATAAAGCTTAAAAATAATAGCAAGATCCTAGGCATGATACTAACAAGATTAATAACAAATACTAGCATGTCGCTAAGATCAAAGATTTTAACCTAACATGGTACTAACATGCTAACATGATATTAGAAATAATAAAAGGCACCCTAAACATGATTCTAGAAAGCATTAAAAACATCCTAACATGATACTAGGAATATTAAACAATAATAAACATGCTTTCTACATTGAATAGAGCAATAAGATTACATACTTTGCCTCGTACCTCTTTCTAATAACAAAATACACAAGTTAGTAAATTTCAATGAAATAATAAATTTAAAGAATTAAATTAAATAATTGAAAGAAAGAGTTATAAAGTTTAGACTGGATTTGGGACCAAACCCTCTGAAATTATCAACCTTTCACGTCTATGGCGAAGGCAACTTCGAATTTGGCTAGGTGTTTCAAGATCTTGTGAATGCGGTATTTTGTTTAAAAGGTTGGTTTAGAAAGAGAGAGAGAGAGAGAGAAAGAATTAAGTAATTCTTAATGAGAGTTGATGATTGAAAACGGGGATCCGAGGACCCTATTTATAGGAAAATAGTCAGAATTTGAAGAGGAATAAAACTTCACGCTGTCGCCAACAAACCGACCTTGTCGCCAGAAATTCATCTTGTCGCCAGCGCGACAGGGTCTGTCGCTAGGCGACAGACTTGTCGTTTGGCGACAAAGACAGTTGTTGCGGATTTTGTTTTTATCATATCTTTTGATCCAGAAGTCCAAATAAGTCATATAATATGTCGTTGGAAATATCTTGAAGTCTACTTTCCAACCCAATTAGAATCAGATTAAAATCTTTTGTAGATAAAAAGATATGACCGAAATAGTGAAATGGTGTCAGTTTTGGATAGAGTTTCGTATTCCTTTTATATCTTTTTCGTTATAGCTCGGAATTATTATTATAATATATCATTGGAAAGATAATTTCAAGATATATCCAACCATATAAAATTTAGATAAAAAATATGAGGCACGAAAATAATATCTGACTGTCTTTGAACATGTTTAAATTCGAATAAAATTAGGACTTTAAAAAAGGAAAGTTTATAAAAAGGAAAATTTATATTTAAATCAAATTCCTTAATCTTATCTTTTCAAAAAAGGATAATTAAGATATTTTAGAAACTTATAGAAGATTCTAATCAATCCTAATTAGTTTAGGAATAGGATTAAACCTTTGGACCCTCCTCATGATCATTGGGTCGTAGGAAAAATCCGGTTTGGGCCCAGTTTAGTATTTTGGCCATAACTTCCTCATTATTCATCGAAATTGGGCTTATAATATATCGTTGGAAAGGTCTTTTCCACTTTTCAAGCCCCATCCAACTAAACAATTATTGGACCCTTATCATGGACCAAAATAAACTGGATTGGACGTTTTCATAAAATAAGGTTGTTTTCAAAAAAAGAGAGAAGAGAATTTTAATAAAAACTAACCGCAACACTTGACTTTTCACACTTTCACCTCATTCGATTATGATTCGATGCGAAAGGCATTCATCACTGGGTTTGGTTTTGGGGAGACACAATTGGGTGTCTATAGTAAATTTAAGTTGGTCGTGTGATTGAGGAAAACCGCGATCACCACCTTTTCGGACAACCGACCACCGCACGAACCACCACCACCACGAGACACCACCGGCGCTTAGGAGGAGGAGAGAGCCGTGAGAGAGGGAGTATGAGAGGGGGTTAGTTTCGTGTTTGCTAATTAGGGTTTGATCTAAATGATCAGTAAATTTCCTACTAGTAAACCTAGGCACCTAGTCTATTTATAATCTCATTATATTTAGACTAGGGCACGAAGCCCAATAGCCTCTTAAAGCCCCTACATGGCCGGCCATCTAGAGTGATGAGGCCCATGATGGGCCTCGTTCTCTAATGCTCGATCTAGCCCCTTTGTGTGACCTTATAGGATCCGTCCAATTGGGCTTTGGCCTATTTTACTAGTCCAAAGATCGTAAGTACCTCTAGCTATGGCAAAACGACGACCCAAATGTTCGGACTTAATTATCTCCATAAGTTGATCCAATTATATATCTAGTAATTGCACACGACGAAGACATAACTCCTTCAATCTCCCACTTGTCTGAGACAAGGGTGCAATATTCAAATTCCTTAAGTCAATGTATATGTCGATTTGATAATATGATTGCATCACATGTCGAGATCATATTAATCTACAAATCGTTTCTTGAAATCTGAGTTAGAATTACAAAACCAAATGACTACTGAGTAATGCATTTGAACGCGGCCACGTATTTTCTGAATTCTCCCTCTTCAAGCGGCCATGACACATTTCCTAATTTAATAGGTAGACTCTATCCAATCTTGTGGCAACAAGCCTCCCACTCAACTTCTGAAATGACCGGGAAATACCCTTTATAATCTCTAGTTACGGGCAGACGTTTGAGTGTACCACAGCCATAACATCCATTGAACGAAATCAATGTTCCACTCATGTCAAAGGAATCCACTAATATATACGGAAGCTCTATACTTGAACTTCAAAGTAGGTCAATAGTTCGATCATGCATCATTCATGCATATCCAAGTGATTGTCCGAGCATCACTAAGCCCCTATAGCCCATGAAACTACGCTATCCAATCAATCTTACATGCTAGTCCATTCATTGAAATCATTTATGTCCACTTTAATGATCTCGAACTAGGAACTTAAATAATATATGAATTTTGTTCACCTGTGGGGTTTCATTCAAAAGGTCATCAACCTAGTGAGCCCATCAATTCATAATTATTTTGGACATTTTATTTAATTTCAAACCATAATTAAATAAGAGAAATAATAATTTCTGTTTTAAACATAATTCTGCAAATTGATGTATTTTCTTATGTAATATGTTTTCTCAAACATTCACAACTTAAATTTACATAATTTGCTTCAATCCAAGACTTTAATATGACTTTCATACCTTATTTCTCACTCATAATAAAACTTTGCAGAACATGACCTCCTGCTGGTCAATGATCTCATAACTGAGGCGATATCTCATATTCATTTGTTTGGATTTGTGATATGACCCTGGCTCCTTTGTTCTTGGGCAAAGGTGACCCTTTAGTCATATGACATTTTAATCCAAACTTCCTCTAAAACTATCCGACTATAGCTTAATACACATATTCTGACATTGGGCATGCAATAGTGCTTTGCTTTGAACTTTTCAAGTTCACTATACTTCTCCATACTGACAAAATATGCATCTAGATCAAAGTCTAGAATTATCTTGCCTGTTTGGAAAAACTTGCATTTGTAAAATCTTTTGATAACTTGTTTATCTTTAATACCATAAACTAGAAAAATTCCTTTAGTGCTTCTCAAGTACTCAAGGATTTGTTCTTGGTAACTTTCGTATGCTTATTCTGTATTTGCTTGAAACTTGCTACACATGCACAAGTCATATGTAATAACTTGTTTTGTACATTTCATGGCACATGTAATGGACCTTTTGTAGAAGCATAAGGTACATTACCTTTACAACTCAACTCTACTAGCTTTTAAGGCACTGAGTTTTACTGAGTGTAAAACCATGAGACATGGGAAGAGATCCTTTCTTAGAGTCTTGCATCTTGAACTTGTCAAGAATCTTATCAACATAAGTCTCTTGATTAGGTCCAGTCATCCTTCAAGATTCACTTTGTGGATTTTGATTCCCAATATGTACTTAACATCTCCTAAGTCTCCCATATATAAAAACAATCTTTCTAACCACTACTTGACTCATTCAAGCATTGATATATCATTTCATATGAAATGTATGTTAACTACATACTAGACTACGAAGACCAATTGCTCCCACTAAACTTCTTGTCTCTACAAGATTTCTTTTCATTCTTCCAAGGTAATCAAACTGTTTGGTTTCCTAATGAATATTCCAACTCCCTAATGCTTACTTCAATCCATAAATAAATTTCTGAAGTTTGCAAAACTTTCTAGGAATTTCTGGAATTCAAAATCTTAGGTTGTATCATATACATCCCATCCATCAAGAACATTTCATGAAGGTGATTTTGATTTCCAAAACTAGAAATAATCCGAATAGGCTTACATAACTAATAGGTTTGACCCCATTTGCAAGACTATCATGGACTAGCACATCTTTATAGACATGGAGTCCATTCTGGATTTCTTGGCTTTAGGCCACTTCCTGAGTTGGCACTTGTCCAAAGCTTGTTTGTAGGTATGGATTCCAACCATTCCAATAGGAAAATTTTAGAATCCACCTTATAATAGAATTGCAACAAACTGTTTGTTTCGATCCTAAGTAACCTACAATAGGTATGAGCGACAATAGAATTATTCTCTTCAACTCTTTGAAGCCTTTCATTCTAGTAGGACGATAGAAGTCTCGCTATTTGAATTAGCTTGCTTCGACACATGTTTTTATCAAATTAGCTGATTTCATGCGCATTCGTCTCTGATGTAGTGTTATCCACATCCATTTGTTGCTCGTCTCGATCGAGATCTAACTCTACTCCCACTTGGCTTTGTAGGAAGACACTTCTTTCTATAAAGACACTATCGCGAGCAACAAACATTTTGTTTCTACGCGATTGTAGGAATAATACCTCTGATTTAGGGTTTATTATGTCATCTTTGTAAACATTTTACATAGATTTCATACTCCCTCAATCATGTTTAGAAGAGATTACTTTGGAACATTTCCAATCCATAACTCTTATGACATCTTTCTACTGCTTTGGTTAAGTTTCTGTTTAGTATATTCGCAATCGTTGTTGTTCTAATGCATATCCTCAAAACGATATTTGTAAATCATTAAATCTTGGATCGAACAATAGCAAGCAAAGTTTGATTCCTACTTTATACATACATTTTAATTGTAATGTTCCTGGATTGTGAACAAATTCAACAATTCCTTTAGATGATCATTTGTTTTGAGTTAAATATTTATTACAACAATCATATTGTGGTGCTAAATTGTTTATCTCAAACTTGATTTTACATTTCATTTTGGAATTTTGAACATTTCAATGATTCCAACTTTTATTTCATTAAGTAATTATCGACATATTTACTTAAATCGTTAATAAAATCAATGAAAAAGTTAAATCTCTTGCTAATTTTGAATTTATGGTACACTCACATCATATGTTTGTGTTCCAAAAGGTCATTTTAGCTCTTTTACCCTTTCAACTAAAAGGTAACTTGGTCATTTTATCAAGCATGACTTCTAATTCTCAAGTGATTCATAATCATATAAGAGTAAGAGTCCATCCATAACTTTGGATGTGCAAATGGTTTATGTGACCTAACCTTACTTTATTATAAGTAAGTTTACTTTGAATCATCTAATTTTACTTTTGTGATCTACTTATATCAATGTCATAAAACCAAAATTAACTCATATCTAGCAAAATGAAAACAATTTATTACCTTGGTCATGGATCAACATTTGTCCAAGCCAAGTAAAAACAAATCAGTATTCAAAACAAGAAAACCGAAATATTGTCTCATCAAAAACTGGAAATAGTTCTAAATGTCATGATAAAATAATCAGAAATTAAAACTATGAAGCTATCTCTGGCCACTCAAATACTTCTAGTGCACCTTCAAGCTTCATCTCCATGCTAGCTTCACTTGTTTGCAGTTCCTGCGCAACATCATAATGTTAAGCTCTGCAACTTGGTATCACATACCTTAGTGAAAGTTAAAATGTTTATAACATAATACCTGAGGTTGATGATCCATTCTTCTTCTTGAGGAAATCAAGGTATTTCTGGCAATTGCGTTTCCAATGCCCCTTCTTCTTCCAGTAAAAGCATTCACTCTCACTTGCAGCCTTGGGTTTTGGATTAGCCTTAGGCTTTTCAGGAGCCTTGGCAACTTGCTTGCCTTTGCTCTTGGCACTAGCCTTTTGCCCCTTCTTCTTGAACCCCTTTCCCTTTTGAATCATAAGAACTTCCTTCTTAGGTTCCTTAGAGATTTGTTTCTCAGCACTAACCAGCATTGCATGCAATTGATTCATAGTCTTTGCATTCGCAGTCATGTTAAAGTTCATGATAAACTGGTTGAAACTTTCTGGAAGTGAGTGGAGAATGATGTCTGTTGCCAAATCATCACTATATGGGTACCCCAGTTTCTCCATACTTTGAATTAGGCCGATCATTTTGAAAACATGATCATGAACTGTGGCACCCTTCTCCATTCTACAATCCAGAATCTCACGATGAAGCTCATACCTTTCAACTCTAGCTTGTTTCTTAAACAAAGCTTTGAGCTCTTCCATGATTGAGTAGGCATCCTGGTCCTCAAAACGCTTTTGAAGACTAGGTTCCATGGTAGCAATCATTAAGCAAGTGATAGGCATAGCTCTATCATGAGCTTCCTTGTGCTTCTTGATATCTGCCGCAGTTGGATTTTCTGGCAGAGGTCCTGGTAATGGGGTATCAATGACATCCTCCTTACCTTCAGATTTCAGAACAAGCCTTAGCATCCTTTCCCAGTTGGAAAAGTTTTCCCCTGTCAACCTATCCTTCTCAAGGAATGGTCGCAAATTGTAAACGTTGCTATCATTGTTATTACGGCTACCCATCTATGTCAAAATAAGGCAAAGTTTAATAATTATGTTTAATAAAATTAAAGTACCATAAAAAACATTCATTTGGTAACTTTAAAACACTTTATTCAATAATTAAATGATCCCAATTGAATTTTAAGTGATTCCAAGACCCTTTATTTGTGCAATAATCGACCGGACTTTGGCCCTGCCATCAACCATTACATTTTCAAGGTGAGTAAACTCTTTACTGATTACAACTCTTGTAACTCTTGGTTGAATAATTAACCATCACATGTTTAATTATTACCCTTAGCTTCAAGGTTCTAAACTTTATCTTTAGGTAACCTTGTTGAGTATAACCAATTAAAAGTGTAGAATTTGTCCTACCCCCACTCCCCAATGAAAAATATGATGCCCAGCTTTGGCATGACCCATCATAAATGTCAAAGGTTTCATCGGGTTTTTAATTGGAAAAGCTGCCTCAATATTACTGGGATCTAGATTTATTATGTTGTGATTATTTAGTGAACTCTAGCGCATCATCAATCAACATAAATAAACCTAAAACATGCATAATCAACTAATGCAATAAATAAACATGACGTAGTATGGCCCCTTAGTCCTAAGAAAACTAGAAATGAAAAATGCTCCCACTTGAATCATCATGGATCTTCATCCACCTTGCTCCTTTGGGCCTTCATTTCATGGGCTTCTTTTGGGCTAACACTATTTAAATTACTATTCTATTTACATTAAATAAAAGTTATAAAAATACTCAACGGTATGCAGACCGTATTTAGATTACAAAAATACATCACGATACGCAGATCGTATTTAAGAATCTATGGGCCATACTAGTCTATATATAGCAACATAATATCATATATTAGAAAAGTGCCATATAATAAATCACTCAACATGCTTGTCTAAACTACAACATCGAATGTTCATAATAAAGTCAACGCATTTCCTAAAATATCTTATATTTTTAATCATAATTAGATAATATCATATATTATTCATGACGGTTCATAAAATATCATATATTTAATTTAGTCATGAAATAGAATCAAATCATATTTTAATCTAGAAAGATAAATCATATTTAATCTTCCATGATTATCCTAACTAATTTAGGAGATTCTATCCTAATTACTAGCCAATCAAATAATTTTAAAATCAATTACATCCTAATCTAATTTTGGGATAATCACATTATTTAAATCAATTATTATCCTTTTGGAATATGCTCAGAATATCCTAATCAATCTTATCCATAATTAACCACTTTAATTTAGGATAATTACCAAAATAACAAACTAAATATGGATAATATCAAATATAACAACTTTTGAATATTTGATTTTATCCTAAAATAAAAGATTTTATCCAAATAAACCCAACTTTATCTTTTAAACTAAAAGATCATATTTTGAAAATATTTGAACTTATCCAAAAAAAAACCAATTTTATCCCAAAATAATTCGTAATTATCCTGAAATAATTTTTCAAAACAGATTTTTTTTTTTTTTTGAAAACTGTGACTGCACGGTTGCTGGCCACCGTGGTTGGCTAGCCGGAGCTAGCCACGGTGGCTGGCCGCTTCACAGCAGCCACTGCCGCAAGGCAGCAGCAACCAGCAGCAGAGGCAGCCACGGCAGCAGCGTGCAACGCTTGCACAGCTGCTGCCTTAGCCACCTAGACCGCCGCCCTGCCCTTCCCCTCCCTCTTGGACCGCCACCTGGTCGGCAGCCGCCGTGGCTGCGCCACCCAGCCGCGGTTGCCGACCAAAATAAATTTTTTTTTTTTTTGAGTTTTCAATTTAATTAAAATAACATTTATCCTAATTAAATTAAATCATATTCAACTTTAAAATTAGAGTTCATCATAAAATTAATCCCAATTTAATTCTAACTTTTAAAATTAAATCTATGATCATACATAAAACATTTTTATGCATAAATCAATTCAATTAAAATTATGAAACAAAGAACAAATCGAATTAAATCAAAATCAAGCACAAAAATCATATTTTAGGGCTATAAATTTCGAAATTATTCGAAAATTAGGGTTAGGGGTTCGAAATTTTCGAACATACTAGGGCATAATTCGGTCCTCTTCATGGCTATTTGAGCATAATTAAATCGCATTTAATCTATTCCAAAAGTTTAATCACATTAAATAATAATTGAACCATAATTAAATTAATTTTTCCCTCTTAATTGATTATAAAATTAACGTGGACATCAAATAATCGTATTATTATGATCTAGCGCATTCATGCAAGAGGCTAACTGATACCACTGTAGGAGTTTATAGGTACTACGCAGCGGAAATAATATATATGAATCATATTCAATAGAGTACCTAATCCAAGGATCGCATGCATAACACACAAGACACATAATCATACCTTTAAAGCGTGAATTCCACGAAGCTATTCGATAGGCAAATCAGGGAGAGAATAGAGCCCCAAGTGTTGCTCCTCTACTTAGTCTACGAGATTCGAACGAGTCGTCCACCAATACTAGATTGGTCGTGTGATTGAGGAAAACCGCGATCACCACCTTTTCGGACAACCGACCACCGCACGAACCACCACCACCACGAGACACCACCGGCGCCTAGGAGGAGGAGAGAGCTGTGAGAGAGGGAGTATGAGAGGGGGTTGGTTTCGTGTTTGCTAATTAGGGTTTGATCTAAATGATCAGTAAATTTCCTACTAGCAAACCTAGGCACCTAGTCTATTTATAATCTCATTATATTTAGACTAGGGCACGAAGCCCAATAGCCTCTTAAAGCCCCTACATGGCCGGCCACCTAGAGTGATGAGGCCCATGATGGGCCTCGTCCTCTAATGCTCGATCTAGCCCCTTTGTGTGACCTTATAGGATCCGTCCAATTGGGCTTTGGCCTATTTTACTAGTCCAAAGATCGTAAGTACCTCTAGCTATGGCAAAACGACGATCCAAATGTCCGGACTTAATTATCTCCATAATTTGATCCAATTATATATCTAGTAATTGCACACGACGAAGACATAACTCCTTCAGATACTAGGAATATTAAACAATAATAAACATGCTTTTTACATTGAATAGAGCAATAAGATTACATACTTTGCCTCGTACCTCTTTCTAATAACAAAATACACAAGTTAGTAAACTTCAATGAAATAATAAAATTAAAGAATTAAATTAAATAATTGAAAGAAAGAGTTATAAAGTTTAGACTGGATTTGGGACCAAACCCTCTAAATTATCAACCTTTCACGTCTAGGGCGAAGGCAATTTCGAATTTGGCTAGGTGTTTCAAGATCTTGTGAATGCGGTATTTTGTTTAAAAGGTTGGTTTAGAAAGAGAGAGAGAGAGAGAAAGCATTAAGTAATTCTTAATGAGAGTTGATGATTGAAAACGGGGATCTGAGGACCCTATTTATAGGAAAATAGTTAGAATTTGAAGAGGAATAAAACTCCACGCTGTCGCCAACAAACCGACTTTGTCGCCAGAAATTCATCTTGTCGCCAGCGCGACAGGGTCTGTCGCCAGGCGACAGACTTGTCGTTTGGCGACAAAGACAGTTTTTAGCGGATTTTGTTTTTATCATATCTTTTGATCCAGAAGTCCAAATAAGTCATATAATATGTCGTTGGAAATCTCTTGAAGTCTACTTTCCAACCCAATTAAAATAAGATTAAAATCTTTTGTAGATAAAAAGATATGACTGAAATAATGAAATGGTGTCAGTTTTAGATAGAGTTTCGTATTCCTTTTATATCTTATTCATTATAGCTCGAAACTATTATTATAATATATCATTGGAAAGATAATTTCAAGATCTATCCAACCATATAAAATTTGGATAAAAAATATGAGGCACAAAAATAATATCTGACTGTCTTTGAACATGTTTAAATTCGAATAGAATTAGGACTTTAAAAAAGGAAAGTTTATAAAAAGGAAAGTTCATATTTAAATCAAATTCCTTAATCTTATCTTTTCAAAAAAGGATAATTAAGATATTTTAGAAACTTATAGAAGATTCTAATCAACCTTAATTATTTTAGGAATAGGATTAAACCTTTGGACCCTCCTCATGATCACTGGGTCGTAGGAAAAATCCTGTTTGGGCCCAATTTAGTATTTTGGCCATAACTTCCTCATTATTCATCGGAATTGGGCTTATAATATATCGTTGGAAAGGTCTTTTCAAGCCCCATTCAACTACACCATTATTAGACCCTTATCATGGACTAAAATAAACTGGATTGGACGTTTTCATAAAATAAGGTTGTTTTCAAAAACAGAGAGAAGAGAATTTTAATAAAAACTAACCGCAACACTTGCCTTTTCATACTTTCACCTCATTCGATTATGATTCGACGCGAAAGGAATTCATCACTGGGTTTGGTTTTGGGGAGACACAATTGGGTGTCTATAGTATGGATCCTCAACACCCAACAAACATATCGGTAGCCGTACATAAAGTAGACTTGTCGGCTTGTCGGCGATTGGCACGTGGCAACAACTTGACACTTGGCGTGAGATGGTCTGCATGTCATATAGCCACCTGTCATCTGGAAGTGCTATAAATATCAAGTTTAATCCCATAATTAAAGGTAGCATTTATTACTCTCTCTCTTTCTCTCTCTTCATAACTTCTTATCTTCTTCTTCAACACTTTCTGACTCCCCGGAGTGGTTTTCCCCGGATCACTCCAGGGTTAGCTAATCTCTGTTCTTTGTGTAGGTTCTCATTTGGACGATAAGAGCTTCACGGATCTCGAACTCGGGCTTTCGGTTTGTCAGATCCTAATTGTAGGCGTCGTTTGAAGTGCGCCTACGTTAAAGCATGTGATGAATATGCTTGACACTCATAGGAAGTGGGAATTGGCATATACGATTAGGGACACGATTAGGGACAAGGAAAGTAGGGAGCCGCCAACAAGTTTTTAAGGAACTTGTAAACTGTTCACGGATCATTATAAGGCAACCACTAAAAGGGACAATGATAGGCAACAACGATTGACCCGTAAAGGTTACACCCCATTCATAATCCATGAGATTACTAACTCCATATGGTTCGGAACCACAAAATGAGGATCGGGGATGATGGTACGAAGTAAGTCATGGAGTCACATTTGCCCATACTGGCCTCTACTCGATTCTTCCCTACCTTATAAAAAGTAGAAAATTACTCTTATGAATAGTGTAATGCCAATTGTACCCTTTAAAATGTGTATTTACATATATATCCTCATTAATATGTACAAGGTTTTTTAATGAATAGTGTTTGGACAATTATACCCCTAAAATATTTAATTATGTACTTATTTGCTCTCATGCTTTAATGTTAGTTGTCTTCTACATTTATACTCATAAACATAGTTGTTTACATATTTTTTTGTCATTAATTATGTCAACAACTAAATTTGTGATTTTAAAACCAAGCTGAAAGAACTTCTAGATATGACTAGCTATGCATGCGCATCGCGCGCGTTAGCTGCCCTACTATAGTGAAAAGTAGTCCTGCGACCTCAAAGGCATGCAAACAAAATTCAATTTGCTCCAAACTATTATTATGCTAAATTGGTTGAATATTAATGCAACATATAATTCCAAAATATTCTTGATCACTTGATTAAATAACAAGATTAAAAAGGAACCTAAACCGGTTGTCCAAATTATCTTATTAGTCGTGATTTCTATTACATATTCCCTTTAAACATGCAACATCGTGATCATAATAAATAATAGAATAAACATTTCAACAATAAATCCAAAAATATAAAATCGTTAGAAAAATAATAGAAATAAAAGGAACATGATTCCTTACTTTGATTTTGCTTGTATTGCTTGCAACTATAAAAACAATAAACGCGTTAGTAACTTCAAGGAAAATTGCTAAAAAATAATACAACCATTGACCGGTTTTTTTTTTTTTTTTTTTTTTTAATAATACAACCTTTGGATTATTTTAGAATAATATAACCTTTAAAGGGTGTCAATTTTAAACAAGACATAACCTGTTGGTAACTTGTTTTTGTAGGTTACTGTGACAAGTGTCATTGTTTTATTGGTTTTGCCAATTAAATTAATTAATTATTAATTTATTATTATTATTATTATTAACAAAATTTATATTAAAAAAAAAACCACCCACCCCCTCCCTCACTTCGCAACCACCTCCTCCACAATCCCACACGCAGCACTCCCAACGTCGGTAGGTCGGCACCCAGCTACCCCACCGCCGCCGGCCCACCTACCCTCACCCTTTCCCTTTAACCCCATCACACCACCCCTGCCACTTCATTACTGCAGCCATCGCAACAACCAACTCCCCTGCTCTTCCCCTACCATCACTGCCCAGCCACACACATCAAACCATATATATCACCGCCCACATCAAACACTACTCGAAATCGAACATCCACACACATCAAACGCTCCAATTCGAACAACCAAACACATCACATCAAACGCTCCAAATCGAACAGCAGCCGCGAGACGCTCCAATTCTATTGATTCAATTAATCCAAGGGTCGTGATTTCTTGATGTTGGTGTTGATTGTGGCGATGAATGACGATGATGCGGTGGGGGGCGAGTTGGGCGTCGACTGTACTGTTGCCGAGGAGGGTTGCGTGTGGGGAAGGGGGAGAGGAGGTGGCTGCGTGGTGGGGAAGTGGTGGCTGCATGGTAGGGAAGTGGTGGCTGTGTGGGTTTTTTTTTAAAAAAATTTGTTAAAAATTTAAATCTAATAACATCAAAAAAAAAAAAAAAACAATTTTCATCACAAATTAAAATTCTGAAATTAATTATATTCATTTTTTTTAAAAAAAATAGTAGACCAATTACATTACGACACGTGTCCTGGGTAACCGGTTTTAAAGGTTACAAGTTTTTTGTCTTGTTTGAAATTGACACTCTTTAAAGGTTATATTATTGTAAAATAATCCAAAGGTTGTATTATTATTAAAAAAAAACGGTTAGAGTTGATTTGGGACCAAACCCTCAAACAATTCTACCTGTCACGCCTTGGTTTAAGGACAGAACCTCAGGTAAAGTACGGACTCCTTGGAGTGCTTAAGGAAGGTATTTTGAGAGAATAAGGTAGGTTAGTGTTTAGGCTAGAACATAGAAGAGAGAATGAGAGAATTAATTGATGTCCTGTACATCAGAAATGAGGGGGTATTTATAGAAAAAAATGAATGTGAGTACATTGATTTTCAATCTAACGTCCTCACTTGGGGGGCCAGTTGTATGGGGAGATATGAAAAACGAACCGGCATCAAGGGCAATGCCGAGATCTTTATAAAT
Organism: Chenopodium album; assembly: GCF_948465745.1. NCBI lineage: Eukaryota > Viridiplantae > Streptophyta > Magnoliopsida > Caryophyllales > Amaranthaceae > Chenopodium > Chenopodium album. Next base: position 30,168,596 of record NC_137858.1, on the reverse strand, counting down.
ACGGGTATGGATCCTCAACACCCGACAAACATATCGGTAGTCGTACATAAAGTAGACATGTAGGCGATTGGCATGTGGCAACAACAACACACTTGGCGTGAGATGGTCTGCATGTCATATAGCCACCAATCATCTAGAAGTGCTATAAATACCAGGTTCAATTCCATAATTAAAGGTAGCATTTAGTACTCTCTCTCTTTCTTTCTCTACTTTCTCTCTCTTCATAACTTCTTATCTTCTTCTTAAACACTTTCTGACTTTGTCATCGGAGTGGTTTTCCCCGGATCACTCCGGGGTTAGCTAATCTCTGTTCTTTGTGTAGATTCTCATCTGGACGATAGGAGCTTCACGGATCTCGGAATCGGGCTTTCGGGTTGTTGGATCCTAACCGAAACAACACCGTAACAATCTCCTCCTTGCTCCTTGCTCCTCCTCCTTCCTCCTCCATTGAAGCTCACATCGAAGGCAACACCATTGAAGATCACTTCCACTGGAGATGATCCCATTCGGTGCCTCCGATGATGACATAAACGAAAGACCTTAGAAAAAGGGGGAAATTAAGGGCATTATCAACTCCATAGGGTAAGGGTGACCATGCCCTTCATTAAAACTTAACTGCTCAACAATAATCATAATAATGGTGTGGTGATCGGATTTCGTAGTTGCTTTTGTGGAGTTTTGTAATCCCAAATTGAGTTGCGAGTTCAGCATACAGTGCTTTACGCGTAGTTGTTCGATGATAAAATTAAAGATTTTAAACAACCGTTAAAGCTCCGATCGCCAAAGAAAAATAGCTCCAGCGGTAACAACAGCAGCACAGAGCCTTCAACATATGAAAACATGATACTCCACAAAAGGGTGAGCAGTAAGCCAATAACTATGAAATCCACATAATACAGATCCTTCAACATATCATGTTTCTCATTGTTATAAAATTGCATTTGCTCTTTCTTTATAGTTCTTGAGATTGCATAGGGTGTTTGCTTCCATTGTTTGGTCACATACTGGGCTCAACATCATATGACTTCAGGTTAGTTTTGGAGCCTCATTTCTTAAATTGATCGAATAATTTGTCAATTGCGGCTCTATTTCTAAAGTTGGGTCAACTCTGATGATTCTAGTCATAACAAGTTGGTTTATACCCTAAGTAATTAATCCAACGATATGATCATTTAATATTTTGAATAATACACTTATTTTATTTGAACTTCTTTGAATTGTGTAAATATATAATTTATACTCTGTGTTTCCTATTACATATATATGATTTTTTTTTTATTATTTTTTATTTTTTATATTGGATAAAATAAGTTAAATCAAACAGACGAAAACATAGAGCAACACTTAGCAATAGTGTGATTAGTGTCTCATACATGGGCCAAACCAGGTCTATACATGGCCAAACCAAAACCCAAAACGGTTGACCCATCAAACTGTATAACTCTAGTTATCCTGATTTAATCCATAGAAGTATAACTAATTCCGATTTAATTGTTTCTGTTCAAAAAAAAATATATTAATTTGAATTTGGTGGAATTTTAGATTAGATTATAGACTCAAAATCCAAAAACAAAATTTAATTTCGGGTTGAAAGTACTTGAAGCTTGAACCAAATTCAAACTGAAGTTTCAGCCATTTGCTAAAGTACTAAATCTCACGTAATTTACTGATAATACAACACTAATTAAAGCTTCGAATTGCCGTGATTACCAAATGAAATTCAAATTACAAAATCTCTTTGCAAAAAACATAAAAATAACAGAGTTTACACAAACATTTCATCAAACAGTTGATAGGCATACTAAAAAAAAAAAAAAACTCAAAACGCAAATAAACATAAAGAGAAATAATTACTGAGTCTGAGTAGACGTAGTAGCAGTAGAAGATGAAGAATCGACTTCCTCAGAAGCAGAAGAAACAATGGTCCACTCAGCAGGGAGAGGAGGGAGAGGAGGATAAACAGCAGGACGACGTCGTAATTCCCAAGCAGCAGTCTTCTTAGGTCGAGTCTTCATGTGGTGAGCAGTTCCCTTCTTCTGTGGCCTTGATGAACATTCTATTATCATTACGCCGCCGTTTGACGGTTGCAATTTCACTGCATTTCCACCATTAACACCAACAACGCCGTTGGATGGGATTGCTGCGATTCTAGCACCAAATATGGCTGACACTGACATTGTTTCAATGTTTTTTGCTTCCTTTTTCTGTGAGTTTTTTTCCTCTTTGCTGTTGAGTGTGGAAGACTGGTAGTAAGGTTTTCCACCTCTAGTGATTTTGCCTTATCTTGTTGCGTTGTTGTGCTTAATCGCTGTTCCAGAAAGCCTTTCGCCAAGTTGGGCCGAAATTATCATGTGTTGACTCATCTTGAGCCCAATATAATTCGTGGGAAACTACATCAAATTTAGTTAAAATAAAGTACAAAATAAGTTTTTATTACATCCTCCATTTCAAAATAACTAGTGTTAGACCGGAATGATGCTCCGAGTTACTGCATTATTTCCATAATAAAAATCTTTATTAATATTTAATTTTTATTGAATATCATGTAATATGGTAATAAGTTAGTGGTTAACACGTTGAAATTAACTGATAACCGAAGAGACCTAATGCTTTATGACTAAAACTCGAACATGTAACTTGATATTAACGAAAACTAATTCATTTGGACTTGATTATGATCCGAACCTAATTAGTAATCGACTTGTTTAGAACCCGAAATCGATTATTCACAACTTGCCGACTCGAATGGATATTGATCGACAACCGATTTATCTTGAACCGACAATGATCTAAACCTAAAATAACACTCAACTTGATAAAATTTACAATAATAAACACCTAACATAAGTTACATAAACACTACTTATATAGTTACATGAATCATAGTGATCAGTTTAGTGACCCATGATCTGACTTTTTTAAACTCGTTAAACCAACTTACATTGACTTGCATTGGTATTGTTTTGACGCAAAATTTACATAGATTTTAATTTTAAATTAAAAATTAATTTGAAAATGTTATCAAATATATTACATGTAGAAATAGTGCGTAGAATATAATACTTTTTTATTTGCTTTATTTACTTCTATATTATATTATACCCGATTCTAAGGATGAATCAAACTAACTAAAATTTGTCCTTAATCTAAGAATGACCCGACTTGAAGTTTGTTTGACTGAAATTTACATGCTTATAAATTTGTCTCTAATCCGACTTGACACCAACCGAACCCAAAACATTACCTGACCCAAAATTGACTTGAATCGAACTGCAATCGAAAAGATATAAAGTCTGTCATAATCCGAATCGAACTTGACGCAACCCGACCTAAACCCGACTTATAAATTAGAAAAAAACCAACATGATCCGACTTGAATTTGACCTGAAACCTAGCATGATGCGACCTGAACCTGACTTGCAAACCTGATTAGACACCTTTACTTTTACCAAATTCATGTACGTAATATTTTCCTTAAATATTTTTCAATTTAGGTTTCTTGTACACATAAAAATTGAATTAAAATTCATGTTTTAAACACAATTTTAAACAAATCTACATTCAATCAAACATACATACATAGGTCATAGTACAAAGAATAAAAAACTTACTCCGTCATATAGGAAAAATTTGAACAAAAAACAAAACATACATGCTGATAGAATTTATGCTTATTTCAAATAAAAAACTTATAAAAACTTAATCATATATTCAAACGAGTCTTGCACTTAGCTTTTAAAGGGTTAGATTTCCACATAGAGACTCCAACAGTTTCTTGCATATCAAGCTCTTGTTCACCAATTCTTTCCCATTCAAAACATTGTATTAACGTCCCTAATGTTAATCCGATTATCCGCATTGCCAAATTCTCCCCTGGACAAGCCCTTCTTCCTGATCCGAAAGGTATATATTCGTATTTGATCCTTTCGCCTTTAACATTCTCAAACCTTTCAGGCTTGAATTTTCTTGGATCATTCCAAATATTTGGATCATTTTGTATAGCCCATATGTTCAAGGTAAGGAGAGTGCCTCGTGGAACATGATAACCTCCCACGACACAATCGGATGAGGATTCACGTGGTGGTAGTATTGGGGCAGCAGGGTACATTCGAAGTGTCTCATTAATGATGCAATGGAGGTATGGAAGATGAGCTAAGTCGGATTCCTCGATTAAGCGATGATCAGTTCCAATATGGTGATCTATCTCAAGTTGTGCATTGCGTAGAACTTCTGGATTGTTTAGTAGCAATGATAACGCCCATTCCATTGCACTAGCTGATGTTTCAGTTCCCGCTAGCAACAAATCCTGTGGATGAGAAATACAAATTATGTTCAGTTTTCAATACAACACATTTCCTAAAAAATTAAAGACCACCTAATCTAGGGAATATTAAAATGATCTAGGCAACTAGAAGAAAAAAAAAAGGATCAATTTCGTTACTGTATTGTTTCTTTTATTTTACTCATCTGTTTCAAAGTAATTGAATTATTTTGAGTTTTACACTATTGAGTAACCTTATTTGGGCCATCTAATATCCCTAACCAACCGCAATACTATTACCTCAATTGTTTGCATTGCCATTATATTTGACTTTCTTTCTATAAAAAATTAAGATTACTCCAACTTTGGTTAATTTCTCACTATCTAAAATGAATCCCATTTGAAATTGAAATTGGGGTATTAGGATTATGGATTATATCTTGAAGAACAACCGGGAAATTACAAATCCATCTAATGCAACAATATGATCTATCACATTTTAAATTAATACTAGGATTTTATTAGGGGTATATGAAGAACATCTGAGAAATTACAAATCCATCAACTGCAACAAACCAAGAATATCAATGCATGTGGTAATGTTATTTGTCTTCCATACACCTCAATTTCTTCACAAATTTTCATACTCGTTCATTACCCTTTTAAAGGTGGTGTTGTGGGGCAGTGTGGTTATGAAACTTTGTAAACAAAAACATATGTTTGTAAGGTGGTGTCATGCCCCATTGACACGGTAATAATGACCATAAGATTTTTCGTATAAAATAAATTACATATGAGACTATTACCAACCCCATAGTTTATGATCGTTTATCAAATAGAGCAGAGTTTCCTCCCTTCTATCCTGTCAAGGGATCGGAATCAAGTTCTACTATGGCCTATGTATTGCAATTTAGAAGACCTGGACATATGAGCGAGCGCCCCCCCACCCAAAAAAAAAAAAAAAAAAAAAAAAAAAAAGAGAAAGTCCTTCGTTGCATAGTAGAGAGCATAAGCCAAAAATTAACAATTCCCCACTATTCAAAGTGCAGATCACCCAAACTATTAATAAATTCAGCAGCCCAATTGCAATTTAATTCGTACTTATAATTAAATAGTTAAGTTTGCCCATCTATCAAGTTGCATAATTATGTAACTCCATGCGTAAGAGAGAGGCATATAGAATTAACATTATAAATGGCGCACAAATGGAGATGGCCTTCATACAACTTTAGAATTGAAAACATATCAATTTCAAACTATATGTTACAAATTAAGATCTTAAACCATGTCAGTTTAAGATTAAATTCACTTAAATTAATATGGTATAAGTTTGTTTTCATTTTACACGCACAACCCAACGCATCCTTTGCATCAATCAATAATTTCCATATTTTTATACTACTAGTTGTATTATACATTTAAGGTTGGCCTTAAATATAGATCAAATATTTTCCTCAAAAAAAAAAGAAAAAAAAAAAAATATAGATCAAATATCAACAAAATCTTAAAAAGGTAAGAGTAATATAATAAGGATACCACTTGTTCACCAAACAACCGAATTTTAGAAAATTGAGATAATAAATATACAGTACACATATAATATAAAGATAATAAAAGATTAAGAAGTAGCAATTTACCTGAACAAGACCCTTAATAATGTCATCATTGAAAAATGAAGGATCTGAGTTTTGTAGCTCAATCAGAACCTCAATCAAAGTCTTGTTTATCCCACCACAATCACTCACTCCTTGTTCATGTATTTTACGTCGTTTTTCATCCACCAAATCTTGGAAAAACTTGTCAAATTTTATGAAAATAGCCTTATACTTTTTCTCCTTACTAACATGGACTCCCAAATACTTCAAAAATGGGAAGAAATCCACTACACTTGATGGTGCACCTATTTCCATCAACTCCTTAACAACTTCTCGAAACCTCTTTGCTTCCGTAGACTCCGCCGCCTCGCCGTAGATCCTCTTCCCGGCAATCATCCTCATCATCACATTATTCGTAAGCTCGAAGAGCGCCTCTTTAATCTCCACCACCACTTCATCACCACCCTTTTGACTTAGCCTCTTTACGAGCGATCTCACTTCATCGGCTCGTATGTTAGCCAGTAATTGAAGGCGATGAGTCGACAAAATCTCAGTTGCAGCGATCTTCCGGTGGTTACGCCATATTGGGCCGTATGGGGCCCACAATATGGTGGTGTAGTCATATCCTAGGATCTTGCCTGCCACGAGGCGGGGTCTGTTGGCGAAGCTGATGTCATTGTGGTGTAGGCAGTCCTCGGCTGCGGAGGGGGAGGAGACGAGGACGCCACGGCGAGAGCCAAACTGAAGGGTGATCACTGGACCGAGTTTCTGAGAGAGGTTTGATAAGGTTCGGTGAATGGAGTTTTGGTCTTTGAGAAGGTGGAGATGGCCTAAGATGGGTAATGTAGGGAAAGGGCTTGGTGGGTAGTTTTTGAATTTGTGTAAAAAAGTTTTAGTTAATATATATGAGACTACAAAGATTGCAAAGTAGAGTAGTGTTGAATTGTGATCCATTTTGTTTTGTGATGTAAGAAAGCCTGAAATTAATAAGTGTGTATATATACCTAGTGTTGTTTGATTGAGGAAATTATTAAATGTCAATTAGTTGGACGAAGTTTCATGGAAAATGTTTTTCGTTTTGAGCCGTGGGGAACAAGAATAACAAGCAAGCAAAAAGTCAATTGACTTCCTCTATTTGTTACTCCGGTATTTTTGTTAGTAATAATCGCAACACTTTCTTTTTACTAATACATACATTTATTTCATTAGTTATAACACAAAGTCTTATATTTGGCTGGCCACATAGTGTGGCATCCATCATGAGGATTATTTCGTTAGTGTTATACGGGTTACTGGTTCAGTTTTACAGGGGTTACTTCATCAGTGTATCACACTACAAGAAAACAGCTTAATTACGACGGAAAAATTCCGTCGGAAACACCCTGTTTTCCGTCGGAAATCGTGTTTCCGTCGGAAAGTGTCGTCGGAATAGTGGTCGTCGGAAAATCGGCCTTTTCCGACGGAATTTCCGTCGGAAACACTTTTCCGACGGAAATTCCGACGGATTTTAGCGTCGGAAGAGGTTTTCTGGGTCTGGGAAAGTCCGTCGGAAATTTCCGACGAAAAATGATTCCGCTGGAAATTACAGACAGAAATTCCGTCGGAAAATCCTTTTAAAAAAACAAAAAAAAAAGCCGCACCACCCCATACCACCACCAGCCCCCACCGCTTCCGTAACCACCCCATACCACCAACCAACACGAGCCCCCTAACCAGCCCACACCAGCCCAACCAAGGACAGCACCAGCAACCACCAACCCAACCATATACAACCACCAAACCTCCACTAGAACCCCTACCCACCTAACCCTAACCCACCCAAATACAAATCTACAACCCCAATGAACCCAGATCTACAACCATAACCTAACACCCACCTTAATCCACCACTGCCGCCGTCGAAACCCAAAAAACCACAGCCAACCACCCTACCACCCACCTAAATCCACCACTGTCGCCATCGAAACCCAAAAAACCACCATCACAACCCAAAAATTAAAGGAAAAAAAAATCCCAACCCAACCCCTTATATTCGAACTCCAACAGCCACCAACAACAAAAAAATCAAAAAAAATACACATACCTTAATTCGACCTCACAAAACCTTGAAATTGGGTTTGCAAGGCCAAATTCGACCATGAAAAATCTAGATCTAGAGTTTTCATGGTCGAATTTGACCTGAAAACCTTTGTTTTCATCATGAGGAGAGATAAAAGGCGAAAAAGGAGTAAATTTTAGTTGATTTTCGGGGTCTATGTTGGTGTTGTTGTTGGTGTTGTTGTTGGTGTTGTCCGTGGGAGGTAAAGAGGGGAAAGAAGAGGAGAGAGAAGGGGGAAGGAGAAGACGAAGAGGAGAGAGAAGAGGGGGGAGAAGACGAAGAGGAGAAGTGAGAAGAGGGGGGAGAGGCAGAGAACATAGAGGAAAGAGAAGAGGAGAGGGAAGGAGAAGTGGAAAGAGAAGGAGAAGGGGGAAAAAGAAAAGTGGAGGCGGAAGAAAGGTGTAGGGTATTAGGGTTTTTAAAAAACTTTTTCCTTTTTTTTTTAATTAGATTCCGACGGAATTTTCCGTCGGAAAGTTCCGACGGATTTTTAGTCCGTCGGAAATTGTACTTTCCGACGGAATTTTCGTCGGAAAAGTCCATATATTCCGACGGATTTATTTTCCGTCGGAAATTTCCGACGGAATTATTGAATTCGTCGGAAATATCCGACGGAAAAAAAATCCGTTTGAAATTTCGTTTTTTCCGACGGAATAATGGGTCCGTCGGAAGCAGTCCGTCGCTATTAAGCTGTTTTCTTGTAGTGTCAGTGTTATATGGGTTACTTGGTCAGTATTATAAGGGTTACCGGATCAATGTTATAAAGGTTACTTTATTTTTGTACAAGTGGCCATATGGTGTGGCCGGCCACATACAAGACGCACTGTAATTATAATTGCGATACCAATATACTATCCTAATTTGGTAAGGATCTACTACTATTTTATTTATTTCTCTTTCTCACTAACCCTACTACTAATTTTTGATTATTTCTCACTCGTCCCTACAAATTAAATATATATTTCCTCTACTAACTATACTTTATATTATAAAATTTACCACTTGAACCCTACCTTATAAATTTTCTAAAATTGTGTACAAGGTTCAGCTACCATTGCCATTATTACAAGATAGAGGGAGTAAAGCTATTAGAATGAGCGAGGGTTGTCCTAAGCGAGGCTTGTTATGTTCACTTTATTTTAACTTATCATATAAGTTCAGTTTAGGAAAAATAAGTTCGAATAAGGGTCACCAAGTCCAAATTAAATCTACTCCCTCCGTGTTTCTTTAAGTGATACATTTTCCATTTCCGGCCGTGTTTTTTTAAGCGATACATTTCCTTTTATGGCAAAACAATACATTAAAATATTATATCTCTCTCCTCTCATGGTCCCCACCCAAACCCACTACTACTTTTTTTATAATATCTTTCCTCTTACATTCATTACTTTTCAATAAACTATTAACCCCATGTAGGGAATATTTCAAGCACTATAACCCCAAGCTTGAACCCCACTGTGATCATACACTAAAGTATGGTGGCGTTCCAAAGGGAAGAAAGCTAGAGCAAAAGAGTCGCCAACAAGTTTTAGGAACTTGTAAACCCAAAACGATCCAGGAGATCGTCAACTCCATAAGGTCTTGAACCAAACAGGGTTCGGGGATGAGGGTACGAATCCAATCTACAAAAGAAAGGACCCACCCTATAAAATAGGCCTCTACTTTGTTCTGCTCGTATTCATGTGCGCTTTTCGACTAACATGCAATCATTAGGTTAACCCTGAACCTGTTTATCTATGTTGGTTGAATATTAATGCACAAATAATACTATTATTGGCGATCACTTGAATTAAAATCATATTAGCCTAAACCAAATTATTAATTATCTTATTAAGCGTGATTTCAAGTACAAATTCGCTTTAACAAGCATAAAAGGCGTGATCAAGGAATAACAAAATATAATATCAAGCAACATAATAATAATAATAATCATAATCATGATAAGGTATAATAAAGCTTAATAATAATAGCATGATCCCAGGCATGATACTAACAAGATTAATAACAAATCCTAGCATGTCACTAAGCATTAAAGATCAAAGCTTAAACCTAACATGGTACTAACATGCTATTAGAAAGAATAAAAGGCACCCTAAACATGATACTAGAAAGCAATAAATAACATCCTAACATGATACTAGGAATTAAACAAATCTAAGCATGCTTTCTACATTGCGAATCAAATAGGGAGTAAGCTAATCTACTTACTTTGAAGCCTCGTACCTCTTTCTAATAACAAAAACACAAGTTAGTAAACTTCAATGAAAATAATAAAATTAAAGAATTAAATTAGAATAAAGTTAAATAAAGTTTAAACTAAATTTCGGACCAAAGCCTCAGAAATTATCAACCTTACACGTCTAGGGCGAAGGCAACTTCGAACTTGGCTAGGTGTTTCAAGATCTTGTGTATGCGGTATTGTGTTTGCAAAAGGTTGGTTTAGAAAAAGAGAGAGAAAGAAAGCATATATTGCTCAAGAGAGAATAGAGAGAATTGGGTGATTGTGAATGAATCAAAACGGAGTTTTGGGACCCTATTTATAAGGAAAATAATCCGGAAAATTATGGAATTTGATAAGAAATAAAACTACACGCTGTCGCCAGAAATTCACGTTGTCGCGAGGCGACAGTGTCTGTCGCGACGCAACAGACTTGTCGTTTGGCGACAGTCTGACTTGGACGCGCTTTTCCATGCGGAATCCGATCTTTAATCAACTTGATCTATGGAATCCGTACAGAAGATAAAAACGTATTTTTAAATATAATAATAATAATAATAATAATAATAATAATAATAATAATAATAATAATAATAATAATAATAATAATAATAATAATAATAATAATAATAAAACAATAACATTTTATTCCAAATAAAATCCGTCTTAAAATAATAATTATTAAATCTAATAATATTAGAATTAAAAGGAACCTTCTAGAAACTTCTAGAAAGTTATAATTAATCTTAATAATTTTAGGAATAATAATTAACATTGGGCCCTCCTCTAGATCATTGGGCCGTATGTAAATAATTAACTGAGCCCAGTTTAGTATTTTGGCCATAACTTCCTCAATATTCATCGGAATTGGGCCTATAATATATCGTTGGAAAGATCTCTTCGAGCCCCATCCAACTACACTATTATTGGACCTTAATTATGGATCAAACTAAAATGGTTTGGTTATTTTTAATAAATAGAGTTATATTCTAAAACAGAGAGAAGAGAATTTTAAATAAAACTAAACCGCAACACTTGACTTTTCCACACTTTCACCTCATTCGATTACGATTCGACGTGAAAGGCATTCATCACTGGGTTTGGTTTTGGGGAGACACAAATGGGTGTCTACAGAAGCCCCCACTTTGACTGAGTTTGGAGAAACGAAGGTTTCGAAAACAAAAGTCAAAGTAGCGATAGGGACGGAGAATGATTCAGAACGTTCTGCGATTCCAAATCATTCTTGTAATGCCGATACCTAAAAACTAATCATTAGTTAAACACAGATAAAAGAGTTAAGAAACGCGTATCTTGCACCGTCGAGCACACGTCTCTAGAGGTAACCGCTTCGTTGCATTTTGTTTTGACGACCTTCTACAAGCTAGAGAACGCCATCTTTGAAGGTAACATTGCGTCGTCATCTTCAACATTTCTTGGTGACAATCTTCCACAGTATCTTGGGAACATCGTCGAAAATAACCGTACATCGTCATCTTCAGGGTTGTGGCAGTACGTCACCACGGCAGTGCGTCGCCGCTATTGACAATCTCTTCTTTATCTTGAGGGACCGTCGAAGGTGACCATATCTTGTCATCTTCAGGATTTGTGACAACTCTCCACATCCTAGGGAACACTGTCTATCATTACTGCTACATCTCGAGCTTTTTCTTGAATTATGGTGACAACCTTCCCAATCATAGCGAATGTTGTCAAAGATCGCCCATCTCGTGCTATCTTCTCAAATCTGGATGACAACCTCCACAATCTTAGCGAATGTTGTCGAAGATTGCTCATCTCGTGCTATCTTCTCAAATCTTGGTGACAACTTCCACAATCTTAGCGAATGTTGTCGAAGATCGCTCATCTCGTGCCATCTTCTGAATTCAAGTAATAACTCCCTCAATCTTAGCGAAAGCTATCAAAGACCGCTTCATCTTGAATCGTTCTTCTCAAATCTAATAATAACCTCCCCAATCATAGTGAAAGCTATTGAAGGTCGCTTCATCTCAAACCGTCCTTCTCAAATCCAAGTAATAGACTATTTTTAATCTTAAAGTCCCCTGTTGAAGGCTTTGTCTTCTTGAATCTTCAAATCTTCTTCCATCCTAGGAAATCGTTGTGAACCGTTACTTCGGTGCTTGCGATGAGCCAATGCTTAGGCGCTTTAAGCTAAGTGAGACGATCTTTTGTCAGGTCAATCGCTCCTTACGATTGTAATCGAGCCGACTACTTAATCATATCAAATTGCTTAGAGGGGCTAACTGGCGTACCAAGGAACCCGAAATTTCTGTATTAGGTCCATATGACCACATCATAAAGCCACGTGACTTGTCGCCACACCAGCGCAAGCCAAAAGTTCTTGCCGCCGCAATATCGCTCTGTCGCCAGGCGACAACCTTGTCGTTTGGCGACATATTTCTTTTTCAATTCTGTTGCTGCTGTTCATTGCCCGGTTTCGCTCCGAACTTTCAATTCGGTCGTTTCCTTACAACCAAATTTGCTCAAATCTTTTGCAAATTAAAGCTTTTCATCTATGATTTACTGATCCATATAATTTTTGCTCAAACTCCTCTCATCTTGGAAGAATCTCATATATCTATATTCGTGATTTTCCGAAAAAATCCGGAAATATTGTTGCTCGCTGGAATGTACCTGCATCTATATTTCAGACTATAGGACTTTGCTAATCTTTTATTATCTTAGGGTTGACCTAAGGCTTAGTGTTGCTTGACTCATTGACATGACTCGACTCAAAGAGTTTGACACATGTGTTAGACTCCACTCGAGGTGATATGACACGACGTGACTCAATGTGTCCGACTCAAAAATGCAAAAAAGCAAAAAATTTCCGTCATTTTTGTGGAGGGTACCGACTTTCTCCCGAAAAAGAAAGACGCAAAAAAGAATCGAAGTGTTTGAAGGTGCATGTTGAATGAGCTTAATCAAGTATATGCATTCGATACTATCTCTCAAAGTGCAAGGAGTAATTTATCCTAAACTATCTTAGTTGACTCGATTATGAAAGTATTTAGGTAACTTAGGCACGGAGGCTAAGCACTTCATACTTCCTGATACAATAATGATTATGAGTGATGAGTGATGTGATATGACAAAGCATGCTTCAACGTTATGTTAAGACTTCATGACAAAAGGTTCCTAATGGGAAGTCTATTTGGTCATGTATCTGTGACGTGTGTGAAAGTGACACTAAATTTAGGCTGCAAAAGCTAACGGCGTGGAAAATATATTAAAAAGAGTCAAGAGATGGTGACTCTTAGGCTAAGTATGCTAATGATGTAAGGATCAAGCCCCCAAGTTTAGCTCTAAGTAAATAGGGATGAGCATTGGAGATCCCTTGATAGGATCATGGTGTGGGTGTGTGAATGTGAAAATGAATGCATTTTTATTATGGCCGCACCCCAATGTGAGGTTGTCTACGTATCCGTCAGGAATCAGGCCAAACGTAGCTCTAGCCGAACCTCGCACAAGTGTATGTATACCTCAAAAAGGACTTTTTAAGGGTTGTAACGTGGTTAGGCTAAAGGTTAAAGAAAGAAGGGGATAAAGGCTCAAGACCCTAGATAAGCCCCCAAGGTGTGCAACCTTGCTTTTGAATCTTTATATTTTTATGCTTGAGTTTTCTCATTTTTGAGCTCTCTTTCTTTTTTTAGCTCTCTCTTTTGCTTATTTTTTTTGCTTTTTCTATTTTTTTTTTGCTTTTGCATTTTTATTTTGATAAGTGTGGGCAATCCCGATCATGCGGTCTATCACTCACTTGGCATTCATGTTTCTCAGGCACGGTACCGAGCACTCGATAAGAAACGCAATCTGAGACGTGTTCTTATCAAAGATATTTTCATATCATAGACATTGGAACACTTGCCCTTTTGTACACTTTTATTATTTTTATATTTTATTCTTTTTGAGATCACTCAAGCTTTTTGTATTTAGAACTTGCATAAGTTTCACACCATCCCATCCCAAGGTTAGGTAGATATGGGTTGAAAAATGAAAGGTATATTTGAAGTATAAAAGGTGAAAATGATAAGATATGGCTACAAGAGGTGCCTCAAATCATTGGTATACCTTGTGCTTAATTCGGAATTTTTTTTTTTTTTTTTTTTTTGTCAATGCAATGATCATATGCAAGAAATCAAAATGCTCATTTTATTAAAAGGAAAAATTAAATGAAAGTCCTACAAAGTAAAAACTAGGGGAAAATGAAAGGTGCCTATGCTAGGCTTATTGGGGAAAAGAATAAAAAAGAAATAGAAAAAAGAGGTCACGAAATCTTGTCGTTGAAGCTCGCCTCTTGTCTTGTACTTTATCATCACTCGGTCTTCTTGCCGACTGGAGGTGTAGGAAGCTTGTTATTGTCGATCAAATATTGGATGGCCTCCTTTAGCTTCCAACAGCTCTCAGTAGTATGACCCCTACCTTGATGGTACTTGCAATGTGCATCTGGATTCCAACTAGGCAATCTGTTTTCAGGTGCGGGATCTTGAATAGGTCCAATGGGAGTAATGAGCCCCTTAGTATGGAGTCGATCGAAGGCAACATCATAGCTAATCCCAATAGGGGTGAATTCTTTCCTTAATTCTTTCTTAGATTCTTGGTTATTCATGGCTAAGACTTCATTGAGGTCAAAGGTACTAACATTGTTACTAGAGTGGGTGTTTTCACAAGAAGAAGGATTGTCGTTCTTCTTTCCTTTCCAGCCACTGTGGTTACTATTGTTAGTAGCTTTTTGTTTTGCAAGGTCATCTTCAATCTCTATGCCTATGTCGTAGACTGCCTTGAAAGTGTTCAAGTTGTGTTGATATCTCAAATGCTTCGAATACTTCTCTTGTAAATTCTTGATAAACAACCTCACAGACTCCTTCTCAGTAGGGACTTCAATCATATTAGCGGAAGTTTCCCTCCACTTGTTGAAGAAGGAAGTGACACTAGTAGAAAAAACTAATTGGGAAGCGGTTCAAACCCCCCAATGGCAAGCGGTTTTGAACCGCTCCCTAATGGGGGGCTTGCCAATGACCATTTAAATGGCAAGCGGTTCAGAACCGCTTGCCTTTTGATGAGAATGGCAAGCGGTTTGGCGCCAAAACCGCTTGCCATTACACATGACATATTCTTATGTCAATTGTAATGGCAAGCGGTTTTGGCGCCAAACCGCTTGCCATTTTCTTCAAATGGGAAGCGGTTCTTTACCTAAACCGCTTGCCATTCTCTTTTTTTTTTTAATTTTTTCCTAAATTATTATTAATTTGTAAATATATAATATAATTATTGACCTGTTTTAATATAAATAGTCATGTCTTAATTATAATAGGGACCTGTCACAATAATATTAATATTATTAATAATAATAATATTATTATTATTATTAATATTAATATTATTAATAATAATAATACAATATAATATATAACATGAAATAAAAATTACATATATATATATATCATATCAAAAGTAACATCATTGTAATATTGAATTAACAATAATATGTAAGTACAACAAAATGTGTAAAGATATATAACACCATCAATAGCTACGTACTAATCATAATGAATGTTAATATAAAAAAAACATATACTAACTACTAAAATAATGTTCATCATACTAATAACTAATAAACTCAAGCTCACTAATTAAGTTGGTGTGTGTGCACCCACTACGACAATACTAATAGATGCCATCAAATGTCACGAAATAAGCCCACATGTCGCGAATTTCATCGATTTCTTTGCTTGTTAACGGGCCTTCCCTTTGAATCGCGCAAACCTTTAGGAAAAAAAAAACAAACATTATATATATAACACTTGACTATTATAAAAAAAATTAAAATAATTAGCTAGCTAGGACTAATTGATGCCATTTACAAATCACATCAAAAGAGCATTATGCCATTTACAAATCACATCAAAAGAGCATTACGCATTTTACCCATTGATGCCCCATTATAAGTCCTATATGACTTGTACTTTTCCCATTTTCTACATTTCATATCATATGCACTAATTCTCTATCAAAACAAGTCAATATTCCCTAATCTTAGGTGTCTAATCAAAAAAACATTTTACTAAGTTTTAGGGCCTATTTTATCCAAGGATGCCCCAAATAAGGCCTATTGTACTTCTACTTTGCCCATTTTCTACTATTCTAGTCAAATGCACTAATTCTCTATCAAAACAAGTCAATATTACCTAGTCTTAGGTGTCTAAGGCTTGAAATCACATCAAAAGAACATTTTACTAAGTTTTAGGATGCAATTTATACAAGATGCCCCAAAAAAGGACCATATGACTTATACTTTGTCCATTTTCTACATTTTTTATCAAATGCACTAATTCTTTATCATAACATGTCAATATTACCTAGGATTTGGTGTCTAAGACTTGAAATCACATCAAAAAAACATTTTACTAAGTTTTAGGGCCTATTTTATCCAAGGATGCCCCAAATAAGGCCTATTGTACTTCTACTTTGCCCATTTTCTACTATTCTAGTCAAATGCACTAATTCTCTATCAAAACAAGTCAATATTACCTAGTCTTAGGTGTCTAAGGCTTGAAATCACATCAAAAGAACATTTTACTAAGTTTTAGGACGCAATTTATACAAGATGCCCCAAAAAAGGACCATATGACTTATACTTTGTCCATTTTCTACATTTTTTATCAAATGCACTAATTCTTTATCATAACATGTCAATATTACCTAGGATTTGGTGTCTAAGACTTGAAGTTACATCAAAAAAACATTTTACTAAGTTTTAGGACACATTTTATACATGGATGCCCCAAATAAGGCCTATATGACTTCCACTTTGCCCATTTTCTACATTTCTTATAAAATGAATTAATTCTTTCTCATAACATGTCAATATGTCCTAGTCTTAGGAGTTATGTAAGCATCTGGTTTCGGAGGTCTGCTCGGGGCATAACCACCCAACTGCAGCCTGAGAATTGGGTTTACTAAGAATGAGCACCTGTAGTGACCTTCATAAGAGTAATGTGGGAAAATTATTAGTATTTGCATTTTTTTCATTCAGAAATATCAAGAAAACAATATCATTAGGAATGGTAGCATTGCATTACCTCATGAACGCTTGAATAATGGAAATGTTAAGCTCTGAACCGGTGAGAAATTCCTTCACATCGACTCTTGAAATAAATGCGATCGCATCCTCATCATAGTGGAACAATGCCTTAGGTAAAAACACTTGAATTTGTTTGTCCATGGGTAATTCACTAACACGGTTGTGAAGAAAATAACAAGCTTTTGAGAACGACTTAAGGACATCGGCTTCTACGAGTGGAGTCGAATGAGCTCTCGAACTCTTATTCGACAAGTGTTCACCCTTTGACCCTTGTCCTTGTTCCATGATCTTTGGAGGTTGGACATCCTTGGATTTTGGCTTCTCCACCTTCTTCCTTTTAGCGGGCTGATTTTCCTTTGTAACCTAGTAACATAAAAACACATGGTCATATTAGAAGTTATTGTTTATGTAGACATGATTTAATTAAAAACAAGTAGTGTATACTTACCACTCCTAACAACCTCACCCGATCACGTGGCCATTGCACAAAGCTACCTTTCGCATCAATCAGGTTAATGAAATCATATTCCTCTCTAGGCACCGGTAGTGGTAAGTCCTCAAACCCGACTACTATAGAATTGATCCCGACCGAGATATAGTGGGTACTAGTATTAGACTTGAAATGGACCTTGTCAAACGGTTGTGCGCTACCATACCCCACCAAAGGCAACTCTCCATCCTTGTTTTCCCCGGGTTGAAGAAGCTCACAAGGCGTCTCTTCCTACACAGTTGATAAGGACATTAGTTATGAACTAACCGACGAAAGTTTAATAGAAGCACATATGATTAGCTACTGAAGTTTACCTTAAGATCAGGGAAAGGTTCTGGTGTTGGATTTGCAATCTTCATTAACTCTGCATGCGGAGGACTATGAATCTGCAATGGTAATAGTTACACCAAGTTCTTAAAGAGACCAATTAAGTTCATATTTTAAATTTTGATTGTAATGAAATTACCTCGCTCTCAACAACTAGATCGTCCACGACGTGGTCTGGGTGAGTACTACATGAGTCCACCGGGGTAATCGAGGGTAACGGCAAGTTTGGCAAGTTCATGTGCTTCAAAATGGCATTGAATTGACTTTGCATTTGTTCTTGCATCTCCGCGCGTATCTCCGCCTTAAGTGATTCCTTTTCCTTGTCATCCAAATGATATGGTGAATTAACACTTGATCTACTTCTTCCCGATCTAGTGTATTCTGAACCCATCACCTTTTCCCACCCTAGTTGTTTCCCTCCTGAACCAATAACTCGCCCAGGGTGGTATGGTTTTCCCAAAGCCAAGGTAAAAGGATCATTCTCGATGCTTGGAGTCAGCTTGCCATCAATTACTTCCGATGTATGATCAAGCTGTAACAAAACAAGAAGTTACAAATTCCAAGTAAGAAGTAGTTTATATGAAAATATTTAATAATAAGGGTGTAATAATGGCAAAAGTAGCTTAGGTTGCTTACAAGTGCATCTGCTACTGCTTTTGTATCCGGATGCATGACATACTTGCCTGTGTTCTTGTCAATCCCATGCATAGCACACCACCAGTCAATTGCACGACATACCAAAGTGGAGACCGTGGAAGAAAGCGGTTTATCAGATTTTGAAAATTTGTCTATGGGGTATAGTACCTCTTTGATCCACTTTGGTCTAGATTCCGCAAATGTCTTACAACCCATATGATGGCTATACAATTTCTTCTGAGCATTGGTTCTAGCTTTTTCACTTTTTTCCTACGACATATCAAGAAATGTTAGCATCCATATTTGTAGTAAACCAAAATCACATCAAAAAACTACTCAAACAGATATATATATAAACAAAACATACAAGTGCAGCCGCGGTAACTGATTTCGCCACAAACTTGTTCCAGTCATCCGGAAGTATTTGTGGATATAGCTCCCACGGTTTGATATCGGGTTTCTCCTCTCCTTCAGTAGCTTGTTTATTTTTCTTCGGTCTTTTCCTTTTTTTCTTATGGATCCATCTAGTTCTCAAGTAACTTTTGAAATTTTTGAATCTCTCTTGTACAAAAGATTCAAATGATTTTCTCTTGGCTGGCTCATCAGGAATGTTAAACACACTCTGTAAGAATGACAACTGTCAACGTTAATAGTTTTTTATAAAAAAAAAAAAAGCAAAAACAAAAGGAGAAGCAGGCCCAGCAGGCCCAGGCAACTGCCGCAGCCCAGGCAACTGCCCAGGCAGCAGCAGCAGTAGGCCTGGCAGGCCCAGGCAGCTGCAGCATGCCCAGGTAACTGCCCAAGTAGCTGCAGCAGGCCCAGGCCAGGCACCTGCCCAGGCAGCTGCAGCAGCCCAGGCAGCAGCAGCAGCCCTGGCAGGCCCAGGCAGCTGCAGCAGGCCCAGGCAACTGCCTAGGCAGCTGCAGCAGGCCCAGGCAACTGCCCAGGCAGCTGCAGCAGGCCCAGGAAACTGCCCAGGCAGCTGCAGCAGGCCCAGGCAACTGCCCAGGCAGCTGCAGCAGGCTCAGTTAACTGCCGAGGCAGCTGCAGCAGCCCTGGCAGCAGCCAGGCAGCAGCAGCAGCCCTGGCAGGCCCAGGCAGTTGCAGCAGGCTCAGGCAACTGCCCAGGCAGCTGCAGCAGGCCCAGGCAACTGCCCAGGCAGCTGCAGCAGCCCTGGCAGGCCCAAGCCGAGGGGAATTGCGGGTTTTGCCTCTTTCATGTACTACATGATTTGTAAGCCAAAATAAAAAAGCAAATTCAAAACACTTACCATTGTATCGTCCCAAGCCGTTTGAAGCAACCCGGGTGGTACCTCGGCCCAATCAAGTGTAATGGGTATTTTACGAGTTAGTATGCCAACGTGTTGGGAATACTTGTTGCGCCATTGGCCAGCAGGTTGACCGAACTCGTCATACTCAAGAACCATGGGTACCCCGGGTTTCTTAAAAGCTTTTGTTGCACCCCTAGCTTTTCTCTTCACCGGTTCCTTTACCCGCCCTCCACCACCGGTGGTTTTCACTTGACTTTGCATGTGACTTTGTCCTTGTGAATCACATACAAACTCAGAAACAACATTATCATTAATAGGGGGGGCACATTCAGCTGATATCTCATACTCCACAATCCTACGTTGCAACTCGTCATGAGCTTGGTCTTCCTCTTCACCTAAATCTGTCTCCTTATTAACATCATACTCCGGGTCATCAGAGTGAGAACTTCTACGGTCTTCATCATCCACATCCTCATCCAAATGAAGGTTCTCATCACTACCCATGATGTGTACACACCTACGATCACAAGCAAAGCAAATTGTTAGTCATAACTAAAAGTAATCAAAGGTGCTTCACCAAAATATCAAACACTTACCCAACTTCTTTGTTTTCACAACAAATTCACATGTTATCCTCTTTACAATTCATATTTAGTGTATATTACATGTATATAAGTTGAAAATGCTTAAAAGTCAAATATTTCATGCAAAAACAAGCCGCTAAGAGCGAAAGATATTTGTTATATATAACATGTTCTAACTTTCCCAACTTCTTTCTTTTCATTCCACCTTTACATCTAATCCTTCTAACAATATATATTTGGTATACATAACATGTTTATAAGTTGAAAATGCTTATAAGTCATTGATTTCATGCAAAAACAAGGTTTTAGGAGCGATATAAGCTCAAAATGACATAAATGAGATTCTAATTTTTCCAACATCTTTATTTTCATGAATTTATAGTTCACATCTAATCAAGCTAGAGATTTTTATAATCATGCATCAATAAAAGTACCTCATTCGAGTATTCCCTCGTTGTGGTCTGATCGAATATAAGTAGTGTCATTGTCTACATCAAGTCTAGGAGCAGTGAAAGGGGGTGAATCATCAAATGCATCATATTCTTCCTCGTCTTCAACATCTCCAACCCCTAAAATTCTTCTTTTGCCAGCAAGGACAATGGACCAGTTAGGATCGGCTGGGTCAGTTACATAGAACACTTGCTTAGCTTGAGATGCAAGGATGAATGGTTCCAAACTATCCCGCAAGTGGCCAAGGTCTACAAGAGTGAAGTCGTCATGTCTGACGTTGCGCCTGTTATTATCGACCCATTTACACTTGAATAGACCTACCTTGAACTCACGGTAATCTAGTTCCCATATTTCCTGAATTCGTCCATAGTAGGATAATAGTGCCTCAACTGGTGATGTATCCTTTGCACTTGCAAATTCTGTTGATGAAGCCACAAGAGTGACACCACTGTTTTGAGTCGATGAGGATTTCTGATCCCGACGCTCAGTCCAGAATGTGTATCCATTTATGTCATATCCCTCAAATGAATGAACATCTTCCTTTGGACCATAAGCTAGCCATTTTATTGTACTAGAGACACCCTCATCCAATTCCAATTGATGCATCACACGATCATGGAACCACTTCACAAACATCTTATTATGCAACTGCATTAGTGCCCTTTCCCCTTTAGATGGAAATTCGACACGCAAACTATCCATATGCTCTTCTAAATAAGGGTGAACCTCAACAACATGATGAAGCACAAATAGGTGAGCTTGCAAGAACTGATCTCGAGTAGGTGAGATCCGTTTCGACCCGATTGTGCCATGACCATCAAGTCTCCCTTCATGTCGGGAAGTGGGAAGCCCAATAGGTTCGGCAACGGCAACATACTCTGCCACGAAATTACCAATCTCCTCAGCCACTATTCCTTGTACCATACTACCTTCCGGATGGGCTGGATTTCTGACTTTATCTTGCAATGTACCCATGTGTCTTTCAAAAGGATAGCACCACCTCATAAAGACTGGACCACACAACTTAATCTCTCGAACCAAATGAAGAATCAAATGCACCATTATGTCAAATAGGTAACTACACTACTAATACTATGTTTACTAAGTTAAACTAGGTGATCACCGTCCATCGTTCCCAATGCAGCATATAACTCACGTCGTCTGGTCGCCATCACGTAACTACTCATCAAAATGATAAGTACGGCCAAGCCAAAACAAAACAAATACGTATTAGCCAAAATGCTAAGTACATACAAATGCTAGACATGTAAAATCAATTTATATAATTAAACATGCTTTTGATGAGATTTAACTTTAATAAATCATAATTTATCCAAACCAAAATAGAAATTCATGTATAAAAACTTGTCAAAAGAACAAATTTTCGAAATAACCTACTTTCCAAAGATAATTCCGAATAGGATGGATCAGTCCATATTTTCATAAATCATTTTCCCATCAAAGTGTGCACACCCCCCAAGCTAGTAACTACTTTACATAGTGCTATCAAGGGGAAAGACTAGGTCATACAAAGTCCATAGTCTTCAACTTACTCCGCGTAGTGGGAGTTAAAAATCTAAAGATCCAAGGAATAAATCCTGATAGATAAACTTTCCAATATCCCATAATCGGGATAATTTAAACAATAAAACTCCCTTTTTAAACATGTTGAATATCAATACAAGTTTATAATCAACCATATAATATAGTTAAACATTTGAGATCAAACAATTAAAACATGTTTCATCGAAATATATTTCACAATCATTTAAACATGGCTCGAAATCACTTAACATGTAAATCACGTTTCATATAAAAGTCACATTATAAAGATCTAGCCACGTGTACGTACCTTGATCTTTGAATACGGAGCTCCTAATTTCGAACCCAAAATTTCTCCTATAACAAACCAATAATCCTTATCAAATACTTTTCAACCCATAGACACAAGGACTTTAGACTATCGACTTTGACTAGTTGTGCATGAACAATTAATTACTTTAACCTTTTTTTATAAATTTAACATTTGTTTTTATAAAACTAATCTTTTATATTTCGTTAAACATACTTATAATAATAATAATAATAATAATAACAACAACAACAACAACAATAATAATAGTAAGAAGTACGTAGTATGGTAGTAATACATAGTATGTAGTAGTAGTAAATAGTAGTAGTAAATTAGTTAATGTTGATAACCATTACTAATTATTGTAGTGACAAAATAAGCAGTAGTAATACGTGAGTAGTAATAGCCTAGCAGATAGCATGTAATTAGTTGTAAGACATAGTAGTGTATGATAGAAGTTCAAGAAGTATGGCAATAGCTTGTACGGTCAACAACAACAAGGAAGGAGGTGGCGGCACGGCGGTGGTCAATGGCGGCAGTTTGGTGGCAGCGAGGGGGGTGCTCGTGAGGAGCCCAACACCACAAATGAAAGCTAAAATGAGGTGAGTATGGAGGAGGAAGGAGAAAAGAGAATGAAAGTAAGAAGAGAAGTAGGAGATTTGATGAAATAGCTCATGTTCCATGGCTATTTATAGGGAATTGTTGTTACTGCTTCAAGGTCTTCAACCATGGCATTCAATGAAGGAGGTAAGTGGGTAATTAACTCCCACCTTTGCCGACATCAAAACACATTATTATTATTATTATTATTATTATTATTATTATTATTATTATTATTATTATTATTATTATTATTGAAGTAGAATGCTAGGTAAATTGATGTACTGTTTTTGTGTAGTACTAGTGTACTGCACATATGAATTGAACTCGTATATAAATAGCAAATTTTGTACTTTGTCGTCTGAATTGGGTAAAAATTATTAATGGTTAAAAATTTGATTAGGATACGACAACTTTTGACTTGACTCGTATAATTAAAATCTTTACAAATCGTAAAAGTAAAATCATCTTTGTAAAATCATATAAATAAAATATTTCGAAAAAATCCACATTTAATAATTATTAAACGACTTAAAAATATGGAGTATTACATGGTGAGGGAGGTGTTTGCGCACACCGAGATGGAGGTGGTGAGGGAGATTGTCGCCCAACCCTTGACGGAGGTAGTGAGGGAGGTGTTCACGCAATCGTGCACACCTTGACGGAGGTGGTGAGGGATCAGAGGTGTTTGCGGATTGACGGAGGTGGTGGCGCGCCGTGGATATGAGGTAGTACGAACACCGGATCTAAGGGAGTACGAAGCTACGAACACCGGAACTGAGCACAAAAACAAACTGAGGAAGGTGGTCATGATATACGTTAACCGGACGATGGTTAGGAAGGTGGTGGCTGGAGTAAGAAAGGTGATTAGGAAGGATTAGGGTTTTGTTGAGGAAGCAGAAGTCAGAAGAGTGAAAGGGAAATTGGGAAAAGATGGGAAGTAATTAAGGTTTTGCTATATATATATATATATATATATATATATATATGTAAGGGTATTGGGGAAATGGGCTGGGATTCTTTAGGCTTAAAACTTCGGTTTTCGCTTTTTGGAAGCCCCAAACCGAATCCAAAGTGAAATATTTCGATTTTAATTTTTTCGAACCGATCCAAACCAAAAACCGAAAAAAACCGAACCGAATTTCTTATAAACCGAATCAAATCCAAACAGAAATATTTCGGCTCGATTTGGATTGGTTTTTGATTTTATTCCATATTTCTTTCACCCCTAAAGTTAATTAAGATTGAGGTTTAATCTAATGAAATCAGATTTGTAGATTAATAAGGTTTTTTTTTTTTTTAAAAAAAAAAAAGTATTTTGGTCAATTTCCACTCAAAAACTTACTAAAGAAGGAAAGAAAAAAATTGTTACAAGTAATGTGAACTATCCATTTTAGGAAATTGTTGCAAGTAACAAGAACCAGAGGTAATAAATCTTAATTATACTTCTCAATATTTATATCTTTATTTAATAATTTTATTTAATAATATATGTTTTCACTATAAAATCGTAAACCTAATATGGATTTGTTGGGCCGAAGTGACACTAGTATATTTTAGAGAGTCTCACCATTGAGAAATTAGACTTTAATGAGTTGCTCATTGAGAAGTGGATTGAGTATCACCATAAAAGGTAAAAAAAAAAAAAACAACTCATTTTGTATTTTAATATTCAAAGTTAAGTCTCACTAATGGAGAATTGGAGATGGTCTAATAAAATAACGAAGGAAACCATAAGAAACAAGCGTGAAGAGACACGCTGCACACGTCTTTGTTTGTAAAGTATCTAACATTATTGTTATAATCAGGTCGGCTATCGTTGGGCTTTGCTAATAGGCCATCAACATAGGCTTCACATAATTTGGGGTCTCAAAATATGAAATTATGAATAGAACAAGCTGCATAAGTTGATAAGTCATACTAAACCAATTCATTGAACGCAATTCAGGTTAAATGTTCGAATATCTTCCTAGCTTCTCCTGCATTTTTTTTTTTGTTGGTGTTTTGAGGGCTACTAGCACTAGGATAGGTGATGAGAATCAATCCCAATGACCTGAAATTAGGAGGAAAACTTTAATCATCCGAGCTATCCCTCTCTCTCGGCTTCCCCTGCATTTTGTGTGTGTGTGTTTTTTTTTTCTCATTTACTTTTTTGATTTATTTTTATTTTGTTTATACCCTTTGATAATTTTCACATTTTAGTTCTATTTTTTTTATACCTTTTAATAAGTTGAACCTTTTTATTTGTATGTATAGTTTGAGATTAAAAAAAGAAGGCATGAGTATATATAATATTTTTAAAGGATAGGGTCCTTTAGGGTGTATTCTATCTATATATTCCCCTAAATTTCAATAATCAAAACTTATCTTAACTTTTACTTCATATGAAGCTATTTAAACTCAATAGACCTTATTAAAACTTGGTAAAGTATTGTGTTGAACGGACTCATGTGAGTCTGGTCATACAAACAGAAAATGCATGAACCTCCTCTTAGAAGAAGATATCCCAGACTCTTTTTCTCTCCTCTTGATTACCACCAATTAGCTCTCATGCATATTGCATTATAATTCTAGATCATACCCTGTTCTTGGATCAGTACTCCACAATGACCCACATTACATTCCTCAACCTCTCAAAGTTTATCACCCTAGAATACTAAGCTCCTGTTTCTTAAACCTCCACCTTCTTCGCCTGTAAGACGGTCACCAAGGTTCAATGGTGTTATTCAATCTGGGAATTTTAATGTTTCTGCCTTTACATTGTCGAATCGAATGGAAAGACAGTGAGAAATTCGGAATCGAGGATATTAGCTTTGAGTTTGAGCTCTGATTCAGTTGTTAATGGTGGTAAGAGAAAGCAAAATTCTATGATTGATCGAGAGTTTGTGAGGCGGTAACCGAGGTTTTCGGCTTTAAAATCAGAGATGAGCGTTGAAATTGATGTCAAATTAATTAGGGAAAAAGGCGCCATATTGAAGCTGATTGAATCTCCGAGATTGTTGCTATTGCTGGGAAATTTTGTCAGAAATTAGATAATAATAGTCAGATATTAGATTATAAATATCAGATATTAGGTTATAACTGTTAGAAATTAGATAACAATGGTCAGGTAATAGATTATACTTATCAAGTATTAGATTATAATTGTCAGATATTAGGTCTTAATTGTCAGATTTTAGATTATAATTGTATGTCATGTATTATATTATAAATATCAGAAACTAAATTATAATTGTTAGAAATTAGGTTATATATATATATATATATATATATATATAAGATATTAGATACTAGATTATTAATGTCAGATATTAGGTTATTATAGTCAGGTATTAGGTTTATTTTGTTTGGTAATAAATTAGCTAGTATGGTCAGGTGTTAGGAATATTTTTTTGGTAATAGATTAGTATGGTTAGGTGTTAGGAATATTAGTGTCATGTATTAGAATATTATTGTCAGATATTAAAATATTAGTGTCATATATAAGAATATTATTGTCAGGTATAAGAATATTAGTGTCATGTATTAGAATATTATTGTCATATATTAAAATATTAGTGTCATGCATAAGAAAATAATTGTCATGTATAGTATTAGAATATTATTGTCGGATATTAAAATATTAGTGTCATATATACGAATATTATTGTATTAGCTAGTGTCATGTATTAAATTTATTTTGTTTGAAATTGGTTATATTGGTCAGATTTTAGACTTATTTTGTTTGAAGTTGATCAGGTATTAGACTTGTTTTGTTTGATAATAGGTTATATTGGTCAGGTATTAGACTTATTATTGTTTGATACTAAGTTGCTAATGTTTCTCAATCTCATCATCTTCATCAACAAACAAACTCTGACTTTTGCTTTTGAGTGAGGGTATGAAGACTTTCTACAGATTAAAAGCACAAAATCTATTCAATATTCAAGGTTCTGAAGGTGCAACACCTTTACACAAAGCAATACGTTGGAGACTACTTGATGTACACGTTCTATACCATATTTTACCCTCATTTTATAGCTATTTTCGTATGGTTTTTGAGCTCTACGGAGCTACTTCTCGCTAATATCCTCTTCTCTAGTGTGGTTTGGTCTATTTAGTTGATTTTGTAGGTATATGAAGATTTCCGGATGATTTGGACTTTTTTGGATAGCCATGAAAGCTTATGAAGATGTTAGAGAATTTTCCCCGTGTCCGCCCTGGAGGGCAACATTGCCATGGCAGCCAGGGCGAAGAAGGAAAGAAGAGAAGTCACAAAAGAGGAAGTATGAAGAGTGTAGCTTTTGTCCGCCCGGACCGGGCAACATTGCCCTGACAGCCCGGGCAGACAAGAAACTTCACAAGAAAGGCTACGTGAAGAAGCGTTTGGGCGATGTTTCTCGCGCCCGACCGGGCGGCATTGCCTTGGCTGCCCGGGCAAAGCTTCGCGAGGCGCGTTTTCATCATTTTTCGGGAAATCTTAATTAAGGGATATAAATACCCTTTGTAAACCCCGACTAAAGATACTTAGTTATTATCTTAGCAGCTTTTAAACACTTTTAGAACCCTAATATTCTCTCTAGTTCTAGATTACATTCGATTCTCAAGTTTTAATCTTTATTCATCAACGATTGGTACTTTTCTTTATTCAAGCAATTGGTATTCATTCTTATTCCATATTTTAATTTTCATTGCTTATTAATCATGCTTTCTTCATTGAATATTGTTTTTGCTTTCGTTAATATGTGTGAGTAGTTTTTTTGTTCCAAGATCTAGCGGAACCCGAATATGATTGATGCATGATTTAATTCTTTAAATTCTCTAATGATAATTGCAATTGATATGCTTAATTGATTGTTCTCATGCCAATGCTAGATTAGGGATAATTAGTATTGTTAATAATCCATTGTTTTAATCACAACGGGAGTTGGGTTTTAACGGATTTGAATAAATCAAATAAGGGGTTTGAAGTTCATCACGGAAGTAGGTGAACGGATGATTAGGAAGTTAGAGTAATGTGCTCAAAGTCTTTAATTTGCATGATTCCACGGAAGTAGGCTTGATTGTGATTAGAGAAGCCATTGATAACTCGGGAGAGACCATTGGTATTATATAGGGATCACTTTTCCTCATTAATCAATTGAATTATATGTTAGGGGTAGAACGACTATTGCATTAATTGTATTCGTGGTGATGCTTGATCTTGGATGTTTTTAGTATTGATTTATCATATTATTTAGTTTAATCGCTTTAATTAGTTCTTTAGTTATTGATTCTCATTCGTTGATTTGGTTACTTGCTTAGTAATTGCTTGAGTCTATTTAATTAGTTGAACCATAGTCTCTTGGGATCCGACCCTTGCTTGCCCGTCTACATAGTAGTGGTCTAGTTAGGTTTATTTTTGTTAGGTACGCGACACGCCTATCAAATTTTGTTCGGGAGAGAACAATGCAATGCAATTTTCGTGAAGAGAGATGAGTTGCCTACGGGGGGATTAGAGGAGCAAGTGTGCAATCTAGAGTCGAAAACTGAAATACATGAGAATGAAGGTCCCAAATATGTTGCTCCACAAGCCTATGAGGAACCAATGCCTTTCCCACAAAGGTTATCAAAAGCCGTGCTCGATAAGCATTTTGGGAAATATTCTGAGACTCTTAAAAAGGTATATGCTACCATTCCTTTTTCCGATCTTATAGTTCAAATGCCTCAATTTGCAAATTTTGTGAAAGGAATTCTAGATCATGAACATCATGATGATAAGAAATTAGAAAGTTTGGTAGTAAAGGAGAAATGTCCTGATCTTTTACATGATAGCTTACCACCTAAATTGCAAGACCCTGGTAGTTTTACTATTCCATGTATGATAAACGAAACATATTTTGATAGGGTCTTGTGTGATCTAGGTGCTACTGTTAACTTAATGCCTTCTTTAGTGTATGATAAATTAGGTTTGAAAAACCTTAAACCCTCCCCCATATACCTTCAAATGGCTGATAGAACTGTTAGACTCCCTAAGGGTGTAGTTGAAGATGTATTAGTTGGGATTGGTGAACTTGTTTTCCTGTTAACTTTGTTGTAGTGGATATGAAAGAAGACCTTAAGATACCTCTTATCTTTGGTCGCCTTTTTCTTGCTACAAGTCAAGCTTTAATAGATGTTCCTAAAGGACAAGTGACCATTAGAGCTCAGGATAAACAAGTTGTGTAAGCTTATCAATGACCATAATTTTACTTTCGATGGTGGTACTTGTTTGAGAATTGATGCCACTAACCCTTTAGTTGATAAGTGTGTTTCTAATAGAAATCAAGTGAGCAAAAAGGACAATATTCCACCACATGATGGGTTTAGCTACATTAAAATAAGCTCGGATACAAAGCACATCAACTCTAATTTGAAGGAGTCGTTTAGAGGTGGATATATTGATGAGAAATACCACAGAGTATCTTCTCCGTGTGGTGACCCAGGTTGAGCTACTAAGAAGGGTCGAGCTAAAGACCTTAAACAAGCGCTAAATGGGAGGCAACCCATTCCGTTTTTTATTTATTTTATTTTCCCTTTTATTTTATTTATTTATTTATTTATTTTCTTTTTAGTTTGGGGTTATGATGCGACGTTATTTTGAGGGCGGTCCCAGCTCCGCCCTTAGGTATGATCCCGCCTCTGCCAGTAGGGCCTAGTTCTCTTTTTTTCCTTGCTTGTTCTTATTCGATATATGTTCACATTGAGGACAATGTGAAGTTTAGCCTGGGGGAGGGATTACTTTTGGCCTTGGGCAGTTACTTTGTGAATCATGACGATGAATAGCTAGTAAACTACTTTCCTGTGCCCCTATCCTTGATGATTTAAAGGTTTTTTAGCTTGATTTTGATTGAAATACTTACAATGCGGATTAAATGATCATGATCTGATTTTGAATTGTCTTGGCCTAATGGAAGTCAACTTTGCTCAACTGTGTATGAATCTGGAGCTTGACTGTGTTAACTGTGAGGCTTGAGCCTTTAATATTCATTCATGTGTGTTAGTTCCCGGTGTGACATTGATCTTAGTTTTGACTTGAGACTTTTAGTAGTGTGTCATGATACATTGCACATGCACGATGAGGAGGACGAAGGCCATGTTCATTAGGTAGCCTCCAGATGAATTTAGAAACGTATGTTCCCTTCTTGCTTACCCATGTTGTAGCCTTGTCCATGATCTTCATCTAAGTCACAAAATTAACCTATCGGCCCCAATTAGTAACTTATCCCAAGTCTAGCTTGGGGGAGCCATCTATCTTGGTGTTCTCTATGGTTTGTGATGATGTTTTAGAGAAGATTAATTTGAAGCTTGAAGGTTCTTGAAATTTTTGCTATATGATCTATTTTTGAAGCTCTTATAGTTTGTTATTTAAAAAAAAATGAAAAAAAAGGAAAAAAAAAAGGAAAAAAAAAATCAGCTTCTTAATGGATAAATAAATGAGCTTCAAAAATAAGAATAGTGCGATAAATTGTTATGTAGGGTGAATAAGGTGGTAGTTTCTCTTAATTCAAGTTATGTTTGAAGTGTATATTCTTGTGAATTAGTTCGATGGGATTTTGATTTGTATTTTTCATTTTTTATGGCTTCCCCGAGGGACTAAATTTGCCTACATTTTCCAAATTTTTCCTACCCATTTTCACCCGGCCTACATTACAAGCTTGAAAAAAGACCTTCTGACCTTCGTGCATAGTATTGTGCTCATGTGAAACGAGTCTTTTGTCAAAATGCCGGAGTGTTTGTCACATTTCGAGTCGACTTTTGACTAGGTTGAGCGGCATTATCACCCTTTAAACACGCGAGTGTTGTGAGATAGGGGGGTTATCATTATTAGTGGGGATGGAGAGAGATCGGGCTCATTTTTAGCTTGCCACTTAAAATTGTGCAGAGTGACCACTAAGTGAGATATTCTAGTCATCGATTCCTTATGTGTACATGGTTGACTCTATTTGATGGCCATTCAGGTTGATTGATAGTCTGAATGAGGTGATTGGTTGGCTAAGATGCTTGTGTGTCCGATTTCGATTTTGAGTATGATATTTTCAAATGTCTTATGGGGTGAAGTATGTTTATTTGGTTGTTATTAGCCATTGATTGTCTTGCTTGAGGGCAAGCAAGAAGCTAGCTTGGGGGAATTTGATGTACACGTTCTATACCATATTTTACCCTCATTTTATAGCTATTTTCCTATGGTTTTTGAGCTCTACGGAGCTACTTCTCGCTAATATCCTCTTCTCTAGTGTGGTTTGGTCTATTTAGTTGATTTTGTAGGTATATGAAGATTTCCGGATGATTTGGACTTGTTTTGGATAGCCATGAGAGCTTATGAAGATGTTAGAGAATTTTCCCCGTGTCCGCCCTGGAGGGCAACATTGCCCTGGCAGCCAGGGCGAAGAAGGAAAGAAGAGAAGTCACAAAAGAGGAAGTATGAAGAGTGTAGCTTTTGTCCGGCCGGACCGCGCAACATTGCCCTGGCAGCCCGGGCAGACAAGAAACTTCATAAGAAAGGCTACGTGAAGAAGCGTTTAGGCGATGTTTCTCGCTCCCGACTGGGCGGCAGTGCCCTGGCTGCCCGGGCAAAGCTTCGCGAGGCGTGTTTTCATCATTTTTCGGGAAATCTTAATTAAGGGATATAAATACCCTTTGTAAAACCCGACTAAAGATACTTAGTTATTATCTTAGCAGCTTTTAAACACTTTTAGAACCCTAATATTCTCTCTAGTTCTAGATTACATTCGATTCTCAAGTTTTAATGTTTATTCATCAACGATTGGTACTTTTCTTCATTCAAGCAATTGGTATTCATTCTTATTCCATCTTTTACTTTTCATTGCTTATTAATCATGTTTTCTTCGTTGAATATTGTTTTTGCTTTCGTTAATATGTGTGAGTAGTTTTTTTGTTCCAAGATCTAGCGGAACCCGAATATGATTGATGCATGATTTAATTCTTTAAATTCTCCAATGATAATTGCAATTTATATGCTTAATTGATTGTGCTCATGCCAATGCTAGATTAGGGATAATTAGTATTGTTAATAATCCATTGTTTTAATCACAACGGGAGTTGGGTTTTGACGGATTTGAATAAATCAATTCAGGGGTTTGAAGTTCATCACGGAAGTAGGTGAACGGATGATTAGGAAGTTAGAGTAATGTGCTCAAAGTCTTTAATTTGCATGATTCCACGGAAGTAGGCTTGATTGTGATCAAAGAAGCCATTGATAACTCGGGAGAGACCATTGGTATTATATAGGGATCACTTTTCCTCATTAATCAATTGAATTATATGTTAGGGGTAAAACGACTATTGCATTAATTGTATTTGTGGTGATGCTTGATCTTGGATGTTTTTAGTATTGATTTATCATATTATTTAGTTTAATCGGTTTAATTAGTTCTTTAGTTATTGATTCTCATTCATTGATTTGGTTACTTGCTTAGTAATTGCTTGATTCTATTTAATTAGTTGAACCATAGTCTCTTGGGATCCGACCCTTGCTTGCCCGTCTACATAGTAGTGGTCTAGTTAGGTTTATTTTTGTTAGGTATGCGACACGCCTATCAATACTTATTCTTGACAAAAAAGAAAATTTATTTTTATTTTCTGAATATTATTAATTTTTCTGCCATTGTTGTTCAGGTTTCTAGTGATACTAGATTTTTTATTCGATTTCCTCTTTCTTATAACTTCATTTTTGGTTGTTGTAGGAGAGAGAAAGGTCAAAGTATCAAAGAATCGGTAGTTTCTCGATCTAGACTCGGAAGCTGATCTTCAAAGCTCAACCTTCTTTTTCGGAGTATCAACAACGACAAAGAACAATCCAAGAAAATAGAGGAGAAGCAGTACTGAGGTAGAGTTGGTGTTGTGGGCCTCGCGATCTTGATTAGTTAGCCCACGTCTTTTTGTTGGCCTTTTGTTATTGAGCCCGGTCTCACATGAGTCCGGTCTCACACAAAACCTTTTGTTAAATCTATCTTACTCCCTCCGTGTTTTTTTAAGTGATACATATTAACCGGCACATAGTTTTAGGCAATTTATTTGACTTAAATATAATAAGAGGTAAGTGGGGTAGTGGAGTATTAAAAAATTGTTAAAGAAAGATAGTGGGGTGTAGACACCCATTTGTGTCTCCCCAAAGCCAAACCCAGTGATAAATGCCTTACACGTCGAACCGTAATCGAATGAGGTGAAAGTGTGGAAAAGTCAAGTGTTGCGGTTTAGTTTTATTTAAAATTCTCTTCTCTCTGTTTTTGAAAATAACTCTATTTATTAAAAATAACAAAACCAGTTTAGTTTGATCCATAATTAAGGTCCAATAATAGTGTAGTTGGATGGGGCTCGAAGAGATCTTTCCAACGATATATTATAGGCCCAATTCCGATGAATATTGAGGAAGTTATGGCCAAAATACTAAACTGGGCTCGGTTAATTATTTACATACGGCCCAATGATCTAGAGGAGGGCCCAATGTTAATTATTATTCCTAAAATTATTAAGATTAATTATAACTTTCTAGAAGTTTCTAGAAGGTTCCTTTTAATTCTAATATTATTAGATTTAATAATTATTATTTTAAGATGGATTTTATTTGTAATAAAATGTTATTGTTTTATTATTATTATTATTATTATATTTAAAAATACGTTTTTATCTTCTGTACGGATTCCATAGATCAAGTTGATTAAAGATCGGATTCCGCGTGGAAAAGCGCGTCCAAGTCAGACTGTCGCCAAACGACAAGTCTGTTGCGTCGCGACAGACACTGTCGCCTCGCGACAGCGTGAATTTCTGGCGACAGCGTGTAGTTTTATTTCTTATCAAATTCCATAATTTTCCGGATTATTTTCCTTATAAATAGGGTCCCAAAACTCCGTTTTGATTCATTCACAATCACCCAATTCTCTCTATTCTCTCTTGAGCAATATATGCTTTCTTTCTCTCTCTTTTTCTAAACCAACCTTTTGCAAACACAATAGCGCATACACAAGATCTTGAAACACCTAGCCAAGTTAGAAGTTGCCTTTGCCCTAGACTTGCAAGGTTGATAATTTCTGAGGGTTTGGTCCGAAATTTAATTTAAACTTTATTTATCTTTATTCTAATTTACTTCTTTAATTTTATTATTTTCATTGAAGTTTACTAACTTGTGTATTTTGTTAATAGAAAGAGGTACGAGGCTTCAAAGTAAGTAGATTAGCTTACTCCCTATTTTATTCGCAATGTAGAAAGCATGCTTAGATTTGTTTAATTCCTAGTATCATGTTAGGATGTTATTTATTGCTATCTAGTATCATGTTTAGGGTGTCTTTTATTCTTTCTAATAGCATGTTAGTACCATGTTAGGTTTAAAGCTTTGATCTTTAATGCTTAGTGACATGCTAGGATTAGTTATTAATCTTGTTAGTATCATGCATAGGATCTTGCTATTATTATTAAGCTTTATTATGCCTTATCATGATTATGATTATTATTATTATGTTGCTTGATATTATATTTTGTTATTGCTTGATCACGCCTTTTATGCTTGTTAAAGGGAATTTTACTTGAAATCACGCTTAATAAGATAATTAGTAATTTGGTTTAGGCTAATATGATTTTAATTCAAGTGATCGCCAATAATAGTATTATTTGTGCATTAATATTCAACCAACATAGATAAACAGGTTTAGGGTTAACCTAATGATTGCATGTTAGTCGAAAAGCGCACATGAATACGAGCAGAACAAAGTAGAGGCCTATTTTATAGGGCGGGTCCTTTCTTTTGTAGATTGGATTCGTACCCTCATCCCCGAACCCTGTTTGGTTCAAGACCTTATGGAGTTGACGATCTCCTAGATCGTTTTGGGTTTACAAGTTCCTAAAACTTGTTGGCGACTCTTTTGCTCTAGCTTTCTTCCCTTTGGAACGCCACCATACTTTAGTGTATGATCACAGTAGGGTTCAAGCTTGGGTTTATAGTGCTTGAAATATTCTCTACAGTTTTTTGGCGACTTCGCTGGGGAGGATTTCTATTTAAATTCCTGAAATTTATTTTGGCAATTATTTAGAATGAGCGGATGAGACTCGCGAAAAATTCTAAATATTTCATGTGCGTAATTTTGATTAACATTATTGTCGTATGCATAAAAAGGTTCTCATTGGATAGACTAATGAGTCAAAAACATAGGATTTTTACACGTAGGAAATTTGAGAAATTTCTTTCACAGCTAGAATCGAAATAATGCCGCGAAATCTGGAAAATTCTAAGAACACAGATACCTGCTGAGGCATGTAGGAACTAGTGTCTAGAAAACAGGGCTTGTCGCCTGCAAAGAGCTTCTATCGCCTGGCGACAGGGGTTCTTTTGCGGCGACAGTCCCTGTAGTCTTGCACCAAGTTCTTTCAATACCGAGCCAGATTTCTGCCTTCTTGTTTTGACCATTTCTAGTACTGTTGGCTCGATTCTACTTCCTGATTGAGTTTTTCTCACTTTTCTGAAACCCATATGTGTTCTACATATGGACATAACCCTCTGGGGGTTCACGCTTCATCTACCCAAACGAACGCTCCTGGCAACGACGGGTACATGCAAGTTTGTGAATCCACCAAACCATGGAAGCAAGTTTTTAACTTGCGGGGTCCCATCCATACGCGCCAACCCTTCACGGTTAGGCTTCCGCGCGATGCATCCGGACTCATAACCATGGACCCTCTTTGACTTAACCCATATCCTTGAACTTTAGAGAGCTAGAGCCATGGTTAGGTTGCAAACTCATTGCATCATATTGTGACTACTTGACTACTTGTGCATCTCTTACTTGTGCATAGCTTTATGTGACTAAACTAACCGTTTGGTTTGACTTGTGCTTGTAAATAAGTCTTAATAAACTAACCAATGACTAAAGGAATTTGTTTAATTAATTAATTAATTAATTAATTTGAACTAATAAAATTCCCTTAAGTCGAGTCATAGTTCCTTTAAGTCAACCCGGATTTTTATTCCCGTATACTGCACAAGCGTCAACTTGTTTTGGTCATAGCCAGAGTTCTAGGAAGAACTACGAGTCGTATAACCTATGGATCTGTAGCCCTGAGTTTTATCTTTAATTTGGCGTTGGTTTCGTCCCAATTAGAGTCACAGATAAAAAGGTATGACTAAAATACTATAGCATGTCCAGTTTAATGCACATACGTGAAGTCTTAACTTAGTCTTTGTTTGAGTCTAGTCACATTGTCTAGCCACATGGTCATGACACAAGTCTTAACATGTCACCTAAACTCACTAGTCTTAGCAAACACTTTGTATATGTCACCACGACCATGTCTTAGGTTCATGCATGAGTCGTTTTTCCGTCATTTGAGTTGGGGGTCCATTCTATTCCTAATTTTTTCATATTTCTCCATCTCCATCATCTCTCCATTCACATCAGCTTCCCCATGCATATCATTCTTCTCATTCTTCCATGATCTTTCCCCATCTATTGCATGTTGAATAAAGCTTGAATCAAAATAATTAGTATAAAACTTATCCCTAATTTCCCTTTCTACGGTACTTGGTCAAGGAGAGAAGGGCGATTAATCAAGGACAACACTTTCATTCAAGTAGCACTTTTTGACAAGCCAATTGGTAGGAAAAGGAGAGCTAAGAAGATAATGGCAAGTCAGGAAGAACTCAATGAAGTTAAAGGAGAGGTAGCTAACTTGGCCGAGATATTGAAGGGCTTAACTCTTCAAGTTAACGACCCTGCAAAACAACAATAAATGAACCTCATCCAGGAAAGTTTGAGCAAACTATCTAATGATTATAGGTTCCAGGGCATTAGTTCACAAGGGGTCTTGGTGGATAAGGATCTTCTTCCGAAGAAGTTCAATGCCAATGACATCCCTAGACTCAAGCCTATGGACAACCCTTATTTTCATTTAAGAGCTTTTGAAACCATAATGAATATTAAGGGAATAGATAAGAAGGCATTTCATTTTGTATTCTCTTTATCATTAGAAACTGTGTGTCAACAATGGAACTTTTATCTTGTCAAAGAGAAGACCTCCAATTAGGAAGAAATAAAAAACGCTTTCATCGATAGATATAAATGTAACATTCAAGTTGAAACTGACCATAGACAGCTTGAGATGCTAAGACAAAAAGAAAACGAAGGTTTCATGCTCTACCTCAGTACTGCTTCTCCTCTATTTTCTTGGATTGTTCTTTGTCGTTGTTGATACTCCGAAAAAGAAGGTTGAGCTTTGAAGATCAGCTTCCGAGTCTAGATCGAGAAACTACCGATTCTTTGATACTTTGACCTTTCTCTCTCCTACAACAACCAAAAATGAAGTTATAAGAAAGAGGAAATCGAATAAAAAATCTAGTATCACTAGAAACCTGAACAACAATGGCAGAAAAATTAATAATATTCAGAAAATAAAAATAAATTTTCTTTTTTGTCAAGAATAAGTATTGATAGGCGTGTCGCATACCTAACAAAAATAAACCTAACTAGACCACTACTATGTAGACGGGCAAGCAAGGGTCGGATCCCAAGAGACTATGGTTCAACTAATTAAATAGAATCAAGCAATTACTAAGCAAGTAACCAAATCAATGAATGAGAATCAATAACTAAAGAACTAATTAAACCGATTAAACTAAATAATATGATAAATCAATACTAAAAACATCCAAGATCAAGCATCACCACAAATACAATTAATGCAATAGTCGTTCTACCCCTAACATATAATTCAATTGATTAATGAGGAAAAGTGATCCCTATATAATACCAATGGTCTCTCCCGAGTTATCAATGGCTTCTTTGATCACAATCAAGCCTACTTCCGTGGAATCATGCAAATTAAAGACTTTGAGCACATTACTCTAACTTCCTAATCATCCGTTCACCTACTTCCGTGATGAACTTCAAACCCCTGAATTGATTTATTCAAATCCGTCAAAACCCAACTCCCGTTGTGATTAAAACAATGGATTATTAACAATACTAATTATCCCTAATCTAGCATTGGCATGAGCACAATCAATTAAGCATATAAATTGCAATTATCATTAGAGAATTTAAAGAATTAAATCATGCATCAATCATATTCGGGTTCCGCTAGATCTTGGAACAAAAAAACTACTCACACATATTAACGAAAGCAAAAACAATATTCAATGAAGAAAACATGATTAATAAGCAATGAAAAGTAAAAGATGGAATAAGAATGAATACCAATTGCTTGAATGAAGAAAAGTACCAATCGTTGATGAATAAACATTAAAACTTGAGAATCGAATGTAATCTAGAACTAGAGAGAATATTAGGGTTCTAAAAGTGTTTAAAAGCTGCTAAGATAATAACTAAGTATCTTTAGTCGGGGTTTACAAAGGGTATTTATATCCCTTAATTAAGATTTCCCGAAAAATGATGAAAACACGCCTCGCGAAGCTTTGCCCGGGCAGCCAGGGCACTGCCGCCCGGTCGGGAGCAAGAAACATCGCCTAAACGCTTCTTCACGTAGCCTTTCTTATGAAGTTTCTTGTCTGCCCGGGCTGCCAGGGCAATGTTGCGCGGTCCGGCCGGACAAAAGCTACACTCTTCATACTTCCTCTTTTGTGACTTCTCTTCTTTCCTTGTTCGCCCTGGCTGCCAGGGCAATGTTGCCCTCCAGGGCGGACACGGGGAAAATTCTCTAACATCTTCATAAGCTCTCATGGCTATCCAAAACAAGTCCAAATCATCCGGAAATCTTCATATACCTACAAAATCAACTAAATAGACCAAACCACACTAGAGAAGAGGATATTAGCGAGAAGTAGCTCCGTAGAGCTCAAAAACCATACGAAAATAGCTATAAAATGAGGGTAAAATATGGTATAGAACGTGTACATCAAATTCCCCCAAGCTAGCTTCTTGCTTGCCCTCAAGCAAGACAATCAATGGCTAATAACAACCAAATAAACATACTTCACCCCATAAGACATTTGAAAATATCATACTCAAAATCAAAATCGGACACACAAGCATCTTAGCCAACCAATCACCTCATTCAGACTATCAATCAACCTGAATGGCCATCAAATAGAGTCAACCATGTACACATAAGGAATCGATGACTAGAATATCTCACTTAGTGGTCACTCTGCACAATTTTAAGTGGCAAGCTAAAAATGAGCCCGATCTCTCTCCATCCCCACTAATAATGATAACCCCCCTATCTCACAACACTCGCGTGTTTAAAGGGTGATAATGCCGCTCAACCTAGTCAAAAGTCGACTCGAAATGTGACAAACACTCCGGCATTTTGACAAAAGACTCGTTTCACATGAGCACAATACTATGCACGAAGGTCAGAAGGTCTTTTTTCAAGCTTGTAATGTAGGGCGGGTGAAAATGGGTAGGAAAAATTTGGAAAATGTAGGCAAATTTAGTCCCTCGGGGAAGCCATAAAAAATGAAAAATACAAATCAAAATCCCATCGAACTAATTCACAAGAATATACACTTCAAACATAACTTGAATTAAGAGAAACTACCACCTTATTCACCCTACATAACAATTTATCGCACTATTCTTATTTTTGAAGCTCATTTATTTATCCATTAAGAAGCTGATTTTTTTTTTCCTTTTTTTTTTCCTTTTTTTTTCATTTTTTTTTAAATAACAAACTATAAGAGCTTCAAAAATAGATCATATAGCAAAAATTTCAAGAACCTTCAAGCTTCAAATTAATCTTCTCTAAAACATCATCACAAACCATAGAGAACACCAAGATAGATGGCTCCCCCAAGCTAGACTTGGGATAAGTTACTAATTGGGGCCGATAGGTTAATTTTATGACTTAGATGAAGATCATGGACAAGGCTACAACATGGGTAAGCAAGAAGGGAACATACGTTTCTAAATTCATCTGGAGGCTACCTAATGAACATGGCCTTCGTCCTCCTCATCGTGCATGTGCAATGTATCATGACACACTACTAAAAGTCTCAAGTCAAAACTAAGATCAATGTCACACCGGGAACTAACACACATGAATGAATATTAAAGGCTCAAGCCTCACAGTTAACACAGTCAAGCTCCAGATTCATACACAGTTGAGCAAAGTTGACTTCCATTAGGCCAAGACAATTCAAAATCAGATCATGATCATTTAATCCGCATTGTAAGTATTTCAATCAAAATCAAGCTAAAAAACCTTTAAATCATCAAGGATAGGGGCACAGGAAAGTAGTTTACTAGCTATTCATCGTCATGATTCACAAAGTAACTGCCCAAGGCCAAAAGTAATCCCTCCCCCAGGCTAAACTTCACATTGTCCTCAATGTGAACATATATCGAATAAGAACAAGCAAGGAAAAAAAGAGAACTAGGCCCTACTGGCAGAGGCGGGATCATACCTAAGGGCGGAGCTGGGACCGCCCTCAAAATAACGTCGCATCATAACCCCAAACTAAAAAGAAAATAAATAAATAAATAAATAAAATAAAAGGGAAAATAAAATAAATAAAAAACGGAATGGGTTGCCTCCCATTTAGCGCTTGTTTAAGGTCTTTAGCTCGACCCTTCTTTAGTAGCTCAACCTGGGTCACCACACGGAGAAGATACTCTGTGGTATTTCTCATCAATATATCCACCTCTAAACGACTCCTTCAAATTAGAGTTGATGTGCTTTGTATCCGAGCTTATTTTAATGTAGCTAAACCCATCATGTGGTGGAATATTGTCCTTT
Organism: Chenopodium album; assembly: GCF_948465745.1. NCBI lineage: Eukaryota > Viridiplantae > Streptophyta > Magnoliopsida > Caryophyllales > Amaranthaceae > Chenopodium > Chenopodium album. The sequence continues at coordinate 30,127,415 of NC_137858.1, read as the reverse complement.
TTGCTCACTTGATTTCTATTAGAAACACACTTATCAACTAAAGGGTTAGTGGCATCAATTCTCAAACAAGTACCACCATCGAAAGTAAAATTATGGTCATTGATAAGCTTACACAACTTGTTTATCCTGAGCTCTAATGGTCACTTGTCCTTTAGGAACATCTATTAAAGCTTGACTTGTAGCAAGAAAAAGGCGACCAAAGATAAGAGGTATCTTAAGGTCTTCTTTCATATCCACTACAACAAAGTTAACAGGAAAACAAGTTCACCAATCCCAACTAATACATCTTCAACTACACCCTTAGGGAGTCTAACAGTTCTATCAGCCATTTGAAGGTATATGGGGGAGGGTTTAAGGTTTTTCAAACCTAATTTATCATACACTAAAGAAGGCATTAAGTTAACACTAGCACCTAGATCACACAAGACCCTATCAAAATATGTTTCGTTTATCATACATGGAATAGTAAAACTACCAGGGTCTTGCAATTTAGGTGGTAAGCTATCATGTAAAAGATCAGGACATTTCTCCTTTACTACCAAACTTTCTAATTTCTTATCATCATGATGTTCATGATCTAGAATTCCTTTCACAAAATTTGCAAATTGAGGCATTTGAACTATAAGATCGGAAAAAGGAATGGTAGCATATACCTTTTTAAGAGTCTCAGAATATTTCCCAAAATGCTTATCGAGCACGGCTTTTGATAACCTTTGTGGGAAAGGCATTGGTTCCTCATAGGCTTGTGGAGCAACATATTTGGGACCTTCATTCTCATGTATTTCAGTTTTCGACTCTAGATTGCACAGTTGCTCCTCTAATCCCCCCGTAGGCAACTCATCTCTCTTCACGAAAATTGCATTGCATTGTTCTCTCCCGAACAAAATTTGATAGGCGTGTCGCATACCTAACAAAAATAAACCTAACTAGACCACTACTATGTAGACGGGCAAGCAAGGGTCGGATCCCAAGAGACTATGGTTCAACTAATTAAATAGACTCAAGCAATTACTAAGCAAGTAACCAAATCAACGAATGAGAATCAATAACTAAAGAACTAATTAAAGCGATTAAACTAAATAATATGATAAATCAATACTAAAAACATCCAAGATCAAGCATCACCACGAATACAATTAATGCAATAGTCGTTCTACCCCTAACATATAATTCAATTGATTAATGAGGAAAAGTGATCCCTATATAATACCAATGGTCTCTCCCGAGTTATCAATGGCTTCTCTAATCACAATCAAGCCTACTTCCGTGGAATCATGCAAATTAAAGACTTTGAGCACATTACTCTAACTTCCTAATCATCCGTTCACCTACTTCCGTGATGAACTTCAAACCCCTTATTTGATTTATTCAAATCCGTTAAAACCCAACTCCCGTTGTGATTAAAACAATGGATTATTAACAATACTAATTATCCCTAATCTAGCATTGGCATGAGAACAATCAATTAAGCATATCAATTGCAATTATCATTAGAGAATTTAAAGAATTAAATCATGCATCAATCATATTCGGGTTCCGCTAGATCTTGGAACAAAAAAACTACTCACACATATTAACGAAAGCAAAAACAATATTCAATGAAGGAAACATGATTAATAAGCAATGAAAAGTAAAATATGGAATAAGAATGAATACCAATTGCTTGAATAAAGAAAAGTACCAATCGTTGATGAATAAAGATTAAAACTTGAGAATCGAATGTAATCTAGAACTAGAGAGAATATTAGGGTTCTAAAAGTGTTTAAAAGCTGCTAAGATAATAACTAAGTATCTTTAGTCGGGGTTTACAAAGGGTATTTATATCCCTTAATTAAGATTTCCAGAAAAATGATGAAAACGCGCCTCGCGAAGCTTTGCCCGGGCAGCCAGGGCAATGCCGCCCGGTCGGGCGCGAGAAACATCGCCCAAACGCTTCTTCACGTAGCCTTTCTTGTGAAGTTTCTTGTCTGCCCGGGCTGTCAGGGCAATGTTGCCCGGTCCGGGCGGACAAAAGCTACACTCTTCATACTTCCTCTTTTGTGACTTCTCTTCTTTCCTTCTTCGCCCTGGCTGCCATGGCAATGTTGCCCTCCAGGGCGGACACGGGGAAAATTCTCTAACATCTTCATAAGCTTTCATGGCTATCCAAAAAAGTCCAAATCATCCGGAAATCTTCATATACCTACAAAATCAACTAAATAGACCAAACCACACTAGAGAAGAGGATATTAGCGAGAAGTAGCTCCGTAGAGCTCAAAAACCATACGAAAATAGCTATAAAATGAGGGTAAAATATGGTATAGAACGTGTACATCAAGTAGTCTCCAACGTATTGCTTTGTGTAAAGGTGTTGCACCTTCAGAACCTTGAAGATTGAATAGATTTTGTGCTTTTAATCTGTAGAAAGTCTTCATACCCTCACTCAAAAACAAAAGTCAGAGTTTGTTTGTTGATGAAGATGATGAGATTGAGAAACATTAGCAACTTAGTATCAAACAATAATAAGTCTAATACCTGACCAATATAACCTATTATCAAACAAAACAAGTCTAATACCTGATCAACTTCAAACAAAATAAGTCTAAAATCTGACCAATATAACCAATTTCAAACAAAATAAATTTAATACATGACACTAGCTAATACAATAATATTCGTATATATGACACTAATATTTTAATATCCGACAATAATATTCTAATACTATACATGACAATTATTTTCTTATGCATGACACTAATATTTTAATATATGACAATAATATTCTAATACATGACACTAATATTCTTATACCTGACAATAATATTCTTATATATGACACTAATATTTTAATATCTGACAATAATATTCTAATACATGACACTAATATTCCTAACACCTAACCATACTAATCTATTACCAAAAAAATATTCCTAACACCTGACCATACTAGCTAATTTATTACCAAACAAAATAAACCTAATACCTGACTATAATAACCTAATATCTGACATTAATAATCTAGTATCTAATATCTTATATATATATATATATATATATATATATATATATATATATATATATATATATATATATATAACCTAATTTCTAACAATTATAATTTAGTTTCTGATATTTATAATATAATACATGACATACAATTATAATCTAAAATCTGACAATTAAGACCTAATATCTGACAATTATAATCTAATACTTGATAAGTATAATCTATTACCTGACCATTGTTATCTAATTTCTAACAGTTATAACCTAATATCTGATATTTATAATCTAATATCTGACTATTATTATCTAATTTCTGACAAAATTTCCCAGCAATAGCAACAATCTCGGAGATTCAATCAGCTTCAATATGGCGCCTTTTTCCCTAATTAATTTGACATCAATTTCAACGCTCATCTCTGATTTTAAAGCCGAAAACCTCGGTTACCGCCTCACAAACTCTCGATCAATCATAGAATTTTGCTTTCTCTTACCACCATTAACAACTGAATCAGAGCTCAAACTCAAAGCTAATATCCTCGATTCCGAATTTCTCACTGTCTTTCCATTCGATTCGACAATGTAAAGGCAGAAACATTAAAATTCCCAGATTGAATAACACCATTGAACCTTGGTGACCGTCTTACAGGCGAAGAAGGTGGAGGTTTAAGAAACAGGAGCTTAGTATTCTAGGGTGATCAACTTTGAGAGGTTGAGGAGTGTAATGTGGGTCATTGTGGAGTACTGATCCAAGAACAGGGTATGATCTAGAATTATAATGCAATATGCATGAGAGCTAATTGGTGGTAATCAAGAGGAGAGAAAAAGAGTCTGGGATATCTTCTTCTAAGAGGAGGTTCATGCATTTTCTGTTTGTATGACCAGACTCACATGAGTCCGTTCAACACAATACTTTACCAAGTTTTAATAAGGTCTATTGAGTTTAAATAGCTTCATATGAAGTAAAAGTTAAGATAAGTTTTGATTATTGAAATTTAGGGGAATATATAGATAGAATACACCCTAAAGGACCCTATCCTTTAAAAATATTATATATACTCATGCCTTCTTTTTTTAATCTCAAACTATACATACAAATAAAAAGGTTCAACTTGTTAAAAGGTATAAAAAAATAGAACTAAAATGTGAAAATTATCAAAGGGTATAAACAAAATAAAAATAAATAAAAAAAGTAAATGAGAAAAAAAAAACACACACACACAAAATGCAGGGGAAGCCGAGAGAGAGGGATAGCTCGGATGATTAAAGTTTTCCTCCTAATTTCAGGTCATTGGGATCGATTCTCATCACCTATCCTAGTGCTAGTAGCCCTCAAAACACCAACAAAAAAAAAATGCAGGAGAAGCTAGGAAGATATTCGAACATTTAACCTGAATTGCGTTCAATGAATTGGTTTAGTATGACTTATCAACTTATGCAGCTTGTTCTATTCATAATTTCATATTTTGAGACCCCAAATTATGTGAAGCCTATGTTGATGGCCTATTAGCAAAGCCCAACGATAGCCGACCTGATTATAACAATAATGTTAGATACTTTACAAACAAAGATGTGTGCAGCGTGTCTCTTCACGCTTGTTTCTTATGGTTTCCTTCGTTATTTTATTAGACCATCTCCAATTCTCCATTAGTGAGACTTAACTTTGAATATTAAAATACAAAATGAGTTGTTTTTTTTTTTTTTTACCTTTTATGGTGATACTCAATCCACTTCTCAATGAGCAACTCATTAAAGTCTAATTTCTCAATGGTGAGACTCTCTAAAATATACTAGTGTCACTTCGGCCCAACAAATCCATATTAGGTTTACGATTTTATAGTGAAAACATATATTATTAAATAAAATTATTAAATAAAGATATAAATATTGAGAAGTATAATTAAGATTTATTACCTCTGGTTCTTGTTACTTGCAACAATTTCCTAAAATGGATAGTTCACATTACTTGTAACAATTTTTTTCTTTCCTTCTTTAGTAAGTTTTTGAGTGGAAATTGACCAAAATACTTTTTTTTAAAAAAAAAAAAAAAACCTTATTAATCTACAAATCTGATTTCATTAGATTAAACCTCAATCTTAATTAACTTTAGGGGTGAAAGAAATATGGAATAAAATCAAAAACCAATCCAAATCGAGCCGAAATATTTCTGTTTGGATTTGATTCGGTTTATAAGAAATTCGGTTCGGTTTTTTTCGGTTTTTGGTTTGGATCGGTTCGAAAAAATTAAAATCGAAATATTTCACTTTGGATTCGGTTTGGGGCTTCCAAAAAGCGAAAACCGAAGTTTTAAGCCTAAAGAATCCCAGCCCATTTCCCCAATACCCTTACATATATATATATATATATATATATATATATATATATAGCAAAACCTTAATTACTTCCCATCTTTTCCCAATTTCCCTTTCACTCTTCTGACTTCTGCTTCCTCAACAAAACCCTAATCCTTCCTAATCACCTTTCTTACTCCAGCCACCACCTTCCTAGCCATCGTCCGGTTAACGTATATCATGACCACCTTCCTCAGTTTGTTTTTGTGCTCAGTTCCGGTGTTCGTAGCTTCGTACTCCCTTAGATCCGGTGTTCGTACTACCTCATATCCACGGCGCGCCACCACCTCCGTCAATCCGCAAACACCTCTGATCCCTCACCACCTCCGTCAAGGTGTGCACGATTGCGTGAACACCTCCCTCACTACCTCCGTCAAGGGTTGGGCGACAGTCTCCCTCACCACCTCCATCTCGGTGTGCGCAAACACCTCCCTCACCATGTAATACTCCATATTTTTAAGTCGTTTAATAATTATTAAATGTGGATTTTTTCGAAATATTTTATTTATATGATTTTACAAAGATGATTTTACTTTTACGATTTGTAAAGATTTTAATTATACGAGTCAAGTCAAAAGTTGTCGTATCCTAATCAAATTTTTAACCGTTAATAATTTTTACCCAATTCAGACGACAAAGTACAAAATTTGCTATTTATATACGAGTTCAATTCATATGTGCAGTACACTAGTACTACACAAAAACAGTACATCAATTTACCTAGCATTCTACTTCAATAATAATAATAATAATAATAATAATAATAATAATAATAATAATAATAATAATAATAATAATAATGTGTTTTGATGTCGGCAAAGGTGGGAGTTAATTACCCACTTACCTCCTTCATTGAATGCCATGGTTGAAGACCTTGAAGTAGTAACAACAATTCCCTATAAATAGCCATGGAACATGAGCTATTTCATCAAATCTTCTACTTCTCTTCTTACTTTCATTCTCTTTTCTCCTTCCTCCTCCATACTCACCTCATTTTAGCTTTCATTTGTGGTGTTGGGCTCCTCACGAGCACCCCCCTCGCTGCCACCAAACTGCCGCCATTGACCACCGCCGTGCCGCCACCTCCTTCCTTGTTGTTGTTGACCGTACAAGCTATTGCCATACTTCTTGAACTTCTATCATACACTACTATGTCTTACAACTAATTACATGCTATCTGCTAGGCTATTACTACTCACGTATTACTACTGCTTATTTTGTCACTACAATAATTCGTAATGGTTATCAACATTAACTAATTTACTACTACTATTTACTACTACTACATACTATGTATTACTACCATACTACGTACTTCTTACTATTATTATTGTTGTTGTTGTTGTTGTTGTTATTATTATTATTATTATTATAAGTATGTTTAACGAAATATAAAAGATTAGTTTTATAAAAACAAATGTTAAATTTATAAAAAAAGGTTAAAGTAATTAATTGTTCATGCACAACTAGTCAAAGTCGATAGTCTAAAGTCCTTGTGTCTATGGGTTGAAAAGTATTTGATAAGGATTATTGGTTTGTTATAGGAGAAATTTTGGGTTCGAAATTAGGAGCTCCGTATTCAAAGATCAAGGTACGTACACGTGGCTAGATCTTTATAATGTGACTTTTATATGAAACGTGATTTACATGTTAAGTGATTTCGAGCCATGTTTAAATGATTGTGAAATATATTTCGATGAAACATGTTTTAATTGTTTGATCTCAAATGTTTAACTATATTATATGGTTGATTATAAACTTGTATTGATATTCAACATGTTTAAAAAGGGAGTTTTATTGTTTAAATTATCCCGATTATGGGATATTGGAAAGTTTATCTATCAGGATTTATTCCTTGGATCTTTAGATTTTTAACTCCCACTACGCGGAGTAAGTTGAAGACTATGGACTTTGTATGACCTAGTCTTTCCCCTTGATAGCACTATGTAAAGTAGTTACTAGCTTGGGGGGTGTGCATACTTTGATGGGAAAATGATTTATGAAAATATGGACTGATCCATCCTATTCGGAATTATCTTTGGAAAGTAGGTTATTTCGAAAGTTTGTTCTTTTGACAAGTTTTTATACATGAATTTCTATTTTGGTTTGGATAAATTATGATTTATTAAAGTTAAATCTCATCAAAAGCATGTTTAATTATATAAATTGATTTTACATGTCTAGCATTTGTATGTACTTAGCATTTTGGCTAATACGTATTTGTTTTGTTTTGGCTTGGCCGTACTTATCATTTTGATGAGTAGTTACGTGATGGCGACCAGACGACGTGAGTTATATGCTGCATTGGGAACGATGGACGGTGATCACCTAGTTTAACTTAGTAAACATAGTATTAGTAGTGTAGTTACCTTGGAAGTGCTTCAAACTATTATTATAACTATTATTATTATTACTATTACTATTATTAATGAAACATAAGTATTGTTTTCCGTTAGAAAACTTTGTTAAGCCTTACGTAATCACGTGGCGGTAATACTCCCAAGTTAATCCCTAAGTTGGATTATTATTGTTAATATTAGAGAGAAATTTGGGGGTGTTACAAAGTGGTATCAGTTTCGGGTCTTAAAAAGATAAAAAAAATTGGTATATAAAATGGATGGGTAAACCTAAGAAGGGCATATAGGATAGAGCTTCGCATTTGATTTTCTGAAAGTATATGTATTAAGTATATATTTAAGTAAAAACTACTTTTAATACGAAGAAAGATTTATAGTGGCGATTGTTGGATGGGCAATGAGCTCTGGCTAGGCATGACTTGGGCTCAGGGCAACGTCGACCCTAACCTCTCCTACCTGGGATCTCATTGGTCCAATTAATCCACATTATGAATCAAGTATTCAACTTATAACTATATATAATATTTTCGAAAAGAATTTGAAGCGTATTCAAAAAGTGATTTCGAACTTTACGTGAATTATGTGCATATGGACTAAGCAAACGACCAAACTATGTTTTAGAATATAAACATTCGAATTAAATTTGGAATTGCATTAAGATTGATAGTCTTTTGGGAATTTTTATATTCCAAGGTATATTAGTGAAGGTTCATGAATTATTATTCGATAATTATTCATAAATTGGAATGGATTGGAGGGTGAATTACACTTTTATGTGACGAATTATATGGAGAAGTGTTTGTTAATTTGTATGTTATAAATTATAATTGTATGCAAATTATGATAAATCTTGTGACGATTTATTTTGAGATGTTACATAGAGTTGCTTCTAAAGTGACAATTTAGACTTGCTAATTAATTTGATGAAACGTCTCGTACTCAAGATATTTTTGTGAACAGTAAAGTAATTAATCACATCTCTGAGTCTTTGTTGGATAGATGAACAATTTGTTTGTAAATTCATGTGTCTAATTACCACATTATTTTGCCCTCAAAAAAAAAAAAAAAAAATTACCACATTATTTAGGATCATGTCTCTAAGGCAACAAATTAAGAAAGGGAGTAAGTCCAGAGTCAGCTCTGTCATCAAATGGCTAACCAAAATAATCGAAAACATAGCCAGTATTGTCTCAAACCAGGGAAAAGCCAATAATGACCTTGATGCTTTTGGGAAAGTTTTTAAAAGAGTAGTTGTAGCTAAACCACCCACTTACCTTGGTAAAGTAGACCTAGCAAGCTTAGAAAATTGGGTGAGAGAGTTTGATAAACTTTTTGATGCTATTAATTTCCCCGAGGAGCTAAAAGTCAATAATACTGTTTATTAACTTAGAGAGGAAGCCGATTTGTGGTGGAGTCAAAGGAGAAATGACTTACTGAGTATTCCTAACTTTGGGTGGGCTGAATTTAAGGAAGCTTTAAGAGAGAAGTTTTACCTTTCCTACTTGAGGAAACAAAAGTGTATGGATTTTACGAACCTTAGGATGGGGAACATGACGATTAATGAATATTATAGCAAGTTCATTGAGTTGATGTGATTTGCACCTGAGGTAGTACCAACTGAAGCACTTAAGGCACATATGTTTGAGCAAGGTTTTACTTTGACCCTTCAAGGAAAATTAGGAGGAGTGACCTTTGAAACGTTAGATGAGGTTTATGGGAGAGCAGCGCACCTCTATGGGATCAAAGGGAGGGAGCTAGAGGGAAACTTTTCCGGAGAAAAGAGGAAGAATAGTGTGACTTTCAATGGGAGTGAGAAGAAACCCAAGGTTGAGGGGAACCCGAGTGAGAATTTTAATGGGAAAAGGGACAACAGGGGTAATATTGAAAGAGGAAATGGGAACCGAGGGAATGGAGACAAACCCAGGCCAAGAGAACCTATTTTGCAAGAGATATGGAAAAAACCATCCAGGAAGGGATTGTGAGGGAAACGTAGTGAATTGCCGCTACTTTCAAAAACTAGGTTACCGTGAGTATGAGTGTTATAAGAAGGTCTCTGATGAGCAGTCGGTCAAACCCCAAGATGAGAAGAACCAAACCAAGCCAGCTCAGCCCAATGGATTCATTCCTAAGCTAACACCCAACAACAGAGGAGCTGCTCCCAAAGGTCGTGTGTTCGTGATGAACAGCCGTGAGGCTGCAATTTCTTCTGATGTGGTAATTGGCAATTTCTTTATTTGTTCTATGTCTACTAAAGTCTTGTTCGATTCAATGCGTCTCACTCTTTTATTTCTAGAACTTTAGTAGATAAACTCAAGTTAGAGAATCTGGTGTCTATTTCTTTAGATATTGCTATCCCATCAGGGGAAGTGGTGAGTTGTACTAAGATGTATCAGGGTGTACCTCTTGTCATCTCAAAAATAGAGTTTCTGTCAGATTTAATCGAGCTTGACTTACAAAATCTCGATGTTTTTTTGGGGATGGACTGGTTGGGCAAGTACAAGGCCCAAATTGATTACGAGGCCCAAAAGGTCACGTTGTGTGGCCCGGATAAAAGTTAAGGTAACCTATCGAAGGGAAGGGAAGAAAATGAGGTTAAAATCATATATGCTTTGCAACTTAAGAAGTGTGTAGCAAAAGGATATCCACTATATATGTGTAGTGTCCAAAAGATAGAAGAAGGAGATAGAGATGATGAGAAAAATATTCTAGTAAAAAAATGAATTTCTCGATATCATTCCTGAGGAGATTCCAAGGATGCCGTCTGTAAGGGATGTCGAATTTACCATAGACTTAGTGCCAGGGACAGGACCTATTTCAAAGGCTCCATATAGGATGGCCCCGACTGAGATGAAAGAGTTGAAGACTCAGTTAGATGACTTGTTGGAAAAGGGCTATATTCGGCCTAGCTCATCACCATGGGGAGCACCAGTTTTGTTCGTGAAGAAGAAGGATGGAAGCTTGAGATTGTGCATAGATTATCGAGAGTTGAACAATGTGACGGTCAAGAACAAGAACCCGTTGCCTAGGATTGATGATCTGTTCGACCAGTTGAAAGGGACAGGAACATTTTCGAAGACTATTTAAGGTGAGGGTATCATCAGTTGAGGATAGCAGAATCGGAAATTGCAAAAAGTGCTTTTAGGACTCGTTATGGTCACTATGAATTCACCGTAATGCCATTTGGGTTAACCAATGCACCTGCTATTTTCATGGATTTAATGCACCGAATTTTTAGGCCATACTTGGATAAGTTTGTTGTGGTGTTTATCGATGATATTTTGGTGTATTCGAGGAACCCGGAAGAGCATGAGGATCATCTGAGGGCAGTATTGTCAACCTTGAGAGAGCATCAATTGTATGCCAAACTCTCAAATTGTGAGTTTTGGTTGGAAGAAGTAACTTTCCTAGGTCATGTAATTTCTAAGGAAGGAGTATCGGTGGATCCAGCAAAGGTAAAGGCTGTAAGTGAATGGCCAACCCCAAGGAGTGTGTCAGATATTCAGAGTTTTCTTGGGTTAGCAGGTTATTATAGGAGATTTGTTAAGGATTTCTCGAGAATTGCAAGGCCTATGATGAGCTTAATAAGGAAAGAATGTAAGTATGAGTGGACTCCGGAGTGTGAGGAGGCTTTTCAGACATTAAAAGAGAAGTTAACTACGGCACCTGTGTTAGCCTTGCCTGATGAAAGTGAGCAGTATGAGGTGTATAGTGATGTGTCAAAGTTCGGGTTAGGTTGTGTGTTGATGCAAAACCAAAAGGTGATTGCTTATGCCTCGAGACAATTGAAGCCTTATGAGGTGAATTACCCGACCCATGACTTAGAGTTAGCCGTAATTGTGTTTGCAGTGAAGATTGGAGATACTACTTGTATGGAGTGACATGTAGGATTTTCATCGATCACAAGAGTTTGAAGTACATATTCACTCAAAAGGAGTTGAACATGAGAAAACGGTGATGGTTGAAGTTGATTAAGAATTACGATTTGGAGATTCGGTATCATGAAGGGAAAGCGAATGTTGTAGCTGATGCATTAAGTAGGAAGTTAAGTCATGCAATTAACGCGATGGTTCTACCGGTTCAATTATGTGTGGAATTCCAAAAGATGAATTTGGAGGTATTGGAACAAGGAGAGGTAAAGAAAATTTTAAGTGCTTTGTTAAGAAAACCGTTGATTTATGATGAAATTCGAGAAAGTCAACCCAGGGACGAGAAGTTGAACAAGATTAAAGAAAAGATCGAGGAAGGGCAAATATTGGACTTTGCAATAGCCGATGATGGAAGCATGAGGTTTAAAGGGAGATGGTGTGTTCCTCATAATCGAAGTGTTCTGAAGCAGAAGTTGATGGAGGAAGCTCATAGTTCTCCTTATTCAATGCATCCCGGAGGGGATAAGTTGTATAATGACTTGAAAAAGACATTCTGGTGGCCGAGTATGAAAAGGGAAGTGGCAGAATTTGTGGCTAGATGTTTGACTTGTCAAAAGGTAAAAAATCGAGCATAAGAGACCCCAAGGAACAGTTCAATTCTTGGAGGTTCCTAGTTGGAAGTGGGTGTAGGCGTCGTTTGAAGTGTGCCTACGTAAAAGCATGGGTGAATATGCTTGGCACTCATAGGAAGTGGGAATTGACATATATGATTAGGGACAAGGAAAGTAGGGAGCCGCCAACAAGTTAATAAGGAACTTGTAAACCGTTCACGGATCATTATAAGGCAACCACGATAAAGGGACAACGATAGGCAACAACGATTGACCCGTGAAGGTTACACCCCATTCATAATCCATGAGATTACTAACTCCATATGGTTCGGAACCACGAAAGGAGGATCGGGGATGATGGTACGAAGTGAGTCATGGAGTCACATTCGCCCGTATTGGCCTCTACTCGATTCTTATTGTTAAAAGTATTCCTGTGATCTAAAAGGCATACAAAAAAAATATTCAATTTGCTCCAAACTATTATTATGCTAAATTGGTTGAATATTAATGCAACATATAATTCTAAAATATTAGTGATCACATGATTAAATAACAAAGATTAAAGGAACCTAAACCGGTTGTCCAAATTATCTTATTAGGCGTGATTTTCAATTACATATTCCCTTTAAACATGCAATACGGTGATCAATAAATAATAATAGAAAAAACATTAAAATTGGAAGCAATATAACAATAAATCCAACAATATAAAATCGTTAGAAAAATAATAGAAATAAAAGGAACATGATTCCTTACTTTGATTTTGTGTGCTTGCTATTATAAAAACAATAAACGCGTTAGTAACTTCAAGGAAAATAAATAAAACAATAATTAAAATAGAATTAAATTAAATTAAATAGAATTAATTTGGGGCCAAACCCTCAAACAGTTCTACCTTTCACGCCGTGGTTTCAGTATAGAACTTCAGGTATTATATGGACTCCTTGGTGTGCTTAAGGGAATGAAGTATGTAAATAGAAATATAGGTTTAAGGCTTAGAATATGAGAGAGGGAGAAAAGAATGATTTTTGGTGTAAAATAGAGAAAGAGAGAATAATTTGGTGATGAAGCTTGTTGATTGTTGAAAAAGGTGTGATATGGCCTCTATTTATAAGGAAAAAAGAGGGGTCGAATCAAGAAAAGATAAGAATTCGAATCGGATAAAACTCTTGCGATAGACAACAGCTTTTGCGGTTTTGTTTTTATCATATCTTTTGATCCAGAAATTGGAATAACATGAATAAGATATTTTTGGAAAGATCTTGAAGTCTAATTTATAAACCAATTGAAATCAGATTAAAATATTTTGTAGAATAAAAGATATGGCCGAAATAGTGGGACGGTGTCAGTTTTGGATAGAGTTTCGTATTTCATTCATATCTTTTTCGTTATAGCTCGGAATTAATATTATAATATATCATTGGAAAGAAAATTTCAAGAGATATCCAGCCATATAAGAATTAGATAAAAACTATGAAGCACGAAAATAATATCTGACAATCTTTGAACGTCTTTCAATTCGAATAGAATTAGGACTTTCAAAAAGAAAAGTTTTATTCAATTTAAAATTATATAATATAATCTTTTCAAAAAGGATAATTAAGATAATTTAGAAACTTATAGAAGCTTCCAATTAATCCTAATTGTATTAGGAGTGGGATTAAAGCCTTTGGACCCTCCACATGATCATTGGGTCGTAGGTAAGGTGGGCTTAGGTTCGGTTTGAACTCAGTTTAGTATTTTAGAAATAACTTATTCGTTGTAATTGGTATACACTACACCCTAGTGTAGGTACCACAACCTACACCCCCATCTAAACTCACCGTTTTGCAAGTTTCCCCTACCCCCACAAACCAGTAACTGCCCCCACTCACCCCCACTAACCGCAGTAACTGCGGTAAATTAGAAATAACTTCCCCTACCCCACATATATATATATATTAAAAAAAAATCCATTTCAAATCATTTTCTCTCTCTAAAAACCATCTTCTTCATTTCTCTAGAGTTTCTCTCTCATCACACCGTCGAATCGGACGAAATTCGCTTCAAATTATTGCAAAATTGCTTCAAAACACTACATAATTGCTTCAAATGTCTGATATTCGAGATGAAATTAAACAATCGCAGCAACATTTTGATAAAGAGTAAGTAATATTGTTCATTTTACTTGCGATTTTAGTACAATTTTTTGTATGAAGCCTAATTTTGGTTCATTTTCTTGTGTTTGTAGAGTGATTTTGGAAAAAAAAACACTATAGAGAAGAACATGCAAGAAGAATATGGAAAAATTGAGCAAAATGTGTCCAAAGAGTAAGTAATTTTGTTCATTTTCTTGCGATGAAAATTATAGAGCGAATTTATATGTGAAACCTAATTTTTGTTCAATTTTTTGCAATTATAGTATGACTTTGGAGAAGAACACTTCAGAGACGAGTAAATCAGTGAAAAATTCTGAAGAAATGTATGTACTCTAATTTTTGTTCATTTTTGATCAATTTTTTGTTCAATTTTATGTATGAACCCTAATTTTTGTTCATATTATTGCGATTGTAGTAAAATTTTACTGAAAATTAACAAATCAATTAAAACATTAACAATTTCTTAAATAAAACAGAGACGATGAAGATGATGATGTACCTCTTCAGTCAAGAGTAGAAAAATTTTAAAAAAACCGCGAAAAGACTCCAATTGTAGATCCTAAACTTTTAAAAGATATTGACAAGTCAATTGGTACAGATTTAAAAATCTCTCCACTTCCAAGGTAAATAATCATTTACAATATATATTATAATCATGTGTAATATGTTACTTGTATTTGATAATATTTGGTTTTATGATTGTTTAATATGCTATTTGTATTTGATCATATCTGACACTCATAATGTTCATTTATAGATAAAGTTATGATCATATATGTATATTTGTTCATTTGAGTATTCATTGAGGCTTAAATATAAAATGTACATTTCATTGAAACATAATTGTACATGATCATATTTAATACTCATAATGTTCATTTATATATATAATTGTGATCATATATTTATCTTTGTTCATTTGAGTATTCATTGGGGTTTAAATAACAAATGTACATTTCATTGACACAAGATGCACATATATAAATATGAGAATAATCATTTGTATGCATTCAAACTAATGTCCTGTGATTAATTTATATTGTAGTGATGTGCAATTTAGAGTGATACACTTACTCCAATTTTTAGATGGAAAATCTGAACCATTAACTCTACGGAAGGTTATAGAACAAAATGAATTTGATAATAGTTATCAAAGATACACTTTAAACAAGTAAGTTTATATGTGTACAAATAAATGTTTTTATATGCAATCATTGTACATTGTGTATGTATGCCAAACTTAATAGGTAATTCTTAAATTTTTAGTGAAAAAAAAAGGTTCGAGTGAAATTTGTTATGTCAAAATCAAGACCACCAGAGACAAATCAACTAATAAGGTATAAAAGCTTTATACCAAAATAACTAATCCTCTTCTTCATTGTATAAATTAGTTCATATTTTAATGTCATGTTATATAAAAATAACTATATTTTTTAAAGTGAACAAAGTGAGAACATCTCTGCTACTCATGTAACAACTGAGGGTGTGTCTGCAACTGACAAAGAGAGTAGGGATCAAAGGTATACTAATGCTCACTTGTATATAAATAAATGTACATTTTACATACATAATTTGTTCATTTTTAATAATACAAATTCTTATAAATGAATATATACAATATTCAGTGAAAAGAATGTGGAGCAAAAACAGGATACAATTATTTCTAAAAAGGACAAGCATGATGTTGATCAAAGGTATTAATAAATAATGTTCATTTAATTTTTGATAAATGTCTATTTTGTGTTCCATTTATGTGCATTTTTATTAAAGAATTTTTTAATGTTTATTTCAGCCAACTGAAAGAAGTTCAACCAGAAGGGCAAAGCAATACAGAAAAAGAATACTCCTGTCCAAAAGTAAGATAAATTAAATATTCATTGTCTATACATTTTATGTTCATTTGCTAAGCAAAAAAGAAAAGAATACTCTTGGTCAACATTAAGATAAGTTGAATGTTCATTCTCTTTAGACTATATGTTCATTTTTAATTTATGTTATCAAAATTGTAAATTCAAACATATTTTAATGAATTATCAGAAAATACAAAGATGATGATCAACAGAAGCCTGCAAATAAATCGAAAATAATAACCTTAAAGAACAAGATGCAACAAATACATTTAGACATAAAGAGAAACCCAAAGTATGTTCAAATTTGAAAAAGTGAATTAATATAATCAAATAATGTAGATATTTTAAAATTATTTAACAGTATAATAAATTTACAGGATGTTCAAAGAATCAACAATCAGAATCATGGAAAGTCTCAAAAGAGTGGAAAAGGCAAAAATGGAAATCAAGAGAGGTAAATGTTCAAATTTATTGAATATTATTATTTAATAATTATAAATATGAATTTTAACAATACTATTTATTTTGCAGGTGAACTGGGGAGACTGGAATAACAGAAAGAAAAAGGGCCAGTAGGAGACAAAACCGGGGAAACAGACCTCAAAGGTAAAAAATTTTAAATGTACATTTTTATTACATATAATGTTCATATTGGATCTACATAATCTTGAATGTTCAATAATATTAGAAAAATATAAATTTAAACTTTTTGAACATTCATAGAAGGACAAGAGGGGAAAAAAAGGGCCTGAGAAGGAGAAAACTGTGGAAGATGAGTCTTCAAAGACAACAGATGTGAAAGGTAAATAGTGGAAAATGTACATATTTTTACACAACATGTTCATTTTAAATCTTCATAATTATAAATGTTCAAAAATATTAATAAATTTCACTAATTAAAATTACACAGATGGACAAAAGCAAGACACACAAAAGTCTAAAGTAATGGAACATTCAACTGCAAAAGAGAAAGGTAATATTCATTATCTGAAATGTTCATTTATATTGTATATAGTAAACATTTGTTATCTTATTTACATAAATGTTTATTTAAATATTTGATCATTTCATATGCACCACAAATTGCACCTGATTTTGTTCAAATTGTGGATGAGACTCATCTTCTAGATCAAGATGTGGATAAAGATTTCACAAAAATGAGTGAGGAGACAGCTCCATCATCACAAAAAAGTGATCAGTCAACCAAAGTGAAAACAAGATACAAAATGGTTGCAAGGAAAAACAAAAACAAAAGCCATGTTGTTGTGACAAGTGGTAGAATTACAAGGAGCCAAGGTAATCATAATACTTTTCTATTTAACAATAAATATTACACTTTAAAATATACTAACATAAATTTTTTTTTTTAAAAAATAGATGTTCTGTTAGATGAATCTGAAAAGGATGTTGAACCTGCTGAAGGAACTGCAAAAATCGGTCAGAAGAGAAGAATGTCTACAAGGACTTCTCCTATTCAAAAGGAAGCTGATGCACCATCTCCAGCACCCACTCCAATAAAAAAAATGGCAGGTGCTCCTGTTGAATATGTTCCAGCACCTACTCCAACCAAAAAATTGCCAAGTGCCTCTGCTAAAAAGGGTAAATGTTCAATCTTAATGTATAGAATGATCATTTATGATGGTATATCATTAATGTTCAATTTCAATTTATAGGTGGAAAAAAGAAAACTGCAGAAGAAGTGAAGAAAACTTCTAAGGTTGCTGGAAAAAGAAAAGCAGGTATATAATGATATATTATAAATGTTCAATTGCTATATATAGAATGATCATTTGAGGAAACAATTTTGTTCATTTTATCATTTGCTTACTTTCCATTTTCAATACATTAACAAAATCATAAATTGATATTTCAGATGTCAATCCTGCCAAGAAAAATGCTGGAAAGAGAAAAAAATATAAAAGAAGTACCATCAGATGAACCATCTTAAGATCCTACTGATGAAAGTTCTACGGACAGTGATGATGATAGTGAAGAGTCAGTTTACAGAGCAGAAGCAGAGCCTGTCAGTGAGGATGATGATGAGTTAGAGGACGAGGAGGAAGTAAAGCCAAAGAAGAAACAGGCAAAGAAAGGGAAGTCAGTGAAGCCAAAGGCTGAAAAGTTGGAGCAGAAGTTGGTAGTGTATGATGAAGGAAAGGTTGAAGGTAGGGGAAAAAAGAAAATGAAAGCTGAAATTGTTCAAGCAATGGAAACTGATGAAGTTGAGGAAATACAAGAAGAAGAATTTGAGGAAGAGAAATCTTCAAAGAGAGGAGGACATGTGAAGTTCATTGCATGGATAAAAAAGATGACACCTACCCAAAAACAACAAGTTGTTGATATAGGGTTAGGATCCCTTCTTGACATCAGTTTACCTCAACTTGAGCAAAAGTTCTGTAATTGGTTATTGGGAAGTTTTGAAGAGAATAGCAAGTGTTTTGAACTACCAAAGAATGAAAAAATAGAAATTGAGGTAGAGGATGTGAGGGTAGTTTATGGCTTGCCTACAGGAGAAATTCCAATTGTTGATTCAAAGTCTAATAAAATTAGTGAGGAGTATGCAGAATTTATGAAGAAATGGAAAAAATCATGGTCAGGAAAAACTCCACCAGTGAGCCAGGTATGATCAGTTTTAAATGTTCATTTTAAATACATTAAATGATCAAAATTATTAACATTTTGTTCATTTTGTTTGCAGATTGTGATTGGATACATAAATGATAAATTCTCCAACAACAGACCACCAAGTGAACATTTCATTACTAACTTTTTAGCACTGGCTGTGAACTGCTTGATGAAATGTGTAACAAACAATCAATGCCATTTCAAATTTCTTTATTCTATGATGGATAAAGAAAAAATAAAAAATTTGAACTGGTGTCAGTTTGTATTCGACTCACTGATCAAATGTCATGTTGATTGGAGAAAGCAGCAAGGCAAGGGGTTCTACAAAGGCCCTCTTTAATTTCTCATGGTAAATTCTTAAATACAAAATGTTCATTTAAATTTAAATTAATGCTCATTTTTTTATTGTTAATGTTCTGTTCCTTTTTTTTTTCTTGTAGTTGTTCTATTTTGATAGGGTTCAGAGGTTAGACAAAAGGCCTCCAAGAAAATTTCCTATCATATCTGCATGGAATAGAGACATGGTTCTTGAGAGGTTAAAGATTGAATTAGAATTGGGATTTGGGAGAGGAAAAATTCTACCAAGGATTGTTGCAGAAGTTGAAGAAAACCCTCAGGTTATAAAATGATCAATTTTGTTAACATAAATGGTCATTTGTAGCATCTTAAATGTTCACTTGCATAATTCTTAATATTCATTCATATAGGTTTTCATGGATGATTTTGTTTCCCTGGTAAATACAACTTGTTCAAACCTGTCTAAGCTTTCTTCAAAATTGGTGAAGGCAAAGGACATCTTCCCTGGAAATGACTTGGTGAAAAAAGTTGATGAAGTGTTAGGAAAGGTGGCAGCTAGGGAACCATTGATTCTAAGCCAAGATGAAGAATTCTTTGGCAGTGAGGATTTCCTAAATGCACTTGCACAAGTTGAGAAGGATCTGATGCAAGGGTCTGAAAAGCAAACATCTGAGAAGCAAATGACCGAGAAGAAATTGAGCAAAAAGGGAAAGGAAAAAGAACAAGAATATGACATCAGAAAAGCTTTCAGCTTGGGGTTGACTCCACCTTCTCCAGCCATTGGTAAAATCTATCTCAAAGAGACTACCCTAATTTTTATATGAAAAATTCTCAATTTGTGGTCTAATTTTTAAATTTCTTTATTTTTAAAAACAGAAATAGAGCCCACCTCTTCAACACTTGGTAATATAATTGAACAATCAACAATTTCAACAAATGGTAATATGATCATTTATTTAATAAATAATGTACATAAACTTAAATAGAAATGTTCATTTCTAATTATTATGTGTAAATACTAATAACTTAGTGTATCTCCATAGTGATGATTTATAATACAGCTGGAGAAATGGATTTGGGTAAAACTTCAGCAGCTTCAGAACAAATTATTGAAGGATTGCCTAGAACAGGTATAATGTTCAATTATAAAGAGTCAAATGTTCATTTACAAAGAAATAATATTCATATCTAATTCAATTTTTCTTAGATGCAGGATCTGGTTTAGTGGTTGATGCTGACCCTAGGTCAGATGTTGGTGAAAAAAGTGAAGATCCAAAAAGCACAATTGGAGGTGCAGAACAAAACAAGGAAGCTGTTTTTAAAAAAACAAAAAATGATAAAAAAGTGGAGGGGTAAAATCTTGAAGACATGTCTTACTATTAGGGTTATGTAATTAGAAAGGATAAATTATCTAGGTGGAACAATTTAACTTATGTATCTATCGTTTTGTAACTTGAAACTGGAGTTTCATAAACTATGTATGTGTGTACAATATTTTGTGGAATATGTAATATGAATGTGTGGTTTATGTTAAATCAATATATTTCATTTTATGAATTTAAAATGCACACAAAGTGTTATATAAGAAGCTTATATTTTATAAATATGTACTGACATTGTTTGACATTTCAGTGAACACAAGAAGATTGTTGCTTCATCCTCAAAAGTCACAAAAAGGTACATTTATATTAAGTTAATGTTGAAAAATAATAATGAACATTTTCATATACCTAAATGTACATTTGTATTATGTAATATGATCAGGAATGATGAAAAGAAAAAGTCAATTGCAGAAAAGGAGAAAAAAACTAGAAAGGAAAAGGTTGAAAGGTATAATTTAAATTTTTTTTTTTATATACACTCAAATGTTCATTTATATTCCTTATAAAGTTCTTAATTTAACAATTTTTTATATTGAACAACAAGACCACAACGTGAAAAGCAAACAATTCCTCCTGCTTTCCGATCTCCTTACTTGGTCAAGTCAAGGATCTGTTTAAAGATGAGAAAGCCATGAACCAAATTGCAGTAGACTTTGCTCTTGGTGGAAAAGATGAAAGGTAATTACTTATACTAATTAAACTTAAGGTTAAATATATTTTATAAAAATATGTTCACATTCAATATTATTAAATGTTCATAATGCAGTTCACTCTTATACTATGATGGCTTGAATCTCATCAATAGAAAAGAAATGAAAACTCTTGGAGATGATGTTCAAGTGACAAATTGTATCATAGATGGATGGGCAAGGTTTCTTAATCATAAAAAGCCGAGAAGCAAGATTTATTTCTCAGCAATGCTTCATGTTAGTCTTTCTTCTTTTTTTATATTATTGATTCTATTATCCTATGATAAATCATTGCTAAAAATACATTAATCTTATATATGTTTGTTTCTATTTCAATAGCAAATCATGTGCACAAATAGAGTTTGTTGAGAAGGATCATCAATGAAGACAAGAATTAAGGCCTTCATAGAAAGAATTGACAATGAGCTGAAGGGGAATAAAATTGACAGCATTGTTGGATATAAACAGGTTTTAATTCTTATTTAATATATTACATTCAGTATATTATCCAATAACATTATATAATTTGTTTAGGTGTTCTTCCCAGTATCAACTTCTCAACATTTTTTTCTATTGTGCGTCAATCATATAGAAGACAAAATTCATATAATTGACAATAGGAAACTACCACAACATGTATCAGTCCAAGCAAAATATGAAGAACAACCAAAAATGATGGTCAGATAATATGTTCACTTATACTTGGCTAAATGATCAATTATATTTGATTAATTGTTCATGTCTTCATCACATTACCAACTTCTAAACAATTTTTACTCTTGCTTCGATCAGTTAAAAGGTTTGGCAGAGTACATGAAACACCTTGGATATGAAGATGCAAATAGAATTGAAGACTACACAGTTGTTTTGGAAAAGATGAAATGGCGTAGCAACGATGACTATACAAACTGTGGAGTTTACATTATGAAGCATATGGAAACCTTCACTGCTGATCCTAATGAGAGCTGGATTTGTGATTTAAAACCAAACAATGTAAGAGTTATAAATGTTCAATTATTTAAGATATAATGTTCATTTATGAAACAGTTTAGATTGTTTAATTAAAATTTGACAATTCATTTTGTTCAACAGGTGGAACAAATTAGGAAGCTAAGGCTTCCATACACAGCAGAACTGATGTTATTTGAGGAAAACACTGAATTAAGAGCAAACAGAAGGAAAGCAAGAAAGTTTGCAACTGAGTAGTTTCAAATGTTCATTTACAACTACGTATATGTTCATATCTTATATATAGACTCTATTTTTTTTTAAGAAATATAATTATAGATTTTATTTTTAAAAATGTTATTGTAATTGATATTTTATTTTTATCTTTGAATGAATATTTTTATAAGTTTTATAAATTTGATGTTGGTTCTTACTTTTGTTCATATACAAGTGGCTAAATAATCATTGATAAATATAGAATTTTAAAACATATAAAATTCTAATGACTAAATAATCATTGAAAAATGTAGAATTTTAAAAACATATAAAATTCTAATACAAAGTTCAAATATACTAAAAATAGTACTATATAAAATATAATACTTGTGTCTTTTACATAATAGATTGAAACTTCAAAATTACAATATAGTTCTTAAATCAACATTACAAAAAAGTCTAATGTTTATAAAGTTCTGAAATACTAACCTATTTATCTTTAGGAAAAATTGCTCCCATTAATTAATCTGAACTTTGCCTCGTCCGCCGAAAAAAATCCCAACTTTGGATTATTATCTATCACTCCCAACTAATTTAGGGGGTATTAATTTTTGTTGCACCCAACTTACCTGCAACCGGTTAATCCGGTCAACATTTGTGTGTTAGATTTTTTTGGACACGTGTCACTACATGATAAATGGTCAAATAAAAAAAATAAAATTTAAAAAAAAAACAAAATTAAAAAAAAAAATCAAAATTTAAAAAAAAATAAAGCAAAATTTAAAAAAAAAACAAAATTAAAAAAAAACCCCAGCCAACCAAAACGGCAGCCACCCCTTAACGGCAGCCACCGTTAATGGCAGCGGGATTGGGGGAGGATAAAGGAAGGGAGGCCGGATTTGGGTCGGAGACGAAAGGGAAGGGGGCGGAAACGACGGGGAGGGGGAAACGGCAAAAACGAAGGGGAAGGGGAAGGGGATTCGGTTCGGAAAACGGCGGGGGAGAGGGGAGTGATGGAGGAAACAGGGGTGGGGGAAGGGTTTTCGGGGGTGGGGAAAGGGAAAGGGTGAGTTTCGAGGGAAGGGGGAGGTTGTGCGGCGGTTTCTGGGAGCGATGGAGGGGTTTTCGAGGGTGGGGGAAGGGAAAGGGTGGGTTTCGAGGTAGGGGGAAGGCTGGGCGGCGGTTTCCGGCAGCAAGGGAGGGGTTTTTCGGGGGGTAGGGGTGATTTCCCGTCAGGGTGGGGGTGGGGGTGTGGTGGCAGCCGCTGGGCATGGGTGGTTTGTGGGGTTTTTATTTATTTTTTTGTTTCTTTTTTTTTAAAAAAATTTAAGCCAATCATACGCTGATACGTGGCTAGGTAACCTGCTACATCAGGTTAGATGACCTGTTGGGTGCAACAAAAATTAATACCCCCTAAAGTTGGGAGTGATAGATAATAAACGAAAGTTGGGATTATTTTCGGCGGACGAGGCAAAGTTCAGATTAATGGGAGCAATTTTTCCTTATCTTTATTAGCCAAACGTTTAGCTACACTTGTATCAAAAAAGGCTAACAACCTGTCATACCTAGAAGAAATCTTTCCAGAACCTAATTGAACATTTCTTGATTGAACATTTTGGACACGAGCACCTTGATCATTTCTTTGAACTGTGGGAGGAATAACTTGAACATTCTGAACACGATATCCTTGATCATTTTTTTGAACTGTATTAGAAATAACTTGAACATTTGTTGATTGAACATTTCTGGAGTTAGATATGATCATTTCAGGATTGGTGTTTGAACAATTCTGAGTAGGATTTTGAACATTCCTGGGAACTGTAGGTTGAATAATAGCATGAGATTTTGTTGACGCAGTAGGTTGATTGTAAGTTTTAACACCAGAAGCACCTTTATTTGCACCAACATTAGAACGAGCTTGAACAGCAGAAACACCTTCAACAAGATTAAAATCCTTCGACTGTAAAAAAATTAAATTGATCATTAATAAACCAGTATATGATCAGTTACAAACACTTATATAAAAAAATAAGAAAAAAAAACCTTAGCAATAGATGAAATATCAACATCAATAGATATGCTGGATGGAATAGGGCTTTCACCAGTAGCCTACAAAAAAACCAAAAAAAAAATAAAAGATTAAAAAAAATTATTATATAGGTCATAAATGTAAAAAATTAAAATAAATTTATAATCAATAACAAACAAACATACCTGATCAAAATCATTAGAAATACTCTGATCTGATTCCTTAGAACTAGAAGGAATTTCTTCTACAACAGCTGAATTAAAGCCAACCTATATTTTTAAATTATAAAAATCAATAATAATAAAATATAAATCTACTTTTTTTTTTTGCACATTTGAATTTACCTGAGATTGTTTATTGCTCAAAACAATCAATTCAGTGGGATCACTAATAGAATTAGCATAAGTAACAGCACAACCATTCTCATCAAGTTCCTATTAAAAAAAAAAAACTTAAATGATCATTTACAAAAACGTGAATGATCAATTTGAAAATATTAAATGATCATATACCTGTACAACTGCTTGCCCTATACCCCTTTTGTAAGGAGTGTACAAAGACTTTTTCCTCTTGAAATTACCCTTTGCCTTGTTACACTGCTTCTCCAAGGTACTCTTAAGCCTTACATTCCTCTCACCTTTAGGCCTAGCTTTTCGAGGATTCTTGATCTCAAGATCAACAATTTCAACCTCTTTAACAGGTTCACTAAAGTCAATTACACCTGATACGCTCTCAACCTTTTCTTTTACCAGATTGAAATAACACTCAACCTCTGCCCTTGCATTCAAAGAATTCTGACAACTTGTTATCAACTTAACAAACTTTCTGATTGTTTGTGACCTCCAAACACTAGTAGCCACAACATTTGTCCTCAGAGTAGGTTCTTCAATACCATGAATACACATGGCAACCTTTGTCCATTGTTTCATTATATACTCTTGTGGAACATTACGCACACAATGCAAATGATATACTCGAAGAGAATGAGAACAAAGTAAACCAGTCTCACTAAAGTACATGCATGTGCAACAAATTGCATGTGTTTCCTTATTTAAAACAACTTCATGCTTAATTATATCCTTCCCAGGCCTCCAAAGAAGATATGAATATTCTGGAAAACGCAAACCATTATCAACATGATCATAAGCAGTCCTCCTAATGAACTCCTCTTCAAAAATCACATAAGCTTGAATAGTGTACAATGATCTTGCATGAACTAATATACCAATATTAGCAAAAGCTAGGTGCCTATTACCCCTCAAAGTATTGTAATCTCTTGCACCTTCCTTACTTCTCCACTCAGAAATGACATCAAGAAAAACATGATAAAAATCACATAAACCTTGAGTCTTATTAAGACGTTGTGAAACTGACTTATTAGTAGTTTCACTACGTTGAGAGGACAATATACCACCAGAACAATACTTCTTAGAATAAACAGGACACCACATTTCCTTTATTTTATACAAATCACATAACCAATCATCATTTTCACATTTGTATTTATCACACATCCTGTATAACAAAAATGATCATATATTAATTGAAAAATGAACAAAATATAAATTAAAATATGTTCATTTGTATAAAGAATAATGATCATAAACAATATGGACACTAATAATATTATGATAACCTACATAACAAAGTAAATTGTATGATCATATGTAAAACACTAAATGTTCATATATATATCACATAATAATCAAATATATCACATAATAAAAATAAAAAATAAATACAAAAAACAATAATTTACCTTTCCTAGAAATATTCAAATTCAGTAGGAGTTTCACAATACTTCAAAAGATATCCAAACAAATCAGTAAAGCCTTCCAAAGCTCTCAATGCTCCAATGTGTTTCTTAGAATTTTGTTCAAGATGCCATACACATAAACGATGATGAACAGTTGAAGGAAAAATGTTTCTTATACCCGCTGCAATCGCTTGTGTTTGATCAGTCATAATTGTAATGGGACTTTTCCTCCCCATTGAGTGCAAAAATGTATCAAACAACCAATCAAATGACTCGGTGCGGTCATTAAGAATAAATCCCATACCAAACATGACATTGTTACCATGATGGTTCATCCCAACAAATGGAGCACATATCATTCCATATTTATTAGTTCTATAAGTTGTATCAAAAACCAACAAATCTCCAAAGTAATGATAATCTCTCATCATCCTACCATCACGCCAAAAAAAACTAACTAAAGCACCACTATCATCTTGTTCAAAATCATAATAAAAATCTGCCTCATCCACATGTCTCTTGGTAAAATATTTAATCAATTGGTTACTATCACATCCTTCAATTTGGGCAGCTTTTTCAGATGACAATGCATTATAAGCATCAGAAGTAGTAAAACAAAGATTAGGAGATCCCCCAACCTCCTTCTTTAGAACCCTCAAAGAATCAGTAACTTTGACTCCACTCAATTTCATTGTTGAAATGAAAAGAAGCTGCTCTTTATTCACATCTCTTTGAGACCTTATCAAATGCCTTTTTTCAGGAGGAATCATAGCATGATTATGAACCATTTCATGTCTTGTACATGTATAGACCCCTAAATGATCAATATGAAACTGCACAAAAGCTAAACAACCAGTTCGATGATCCAACTTCTCAAAAATCCTTTTATTCTTAAACTTATTATCTTTGAATCCCTCATTACAACAAACAAATCTTTTCATCAAAAAAGAATCATCTCTTCTTCTCTTACTCTTCCCAATTTGAATTCCAAAACCTTTCTAAAAGCATATTCATTATACGCTTCGAAAGCTTCATCTTTAGATTTAAATTCTTTATCCTTTAATTCAGACTTTTCTACTTCTAAATACATAATATCATCATTTTTTTCCACTGCACAATATACAATTATAAATGATCATAAAGAGTTTCATGAATGAACAATAACAAATAAGTAAAATGTTCAATATCAAAACAGCACATGATCAATTGCAAAAATAATTTCAGCACATAATATTTTGAACAATATCTTCATTATTTACCACTTCACATAATATCGATATAAAAATGTAAAACTAAATGATCAAAAATGACTTTAAGACTGAACATAAACACATTAGTAAGTATGAATAAGAAAACATAAATGATTAATTGAAAGTATAATCTACAAAATATACAACAAAAACACACAATTCTAAAACACAGAGAAAACAACAAATGAAACAACAAATGAAGCAACAAAATGTTCATACAAAGTATCACAATCCAAAAGCGTTCATCATAATGTAATCAAAGTAGTAAATTCAAAAATCGAAAGTGAATAATAATACATAAATTAAGTTCAAATTAACAGAGCATTATAACAGAGCAAATTAGAGATGATTAAAAATTGCAAAATTATGATCACAATTACTCACATTGTTGAACAAACGAATCAACAAAACGAACTCCAGAAGGAAACACACGCTCACAATCACGATCAAAATTAACGCAATCTCCAGATGTAGGATTCGCCATTGATGATCGGTAACAATTATCGAGTTTGTTCAAAAAATCAAATGAAGAAGATGAATTAACGAGAGAAAAATGTAGATCAAAAATGGAGGTTGATCAATTGAAGAGAGAGAAAAAATAGGGTTTAAAATCATATATATACATAGCTTGAATAATAAGAAACAAAGAAAAAAGGAAAAAAGAGGAAGAAAAGAAAGAAAGGAAAAAAAAAAAGAAAGAATCGCAAAAGGAAAGAAGCTGCACATGAGAACTCCACACCAGCTACAAAACGACGTAGCATAAGGGGGGTGTAGGGAACACACCCTACACTAGGGTGTAGGGTAAAATTTTCATATTCGTTGTAACTCGGATTTGGGATTATAATATATCGTTGGAAAGCTCTTTTCAAGCCCCATCCAACCATTTAACAATTGGACCCAGATTATGGACCAAAATAAAATGATCTAAATGTTTTTATAAAAAGGACACGAAATGAATGATTTTAAAGGACACGAAATGAATGATTTTAAAGGACACGAAATGAATTATTTTGGGTTTAAAGGCACGAAAAGAGGAAAATAAGGTTATAATTTGGGAAAATGGGCTATGAATTGGATTGTTTATGAAATGTATTGAATGGAACATGGATTTAAGCACTCTAAAGATTACATACTCAACCCGACCAATAATGGCGGTGAAAGGTTGTTCATCATCGGGTTTGGTTTTGGGGAGACATCTTTAGGTGTCTATAGAAGCCCCCACTTTGACTGAGTTTGTAGAAACATTAGTTTCGAAAACGATAGTCAAAGTAGTCGATAGGGACGGAGAATGATTTAAGACGCTTTGCGATCTTAAATCACTCTATATACGCCGATACTTGCAGAAAAATGTTAGTTCCACAGATAAAAGAGTAAAGGGATAGAATACGTATCTGATACCAATGTATCGGTGACAAATGATGCTTGGTATATTCCTATGCTTGAAGGAATCCACCGGATGACGTTTCGTTGAAACACTTTCCATACCTGAGGAAAGTCAGCTGCTGAATTTGGTAGCTTTCTATGCTTGAAGAAATCTACTAGATGATACTTTCCATGCTTGAGGAAAGTCGACATATGATAATTTTCCATGCTTGAGGAAAAACTTGTCTGATGATGAAAATGCAAGTATCTGTGTATCGAGAACCTTGTGCTGTGAAATGATGGTGGTTCGATTGTCCCCGAACGTGGGCTGTAGTTGGTTCGCTTGTCCCCAAACGTGGGCTGTAGATGGTTTGCTTGCCCAGGACGTGGGCTGTAGATGGTCCGCTTGTCCCCGGACGTGGGCTGTAGATGGTCCGCTTGTCCCCGGACGTGGGCTGTAGATGGTCCGCTTGTCCCCGGACGTGGGCTGTAGATGGTCCGCTTGTCCCCGGACGTGGGCTGTAGATGATCCGCTTGTCCCCGGACGTGGGCTGTAGATGATCCGCTTGTCCCCGAACGTGGGCTGTAAATGGTCCGCTTGTCCCTGGACGTGGGCTGTAGATGGTCCGCTTGTCCCCGGACGTGGGCTGTAGTTGAGACCTGGAAAATAAAATTTGCCAAGGGACTCGTATGTACTATGATTGACTTGACCAACTAACTTGACCAAGTTTGACTTGACATGACATGACATGTGTATGACTTGTGAGTGTGTGTGTGTGTATGTGTATATATGTATGATTTGAGAGTGTGTGCAGACACAAGCAAATGAAGATGCAAAAGCAAAAATTTTCCGTCATTTTTGTCATGAGTGGAGGGTACCGACTTTCTCCCGAAAAAGAAAGACATGAAAAAAAGTTTTATTTTCGAACTTCCCTCGATGAGAAAATTTTGAAATTTTTTTTTTGAATTTCCCCAAAAGAAAAGTTATGTAAAAAGGGAAAAAGTTTTGAACTTCTTCGTTGAGCAAGACGAAATGAATCGCATGAATTTTCTTCTTGTCAGATTGAACTGCTCGTCTTGAGTATAATGTATGCATGATGTATGTTCTTAGGCCAGAAGGCTACGAATAATTACATCATGTGACACGATAGATGAATGAACTTAGGTCATGGAGCTAAGAATCATATATGGTGTAAGAAATGATCTTGAACGTTACTTAGGTCTGGAAGCTAAACACGTATATAGATGAAGTGATCGATGAGTATCACATAATGAATGTTACTTAGGTCAAGGAGCTAAGCACGATATGCTTTGTATTATTACAGATCTTTGATAAATATCGCTTAAGTTAGGAAGCTAAGCACAACATGCGATGCGTGAAATAAGGAATTTTGCCCAAGTCAGGAAGCTAAGC
Source organism: Chenopodium album (assembly GCF_948465745.1). NCBI lineage: Eukaryota > Viridiplantae > Streptophyta > Magnoliopsida > Caryophyllales > Amaranthaceae > Chenopodium > Chenopodium album. The sequence continues at coordinate 30,097,289 of NC_137858.1, read as the reverse complement.
AAGTATACCATGAATGTTTTATTGAAACAAGATTTCATGATATGGCTAGGTATGTGTGAGTGAAGTGTGTGAGAGTGATACTAAGGCTGGCTGCAAAGGCTATGGTGATAGAAATAGATGAGAGAAGAGTCGAGATGGTGACTCTTTTAGGCTGGGTAGGCTAACTAATGTGGGTTCAAGCCCCCTAGTCTAGCTCTAAATGGATAGGGATATAGAGATAAGCATTTGATATTCTTTGACTCGATCATGCATAGATATGAATATGAATGTGGCCGCACCTCAATGTGAAGTTGCCTAAGTATCCGTTAGGAATCAGGCCGAACGTAGCTCTTACCGAGCTTTGCACAAGTGTATGTACACCTCAAAGAGGTCTTTCAAGGGTTGTAATGTAGATAAGCTGATGGTTTAAGGAGAAAAAAAAACGGGTAAAAGGCTCAAGACCCGAGAGAAGCGAGAGAAGCCCCCAAGATATGCAATTGTGTATTTGAAAATTTTAAATTCGCAAGTTTTATTTTTCACATTTTTTTTGTTCTTTTGAATCAATGTAGGCAATCCCAGATCATGTGGTTCATCACTCACTTAGCATTCATGTTTCTCAGGCATGGTACCTAGCACTCGATGAGAGACGGAATTCAAGACGTGTTCGTATCAAAGACATTGGAACACTTGCCTTTAGACATTGTTTTTTATTTACCTATTCTTTTGTTTTTCTTTTCTTTTTTTTTTGAACTTGCTTTTTGAATGTTACACAAATTGCACACCTTCCCATCCCATGGTTAGGTAAATGTGGGTTGAATAAATGAGGCCAAACGTTAGACGAGGCTCAAAGTGGTTGATGAATAAATGGATATGTGATCGAATGGAAATGGTTTAAGGGGAATGATAGGGTTGCAAAGGTGCCTCAAATCATTGGTGTACCGTGTGTTTAGTTCGGCGGGTTTTTTTTTTTTTTTTTTTTTTTTTTTTTTTTTTTTTTTTTTTGCGAATGACATGATCGAATGCAAAGGAAATAGATGCTTATTGATGGAACATGGCATAGAGACATAAGGATAAGGAGAACCTATGCTAGACTTATTAGGGAAAAAGGGTTAGAACAAAAGATAAAAAAAAAAGCATGAAATCTTGTATGAAAACTTGTCTTGTGCTTCGTCTTCATGGATGCTTATGAATTACTTGTTACCGCCAAGAGGGATAAGAAATTTGTTATTGCTGATGCTTTGATTGGAATAAAAGAAGGAAGGAATGACGTTCCCCTTATTCTTCCAACTCTTGCCTAGTGAATCTTGAACTTGAGTACTATGGAACAAAATGAGCTCACTTAATGCATTGACTCAATAAATCGGATTGGAAAGGAAGAGTGTATGAAAAAATTTCAAAACCAATGTGAAATACTCTACTCATTCCTATTACGACGAAAAACGACGCATGCATTGCATGGTCCTAGTATATGATCATAAGCAATATAGTGCATTACTCGAAGACAAAGTGTGTGCAATGACTCAACATGTATGATTAGGTGAGTTTATTAAGACTCGTGGTATGATCGCATGGCTAGACATGAGGGTGTTATGAAAAATAAAGGACCCAAGGACCAAATAGCACGGAAGACTAAAAGACAAACTAGCTTGATTAATTTTGTCCAATTTTAATGTTTATGCTATTTACTAGGTGAAAACGGTCCATTGACAATCGTTAGTCATAAATAAGATCAACCACAATCAAAGACGAAGAACACATGTTAAGGTTAGCACAAAAAAATCACAAGAAACTAGGAAGACAAGTAGAATTCTAGAAGAGTTAGGACTTATGGGTATAAAAATCTATAATACTATGTTATACGAGTTGACACGGATTAAAGGACTTGGCTAAGACTAGCTTGACACGAAAAGAAAAAATAAAAATAAAAGGTTGCACACTAAAAAGACACCTAAACTGGACAGGCTGTAGTATATAAGTTATAACTTTTGTTCTGTGACTCTAATTGTGGCGAAACCAACGCCAAAAGATAAAACTCGGGGCTACAGATCCATAGGTGGAACGAAACGTAGCTCTTTCTAGAACTCCGACTATGACCAAAACAAGTTGACGCTTGTGCTGTATACGGGAATAAAAATCCGGGTTGACTCAAGATAAAAAAAAATCTATGACTCGACTCAAATAAAAAAGAAGGGTTAGATAAGAAAAAAAGAGAAGAAAAAAATATATAAAATAAAAATATGCACACATAAGCATATTGTCACGAATGATGCAATGAAGTTCGCAACCTAAAGTCAAGATCTATGTTCCACTATGGTCAAGCTTATTTGGGTATCAAAGGGTACTATGGTTAAGAGTTTGGACGCGTTAGGAAGGCAGCCTCCCTTGAGGGTATATGCCAATGGGCGGCTCCACGAGTTCGTGAAGAAATCGAACTCGACTCCATGGTTTGAGTGGATTTAAAAACTCGGATGAACCCTTATTGCCATGAGCGTTTTTGGGTTGATAGAGCTTAAATCCCCCGAGCTAGCCACGCACGTAGAACACATACTATTGTGGAAAAATAGGTAACCTAATATGCATCTGCATATGTAACAATGCCAATTAAATCGCAGGAATACAATTCAAGAATCTTTCAAGTCTCATCCACTCATCTTAATTAAATACCGATCACTCAAATCGATAAATAACCAAGAATCATCCCCAGTGGAGTCGCCAAATTGTAGGCGTCATTTGAAGTGCGCCTACGTAAAAGCATGGGCGAATATGCTTGCCACTCATAGGAAGTGGAAATTGACATATACGATTAGGGACAAGGAAAGTAGGGAGCCGCCAACAAGTTTTTAAGGAACTTGTAAACCGTTCACGGATCATTATAAGGCAACCAAGATAAAGGGACAAAGATAGGCAACAACGATTAACCCGTGAAGGTTACACCCCATTCATAATCCATGAGATTACTAACTCCATATGGTTCGGAACACAAAAGGAGGATCGGGGATGATGGTACGAAGTGAGTCATGGAGTCACATTCGCCCGTATTGGCCTCTACTCGATTCTTATTGTTAAAAGTATTCCTGTGATCTAAAAGGCATACAAAAAAAATATTCAATTTGCTCTAAACTATTATTATGCTAAATTGGTTGAATATTAATGCAACATATAATTCTAAAATATTAGTGATCACATGATTAAATAACAAAGATTAAAGGAACCTAAACCGGTTGTCCAAATTATCTTATTAGGCGTGATTTTCAATTACATATTCCCTTTAAACATGCAATACGGTGATCAATAAATAATAATAGAAAAAACATTAAAATTGGAAGCAATATAACAATAAATCCAACAATATAAAATCGTTAGAAAAATAATAGAAATAAAAGGAACATGATTCCTTACTTTGATTTTGTGTGCTTGCTATTATAAAAACAATAAACGCGTTAGTAACTTCAAGGAAAATAAATAAAACAATAATTAAAATAGAATTAAATTAAATTAAATAGAATTAATTTGGGGCCAAACCCTCAAACAGTTCTACCTTTCACGCCGTGGTTTCAGTATAGAACTTCAGGTATTATATGGACTCCTTGGTGTGCTTAAGGGAATGAAGTATTATGATGTAAATAGAAATATAGGTTTAAGGCTTAGAATATGAGAGAGGGAGAAAAGAATGATTTTTGGTGTAAAAGAGAGAAAGAGAGAATGATTTGGTGATCAAGCTTGTTGATTTTTGAAAAAGGTGTGATATGACCTCTATTTATAAGGAAAAAAGAGGGGTCGAATCAAGAAAAGATAAGAATTCGAATCGGATAAAACTCTTGCGATAGACAGCAGCTTTTGCGGTTTTGTTTTTATCATATCTTTTGATCCAGAAATTGGAATAACATGAATAAGATATTTTTGGAAAGATCTTGAAGTCTAATTTATAAACCAATTGAAATCAGATTAAAATATTTTGTAGAATAAAATATATGGCCGAAATAGTGGGACGGTGTCAGTTTTGGATAGAGTTTCGTATTTCATTCATATCTTTTTCGTTATAGCTCGGAATTAATATTATAATATATCATTGGAAAGAAAATTTCAAGAGATATCCAGCCATATAAGAATTAGATAAAAACTATGAAACACAAAAATAATATCTGACAATCTTTGAACGTCTTTCAATTCGAATAGAATTAGGACTTTCAAAAAGAAAAGTTTTATTCAATTCAAAATTCTTTAATATAATATTTTCAAAAAGGATAATTAAGATAATTTAGAAACTTATAGAATCTTCCAATTAATCCTTATTGGATTAGGAGTGGGATTAAAACCTTTGGACCCTCCACATGATTATTGGGTCGTAGGTAAGGTGGGCTTAGGTTCGATTTGAACTCAGTTTAGTATTTTAGACATAACTTATTCGTGAAATTTTTTACCTACAACCCCCTTTAGCCAATGCTGCCTACTCCCCCCAATTATACTACGTCGTTTCACTCTATTTCCAATTTTCTGATTCTTTTTTTTTCTTTTTCTTTTTCTTATTATTTTCTTTTCTTATCTCTCAAGTCATTTATATATATGATTCAAAACCTATTTTTCATTTGTTTTTTTTTGGCATTTTCTCTCTCTTCTTCAACATTATTTATCTATCAATCACGTTTTTTTTCCTCTTATTTAGGGATGAATCATTGATTGGAGCTGTTGATTGTGATAATAAAGTGATGCATTGTTCGATTGCCGAATTTGATCGCAATTGTAAAGTTATTTTGTCTCTGATAGGAGCTGTTCAATGATCAATTTTGTCTCTACTTGCTGGTCGATGGTTTGATTCAATTTTGTTAGCTGTTTTTTTTTAAATTGTTTGCTAATTTTATTCGATTTTCAAGTTTTTTATAATCAATTTAGCCTCTGTTTTAGTTCAATTTGGTTTGCTGTTATAATTCAAGTGAATTGAAGTTTTATTTTAATTAATTTTGTCTCTTATTTCGATCAGTATGATTTATAATTCAAGTTTGTTTGCTGTTTTTAGTTTAATGATTGCTGATTGTGATTAAGTAGATGTTTTCTCCGATTGAATATATTTTTTATTATCGTTTTTGTGTTTTTTTTAGTAGTTTAATAATTTTGATCAATTCCATAATTCTAAAGGATCATTATGATTTAAACTAATGTCCTGTTATAGTTGTTTAAATTATATTTTAAATATTTTGTACTTTATTTTATTATTTTGATCAAATTGATAATGCTAAATGATCAATTATGTATGTACTGTTTTGTATTTGTACATATCTATGATCGATTATGTTCATTTTTTAAAACTTATGCAGTGGGTGCTAGTGATGAAATTTGTATGAAGAAGCAACTAAATCAGAGTTACTTTTTACAGATTTTAATTTTGAACAAGAAGCTTATGGAAGGTACAATGAATATGATTTTTAGAAAGAATTTAGTATTGTCCAAGTGTGTGCTCCAAGAAAAGGCCAAGTTCCTTCAAGTGCTCCAAGTGATGTCCAAGTTTCTTAAAGTGTGCCAAGAAAAAAGGTTCAATTACATCCAAGTGTTCTAAGAAATTTTCAAGTTCCTCCAAGTGTTCCAAGAGATGTTTAAAGTGTTCAAAGTGTTCAATGTGGTAGCTAATCAACATATTTCTTCTAAGTATGATAGGTTGTTAGCTTTTTTTTTACACTAATGTAGCGAATAGGTTGGGAAATAATAATAAGTAAGAATTTGGATTGAAACAACATATATTTGTTCCAGCTTAATTTTTTTTCTTGATAAGTGATATGTAACTGAACATGTTTTGTTTTGACACTGAACATTTGCCTTTTTGGTTACGAACATTTTATCGTATTTCGTTATAACTGTTACGTAATTGAACATATAACTTCTTGATAATGAACATTTCCATTCCAGTAATATATGTATATGTATATGTATATAACAAGCTCTAATGAATTAAAAAAAATATGAATATTAATGTACTTGATCATTTAGAAATCCATAAATGATCAAATAACCGAAAGAATAATATTTGTAGTAATATAAGCTTCCATTAATCTTCTTGCTCCTTTTCTATTGCCTCTGGCTTCTGTTTAATCCAAATAGCATCAATTGAGCAATGTATTGTATTCTCAGCTTCTTGATTTGGTGTATCTGCAAGTCAAACAAATTACAATGTCAATGTATGTATTCATTGTTGTGAAAATGAACATTATGATATATGTCAAATTAACTTACCTGTGTTTCAACATGCTTCTATCAAAATATGATTCCCACCAATTACTATGCTGTTCATTTTTATCTTTCAATATAATTGATGGCATTATCTCCTTATAAATATAGGCTCAGAATTTCCATCTCTAAATTATTGCAATGTGTGTTTCACTCTATATAGAACATAACTACAATATATATTGTGTTTGTAAATCAATATATATATGCATAAACATTAATTGATATTACAAATTTAATAAATGTTCAATTGGCAAAACAAAAATGTACATTCTGTTTTATATAAATGAACAAATTATCACAAATGACATGAGCATATATATATCACAAATAATGTAAGTGACAATATGTGATTTATTTTTTAAAATTATTCAAAATAGAATCATATTTTAAAATAGAACCATCAAAGGTTTATGATGAATGAGCAATATGTGATTCATTTTTGAACATTTTTAGACCTGTGAATGAACATACATTAACATATGTGTGAATAATATACATATATCCAAATGAACATCTATGTATCAAATTCGAATAAGCATCTAGCAATATTAGAGCGAAAATGTATGTAGTATAATATTCAAATGATGCTCATGAGCATATAATTTAATATGAAGTTAAACATTTCAATATGAGAATGAACATGTACGTATTTACATTCAAATAATCATAGGTTTAAATACCAGCAAACATTCATTAATATGCAAAGATTATAAACAAAGTTAGGGTAATATTCTCTCAAGAATGAACCCTGGCTAGTAGATGTAAGGTAAGAATGTAAATGATCATATACTAGTATCATAATGAACATCTATCAAATTGAAAATGAACATTTACTGAAAATGAACATTTGTTTAGCAATCGTCTTCTCCGACGGAACCTTCGAAATGTTCTTCTCTGTTTCATTTTTACTAATAAAAAATACCACCAAATATAGTAGATTTTAGTCTATTTTGCACAAAAATAAGTGTAATTATAGTAGAGTTTGTTTTAGAATATCAAAATGCAAAAAAAATATAAAATCTAGGTTTTATATTCAAAATTCTACTTAAATGAACAAATTCTTACTCTTTTTTTCGGAATTTAGTTGCGATTGACGAACTTCATCTGGAATGTCAGACATTTTTAGATGTTTGATGCAATTTGTAGTAATTTTGAAGATTTTTTCTTGAATTGTAGCGATTTTGAGTATTTGAAGAGAGAGAATATGGTGTTGAAGAGAAATGGAGAATTAACTGCAAGTTCTAACTAGTGCGGTTAGTGGGATGCAGTTAGTGGGGTGTGGTTAGTGGGGGTAAGGGTTTTACGGTAATTTCAGGGGGGAGTCGGTATTGATGGCTAAAGGGGGGTGTAGTGAATAGGAATTAACTTATTCGTTGTAACTCGGATTTGGGCTTATAATATATCGTTGGAAAGCTCTTTTCAAGCCCCATCCAACCATTTAACAATTGGACCCAGATTATGGACCAAAATAAACTGATCTAAACGTTTTTATAAAAAGGACACGAAATGAATGATTTTAAAGGACACGAAATGAATTATTTTGGGTTTAAAGGCACGAAAAGAGGAAAATAAGGTTATAATTTGGGAAAATGGGCAACGATTTGGATTGTTTATGAAATGTATTGAATGGAACATGGATTTAAGCACTCTAAAGATTACATACTCAACCCGACCAATAATGGCGGTGAAAGGTTGTTCATCATCGGGTTTGGTTTTGGGGAGACATTTTTAGGTGTCTACAGTGGGATTCGATCTCTATGGATTTCATGGGAGCCTTACCCAAGACTCGAGTAGGAAATGATACAATTTGGGTCATAGTGGACCGATTAACGAAATGTGCAACGTTCATACCCATGAAGAGTACATATTCGATGGATTAACTGGGAAGAGCGTATGTGAAATTTCTGGTGAAATACCATGGTGTGCCGAAGGACATCATCTCGGATAGAGACTCAACGTTCTTATCCAACTTCTGGCAGAGTTTACAAAAGGCTATGGGGACTAAGTTGTTGATGAGCACTGCATTCCACCCCACAACCGATGGTCAAACAGAGAGAACAATACAAACATTAGAGGATATGTTGAGATCATGTGTTATGAAGTACCAAGGTTCGTGGGAAGATCATTTGGACTTGATAGAGTTTTCCTACAACAATAGTCATCATGCAAGCATTGGCACGGCGCCATTCGAAGCTTTGTGTGGGCGGAAGTGTAGAAGCCCAATATGATGGAACGACATAAGCGAGACTATTACACTTGGGCCAGAATTGATCGAAGAGACGGTGAAACAAGTAAAGATGATTCAGGAGAAAATAAAAGCCGCACAAGATCGTCAAAAGAACTATGCAGATTTGAAAAGGAGGGACGAGGAATACGATGTAGGTGAGAAAGTTTTATTGAAAATATCTCCAATGAAGGGAGTGATGAGGTTCGGGAAAAGAGAAAAGTTAAGCCCCAAGTACATTGGACCATACGAGATCATCCAAAAGGTGGGAAAGGTGGCATATGAGTTGGATTTTCCTAACGAGCTAGAAAGAGTTCACAATGTGTTCCATGTGAGCCAAATTCGGAAGTACATACCAGATGTTTCCTATGTTTTACAGCGTGAAACGATGGAGATGGACAAGAACTTGACTTATGAAGAAAGACCTCTGAAGATTTTGGATAGTAAAGTGAGAAGCACTAGGAACAAGGATGTTAAGGTTCTATGGTCAAGCCATAAAACTAAGGAAGCTACTTGGGAAGTCGAAGCAGATATGAGGAAAAGACATCCAGAGTTGTATTCTGAGGTCAGTAGTCGAGTTACGGGGCGTAACTCCTTTTAAGGGGGGTAGAATGCAATAAAGTTTCGCACTTTTGCCCTTTCAGCTAGTTTTTGAGTCATTTTGAGTTGCTACGTGTTGGGCCTGAGTCATAGTTGAATCATTTTGAGTCACCATAAGTTGTGCTTCAGTCAATTTATATTAACTTGGATTATTTAACCAACTTTTTACTCAAGTTTTGAGGTCGAAACTTCTTTCAACGGGGGTAGCCTGTAATACCCCGTATTTTTAAGTCGTTTAATAATTATTCAATGTGGATTTTTCTAAAATATTTCATTTATATGATTTTATAAAGATAATTTTACTTTTACGATTTATAAAGATTTTAATTATACGAGTCAAGTCAAAATTTGTCGTATCCTAATTAAATATTCAACCGTTAATAATTTGTACCTGATTCAGATGTCAAAGTACAAAATTCGCTATTTATATACGAGTTCAATTCATATGTGCAGTACACTAGTACTACACAAAAACAGTACACCAATTTACCTAGCATTCTACTTCAATATATATATATAATAATAATAATAATAATAATAATAATAACAATAAAAATGTGTTTTGATGTCGGCAAAGGTGGGAGTTAATTACCCACTTTCCTCTTTCATTGAATGCCATGGTTGAAGACCTTGAAATAGTACCAACACTTCCTATAAATAGGAACATGAGCTCTTTCATCACATCTCCTACCTCTCTTCTTACTTTCCTTCTCCTTCTCCTTCCTTCTCCATACTCACCTCCTTTTAGCTTTCATTTGTGGTCTTGGGCTCCTGACGAGCACCCCCCTCGCTGCCACCAAACTGCCGCCATTCAACCACCATCGTGCCGCCACCTCCTTTTTTGTTGTTGTTGACCGTACAAGCTATTGCCATACTTCTTGAACTTCTATCATACACTACTATGTCTTATTACTATGTCTTACAACTAATTACATACTACCTGCTAGGCTATTACTACTCACGTATTACTACTACTTATTTTGTCACTACAATAATTAGTAATGGTTATCAACATTAACTAATTTACTACTACTATTTACTACTACTACTACTACTACTACTACTACTACTACTACTACTACATACTATGTACTACTACCATACTACATACTTATTACTACTATTATTTTTATTATTATTATTATAAGTATGTTTAACGAAATATTAAAGATTAGTTTATAAAAACAAACGTTAAATTTATAAAAAGGGTTAAAGTAATCAATTGTTCATGCACAACTAGTCAAAGTCGATAGTCTAAAGTCCTTGTGTCTATGGGTTGAAAAGTATTTGATTAGGATTATTGGTTTGTTATAGGAGAAATTCCAGGTTCGAAATTAGGAGCTCCGTAATTGTGTTCAAAGATCAAGGTACGTACACGTGGCTAGATCATTATAAAGTGACTTTTATATGAAACGTGATTTACATGTTAAGTGATTTCGAGCCATGTTTAAATGATTGTGAAATATATTTCGGTGAAACATGTTTTAATTTTTTGATCTCAAATGTTTAAATATATTATATGGTTGATTATAAACTTGTATTGATATTCAACATGTTTAAAAAGGGAGTTTAATTGTTTAATTTATCACGATTATGGGATATTGGAAAGTTTATCTATCAGGATTTATTCCTTTGATCTTTGGATTTTTAACTCCCACTACACGGAGTAAGTTGAAGACTTTGTATGACCTAGTCTTTCCCCTTGACAGCACTATGTAAAGGAGTTACTAGCTTGGGGGGTGTGCACACATAGATGGGAAAATGATTGATGAAAATATGGACTGATCCATCCTATTCGGAATTATCTTTGGAAAGTTGGTTATTTCGGAAATTGGTTCTTTTGACAAGTTTTTATACATGAATTTCTATTCTAGTTTGGATAAATTATGATTTATTAAAGTTAAATCTCTTCGAAAGCATGTTCAATTAAATAAATTGATTTTACATGTCTAGCATTTTGGCTAATACGTTTTTTTTTTTTTTTTTTTTTTTTTTTTTTTTTTTTTTTGGTTGGCCCTACTTATTATTTTGATGAGTAGTTAGGTGATGGCGACCAGACGACGTGAACTATATGCTGCATTAGGAACGATGGGCGGTGATCACCTTGTTTAACTTAGTAAACATAGTATTAGTGTTGTAGTTACCTTTAAGTGTTTCAAACTATTATTATAACTATTATTATAACTATTATTATTACTATTATTATTATTAATGAATGATAAGTATTGTTTTCCGCTACAAAACTCTGTTAAGCCTTACGTAATCACGTGGCGGTAATGCTCCCAAGTTACTCCCTGTCGACACCTAATTTTGGCCTCTTGTCCCGAAAAGGAAGTGCGATGATGTTACAAAATTCCGTTCTTCATGCTAGATCAAAGTTAAAGTGTTTATGAAATACGAAAAACATTATGAAGTAAGTAAAACCCATATTGAGACCAAGTTATCTTAGAGCCTTGTTCGATTAATAATTAGGCCTAAAACGTGTTCATACATGTTTAAACTTGATTCATAACGGACCCAAATGCGTCAAATGCAATGATCGGATCCAATGGAACCTAAATTGTTGAAAACCGAGCCAAACAGATAAAACAACGATAAAATTCGCATGCAAGGCCTATACAGATGGATAGCCCTTTCAAAGAGCTTTCCAACGGTATATTATAAGCCCAATTCCGAGCCAAAACGAAGAAGTTATGATCAAAACACTAAACCGGGCCCAAAACCAACACCCTTGCACTCCAACGGCCATAAGTTTTAATCCATAACATATTTTAACCTAATTTTAACGTTATAGGAAAGTAGACATTCAGAGCTTTCCAATGATATCTCACACACCTATATCCAACTTTGCAATCAAAAGTTATGAAAGTTTTAAAAACGCGTTTTCGTATAAGGCAAACCGCAAACCAGCGCAACTCAATAAGTTGCGCGCGCCACCTGACGGCGCGGCTCTAAAACCCTAAAACGAGATTCCTACGCCTATATAAAGGGGTCTTCGCACAGCTCTAAAGGGACAGAATATTCAGAATTAAAAAACCCTAAATTTCTGAAATCCCTAATCTCTCAAACCCTCTTACTATCATACTACTTCTTTCTTCTTTCTTCCCAACTACTCTTCAACCCTAATCCATCCATTGAAGCCCTTGGAGGTACAAAGAAGAAAGAAGGTCCACAAACATCTAAGACGGAGATCTAAGCATACATAGAAGAACGGTTAGTTTCCTGAGCACTTAGATAAATCACTTTTCTTTCATTGTTTAAATAACTTTAATTGATTAATTAGTGTTGTTTGATCACTTTAAACAAACTTTTAATTAATTAATTCACATAGTACTCTTTCGTTAATCAAGACTAGAATTTGAATAATTAATTGTTGTTTTATCACTTAAGACAAGGCGAATATTGTTTATTTCTTGTTCTCTTCACGAAATTTGATTAAATATAGAATTAATGTGTGTAAATAAAATCAACTAACATAGTTTTAGGTATCACATTGCATATATTGTTTGGTAATGACATTGTGCAAAGGAAGAGCTAGTAGAGGCCGCACTAGGGCTAGGATCGCGATTCCCCTTTAAAGGGAACGTTATCTTAGTACCCTCGCTCCCAAACTCATTTCTGGTTTCTAGACTAATTTGGGCATGGGTAAACTTATGATTCATGTTAAATATCCCTTGAACTCTACTTGGGAGAAAGGCATGAACGAGGTTTATGGGTTTTCTTAAAACTCATTGGCGACTCCTACTTGTTCCTTACAAAAAAGCGTGTATGATAGAATCATCTCTAATTCAAGGTCTCCTAAAAAGTCAGGAATTCAAATCCTACTACACCCTAATAAGTGTAAAGTCCTAGGCTTTAAAGGGCCATGGCATCTAAGGAGATGGATCCCCTACGACGGAAACACTCTCCTTAAAGTGGCGACTCCACTGGGGACTTAGAGGTTACATGATTAGTTCGTAGTTATGGTGTAAGGTTTCCAACACCAGGTTGCCTATGGGTTGTAACGAGAACTAACATGGATAATCTCTAGTTAGAGAGCGAGACTTGAACGCATAATATCTTCCTTTTGCACAAAAGTAAAAACCAAACAAGCAACATTGCATCATGCATAAGTATAGCAGACTTAAACATTGGGGATTGGCTCATTGACTAGGGGTCGCCAACACTAAGCTTCTATCCCGAAATCAATAACAATCATCCCACCCATATCGCCAACAAAATGTTGGGATTGCGATATCATGAGTCAACTCGTTGAGTGATTGATTTGTACGTCGTTTCATAAGATATGGTACCTTGGACACCCAAACCTTTTTTGACCTTAGAATGGCATTGTATGCTTAGACGGTTCCTTTTATGTGCTTATATGACTACATGAATATGTGCTTTGTGTCTAATCTAACTAGTTCCACTTGTTACCTTGAGATATAATTAAAAAAATTTCGCAAAAAAAAAAATTTGTGGTTCGAATAAAAAAAAAAAAAATAAGAGTCGAACATACCAGGTGGCACGCGTAACTGTCAAAGTTGCGCGCGCCCTCCATGCGCAAGTTCAGAAGTTGCGCGCGACACCTCCGCGCAACACTGTGTCTTACTCGCGCCCACTGTTCAACGTCGACTTTAACTCGTTACGAGCAATATCATACGGAGAAAACGATACTACCGCTTCAAGGTTAATCGTTAAGAAGGCGCTAAAAGTATCTCTTTGGCTAACAACGTTGTCTAACTTTTACTTTGATTGTCTTTTTTGTTTTTCTTAATTTTCAAATAATCCAAAAACATGTTTTTTTTTTATCGTTCTCCTTGCGGTTACGCAAAAAAAAAAAAAAAAAAAAAAAAAAAAAAAAAAAAAAAAAGCATGTGGAAGATGTTACTCTAGAAGTTTCACCTTCCACCTTAGCGCAAGACGGAAAATTGCGCACGATATTATTTTTGATTATAATGATTCGTTTACATACTTTATAATCGAACTAATGGCATTACTTTTCATAAAGTTCGTCATTAGAAGTTCGCATCCCTTAATAGGACGTCATCAATATGTTTACGTGTCTATTCTCGTGTTCATCATTTTTTTAGTTATAATTGGTCAACCTTGATTTAAGAGTATAATTTATTTACCTCTTCTATGGTTTAAGAAGAAAATCTCGAGAACTTTTTTTGGGATGATTGCCTCACACAAAAAAGTGAGAAATAGAACGAAAAAAAAATGAAATATCGTTCTTAAAAAAAAAAAGAGAGAGAGAGTATGATACAAAAAAAAATATTACACTAAAAAAAAGGAAAAAAAAGAGAAAATAATGAATGATAAAACCGAGAAAATGATTTAATTATTTCTTGGATTTTGCATTTGGAGGCCATCATTCTTTTTAAGCAAAGAGTAAAATAGTATCCTTTAAAGATAAGCAATATGAAAATCATAACTAAAAAAAAGCGATATTTATCTCTATTGTAATCTAAATGATCAACAAATACTATAGTATATATATTCGATAATTTTAAGGAGTGTGTTCGGGTCGATAAATATTTCTAAAAATTTGATGCGCACTTTCAATCCAACTTTCTTCTCTTTATCTTCTACCTTTTTCGAAAATAATTTATTTAAAGTAAAATCCTTAGATGATTACCTTGTTGAAGTCAACACAAATCATGACATTCCATTAATGATTGTTCGTGAATTTTTTGACATTCTTCATCAACAAACTTGCTTAAAGTGAATTCGTATTACAAGGATAAAAAAAAAGAAAAAGTAAAACAATCATTTTGACTTTGGTTCATTGTTTGAATGCTTGGCAGAAAAGGTTTAAGTGAACGCGCTCAATTTCTCGTGACACACATTACTAGGTCATATTCCACATTCGCATACAAGTCCAATCATGGGTGACAAAGCAGCATTGGAGAAACTTAGATAGGAACTCCAAAACCTAAAGGCCCTACGAGAAGAAGAAGCCTAACTAAAGGCTCATAAAAAAAACAAAAGCAGAGAAAGAAAAAGAAAACATTCTGCAAGAAATAAAAAAGAGCCGAAAGACTAGAGGCCTTGGAGAAACTTATCCTTCGAGCTAGCTCAGGGACTAAGTACTTCAATTATGAGCTTGAACCATAACCTAGTGGCAAGACTCTTCCAAAAAAGTTCTTGACTACGGATTTACCAACCTTTAAGATTATGGATAATCCTAGTTCTCACTTGATGAGCTTTATTGGAATCATAGCATTGAAAGGGGTGGAGCAAAGTCTATATACATGTACTCTTCCTTTTTCATTGGACCCAACTGCTAGATCATGGTTTTATATCCTCGATACAAAACAAACTTCCACTTGGAGTAACGTTGTAAAAGCGTTTTTTAACCCAATATGGAGATACCATCGAGCTTACAAATACCTTGCGCGATTTGGAATTGCTTAAGGAAGGGGGAGAATAAGGCTTCATTGACCTCTTTTTCCAGGTGGCGATCAAAGGTTGCTCTTCTTTCACAAAGACCTCCGGATCATGAACTTGTCCCAAAGTTCATATACAATATGTCTCCACAATACAAGTGCCATTTACAATACCTTGGGAACAATAAAGGGACTTGATAAATGAAACCATGAATCACATAGATGGACTAGATTTTTAGAGAGGATTTCACCTACGTCGTAAACGGACAAAGCTCGAAGACGCAATCTTAAGAAGTTGTCAACAAATCAAGATGTAGCATCCTAGGTCTTGTTTTGTTTCTTTCCTTTGTTTTTTATGATAGATTAAGAGATTCATGCTGTCGAATCTACTTATTTTGTACTCTCATTAATTAATGAATAAAAAATATATTTTCAAGTACGTCTATCTTGTTCTCTTTTCAATCTCTTTATTGTTATTGGCTCACATAAAATAAAACGCATACATACAAACAGGCAATATGAAAAAGGCATGCATACTCAACACTTCAAGAATCTTGATATGCTTTGGCTTACTAGATCTATCGAACGAAAAGAGGCCCATCTTTGACCCACAAAGAAAGGATAATATGATGATTTCACCAACACAGGAGGCAACTTGAAACTCCACAAAAATAATCCCATGTTCTTAACCTTGGAAATCCATCTTCTTGGCAGCCCTTTTGAGCCTCGTCAGTTAAGCCTTAGTTATTAAACCTACATTATTCCATACCTTGGGATGGGAATGGTGCAAAGAGATATAAATAGAAAATTGGGAGAACGAAACATAAGAGGGGGACACAAAGTTAGTCTAAACAAAAAAAAAAGACCCAATGCAAAAGGAAACAAAAAATCGTTCTAAACCCAAAATAAAACTTGCCAAAAAAAAAGAGTGAAAAAAAAGAGAGAGGACAAGGAAAAGGAACCTAATGTATGTAGGATGTTGTCACACAAAGCAAAAGGTTTTAATTTGATAAGCACCAAAAGTAAGGGATTTTGGGAGTGTACTTGAGCCTATCCATTCTTCATAACCCCAAGCCTAACCACGTTACAACCTTGGAAAGGCGCTCCTTGAGGTAGACCATAACCATGTACCAAAATCATCATTCCATGAAAACATGGCCAATTCTAGGCCTTTGCACATTTGGACCTACTATTGAGTAGTCATGCCCATATATAAAATGCATAAAGTGTTGAGTTATGATTACAAAATCATTAAAAAAAATTAAAAAAAAAAAATCAAATGATTTGGATGATTTGATAGCCATTGGCTTGATGACACCATTTTAGTAAAGCAATCGAATCAAATTAAATTCGATGTTTTCCATATTTTTTGCCAAGAAAAATGAGATGACTATTACTCTAAAAAAACAATCATCTTATTTTCTTGTAATAATATTGCTATTTATTACCAAGGTAATTCAAGTTCTATATACATTTCCTAGAAAGAAAAAGAGTTAATATAATAAATTTATTTGATATATCGACAATCTCGACGTCAACTCTAGATGTCTTTTACAACTCTTGAGAATTGGTCTACTTACTTATATGTCCGCCTGCGTGGGATATCTCCATCTTCTCTAAGCAAGGAACATTGATTGAACATGATCGCTACATGAAAAAAAATGATCGTTATCGCTATCACACGAATTAACATATACCTCACTGCCAAGTCATCATGATGATTCAAATATTACGTCAATAATTCTTGATTTTCGAAAACATGTCTATTTTCTCTTTCTTTATTCTTCTATGGGAAAGTTGGATTCCCCTTCCTTTTTTATACAAATCCGTCTTTTTTGTTAATTTCTTTTTTAGGGGGTAATTCGGGATGATCCCTCCCATTTGGCAACAAAAATACTATAATTCTTTCGCTCTTTGCATCAAACTGGAGGCTAAAAAGCCAGGACAACCCCACTTCTCTCTATTTACATATTTGAACACGCTATTTATGCTGCGAAATCAATGTCATGCAAAGCTTATTACGAACCATCTTAATAACTTTAAACGACGAAGGGAAGAATACCACTTCCTATTATTTGACCAAGATAATTAATTATTTTACTTGATCAAACAATTCATGATAAACATATGCAATATTCCACAAATTAAAAATACAAACCTTGGGGCTTGAAATAAACATGAGAAATATCCCCTAGCATATGTATACATGAATTCCAAAAGCCACCTAAAGTCTACGCTTGGAGGCTTCAAATTAAAAATATAGGTCTCACCTCAACTTTCATTTTCAAATGAGACCATATTTTGGAAAGTGATTCGAATGATTTTATAAACTATTCTAACACTCCATCAAACCTAAGTTTGGTAAATATTCATCTTCAAACTACGGCGCTTTTTAATTGGAAGAACTTCACTTTCAATTATTAAAGTATGACAATGATGACAAACACTAAAAAGGGAGAGATGACAAAAATAGATATAAAAGTTTGCTCACATTTTCATATCTTTGTTGAAATAAGTTGCAAATTACAACCTATCTTCATCAATCTTGGACAAAAAAATTCACACTCAGTTACGAGCTAGACTTTTCTTTCCGTTTTGGATCTAGTTTTGAAAATAATATGATCATGATTTTTGCCTACTAGAAAAAGTTGCTTTTCAAAACAAACTATTGGACCCTTTACAAATTTTGAATTCTAATTCGAAACAACATGTTTCTAATAAAAATAGTATTCAAAATTTCCTTTCTGAATTTTGTTTTCTCAAATAAATAAATTTTCAGATTCTCAATAACCGTTTGGATAATACATGTATATACATAAATATTTCCAAAAGGAATGAATCAAGATTCGACTTCTTCTTGACTCGAACTTGTTCTCGCTTAGTTCTCATGTGAATATTGATTGGCTAAGGGATGGTAAACGAACCACCTACAAGACCAAAATCAAAGATTGATAAGAACAAAGAAAATATTTGATGTTCTAAATCAACTTTAAAAATAAAATCACCGCAATGATCTTTACAAACGTTTAGACATTATGTAAGATTACTAAACCTTAAACACAATTGTTTTTGGTTTTTAAACAAGCAAAGAACTAACTTGCTTTCTTGAACATGACTTTAAACTTAAATGCAAAAGCCATGTCATTATCCTAAATATCTAAAAAACAAAAAATAGGATACATACATAGGTCCATCCCAATATCATGATTATATGAATGGCCTATACAATAGCAAGTCATTAGAACTACCCCAAAGTGGGGGCTCCAAGACTTGTGAAATAGCAAGAATGTGCATAACCCGACACATGGGGGCTCCAATATCAACAAAAAAATAAAATGAGATATTCATGCCATTCGAGCTATTTTCGAGAATCGCCTAAACTACAAATGGTTTACGTAGAACTCGAGCCTTACAATTTACAAATGTATCACAATGATTTAATAATCATTTTGTTCCTTTGAAAACTAAGTTTACAATTGAACTTGGCCATGAAACAAGTTACATATTCAAGACATTTTCAAGTTCAACTTCAAGAAATAATCTTAGTGCATACTTATTGTTTCAATACTTCAATTTACTCTAGAGATTAGAGAGTATGACTAATAAAGAGCAAAGAAACAAAATCATGATACATAAAAAAATACTTGCTCATACGAAAGTTTAGTTTTCAATCATTCATCATGAAAATTATATCAAGACACATAATTAACATAAGACAAATAATTTCATGTAAACAAAAGACTCCTAAATTGTAAGTTAAGGAGTCCACATTCTAAATTATTCTCCATTGGAATTTCGCAAGGAGGATAACATCTACTTTCTTGAGCTTCAAAACAGTGACAAAATTTGAACTCAAAAGAAAGAATTCAAAAGTAGCAAGAATAGACGAAAAACTTGAACAACATTTCATTTTTCCTCTTACTTGTTCTAATGAATGACCAATATTACTAGACTTAGCAAATCTCTTTGTTAAAACTATGAATGGTCAAAAAAGGATTTAAACACACTAGTTTATTCGTTTCCAAGATCCTAGTTGTTATCATAATACGACGAAACACAGGATTTCTAGACCCATTTCAAGCAACGTGAAAGGGTCTAATTCTTAAAAACAAACAAGTCATCGAAGTCACCAACATTGGGGGCTACAATATTCGATAACATAAAATGGGGGCTCAAAAGCCCGAAATATAGCCAAACTACTCTAGTTCGATGATGTCTTCAAGAATTTCCTAAACTAACTAGTTTTGTGCAAATCTTGGAATTACAATTTTATAAGTGAATAAAAATAACCAAGAACAAATTTTGCAACTTACGCATGAAAAAAAAATAAATAAACATCAGTCACAAGAAAAAATTCATGCTGTTAGAAAAGTTCAAAATTTCATTTATAATTTTAATGCATAATTGTTGATTTAAACACTTCAATTTACATTAATTAACGAGTATGGTCTATGTGAGCAAAAAAAAAAAAAGAGAGAAATAAAGTTCAAGCACAAAAGTCAAAATTAGAATGAAAAAAAGAAAACACATATATGCTTGACATGCTCATACAGGATCAATACTTTATCACTTCACATGAAATTTGTTGCAATATATTGCTTAAACATGTCATGACTACAAATAAAGAAATTCATGAAAACAAGTCGAATGCCACCCATACTTGGGGGCTACGATACCTGCAGTTAAACTCAGTAAACGGGGGCTTCTAACACCCGCAAGAGCCATTTTATACCAGTTTCAACTATGCATTCAAGGGATTTTTTAAAATCTCAAAGAATCAGCTACTCTTAGGCGAATAATAGTAACACCAATACAACTATCACCTACCAATCAATTTTGAAGTTTGAACATGGCTAAGAAAAAAACTAAGAGTACACTTCGCGCCATTTTCAAAATTTTCAAAACATAATTTATGAAAGTAATATTAGTTCCAATACTATAATTCACTTCATAATAAACAAGTCTAACCAAAATGAGCAAGTAAAACAACAGATTCGAACTAAATTCGAAGGGAAAAAAGCAAGAACATACTTAAACGAAGAAATGCTCATGCAAGGTTTAATACTTAACTATTCCTCATGAAATTTGTTGCAAAACACTCCTTAAACATAGCATAACAACATGGAGCAAACAATTTCAAGAGTAATAGACCGAATCAAAAACCCCCCAAATTCAATATTTGGGGTTTAACGGTTCGAAAATCGCCCAAATTCAGCCAAGAACAAACGAGTTTAGCAAAAAATTTACATTGGATTATGGAAAATATGAATAAGGGACGAGATCTACTTCCTTTATCTTCGAAAAAATAAGAAAATCTGAACTCTTTAGAGAGAGAAAGAATCGAAAATGGATGAAGGAAGGAGAGAGACAGCGAAATGAAAAATCAAATTTGCGATTTTCTTTTTGCTGAACTGAGTGTCGCGCGCAACTCCAGAAGTTGTGCGCGACGTACCAGCGCAACTCAGAATGATGCGCGCGCCTTGCCAGCGCAACCTACTGAGTTGCGCGCGGATACTGGTCACTAAAATGACCGGTATCCGGATTTTGATCCGTTTGATCATTCTTTCAACGGTTTTTGCTCGTTATTAGATGTAATGGAGCGCAAATTATCAAAATCTTTTTTTATTGCTTTGCATTTGTAGTTTATTTTATTCTTAGATAGTTTTTTGCATCATTTTGTATGCACACCGTGCTTTATACCTTCCCCAAGCATACATTTTGAACGTTTTTCGTAAGCGTGCTTTAGACAGGTTTGTCATTTTACTGTACTGACGTTATAAGTGTCCGGGTTTTCTTCTTTTTCACGTACGAAGCAAAAGGAAGGCGTTTTAATGCAGCGTAAAAATGCAAATGGCGTAGCGTACAGCCTAAAATTGTACGGCATAGGTGCTGCGTAAAATTTCACCTCAGCCCAAGCTTTGCGAGATCTACCTCTCGGAACTAAAAGGTAGACTATTTACTGTAGGCGTTAGCTCACGAGTCGACAGGCGCGCCGAACCTTCAGGAACAGGCACTTCTTGAATGGAAGCAAATACGGTAGTTAGTGAGCTTACTAACTTATCGGAAGTTAGGGTGTCCGTCCACCCCATTGTATAAAGAGCGACGAGACGATGTCGCGCCCATGTAGTCACGTGCCCCTAGTTCTGAGACACGTGTACTCATCTTGTGGACAAAACTGCTGAGAGAGTTGCTGACTTTCTTCTCTCTCACTAGATTTGGATATATGCCTCTAGTCCTAAGACATGTATTTCTATCTCGTGGACATCCGGCTCGAATACCGGACCCCTTTTCGATTCGAATATCGAAAACCCCTTTTCATTCTTTTTACTTTGTTAAAGTCAGGCTAAAGTTTCAATGACATATCGAGGGACTTTAGACCAACGATGACATAATTGAGAGGAAATCATCCCCTTTTATTCTTTTTTAAAACCGATCTCTTCTCATGACTTGACATCACCCAGAACACCTTTACTTGTAAAAGTGTTCTACAAATTGCAGAGGATCAATCTAGATTCTTTAGCGCGTTAAGACTAGAAAAAACTTTTTCTAGCCTTAATAGCTACTTGTTTCAAACACTTAGCGAATCAAGGACTGTTTCGACAACCTTAAACATTACTGAAAGATTCAGTACTTTGGTCATTTTCTATTCTAGACTCGATCAAAGTGGGGGCTAACTGTAGACACCTACTTTTTGCCTCTTGTCCCGAAAAGGAAGTGCGATGAAGTTACAAAAATCTGTTCTTCATGCTAGATCAAAGTTGAAGTGTTTATAGACTACGAAAAGCATTATGAAGTAAATTAAAACCCATATTGGGACAAAGTTATCTTATAGCCTTGTCCGATTACTAATTAGGCCTAAAACATGTTCATACATGTTTAAACTTGATTAATAACGGACCCAAATGCGTCGAATGCAATGATTGGATCCAATGGAACCTACATTGTTGAAAGCCGAGCCAAACAGATAAAACAACCATAAAATTCCCATGAAAGGCCTATACAGATGGATAGCCCTTTAAAAGAGATTTCCAACGGTTTATTATAAGCCCAATTTCAAGCCAAAACGAAGAAGTTATGATCAAAACACTAAACCGGGCCCAAAACCGACACCCTTGCACTCCAACGGCCATAAATTTTAATCCATAACACATTTTAACCTAATTCTAACGGCATAGAAAAGTAGACATTCAGAGATTTCCAATGATATCTCACACGCCAAAATCCGACATTGCAATCAAAAGTTATGGAAGTTTTAAAAACGCGTTTTCGTATAAGGCAAACCGCAAACCAGCGCAACTCAATAAGTTGCGCGCGCCTAGCGCGCGCGACTCGGAGAATTGCGCGAGGCACTCGAGCGCGGCTCTGAGAGTTGCGCGTACCACCTGACGGCGTGGCTCTAAAACCCTTAACCGAGATTCCTATGCTTATAAAAAGGGGTCTTTGCACAGCTCTAAAGGGACAGAAAAATCAGAATTAAAAAACCCTAAATTTCTGAAATCCCTAATCTCTCAAACCCTCTTACTATCATACTACTTCTTTCCTCTTTCTTCCCAACTACTCTTCAACCCTAATCCATCCATTGAAGCCCTTGGAGGTACAAAGAAGAAAGAAGGTCCATAAACATCTAAGACGGAGATCTAAGCATACATAGAAGAACAGTTAGTTGCCTGAGCACTTAGATTAATCACTTTTCTTTCATTGTTTAATAATTGATTAATAAGTGTTGTTTGATCACTTTAAACAAAATTTTCATTAATTAATTCACATAGTACTCTTTTGTTAATCAAGACTAGAATTTGAATAATTAATTGTTGTTTTATCACTTAAGACAAGACGAATATTGTTTATTTCTTGTTCTCTTCACGAATTTGATTAAATAAAGAATTAATGTGTGTAAATAAAATCAACTAACATAGTTTTAGGTATCATGTTGCATATATTGTTTGGTAATAAAATTGTGCAAAGAAAGAGCTAGTAGAGGTCGCACTACGGCTAGGATCGCGATTCCCCTCTAAAGGGAACGTTATCTTAGTACCCTCGCTCTTGAACTCATTTTTGGTTTCTAGACCAATTTGGGCATGGGTAAACTTATGATTCATGCTAAATATCCCTTGAATTCTACTTGGGAGAAAGGCATGAACGAGGTTATTGGGTTTTCCTAAAACTCATTGGCGACTCCTACTTGTTCCTTACAAAAAAGCGTGTATGATAGAATCATCTCTAATTCAAGGTCTCCCAAATAGTCAGGAATTCAAATCCTACTACACCCTAATAAGTGTAAAGTCCTAGGCTTTAAAGGGCCATGGGCATCTAAGGAGAAGGATCCCCTACGACGGGAACACCCTCCTTACACTCCCTAAGTTGAATTATTATTGTTAATATTAGGGAGTAATTTGTGGGTGGTACACACCACCTCTGTCAACACCTCTGTCAGGGTGTGCGCGAACACCTTCATGATAGATACCGTCACGCCATAAATTTGATTGTAATTAACTTCTTATATTTACTTCATTTTTTAGATCTACAAAGTATAAATTTGATAGCAATTCACTTCTTTCATTAAATTCAATTTGTAGATCTACAAAGTGTAATTTTGATTGTAATAAAATTTTAATTTTTTTTTTTAATTATGTTATTCACATAAATCTAGGCAAAACAAAATAAAAAATTCGGTGATTAAAAAAAATTAAAAATAATCGGTTTCGGTTTGGAGTCGAATTAGGTTTTACAAATATGGATTGGATTGGTTTGGTTTCATATCAAGTACGGTTTTTATTCGGTTTTTAAAATTCAAAAAAAAAATTAATTCTGTTTGGATTTGGATTGGCCCAAAATCCAAACTGAACACCGAACTTTCACCCCTAATTAAATTCACCCTAATCCCCATTATTTTTTCTCTCTCCTCCTCAAACCCATTCTCATGGTGGCTTCGTGGGTTAAGAGCGGTGAGTTCGATGGTCGTGGGTTAAGAGCGGTAAATTCGACAGTGAGTTCGACGGTGGTTTGTGAGTTTGTGGTAGGTGTAGTGGCTTGTGGGTGGTTTATTTCAGATATGTGGGTTAGCTGTTGTCGGTGGGTTCGGTAGGTTGTTGTGGTTCGTGGGTTTGGTGGGTTGTTGCGGCTCGTGGGTTCGTGGCTGCAAGATCCACTACTACAAAAAACTCCTATCGAGTTGCCTGTAAATGACCTAACGAGTCGCTTTAAAGGCGACTCCACAACCACCGACACAATAACTTCCAACTTTAGGAGTGACCTCTGAGGCGACTCGATAGCTTTTATATAAGTCGCCTAATAGTTGTTAGGCGACTCTATTTATTAAGCTATTGTGTCGCTTGTGTTGTAAGAGGCGACTCCATAGGTTCATCGATCTATTGTGTCGCTTATGTTGAAAGAGGAGACACACAAAAAATCAACATTTTTTCCCAACTATTTTTTATTAGCTCATATAAGGTTGAAGTTCTTTCCATAATGCCAAAGTTACTTTTTATATACATATATGATATTGTAATTATTTTAAATACATTCTTAAAATTAACCTATCGAGTTGCGTCTTACGTATTAGGCGACTTATTAGGTAGTGGTCATATATTAAAACACCTAACAAGTCGGACTTTTAGAGTCGCTTGTATATAAGGTGTGACTTGTACACATATCGAGTCGCCTCATACTTTTTAGGCGACTTATTAAGTTAGGGATAAAATTAACAAAGCACCTAATGAGTTACCTAATATGCATGAGGTGACTTGATAGGTTTACAAGTCGCACCATATATGCATATGACTCTATAACCCGACTTATTCGGTGGCTTAAATTAGATTTTCAAAGTCACCTGTATATATAAGGTGCGACTCACTTTGAAAATCTACTTTAATCCACCATATAAGTCAGATTATAGAGTCGCATGCATATATGGGGCGACTTGTTAAACTAGTCACTTCATATATATTAGGCGACTCGTTAGGTGCTTTATTGATTTTAACCCCAACTTAACAAGTCGACTAATAAGTATGAGGCGACTCGATAGGTTTATAAGCCGCACCTTATGTATAGGTGACTCTAAAAGTCCGACTTTTTAGGAGTTTTTTTTGTAGTAGTGATCGTCGGTAGTAGGTTGTGAGTTACAGTTCATCGGTTGCAGATCGTGGGTTGCGGTGAGTAGTGGGCTCTTGGGTTCGTGGGTGCGATGGTTATTTCGTGGTTGCTGGGTTGTTTTAGTGCTGCTGGGTGGTGGTGGTGGTGGTGGGTGGTTTCAATGCTACAAGGTGGTGCTAGTGGTGGTGGGTTATTACTAGTTTAATTTTGGTTGAATTTGTTTTTTTTTGTTGGATTAATACCTAAGTATATGCCCTTATTCTTCACTAATTATGCTAAAGATATTTTGTCTTGGTGTCTAAAAAACACCTATTTGTTGCGAGTAACAAGAACCAAGGTAGTAGATGAAGACAATAACACTAGATAGTAAAAGCTACTTCAAACACACAATATTTAATGTGGTAAATATCCTCAATAGATGTCATAAAACCCATGGACGACGAGCCTAGCACCTGAAAATCTGGTATATGAAAAATAGAGTAGTTTAAGGAACAACCCAAATTTAGGGTGAATTACAAATACTAACTCAAAGAGTTTACCAAAGGTTGAATTGTTTAAACCTTCGTGGAGCATTATATTGAAGGATGTAAATTGATTGCAAACTCCCAAATTCTCTACAATTTCTACTATCATGCCTATGATCCAAGAGTGAAGGATCCACACTCACTTTCATCCAATTTTAAAAATATTTCACTATATCCTTTCAATTCTACTTTTGCAATAACATTACAATTTTATTTTTATTTTTATTTTTACTTTTATTTTAATTTTTTGAAAGAAGCAATAACATTACAATTTAGATAACAAAATAACACATCATCTAAAACTATGTATCAATAATTTGATTTTATATAGGATGTTTATTTTATGTGTTTCTCTCTCCTGACTGAAATGCTCTCTTCTCTCTCCTAATAGTTAGAACCCCTCCCGTAAACCTAGAAGGCTCCTCAAAGATCTGGCACCGCAGCCATTTCTCCGGCGAGTTTCCTCCTCTTTTTCCTCCTCTTTTCTCCACGATTTCTCACCCTTTAATCTGTAAGGATCGACGAGGTGCCCTTATTCCGCCTTTTCTTCTCTTCTCTAGTCTTCTTTCCCCTTCCCGATCTGCTATCTCCGGCGAGCTGCTTATCTTCGGCGACCCCCTTTCTCTTCTTCTTGTCCTTACTTCTCCCTTTCCCCCTCTTCTATTGAGCGTCCTTAATTTCTCACACTACAAAATATCGACGCCCTCACCTTCTCAAGTTCATTTATTCTAGTTTGAAGGTTTTTGAGTGAGCATATCCCTGTTAAAGAAGTTTCAAGGAGAGTATTTCCGAACGCCGGACTCCGTCACCTTCCCCACCTTAGCGTGCGTGGAAGGTATAGTTTAAAGGGTCTCTCCGCCGGCGAAACAAGGCCTAAGGTCTTGGCCTAGCGCCGCCCTCATTGGTCATCGGTAATTTTGACCGTGACATAAACTATAAAGTTAGGGTTAGGGTTTCGTGGGTCCTTGCACTGGAGGGCTAGGCCTAACGCCGCCGTCAAGAGAAGTTTGTGACAGAAACGGTGAAGTTAGGGCTAGGGTTTGGAGGTCCCTTGTGTTCGTGGGTCCGTTTTCTTGTGTTCGTGGTTTAGGTTTGGACTTTGCTCTCTTTCGGTTCATTCTCTTTCTGAATTATGTTTTTAATTGGTATTTATCAGAGTTCACTTGTTCTAGTTTGTTTTATGGTAGAGTTTAGGCCCCTTTGGTTGTTTCTCGGGATATTAAGTTGTTTTGGCTTTAGTATATTGGATGGTTGTTTGCAGAGGGTGTTAGGATCCTTTGTTAAGGATTGTGGTGAGGTTATAGTGGTAAGAGAGTTTACAGGTTTCGTTGTGGGGGGTTTGAACAAGAAGTTGGCCTTGGCTAAGGTGAAGTGTGTATTTTGTTTGAGTGGTTTTGGTTTGGTTTCTTTTCCCTCGGTTGTAATGATTCTTGTGATCATTACTCCTGAAATTTGTTATCTGAAGCAGGCGCCCAAACTTTCTCGATCCTCGACGTTGTCAAAGCTTTCTTGCCAACAAGGAAAGCTATTGATTGGAAGGTCCCTAGTTCAAGTGACCCGTTTGAAGACCTTACTTGGTGATGAGTTGATCCTGCCAGGTAAGGAAAAGCTAGCCATGGTCAAACAGTTTCGATTCTCTCCTTTGCTCTCTTTATGGTATGTAGTATGTTTCTGCTCTTTGGTTTGTAAGGAGTCCCTTATCTGTGACAAGTCCGACCAATTCAAGTTTAGTTTTTTTAAAATTGTCAAAAGTTGTTATAAATGCTTAAGTGTAAAAAGTCATGCTTTAAGTCTTAGTTCTTATTTAGTATTTTGTACACTCTGATTTTATAAATACATTTTCCTTTGTCAAATAAAAAATAAAAATAAAATAAAACTATGTATCAAGGACTCAAGGTAAGTGGCAAAACTACTCTTGGCGTGGACAAAGGGAGTAAAAAATTTAGAGGTGTAGACTGGAATACATTCACTTCATTTTTTGTTCTTTACGGGAAGTTAGTAAATACGACGACAATTAAAAAAACAGCGTAGTTGTCCTTAAACTTATTATTCTAGTTTCAAGTGTTGAATGTAGGCGAAAAAAGAGTGGGATCCCAACTAATACTTCCATTACATATTATTTGCAATGATTTGACATAAAGTATAGAGGGAAAATGTCTAAACGTTGCAAATAATATGTAACGGAGTTACGGAGGTAGTATATACTTCTATTAAAATAACCCGTTCTTCTTCAAGGCACGAGTTTCTTTAATATAATCTCAAAGTTTTTCCTTAATTTTATCACCTTATCGGTTCATCTACTTCCTAATTTCATCATCTTTGGTTTTCAGTTTCCTTTTTTATTAAAAACCAAAAACAAGAAATAAGAAAAATGTGTTTCCACTTTCCTGTTGTCAGTTTTCAAAATTATCATGATTTTAACACTATTAAAATTCAGCCAAATTGCGACCGTCTCTAACAGTCGCAGAAATAGTAGAAACGGTCGCAATTATTAATTGCGACCGTCAACGGTCGTAAGGTAATGGTCGTTATTCACGTGGTCGCAAAAAATCATTACTCTGACCGATTGACGGTCGCAGATTGTTTACGACCGTTTTTATTATTTTCAACGACTGTTTAGAAAACGGTCGCAAAAATTAAAAATTGCGACTGGTTAAATCTGCGGTCGCAATTTTTGGAATTTGCGAACACCATAAGCCATCGCTAAAATTTTTAAAAACAAATAGAAAAATCGCAGTACTGTACTTCACATCCAGCCTCACCAACCACCGAAACCACTTTTACCCACCACCACTGCCATCCCAAACAACCTTTAACCACCACTTCTGCCCACCCTAACCACGTAATGAACCCACCGCCGCTCACCTGAAACCACCTCAACCCACCGCCGCTCACCCAAAACCACCTCAACCCACCGCCGCTCACAAAATAATAAAAAATTAAGAAATTTACCCACAAATCAGAAATAAAATTATACAATAATTATACAAATTACAGAAAATTACCCACAAATCAAAAATAAAACAATAATATAGATCTTTCAAAAATTATAAACTAAAATTACAATAAAACAACACAAATCAGAAATAAAACAATAATATAGATCTTTCAAAATTTAAAACTAAAATTACAATAAAACAATTATACATAATCAGAAATTAGAAACAATAAATCTAGATCAACAATATAACCAAAATTATACTTCCTCCGTTTTCTTTTACTTGCAACACAGCCTTGTGGCACGTGTTTTGAGGTTGAGTTTATGTAATGTAAACGGACGAATTTTTCATTATAATTTTTACAAATGATACTTAACCCTATTCTTATTTTCGTGTAAAAATTATATTGATAAAATCGCTCGTTTACCCTCATTAATCATCTCCTAAAACTGCGTGCTTAAAAGGTGTGTTCCATGTAAAAGAAAACGGAGGAAGTATATCATATCTAGAAAACCTTGACTTCTCTTAGGCCCGTTCTTGTTGTTTAGGGTAAAATTACCCTAAGTACGTGGCCCAATCTCATAGCGACACATGGCCCAATAAGAAGGCGACACGTGTCCCTATGAGAGGGCGACACGTGTCCTCCTGATAGGGTGATGCGTGTCAGTTGCCCTAAGCATACTATGAAACATCATAAAGAGAAAAGGCCTCCATTACATCAGGACCAAATCCCGAGAAAAACCCTTGAAAGCCGCAAAACGGCGCCCCCCTATGACACGTGGCGGTCTCTGATTGCGCAGCCAATCACGTCACGGAATTCTAGGGTACAAACCCTAAAGGGGCACATGCTCCCACCCCTATAAATACCCCAATCATTTATGATGGGAGGGGTGGATTCTGACATAACATTAAAAAGAGCACTAAAAGAGCTCCAACTTCTCTCTACTTCTCTCTCTAGATTTTCCGATTACCGATCTCTAACTTGATCTTCGGAGGCGAATATTCCGGTAAAGGAATATTCGTTGTTTTGCAGGTGTCCGCGTCTCGTTGCCAGGAGAACGTGACCTGTATCCGAGGAGTTCACAAAATACCCTGAAACATTTGGCGCCGTCTATGGGGATACTCGTCCGTTATGGAAATAGATGGTCAGACACCTAATACTGGTCCTCGTCCAGGCGAGGACGGATATGTAGAAGACTTTTACACTACCATACATTCTAGCAATCCTTTGACCGCCTCATTTCAAGAGGATGAACAACCTCCTGTCACCCCAGCTGCCCTAATGGCCAAGCTGACTAAGCTTCGCTAAGAGTTGGCCTCTAAACAACAAAAGGGGGGAGGAGATGCCTCCAAGAAAACACACAACAAGACCAATGCAACTGATGCTGGTAATACTCCATTCCGTCGTCCGCATGGAAGGTCTCCCAGAGTCCCACGGACAAATCTTTCTAGTCTGTTGGCGAAAACACAGTCGGCTGGGGGGAGGGGCAGACAGCCAAAAAGAGTGGAGACTGAGCCATCACAGCGTTTCAAGGACGCGAGGGATTACATTCGGCACAAAAAAGGGAGAGGGCCGCGTATTCTGACACGGCCTCTACCCCAACCATGCCGGATGAATTCTCCAACCAATCTTTCTCCCAATATACCAACACCGCCGTCTCCAACAGAAGCCAAGCCGCTCACACTATTACCCCCATTCCAGTTCAGCCATCACAATATCATCCCCCTCAAGTTCTCAATGGGTTGATACAACCAACTCCCTAGATCTTCAGGCAGTATGGGCCGTATGGCCAGACGTTCGACCAGGCTCCCTACCTGGCTGGATCGTCCGTGCAGCCTAAGCCCATTGACTGGTAGATGCGTTTGTTGACTTTAGGAGACAAGCCGTCTCCGTTTTCGCAAGACATACTAACATCCCCTCAACCAGCAAAAGTTAAGAGTGTAATAGTGGGTGCCAATGATGGTACGGGCAACCCAGAGGAGCATATTACCTCGTACAGGAACTTGATGTACTTGTAAAGCGTAGATGACGCTACTTGGTGTAGATGCTTCCCGGCCACCCTTAAGGGAGTGGCTCAAGATTGGTTTAATAGCTTTCCGGCCGGGTGCATAAACCCTCAGTCTGTTATTCGTGGGAAATTTCTCTTATAACATCCCACCAAGAAAGACAAGCCTCAACTTGGCAACAATTGTCCAAGGAAAGAATGAAGGACTACGTTCGTACGTTCAAAGGTTTAACCAAGAAAAAGCCCAAATTCATAATCTCCCGGACGAAATGGCATACTCAGAATTTCTCCGGGGATTAAGGCTAATGGTTTCAAGTTTGATTTGGTAAGAAAAAAGATTCGGTCGTACGCAGGTGTATTACGGGAAGTCGAAGCCTACATTGAGGCCGCGGACTTTTGTTCGCTCGCCAAATCAGAACAACCAGCCAAGGGGGCTGAGAAGAAGCAATCTTCTCAGCAAGACTTGGTCGGCCAAAAGAAAGAAGGAAAGAAAAGAAAAGAAATCTAGGTAGCTGATGACAAGCAACCCAAGTCAAAGAAAAGCAAGACGTACGAGCCTCAGCATGAATTCAACAAGGACGGCTACTCCATTTTAATGGAGATAAAAGACAAGTTTGAGTTTGAGAAGCCTTCGCCTTTGAGAGGCTCGGCCTAGTACAGAAACAAAAACAAGTATTGTCATTACCACAAAGATGTAGTTCCTGACACGAACGATTTCATCAATCTGAAGAGGCTGTTGGATAAGTTGGCCGACAAGGGTCTGTTGAATTCTTATGTGATGAAGTCCAAGTTCACCTACAAACGGACAGAAAACACGTCCGAGAAAAAGCAACAAAATGATAAGAAAAATGACAAAGAATATGATGGGAATAGGACTGACTCAGGTTTTGTGGCCGTGATATCAAGAGGCTTTGCCTCAGGCGGCCCTACCACGAAAGGAATCAAGCAGGACGCTCGAAATTTGTCAAATGTGATGCAAACGGATGCCGTTAAGGCCGAGCCTTTTCCTGAAGTGATCATCAGTGAGGCTGACCGTGGGGAGGTCAGGGCCTTGCATAATGATCCCATGGTCTTTGTCATGAAGATAGCGAATTTGAAGGTGAGACGAATATTGATTGATACGGGCAGTTCGGCCGACATCATCAGCCTGAGCGCCCTAAGGAATTTAAGCTTCCCAGAAGATGCTCTCCAGGACATTACCCACCCATTGGTAGGATTTGGGGGGAACGTCATTCATCCAGTCGGAAGGATAGATCTTCCCATCCGCTTCGGGGAGAAGGGAGGGATATGGTCGTCCGCTTTCTAGTTGTCAAAGAACTAACAGGGTACAACGTCATTCTTGGCCGCCCTACTCTAAATACAGCCAAGGCGGTCATTGTGCCCCACCTAATGCTGTTGAAGTTTGAACGGTCGGACGGTAAGATAGGAACAATTCAAGGAAGTCAGAAAATGGCTAAGGAATGTAATCAGTTGGCCGTGAAGCCCACAACACGCGGCCCAAGAGTGTCCGAGCCAAAAGAAGAAGGAACCTCACTCCCAGCATACCAGGTCGTCCAGAAGCGTAAGGCGGCCAAGGGAGAAGAAGCCTAGCAATTAATGACTGTCGGCCGACCAAATGAGTTGAGGCCCCAGCCGGCCGGCAGCCACCAGGATGTAGCGCTTGATCCCAACCACCCAAAACGGACAGTTAGTGTCAGCACTCTAGCCTTGGGAATGCTTGGGGATGAGTTAGTTCAGCTGTTTAGGGAATTCAAAGATGTTTTTGCATTTGAAGTTGGTGAAATGACAGGGATAAGTCCTGACCTGGCCGTACACAAGCTGGCCGTGAATCCTTTCGTAAAGCCTGTCCTCCAGAAGAAGAGGAATCATGGAGAAGAGAGGAATCAGGCGGCTGCGGCTGAAGTGAAAAAGCTGCTGGACGCCGGTTTCATTCGGCAATGCTTCTACCCAGATTGGGTGGCTAATGTAGTTCTTGTGAAAAAGACGAATGGAACTTGGAGAATGTGCGTGGACTACTCAGATCTGAACAAGGCGTGCCCTAAGGATAGCTTCCCCTTGCCCAAGATTGATCGTTTGGTTGATTCCACGGCCGGGCACGCCCTAACGAGCTTTATGGACGCATACTCCGGATTCCATAAAATTCCCTTGTGGGAAGAAGACCAAGAAAAGACAGCGTTCGTGACCGAACAGGGGTTGTATTGTTACAAGGTTATGCTATTCGGCCTCAAGAACGCCCCTGCTACCTTTCATAGGCTTGTTAACACGGTCTTTAGAGATTTGCTTGGCCAGAATATGGAAGCGTACATTGATGACATGATTGTCAAGTCAAAAGAGCCGGCCGACCATCTGAAGGATTTACGAGAAACATTCACCGAACTCAGGCGGCATAAGATGATGTTAAATCCAAAGAAGTGTGTCTTTGGTGTTGAGTCCGGTAAATTTCTCGGATTTTTGATTGATCAAATGTGAAATTGAGGCCAACCCTGAAAAAATTCAAGCCGTCCTTGACATGAAGTCACCAAGAACAATTAAGGAGGTGCAAAGACTGACCGACTGTTTAGCAGCCCTTGGGAGATTTTTGTCAAGGCCAGGGGATAAGTCCCACTATTTTTTCCAAACCATTAAAAAGAAAGCTATGTTAGAGTGGACAGAGGAGGCTGAGGAAGCATTCATACAGCTGAAAAGTTACTTGCACACATTGCCTCGCCTCGTTAGTCCGCTCAGGAATGAGAAGTTATTCATCTATCTTGCCATCTCTAAACATTCTCTAAGTGTCTATTTTATCAGTCATGTACTTCATAATGCTGAGCTTAAGTACCCCCCAATTGAAAAATTTGGCCTGGCCTTGTATATGACATCGAAGAAGCTGCGGCCGTATTTCTTGGCACATTCAATTGTGGTCTATACAGACCAACCCTTAAAGAAGCCGTTCTCAACTTTAGAAGCAAGTGGCCGCATGCTCAAATGGGCTTTGGAGCTCAGAGGCTTTGACATTACGTTCGAGCCGAGAAAGGCAATCAAGGGGAAAGCTTTTGCGAATTTTTTGGCTAAAATGACACGGCCTGATCTTCAGCCGGCCGGGGGCCAGGTTTGGAAGGTGTTCGTGGATGGTAGTGCAACAGCGACCGGATGTGGTGCTGGTATTATATGTCAATCTCCTGAAGGAGATAAGTTTGAATACGCATTGAGATTTCAGTTCCAAGCGTCAAACAATGAAGCTGAGTACGAAGCATTGTTGGCCGGCCTAAGGATGTGTAAAGCGGCCAGGGCAACCAAAGTTGAAATATGCTCGGACTCCAGGCTAATAGTCCACCAAGTCAATGGTGGCTTTGAAGCCAGGGAGCCGGCCATGATGAAGTACATGCAGCTAGTGAAGGATGAGGCCGAGTGCCTAGAACATTTCTCTCTCAGACAAGTTCCTCGTTCAGAAAATCATCAAGCGGACGCACTCTCCAAATTGGCTTCCTCGGCATCATGTGACACTCCAAGATCAGTATTTTGGGAAGTAAAAGAGAAAAGGAGTATTGATGCCGAGCCCGTTCAGATAATAGATAGGAGTTCAACCTGGTTGGACGGAATTATTTCCTATCTAAAGGATGGAATTCTTCCGGACAATCCCAAAGAAAGTTGGCTAATGAAGAGGAGGGCGGCCTGGTTTGAGATGAAGGATGGGGAACTATTCAAAAGAGCTTTTTTGAAGCCCTATCTTAAGTGCATAACTCTTGAAAGAGGGCATGATGTTTTGGACGACCTTCATCAGGGACACTGTGGCTCCCATATTGGAGGACGAGCCTTGGTTGAAAAGGCAACACATCTGGGATATTACTGGCCGAGCCTGAAGACGGACGCCATGCAAATGGTGAAAAAATGTGACAAGTGCCAGAGGTTTGCAACCCTTATTCATCGTCCAGCAAATAGTCTGTCGGCCATAAGTAGTCCGCTCCCTTTTGCAAAATGGGGCATGGACATTCTAGGGTCGTATACTCCAGCGTCCGGCGAAAGACGATATGTACTAGTGGCGGTAGACTACTTCACTAAATGGGTTGAAGCCGAGGCCGTCCGGGGCATTAAATGGACGGATGTGTCAGCCTTCATTTGGAAAAGCGTAATCACTCGGTATGGGGTGCCTCAGTCTATGGTATTCGACAATGGACCTCGGTTTGAGACGCGCCAACTCAAGGAATGGTTGGGGGACCAAGGCATAACTCATTGTTTTGCCTCGGTCGGCCGACCACAAGCCAATGGTCAAGTTGAGGCCTATAACAAGTTGATCTCAAATGGAATCAAGCGCAAGCTTGAAAAAGCAGGCGGCCTATGGGCAGATGAGTTGGTTAATGTGCTATGGTCCATACGGACAACATCAAAGAGTTCCACGGGAGAAACTCCATTCTTTTTGGTCTATGGGGCTGAGGCTGTACTCCCAATTGAAATGTACGAGCCCACTTTGCGAGTAATGCTATATGATGAATCGGCCAATTGGGAGGCCATGAAGACCGCCCTAGACTTTCTTCCAGAAGCTAGGGGCAACGCGGCACTTAGACATGAAATATATCGCTTAAGGATGACAAGGGCATATAATCGCCGAGTGTCTAAGCGTCCTCTAAAGATGGGGGATCTAGTGTTGAGAAAAATGGAAGTTGTTGGCCGTGCCAATGAGGACAGCAAGTTGACTCCAAACTGGGAGGGGCCATACCGAATCAGAGAAGAAGTCCGAGACGGCACATATCGCCTTGAAGCCATTGATGGTCGTCAGATCCCACGGACGTGGAACACGGACAATCTGAAAAATATCATGTTTAAGTTTTTTCCCTTTAAGTACTTAGCCAAAAAGCTATATATACAGCTAGGTCTACTGACCGAGCCATGTAATTAAAGCCATACGTCCACAACAATGTAAATTTGACAAATTAATGAGAAAGTCAAGCATTGTTAAACTATCTTGCTATTTTACTTGTTTTTATTTGCATGTTATGGTTTGAGTTGAAAGACCGAGTGAAATCACTTACTAAGTTGCTTAGCAACACGGTCTATCAAAGGCTTACTGAGTGGCCAAGGTAAAAAGGGTAGCAAGATTGCTTCCAATGAAGCAACTCGGCGACACACACACAAAAAAAAAAATTAAATAAAAATAAAAAAAAACCTGACTAAAGTCAGAAATCAACGTCCGCTCCAGTTCAGGACGGACAATTGAGGCAAGGTATCCTGAACTTGTTTAATACAAGTGTCCCTTACAAATGGGACAAGGGCATACCTAGGCACTTAGCCCGGCCGAGCCAGGAATCTCTAAGTTGAGATAATACTTGGGATTTCTAGGGTACGTCCGAGCGATAGTTTCAACGGACGACTCGCATAAAGCCAACTGAACGGCCAATTAAGTTGATTCGGCGTTTCACCTAGTCTAAGGGCAATAATTACTATGATTTGATTAACTTGTTAGTTGTCATACCCTTTAAGGTATAAAAACTACCAAGTTAATCAAACCTCTTAGGGTATGGACTAGGCGAACACCGAATAAAGGGGCATACCCCTAGGTTCGTACGAAAAAGCATAATATTGCGACGTACGAAAAAAAAATTTAAAAGCATAAGATTGCGAAAAATTGCTAAGTATGAAACAGAAATAAAGAACCGCTCAAAAGGCGGACAAAATTTTCATTAATAAGACCGCTGAAAAGGCGGCCGAAATGTTTACAAAACCGCTCAAACAGGCAGCTTCAAAATAAGAACAGAAAAAGAAAAGTACAATAAAGCTAAGTAAAGAAAAGCTTGGAAGCTGAGCAGACGGCTGGTGGAGGACCTGAGCTCTATTTAGCCGTATCATCTTTGGCAGGCTCCTCCACATTCTACTCACCCTTGGCCGGGTCAAGGACAGACGCTTCATCGGATGGCTTTTCAGCACCATCGTCCGCCTCTTCCTCCTCCTCATATCCCTCTTCTTCCTCCTCGTCCTCTCCGGACTTGGGGGAAGTGACAATCAGCTCCGGAGGAGGTTTGCCGGCCTTCTTCGCCTATTCCCTGAGGCAGACGTAGTTCAGGCGCTTGGTAAAGCGCTCCTCATAGTAAGCCACCTCACCATCGGCCACCATCAGTTCAAAGGCATCGAAGAAGTATGCCTTAAGCCGGTCCTCAGCATTTTGCTCTATGCGGACGACGTCTTCCGCGCTGGGCGGCCGAGGAGCTTTAAGCTGCTCAGTCAAGTCCAAGACGGACTTCTTTAAGGTTTCCACCTTGGCTTTCAGCGCGTCCGCTTCATCCAGAGCAGACTTAAGGTTGACCTAGGCCAAGGCCAACTCACTCTTCAGTGCCTCAGAAGCCTCAAAGCCCAGCTTCCACTTTTCCTTCTCTAGGACGGCCTCGTCCCTCTCTACTCTCATTGCCTCCCTGGCCAAACTCTCCTATTCGAGAGCTTTGCCCAGTTTGACCAAGTCCTCAGTTTGCCGCGCCGCCTTGTCGGAAAGCGCGGTGATCTGGGTCTCCAGATGGACCCTTTGAAGGGCGGCCGTCCCAGTTACAGCGTCCTTGGCCTTCCTCACCTCGAGCCAGGCTTGCTTCAGCCGCTCGTTTTCTTTATCCTTCCAATCTAGGAAGGCGTTCAAGCGGAGGAAGAGCTGCGGACAGAAGAAGGAGAATTAGTCAAATAAAGAGAAAAATATGCTAAGTGTTGGAAAGAAAATTGTGACGAAAGAGAGACGTACCTCGGCGCTGCAGTTGAGCATGGCGCCGAGGAACCCCTCGTTCATTCCCCGCAGCTTGTCTTGCTGCGCTTGGGGAACCGCGCGAACCATGGCCTCGCGCATGGCCTTCCTGTCCCCACCAGTGAGTGACTGGCCGGGCAGCCTCATCTGCATCTCCTTTGAGATATCTGCGAACGACCATGTAAAAAGGTCAGCTAAAATGTACAAGTACAAGTAAATCAAGACGTACAAGAATAAAGAAAGGAAAATCTAACCAGTGGAGAAGCTTGGAGGAGAGAGATTGACAGGAGGGGGCGGCAGTGGTGCGTCCCCCTCATTTCGTGAACGGCCAGCAACATCACTGGCCGACTAACTGGCCTTTAACCAGTCAGATTTTGGAACTACCTCGACATTCGGAGTCGAGGTGGGGCCGGTCGTTTTTTCCGGGGACGACTTACCCCCATCATCCAAAGGGACGGACGCGTCATGGACCTGATCAGCAACAGGGTCCATGGACTTGGAGACCTCGCTTTGTACCAGCCGAGGTTGTTCTCCTTTAGACTGCGTTGGAGCAGTCTGCGACTTTGTCTTGGCCGGGAATTTAGAAGCAGGCTTGGTGGCGACCGTCTTCCTTCTCTTCGATGCTTTCGCATCTGGAGTTGAAGAAGCCGGCTGCTTCCTTCGTTCCCTTGGGGTGGGAGAGGCCTGTCAAAAATACAAGTAAACTTGTTAGAAAAAGGCATAAAATAAAAATTTCAGTGTCCGTGTAAAATTGGGAAGGAGCTCCCTTCCAATATGCCTGAACGGACAAAGAGTGTCCGCGCAAACTCAAGAAGCATGCTCCTATCAATACATCAAGGCGGACACCTAGAAAAGGAAGACTCAGAAAAATTAGACAAGTATTTACCTCCTTGGCTTGCTCGTACATCTTACGACGAGCCTTGTACCGAGCCAAGTCAATCTCGGACATCTCCACTTCACCCTTTTGTTCAGGGTCAAGCATAGCGTACGCCTCCGCTGCAAAAAGAAGAAGAAAGCGTTAGAATAATTTTCTAAGTAAAAACTTATGTGCGTACAAAAAGTTTATATCTAAGTGTCCACCTTGGGGTAAGTTCTGGTATAGGCTGTACGCAGACATGAAAGTAGTATCCCTAAGCCAACTTGATAAAGGAACCTAGTGGCGAGGAACACGTTCAGTCTTGTTACCTTGCTTGACCCTATTGACCTTGAAATACTCTAGTTGGTATTCTTGGCTGGGATGGACGGGCGGCTTGTCAGGTTTATGATCCCCGCGTCCGAGCTGGATAGGTTCAGGAAGGCACCTGTTCATACGTAAGTTGAACTCCACATCCTTGTTTTGACGCGGTAGAAACGGTGCTTCCAGTCCCTCTATTTGCTGACACGGTCAACCACCACCATGTAATCCCTGGTTGAACTCAAGATGATCCAACCATCCGTGTCCTTCTCCAGCCGCGTTAGTGAGTGCATCTCACAAAAAACAGTAAAGTTCGGCTTGAAGCCTTTGCAGATACACGTCACCAAATAACCAAAAATAGTTAACCAACTGTTTGGCGTCAGTTGGAATAGGCCAATGTCATACTCGTCCAGTAACATCCGGACGAAAGAATGAAGGGGAAAGCGGAGGCCCACATCCAGAGCGGCCCTATACACGCAAAAGGCCCTTTTGCGCGGCTTCTCTTCCTCCCAGGTGGCCACAGCAATTGCCTTCCTAGGGACTTGAATATCAAACCCCTCCCCAAGATGGAGGGATGCCTTGTACTTCTCAAATTTATGGCCCAAGAACTTCAAGGTCGTGTCACCTACCGTACAGGCGTACGGGTCCCTGAAGTTATCAATGTTGGCGACGTCCCCTTCGGCCGCCGCCTCACCTTCGGCCGTCTCACCTTCGGCCTCTTTCTCAACTTCTTCTTCTTCCACTTGGTGAGAAGGAGCACTACCAAACTCTGAAGACAGCACCCTATCCAGGTTTGCTGCTTCGGCTGAGCTTCGGCCTCTAGAGCTGAGTACGCCTATAGGGGAAGTGGAGTCCTCTTCGACTAAGGGACGTTTGCCCTTGTCCTTGGCAGCGGCCGCCTCATTTCCCGGAGGAGGGGCGTTGCGAATAGGCAGAACGGACGGTTCTCTGATTGAGATTCCCGTCCTTGGTCTGTCCGCTCTGCCCTGTTGGAGCAGAGGTTGAGAAGAAGTGGGGACGGACAAACCAGCAGCGTCCGCCCCAATAGGGAAGGATGGTCATTGCGAAGTACCAGCTCGGCCTCATCCATGACCGTGCTGGCATATTGGGGGAACCTAAGTTCCGGGATTGGAGCGGACGAGGCGCCTTGAGCTCTTTGGCGTTCCTCGAAGGATGAAGTAACCTCCACGGGCAAGTGATGAGAGCCAGTGGAGGTAGTTGTCTGTGTGGTGGAGGCGGTCTCCACATCCGTATTGCTTGGGTTGTTCGGGTCATAAGGGACCCTAGGGTGAACCAGACTACCGTCTGGGTTCTTGGCCGCATGAAGCTCACGCGTACGCATGGTTCTAGCCATTGCCTTTAGGGACAGAGAAGAACAAGTGGGGGTGAGTACGTACGCACTAGACATAGACTCACTCCAAGGAGGAGACAACTCTTCTCCGTCCACTCTAGACTCCTCAGTCCCAGGCGAATGGCCGGCCTCATGAGGAGAGTCGGACGAAGCCGAGTATGGATCCAGAATTGAAATGCAGAAAAAATACAAGTAAAAGTAAAGAAAGAGGTGTAGACGGCCTACCTTTGTACGTTCTGAAAACCTTGAAAATGTTCTTGGTAATCTTGAAGATTAACCAGAAAACTCAAAAAACGTCCGGAAAACTCAAACTCACGACAGCGCTCTTGAAGATTTAGGGGGAGGATAACTTTCTCTCTCTAAAATGCTCTGCCTTCTCTCTAGAATTCACAATTGAGTAAAGTGTCGAAATGAGATTTTACCTCCCATATTTATAGAATTAATTTATGGGGGCAAAATGGTAAAACCATCTTTCCCGCCTAAACATTCAAACGGTAACTCTTTGAGAAACTACTCGAAGAAAGAGACAGAAGGCGTTAGGGTTCCGTCAATTCATATGGAGATCCAGACGGACAATTGACGGCACGTCTAAGTTGGTTGAATCACAAATTCAAGAATTTGTACCTCCAACAATTAGTCTCCAGAACTCTCAAATAACCTAATGGGGGAATTGCGTCCGCCCAGCTCCCAGACGTTTAGTCCAAAGGGAGATTTTAGACGGACGCAACCTGGTTGGAGTATCAGAGGGTACGCTTGAGTATGAGGACGTCCAGTCCAAAATATGAGGACGTCCAGTCCAAAATATCTGGACGTTCAGATGTGTCAGGAGTCCAGTCCAAAATATGGGGACGTTCAGTCCAAAATATGTGGACGTCCAGATGAGCAAGAAAACAAGCTCACTCCAGAGTACGAGGACGTCTAGAGCAGAATATGTGAACGTCCAAGGTAGCAAAAAGAAATCTCAGTCCAAAGTATTTGGACATCCAGGGCAGATAGGAGGTAAACCCCACCCTGAGTACATGGCGTCCAGATGGAGGATCAGAGGAGGCGGCCAGTATGCGTACGAGCTACCCCTCTGAGGGGCAAATGTTTAGGGTAAAATTACCCTAAGTACGTGGCCCAATCTCATAGCGACATGTGGCCCAATAAGAAGGCGACACGTGTCCTTATGAGAGGGCGACACGTGTCCTCCTGATAGGGTGACGCGTGTCAGCTGCCCTAAGAATACTATGAAACATCATAAAGAGAAAAGGCCTCTATTACATCAGGCCCAAATCCCGAGAAAAACCCTTGAAAGCCGCAAAACGGCGCCCCCCTATGACATGTGGCGGTCTCTGATTGCGCAGCCAATCACGTCACGGAATTTTAGGGTACAAACTCTAAAGGGGCACATGCTCCCACCCCTATAAATACCCCAATCATTTATGATGGGAGGGGTGGATTGTGACATAACATTAAAAAGAGCACTAAAAGAGCTCCAACTTCTCTCTACTTTCTCTCTCTAGATTTTCCGATTACCGATCTCTAACTTGATCGTCGGAGGCGAATATTCTTGTAAAGGAATATTCGTTGTTTTGCAGGTGTCCGCGTCTCGTTGCCAGAAGAACGTGACCAGTATCCGAGGAGTTCACAAAATACCCTGAAACACTTGTGACGGTAGAGGTCTTGTTACGGTGGTTCGAGTGTGTGGTCGTGATGGTGGCTCGAGTGTGTGTGGTGACAAGCAGCGTGTAGGAGAGAGAAAGCGCCGGCATCAACACCACAAGCGAAGCTTCCGATTTGAGCCAAAGCTTGAATGAGCAGCGAAATCCGTCTTCTTATTCTTCAATTCTCAAGTGCTTTGTTTCATTTTCGGCAGTGAAATTCAGAGAATTAGAAGATGAGAGTGAAAGAGCAGAATGAAGCAAAGAGAGGAGGGGCGTGAGAAGGATAGAGTGAGGAGATATGGAAAATGGAGGAAAAGCAGGTCGGCTGAAGAGAGAGAGAGAGAGAGAGAAAAGAGGAAGAGCGGCTGTTAACCGAAAAAAAATAGGGTTAGTGTGGGTTGGAAGCTTGAGCCCCTTATATACCCTATTTTAAAAATTAATAAATAAACAATTACGACTGCTAAAACGGTCTCAATTCTCATAGCGACTGTTTAACACACGGTCGCAAGCTGCGACCGTTTTTGGCGGTCGCAATTATTTTAATTTTATTTTAATTTTCACACATTTTTTAAAAAAAATAATTATTCAAATATCATTGCGACTGTTTAATAGGTAAAAAAAACGGTCGTAATCTTGCAACCGCCTTAAAAAAGGTCGCAAAATTACGACTGCCTTTAGAACGGTCGCAAATTTGTCCTTTTGCGACCGTTTTAATAACGGTCGTAAAAAATCGGTCGCAATTTGACCGAATTCTAGTACTATAAAAGTCTAAATAATTTTTGATTTATTATGTGACATATATAATATACTTTTAAAAAACCAAAAAACAGAAAACCACTGTGATGCCAAACGAACCTTTATTTTTCAATTTTTAATAATAAACCCTTAGAATTTTTCACTTAACGTACGTTCATCTCTTTTAGGATTTGATTGATGAATTTGCTTCAAAAAAAATTTATTAAAAAACAAATATTTACAAGAATTATCATGCAATTCATAATTTTAGTGAACTTTTAATATGGAACCTATACTTATATATTAAAAAACGTTCCTAAAACAGAATATGTGTCACGTGGCACCCTTCACGTGTATTAGATATATGCCACATCACCTTTCATGTTTATTATATGCCACGTCATCCATTGCAATATAAACATTTTTTAATGGCAATAAAAATGCTTATCATAAGGTTTGAACCATCTTTACTACTATGTATCATTTAATTATGTTTCATATTTAATCAAAATATACTTAATATTTTGCATTAAATGTCAATTTGAGAGCAGTTTTTTAGTTTCATAGTTATTGTTGTTCACTTTTATTTTAATTTTATAATTTATATTTTTATAGGTCAAATAATATTTGTTGATATATAAAGTAAAACCCGGTGCATCGTCCAGGGTACACAATAATTCATAATAGAATTCTATTTACGATGAACAAATAATGCATTTTTTGTCGGTCGTCTTTTTTTTAGATTTTGCTTTGGGTCACTTAAATGTCAGAAACGACACTGATATTTCATTAGTAAGGAAATCGAGAATGTTTATAGTGGTAGTTCAATCAGTTAATTTAATCTTTCTTCCTTAATCCATCAGCCAATTTAAGTCATGTGCGTGAAGCGTGCATGCAACAAATATTGGGAAGCAACTAGGATTTGCTACACATGCAAATGTCAACAATATTAGGTAGTCAACCATGTAAATCAAAGCTGCGGGAAATACTAGATAATTCTAACTCATTTCATCATACTTCATATCATCATTTGTCATTTAACATTTTGGAACTATGTAGATTGGAGTATTTTTCATTTTACAAAGAAAAGAAAATTAAAATCTTATAACATTAATTTGCTAACACTTTCCCTTAATAAAATAAATTTTGGGTTAAAACTTTATCCAACTTTAGAAATTGTTAAACAATATGGGCCTCGACCGTACCCGTTAATACGAGAAAGATTTCACTTTACATAATTAAAGGAGGTTCTAACTTAAAATTATAGGATTAACTCATTATTTTATTATATTACATAATAATTAACTCATTATTTTATACATGCAATAAGAAATACTCGTATATTGAAAGGAGAACCATGTAGCGTTGAGTGAATGACATGATGTCATAAGAGTTGAGTGAATGATGTGACGTAATGAAGAAATCTATATGATCTACGTGACACATAGACTTTCTTAAAAACCTTTTTAATAGATTAGTATAGATGTCCCACATGTTATTTAACTTTTCTAATAAAATGAAATAGATGCAAAAAAAAAAAAATTATAATAATTCACAAATAATTTTATCATCCAAAATGGACAATGCATGTTTTGAGTGCTCCCTGTAGTGAAACTGAAACTACTACCTCCGTTAAATGTTATGTGCAACTTTGGAATATTTTATATCTCACAAATAATACCCCAAAGTTGCACATAACATTTAACGGAGGTAGTATATAGTTTAATCAAAGCTACACCTTTTTGTTAAAAAAAATAAAATTAAATTAAAAAAAAAGCTACAACTTTTGTAGTTCCACAATGAACTACTAGCTCACTATTAGAAATTTTGCAAGTAAAGACCTCTTTACAACTATTGTGGATGTCTAATAAGGTAGCTAAAAAGAGCCAATAGCGTTTTGCTTCCATTATTGACCGTTTGACTTTCTCTAATAATTATATAAACATACGTATTGTACTTCGTCTAGTACGTCTACTACCCTACAAAAGCATGTTTCATTTTTTAGTTTTATTTTTCTATAATATGTATTTGTTATTAAAATCCAGATTTCAATTTTGGAATCTTACGATTTTACTATTCATGTATGTCACACGATTCGACTTACGATTTCATCCGATTTTACATATTTTTCTCAACTAGTGAAA
Organism: Chenopodium album; assembly: GCF_948465745.1. Lineage (NCBI taxonomy): Eukaryota > Viridiplantae > Streptophyta > Magnoliopsida > Caryophyllales > Amaranthaceae > Chenopodium > Chenopodium album. The sequence goes on along the minus strand of NC_137858.1, from coordinate 30,052,591 downwards.
TCCTTACAAGTTTAAAATAATCATATCTATGTAGGTATTTATAAATATATATTGTCAAGTAAGGTAAATTTTAAACTTATAACCCTCTCGCCACTCCTGTCCTCTTCTCTCCTCTAATCTAGTGTTTTTCCAAATCTTGGTTGTTTAAGCCGAAATAATCTAATTTCTTCGGAAATTAGACTATTTCGAACCCTTTTCCTTTATCTTTTTAGTTTTTCAAATTAGGTTTCAATAAATTTACACGAGTAGTATAGATATTCGTTCATCTCCCTATGGTGGAGTGTCTCCCTATGGTAAAGTCGTTAGTTTTTGTTAGTTTGTTTATGTTTAGGGTTTGTTTGTGTCTTCGGGTTCGTTTATAAAAAAAGGTTATTATCTTTACAGCTAAAACAAATCATTAGACTGTCTCTCCGAAAAGGTTGTATATTCCAGCAATGTGTGCGAGAGATGTCCCACAGTGCAAGATCTTTTTCAACGATCGTAGCTTTGATGAAGGAAACCCTAATTTGATACATATGTACATATGTATATATATATGTACATATGTATATATATATGTACATATGTATATATATATATGAACATATGTATATATGTATATATACATATATATATGTGTGTGCGCGCGCGCGAGAGATGTCCCACAGTGCAAGATTTTATATATATATATATATATATGTATATATATATATATATATATATGTATATATGTATATATATATATATATATGTATATATATATATATATATATATATATATATATATATATATATATATATATATATATATATATATGTGTGTGTGTGCGCGCGCGCGCGCGCGAGAGAGATGTCCCACAGTGCAAGATCTTTTTCGACGATCGTAGCTTTGATAAAGGAAACCCTAATTTGATATATATATATATATATATAGGGGAGGGATCCGGTGAGAATAGACCCATATGTGAGAATTCGTATTTATATGAGACTGATCTTAAATTTAGAACATCAGGGTGAGTAATATGTTTAGAACATCTTATTTAAGAATTAGAACAAGTGACTAAATATTTAGTAAATTTGCTTTATGAAATTTTAAACACGAGTAAAATTTAGATCATCTGATTTAAGATTATGAACATGTGAATAAAAATTTAGAATAAATTGATATAGAATATAGAACATGTGAGTAAAAAATTTAGAATATACGAGTAAAAAATAGAACATACGCTTTAAAATCTGGAACATATAATTAAAAATCTTAGAACACACGTTTTAAAATTTAGAACATACAAGTTAAAATTTTGGAACAAGTTTTTTGAAATTTATAATATCAAACTTAACTAATTTATGGTTTAGAACATGTGAGTACTAAATTAGAACATTTGATTTAATTTAGAACACCTAAGTAAAAGTTTATATATATATATATATATATATATATATATATATATATATATATATATATATATATATATATATATATATATATATACTAACTTTCTCCTCATTTAACCTGCCAAAGTTTAACTTTTTTTGGATATATATATATATATATATATATATATATATATATATATATATATATATATATATATATATATACTAACTTTCTCCTCATTTAACCTGCCAAAGTTTAACTTTTTTTGGATTTTGAGATGTGACTTTGGGAGGAGAAGATGAGAAAGATGATGGGTAGATATATATATTGTGGTTAGAACCTATTTTTAGAGTTAAATTTAAAAGTGAGCCCCATATATTGGAGATTCTTGCAAGAATTTACAAATGGGTAATGCTTGTTAAAGTTTTAAAATTTAAGGGTAGTTTCTTTTGATAGTTCTTGACAATATTTTCGTAATAAAACCTCCAGTTGTTAAAGTACTTAAACACCTTATTTGAAGGTTGAATTTTTATTATTTTTTCCATTTGATCAAAACACCCTATGGAATCATCAACTCACACAGATCAACCGATCCAACTACATGAGTTAATATTTCATAATAGAGGGGAGGATATACAAAATTTTCATACTCATGAATATATGAAGATATAGGTGCTTAAAATCAAACTTATTTCCTCATAATCACAAAGAAAATTTATCATCATCTCCACTAAATAAGCTTGATTAGTCGCACATATCATTGATGAAGCAAAGAAAACTATGTACAACACTCCATGGCAAAATAATACCTCCGTTACATATTATTTGCAACGATTAGACATTTTTCCTCTCTAATTTATTTCAAATCGTTGTAAATAATATGTAACGGAGGTAGTACTTCAATTCTTTATTTTACCAACTGATAGGCTGTTGTACACCTGTCAAAATAAATTGCTAACAAAACCAACTAACAATGTAGTAGGGTAAGTAGGGTCGAATACACAGAGAGATGTCTATTTAATCTAACCTCTCAGAATTTGGTAACACTAAACTAGGTAACGAAATTCGAGATAGAAAGATAGTCTAAATAATAATGGGAATAAAACAATTAATAAAAAAATAAACCTAGTGTCATGGTTCACCATGTTTATAGTTCTGAATCTATCAAATATCAATGATAATTCATTAAATCAATTATCTAGAGCAATTGCTAAGCCTACGGTCGGGTCTTAACGCTCTCAATTCAACATATGTAGTTCGGTCGCTAACATAATTAGAATTGCTAATTGTAACGAAGCCTCTAAAAGTAAGATCTTTCGATTCAAACTCTTATTAACATGAATTAATCATACAATTGATCAGGTTGTAAGATTAACAGTAAAAACACTATCACTTAGAGATATGAATAATCAAAATATTAAAATTATCAATCAAGATTCATAATATATAAACATGGATTCCCGAACCCTAGAAATAAAACTACTCTAGCGTGAAAAAAATAAATAAAACAAGATCTAAGGAATAAAACATAATTAAAAGCAAGAAAATAGAAATAAAATACCTCAATGAATTAAAATAGTAAACCCAAGAATCATCCATGGAAGAATCTATGGAGATGCCATGAGAAACTAGGGTTCAAGAGAGAAAACTAAAAAGAACGTAAAATAAAAAGTATAAAAAGGCATAAGGAAAAATAATATCCCTTGAGGTATTTATATTATCCTAAAACTAATCTAAAGATAAATAAATAAAATAGAATCAGAAAATAGCAATTACATAAGTCATATAACGATTGGTTAATTATTGAAAGAGTTATAATTAATGTAGGATTTCTCGTGGCTTGTGCGCACACCCCACCCATCAAGCGATGGGTGGCCGATTGTCAGAACGACACTTGACCATCGGGTGATGGAAAACCAGCGCCCCAAGAAGCAGCCCACGCTTGCAGAGCACGGCCATCGCCCGATAGCTGGGCGATGGTTTGGCAGCTTCGCAAGGTCGACTTCAAAGGCTTGTATCTCGAGATCTAAAAAGCGTATAGGAGCGTGCAACCTATCAATATAAAGCTCTTCAAGTCTAGTTTTGAATGCAACTTAAAGCGCTTCAAACCAGTCTATAGAAATCAAAATATGATCAAAATAGTGAGCAAAGGTCATTTTTGATACTTTGCAAACCTTCGTTTTTCTTCGTTTCTAACTCAAATTCATTTTCGTAAATTGCATAACGACCCTTGTTGATGCTATATTCATTACTCATTCATATGAATCTCAACATAAGCGTCCACAAACACATATCCTTCATTGAGTGACCTCGATTCATCGACTTTTCATCCTTTCATTGACCGATTCTTCCAAAACCACTCCGAAAGCGTTCAAATAGTTATAGAAACTACCTGAAACATTAAGAAAACACAAAAGAAGCATAATAGAGCACAAAATGGACAACTTATGCAATTGCGACCTAAAAAGCAACAAAAGACTCAAAAGCAACTAGAAAACTAGCATTAATGTGCCTATAAATCCTATATAAATGTGATTTATCAAATTCCCCCAAGCTAAACCGTTGCTTGTCCCTAAGCAACGCTAGACTCAAGATGGAGAAACAAGACTAATAAGACTTCCAGGGAACCAGAATAAGACCGACCTAACTCTCAAGCAAATAATCAGACCAAAGTTATTAAGACCAAAATCTAGCTCGGATACAAATAGAACCACTCAACATCATGATCCACAATTGAAACCAAACTTGGCCACAAACGATTTCCCAATCAAGCTAGTCGTCGCCGCACACCTTGTAGTATATGAATATTTGATGCAACAAAGGGTAACTTGACGATAGCAAGAAATAATGTTCACTCAATCACAAAACACACCAATGCCGATCAAAAGGACTTTATAAGCTTGTAATGGGGCTAAGGTAAAGGGGTAGGATAACATTTAGGAAAACGTGAGAGAGAAGCCAACTTGGGGAGCAAAATCATATATAAACGTGACCAAATAATGATCTCTTCTCTAATTGACATCACCAACTTTCTCCAACATAATAAAGAACAAAGATTGTAATCAACTATACATTTCATGAATAATCTTTTTCTTTCTTTTTCCTTTTTCTTTGCCTTTTTTTTAATTCTTTGGCTTTTTCAATGAAGTATTCTTTTTTCTTTTCTTCACGTCTTCATGTAACACTTCTCAACTATAAATACAACTTTTTTTCAATCTTTATTCCACCATGTTTTGCATAAATTAAAGCTACTCAAACAACGACACCACATCAATAAGCTCCCCCAAGCTAGCTACACTTGGAATAGTCACCAATGGGGCTAAAGAGGCTTGTAATGTAGCTATATATCAATAAATAGACAAGGCAACAACATGGGTGCGCAAAGGGAACAAATGTATCTAAATATCATCTGAAGGTTACCTAAAGAACATGGCCTTTATCATGCGCGACATGCGTGAATTGTAATCAACTTACTAAAAAATCTCAAGCCAAAGTCATTCAAATTTTATAGGCTATCGTACACCTGTCAAAAATAAATTCCTAACAAAACCAACTAACAGTTTAGTAGGGTAAGTAGGGTCGAATCCACAGAGAGATGGCTATTTAATCTAACCTCTAAGAATTTGGCAAAACTAAACTAGGTAACGAAATTCGAGATTGAAAGATATATAGTCTAAATTAAAATGGGAATAAAACAATTAATAAAAAAATCCTAGGGTCATGGTTCACTATGTTTATAGTTCTGAATCTATCAAATATCAATAATAATTCAGTCAATCAATTATCTAGAGCAATTGCTAAGCCTACGGTCGGGTCTTAACGCTCTCAATTAAACATATGTAGTTCGATCGGTCGCTAACATGATCAGAATTGCTAATTGTAGAGAAGCCTCTAAAAGTAAGATCTTTCGATTCAAACTCTTATTAAAATGAATTAATCATACGAATGATCAGGTGGTAAGATTAACAATAAAAACACTATCAATTAGAGGTATGAATAATCAAAATATTAAAATTATCAATCAAGATTCATAATATAAACAAGGATTCCCAAACCTTAAAAATAAAACTACTCTAGCATGAAAAAAATAAATAAAACAAGATCTAAGGAATAAAACATAATTAAAAGCAAGAAAATAGAAATAAAATACCTCAATGAATTAAAATAGTTAAACCCAAGAATCATCCATGGAAAAATCCATGGAGATGCCATGAGAACTAGGGTTTAAGAGAGAAAACTAAAAAGAACGTAAAATAAAAGGTATAAAGAGGCATAAGGAAAAATAATATCCCTTGAGGTATTTATATTATCCTAAAACAAATCTAAAAATAAAAAAATAAAATAAAATCAGAAAATAGCAATTACATAAGTCATACAACGATTGGTTAATTATTGAAAGAGTTATATTTAATGTAGGATTTCTCGTGGCTTGCGTGCACACCCCACCCATCGGGCGATGGGTGTCCGATTGTTGGAACAACACTTGACCATCGGGCGATAGGAAACCAGCGCCCCAAGCAACAGCCCACCCTTGCTCGCACAGCACGGCCATCGCCCGATGGCTGGGCGATGGTTCGGCGGCTTCGCAGAGTCGACTGAAAAGGCTTGTATCTCGAGATCTAGGAAGCGTATAGGGGCGTGAAACCTATCAATAGAAAGCTCTTCAAGATTAGTTTCCAATGAAACTTGAACCGCTTCAATCCAATCTATAGAACTCAAGATATGACCAAAATAGCGAGCAAAGGTCATTTTTGATACTTTGCAAACCTATGTTTTTTTTCGTTTCTAACTCAAATTCATTTCTGTAAAGTGGATAACGACCCTTGTTGATTCTATATTCATTACTCATTCATATAAATATCAACCTAAGCTTCCACAAACACGTATCCTTCATTGAGTGACCTCGATTCATCGACTTTTTATCCTTTTATTGTCCGATTCTTCCAAAACCACTCCGAAAGCGTTCAAATAGTTATAGAAACTACCTGAAACATTAAGAAAACACAAACGAAGCGTAATAGAGCACAAAATGGACAACTTATGCAATTGCGACCTAAAAAGTAACAAAAGACTCAAAAGCAACTAGAAAACTAGCATAAATGTGCCTATAAATCCTATATAAATTTGATTTATCACCAACATGAAATACTACTCCTTCGCTTCGTCCCTTTTTGTTCTTCCCATTTGTTACTCCCTCCGTCTTTTTTATATGCATCACTTTGACAATTGCAGTATTTACGTACCATGGTTGACTTAATTTTTCCACCTCTAAAAAATAAATAAATATTATTATATAATTTATCATTAGATTTGTCATAGTGTCTAGTTTCATAATATAAGTTTGTTACATTTTTTACAAATGCACAATTAAAGATATTAATGGTCAAAGTAACGTCTCGGTAAATGTGCCGGTCAAAGTGATGTATATAAAAAACAGAGGGAGTATTTTGACAATATTTATTAGGTGGGAGAATTTTTAAAATTACTTTTAATATACTGTATAAAATATAATATAGTTATGTTATGTTATTAGGTCTTATTTGATTTGTTTTAATGAATAATTTACTAATATTTAATTGTTATATTTTTCATTAATGAACAACTAACAATATTTAAGGTTAAAATTTACATTGACAAATAGTAAGAATGGGAATAACATTTGGACATGAGACTTATGAGAGAGTATGTAGAGAAGTTACACACTCTATCCCCTTTTACAAGTCTTCATGATTTGATTCAAATTATCAACCTTACGGGTCACAATAGCCGGGTAGAAAAGTCTTGGTTGACCACGACCAAGCTAGCCAAATTGTATAATGGCACCTTTATTGGCTTTATATATAATAATATAATATGATCTTCATAAAAACAGAATACCATCAGAACAGAATACATACCATCGAATTATTTACCAAATTGAAACAACACACATCTTTAAAAATGGATGAAAGTTTGCTATTTTATGCTGCTATACTCATAGTCTCTTACATAATTACAAAAAAAATCTTGCACAAGTTTCAGAATCATCCACCCACACCCTTTCCAACCATACCAATCTTAGGCCATCTCTACCTCCTAAAGAACCCTGCCCAAATCCACCGGACCCTAGTTAAGGTCTCGGACCGCTACGGTCCGGTGGTCCAACTCTGGCTCGGCTTTCGCCGAACTCTCCTAGTCTCGTCAGCATCAGCTGCCGAGGACTGTCTTCACCACAACGACATCATCTTTGCCAACCGTCCTCGCCTCATAGGTGCCAAGATCATAGGATATGACTACACCACCATTCTGTGGGCCCCATACGGTCCACTATGGCGAAACCACCGTAGGATCGCGGCAACTGAAATATTATCCCCTCATCGGCTTCATTTGTTGGCTGATATACGAGCCGAGGAAGTACGATCACTCGTTAAACGCATCAATGATAATGCAGCCGAAGGCCGGGATCGTACAATTATTGAGATTAAGCCTGCTATCCTAGAGCTTACGAATAACATCATGATGAGGATGATTGCAGGGAAAAGGATGTACGGCGAGGCGGTAGAGACCGAAGAAGGGAAGAGATTCAAGATGTTGTTTAAGGAGTTGTTGGCCATTGGTGGTGCGTTTAGTGCAGGAGATTTTTTCCCGTTTTTTAAGTATTTTGGGTTGAATAAGCCAGCAGAGAAAAGATGTAAGGCAGTATTCGTGAAATTTAACAAGTTTTTACAAGAATTGGTGGATGAACAACGAGGTAAAATAATGGAGGAAGAAGATGATGATGGTAAGAACAGCAAGAAAAAGAATTTGATTCAAGTTTTGCTTGGACTTCAGAGTACTGATCCTTCTTATTTTACTGATGATATCATCAAAGGCCTTGTTCTGGTATGAGCCTACCACTGCTTTTTACTTTTTTTTTTTTTTTTTTTAATTGAAGTTTTAGGGGGCGGCATTCGCCTTTAAAAAAATTTTAAGCAAAAATAATTTCAGCTCAATAAAAATAAATTTAATTTAATAAAAATTAGTAAAATTCAGTACCTTTAAAGAAAAACTATAATAGATTTTCAATAAAAATAATTTTAGTTGAGCAAAAATAATTGCAGTTTAGTAAAATTAATTTCGGTTCAATAAAAATAATTTAAATTCAGCCAAAATAATTTCAATTAACTAAAAGGACCTTACTCTATTTATATAATAGGCTTTGACCATATCTTTTAATTTATCCATAAATACAAATATAGTCATGTGAAACTTAGTTTGATTCGTCTCTATACCAACTTTTAAAAAATCAATTATGGTGTAAAAAACGGAGTAATTATATTTGGGCTTATCAAAATAATTGCTTGACTTATAGTAGAGGTCTTATTTGGACTTATTATAAATAAGGTAGGCCCATTCATTCCATTAATGAGGCAATTTTTGTCAACAATATGAAAATGACGTGAAATTGTTGATAATTTAGACGAAATGATAAAACACTAAAAACAGTTATTTACATCACACAAGGCTATGTTTTATTTTTAGCTAGACTTACGCTATGTTTGAATAGAGAGAAATAGAGGGAAAGGAAGAGAAGAGAAATGGAGGGATGCATCCTCTCTTGTTAAGCTATCTTATGTAAGGAGGGCAAGGGAGGGAATTGGAGGGATTCATTTTCCTTCCACTTCTAATAAACAAAATCCCTCCATTGTTGAAGAGATTTGGAAGAAGAACGGAAGGTCTCCTTCTCCCTCGCCTCGCCTCTCCTCACCTTCCTTTCCATTTCTCCTTTTTCCTTCCCTTCCCTTTCCTTTCACTATTGTTATCCAAACATAGCATAAATGACTATATCAGATACTTAAAAGAATTTGAACATTAACTTGTAAGTAGTAAAAATACCATAATTAACTTATTTTGATATACGTAGTTGCAGTCAAAATTACATCACACAAGGCAATATGCAACTTTTTCCAACATCTTAATACTAATTTTCTCAATTTTATCAGATATTATTGTTAACCGGGACAGAAACATCATCGAGCGTAATTGAATGGGCAGTAACATTGTTACTAAAACATCCTGATTGTTATAAGAAAGCAAAGAAAGAAATTGATGAGCACGTAGGACGTGATCACTTGATTGAGGAGCAAGACCTTCAACATCTTCCTTATCTTCATTGTATAATAAACGAGACGCTACGAATGTACCCTGTCACGCCCATTCTACCACCACACGAGTCCTCGGAAGATTGTGTTGTTGGAGGGTATCACATTCCTAAAGGCACCATGCTAACTTTGAATCTATGGGCCATTCAAAATGACTCCAAAGTATGGGATGAACCAAGTAAATTTAAGCCTGAGAGATTTGAAAATGTTGAAGGTGATCGAGTTGGATATCAGTTCATGCCCTTTGGCTCGGGGCGAAGAGCTTGTCCTGGTGAGAACATGGCAACACGAGTCGTTGGATTTACATTGGGCTCGTTAATACAATGCTTTGAATGGGAGAGTGGTGAGGAAGAAGTAGACTTTGAAGAGAAGGTTGCAGTTAGTATGTGGAAAGCCAAGCCTTTGCAAGCAAAGTTTAAGCCTCACAAAGATATGATCGAGTTAATTTCTCAAATTTAAATAAAGATGTTGGATACAAGTCACGTAGAATTTTATATATCATGTTTGAATAATGATTAGTTTTAAGATAAGTACATTAAGCGAAAAAAAAAAAGTGTACACATTTTTCATGCTATTTATGTTTGCAAATAAATCATAGAAGATACATATGTACTTTTGAAATAAAATTATTTTAAAGTTAAATGTCATAAGATGAGTTATATCCATCAATGACAAAGTTAGAACAAATAACTACATTCTCATCATTAAGTATATTCTCTCTCTAAAATCTGAGAGTTTCTCTCTCTAAAATCTGAGTTTTCCCTATTTTGCTAGGGTTCTTTGTTTTTTGAGTCCGAATCATTTGCTTACTATAGGTTTTCCTTGATATCTTTGGCAATCCTTGTGGGTAGGATTGTCGCATAGCTTCATCTAGGTTGGAAAGATTTCAATCGTTTGCTACTGTCTGTGGGTTTTCTTTGTTCTTTTTAGATTTTCAAGAAAATTAATGTTGTAATTTGGTAAAACTCCTCGACTCCCATAAAAGGTGTAAGCTTTTCAACAACTCCTCTTCTTCCAATACTTCTGAGCGCCACCTTTGGTTTTCGCATCCAATACAAGTTAGCAGTTTTTGCTCTTTTTATCTACAGGTGCTAGAGTCGGCTAATTAATTTATAACATTAATATATCCAATCCTTGATCCCCATGCTTGAATTGCTTCAACTTTCAAGAACTCAAATTTGGCTATAAAAGCAATAGATTTTTCAAAAGAACAAGTCATATTCCTTATTCTCTTCTTTTGTCTTTTTCGCTTCTCACTCAGTCTGTCTTCTTCTTAACTCTTCTTATGTTCTTAACTTTTTCTGTTCTTCTTACTGCATTGTCATGAGTAACAACGGAAATTCATCTAATGCTCATAATTAATGAGCATCAGAATCTGGATATAAGTGATCAACGGTGAAAGTAGGTCGTTGGTCTACTAACCCTAATCAAATCAATTATTTTATAGCCTAAACTACCCTAATACAAGTATAAGGGTAAGTAAAGGGTCGATCCACGAAGACTAAGTGTATCAATCTATGCTAATTAGACTACTAGCTTAGGAAAGCTTGTGAGATAGAAAGAGATTCAACTAAACACAACTAAGAACAAACAACTAAAACTAGGGAAAGTGGAATCCAATTACATCAATGCATTCAACAACATCATACAATTAGATGAAAATGACCTCGATTAGGAACAATCAACACATTTAACTCACTCTCGCACAATTAAGCATGTTAATTATCCTACTAAACTAATTCACTCTCGTGCAACTAGCCTAGCAAAGGTATGGAAGAAATTAGGGCTCTCAACCAACTCACTCTCGCACAATCGATTGAAAGCATAATTAAAAGCATAGAATCAATTAGCTAGAAAGATTCTAATCCATAAAAGCATCATCCATACACAATAATCAAGAAACAATTTCATATTAATCACAATCAATCATTTAATTTATTGACATAACCTTCATCCATTTCCCTAGAACAAAATCTAAGCTAACATGGTGAACAAAAACATGGAAAACAAGGTATAACAAGAATAAAAGCAAAAATCAAACAACTAAACTAATTAATCTACTCAAATCAATAAATAAATAAATAAGCAAAAACAATAATAAATGAAAGCAATAAAGGTGAGAGAAAGTTAGGAAGACTCATTGAATAAATGAAAAGAAAAATCCACAAAAATGCTTCTTCAAAATCTCTAAAACTCCATGAAAAACCCAAGCTTTCTCTCTCTAAACTACTCCTAAACAAGAGAGAGAAAATCCTAATCAAACCCTAAGAGAGAGATAATAAAAGAGGCTAAACTACTCTAGGGTGAATTAGTGTTAAGTGTTAAGAGAGAAATAACCCCAAAAGGGGTATTTATAATACAAGCTAAGAAAATAAAATAGAAATTAAACTAAATAAAAAGAAAAATAAAAATAACAAAACTAAAAATAAAAAGAAAAATTAAAAAAAAAGTAAAACACAAAAAACCCCCAAATCCCATCAGACCCACAAATTTCATCAGACCCCCTTCATTTCGTGGCTGCTTTGCTTCATCATCAAACATCACGCAACCATCATCAATCATCACCGTCGATCAACTTCAATCAGCAGCACCATGAACAACAATCATCAAGCATCGTCCTTCACCTTCAATATCAACCGTTCGATCTCATTAATTATCATGTGCGAAGCTCGTGATATGGTTCAATATGAACCCAGAAATGCACGCCCGCGAAGACATCGCGCATAGGTCGCGCAAAGCTACTGTCTCGACTATGAGTTTGGATTCCAATTGCGTGCGCCTTCTGACAGGGCTGCGCGCCCGCAAAGCTCCAATCAAACTAGAGCTAAATTGAGGCTTGTGGGTAAAAGTTGTGGGCTGCTCTGTTGCTACAATTCGTAGGGCTTTTTCCTTGTGCGAATTGGTGGTTGTACAGCGGTGGTGAATGGAGACAGGTTGCTGCGGTTCTTGCTGGAGCAGGGGAGACCTTGATTGGTGAGGTGGAGTTGGTGGTTGCGGCGGCTGTGGAGGCTGAGATTGGTGGTGGTTGTGGGGTTGCGTGAGTCTGGATGTGGGAATGTGTGGTTTGTGGGTGATGTTGGTATTGTGAGTGATGTTGATTTGCTGCTATTGTTTTTGGTGTTGTCGAGGAAAGCAGGGGAGTGGGAGATGGGGTTGAGTTGTGGAGTAGGATAGGTGGTTGTGTGGTGAAGGATAAGAAGTGGGCAGCAGTGTTGGTGTGTGAGCATGTGAGGGAGTTCGACTTTGCCATGTTGGATAAATTGTAGGGTGTATAGCCTTCCCTTGGCCTACCTAACTTCAGGGTAGGCTAGGCAAATCCTACGCCATGTTGGATAAATTGTAGAACTGAATCATAAAGGCAATAATCTACCCCTGCAAGCAGAACTAAGGGCTAGAATGCCGGCAGATGTATCTATGCCGCTAATATCCCGGTGCTTTATTCTCATGAAAGGGGATAGGGTAATCAGGGTTTATTTGAGATACGAAGGGTTTACAAATTCGATAAATCGTGCGGTTGTGTGGGTGATGCTACTTCCCGTTGCTCTCTCCATGGTACAATAGCTAGGAGAAGGGTTAGGCATAGGCTTGAGGAGGTAGAAGTTGATGGGATTAGGGTTTCGTATGGGCTAGCAGAATACCCTTTTTACTCGAATTTTATTCAAGGCTTACTAGATTGGTACATGTTTCAAAATACGGGAGTAGATCTGTGGAAAATTAAAGCTCCGAATGGGTCTCCTTTGTACAATAGAATACCAATGGAAGAAGTGGAGTTTGATGAAGGCAACCCACATGAATACCCACTCTCTTCTACAGAAAGTGATAAAAGTGATTACTTCTTCTCAGGTGAAGAAGATCTATCTACTGATGAATCTGAGATCATGGAAATGGAAGAAGACCGAGTGCAATCGGATCTCGCTCTCTCGCTTGGAAGAAGATTGGTCTTGGTGGGGATCCATACGCGGATTTATTCAAAGAGGACGTGTGAACCCTAATATGGGTAATTCATCTGATTCTCAAAGAAATCAAAACCCTATTGCTGAACACTTTTTGCACACTGAAAGGAACTCAGGTCCTAGCCCATGCAGGCTAGCTATGTACAGCATGCTCCACCTCGGGCTTTCTTCAAATTAAAGGGTCAACATATGAAAGAGGGGAATCCTTTTCTGCACAGCATACAAATCGACAAAGGGGAGGGCCTGGAACGATTTTTCACACCTTGGGGATATCAGAATAGGCCACCTCCCCTGGGAAATTTGAAAGGCACAGCATCAATGCTATTCCACCGAGTACGATCCCACCTCAAGGGTTTGAGAACTCTTCAATCATGGCGACAAAGAGAATGGATGATGAACAGTTTACGAATGATGAATATTATGCATGCATCATTGAAGCAAGCACGGTCCTATCTTTGGGAATTCGTAATCAAGGAAAACAGAGATTCAAGAGCTTCACAACACCGCAAGGACAACTACTCCTCCTTTCTTGAGGCTTTCTTCATAGGATTTGGCGGGGGTTACCAAACCTACCTCTTAAGGAGTTTGATACATCCAATACCCCTATATTGCACTTTAACTCTTTCAATTTTACATATTTGTTTAATTATGATAACAGTACAAATACTAGGAAAAGGATGAGGGAAGCATTTGCCACTTACCTCACTTTTGTGATGGGGGCTCGGTTTGATACAATGAAACAAACTATGAGTGGGTGGAATGTAACCGTCTCAAAAGGCTACATGGGTGGTCTAAGAAAAGGGTGGGTTTAGCTTTGGCTCAAGGACAAGAAAGGGGTTAGCAAGTTTTCTTCGAAAGCAATATCAGATTCGGACATGGCTCGTGAATTTGGGGTTGAAATCGATGATAACATCCGAAAGACGGTGAAAAACAAAAGGCCTCAGGAAATATCTTTGTCTTCTTCTTTGTCATACAAGAGGCAAAAAAGTGAAGAGGTGATTTCGGCTTTCAAGAAAATTGAGGATGACCTGGACATTGATCTTTAATTTAGTTTAGGCTTGCCTTTGCGCCGACCTTTTTAAGTTCATCTTTATGTCTAATGATATTGCTGATGATAATTAAAGCCAAATTTCATACTTATTTGAGTATATATTTGTATGGAATATTTCAAGCAGTATCCCAAACTTGAACCCCATTGTGATCACACACTTAAGCATGGTGGCATCCAAAGGGAAGGAAGCTAGAGCAAAAGAGTCGTCAACAAGTTTTAGGAACTTGTACACCGTTCACGAGGTGAAGGTTACACCCCTTAACGATCCATGAGATCGTCAACTCCAATAGCTTTAGAACCATGACTGGTGTTCGGGGATGAGGGTACAAATCCAATCTAAAAGAAAAAGAACCTGCCCTATAAAATAGACATCTACTTTATTCTACTCGTATTCATGTGCGCTTTCTGACTAACATACAATCAATAGATTAACCCTAAACCTATTTAATCTATGTTGGTTGAATATTAATGCACAAAAAAAACTATTATTGGCGATAACTTGAATTAAAATCATATTAGCCTAAACCAAATTATTAATTATCTTATTAAGCGTGATTTCAAATACAAATTCCCTTTAAACCTGCATAAAAGGCATGATCAAGCAATAAAAATAACAAATATACATCAAGAAACATAATAATAATCATAACTACAGTCATCATAATCATTATAAGGCATAATAAAGCTTGATAACAACAACAAGATCCTAGGCACGATACTAACAAGATTAATAACAAATCTTAGCATGTCACTAAATAATAAAGATCAAAGCTTTAAACCTAACATCATACTAATATGATATTGCTATGATACTAAAAAGCATAGGAAACACCCTAAACATGATACTAGAAAACAATAATAACATCCTAACATGATACTAGGAATTATTAAATAATAAACATGATTTCTACTAGAATAGAGCAATAAGATTACATACTTTGATGCCTCGTACCTCTTTCTAAAATACACGCGTTAGTAAACTTCAATGAAATAATAAATCAAAGAATTAAATTAAACAATTGAAAGAAAGAGTTAGAAAGTTTAGACTGGATTTGTGACCGAACCCTCAGAAATTATCAACCTTTCACGTTGATGAGTGACATTTATGTCACTCCTAAGGAGTAGTTTTAGAGTCTTTTCCGTGTTTATTTTCCTTTTATTCTCTTGTTTTCTCTTTAATAAAGTTTCTAGTTTATTTTGGTAATTTTGGAGCATTTTAGTTTATTTCCTTTATTTTATTAGCTTTATGTTTATTTTGTTATTTTATTTTACTTTCTTTGCTTGTATAGTTTTTGTTTATTTTTATTAGTTTAGTTTTATGTCTCTTATTTTCTATTTCATTTTATTTATTTCTATTTTATTTATTTTATTTTATTTGTCTCGGTTTCTCCTCTCGGTTTGTTTGGTGTTTTGTGTAGGTGTTTGTTCGGGTCAAGATGTGTATTTCAAGTCCATATTCCAAGTTCAAGGTGTTGCGCTCTCATGATTGCGCTCTCATTAACTTTGGTGATGAACACGCAAATTTGAGAAATTTGGGCTGCCTTGTTCGTGGTCATCACACGAGCTTGATGCTCGAGAGCGCAGAAGAGCCTCACCGCTTCACACCACCAGCTCACACAAAGCAGCAACACAACACTCGGCAGCAGCCACACGCACTTCCCCTGCAATTAACACGCATTTCACCTCCAATCACCACCAGCCCGCATTAATCTCAGTCACCGGAAACCACCAATTTTCCATTACTGTCGCACCTATCAATCAACCATCACCGTTCACCACCACCTTCACACCACCTTCCCCTGCTCCAGCCGCAACAACAACCAACCCACACTCCGCACCAATCACCAACCACCAACTACTAGTTCGCAGCCACCAGCACCACCGCAGCTGCTTCCTCACTCAACCCACACCTAGAAACAATCAAATCAGCCATCAGTCCCGCAATAATTCTTCTAGTTCATCCCCGCAAATAGCAACTTCCGCCATCACCGACTAGCAGCCTAATTCACTCTCGGTGCGCGCTTGAAGACCCCTTTGCGCGTGCGCACAGCTGGGTATAAATTGGGTCGTTGATGTTGATTAATCTTGGCGATCTAACGGTGATGGTTGATGTTTGTGATGGTGTGAAGCATGGGATTATTTCCCATTTACAAGAGCAGCGAAATACGAAGTCTGGACTTCGTTTTCCTTTTTTACTTTTGTTTTGTTTTTGTTTTACTTTTCTTTCTTTTAATTTCTTTTAGTTTCCTTTAATCTTTATTTTTCTTTTCTTTTCTTTTCCTTTCTTATTTATTTTACTTTCTTTTCCTTTTCTTTTAACTTTCTTTTATTTCTTTCTATTATATTTTCCTTTTAAACTTGTAAATAAATACCCATTTTTGGGGATAATTAGAAATAACTTTTCAGTTACCTATTATTCTATACTTCTAATTAGTTTTTAGGAGAGTTTCTCTCTCTAGGTTTAGCTTAGGGTTAGGGTAGTTTAGAGAGAGAAAGTGAGGGTTTCACCATTGTTGAACTTGGATTTTGAAGAAAAAATTGATCATCTTTTCTATAGATTTACATCTTCAATCAATGAGAATCTCTAACTCTTTCTCGTCTATTTTTATTGCTTTATTTTGATTATTATTTTTGTTGTTGGTATTGCTTGTTGATCATGTTTATTCTTGATTATTTGTTGATTAATCTTGTTATTATAATGATCAGTGAGTAATTTCCCCATTGAGGGGATGGTTGTGGTGTAGTTGGATCTTGAGCAGGTTCTAGGTTTAGAGTTGATTTATTTGTGATTAAAGTCTTTATATGCTTGATATTCTTTAATCTTCTTGCAAGTGCACATTGTTGTTGATTAAAAGTGAATCTTTGCTTAGAAGGAACGGAAGTTGACTTAGTTAAGGTTCATTATTATCGATTGTTATTTAATAGTACCTCCCAATATATGGTTCTAGTGTGGAAACATAAAGCTATGTTAGGAGAAGCCGATTAGCCTCGGAAAGCGGTTAGATTGGACCTTACTTCGATATTCGAGCATGTTTAGTTCATAATTAATTCAACTTCTATGCCTTTGTTTATGCTTGAGTGATTGCTACTCCTAGACCATTTCCCTTAATGCTTTGTCTCTAGTTTAGTTTGTTGAGACCTTTAGTTTACCTTCCCTAATTCCAGACTAGCTTAGTTGTTGATAGCATATGGTAGTGTTTAATCGTTCCTTGTGGTTCGACCCCTCTTCTTGCCATATACTCGTATTAGGTTAGATGAGTGTTATAAATTGTATTTGATCTAGGTGTAGTTGTTTAACGACGCGATTATTCCCTTGTCACACGTCTTGGGCGAAGGCAACTTCGAATTTGGCTAGGTGTATCTAGAACTAATGAATGCGGAATTGTGTTTGTAAAAAAGGGTTGGTTTAAAAAAGTGAGAGAGAGAGAGAATCAAGGAATCCTTGATGAGAATTGATGATTGTGATCAAGCTTGTTGATGATTTGAAAAATGGGAGATATGACATCTATTTATAGGAAAAAGGAGAGTCGAAGAATAAGAAAAGAATCCGAATTCGAATCGAAATAAAACTCGTTGGACAACAGTTTTTACAGATTTTATTTTTATTATACCTTTTAATCCAAAAGTCCCAATAAAGCATATAATATGTCGTTCGAAAGCTCTAGAAGTCTACTTTTCAACCCAATTTGAATCAGATTAAAATATTTTGTAAATAAAAATATATGGCCGAAATAGTGGGACGGTGTTAGTTTTGGATAAAGTTTCGTATTTCTTTCATATCTTTTTTTTATAGCTCGGAATTAATATTATAATATATCATTGTAAAGATAATTTCAAGATCTATCCAACCATATAAAATTTGGATACAGATTATAAGAAACAATAATAATATCTGATTGTCCTTGAACATCTTTAAATTTGAATAGAATTAGGACTCTCAAAAAGAGTAATTTTATTCAATTTCAAACTCTTTAATCTTATCTTTTCAAAAAAGGATAATTAAGATCTTTTAGAAACTTATAGAAGCTTCTAATCAATCCTAATCATTTGAGGAATAGGATTAAACCTTTGGATCATCCACATGATCATTGGGTCGTAGGTAAAATCCGGTTTGGGCCCAGTTTAGTACTTTGGCCATAACATCCTCATTATTCATCGGAAATTGGGCTTATAATATATCGTTGGAAAGGTCATTTCAAGCCTCACCCGGCTACACTATTATTGGACTCTTATCATGAACCAAACTAAATAGGACTGGACGTTTTAATAAATAGAGTATGAAAAAGGTATATTTTCGAAAACAAAAAGAAAGATATTTAATAAAAACTACCGCAATACTAGAATTTTCACACTTTCACTTCATTCGATGATCGCCAACTCTCAAGGTGCAAGGATTGATCCATCCAAGACTATCTTAGTTGAAAGAATTTAGGTGACTTAGGCACGGAGGCTAAGCACTTCATACTTTATGATGCAATGATGATCATGACAATGAGTGATCTTGATATGACAAAGTATGCTTCAACGTTGTGTTAAGATTTCATGAGAAAGGGTTCCTAAGGGAAGGACTATTTGGTTATGTATCTGTGCAGTGTGTGAAAGTGACACTAAGGTTAGGCTGCAACGGCTAAGTGTATGTGAAATATAATTTTGAGAAGAGTCAAATTAATGAATAATGGTGACTCTTAGGCTAGGTAAGCTAATGATGTAGGGATCAAGCCCCCAAGTCTAGCTCTAAATGAATAGGGATGAGCATTGGAGATCCTTTGATATGATCATGGTGTGGGTGTGTGAATGTGAATATGAATGCATTTTTATTATGGTTGCACCCCTTTGTGAGGTTTCCTACGTATCTGTTAGGAATTAGGCCGAACCTAGCTCTAGCCGAACCTCGCACAAGTGTGTGTATACCTCAAAAAGGTCTTTTTAAGGGTTGTAACGTGGTTAGGTGAAAGGTTAGAGAAGAAGGGGATAAAGGCTCAAGACCCTAGATAAGCCCCCAAATGGTGTGCAACTTTGCTTTTGAATCTTTATATTTTTATGCTTGAGGTTTCTTACTTTTGAACTCTCTTTTGTTTATATTTTGGTCTCTCTTTTGCTTTTGCATTTATTTTATTTTTATAAGTGTGGGAAATCCCGATCATGCGATCTATCACTCACTTGGCATTCGTGTTTCTCGAGCACGGTACCGAGCACTCGATAAGAAACACAATCCAAGACGTGTTCTTATCAAAGATATTTTAATATCAAAGACATTGGAACACTTGCCCTTTTGTATAATTTCATTTAATTTTTTATTTTTATTGTATTCTTTTGAGATCACTGAAACCTTTGTATTTTGAAATTGCATAAATTGTACACCATCCCTTCCCAAGGTTAGGTAGATGTGGGTTGAAGAAAGAAAGGTCTATTGTTAGACGAGGCTCAAAGTGGTTTATCAAGAAAGGATTGTATATTTGAAGGGTGAGAGGTATGATATGGCTACAAGAGGTGCCTCTGATCATGGGTATACCTTGTTCTTAATTTGACTAGGATTTTTTTTTTTTTTTTTTTTTTTTTTTTTTTTTTTTTTTTTTTTTGCAATTCGATGTAATGATCATATGCGAGAAATAAAATGTTCATTTTATTAAAAGGAAAAAGAAAAAACCTACAAAATAAATCTAAGGAAAACGAAAGGTGTCTATGCTAGACTTATTAGGGAAAGGAATAAAAAAAAAGAAATAGAAAAAGAGGTCACGAAATCTTATCGTTGAAGCTCGCCTATTGTCTTCTGCCTTATTATCACTCAGTCTTCTTGCCAACTGGAGATATAGGAAGCTTGTTATTGTCGATCAAATATTGGATGGCCTCCTTTAGCTTCCAACAGCTCTCAGTAGTATGACCCCTACCTTGATGGTACTTGCAATGCGAATTTGGATTCCAACTAGGCAATCTCTTTTCAGGTGCGGGATCTTGAATAGGTCCAATGGGAGTAATGAGTCCCTCCTTAGTATGGAGTCGATCGAAGGCAGCATCATAGCTCGTCCCAATGGGGATGAAGTCTTTCCTTAGTGGCTTCTTAGATCCTTGGTTATCCATGGCTAAGACTTCACTGAGATCAAAGGTACTAACATTGTTACTAGAGTGGGCGTTTTCGGAAGAAGAAGGATTGTCGTTCTTCTTTCCTTTCCAGCCACTGTGGTTACTATTGTTATTAGCTTTTTGCTTGGCAAGGTCATCTTCAATCTCGATGCCTATGTCATAGACGGCCTTGAAAGTATTCAAGTTGTGTTGATATTTTAAGTGCTTCAAATACTTTTCTTGTAAATTTTTTATGAACATCCTCACGAATTCTTTTTCAGTAGGGACTTCTTTCATATTGGCGGAAGTTTCCTTCCACTTGTTGAAGAAAGAAGTGAACCCTTCGTTTTCTTTTTGCTTTAGCATCTCAAATTGTCTATGGTCGATTTTGATTTGAATATTGCACTTATATCTATCAATGAAAGCGTTTTTTATTCCCTCCCAAGTAGAGGTCTTTTCTTTATCAAGGGAAAAGAACAATGTTGACAAACATTTTCAAGAGATAGCGAGAACAAAGAGTGAAAAATGTTCTTATCAATCCCTTTAATGTTTATTATAGTTTTAAAGTCTCTTAGATGAAAGTAAGGATTGTCAGTTGGCTTAAATTTAGGGATGTCATTGGCGTTGAACTTCTGCGGAAGAAGCTCCTTGTCCACTAAGACCCCTTATGAGCTAATGACTTGGAACCTAAAATCACTAGAGAGCTTGCTCAAGCTTTCTTGCATGAGCTCCATTTGTTGCTGCCTTACACCGTTATTAATTTGAAGGGCCAAAGCCTTCATCATCTCAGTCATGTTAGCTACTTCTTTCTTAAGGTCCTTGACTTCTTCTTGACTTACCATTATCTTCTTAGCTTTTCTTTTCCGACTAACTGGTTTATCAAAAAGTTGAACTTGAATAAAGGTGTTGTCCTTAATTAATCTCCCTTCTCTCCTTGACCAGGTACTGTGGAAAGGGAAATTAGGGGTAAGTTTTTTATTATTTTGACTCAAGCTCCATTCAACATGCAATAAATGGGAAGAGAACTGGAAGAGAATAGAAATAGAATGGACCCTTAACTCATATCACAAAAAAACGACTCATGCATGAACCTAAGACATGGTAATGGTGACATATTCACAAAGTGTGTGCTAAGACTAGTTAGTTTAGGTGACATCCTAAGACTTTATCATGACCATGCATGTGACTAAACTATGTGACTAAACTTGAACAAAGACTAAGTTAAGACTTCATGTGTGTGCACTAAATTGGACAGACTGTAGTATTTAAGTCATAACTTTTGATCTTTGATTCTGATTAGGACAATACCAACGCCTAGTGAAAGATAAAACTCGGTGTTACAGAACCATAGGTTGTACGACTCGTAGTTCTTCCCAGAACTCCGGCTATGAGAAAAACAAGTTGACGCTTGTGCAGTATACTGGAATAAAAATCCGGGTTGACTTAAAGCAACTATGACTCGATTCTAGATGTATTTATAAGTTCAAATTAATTAATTAATTAATTCATTAACCAAATTCCTTTATTCATTGGTTATTTTATTATGACTTATTTATAAACACAAGTCAAAACAAACGGTTAGCTTAGTCACATAAGAAGTATGCACAAGTAAAAGATGCACAAGTAGTAAAGTAGTCACAATATGATGCAATGAGTTTGCAACCTAACCATGGCTCTAGTTCTCTAAAATTCAAGGATATGGGTTAGTCAAAGAGGGTTCATAATTGTGAGTACGAATACATCGCGCGGACGCCTTACCTTTGGAAGGTTGGCGCGTATGGATGGGCCCTGCAAGTTAAACTTGCTTCCACGGTTTAGTGGATTCACAAATTCGGATGTACCCGTCGTTGCCAGGAGAGTTCGATTGGGTGGACGGAGCGTGAACCCCCAGAGGGTTATGGCCATATGTAGAACACATATGGGTTCGGAAAAGAGAGAAAAACTCAATCAGGAAGTAGAATCGAGCCAACAGTGCTAGAACTAGTCAAAACAAGAAGGCATAGTTCTGGCTCGGTATTAGAAGAACTTTGTGCAAGACAACAGAGACTGGCGCCTGGAGATGACCCTGTCGCCAGACGATAAGCTTATCGCCAGGAGACAGAGCCATCGCAAGGTGCTGGCTCTGTTTTCTCGGCACTAGTTCTTACATATATGCCTCAGCAGCTTTCTGTGTTCTTAGAATTTTCCAGTTTTCGCAGTATTGTTTCGATTCAAGTTGTAAAAGATATTTGTCAAATTTCCTACGTGTAAAAATCCTATGATTTTTACTCATTTTGGATGTTCTCTCCAATGCGAACCTTTTTTATGCATATGACAATAATGTTAATCAAATTTACGCACATGTAATACTTAGAACTTTTCGAGTCTCATCCGCTCATTCTAAATCATTGCCAAAATAAAATTTAGGAATTAAAATAAAAATCCTCCCCAGTGGAGTCGCCAAAAACTGTAGGGAATATTTCAAGCATTATCCCAAACTTGAACTCCACTGTGATCATACACTTAAGCATGGTGGCGTCCAAAGGGAAGGAAGCTAGAGCAAAAGAGTCGCCAACAAGTTTTAGGAACTTGTAAACCGTTCACAAGGTGAAGGTTAAACACCTTAACGATCCATGAGATCGTCAACTCCAATAGCTCTAGAACCATGACTGGTGTTCGGGGATAAGGGTACGAATCCAATCTAAAAGAGAAAGAATCCGCCCTATAAAATAGACATCTACTTTATTCTACTCGTATTCATGTGCGCTTTCTGACTAACATACAATCAATAGATTAACCCCAAACCTGTTTAATCTATGATGGTTGAATATTAATGCACAAATAAAACTATTATTAGCGATCACTTGAATTAAAATCATATTAGCCAAAACCAAATTATTAATTATCTTATTAGGCGTGATTTCAAATACAAATTCCCTTTAAACATGCATAAAAGGCGTGATCAAGCAATAACAATAACAAATGTACATCAAGCAACATAATAATAATCATAACTACAATCATTATGATCATCATAAGGCATATTAATGCTTGATAACAATAGCAAGATCCTAGGCATGATACTAACAAGATTAATAACAAATCCTAGCATGTCACTAAACAATAAAGATCAAAGCTTTAAGCCTAACATCATACTAATATGATATTGATATGATATTAGAAACCATAAGAAGAACCCTAACACATCCTAACATGATACTAGGAATTAATAAATAATAAACATGGTTTATACTAGAATAGAGCAATAAGATTACATACTTTGACGCCTCGTACCTCTTACACACGTTAGTAAACTTCAATGAAATAATAAATCAAAGAATTAAATTAAATAATTGAAAGAAAGAGTTAAAAATTTTAGACTGTATTTGGGACCAAACCCTCAGAAATTATCAACCTTTCACGTCTAGGGCGAAGGCAACTTCGAACTTGGCTAGGTGTGTCTAGAACTAATGAATGCGGAATTGTGTTTGTAAAAGGGTTAGTTTAGAAAAGAGAGAGAGAGAATCAAGTAATTCTTGATGAGAGTTGATGATTGTGATCAAGCTTGTTGATCATTTGAAAAATGGGAGATATGACATCTATTTATAGGAAAAAGGAGAGTCGAAGAATAAGTAAAGAATCCAAATTCGAATTGAAATAAAACTCGATGGATAGCAGTTTTTGCGGATTTTGTTTTTATCATATCTTTTGATCCAGAAGTCCAAATAAGGCATATAATATGTCGTTAGAAAGCTCTTGAAGTATACTTTCAAACCCAATTGGAATCAGATTAAAATATTTGTAGATAAAATGATATGGCTGAAATAGTAGGACTGTGTCAGTTTCGAATAGAGTTTCGTATTTCTTTCATATTATAATATATTATCATTAGAAAGATAATTTCAAGATCTATTCAACCATATAATATTTGGATAATGATTATAAGGCACGAAAATAATATCTGACTGTTTTTGAACATCTTTAAATTCGAATAGAATTAGGACTCTCAATTAGAGGAATTTTATTCAATTTCAAACTCTTTGATCTTATCTTTTCAAAAAAGGATAATTAAGATCTTTTAGAAACTTATAAAAGCTATCAATCCTAATTATTTTAGGAATAAGATTAAACCTTTGGACCCTCCTCATGATCATTGGGTCGTAGCTAAAATCCGGTTTGGGCCGAGTTTAGTATTTTGTCCATAACTTCCTCATTATTCATCGGAATTGGGCTTATAATATATCGTTGGAAAGGTCTTTTCATGCCCCATCCGACTACTCTATTATTGGACTCTTATCAAGGACCAAACTAAACTAGACTGGACGTTTTTATAAACTGGACGACCACAACGACAACCACGACAACGACGACGACAATCAGACCAACAATAACAACAACAACAACAACAACAACAGCAACAACAACAACTGCAACAACAGGAAAAACAACAGCAACAACAACAGCACCAGCAACAACAGCAACAACAACAGCACCAGCAACTACAATAGCAGCAGCAACAGCAACCGCAATAGAAACAACAACAGCAGCAACAGCAACGACAACAACAGTGACAACAACAACAATAACAGCAGCAGCAACAACAACAACAATAACAGCAGCAGCAACAACAACAACAACAACAACAACAGTAACAACAACAACAACAACAACAACAACAACATCAACAGCAACAACAACGACAATAACAGCAACACCAACAACAACAACAATAGCAGGAACAACAACAACAACAACACCAACAACAACACCAGCAACAACACCAGCAACAACAACAACAGCAACAACAACAACAACAACAGCTGCAATAGCAACAATAACAGCAACAGCAACCGAAACAGCAGCAACAACAGCAGAAACAGCAGCAACAACAACAACAACAACAGCAACAACAACAACAACAACAACAAAAATAGCAGCAGCATCAACAACAACAACAACAACAACAACCGCAACAATAACATTAATAGCAACATCTGGGTTCTAGGCTAAAAAACGCATTTAAAACGGGATTAAAATAATAAAAACCAAGCCACTAATCTAATTAGCAACTCAAAACCAGAAAATTAAGCCTTAAATAACCTTGAAAATACATGATAATAAAAATAAACGAGCGGGGCTCCGAAACCGCTGTTGGGGTTTGATGAGTCCGAATCACCGCGGAAGAAACCCGAGCCAAGATCTCGCTCGCAATAATTAAAACCACATAAGCATAATTAATACAAAGACAAGGGTAGAATAGTAAATATACCTTTGTCGCGTGCTTCGCCCGACCTCTAGGGCTCTTAATTCGAAAGTAAGTCTCGAAAGTACGACGACCTCCAACGATAAAGCACCCACAATTTGGCCACCAACGAGGGTCTAATGCCTTGGGGTTAGCAAGGCCCGACCAAGCCAGAGTAATATTGAGTTCAAGGGTTTTCACAATGGTGATGCCCTTTTCAACTCTTAATCAAGCATCTTTCCCAACGCACCAAGTTGGATATTTATAGGGCATGATGTGAGTATGAAAATCTCTCCCATCAATGTGGGACAATG
This sequence comes from Chenopodium album, assembly GCF_948465745.1. Taxonomy (NCBI): domain Eukaryota; kingdom Viridiplantae; phylum Streptophyta; class Magnoliopsida; order Caryophyllales; family Amaranthaceae; genus Chenopodium; species Chenopodium album. The sequence goes on along the minus strand of NC_137858.1, from coordinate 30,026,515 downwards.
TGATTTTCCTATTTTATTTTAAAGCTAAAATAAAATTATTAAGCAAACTAGTAATAAATCTACAAGTGTCAAGCTTACATGAGGGAGTAGGTGAGGACCACTTGGAGAGAAGGACCAAACTTGCTCCCCTCTCTCTCCCTCACCTTGTGCCATATGGCAACCCCCACTTGGGCACCAAGGTACCCAAGTGGGCTTCTTATTTTGATGTTGCCCTTGCCAGGCCAGATAGCCTCGCACCAAAATGTGTGGGCTGCTGCTAGCATCCTTGGCCAGCAAGCCCTTGCACTTGCGTGCGGACTGCTAGCTACGGCATGCTAGCATGCCACGCACTAGGTGCGGGCTGCTAGCCGCAGCTTGCTAGCAAACCCCGCACTTGGTGCAGGCTGCTAGCTCGGCATTGCCCCTAGCACTCGGTGTTCCGAGCTAGGGGTATTTGGGTCATTATTGATTTATTAGAGTTTTCTCGTCTCGTCTTCTATAATTTTCGACACAACTTCCTACGCTCGGTTTCGACGGTCTAAGCTCGAATTTCCGACGTTTAAATATTTATTACTCGGTCGACTCACTAATTCCTTCCGAATTAATTCGTCACGCCGGCTCGTTAGTTGCTTGGGTGTGACTCGAAGGGTTCAATCAAAATTAAGCTGTAATATTAATTATGCATTAATATTACTGATCAGAAGTGGCCTCCATCTAGGCATTCCGATCACTTGACCTTACTGAATATATTAGCTTTCTAATAATTCTGAACCCACTATCAAAATAATTCACTTGTTCGAAGGACACCATTCCTTTCAATCTCCCACGTTTCCTTTCGGACAAGTGAGCTTTTAGTGTATAGCCCTTTACCTATATCACTTAATGTCTCTTCATGAACTATAAGATAAGACTATTCGTAATCTTTATTACGTTCAGAAGTATTTCTCGAAATCCGAGTATGACTAACAATAAACAAATGATTTCTGAAATTCATCTGAGCACGGCCATGCATTTTTACAGTCTCGCTCTTCGAGAGGCCTTGTAAACAACAAAGATAAGTCTTGTAATGTAAGCTTCTCTTACTAAGAGGACCTACTCGCCCGATTGTTGTCGTTATGATCCCCTTGTACTGATATGTCTATTTTATATAGTAATTATCCCCGTCCCATGGTCATAATTAGTAGTGTTTTTGGCTCTTTAGAGCCACTTTTTGTAATACCCCGTATTTTTAAGTCATTTAATAATTATTAAATATGGATTTCCTAATATATTTTATAATACAAAATATTTATATTATAATTTATACCTATATTTTATGATGATTTTAATTATACGAGTCAAGTTAAAACTTGTCGTACCAAAATCAAATTTTCAATCGTTAATAAATTATACCCGATTCAGACGACAAAGTAGAAAATTCGCTATATGAGTTCAATTCATATGTGTAGTATGCTAGTACTACAAAAAAAAATATCTACTTCAATATATATAATAATAATAATAATTAATATAAAAGGAAAAAAAAAAGAGGATTATGTCGACAAGGTGGGAGCTACCCACCCACTTGCCTCCTACATTAAATAATATGGATGAAATAGTACCAAAGCCATTGCTACAAATAGCCAAGAGACCAAAGCACTACTTCAACCCACTTCTCTAAGTTCCTCTTCTTACTTTCTTCCTCCTACTAGCTTCTCTCTCCTCCGCACCACCACGGGTCGCGCGCCACTATAACTAGGCCGTGCACCACCATCCACCCATCACCTGGCCGGCGACCCTCTGCCTCCTTGCCACCATCCGGACATCCACCACGTCAAGCCCTCCTTCTTTCCCCTTGTTCTTTCTTGCGCACCATTGCTCCAACTAAGACCAATTTGGTCTTTGTTCTTCTGATAAATAATAAGATTACGTTGAACTCTTTTATGGCCTAAATGCATTTCATGCTCCCAAGAACCTATATTTTGATCTATTAACTACCTTACTGTTATTTTATTATTTTTAGTCTTAATTGTCATTATTACTTACATACTAGCTACAACAACTTACATATATAGTTATATACTACTACTACTACTACTACTCTTATTCCACGTACTACTATTACTACCTTTCCATTCATTATTATTATTATTATTATTATTATTATTATTATTATATTATTATTATTATTATAATAATAATAATAATAATTATTATTATTATTATTATTATAATTGATGTTAGTATTGTAGTTGTTGCTGCTGAGTTGCTACTACTACAATTACTACTATCATACTACTACTTACCTACGTATCACTACTACTACTCTTACTATTATTAATAGTATAATTATTATTATTATTATTATTATTATTATTATTATTATTGTTATTATTATTATTATTATTATTATTATTATCATTACGGATAGTTAAAGATGATGTCTGAGGACATCCGGAGTTCCACAGTCTCATAATATTCTTAAGAAAAGTTCGGGTCAGACGGGTATGAGTTGGCTAATCTAGCCGTTCAATCTTTGCCGCCTGCATGGGTACGTAGAACAAGCAGGTAGGCTGTTCTGTGCAACGATTGCACTCGGAGGGGGGTCGCCGGACGCCTATATCCTTGTTGGGATAGACGAATTTGTAAAAAAGACAACCATCTGGCCATGGGCCTCTGGTCTAGTTGGAGACCGGCTGCATAGCCACTAGGCGGTTTTGTGCCTAGCTTAAGGATCTGGCCATTGGGCTCGTGTCACTATGGACATTTGATTTTAAATGCTAAGTATCAAACTTAGTTTATTATCCGGCCATTGGCCTCAAGTTATTCACACATTAAATTTGCTACTAAACTTTACAATACTTGTATGGGTAAAACCCAGACGGAAATAAAAACACAATAATTGAAACAAAAGCATTTTTCATTAATAATCCTTGTTACAAAAAACTTTACAATACTTAGAAGTAGTACTTTTTCTAGTTATCTACATTCCAAGTTCTAGGCAGGCGTCTACCGTCTAGAGTTTCCAGGCGGTATGTACCATTCCTAACTTCTTTATAGATCCGGTAGGGACCTTCCCAATTAGGAGGTAGCTTTCCAAGCTCATTGGCCCTACCGGTTGCCTCCATTTTTCGTAACACAAAATCATCAACTTTCAAAGGACGTTTGTGTACTCTTTTGTTGTAGGCTCTTGTCATTCTCAGACGGTATATCTCATGTCGCAGGGCAGCATTGCCCCTACGTTCCGGGGGGGAGTCCAATGCCAGCCGCATAGCCTCCCAATTTGCCTCTTCATCATAGAGCATCACTCTGAGCGTGGGCTCATAGTGTTCAATGGGCAAAACGGCTTCAGCACCGTATACCATGAGAAATGGGGTTTATCCGGTTGACCCCTTGGCAGTTGTCCGGATGGCCCATAGGACATGAATTAACTCTTCAATTTTGTTTTTGATGCCGTCTGAGATGAGTTTGTTGAATGCCTCAACCTGACCGTTTGCTTGAGGACGGCCGACTGAGGCAAAGTAACTTGAGATCCCTTGATCTCCCAACCAAGTCTTGAGCTGGGGCGTTTCAAACTGAGGGCCGTTGTCAAATACCATAGACATAGGTACCCCAAACTGGGTGATGATGTTCTTCCAAATGAAAGAGATGACATCCTTTGTCTTGATATTCTCAACTGCCTCCGCCTCCACCCACTTGGAAAAATAATCCACAGCCACCAAAATATAATGCTTTCCACCTGGTGCAGGCGTATAAGGACCCAAAATGTCCATGCCACATTTAGCAAACGGGACTGGGCTGGGGATTGCCGTCAGATCAGTAGCCGGGCGATGTATTAGCTTGCCAAACCTTTGGCATTTATCACATCTCTTCACAAACTCTTTGGCGTCTGGTTCAAGGGTAGGCCAAAAATAGTGCCGCCTGGCTCTGACGGCTAGGGACTTGCCTCCTATATGGGAGGCGCAATATCCCGCATGTAGCTCTTCGAGAACTTCTTTCCCCTTTTCTGGGGTGACACACTTCAACAAAGGCTTGAGAAATCCAGCCCTGAAGAGTTCTCCATTTCTCAACTCGAAGTTTGCTGCTCTCTTCTTCATGACGGCTGCCTCTTGTGGTGAATCAGGGAGCGTACCGTCTGCTAGATACGTCCGAATGCCATCCATCCAAGTAGAACTTCGATCCAGAATTCCAATGGGCTCTTCATAAATACTTCTTTTTTCAAGAACTTCCCAAAAGACTGACCGAGGCGTATCATGGAAGGCGGAAGATGCCACTTTTGACAATGCATCCGCCGGGTGGTTATCTGACCGGGGCACTTGATTCAATCGGAATTCTTCAACTGTCCCAGCCTCATCTTTGACAGCCTAGAGATATTTGATCATAGCCAGATGAGTTGCTTCATAAGTGCCCTCATACTGGCTAACAACCAAATCAGAATCAGAATGGCCGTCAAATTTGGTTGCCCCTGCTGCCTAACACATGCGGATTCCGGCTAGCAAGGCTTCATACTCTGCCTCATTATTTGAGGCCTGAAACATAAACCGTAGTGCATATTCATATTTATCTCCTTCTGGAGATTCACAGACAATGCCTGCACCACAGCCGTTCATTGTAGAGCTCTCATCTACATACACCTTCCAAACCTGATCAATATTATCTGGAGGAACCGGACGAGTCTTTTCAACAATGAAGTCGGCAAACGCCTGACCTTTCACTGCCTTCCTTGGTTCGTATGTGATTTCAAGACTTTGCATTTCAATAGCCCATTTTAACATTCTTCCGGATGACTCCAGAGTAGACATTGGCCGCTTGAGGGGCTGGTCGGTGTAAATTACAACCGGATGTGCCAGAAAGTATGGCTTCAGCTTTTTGAAGGCCATATATAAAGCAAGACCAAATTTTTCCACCATGCGGTACCGGAGTTCAACATTTTTTAACACATGGCTAATGAAATATACCGAGAGCTGAGTACCGTCTCGCTCAGCAAGGAGAACAGCTCTGAGGGCATGGTCTGACACGGCTAGGTACATATACAAATTTTCTCTAGGCAAAGGACTAACAAGCCTTGGCAAAGAGTGCAAGTGTTCTTTCAATTTCAAGAAGGCCGCCTCAGCATCATCCCCCCATTCAAATCTAGTCTTCTTCCTGATTGCTTGGAAGAAGTAAATGCATTTGTCACCTGACCGGCTGAGGAACCTCCCCAAGGCGGCCAGGTAACCGGTGAGTCTCTGTACTTCCTTAACAGTGCGGGGTGACTTCATGTCAATTACCGCCTGTATCTTCTCAGGGTTAGCCTCTATCCCCCTTTAATCAATCAGGAATCCGAGATACATCCCAGACTCAACACCAAAGACGCATTTCTTAGGATTTAACATAACCTTATGCCGCCTGAGTGTGGTGAAGGTTTCTCGGATATCAGCAAGGTGATCCGCCTACTGCTTGGATTTGACTATCATGTCATCAATATAAGCCTCCACATTCCTCCCAATTTGATTAATGAAGACTGTATTAATCATCTGTTAGAACGTAGCCGGCGCGTTCTTCAAGCCAAACGGCATCACAGTATAACAGAATAACCCCTGATCAGTGACGAAGGCCGTCTTTTCTTGATCTTTTTTCCACAGGGGTATCGGATGGAAGCCGGAATAGGCATCCATGAAACTCATCAAGGCATGACCGGCTGTTGAATCGATCAAACTGTCAATTTTTGGAAGTGGATAACTATCCTTTGGGCATGCCTTGTTAAGGTCTGTGTAATCTACACACATCCGACAGTTACCATTCGGCTTCTTTACAAGCACAACATTCGCCACCCAGTCGGGGAAATTACATGGCCGAATGAACCTGGCATCTAGCAACTTTTTTACTTCGGCAGCTGCCGCCTGACTTCTTTCCTCGCCGTGATTTCTTTTCTTTTTTCGGATGGGCTTCATTTTTGGATCCACGGCGAGTTTGTGGACAGCGAGATCCGGGCTGATGCCTGGCATCTCTTCCACTTCAAAGGCAAAAACGTCTTTGAATTCTTTCAGCAGAAGGTGCAGGTCTGCACCCAGAACAGCATTAGCAACCGTCCCAACCTTAACAGTTTGCTCTGGACGGCTGTCATCCAGAGCAAGGTCAATACTTTCACCAGCCGGTTGGGGACGGAGCTCCTCTGACCGTTCACCGGTCAGTGATTGCTATTTCTTTTCTTTTTTTCACCTCCACCAGCTCTGCAGCTTTCCTTTTCTTTCCGGCTGCTGGTGGGGGTGGACTGGCATCCCTGACATTGTCAAGGTCTATTGGTTCTTTCCCTTGGCCGTCTGCGGCCACAGTATCTTTGACGGCTGAGAGATAGCACTCCTGGGCCGTCTTCTGATCCCCGTTCAGGGAACCAACAGAGCCATCATCCCGCTCATACTTGATGAGCATAAGAGACGGGATGATTACCGCCTTGGCTTCGTTGAGGGTTGGCCTCCCAAGAATAATGTCGTAGGCGGTCAACTCCTAAATGACCAAGAATCTGACGACAATATGTCGTTCCTGGCCTTTCTCTCCCAGCCAAATGGGTAAGTCAATTCTTCCGGCTGGGTAAACCATCCCACCCCCAAAACCAACCAAGGGGTGATGATCAGATGCATGCTGCTGGTGTTGTATTTCAGCTTCTGCAAGCACCGGAGGTTGATGATGTCCGACGAGCTGCCGGTGTCAATAAGGATGCGTCCAACCAATTGGTTGGCGACCTTACATTCAATGACAACCGGGTCATCATGCGAACGGCGGACGCTGCCCCTGTCCTTCTCAGTAATGAGGACATCTGCGAAGGTGGAGCTGGTAGACGCCTGCTCATCATCATCCTTATCCATCTTTCGAAGATGGCTTTTGGTGCCCCGGATGGTAGGGCCACCACAAGAAAATTCGCATGCTATGGTGTAGACCGGACCCTTGTCGGTATCCGAGCTACTAGTAGGCTGGTGGGTAGTCTTGGGGGACTGACCCTTATTCTTCTTCTTTGCTCCGGCTGGGGACTTAGAAATGTAGGACTTCAACATCCCTTTGTCAGCCAGTCGGTCCAACGCCCGCTGAAGACTGAAGCAGTCATTGGTGTCATGGCCAACTTTCTCATGGAATTGGCAGTACTTGTTCTTGTTCCTGATTGGACGGAACTTTTCATTGGATTCGGCTTCTCAATAGACAACCGGTCCTTTACCTCCTTGAGGATGAAGTTGCATTCTTTGTTAAACTCGTACCGAAGAACGTACGGTTTAAACTCTTTTTTCTTCTTCTGGGACGGCTGCTCAGAATCACTGACTGCCCAGACTTCTTTTCTTTTCTTGCTCTCTTCTTTTTTCTTTGCCAGCTGAGAAGCCCGGCTCTCTTTTTTCTTGTCAGACTTTTTGGAGTCCGACTGGCTAACAGGCGTGCAGAGGTCGGTTGCTTGGATATAGCTTTCCGCCTCCCTCAGGGCCGCCTGTAGCGTAAATGCCCCTTTTCTGACAAGATCGAACTTAAAGGTCGACCCGTGTCTTAGACCCTTAAAGAAGTCTGTAAATGCTACCTTGTCAGACAGGCCCTAGATCTGAATCCTGACCAGGTTGAACCGCCTGACATATGAGCGTAGCCCTTCTCTCTCTCCCTGCTTAATGGTGCTCAATTCTAAACTTGTTTTCTTAGCAGGGATGTTCATTGAGAAGTTGGTGGCAAACAAGAAGGCTAGATTCTTGAAGCATTCAATAGATCCGGCTGGCAAGTTGCCAAACCATTGCTGGGCAATGCCCTTCAATGTAGCCGGGAAACAACGGCACCAGGTGGCATCGTCCCAACCTTGTAAGCACATTAGGTTGGTATATGCCATCAGGTGGTCTTCCGGGTTGGTGGTACCATCATAAGTACCCACCAACACATTCTTAACCTTGGCCGGCTGGGCCGCCTCGGTTATATTTGTGGCAAAGGCAGACGGCTGTTCGCTCAGCCTCATCAGCCGTAGCTGCCAGTCCAGTGGCTGGACATTGTTGTATGCCGCCTGACCTCCCAATGGGGGTGGCTGCATAAACTGGAGGCCAAATTGCCCATACTGCGCCTGGGGTGCGTATATCATAGACCCTATCATGAGCTGAGGTTCGGTGTTGACGGTTTTACCGCCTGTTCGACTCTCACGCAAGGACATGGAGTTCCCTGCAGAAGCTTCTTTGAAGCTGTCTGTAAAGCTTGAAGTGGAAGCTGACTCAGACTGTTGCTGTCTCCTTCGATTAATGACATGTCGAGCATCGAAGGTAGACGTCTTGTTGGCCTCCAGCTGGGATTGCCGAGGCTGCCTCTGGGGCATCAGAATTTTAGTCCAATCAAGTTTTGCGGCTGCCTTCTCCTTGGGATGAGGAGTTGGCTGTCTGTCCTTGACCGGCTTCTTCTTCTTCCCATCATTGGAAGGAGTTCATGAATTTCATGAGCTCATTCCGAGTGACCGGAGATTCTCCTCTGGTCTTCCGGGTTTCCCCATCTGACCTTCCAGGGGTCGCCTGCTTAGACCCGCCTGGTGTTGATTACGCTCCAGTTGATCCCTGGAACGTATGGACTTAGAGATGAGGGTACCGTTTTTGGTTGTATAGGTCTCCACATCATTGTCCTCTTCATCTTCCTCCTTAGTAAATACCTCCGGCTGAGGCTGAGGCTGAGGAATTTCCAAGCCTGCCGGTTGAATAACCAGTTGTATATTTTCCAGGTTACCCGTCTGAGTAACCGGTTGCAGGGAAATAAGTTAGAGATTGGTACAGAATCTTGAACCATCTTGAGGTACTCTCCCCACAGACGGCGCCAAATGTTTTGGGTGTTTTTGTCCCTTGGGAAAGTTACAACTCGAAGACTGGTCTTGCTAGCTCTGTACCTGCAAAAACAACGGAGACACCGGTTGGGTGGTGCTCTTCCTCCAATGCTCAAGTTAGTAACTTGAAGAAGGATAAAAAGTGCGGAATTTAAGGTGGGGATCTGCTTGGATTCCAAGCTCAGGAGTTTTCTAATGAGAGAGAAAATGGATGTAATAAATGATTGTCAATTGCCTCCAAAATGGGGGAATATCTCCCTATTTATTGGTTAATGGGGAAATGTGCCCTCCCCTAGGTCATCTGACCTAGGACAGTTGGGCTGCGCCGCAAAAGTGCGGGTTTATGGGGAATTGGGCCTTGAAGGCTGCAATTCTGAAGGAGTATCTGGAGAGGCCACGTGTCAGCTGGAGATTGGTCAGAGATGACCTGCCAGCCTCTGACACGTGGCAGCCCCTCATTGGCCCAAGTGTCTAGGGTAAAAATACCCTAAACACCACCCTCGTGCGCGGCCGCACCTAGCTGGGTTTTTTCGATTTCTCGCGGCTTCGTGCATTTGCGATGGGTGCATGACTTATGATGGTGATGAACACTAGGAGTGGCAGTAGCTAAGGCTTTAGATAGGTGGGTACACCACCCTTTAATGGTAGCACGACATGCGAGCGCAAGAGCCAAGACTTGGAACTTCCACTTCCTTGCATCTTGAGCTTCTCGAATGCCATGAGCTTGATCCAAAAGCTTCCTCCACCTTAGTAGATCACCAAAATCAAGATGCGAACCTCGTACGATACCTACAACCACGAAAATAAAGCAAATAAAGGAGAAAAGGCTAGAAAACAAACGAAATACACGAAAACTACAAAATAAGATAGGAAAGGTAAAACTAAGCAACAAAGCATAAAACTATGCATTTATTAAGCATGAAAGCCATCAAAGGAAGGAGAAAACAACCTAAATTCTCATCAATTGGGTACCATAAATGACACCCATCAAATGCCCCCAAGCTTATCTTTTGCTCGTACTCGAGTAAAACATAACTAAGGGAGTGAAAATGACGAGCTTATTAAAACAAACTAAAGAAGAGAGGAGACAAGAATATATACTAACTCACTTTCGTAGGAATCACGGTCAATTTTAGCAACTAAAGACAAGCCATTTAAACCCCTAGATCGCCCTATTGGACGAGTGATGCTCTCGTAAGGGTATCCTAAGAGTTTAACCCATAACTCTCATAATAATACAAACAAGGCAAAGCATGAAAAGAAATCAACAGATAAGCAAAACAAACACATGTTCATGAAAGGACTTTTCCAATTGTATAAGCATAAATGAATGCAAATCTTTCGAAACAAGTAAGGGAGTGCACGTTCCAAGATACCCAAGGTTGATTGAAACACAAATATGCTAAGCAAGGGAACTAGCTTTCACAATCCACTTTCATCCCAAACGATCTTACCACGTTCTTCCTAATAGCTTCAAATCAACCTCTAGTGAGCATCCCAATGATTCCACGAAGGAAACGGAAAAAGAGAATTTTTAGGCTACTCGACATCTTCACTTTGCATCCCTTCTCCTTAGGCTAAAACTCACATTTCTCTCCACCGATGAATGACTCAACCACTTAGGTCAAAAGGTCTTTCCCCAAGGTTGTAACGTTAAGGCAAAAGGGTGTAGGTAGGCTAAAATTTGAAATTGGTGGTTTTCCTAATCAATGAAGCAAAAGAATGGCCAATTCTTAGGATCACAATCAAGTAGTCACCAAACAAAACAAAAATACATACACCTTATACCCCCAAGCTTATTCAAAACTACAAATCACAAACATATACACAAAAAGCGTGAGAACGCTTCCCCCCCAAGCTTAAATGGAGCATTGTCCTCAATGCTCAAAAAGGGGAGAAAACTCACATCAAAATATTTTTGAATTTTTCATTTTTCACATTTTTTTATTTATTTTTTTTTTCATTTTTCAATAGTGCTTTGTCCTTGCCACTTTTAACTTTGGACGCCTGTTTCGATTTTGCACTTATTTGTCCATGCCTTTTATAATGTAGGACGGCTTTTACTCATACTCATTTGCCATTATTCACAAAGAAGACATAACACAATCTTGCTTTCATAAGAACCAAACATTCCAACTTCTTCACCACAAACTCCATCAAGTATGATCAATTGCTTCACAAAAACCAAGAAAAGAAAGAAAACGAAACAAAAGGCCAAAGATCTAAAGATGTGGCTTGAAAGCAAGGTATAAGGATGAAATGGTTGCAAGAAGGCAAATGTAAACCCAAAAACAAAGATGAAACAAACTATCCTAAAAATGAAAAATACCACCCCGAAAATATGCCTTTATCCTCCCTAAATGGTTCGGTCTCGGTCTTAAGAAATATGAGTCAAGATTCTAGATTAGGTCCTCAATAGTCAAGGATCCATGCCGCTCATGCAAATATATGAAAAAGGCTTGAAAAATAATGAACCTCACACGGATGTAGCAAAAACTCACTATTGGTGTCAAATCAACTATAGGAAGCAACTACCAAACATGCCACAAACAAGTAGAATCCGGCTTCATGTTCCCATAGTTCTAACCAACTACCTTAGCATGCTTTATCCTAGAATCAACCAAGCATACTCTCAAACCGTGCACACCATTACCATTTAGGAAGAAAAACTTTCAATCATACAAGTCCAAATGTTATTATGTCCAAAGCAAGAACAAAACAAAACACATTGCAAATTTGCCTTGATAGAAACAAAAATCTTTTTGGAGTTTTTCAAAATATAAGAAACATGGAAAAGCATATATAAAGGTGCATAACACATAAGGATCAACATCCCACCAAACATGATAGAATACCCTCCCCCAAGCTTGAATGAGACAATACACTCAAACATAAATCATATAATCCATGGGAGGGGAAAACAAGGAGATCAATCCAACAAACCAACATATGTCCAACAAGTCATCATCCATTAGAGAAAGAGCAAGGAAAGATATTACCGGATATTAGGTGGGTGTAAATACCCGCAAATGACCCAATTAAACCTTTCATAGCTAATTTCCCAAGAATTGAACCTTGTTTCCATGTGCTAGCAAAAATAGGAGTCAAACTTCCTTGATTCTTGATCCAAATCGAAGCACCAAAGTATATCAAGTCGTGTACCTAGCAAAAGGCACACAAACATTTCCATGAGAGAAAGTCTATTCTAAAAAAAAGAAAAGAAAATCTAATCTAAAGCACGGGTTACTTCCCGAGAAAGGCTTGCTTAAGGTCCAAGCTTGACCGCTCTAGTAAAATAATATTGCAACGACCGCAAGAGCTTGTCAAATGCACTACTACACATTTCATAAGAGAGAAGGTAGGCAAATGACGGGAGAAGAACGTGCAACAGGATTGTTGCACGCAAGTGAGAAGGAAGGTGCCAAAAGAAAGAAGAAGAAGGATCAAAAGGAAAAACAAGAAAATAAGAAGAAGATGGGGGAATAAAAGAATGGAAAGAAAAAGAAAAAGGCAAATCCTCCTCACCAAAATATTTTTGGGTGGCAACATCACCCTTTTCCTCAACAATAGACGAATGAGGGACATTAAGATCATCATAGACAAGGGAGTCCCCAACAGGCTCTTTGAGATAGGAAGGGAGAAAAATAGGGAAATAAGGGATGTGTTCAAACCTTTGAGAAAAAGAGGTATGAGAAATAGGCAAAGGGGTAGCTACTCCTTCAACACAAGGTCTCACATCGTCAATGAGGGCATGAAAATCAATTATAGAGTCCTCAAATGAAGATCTCTCACAATCTACATCTCCCTCAAGCTCATAAACTCCAAAGGAATCAACCTCATCCTCCTTTGCACCACAATAAACAACCTTTCCTTCCACTAACTCAAAACCTATGTCCTCAAAACCGAGCATGAATGGATGCAAATATAACTCAAAATCATCTCTCTCCCATGAAGCATCATCAATGTACTTGTTTAAAAGGCTATGGATATTCCTTATACACTCAATAAACACATTTGACATAACCTCAAACGAGTCAAAATACTCATGGATAGAAGAGTCACATTCATACACTTGAGACTCATCACAATCAACAAAGGAAGAGATGTCTAGACTTAAAATTTCATCAAAATCTTCATCATTCTCGACTCTCTCTCCTTCACTCCTATGATCAACAATAGGATCCTCACACACTCTTGGTTGCTTGAAATTACCATCATCACCCTCAACACACACATTGGATTTGAAATTTTCCCACACAAGTGTCAAAGATGACAATTGGCTTTCTAGCTCTTCATTTCTCCTTCTTCCCTCCTCAAGACGCTCCTCACTATTTTTCATCATCTCCAATTGACTTCTCAAACAATTAAGAGTCGACTCCTTTTTAGGCCCAAGATCATCACTAAGCTCAACATGCCTAATTTGAGTTTTCAAGGTAGCAATAAGAGATTCAAAAGGTGTAGGAGATTGAGGCTCAACAAGAGAAGAAGAAGTACAACCAAAGGTAGGATCATCATCATTACAAACATGAGCATTTTCATCAAATAGGGGATTGGGAGCATTTTCATCAAATAGGGGATTAGGAGCATTTTCAAATGTATGAGATTTGTTCGCTTGAACATGCAACACATTATCATGAACAAAAGAGGAAATAGAATTGGAAGCATTTGTTCTAGGTTCAACTATGAGATCATGTGACACATCATGGTAAATCATGCTAGCATTGGAAGAATTAACACATTGCACATCAAAAATAGAAGCACGCTTACCCTTATTATAGACTTCCCAAGCAAACCAAACATAAAATTTCCAAGCATCTTCAATAGAAAATGCTCTAAATTTACCATTATGCATTCCTTCAACTATATCCCTAGTTTGCTCATTTAAACCAAGATAACAAATCTCACAAGCCTCCCAAAGACTACAACAATCATCGTCAAGAAATCCCTTAAGTCTATTGAAATATTCACAAAAAGGCTCATCATCATGTTGAGAAAAAGATAGACATGCCATTTTTACAAAGGAAACAAAAACAAATAAAAGGAAAGTATACACAAAGACCTAGACTCAAGCAATCAAAAACACTCAAACATAGACACCGTTCCCCGACAACGGTGCCATTTTGGCAAGGGGAAAACTAGGTCGTTGGACTAATCCACCCTAAGCCAAACAAAATTTATAAACACTCAACTAACCTAAATACAAGTATAGAGGTAAGTCAAGGGTCGAACCCAAAGGAACGGTAATGTCTAAGTGTTTTCAATTATATGCCTAAGCTAGGTCGAAGACAAAGGGTAAAAGGTGACACTAACAACTACTAAAACGAAGAAACCAAACAAATAAAGGGCTAGGGATTAGGATCCGCAAATAATAGCAATGAACATAGCAAATTGGAATAGGAAAGTCGACTAAGTCAAGCAATGTGAGGGAAAATCAATCATGTAACCAACAGAGCATATCAAGCTATTCTCCTAGAGGTCTAACTAGCGTCAACTACGATAAACTCTAGCTACGAAATGTCACAAGACACCTCAATCGTGTAAATGTAAGCCACAAATCAATGGTCCGTATTAATGTGAACTTACAAAGCAATCTAGTGCAACAATCAAAGTTATCTACTCTTTAATTAATCACACACATGCACATGATCAATCAACCAATTTAATCACATCATCAACTCCATCAATTATCCCCAATTTACATCAATCCATTACATCATATAAGCTTCACCATATCCTTAATAAAACAATTACTCTAACAACATCATCAAATCAACAAACAACTAAAGAAATCAACCATCTAAGAAGAACAAATTCACTAATCAAATATCAATCATCAAATTCCAATATCATACAATCCAAACATGAATACTAAACAAAACAATAAATGAGATAGAGCTTAGAAATGCTCATTGATAATAGAGAAGATCTCCAATACAATTGTCACCATTGAATCTTCAATCTCTCAATCACCATTGAAATTCCTCACTTTCTCTCTCTAAAATCTACTCCTAAAACTAACCCTAAATCTAGAGAGAGAAGCTCTCAACTAAGCTAAGAATATGATCAAAATCTAATATGAAACTTTTTTCTAAACTTGCCCCAAAAATCAGGTTTACAAAGGTATAAATAAAGGTGCGAAAACATCAAAAATCGAGCGAAAAAAACCCACGCCCGCACCACCATGAGGTGCGTCCGCACCACCCTGGTGCGCGGCCGCACCTAGCTGGGTTTCTTCGATTTCTCGCGGCTTCGTGCATTTGCGATGGGTGCATGACTTATGATGGTGATGAACACTAGGAGTGGCAGTAGCTAAGGCTTTAGATTGGTGGGTACACCACCCTTTAATGGTTTCACGGCATGCGAGCGCAAGAGCCAAGACTTGGAACTTCCACTTCCTTGCATCTTGAGCTTCCCGAATGCCATGAGCTTGATCCAAAAGCTTCCTCCACCTTAGTGGATCACCAAAATCAAGACCCGAACCTCGTACAATACCTACAACCACAATAATAGAGCAAATAAAGTAGAAAAGGCTAGAAAACCAACGAAATACACGAAAACTACAAAATAAGAGAGGAAAGGTAAAACTAAGCAACAAAGCATAAAACAAAGCATTTATTAAGTATGAAAGACATAAAAGGAAGGAGAAAACAACCTAAATGCTCATCACATGGGTGCCATAAATGACACACATCAGTCTTGAGAGAAATCACCTCCTTTCCTAACTCCGAGACCAATGTGGACAAATTATTGACGACATTAGATTGATCGATTGAGCCGCTTGTGCTTGTCGATTCCATCTCTACATCAAGCCAATTCATGTAGTTCCTTACTACATCATCTATTACATCCACAACCTCTTCTTCCGTTTTGTTCATAATTGGCCCTCCGGTTCTGGCATCAAGGCTCGATCTACCATGAGAGCTCAAACCACCATAGAAAATTTGTATGACTTGATAGG
Organism: Chenopodium album; assembly: GCF_948465745.1. NCBI lineage: Eukaryota > Viridiplantae > Streptophyta > Magnoliopsida > Caryophyllales > Amaranthaceae > Chenopodium > Chenopodium album. Next base: position 30,010,802 of record NC_137858.1, on the reverse strand, counting down.
TTGGAATTTCATGGTGAGGGCATTCCCTTTGGTAATCCTTGTACCTCTCCCATTCTTCATAGAGGTTCTCTCTAGGCAATTGCTTAAAACTTTGGATTAAGGCTCCAGCCTTCGCCGTCTTCTTTGGTGGGTAGAAACGGGACAAGAAAGTCTTGGTAACTTCATCCCATGTCCTTAGGGACCTTGGCTTTACCTCCTTGTCCAACCACTCATCTAAGGCTCTCCCTATGAGAGAAAAGGGAAACAACTTGAGCCTTATATACTCTTGAGCAACTCCAGCTACCATAATTGTATTACAATACTTCTCAAAATCCTTGAGATAGTTGAGAGGATTTTCACTTTTTGTGCCACCATATTGTTTCCTCTCAATCAAGGTGATCATAGCCGGTTTGATTTCAAAATCACCATCCGGGATCAATAATGAGGCAATCCCGCTCTCATACTTGTAAGCACCCGGAGTGCCCAACTCCTTCAATGTCACTCTATGAGCTTCTCCCATGTTCACTTGCACACAATCTCAAACGAAATTATTAGTAGCACGGCTACAAGTGTAGCCTAAAGGAAAATCTTTTTGTGTTTTTGAATAAAATGGAATAGACTCAACAACAATATCAAATCATGACACCATTCCCCGGTAATAGCGCCATTTTGACGAGGGTCAAAGCTAGGTCGTTAAAGCTAACCCCTACCCAAAGCCAAAAAAAATTTGTAAACACTCAACACACCCCTACACAAGTATAATGGTAAGTTCATGGTCGAACCCAAAGGAATGGTGGGCGATTATCTATTGTCTATGGACAAGCTATTCCGAAATTTAATGATTGTGTGTGTATATTGTTTCGGGGTTTTTTGAGTCCCTTGGGAGAGTTACAACACTAAGACTGGATGCTCACTTGGAAGCCTGTACCTGCAAAACAACGGAGCACCGAGTGGTCGGTGGTCTGCCTCCGAAGCCTAAGTTAGTAAAGGTCCGAAGAGTAAGGTGCGGAATGAAAAGGTTATCTGCTCGGATTCCGAGCTCGGGTGTACTGTTCTCTTGAGAGTGATAGTTCTGACAATGATTAGGAATCACTAAATATTCCTCGTAAGGCGTGTAAAGGTATTGAATGTATTTCACGTGTTCAATGTGTTTGTGTATGTAGCCATAAATGAGGAGGTCATTTCCTATTTATAGGCTTCTCGAAAAGTGTGCACTCTCTAGGGTTTCGTGCCCTAGGGAATGTTCACGCAGCTTTTTGCAGACCTCGGGATTTGGGCCTAACCCGCCAATCCCAGGTCCTTTTATCTGTCTGCCACGTGTCGTTCTCTAGGAGGTCCAAGGTGGCGCCCCTTCCAGTGACATGTGGCGGACTCTGATTGGGCCAACTGGCCTAGGGTATTTTTACCCAAATCATTTGCCCCTCATAGGTGACACGCGCTTGCCACGTGTTGCCTGTGACAGGTGTCATCATCCGAGTGGTCGGATTTAAAAAAAAGTTACTGTGGAGGGAAAAAATTAGGGTTTTAACCCTTCTATAAATAGAAAGTTTTCACCCCCCTGAGATTTACACCTTTGCGGATCTTTGGAGAATCTTGGACTTTTTGACTTTAAGAATCTCAAAATTCCCTAAGTGTTTCAATCTTTCAAGCATCCGACACTCGGCTAGTTGTCCGACCGTTCTTCAGCCAACCAAGCGTCTCTCACCCTTCTTCTAAAGGTAACACCTGTTTTCTTCTTTTACTTTTCATTTTTTCTTTGTTTTGAAAAAATGGTGTCCCAATCGCATGCAGCACAGCATAGGATAGTGATCAGCCGGTCACCGGGGACGGCTGAATCTAGAACTAGTAGTGCCAACTGCTTGGCCAAAGACTGTGCTTTGCGAACTTCTCCGAATCCGACCGTTTCCGTGTCTGTGCAGGACACTATGGCCAGAACAAAAAGAACAGCAAGAAAATCTAACTCCGATGGATCTTTCTACCATTCGGATGGGTCGACTTTTTACTCAGACGGCTCAATAAGGGTGCCTCGTAGTGAGGTGTCAGAACACCCTGATAGCCCTTCTTATCTTCCTCCTACCCCCACCTACTACCATTCGCCCACTACAAGTGGAACTCCCAGTGATGGAATACTGGAGGAGGCGGATGAAACTTATGCACCCGGGCCTTCTGGACAGGCGCTGGAAGAGAGTCTAGGGGAGGACCCTGCTGGCACTAGTTGGCGGTCCCCTAGCTCTGATGAGAGCTCTGATGACGAGTCGGCCTCGTCATCTTCTTCAGAGAATGCCTCCATTTCTTCAGAGAAGGCTAGGACCAAAATTGATTCTGCCAGGGAGTCCCTGGCAGTTGAGAGAGGGGAATCCTGGGCCAAGCCGAGTGCTTCCAGGCTCTTGGAGAAAGCCCCCTACTATCATCACGTTCCGTCTAGCAGGCGGAGCTCCATGGAAAACGGCCTTGCAAGTTTTAGGCGCAAGGTCGTCCTAGGCCATGGCTATACTTTGTGCGTCCCTAACAAGGACGACACTATCACTTGGCTGAGCCTGGCCAGCTATGAAGACCGAGCATTCGGTTGTTATGAGGCGGCCTTCCAGGCTGGCCTGCGTTTCCCTCTCCATCCGGCCGTGGAGAGGATCTTGGATGGATACCAACTGGGTATCTGGCAACTTATACCCAATTCCTGGATAAACATTCTGGGGTACGTTGCCGCCTGCGAGATGCTGCAGGTGGAGGCGAGCTTTGAAGTGTTCGCCCACATGCATTATCTTAGCAGGGCGCCTGCTAGGGGCGGTGAGGGCTGGTACACCTTGACTACTTGCAAGGGGTACATGATGGCTGTTGGCAAAGAAAACAAGTGGAAAGACTGGAGAACTAAGTTCTACATAGTCAAATCTGCTGACAGCCGCCTGAACCTAAAGTTCAACAGGTGGAACAAGAATCCACCTCTCCTAGCAGGCAGGAGTGCACTGCCGCCTCTCCCTAGGCGGGAAAGGGAGGAGATCATGGACGCAGGTTTGTTCACCGTGTCCGTGAAGACGAATATGAGGGGGGCAAGGAAGTCACCCCTCAATGCTATCTCCCCTTGTTTAAGTGGTTTGAGGAGGGGACGTTCTTGGCCGCTTGTGGGCTAAGCACTGAGATGCCGAGAGGTAGTCGGCCGTCTGTTTAATATGCAATTTCATTTTGCTTTTCTATACTTGTCAGATGATTCTAACACTTGTTCTTTTTTGCAGACAAAGCAATGGAGAAGCTCTCGGCCTCCAGGAAGCCGGCTATGTCTGCTGCCAGATACAGATCAAACGTCCTTAACAGGACGGAGGCCACCACCAGCACTAAGGTGGATGAGCAGCGACCAGTCGGTACCCCAAGAGTGAGGATTTTATTCTTAGCATTTTCTAACTAAGGCTGGATTTGTCCGAATGTTTTCTGACTTGTTTTTGTCTTGTGTTGATGTAGGGTACCTCCACCAAGTCCCCATCAAAACCATCCGACCCTAAGCTCCAAAAGACTAGGGCGGGTGATGTGAGCGCATCCGGCAAGGGCGGCCGGAAGCACGTGGCTCATAAGCCCAAGAGAGGCCCAGACGCCTCTGCTCACGAAGCTGATAGGGAGATCAGCAAGCCGGATGTCCAGAGGACATCGAAGGGTGGCTTCAAGCAACCTACTACTGCTGTCGGCTCAGCAGGTGAGAAGAGGTTTCTGGGGAAGGAACCTTCCTCTTCTGCTGGTGAGAAGAGGTTTCTGGGGGAGGAGAAGGAGGAGGAAGAAGAAGAGGACGACGGTAAAAACCATTCGTCCTTCTTAGTCTTCAAATTAGACATACTTGAGTATTTTTCTAACTTTCTTCTCTTTTCAGTCCCCGTGGAGAGGCCGACTGTTGTCCAAATGGACAAGTCCATGCTGAGGGCGGTTGATCCTAACGACAAGGCGTCGGTCAGGGGAGTCGGCACCCTAGACTTAGATAGCATCCTGGGGAACCTCTGCGAGGTATGAGTTTAGACTTAAACAATTTTTCATTCTTTTTTTTTTCTTTGCTCAAGTCTTTATCCGCCTGGTCTTAACCATTCGGCTTCTTTTTGCAGGCCATGTTGCGCGTCCAAGGGCTCAGGCAACCCCTCAAGGACAAGTCCAAAGAGGTAACAGCCGCTAAGGCTCGGGCCGAGTCCGCCTTGGATAGAGCTCAGTTTGATATTGCTCAGAATGAATTTTTGACGCTTGATATGATGTATTCGCAGGCGGAAGCCAACCTACAGGTGAAGAAGGACCTGGACTCGGCCCGCCTGCACATCACTTCCCTTAAGAAAGAGATCAAAACTCTTAAGGGGCAGCTCGAGCCTCTTCAAGATGCCAAGGAAGAGGCCGAGAGAGCCAAGAAGAGGGTGGGCCGCCTGGAGCAGCGCCTCACAAACCAGGAGCACCAGCTGAAGACCAAGTTTGAGTCCGTTGCTGAGCAAGAGAGAGAAAATCTTGTTAAGCAGATGATGAGTGATTATGACTCCATCATGCGGGACACTTGGGCGGCTATGCAGCCGGGCTCGGACTATCAGACTTGGAAATCCAAGTTTGATAAAGCCAGCAAAGCGTTCGACAATCGCCTTCTCGAATAGATGGAGAATGCTACTAAGGCTGAGGCTGAGGCTGAGGCCGAGGAAGGCTCTGGGTCCGACTCTTCTGGGGAGTCGTCCTCTGGTGAGGAGGAAGATCAGACGGAGGAGCGAGAGGAAAAAGATGAAGAGCAGCCGAAGGACAACAGGCCGGCTGCCAATGAAGAAAATCTCCCCTGATCATTTAAGCTTTTTATTTTTTCTATTTCTGCGGCCGAATGACCAAGTACTTTGTTTTTTAGGCCTTCGTGCCGAGTATTTGTATTTTTACCAACCGAGGGGTCGGGTAATTTGATAATCTTTCTGGCTTTGCCAGATAACAATTTTAACCAGTCGTCTAATGGCGACTGGTCTTTTTAATTTGAATCCTTCAGCCATTTGGCGGAAGTTATCCATATTATTGTCCTTTGAATTTTTTGAATTTTTTGCATGTTTCTGCATGTTTTGGCTAAGTATTATAACCTGTATACCATGCGAATGTTCTTGCCCCTGGACGGATGTCGAGTGGTTTCGGTTTACTGGATTGATTGACTTAGAAATTGTTGATACTTAGAAGAGTATTCATGGTTTCTAAGTCAATCAATCACTATGGTGATTGCCCCAAACCACGCGGCAGACGTCCATCCAGTATTGGCAAATAAAAGTGTTCATTCGGCCATTGGCTCGAACTAAACTCAAGTTTCTCACTTAGCAAATTTGCTAAGGGAAAACCTCCGCCTGTTTTGCCCCATGAGCAAAAACAGGCGCATCCGGCCATCGGCCTCTTTGAGATAAAATGCTAAGTTTATAACTTAGCCAATTTTTCTTAAAAATAATTGTCCGCCTGTTTTGCCCCATAAGCAAAAATCAGACGCCATCCGGCCAAAAGTCTCTTTAATTGTTAAGTAGTTAACTTAACTCGTATATTAACAAGAATGTTCCGCCTGTTTTGCCCCTGAGCAAAAACAGGCGCATCCGGCTTAATGCCTCGTTTAGCCTCTACTTATGAAACAGTGACCATTTCTGAATTGTGCTAGAACAGATAGAAAATTCAGGCCTTTTAGATTTCACTTTCTATTAAAACAAACGACTGCGAATGCTGCCTTAGCATTCGGTAGGGCCGCTTGATATATTCTTAGAGCAATGTGCCACCCAAATGGGAGATGCTTCTCCTCGACGAATTTGCCCGAATGGACATCGTCGGTTATCTAACTCATGTTGGAGCAGACGGTCATACTCATGTTGGAGCACACTGTGACTATTCGGTCTCTTTTTGTTTATTAATATCCGGCCATGGGCCTCATCATGATTTTATCTGGCCTTAGGCCTCTTAAATGATTAAGTAAATATTCGTCAAGTGTTGGTATCAACTTAATGAATTTTGTAGGACCGACTGTTCTAAAACAATCGGCTCCTCTAGAGGGATTGGGGCGTCTGCTGTTGGGACAGACGCTTTCCAAGCGTATTGGCCGTCTGTATTTTGCACAGGCGACATTATGAAACTTTAAATAAAAAGACAAGTTGGAAATTGAAGGCATATTCTCATTAACAAAATTTGAGATAACAAAATTGAGATATTTACATTCGTACTTAGAAGTAGTACTTTTTCAAGTTGTCTACATTCCAAGTTCTAGGCAGCTGCCTACCGTCTGGTTCTTCCAGGCGGTAGGTGCCGTCTCTTACTTCCTCATAGATTCGGTAGGGGCCTTCCCTCGCCCTACCGACTGCCTCCATTTTCCGTAGCACAAAGTCCCCTACTTTGAGCGGACGCTTGTGTACTCTTTTGTTGTAAGCCCGAGTCATTCTCAGACGGTATATCTCATGGCGCAAGGCAGCATTGCCCCTGCGCTCTGGTAGTGAGTCCAATGCTAGGCGCATGGCCTCCTAGTTTGCCTCTTCATCATACAACATGATTCGAAGAGTCGGCTCATAGTGCTCTATGGGCAGGACAGCTTCTGCTCCATACACCATAAGGAATGGGGTTTCTCCAGTCACCCCTTTAGCAGTCGTTCTGATGGACCAGAGGACGTGTGGTAATTCATCCGCCCAAAGGCCACCAGCCCGTTCAATTTTCTTCTTAATCCCGTCTGAGATTAACTTGTTAAAGGCTTCGACCTGGCCATTTGCTTGAGGCCGGCCGACTGATGCAAAGAAGCTTGAGACCCCTTGATCTCCCAGCCAAGTCTTGAGTTGAGGTGTTTCAAATTGAGGACCGTTGTCAAAAACCATAGACATGGCACCCCGAAACGAGTGATTATCTTCCTCCAGATGAAGGAGATGACATCTTTTGTCTTGATGTTTTTGACCGCCTCCGCCTCTACCCACTTGGTAAAGTAATCCACAGCCACTAGTATGTAGCGTTTACCGCCTGGTGCAGCTGTATATGGCCCCAGAATGTCCATGCCCCATTTGGCAAAAGGTATTGGGCTGTGGATGGCCGTGAAATCTGTTGCCGGACGATGGATGAGTTTGCCAAATTTTTGACACTTGTCACATTTTTTCACCATTTCCATTGCATCCGACTCCAAAGTTGGCCAGAAGTAAAGCCGCCTGGCCTTGGCAGCGAGGGACCTGCCGCATATATGGGAGGCGCAGAATCCCGAATGCAACTCCTCGGGGACTTCCTTACCCTTCTCAAGGGTAACACACTTCAACAGGGGTTTCAGAAAACCAGCCCTGAAGAGTTCTCCTTGTCGCAACTCGAAGTTAGCCGCTCGCTTTTTCAGAACAGCCGCCTCCTGTGGTGAGTCAGGGAGCGTGCCGTCTGCAAGATAGGCCCGGATGTTGTCCATCCAGGTTGAGCTTCGGTCAAGAACTCCAATGGGGTCTTCCTCAGATATACTGCTTTTTTCCATGACCTCCCAAAAGACTGACCGAGGCGTTTCACAGGAGGCGGATGATGCCAGCTTGGACAAAGCATCCGCCTGATTGTTTAAAGATCTGGGCACTTGACTTAGAGTGAATTCTTCAAGTATCCCAACTTCATCCTTGACCGCCTGCAAGTATTTTATCATGGCCGGATGAGTGGCCTCGTACGTCCCATTGACTTGGAGTACGACCAGTTGTGAGTCCGAGCATGCGTCAATTTTCTTTGCCCCTGCTGCCTTACAGTACCGAATGCCAGCAAGCAGGGCTTCATATTCGGCCTCATTGTTAGAAACCTGGAACTTGAACCGTAGTGCATATTCACATTTGTCTCCTTCAGGAGACTGATAGATAATTCCTGCACCACAGCCGTTCGCAGTGGAGCTCCCGTCCACATACACTTTCCAAACCTGACTAGTATCATCCGGAGCAACCGGCCTTGTCATTTCTACAATAAAGTCAGCGAATGCTTGCCCCTTTATTGCTTTCCTTGGTTCGTAAGTGATTTCCAATCCTTGCATTTCAATTGCCCATTTGAGAATTCGTCCAGAAGACTCCAAGGTTGTTAGAGGCCGCTTGATTGGTTGGTCAGTGTAGACCACTACCGCATGTGCCAAGAAATAGGGTTTCAATTTCTTAATGGCCATGTTAAGAGCGAGACCAAATTTTTCAACCATGGGGTACCGAAGCTCGGCGTTCCTGAGAACATGGCTGATGAAATAGATCGGGAGCTGGGTGCCGTCTCTTTCAGCTAAGAGAACGGCGTTGAGGGCATGATCGAAGACGGCCAAGTACATGAAGAGCTTTTGTTTGGGCAGAGGGCTAACAAGCCTCGGCAAAGAGTGCAGATGAGTTTTTAACTTTTGAAAGGCCGCCTCTGCGTCATCTCCCCATTCAAATTAGTCTTCTTCCTGATTGTCTGGAAGAAGTAGAGACACTTGTCGCCTGACCGACTGAGGAATCTTCCCAAGGCCGCCAGACAACGTGTTAGCTTTTGCACTTCCTTCACAATGCGGGGCGACTGCATGTCGCTGACCGCCTGTATTTTCTCATGGTTGGCCTCTATTCCCCTTTGGTCAATCAGGAATCCGAGAAACTTCGCAGACTCAACACCAAAGACACACTTTTTTGGATTTAGCATGACCTTGTGCCGCCTGAGTGTGGCGAATGTTTCTCGGAGATCAGCAAGGTGACCCGCTTGTTGTTTGGATTTGACTATCATGTCATCAATGTATGCTTCTACATTCCTCCCAATTTGATTAATGAAGACCGTATTAATCATTCGTTGAAAAGTAGCAGGCGCATTCTTCAAACCAAACGGCATCACAGTATAACAAAACAACCCCTGATCAGTGACCAATGCCGTGTTTTCTTGATCTTTTTTCCACAGGGGGATCTGATGAAAGCCTGAATAGGCGTCCATAAAGCTCATCAGGGCATGTCCGGCTGTTGAATAGACCAGACTCTCGATTTTAGGCAATGGATAACCATCCTTCGGACATGCTCTGTTTAGGTCGGTGTAGTCAACACACATCCGCCAAGTTCCATTCGGCTTTTTTACTAACACAACGTTAGCTACCCAGTCGAGGAAGTTGCATGGCCAAATGAACTTGGCGTCCAGCAGCTTTTTAACTTCGGCTGCTGCCGCCTGACTTCTTTCTTCGCCTTGGTTTCTTTTCTTTTGCCGAATGGGCTTCATTTTGGGATCCACGGCGAGTTTGTGGACAGCGAGATCCGGGCTGATGCCAAGCATCTCTTCCACTTCAAAGGCAAAGATGTCCTTGAATTCTTTCAGAAGCTGGTGTAGGCTGTCACCTAGCTTGGCAAATGCAACCGTCCCCACCTTAACAGTCCGCTCTGGCCGAGTGTCGTCCAGAGGGATATCAATGTGTTCACCAATCGGCTGGAGACGGAGGTCGTCTGACCGTTCCCCGGTCAGTGATTGCTATTGCTTCTCTTTTTTGACCGCCACCAGTTGATCAATTTTTCTCTTTTTCTCGGCTGGTGGGGCCGCCTGGTCTTCCCTGATATCATCAAGGTCGATTGTTTGTTTGCCCGGACGGTTGCAGCGACCGCGGGCTTGACGTCCGAGAGGTAACACTCTCGAGCCGTCTTTTGGTCCTCATTAAGGGAACCGACTGTGCCATCATCCCTCTCATACTTGACAAGCATGAGGGCAGGAATAATGACGGCCTTACACTTGTTCAGAGTGGGTCGGCGAAAGATGAGGTTATAAGTGGTGAGCTCTTCAACCACGAGAAAACGAATGGTCATATGACGACCGTTTCCCTTTTGTCCCAGGCGGATGGGCAAGTCTATCCGTGTGACTTGGTGCACGAGTCCTCCCCCGAACCCTACAAGGGTGTGGGAGACCTCCATCATGCTGTCTAGCTTGTACTTGAGATTGGACAAGCATTTGAGGCTGATGAGGTCAGAGGAGCTGCCTGTGTCTATAAAGATTCGACTAACCAGTTGGTTGGCCACTTTGCACTCAATGACCACAGGGTCATCATGCGGCCGACGGACTTTGCCTCTGTCCTTTTCGGTGATGATGACTTCGGGGAAGGCGGATGTGCTTGCCCCCTCTCCCTCTTCAACGGAATGGATCATCTTTTTCAAATGATCCTTGGTGCCCCGAATGGTCGGGCCACCTCCGGCGAATCCGCCTGCTATTGTATATACCGGATCTTCATCGGTTTCGGTACTAACAGTCGGCTGGGGAGTCTTCTTTTTGGACTGCCCCTGATTCGCTTTTGAAGTCACTTTGTACTTCACATAAGACTTCAGCTGTCCTTTGTCGGCCAGACGGTCAAGCTCTCGTTTGAGGCTGAAACAGTCGTTGGTGTCATGGCCGATATCTTCATGGAAATGACAGTGTTTATTTTTGTTCCAATTTTCAACGGAACCCCTCATTGGAGTCGGCTTCTCGAGAGTCAGCCGGTCCTTTATTTCCATCAAGATGGAGCAGCAATCTTTGTGGAACTCGTACCTTGGTACGTACGGTTTCCACTCTTTCTTCTTTTTCTGGGCCGGCTGATCAGAGTTATCAACGGCCCAGACTTGCTTTTTCTTTTTGCTCTCTTCTGGCTTAGGAGCCGGCTGAGCAGGCTGACTCTCTTCAGACCCTTGATATAATCTGTGAAGGCGACCTCATCAGACAGCCCATGGATCTGGATTCTCACCAGATTGAACCGCCTGACATAGGAACGCAAGCCTTCTCTATCTCCCTGCTGCACATTGCCAAGATCAAGGCTTGTCTTTTTGGCAGGGATGTTCATAGAGAAGTTAGAAGCAAACAAGAACGCAAGCGTCTTGAAGCTATTGATGCAACCAGCCGGCAGATTGTCGAACCACTACTGGGCTATGCCCTTCAGGGTGGCTGGAAAACAACGACACCATGCGGCATCATCCAACCCTTGTAAATACATGAGGTGGGTGTATGCTAGCAGGTGGTCTTCAGGGTTGGTAGTCCCATCATAGGTCCCAACTAACACATTTTTAACCTTGGCCGGCTGTTCGGCGTCGGTTATTTCCTTAGAGAAAGCAGAGGGTTGATCTCCAAGGTGTTGCAGCCTAAGCTGCCAGTCCATGGGCTGATAGCCGCATGCCGCCTGTCCTCCAAAGAAGGCAGGTTGGATGTAAGGTTGAGCAGCCGCCTGGTACAATGGCTGAGCCATGTACTGAGCCGGCTAAATTACATGAGGTCCAACTTGAACCCGAGGGCTGCTTGCTGGAGTCTCATGCACAGATTGTGAATACCTCAAGGAGGTAGTCTGGAAGCTGTCATGATAAGTCGACGTTGAGGCCGACTCTGAAATCTCATTCCTCTTCTGCTCGATGTAATGTCGAGCGTCACAGAATGTTTTCTTGCTACCATCCGGCTGAACATGCCGAATGGCTTTTCTTGTACCCGTTTCTGGGAAACGGAGTCTGGTAAGGTCAAACTGAGGCCGAGCCTTCTCCTTAGGGGCAGGATGAGGAGTCGGCTGACGGTCCCTGGCCGATTTCTGCTTGCCCAGCTGGGCTGACTTCTTGGCCGACTCCTCCTTTCCAGGAGTAGCTGACTTCTTGTTGGTGAGTTGTTTAATCTCACCACGGAGACTGCTCACAAGCTTCATGAGCTCGTCTCTGGTTACTGGGTCTGATCCTTCCGCCTGGGTAGGATCAACCGTCTTCTTTGAATGTCCGGCTGGTTTGCTCGGAACATTCTGAGAGTGAGGGCGCTCCCGCTTTTCCTTGCTGTGGATGCGCCTGGAGATGAGAGACCCATCTCTGGCAGTATAGGTTTCAACGTCACCACCGTCACCTGAGTCATGGTCCGATTGGACTAACACTTCTTCCAGAGACCGATTGGTCTCTGGTGGCTGTCTGGTCTCTGGAGGCCGATTGGTTTCCGGAGGCCGATTGGTTTCAGGAATTGGTACAGTTTCCAAAGAGGCCATCTTAGAGGTACTTTCCCCACAGACGGCGCCAAATGTTTCGGGGTTTTTTGAGTCCCTTGGGAGAGTTACAACACTAAGACTGGATGCTCACTTGGACGCCTGTACCTGCAAAACAATGGAGCACCGAGTGGTCGGTGGTCCGCCTCCGAAGCCTAAGTTAGTAAAGGTTCGAAGAGTAAGGTGCGGAATGAAAAGGTTATCTGCTCGGATTCCGAGCTCGGGTGTACTGTTCTCTTGAGAGTGACAGTTCTGACAATGATTAGGAATCACTAAATATTCCTCGTAAGGCGTGTAAAGGTATTGAATGTATTTCACGTGTTCAATGTGTTTGTGTACGTAGCCATAAATGAGGAGGTCATTTCCTATTTATAGGCTTCTCGAAAAGTGTGCACTCTCTAGGGTTTCGTGCCCTAGGGAATGTTCACGAAGCTTTTTGCAGACCTCGAGATTTGGGCCTGAAAGCCGCCAATCCCAGGTCCTTTTATCTGTCTGCCACGTGTCGTTCTCTGGGAGGTCCAAGGTGGCGCCCCTTCTAGTGACACGTGGTGGACTCTGATTGGGCCAACTGGCCTAGGGTATTGTTACCCAAATCATATATTATGCTAGAACAAAGACGACTAATAAACGAGAAGAAATCAAATGTAATAAACAATAGGGCTAGGATCCACATGTAATCATAGCGGATTCAACTAATTGGGAGGTCAAATTGACTAAGTCAAGCAATGTGAGGGAAAATCAATCATGCAACAAAGAGAGCATATCAAGCTATTCTCCTAGAGGTCTAACTGCCGTCAACTATGATAAACTCTAGCTAGGAAACATCACAAGACACCTCAATCGTGTAAATGCAAGCCACAAATCAATGGTCTGTATCAATGTGAACTTACAATGCAATCTAGTGCAACAATCAAAGTTAGCTACTCTTTAATTAATCACACACATGCACATGATCATCAACCAAATTTAATCACATCATCAACTCCATCAATTTTCCCCAATTAGCATTAATCCATTACTCATACATGCTTCACCATTACCCTAGCAAGCAATCTACTCTCTAGCCATTGAAATCAAGATCAAAACAACACTAAGTAACAAATTCATCATGATCAAATTCAACAAACTAAAATCAAATCACAAATCAATCAAACTTCAATCAAACTTGATCATTCAACAAAACAACAAAAGATCAAACAAAAGATTGAATTAAAGAAAAGGAATTTTTACCAACTTGATCAAAGATCAAAGGAAATGAAGAAAGCTTCAATCATAAACAATCCACCATGAAATTAAAAACCTAGAGTTTCTCTCTCAAAAAATCCAACCTTAAGTAATTCTAATTCTATTCTAATTCTTCTCTCTCTAAAAAGAGAAGGAAAAACTATATATAGGAAAGCTACAAAAGAAGAGTTAGTTAGATCGTCCAAAAGAAACCCGAAAAGGCGCGGTCGCATCAAGGGAGAGGCACGGCCGCGGGAAAATAGGTACGGAACAGGGACCCAGGCAGGCACTACTACAAAATTAGCCAAAGAGACCCGTCCAAATTAGCCAAAGAGACTGCCTTAGAGGCGGTCTCTAGCTCAGCGGCCTCTTTGGCAAAGAGACTGCTTTATAGAGGCGGTCTCAAAATTGAAAAAACTGAGACCGCTTATCTAAGATAGGCAGTCTCTTTTTAGGGAAAAAAGAGACCGCCTGTTAAAGATAGGCAGTCTCTTTTTTTAGAAAAAATTTTTAGAAAAAAGAGATCGCCTATTTAATATAGGCAGTCTCTTTTTTGTGAAAGTTGAGACTGCCTATTTAACCTAACAGGTCTCTTATGTCGCATTTAAAATAAAAAAAAAATAGCATATTTAATTTGATTTATGAGATATTAAATCAATAACACTAAAAGAGAATAACAATGCCACATTAATGTTTAACTATGATACAAAGAAATTTAACAAACTTTAATTAAATTCCACTAAAATTATAATACATGAAATCTTGTAATCTACACGTAAAATAATGTCAAACATGTCTCTTAAGTACTCCAATTTCTTCCTCTCTCCTTTGTTTTAAGATCTTGTGTGAAAACTAGCATATCTGTCAAAGAAAAAGCACACAATAAGCAATCATAATAATTGTGAAAACAACCACAAAATTAAACATTTATTTAGAAAACTTAACTGAAAAAATAGACTAATAAAATAAAAAGATAAACTCATTGATAAAAAAAACAAAAAAAAAAACCTCCCCTACCATTGAACAACCCCCCTCCCCTAATCCCCCTGCCATCAGCCCCGCCGGCGACCCCGCTCGATCTAACCCCAGCAATTCAAACCCATATCTATTTAATTTCAATCTTCATCTTCTTCCCTCAAGAAATTGCACAGCCTTAGTGACAAAATTAACAAGCCTAACATTCACTGAAATCCACAAAATCAATAATTCGAAAATAAACACAAACAAAAGAATCCAAAAATCGAAAAAAAAAATTGATCAAACACTCAAATCCTCAGATCCGGCGATAAAAATTCAATTTTCATACTCCATTCTAACATATAACAACCAAAACCATACAACACATTATCCATTAGAATCAATAATCAAATCAAAATTCTAGCAACGAAATTCCACATCAAAATTCTAATTAATCAAATTATAACAAATAGTTCAATATTCAATCGACCTTAGAAGAACCCTAAATCAAACAAAATCATCGATTTAACACTAGATTGTAAAATTGGAATTCGACGATTAAAAAACCAAAACAAAAAAAATAGAAATAAAATATAAAAAATCAAACCTTAGAAACTGCTTCAATAGAGGAGAGAAAGCTGAAAAGCCGCTTCAATGGAGAATTTCAGAGCATACTAGATTCAAGAACACAATAAAGAGAAAACGTACGTTTTTTCCCCTGTATTTTCAGTGTGTATTGCCTTAATCGCTCTTTTGCTATCTTGAATCGCTTCATCATACCTCTCATACTCCGAACAGGGGAGGGTCTATCTGGGAAAGTTAAAGGTGAAGGAAATCCGTTTAAGAGGAGAGGGAGGAGAGAGAAGGAGAGGAAAAGGAAGATGAAGGAGATGGAGATTGAAGGGTGGAGGCGGAAAGAAGCAGTTAGGGTTCCATTTTATTTAATTTTTTTGAGTAAGGGAGACCGGTTAACTCACATACTCGTCTCTCCGGTTTTTAATTTCAAAAAAAAAAAAAAAAAAAAAAACTAAGAGAGACCGGTTATGTTACATAGAGGTCTCTCCCTTTTCAATTTTAAAATAAAAATAGTTAAGAGAGACCGGTTAAGTTACATAGAGGTCTCATCCCTATTATATTTAAAATAAAAAAAAAAAAACTATGAGAAACCTGTTATCTACAATAAATGGTCTCCGTTAAATTTTTATCTCATAACACAATATCAAAGAGACCGGTTATTTGTAACATTGGGTCTCTTAAAACAAAGAGACCGGTCATTTGATTAACCGGTCTCTTATTTCGGGTCTCTTTGAGCATTTTTGTAGTAGTGAGGCGCGGCCGCACCATCTAGGAGCGCGACCGCATCACCTAGGTGCGCAGCCGCACCACCCTCGTGCGCGGCCGCACCTGGAAATAGGGGAAACCTCCTTCTTTTTCCTAGCTCATCCTCGTGCGCTCGTCTTAGTGATGACGATGAACACTAAGGTAGGCAATCTTGAAATGGCTTCTTTGGTGGGTTCATGCCAAAGATGATGCCCCACTACATGCATGCACCGATCTCATGAACTTGCTCCTTGCATTTCTTCAAACTTGAGCTCCAAATGACAAGCAAGAGGCATCCAAAATGATGAGAAATATGAGAGGAAGGCTCGGGAATCCGCGGAACACGATCATAACTTGAAAATACACAAAAACAAGCAAATAAAAGGGAAAAAGATCAAATAAACTAAGAAAAGCACAAAGATAGAAAACTAACTATGTAAAGCACAAACTAAAGAAATAAAGAACAAAACTAAGGAAAACTAAAGAAAAGAGCTATAAAATAGCTTGAATATCATCCTAAAAGAAGCCAAATAAGTGCCATAAATGACACTCATCAGGACCCCCACCCAGATTTGGTCCTAGACCTCAAGGCAATGGTGACAATTCCTATTCTCAACCCTTATCGTCCAAGTCTAATTTGGAAGAGATAATTGAAAACCAAACAAAAATCTCAAACACCTATATGGCGGTGAGCAATAAGAAATTTAATGAGATGATGACACATAAAAAAATTCTTGAGACACAAATCACTCAACTAGCTAACACTTTGAAAGATTGTGCTAGTCCTTCTTCATTACCTTCTCAAGGAGTTGATCCTAAGAAACCTGTTTATTCTATCACCACAAGGAGTGGAAAAGTTCTTGAAGAGAGAGTTTCTAAGGATTGTGAGGAGGATGAGAAGAAGAGTGATTCAAGTGAGGAAAAAGAGAAAGATGTGTCAAAGAGTGTGAGCAAAAGGGAAAGCCATGAGAAAAAGAAGAGTGTTGAGAGAATGCAAGAGGAAGTGAGAAAACCCCACCTTCCATACCCCTAAAAATTTATGAGGAACAAATTGGATGAACAATTTGGGAGGTTCCTTGACATGATGAAGGAGGTCCATCTTTCTATCCCTCTTATCGAAGCCATGACCCAAATGCCTACATATTCTAAATTCCTTAGGATATCTTGAGTGGCAAGAGAGAGTGCAATGAAATAGATTCGGTAGAGCTTGGTGAGTATTGTAGTTCTTTGATTCACAATGACCTACCCAAGAAGATGAAAGATCCGAGTAATTTCTACATTCTTTGCAAAATTAAGAGTAAGTTGTTTGAGAATGCTTTGTGTTTTGGGTGTTTTTGTCCCTTGGGAGAGTTACAACTCGAAGACTGAACCTGCTGGCTCTGTACCTGCAAAAACAACGGAGACACCGGTTGGGTGGTTCTCCGCCTCCAACGCTCAAGTTAGTAACTTGAAGAAGGATAAAAAGTGGGGAATTTAAGGTGGGGATCCGCTTGGATTCCAAGCTCAAGAGTTCTCTGATGAGAGAGAAAACGGGTGTAATAAATGATTGTGAATTGCCCCCAAAATGGGGAAATATCTCCCTATTTATAGGGTCATGGGGAAATGTACCCTTCCCTAGGTCATCTGACCTAAGACAGCTGGGCTGCGCCGCAAAAGCGGTTTTATGGGGAATTGGGCCTTGAAGGCCGCAATTCTGAAGGAGTATCTGGGGAGGCCACGTGTCAACTGGAGATTGGTCAGAGATGACCTGCCAGCCTCTGACACGTGGCAGCCCCTCATTGGCCCAAGTGTCTAGGGTAATAATACCCCAAACATCTGCCCCTCACAGGTGCACGTGGCAGGCCACATGGCGCCTGTGACACGTGTCCACCCATGAGGGGTGAACAGTAAAAAACGGCTCTTTTTTAACGGAGGTGACGGGGATTCCCACCGTTTCACCTCCTATAAATAGGGATTTACCCCCCCCCCCCCCTTCTCTCCTCATCACTTTTCACAAACTGACTTTTTAGAGAGAGAAAGAGATTTTCTTAGAGAGAGGTGCTCTGATCCCGGCTGTGTTCTTTGCAAATTCAAGATCTCCGCGTGCTTTTCAAAATCACCCGGTCACCGGTTACTTGCCGTTTTCAGATTTTCAGAACTTAAAGTAAGGTAACTATCCGTTTCCTTCTCTCAGTTTTCTCCTTTTCTTTTTCTTTTAGCCTATATACATTCATTTTTCAAAATTAAAATGGATTCTCCATTTGCACACACGGCACTGCCTAGGACGCTCAGCCGATCACCAGGGACGGCTGAGTCTAGAACCGGGAGTGCCTTGTTTGGAGTTTCAAGAGTGCTTTGCTCATCTCCGGCTTCTTCCCTCTCTGTGTCTGTGCAGGACACAATGGCTAGAGTCAAACAAACGGCTACCAAGCCCAGACGGCGACGCACTAGGGAAGTGCCCGCAGATGAAGTAGTAAGGGAGGAGGACTGCGAGGGTCCTGAGCAAAGCAACTCTGATGAGGATGCCCCCTCCACTTCTTCTAGAAGTGAATCAAGGGGAGACGGTGAGGAAACCGCCTCCTTTCTAGAGCAACCAAATAACTCAGCCGGCGAAGCAGCTGAGAGAACAGAGGAATCCGGCTCTGATCAAGAGGACCTTGCTGAGGCTTATCGCCAAACAGCAAAGAAAATAATAAATCCGGATCCTACCACTACCCGAATGCGGCAAGGAGATATCTCTCTCCTAGAAAGTCGCTTCTCAACCTTCAAACAACAACATCCATTTGGGAAGGACTGGGATATCCTTGTCCCTCCACGTGACGCTGTACTGGCCTGGGGGGATGACATTGACAATGCAGACAATTATTTTGTCTGCTATGAGGCGGTAATAGAGGCCGGCCTTCGCTTTCCCCTTCACAGAGGCATCCGCAAAATCTTGAAGGGGTACGATTTGGGAGTGTGGCAATTGACTCCAAACTCTTGGGTCAATATTCTGAGCTACATTGTCGCCTGCGAGCTCCAGGATATTGAGCCCAGCTTCACCGTCTTCGCCCACATGCACTACCTGAAGAGTGCCCAAGGCGGACACGGGGCGTGGTATACCATTTCCACGCTCCCGGAATACTTAATGACTTTGGACAAGGTGTCCAAGTGGGGAGGTTGGAAAGACAAATAGTACTTGGTCTCCTCCCCTTCTCTGAAGATGAATAGAATAATTCGGCGCTACAACAAGAAGCCGGCTTTGGTGGGCCAAAAGTGTGTGCGCCCGGCTCTGTCTACCAAAGCCCGGGAGCAAATCATGGAGCCGGAGTTTTTCAAAACAACAACTGAGCCCTTGGGGGATGGGTCTCACATATTTGTTCCAAAAAATTGGATCCCCCATCCGGATTTCTTCACGGACGAGAGATTCTTGTCCGCCTGCGGGTTGAGTCCCATGTTTCCACAGGGTAGATTCACTCACCCACCCGGCGATTTTCCGTCTGCATTTTAATACTTCAATGCCTTTGAACTTTTTCTTGTTCTAATAACTTTTCATGCTTTTCTGCAGAGGAAGCAAGAAGAATGGTTGACCCGGCTAAGACTCCGGCGAAGTCTGCCGCACAACTCCGCAAGGAGAAGGTGCTTGAATTTATGCGTGTCAAGACAAAGGTCGACCCTTCCGGGGGTTTAGTAAGCAGCCGAAAAAGAATGAATGCCAAATATGCTACTAGTCTCTCACCGAGTCCTTCTTGTGGTGCAGATGCTACTTCTGGGCCCCCGGACATGGTGGGGTTCGCAAAGAGGATGGTGAGAACTCTCACCCAGTCGGAGAAGAACTCCGTGCCCAACCGTCATGAGGTCGACTTCGACCAAACTCTGGGGCAGCTGGCTGAGGTAAGTTGGACTTGCCACTTATCTTTTATTTCATTTCATTCTTCTTCTTTTTTTTGCTAAGTGTTTGATTTCCCGGATGACCTTACATAGGTTATGGTCCGGGTGGATGGGCTCCGGGTGCCGTTCCCGAAAAAACAAGATGAGGTAACTGATGGCAAGAAGAGGGCTCAACAAAACCTCAACTCTGCTGAATATGTTCATTATATGTCTGATCTAGCAATTAAAGCAGTGGAGTTGAAACAGGAGGAGCTGGTCAAGACTCTAACAGCTGCCAATGATGCGGCTAACAACTGGATCACTGACCTCGAGCTTCAACTGCTGAATGCCGGCTCGGACCTCAAAACCTTGGAGGGAGCAGACAAAGAAAATGCTGAACTCGGGAAGGAGAACTCTCGGCTGATTGCCGAGATTGTCAGCCTGCAGAACAAGCACAAGGAACAACTCCAGGCTGAGCAGGAACGGATCGTTGCTGAGAACGAGCAGGATAATGAGATCCGCCTCAAGATGGCTTGGCGGCTTCTCTACCTTGAGGTAGACTTTTATGTCTACAAACTTCGGTATGACTACGCCACTGCGGCGTATGATGCCAAGGTTCTTGGGGATCCAGCTCCGCCTCGGTTCAAGGAATGGGTAGCCGAAATGGGCTCTGAGGTTTCAGATACGGAGGAGCCGGACCTACACAATCTAATGGGGGAACAGGGAGATAAGGATATCCAGCCTAAAGAGCCTGTTGTTCCGGAGGAAGTTCCCCCCACAAGCCAAGACCAGCTGGAGCAGCCCACTGAGTAGCTCTCCTCAATTTCTGCGGCAGTATGCCAACCAACCATTTTTTTCTTTTTCTTCAGCTGCAGTATGCCAACTTACTTTGCTTTTCCGGCCTATGTGCCGAGTATGTGATGTAGTTTACCGACTAAGGAGTCGGGTTGACAATTTTTTTTTTAAAAAAAAATCTTCTCTGTATACTGGATGTCTATACGGCTAACAATGATCTCTGGCCTTGGGCCAATTAATTTTATGAAGTATACCGACTCAGTCGGTTTTTCTTATACTTGCACAATTTTTTCAGTTTTTTCACTTTTGCATATATACCTTTGCATATATACTTGTGATTTTGCCTATCTTATGAAAAGCATGCGGCAGGTAAAAATCCGGTTGTCCTTGCCCCTGGACGGCTGTGTGGTTGGTTTCATCTGAAAAGGATTGATTGCCTTGGAAACTTCTATTACTTAAAAGAGTATAAGATGTTTGTAAGACAATCAATCACAATGGTGATTGCCCCAAACCAAGTACACAGCCGGTCAAATAACAAGCGTACAACCTCTGCCCCACACGGTATCGGACCGTCTGGGTATTCCATTATAGCCATTACGCTTAAAAGTTTTGCCCCAATAGGGGGAGTGCGCAACTTGAAAATGAAACAATCCTAAGTAAAACTTGTGACAGTACTCCGGCTGATGTCAGAGGACATTCGGAGTTCCACAGTCTCAGAATATTCTTAGGAAAAGTTCGGGTCAGACGGATATGAGTTGGCTAATCTAGCCGTTCAATCTTTGCCGCCTACATAGGTATGTTAAACAAGCAGGTGGGTTGTTCTCTGAGACGATTGCACCCGGAGGGGTGTCGCTGGACGCCTATATCCTTGTTGAAATAGACGAATTTGTAAAAAAGACAACCATCTGGTCATTGACCTCTGGTCTAGTTGGAGACCGACTGTATAGCCACTAGGCGGTTTTGTACCTAGCTTAAGGATCTGGCCATTGGCCTCGTGTCACTATGGACATTTGATTTTAAATACTAAGTATCAAACTTATTTTGTTATCCGGCCATTGGCCTCAAGTTATTCACACATTAAATTTGCTACTAAACTTTACAATACTTGTATGGGTAAAACCCAGACGGAAATAAAAACACAATAATTGAAACAAAAGCATTTTTCATTAATACTCCTTGTTACAAAAAACTTTACATTACTTAGAAGTAGTACTTTTTCAAGTTATCTACATTCCAAGTTCTGGGCAAGCGTCTACCGTCTGGGGTTTCCAGGCGGTATGTGCCATCCCTAACTTCTTCATAGATCCGGTAGGGGCCTTCCCAATTAGGAGTTAGCTTTCCAAGCTCATTGGCCCTACCGGTTGCCTCCATTTTTCGTAACACAAAATCGTCAACTTTCAAAGGACGTTTGTGTACTCTTTTGTTGTAGGCTCTTGTCATTCTCAGACGGTATATCTCATGTCGTAGGGCAGCATTGCCCCTACGTTCCGCGAGGGAGTCCAAGGCCAACCGCATAGCCTCCCAATTTGCCTCTTCATCATAGAGCATCACTCTGAGCGTAGGCTCATAGTGTTCAATGGGCAAAACGGCTTCAGCACCGTATACCATGAGAAATGGGGTTTCTCCGGTTGACCCCTTGGTAGTTGTCCGGATGGCCCATAGGACATGAATTAACTCTTCATCCCATAACCCACCGACTCTTTCAATTTTCTTTTTGATGCCGTCTGAGATGAGTTTGTTGAATGCCTCAACTTGACCGTTTGCTTGAGGACGGCCAACTGAGGCAAAGTAACTTGAGATCCCTTGATCTCCTAACCAAGTCTTGAGCTGGGGCGTTTCAAACTAAGGGCCGTTGTCAAATACCATAGACATAGGTACCCCAAACCGGGTGATGATGTTCTTCTAGATGAAAGAGATGACATCCTTTGTCTTGATATTCCTAACTGCCTCCGCCTCCACCCACTTGGTGAAATAATCCACAGCCACCAAAATATAGCGCTTTCCGCCTGGTGCAGGCGTATAAGGACCCAAAATGTCCATGCCCCATTTAGCAAATGGGACTAGGCTGTGGATTGCCGTCAGATCAGTAGCCGGGCGATGGATTAGCTTGCCAAACCTTTGGCATTTATTACATCTCTTCACAAACTCTTTGGCTTCTGCCTCAAGGGTAGGCCAAAAATAGTGCCGCCTGGCTCTGACGGCTAGGGACTTGCCGCCTATATGGGAGGCGCAATATCCCGCATGCAACTCTTCGAGAACTTCTTTCCCCTTTTCTGGGGTAACACACTTCAACAAGGGCTTGTGAAATCCAGCCTTGAAGAGTTCTCCGTTTCTCAACTCGAAGTTAGCTGCTCTCTTTTTCATAACGGCTGCCTCCTGAGGTGAATCAGGGAGCGTACCGTCTGCAAGATACGCCCGGATGCCATCCATCCAAGTAGAATTTCGATCCAGAATTCCAATGGGCTCTTCATAAATACTTCTTTTTTCAAGAACTTCCCAAAAGACCGACCGAGGCGAATCATGGCAAGCGGAAGATGCCAGTTTTGACAATGCATCCGCCGGATGGTTATCTGACCGGGGCACTTGATTCAGCCGAAATTCTTCAAGTGTCCCAGCCTCATCTTTGACAGCCTGGAGATATTTGATCATAGCCGGATGAGTTGCTTCATAAGTGCCCTCATACTGGCTAACATCCAACTGAGAATCAGAGTGGGCGTCAATCTTGGTTGCCCCTGCTGCCTTACACATGCGGATTCCGGCTAGCAGGGCTTTATACTCTGCCTCATTATTTGAGGCCTGAAACTTGAACCGTAGTGAATACTCATATTTATCTCCTTCTGGAGATTCACAGACAATGCCTGCACCACAGCCGTTCTTTGTAGAGCTCCCATCTACATACACCTTCCAAACCTGATCAATATTATCTGGAGGAACCGGACGAGTCATTTCAACAATGAAGTCGGCAAACGCCTGACCTTTCACTGCCTTCCTTGGTTCGTAGGTGATTTCAAGACTTTGCATTTCAATAGCCCATTTTAACATTCTTCCGGATGACTCTAGGGTAGACATTGGCCGCTTGAGGGGCTGGTCGGTGTAAATTACAACAAGATGTGCCAGAAAGTATGGCTTCAGCTTTTTGAAGGCCATATATAAAGCAAGACCAAATTTTTCAACCATGGGGTACCGGAGTTCAGCATTTTTTAACACATGGCTAATGAAATATACCGAGAGCTGAGTACCGTCTCGCTCGGCAAGGAGAACAGCACTGAGGGCATGGTCTGAGACGGCTAGGTACATATACAACTTTTCTTTAGGCAAAGAACTGACAAGCCTTGGCAAAGAGTGCAAGTGTTCTTTCAATTTCTGGAAGGCCGCCTCAGCATCATCCCCCATTCAAATCTAGTCTTCTTCCTGATTGCTTGGAAGAAGTAAAGGAATTTGTCACCTGACCGGCTGAGAAACCTCCCAAGGCGGCCAGGCAACCGGTGAGTCTCTGTACTTCCTTAACAGTGCGGGGTGACTTCATGTCAATTACCGCCTGCATCTTCTCAGGGTTAGCCTCTATTCCCCTTTGATCAATCAGGAACCCGAGAAACTTCCAAGACTCAACACCAAAGACGCATTTCTTAGGATTTAACATAACCTTATGCCTCCTGAGTGTGGTGAAGGTTTCTCGGAGATCAGCAAGGTGATCCGCCTGCTGCTTGGATTTGACTATCATGTCATCAATATATGCCTCTACGTTCCTCCCAATTTGATTAATTAAGACTGTATTAATCATCCGTTGGAACGTAGCCGGCGCATTCTTCAAGCCAAACGGCATCACAGTATAACAGAATAACCCCTGATCAGTGACGAAGGCCGTATTTTCTTGATCTTTTTTCCAGAGGGGTATCTGATGGAAGCCGGAATAGGCATCCATGAAACTCATCAAGGCATGACTGGCTGTTGAATTGACTAAACTGTCAATTTTTGGAAGTGGATAACTATCCTTTGGGCATGCCATGTTGAGGTCTGTTTAATCTACACACATCCGCCAGGTACCATTCGGCTTCTTTACAAGCACAACATTTGCCACCTAGTCGGGGAAATTACATGGCCGAATGAACCTGGCATCTAGCAGCTTTTTTACTTCGGCGGCTGCCGCCTGACTTCTTTCCTCGCCGTGATTTTTTTTCTTTTGCCGGATGGGCTTCATTTTTGGATCCACGGCGAGTTTGTGGACAGCGAGATCCGGGCTGATGGCATCTCTTCCACTTCAAAGGCAAAAACGTCTTTGAATTTTTTCAGCAGAAGGTGCAAGTCTGCACCCAGAACAGTATTAGCAACCATCCCAGCCTTAACAGTTCGCTCTAGACGACTGTCATCCAGAGCAAGATCAATACTTTCACCAGCCGGTTGGGGACGGAGCTCCTCTAACCGTTCACCAGTCAGTGATTGCTATTTCTTTTCTTTTTTCACCTCCACCAGCTCTGCATCTTTCCTTTTCTTTCCGGCTGCTGGTGGGGGTGGACTGGCATCCCTGACATTGTCAAGGTCTATTGGTTCTTTCCCTTGGCCGTCTGCGGCCACAGTATCTTTGACGGCTGAGAGATAGCACTCCTGGGCCGTCTTCTGATCCCCGTTCAGGGAACCAACAGAGCCATCATCCCGCTCATACTTGATGAGCATAAGAGATGGGATGATTACCGCCTTGGCTTCGTTGAGGGTTGGCCTCCCAAGAATAATGTCGTAGGCGGTCAACTCCTCAACGACTAAGAATCTAACGACAATATGTCGTCCCTGTCCTTTCTCTCCCAGCCGGATGGGTAAGTCAATTCTTCCGGCTGGATAGACCATCCCACCCCCAAAGCCAACCAAGGGGTGGGTGACCGGATGCATGCTGCTGGTGTTGTATTTCAGCTTCTGCAAGCACAGGAGGCTAATGATGTCCTACGAGCTGCCGGTGTCAATAAGGATGCGTCCAACCAATTGGTTGGCGACCTTACATTCAATGACAACCGGGTCATCATGCGGACCGCGGACGCTGCCCCTGTCCTTCTCAGTAATGAGGACATCCGGGAAGGTGGAGCTGGCAGACGCCTGCTCATCTTCTTTGCCCCGGCTGAGGACTTAGAAATGTAGGCTGGTGGGTAGTCTTGGGGGACTGACCCTTACTTTTCTTCTTTTCCCCGGCTGAGGACTTAGAAATGTAGGACTTCAACATCCCTTTGTCAGCCGGACGGTCCAACGCCCGCTGAAGACTGAAGCATTCGTTGGTGTCATGGCCAACTTCCTCATGGAACTGGCAGTACTTGTTCTTGTTCCGTGACTGGACGGAACTTTTCATTGGATTCGGCTTCTCAATAGACAGCCGGTCCTTTACCTCCATGAAGATGGAGTTGCAGTCTTTGTTAAACTCGTACCGGGGAACGTACGGTTTGAACTCTTTTTTCTTCTTCTAGGATGGCTGCTCAGAATCACTGGCCGCCCAGACTCTTTTCTTTTCTTGCTCTCTTCTTTTTTCTTTGCCGCCTGAGCAGACCGGCTCTCTTTTTGCTGGTCAGACTTTTTGGAGTCCGACTGGCTACCAGGCGTGCAGAGGTCGGTTGCTTGGATATAGCTTTCCGCCTCCCTTAGGGCCGCCTGTAGCGTAAATGCCCCTTTTCTGACAAGGTCGAACTTAAAGGTCGACCCGTCTCTCAGACCCTTAAAGAAGTCTGTAAATGCTACCTCGTCAGACAGGCCCTAGATCTGAATCCTGACCAGGTTGAACCGCCTGACATATGAGCGTAGCCCTTCTCTCTCTCCCTGCTTAATGGTACTCAAGTCTAAACTTGTTTTCTTAGCATGGATATTCATTGAGAAGTTGGTGGCAAACAAGAAGGTTGGCTTCTTAAAGCAATCAATAGATCCGACTGGCAAGTTGCCAAACCATTGTTGGGCAATGCCCTTCAATGTCGCCGGGAAACAACGGCACCAGGTGGCATCGTCCCAACCTTGTAAGCACATTAGGTTGTTATATGCCATCAGGTGGTCTTCCGGGTTGGTGGTACCATCATAAGTACCCACCAACACATTCTTAACCTTGGTCGGCTAGGCCGCCTCGGTTATATTTGTGGCAAAGGCAGACGGTTGTTCGCCAAGCCTCATTAGCCGTAGTTGCCAGTCTAGTGGCTGGACATTGTTATATGCCGCCTGACCTCTGAATGGGGGTGGCTGCAAAAACTGGAGGCCATATTGCCCATACTGCGCCTGGGGTGCGTATGGCATAGACCCTATCATGAGTTGAGGTTCGGTGTTGACGGTTTTACCGCCTATCCGACTCTCACGCAAGGACATGGAGTTCCTTGAAGAAGCTTCTTTGAAGCTGTCTGGAAAGCTTGAGGTAGAAGCTGACTCAGACTGTTGATGTCTCCTTCGATTAATGACATGTCGAGCATCGAAGGTAGACGTCTTGTTGGCCTCCGGCTGGGATTGCCGAGGCTGCCTCTGGGGCATCAGAATTTTATTCCATTCAAGTTTTGCGGCTGCCTTCTCCTTGGGATGAGGAGTTGGCTGCCTGTCCTTTACCGGCTTCTTCTTCTTCCCATCATTGGAAGTCTTTTTAGCCGGCGGACTCTTGCTAGAGCCAGCCTTGTTGTTGTTGATCATTTCCTTGATTTCACCCTTGAAGGAGTTCATGAATTTCATGAGCTCATTCCGGGTGACCGGAGCTTCTCCTCTGGTCTTCCGGGTTTCCCCGTCTGACCTTCCAGGGGGCCGCCTACTTGGACCCGCCAAGTCTTGATTACGCTCCAGTTGATCCCTAGAACGTATGGACTTAGAGATGAGCGAGCCGTTTTTGGTTGTGTAGGTCTCCACATCATTGTCCTCTTCATCTTCCTCCTCAATAAATACCTCCGGCTGAGGCTGAGGCTGAGGAATTTCAAAGCCTGCAGGTTGAATAACCGGTTGTATATTTTCCAGGTTACCCGTCTGAGTAACCGGTTGTAGAGTAATAGAGTTAGAGATTGGTACAGAATCTTGAACCATCTTGAGGTACTCTCCCCATAGACAGCGCCAAATTTTTTGGGTGTTTTTGTCCCTTGGGAGAGTTACAACTCGAAGACTGGTCCTGCAAAAACAACGGAGACACCGGTTGGGTGGTGCTCCGCCTTCAATGCTCAAGTTAGTAACTTGAAGAAGGATAAAAAGTGCGGAATTTAAGGTGGGGATCTGCTTGGATTCCAGGCTCAGGAGTTCTCTGATGAGAGAGAAAATGGGTGTAATAAATGATTGTGAATTTCCCCGAAAATGGGGAAATATCTCCCTATTTATAGGGTCATGGGGAAATGTGCCCTTCCTTAGGTCATCTGACCTAAGACAGCTGGTTTGCACTGCAAAAGCGGTTTTATGGGAAATTGGGCCTTGAAGGCCGCAATTCTGAAGGAGTATCTAGGAAGGCCACGTGTCAGCTAGAGATGGTCAAAGATGACCTGCCAGCCTCTGACCCGTGGCAGCCCCTCATTGGCCCAAGTGTCTAGGGTAAAAGTACCCTAAACACTTTGTGTGACCTAGGTGCTAGTGTTAGCATTATGCCTTACTCGGTCTTTACGAAGCTTAAGCTAGGAGAACATCTTCCTACCAACATGACTTTGCAATTGGCCGATAGATCCATGAAGTTTCCAAAAGGAAGAGTTGAGGATGTTCTACTTAAGATAGGTGGTTTCACAATTCCCATTGATCTTATTGTGCTTGAAATAGAAGAAGATGACCACATTCCTATTATCCTAGGGAGACCATTCTTAGCTACTTCGGGAGCGTTGATTGATGTTAAGGGAGGTCGTATCACATTGAGAGTTGGTAACAAGAAGGAGAGCTTTGAGTCAAAACCGATGCATGAATCCTTGTCCCTTGTGAAAGGAATCAAGAGAGATGATTCCCTTCATTCATTTGATAATGTGTATGTGATTGATTCTTCATCTAACAATGTTCATGAGATTTTTGATGATGTGCTTGTGAGTTTTGATTGCATGAAAGTTAGTGAAGAAAAGAAGGAGCTTTCAAAGGCTAATGACGAAGAGGTAATTGACATTCTGCATTGGTTTGAGCCTTGTCCTCAAGAGGAGAATGATTCCATGGAAGTGGACGGTGTGAAACTGTCTACAAAAACGAACAAGGCTAAGAAGAAGGCAAGAGCTTCTAGAAAGAAGAGAATGAGATTGAATTTGAAGAATGAGAAGGTTGTTTTTTAGATTCAAGCAAGTGAGGTTTCATCAAGCAACAATGAGAGGTTGCTCATGAATGATGAAGAATTTGTGCCTTCCACCACTTTGAAGAAGGTGGTGTCCTTTGACCCTCCATGATTTGGAGGAAGGGTCGAGCTTAGGACCATAAGAAAGCGCTTCCCGAGAGGCAACTCGGAGATTTCTAACTTTTTCTTTTGACTTCTTTTCCTTAATTTTCTTTCTTTTATTTTCTTTTCTTTTACTTGTTTTTCTTTTGGATTTATAGGTTGAATTTTTGGAGTTGGATTAATTCAAGTTGAGCATGAGCAATGGAAAGGTGTTTTGCAGTTTTTGATGTGATTATAATCAATTTCATCGAATTTTGAGGTAAAAGGGTAAGAAATGTTAGTGAGGTATGATAGGAAAATTTGTGCTTAAATGTGAAGAAAGTTTGCACATGGTGGGTTCATTGTGGTGCTATCACTATTTTGGGATTTTGAACCCATTGTCAACTTAATTTGAAAATGCCACTTTTGGTGGGTTCAATAGCCCCGGGATGGTATTTATCGAAGAGTCCACACAATAAACGCACCAGGAGCAAAAACATAAGGAAGCCTAGTTGGCGCGGGCGCGCTGCCAAGCTGTACGGCCGCGCACCCCAACCGAGCCCTTTTATTTTTCTTTCTTCTTCCTTCTTTTCCCTCATTCCCTCATTTCCTCATATTTCTCACGAGCACACCCTTCACCCTCATCTCAAAACCGCACCAAAACCCTTACTCCCTTTCATCAAATTTCACTCAAAAGCCTCCAAATTTCCATCAAAATCATCAAATCCTCTTACATTTCTTCCATTTTTAACAAATTCATACTACGTTTCACCCATAACAACCACCATTCTCTCTCCTCCATTGTTGAAGCTAATTTAGGGCTTTTCGTGTGGGTGGAAATTGGTGGCTAAAACTTGCTCTAACTTGCTTCTTGTATGGTATAATCATCTTCTCTTACTCTTAATTGCTTTATTATACCATATAATTGCATGTTTTAGGTAGTTCACGATAGTGAATAGTAGTAGTATGTAATTTGGTGATTTTGATCATTGAAATTGGATTTTGGTTGTTTAATTGCGTTGTTTGATGATTGACTATTGCTTACATTGTGTTGTTCGTTGATTGTGTAGCTAATTTGTGCAAGTTTGTTGTGGTTTTGGTGAAATTGGTTTTTGGTAGTATTGGTGGATTTGTGGTCTGTCGAACCACGGTGTGATTAAGGTGTGATTGGTGATTTGAAGTGTTTAAGGAGTTGAATTTGTGAATTGGTATTGATTGTTTGGGTAATTCATCATGTCTAAATACTTGAAAGCCAACACCTCCAAAACCAAGAAAAGGAAATCAAATATCTCCATTGAAGAACCATCACCTTCACCCTTAAACACATCCTCCCCTCAATCTCAAAACCTTGAACCTCTTCCTATTCCCAAAACACGTTTTACCGACAAAGCCAACAAACCTTTATGGAAAAAATTTCAAGAAAGAACGAACCTTCAAGACCTCACGGCAGTACCATCAATTTAGCATGATAAAATTGGGTATTGATGAAGATTTGTGGGTTCTATTCGACAATCTTGGCTTTGGGCCTCATGCTAACAAGAGCTACTGGACTTACCTTGAGCTTACTTGGGAGTTTCTAGCCTCTTTGAGTATGACTCCCAATGGTGATAGAGAGTATGAAATCTCTTTCCGGCTCTTCAATGAGGTTCGTGTCATGTCCTTGGCCGAGTTCAATATGGCCTTGAATTTCAATCCTCATGCGGACCTTTTCTTCTCTGATCGCGAGCATGAGTTCTTGGATGGTTTTTCTCCGGATGCCTTTTGGCATACTATCTCGGGTCTAAACAAGTTTGCTTCTCGTAACTCCCTAGCTAGCGACATTTATCAACCTTGCATGAGAGTGCTTCATCGGCTTTTGGGGTACACGGTGTTCCCTAAACAAGATTTGGGCAAGTTGTCACTTCCCGAGTTAAGAGCTCTATGGATTGCTACTAGGGAGGAGTATAGGGGTCGGTTAAACCTCAGGCTGATTTTCTTGAAAAATTGCTTGGACATGAGGGGTACCCAGTGGGGTAAGATTCCGTGTAGGAGCATGATCACACGGTTGGCTACGAAGTTTGGGTATGAGAGATACCTTCTTTCTTGCACTCTGGTAGGGGATCTCAACTCCCTCTACCTTGATACCCGACAATAGAAGCAAGTCAACTTCCTAGCCAAGGATGAAAATAATGAAGTCTTTGATTGGCTCCGAAGGGGTAACCCTTGGTGCTATCTTCCAAACCCCTCTCTCTCTCTTCTCTTCACCGGCATGCCCTTGATGTATGGTTTGTGCCCTCTAGTAATCGAATCCTCGGGGAAGAGGAAGATGTGGTTGATGAGGAAAGGCAAGTCCGTGAACATCAACAACAACAACAACTTTTTCAACAAGAAGAACCACAACAACAACAACATCAAGATCAACAACACCAATATGTCAACTCTGACTTGGATGCTCTTAGTGCCCTAATGAGGGGCATGCAAATCCGATTGGAGGGCATGTATGATCAAGGTTTTGAGGCCCTCTACACTCAAATGAAGGGGATCTTGGAGATGCAACAAGGTATATTTCTCCAACAACAACTCTATGATGCGGGTGTTAACCGGGGAGACATCACTCCCCCGGTTAACTACCCATATTTTCCACCCCAATTAGGTCCTATACCTTCTTATGGGGATGATGGGGTACCTACGTACCCATATTGGCAAGGACCTCCGGGGTCCATTACCGAGCCTCGCTCATTCCCCGATGAGCATGGTAACTATGATTACCATGCTCTCGGCGGGAGCGATTATAGGGGTGATCCTAACTACCCCTATGTACACCCCGATCACCCACTACCGCTCGCTTTGCCCAAGAAATTTACTCCTCTTGCCCCTTGGCAACAAGAAAACTTCAAAGGGCATTATGGTTGGCCATCTGGGTTCACCGGAGGGTAGGATCCTTATGATCCCTTATCCTTCGATGACCACGATGGCGCCGAGCTGAGTGGTAGTGATGATGGTTCCTAGTTCCCTCTTTTTGTGCCTTTTGCCTCCATCCCCTTATCTTATGTGTGCTTGCTTTATATTGATGGGATGTTGAGATGTATTTGTGATTATCTTGGGGGAACTTTACTTTTCTTAGGGGTGTGTCTCAGTAGCCAATTTGTTTTTGAGCTTGCCTTGTTTTGCTTTGCCTTTTAGTGTGTTGGTATCTTTCTTGATCTCTTTTGGGTGTTGTTTGCTTTTCATGCCTATTTCTATCATTTTTTATCTTGTTGTTGTGATGACTTCTATTTGATGATGCTTGTTGTTGCTCCCTCAAATCCAAAGCCCTAAAATCCAAAACCCTCAAATCCAAATCCCATTGAATCCAAATTTTGTAGCTTAGTGTTAGTTGTTAGTTTTATGAGTAGTTTCCTTTAGTTTTCTTGTTTTGTAGCTTATTTGTTGATAGTTTGTTTCTTTTCCTTTCTTGTTAGTTTAGTTTAGCTTATTTTTGCTTTTTTAGTTTCTTTCCTTTTTACTTTGCTTTCTTTTATTTTGCTTTGAAGTTACTAACCGTTTTCTTTGTCTATAGTTCTATTTTCTATTTTTGTTTTCACGTGGCTTTGATGTTGATGCTATGATTTTTTGGAGCTTGATAAGGTGGTTGGTTCTTCACCTCTTTATTTTGGCATTGCTTGGAAGCCCGGTGAGATCATTCTTATTTTCTTTCTTTTATTCATTTTTCTTTCTTGGATGCATAGAATAGGATTAGTTTTAGGAGAACTTGAATGGTTCGAGGATGTATGCATATAACACCTAGAGTGTTTGGGATCTTTGGCGATGTTGTCATTTGATCACTTGTATGATGATTGGGAATTATGTGTTTTGCTTGCATCTTTGCTCTTTTCTTTATTTCTCCTACTTTTCCTTTATCTTTGTCTCCATGTTTTCTTTATTTTTCTTTCTTTTCCTTTCCTTTCCTTTTCTTTTCTTTTCCTTTCTTTTTTATTTTGGTTTGTGTATAGTTTTTGAGATTTTTTCATTTTTTTTCTCTTATGAATTGGACAATATACAATGAACTTTTGCTTTTGAATAATCACCTTCCTAGGTTTTAATGGTATGCACTGTTTGAGAATATGTTCGGTTGATTCTAGGATGACATATGCTAAGGTATTGTGTTTAAGAACTAGGAGGATCATGAAACTGGATTCTACTTGTTTATGGCATGTTTGGTAGTTTCTCCCTATAGTTGATTTGATACCAATAGTGAGTTTTTGCTATATCCGTGTGAGGTTCATAGTTTTTCAAGCCTTCAACATTATTTGCATGAGCGGCATGGATCCTTGACTATTGCGGAGCCAATCTAGAATCTTGACTCATATCTCTTAAGACCGAGACCGAACCATCTAGGAATGACAAAGGCATATTTTCAGGGTGGTAATTTTTCTTTTCTAGGATAGTATTCATCATTTTTGTTCTTTTTGGGTTTACATTTGCCTACTTGCTAACCATTTGTGCCTTTACCCTTCTTTTCAAGCCACATCTTTAGATTCTTGAGCCTTTTGTTTCTTTTTGTTCCATCTCTGTTTTTTGTGAAGCAAATGATCATATTTTGGAGTTTGTGGTTTGATAGTATGGATATTGGTTCAAAATGAAAGCAAGATTGTGTTTTGTGTATATTTTGTGAATAATGGCAAGTGAATAAATGAAAAAGCCGTCCAAAGTTAAAAAAGGCAAGGACATTTTTATGCAAAGTTGTAAAATCCGTCCATAGTTAAAAGAGGCGAGGACAATTGTTATGAAAAACGAAAAAAAACAAAAAAAAAAGTGAAAAATGAGAAAATCCAAAAATATTTTGATGTATTCTTTTCTCCTTCTAAGAATTGAGGACAATGCTTCATTTAAGCTTGGGGGAGAAGCGTTTACGCTTTTGTATATATGTTTGTGAGTATAGCTTTGAATAAGCTTGAGGGTGTTAGTTTGTTTTTGTTTGGTGATTGCTTGATTATGGTGTTGAGGATTGATCACCCTTTGCTTCACAATTAGGTATACCACCAAATTTTAAATTTTAGCTTACCCTCTTCTTGCGTTATAACCTTGGGGAAAGACCTTTCGACCTAGAGGTTGAGTCACTTTCCGGTGGAGGGAAATATGAGTTATAGCCTCAGGGGAGGGGATGCATAGTCAAGATGTCGAGTAGCCTAAAAATTTCTCTTTTCCGGTTCCTTCGAGGAACCATTGAGATGCTCACTAGAGGGAGATTTGAGACTAGTAGGGAGAACGCGGTAAGATTGAACGGGATGAAAGTGGAGTGTGATACCTAGTTCTCTATGCTTAGCATATTCTATGTTTCAATCAACCTTAGATATCTTGGAACGTGCATACCTGTAGGGAATATTTCAATCATTATAACCCCAAGCTTGAACCCCACTGTGATTATACACTAAAGTATGGTGGCGTTCTAAAGGGAAGAAAGCTAGAGCAAAAGAGTCGCCAACAAGTTTTAGGAACTTGTAAACCCAAAACGATCCAGGAGATCGTCAACTCCATAAGCTCTTGAACCAAATAGGGTTCGGGGATGATGGTACGAATCCAATCTACAAAAGAAAGGACCCGCCCTATAAAATGGCCTCTACTTTGTTCTGCTCGTATTCATGTGGGCTTTTCGACTAACATGCAAAACATTATATTTACCCTAAACCTGTTTATCTATGTTGGTTGAATATTAATGCACAAATAAACTATTATTGGCGATCGCTTGAATTAAAATCATATTAGCCTAAACCAAATTATTAATTATCTTATTAAGCGTGATTTCAAGTACAAATTCTCTTTAAACAAGCATAAAAGGCGTGATCAAGCAATAACAATAAAATAAATATCAAGCAACATAAGCATAATAAATATAATAATAATAATCATAATCATAATCATAATCAAGAGCATGTTAATAATAAAGCTTAAATACAATAGCAAGATCCTAGGCATGATACTAACAAGATTAATAACAAACCCAAGCATGTCACTAAGCAATAAAGATCAAAGCTTTAAACCTAACATGGTACTAACATGCTAACATGATATTAGAAAGAATAAAAGACACCCTAAACATGATTCTAGAAAGCAATAAAAACATCCTAACATGATACTAGGAATATTAAACAATAATAAACATGCTTTCTACGTACATTGAAAGAGAGTAATAAGATTACATACTTTGAAGCCTCGTACCTCTTTCTAATAACAAAATACACAAGTTAGTAAACTTCAATGAAAATAATAAAGAATAATTAAATAATTAAATTAAATTAAATAAATTGAAAATAGAGAGATAAAAAGTTTAGACTGGATTTGGGACCAAACCCTCAGAAAAGTATAAACCTTTCACGTCTAGGGCGAAGGCAACTTCGAACTTGGCTAGGTGTTTCTAGATCTTGCGAATGCGGTATTGTGTTTGTAAAAGGCTAGTTTAGAAAGAGAGAGAAAGAAAGCATATATTGCTCAAGAGAGAATAGAGAGAATTGGGTGATTGTTGATGAGAGTTGATGAATAAAAACAGAGGTCGAGGACCCTATTTATAGGAAAATAGTCCGGAAACTCTGTCGCTAACAAACCGACCTTGTCGCCAGAAATTCATCTTGTCGCCAGGCGACAGACTTGTCGTTTAGCGATAGACTTGTCGTTTGGCGACAAAAACAGTTTTTGCGGATTTTGTTTTTATCATATCTTTTGATCCAAAAGTGTAAATAAATCATATAATATGTCGTTGGAAAGCTCTTGAAGTCTACTTTCTAATGCAATTAGAATCAGATTAAAATATTTTGTATATAAAAAGATATGGCCGAAATAGTGGAAGGGTGTCAGTTTTGGATAGAGTTTCGTATTCCTTTCATATCTTTTTCGTTAGAGCTCGGATTAAATATTATAATATATCATTGGAAAGATAATTTCAAGATCTATCCAAGCATATAAAATTTGGATAAAAAATATAAGGCACGAAAATAATATCTTACTGTCTTTGAACAACTTTAAATTCAAATAGAATTAGGACTTTAAAAAAGGAAAGTTTTTATTTAAATCAAATTCCATGATCTTATCTTTTCAAAAAAGGATAATTAAGATATTTTAGAAACTTATAGAAGCTTCTAATCAATCCTAATTAGTTTAGGAATAGGATTAAACCCTTGGACCCTCCTCATGATCATTGGGTCGTAGGTAAAATCCGGTTTGGGCCCAGTTTAGTATTTTGGCCATAACTTCCTCATTATTCATCGGAATTGGGCTTATAATATATCGTTGGAAAGCTCTTTTCAAGCCCCATCCAACTACACTATTATTGGACCTTTATCATGGACCAAAATAAACTGGATTGGTTATTTTTAATAAATAGAGTTATTTTCAAAAACAAAGAGAAGAGAATTAAAACGCAACACTTGACTTTTCCACACTTTCACCTCATTCGATTATGGTTCGACGCGAAAGGAATTCATCGCTGGGTTTGGTTTTGGGGAGACACAAATGGGTGTCTACAATACCCTTGTTACTTGACAAGTGTTTATTCACTTGAATTGTAGTTACTTTGTAATGTCCAAATTCGTAAAGGTTTCATTTTTCATTTCCTTTTCTTTTCTTTCTTTTATTTCTTTTTATGTTTTTCCTCATGTATGATTATGGGAGTTGTAGGTTAAGCTCTTAGGAAACCTTTACGAGACCTCACTCGTCCTCATAGGCGACTTTGAGGTTTAGAGGGCTTGTTGTAGCTAAAAAACAACCGTGATTCCTACGACAGTGAGTCTTAGTGTATATTCCCATCTTGAGTCTTTCTTTTTCTTATTGAATAAGAATTTCATCCTTATTCTTTCTTGCTTTGTTTTGCTCGAGAACGAGCAAAAGTTTAGCTTGGGGGAATTTGATGAGTGTCATTCATGGCACCCATTTGATTCTCTTTAGGATGAATTTCATGCTATTTTATAGCTATATTCCTTAGTTTTCCTTTATTTTTTGTTCTTTATTTCTTTAGTTTGCATTTCTTTGGTTGATTTTATATTTTTATGCACTTCTTGGTTTATTTTGCCTTTTTCTCTTTTATTTGCTTGTTTTCGTTCATTTTTCAGGTTGAGATCGTGATCCAAGGATTTCCGAGTTTCCTTCCCTCATTTCACATCATTTTAGATGCCTCTCGCCCACCATTTGAGGTTCAGGCTTGAAGAAACGCAAGGTTCAAATGTCCAATTGGTACATTAATGCGGTGGGGGCACCATTTTTGGTGTTAAATCCACCGTGGAGGCCATTTCAAGACTGCCACATTTCGTGTTCAAGAACACCATCAAGTGGAGCGCACGAGGCTGAGAAAGATCGAAGAGAGGAAAGGGTGTCCTGCTCTCAGGCGCGGCCGCGCAGCATGGTGGCGCGGCCGCGCAGCCTGGTGGCGCGGGTGCGCCTCCATGGGTCTCTGTTCTGTACCCATTTTTGAGCGGTCGCGCTTCCTCCATGCATAGGCCGTGCCTTTCCAAGTCTTTTTGGGACAATTTAACCAATTTTTTCTTAGTTAATTTTACTATATATAGATTTTCCTTCTATTTTTAGAGAGAGAATTACTTGTAGAATCAATTGTAGAATTCATTAGAGAATTTGTAGAGAGAGAAAGAGTAGATTTGTAGAGAGAGAAACTCTTGATTGATGATTGAATATTGATGATTCTAAGCAATTTTTACTTTGATTTGAAGCAAGTTTGTAAGGATTTCTTTTACTTTAATGCAATTTTTAGTTCTTGATTTCATTAGTTTTGTTGATTTTTCAAGTTTGATTGATTTTTGATTGATTTTAGTTTGATTAATATGATGATGATGAATTTGTTGTTTAGCTTAGTTTTGATCTTAATTTCCTTGGATAGTAAGTAGTTTACTTGCTAGGGTGATGGTGAAGCATATATGAGTAATGGATTGGTGTTAACTGGGGGAAATTGATGGAGTTGATGATGTGATTATTTGGTTGATTGATTATGTGCATGTGTGTGATTGATTGAAGAGTAGCTAACTTTGATTGATGCACTAGATTGCATTGTAGGTTCACATTGATACGGACCATTGATTTGTGTCCTACATTTGTCGATTGAGTTGGTTTGTGAAGTTCCTAGCTAGAGCCTCTCGTAGTTGACGCTAGTTTGACCTCTAGGAGATTAACCTATCATACTCTTTTGATTGCATGATTGATTTTCCCTCGCATCACTCGACTTAGTCAATTCCATTCCCAATTAGCTATTTCCATTGCAAGTATATGTAGATCCTAAACCCTAGTGCTTGATATATTTGATTTCCACTTGTTATTTTAGTTGTTTAGAGTATACACACACCCCTACCTTTGTTTCCGAAATAGCTTGACTTAGGCAATAGCAATTAACTCCCATTCCTTAGTGGTTCCACCCTCAACTTACCTTTATACTAGTATATGGGTGTGTTGAGTGATATAAATTTTGTTTTGACCTAGAGACGATTAATTCAACGACCTAGTCCATTCCCTAGTCAATCTAGGATTTCAGCTATAAAGGAGGTTGACATTGGGTTGTCTGGAGGGATTGACTTTGCCCTCAAACCGACATATGTGCTACTTTATTCCTGGCATCGTGATCACGATGTTTGTGTTAACTTGACAGGGTCTTCTCTTTTGACACATTCCTGAACGGGTTGTGGCTGATGCGGCTCATCAAAAGTGGGTCAAGTACGAATTCAGTTGTCGGGCAATTGGATATGGCTTCCTTCCTTTCTCTTTATCTTCACTTGGGGATTTAGAGAAGGAGGCGATTGCATAGCTAAAGCGGATTTAGAAGTTCTCAAAGACTCAAGATATTGGGGCACGTGTTGCTGCTCATATCTTCACTAGAATAGGATTTGCAATAGCTAGAGGAGTGGGGCCTAGATTGTATCCCGGCTTCCCACTAATTTTTTGTAGGTTGTATGACTTTGTATGTTTTTAAGGTATAATAATAATAACAACAACAACAACAACAACAACAACAATAACAATAATAATAATAATAATCTGGGTCTTTGTTTCCTTTTTTTCATTTTTGGATATTTTCCTCTTTTATTTTTATTTTTTTTTTTTGTTTTTTTGCCTTTGTTTTTTTTCAATATTTAATAGTCAAACTATTACAGTAAATTAATTTCACAGGCATTAATTAACATGAAAATAAAAATTTAAACAAACAAAAAAAAAAGGTTTTTCTACATGATACCCCCAAATTATTACGTTTTCTATATTGTGTCCTTCTAAATCCAAACTTATACACGGTGCCCACAAGTTTTATGTATTGTTTTATATATGCCCTTCATAAGCTATTTTGTTAACAGTAATTAACTTGTGGTTAAGTTAACCACCCACCTTATTAGTTAATTACTAGTACTTAAATTTAAAGGACATAAAATACAAAATTAAAACCCCATTCTCACGCGCCCTGTTTTTATTGAGAATGGTTATCTCATTAAATTCCCGATTGTTATGAACCCTAAGATTTTTGCTCAAAAATTCGAATCTAATAACGATCGATTGATATATACAATAACAAATCCAGAATTCTTCTTTGCTTTATTTCGATCAGAATTTTGGTGTTCTTTTATTTTGTTTTTTTAAAATTTTTTATTTTTTTTAATTTTTTTTGAAACCGGAATTTTGGTGTTCTTAGTTCAGAAAGGTATGATTGAACAACATTTTTCATCCTAAATTGATAATTAATTTCTTGTTATTTTACGTGTACAATAATTAAAAATGATTACATTAACTAAAAGGGTTGGTAAATTTCATACTAGTTGTTCGTTGTTGAGTTGATTGTCCAATTAATCAATCAAATGTATATTTTGATGCTATGCCATGCCATGTCATCTAATGATTTTACTTCCACAACAAAATAACCAGATACTAATGATGAATTATATTGCTTATTCACCCCTTCTTGAAATTGCGATTCGTAGAATACACCTTCAATTTCGCATGTTTTGGTATCTTGCAATTACATTTAAGTCAATTTGACATCGGAGAATGACATATTGGTTCTGAATTGGAGGGCTTTATGGGGGAGAGATTTCTGGGTTTTAATGGGGAAGGTTGCGAGTTAAAAATTGGTTGAGGTGAGGTTGTTTGCTAATTCGTTGTTGTAGAATTCAGATTTCAATTAGTGATGAGAAGATTGAGAAAGTTTAGAGAAAAAGAGTTCATTTTATCAATGTTTATTATGGAGAAGAAGAAAGAAGCTAACAATGGTGGAAGATCGTGAGTTTGGGGGAAGTATAACCACATTATCTTATGAAGTTATAATAACATATTACTAACCTCTTTTTAAAAAAAAATAATATAAAATAAAAAGGGAAAAAATATATTGCTAACCATAGTTAGTAGTCAATTATAAGTGTTTTAACATTTATTAACTTAATGAATGATTAAAAGTAATTAAGTTAATTAAACTAGTGAACACCGTAATAAAGTTTGGATTTAGAAGGGCACAACATAAAAAACCACAATAATTTAGAGGTATAGAAAATTCAAAAAAAAAATTATTGCATTTAAAAAATAACAGAGGTAGTAGAGCTACACACTCTGTCCCCTTTTACATGATTTGATTCAAATTATGCACATAACTGGGTAGAAAAGTCTTGGCTGACCACGGCCAAGCTAGCCAAATTGTATTTCGGCACCTTTATTGGCTTTATATATATATATAATACTTGTATATATGATCTTCATCTCAACAGATTATTATACATACCGTCAAACTATTACAACACATTTTACTAGAAATAATGGATGAAAATTTGCTACTTTATGCTGCTATACTCTTAGTCTCTTACATATTAACAAAACAAATATTACACAAGTTTCAGAATCATCCACCCACACCCTTTCCAACCATACCAATCTTAGGCCATCTCTACCTCCTAAAGAACCCTGCCCAAATCCACCGGACCCTAGTTAAGGTCTCGGACCGCTACGGTCCGGTGGTCCAACTCTGGCTCGGCTTTCGCCGAACTCTCCTAGTCTCGTCAGCATCAGCTGCCGAGGACTGTCTTCACCACAACGACATCATCTTTGCCAACCGGCCTCGCCTCATAGGTGCCAAGATCCTAGGATATGACTACACCACCATTCTGTGGGCCCCATACGGTCCACTATGGCGTAATCACCGTAGGATCGCGGCAACTGAAATATTATCCCCTCATCGGCTTCATTTGTTGGCTGATATACGAGCCGAGGAAGTACGATCACTCGTTAAGCGCATCAATGATCATGCAGCCGAAGGCCGGGATAATACAATTATAGAG
Organism: Chenopodium album; assembly: GCF_948465745.1. NCBI lineage: Eukaryota > Viridiplantae > Streptophyta > Magnoliopsida > Caryophyllales > Amaranthaceae > Chenopodium > Chenopodium album. Next base: position 29,970,265 of record NC_137858.1, on the reverse strand, counting down.
ATTAAGCCGGCTCTCCTCGAGCTTACGAATAATATCATGATGAGGATGATTGCAGGGAAGAGGATATACGGCGAGGCGGTAGAGACCGAGGAAGGGGAGAGATTTAAGATGTTAAAGGAGTTGTTGGCCATTGGTGGTGCGTCGGTGCAGGAGATTTATTCCCGTTTTTTAAATATTTGGGGTTGAATAAGGCAGCTGAGAAAAGATGTAAGGCAGTATTTGTGAAATTTGATAAGTTTTTACAAGAATTGGTGGATGAACAACGAGGTAATTAATAGAGGAAAATGATAATGGTGATGATAGTAAGATTAACGACAAGAAAAAGAATTTGATTCAGGTTTTGCTTGGACTTCAGAGTACTGATCCTTCTTATTTTACTGATGATATCATCAAAGGTCTTGTTCAGGTATGAATCTATGACTACTCTTTTTCCTGCCTACTTTTGAATTTTCTCAAATGTTTAGTACTCCCTCCGTCCCTTTATTACATGCCTGTATTCCTTTTTGAGGTGACCAAAATTAAGTGTCTATTTCTATTTATAAGTTGTACTTTTTGCCAATATTATTCTTGTTTTGATGATTTGTCATCAATTTTCTTTTTCTTTATTGTACTTTACATCAATTCCCAATACTTTCTCTCTCCTAATTTTCAATCACTTTTTCTTTCTCTCTATCTCTCTCTAACCCCACATGCATATTTGTACTCCCAATTTTTAGTTTTAAGGAATCTTTAACTTTCTTAATTCCCGTGCAAAATGAGGAATAGGCATGTAATAAAGGGACGGAGGGAGTATCATTATTGTAGTGGGGTCTCATATGGCCTTATGAAAAATAATTATTGGACTTATAGTACGGTATTATTGGACTTATTATAAATAGGTAGGCCCATTCGTTCAATTAATAAGGTACTATTTGGCAACAATATGAAAATATGTGTTACATGTACTCTTCATTTCACTTCAAGTATCTGTGTTGAGTTTTTTCGACACGGATAATCTGTGTCTGATATAGGTATGACACTTGGATACTTTACTTTTATTTCAAAATTATGAAATTTTTTTAACATAATAGCCGAGTTGGATGCTTGGACATGTACCTATGCGGATGTGCTGGACAAGACCTAGGCAACCAAGTCCAGGAAACATAGATGAAAATGATGTGAAACGGACAAGTTAGGTGGAATCACAAGGTAATAGATGAAACAACCGATTAGATAATGAAATTTTATAATTATTTGATTGGCATATGGGATGTTTAGTAGAATTCAAATTTTTAAGTAGCAAATACAAATACCGTAATTAACTTATTTAAATTTTAAAGTAGAAATGGTTTAGATAGATAATACAGAGTACAAAACTTTGAACATCTTATTTTGATATAGTGGTCAAAATAACATCACACAAGGCAATATGCAACTTTTTCTAACATCTTTAATATTAATTTACTCAATTTTACCAGATATTATTGTTAACCGGGACAGAAACATCATCAAGCACAATTGAATGGGCAGTAGCATTGTTACTAAAACATCCTGAATGTTATAGCAAAGTAAAGAAAGAAATTGATGAGCACGTAGGACGTGATCGCTTGATTGAAGAACAAGACCTTCAATATCTTCCTTATCTTCATTGCATAATAAACGAGACACTACGAATGTACCCTGTCGCGCCCATTCTACCACCACACGAGTCCTCGGAAGATTGTGTTGTTGGAGGGTATCACACAGGGCCGTATCTGGCCCGGGGCAGCCGGGGCAGCCGCCCAGGGCCCCAAAATCCGAAGCCCATATATGTATTAAACACACACAAAAAAACATAAAATAAAAAATACAATCCGTAATTAATTATGCAGCATTTTCACTTGCCAGTTAATCAATTCATTGATTTCATTCCCTTTAATACTCCGTAATCCTCTCACATTAATATTCTTCCTTGAAAATAGCTCCTCCATTTTGGGAAGTTGAAATTGCCAAATTAATTTCCCTAATCTAACCAAATTTCAATTATTTATATCTTTACCTTTATTTTTCTGATTTTTTGAACTTCCTTCACAACTTAATTCTCAAAAGTTGATTTCTTCCGTAAATGTTTTTTGCAATCAATTTTCAATGGGATTTTCCTACGAGTACGAATTTTCCTATAAAATTTTACTCTATCAATTTTCTTAAACACTTTTTTCCATTTGTTTCTATAATTTTTTCACCAGTTTTATAAATTTAGGCAGCAGCCATTAATTATCCTAAAATCATTGATAAATTCTTTCATTTTTTTTTTCAGAAATTAAAAGTTTTAATTTTAGATGAAATTATACATGTATACGAATTATAATGTTTGATTTATAATAAATTATCAATGTGTCAGATTTATATTTTCTTTGAATTATGATGTATGATTTTGAATTATCAAATTGTCAAATGTTGCTTACGGGCTTACTGCTCTACCGCTTCTACATGAATTTTTAGTAATATGCTTTTTTATAAATTAAACGTATTATTCAATTATACTGAATTTATGTTATTGTACTTAAAATTTCATAGCATTGGATTAAGTATTACAGTACTCCGTACTGAATAGTTAAATTTTTTTTGCATACCCAATTTTTTCCTTCAACAAATTCAATCGTTAGTTAATTAGGGCCCCATTTTTTTTTCCCGCCCCTAGGCCACCACAATCTCAGAAACGGGCCTGGTATCACATTCCTAAAGGCACCATGCTAACTTTAAATTTATGGGCCATTCAAAATGACCCTAATGTTTGGGATGAACCAAGTAAATTTAAGCCTGAGACCTGAGAGATTTGAAAATGTTGAAGGTGATCGAGTTGGATACCAGTTCATGCCCTTTGGCTCAGGGCGGAGAGCATGTCCTGGTGAGAACATGGCAACACGAGTCGTCGGATTTACTTTGGGGTCTCTAATACAGTGCTTTGAATGGGAGAGTGGTGAGGAAGAAGTAGACTTTGAAGAAAAGGTTGGAGTTAGTATGTGGAAAGCCAAGCCTTTGCAAGCCAAGTTTAAGCCTCACAAAGATATGATTGAGTTACTTTCTCAAATCTAAATAATAATAATGTAGGTTTTGTGTCGCGTAGAATTCTATCATGCTTGAATAAAGATTAGCTTGTTAGTGTTATATAATTACCTTCAGCAACAAAAAAAAAAAAAAAAATGTATACATACTAACTTGAACAAATTCCTCATGCTTGTAATGTTTACTAATAATTCATAAAAGAAACTTTACTTTTGAGTTTTGACATAAAATTTTTTTTTATAAATTAAACGTCATAAGCATAAGATAAGAAACATTAACGCACCAATGACAGAATTTCAACAAGAATAATATTGACTTTTTTTTTTTTTTTTTTGAAACTAATAATATTGACTATATACATAAAACCTTCAATGTCATTTTGATCTGAGCAAAAAAAACGAGTTCGATCCAAGCCGAATTTCTTATTTTCCCGTCATTATGTGCACCATGTCTATACTTTTGAACATTTATTTAAGTAAAAAAATTAGAACACTTTACAAAAAATAAACATTTAGTCTAAAATATATATGAACACGTCACAAAAACTGAACATAAACATGCAATTTTACATGTTCATATTATTTAAAGAAATGTTCATTTTATATAAAGTAAATAATGTTTAGTTTATATTACAAAAATATTAAATTAACAAGTCAGAGAAACTTCTTTCAAATAATTAATGTTTATTAATATAGTGTTGTATTTAATATACCACATTACTACATGTTTAAAATTTGCGATTGTTCAGATTTTTTTTATTAAACGTTCAAAATTTACAATTGTTTAAATTTAATTTATCAAATGTTCAAAAGTATAGGCATAATGCATTGCGATTGTTCATATTTTTTACTAAATGTTCAAAATTTTAGATGTTCAGATTTTTTTTTTTTACTAAATGTTCAAAATTCTCGATTGTTCAGTTTTTTTACAAAATTTTCAAAAGTATAGACATGGTGCATTGTGATTGTTCAGATTATTTTACTAAATGCTCAAAATTTGCGATGTTTAGATTTTTTTTACTAAATGTTCAAAATTTGCAATTGTTCAATTTTTGTGCTAAATGTTTAAAAATATAAACATGGTGAACCTTAAAATTTGCGCAGGTCTTGAATTGCATTAGTAAGATTTTTCCTTTTTCTTTTAACTCGGCCCAAAAGTTAGAAAGGCCTGTTTCAGCCAATTCATTTTTGCGGGTTTTAGGCGCATATTCTTAGGTGCATACTCATGCACCTAGAAATAGGTGTAACAACAGCACAATATGAACATTAGCTTTTCAAAAAGTGAACATAGGTATAACAAATATAAAAATTAGCTTTCAAAAAGTGAACATAGGCATAAAAATGTGTGATTTTCGATTTCTTATCTGGTGACTTTGTGATTGACTTCGATTGATTAGGTTATGCTACCTTCGTTAACATTTAGTTGCAACTTTGGGGATTTATTTGAGAGACATAAAATATTCCAAAGTTGCAACTAAATGTTAACGGAGGTAGTATATGATTTTCTTAATTATAACGAATTGAATTTTATCTGATTTTCTGCATTTTTTTTATCAATGAACATAATCATGCAAAATATGAACATATGCATAGGTTTCCTTAAATGTGAACATTATAGGCATAAAAAATATGAACTTATGCATTTCAGAAAGTGAACATAACATTTCAAAATATGAACGTAAGCATTGGTTTTCTTAAAGTGAATATAAACATTTAAAAGGTGAACATATACGTAAAAAAATATGAACATAAACATTTAAGAAAGACAACATATGCATAAACAGATTTAATTAATATTTCATGAACAACACTACATATTTACATTATAAATATTTGAAATTATATATGAACATATAAAATATTATTATGAATATAATGCATTTAATTATGAACATAAAATGGTAAAAAAAATAAAACATAATATGATATGAATCATATGCATTATAAGTGTTAAATGTTCATTTTTTTTACGTATTCATTTTTTATTATTAAATGTTCATTTTTTTTCATGTTCATATTTTTTTTACTAAATGTTCATATTTGTTTACTAAATATTCATTTTATAGAGCGTAGTGTTTATTTTTTTACGTTGTTGTACCTATCTAAGGTGCACCTTAGACTAATAGGGTTTTAGGGGCATTTTCAGCCTGAATCTTGGCCCATCCCAGCCCAAACTCGACAATGTATTTCATGTTGGGTCTAAATTGTTGCATTCTTACATTAGCATGGTGCACTAATAGAACCTTTCCAACATCTTTTTGCATATGCCGGAGCGGCCAAAATCAACGAAGTGCACTAATAACTTAGATATTAAAAGTATGTTGTTCTTATCTTAAATAAGGTAATTTGCTCAAACAAATTTATCATAAACTAGCTTAAGGCTCATGCCATACACGGTAAGTCTGATTTTTGTAAGAACTAGTATAGTACTCGTGTAATTGCACGATATAATAAGTTTATATTACCTGCGTTACATATTATTTACAACGATTTGACATAAAGTAGAGAGAGAAAATGTCTAATCGTTGTAAATAATATGTAACGGAGGTAGTATTAGAGATGGTTATTGGGTAGGGTAGCCCAATGATAGTAGGCTCAGGGCAAGCTTAAAGAGCTTTTAATGGACATGTCTTTAACGGATATAGCTCTTATTGAGTATGGTCAATATAGGGCCAAAATATTTTTTCAATTTAATACACAAACAAATTAAATAATGTAAAAGTATATACTTAATAATGACTTCGTTTAATATATATTTTTATTAATTGATATTTTATTGGATCGTCCATTATCAACCCACTATTGATCTACGACCTGCATTGGCCCGACCCGCTATTGACTTTATAAAATGTGACCCTTTTTTACCCGACCCGCAATCGACCCACACTGACCCTAACTCGACCAGCCAAATAACCAGGCCTAGTTTATATGTATAATTTACTTGTCAAAGCTATTTCTTAATAATGATGAAGTGGAAATCAAAAGTTACGCTCTAACATACTCCTAAAAATATCATAGCATGATTTAACGCTGTAATATACATAATTATTGTAATATTATTTTACTTATTAAATTATTTATAGACTTAAAATTATAAATGACAGATAGGTGTAAAATTATAAGTCCCGTATCACCCGTTAGAGTTGGAGCGGGTATGGGTCCAACTTTGATGGGTAAATAGGCAGGTATGGGTACAAAAGTCATACCCACCGCGGGTAGTGAATAAGCGGTGAATTTGATGTCATATCCGCCTATTACCCGCCTATTCGCCAATTACCCGCCTACCTGCCCAAGCAACTTGTTGTCAACTTATTACTACCACTAATTTTTTACTTAATTCTTTTTGTATTTGTAACAATGAAGGACTACTTTACAAATTGACTACTTACTTATAAAATATATTATTAAAATATGTATTTACAACAATTTTAAAATAGCATAATGACATGTTGTTCTATAGGAAATTTATCAAACAAATTTTGTTAGGTTAGCGGATAATAGGTAGTCGGGTAATGGATATCAAAATTTTACCCATTGCGGGTGCCAAGTAGGTCATATGGTATAAAAAAAATTTGACAGATGCGGATCCAGGGGTTGGGGTACCCCACACCACCCAATTGTCATCCCTACTATTGGGTAAATATTTTAATAGTATTTGTTTTATACTACCTCTGTACTTTTTTTTTTTTTGGTTATATTCACTTACGTTTTGATGAAATCTCCAACGTTAATATTTCACCAAATATTTTAAACATGTATGAATGTATGTAAATATGTTAATTTGATATTTTGATGTCTGGATAATACTGAGTATACATTAAAATGATTGTAGTAAGCTTGTACATGAAAATTTTATTTGTATATAAATAGCAAACGATGGCCATATTTTTTTAGTTTGACCCCATAAATAAAATGACGGCCATAAGTATACAAGTTTATGTTATACTTCGTATTATTTTTTTCACTAATATCTAAAATTGGCAAAAATATTATATAAGATCAATAATCATTATTCTAGTATATGTATTCTAATATCAAATTCATTTTCAAGTTATAATAATTAACTTTCCTATGTAATGATATTTAATTTTGACAAATTTATTTGATATGATGTTTTTTTATTTTAAGAATAATAATGATCAATTATGTACATATATATACAAGTTAAACTATTAGACAATAATTGTATCACATTAGATGAATGAAAGTTATATTTTTTTGTCAATATATTATATAAGATTAGTTTACTGTAATACTGCCGTGATTATTGATAACTTTAGACCAATCACCTTTGAAGGAAAAAAAAATGTCTGTGGAGAAGGAAAATATTTTAAATGTTAGGAAATAATTAGCTAGATTTGGTATCTTTTTTTTTAGGGAAAGATTTGGTATCTATATCATACATTACACATACAAAAGTATTCATTATCAATATTTTTGAGATAATCAATTTGATTATGCAAATATTTTGTTATCTTATATTATTTTATATTATCTTTTCTCACAATTTTGTTAAAGATATTTTTTTATCAGATATATTTCATTCTTTATAATATATAGTGGAAATATATTGTGAAATTTTCTACTTTTAAGGTTAATGAAAATATTTTGTACATAGGATCAATAAAAATCATATTGTTTTTGGAAAAAAAATATTATACATGATCAATCAATATTATTTTAGTATATATATATATATATATATATATATATATATATATATATATATATATAAAACTGATATTTTTTCATAGTATACGTAATATTTAAAGGAAATAGAAGATCTTAAATTATAAAGTGAATAATTGCTTTAATTAAGATAGCGAAAAAGGGTGGGAAAATTTTGCATGGGAAAGTGACACGTGGAGCTATTCTTTTGAGTGCCCTCTGTTTTAGTATAGTTATAGATATCTAACAAATAAAATTTGATAAAACATAAATATCAAATATAGAAATTATAATGTCATAAATTATATTAGTAGACAAGCAAAATATTAAATAAAAATGAATTTTTTGGGCTGCCTAATGAAAGGAATGGTGTCCTTCGAACAAGTGTATTATTCTGATAGCGGGTTCAGAATTATTAGAAAGCTAATATATTCAGTAAGGTCAAGTGATCGGAATGCCTGGGTGGAGGCCGCTTCCGATTAGTAATATTAATATAATTAATACTACAGCTTAATCTTGACTAAACCCTTCGGGTCACACCCAAGCAAATATATGCGAACCAACTCGACAAATTAATTCGGAAGAAATTAATTCGTCGCCTGAGTGTTAAATATTTAGACGTCGGTAATTCGAGCTTAGAGCGTCGAAACCGATCGTCGGAAGTCGAGTCTAAAATGATAAAAGACGAGACGCGCAAAATAATAATAAATCGACCATATTCCCGAAAATACCCTTAGCATCGGTGTGCCCCGAGCATCCGAATGCTAGGGGCAAGACGAGCTAGCACACCGTGCTAGCAGCCCCGGCCAGCCGCGGCTAGGCACAGCAGCAGCCGCGCCGTGCCACGGCAGCAGCTGCAGCCGCACCAAACCGCAGCAGCAGACGCACAGCAGCAGCAGGTGCGGGCTGGGCTCGGGTCAGGTGCGGGCTGGTTGCGGGCCGGCTCGGGCTTGGCTCGTGGCTTGGCTCGGGCCATAGGGCCATGAATAAAGGGGAAGCTTGGAATATGGGAGTAAGTGGGAGAGGACATGTGGCACAAGGAGAGTATTGAGTGGGGAGCAAGTATGGTCCCCTACTCTCCATGTGGTCCTCACCAACCCATCTCACATGGTAATGCCACTTGTAGATTTATTATTAGTTTGCAATTTTAATTTAATTTAGCTTTAAATTAATTTGTGGAATTTCATGATCCCACATTGATGGGATAGAAATTCCCACTCATACTTTCCTCTATAAATACCAAGCTTTGGGTTTTGGAGAAAAGTGCTTGAGTGGGAGTTAAAAAGAGCATTCCATAATTTTTGGGAAAACTCTTAAACTCACATAACACTCGGGTTTGGGTCGGACCTTGCTAACCTCAAGGTAGTAGACCTTAAAGTTGTGTTCGCCCATTTGTGGGTGGATACCGTCGGAGGCGCGGCGCTTGACGTGCTAGTAGCTTTCAAGTAAGAGCCCCGAGTTTTGGGCGAAGCTCGCTTCGAGGGTAAGATTCGTTATCTTTTCTTTGTGAATATTTATTTATGCTTTGTGATTTTAATTATTGCGAGTGGTTCCTTGGGAGGGGTTGTTTCCGCGGTGAGTCGGACTCACCAAACCCCAACAGCGGTATCGGAGCCCCGCTCGTTTATTTTTATAATCATGTTTTTCAAGGTTTATTTTTGGCTTAATTTTCTGGTTTATGTTGCTAATTAGATTAGTAGCTCGGTTTTATTTATTTAATCCCGTTTTTAATGACGAATTTGGCCCAGAACCCAGATTTTCGCCCAAGACTAGTGAATTTTGGGTGGAAAACGTGTTCTGGAAATGGTTTTACCCTGTTGGGACTGTGATTTTAGCCAAATTCTGACCAGAAATGCCTTTTTCGAGGGGTTTTTCGTTTTTGACGAAAAATTTTAAGTCTTTTCTAACCTTGAAATCAATGGCATAAATTGTTGATTATATGGTTGATTATTTGCATAATTTTCTGCACTTTTATGTCCCCTTAAAGCACACTTACTTGGTAGTATTTGATGCTTAAAGGTTGATTTATTTTCACATAATTGCAAACTAATTGCCTTTTAGTGTGAAAATTTTATTTTTGAGGCTTCCTAAGTGTTAAAGATTCAATCTTTATATATGATAAGTGATTGAAACTTTGAAAACCACTAAATTCCATGTTATTTTGAGTTGAACTTTGTTGTTTTAATCATTTTGAGTTGATTAGAAACATAAAGTTTCGATTTTTGTGATAGAAATTTGGTTATCTTCATGTTGGAAGATATAATTTTCAAGGATTCACAAATTTTAGATGTTGGAATTTTCATTTGAACATTAAAGTTCATATTTTTCCAACTTCCCTTTACTTTGTCAAATTCTCAAGTTTAATTTTAAATGATTAAATTGAAAGTGAGAAATTGCCTCAATTTTATTTTGCACCAAGCTAAACCAATTTAATTATAGATGGTTCTTGGAATTATTTTGGTTATTGCACTTTGAAAATTTTATTAAGTTAGACTTGTTTAAAATTTTACTTTGCTCACTAAATTAGTTCTAAAATTAATTTAGAATTAATTATTTTTGTCTCGCGGAAAAGGGATCAAATCCCAAGGTAGTGGCACGCAAAACGAGGCAATGCACCACCATGGCGAGCCGGGCTGCACAGCAGCCCGCACACTACTAAAATTCGGCCAAATTGCGACCACTTATTTACGACTGCCATAAAAATAGTCGCAAAAACTGCAATTTGCGACTGTTTTTCAAGCGGTCGCAATTTTGCGACCGTTTTTTAAGCGGTCGCAAAATTGCGACCGTTTTTTAAGCGGTCGCAAAATTGCGACCGTTTTTTGGCCAAAAAACGTTCGCAAGAGTGGTTGAACAATTTTTTTTTAAAAAAAAAATACATGTGTAAAATAATTATAAAAGAAAATTAATCTATTACGACCGTCAAAACGGTTGCAATTTGTGAAATTTGCGACCGTTTTATACACGGTCGCAAATATCCAAAATTACGACCGTTTTATAAACTGTCGTAAATATCAAAAATTGCGACCGTGTTTTAAACGGTCGCAAATTTCCCAAATTGCGACCGTTTTGACGGTCGTAAATACGGTTATATTTTTTTTCAAGAAAAATAGGGTATTTAAAGGTGCCCACTTCACCTTAACCTAACCTAACATTCATTCGGCCGCTTCTTTCCTTGCACTCTCTCTCTCCCCTATCTCTCTCCTCTTCCCCTCCATCTCCTTCTCTTTCCTTTCCTTTTCTTCTCACGTCTCTTATTTGTTCTCATCACTGGTGTTAATTCGCATCAGAATTCTTTCTCCCCCATTTTTGTTCTCTTTTTATTCTGAATTTCGTCAACTTGGGTGTTTAATTTCGTCTACAAACCAATAATTATGGTGTTTTTGGTCAAATTCGACCATAAAAATTCCAGATTTGGAGTTTTCATGGTCGAATTTGACCTTATAAACACAAAGAGGATGAATTATTTTATAAGGTATGTTGATTTTTCTGAAAATTTTGTTTGGTTTTGTTATTATTTCATTTTTTTGTTTGACTGTATTTATATTCATACGGATTTTGTTTGATTTTTTTTTTTCCCGATTTTTTTGTCTGATATTTGTTGATGTTCATTCGAATTCAGGTTTGATTTTTGTTATTTGTGGTTTAGATTTTTGTTGATTTTTTTTCGATTTTTTGGTTCGGTTTTTGGTTTGTTTTTTTCGATTTTTTGGTTTGGCTTTTGTTGATGTTAATACGAATTTTTGTTATTGTAGTGGCAGTGTTGTTGATTTAGTTTTTTTATATATAAATTCATGTGTTTGGTACTTTGGTGGTATGTTTGGGATGTGGGTTTAATTTTGGTGGATTTAGTTTTTGTGCGTTAGTTTCTTTCGGAGATGCTGACCCGGAGCGAAGCAGAGATGACAAGGTAGTTATGGTTAACGGTGGTGGTGTGTAGAGGTTGTTTAGGGATGGCGGTGGTGGTGGGTAAGGTGGTTTGAAGTGTAAAAGTATGCAGGCCAGTGGAATGTAGCTGCTGGTTGCGTTTGATTCTGTTTTTTTTTTATTATTTTTTTTAAACAATTAGCGACTGCTGAAAGCCGTCGCAAATGTACGGTCGCTAATTTGCGACCGCTTATGACGGTCGCTATTTTCCAGAATTGCGACCGCTTTATATGTCGGTCGCAATTATTAACATTTGCGACCGTTTTTTGAACGGTCGTTGAAAATTATAAAAGCGGTTGCAATAAATTTGCGACCGTCAAACGGTCGTAATTATGTTTTTTTGCGACCATTGGAATAACGACCGCCACGTTACGACCGTTGACGGTCGCAATTACTTTTAGTGACTGTTTTTGCTATTTTTACGACCGTTAGATACGGTCGCAATTTAGCTTAATTTTAGTAGTGGCATGTGGCTGCCACGGTGGTTGCACCGCCTCGATGGTGGGCCACACGCGCGACAGCAGTCACGCACAGCAACAGCTCACGCGCGGCAGCAGCAGCCACGCGCGGCTGTGCTGTGGCAGCGGCTTGCGGCCGTGTGCCGTGGGTCGTATGTTCGTGGTCTTGGCGTGTGCGTATGCTTGGTGCGGTGAGGTGAGGTGACTAGCCATAGTAGGCTTGATGTTAATTATTTTGCCGTTTATTTATTTTAATTAATTTTGTTATTTTTAATTAAAATTTTGGGAGGCTAGGCCTCGGGTTTTTGAGCGGCATTGGCAAAATTTCATTTTGACAAGTTTGGGTGCTACCGACTTAATTAATTGGATTAATTAAGGAAATGCGGAATTTAGTGGGAGCTTCAATTATTAATGACGTAATTTATATAATCGGTTAAACAACTATGACTAGTTTTAATTAGGCGTGTTAATCGGATTAACCACCTAGATTAGTTACTAGTGCGCGCGTTGTTTGAATGCATTTTACTTGTTGTTAATTTTGTAAATTGCATGGGCCATTCACAAATAGTGAATGGATGAATGGAATATATATATATTCTCTCTCTCTCACAGGTTTTATGAAATGGCAACTAGTGGGACCCGACTAGGATAGAAAATACGGACTACGTGCCGTTATGTATTTTTGTAAATCTAAATACGGTCTACGCACCGTTAAGTATTTTTGTACTTTAATATTTAGATCATTCCTAGTTATAGACACTAGTTTTTGCATAGTTTGGTTAAGTCTTGAAGACGGCGTATCTTGGAAGACAAAGCCTTGAAATGCAAATGAAGACCTTTTGAAGATATGAAGATTTCAAGGGGTCATGCTAGTTGCCAATATGCATCTATTATTTCGCTTTATATTTTATGGTTATATATATGTGTGTGAAATATTCGTTAGATGCATGTTTAGGTTTTCTTGATGTTGCGATGATTAGTTAAGTTCACTTAAATCAACCAACATAGAAATCCTAGGTCCCTAATAATATTGAGTCAAACTTGCCTTTCCAAAACAACACTTACTAACCGGACGATGGTGATGGTAGGCTACGCCAAAGTGAGGTGCCATCACTCCTCTAAGGGGCATAAGGCACACCGGGTGTGCACGTTGGTTTTGGTTTAACTCATCGGTATGAGTGAGGAGTCCTCACATACCGTGGCAAAAGAGATACATCGTCAAAGATGCATTAGATGCGACGATTGTCTAACCAAGAGTGGCTTAGAGCAATTAGCAAGGCAATGCTTACCTAGAAGATTGAGTGTTTAAGACAAGCCAAAGCATGCTTAACCACTCTTTGTTTCTTTGGATCTTGGAATTGCCTTATTTTCGCCAAATAGGGACAATTTTTATGCGTAAATAAGACGTTTAATAAGATTGAAATTTGCATGAATGCTATTAAATTTCAAACTTATTATGTTCTTGATAAATGGTTATACTTTGCACTTATATTCATAGTACTCTAAATCAAATAATATTGTTTCCGTGATTGGTAAAGGAAATCCTTGAGAATAGTTCTCAAGGACAGGAAAAGCATTTCTAAAATACAATTCTCATAATGACTTTTATAACTAAGTCCGAAAGGACGGTTGGACATCATGTAATCAAAATACTAGGTAGTTTTGATAAAACATGAGGTATTGAGTTGAAAACTCAAGATTGTCAATGTTTGACAACCAACGTATCTTTTCGCATCATACATAATTGAGTAGGACTCATTGATGTAGTAATTCGAGTAAGAATTAATGGAAAAGATGGAACTTTGTTTTACGGCGCACTAGGTGCTTGATTATGCCTAACAAAGTATAAGAGTCAAGGTACTTAAAGAAATGATTCTTAAAGTAAGATTATGAGATATTGTATGATAAGAAATATAGGAAAGAAGGAACGAAGAAAAGGAATTAGGTTTTATTTCAACTCATGAGTTCATGTTATTGTAGTTTACTTAGCAATTCGTTATCTTCACAAGTATCGGATACTGCTTGAGTGTTCCACTATGATAGTGACCTCAAACTATTGAAGTTAAGCTAAGTTATCGACTTACAAGCTTAGAATGAAGCAAGAAGAGCTACATCAGTTGTAAGGTCGTATGTTTTGTTTAAATACCTTTTAAGTCAAAGGCTGGAACAAGTAACGGTTATTATGTTCCATAATCAGCAATTGATCCGTTTAGACACGGAAAGACTCACATTCACAATAATGAGCAATAGTTGCGAGATTTATTTGAATGGCATGGCTATCCAAGCGTTGAGTCAAGAATGCTTGATTATAAACAAACATTTCCCTAACATGATAAACTCACTAAGCTCAAGTTATGGGCTTGATTTGCGTTCCAAACATCTTTAGAAATGTCACATCGACAAGAACGTACTCAAGGCTCTATTAGATAGGCTCTTGATAGTTGCTCGAATTGGAATCGTTCTAAGACAAGAAAGTCTTACTTGTTGAAACCGACAAAGCAGAGAGCTATTGTTCTCGGTATAGACAATTGACTCCGAAGGCTAAAGAGGATTCAATTACTTCAACGTTTCACAAAGAATTTGAAAGGATATGGCTATATTCATCAAATGTGAACAAACTTGACTTGAGTAGCTCAAGAGTTCAATGAAGTACATAATCGACTTGGCAAGATATCAAAACGTCTAGATTAGATCGAGCGATGTTTGCTTGAGCCAAGCGTGACTATCTCAAAGTTATGAATGAAAAATTTCATAAACAACTCCACAAAGAACATGGTGTGTCTTCACGGAGACCTCGGTGTCATTTGAAAATGACTCGAACGATGATGGTTCACAACCCTTCCTATAAAGTTCTTAAAGATTTGCACAAATGACTAATGTTACACTAAACAAAATGTCGAAGCTAAGAAAGGACGCCATATTTAGTTATGGATAGAAATAACTTCTAAAAGTCTTTTCAAGTATATGTCTAAGGCTCTTAGTCTCAGTGGGAGTTCACTAGCGCAGTGGGAGCAAAGTGGCTCAGTGGGAGCTAGGTGACTCAGTGGGAGCTGAATGGCTCAATAAAGACTAAGATAGCTCAAGTAGGAGCTAACTGTTTGTTTCACAACGAACTTTTACCCAAAGACAATATACATGTCTCTTTGTAAGCATTCAAGTGAGACTACGGGTATTACCTCCACATCCTAATTGAGGACAAAAAAAAAATTATTTGTTGCTCTAAGTAATGTCTTTCTGGAAAGTAACACGTTTCCAAAACGACAAGTGGGAGGAAAATGAACTCGATGACCATCGAGCTTAGCAACAAACTAGAACTAAGAATCTCGGAAGACCTTAATGGACTTCGTGATAATGCTTGATCAAGAATACTCAAAAGGACTTTATAAGTGCCTTAAAAGAGAATTCATTACTCACAAAACATTAAAGATGTTGGAGTAAGATCAACATAATAAAAGGGCTTTGAAAGCGCCTTAAAACTCAGTGTTTGATGCAATTACCCCGTATAGGTATAGAATTCACCAAAGGCTTGGATTGAATCCTATAAATTTTCTATTAAGTTAGAAATAAACCTAAGACTTACAAGCATACTATTTACTATTAGATAGTAAAGGAATAATGTCTTGTAAGATAGCTACGACAAATCCAAATTCCGAATAATGGTTAAAAGCCATGAAAATCCGAAATAGACTCCATGTTTGAAAATCATGTTTGAAACTTGATTAATCTGCATGAAAGGTGAAAGACCCATCGATTGCAAATAAGTTTTCAAGGAGAAAACTAACAAATGTGGAAATGTATATGCATACATAGCTAGATTGGTTGTAAAGGATATAATTAATTTCAAGGAGTTGATTTTAATAAAATCCCATTCACCAATCGGAATGCTCAAGTCTTTTCGTGATTGATCTAGCAAAATTGCGCATATGAAATATGGCAAAATAGATACCAAAACCGCCTTCCCAAAATGGAATTTTGGAAGTGACTATGGAATAGTCTAAGGGTTTTGAAAATCTAAATAATGCTAGAAAGCAAGCACATGGAATCCGTCATGGGATTAAAGAAAGCATTGCATGAAGAAATTGGAACGTGTTTTCTCATAAAGTTAATAAGAGGATTGACTTATGGAGAAACATAGAAATTCTGATGAACAAGAAGTTTAGTGGGAGCAAAAGTAATGGTCCAACAAGATGTTTACGAACTCTATTGTGAAACAACTATCAAATGCTAAATGCTTAGATTTGAAAGTATTTTCGACAATGGACCGAGCTAAAGACGATACTTAGTACATGTTGGGAATTAAGTTCTATGGTATAGACTTAATTAAAATGTTTAAATGAGTAAAGGAAATTACCATGTTAAACATGAAGGACTTTGAAAGGCTTTCGACCCATATGTATGAAGCTAAGTAAATGTTTGAACTAAGTATAAGCTAGGCTAAGTACTAAATCAAACAAGAAAGACGCTAGTAAGAGACTTTCAATCATATCATATAGCGAACAATTTGGCAAGACTCAGTGTAACTGTATAAGCTAAATGTCACATGGATGGAATAAAATTGAGAATCATTCTAGAATTAAATCCATCATGTAAGGCTATGATATGAAATCGTCAGATGACTTACATGCTTAGAGCATGTGAAGTACGTATATAATACCAATCGACATTAATCTAAGTATTAGATCATTAGATTATAGTCAAGAACATCCAAAGAACTTAGACAAGTAGTTGGATGAGTTCTTGACGCATGGAAACAAATATAATTTGAGTTTTGATGTTGCAAGCACAAACCTTAACAAGGATTGGTTCCTTAGCAAGGAAGCCATTTATAAGCACGAGGCAAGAAGTGTCGTGGCTTGAGAATGGTAACATGGATGTGCATCCATGTATAATGTGCGGGAATTTAAGGAAAATTCCCATGATCACAAGTGATTAGGGTATCCCAAATCGTTGTGAGTCGCTTGGAGTAAAACCCAAGCAAGGCATCATCGGGGAGTCTACTAAAATATATGTTGAGAATATTGTTGCCTTAAAGGCAATAATAAGATAGATGTTAAATGGAAAGGTTCGTTGTTGAACATTAATGATTGTAGGTTGTCAAGTAGAAGGTCTCAAATCATGAAAATGAGTGGGAGCCATTGCTTGGACAATAAATCCTGAATCACATGTAATCCATTAACACTCTCAAAATTTTATCATCTTATTATGGAAATGGTGGATAATGAAGATGCTAAGGTTTGCAAAGTAATTATAACTAAACCTATGCAATAAGTGAACGACAACATTCATAATTGCATGAAAGAAATCAAGCGTATCAAATATGAGTGTGATTTCTATGAATGTTTTATGAAGAGTACTACTCTTAAAACATTTGGGAAAAACCATTTATCATAAGATGAAACATTGTGAAGTTTCATAGTGGAATAAAATATTTCTAAATATTCCACAAAACTATTTAGTTGTGGTTTAGAATTAAATAATGAGTCCATTCGATTTTAATAAATATTCAAAATAGGGTATCAAGTCAATGGCTTGGATAAAGAAACACCTATTAAGTGAATGTTGAATATTTTAATCGAAAATTATCCCTAATCAAGGTCTTATTTTGTGGACGAATAATGACCATCAGAGATTAGTGTGTAGTATGATTTGTAGCACCGTTTCTTGTGCTATGAGGATACAAATCATTTGCATAGGTATTGGTTTAGAACCATACTGGACAGACCTATGAGGATGCTTTAAGAGATTAAAAATCGTCATAAGTATTTTCTCATTATTACTATCAGAACTCTTTCCTTTTGACCATGAGTAGTGGGAGATCTCTTGTTTGAGTATTGGTCCGTTTTGGTATTCGCCAAACATCTGCCGTAATTGGGGATTATAAAGACGGATATCGGGCGGGTGAGTCCTCATAGTAAGAGAAGCTACATTACAAGACTGGAAATGTCCTCCTACTAACAATAGGGAACATGTCTTGTTGTTTACAAGGCCTCTCGGAGAGCGAGACTGTGAAAAATGCATGGCCGTGCTCAGATGGATTTTAGAAATCATCTGCTTATTGACAGTCAAACTCGGATTTCGAGAAACACTTCTGGACGTAACAGAGATGACAAGTAATCTTACTCTGTAGTTCATGAAGAGACATGAAGAGATATAGGATAAGGGCTATACACTAAAACATAAATATCAAATATAGAAATTATAATGTCATAAACTATATTAGTAGACAAGCAAAATATTAAATAAAAATGAATTTTTTGGGCTGCCTAATGAAAGGAATGGTGTCCTTCTAACAAGTGTATTATTCTGATAGCGGGTTCAGAATTATTAGAAAGCGAATATATTCAGTAAGGTCAAGTGATCGGAATGCCTGGGTGGAGGCCGCTTCCGATCAGTAATATTAATATAATTAATATTACAGCTTAATCTTGACTGAACCCTTCGGGTCACACCCAAGCAAATATATGCGAACCAACTCGACGAATTAATTCGAAAGAAATTAATTCGTCGCCTGAGTGTTAAATATTTAGACGTCGGTAATTCGAGCTTAGAGCGTCGAAACCGATCGTCGGAAGTCAAGTCTAAAATGATAAAAGACGAGACACGCAAAATAATAATAAATCGACCATATTCCCGAAAATACCCCTAGCATCGGTGTGCCCCGAGCATCCGAATGCTAGGGGCAAGACGAGCTAGCACACCGTGCTAGCAGCCCCGGCCAGCCGCGGCTAGGCACAGCAGCAGCCGCGCCGTGCCACGGCAGCAGCCGCAGCCGCACCAAACCGCAGCAGCAGACGCACAGCAGCAGCTGGTGCAGGCTGGGCTCGGGTCAGGTGCGGGCTGGTTGCGGGCCGGGCTTGGCTCGTGGCTTGGCTCGGGCCATAGGGCCATGAATAAAGGGGAAGCTTGGAATATTGGAGTAAGTGGGAGAGGACATGTGGCACAAGGAGAGTATTGAGTGGGGAGCAAGTATGGTCCCCTACTCTCCATGTGGTCCTCACCAACCCATCTCACATGGTAATGCCACTTGTAGATTTATTATTAGTTTGCAATTTTAATTTAATTTAGCTTTAAATTAATTTGTGGAATTTCATGATCCCACATTGATGGGATAGAAATTCTCACTCATACTTTCCTCTATAAATACCAAGCTTTGGGTTTTGGAGAAAAGTGCTTGAGTGGGAGTTAAAAAAGAGCATTCCATAATTTTTGGGAAAACTCTTAAACTCACATAACACTCGGGTTTGGGTCGGACCTTTCTAACCCCAAGGTAGTAGACCTTAAAGTTGTGTTCGCCCATTTGTGGGTGGATACCGTCGGAGGCGCGGCGCTTGACGTGCTAGTAGCTTTCAAGTAAGAGCCCCGGGTTTTGGGCGAAGCTCGCTTCGAGGGTAAGATTCGTTATCTTTTCTTTGTGAATATTTATTTATGCTTTATGATTTTAATTATTGCGAGTGGTTCCTTGGGAGGGGTTGTTTCCGCGGTGAGTCGGACTCACCAAACCCCAACACCTAAACCCGAGAATTTTTTCGGGCGGGACTTGGTTTGATTAGGTCTAGTGGCCATATTAACAAATACTTATTTATAGATGAATTTTTAATAAACATCAAAATTAATTAAACAATAGACTAAAATTAATTGATATTTTACCTTTTCCTAGAGTTAGATATATGATATATTAACACAACATATATTTTATAGTTATACTATACTCTATAAGTCCTAAATTTGTAATAATATATACGTAGTAGTTAAATTTCAGAAACAACATATAAATAATTTGAATATATAGTCATATTGAAATTGAAAAAAAAAAAAAGTGTTTTATTTAAAAGTAATTTCTTTAAAATCTATTATATGAATCAATTCATTATTACTTTTTGACAAATTTAAATAATACTCCATTTGAAAGACAATTAAAAAGGATTTGAAATAATTATTTAGGTAAATGTGTATAGAGAATTATGAGCACCAAGTAAAATAAAAGAATTTATTTGTCATAAAGACAATACCAAATATTTGGAATCGTGTTATTTTAGTTACAAAATCAAATATTAACAAAAAAAAAAGTTGTCATAAAGATAACATATAATATTTGGAATTATATTATTATAGAATATTAAAAAAATTTAAAAAAAAATAAAAAAAAATAAAAGAGAAGGGGAATTTTGGAGGGAAAAAACAGCACCAGGATATGACACGTGTTACTCTCGGTGTCTGTTTTAGTATGCCCTTCGTTTCAGAATGTTAGTCCTATTAACGTATATCAATGTAAATTTATAACCGTGAATATCTTTAATCTTACACTAGCAAAAATTATAAAAATTAGATATTAATAAATTACTCAGAGACAAAAAAAACCAGATCTCATATGACTATGTTTGTTAATATATAGAGAGAGAAATTTAGAAGAATCCCTCTAATTTTTAAGAGCTAAAAGATTCTAAATGGGACTAAGTGCCTGTTCACTTCAGCTTAATTTCAGTCCAGTTCAATTCAATTCAGCTCCAATCAGTTCAGTTCAGTTCAATTCAGTTCTTAATTTCCTTCTATCATAAAATATTCATTTTAGCTCTATTCAGTTCAGTTCAGTTCCAATTAGTTCAGTTCAGTTCAGCTCAAGAGCTCAGTTCAGTAAATTTGAACAGGCCCTAACATTATGACACGGAGGGAATATTAATTGATTCATAATGTATATTTAAAATATATTTTCACTAATATAAACACAATCAAAAACGGATGTTTTTAAAACGATCGTTTGAAAAATGATTATCATATTATTTTAATGATATGTAATATGATCAGTTCATTTTATCACATTATAAAATGGCCACAACTAGTCTTAAATATGTACAATGCATGCAAATATAATTTTTAAAATTTTTAATCCAACCTAAAATAAATATTTTTCGAGAAACTATAAAATAAGAATAAAAATTACATAAGTGAGACTAAAAATTTGATAAATAAAAAAAAATATTAATAATACTTCCTCTGTTTTTTTTAGTTAACACCTTTCTATTATCACGCTTACCAACGCATGTTTTTAATGCTTAATAACTTCAATTATCAATATTATAAAATTATAAAAAGTAGATATTAAAAAAATATACATAAAGACGATTCAAATAAGATCTCACATGAATATATTTTATCGTATCTATAAACCACAAAAGCGAGTCAAAGCGTGT
Source organism: Chenopodium album (assembly GCF_948465745.1). Taxonomy (NCBI): domain Eukaryota; kingdom Viridiplantae; phylum Streptophyta; class Magnoliopsida; order Caryophyllales; family Amaranthaceae; genus Chenopodium; species Chenopodium album. The sequence continues at coordinate 29,949,001 of NC_137858.1, read as the reverse complement.
TGTGTGAATAGTGTAAAAGTCAAACGGTATCAACTAAAAAAACGAAGTAAGTACTATTCTATACCAAAAATAAAGTAATATAATTAATTACTTGGAAAAACATATGTCAAATATGAACTATAAATGGAGTCTTGTGTGTGGTTGGCCACACGGTGTGGCCAATTGTAAAAAAAAGCAAAGTAACTCCTATAATACTGACCAAATAACCCCTAAATACTGATCAAGTAACCCCTGTAACACTACGAAGTAACCCCTATAACATTGACCTAGTAATCCCTGTAACACTGACAAAGTAATCTTGGTAACACTAACGAAGTAGCCCCTGTAACATTGACTGAGAAACCCCTGTAACACTGACCAAGTAACCCCTATAATATTGATCAAGTAACCCATGCAACACTATAAAGTAACCCCTGTAACATTGACCGAGTAACTCCTATAACACTGACCAAGTAACCCATGTAACACTAACAAAATAACCCCTATTATTAATCATGAACCAAAAAACTGAACTGAGCTGAAATAAATTGTTTATGAGAGAAAGAAATTATAAACTTAACTTAATTGAACTGAATTAAATTAATTGGAGCTTAATCGAATTGAATTGAATTAAATTGAACTGAATTGAAATTAAGCTGAACAGAAACATACCCTAATTAGCACTTATAGAGAAACAACCAAGTGCTGAAGTATAACAAAATGTGTGACACAATGTTCAGCTTTACTTTATGCTTTTACTTACTATGTAGAAACGATTATAGATAGCTATGAGTTGCCTAAATTTGCACTCATCTATTCCTATTTTGCTCGGGTGACTAAGATCACACTGATGGAATATAATTTTCCTATTTTGCGAAAAAAATAATACTCCCTCTATTTCACTTTATTAGTCTCATATACTATTTTAGGTATTTCAAAATAATATACCCATATAAAATATTTCCTAATATTATTACCGGATGACTAATTTTCATAATCCCTAAATAGTAAATCCTTTGGGTTTTTTTTTTTTTGAAACAAAAAAATTCATTAATAAAAAGTCATCCGACATCTACAAATGAAATATAAATTAACAAATACATAAAATTGAATCAAACTAGGTTTCATTCATCAAAGCTACGATCGTCGAAATATCTTACATTGTGGTACATCTCTCGTACACATTGTTGAAATATACAACCTTTTCGGAGAGACGGTCTAACGATTTGTTGTAGCCGCAAGGATGATTTTCATCTGATTCGCTTGAACGTATTCGAAAACTTGACAACCGTTGCGAACTTGCAATTCCGAACAAATCTTTATTGACGAACTGACAATAGGGCAAAAGATGATTACCTTTTTGAGAAACCCTATTACACAAACAAACCCTAAACATAAACAAACAAGTGAACCAACAAAACTAACGACTCCACCATAGGGAGACGAACGAATATCCACAATACTTTTGTAGATTTATTATAACATAAATTGCAAAACTAAAGAAATTAAGGAAAATGGGTCAGAAATAGTCTAATTTCCAAAAGAATTAGACTAATTTCGACCTAAACGGCCAAGATTTTGGAGAAACCCTAGATGAGATGAGGAGAGAAGAGGCAAAAGTATCTTTTACATCCATGAATAGTTAATCTAATTAGGTGTTTAAATAGACAAATAATTCTGATCGTTAATATATGTGTTAGTGGATTGCTGATGACATTGCAAATCTTCCAACTAATATTTATTATAGCCAATTCTCATAACTAAAACAAATAAAACAAGAAAAAAAAAACATTAATTACAAAGGTGCAATAGAATTCCTAATTATTATGATTTCTCATTTTCTTATTTTAAGTGCGTGATTGATTTTAAAGGAGACTAATAAAGTGATACGAAGTAACAAAAATGTGTGAAAAGTTCAAATGCATGGTGATTAACGCGAAAGAGCATGGTGATTTTGACCTCGCATGAAATGAAGCCAGTGGTGGTAAATTTGGAACTTGGAAGGTGAGGTCAGAATGACGTAGGTACTAAAAACTGTTGAAATAATAAAATAAAGATGAGAGAAGGGAAAGAATAATAAAAGTTGTATTCAATCCTTTTAAAATTGTACTACATTGCAACATATATATAGTGCAAAATATAACTAAAAATAAGGAACATAATCTCATGATCATTGATCATGCTAACATTAACCCCCACTAAACTAACCCACTACTATTATGATTCCACTAACATTAGGAGTTGACTAACCACTAACAATTTGAAGCAAATATTCCAACACACCCCCTTGCTTCAAATTGGATTACAATGACTATTCGATTTTCATGCTTGATCTCGATGAAATTTTCTTTTGCTTTTACAGCATTTTGTGATGCACATCTCATCACCCACACAATTTTGATGGGGCACATTATCACCAACATGATATTCTCGGAGCACTTCTCTCCGCACAACTAATCCTCGACATTTTTTTATTGATGCACTTCTCATCAATTACTTGATCTTGTTGATGCACATTATCATCAACTTACATTCAATGGAGCACATCTCTCCATTAACTCTCTTTGACATTGTCCTCCAATTGACCATGTCACCTTGCATCATACCAAACATCTTTGGTATTATCTTGGAAACCATCTCTGCATTGATTATGACCTCCACACCTTCATGGGCTAAAAAGGAACCCATCAACGACACACCACACTAACCATTACTTCCATGGTTAAACACACAAAAAAATACTCACAAAAATATTTCACTCGAAAAAAAATATTGCTCTCAAACAATGAGATCAAGCTGCGTCGCTTGTCTCCTTACTCGATATTTTTTTTTTAATACTCTCTATCTCTCTCTCTTTTTTCTTCTTTTTCTTCATCTCTTTTCCTTCCCTTTTTTTTTTTTTCTTATCCCGGATCTAACCTGAAGCTCTTGATACCATGTTGAAATAATAAAATAAAGATGAGAGAAGGGAAAGAATAATAAAAGTTGTATTCAATCCATTTAAAATTGTACTACATTGCAACATATATATAGTGCAAAATATAACTAAAAATAAGGAACATAATCCCATGATCATTGATCATGCTAACATTAACCCCCACTAAACTAACCCACTACTATTATGATTCCACTAACATTAGGAGTTGACTAACCACTAACAATTTGAAGCAAATATTCCAACAAAAACCTGGTCAAATAAACAAACAATAATTAAATTTTAGAAGTATGAGTACGTAAAAACTAAAAAGATACCCCTGTTATTTTAATTTTTTTTTAATTACGTTTGGTACTATACTGTAGTTTGTTTGTTTGTTTTAGAGTTTCGTCTGTGTCTCTGTGATCGTGAATCGTCACGGGCAAGAAATAAAGACCCTGTACATCCACGTGTGTTGTATGACTTGTATCAACCCAACACCAGCTACTGCACTTCTGCAGCTAACAGTCTAATTCCAAGGCCCTTAGACCCTTCCCCTAGCCACTACCTTCTTTTTTACCGCACCCCCTTTCATTTACTATCTGTCGCCGTCACTTTTCTTCTTACCACTAATTTATGGAAATTGATTTTGGCACACCAACCGATTTTGGCACACCCTCATATGAGAAGAGCATAGAAAATTGTACTCTCACATAAGAGTATACCAAAATCAATTAAGGGTGTGTCGAAAGAGTAGTGATAGACCACTACCAGGTATGGGCTCGTTAGGCCCATATTAGGGGCAAAAATGTAATTTTACATATTCCTCTCAATAACAATACATAAATTAAGAATAACAGTATACAAACCAATAATAACAGTATAGAAATTAATAATAACTAAGCACCGACAAACATTCATCGTCGTCAATTTCGGTCGAACTCAACGATTTCCAGCACAGAACTCGCCGTTTTTAATGGCTAAAGCCATAAGTTTGTGTCTCTCGTTTTTGGGTTATGTTTATTTAGGTGGTTTTCGGTGATTTTTAACAGAGGTAGTTGCGTGTTTTTAGATTTCAACCAATGGGGTGGGTTTCTTGCTGTCGTAGATGAAGGTGTGGTGGGCGGAGTTTTGGCCGGCAATGGGAGCTATCCATGGAGGTGGGGAAAGGGTTTAAGGGAGGAAGAAGATGAAGAGGAAAGGGGAAACAAAAATAAATAAATAAAGGGAAAAGAAAAAAAAATTATATTGTGGTATTGGGTAGTATTGTCCATACTTGGTAGTAGGTAATACTTACTCGTGCCAAAATCATTTTCCCTAATTTACAAGTACGTCAATAATTACAACTAGGGTCCAAATTCTAGGTACCCGAAATTGGAACTGGAATCGATTAGAAATTGATGGGTCGGAATTCGGAACTAGACCCATTGAGGCGGTGATTCAAATTTTAGGTAATAAATTAATTAAGGAACCGTTTACCACCGATTTCAATTCCAATTCTCAATTTTTTAGACCCGAAATCGATTATTTGGTACCCGATTATTCAATATATATTAGACTATATATTTAAAAAAAACAAAAATAGGTCGAATGTATCTAGTTAGTAAAAAAAATATTATTAAGGCATGTTCACTTCAGCTTATTTCAGTTCAGTTCAGTTCAGTTCAGCTCCAATCAGTTCAATGTAATTTAATTTAACTCCTAATTTCCTTTTCTCATAAAATATTCATTTCAGCTCAGTTCTGTTCACTTCAGCTCCAATCAGTTCAGTTCAGCTCAGCTCCAATCAGTTTAGTTATGTTTAATTCAGTAAATATGAACAGACCCTTAGTATCTAACATAAATAAAATAGCTTCGTCATACATAAATAAATATAAGTATTAAATGCTAAAAATGAAAATGGATCAAAATAAATATAATAATTTATATTAAATTTTAACAATAATGCACATAAGTAAGTAAACCGAAACCGAAACCTTACCGGTGCCCAGTGGTTCCAATTCCATTTCCTAAATTTTTGGACCCAATTAAAGTTGTTTCAATTCCAATTTCGAATTTTACACCCGGCCCCAGTAGTGGGGTATTAATGGTGAGACTCAACTTTTGGTATTAAAATGCAAAAAAAGAGTTGTTATTTATACTTAATGGTAATACCTAACTCACTTCTCAATTTAGTAATTTATGCAATATACAATTTTCTAATAGCGAGACTCTTTTTTTTTTTTTTAATAAAAAGATAGTGAGACTCTATAAGGGCTTGTGATATATACGAAAATTATATACTACGTATTTATTACAGCGCGTTTTGTGTGCGGCTGGTCATACCATGTCGCCACTTGTGTAAACAAAGTAACCCTTCTAATAATGATTGAGTAACCTCTATAGTACTGATTGAGTAATCTCTAGCTATAACCCTGACGATGTAACCTCTGTAGCACTAATCGAGTACCCATGTAACACTAACTTAATAATCACCAATTCACCGTGTGGCCAGCCACATATAAGAATTTATGAAATTCTTATATATGTACTATAGTACTCTATTAAAATGAACATTTATTTTGAAAGGAAAAGGTGTTGATCTAGTGGTTAGACCATCTCCAATGGTGAAACTCAAGTTTTATTATTGAAATACAAAATGAGTTATTTTTTACCTCAAATGGTGATACTATACACACATCTCAATTTAACAACTCGTGTGAAATCTAATTTCCCAATGGTGAAACTTTCTAAAAGTATATAAATATCACTTTCAATTTATGGCCCACCAAATATATCAAATATTATAAGGTTTTTTTTTTTTTTTTTTTAAACTTAAATAAATTACAAAATATATTAGAATATTAATAAGGGGTTCACACTTTTTGTCAAATGAGACTCAAAGTTGAGTACCTAAACTTAGCAACTTTCTTTTAGAGTTGCTAAGTTTAGATACCAACTTATTGGTATACATTGCAAAAAATACCCCATCTCTCCTAAAAATACTCACTTGAGTCTCACCATTAGAGAGGGTCTTAGTGTAAAGGTATGTTCCGTTAACTTTTGAAAAGTTTTAAGGGTGATCAATTTTAATTATAGTTGAACAGGTTCAAGTAAGTGATCACATAATGATGATAAGTAAATCAAATTAGGATTTATAAGTTAAGTTCAATTAAAAGAACACAGATTCATTTTTTTTGTTTGGAAAAGAAAACAGAAACTTAGAGTTTGTTCAGTTCAGCTTCAATCAGTTTGATCCAGTTCTAGGTTCAATTCATAATTAGATTAAGTCCCGTGCCATGCACGGTAATTTTCATGTACTTTTTATTAGTAGTTTAACAATATATTTAATTTTGAAAACAATCTAATTGCGATATAAGATGATGAAAAATTCATAATTATAAAAATAAAATTAAAAATATATAATACATACTAAAGAAAATAGTGGAGTTGTATTACATGCACGAATAATAATATGTATAAATGGATTATGTCCCAAAGTTATATGTAGGCAAATGTTTTTTTATTTTTTAATTTTTTGAAAGAATATGTAGGGAAATATTGCATAATACTTCGTAATAAATATTTTCTAAAAAGCTTTGACAAAAAAAAAAAAAAAAAGGCAGATTATTTTTTATAAAAAGATGTCACATGTCATTTCTCAATTTCACCTTTGGTATAATATTTAGTTATAGATTTAGTTATAGATGCACGTAGTTTTTTTTTTTTCTTATTTCGTACTATAACATATAAATTAAATCCATTGACTATAATAAATAAAAAATCATTTTGAGCAAATAATATCAATATTAGTAATAAGAATCATTAATTGATATTATCATATATAAAAAAGATATATAGGATTATGTTATTTTAAAAAAGTTCTCAATCAAAAAGATATTAGAGGAAAAATAAAATTAGAATATATTTAATTTTAGAAAATAGCTTTTGGAGGGAAAAAGCGACACCATAAAGTGACATGTGTCATTCCCGGTGTCTGTTTTAGTATTATGTTATTGATTGATTGATATTGATTTTCTCTCTTATAAATAATTAATTTCAGCTCTATTTACTTTAGTATAATTCAGCCTAATCAGTTCACTTCAGTTTAATTTACTCCCTCCGTGTTATTTTTAAGTGTTACACTTCCCATTTTCGGTCGTGTTTTTTTTAGTATTACACTTCTTTTTTGGCAAAAAACTACATTAAAATATTATATCTCTCTCCTCTCATGGTCCTTATTATATCTTTCCTCTCACATTCATTATTTTCCAATAAACTATTAACCTCACTATCTTTCTTTTACAATTTTTTAATACTCAAACTACCCCCCTTACTTCTTATTTTATTTAAATCAATTAAATTACCTAAAACTATGTGTCGGTCAGACTGTAACACTTAAAAAAACACGGAGAGAGTAGTTGTTTTCAGTAAATCAAAACAGGCCTTTATGTATGTTAAGCTGTAAATAAAAAACCAAAAAAGAAAATTGATCAAAAAAAAAAAAAAAACAAGTAAAAACCCCCAATATTTAACAAATTAACAGCCGTATGATTATGCACACTCTCTGGTTCAATAAACGGCTGACAATGAATCCCAAATCCCACCCATACAAACACAAGAGTTAGTTTAACGCAACAGCTCATTATAGTGGGGTCCCCGTCCTCCTTCCCTCTTCTGTTCATTCATTCAAACCCTTCTTCTCTTTTCCGAATTCCCTATTATTCCACGTGCCACACCCTCATTGGCCATTTCACAACCCAGAAAATCTATACTTAGTTAGTATTTAAAAACACAAACCATAATTTTTCATATGACACATGTCATCACAAGTCACTCAATACCACATATGACACATGTCACCCCTTTTAATCTTTTTGTTTAAGTCTTAATGTATTCCATAACTTGCAAATTCAATTAAGAAAATGAAGTGTTTCATTTCCATCATAATAATATAAAGTTGAACCAATTAATATCCTTCACATAAACAAATAAATTGAATTATATAAAAATTGTCTTTTTAATTCCTAGACTTAAAACATAACTTAAACTAATATGTCATTTCATATCCTACAATCTTTATGTATATATACGTAACTAAATTTCATTATCTTTTTCCATTGTTCTACCCTCATTCTTTTTTTCCCTTTAAGTTTTAGCAATGAAACAATTACTTCGTATTTCATATCAAAAGTTTCAACTATTGAAAAACATACCTACATATGAAATAACTTAGGTAAGAACCCGTGCATCGAACGGGCCAAAAGGCTAGTTGTACTTACAAACTATTCCGTATTTTTTTTTTTTAAAAAAAAAGCAGTGGACCCCACTAAAGAAGGATTTTTCTTCAGATACCCTTGACGGGGGTTGAGGTTGGTTTTAGTGACAACCTGTATACAGCTGTACTCCATCTAACCCCACCCCCTTCCCTCTGCAACTAAATGCGCCCCCTTTCTTCTTCCTCTTCTCTTTTCCCCTTTTTCCACAAAAAAAAACATTAAACCACTCTTTAAACTTCTTTAACCCACAGATTTTCATGTTTCATTTTTAGAAATATATTTCAGGGTTTAAGAATTCATTCATGAAGAAATTCTGGCATTGTTGTTTACTTTCTTCTCTTAACAGTTTTCGCAATGCGCATCCCTAAAACTTCTTCCTCATTCTATACCATTAATCTTCTTTGTTTTTCTGGTTTTAGTGAAGTATACTGCTAGTGCTCTGTAAAACGGGTCGTTTTGAGGAGAGAGAAAGTGAGGATGGATCCTTGTCCATTTGTTCGTCTAACAGTCGGTAACCTCGCGTTGAAAGTTCCGGTACCAGCGAAACCAGCGCGCACTGTAATCCACCCAACATCATCCCCCTGTTTTTGTAAAATTAAACTCAAAGGCTTTCCCGTGCAAACCGCTGTTATCCCCTACAATCCGTCAGAAACGGTGGTTTCCGACGGAACCCACCACCCACAAACCGGTTTCATCGCCGCCGCAACTTTCCATTTAAGCAAGGATGATCTGAACAAACTCGCCGGAAAATCGATCTTCGTCGGAAAACTGTTTTTGAAGATTTCAATCTTTACTGGAAGAACAGGGGCAACATGTGGGGTGAAAAACTCTGGGAGATTGTTGGGGAAAGTGTCTGTACCGTTGGATCTTAAAGGGGCGGAATCAAGGGCTGTGGTTTTTCATAATGGATGGACTTCTGTTGGGAAAGAATCTGGTGTTTCGCAGTTTCATGTTAATGTTCGAGCTGATCCTGATCCTAGGTTCGTTTTTCAGTTTGATGGTGAACCTGAGTGTAGTCCTCAGGTTTTTCAGGTTAAAGGGAATATTCGTCAGCCTGTTTTTACTTGCAATTTTAGCTTCCGCTCCACCAACTCCGACCGCCATCAACGTTCCAGGTAACTTTTTTTTTTTTTTTTTTTCGCTTTTCCTAAAGTTAGTAAAATATATTTATATATTAATTCTGACGGGTAAACTTCTTGGAATTTGTATTATAGGATTATAATAATTGAAATAATTAAATTGGGTTTTGTTAAATTTGTGTTGTTGATCAGATCATCGGAGCAAGGAAGTGGAAGAGGATGGTTGAGTTCGTTTGGAAGTGAAAGAGAAAGACCGGGGAAAGAGAGAAAAGGGTGGTCAATTACGGTTCATGATTTATCAGGCTCACCAGTTGCAGCTGCGTCAATGGTGACACCATTTGTGGCATCCCCTGGTTCGGACCGAGTTAGCCGGTCGAACCCGGGTTCGTGGCTTATTCTTAGGCCGGGTGAGGGTACTTGGAAGCCGTGGGGACGTCTCGAGGCGTGGAGAGAGCGAGGGGCTCATGATGGGCTTGGGTATCGGTTTGAGTTGATTCCTGATATGAGCGCCAACTCTGGGGTGGTGTTAGCTGAATCAACTCTTAATACGGCGAAAGGCGGGACGTTTACGATTGACTTGGGTGGGTGTAGTCAGGTGAATGCTGGTAGTAATGGCAACGGTTCGAATCGGGGTAATCAAAGGTCGAGTTCGCCCGGGTGTAGTCCAAGGAGAGGGAGTGGGGATTTTGGAATGGGGTTGTGGCCGTATAGCGCGTATAGAGGGTTTGTGATGGCGGCGAGGGTGGAAGGGGAAGGGAAATGTAGTAAGCCGACCGTGGAGGTGAGCGTGCAGCACGTCACCTGCACGGAGGATGCCGCTGCCTATGTCGCGCTCGCGGCAGCGGTTGATCTTAGTATTGACGCTTGTAGGCTTTTCTCCCAAAAGCTTAGGAAGGAGCTTTGCCACACTAATGATATGGGTAGCTGACACTCTTCTTGGCTTGGGTGTTTTTCAATTTACTATTTTTAAAGTTTTGAGTAATTTTTACTAAGTGATGGAATTTGTACTCCATCGACTTTTTAGATGGTTAAGTACTTAATTAATTACTGCCTGATTATTATTAGCAACTACTGACTGGTTGTGGGAGGGGGGAGAAATGTGTATAGTAGGAAGTAGATTCTAGGAGATAAAACAAGAAGGTAAAAAAAAAAATATATATTTACCTTCTTTGATTTGTGTGTGGCTTGATTAAGATCTTTATGTTTTTTTTGGAAAGTACTATCGATTTTAAATTACTTTAGTATTTTCTCTCTTTTGATTGCAATGTTTGAACTTATGTTGCCTTGTATGTTCTTATGTATATATGATGATATAGTCATATATTCATATGTGATTTTGTTAAGAATCGAGTATGGTTTAGTTGTTGAAGGCCCTTTTCCAACTTTAGGGTCTGTTCTCTTACGTTGAATTTCAGTTTGTTTAGCTGAGTTCAGTTCAGTTCAGTTGAGTTCAGTCAATGAGAGCAGACCCTTAGAAGAGTTTCATTATCAAGCTTTGTAAGAGACCTCTAATTTTCTCTGTACATTAGCTAGATTAAAATTTAAGACTTTTGTTATATTCGTGTTAATATGTTAAATTAAAACATTTCTTTTATCACAAGATTGTAAATCGTGACTTCCTAATATGAAAATGTGTAGATACTTGATATTTATTACTCCATCCGTTCCTAAATGATAGTCCCTTATGGCCTATTTTTAGTCCTAAATTGATAGTCCTATTTGCTTTTTTCAAGTATCATTAGTATCAATTTTTTTTTTATCAAAATTTACTCCAATTGCAACAATATTTATGTAAATTTAACTTTTCCATGTAAATTTTGTTTTTCAATGTACTTTAAATATTTTCTCTCTCTACTATTTTACATACCCAATGTAAATTTGTCTTTTTAATGTGATTTTACTACTTTTATTTAAGTTTCTTAATTCCCGTGATTTTTGCCTATAAGGGACTATCACTTGGGGACGGAAGGAGTATTATTAGAAAGTTCATAATTAGATTACTTGATATTTACTATTATTAGCTACTGATTTTCATAAATATCTACAATATTCCCATCCTCTTAACCCCTACACGCACCGCACATTAGCAAAATTGTACTTCTTCTGTTTTTTAATAGTTGCGATACACATTTTTTCACGCTATTTAAGTAAAGTAGGGTTCACATGATGTAATATACTTTAAAATGGGGTGAGGTTTTTTGGAGTATAATTTAGTGGACCATGTGCTTTAAATAAGAGAAATAATACAACTTTTTCCCAAAATCTTATCGTCTATAGTGTGTTGCAAGTATTGTGACATTTTCATTTTAGGGAAGTGTTGCAAGTATTAAAAAACGGAGGAAGTATTATAGAGAAAGATAGAGATTTGGAAGATTTCTTTTTTAAGTAGTTTGATGATGGTTTGATTTCTCAATCTTCATTCTTCACCTGGCCTGTTTGTTTAAGCCTATATTTTACGGTGATTAAGTGGGGATGGGATGCTGGTGTTGCTACATAAGATGAAGACGATGGGGGATGGTGGTGGTGGCTAGATAAGAACGGTGGGACGCGGTCAGTCCAGGATGGAGAGACTTTGGTTGTCAATCATCTAAGTTGTGGTTGGTTGTAATTGGTGGTGGATAAGTGGTTTAATTAAGTGTCTCAAATGCTTAATTAACATGTGTTAGTCTGCTACACATACAAATATACAATCTCTCTCTCCTATTCCTTAAGTATCATGTCAAGGGCTATAAGTTAAGCACTACATAAGAAATAAAAATAAAATTCAGCACGAAGGGCTTGTTCTCATACGATTATTTTTAGTTCAGTTCAGCTCTTAATTTCCTTCTCTCATAAAATATTTATTTTAGTTCAGTTTAACTTTAATAAGTTCAGTTCAATTCAACTCAACTCATTTCAGTCAATGAGAATAGGCTAGAAGTATGATTTTTAAGACTAATAAGAGTAACTCACAAGCTAATTAAACTTCATACTTGTACTAGTGTTTGTTGTGCATGTGCAAGTAGTGTAACATAGTTAAAACTTTGTTAAAGCTTGGATTATTTTGAGAAGACATATAAAGCCCAGATTATTATTGTGAATTTTTTCTTAATTTTAATATGATAAACTTAGGAAGATTAATTAATGGGATTGTAATTTCATTTGCTCAAGTTGAACATTATTTTAGGGTTGATGAATTGAACAGAGAGAGAGAGAGAGAGAGAGAGGGCATGACAGATGCAACCATAACCATTATTACTGGCAACACCAACCATCACCACCTCACAAACCACTGCAACAAAGTCTGATATAAACTACTTTGCAAACTACTCTAAAAAAAACCTCCTTGAATTAGAGAGGAGAAAGAGAAATACCAAATTTGCAATTGAGAGTTTTTTATGGGATAAATCCAACTCCAATTGAATGTTTCAATTTGGAATCTTGGGCCAATTTTGATCACCATAGAGTAAGATTTAACTTACTTGATTCATTCTGATGCCAAGTTCATTGGAAATTGAGAAAACAAGGAGAGAGATTGAGGTAGACGAAGACGAAGATTATTGAGGAAAGGAGCGGTCGTGGTGGCAAGGAGGAGTTAGATGAAATGACGTGAGGAAGGTATCACCCATATTTCGAGAGGAGTCACTTTATAACTTTATGTTCAATTCACGTTTAAAAAAATATTAGAATTTTCCCTCCACTTATTTCTCTCCTATTACTAGCATTCAAGGCATGCCCTTAGAGTGATCATCAAACTCCATGGTCATGTCCATGTGTTTACATATGCATAATTGTGTATATCATAACAAATTTGTAAATTAAAAAAAAAAAAACTTTTTAACATAGCACAATTGTATTTTTACATCCAACTTACATCGTATAACATTGAAGTTTAAATATGCAATATTTATCCTTAATAACTCCGTCAAATAATTAACAAAAAATATACATTTGTTATTTGTATACGGAGTACAAATGTACAATAGATATATCCTCGAGCACCTCACTAGACGTATGGTTTTTGAAGCGAAAGTAATAACAACAAAAAATCATCTATAATACAATGAGGACAAAAATAGAAACATTAGCTCGATGGGTCAATTAAAAGGATAGGAGTTGTTGTCGACAACTCATACGACTAGAGTAGCAAAGGAGTGCGTCCAAAAGGCTTAGATTCGGTCGATAAATATGGACCTTCATTATTTTTTATTTATATTCTTCTTGTTTTGAGCCGTTTAAAATTAATTAAATTGAATTAAAAAATTGAATTGAATTTAAAAAATTGAATTTCATGGCCCAAAATATATTTTTGTTTCGTATGTTGGGGATTGGGTAAAGGGAGGTGCGTGCACGTCTAAAGAAAAGCTTGAGTTGAATTTGTAGCTTCAAAGTTAGTAGTAATGGAGTACTTGTTTGAAAGTGAGAGAAGTGGATGATAGCTGTAATCTGCTGTCTATCCATTTTTTTAATGTAAAATGTGTACTTATATTTCCTAATAAATTAAATTATATGGAGTACTTTTTACTTACAAGTTTAAGAGTTTTGTATAATTAAATAGGGCGTGTGCCTCGTTTGGGCTTTGTGTGCTTTGTGATACAAAAATGGGGCATGTGATTCACTGGGCTTTGTGTGCTTGACGTGCTCACCACACGCAGCAAATATGGATTGGAGTTACAGACTTACAGGTGTCAATTTGATTATCCGAGTTTGATTAATTTAAGTCGGGTTGGATCTGGTCGGATGAATTGGATCTAATTCGAGTTTTAGCCATGCTACTTTATTGTATTAATATAAATTGGAGTTTTTTTTTATAAGATCAACTCTATGGCAAGCAAATTTGAAAATTAGCTTGGCATGCTAAATACTTCCTCCGTTTTTAAATACTTGCTCCACTTTCATTTTTCGGCCGTTTTTCAAAACTTGCTACATTTCTTAAATTGAAAAACTTTTACAATATTTAATTCATTTCTCACATTTGGTGGACCAAACATAATATTCTCTCTCCTTCTATTCTCCCACTACTTTTGCTTTTTACAATTTTTTATTTTCTAAACTACCCCACTACCTCCCATATTTTATTACTTTATCCAATTTCTCCTAAAACTCCGCGCATGGAGAAATGGAGCAAGTATTTAAAAACGGAGGGAGTAAGCTTTTAACCTACTTGTCACTTTGAACTCCAATAGCTAGCTATTAACTTGCAAATTAAATGAATCCCACTTTCTTAATTATCTTTTTATATTTTATTTTATTGATTCTATTAAGTTTTTCTCCAAGCAAATTAGCTTTTGCTTAGTCAAGCTAATTGCAGTTTCTAGCTCTAATGGTCAAACTAGTAGCTAGGGTATTTAATATTACAAACAAGTCTCTCGCTACTACCATTGAAGTTACTATACTACTTCTGCTATACTAGGGCGACTAACAAGTGCGCCATAATTAGACGACATATCAATGGAGTCCTTCGGTTTGGCCATATGTCACAACTTTAGTTGTTAGTAACATTAATGAGGTAAAATATTTACACAAATATATTTAGGGATAAATGTTCGCAAACAATTCTTAAGATGTCAAAAAAAGAGACCAAACTGATTAACCGGTGGCCCTGCCGATTTTGGCACCGACTAACTGATTTTGGCCGCCAATTGTGCTGTTAGCCGCTAATAAAAGAAAACCACCTTCACAACCGCCCTCCCCCCGCGAGGGAAGGTGGTGGGTCGCCGTTGAGGAGGAGGTGGCCGTTATTGGTAAGAAGGGATAGTGGTGTCAAGGTGGTGGTGATTGGTGGCAAGAGGGAAGATGGTGGTGAAGTACTAAGGGCCTGTTCTTTTCAGCTTAAGTTCAGTTCAGTTCGTAATATCCTTCTCTCATAAATATTTAGTTCAGTTCAGCTCAGTTCAGTTCAGTAAATCAGAACAGGTCCTAAGAACATGATGGTCCATGTGTTGAATAGTTGACGATAATGATATATTTTGTTGACAACCCTTAAATAAATTAATAGTTAGAGGTGGATCCCCAATGGCCAAGGGGTAGCAATTGTGGAGGGGTAAATTTAAAATGAATAAAAAAATATTAAATAAGTGAAAAGTAATCTTAAATGCACTATAACCTTTTTTTTTTTTTACCAAATACCTATTTGTTTTTTTTAAGAGGGGTACTTCCTCCATGTTTTAATAAATGTTACACTTTGACTTTTTTCATTATTCACATAAGGACTTTAACTTGATTATTTACTAATATTTTAAAAACAATTGTTATTACATAACACATTGTTGGATCACAAAGTCTTATACTCCCTCCGTTTTTAAATACTTGCTCCACTTTCCTTTTCTGGTCGTTTTTAAATACTTGCTCTATTTTCTTTTTTTGGAAAGTTTTTACAATATTTAATTCATTTCTAACACTTAGTGGACCCAACATAATGCTCTCCCTCCTCCTATTCTTCCACAACTTCTGCTTTTTACAATTTTTTATTTTTTCAACTACCCTACTACCTCCATCTTTTATTATTTTCTCTAATTTCTCCAAAAACTCCGCGTATAAAGAAACGGAGCAAATATTTAAAAACGGAGGGTGTATGTGGCTGGCCACACCGTATGGCAGGGGTTACTTCGTAGTGTAATAATCAGTGTTAAAAGGGGTTACTTTGTCAGTGTTATAGGGTTACCCGATTAGTGTTAAAGGGGTTACTTTGTCAGTGTTGGATTCGTTATAATGTATACTATCATATTATAAAATTTCCTTTATATTTATTAACATATAATTAGATAAATATTTTCCCATTAAAATATTTATAATTCGAGCAACCATTAAATCATTAAACAAGGAAGGGCAGGACTTAGCCCACTTCGAACGGATAGTGCAACTGTGCAAATGACAGAATTAAAAAATAAAGTTCATCTACAGTTGTAACTTCGAACTTCTAAGTCAGCTGCTGGGAGTTCTCGTATCATTACAGAGCCCCACTCTCTCTCTTTCGCACAAACATAGAGATTAGAGTGATGAAGCCATTAGCTTGGTGGTTGATGTTGGTGGGTTCATTGCGATTAGCATCTGTTTGGTTCGGTTTCTTTGATATTTGGGCTCTTCGTCTTGCTGTTTTCTCACAATCTGACAGTAAGTTTTTCTTTTGCTGATTTCAGACTTTTTATTTCATGCAATTTTTAATTTTTCCCCTCGATTTTCATGGGTTCTGTTTGATTAATTTTATAATTCTGTGGTTGAAATGCAGACCCTTTTAAGAGCTAATATTTTTTGAGATCCCAACCCATTTATTTTTTATTTTTAATTTTCTACTGAATTATTGATGTAAGTTGTGTTAAAATTATTCATGTAATTGATATTAATTGCAATTTCAAGAAATTATTGCTTTAATCGAGGTTGGTATTGCTGATATTATATACCCAATTAATTCAATTATAATGTGTTGGAGATCCCAAAGTTTATGCATTGCTTAAACTGCGGATTATCTTATATGATTGACTCCAGAAATCCTGTGGTTTTAAAATCTGTTTGCCGGCTGTTAAAAGAATAGTTCCATGTTATTTGTTCGATAAATGTTGTGATGTAAGTTCAGAGTTTAACTTGATTTCCTCTTTTATGATCACCAATTTGACCATGTAACCATGTTATGCTCATGCTGGACTTAATCTTCATATTTTGATGGGTTATTAATGCTTTGCTGTTAAAATGAATCACCTCGTTTTTATAACCGCAATCTTCCTTGCTTTTATGATCCGTGCCGTGTGCAAGACTTGATTTGGTTTGGATGCAATGCTTCTTTCATGTTGTTCGAGTTGATTCAAAGCCTCTTTATGTACATAATAACTAATATCCTGCAAAATGACATCAGTTTGTCTACAAACATCTTCCGCGATGATGACATGGTTGATGCTTTGCTAATGAATATTTGTCTCGTTTTCATCCCACAATCTTGCTAACATTTGTGGGCTGCGTGAGATTTGATTTGCTTTTGAATTTGGATTGACATGTTGGATGCAGTGTTTCTTTCATATTTTTCAGTTAATGCAAGTCCACTTCATAAGATTACATCAGTTTGCCCCTCAACATCTTTTGTGACAATGACATTGTTTAAATACTTATTAAGTCAGCTCCTAATATAGATTAATGACCCAGTTTCGTTGATGCTCTTCCACTGTAAGAAGCAAGAGTTATTGCATAATGATTTCCAGAGGTTCTTCCTTAGCATTAGTTGATTAGTAGATAAATTAGGATACATGATCATTTAGAGACATTATAGCTTTGTTTTAAGTGTCTTATCTTTATCCTCTTTCGATTAGAGACATTACCAGTAAGGAAAGCAGAGGGTTGGGATAAATCCAAAGATGACGTGGATCGAAGGAGTTAAGAAAGACATAGAGAAGTTGGGTTTGTAGGAGCATATAGCATTGGGCATAGGGAATGGAAGGAGAGGATCATTATAAATGAGTACAAGAGATTAAGTCTTAGTGAGCCGACCCCATCTTTGGAATTGAGGCTTTAATTGTTGTTTTTTTTAGAGTCATTACTTCCCTAAAACTGTGAAATACATATGCAATGTATGTCTTTGATAGCAAATATGGTACATGTATTAGTTTGGGGTCAAGAACCAGACATTTCTGAATTAGTAATAACTTCAAGGGGAGACTTTGTTGGGTATGCAGTACAAGTCCCATTTGAAAAGAAATAAGAAAGTGATGACTTGCTTCTTAGTGCTCACCTACTTCATTAGTATTAGGCCTTTTGGGAAGGTGATCAAAAACAAATTTGTGCGGCCCAAAGTGGACAATATCATTCTAATGAGGGAGTCAAGGTAAGCATGCATCCCAACAAGTTGGATGATCGGGGCCCAACAGATTTGATCAAAGAGAGAGCAATATGAGCTAATAGAAAACAAAATGTGGTACAAAATTTGACTAGCTGTTAAGGTCCTATTTCATGTGCTCCCAGTCTTTATAAAAGAATAAGAACAGAGGATTGAATTTGCTGACAACCTTATGTGTCCTTCATGAGTTTTCATCAACTTCTCACTAGCTTTATTCCTTGCACTCAGGCTTAATGGCTTATGCTACCATACTGACAGGGATAGTGGGATTCACTATAAATAACCAGGATCAATTCTAAAAACGTTAAATCATGGACATGCTTCTAAAATGGATGGAAAACATGAAAGATATTCTTACGCTGTTATCGAAGAAGATAAAACTTAGAAGGATTCTTAAACTGTCTGTAAGTATATATATGTGGGAGCTGCAAGTCTGCAACTATGAAGACTTTGAACATCAATGTTGTTGCCACCTGCAAATAGAGCCTCAAAAATCCATATTTATTTTTTGGTGGAGAAAATCTGCTTATACGTGATCATGCATCATTTTGAATTCGCTCTTTGATTAATTTTCTAGATATAAAGCTGAATCGATTATTTTCCAAACTTGAGTTTTGCAGTGACTGAAGTTCATGGGAGGACCTTTGGAGTTTGGACTCTTCTGACTTGCACACTCTGTTTTCTTTGTGCTTTTAATCTTGACAACAAGCCTCTCTACCTGGCAACATTTTTATCGTTCATTTATGCTCTTGGTCATTTTGTGACTGAATACCTAATCTATCACACAATGACGATAGCAAATTTATCAACTGTTGGCTTCTTTGCAGGTAATTCGAGTTAGCCTTGTATTTCTTTGCTTCTATTTAATTTTTTGTGTACAACTGTACATATGCAATTATTAACAAGAATGAACAATATTGCCTTGGTCTTATAACACTTATGATTTAAAATGGTTACTTTTCTCTTCCAGGCATACATGCATCCTTGTATTTCGGTTTTTCTCTGTATTTGCAGCAGTCCTATGCACTTATGTTTGTAGAAAAAAGTTGTCTAATCTACCTCTTCACTTTTTAAACTTTGAAGTAAGGTTCTTGATTGTGGTATTGATACGTTTTTCGTAGCTATTGGCTTTCTAAAGATAACTTTTTGTATGGCCTGCCAGCTGCCGCACCCATGTTAACATACAGTAATATAGGAGAGGTCTCTCTATACATTACAAAGCCTGCTATAAGGATTTGTATACTTTGGATCCTTTAACATTATTTGGGGACTAGAGTAGCCCACATAATGGGGTTTTATCCCTCCTTTTCCTATTTCTCCACTCCTTGGCATGTTTTATAGAGCATTGGTGTGCTAACTAAAGTACAGTGAGCATGCTGAGCAGTGACACCCATATCATATACTAGCAAATGATAGAATTTTCAAACAAGCAATCGTGCCATACGCATTTGACATTTACCTAATAAGAAGCAGGATATCTCAATTGACATTAATGTAGATTCCTGATTGTGAGAAACGTCTCTAGGTAGAATTATTTGTTAGGAAAGGACACAAAATTATTTTGTCTGATGATCACATACTGATTTAATGTCTGCTGACTCTGGAGTATGTATTTTATAAATTAAGTTCATTTCACTGTATTATCCTTTCTTTCACTATATGAATTTTATTTAGCTCAGTTTTTATTTTAGTTTATTATATATTTTTTTTTTTTTTCAAAAAGGCGTCTCTCTTTGTAATTTTTTATGATTCATAGTTTCTATTAGATTCTTAAGCAGTTTTCACATTGTTATTTTGCGCTTTGCCGCATTATACAGATGAGTTTTTCATTTTGTGAATGCTTAGAATTGGAAGACGTGCTTGAAATCGAGCTTTGAAAAGTAAAACTGACCAGCCATCTTATGTTTAAGAAAGATTTTGAGGTCATTTTTTCCACTGCCAACGATGCTTCAAGAATATGTAAGGTTTTAGCCGTACTATAGCTGTCTAAGTCCTTAGTATGAGTAATTTCTTAGGTTTTGTTTTTTTAGGTTGATTAAAAATAAGCATATGAAATGTACTGTGCTTATTGTGATTGAAGTCATGGTGGTTTATCCTACTCAAAGAAGGTTCCCTCAGTAGAGGCATAACAAATTATCTTTACTAGTTGAGGCTTAAGGCCATCAATCACCTTTTGTGGTGGTATGTAACTATGTATTCTATATACAAAATAAGTGTTGGGAGAAACGATTCAATTACTAGCTGGAGGTAGCAATCATAGGAATATACGAAGTATAATAGTATTATAAACATGTTGGGGAGATTGTTGTTATTTGCCTTTGCTATAAAGAGTCAAAACTTCTTTTAAAAAAAGAGCTTCTAGAGCTTAAATGGTGTATGAACTGGTGTAGAGCAAGAGTTAAGAATTACTTTTTCAAAAGGAGCTTCAAGTCCTTATGCTTTGTACAACTACATAATAATACGTAGGACCGCTCGATTGGCACCCATTTAAACTAGCTTATCTGACTGAGAAAAATAAACTTATGGTCGGCAACCTTTACATAAATATAAGCAGAATCATTTGTTAGTTAAGGTTGAAGCTGTATATGGTTTTGTTTGATGATCTCTGCTGATTTTGTCTAGCTGGAATTTTGTACTTACCTCATAATTTAAGCCCTTTTTTTTTTGCTCTCAAAGCATCTCTAACTGTGTTTTCCATTTCTTTGGCTTTATGAATTTTATTTCTACTCAAATTTTCTAAGAAATGGTTTCTCTTTGTTTCTATAATTCTTATTTGTACAAAAATTTTAAGCACTAGTCTTCACATTGTTATTCAGTGCTTTGCTAGCTTAAATCTGTAGTTGGGTTATATATTTTATATTAATTTATTTTTCTTCTTGTTGAAAAAATCTAATATGAGTTTGTGATTGCTCAAAATGGGAAGACATGATTGATATTAAGGGTCTGTTTGGCCAAGTTTCTTGAAAACAACTTCTGTTTCGTAGAAGTAGTTTTACGGAAACTGTTTCTAGAGAAATACTTATCAGAAATAGAATTGTTTGGCCACAAAAAGTAAGAAGTAATTCTGAAAAAATGAAATAATTTCACACTGTTTGGCCTATTGTTCCCATTTTACAAATCAACAAACGATCTGACTCATATGAGAGTAGCCCAATAAGATCTAACAACCACTAAACAATGCCAATTAGTTAATAAATGTCATCGGAAAACAGGCAGTGACCACGAGCCACGTGGTTATCCGGCAAGCGGCCGGCAAGAGTATCCCACCGAAATTTACTTGAGTTCGTTGCTTTTCTCTCTCTTTCTTTTTTTTTTGGTCTTAATGTTGGCTGATTTTTTTTTTTTTTAACTGAATGTTTGCCCAGATTATCGTCCACCTTACCTCACCTTGTTATGGTAGCTGAGAATGGGGAAGGGGGCGTCATACGGTGTAGGTGGGGAAACTGTGAAGAATGAGGCCATTAAAGAAGAAACCTTTTTCATGGGATAACAAAGGATTTTATGTATTATGTGAGGGTATTTTAGACAAACTAAAATATTCATTAAATGGGTAAAACTCCTCCCCGAGAAACAAATTTGAGAAGCTTCAATTTGTAGCTTCTGTTTCCAAGTCCCGTAGAAGCTATTTCGGTCCTTTTTGGGCTTCTCAAGAAGTAGAATTTACTTTCAAAAAATATGGTGTTTGGCCCAGTTTTAGCTTTTGGGTACTAGAAGCTCTTTTAGAAACTTGGCCAAACACATACTAAGCATAGAACATTGTCAAACTTTTTTATCTGTCTGAAAGAGTTTGAGTTGAGGTCATATTTTCGATTGCCAATGCTGGTTTAGAAAATTATCAAGCTCTTAGTCAAAACAGCAGTGCTTTTATTTAGCTTTTTCGCTCTATGGTGCAAAGTAGTTTTTTTTAGTAGTTTTGTTGGTCACACTCTTTTAGGTTAACTCAGAACAGGTCCTTTTTTATGATTGAAGTCAAACTCAAAAAATTTATCCTCACTATAGGTGAAGCAAAATACCATTTATACTAGTTGAAGCTATAACCTTCAATCACCTTTCGTGATTATACAAAACAAGTGTTGGGAGAAACGATAATATTACTAGATGGAAGTATACTAGTGATCATAGGGGCATGAATATCTGTATTTGAACATGGAGAAAAGACTGTCATTTGCCATTACTACTAAATGTTAAAACTTATACAACAAGATCTTCAAAGACTTGAAATACACTTATTGCTATGGGCCTGAAATCTATATTTTATGGTGTATGAACACTTCTGCCTGAGGTGCAACCCTTGGAGTGTGATCGCCTTTGGGCAGCTTAAGGCATTTCAGGTGAGATGTTTTCCTCTTTAAGAAACTGTGAATTTCATGTATTTTCAATTCATGCTAAAATGGAATCAAGAATCACTGATTACTAGGAAAAATTAACTAACCTCTGTGTTGGCAAGCATGATAATTGTATGTTCAACTCAAAAACTAGACCTCTCACCTTTCTTAGGTGGTTGCAAGACCAAGTCTAGTAAGGACTTGTTCTCATAAAGTGTTTATGTTTGAAATTTCTGGTATAGTATGGTCTGATTTGATTTGATATAGTGATTTGATTTGATATAATTTTGACTAATCTAGCGGGATCTTGTTAGATTTTTCTCATTGTGTACTTTACAAATATGTAATTTTCAAAGATTTAGTCGACGAAATAAAAGCTATAAGTTAACTTGATAAGAATATATTTGGTCTGATTTGATTTGTCTAAGTTTCTGAAATAATTTGAGTAAACAATTTCTAAAATACTTTCCTAATATTATGGCCCTGATTGGCAACAACTTTTCATGTAGATTCTACAATTTTGGCCAACTCTGAATCTGTTAAAGTTGAAAATTAGTGTATTTAGTATAGTTTCTTGTGGAAGTGGATGAATAGAGCTCTTTGTTCTGTAGCTGACCAACTAGTTTTACTTAACATTTGTTTAATAAATATTTTAAGAGCTAATCTCTAACAGCCAACAACTAGTCGTGCGGCACAATTGCTAATCACTACTAAAACGACCAACAGACCCTTGGCCCCTCAGTGAAGATGTTATATAATTTAGCTGAAAGGCTTTGATTTCTGATTAAGCAACCTGATTTGGTCTCTCTTGTTGGGTTGAGTTTCAAAAGACTATGTTTGATACTTCAGTGTTTGTTCCAGTCTACTTTCTGTACCCACCTGGTTACAACCTCAAAACTGTATAAATACAATAGCCTTCATCCCACAAATATGTCCTGTACTAATAAGAGGACGAGAATCTAAATGGCTGAACAGTTCAGGGTCAGATGGCCCTCATACGTAAGTTGTCTCGCTGCCTTAAGTATGAAGACTAGAAGATTTCATGCTTGACATACTGTGATACGTATCTTTCATTCGTGCATGCTTGACTTAGATTAGAAGATGCATAACTCACCTGTTGCAACACTTGCAATTGCTTTCTTTTTTTTTTGTTACAAATATAAAATCGATGAAATGGGTTATTTTGTGAGAATTGACCTTTGTGTTTTTCAGGTACTTCTATAATATGGATGGCATTGCAGTGGAATGCTCACCAAAAGATGTCTGTGAAGCAAATGTAGATCCGATACGAGATTCCAGTTTGGTGTTTTCTAGAGCTGGGGAAATATCCTGCAATTTTTATCTATCTCATTTCATGATTTATTCTGGGGCATCGGCTTATGTTATTTTACAGCCACTGCGCACATAACTTCAAAGAAATTTTCGTGTTCCGTTCGAATCATCAGATTTAGGAGTGACCAGTATCAAATGCTCTTTTCTTACTCAATGGTCTCAAATCTATGATTGAGTTGTGAAGCCTTGATGCTTTGTTACTTGTTTACAATTACGTGGCATATTATATTTCTGATACTCGAAATATGTTTATTTTACTTGCTTTTGCTTCTGGTTCATGTTCATTTCTATGTGTCCAACTTTTGCATTTTCACTTACAAAGATCTGTGTAGACTGTAGAGTCATTCGGGGTTGACGGTTTGGTACCGGCTTGTGTTGATTCGGGTACATTTGAAGGGGGATCTATGTAGAATTAGCTTGACATGTTGAAGGGAGTTGGTGTCATACGCTATAGCCTATAGAGAAGCATCAGATGGTAAAAAAAAAAGCGTCTTAACGTTGTGCCAATTTACCGCATTTTCAAAGTGTTGTAACTTTTGGTCATGAACTTGTTATTATACATATTTTTTTTAATTATGTTATACGTGTCTTGCTTAATGAGATGCATGTCTGATAGTTTTGTGAGTCTTGGAATTTACCTTTAGTAATTTTTCATAACACTTGTCAAATCATTATGCTACCTGTCCATATTATTTTCATTTTACAATTACTAATTATGAGTGTTACTGTTCTTCACCCAACTTCTTTTTTTTTTTTTTTTCCACAAGCGGGCAACAATATTATTAAATCAAATCAAGATCAACCAAAGTTAGAACACTTTGGGGGAACTCACTAGTACAAATGCTTTCTGAATTAACATCAACATCCCACCTAGCAACTAAGTGAGCCACAGTATTACCCACTCTTCTTATGTGATTACAATGAAATAAATCAAACGATGCACTTAACCGGTATATGTCATCTAAAATTAAAGGTATGATTTCTATTCAGTTCTCAGTTCCTTGTTTAAATTTAACTAGTTCATTTGAGTTTTAAGTTTTTCTTTTGTTTTTTTGATTGTCTTTTAGTTTTTACTTTATGAGTTTGCTTAGGTTTGTCACTCATCAAAAAGGGGGAATACTGTTGACCTTAAGTTTTGATGATGACTCAAGGAACCTAAGCAAACCCATAGGAGTTTTAACTTTTGTCTATTAGCTTTGATGTATTGACAGGTTCATATATGCAACGAAGTTCTAGAGTCAGAATGGAGCATGGAACAAGGTCTAAGTATGAGCTATGGATGAGCATAGAAGACAATCAGAAGTCAAGTTCCTTGGGTGAGGAACTGAAGCTCCAGAGTCGAAGCTTCACAGTGTGTCAAGGAGTCTAATGTATCTTTATTGTTTATTTTAGGCTTCTTGTATATATGTTAAGTACATTGTTAATTGATAGGATTTAAGTGGATTTGATTTTATTTATTAAAGATTTTATTTTCCATATTTTAACTTAGTTATTTTCGAAAAATATCTTTTTGAGTTAAAATATCTTTTTGTTAAAAAGATTTTCTGTTTTAATTCTATCTCATTATTTGGAAAATCTAACTTGGTGAATAATCTTTCAAACGCGTGGTTTACTTTGTCAAAGGAAGTTGAGAAAAGTTAGGAAGCCAGTAAAACACTTCCTGATAAATCGTTTGACTTGCTGCCCAAGCTCCCACGAACTGCACTTCCTAGTTTCATGGAGGTTGTGGCTTAGTGGAAGTTGAGGCAAACGGAAATGTTTTTAACAAAATACACTTGAGCATTACAATCTTTAGTTTTCTAAAAAGAGTCAAAAATCCACTTAAGTCCTTGAGTGTCTTTGTACTTAGCATTTTAGAGTTTAAACTTGAGTTGTATTGGGGTAGAGTTTGGGTAAACTCTAGAGTGTTTAATTGCTTTGAGTGAAGCAAGGAGAAAGAGAGAGATTTGAGAGTTCAACTGATTGAGGGATCAGTTGAGGGGGAACTTAAGTTCGTTGAGGAACTTGAGTTTAGAGTCTTAATTTGTAATAGGTTGTTTGCCCTATTATTATTAAGAGTTGAGTTTAAACTCCCTTGTGGTCGTGGTTTTTCTTCTTGATTAGGGCCAAGAAGTTTTCCACGTAAAATCTCTCTTGCACTTTAAAGTTTTTGTTTAAGTTCCTTTAAAAATTCCGCAAAAATTACCCTAGTTCCTCTACAATACAATTCACCCCCCTCTTGTATTGTTCATTCGAGTCAACACAGCCCCTACTTACTCTCGAAAATGGCTGTATTTTTGCAGTGCCATGCTGCCCAAGTGAAGGATGTAAACACTCGTAGCTGCACCTTATCCAGCTTCCCTACCATCCACACAAATCTCTCCGCAAAGGAGCTGCTTGGAGCATCATTCAACAACACTTGAAACTCATTGTTATCCCAAATAGGTTTAGTAAGTTTACATTCAAAGAGTATATGCATAAATTGCACCACAAATGGAACAGGAAGCATTCTCACGCATGTGGCGTTTTTGAAAAACGTCCATCACAGCCAGTCTACCTTTACACGCCTTCCAAATAAAGTGATCTAACTTCGGAGGGCCATCAATTTGCCAGACCACTCTCCACGTTTCACCTCCCCTTGCGCCAAAGTATAAGTCCTAGGTTCTCAAATGACTGAGTCGTGCCAACCAATAACCAGAATGCATCGTGTATAAGCCATCATTTGCAGACCCCATATACCTCTTATCACACGGCCAGTCAGTTGAAAGAGGGATATCAAGAATACCTCTCCTCTCAGCAACAACAAAAGTGGCAGAATCCAGATTTTCATCCCAGCAATCTTTCTCAAAATCAATTAGCTCGTTAACCCGAAGCTCTAAGTTGCTGCTGCTTGATGGTGTGGGCACAAAATGAGACCCATCTCCTAGAATCCACGCATCCTCCCACACTTTGATAGAAGCACCGTTCCCCACACACCATTTAGGACCACCGAGCAAAATCGATTTTGATCCCCAAATACTTTGCCAACTATAACTCAGATCAAAACCTCTTGAAGCACCAATAAAATAAGTATTTTTAAAATACTTTGCCTTCAATACTTTGTGCAGCAGTGAGTTTGTATTATTACTTAGCCTCCAAGCTTGTTTGGCAAGTAACACTTGCTTAAAGCATTTTAAGTCACGAAATCCCATGCCACCCATCGCCTTAGGCAAACATAGAGATTCCCAACTATGCCAATGCATCGTTTCAACCCCACCAAAACCTTGCAAGAACCGAGCGCATCTCATCAATATGACCATCCGGGATACGGAAAATGCTCATCATATAGGTTGGGATTGCTTGGGCAACCACCTTGATTAATACCTCCTTTTCGGCATGTGACATCAATTTCTCCTTCCACCCTTGCATTTTTTTCCACATTCGCTCCTTTACACAAGTGAACACCGCTTTCTTTGATTTTTAATTAATAGTCGGAAGCCCCAAGTATTTTTCATGTCTTTCCACCTCACAAACGCCAAGAGTGTCAACAATCTCCTTTTTTCTCTTAGTGTCAACACATTTACTAAAATCAACTTCCGTCTTACTAAGATTAACTTTCTGTTCCGATACTCTTTCATAAGTACTGATCATATTAGCAATTTTCGAGCATTGCTGCAGAGTTGCTTTAGCAAATAAAATACTATCATCGGCAAAAACTAAAAGAGAGACCCGAGGATCTCCCCTACATATACGTGCCCCATGAATTAACTTGTCATTCGCGACCATGAAAATCAACTTGGAGAAAGCTTCAGCACATATAAAAAATAAATACGGGGAAATCGGATCACCTTGTCTAACCACGGGAAGGAGCAAGAGAGCTAGTAATTGCACCATTATACTTGAAGGAAAAAAAACACTCGACAAACACTTCATTATCCGGTTGATCCAAATCTGACAAAAACCCATTTTCAGCATGACTTTCTCAAGAAAACCCCACTCTACACGGTCATATGCTTTGCTCATGTTTAACTTGAGAGCTACTATACCATCACAGCCTTCCCCTTTCCTCTTCATAGCATGGAAGATTTCAAAACCAATCAGAGCATTATCGGTGGTCACAGAAATAATTTTGTACAAAACATTGCACAAACTTATCGGTCGGAACTCAGTCATATTTTTTTAGATTATCACACTTCGGAATAAGGACAATGCAAGTACGATTAATATCATCCAACCTTACTTCTCCATGCCACCATTTCTTCACAAACTGGATTACATCTCTCCCTATTACACCCCATAATATCTGAAAAAATAGAGCATGCATTCCATCCGGTCCCGGAGCTTTATTAGGGTGCATTTGAAAAAGCGCTACTCTTATTTCTTCACCCGTGGGCTCACTATCCAGCAGCCGGTTTGTCTCATCCGAAACCATATGTTCAATGCCCTCTAATGCAACCTTCATATTCGTTGGATTACTAGTCGCAAAGAGCTCTCCAAAGTACTCATAAATCACCCCCTTAATCGAACTCTTCTCGGTTTTCCACTCACCATTACTGTAAAAAAGCCCCATAATTGTATTTTTCTTTTCTCGTTGGCTCGCCTTATGGTGGAAATACTTTGTATTCTTATCTCCATCTCTAAGCTCATTTTCCTTGCCCTTGCGCTTGCGTGCCAATATGACTCCTCTAGCCTTCTCAACTCATCGATTTTATCCGCTAGCTCCCTACATTGAGCTAATCCCCTTGCATCCATGCACCCACCCTGTACTTCTTTCAATTGAATTTCAGCTCCCCAAATCTTTTTCTTCACTGCCCCGAACTCCTTAGCAGCCCACAAGGATAAACACTCAGCAACTAATCCAATTCTGTCATGAATTGGGCGATTAAAGACTTCAGCCCAAGCATCGGATACAACCTTACCACAATCATCACTTGAAAGCCACATAACTTCAAAACTAAACAATTTACTTCTCTTTTCTTCCGGCATTTTTTCATCAAATTTCAACAAAATAGGAGCATGATCCGAACGACATATGGGGAAATGTATTACCTCAACAAACGGGATCGGTCAAGCCTTTCATGCATAGTAGTATCCGGTGAGATACCTCGCTGCCATGTGAAAATATTCCCCTTGAAGCCAAGATCCCGCATACCACAATCATCCAGAGCATTCCGAAAAGCGTCCATTTCCCTTTCTCCTCGAACCACCCCTCCCTCTTTCTCATGAATACCCAAAATCTCATTGAAATCACCCATCATGACCATCGGAAGAGAAGAATTTCGACCGTATGTGCCTCATCAAATCCCATGTACGATACTTATTTGACGCATCCGGCCAACCATAAACTCCAATAACAATCCATTAAGAAGTATTATTCGAGTCACAAATTGCTGCTTCAATGTGATGCATAGAGTACGAGCGGATACTAACATTCACATCACTCCACCACAAACCAATTCCCCCTGATCTACCTTCACTACTTAGACAAAGACCACTACTAAAACCACACTTATTTTAATTTTCTCCAACTTTTTATAACTCGGCCTATCCCTCCAACACCAATCTCGGAGGGCACTAACTCGCAATGGGTTGCCAAGTCCATTGCAATTCCATCTTAGCATTTTCATGGCTTTTCGGGGGTTGGTCATTTCCAACCTCTGCTACTTGATTGTTGATCATCACATCATTAAAATTGAAATTTTGCCTAGCTTTTTTTGGTACTTCCAGCACATTATCCACTAGCTCATCATTGCCACTATCCATATTCTTTCTTTTACCCCTGCCACCTCCTATTTTTCCTTCCAATCCTAACACAACCTTGTCACCACTATGAGCCTTGTCACCACTATGAGCATGAGAAGTCAACTTGAACTTTTTCCTCTGTACTCTATTAGGATGAGTTCCAATAGTAAAAACAAGAGGAAGTGAGTTAATGGTCCCCTCATTTAAAGAATTTTGAAAAGCATTCACATCATCTGTCACACCCACATTCACCAAAGCTTTCCTCTCCAGATTGTTGTCATGTACAGTAATCTAAGTTTCCTCCCTCTGTACACTTTTCTCTGTTTCAGTTCTTGTTCCACTTCCCTCAGTAATAAACAGGGCTTTCTTCCCCCTTGCTATAATTCCCATTTCTTTTAACTCCTTCGCCATCCCCTTCCTAGGATTAGCTTTGAGAGTCGTCCCCCACCCCAATTGTTTCTCCTTCTCCTCATCTGAAACCACCTGGAAGAACCTCTCAGAGTGCCCCATAATGCCACAAGCAAAATAGAAAAAAGGGAGCCTCTCACACGCAAAGTTAACTCTTGATTCTATACCCTTTCTATCTTTAAACCGCTGAAAACGTCTCAACGGAAGTGAAGTGTCAAGCATTACCCTAACTCGTCTATAGCTTCCAATACCAAGTACATCTTCATTCTTCAATTTCTAGAATTTTCCCCATATCTCCAATTAGAGCTCTTACATAGTCATCCAATCTGCTATTGAAAGGTAAATTTTTAACCCTAACCCAAAAAGGCGATAGGGTAATCTCCTTCCTTTCTCCTTTCCTTCAATTGGGGAATTAGATAGTGAGGTTGTTGCAATGCTGAAGCGGGTTCAAAAGTTCTCAATGACTTAGGACATTGAGGCACGTGCTGTTGCACATATTTTAACTAGGATAGTCTTTGCTATAGCTAGGGGAGTGGGGGCCCAGATTGTATCTCGATTCCACTAAATTTTATAGGTTGTATGATTTTGTCTGTTGTTGAGATATAATGACTTTGTTTATTTTTGAAAATTATTATTATTATAATTTTTTTTTATTATTATAGTAATAACTCAAGAATAGACAAAGTCATACAACCTACAAAAATTAATGGGAAGTCGAGATAATATTTGGGCTCCCACTCCTATAGCTATAGCAAATCCTATCCTAGTGAAAATATAAGCAACATCATGTGCCCTAATGTCTTGAGTTTTATAGAAATTCTAGACTCGATTCAGCAATTGTAGACACCTGAATGTGTCTCCCTAAATTCGAAACTCAATGATGAGTATCTTTCACGTCCTTGATTATCGAGTAAGGTGAAATGTTGAAGAGTCTGAATTTCCCATTTTCTAAAATGTTTTAATTCAAAATAATTCTTTTCATATTTCAAAAAAATTATTTTCGTATCCTATTTGTGAAAACGTCCAATCCAATTAAGTTTGGTCCATAATCTGGGTCTAATGTAGTTGGATATTAACGATATATTATAAGCCCAAATCCGAGTTATAACGAGGAAGTTATGGTCCAAAAACTAAACAGGGCCTAACCCGAGCTTTATATGCGGACTCAATGATCATGTGGAGGGTCCATTAACTATTAATATATAACTAAATTCATTAGGATTTATCTTAAACTTATTGAATCCTCTAGAAGATTGTTTTAGATTCTAATTATACAGTTTTGAAAAGCTAATAATTAATAATTTTATTTCGGATAAAACAAGTATTTTTTAATGGATTTAATTTTGATAAAACTGGAATACGTACGGAAAAGCGGCTAACCCAATTTGATTGGAAGTCGGATACTGTACGGATTCTATCTTCTAAAAATCATCTCTTAGCGATGGATCCATCGCACATCAATGGAAATATCGCGATGCGATGAAACTTGTTTTATTCCGGATGGAATTTGAATCGTTTTCTGATATTTTTGGTCGTTTTTTCCTATAAATAGGAGATAATTCCTTCCATTTTCATTAACCAACAATAATCATCTGATTTTCTATCTCTATAAGCTTTAAGCTTATTCTTTCTCTTTCTCATGATTTTCTAAACCTTTTCCTTAACACACACTATACGTCCTTTGCGAGACACTAACACACATAACCAAGCTTGAAGTTGCCTTCTCCCTAGACGTGAAAGGTTGATAATTTAGAGGGTTTGGCCCCAAATCTATATTTCAATTATTATACATTGTTTGATTTAATATTTTATTGAAGTTTACTAACGTGTGTATTCTTTTAATAGAAAGAGGTACGAGGCATCAAAGTGAGTAATACAATTACTCTATTCCTTCAGATATCATGCTTAGAATTTTATGTTAATTCCTATTGTCATGTTTAGGGTAACTAATATTTCTAATATATGTTGATTCCTAATATCATGTTAGGATGCTTTTATGAAATCTAGTATCATGTTTAGGATAAAGTTTTAATCTTTATTATTTAGTGACATGCTAGGATTTGTTTTTAATCATGTTAGTATCATGCCTAGGATCTTGCTAATATTTTTATGCTTTGATGAGAATAGTAATATTGTTATGAAATATATATTAATGTATGTTCATTATACCTATGTAACCTATTTAGCTTTATTACTTCCCTTTGAAACCCCCTTGTAACTCCTTTAACCTTATTATATTCCTTTGTAACTCTTCTCATAATGGTGGTTTCTTATTTTCATTAGAAAGTTACAATTCCAATGTGTATATATATATATGTTGTATGGAAAATGAAATGGATGATCTATATATACTAGCATCACATCTTCATCTTTCATTCTTTCTTTTCCTCGATTTTATAACATGATATCAGCACCAAACCTAGCTGACTGAGCGAGATTGTCAAATTCACGTCTGGGCCGCACCCGCAAACCAAGAGAGAGAGAGAGAGTCCACTTTATAAGTACAAAGGAGGTTCCATCCCAAAACCATATGGCAATAGGAGGAGTAGCCCTTTAGTCGATCTTATAAAGTGTTAACTCTCTCTTCTTCAACGAATATGGGACACTTACTGATGAGTGGCATTTATGCCACGATTAAGATTCATTTTAATGGCTATTTTCCCACATTGCGGTTTATTTGTATCCTTTCCTTGTACTTAGTTCTCTTTTCTTTTATTTGCCTTCTTTCCTAGATTTTACCTCCTTTGCCTATTTTCTACTTCGATTTCCTTGCTTGTGTTTTGTAGGAACGAGGTCTTCAAAGAGGAGAAGATTTTAGTTGAAGGGAGCTAAGAGAAGCAAGTTCAAGAGGAGGTGTGGTCGAACCTCTCGGAGGTTCGGTCGAACCGAGGTGTGACCGAACCTACTCAAGTGTCCGACCGAATATCCAAGGCAGTTTCAAATCAGTTTTCAGCATTTTTGCAGGAGAGGTTGAACCCCAAAAGTTCGACCAGATCAGGAGTAGGGAAGTTCGACCGAACCTACCTGTAGGGAATATTTCAAGCATCCCAAACTTAAACCCCACTGTGATCATACACTTAAGCATGGTGGCGTCCAAAGGGAAGAAAGCTAGAATAAAAGAGTCGCCAACAAGTTTTAGGAACTTGTAAACCATTCACAGGGTGAAGGTTACACCCCATAACGATCCATGAGATCGCTAACTCCAATAGTTCTGGAACCAAGACTGGATGTTCGGGGATGAGGGTACGAATCCAATCTAAAAGAGATTGAACCCGCCCTAAAATAGGCCTATACCGTATTCTACTTGTATTCATGTGCGCTTTCTGACTAACATGCAATCATTAGATTAACCCTAAACTTGTTTATCTATGTTGGTTGAATAATAATGCACAAATAAAACTATTATTGGCGATCACTTGAATTAAAATTAATAGTTCTGGAACCATGACTGGATGTTCGGGGATGAAGGTACGAATCCAATCTAAAAGAGATTGAACCCGCCCTAAAATAGGCCTCTACTTTATTCTACTTGTATTCATGTGCGCTTTCGGACTAACATGCAATCATTAGATTAACCCTAAACTTGTTTATCTATGCTGGTTGAATATTAATGAACAAATAAAACTATTATTGGCGATCACCTGAATTAAAAATCATATTAGCCTAGACAAAATTATTAATTATCTTATTAGGCGTGATTTCAAGTACAAGTTCCCTTTAAACCTACGGAAAAAGCGTGATCAAGAAATAACAACAATATATATCAAGCAACATAATAATAATCATAATTATCATAAGAATCATAATAATTATAATCATAACAAACATGTTAACAATAGAGCAAAATAATAATAGCAAGATCCTAGGTATGATACTAACATGATTAATAACAAACCCTATCATGTCACTAAACATTAAAGATCAAAGCTTTAAACCTTACATGGTACTAACATGATATTAGAAAAAACAAAAAGCACCCTAAACATGATACTAGAAAGCATTAAAAACATATTAACATGATACTATAGGAATTAATAAAATAAGCATGATGTCTACATCAAAATAATAGATAAGTGATTTGATTACTTACTTTGATGCCTCGTATCTCTTTCTAATAACAAAATACACGCATTAGTAAACTTCAATAAAATATCAAATCAAACAATTAAATTAAAATAATTGAAAAGAGTTTAGAAATTGGATTTGTGGTCCAAACCCTTAGAGAGTATCAACCTTTCACGTCTAGGGCGAAGGCAACTTCAAACTTGGCTAGGTGTGTCTAGATCTAATGAGTGTGGTATGGTGTATTTGGGAAAGGCTAGTTTAGAAAAGCTAGAGGGAGAAAGAAAGCTACATTGCCAGAGAGAAAGAGAGAGAGAGAGTGAGAGAAAGAGAGAGAGAGAGAGAGAGAGAGAGAAGATCGAGAGAGGAATTAGAGAATTCTAGGTTATTGAAAACGGAGGTCAAGGACCCTATTTATAGAAAAACAGTCCAGAAACTGATAGTAAAGAGATCGAGTTCCAAACGGAATAATACACATCCTGTCGCCAGACGACTGCACCAGGAAACGTTATTAGCGCCAAGCGCTGTTTTTAGAAAACCACACATTTTCCACGCGGAATCCACTTCTTAATATGATTAGGTCGTAAAATCCGTGTTTAAGGGTAAAATCGTATTTTCATAAAATAATTATTTAATTCCAAGTAAAACTCTTTAAAACATAATTATCAATCCTAATTCCATTAAGATTTAAGAAAACTTTCTAGATAATTCTAGAAGACTACAATCAATTCTAATAGCTTTAGGAATGATAATTAATAATAGGCCCTCCTCTAAATCATTGGGCCGCATGTAAGAACCAAATCGGGCCCAATTTAGTATTTTGGCCATAACTTCCTCATTATTCATCGGAATTAAGCTTATAATATATCGTTGGAAAGGTCTTTTCAAGCCCCATCCAACTACACCATTATTGGACCCTTATCATGGACCACGCTAAACTGGGCTGGACGTTTTTATAAACAGAGTATAAAAAGGAATATTTTTGAAAACAGAAAGAAGCATTTTCAACTTAAACAACCTCAACACTAGACTTTTCACACTTTCACTTCATTTGATAATCAAACGACGTGAAAAGTATTCATCACTGGGTTTGGTTTTGGGGAGACAAATTTGGGTGTCTACACTACCCTTAATCGGCCGAACCTACCCAGATGTCCGACCGAACCTACCTAGTGTTCGGTCGGACCTTTTCCCAATTTCAGCTATTTTGTACAGACTATATAAGTCCCTTTTTAGAACATTTTGGAATGAATTAGATTAGCTTATTTTAATTTTCTTATTTTTAGCTTAATCTAGAGGGAGAAGCACCATTAGTTTTGGCATTTTAGAGAGAGAAAGTGTGGATTGCTCCATTGTTGAGCTTGGATTTTGAAGAAGAAGCTTAATCAACCTCTTTGTAGAACTTCAGCTTCAATGAATGAGAATTTATTTACTCTTTTCTCTATACTTTGCTATTTGATTTTGTCCTAAATTGCTTTGATTTGTTAATTACTCATTTATCATGCTTTTGCTTGTTAACACCATGATTGACTTGATGATTGCCATGGATAGTGAGTAGTTACTTAGCCAAGGGTGTGGGGATGATGTAGTTGGAATTTGTTCATGTTTATGGTGTTGGGATTCAAGTTGATTGTGATTAAAGTCTTTACATGCTTGATTGTTATTTGATCTTCTTGCAAAGTGCACGTTGTTAGTTGATTAAAGGTGAATCTTTGCTACATGAAACGGAAATCAATTTAGCTAAGTACATTTGTATCGATTGTTACTTGATTGCACCTCCCAATATATGGTTTTAATGTGGAAGCATAGAGGCTATGTTAGGAGAACCCAATTAACCCTGGAAGGTGGCTAGATTGGACTCTTTATTTTGATACTCATGCATGTTTAAGTTCATTATTGATTCATTTCTATGTTATTGCATGTTCAAGTGAAACCTACATCTACCCATTCCCCTTGGTGTTTTCTTTACATTGATTTTAATTCACTTCGCTCTTAGTTTAATCTCTTAGATAATTCCGTTCTTTGTCTAGAGATAGCTTAGTTTCTCAGTTTAGCTTCTCCCTGTGGATCGACCTTCTTCTTGCCATATACTCGTATTAGGTTAGTTGAGTGTTATAAATTTTATTTGATCTAGGGATAGACATTTGACGAAACGTTTATTCCTTTATCACTTACATGTGGTGATATTTGGGAGGTTTATTCTTCAACACTCCCTCTCACATGTAAGGTACCTTTTAACTTTATCTCATGTGATTTTCGGGCTAGAGTGCTTCTTCAATTCACTTGAAAATTTTTAGCTACACCCTCCTTTAGCTATTGTTGTCTACTCCCCCCATGTAGCTACGTCGTTTTGATCATTCCTGGCTTCTCTCTCTCTTTTTTTTTTCTTTCCTTTTTTTTCCCTTTCTTTCTTTTTTTTTTTCCTGACTTTCCTTCTTTTTTTCCCTCTTTCCTATTTTTTTCTAATTTTCCTTACTTATTGTTCAAGCTACCTATATATTTCAATTTCAACCTAATTTTTGTATTTTTGTCTCTTTTTTTTGTGCATTTTCTCTCTCTAGATCGTTCCTTTTTCTCTCAATTATGGATGAATTCATGATTGTAGATGTTGATCGTGATTGTGAACTTCAGCATTCTTCGATTTTCGAGTTTGATCGTGATTGTGAAGTTGTTTTTCCGTCTTCTACTGGATTGCTGAATTCATTTGTTGATCAATGTAAGTTGTTTTGATCATTTTTTATTTTGATTTTGTTGTTTTATGAATGTAATTAGTTTGATTATGATGAATGTGAGTTGTTTTGATTAATTTTGTATTTTGATTTTGTTGTTCATACGTGTAATTAGTTTGATTGTGATGAATGTAAGTTGTTCTGATCATTTTTTATTTTGATTTTGTTGTTTTATGAATGTAATTGTTTGATTATGATGAATGTAATTTTGTTTCTGTTTTAGTTGTTTAATGAATTTGATTTGTTTGATTATGATTAATGCTAGTTTTTGAAGTGATTTTGCTTTTGTTTTAGTTGTTTTATGATTTTGATTTGTTTGATTAAATTGTTTTTGTTTTAGATCAGTTTATTCTCTGTTTTAGCTAGATTTTGAGTACTCTGTTTGATCTAGATTTTGATTTCTATTTTATGTTTATTTGTTATATATTAGTTTGATTGTGTTTTTGATTTAGTTTTATTTGTGAATTTTGATTTTGATTTTTGATTACGCTACTGTGTACTATTATTTTGAACAGTTGTATAATTTAAACGATCATTATCAATTACACTAATATTCAGTAATTTATTTTATTTAAATATTTTGATCATTTTTATTATGCTAAATGATCATTTATATATGTACTGTTTTGTATTTGTACATATCTGTTATTCATTATGTTCATTTTTAAAAACTTATGCAGTGGGTATTAGTGATGAAATTTTATTTGAAGAGGCAACTAAATCAGAGTTACTTTATAAAGATTTTAATTCTGAAGAAGAAGCTTATGATACTTATAATGAATATGCTTTTAAGCATGGATTTGGGATTAGAATTGATAAAAGTAAAAGTCGAAATGATGGCTCTTTGAAGATGAAAAGATTTGTTTGTTGCAATGAAGGTTGGAAGGATGAGAAGGCAAAGAATAAAAGAGCTTATGAGAGACTTAATATAAGAACTGGTTGTTTGGCTTTTATTCAGTTTAAGATTGATCGTTTAGGTTTATGGACATGTACAAAGCATTACATGAAACATAATCATCATATGATTCCTCTTGAAAGAGACATTTGTTAAGGTCTCAAAGGAATGTCTCTAAAGAAAATTTGCAATTCATGTCTACATTGAGGTGTAGTGGAGTTAAAATTTCTGCAGCCTTGAGGGCAATGAAGAAGGATGTTGGTGGCTCTCCTAATTTAGGATTTACAGCACCGGATGCCTATAATGCTTTATCTGCTGAAAAACGAGCTTTACTTGATGGTTGTGACAGTCATCAATTGATCAAATACTTTGCTAAAAGACAACTTGATGAAGCTGAATTTTACTATGACTTTGAACAAGATGAGGATGGGTGTTTAGTTAACTTTTTTTGGCGTGATGGTCGGATGAAGAGAGATTATGAGTATTTTGGAGATTTACTGGTTTTTGATACCACATATAGGACAAATAAATATGGAATGATTTGTGCTCCTTTTGTTGGTATGAATCATCATGCTAATAACCTCATGTTTGGTATGGGTTTTATTTTTAATGAGAGAACCGAATCTTTTGTGTGGCTTTTTGATACATTCTTGAAATCTATGGGAAACAAAAGTCCTATCACTATTATGACAGATCAAGCTCAAGCTATTGCAGCTGGTATTCGGAATGTATTTCCTCCAAGTGTGCATCATCGTCTTTGTGTTTGGCACATTGAGCAAAATTCAAAGAAGCATATTGGGGCTTTGAGAGCTTTGGATGGATTTACAGATTTGTTTGGTTATTTTCTCAAGTATTGTGAAACCCCTGCTGAATTTGAACATTTTTGGAAAAGGTATTAACAATTTTTTTAATTATAATATGTATTTTCAAGTTTGTTTATATTAGTTATATAATATGATCATTTAGTTTTGTATATATGTACATTTTATAATATAATTTGTTCAATTATACAATATCTAATGATCACATGTTTTATGCAGAATGTTACCGAAATATAAATGTGAAAAAGATGATTGGTTGTGTGATTTGTACAAGATTAAAGAGATGTGGTGTCCAACCTATTCTAAGAAGCATTGGTCTGGTGGTGTTTTATCATCTCAACGAAGTGAAACTACAAATAAATCTGTTTCGGAAAGGCTTAATAAGACCCAAGGTTTGTGTGACTTCTACCATGTTTTTCTTGATGTTATCTCTGAGTGGAGGAGCAAAGAGAATGGAAATGATTTTAATACATTGAGGGGTAATCGTCATCTTGCTTTTGCTCATATTAGCATTTTAGTTCATGCTAAGTCTTTGTACACCATTCAAGCATATATTATTTTTGAAGAGGAGTTCATTAAGGGTACTGCTTATGAACATTCTGATGCTGGTCTTCATTTTCCTGAATATTCATACCATTATGGAGATCTGGTAAAGATAAGATTAGGCATGAAGTTGTTTTCAACAAGGAAACTCATGCTATATGTTGCACATGCATGTACTTTAGTGAAATGGGATTGTTATGTTCTCATTCTCTTCGTGTATATCATTTACATTGTGTACCTAAGATTCCGGATGAGTATATTATGAAGCGTTGGACCAAGGCTGCAATGTGTACTCATACTACTGTTGATAAACCTTCTTCAAGAACTAATTTGGTGTCCTCTACTGTTTGGAGGTCGCAAACATTAAGGAAGTTTGTGAAGTTGGTAACTAGTTGTCAAAATTCTTTGCCTGCAAGAGCTAAAGTTGACCTCTATTTTGATATTTTAAAAGACAAAGCTGAGAGTGTTAGGGGCACAATTGATTTCAATGAGGCTGCTGAAGGTGTTGAAATTGTTGATCATGAAGTTAATGATCCTCCCAAAAAACGACCTGTTGGTGAGAGAAATGTTCGGCCTAAAAGTACTGTAGAAAAGGAGTTTAATAAAGCTAGGGGTAATTGGAGGAAGAGAAAGTCATCATATACACCTTACATGAGGGCTAAAGGTCAAGCAGGAGTTCAGGTACTATTGAACATAAAGTTTTTTATATTTGATCATTTTATTTGATACTAATGTTTATTTTTTTTGTTTTAGGAATTTGATGATAATGGACTTCCTATTTCTTATGCTAATTTTATGTGTGATTCTGATGAACTGGTTATATTGAAAAACCCACCTTCTAAGGTAACATTTTTATAACTTTTTTTTTCCTAAATTTGTTCATTTACGTTTTTATGAATGATCATATTTCATGTTTTTATAATTTAGGTTGCTAGGAAGGCATCTTCTGTAGAAAAAGATCCTTATTGTTCTAATGACTCTGATGAAATTATTTTTAATGGTTTTAATCAGGTATTTGTTTTTTTTAATTCTTTTTAGGTTAAAAATTATTGATATTATGTAAATATAATATTTGTATTATTGTTTTGTTGGTTAATTGTAATTTTTTTTTATAGGTTGCTGTTGAAAGTTCTTTTGATGAAGATATTTTTGCTCTTGCTAAGGTTTATTTACTCTTTTTAAATGTCATTTATAATTTTTTTATGTATATTTATATTTATTATAATGCTTAATATTTTTTATACAGGAGAAGGATTTAAATTTTTCAAGTAATGCTCATGCTTCTTCAAGTGTTCCTCCAAGAAATGTTCAAGTTCCTCTAAGAAATGTTCAAGTTCCTGCAAGAAATGTTCAAGTTCCTTCAACAAATGTTCAAGGTCCTTCAACAAATGTTCAAGTACCTCCAAGAAATGTTCAGTTACCTCCAAAACCTGTTCAAGTTCCTGTACCATCTTCAAGAAGCATTGAAGTTACAGCTCCTTCAACTGATGAACAAATTCTAGGCACTCAACGTGGTGGTCAACATGTTTCTTATAAGTATGATAGGTTTTTAGCATTTTTTGATACTAATGTAGCTAAGAGGTTGGCAAAAAATAATAAGTAAAAACTTGTTTTGTTGAACTATTTTGCTCCACTTAAATATTTTGTTGCAAGATATGTAATTGAACAAATTTGATTTTGGTAATGATCATATACTCTATTGGTAATGAACATTTTTATTACTTTGTTTTATTAAGTATTTTATATTCAAGAATGAGAGCAAAATTATAAAATATGCAATTTCCATATAAACTGAAAAAATATTGTTTGCATTAGAATAACCAGAAGAAATATCACATAGAATACTTTGTGAAAAATAAAAAATCTATATGTCTATATATAAACATTGATCATATGCATATTCGTCAATGAACATTTACAATTAATCCTTTGCAAACTTTCTCGCTTTTCTTCTATTTATCATTACTTCAGTGTTTTCTGGAAATAACATCAGCTCTGCTACGTATTGGATCCTTAGCTTCCTAATTTGGTTCACCTGTTGAACAAAATGTATTAAAATATTTAGTATTATATAAATGACCATTCTATATTATATAATTAAACATTTAGTATTCTTACATTGTTTGGTTTTAAATCACATATCCAACTTTCATTAGGATCACCAGTGAAGGTTTCCATGTGCTTCATAATGTATACACCACAGTTTGTATGTTCGTCGTTGCTACGCCATTTCATCTTCTCCAAAACAATTTTGTACTCTTCAATTCTATCAGCATCTTCATACACAAGGTGTTTCATGTATCCTGCTAATCCCTTCAGCTAATAAAAGCAATAGTAAAAAATACTTAGAAGTTGGCATTGTGTAGAATACATGAACAAATAGAAACAAAAACTGATCATTTAGCAAAAAAAAAAAAAATGAACATAATTACTCACCATCATTTTTGGTTGCTCTTCATACTTTGATTGGAGTGAGATATGTTGAGGTAGTTTCCTATTGTCAATAATATGAATTTTCTCTTCTATATGATTGATGCACAATAGAAAAAAATGCTGAGAAGTTGATACTGGGCAGAAGACCTGAACAAATATTATATTGTTAATGATCAATTTGCTATTCATAATTGAACATTTTTATTATGAAGTTTATGGCAATACCTGTCTGTATCCAACAAGGCTATCAGTCTTATTCATTTTCAACTCATTGTCAATTCTTTCTATGAAGGCATGAATTCTTTTTTCCATGGATGAACCTTCTTTACAAACTCTATTTGTACACATAATGTGCTGTTGAAATAGAAACAATGATATACAAAGTTAGTGAAAATTTTGTATAAACAATCATATAAAACAACACGTGTAGTATAAAAAAAGAAGTAAAACTAACGTGAACCATTGTTGAGAAGTAAATTTTGCTTTTTGGCTTTTTATGATTAAGAACTCTTGCCCAGCCATCTATCACACAATTTGTTACTTCAACATCATCTCCAAGTGTTTTCATTTCTTCTCTATTGATGAGATTCAAGCCATCATAATATAAAAGTGCACTGCAATATGAACATTTAGTGATATAGATATGAACATATTGTTAGATAATATATTCCACTTTAATTAAATTATTGCAAGTATTTACCTTAAATCTTCACCACTAAGAGCAAAGTCTACTACAATTTGGTTCATTGTTTTCTCATCTTTGAATAGATCTTTGTACTTAATCATGTACGGAGATCGGAAAGCATGAGGAATTGTTTGCTTTTCACGTTGAGGTCTTGATGTTCAACAAATGTACTATAGTTATTTTAAGAACATTAAATGAACATTTAAATGTATATAAATAAATTTGAAATTATACCTTTCAGCCTTTTCCTTTCCAGCCTTTTTACTCTTTTCTGCAATTTGGGTTTTCTTTTCATCATTCCTGAACATATTAAACAACATAATTGAACATTTAGTAATCTATAAATGTTCATTATAATTTAACATTGAACACAAATGAATATTTACTTATCTAAAAATGTTCATTACTATTTAAAATTGTTTACCTGTCCATGACTTTCCCAGATGAATCTTTTTCCTTGTTCTCACTGAAATATCAAAGGTATATAAATAAATAAATTAAATGAACATTTAAATGTATATAAATAAATTTGAAATTATACCTTTCAGCTTTTTCCTTTCCAGCCTTTTTACTCTTTTCTGCAACTTGGGTTTTCTTTTCATCATTCCTGAACATATTAAACAACATAATTGAACATTTAGTAATCTATAAATGTTCATTATAATTTAACATTGAACACAAATGAATATTTACTTATCTGAAAATGTTCATTACTGTTTAAAATTGTTTACCTGTCCATGACTTTCCCAGATGAATCTTTTTCCTTGTTCTCACTGAAATATCAAAGGTAGTTAGTAGGTACAGAAATGAACAATCATACAACATTAAATGTTCATTCTCAATAACCTCTTGAAAATACCCATCATTTTTAAACATTCTTATATTGGAAAAGTTAAAAACTTTAATTACATAATTATAATACAACAATTATACATAATACTAATTGTTCTAAGCAAAATAAATTACCATAACACAAATTGTTCTTAGCAAAATAAACACTACTTCTTCCTCCCCAAAATAAAACACTAGTCTTACTTATTACATATTTAGATTGTTTTAAAGATACATATCCAGTAAATACATCTTGAAAGTTTGGTGAGGTTTTTCATATTACCCCTGTCCTCCTTGTTTGTCTTTTTCCAATACTTCTTCCATTGATGGGCATTGAGTTGGTGAGGATAAATGTTTCATATAATCATCTTCATTCTTTCCTCCTATGCTCAATTCCAAATCAATGTCATCAGGAGGAACTGGAGAATAACCCCTCTTTGGATCACCTAAAAAAATTAACATTTTTAATTATGTGAAAAAGAACAATTTCTTGTATTTGTAAATGATCATTATACTTATTATATATGACCATCTTATACCTGAAGCTGATCTTCCTTCATTTGCCTTTTCAACTGTTTCTACAGCAGAGGCTACATTTCCTTGTTCTGTAAAATATGTTTAATTTATTTTAGAAATTCAATTATTGAAAATAAACAATTATAATGAAATTTACTTGTAAATGATCATTATATTCATTATATATGAACATCGTTTACCTGAAGCTGAACTTTCTTCAACAGCCTTTTCAGCTGCTGTTGTAGCAGGGGCTACATTTCTTTCATTTGTAATATGATCAATTTATTTTAGACATTCAAATATTGAAAATGACCATTATGATTATTAAGTATGAACATTAATTAACCTTACCAATAGATCCTAAAACTGTTTCCATTGGGGGTTCAAGAATCAAGGCCTGTGTTGAAGAACTAGGACCTGCTCCTGTTTTGAATTAAATTTTGTTAGTTAAACAAAGTTGTTAAATTAAAAGCAATAAAATGATGCTTAAAAAAGAATATAAGTTGTATTTACCAGTCGCTGGAGACGGTGGAGTTAAATGTAAGGTGAATGCTTTTCGTACATCATACTCCTGCTGTTTCCAGTTTCTAGTTTTGTTCAAATCAGCTGCTTCCATGAGATCTTTTTCTATTTGAGCAATTGCATTCAAGAACTCCTCTGATTCATAGAATTCTTCATCTTGGCTTAGGATTGATTGCTCCCTTGTAGCCATTCTTCCTAATACTTCATCAACTTTTTTCACCAAATGATTTTCTGGAAATATTTCCTTTGCCTTCATCAATTTTCCTGTAAGTCTTGAAAGGTTTGTACTAGTCTCTATCACTAGGCTAACAAAATCATTCAAGAAAACCTGTATTGCAAATCAAATTATAAGAATTACTAAAATAAATTTATTATGAATAAACTGAACATTTATGTCAATATTATTGATCATTTTCCTAACCTCTGGACTTTCTTCCACTTTTACAGCAATTCTATGTAAGATTTTACCTCTTCCAAACCCCAGTTCATTCTCTAATTTCAACCTCTCAAGAACCATGTCTCTTTTCCAAGCAGATATAATGGGAAATGTTCTTGGAGGCCGTTTGTCCAACCTTTGAACCCTATCAAAGTAAAACAGCTACAAGACAAAATAGAAAATGAACATCAATGAAAATACAAATGAACATAATCATAAAATAAATGATCATTTTTAAATATTATAAATGAACATTTTATAAAACCATATATTACCATCAGAAATTGCAGAGGGCCTTTGTAGAACCCCTTTCCAATCTGCTTTCTCCAATCAACATGACTCTTTATTAGTGAATCA
Source organism: Chenopodium album (assembly GCF_948465745.1). Lineage (NCBI taxonomy): Eukaryota > Viridiplantae > Streptophyta > Magnoliopsida > Caryophyllales > Amaranthaceae > Chenopodium > Chenopodium album. Next base: position 29,904,376 of record NC_137858.1, on the reverse strand, counting down.
AAGACATACTGACACCAATTCAAGTTTCTTATTCTTTCTTTGTCCATCATTGAAAAAAGAACTTGAAATGACATTGATTGTTTGATATGCACTTCATCATGCAGTTCACAACAACTGCTAAAAAATTGGTTATGAAATGTTCACTTAGTGGTATGTTGTTCTTGAATTTGTCATGTATGTATCCATTCACAATCTGTAAAGCAAATGAACAAGACAATTACTATTAATGATCATTTAGTGTATTAAAAAAGAACATTTAAAGAAAGAAAGTGATTATACCTGGCTCACTGATGGAGTCTTTCCTCCCCATGACTTTCTCCATTTCTTCAGAAATTCTGCATATCAGACTTTGCCTCAAAATTTGGAATTTCTCCCATAGGCAATCCATAAACCACCCTCACATCCTTTACCTCAACTTGAATTTTTTCATTCTTTGGCAATTCAAAATTCTGACTATTCTCTTCAAAACTATCCAATATCCAGTTACAGAACTTTTGATCAAGTTGTGGTAACTTGATTTCAAGCAGTGATCCTAAACCTATATCAACAATTTCTTGTTTTTCGGTTTTTGTCATCTGATCTACCCAAGCTATGAACTTGACATGTCCTCCCCTTTTTGATGATTTTTCTTCCTCAAACTCCTCTTCTTGAATTTCCTCAACCTCATCAGTTTCACCTGCCAAAATTATTTCTGTTTTCATCTTCTTTCTCCCTCTTCCTTCACTCTTCTCTTGATTATACACCACTAACTTTTTCTCCTCCTTCTCAGTTTCTGCCTTCACTTTCTTTTCCCCCTTTTTTATTGCCTTTTTCTTCTTTGGTTTTACTTCAACTTCCTCCTCCTCCTCCAATTCATCATCTTCATCATCAATAGGCTCTGTTTCAGCTTTGTAGACAGAATCTTCACTGTCATCACCACTGTCAGTGGAATCTTCATCAGAAGGATCCTGAGATGGTTCATCAGATGGAACTTCATCTATTTTTTTCCTTTTTCCAGCAATCTTCTTTGCAGGGCTGACAACTGAAATGAATATAAAAATAATTAACTATGAACATTTAAATTATTGAAAATGAACATTAATAAATTAAATTTATCTATTTAAAAAAATATGAACTTTTACTATATGATCATTAAGTTTTTTGCAAATGAACATTAATAAAAAGCATGATTGTACCAGATTTCTTAGCAATTTTCTTTGTTCCTCCTGCTGGTGTGGGAGCAGACCTCTTTTTTCCTGATTGAACAGCTTTTTCAGCAGGAGCACCTGGTTTCTTTTGAATAGGACTAATATCTGCAGCAGTTGTCCTTTTTCCTCCTACATAAAAATAACATAAATGATCATTTTTTTAAAACAAAATGTTCATTTTCAAAAAGAAAAATGTTTTATTTATTTAGATATTAAAATGTTCATTTTCAAAAAGTAAATTATTCTGATATAAAAAACATATTGAATATTTACCTTTTTTAACTATTTTTTCAACAGGAGCACCTGGCATCTGTTGAATGGGACTAATATGTTTTGCTTGCCCTTTTTTTTGACCTTTTGCAGGAGTTCCAGATTGTTTTGCTTCAGCAAGAGCAGGTGTCTGTTTTTGTGAAGCTTCCTTGACAGCAGGTTCTGATTGTGAAGCTTGAGATAGGACTTTTGCAAAATTTAGATAATGTCAATTAGATAATGACATTTCTAAAAGATTTTATGTCTACAAATTTATATAAAATATATATACCTTTATCTTTGCTTCTTGTAACTCTACCAATTGACAGCTCCTCTACCAAAGGGGAATTCTTTTTCCCCCTCTTCTTGCAACCATTTTAAAATTTATTTTCTTCTGTGTTGACCCTTCACTAGGATCAATTGAAGCATCAAGACTATCTATTTCCTTTTCTTCATCAATGAGGTCAGTCTCATCCTCAATAATGACCTCATTCAAATTTTTCTTTGCTGCATTTATTTTAGCATGTAATTTAATATTTATGTAAAATGATCACATACAGAATATAAAATGAACATTTATGTAAAAACAGATAATATTTTCATTTTATGTGATACCATTGAGCATTTTACCTTGAGTATCTTTAACATTTTCCTTTGGAGGGCTTTTTTCCTTTTCATGACTCTGGCTCTTTGGAATATCTTCTGAATCCTTTTGTTCATCTCCTACAATAGATACATGTTCACACATTAAAAATAGACAAATAAACAATCCCATACAAATGTTCAATTTACTTGTTATGTTTGAACATTTTACCTTGAGTATCCTTAACATTTTCCTTTGGAGGGATTTTTTCCTTTTCCTGGCTCTGGCTCTTTGGAATATCTTCTGAATCCTTTGGTTCATCTCCTACAATACATACATGTTCACACATTAAAAATAGATAAGTAAAGAGTCCCATACAAATGTTCAATTTACTTTTTATGATTGAACATTTACCTTCAATAGGTTTTTTTCCTTCACCTTCCTCTTTTGACAGCTTCTCTACAGGTTTACCTTCCTCAATTGATTTCTTTTCATCATCAACTTTTTCTTTTTTCATTTTTGTTAATTTTAACATCAGATTCTTCTTCTGCAGCTTTTGACGAATTTTCTGAGTTCTTTTTGCAAACTTTGGATTTTTTCTTGCATCATGTTGCATTTCTTCCATTTTGCTATATTATTTTCAAATAATACTAAATATATTAGAATACAAACAACATAAAAATTGAAACAGTTGATTATGATTATATAGTGATAATGAACATATCTTTATATTACATAGTGATAATGAACATTAATTATTCTATGCATACTTACTCCTTGTTCATTGGTTTTTCTACATCATGAGCCATAGGAGTTGGTTCTTTCTTTTCTTCATCACTGAAAGGCAAAAATTTGTAACAGTATAAAATTAATCATTTGTATTTATGTAAATGATTATTTAATAATTTCAAAATGAACATTTACTTTTTTGTGATTTATCAACAGCAGTTGACATCTCTTGATTTGTTTCTCTGCATTGTTTTTAAGTCCAATTGTTTTAATTAAAATTGTTTGAAATAAAAAATATAATTGAAAACAATGGTTATATTTTACATGTTAAATTAAAAATGTAATTGAAATAAACAATGATCATATTAAAATTTGATACCTTATTGGTTGATTTGTCTCTAGCCTTGATTTTGACATTATAAAAGTTAACTTGATCTTTTTTTTCTCACTAGAATTTTAAGAATTATTTCAGAAAACTGACATGCATATAATTAGTTATGGAAATAACTAAATTACATAAATTAACTTACTTGGGGTCTAACATGTTTCTATCAATATATGGTTGACACCAACTACTATGGTCTTCTTTTATTTCATTGGAAATAATTGGCTGCATAATCTCTTGTTCAATTTTAGGTTCAGAATTTCCATATCTAAATTTCATCATGTGTTTGACTTTATATGGTTCAACACTACAATATCAAAAGTTACCATCAATATATCAGTTTGCATGCATATTTATTTAGTTTTATAACACAAATTGTAATTGATCATTTTATAAAATATAAATGTTCATTTTTCTTAATTACAGTGATTTGCATTTTAATAGGAAAAAAGTATCATATTAATATATTTGTTCATAAGTTTACAATAAAATGTACAATTGTATATATGTGTTTCATAAATGAATATGTACATATTCATAATTTTGCAGTAAAATGAACATTTATATATGTATAAATGTGCAAGTACAAACATGTATATTTATGTAATTAAAAATCAACATTCAAATGTACAACTTCAAACAGGTATATGAACATTTAGTAATTCATAATTGATCATTATACCTTGGAACTGAAGACATTTCTTTTTCAGGAGTACCACTAGACGTTATTATGTCTTTCAAAAGTTTAGGATCAACCAGAGGATCTTTGTTTTCTGGTTGCTCCTTCTCCTTTTGTTTTCTGCAAAACACATTATACAAATTAGTACTTTTCTTACTTCTTTTTGAACAAAATCTTAAAAAATTAAGTGTTTAATTCTTAAAATTGTTCACTTACAAAGCTTCAGGATCTTCTTTGTCGTCCTTTGGATCTTCTTTGTCGTCCTTTGGATCTTCCTTTTGTGTTCTACCAAAAAATTAAACAAATAAACTTGCGATTGAACAAAATTTCAAAAAATTAGGGTTTAATTGCAAAAAATTGCTCAAATACTTACGATTCTGATTTTTCAGCAGATTTTTGTAATGCATGTTCTTCTTGTAGAGTACTCATTGTTGATCGATTGTAAGAAATTGCAGAAATTAGTATGAATTTTGCTTGTTCATACGTTTGATGAGAGAGAAAATGGAGAGAGAAATTATGAATGAAGAAGAGTGTAGAATTTGATCAATTTTTTGAATTTTTTTTTAATTCGTATATATATGGGTTTTTTGGGTGGGAAGTTGCATTTACTTGCAGTTACCGTGGAAAGTGGATGGTAACTGCACAGTAACTGCATGGGGTAAGGTTAATGGTTTTACTGCAGTTAGTGGGGTGTGGTTAGTGGTGGAAGGGTTTTTCAGTAATTTCAAGGGGGGGAGTAGGTATTACTAGCCAAAGGGGGGTGTAGTGAATAGGAATTATCAATTCACTCCCCCTCACATGGACCAACTCTTGGCCCCAGTGAACTTTAGCCAAGGTCCCATATCGTGGGCCTCGCTCTATTGCCATGCAAAATTAAATGAACTTAATTGCTTAATTTGCATTAAAGACGACCATAGTCAATATATAATACAAGAATACCCTAATAAGATAGAATTAGGAAACTAATCAAACATACCCAAAAAGATATTCTAGCCATATTTATGGTCACAAAATATATCCGATGATTTCCTAAATATATCAAATATATCCTCAATACTGTTCAAATATCCCATCAATCCCATCAATCCGTATGAATATCTAGTTAGAATATGATGTGGAGGCTAGTCTACGGGGTAATTACCATTGAAATTCTAACATCAATCTTGATCAAATAAGCATATATACAAGCACAAATCAAGAGGTATATTTATACTTATTATTATAAAAATTCATTACCAAAACATGTGCGTGATCTAACATTGATGTTTTGTTTTCCGCAAACTGTATATTGAATTTGTCAAAACTATGGTCGGTTCACATTTACTTAATTTCAGTTCCGTTCAGTTCAGTTCAGCTCTAATCAGTTCAATTCAGTTCAGTTAAGCTCCAATCAGTTCGGTTCACTTCAGTTCAGTTTAGCTCCTAATTTCCCTCTCTCATAAATTATTCATTTCAGTTCAGTTCAGTTCAGTTCAGTTCAGTTCAGCTCAGCTCAGCTCAGTTCAGTAAATGTGAATAGGCCCTAAGTATCCCTGTACCAAGAGTCTTTTACCTTTGATCTTAACTTTTCCTAGGCTAATCATTTTATTACTATTACTCTATATTAATTCAATATAGGTAAGCAAATTGTTTGTTATGCGATCCCTTACATTTCCATGCCTATGAAAAAATTATCTAGATTTCATGTTCAATCTCATTAAAATGGGTTTAGTCATTTTTTGTTCTACGGGCTTGTTTATTTTATGCACCTAATATTATGCCGAATTGATAATTTGCCCATATTCTTGTTTTTCCTTAAACTTAATGATATTTTTTACGATAACTTTACCAATTTCATTTGAATAACTAAAGTATTGTGTATTAGGGAATTAATTATTTTCTCAACTCACTCCATCTAAGTGGATACATTGTTTCCTTGGTTTGATTGACTTAAAAATATGCTTATTAGGAAAGCAATGAAAATCCTCTTAGGAAAATATTTCTATTATAGCATCACACATGATTAACTTTATGGCATGATTTCGATTGTTATATGAGTGTGTTAGGTTAGTCCCTGTTTGATTAACCTTAATTTTGCTGAACTGAACTTATTTTTACTGAACTGAACTTATTTTTACTGAACTGAAATTATTTTTACTCAAATTAAATTATTTTTACTGAACTGAAATTATTTTTACTGATTTTCTATTATAATTCTTCTTTAAGAAAACTGAATTTTACTGAACTGAACTTATTTTTACTGAACTGAAATTATTTTTACTGAACTGAAATTAATTTTACTGAACTGAACTTATTTTTACTGAACTGAAATTATTTTTACTTAACATTATTTTTTTAAGGTGAAAAGAACAGGGCCTTAATATATGATTATCGATTAATCATGATAGTATTTGTTTTACATTTTTTTTTGGAGGAAAATAATTTATTTTTGTTAATTAGATGTGAAAGAAATTGGTGAATTATAATTTGTAATGTCAATGAATATTACATTATTACATGATATGTATATATATGTAGTTTCCTATTAACTAGGAAAGACAAATGGTATACTACTAGTAATTTGCAAAATAATACTTTATAATTGCATATTCTTCTCCACATTTGGACTAGTTAGTTTCTGATTTTATTCATGCGTGTACACGCATTATAATTGACCTAAATTTGGTAACATGATCATATTACTAGTTAAGTTTGTATTATTATGAAACATACTTTCTTGATTTCTATATTAAAATTAGATTGTGTGATTTCATGCAATTACATAAATGTGATATTATACATATTCCTACATGATGATATATAGATTATTAGAATGATGTGTAAATTGAATAATAGAATATTCATACATATAGATCTGAAGTTTCGTATATTTATAAGGGTTTAGGGCCTGTTCACATTTACTGAACTGAACTGATTGGAGCTGAACTGAACTGAACTGATTGGAACTGAACTGAAATGAATATTTTATGAGAGAGGGAAACTAAGAGCTGAACTGAACTGAACTGATTGGAACTGAACTGAATTGATTGGAGCTGAACTGAACTGAACTGAAATTAAGTAAATGTGAACAGGCCCTTAGAAACCTTCTTGAACAATTTAGAAATATCTAATAGTTTCAAAAGTAGGTTGGCTAGCTTATCCTCTGGTCACAAATTAATGAGTTCTTAAACATATATGTCATGTAGTGATCATATACAATGTTTGATATATATCATTTACTATGTACTAACTTTAAATGCTCCAAATTAAAAATAATATCCCAGAAGGACAACATTAGTTCCAAAGATAAGAATGTTTGTCAATAAAAATTCAAGGAGGTGACATATTATGCATGATAGGTCTTTAGAAGAGATTATGTTTAATAAAATTGCTATGTACCATGATTATATAAAATACTCTAGAAAAGTATAAAAATCTCCAATAAGATTAGCATTATCAAGATTATAAAACTCCAGCAAAGTATGAGTTATTATTGGATCAAGTATTAGTTAATTGTCTGGGCAATTGTAGAAATAAACATCTGTAGGTGTTCCCATATCACTTCATATTCATGGTCATGCATAAAGTATGTTTAATAAAGTGATCAGTAGTATTGAAAACTCACCATAATTTAAATTCAGAAAAGTGATTGGATGTGACATTTCAATTATATTAGGTCATCTATATATGATTTGTAAAATTTCCATGGTGGAAACTAGAATTGTCATTTGACATGAAAGAAAAATGTGCTGTCGTTCTCTCTTGTTAATTATATGACATGAATTAAATGGCAAGACACAAGATTGAGATTGAGCTAAATATGGATTGTAATTTAATAGTATGTTCTAAGGAATTTTCAAGAGATTATAAGCTTTGAACAATTTGGTATATGTGGACATGTAATAAGTGAACAAAAGTTCATAGATAATCAAAAGTTCACCAAAATAGCTTACATGTGTGTTCACTATAAGGTGACTGGAACTCAATAAAGTAATTTTTATATGATTTTTTTTTTTGGGTAACTCTCAAAATTGGGATTCCAGAAGATTTCCATCTAGTGGAATCACGTAAAAGTTATTTATGTCTATATAAAATCTCTTGATGGGGCTATTATCAATTAATACAAGAGTTAAGAAAAGAAATGATAAATAACTGCACAATCCACACCTCCCCATGGATAATACTCTACAAAAGAGATAATTTTTTTTTTGTTGAATATGATCATCACAAAGTATTTACTGCACAATTATACACTAAGTTGGTTACGAATTTTAATGCCCCTTTAATATTTGAAATAATTTGCCAACTTTAGGGGTGAAGAATTGGAGTAAGTTGGCAAAATTGCAAATTTATCCGTAGTTGATCTCTATATGTGTAAAGTTACATGCATGTCAAAGTTTGCATCAAGATATGTTGCGACACATCTATATATGTTTTGATTTGTATACCGTTATGACCCATCAAAGGACATAGAGAAGATACGTTTTGGTCATATTGATGTGCATATATTGTGATAGATCTTGCCATTTTTTTATTTGAATCACTACACCGGAAGTGTAGATTGTATGATTGGTTCCAATATAAATATGTGATATATGGCAAGATAGTGCAGTTAAAACTTTTAAGGTGTAAATTACACTAAATGTTCCAAACTTTAGTGTATGAAATACCTAATAAGTGCTATAGATATCTAAATTATATATGAAAGATTACCTATGATATGAGATTATAATAATGCTATACAATTGCAAATGCATTCAGATATCAATATAAATAACATATGAAATTGTATCCTAAAGAAGTTCATGATACTGGTATATTGTGGAACCGATGAATAATATGCATATGCATGAAAGAATGGACTATTAATAAGGGATCTGGTATATATATATATATATGTCCAATTTGATGTCAACATAATGATAATGATCAAATATTTATCATGGACCAAAAGTCCAATGAAATATGGATTTTTAAATCCACACTGTATAGTGTCTTGCATTATTTCTGAGTCATATGTTCATGTGCATGTATGAGTTGTAGGTAGATAAATTACTCATCATTTCATGTGTAGGTAGTTGTAAGATGCATTACTTGTATATATATTTATGCTCAACATTATCAAATTTCTATATCTCATATTGCATGCACTAGTTTTTATACAATAATAATAATTGTGGTATATACATATATATATGCATGTGGATGTTAGTATTAACTATTAAGTAAAGCAAGGCGAATTTACAATTTTGTTGGAAACTCACAAATTAAAACGATATTATATGTATTTATATTCCAATGGGTTTATAGTTGTGATGAAATGATGTATGATGTTGATCTAATAGCATGTCATGAAATAAGTAAGAAAATTCTTGAAGAACTTATTCACGGTGTATTAAAGTACCAAGTCCTACAAATTGTATATTTTGAATATTAAAAATATTATCGAAATCCTAAAACGTCTATGTGATCTGACTCCAACATTGACATCCCAACCACAAGTTTGAGCTATGAAATATTCTGTGGAGAACTCTCATATGCAAATTGTGAAGGATATCAATTAAATTGTCTTTCAACTTGAATAATTTTCTTGTGGTCCAGAAGAACCATGGGTGATGTATGTGATTAGATATTTTATCACTAATTTATATAAGATTAGACAATGATACCACATGTTGCATGTTGGCATAAATTATAATCTGTTGTTATTTGATGAGTACGATGAAATAAAGACATTTGACTTATTCACGCGAAGATTTCAACATTGAAATCCAACTTGGGAGGATCAATTATCAAGGAATGTTATTATGCTACAAATGAAAAATTCATTGCCCACCAACATTGGATTCATTACACTAAGATAACCTCTGATATCAGGGGGAGAAAATACGCGCTGCACTCTTTTTCCCTTAACCATGGTTTTGTTCCATTGGGTTTTCTCGGTAAGGTTTTTAATGAGGTAGCATCTCAAGCGTATTACGAAGAATGTTGTAGTCTTTTTCCTTTTGTAGACATCTACTTTTGACCTCCTATCCCGACATGAAGTGCTATGGCGATAAATAAAACCATCTTTGTGTTGGATCAACCTGAAGAACGCTTATGGACAAACTGGTTCCGTCACAAGAATGCAAAATGACTAGACTAACCCAAAAAATCAAATGAATTAAGGTCCTAACTAACTAAGCCCGATCATAATTAGGCTCAAGCCCTAGATTAAAACCTAATTATGACGGATTAAAAGGCGCCTAAGTTAAAAAAAAATGTTGTCGCAGAAAAATCCGTGCGCATCTCATTGAGTCGCGCTGGTCTGGCTCGCGCAACTTATTCAGTTGCGCGTGACACCTAGCGCAACCTCTAATGACGCGCTTGCAGAAGATTCAGTATTTCATAAATATATAAAATCGAATCTTGCCATAATACCGCGCGCAAGACGTTCAGTTGGGCTGCCCATAGCAGCACATCTAAATCACTTGCGTTGGGATGTCGCGCCCAACCCATTCTGATGGACCTGACACCTACTGCGGCAGAATACTCAAAACCCTAAACGCATCCATTCCCTTTAAATAGAGGCTTAATTCGAGACTTAAACATACATAAATTATCCCCAAACAATGGCAGAAACTTTGTGATACTTGTGTACTACCAACCCTCTTGTCCTAAACACTCACCCTCTTTAATACTTGTTACTACGGTGGAGGTTCCCGAACAAGAAGGAATCCATAAGTGTTCTAAATGAAGATCTAGCAAGGCCAAGTGGTAGATTCCCGAGCACTTTGATCAATCACCTTTGCTTTTCTTGTTTAAATAACTTTTAATCAATTAATTAGTGTTGTTTAATCACTTTAAACAAACATTTAATTAATTTATTCCACATAGTATCTTGCGTTAAATAAAGAATAGAATTGAATAATTAATTGTTGATTGATCACCTAAGTCAAGGCGAATCTTGTTTATTTATTATATTGCTCTTTTCACGAATATTGATTAAATAAAAATAACGACTTTTGCAATGTAATTCCTACGTGATTGACGCGTGTAAATAAAATCAACTAACTTAGTTTTTAGGTATCACATTTCATATATTATTTGGTGATGAAATTGTGAAAAAGAAAGAGCTAGTAGAGGCCCCACTAGGGCTAGGATAGCGATATCCCCCTAAAGGGGACGTTATCTTGGTACCCTCGCTCCCGAACTCATTTCTTGTATACATAGACCAATTTGGGTATGAGTAAACTTACGATTTGTACTAAATATCCCTTGAACTCTACTTGGGAGAAAGGCATGAACGAGGTTTATGAGTTTTCCTAAAATTCATTGGCGACTCCTTACTTGATTCTTACAAAAAAGCGTAATAGGATCAACTCTAATTCAAGGTTCCTCAAACAATCAAGAATTCAAATCCTAATACACCATAACAAGTGTAAAGTCCTAGGCTTTTAAAGGGCTATGGGCATATAAGGAGAAGGATCCCTTAAGATGGGGACACCCTCCTTACACCTTCACTAGGTTTTTATCCCATAGGCTTTTCCTAATAAGGTTAAACGAGGCACAATCTTCAATATGGACATCTAAGGCAGCATATATGACTATCTGCACATTAACATCATATAATTTTGGATAATGGACATCCAAGGGGTGTTATGAAATATATATATTAATATATGTCCATTATACCTATGTAACCTATTTAGCTTTATTACTTCACTTTGAAACCCCCGTGTAACTCCCTTAACCTTATTATATTCCTTTGTAACTCTTCTCATAATGGTGGCATCTTATTGTCATTAGGAAGTTACAATTCCAATGAGTATATATATTTTGTATGGAAAATGAAATGGATGATCAATATATTCGCACTACATCTTCATCTTTCATTCTTTATTTTCCTCTATTTTATAACAATTATTGTGATGATGATGATTGTAGTGTCAATTATACATCGCTTGATTATTCATGATTTATTGTTATTGCTTGATCACGCCTTTTCTGCAGGTTCAAAAGGAATTTGTACTTGAAATCAAACTTAATAAGATAATTAGCAATTTGATTTAGGTTAATATGATTTTAATTCAAGTGATGGCCAATAATAGATTTATTTGTGCATTAATAATCAACCACTATAGATTAAATATGCTTTAGGATTAATTTATTGTATGTATGTTGATCGGAAAGCGTACATGAATATCATAAGAATAAAGTAGAGGCCTATTTAGGGCGGGTTCAATCTCTTTTAGAATGGATTCATATCATCATCCCAAAATATTATTGTTGTTGTTGTTGTTAATAATAATAATATTATTATTATTATTATTATTATTATTATTATTATTATTATTATTATTATTATTATTATTATTATTATTATTATTATTATTATTATTATTATTATTATTATTATTATTATTATTATTATTATTATATCTCAAAAACAAAAGTCATACAACCTACAATAAATTAGTGGGAAGCCGAGATACAATCTGAGCCCCCACTCCTCTAGCTATAGCAAATCCTACCCTAGTGAAGATATGAGCTGCAGCACGAGCCCCAATGTCTTGCGTCGTCGAGAACCTCTGAATCCGCTTCAGTAACGCAACAGCCTCCTTCTCTAATTCTCCAAGCGAAGAAAAGGAGAAGGGAATGAAACCATATCCAATCGCCCGACATCGAGCTTCATACTTAACCCGCTTCCGATGAGCAGTATCAGCCACAACCCGCCCAGGAATAAAGTCAGATAGCCCTGACTGTGTCAAAGGAAAAGACCCTGTCAAATCAACACAGACATCGCGACCACGATCCCATGAATAAAGTAACATATCCGCAGGTCTGAGGGCCTCGTCGTTCCCTCCAGCCAACCCAATGTCAACCTCTTTTCTCGCTGAAATCCCAGAACGATAGCAAACATCAACAAGGGTATCCCGAACAACATTATGCCGATGTTTAATACCCACAATACCAGCACAAGACACCGCGTGATCACCGAAAATATCTCCAGCAAAAACCCTCGAACAAGCAGAGCATGACGTCGAGATAGTGAACAATGGAACACCCAACCGATAGGACAACACACAGCGATAAGTCTTGGCGTTCATCGTTTGACCTAACCCCGAAATAGGAACCGCCCGAAGTCAAGCAGAGGTGTGATCACCCTGCTGTGATTTCCACAATGCTGATTGTCGAGGAGTTAAAGAATAAGCAGATTCTGCAGAAGCGGTAATATTTGTGAAATACATATCTGCCAATTTCTTCATGAGTTTAGGGGCAGCGACCTCACTTGGATTACTCAAAATGTCAGACTCCACTGTTCCATTAAACAGACACAACGCATCCTCAAAGGCTCGTCCAAGACCAACAATGCTAGTATGTCGAAGAAGCTGTGTCTGCAACCCAGCAGACTGCAACCGAGAAGCAAGAAAAGCATAGTGACGAACATCACCTGCAGAATAAACACCAAGCCCTCCAAACGCAAATGGTAAGGTGGCAAGCCGCCACTGCCAATCACCAAACCCAGGTCCCGAAGCGGTAACAATACGCTCCAAGGAAGATCGAAGAGCTCCATCAAAAGTGCGCTAAGCTACCTCAAAAGTACTAGGAGGACAAGTACGTAATGCAAAGTAGAGTTTTGAAACTCCAGTACATGCCCTAAGTAACAACAGTTCACACTAAGGATCATCTAGCATAGCGACCTAATCCATAAGGACAATGGTCTTGGTCACCCTCTGCATCACAAGCTCACCACTGAAACCAGAATCAGAACTAGCGGGAACTCTAAGCAACCTAACACCACGCAAAGGTCGAGCAATATTAGGCGGAAAGACACCCACCAGCCTGCTTCGAGGGTCTTCCATAGGCCAGAAAACTTCAGTTTTTCCACGTTAAGACATAACCCAGAACGAGGTCCTTCCTCCATAATCAACTGCAGAACTTGCCCCACCACCAAAGTGTCTCCAATAATCGTGCCGTCATCTAAATATCAAGCCTGAAGACATACATCAAAAGTCTCTCTAATTTTACACACTAGGGGTTGTAAAACCAAAGAAAAAAGCAAAGGACCAAGGGGATCACCCTGCTGCACCCCTTGAGATGACCATAAGGTTTGGTCCCCATAGTACAACCTGGCTGGATTAGAATAGCAGAATTCAACCCATCGCGAAATGCCCGGACAACGGCGATGTACCTCACTTAATATGACCGAACGATCAACCAGATTGAAGGCATTTTGAAAATCCACCAACAACATAGATAGACCCACATCAGAACCACGATCCTCAATTAACCGATTCACCGCATGAAGAATTGCCTCACCACCTGAAGAAACCCCAACACCAAATTAAAGGCCATCAAAGTAACTCCCTAAAGACTGACCAACCATAATAGCACCCACCTTCGAAACGAGACGCCGCCAAACCGTACCCACAGCAATAGGACGGATACCACCACCGGGCTTGACAAGTGGCGTAAGAGGAGCACTAGCAATGTACTCTCCTAATTCCATAGGACATCTTCCAGCTAGAAAGAGATTAACCACCCCGATAATAGAGTCAACCAACTCATCTGAGACTGCCACAGCTGCACCACTTAAGCAATCCATAAGATGTTGAGCACGCAAACCATCCCTACTACATGATGTGCCACGAGGGAAGCTCTGAATCCGATCCAAAACAACAGCAGAAGTCGTAACGAGATGAAGGTGATCAATAGGTATATCAGGCAAGGATGGAGCTGGAGATGAAGGGTGCTTGGACTGTAAATCCGCAAGAGTGGCGTCATTATAAGGAGCAACGCCTGAAGAAGAAAGAACCCGAACTGCAGCAGTGTAATGGCCATCGCAAATCTTCCTACGACACTGCTTTATATTACGCTCTTCCAAATCAATGTCCTCATCATCAACCGCCGACAAAGTAGGAGACTCCTCCGCCAAAATTTCCCCCACAAGCTGCAAATTACCACCCGCTACACTCCAAGAACAAATAGCACGGGAAATACTCTCTTCCTGATGCCGACGTCTTACCGAAGACCGAGACTCACGACTACTCCGCGGGCGAAAGATTTTAAGGATGCAAAGAGGTAACACCAACAAAGAGACCCAATTAGAAATGTCATCAGGCTTAGAGATCACCTTATCAAGAGCACCTTTCAGGACCCGAGAAAACCCCAAACGACACTTGGGAGGGATAGACTTAACAGTGCGAAACCCCTTAGAGAATAAACAATCAAGGAGAGCCACATCAAAACCACCGTTATGATCTCGCACCTCACCATCCACATGACCAACTCGAGCAGGAGAAGAAGGAGCTTGCGGCTTGGTGAAATTACAAAGCACAAAACGAACAATACCATCTCCTTCATCAGGGGGTGACACATCCTCATCCCTATCATGACGACACTTAGAACGAAACGTGTGCGTTTTATAGCAAACTCCACATAACCAAATCCCCATACGCCTAAAAGTAACTTCTGCCTCATTATAAACAGCCAAATTAAAAGTAAGAGAATGTCGGGTGATATCTCGCGCACCGATACAACAATGACGATCACTAAGATGCCTAATTAGAGAACGTCGAGTAAGGCCATTTCCACTCCCATCTTGACAACCACTAAGACCCACAAACGGAAAATGAAACTTCACAACGACTCCCGACATAGGCTGCAAATAACCTCCCAAGAGACACTTGGAAACTGCCAATTAAACCCCTATAAAGCTGCCTGAAAACTACACCCAAAACATACCAAAAACACCACCAAAACGCACCAAAACAACTGCCCAAAAATGACCAGAAAAACCAGTCCACAACTAGACTTAAACCAGATCCAAAACGCTTGTAAACTGACCTGAAATACGCCGGAAAATGCACCAGAAACAGACCATAAACTGCACCCAAAAGCAGGCGAAACTAAACCCGAAACTTCCACAAAACACAGCCTAAAACTCGAGCAGTACTAACCTGAATTATGCCACAAAAACGAACATAATTTTGCCAGAAAACCAGCCTGAAAACAGCCCGCAAACAGCCCTCAAAACTGACCCAAAAGCCGCCTGAAATATGCACTAAAATGCTCCAAAAACGCACCCAAAAACACGACTGAAAACAGAGCAGAAACAACTTGAATATTGCCTCAAAAACGACCAGAATGACGCCTGAAACCAGCCCGTAAAAAGCCCTCAAAACAGACCCAAAAGTTGCCTGAACATTGCACCAAAATCGATCAAAAAACCCACCCAAAATCACGACTAAAAACAGAGTAGACCACGCTTGAAGCTGTTGCCGGAAAACCGTTGAAAATGGTCGTTCAACCTCTCAGAAAAAAGCCCCGAAACTGCCTGAATTTCGACGGAAAATAGCAAAGTTGTTGCCTGCTAAGAACTCAGAAAACGCCCTTTGCCTGAGACCTAACACTTCGCCGGAGAAGAAGCCGGAAAATTGACGTGGAAGCCGGTGATGAAGCCTAAAACTACCCAACCCTAATCGCCCCAAACCGAGAGAATTTTTATTATTATTATTATTATTATTATTATTATTATTATTATTATTATTATTATTTAGGATGTTGTTACTTTTATCACAAAAACAAATCAAAAAATTATTTTATACCATCAAAACATTTGAAAGTTTATTTTACCACCCAAAAAAATAAAAAATTGTTATTTACAACATGTTGTTAAAAATCTAACGGAATTTTTAAAATTCTTTGATTTTCGTGCCAAGTACATGGTCTTCAGGGGTTTGGGGGCATTTTGACCTTTGGGTCCAATTTGAGGTCAAAATTGACAAAAAATGATCAGAAAAGCTTCCATTTACATTTTTAAAAATACCTCGATTTACTTGAAACATGTAAAAGGAGGCATTTGCGATCATTTTTTGTCCCGTATGACCTCAAATTGGACCGAAAGGACCAAATTGTCCCCCTAAACATATGAATAACATACTTTGCGCACGAAAATCGAAGAATATTTTTTAAACCGTTAGATTTAACAGTTTTCTTGACAGTAGGTGGTAAAAAATAATTCTCAGAAAAGTTTTTAGTCGTAAAATAAAACTTTTAAAGTTTTGGTGGTAAAAAAAATTTTTTTTGATTTTTTTTCGGTGGTAAAAGTCAAAAAATCCTATTATTTAACATTATTCTGTTTAATTTCAATGCAGGTTCTAATTTATACTGTTTTTATTGGGAATTTGACTATAATTGGATTCAGATGATATTACGACATAAACTATTAGAATACCAATTTCTTTTATTGGGCCAGGCTCTTTTTTAAAGCCTAATCTCGTTTTAACTGGAGTTATTGGATCAAGTGGGCCGGGCTCTATTATAGGGCCGAAATTGCCTATAGTGCCAGGCTCTATATATTAGGCCGAAATCTAGGCTAAGAAACAATTGAATCACTCCCACTATTGTGCCGAGTGGTTCGACTATTGCGCCTAATTCTCCTACAGGGCTAGGTTTTCGTATTAGGCCAGCTGGAATT
This sequence comes from Chenopodium album, assembly GCF_948465745.1. Classification (NCBI taxonomy): domain Eukaryota; kingdom Viridiplantae; phylum Streptophyta; class Magnoliopsida; order Caryophyllales; family Amaranthaceae; genus Chenopodium; species Chenopodium album. Next base: position 29,887,123 of record NC_137858.1, on the reverse strand, counting down.
ATTGGACCTACTATTGGGTCAGCCTCTTCTGTTTGGATTCAATCCTTTATAATACAAGACAACTTTATGCATGAAGGGTTACCGCACTCTTAAAGAACTTGGAAAAATGCAATTTTGCTCTTGGAAAGCACGAGTTACAACCACGTCCATGAAATTGAGCTCTAATGGTATGTTGTGTGTATTTTACTATTGTTGAGTCTAGTTGTATTTTACCCAAATCTCTAGTTGTCAATACTCATTAGGCATTATGTAAATACTATGTTGGTCTGGTTCATAGCTTATTTACGTTTTGATAATACTAGTCGTTGTAAGAATTCTCAAAGATAACCTAAACCTTGATATCTTTGCGATAATACTCAAACTTTTAATCAGAGGAGTCAACTTAATTCTCACAAATAATAATAATCATTGAAAAAAATTGTTACCCTCAACCAAAATATACATATTTTCAACGGTCACATTCTATCTCAAAGGCAAAGATTTTAAAGTTGGTTTTACTCCATTTATTTTATCTTCATATCCAATATTTAACCTTAACCATTTGGTCCATAGTGAAAAATAAACTTTCAATATTAACTTGATATTTTAAACTAAAACTTTAGTACTAGATTCTCACTTAAATTAAATTAATTTTAGAAAGCTTATATACTAATTAAAACTTAACTTTTATGGCTTGCTATTACATTTATTTATTGAAATTACTATTTTTATTAACGAAAAATATTGTGTAGAACGGACTCATGTGAGTCCGTTTACTTACAGGCCCGCGCGCGGCCCGTTTTTTAATAGTTCGGCCCGCGCGCGGCCCGTCTATTAAATATCAATGATTTATTGATTTTTTTTAAAAAATAAAAACGTCTTCCAACGTTCCGCCTTTCTCCTCCTTCTTCTTCCCCACGTTTTCTGCAGTTACGCTCCATTACACTCCATTACTCTCAACTTAACTACATTTTCCCTAAAATTTCGCATCACTCCTTCATTTTCTAGCTTATATTTTACTTGGATGTACTTAATTTTTATTTTTTTTTACATAAACCCTAATTTTCGTCTTCCTCAACTACATTAATGGCTGACCTTGCTCCTGTTGATGATTCTCCTTTAAAAGTTTATATGAAACGAACTAAACGATCATCAAAACAGCCTCCGAAGATAGTTGAAATGGCAGAAAGGTTAATAAATTTTTTAGTTATTTTTTGCTTATTCGTTTTTTTTTTTAAAAATTGTCAGTAATTTATTTTTTTTATTCTTGTTCTTGTTTTGTAGGGATGATTCACAGCATCCTAAGAAGCGTGGTCCTAAACAAGGTTCTAAACGAAGTCGATCTGTGAGGTGTGATATTCGAAATAAATTCTTTTAAATTTGGAAAAATATTGTTTGTATATTCAGATGCACGCCAGGTGTTCGATAAAATGTAAATTGTTGTTTTTACTTTGAATATTCTTGTGTAGGATTATGTTATTTTTGATGTAATTACATTTGTTGTAATTTTGATTATTTTGAGGATTGACTATTATATAGTCAGGAATTATATTATTTATATCAGAAATAAGCATTTTATTATATTATCTTTAATTGTATTATTTTATTTTGATAATAGTATATGTTTTTCAGGATTTAGATTTTTTCATCAGAATTTAAGTTCTTGTTGTCTATATTCAAATTACTTCATTAATGAATATTTTATGTTATTTTTGATAATAGTTTATGTTAGTCAGGATTTAGATGATTTCCATCAGACATTAACTTCTTGTTGTCAGTATTTTATTACTTCATTAATGAATAATGTATCTTCAATCAGTATTAAGTTTATTTTGGTCAGAATTTAAGTTAATATTGTCAGGAAAAAGATAAGTAGTCTCATAAATAAGATTGCTTTTATCAGGGATAACATATTATTATCAGGATTAATATAATTTCTTTCGGAAATGAAGATATTATAGTCAGGAAAAAATATAATTTTGCTCAAAAATAATATTATCTAAATTAGGTCTAAGATATGTGTTATTACTTTTCATATTGCTTTCATCAGGTTTAACATTATGCCTGTAAGGAAAAAGATAATTATGCTAAGAAATAAGTTTACTGTTATAAGGGATAACATAATTTTTATCAGGAATAAGTGTGTCTTATTCATCTTTTTTATTTTTCAGTGCTCTTACTGAAGATGATAATTCAGACCTTGAAATTGGTACTAAATCTGGTCCTAGTTATCTTTGTATAATTATGGAAGATTTTAGTGATGAGCAAAAGAAGGATGTTATAGATGGTTTTGGTGGATTGCTTCATATGAATTTGCAGGAAAATATCAGTCATCAGTTGTACAACTATATAGTAACTCATTTTAATCCTCATGCTAGAAATCTTATTGTTGGTAAAAAGGAACATGCAATTCATATTGATAGTTCTGATATTGCTGATGTGTTGGGTATTCCTTTTACTGATATACCTGTGAAAGAGATTTATAAAAATAAGAAATCAATCAATCCTGATGAATATTTGAAGATAGAGTGGAGGAGGTTCTTGGGTTTGGATTTAGAGGATGACTCTGAACAGGGAAATGAAGTTGAAGCACAGAAGCAAAAGAAGAGGAAAACAGTAGAAAAAGCTGTTCATGGTAGGAAGAAGAAGAAGACATATGTCAACCTTATTACTTATAAGATGCTGTTTGAGAAATATAGAGATGGTGGTGCTGATTTTAAAAAGCTGTTTGTTATGTTTGCTGTGTCTACATTCCTGGCTCCAATTGGTGATAAGTCTCCTAATTTTAATATCATCAAGTCTTTAGAAGATGTGCGTTTCATTAAAGCTTTCAACTGGGCTGGTTATGTTATGGACTTCTTATGTGGGTCAATAGCAAATTTTCAAGCCTTTGTTTTGAAAAAAAAGGAAGGAAAGGAGTTGAAAACAAAATCTAAACAAGTAAATGACTGTCTAGTTGCTTTTGTAATTGCATTTTTACAAAAGTTTGAGTTTGGGACAACTTTACATCGCAAGCCGTTTATTTTGAACTGGAGTTGTGAGAGTTTGAATCAGAGGATTAAGTCTGTTGCTGAAAATATGGATTATGGTACTGTGAAACTGTACCCTGCTGCCATACCAAAACAATATGCTGGCAAATCTGAACAGGCTCTTCTTAAAACTTTAAGGCTGGACTGTATTGAATTTAAGATTGAAGACAATGATGAAGATGAATATTTGGATCAAAAAAAGGAACGAAAGAAGGAGGATCAGGTTGTACAATCTACTAGCTTTGAATTGAAGGATATAGATGACAAAGCTAGATATGTAATGTACAAGATTCCTAAAGAGTTTCCTACTGATGCTGAGATTGATAATATGGATATCGACGTAAGTTTAAACTTCCATCTTTTTATTATATTTTTAGATTTTGTGTAATTTGCTTTTATCAGAATCAACATTATAATTTCAGTTAGAAATTAGATTACTATTATCAGCAATAATAAACTGTTAGTCAGGAATATGGTAAATTTTGTCAGGAAATTAAATTAATATATTAAAGTTGTTGATTTGATAATATATTATTATTGTCAGGATTTAACATTATATTATCAGGAATTATGTACTTTCTATCAGAAATTAGCATTTTCTAATATTATCCTTAATTCTAATATTTTATTTGGATTATAGTATATGTTTGTCAGGATTTAAATTCTTTTCATCAGAAATTAAGTTGTACTTGTCAGCAATAAGAAACTATTAGTTAGGAATAAGATTAACACCCTCATAAATTAGATACTATTATCATCAATAAGAAACTATTAGTCAGGAATATGGTAAATTTGGTCAGGAAATGAAATTAATATATTAAGGTTATTGTTGATTTATTTACATTGCTGTAATTTGGTAATTCATTATTATTGTCAGGATTTACTATCATATTATCAGGAATTATATACTTTCTATCAGAAATTAGCATTATCTAATATTATCCTTAAATATATTATTTTATTTTGATTATAGTATCTGTTTGTCAGGATTTAAATTCCTTTCATCAGAAATTAAGTTGTACTTGTCAGGAATAAGAAACTATTAGTCAGGAATAAGATAAACACCCTCAGAAATTAGATTACTATTATCAGCATAAGAATTATGTTATTTTCTTACATTTTACTAATAAGAAACTATTAGTCAGGAATAACAATTATGTTATTTTCTTACATTTTACTTATTCATTTTTTATTTTATTTGTTGATTAGCCTGTGAAGAAGAAAATGATGAAATTCGGTCGAGACTTGAAGATTGTATCAGAGAACCAAATAGACTTTGCTATTGATTTGAAGGATGAAGCAAAATCATATTCCCAAGAATCTCAATCTCAAGGAGAGGATGATTTCTATTCTAATCCTGAATTTTTAGCAAAATTTGATGCAATAGTTGAAGCTGCAATGCAGACTAAAACTTTAGCTACTGATTTGGATCAGTTTGATAAAACAAAACTTAAGTCTGATGCAATTGTAAGTTTGATTACATTTATTATCATTATTTTATACTTAATAAAATCATATTAGATATATATCTGATATTTATTCTTTATTTTGTATAGGTGAATGATGTTATTTCTGATCTTAATTTGCAAAAAGATCTAATTGAAGATGCAGAGCAAAATTTAGAGGATGCAAACCAAGGAAGCAAGGAACCAGAGAATGAGGCATATGATCTTGGTTTGAATATTGTTCAAGGAAGTGATGTTGAAGGCACAACCACAGAACCAGAATTAGTTGAAGGCACAACACCATCAGAAAAAGAGGTGCATTCAGTTAGTAATGAAGGTCTACTTAGTTCCACATCACCTCCAAGAACACCAAAGAAACCCAAGGGACTCAATGAAATTTATTCATCTGCTATGAATGAGAATCAGGCTAGGCTTGTGCAAGAAGGGAGGAGTTTCCTCAAGGGAGATACTTCTTTGCCTAGATTTCATTTAATTACTCATACTCCTCCTACTTCTCAAGATACACCAGTATCCCAAGAAGAAAATGCACAAGTTACTGAAAAAGAAGTTCAAGAAACTTCTGAAAAAGAAAATGATAAAAACAAGGAAGATGACAGCACATCTAAGGTGTAATATTTCTATTTTAACTCAATAATTTATTTTAATAGTTATTGTATTTAACTATCATATTTATATAAATAAATGTGTTTATTATTCTATATTATTGTATTTATTTTTATTTATATTATTCATATGCTTTCAGGTTTTTACTAAATCTGATGATGTTATTCAGTCTAAAGCTACAGAGGAACTTCCTTTAGCTATTTATCAAGGTCATCAGGTAATGGTTTTTGTCAAAAATTATGTATTTTTGTAAGGAATACTGAGTGAATTAGAATAAGATTGAGTAAGTCAGGAATAAAATTGTCATTGTCAGGAATTAAATTACTTTTGTCAGGAATTACATTCTTTATGTTAGGAATTTGATTGAGTTAGTCAGGAATAAACTTGTTGTATTCAGGAATTATATTGAGTTAATCAGGAATTAGATTGAGTTCATCAGGAATAAACTAGTCACTGTTAGTAATTAGATTGTGTTAGTCAGTAATAAACTTGTGGTAGTCAGGAATTAGATTGAGTTATTCAGGAATAAACTTGTCATTGTTAGGAATTAAATTGTGTTAGTCAGGAATAAACTTGTGGTAGTCAGGAAATAGATTGTATTATTCAGGAATAAACTTGTCTTAGTCAGGAATAAACTTGTCATAGTCAGGAAATAGTTTTTGTTAGTCAGGAATAAACTTGTCATAGTTAGGAATTAAACTACTTTTGTTATGATTTATATTATTTAGTATAGATTATTATTGTCATAATTTAGAAGACTTATGTTTGATATATATATATTTTTTCCTTGTAGGAAGCATAACCTCAGCCTAGAGATGCATGTGCAGTTTTAGAATTGCTGAGGAATAAAACTGTTGCTGCTGAATCTATTCCTATTCCTATTGAGTCTATTCCTATTGAGTCTCCTACTGCTACTACTGGTGACATTATTTTAATAGATAAAACTCCTGCTCCTCCTAGTATTGATGATGATGAGTTTATAGTATTAGAAAAACAGTCTCCCAAAACACACATTGAGTTAATTGATGTTGATAGAACTCCTAGTCCTACAGATGTTCCCGGTGAATCTACTATGATACCTGATGATAAATATTCTGGAAAAAGGGAGAAGAGATTTCATGAATTAAGACAAAGGCAGGAGGAGAGATTGCAAGTTAATTTGGTAGCAGTTGGTGATTCAGATTGGGTTCTACCACCTATTCACAAGATTCCTATTCAAAATAAAGATAAGATTGTGTGTAGGAATTTGCAAGAAAACAAGCCTTTGTATCAAAGAAGATTGACTGAACATGAATTATACATGTGTGATTACTTGTTTTTTATGCATTATTTTGAGCAGCTTGAGTTAGATCCTACTGGTGAAAATGAGAGAGTTAAGAGGCGTAACAACAGTCTTTATGTAGAAGATGTAGTTACTGTTATCTGTCAGTTTCCCACTGAAGATCCTGAACACAGTGATCTTATTTTGGTAAAGGAGGAGTTCTGTTCCCTACATCTGTCTAAGTGGGTTAATTCTGCTATTCATGATGCTTGGGCTACTGTGCTCAACATTGAAGAGAGTAAAATAACTGAGAGAGGAGTTTTTCAATATAAAATATTTGTTTTTCAAACTGAAGTTGCTGTAAGTTTTTTTTTTCTTTCTTTACTTCATTCAGAAATAAATTTAATTTATAACATAATGTATTTAATATATTTTTTTGTTTTGCAGAATCTTACATGGAGATACTTAGAAAAGAGGGCGATTTACAGAAAAGAAGTTGATAACATAAAGAAACAGGAGGCAATTTTGAAAACTTTGAAAAATAACCCAGTAGAGTATGCTAAGTTTAAAGATGATTTGGTAAAAATGGATCTTGATTGTCAATTGAAAATACATAAAGGTGAGGAAATTTATGACAGCATTTGCAAGTGGGTTAAGCGTTTTCCATCGATCAACATAGCCGAAGCCGATTTGGTAAATTTTTAACTTTATTTCTTCTTTGTATATTGTATATTCAAGAATAAGCTAAACCTAGTATGATACAAGATTTTATTAGTCATATTTTATATTATTTTAAATTGCTTTTATCAGGAATTAAATTACTTTAATCAGGAATTACTTTATTTATGTTAGGAATTAAACTGTGTTAGTCAGGAATAAAATTGTATAGTAAGGAATTAAATTGTTCTAGTCAGGAATAATATTGTTTTAGCCAGGAATAAAATTGTTTTAGTCAGGAAAAAAATTGTGTTAGTCAGTAATAAAATTCTGTAAGTCAGGAATAAAAATGTTTTACTCAGATATTATGATCTTTTAATCTGATATTTGCTTCTTTTAGTCAGTTAATAAATGTGTTACTTATTGTGTTTTATTTATTTTGTAGCTAATCTTTCCCATTGCGTTCGATAATCATCATACTCAGCTGGTTTTCAATTTCATTGATGGTATTGGTCCAAGAATAGATTGGATAAATAACAGGACTGATATTACTCGAGATAAATTACTTGGAATAGATAGAGTGCTGGTAAGATAATTTTAAATTAAATTTGTGAAAATTATACTTTTAGATTCTTATAAATTTATAATTTATATATTTATAATTACAGATTAGAGCTGTTGGTATTTTTTGAAAAAGCATGAACATCCACAAGGTGACACAAATTTGGAACATTTGGAATGGCATGAACCTAAGTTTGCATGGCAAACAAGCCATGAAAATGAGGATTATGGGCTTTCTACATTAATGTGCATGAAAAATTACAATGGTGTAGTTGAAATATGTAAGTATTTTTTCTCTTTTGTTTTTGCATTTATACCTATTGTTTTTTAGTATTCTTATTTTGTTTTTTATATAAATTTATAGAAGCAAAATCGGAAGATATATAGATGCAATCTTGCTTATGAGATGGCTACTAGAGAAGAGAATTCTTTGCGGAAGAAATTGTGGAATGATTGCATTGAGTTTTCAATTAACAAGCACAAAATTTGGAAAGCTCAACCTGCAAGAAAGAAGCTAGAGGCCCAATATGAGAAAGCAAAGGAAGCCATTCGAAGGGAAAAAGAGAGGCAGTGGAAGTTGAGGCAAAAACAACTAGAAAAAGAGCAGCAGCAATTTGAAATTGATCAACAACTTCAGCAAAATGAAGACGAAAATTAGACTTTTTTTTTTAAACAATTAATTTTGTATAGATATTAGTTTTTTTAAACAAAATGTATATATATATATATTTTTTGTAGTCAGATATTAGTTTTCTTTTGTATAGATACTTATAAATTTTGTTTATATATGTTTATATTTTCTATTAAATTTGTTTTCTTTAATAATTCCAATTTTTAATGTTGTATATGTCTGAAATTAAATTACTTTCATCGGTAATAAAAACGATTTATTTGATCAGGGATTAAAAGCATTATATCAAGTAATAAATTATATCAAGTAATAAAATGAAGAATATGTTTCTCATAAATTAAATTACTCTTCTCAGGAATTACATTATTTATGTTAGCAATTAAATTCTTTTGGTGAAGAATAAAATTTTGTTAGTCAGGAATAAACTTGAGTTAGTCAGGAATAAACTTAATTTAGTCAGGAATAAACTTGAGTTAGTCAGGAATAAGATTTTTTAAGTCAGGAATAAACTTGAGTTAGTCAGGAATAAACTTGAGTTAGTCAGGAATAAGATTTTTTAAGTCAGGAATGATATTGTGTTAGTCAGTAATAAAATTAGTTTACTTAAGAATAAGATTCTGGAAGTCAGGAATTAACACTCGGTAGTCAGAAATTAAAATGTAATAGTCAGTAATAAACTTGAGTTAGTCAGCAATAAGATTTTTTAAATCAGGAATGAAATTGTGTAAATCAGGAATAAAATAAGTTTAGCCAGGAAAAAGATTTTGGCTGTCAGGAATAAACTTCAGTTAGTCAGCAATAAGATTTTTTAAGTCAGTAATAAAGTAAGGTTAGTCAGGAATAACATTAATCTAATCAGAAAACAATATAATTTTTTTCAGAAGTAATAAAACTATATCAAATCTCCAAATGCCAAAATATAGTATTGTTTACAATTATCTTGAATAATAAAATAAAAAATTTGAAGATTGGCCTCATGATAGAAGAAGGCAGCAATAGGGATGAATTAAATGAGTTGTGGATTAGGAGTTATTGTTCCAAACTCATTTGGATCTCTTGTTGCTGTTCTTCTTCTTTCAAAATGTCCTCTAATTCTTTTGTTCTTCTTTGGCCTTCCCTTTGTTTTTGGTTGTTTTGGATCTTTTACTGTATTTCTTCTTTCTTCTTCTTCATCAAGTTCACGAATTTTTTCTTTATTTGTTTGGAACACTTTCCTTACAGATTTGTACATTTGTTCCAAAGCATCATCACATATTTTTGATGCTTCTTCATTCCCTTGACATATTGTCACAAGGTTGTAAAAATTCTTTGTTATTGATTGCCTCCAAGGAGTGTTTATTAATGAATGATCTGTAGTTGAATTTCCTAATCAAAAAAAAAAAAAAAAATAGATTACTACATTTTTGTTAGTAATAAGACAATTTTACTCAGAAAAGAATGCAGCTCATGAATAATGATATAATTTTTTGCTTAAATAATATTATAATATCAGAAATAAAATTATTTATATCATGAAAAGTGTAAGAAAAGTCAGCAACGAGCTATGCCATAATATTTTTCTTTTCTGTTTCAGCCATAAGTTTTCTGACAAAATTGATTTTATTTTTGTGTACTTTGATATTATTCCTGATAAATTTTATTTGTCAGAAGAAATATCAAATTTTTCAAAAAGAAAAATTATGTTGTTGAAATTGATACAAATCTGAAAAACTAATTTATTGCATTTCTGAAAAAAGTCATACAAAACTGAATAAAGTAATTTATTCATCATTGAAAAGTCATTCTAATGTAGAAAAAGTAATTTATTGCATCATTAAAAAGTCATTCTAATTTGACTGAGGTTATATATTTTTCTGTTAAATTACAGATTAATTATTGATGTTCATACATAACTCTTTTCTATTTAAAGGCTGTTCTAAATTAATTTTTTTCTATTAAAAGAGTTATATTATAACAACCTCTATTGTGTTCTATAAAAGGTGCATTCTTGTAACAATAACTTATATTTTTCTTCATCTAATCAATCATCAAAATAATGGCTGATTTCTACGCAAATAAGGAGAAGTGTACTATTATTGTCAAACCAATTGATCGCATTAGTATGGTAAATGTATTACATTAAGTTTTAAATTTATAAAATTGTTTTGTGTTTTAGTAAAGATTTAATGATATCATTTTTTTTTTATTTTATAAAGATTGGAAGTTTTTTCTTCTTAAATTCAAGAATTTTGTTAGAGTCTTTGCTGGGAAGAATGGCAGAGAAGATAGATTTTGGGAAGTAAGAGTCATAAGCATACCAGAAGATACAGGTTGTGGTGGTATGTTGATTGATCGTGAATGGGAAAACTTTGTAGCTGCGAACAACATAGTTGTTGGAGACAGACTTGATGTTTACCATGATCATTATTCCATTTTTATTAGAATTTTTAATGTTGATGGTACTAAAAGGCTTCCTAATGAAGCAGGAAGTGGTACCAATGTATAAGTTTTTTAATATTAAGTTTATGTTTGTAATAAATCTGATTTTATATCAGAAATAATAATATATGTATCAAATATTATAATATTTTTTTCTTGAATAATAATATTGGTATAACATTATAATATGTTGTTCACTGTTCATTATGTTCAGGAATTAGATTATTTTTTTCATTTATTAGATTTGTTTTGTCGGGAATTAAATTCTGTATGTCAGGTATTAAATTTTTTTGATTACATAGGAATTAGATTGTATATTTCAGGAATAAAAATGTTTCAATCAGAAATTAGTTATTATAAATTAGAAAGGATCAGGAATAAGATTAAGTTTGTCATTTTTAAGATTTCTTTGGTTAGGAGTTAAACTATGTATGTCAGGTATTATAAATTTTAATCAGGAATTAATTTGAATATATCAGGAATTAGATTGTATACTTCAGAAATAAACTTGTTTCAATCAGGAATAATATTATCTTTTTCATGTATTATATTTTTCAGATCAGACATTAAGTTTTCATCTATGTCAGCAAATTATTTATGACAGTAATTAAAATATTTAGCTCAGGAATAAAGATATTTTTATTTTATACTAAATAAACAAGTAATAAATTTTAAAATAACAAAGTATGTACGTACCTGATTCATTCCGATCCCAAATGTTTGATTTAGCAAGCTTGGTCCAACGTTTCAGAATGTATCACTCTGGTATAGCATGTATGCTGTACATTTGCATTATCTTGATAATGTGAAAGCACATCAATCCAGGCTCTGTGAAGCACATCCAAGAACACATAAACTCATTGTTTTGAGTGTAATATATGACTTGATAGGTGTGCATATAATCTTCATCAAGAGAAACATCAAAAAATTTGACATATTGCATTGAAGTGGCTTTTTCTCTTGCATATGCTGCAAGACTTGTTTCAAATTCCAGCCTAAAATCCTTGTATAAGTTTAGAGTATAAACTTCAGCTGCATGTTTTAATATCTTTGTTGTTGTTCTTGGTCTCTCAGTAGTACATCTGAAGTTGTCACTCTTTTCAGTGCTTCTCCATCTTTTCACAGTAGCCTCAAAAATGTGAAAGAACTCCAAAAGCTTTGTGGTTTTGTTGGCCTTAAATAAAATTGCTCTGTTTGTTACAACTACCCTTTGAGATGAAAGAATTCCAGCTGAGAAAATATCCTTGCTCAATGATGTGCACCATTTATCTCGTAGACCGTATAACCTATCAAGCCATTCTTTTTTCTCTAGCCCATGTTTTTGAACCATCTTGTGCCAACAATCTTCAAAGTCAGATTCAGAATCACATCCACTTAAGAATTTGTGAAACATATTTTTGAATTCAGGATTGGTTTTTAGAGTTCCAAAGTGTGACACAAAATTCTTTTGCAAATGCCATAGACATAGCCTATGTCTTGAATTTGGATAAACCTGCAACAAAAATTAAATTACTGTAGTCAGCAATATGACTATTATAATCAGAAGTTAAAAACATTTAGTCAGGAATTACATAAATTATGTAAGACATTTGTATATTTTTCTCAGGCATAACAATATTAGAGTTAGAAATTAGCAATATGATTATTATAATCAGGAATTAAAAACATTTAGTCAGGAATTAAATACTTTTAGTCAGGAATTAGATAACTTATGTAAGACATATGTATATTTTTCTCAGGCATAACAATATTAGAGTTAGAAATTAGCAATATGATTATTATAATCAGGAATTAAAAACATTTAGTCAGGAATTAAATAATTTTAGTCAGGAATTAGATAATTTATGTAAGACATTATGTATATTTTTCTCAGGCATAATAATATTAGAGTTAGAAATTTGAAAAATGATTATTATATTCAGGAATTAAAAACATTTAGTCAAGAATTATATGATTTTAGTCAGGAATTAGATAATTTATGTAAGACATTATGTGTATTTTTCTCAGGCATAATAATATTAGAGTTAGAAATTTGCAATATGATTATTATAATCAGGAATTACAAACATTCACTCAGGAATTAAACTATTTCAGTCAGGAATTAGATAAATTATGTAAGACATTTGTATATTTTTATCAGGCATAACAATATTAGAGTTAGAAATTAGCATATTTTAGTCAGATAATAGATAATTTAAATCAGGTATAAATATCTTTAAGTCAGTAATTAAATATTTTTAGACTTTTTATTTAAACTTAAAATCAATATATTTAAAATCAACATATTAGTCAGATTATCAGTCAAATTAATCTTCCACTGTAATTCTGCCATTTGGGCCCCAATAAACGGCTAAAAAACAGTTACTTTTTTCCTTTTATAAATCATTTCCTTTATAATTCAATTTTGCATCTTAACTTCAATTTCTTCATAAATTACACATATTTGAGCTCAATTGTAACTGTACAAGCAACAAAGAAAAACTTATTCTAGAGTTTTATAAATCACTCATTTCGTTTCAGGTAAACTCTTTTTCTACAAAAATAATTTTAAAATTTTTTCTCTGAATATTTATTGGATCTTGTTTTTATGTGTTGTTATTTATTTATTGTTGGAATTGTTGTTTCAGAAATGGAGGAGAATAAGGTGATTATCAGATTTAAGTATTTGAGTGTTGTAATTGATATTGAATATGAGATTGGGAAAAATAACTTGCAAGATACAGCAATTGCATTTGAAGATCAACTTCGTGATATGGATGATCCAATAGAAGGATCAATTGACCTTCTGTACCCTGTATTTCAGTATATTTATAAGGGGAAGTATAGGACATTAGAGGATGATGGTGATGTATTCAAGATGATTAGGAGGTTACCTAATCAGAATATATATAACATACATGTGGGGAGCACAGATGACCCTAGTTTTTGGCTGAATGTTTCATTGAGTACAGGATGATGCAAAATGGGACTTGGCCACCCCCTGGTTATCCTCATTATGGTGCCCAACCACCACAATGAACAGGTCTGCATGTCTAAGATGTGAATAAATTATGTTTTGTTGAATATTGTTGCATAAACTAACATCTTTTATATGTTACTGTAGGTTACAAGGTGTCTTAGAATAAGTCATCACCCACAAACAAGATGAAATGCATATCAGGAATATATTTATTTTAATCAGGAATTAGCATATTTTGTTCTGATTTTAGATAAATTATGAAAGGTATTAGTATATTTTGGTCAGGAATTAACAGTCTTATAGTTCACTTGGAGTTTTGGATGAGGACTAAAAAAATGTAATAATCAGAATTGTACTTGAGGTACTGGATAAGGACCAAAAAAATGTAATAATAATAAAAAGTAATATTTACTCATACATTTTGCATGTTTTTGTACTTTGGTATATTCTCTCTCCTAAAACAAACTTTTTTTCAATATTCCTCAAAAATGCAAAACAATTCTCAGTCTTCTACTTCATCAAACGATCCTCAATATTTCTCAAATATGCAAAACAATTCTCAGTCTTCTACCTCATCAAACGATCCAGAAGAAAATGCAATTGATAACTTTGAAAAAAAATTAAATGATCTGTTGGATAGAAGAGATAGAGTGAAGAATGGACTGATGAAGCTCTATGAAAAAGTTGAAAAGAATGAAATCGAAGAACTAAGCAAGAGAAAGAGAGCACAAAAGATATGGCAGGAAATACAAAACAAAAAGCAGAAAGAAGAAGATCAACACAAGAAGGAAGAGAAAGAACAAAAAGAAGATCAAAAGAAAAAACAAGTTTAATATCTGAAGAAGAACAACAAGAAGATTATGATTTTAGGGTTTTTTTCTTTATCTTTTTTTTCTGTTAATTTCTAATCACAATCAATCAATCAATCAATCAATCAATCAAAGCCTTAATCCCAAAAGTGGGGTCGGCTAACATGAACCAAATTTGATTATTCCGTGTAGTCATCAACATAAATCTTTCTCCTCCATCCCTTACGATCCAAAACTTCATCCTCACGTAAATCCATGCACTTCATATCCTTCCTCACTCCTTCCAACCAAGTCATCTTTTATCATTAAAATATATGGAAAATATGATATGCTTTTATTTTTATGTTTCTGCATTTGCTGTTTTTATTATCAAAAGCTTTATTCAGATATGGTTTAAAATGATATGGTTTTGTTGGTTTTTATTCAGATACTGATTTTTTTTTGTATTAATAATTTTTCATCAGGAATTATATTATTTTAATCAGGAATTTAATTTAATTTGTTATATACTCCATATTTATTTCAGAAATAAAATAAATTATCACAATCAGGAATAAGAATATTTTACTCAGTAATTATAACATTTTGCTCAGAAATTATATGGAAAATATGATATGCTTTTATTTTTATGTTTCTGCATTTGCTGTTTTTATTATCAAAAGCTTTATTCAGATATGGTTTAAAATGATATGGTTTTGTTGGTTTTTATTCAGATACTGATTTTTTTTTGTATTAATAATTTTTCATCAGGAATTATATTATTTTAATCAGGAATTTAATTTAATTTGTTATATACTCCATATTTATTTCAGAAATAAAATAAATTATCACAATCAGGAATAAGAATATTTTACTCAGTAATTATAACATTTTGCTCAGAAATTAACTTGGAATTAAATTTAATACATTTTTAATTAGTAATGACTTAATTACGATCAGGTATTAGAATACTTATATCAGGATTAAGGATCTTGCTATCATGAATAAGATTCTGTCAATCAATATTAAATAATTTGAACTTATTAATATATCTTAGTCAGGTATTGCCTTTATTTTATCATAATTAATATATTTTTGATCAGGAATTATATTACATTAAATTATGAACATGAAACATATATTATTAGTCAAGAATTAAACAGATATTTATTAGGAATTATATAATTTCTGTCAGGTATTGATCTATTTTTATCAATTATTAAGTTATTCTAATCAAGAAACAATATATTATGAAGACAAATTCTTACCTCTGGTATGGCGTTACTCATTGCAAGATCCTGATCAGTGAAGATTGATTTTGGTTCGATTCCACACATCGACTTTTTGAAAATTTTAAGAAGCCAAACAAATGTGTCAGTCTTTTCGTCACTTATGAATGCACATCCAAACATTGTTGTTCTCCAATGACAGTTTATACCAACAAATGGTGCACATATCAACCCATATTTGTTGGTTCTGTATGTTGTATCGAAGATTAAAACATCACCATAGGCTTTGAAATCTTCAAGCATTTGAGAGTCACGCCAAAAATAGCTCACCACATTGTTTTCTTCTCCAAATTTCAGTCTATAAAAGAATGAAGGATCATTATCTGCTCTCTCTTGAAGGGTATCCAATACATTCTGCATGTCTCCACCTTCAACCATACTCATTTTCACCCTTGATACATAGTTAAGGTGGTCTCTCTTAGTATGACCTACACATTCTTCTCCTCCAGCTTCATTGGTGATATAATTGTAAGCATCCATTAGTTTGATACCACTTTCAACCATGCTCTTAATTAGTTCACCCATTGGTGCTGATATTTGCCTTTCTGATCTTAGATGATGACGTTGAACTGCTATAACCAATTCATGATTATGCTCCAACTCATGTGTAACAGCTTCGAAATTTCCTTCTTTGGTTTTCTTGAAACGAATATGAGCTTTGCATACAGTTCTTGTCTCATTTACCTCCCTATCTTTTCTCTTTTTTTCATCAGTTTTACCCAACATGGGTATTTCCACTGAATTTTGTTCTCCTGCCATCTTCATTTTACCCTTTGTATGCCCTTCTTTAGAACATCTAAAATAAAACTCATACAATTTATCATTATTATCTCTTCTCTTTGTTGATTTTCTGACACTGAAACCAACAGACCTTGAATGAGCTTTGTATAAAACATATCCCTCATTGTAGTCTGATACAGTATATCCTGCTAGACATTTACTTATGTTTTCATCCTTGTCATATTTGTAATAATCTGCAACAAAAGTATATATGAATCATATCATAATTTATTTTTGTCAGGAAATACAATATTATACACAGTAAATAAATATTTTTTAAATTTATAATACTTAAGAATTATCATGTATTAGTCAGGAATTACATTATTTAAATCAGGAATTACTAAATACTAGTCAGGAAATAAATAATCTCAGTCTGAAATAATATTGGTCAGGAAAGACTAGTCAGGAAATAAATAATCTCAGTCTGAAATAATATTGGTCAGGAAATAAATAATCTCAGTCTGAAATAATATTTATCTTTAATCAGGAAACAGATAATATTGGTCAGGAATAAAATTATATCAGTCAGAAATAATAATATTTGTATCTGATTATAATATGTTGTTCATTATTTTTTCAGCAATTAGATTATTTATGTCATTTATTAGTTTTGTTTTGTCAGGAATTAAATTCTGTATGTCAGGTATTAAAATATTTTGATTAGGAATTAATTTGAATATATCAGGAATTAGATTGTATATTTCAGGAATAAAATTGTTTCAATCAGAAATTAAATTGAAACAATTTTATTAATCTAATTTCAGTCACAAAAAATAGTCAAAATATTACTCAAAAAAAAGTCAAAAAGTTGTTCGAATCAGAAATTAGATTATAATAGTCAGGAATAAAGTTATATAAGTCAGGAATATAGATAATAAATTACTTAGGATATAAATGATATGGTCAGGTTTAAGATAAAAATAGTCAGTTAGATTATTGCATACAAGAATTAGAATTTAATAACTCATGACCTTCCCTCTTCCCTTTTCAAAAAACACGTAAAATCATTTACCAGACATAAAATTAATTGAATAAAATGAAATGAATTTACTAGAAAAGAGGTTATTTATAAATGAAAAGACATATTTGAAAAGGCATGACCTTCCCTCTTCCAAAACACTGCATCAATTCACATTCTAAACATTATATATAAAAAACCATAGTGTACAACAAACTATATTCAGAAAAAAAAAATCCATATAAAACTATAAATTGCTTCACTTAGAAATTTTAATTAATTTTATAAGAATATAACTACTGCTATTACAGAAGGTATATTTTTTTCGTATTATGATTATACCTTTGTTAGTGTTGTTTAATTGAGTTTTGTTATGATTTATGTTTTTATTTTGTTTTGTTTAGATGGCTAATCAAATTCCACACCCAATTGATGCGTTAGAAGATGCACATCCAGCACTAGCAATTGAAGAGATATTGTGCATGCATATTTTCTCTAGGTGCACCTTCAAAGCCCAGGGTATGACTAACTGTACGTGTAAATATTATAATGAATTATGGTATTATAAATATTGGATTCCAGAAACAGTAAGAAGAAATCATAATTCAAATGAATGGTGGGTTGCATATGACATTATGAGGCATAATGGTTATGGGTTTCATAATGGCATGGTGCAAGACTGGGCTGAATTTCTGAATGGATTACGTTTAGTTTTTGCTGAAGAAGAAGCCAGCAAAAGAAAGAGAAAAAGAGAAGAGGCAAGCCATCCATGCAGAGAGGCAAAAAGAATTAAAATTGAGGAAGATGATATCAGTAACTTATTTTCAATGTTTTGTACTTTATTATAACTAAATAACATTTCAGTAATATGTAAATTTTGGAAATTTAGTTGATGTTATTTTATTTTTGGAAATTTAGTTGATGTTATTTTATTTTTTATTTTAGTTGATGATATCAGTAGCTTATTTTCAATGTTTTTTGAAATTTATTATACTCAGGAATTAGCATATCTTAAACAAGAATTAGATTTTTTAGATCAGGTATTATGATATATTATTCAGGAATAAAATTAACTCAGTCAGGTTTAAGATAATATTAGTCAGGAAACAGATAATAATAGTCAGGAATTGTAATACCAATATTATGTGCAGTAATTAGCATATGTTAGTCAGGAATTAGATAGTTCTTGTCAGAAAATAGATATGGATAGTCAGCTTAAGGATAATAATATTTAGATACATTATAACTCAGTCAGGTTTAAGATAATATTAGTCAGAAAATAGATAATAATACTCAGGAATTGTAATATCAATATTTAGATACAGTAATTAAATGTTTTAAAATTTATAATACTCAGGAATTAGCATATGTTAGTCAGGAATTAGATAGTTCTTGTCAAAAAATAGATATGGATAGTCAGTTTTAGGATAATAATATTCACATATATTATAACTCAGTCAGGTTTAAGATAATATTAGTCAGAAAATAGATAATAATAGTCAGGAATTGTAATATCAATATTAGATACAGTAATTAAATGTTTTAAAATTTATAATACTCAGGAATTAGCATATATTAGTCAGGAATAAAATAGTGCTGGTCAGAAAATAGATATTGATAGTTAGTTTTAGGATAATAATATTCAGATATATTATAGCACACAGGAATTTGATTTTAAAATAATGATAGTCAGGTTTAAAATAAAATTAGTCAGGAAATAAATTATGATAGTCAGGAATTGAAAAGAAAAGAAATAAAATTAGTCAGGAAATAAATAATGATCGTCAGGTTTAAAATAATGATAGTCAGTTTTAAAATAATAATAGTCAGATTTAAAATAATAATAGTCAGGCAGGGATACTAGATTTTTTAATGCAGTTAGAAATATATTGAAATTTTCAGGAATTAGATTATTTTCACTAATTTTGTTTAGGAAATACGTTCTATTAATCAGGAATTATATTATCTGCAATTACATCAATAAATTATAGAGTATACTTTTACAGAACATTTAATTATCAGTATACCTATTATACTTGCAGCATCTTCATCTCTTTCTGCATCATCTCTTTCTTCATTTATATTTTCTTCTAAAATAACATTATCTGCTGCATTCATCATTAGTGTTAGTATATTTGAATTTCACTCTAAAATTATCAAAAAAATGGATTCAAATGAAAATTAATTTTCTGCGACAATTGTAGTTACACATTAAAATAGCTTTGCATGCAAATCATAAGTTGAAATTAAATTCGATCGAATACTAGAGTAGACTTGATTTCAAAATGATTAGTTGAAATAAAATGTAATTGAAAATAAATTAGGCCTGATTTCAAATTATAAGTCGAAATTAACTACGATCTGAAATTCGATTGGCATTAATTGCAAATAATAAGTAGAAATTAACTCGAATTTAAATACGATCTGATATTAAATCGAAATTTAATACGATCTTATATTAAATCGAAATTTAATACGATCTGAAATTCAATTTGGCTTGCATGCGAATTATAAGTTGAAATTCATATTTCAAAATCACTATGATACAATCTGAAATCATGCGAATTATAAGTCGAAATCAATATTATATGAAATTTGAAATTACATGCAATCAAAATTATGAACTAAATTGTACCTTTTTCAGCAGTAATTGAGCTAGAAATTGATTCTATAGGTGAATCAGAATCTCCTTCAATCATCATCCTATTGTTTGATTTCTCCATGTTTTTATGAAATTTGCAGATTTGATTTCTATGAAATTTGCAGATTTGAATTCTATGAAATTTGGGGAAATGAAGTGGTTGAATTTCAGTGAATGACGGCACTCGAAATTTTATGAAAATGATTAAAATGATAAAAACGAAAAATTCAGACAATTTATAAAATGGCGCGCGGGCTTTGGTCGGGTTGATCAGGCCCGCACCTTTTTAATTAATGAGCCCGGACTCACGTGAGTCCAGTCTCACGCAAAACGTTTTGTTTTATTAATCAAAACTTATTTAATAACTTATTCTATTTTGCTAATTTTAAATTATTTTTACTGAATAGTCACTACTCTTCTTAAACATTATTTTATATACATGGATGACAATAGGACTTTGGAGCTCTAACGTAAGAAATTTTTTTTGTTTGTTTAGAGAAAGTTAAAACTCGTATATATAAGTTGTTGATGTAGCTAAGAAATTGCATGAGAAAAAAATAAATGGACACTCATCTATGTCTTATAACTTATGCATGAAAGAATTACAAACTTCTAAATATCTTCTATTTGTGACGAGAAATTATTAATTATGCATGCTATATCTTTTCCTATAATCCTATGTGGCGAGTCACACAAGTATTGTGGTAAAAAATATCACTAAATTTTGAAGAGATGAAAAACTACAATGTTTAATAAATTTTTAATAAATTTTTGTTAGGAAATAAAGACAATTAAGGGATAATGTAGATATCTTTCTTAAGCTTTAATGGAGGAGATTAATCTCGGAGCATGCTGCAAGCCTTCAATGGATAGATTAGATAAATGGAATGGAGAAAAAAGAATGTACGCAAAGGAGCACCAGAAGCTAACAAAACCCCGGAAAATGAGGAAGAGCATAAATATGATATTGAGAAATTGTGGTGTTCAGGGAAAGCAAGAATAAAGTATCCAAAGAGGAAGTGAAGGTTGGACAGATTTTCACATGCAAAGGGTAAATATGAAAAATCAGTAAAATTAGAGGTAGTGAGGTAATAGTGCCAAATTTCATTGTTCCTAATGAACTGAAATTATAGGGCCTTACTAAGCACAATGATTTGAATTGCATTTTTTTTTTATAAAGTATAAAGTTCTTAGAAGTTAGATTGTATAATCATCTCTCTATGGATTCAACCCTACTTATCCTGATGAAGAACCCTACTGAACTGGAACCTCTCATAACTAAAGCCAGTCAGCTCCGCAAGTCAATGCTTGAGAGACAAGAGGGAGGTAAGGGAATCCCCTTACTCCCAAGTTTGCTTGAAAGATTAATTTAAGTGATTGTTTGTCTGGCAAAAAATGTAGACTTAGGGTTTCATAATTTCTCTAAGTATCTAGAGTACCACACAGGTATTTTCGTCCGTACGACTATGTATAAGTGGATCTTAAGCCGAATTAGTGCTAACTCACATTGTATTGCTTCGGAAGAAGTTTTTATTATTAAGACTATTGTTGATCGAATCTACAATGTATTTTGTTTTTTGGTGATATATTTTTGTGTTGGAAGTTTTGATTTCTTAAGAATTATTTGCATTATAAAGTGTCGTTTGGCTATATTTTATCAACGAACTCCTATTTCTTGTAAAAAAAAAACAAAACAAAAAAACAAAAAAAGCAAATGCAGTGGGTGGGAGCTCAAAGTTACAAGGTGAGGGCCACCAACTCCACCAAGCTTACTTGGATCTTAATATATAGGTATTGATTATTATAATATAATCTTGTCATAATTAATATGTGTATTATCTAGAACAAAGTATAATTAGTGACATCTATATTACTTCATATGCTCCACAAATATTGCAATAATGATGAAATTACGCATCCTAAAGTACATTTTATATGTTAAATATCTATAATTATATAAGAGCAAAAATTATAAAAAAAATTAATATTGTGAAAGTATTTTACGAGACGAATCTAACAAGACCCTGCATAACTATATTTTACTTTACATATAAATCATAATATGTGGTCAAACAAGTATGATGAATAGTGTAAAAGTCTAATTGTTTCAATATTACTAGAATGGAGGAAGTATATTTAAAGGCGTTTATAAAAACGTCCATGTACCACGTAGATCCTTTTAAATAACACTACGTCACATTACAAGCAATTCATTAAGCCACATCACCTACCTATAGAGAATATTTCAAACTCAACTTTGAGCTCATTGTGATCATGCTTTTAGGCATGGTGGCGTCTAAAGGGAAGAAAGCTAGAGATAAAAGAGTCGCCAATAAATTTTAGGAACTTGTAAACTGTTCAAGGGTGTGAAGGTTACACCCCATTCACGATTACGAAGATCACTAACTCCATAGTGGTCCAGAATCATGATTGGATGTTCGTGGATGATAATACGAATCCAACGTAAAATAGATTGAACCCTCCCTAAATTGGCCTCTACTTAATTCTTATGATATTGATGTGCGCTTTTTTATCTACATACATCCATCAAATTAATCCTAAGTATATCTAATCTACATTGGTTGATTATTAATGCACAATGAAATCTATTATTGGTGATAACTTGAATTAAACAATATTAAGCCTAAATCAATTATTAATTATCTTATTAGGCGTGATTTTAAGTACAAATTCCCTTTAAACCTGCAGCAAGGGGCGTGATCAAGCAATAAAATAAATATCATATAATCAAGTAACATAATAATAGACACAACAATCATCATCATAATAATGCCAGCAAAACATTATTAGTAATATACTAGGCATGATACTAAACTGATTAATAACAAATCCTAGCATGTCACTAATAATAAAGACCAAAGCTTTAATTTAGCCTAAACATGATACTAAAAACAATGATATTAGAAAAATTAGTTAACACCCTACACATGATACTAGGAATCAAAATCAACATCCTAACATGATACTGGTCTGGGAAGTAAAATATACCCTTACATGATATTAGGAATTAAAATAAGATTCTTAGTATGATTTCTATGTCAAAAGAATAAAGAAATCGAATTACTCACTTTGATGCCTCGTATCTCTTTCCATCAAAAGAATACACACGTTATTAAACTTCAAAAAAGATTAAATCAAATAAAAAAATCAAACAAGAACTGAAATATAGATTTGGGACCTAACCCTCATAGAATCAACCTTTCACGTTGAGGTTAAAGGCAACTTGCGAGCTTAGCTAGGAGTATGCAAATTTCGTGAAGGACGTATGGAGTTTGATTATTTAGGAGAGTATCAAGGATGTGTGTTTGGGATGTGTTTAGGCTAGGCAAAGAACATAAGGAAGAAAGAGATAAATTAATAGAGAGGGGTGTAGCTTGAAAAAAACCAAATCCAGTGATGAGTACCTTTCACATCTTTTATTTATCGAGACTGGTGAAGAGTCTTGTGAATCTCTCTTAATTCCTAAACATTTCTAACACTTCCTTAAACTAGGGTAGCCAACGCGCGCGTTGCGCGCGAAGTAGCTAGCCATTGCGACCTAATTTTTCTTGTCTTATTTTTGCACTTCACATGAAAAAATAACAAATTGGTGAAGGAATATATCTCTATACATTGCTTAGGCATTGTTTATTTGTTTGTAGTCGTAAATTGAATGATACGTGTGAAATAACTCATATATTAAATTAAAATCTCTACTCGTATTTATTGTTTGATGTATATAGTGATTCACTTAATTGGAATTAATCTCTTGGCAAAGTTTTTATTCAATTGGAATTAATGTACAGAATTTGAAAAGAATTACAGTTAATTGTAAGAGTTAAGCACACAATTAGGTACTCAATTCTTTAAAATTTCACCTTTTAGGTACTCAATTCTTTTTACTTTGCTTTTGGGTACTGAGTTAAGAATTCAATCCAAAAAAATTAAATCAGCCAAAGAATTGAGTACCTTGGGTTAAAGAATTTAGTACCCTTGGTTAAGTATGTGGGCCCCACCCGTTTTAAAAATTCGCGGGTCAACCCATGTTTTTTATTTGCAACGATTAGCATATGATGAGGATTTTTAAGTCAAAATACTACCTAAATTTTATTTAATTTTGAGGGGAAAGTGCAGTGACTGCTGTCTTAGATAAACAAAAGAAAGTATACTCGTACTGTATAGTACTTCGTATGAGTTTATTGATTACAAATGGTAATACTGTAAAAGTAACTCCACATCTCATAAACATGGTTTATTTAAGTTGAGATCATTCCTTGACAGGTATACCTTCTAAGCAATCATTTACAAATTCAATTTCAATCATTATATGTTGTCACCTGAATCATTTACATATTTCTACAGACTTTCCCCAAATAATAAGAGACCGAAGTTGATGTCAGATGGTACAGTAGAGGCACTTCACACTTTCATAACCATTCATTTGCGAGTTGATTAAGCATCACATTATAGATGCTTCAATGTCGTTAGTGCTAGTTTAATGAAAAAAATGTACTTGTTCATCACAAAGTTGATCGTTCCTTGGGCAGCACGCTCCAATAAAACATTCTTGGCCTCTACTGCAATTCCTTCAGGCTATTATAAAGAATAATAAAATTGTTCAATAACGGCAAGTTTAACAGGAATGATTGGGAAGGGGGAAGGCATGAAAGTGTACGATTGAAGTTAAGTATTTGACAGTAAAGGATCTTAAAGTATGTACCTCTTCTGGAAACCATACTCTAGGCTGCGTACTACCCTCTAAGACTACAAGGACAAATGCAGCAGTAGATACTCCAACTGATCTGTGAACAAGTAAGACACTAACGGTGAAGCAAAATTTTTTAGGAAAAGTGCCTTAAACATCCTTAACATCTGAACTCTTAAGCTGGAAATACAATATTGCAAGTATTAGGTGAAAAGTATTCCAAAACAACAGCAAAGATGACGGCTAGAAGGTTCCTGGTAGATACAGCATAAGTCCTTAACTAAATTCATCACCAGGTAGTATTCCATCAATACTAAGAACATCATACCAAAAGTAGGGTCCTACCTTCTTACATGGATTGCGTCTCAGAATAAATTTCCACTCCCAGTATATAGTTCTATTTTCTTTAACAGCATATTGATTTATGTCAAAGTATCCTACACCTTTATTAGAAAGCATTATTAGGACACTGCAAAAGTCCATAAAATATTCTGAAATATCTGTTTTTAAAATCCAAAAGATTCAAGCAATGCTGCTTCTAGGAATATTTACATAAAGTGCAGCAAGCGATAAAACACAACCATCAAGTCAAGCAAGCAGCTGCTTCTTCTCGCAAGCCTGAGCAGCTAATTGAACCTCGTCAACAAAGATTTAATACTTCCCTCCAAACTCCAACAGAGTAATCAAATATAAATTGTATATCCTCGTCAACGGAAAGGCACATTTTCTTTGATGAAATAACGAAGTCCTAAAAGGTTTTTGTAGAAAAAAAAAATAAAAATAAAAACAGAAACAGAAGGGTTGCTGCTCTGCCTTGATGCTGGTACTTCAACTCTGCTACAAAACCAGAGACAAATTTGTGAGAATTACAAGTGCATATCAAATCCTTGTTATATTTTTTCTAATTTTTGTTGTTACTAGCTTGAGTGTGTGGGGTGTACCTTCATAGTCTTGTAATGGTTTCAGTTGTAGTAGTTGCTTCAGAATTAGGCTTCCTTTTGTTTCCAGTTTGCTACAGCATTGAAAATGTAATGAGAAATTGAAATTGAATGAAAAAAAAATATAAAATTAACTATAATTGAGCTTTACATACCCATGACTGTCTCTGAAATCCATTTGGGTAGGTGTATACACCAATACCTCTTTCATGCATAGGCACATAAGCTTGAGATTCTTGTGTTGGGACATGTTGCCTTGGTGTTGAGGAACTTCCTCCCTGACTTTGACTTTGAGACTCTTGTGTTGGGATATGCTGCCTTGGTTCTCCAGTTTGTGTGCTCCTCTGACTAGGCTGTTTTGGTGGCCTTATACAAGTTGTCTTCTTGTGACCAGCTTCTCCACAGTTGCTGCATTTGTGGACAACACCCTTCTTGCCTAGCTTGATTCCCTCTGCTTCTCCCATGGAAGGCCTTCTCTTTGTAGTGGGTCTGTGGTTCACTTTCTTCAACATAGGGGGAATGATGGGAACTTGTGATGTTTGAGGCCATTCATCTGGTCCATTAAGAGGCTCTAATGGACATTGGTAAGCCTTTAAGTAAGTGTCTTTAGTGAACCAATGGAAAACATAATGCTCAGGTTGCTCCATGGCTTTCCAAATTGCTGTGACAGCATGGTGGCAAGGAACACCACTAATTTGCCAAGCATTGCAGCTACAAGTCCTCTCTAGCAAGCTCACCACATACCTTGTTTGAGTTCCCCCTTCCCTGACTCCATATGAGAAATGACCATCCCAATATGCAACCCAACCCCTTGCATCAATCTTAACTTTCTCAAGTTTCTTCTGAATTCTAGGGCAGATTGCAATGTCTTTGCCTTGTATGAAGTTCCTTTTTTTGTGCATCCTCTCCATCAATCCCTCTCTAATGTCTTCAAGCATAGTAATAATAGGTTTATGCCTTGATGCTAATATATATGCATTAAAGACCTCATTCATATTATTGTCTATGCTATCACATTGTGATTGTGGGGTGAAGAAAGCTCTCACCCACTTCACATAATTCCTTTTCCTCAAGTCTTGGGCAGCCTTTGTATTGATCTCAAAGAAGAGCTCCATGTTTGCCTCAAATTCATTATCTGTTGTGCTCTTTGCAATCTTCCAAAATCCTCTCCTATATTGCAGCCCACCCCCAAAGACAGTCCTGAAGTTGCAGTACACATGCCTTGCACAACATCTAGTTTCAGCTCTAGGGAAGATAAGTGAAATAGCCTTTAAAAGTCCCTTTTGCTGGTCAGACATGATAGTGTATCCAAAGCCATCAATAGTGCCCAAGTCATCTGCCAAAATTTCCAGAAACCAACACATGAATCAGTGTCTTCCACCTCCACTAATGCCCATGCAATGGGATACATTTGGTTGTTCCCATCTCTGCCTACAGCCACCAACAGTTGGCCACCAAAAGGCCCTTTCAAAAAACAGCCATCAATCCCAAAGAAGGGTCTACATCCTGCTAAAAAACCATTCCTGATTGCATCAAAACAGACATACATTCTTTCAAATTTGCCAAGGCCCATTTTGAACTTCACAGTGTTCTTAGGATTAGACCTAAGAATTTTAGCCGCATACCTGTGCAACAAAGAGTACTGCTCCTCATACTCACCTATAATCAGTTCTTGAGCCTTTCTTCTAGCCTTAAGAGCCATCCACATGCTGATTTTCACACCCCACTCAGTCCAAATAGTATCCACAATTTCCTGACATTTCAAATATGGATTCACCTTGAACTTGTTGTGATATGTTTTTGCAACCCAAGATGCCCTGATTTTTTTAACCTTTGGCTGCCTACCACATGAATGCTTAGGTATCAAGGTTTTCACCACCATAGTCTCATTTGCATTCTTTTTTGAAGCCCAAATGTACCAAGGGCAGCCCTTATCAAAAGATTTGCACTTAGCACCCATCCTATCCTTAGCATTTCTAGTATACACCACATCCCTCCCTTGACTAACACAGTAGTTAGTGATTGCATTTCTGAACTCCTTAGCATCCTCAAATTGCTGCCCCAATGTGAAATGCTTTCCATCATCATTTCTCAAATTCACACTTTGCATATGCTTAGAGTGTGTAACCCCCTTCTTCCTTTATGCCTTAGGAGGTGTCGCTATGAGATTGCCACAATACTCCTCATCTTGGTTTTCAGCAGGGCTACCAGGGCAGTCATCATCACTGTCACTTCCAGAACTCTCATCACCAAAACATTTCTCAGATGACCTATCCTTAAGCCTTAAGATGGACTCTGTTTCAGCAACAAGGTCTTTCTCTGCTTGCTGACTACTAGAAATCTGTTCCCTAGCAGTTATCACCTCCACATCTTCATTATCACTCCCTTCATCATCATAATCAATGTCATCCACCACTGTCATCTCTCCCACCCTAGGATTAGATATTTCTAATAATGAAGTGAAACTCCCCCTACCATTAAGTTCATCCTCACTTTCTTCTTCATGTTCAACAAACACATCCATAACCCTATACATGTGGAGTAAACTCAAAAACTTCACAAAAGTGGCATCATCATAACTTAAAAACCTCATTCCTTCATCCATCCTTTTCACCGGATCACAATAGTGTAACTTACAAATGTCACCATATCCAAGCGAGTCAATCATGTTCTTAAAATAAGAGGCATTCACATCATTAGGCAGTTCATCAAATATCTTAGTAGTCCCACCAACATAAACAACGGTAGGAGTCTCTTCCCATGACCCTCCACAGTGTACAATTATAGACATAGGAATGTCTTCCATCTACAACCATTATGCATAAAATTAACACAATACATAAGTACGAAAAACATAAATTTAAACTACTAACAACATATTTATATCCAAAATATTTTCATTTCATTCATTGTCAAATATTTACAAAATGATCATGTTAATGAAGATGACATAGTGACCTTAATGCATAACAACAACACTAAAGCACAATGTCATCCAAAAGAATGTGACTTCACATCATTAGTCACCTAAACACAATCAATAGTGACCTACCTAAATACATGTTAGGATCAAAATACATCATACCTCACCTGAAGGCTGAAGTTACTGAGAGAAAGCCAAGAACGACCCAAACAAACCCGGACAGTTTGAAATTTACCCGTTTAACATTACTTTGTACTGATTTTCTATTATAATTCTCTTTAAGAAAACTGAATTTTACTGAAGTGAACTTATTTTTACTGAACTGAAATTATTTTTACTTAATATTATTTTTTTAAGGTGAAGAGAACAGGGCCTTACATAGATATTAAAATTGCATTTTGTACTCATTATATTTTCCTAAACAAACGTGCAGCATTTATGTGTAGTATTTATAATCTATTGAAATCTACTCCATATGCATTCAATCAATGCCAAATTTAACATCCTAAGATACATCCAACTTTGCTAAATTGAGCTAAGCTTGATTATATAAGTTGAAGAAAAATATGTGCAAAAATCCAGCCAACCATTATATTGAGTAATCATTGAACTATAGACCCCTTCAAATAACCATATATTTGTACCATCTATACAAAATAACCATCAGAACGATATACAATACAAGAAAAAGGAGTAGTTAAGGAATGTTGTTCAGAGACGAATTTCGAACATCCTGTACTTGTATAATGAGATTTTTCATCTTACATATATATGCCTAGTTAATTATACGATCAAACATAATTTCAGAGCATGCATTTCAACAATGGATATTACGAAACGTCAAAATCAAACAATCACAATAATTCCTCGATCATCAATTTGTTAAAAAAAAACCCCAAAATTCGAAAACCCCAGGTCGCGAATTACATCATCAAATGGGAAAAAAAAATCCAAAATTTATATCAAATTCACAACATAAATGATGAGAAATTGAGCTTACCTCAAAAAAATGGCGGTTTTGGTGTCGTTTTCACCAGATTCGAGCACAAAGAAAGCTTAAAGTGTCATTGTTCTTCAAGAATGAAGTGCGCAGCAAAGTTCCAGAAAAGAGAAAAAAAATAACTCGCAAAAAGGGGAATAAAGAAATAGAAACGAAAAAAACATGGGTTGACCCGCGAATTTTTAAATCAGGTGGGGCCCACATACTTAACCAAGGGTACTAAATTCTTTAACCCAAGGTACTCAATTCTTTGACTGATTTAATTTTTTTGGATTGAATTCTTAACTTAGTACCCAAAAGCAAAGTAAAAAGAATTGAGTACCTAAAAGGTGAAATTTTAAAGAATTGAGTACCTAATTGTGTGCTTAACTCTAATTGTAAATGGGAATAATTATTGCAAACTCTTTTAAGAAGTATTTTAAGCTTCCTATGACGGATGTTGCGCAATAAATTTGATATAACCTCCATTGAGAAGATTAAAAGTTATTCATAATCATCATCTTTATTGCCAGTTAATCATTACTTTTGATTATCTGATTAGAGAAAATGTTATGAGTGATATAGATTAAATTTGCATCCTTGTGAACATTAGTCTAACATTTTTAGCAACTGATATGTGTAGTAAATAATACAGTAGTTTTAAATCAACTATCTAGAAGGATTAGTGCTGTCAAATTTCAAACCGAAACCGTTTAACTGCCCGAAACCGACGGACCCAAATGAGAACCGAACCGATTAAAAATCGATTTTTTTGAAACCAAAAACCGACCCGAACCGTATTTTAGTAAACCCGAAACCAAATCGACCCGAATAATGTTAACCGTATAAGAACCGAACCCGTTAACAAACCGAACCAAATATAAACCGAGCTGAAAGAAAACCGAACCAAAAAAGAACCGAATCGTATCTAACCCGAAACCAATTCCAACCCGAAACCGTTTAAACTGGCAAAAAAACCGTTTACACCGGACCGTTAGCAAACTGCTACCCGTTTGCACCGAACCATTTAAAAACCGAACTGGTTATAAACCGAACCGTTTATGAACCAAACCGCTTCTAAATCGAACCGTTTACAAACTTTTTTATATAATTAAATGGATTTTTTTTTTTGACGGGAATATAATTAAATGGATTAAATATTTTTTTCAAAATAGCAAGGCAAATAATTCATTAAGGTCTTAAGGATAATCAGTGTTCACAAACAAGAGCAAAACAAGCCTCAGGTAGGGGTGTTCAAATCCGGGTACCCGAGTTTTCGGGCACCCGAAAAAGCGGGTACCCAGATCTTCGGGTAGTTCAAAAGTCGGCCCATGTCCCGACCCGAGAAAACCGGGTACATGGGGTACCTGAGTTTATCAAATCCATTCTACCAAGATTACAATTAATTAAAACAAAATTATAAAAATAATACTAACAGGAAGACCAGCAACAATTACAAAGCCATATAATCCAAAAATCCAAAAAATTGAAGGATCTTGTAATATTTTATCATACTTTATCATAGGCAAACCACATTAACAATTAATAATGAACATCTTCCTTAAAACTCATAGCTAAACTGGACCCATCTCAAACCATGAAAACATCTAAATTAACATTACAACTTGCAGTCATCGTCATGTGCTTTTTTGCGGCGAGATCTTGTACTCGCGCAGTCACCGGCTTGCCGTTGCGGTAGGATATCCGTCGGACGTCATTTGACTATGTGAGTAAGGGAACGAGGGATGATTGTGGTCGACGGCAAAACTATAATGATTTTGGGGGTTTCAAAACTAGAAGAAATTCGCTTGTCTGTCAAAGAATACACAAGAAATGAAGTAAAATTAGAGAGAGAGAGAGAGAGAGGAACAGCAAGAGAGGAAGAGAGAGAGAGAGGAACAGCAAGGGCGCGGCGGAGAGAGAGAGAGAGAGAGAGAGGAAGATTGATAAGTGATAACCCTAATTCCAAATTGGGCTTCAAAAGGGTTTCATGTAAATCTAACCACTGATTTTTTAATCTATGGTTTAGATTGGTGATCTGTGTGTGTTGTGGGAGAAAGAATCTGACCATTGATTTTTTTAATCTATGGTTGAGAGTGGTGATCCGTGTGTGTTGTGGGAGAAAGAATCTAACCATTGATTTTTTAATCTATGGTTGAGAGTGGTGATCCGTGTGTGTTTGTGTGTTGTACATTCATCTACAAAAATATTATTCCCTCAATTCTTTAGTATTTTTTTGCCCCATTTGATCGGGATCAATGTCCAAGACACGTATGAAAACATCTACTAGTATATCTTTATTTTCATACACGTAAAAATTATAAAAACGTTATATTAATAAAATGTATAAATAGATAAATTTAAAAAGATCACTAATGAGTCTATAACTTTGTACTAATATATACGAATAACGATGATACGAATATTTAACTATGAGATGGTTAGATGTCATGTGTTAATAATTTGTACATATGATCGATTGAACTAATCAATATTACCTTGTTAATTAGTCATTAGTGTTTTCTTTCATTATACAAATCAAAGCACTTTGTAATATCTTCATAATTTCATGAAAATATATAATGATAAACGAGTCATAATTATCAGTCTTGTTGACTAATCAAGTATCGAATTACCAAATTGCAAATTTCCATTTCACAAGAAGTCAAGAACTCATCAAATCATGATTATGATACTATGCGTAGTATATAAATGATTAAATAAGAAGCATATGATAACCTAATTGTAAAACAATAATACATTAATACACTAACTCTTATAATCTACTTCGTAATAAACTAGTAAAATCAGTATGACTAAACTTGAAACAGAACATAATATGTATTTATAAAATCAATGAGAATTTGTTTATAATATGATGCCTAAATAAGAAATGATTCGTGACTTGCCGACTTTATATAAAACTTGTGAACGCAAAAGGTTAGCAAGTACTATCAAATTTCAATCCAAAACCATTTAACTGCCCGAATCCAAACAACTCGATAAACAATTTATTTTTTGAAACCGAAAACCGACCCGAACCGTAATTTAGTAAACTTGAAATGGAACCGATATGAATAACGTTAAAGTGGTTAAACCATCGAAGAACCGAACCAGTTATAAACTAAACCGAAAAAGAACCGAGCCAGTTAAAAACTGAACCGAAAAAGATCCGAACCAGTTGTAAACTGAACCAAAAAAGAACCGAACTGTTTCTAACCCGAAACCGTTTCCAACCCGAAACTGTTTGAACCGGGATAAAAACTGTTTACACCGCACCGTTAACAAACCGCAACCCGCCTGCACCGAACTGTTTACTACCCGGACTGTTTACAACCCGAACCGAATTAAAACCGCTTAAGAATAAACCGAAACCGAATCGAACCGATAACTACTTAAACCGAACCAAAACCGACCCGTGAGAAAATTAAACCGATTTCAAACCGACCCGATTAACTATCGAACCGATTTCAAACCGAACCGAAACCGAACTGTCAAACCGTTTTGACAGTGCTAAGAAGGATTGTACTTTTACATAAGAATTAGAAAGTACAAGTATTATGAAGTACATTATACTAAAGAAGCTCACAGGACATCCGAGAAACCCATAGACACTGAAGTGTCTAAATTTTGAAATTAGTTTTATCTTACACTGAAGTGCTCATATGCTAAAATAATGATCCTTATAAGTTCCATAGTGGAATGTTCTTAATGATAGTCATGTTTTAAATCTATGGACTTTGCTTCACGAAATAGTCTTTTGAGCTCCGTTCAAAAAATAAAGAAAGTCTTGTGACCAATTGAACTAATTAGTTCTAGTGATTACTCATTAGTTCAATAGACATAATGAGATTTAAAAGAAGCGCATCAGCTCACAATACTTAAAAACAAAAAACCAAAAAATAAAAAATAAAAATTAAAAAAACAACAAAAACATATACAAATTTTGCAATCAAAACTTACATATTCTGATATTTTTTTTAAAAAAGAACAAAATCAAAGGATAACAAAAAAGAACAGCATCAAACTGATCAATCTCCGATGACCCACCTCCTAGAAACTCCGGCCGCCCTCTTCCACCGCCTTACTCTCTCCTCTCTCGAGGCTTTCCTGCCCCCTTCCTCTACGTGCCCATTTCTAGCTCGTTGACCGCGAAAAGGTCCTCACCATTTCTTCTTTTTTTTGCTATATGTTGGATTATTTCTTAGTATTGTCAACTTTTTTTTGCCCCAATTTGGTTTTTATTGTTTTTGATTTTGAAATTTTGGGAAGATAGTAGACGTGGGATTTAGTATTACAATGGAGATGGTGAACAAAGATGTAGAAGAGAGAGAGTTAAAAAATCTCAAAGAGTAACAGAGATGGAGAGGAGGAGAGAGAAATCTCAAAATTCATTAATGAGTAAGGAAATGTAGACAACTAAAACGTGTTAGAAAAGTTGGAGTACAAAATTACAAATGAGGGTAAGAAGGTAAAAAGACATTTTGAAGGGCAAAAAGGTCTGTGCACTATTCATAAGAACAATCTTCCACTTTTTATAAGGTAGGGATATTTTGATCAAAAATACTTCATTTCGTGTCCTCATTATAAAAACGTCTAAACCAATTTATTTAGGTCCATAATTTGGATCTAATAATTGTGTAGTTGGATGAGGCTTAAAAAGTGATTTCCAACGATATATTATAAGCCCAAATTCGAGTTATAAATAAGAAGTTATGGCAAAAATACTAAGTTGTGCCCAAACTGAGCATTACCTACGACCCAATGATCACGTGGAGGGTCCATTAACCTTAACCTCATTCCTAAACCAATTAGGATTTATTACAAGTATCTAGAATCTTGTAGAAGGTAGTTTTCAATCCTAAACCCATTAGGATTTATTATTAGCTTCTAGAATCCTCTAGAAGGTTCTAATTTATCTTGTGTTTTAAAGATAAAGACTAAAGAATTTTACATCGGATAAAACACTTGTTTTTAATGATTTTATATTTGATAAAATTAGAATACGTACGGAAATATGATTAATTAAGCCAATTTGATTGGAAGTCGGATCCTATCTTTTGACAATATCGCTAAGCGATAGAAATATCGTGTCGCGGTAAGCCTATCGCGATCGTGATAAAATCTATTTTACTCCGTGTCAGACTTTGACTCTTTTCTGATCTTTTGACCCTTTTTTTTACTTATATATAAATTGAGGTCGTTTCACCCTGTTTTCAATCATCAACAAGCTTGATCACCAACAATCATCTAATCCTCTCTATAAGCTAAAAGCTTCTTCTCTCTCTTTCTTAGCCTTGGCCTAGCCTAAACATATCTAAACACATCCTTTGATATTTTTATAAATATATACCATACGTCCTTTGCGAGACTTGAATACTCCAAGCCTTTCTCGAAGTTGCCTTCGACCTCGATGTGAAAGGTTGATAGTTTTGAGGGTTTGGTCCCAAATCCATATTTCAATTCATACTTGATTTATTTGCTTTAATTATTATTTCTTTAAGTTTACTAATGTGTGTATTGTTTTGATAGAAAGAAATACAAGACATCAAAGTAATTAATTCGATTACTTAATTATTCTTTTGATATACAAATCATGCCTAGAATATTATTTTAATTCTTAGTATCATGTTAGGATGTTTCTATGATTTCTTGTATCATGTTGGGATGTCTTTATGATTTCTAGTATCAAAATATAATGTCTTTTTGATTTCTATTATCATGTTGATTTCTAATATCGATCATGTCTAGGCTAAAGCTTTGATCTTTATTATAAGTGACATGCTAGAATTTGTTATTAATCCGTTTAGTATCATGCCTAGGATCTTGCTAATATATATTATGCTTTAACGAATTGTTATGATGATTGTTGTGTCGATTATTATACATTGCTAGATCATTTATGATTTATTGTTATTTCTTAATCACGTCCTTTCTTTCAGGTTTAAAGGGGATTTGTACTTGAAATCACGTCTAATAAGATAATTAATAATTTGATTTAGGCTTAATATGATTTAATTTAAGTGATCGCCAATAATAGAATTATATGTGCATTAATAATCAACCAACGTAAATTAAATATACTTAGGATTTATTTGAAGAATGTATGTTGATTAGAAAGCACAAATGAATATCATAAGAATTAAGTATAGGCTAATTTAGGGCGAGTTCAATCTCATTTACGTTGAATTCGTACCATCATCCCCGAATATCCAGTCATGGTTCCAGAAAACTTTAGAGTTAGTGAACTCCGTGATTGTAAATGGGGTGTAACCTTTACACCCGTAGACGGTTTACAAGGTCCTAAAACTTGTTGGCGACTCACTTATCTCTAGCTTCCTTCCTTTTGGACTCCACCATGCATGATTACAATGGGGCTGAAAGTTGAGTGTTGAAAAATTCCCCACAAGAGGTATTGTTGATGATCGTTGGTGAATGAAAAGGGGGTGAAACGACTTCTATATATAAGAAAAAAGAGGGTTGAAGGATAAAAAAAGAGTCAGAATTCAAATCAAAATACAGGTTTCATTGTGTCGCGATGGATAACAGTTTTAGTTGTTTTTGTTTTTGTCATCACTTTTGATCCAGAAAGAGAAAGAAGATAAATAATATATTGTTGGAGATATATGAAAGTCTAATTTCCAACCCAATTAGAACAAAATTGATATCTTTTGCAGAGTAAAAGATATGATCAAAATAGTGGAACGGTGTCAGTTTTAGATAGAGTTTGGTATTCCGTTCATATCTTTTTCGTTATAGTTCGGAATTGGGATTAGAATATATCATTGGAAAGATAATTTCAAGAACTATCCATCATCTAATAGTAGGATAAAAATTATGAGAACAAGGATTATCAAAAGAGGAATTATATTCAATTTCAAAATCTTTGACCTTTATCTTTCGTAAAGGATAGATTAAAATATCTTAGAGAATTCTAGGAGTTCCTAATGAATCATAATTGGTTTTGGATTAAGATTAAGGTATTTGGACCCTCACATGATCATTAGGTCATAGGTAAGGTGGACTTAGGTTCGGTTTGGGCCTGGTTTAGTATTTTGACCATAACATATTCGTTTTAAGTCGGATTTTGGCTTATAATATATCGTTGAAATTTTGTTTTAAAGTCATATCCAACGAAACAATAATTGGACCAGGATTATGGACCAAAATAAACTAGTTTGGACGTTTATAAGGTTTGGACACGAAATGAATGATTTTGACTTAAAATTCTTTATGAAAGGCTAGAAAAGGTTAAGCTTGAAGGAAACTTCACGAGACTTTCCAACTCTTCACCGAACTCAATAATCAAAGACGTGAAAGGTACTCATCACTGGGTTTGATTTTTTGGGAGACACAATGATGTGTATTCCATAGCATCAATAGAGTTTATTTAGTATCAAAATATTTTTAGTTGATTTTTTTTGTTGAGTCTTCTATTAATCGCGAGATTGAGTAACTTCAATCTGAAAGTTATGCGTGATTAGTAGGATTAGGAGTTTATCTTGATAAATTATCTTAATTTAAGGTTTTTAGGATTTTATTTTCCTAGTATAAGATCAAGATAATAATTTAAGATAGGATCAGTTTTTAGGATTTTTATCTTTTATTTTCCTATTTGACAAAGGATTATTGCCTATAAATATTCTCTTTGTCAATGAATAAATTCAGTTTTGTGTTTTGAGTTAATCATGTAGCGTTGCTATCATGGTACGTCCATTTCTCATAAGGTTGAGGCCGAGTGAAATTCTTGTAGTCGAGGCTATCAAAGTTTTCACCCAACAATCGCTATTACCTATTCAATTAATTCTTCACAATAAAATATTTAGAACCTCACTAGTGTTTTAGCATACGCAAACACATCACACAATCTAGTGTCTACACTACCCAACATCTCTTTATGCCACATCATCACTAAATTAACTTTAATCGTTACACCACGTCACCCAAGCAACCCGCATTACTTCATATAAATTTATAAGGTTAAGGGGATTCGAACATTGCACCAAACCACTTATAACAAAGTAGACTATTTAACCATCTTTGCCCAATATCAAGCATGTTATAAATATGAAAAAGAAATGTACATAAGAGCAAACCACATGATATAATTATTAAAAAAACATATTCTATAATGTCGATTTTATATTTCAAAATCCCTTAAAAAACCCCAATTGCACGATTACAAAAGTAGCAACTTGGCACCGCCCGAGCTACTCACTAGTGATTATATGAAAAGATGTATAATTCTATCCATGTGTAATTGACTAGATATATTACAGGTGAAGGTGTCAAAAGGATCAATAGGATGGAGTTTGGGTTGACCATGAATCCATTAAGGGTCAAGTCATAACCGGTTAAGGATACTCTTTTGACACGCCTTAGAATAGGTCAGATAAATATAAGACCAAATGATTTTGGGCCATGTTGGTTTTAGCTCGGCTAATTTTAATTCAATGATGAGATGATCATAAATGCAACGGTTAAAGAAGGGCTAATGCAAAGACTTTTTTATGATCGTTACAATAATTAAGCCCAATGCAACATATTTTACTCTTATAAGTCCTATGCTTCAAACATGAAATTTGATTGCATTTTATTTATGATTGTTCCAGTATTCATCGAATAATTGTAGCTAATTTGGAGTAACTTTTGACGTTTTTGGGATAACTTTAAATCTAATATGATTTTAATGTTAATAAGCAGTTATAAGTTTCAGTAAATATACTATATTTTTCAATACACATCATACCCCACCTAAAAACGCTACTCCCAAACCCTATACCCAACCTCATAAACCACCCTAAATGTATTTGTGGGTGGGGGAAGGGGATTCAGGGTTGGACGGGACGTTTTTGATCGGGGGAAATATTTTACTTTCCTTCTTCTAACATTTTCTATTCATATGTCAAATCACGAGCCACTTTCCTCTTCCTCTATTTCTGAAACAAAGCCCCAAAGGGAGCTATTAAATTTCATTTATAGCATCAGCAGAACAAATAGAAACAACCTGAGGAGGGAAATTCATCTCCCACGAATTACAACCTACAGCCCAAGGTAAACAATGAGCTAATTCATGTGCAGCTCTATTTCCCTCCCTTCCCACAAAACTCCAACGCACACTCTCAAACATACTGCTCAAATGATAAACATCATCAAGAATCAAATGCAAACTACTTCTACCCTTCTCATGTGATGAAATTGCATTAACAAGGCTAAGGCAATCACTCTCTACTACTACCTTGCGAAAACCCGCATTGACAGCTAGTCTAACCCCAAGGAAAAGTGCTTTGGCTTCAGCCATTTCTGGTATCCAACGATCCTCCACCATCCAGGATGCAGCAAGAAGGGGCTCACCTCTGTCATCACGCACCAATGCACCAGCACAACTCCCTAACCCCTCACACGTACCCCCATCGACATTAAGCTTTACCCACCCTTCATCAGGGGCCTTCCAGTGCTTCTTCTGATTTCTACCCACCCCCACCTTGCTGTCATCTTCCCCATTTAGCTCTTGCATTAGCTTATACACATACTCCATTGATCGAATTGGGTCACATTCTTCCTTCTCAAAAATCCATCGATTCCTCGCATCCCAAATCTTCCAGCAGATAGTGAGAAAAAAACCATGCTCCTTTGAAGCCAACCGAGTCAAACACGAAGCCACCATGTCCCCAAAATTACAGAAGATCCCTTGAACATCACCCCCCAACTAACTAGCACCCACATTAGCCGAGCAATTATGCAGTCTCTCAAACAATGGAGCTCTGTCTCCACACCAGCTTGACACAAAGAGCAGACCGCATCCCTCCCTGGTATTCTCTTGCTCAGCCCCACTAAGGTAGGTAATGCCCCTCTACACGCCCTCCACACAAACAATTTAACCCGAGGCAGAGTGTTTGCGTGCCAAATTTTATTCCAGAAGCTAGCTCCACCAGAGGTAGAAGCCACATTACCCACATCATAATCACCAAAAGTCGCCCTATAAGCTGAACGCACCGAATATTCCCCATTCTTCTCGAGATCCCAACAAATGGAGTCGGGCGGAAGACGGCAACTAATCAGAATACTGAGAATACACTCACATTCAAAAGGCAAAAAGAGCTCCTTGACCTTTCCTATATTCCACGAGGAGGTAGGTAAATGAATTAAATCACAAACACGAAGCTCCTCCGCTGCATTGCCCTTAGGAGATATTATCCTTCGAGATTTAGTATTTGGGATCCAAGGGCTCTTCCATACAGATATGTTCAACCCATCCCCAACACACCACCTCAAACCTCGATTCACAACCCACTTAGCCCCCAAATTCCACGCCAAGTATAACTTGGTAAATTACCAAGCTCCGACTCAAGATAATCCCCATGAGCAAAGTATCGAGCCTTAAAAATTCGAGCCATCAAACTCTCAGGATGCTGTAAAATACGCCAGGCCTGCATACCAAGAAGGGCTAAATTAAAAGCTTTAAAATCACGAAACCCCAACCCTCCTACAGCCTTAGGCTCACAAAGCTTCTTCCACGCAACCCAATGGATTTTCCGTTCACCCTTCTTTTGACCCCACCAAAAATTAGCCACTAACGAACGCAATTCATCACAAAAAGATGAGGGAAATTTAAACACACTCATCGCATAGGTCGGAATAGATTGGGCAACTGCCTTAATCAAAACTTCACGACCCCCTTTAGAAAGAAATCCCCCCTTCCACCCTTGAAGCCGTTTGCACAACTTCACACGAACCCCTCTAGTAAGAGCTCTCTTGGACCTACCAATAACCGTCGGCAATCCCAAATATTTATCATGAACCTCCACCACATTCACTCCAAGTAATTCAGCTAGCTCCACCCTTCTCTGATCCGGCACTCTTTTGCTAAAGGAAACGGTAGTTTTGCCAAGACTCACCATCTGACCAGAAGCCATCTCATAAGTCTGCAATATTTCTTGGATAATATTCACCTCCTCCGCATTAGCTTTAGAGAAAATCACACTACCAAAGAACAAATGTGACACAACTGGGGCAGTAGGAGCAACCTTAATCCCATGAATCTGACCCATACCAACTGCATTATTCAGAAGATCCGACAAAGCCTCAGCACACAAAATAAAAAGATATGGGGAAAGGGGATCACCTTGCCGTAAACACCTAGATGGAGTAAACTCCCCCAAAGGTGCACCATTTATCAAAACTGAGAACGAGACAGTCGACACACAATGTAGCACACAATTCACCCAATTCTCAGCAAATCCCATTTTTTCCATAACCGCTCTTAGAAAATCCCACTCCACCCTATCATATGCTTCCAGAGCCATCGAACCACTCTCACTATTTGAATTTTTCATATGATGAAACAATTCAAACGCCACTATATATTGTCAGTGATTAGCCTCCCCGGAATAAATGCACTTTGATTAACAGAAGTAATATCAGAAAGAAAGACTTTCAAACGATTGGCAAGCACCTTAGTAATCAATTTGTACACCACATTGCAGAGACTAATTGGCCTAAAATCCGTCATACTCTCCGGATCTTTTTTCTTGGGGATTAACACTATGAAAGATTTATTAATAAATTCCGGGGTCACAGCACCATTAAGCACATTAAGAACCAAAGTAGTCACAGAAGGGCCAACAATATGCCAATAAGTTTGAAAGAATAGGGGACACATACCATCCAGACCCGGGGCCTTCAAAGGGTGCATCTGTTTGAGAGCCATTACCACCTTTTCCTTCGAATAAGTAGCACAAAGACCTTCATTCATTTCATCCGTCACCCTACGATCAATCCCAGCCAAAGCTTCATCAAAACTAGAAGGCATCGAAGAAATGAACAAGGTCCGAAAATAATCTGTAGCAACTCCTTGGACCTCCTCCACCTCTGAATGTCGCACACCATCATCAGACACAAGCGAAGAGATCCTATTTTTGCTCCGACGCTGCGAGGATTTTCGATGAAAATAGCTCGAATTGCGGTCTCCTACCTCCAACCATAATGCCCGAGATCTCTGTCTCCAATAAATCTCCTCTTGGTGCAAAAGGTCGTTATCTCTCGCACCACCCTCCTCCTCTCTCTAACCCGAGCCTCGCTCCGCCCACCCTTGTTTAACACCCCTAATCGCTTCCTTTTTTTCCGAATCTCCTTGAAGATTTTTCCAAATTCCCTATTACTCCAAAACCGAAGCTCAGCCGCACAAGCTTCCAGTTTCTGCTCAAGCAACGCACCCCCAAGCTGCCACGATTGCGAAATCACCTCCTCATATCCCTCGCACTCGGAACAAAGTTGTTCGAATCGAAAAATTTTCTCATCCACCCTTCTATTGTCCCCTTCCTGCTCATCAAGCACAACTTTAATTGGAGCATGGTCCGACCATTCTCGTTCCAAATTAAACACCTTACTCCGAGAAAAAATATTCATCCAACTCTGATTATCATATTATTTTGCTTAATGTTAATTCAATTGTTTTGGGTTTTGATTTTGTAGTATAAAGATTATATTTTTCGTATCAAAATCATGTTTTTGATGTTTAAACTAATAATATCTTATTATAATTGTTATAATTTTCAGATTTTACGAATTCTAAAACCTAGGGTTTTAATTTAGTGACATTGTAATTTTAGGGTTCTTATGACTAAT
This sequence comes from Chenopodium album, assembly GCF_948465745.1. NCBI lineage: Eukaryota > Viridiplantae > Streptophyta > Magnoliopsida > Caryophyllales > Amaranthaceae > Chenopodium > Chenopodium album. Next base: position 29,844,928 of record NC_137858.1, on the reverse strand, counting down.
TAATTTGGGGCTTTTGTTCCTATTGGATTTCTATTGTTTAATTAAGCTAAAAACATGTTTTTAATGAAGTTTTAAGAAGTTTTAATCAAAGTTATATTGCTGGAAATTTGTTTAAGCATTAATTTGTGATTATTGGTTGTTTTCTAGGAGATGATTATTTCCTAGGAGACTTTTAGTTGATTAAAAGTGGCATAAAGGATTGTTTACATGAGGTACATACATGTCTACTTCGTTGTAAGTAGTATCATGTTTAGGTACCAAAAAGAAAGAACTTAGTTTCATGATTAGAGAACAGTTGGATGGAAATTGTTTGGTTATACATTTAATTAATTCATATACTTATATTTATGAGACATGTTTTGGTGAATTTGTTATGTTTGTATGGAATTATGGATGCAAGCATGTCTAATTATATTGGATTAATTGTTTGTATGGAATGTTGATACAAACATGTTTTTATTAGATTGGTTTATAAACCATATTTTGAATATTGAAGGATTGGAATTATATGGTTTGAGTGGAATGAATTTATTAATTATTCCACAAGGTTATTATTATTTTATTTATTACTCAAAGCCTGTTCTCATTGATTGAACTAAACTGAACTGAATTAAACTGAACTGAATTGAACTGAAATGAATATTTTATAAGAGAAGGAAATTAGGAGTTGAATTGAACTGAGCTGAACTGAACTAAATTTCAACGTAAGAGATGAACAGGCCCTCAATCATGACTTGTTAGTATGTTGAGTTAAGGTGGATTAAGCCGAATAGCTAAGTGGGTGACTATGTTCAACAATTTTGGACAATTTGAAAGTTTAATGGAATTAAATGTCACTGTGATGTGATCACCATTGTCCTAAATAAGATCAAAAGTATGTATAGTAGTCTTCTTGAATGAGTCAACTATTAATTAAATTTGTAATCATGTAAAGTGAAACATGGATGAGCAATAAAACTCTGTAAAGCGTGCACTTCTAGAGTATTGACAATTATGGGTTGGGGTACATGGTGGTAGCCCGTGGCTTTTCGAGGCTTGTTTGATCAACATGTCCTCTTTTCTTTTGGTATTTGCATTTTTATTTTATTATGAAAGTTAGATGGGATCATAGACTAACTTTGTGAGAATGGAGTCGCGCCCATTCTTGCATTGCGCTAAACTTTTATTTTAAATGGTCATTTGGGACCAAAATGATTTGGTGGATTGGACAACCTCGTCTATTGCTTACTCGAAATTAAATTAATCAATTAAATATAAAGTGTCAAGTGTTTGGAATTGGTCAGAATGTATGTTGAGTCAATTGAATTGTTTAAGTGTGGAGTCTTGATTAATGAATTCGTATTGTATGTTTATTTACTTTAATTAGTTGAACATGCTAGGTTTTGTGCGTTGCAGCTTGTATGTACTCAGCTTTGCTGATTGCGTGCTTTTGTGTGTGTTTTGTTTTGGTCAGGACCTTCGCCTTTCAATGACCTTGTGATGATCCAATTATTACACTTGTATTATTGGGGAGTAATATCGCACAGGTTAGCTTGATGATGTGAAGTTCGGGATTTGACAAACGTATTGTCAAGGGATTGGTGTGATTGAGAGTATTTGATTCTTGTGTTGAACTTATTTATGCTTTTCTATTTCCTTTATGTTTTAAATTTTGATTATTGGTTTGGTTTTTAATAAGGGCCTTAAATGGTTCCAATTTGTAAGCTTTGACTTATTCGTTTTCTAAACTATGTTATTTTTAAAGACTTATGTTTGGTGTTCCGTTGCGATACTTTGATAAAGCCTTAATGTTTTAACACGTGGCGGTAACATGCCAATGGTTCTCCACTATTTTAATTAAACTAAGTGATCTGAAAAAGGGAGAATTATTGGGGTATTACAAAGGGCGTTTCCGATAGGGGGAAAGGGTGTCGGGGATAAGGGAAGCATGAATAGGGAAAGGGGAGGGGTGGGGTGTTGTGGGTGGGGGAAAGGGACGGGGTAGGGTCATCGATGTCGTAGGAGGTAGGTGGTTGCCGACCGCAGGGGGAGGGGAGCTGAGTGGGTGGGGGTGGGGCTGGCTAGGATTTTTTTAGTTTATTTGATATACTTCGTAATATTTGATTGTTAATTGAAATAAAAGTTTTTTTTATTATAATTAATCAAAAAATAAATCTTGAATAATTTTTTTTTTAAAAAAAGATCAACCTCATAATGACACGTGTTATATATTTTACTTTAGGGTTCGTTTGACATTGTTGTGGTTTTCCGTTTTTTGGCTTTTTTTTTAAAAAAAAAAAGTATGTGATATATGTCACATAACTAATCAGAATTTATTTAAACTTATTAAAATCATGATAATTTTGAAAACTGATAATAGAAAAGTGGAAACACTTTTTTCTTGTTTTTTAATTTTTGGTTTTTAGTTTTCAAAAAGTAGAAAAATGAAAACTAAAAATGATGTCAAGCAAGCCCTTAACAACTTATTTTAAGAAATTTTGACTAATAAATTTTGAGAAATCATCTTATAAACAGACTTATTTTATGTTAATCGAAAAGTTAACTTATTTTGAGGTAACCACTCAAAGATTTATTTATTGTTGACAAAGTTTTCCCAAGATTTAACATTCAATCAAATTAACTACGAGTTAAAAAAATTCAAGACAAATTATTAATCACCTAAATTCTATGAACAACTAGAACTGTCACTAGAGCACAAAACTATACTAGTTAATTTCATTTATGAGCTTTCTGAAATATTTTGCTGCCATTATAAAAAAATTAAAAATATTAGTAACGAAATGGGAAGCACGGCCACCGGCTAACGGTCCAACTCTAACAGCTTTGACAAAAACCGCCAAAAAAAAGTTGCGTGTCATGACTCACGACTCTGCTTTTCTAGAATCCCGACAGTCGAAAATACACCATTTTCTATTTTCCACTGCTTTGTTTTCCTTCTTCTTACATTTTCTATTCATTCGTCAAATCACAAGCAACTTTCCTCTTCCTCTATTTCTGGACTTAGTCTATAATATTTTATTAATTAATCTACTATTATCCTAATGTGGGTCCACTTTCCACATTCTCTGTTTCTGCCCTGCTCCTTTAAAAGTCAATATCTTTTCTTCTTACATTTACTCCCACCCTTTAAATCATTGGTTAAATATAAATTATTGATGTTGAATATACAATGAAACTAAGGGAAGATTCCAGTGTTGTGAAAAACAGGGGAATGAACATGAAGAAACAGAGGAAATCAATGTCTTTGCCTAGATTTGGGTGTTTGAGATTGGATGATGAATCTAAAACTGTTGATAGGAAGAATCTGAATGATGGAAGTATTGATATACTGTCAACTGTTGATGATTTTGATCGTGATCGTCGTCTTCCGACTCATTTAATCGTTATGGTTAATGGTATTATTGGCAGGTTAGTTGGTCCATTTCATAATCACAGTATTTTGTTTGTTAAGTATTCAATTCATGTTATTAATGACTTTCGATTGAGATGTGATACTATTGTTATGATTAGGAATTAATAATCACGTGTACTATTTTGGGATGTTAAGATGTATTTGATCATTTGATGGATTATATTTTAAGTTACTACCGACATCTTTAACTTAGATGTAACAGTAGTTTGCTGATATTTTTAGAGTTGATAGTGGTATATGTTATGGCGGATGGTAGTGATTTGATGTCGAATGCAATCTATTGTTAGATTTAGTAGGGTATGTAATCAGGCCCCGAATAAGATTTTTATTTAATTTTTTTTTTTTTTAGAGGGGAGTGTTTTTTTTTACTACCTCCGTCTCCTTTTGATATAAATTTCAGTCCCAAAATGTTCACCCATTTGTTTTTTCCAACAACCATTAATATTAAATTTTTACTAAAATTTCCTCTAATTTGCAACAATAGTTGTGCAAATTTAACTTTCCCATGAAAATTTTGCTTTCCCATGTACTTTTATTACTTTCTCTCTATACTTTTTTGCATACCCAATGTCATTTTACTTTTTCAATGTACTTTAACTATTCTTATTTGTGTTTATTAATTCCCGTGAAAAATGCCTATAAGGGACTATCAAAAAAGGACGGAGGGAGTAGTAATTTTTTAGAGCGATGGAGTACAACTTGTACAAACACATGTTTGGATTAGTAGGTAATGAATTTTAACAAGAGGTTTCGGAATTGAGCGGGAACATTTGTTGAGTGAGATTTCTTCCGTTTGTATGCCAATGCATTTCGGCTTGAATTTGGATTAGTCAAAGTTTAGTAGGTTTTAGAATTATATAGGTGAGGTACCCTTAACAGCATAAAAAAGGTAAACAAGTACTTAGATTAGTTGATATTACTAAAAATAGAATTTGGGTGAGTTGTTTATTAGTTCAATTACTTCAATACTTCAATTTTCATCTAATGCTAAGCTGATCATCGAGAACTAGTTAGATGTTTCCCTCTCATGGATGTTTGTTTTATAGACAAATCACAAAAAAAAATTATTTTATTTTTTCCCAGATTTAAACAATGCAGTCATAATGGAGTGAAGTATGAGTGTTACTAGCTAGTAAATCTAAATTCTATAGTATCACTCCATAATTTTGTGCATGCTGTTACAAGTGTCATCGATCACTTACATTGCTTACAACTAAAATTAGACATTCTCGCGCATTTGAGGTATGTGATGATTGAGGGAGATTGGTGATCATGAAATTGTTATACCGCCTTATACTTATGCTGTATCCTTTAATGTTTTACTTTCTATTGTACACTCTTTTTGAGATTCTTTTAACAGTGTGGAACTTATTGAATCTCTAATCTTATGTGGTTTTTAATTTGATCTTAACTCAAATACCTGTATGTGATCCATGCAGTGCAGAGGATTGGAGATATGCTGCAAAGCAGTTTCTGAGGGCTTACCCCGAAGAAGTTATAGTTCACTGTAAGAAATGAATGTCGAACTTCTATTAGGAGTTAGTTTGATGCATTTGCAATCTGTCTCACCATTTTACAGTTTATCTTATGCTATTATATCCTGTATTCCCTTACTTCTATTTAGGTCGTCCCAATACAATAAGCTCTTATATAGTTTTAATAAGTTAAATTAAACTTTGAAGTTCTCAATTTTAATGGATTAGTCCTCGTTATTGTTTGCAAATATGCAATTAATGTACAGGCAGTGAAAGAAATACTTCAACCTTAACATTTGATGGAATTGATGTGATGGGTGAACGACTAGCAGATGAGGTTGGTGATGCTTTTCAAATGAGTCGATCATTTGTGTTTTTAACCTATTCTTACATAATGATCCCTTTCTTGGTTGAGAGGTAAAATTGTTTTACCTTGCATATGCAATCAATAATGACTATCCTGATTTTGCATACGCATCAAACTGCCATTACACGATAAACATATTGTGGACTAACTTAAAGCTCTTTACTCAAAAAGTTGGACTTCAGTTTTGTGCTGAAATAAGACCTCTTGACACTGCTGATTTCAGGTGATATCAGTCATACAGCGCTATCCACATCTACGCAAAATTTCATTCATAGGTCATTCTTTAGGTGGTATGATTGCAAGATATGCAATTGCCCTGCTTTATGGGGATAACTATTTGAATAGACTATTAAAAGTAAATGGAGTAACTGGAAGCAATGGGAGTGAAAAAGTATTGCAACAACAAGATTATATTGGTAAGATTGCTGGTCTGGAGCCTGTAAATTTTATAACATTTGCAACGCCTCATCTTGGTTCAAGGGGACACAATCAGGTAATCGGTCTGAATTTATTTTTTCCTTTTGCCTCAATTTTTGCTATCAGGATTCACATCTCTAGTCTCTACCCTCTCCATTTCTTGTGTAACTTAGCTATGCGTTTTGAAATTTTACTTAAAAACAGTCCTGCTTGGCATTTAGATATTCATTGTAATGGCCAAGTATGTATTATATATCTATATGTCTTGAGTAATTTTAATGTCACATTTATTGTAATTGTTGAGCTTTAGATCTTTGGTTGCTGCCAAAAGAATTCCTGTAGTTTTAAGTAACTTTTTAAGCTTATAATTATCATTTCATTCTTAAAATTATTATGCCTTGAATTGTTCTTCTTGGATGACCTGTTTTACCACCATTTCCAGGTTCCAATGTTTTTTGGCTTCCGCACATTAGAATTAATAGCACGCCAAACATCATGGTTTCTTGGAAGAACAGGAAGGCATCTGTTTTTGACCGACAAAGATAAGGAAAAACCCCCTCTTCTTCTTAGGATGGCAAATGATTGTGAGGGTCTTCCATTCATGTAAAGCTTCCTATTCTTTTTCTTCGTTCTGTTCTCAGACCTATAGTAAATTTTATCATCTGTTATTGACTTGGTTACTTTTACTGATAAATTTAATGTTCTCTCAGCTCTGCATTAAAATCTTTCAATCGCCGTGTTGCCTATGCAAATATGCGCTTTGACAGTATCTTTTATGTGATATTCTTCTTTTAAGTTGTACTCCCTCCATTTTATAGGAAATTTTGAGTTGTTCCTTTGATCCAATAAAGTGCGTTTGTATTATTGTGTGTGTGTGTGTGTGTGTATATATATATATATATTGACAAGACTTTGGACTATTTTCAAAAGTACTTTAAAAGCATGTAAACTTTAGACATAATGGATCAATGTCTAAGCATCAGTGATTATCATAGTCGTGAGACAACTACTGATTCCTTTGAAGGCCTTAACTATATCTAAAGAGCTTGTTGGATGGTGCACATCTTCAATCCGGCTTGAAAATGAGCTCCCGAAGGTAAGATTTTAACACTGAAAATTTCAATCCATGAAAGTCTTATACATCAAATAATTATTAGTCATTGTTTCTGAATTATTACATTCTAACCAAGCCTTTATTTCTTGCAGAGGCGACATATCCTGAGAAATGACAAGTATCGGCACATAGCAAATGTGGAGACAGGTGTAGTTTCTTACAATCAACGAGCCTCTACTATGGAGTCCATATTGAATGGGTGGAAAAGATTAAGAACTCGAGGTTTGTTGCTTTATGTTCAAATATATTCAGCATTTGTTACCAAGTCAATCATTTTATTAATACTTGCACTCAAGCAGATTCCTGCTTCATTACTTAATATACATTCTTTTCGGTGACTTTGCAGAAATGATGGAAGAAATGATCAAGGGACTAACCGCCGTTAGCTGGGAAAGAGTTGATGTTAAATTTGGTGGTGGTAAACATCGGTTCGTTGCTCATAATTCAATTCAGGCAAGCTTTATATTGTCTTTCTTTTAAATAGTGTATGGAGTACCTAGAAGATTTTTTTCGAAAATTTTAAAAATGGTTTTGTTTAATCATTGTTTCTCACGTAAACATGTAATCATATTTTGCAGGTGCAACATTATTGGATGCATTCATCTGGAGCTGATGTTATAAAACACATGATTGACAATTTTGTCCTGTAGTCCTTGTAGAAATTATAATTAGCCTAATCCAAAAACTTTGGAAAAAAAAAGGTGTGGATTCAAAGTGTATATAGAGAATTAGAGATAGCAACAGTACCAATTTGGGGTCTCATTATTGTGAATTATATTTTGGTCTCTGCCAAAATGTACATAATTCATATTTATGAACAATTAAGTATATGAACAATTCCCTTCAAAAAAATAAATAAATAAAGTATATGAACAATTTAAAAAGCCAATAAAAGTTGGAAAACATACAAAATTTATCTAGGGAAGCTCATGCACTTCTTTGAGTATTTACTAGTCTTATATATAAGCGGTGCATACGTCAATTTTGAAAATGAATAATTTCTTTCCAATGCCACAATAATAACTATAAATAAATATAAATTCGCATAATTGACATGATAAAATACTATGTTAGTCTAGACAAACTACTATAAGAGGGGGGTGAATGAATTGTAGTGAGTTCTAGAAAGGTTAAAGGAACTTTAAAACACGCAACGAGATTCACGAAAAAACCTTTCAAGGCCCAACTGGAATTAAAACCTTGACCCTCTACGGAATTTCACAATTCAACCTTTTCACTATATAGGGAACACTTCTAGTTATAAACTATTATACTGGCGGAACCAAAAAATTATCTTAGAGAGGCTAAGCTTTTGATACATATTAATTTTCTCACAAGCCCAAATTATTTTGGATACAGCGCGTTTTTTGTGCGGCTAGCCGCACAGTGCCAGCAAGGTGCCACGTCACCCCTCTAGTAACTCCTTAACTAACCCCTCCAGTAACCCCACTTAAATAACCTCCTAAGTAACCCCCCAAGTAACCCCTAGTAACTTCTTCAAGTAACCCCACTTAAGTAACCCATCTAGTAACCCCTTAAGTAACCCCCGACCTAGTAACCCCCCAAGTAACCCCTAGTAACCTCTTCAAGTAACCCCACTTAAGTAACCCATCTAGTAACCCCTTAAGTAATCCCCAACCTACCCATCTAGTAACCCTTTAAGTAACATGGCCGACCCTTATGGTGTGCACGGTGAGCTGTTGCTCAGGGTCCAAAATCTAATGGGTCCCCAAACTCTTGAATTTGACTATTTTGTTGCAAATATATTAAACTAGATGAAGCTCGTGCGATGCACGGTTTGTTTGATTTTTTTATTTTTATTTTTATTTATGAGCTAAAATTTGTTACATATTTAGATAAAATTCCTAATATTAAAAGATAATATTTAATATTTAATTAATTTAAACTTAAAATCTCATTCGCCAATTTTGCTTACGTGGCATTTGAATTATTTATTCTAAAAGAAATTAATAATCTCTTATTTAATTGGCTACTACTAAGATTTATAATTCTACATGGCGCACTAAGAAAATTGGATCCTACGTGGCTCTCTAATAACTCGGGAAAAAAATCCCCTTTATATATATATATATATATATATATATATATATATATATATATATATATTAGATTGCAAAGAATTTTGGTCAAATCCTACTACGTATATGTTTCTTGGTCAAATCCTATGATGATTCAAATAATTATTTTTATTTATTTTTTTTTTTTTTAATAATAAAAAGTCATCAATACATTTAATTAACTAAAAAAATTTTGTGTTCTTGCCTTTTTTCCAATACTCTTTATCAAACAACTAATTGTAATTATTTAAGATTACCAAGGTAATTACACGACATGGGTCTAATTTTGTATATTGTGTATCTTTAATATAGAATATAAATAAATTAAAGGGCCTATATTTTTCTAAATTGCACAGGGCCTTCATATTTATTGGGACGACCCTGTTAAGTAACCCCCGACCTAGTAACCCTTGACCCACCACCACCCTTAAAACGCCACTAGCCCCACCCCCAATACGCCATGCCACCACCACTATACACCAAACCCACAAACAAACATAGATCCAACCGAACCCACAACCAAATCGTTAAAAAAAAAATTAAATCGAACAAATACCTTTAAAATTAACAATGGCATCGAATGTCACTTCAACTATGGCTAAAAAGGCCAAATTCGACCATGAAAACTCTAGAAATAGAGTTTTTATGGCCGAATTTGGCCTTAAAACCTTTTAGTTGTTTTTTCGACGACAGAGTACGAGGAGCTCACGGAGTACGACGACGGGTTGGTGGAGGACAGGCGTTCTTCCTTTGTAATTGCAGGTAGTTTGTTTTGCAAGTATACTGTCCTTTTTTGGGGAAAGGAGGAGAGAGAAAGAGGAGATAGCTTGGGGAAGGAGGTGATATGGGTGGGCTAGCTAATAGGAGAAGAAGAAATTAAAAGAGGAGATAAAAAGAGGAGATAGAGAAGAGAGAGAAGAAGAATTTAAAAATTATATTGTGGCTGGCCGTACGGTGTATAAAACTTTATATTTTGGATATAGCAAGAGGATAATTTTGAATTTTTTTTTAAAAAATCTATTTCTTATATATTACACTGCATACAGAAATTCCAAAGCTTAATACTTATAAGAAAAATGAAAATTCATTTATAAATCTTAAACTCCGGCCAATAACTAATCTCTTAAATTTCAAAGCTTAATACAAAGAAAAATGAAAATTCATCTCTATATCTTAAAGCCCAATAACTTAAAACTTATGGTGATTAATACACATGGAATGATTTGAGTAGTTAAATAAGCAAACTACCGTAAGAAGGCCAAAAAAAAAACAAAAAACAAAAAACTACAAGCAGGATTCGCTCATCCAATCAATAATATTTGCAAGCTTCTCTTTGAAAAGACCAAAAACCAAGCTACAAATGACAATTAGTAATGACTTGCAAAACTAAAATTAAGCCAAGGGGGCCTCCCCCATCATCCCTTGGGCTCCTTTTGGATAGAGCGGTTGTTCGTTAGTTCCGCCCATGAAATACAAAAACCTTTCTCACAAGTTTTGAACTTACTACTCGATAGGACCCAATCCTAGCTACCTAGCCTAAGTCAACAAATTAAGTTTCACTCTGCACTCCCAGAACACTACTCATCTGATTTCTCACTAGAATGAAGCTCCCTCACTGTGTAATCTCAAATTACAAACAAATTATCTCGAATTCCCACACCCCAAAAAACCAATTACAACACAAAGACTCACTTCTAATATATAATTGGAAAGCTACACATGAAACCCAAAATCAAATTGATAAAGTTTTACCAGACAAACTTACACTTAATTGCTCGATAGGGATTTCACACGTAAACTTACACTTTGCTTTGAAAACCTTCCTTTTTGTTTATAAAGAGGATCACTAGACAAAGTAGGTTTTGTAAGGAAATGATAAGCTTATGATTAAAACAGAGTTTTCATAATTATCACATCAAAACATAGATGTGGTAAAATTGATTTTGCTTCTAGAAAACCTTTGACAAAACAAAAATATGAAAAATATATAATCAAATAAAACTAATTTTATAAAATAATACCAAAGTAAATTTTTTTCATTAACTAGAGATTTTCTTTACTAACTATCCAAATTAATTTGTTTGCCAAACTTTATCTGATTTCTAATAAGTCTAATGCATAACAGACAATTATATGTTTAGATCAATCTTAAATAACCAACTTATTTTTTGTTCAAAATCATCAAAGTCTTCTAGTTTATCTTCATCGGATTGGTAATTTGAGCTCTCTAAATTGTGCACTAGAGCTTGAGATCGCGTTCCTACTAGGAACCACAATCCAGGTCGTAGTAACCTGATGTCTTTAATTAATTTCTTCTTCAACATCTTGATGGAACTTGCAAACCAAGTTCATTTGAAACTTGCTATCATCTTCGCAGACCAAGCTTCACTTAGCTTGTTGTCTTCTTTGCAAACCAAGCTTCACTCAGCTTGTACTCTTCTTCACAGTCCAAGCTTCACTTGTCAGCTTGATGTCATGCTTCTGTTCCATCCAGCTTTGTTCTAAGAACCTTCTTCTAGAACAAATCTTCAAATCTTACTTGACATCCTTAGTTTCTCTTGACTCTCTTTGTTCCAGACCTTACTCAAACTCCCTAAGTCTTCTCATCCTGCAAACATTAAAACACTAGAGAGTTTTATTAGCTAGAAGTTTGCTCAATCATAATATCATCATCAACTAGCCTTACTCATCTGACGAAGTAACTCTTGTAAACTAACCAAGTAACCCATATAATGCTAACGAAGTAAACCCATGATCACTAAGGCCAGCCACATATAAGAATTTGTAAATTGAATATACTTTGAAATTTTGTGGCTTAAATTAATGCAGTTTATAACTTGATTTTTCTTTAATTTTTTGTATAATGCAATATCAATGGGATTTAATATTTAGTTGGTAAGTAAGATAACTATCAGAATATCCAATGATTAATTGAAAACTAATGAAGGGTCTTTTTCTTCTATTATATATTATATAAGCCAAGAAGGAGGTTGTGATGTCCCCCTACAATTACAAAAATATCATTGGTCAATTATCATTTAACACTATATTGGATTAGGGCATTTTTTAACAATCATTTATTCAATAACTTGAAGGATTGTTTTTGAAAATAACACCACAAATTTTAGAAAAATTTGATTATAACACCACATTTTCTAAGACTTTAACTAAAACACCACAAAAAATCAAAAAGTTTGATTCCACCACCATCTAACAATTTTTTGGATGGAATCCGTTAAAGGGACCCACAGTGAACACGTGTCAATAAAAAATTTGTTTTAAAAAATTAAAAACAAAAAATTAAAAAGAAAAACAACACAAACCCTAACCCAACCTAGCCCACCACCAGAACCACTTGCCCCAGCGGCCGACAACCCAAACACACTCACTGGAACCTCCTGACCCACTAAAATCGTCGGAACCTTCTGACCCCACCAAAATGCCAGCTCCACCATCTTCTCCCCTCCCCGAAAACCACTCTAGCAGCCTCCACAACCGCCTCACGCACCGCACCAACGGAAAGCAGCCGTCGAACCTACCTTACACACCGCACTGTGACCCCAATTAACTTATGCACTCTCTCCGTCCTTGAATCGACAAATTTGGGTTTAAGATTTGTCGATTCCGGTCATTTTACGTGTGGAGGTGGTGGCTAGGGTGGTTCTCGGGGAGGGAGAAATGGGTAGGATCGAGTTTTCGGTGGTTGCAGCGGCTACTTTCTATTGGTGGGTTGGTGCCGATGCATGAGGTGGTTAGGGGCTGGGGTGGTTTTCGAGAAGGGGGAAGGTGGTGGAGCCGGCGGTTTTGGTGGGGTCAGGATGTTCCGGCGGCTAGGCAGGTGGTTCTGGTGGTGGGGCTGGGTTGGGTTAGAATTTAGGGGTTTTTTTAATTTTTTATTTATTTAATTTTTTAAACAAATCGTCGAGTGACACATGTCTATAGTGAGCCCCACTAACAGATTCCATCCGAGAATCCGTTAGGTGGTGGTGAAATCAAATTTTTTTTGATTTTTTTGTGGTGTTATAATAAAATTTTGAGATTTTGTGGGTTATTTTTTGTAAAATTTGTGGTGTTATTTTCAAAAAATCCTAACTAGAAATATTTTTTTATAAACCAATAGATAGGGGGGGGGGTCAATGACATCAAATTGTCAACAATTAAAGTTTTAATTTAAATTTTGGAAAATTTAATATTAGAACACTATTATAAAGTTACTATATCAATCAAACATAATTTTTGGCATTAATTAAAAACAAAATTAGTGATCAAAATAACAATGCTAATCAATATTTAAAAGTATGCAAAATGAAAATCATTGTCATGAATACGTCAATCAATCTCTATATGCATCATTAATAAAATATTTGGATACTGATTAATAATAATAATAATAATAATAATAATAATAATAATAATAATAATAATAATAATAATAATTGGTACTTTTCCTCCTAGTACTTTTGAGGTGGCTCACCGCACTTTTGACAAGGCTCTTGGAGCATATCGTTACTGCTTCGGGGCATGCGTTTGGCGATTGGCAATGGCGGCTTGCCACCTTACTATTTGCGTTTGGCGGACTTGGAGTTTATTCCGCAGGTGATGTTCGTCATTATGTCTTTCTTGCCTCTCGGTTACAGTCTGCTGGGTTGCAAACAAAGCTTCTACGGCATGCTGGCGTTGTTGGCCTTGGTCGAGCCTTCGCGGATGCGTTGCTTCTGTAGATTGGAATGGTTGAGTCTGAAATTTTGAGTAATCCTAGTGAGGTCCCTGCCTTAAACTCATGAAGAAATTGGCAGATATATATTTCACAAAGGTTACCGCTTCACCAGAATCCGCGTTCTCTTTGGCTCCTCGACAATCGGCATTGTGGAAATCGCAGCAAGGAGTTCACACCTCTGCTTGGATTCAAGCAGTCCCTATTTCTAGGTTGGGTCAGATAATGAACGCCATGACATACCGATGTGTGCTGTGCTACCGGATGGGTGTTCCATTGTTCTCTGTTTCAACGCTTCGCTCTGCTTGTTCTCGGGTTTTTACTGGGGATATTTTCGGCGACCATGCGGTGTCGTGTGCTGGTATAGTGGGTATTTAACATCGGCATAATGTTGTTCGGGATACCCTTGTTGATATTTGCTATAGATTTAGGATTGCAGCAAGAAAGGAGGTTGACATAAGATTGTCTGGAGGGAATGACGGGGCCCTCAGACCAGCCGATGTGTTATTTTATTCATGGGATCGTGGTCGTGATGTATGTGTCGACTTCACAGGGTCTTCTCCTTTGACACAAACAAGGCTATCTGACTTTGTTCCTAGAGGAGTTGTGGTTGATGCGGCTCATTGGAAGCAGGTTAAGTATGAACTTGTTGTCGGGCGATGGATACAGTTTCATTCCCTTCTCCTTTTCTTCACTTGGGGAATTAGAGAAGAAGACGGTTGCATTGCTGAAGCGGGTTCAAGGTTCTCGACGACGCAAAACATTGAGGCTCGTGTTGCAGCTCATATCTTCACTAGGGTTGGCTTTGCTATAGCTAGAGGAGTGGTGGCCCAGATTGTATCTCGGCTTCCCACTAATTTATTGTAGGTTGTATGACTTTTGTTTTTGAGATATAATAATAATAATAATAACAACAACAACAACAACAACAATAACAACAACAACAACAACAACTACAACAATAATAATAGTAATGAATTTTTGACTTTTACCACCTCCAAATAACCACTTATTAACTTTTACCACCTCCATAAAATAAAGTTTTATTTTACTTCCAACAAATTTTCCAAAAATTAGATTTCACCACCAACTAACGGATTCCGCCCATGAATCTGTTTGTAGGACCCACCTTTTTGGCGTTTCTTCTTCACCTCCCCTGATCTTCCATGTCAAGTAGTCGGGAACGGAATCAAGTCACCTTGGTAGGTCGAAATTTTTTGTGGGGCTAGGGAGGTGTCGGAATTTAGTGTGGGCTAAGGAGGTGGTCGGAATTAGGTGGTGGCTAGGAAGGGGGTCGAAATTTTGTGGTAGTTAGGATTTTAGGAGTGGTCGAAATTCAGTAGGAGGGGATTGTATGGGTGGTCGGAATATGGTGGCTAGGGTTTTGGGGTCGAAAATTGGTGGAAGCTAAGGGGAGTCAGAATCCATTTTGGTGTCGAAATCTAGTGGGGCTCGGAAATCGGCAGGACGGTAAGGAAGGGGGGTGTCGGAGCTAGGGCTAGGGATGGGGCTGAGGTACACATGGGTTGTGCTGGCTTGGGCCCCTGGTAACAACGATGGGCGGGGAGCTAATACCGGTGGTGAGGCTAGGAGCTGGTCCGGCGGTGGCTAGGACCCGGTTGGTGGCTGGGTTGCTTTTTTTTTCTTTTTTTTTTTTATTATTTTCTATTTTCTTAAAAATATTTACCTAATAATATGGTGATACGTGTACATGGTAGGCCCCACTAATGGATTTATGGACGGAATCCGTTAGTTGGGGTTGGTTGGAGATAAAAGCCAATTTTAATTTTTGAATGTGGTGGTAAATAAATTTTTCTGAAGGTGGTAAAAGCCAATAAGTGATTATTGGTAGGTGGTAAAAGTCAAAATTACCTAATAATAATAGTAGTAGTAGTAGTAGTAATAGTAATAACAAAAATAATAATAACAATAAC
Organism: Chenopodium album; assembly: GCF_948465745.1. Taxonomy (NCBI): domain Eukaryota; kingdom Viridiplantae; phylum Streptophyta; class Magnoliopsida; order Caryophyllales; family Amaranthaceae; genus Chenopodium; species Chenopodium album. The sequence continues at coordinate 29,829,417 of NC_137858.1, read as the reverse complement.
AATAACAGTAACAATAACAATAACAACAACAACAACAACAACAACAACAACAACAACAACAACAACAACAACAACAATAATAACAACAACAACAACAATAACAATAATAATAATAACAACAATAACAATAACAATAACAATAATAATAACAACAATACAATAATAATAACAAACAATAATAACAATAATAACAATAATAATAACAATAACAATAACAATAACAATAATAATAACAACAACAATAATAATAATAATAAAAAATAATAATAATAATAATAATAATAATAATAATAATAATAATAATAATAAATAACTATAATTATTTTAGCTTTGCTACACATTCTGTGCCTACTAAGCCCTACTTTGCTCTATTCTGCTCTGCTTTGCTCTGTTCAAAAATTCAAAACAATATGGTCTACATCGGCAAACCTATAAATTTACTATTTATCTCTTGGGAAACAAATATTGTTTCTCATTTTGAAAAATTGGAGTGACTTCCTTACATTTAAGGAGTAACTTCAATTTATTTTCTATTTAACTTTATTAAGTTTTTTCCCTTATACTCTGCATTCTATAACTCTGTATTTAAGTCTAAATTACATAAATAATTTTACGCTATTATACATTAATCACGCACGCATCACGTGCATATAAGCTACTCCCTTTTCATTTTATTATACTTGCTCCATTTTTCTTTTGCGGTCGTAACAATATTTTACTACTTTTCTGTCCATTAGTGGTCCTGTCATATCTTATTTTTATATTTTGTCTCCTCTACGGTTGTAATCAATTTTGCTTTTTAAATTTTTTATATTTTTCAATTAACCTCACTTTCATCATATTTTATTATTTTTCTAAAACTTCGTGCATGGAGAATTTAATAAATACGGAGGCTGTAGTATAGAGCTTTTTTTTTTTTTTTTAATTAAAGGAAGGAGTGATATATTATTTTTATTTATTTTATAGAGAGGAGAAATATTTTATTTTGTACACGGTATAGTGCAGAGATACTGTTTCAAATAAATACAACAAAATCTAAAAATTAAAAATCACGGTGATTGTGTGGAGATATGACAAGAATTAATGGTGTCACGTCAATAAAAAAAGAAAAGGAAAGATTCAGAGAGAGATTCTTACAGTTGGCAGTATTTTGTTGTCTAATTCGAAATTCTAGGATCTAACAAATGTAAAAGAAAGAAAGATGGGAAAAACACAGTAAAATCTTAAGATAGCGTGAATAGTGAGGTAAAAATATCATTCTTAATCCATTCACTCAATCACAAAATCAACCTCACGATGGCGTGTAGAAAGGGGAGAAATCAGAATCAACTCTCTCCAAAATTGTGTTAACTAAATTTGCAGAAGATTGTAGGCTTATACTCGTAGCTGCCTACTTGGTGTAATCAATAGGGGATTGTGACGGTGCCATACTGTCATTTGTGCTTGTTAACCACTTGTAAGTGCAACATTTGAGAAGAGGAATGTTTAAGGTGTTTAAATTTAAAGAGTGGGATTAGTGGTGGTAATTAGGGGGAAATGATATTGGAATTGATTTTGGCCACTCATTAATAGTGTTTCTTCTACTGAACTGAGCTGAATTGAACTGAATTTAGTTAAACTGAATTTTTTATGAGAGAAAGAAATTAGAAACCGAACTAAATTAAACTAAACTAAACTGAAATTAAGCTGAAATTAAGCCAAACTTTGCTTTGCAAAGAAAGGAGCAAGACATTGTCAATGCAATGTTATTTTTTACTATGAATACGGAGCAATTTTAAACGATGAAGGATTATGGTTGAGAAAATTTCGTCGAGTTTAACTGTAATTTATTTAAATTTGTTTTGATTTTGTTGTTGTTATAATTGACATGTATTGTGCACACCTGAATTAGCAAAAATAATTTATTTTTTTTTTGAATTATGATATTTGATATTTATGTATTTATTTGGAGAGTCCGAACCCATAACGAGCAATTCCTGGAATCGCCACTGACTAAAAAAATTCATTTAATAGTATAACTTTTTGGAGGAGAAAGTTTTTTTTTTCTTTATTTCAAGATTTCTTAAAGCATTTTCACCTTGTAGGAGTAAACTTTAGAAATTGTTGAAAATTGAGAGTGTCGATTTTCTGTCTATGGTGTTAAGCATAATAAGTTGCTAAATTTTTTCTTTTTTAATTTTTTTATAGATAAGGAGAAAGACCCTGATCATATCTCAACCCTCATAGTTTTTTAATAAGTTGCTAAAAATTACAATAAATGAAAGTGAAAGACTAAAAGTAAGAGCAATGTTTCTAAAATAACCCGAAAAGAAAATTAAGACATTTTAAAAAAAGTCGAAACAAAAAAAATTTAGTTAGACATGGTGAGAGTATAAAGTACATGCAATATGAAATAAAATAACCCAAAAATTCAAATGGTTGGCCATATTACTATAATCTCTCTTTCTCAAAATTTCAACCATGATAACGATGCTCTCAAATTTCTCATAAAATCTTGTGTGGCAAGACAACTTTTGGTGGCAGAAGTCTTTAGTTGAAGGCTCATTGAACGAGGTTTTGTCAAAAAGTTTATTAATCAAAGTATTTTTCCCATTTAAGGCTTTGGTTTTCAATAGATGCTTTCTGCTCTTCTCTTTTTGCCTTCCCACGTTTCATCCAAATACCCTTCAGTTTACTCCCTCAATCCCCTGCCATTCAATCACTCATTTCTCAATTTCACCCCACTTCTCATTATCATTAACTCAAAACACTTTTTTTTTTTATTTTATTGGTCTTTCATTCATTATCTTAAATGGGTTTTCCTCAAAATCATGTATTTCTCATCACAAACACACTTCTACTCTTCTCTTTGCTCTTCTTCTTAGCTTCAACATTCACTCAACTACAACAACATTCATTCCTTGCTCAAGGTAAGCTAATTAAACTACATACCTCGGCCCGAGTTTCGTTGTCACATATTTAATTACAATATCAATGTGACAACTGACTTCGGACCGACCCCTTCTTTCAATTGAATCTTATTGTCCACATTTTTCACTTTAACATATCAACCTTTCTTGCATTTGTAACAGGCTTGTCGATTCCCCAACAAAATGTGGCACTAAAGGTAAATAAAGTTCAAAACTTTCCCACATTTAACTCAAAATAGTACAAAATTAATGGTGTAATTAACATGAATTAATTTCCAGGAGGAAAAAGAAAGATTGATAGGAAGAGCATTGATAGGATCAAGCCCACCAAAATGCCAAGGAAGATGCAACAATTGCGGACATTGTGAAGCAATTCAAGTTCCAATAGTACCTCAAAAAGGTTTTCCAAGAAGCCATTTTATGCATTCAACTCCAACAATTGCATATTCAAGAGGAGATGGATTGTCTAACTATAAACCTATGAAATGGAAATGCAAGTGTGGAAATACTATTTTTAACCCTTAATTAATATTATTCATAAATTTGAATCTTTTTGTAAATACATTATTTTTCCTCATTTAGTAATCTTATTGCTGTCCTTCATTTTTATTACCTATTTATAGAATGTTTCTGCAATGTAATTAAGGTTTTGACAACTTGTTACAATTGTATTTCATCTAAAAGATTTATTAAGTGTGAGCTTTTGTAGTAAGCATGGTCCATTTTCTTCCAAATAAAAATATTTATAATATAGTTTGACAAAGTATTTCTAGCCTATTATAATTACTACTTATAGAATATTTGTGCATTGTAATTAAAGTTTGACAACCCGACATTGTTGTATTTTATCAGAAAAGATGATTATTTTCAAGCTTTGTTTTTAATAAATTTGGTCTTTTAACCTTTTCTTCCTTAGTCAAATAAGATAGTTTGACAATTTTGTAATATTGTAGTTATTACTCCGTACTTTGTTTTAGTACTGTAGTTTATTGCTGTCCTCCATACTCTATTTATTAATTCCCTATTAAAAAGGAATGTTTTTGAAACTTTAATTAAATTTTGACAACCTTTTATCAATGTATCACCCCAAAGGATTAAGGATAATTGTGTTTGAATTTTAGATACAATATGTTTTTTTAGAGAAAACTGGCCTAACTTCTTATATATTTTTCCTTTTTAAAAAAATATTTGAATTATTATTATTTCATTGATAAGCTAGCTATCCTTTTTTATTTCCTAAACAGTAAAATTAAAAACATTTTTACAAATTGGTTTTAGTTTAATAATTTTTAAAAATGTTAAGTTATGGTTGTGTTTGTATGTGAAGATTAGTTGGTTTGGTAGGATGGATGTCAGAAAAGGGAGCAGGTGGTGGTGGTGTCGTATACAAGTTGTGAAAATTGAATGAAAGCTTACAAAATCTGTGAACTACAATAACAGATCGAGTTTACAAACCATTTCCTCGAACTATGTGTAAACTACTAAACTGCAAACGTGTTGTAGTATAATCCTCTAGGCTACTGCTACGGAGTATATTTAAAATTTTTAATGCTGTAAATTTGGTAAATTTATTTTCTACTTACGTACGTTAATTTTTAGGATAAGATAAGAATTAAACAATTTTTGTAAAATGATGCTTTCTCTATTTCATTTCAGTTGCCAACGTTTGCAAATGCATACTCTAATCCTCAATATTTTTAATAATTAGAATTGTAGAAATTATTATTAAAACTAGAAAAAATTAGAAATAATAATTCCAACTTTCATCAATTTTGCTACAATAATCCTAACTTTGGATTATTCTAAAATAATCCGAACTTTGGGTGGTCTTTATTTTTTTCAATCAGAAACTGATCAACATAAGTCAATGACTTATTATATCAGGTCATTTGACACGTGTTAAGCCCTAATTGTCCAAATTTAAAAATAAAAAAATAAAAATAAAAAAACCCCAAAAATCATCAATCACCAATAAGCCTCCCCTTCCCCTACCGGCCCACCCTGACCACCACATCGCTGCCCAGCCTGCCACCGCTTTGTCGCCGGCCAGCTGCGTGAAGTAACCTCCACCACCCCGAAACCCCAAATCCACCAACAACACCCCTCCCCACTGCCCAAAACTCCATATCGATCCTCCCACCACTCCGAAACCCCTAAGCGGCAGGTTTTCGATGGTGGGAGAGGTGGTTTTAAGCAGCGAGTGGGAGTAGGAGAGGTGTTTTTGGGGGTTTTCATGAGTGAGAAAGGTGATTATAAGCAATGATTTTCGAGACCGAAGAGTGGGACACCGGCGCAGGGGGAAGGGAACTAGCGCCGTCATTAGGGCTGGTGGTTGTTAATTTTGGTTGGTGGTTGTAGGGGTTTGCTGGTGACTGGGATTTTGGAGTTTGGTTGTTTTATTATTTATTTTTATTTTTTTAAAAATTGTTTTAGCCAATTCAAATGTGACACGTGTCACTTTTAAAAAATATCATTTAACCGGTCACCGGTTTTTGGGATTGAAAAAAATGAAGACCAAGAGTTCGGATAATTCCAGAATAATCCAAAGTTGGGATTATTGTCGCAAAATTGATGAAAGTTGGGATTATTATTTCTAATTTTTCCTTAAATCTAAGGGCCTGTTCACATTTACTGAACTGGGCTGAATTGAACTAAACTGATTGGAGCTGAACTGAGCTGAAATGAATATTTTATAAGAGAAGGAAAGTAAGAGCTAATTTGAGCTGAACTGAACTGATTTGAGCTGAACTGAACTGAACTGAAAGTAAAGTGAAATGAGTAGGCCCTAAAAGGATGCAATGTCCATGAATATGTGTTTGTTCTTAAATACTCCATCTTTTTTTAAATACTTGCTCTATTTTCTTATTTGGAAAGCTTTTACAATATTTAATTAATTTCTCTCACAAAGTGAACCTAACAATATTAATTCCATATTCTCTCCCCTTCAATTCTCTCCACTACTTTTGGTTTTTTTTTTTTTTAAAATTTTTTTTTTCCACCTACCCCACTACCTCCATATTTTATTATTTTCTCCAATTTCTCCTAAAACTTGGCGTATGGAGAAATGAAGCAATTATTTAAAAATGGAGGGAGTATAAGTCACAAAATTAATTGAAAGTAGGAAATTTTAGATTTTAACACCACACAAAAACCCAAAAATGGTTTTTAACAACCCCAATAAAAAAAAATTATTTTAACACCAGACAAATTTCCAAAAAATGAGTATTACCACGACTTAACGGTTTCCGTCCAAAAATTTCGTTAAGTGTGGTCCACAGTGACACGTGTCACCATTTTATTTGCTTAAAAAAAATTATTTTTTTTAAAAAAATAAAAAACCTAAAGCTACCCCAGCCACCACCACCGCCCTCCCCCCAACCCACCACTGCCCTCCCTGAACCCACCATCGCCAACGCACCCGCACCCCCAACACACCTAAACCTCCCCTTCCCTTTTCCCGCAACCGTGTCGCCCCCAAAAACCACCGAAACCCAAACCCTCCTTCCCCAATACGGCCACAAATCGGACCACAAATGGCTAAAATCGGCCGATTTTGGGGCTTGGTGGCCTTAACCAGCCAATTTTGGCCTTTTAAGGCCGGATTCGTGACCGTTTTGGGGAACGAGGGTTTTGGATTTGGTGGTTTTTGGGGCCAAAAATGTTGTGGGAAAGGGAGGGGGGGGGGGGGAGAGTTCCGGTGGGTTAGGGGAGGGGATGCGCCGACAATGGTGGGTTCGGGGAGGGCAGTGATAGGTTGTGGTGGGGCGGTGGTGGCTGGGGGAGTTTTAGGTTTTTTATTTTTAAATTTTTTTTCTTTGTTGGCTAATAATAAAGCGACACGTGGCTATATGGGCCCACTTAACTGATTCCGTTTAGGAATCTGTTAAGTGGTGGTAATACCCTTTTTTTCGAAAATTTGTCTGGTGTCAAAGTTTTTCCGGGGTGTTAAAATCTAAAATTTCCTTTAAAGTAATGTACTTGTAGTGATTTAATTTCTTACAATCACGAAATAATTTTTTTATAATCTTGTACTCTGAATAGAAAAAATGCGACTTACGTAAATATTGTCAGAGTCAAACCATATAAACGGTGGAATACGGACTAATAAACAACACCGATGAAAATAAAAATTGGAAAATTTAGAATAATTTACACATTCATCAATGATTATGTTAGTTGTGCTTAATAATACTCCATATAAGCCCCCGTTCTCTTCACCTTATTTTGCTGAACTGAAATTAATTTTAATGAAACAAAATTATATTTGTTGAACTTAAATTATTTTTACTGAACTGAAATTATTTTTGCTGAACTGAAATTATTTTTTTTTACTGATTTTCTATTATAATTCTTCTTTAATAAAACTGAATTTTACTGAACTGAACTGAACTTATTTTTACTGAACTGAAATTATTTTTACCGAACTGAATTTATTTTTACTGAACTGAAATTATTTATACTTAATTTTTTTAAGGTGAAGAGAACAGGGCCTAACTCTTAATAACTTATTTATTATAATTATTCAATATAAACATGGTCTGGAAATATAATGGAGAGATTTACAGGAGTTAGACCTGTTCTCTTCAGATTATTTTCAGTTCAATTTCGTTCCTAATATCTTCCTCTCATAAAATATTCAGTTCAGTTAATCAGCTAAGGCTTTAGACAGTTAGACCTGCATATAATGTGGTGATTAAGATATCAGCAAAACTTATCATGGTAATCCGTGTTGCACGTCACCACGTGATCTCTAATACTTCCTCCGTTCTATTAATATTGCAACAAGGAAGAAATTACATATCCCAATGCACATTTTATATGCTAAATATCTATAATTGTGTAAGAGTAAAAATTATAAAAACTTAATATTGTGAAAGTATTTTATGAGACGAATCCAACAAAATCCCACATGACTATATTTTGTTTAACGTATAAATCATAATTATATAGTCAAACAAGAGTGATGAATAGTGAAAAAAGTCCATTGTTGCAATATTAACAGAACGGAGGAAGTATTTGTTATAGCACTGCTAGATAATAAATCTGGACTCCATCCTATGTTAATATGTACTCCATCATAATGTGGCGATTAAGATGTCAGCAAAACTTATCTTTTTTGTTTTTTTTTTGCTATTCAAAAAAAAAAAAAAAAAAAAATCATTTTTCAAATATCACAGGTTGAAGCCCTCAAAAAAATATAAAATAATATCACAGGTTGAACCTGAATATAAAGAGTGCAGTGTCAATGGGCCTGGGCTCAGGCTATGCTGGGTTGTGTGTAGTGCCTTATGGGCCTGTTCTTGCGAGGCCATGTATGGAATTTGTTTTACAGGGTGCTTCGTACACCCAACTAATCCAAAGTTAGTTTTTGCTTTTTATTTAATGATTAAATGAAAAATAATCATCAAAATGAAAACAAAATATCGTGTACGGTGCATCCGGATGTATATAACAATCTCTCGGCCATGTTGTTATACAAGCCGAGAGGAGACTATATGCCCAACTCAAATTCATAATCGGATCCGTTTCTAACGTCTGCACACAGTCACACTTGATGAGTTGATGGCAGAGGTCCAACTACTAGTAACTAGTAAGTCAGGTAACTCACGTGAATCTCTCTCAATTCGTTATCCTGTCTTCTTTCTTCTTTCTTCTTTCTCGCGCGTTTTTCTAATCCTAGCAGAACCAAAATTTGAAGTGTTTCAGCCTCCAAATAGTCATGTTTCCTATTTGATTCTTCTTCGGTAACTTCTCTTTTTCTTCTCTTCTACATTTTGTTCTTCTTTAAGTTTTTCAATTACGAGTATTTAGTTTTTAGATTTAGTCTCATGCTGCTTCAAATTTTGAAGTGGCCAAATTGCTTTTATACTCTATCATACCTCGTCACATGAAGTACCTTCGGGTTTAACGTGTAGATGTAAATATGTAATGTGGACCTCCTTGTAGTTTGTATATTGTATCCTTAGTTAATAATATGGTCAATATAATGCTATGTGAGTTAATGTGATATAAAATTACTCAATGTAACACTAATCTTATCCAAAATTAATTGCCTTCCTCCTAAATCTTTGTTCATGTCATGATGTCTTTAAGGCCTATTTGGTACCAAAAATGCAAACATAGAAGTTATTTGAGGACTGAATTCTATATATTTTCCTCTGACTCAAGCGCGGTTTTAAGATCACAGAACATAAAGATTGTGTTTGGTTGATTTGGAGGAAAAAAAATATTTTGAACTTAGAGAGAAAAGAGATAGAGAGGATAGGAGAGGAGAGGAGAGGAGGAAGGGATATGATTTGTTTTGTTTAATTTACTTGAATTTTGTCCAAAGAACAACTATGTTAAAGTGTGAAAACCAAACATAACAAGTGTTTTTTCTTGCATTCTCTTTCACTCTTCTTTACTTGAGAACAACATGAACAAATTAAAATTTGCATAAGTTTTGATGTTGGAGGTTTTTTTATATTTATTTGTACAATGAAAATTTTGTGTATACTATTAAGAATTAGCGAATGATGCCTCTTGCATTACAGGATTGGGTGATTTGGGTCACAGTATATTGGCATTGTGTATCTGAGCTTGTGTTTACAAAAAAAAAGTGGAAAGAGATACCGAGTCTGACAGTCTTATCCTGTGAACTTACCTGATGTTTAAAAGGTCACCAATTAGGAACCCGAAGACTAGAGGCTTCAGGGTACAACATGTAGTCCAAACATGTCTGCTGATTGTTTTCGGTATCTGGATAGTATATGAGCTTAAGCTCCTCCTTGTCAATGTTAAGAGTAGAAAGACTGGTCTAATCTCTTTTGATGTTTCGGAGAATAAGCCAAAGTACATGCCTAATAAGCAATCAAAGCTGACCAGAAAAATCCTTATTCGAGTTGAAACTGTAGTTGCCAGTTTTCAAAGTGATAAGGATGAAGAGAAAGAAAGGAGCTATGAGAAAAATAAGGACGAGAAGTGGGATGATGGAGAAACGGAGAAAGCAGAAATGAAGATGGAAATGTTGAATTATGATATTGGTGAAGAGGCTGAGACAGCGAATCACAAGAATGGAATCTATACAGCAGAGGATATAAAACAACAGCCAGAATTGTCATTTGCAAGAGGAAGGGATGAATTCGAGTCTTTTGAGTATTCAGAATCAGCTGTTGACCAAGATGGAAAAGATGATACCTTCGAGCTGGAAGTCTGGGAAGAAACCAACAGAATAAAAAACATTCCTCAAGAGGAAGCTGATCAGTGATAGAATGGAAGTAATTTGGTAATTACGACATTCTGCCTTCCTTTGTTCCTGATTTGCTAATATATTCGTGCTTGTTATCCAATAGGATTCAGTCTCATTAGAAACTATGGAGTTTTAATAGTTCAGGAAAGTGAATGACTAATTAAGTATATAGCATATCCTAAAGATTTCTAATAAAATGTATATACAGTACATCATATATATATTAAGTCATTCAGTAGAAACTCCTACTGACTATATGTCTATGAAATCTGTGTTTCACACTTGTTACAATAATCATTTCGACAACTGAAAATGGAAAGAAATCATGGTACCATTTGACTGTCGATTACTGTTTTTAAGTTTACGTTTTCTCCTTTTATGTGATTGGTGTTTGTAGATTATGATCTTTATGCTTTTTTCTGATCTTGATATGTTACTCTATAATTGTAGTTTCTACTGATAAAATTTCATTCATTCTTGAACTGTTTTGCTTGTAGTCTGCAAGCTTCTTGTTGTTTTGCAATTAACAGGACTAACTGTAACAGTCATCTTGGTGGTCATTCTTAAGAATCTTAACGTAAGGGTCATTTCTCAAGTCTTAAAAGCATTTTGGTTTGTTTCAGTTGTTTGTTCTATCTTCAATATAATACGCACTGATTCTTAGCCTCCTAATTTGATGGTCTATGCTGCTGTGCATGATTATCTATATCGTCAAGCACAAAAGCCAGTGATCTCACCTTCAGCATTCAGAGAAATTATAAAGTTTTTCTTCCTTCTCATATTTTGGCATATAATTTCCCTACAAGGAAGCCATGCATATTATTAGGTGAAGAAACAGAACACTTAAGCTGCTGTCATTCAGGATAGATGCTTGAGAAACAGCTAATAGCTAATCGACTGCCATAGCCTATCAAAAAGTCGCGCACACAACTGCATTTTGATATTAGTAGCTGTCCAGTATAAAACATCTTTACATTATGATTTAAAGCGAGGAATCTGGATAAGTATTCAATCCATTTAACCAAATATCAAAAATTACAATTGTGACTAGACCAACTTCCTTGTTAGATTCAGTAAACTGTCTGGATCAGTCTGGTAGTCAACCGAATATGTCTAGGCTGTCATATTCATGTAAATAACCAAATTTCCTAGTGACCCAAAATGCAAGTACTGCCATTGCAATATCTTATTCATGTTTTCTCGAATCAATTGAGGGAAATGCCAAAATGCTAACTTTCCTATCTTTTTGTTAGCTACTTTTATACATCAGTAAAAGACATCAGTAAGAGCTACTATAATGAATTCTTCAGGGTGCTCTCTTTATGATCTAAGTTACACTCTTATACTTTGTTGCCATATGCATAGAACCTAGTACGGCACGTGTTGACAGACACACAATAGCATAGCATACATTGCACACATGCATATTTCAGCACTAGTTTGGCATTCTCTCAAACACACACATAAGGAATGTCTGATTTAACGAAGCTGTAAGTGGATATTGAAGTTCAAAGGTCAGATCAATGGTCATAGTTGGCTCAATAGTCTGCTCTACCATTTTTCACGTTGGGATGTTTTAATCTATCATTACCAGGACCACCGGCTGTCGGATGATCAGAATTGCACATAATATTTTTTTTATCATAAGTTCATCCGCGGAAGGACCACAACTTGACCATTAACAATCACAATACAGTTACAAATAACAGCTTAACAACATATAAATACCCTATATTCAATGAAAAACCCAACTTACCTAACATTTAAAGTCAAGTTTAGAATCAATACACATAAATTAAAGATAAGGTTAGTATAACTTAAGGTGGAAGACTACACAAGAAAAGAATCAAGTGGGAGTAACGCAACTCTTCCATTCCAATTCAAGCATACACCTATTTCCTATTTCCTATATCCTATGTCCCCTATACAACCAAATCTCAAATATAGATTGCACTTCGCCATCCCCCTTATATCGCCTCGTGTTTTACCAATGCCAAATTATTTTACCCCGGTTTTAAACTACCGCAACCCTCCTCCTTTACCCAAACTCGCAATACATAGGTTGATTTAGACTTAATCAAGGGCAATGTATAGAACTGTTATAAAAATTTCCGACAACCGAAAACAAAAACACCCTTTAAAAACCCCAAAAGAGGAATTGAAGGGTTTGATTGGAAGATTAGATTAGTTGGTCCCGCGCTTTTCTTAGACTTCACTTGAACTTAACATCCTAATTTACTTTTCTCACAAAAAACATAAACAAAACCTTCGAGTTTTCTCTTCTATAAATGAGGAAATTCAAACGTTTATGCTTCCCACGTCGATTCCAGAACTCAAGAATCAAACATCAACTGGTTTAATTTTACTCTTATTTGGTCAAATACTTAATATTTATACATATTTAATAATTTTTCTGATTTTAATTTGTTTAATTTATTATTTGAATTTTGTAGGAATTCGAAGAGAATATGGAAAACCCACAAAGGAGCAACAGTTGTAACAGCAATGATGTTGTTGATGAGGTTATTCATTTCATCATTTGTTTTATTTTATTATTTTATATGTTTAGGTTTCCTTTATTTTTCAGTGTATGCTTTTTGTTGGCATTGATTTAGCAATGGCTTAATCTGGACAAGAATAATTTGTTTTATACTTGTTTGATCATCACTAGAATCATTCCCTTTGTTCTGTAGATTGGTTTACATTTTGTATTTTTCAATTTTTTCACGAGGCTTAAGAAAAGTGGATTTAGTAATTTATACTCCTTACTATACTAATTTGGGACAAAAAATATGGAGTATTGTATTAATTATCTTAGTCTTCTTGGATTGTTGTGTATTTTGCTCGTTATTGTTTATGTCACTTCTTTTTCCAAGGAAAGATTTAAAATAGGGACACCCAAAAAAGAAAACAAGAACTATATTATGAAATGGAGGGAGGATTATTTTTGCTCATTTCCGTCGTTAGTTTAATGAAACAGCTTGACCAACTGTTGCATTTATGTAATAGTACTCATTTATAACCATATCAACTCTTCATCAAATATACTTCTGCTTCCTTCATTTATCTTTATAGCTTTTCAGCTCCATCTGCTATAATAAGCTATTGTTTAGTAACTGTTTTGGCTGAATTTTTGCTATTTTTACAAGTAATTCTCCTATGCATTTTTCCTTGATTCATTTTGATTTCATACTTCGTCAGTGTTGATAGATATGGTATATATCTGGCTTTTTTGGAGCAACTGCTGTTAATAAGGATTATTAGTGATCACTGATCAGGCTATTTACTAGTCATCTGTGCATACTAAAACATTACTATATTTGAAGAAAGTAAAGAAGAAAACGTGGCGCAATCAGAATGACAATCACGCCAACTATACAGTTTGTGCTTATGCTGTATGCAGAGCTCACATACCTCACAAAATTTGTTTCTGCTGTTAAACCATGACATACTGCTGCTGTGGATTAGTTATTAGATTTCTTCATACTATTTTTTTTGGGAGAAACATCCTTGTATATTTATACGAGGAGTCATATCATGCATAAGTTCATTTGATGGAATCAGTATCTGATTTTGTTGCACAGACTCTTTTATTTCTCTCAGATTCTAGGAATATTTTTCTGTCTTCACAGTCTCACTTCAATTTCATTATTTTTACAATCGTTTGCAATTTAATGGTAATAAGATGTCATTTAAAATATTCAATTCATCAGAATTCTTAATGTGGCTTTGTTGCAGCAACAATACTACATTGGCTTAAGTGCTTAACAGACCTTATTCACAGGTTCTGGAGGTGTTTCCGTTGAATTATTTTTTCTAATTCTGTGGACGGAATGCTAAATAATTATATATAGAAAAGCTATCTCATTTCCAACTCAAAATCCCTACTACATAAAAGTTTTGCCTGAAAGTTTGTTTGTTTGATCAAGTAAAGAAAATAGCAAATGCTAAATGATTATAGAAATAATTTTGAACTGTGTCTGATAGACTTTTGCATCTCGTTACAGAAAAGGTTAGTGAATATGGGCGGTACAAGCAGTACTTTTGCTGAAAAAGTCATACTGAGCCATGATTTCACCCAAAGCCTCAACTCATGGTGCCCTAATGGTTGTGAAGCATCTATAGTGCTACCTGAGTCAGGATATACTGAAGGAACATCAGAAAGTTATGCTTTGGTTACAAATAGGAAAGAGTGCTGGCAGGGATTGGAGCAAGATATAACAAGTAGAGTTTCTCTAGATACAACATATAGAGTTTCTGCTTGTGTTGGAGTGTCTGGAAGTCGTGAGTTGTCTACTGTTCAAGCCACACTGAAGCTAGAGTATAACAAATCGGACACCAAATATTTATTCATTGAAAAGTGAGTTTTTCCTCACCCCTCTATTTCACTCTTTTTATTCCCTGGGAAAATCTGATTTATATGTTGGTGACTGGCACAGGATTCCAGTATCAAAGGGGAAATGGGAAAAGTTGGAAGGGACTTTTCAGCTCTCATCAATGCCTGATCGTGTTGTGTTCTATCTGGAAGGGCCTCATCCTGGTGAAGACCTGCTCATCAAATCCGTGGTCATTTCTTGTTCCAGCCCCACGGTATGTGATTTCATTATGGCATTTACGGTGTGGTTGGATTGAAGGAAATGGAGGGAAAAGAAGGGAAGGGAAGGGAAGGGAAGGGAAATGGAGAGATGGAGTATCTTTCATTTGGATAGAAAATGAGGAAGGAAGGGAATTGGAGGGGAGAGAAATGGAGGGATTAAATTGTAGGAAATTAATCCTTCCAATAGAGGAGAGATTTGGAAGGAAAACTTACCATTCTTCCCTCCCCTCCCTTTCCCTCCCCTCCTCTTCTCCTCCTCCCCTTCTTTTCCCTCCTCTTTCTTTATCCAAACACACTGTTACACTTTATTTGGATAGAAGGAAATGGAAGGAAAATAAGGGAAGAGAAAGGAAGGGGGACAAACTCTCTTGTTTGGGTAAAGGATTGGGGGAAGGAAGAGAAAGGAGAGGGAGGGATCCATTTTCCCTCTCTCTTTAACAAGTTTAATCCCTCCAAATTTGGAGGGAAAATGGAGCTCATCACCTCCCCCTCCCTTTCTTTTCCCTTCCCTTCCTCTTCTCTCACTCCCCTTCCTTATTTTTACTATCCAAACAAAGAGTTAATTTTTATCTTCTATTTTGGTAAGTAATTAAGCGATATATTAACTAACAAAAAATATGTACAAGATTCACATTAAAATGTCAAAACTACAAAACAAACAATATACATAACAGCCATAAATAAGAATTCTTGATCTCAGCAGTCATTCATGATCAGAAGGAATTATATTGTGACATATAGTTATAATTGATAAAGATCATGTTTTATAGCCATTGACTAATTTATTCAATCAAAAGCGAAGTGGAACAGTTTAAAATCATAAGCTGATTTTTTTAACTTATGGGACATTAGCATAATAACAGATCTAGTGAATGATGGTTCATTTAATTATCAGTTGTTAACCTTATGATAAGGGCAATAAATAAATGGAAGACTACGTGGTCCTCTAAATCTAATTTGTGAATGATCTTGATAATATAGTTATGTGTTTATACTTTAGTTCCAATAAACTTATCATGTCTATTAGTTATTATTGTACACTAATTGTAAACTAATTGTGCCATATCAAACTTTGTAATAACTCAGTGATATAATCTTTAGGCCTATAAACTACTGCTCTTAATGCTTTTTGGCTATTATATTTGTACTCTTTATTAACTTTGTGAAGTAAACTGAGTTCCCTCGTTTTTTTCATCAATATGAATCTTTAGTCTTTTGAACAGTGATGCTCACAAGAACTTTGAATAGAAGTCTTTGAGATGTCTAAGCATGATAATTGTGTGCACATTACATACCTTTTCATTTCCCCCTTTAAATTTCTTACTGTTCTTTAAAGGTAAATTCTAACTTTAGGATTTTGGGAATAAAATTAATTGGTGCAACTGATATTTGATAACAGAAATATTAAGCTACTTCTGATAAACATTGTTGTTTTTCTGTGGCAGAAGATGAACGGAAATATGGGTGACACAATGACTGAACTTCCTGAAAACATTATACGGAATCACAACTTTTCTCAAGGCTTGGATTGGTGGCACCCCAATTCTTGTGATGCATCTGTAGTGTCACCTGAGTCTGGTAATACTGAAGGAATGTCAACAAAATTGAGTGGTGGCTATGCAAGAGTTATAAATAGGAAAGAGTGCTGGCATGGATTGGAACAAGATATAACGAGCCTTGTCGCTCCAGGATGTACATATAAAATTTCTGCACAAGTTAGTTTGTCGGGAACTCAATCTTCTAACATTCAAGCCACGCTAAAACTAGAGTACAAAGAATCTGACACCAAGTATTTAAAAATTGAAAGGTAATCATTAGTATTCTACTCAAAATTTATATTCATTTAAATTTTCTAATTTGTACATTTATCTGGTGTAGGATTTCGGCATCAAATGAGAAATGGGAAACTCTGCAAGGAACTTTCGTTCTTGAAACAGCTCCTAATCGAGTTGTGATTTATCTTGAAGGACCTAATTCTGGCATAGACTTGCTTGTAAAATCAGTAACAATTTCCTGTTTGAGCCCCATGGTATGTAATTGTACTTTCATTCTCAATACTGGTTTGTACTGATGTGGATGATTATGTCAAGTTAGTTTCTTATTATGCTGTAATTGCTTTACGTTATGCTTGCTGGCATGTATTTCCATTTTTATGCTATAAAATTTGAGATTTCGATAATAAATTTAATTTTTATGTTTTGAATATTTGACAGAATGTGAGCAGATGTGGGGATGATGAAGATGAGGATATAATTCTAAATCCTACATTTGAAGATGGACTCAATAACTGGTCAGGAAGGGGATGCAAAATTGTGTTACACGACTCTATGGCAGATGGAAAGATTAAACCACAGTCTGGCAAGGTTTTTGCTGCAGCAACAGAACGAACACAATTTTGGAACGGAATTCAACAAGATATTACACCTAGAGTCAAGAGAAAGTTAGCTTATGAGGTTACTGCTGTTGTTCGGATTTATGGTAACAACGTTTCTAGCGCTGATGTCCGAGCTACGCTCTGGATTCAGACACCAGGTAAACGTGAGCAGTACGTTGGCATCTCAAAGTAAGTTCCTTTTACTTGTACATTTTTTATACTTTCTGTGCATTCTACCTATCATTTATAAATGTTACTACTTACTATCATTTAGTTTACTATAAAAGTATAAAGATACCCAAGCTTGGAGCAGTAGTATATTTTCATCATGTTATGCTAGTAATCTTGATGTTATGATCGTATTCAAATGCAGTGATTTTTTACTCATTTACTTAGCTTGAAGAATTTGCTGTTTATAGTGTGCAGGCAACAGACAAAGATTGGGCTCAGCTACAAGGAAAATTTCTTATCAATGGCTCTCCATCAAGTGTTGTCGTCTATTTGGAAGGACCGCCTCCTGGTACTGACATCCTCCTTAACAGTTTTATCGTAAAACATGCACCCAAAACTCCTCCATCTCTTCCACCAATTATTCAGGTCAGTACTGTTTTAAAATATGCACCCAAAACTCTTTTACTTAATACTTGTGAGTTGGAGTATTGAACTTAGATTTTTTGGAGTAATTTACTTCATTGCTGAAGCATTTTGTGACAATTTTTTCAACAGAATGCTTCTTTTGGAGTGAACATTATCCAAAACAGCGAACTTAGTGATGGTACCAATGGCTGGTTTCCTCTAGGCAATTGCACATTAAGTGTGCGAAGTGGTTCACCGCATATTCTTCCTCCAATGGCTGCTGATTCTCTAGGACCACATGAGCCACTAAGTGGTCGTTACATACTTGTGACTAATCGCACACAAAACTGGATGGGTCCTGCTCAGATGATAACTGAAAAGCTGGAGCTTTTTCTCACATATCAGGTTTCTGCTTGGGTTAAGATTGGATCTACTGCTTCTGGACCACAAAATGTCAACATTGCACTGAGTGTGGATGGTCAGTGGGTCAACGGGGGCCAAGTTGAAATCGGTGATGACAGATGGCATGAAATTGGTGGTTCTTTTAGGATTGAGAAGCAACCATCAAAGGTCATGGTTTATATTCAGGGCCCTGTGTCTGGAGTTGACTTGATGCTTGGAAGCCTTCAGATTTTCGCTGTTGATCGACAAGCTAGATTCAAACAATTGAGAAGGCAAACTGATAAGGTACCTCCCAATGATTTATGTCTTTTGAAATCCAACATATAAAATCAACTTTCGCCTGATGACTCTTAAGGAATCCATGCTTTTTGTAAATGAACTAAGGTGGTCAGATATACACGAGTAACATGACTTTCCAATTGGAGATAATGAGATGAATTGACTGTTTTCTACTTCATGATGATTAAGACGCACAGAGAGCATAATGTGCCTATTCCATCTAGTCCATTACTCCAACATCATAAGTTCAAAAGCTAATAATCGTAAAAAAAAAAAAAAATTAAAAAACTAAAATAAAAAATTGACTTGATTAGACGCGGATAAATGCTTAACTATTTCATTGCCTTCTTTTATCTTGACAATGTAATTTTTATATATATATATATATATATATATATATATATATATATACATGTATATATATATACATGTATATATATACATGTATATATATACATGTATATATACATGTATATATATATACATACATATATACATATATACATGTACATGTATATATATACATGTATATATATATACATATACATGTATATATATACATGTATATGTACACATGTATATGTACATATATATATATATATATATATATATATATATATATATATATATATATATAGTATGTTGATTTTAATCTTATATTTCTCAACAAGCAAAAAAAAAAAAAAAAAACTGCTCCAAAGCCTTTAATACCAAACGATTTTTAAGTTTCATTCTGTTCTGTTCTGTTTTTCAGATACGTAAACGTGAAGTAGTCTTGAAATTCTCGGGAGACAGCACATTTGGCAACTTTGTGAAAGTCAGACAAACAAAGAACAGCTTCCCCTTTGGCTCCTGCATCAGCAGGACGAACATAGACAATGAAGACTTTGTGTCCTTCTTCCTGGAAAACTTTAACTGGGCAGTGTTTGGAAATGAACTTAAGTGGTATTGGACTGAAGCACAACAAGGGAATCTCAACTACAAGGATGCTGATGAAATGTTAGATTTATGCCAAAAGAACAACATTGAAGCTCGAGGGCATTGTATCTTCTGGGAAGTAGAGGGAACAGTTCAGTCATGGGTAAAGTCCCTCAGCAAAAACGATCTAATGACAGCTGTCCAAAACCGCCTTACAAGTCTTCTCACTCGCTACAAGGGGAAGTTCCGGCACTATGATGTCAATAATGAGATGTTGCATGGATCATTTTACCAGGATCATCTAGGTAAAGACATTAGAGCCAACATGTTTAAGACAGCAAACAAACTAGACCCATCTGCCCTTTTATTTGTCAATGATTACCATGTAGAAGATGGAAATGATCCAAGGTCAAGCCCCGAGAGATACATTGAGCAAGTGTTAAATTTGCAAGAGCAAGGTGCACCAGTAGGGGGTGTGGGAATTCAAGGACATATTGATAGTCCTGTTGGCTCAATTGTCTGTTCTGCCCTTGATAAGTTGGGCATTCTCGGCCTTCCAATATGGTTCACAGAACTTGATGTATCTTCAATTAACGAGTTTATAAGAGCAGATGATTTGGAAGTCATGCTTCGGGAGGCTTTTGCTCATCCAGCAGTGGAAGGAGTTATGTTATGGGGGTTCTGGGAACTTTTTATGAGCAGGGAGAACTCACACCTTGTGAATGCTGAAGGCGATATCAATGAAGCTGGTAAGAGGTATCTCAAGCTCAAGCGTGAATGGTTGACTCGTGCTCATGGTCATATTGATGATGAAGGACAGTTTAGCTTTACAGGCTTCCATGGGACTTATGAAGTGGATATTGTTTGTTTTGATAAGAAAGTCACCAAAACATTTGTGGTTGACAAGGGTAATTCACCTCTGGTGATTCCTATCAACTTGTGAATCAAGATTGCTGGGATTGTATCAATATCAAGGAAGAATGGCAATATTAAGAACTTAAGGCTTATTATTCATTTGCAAGTTGATTTCTTGTTATTTCAGATGTTTTGTCATTGTTTCCATTATTTTTCAATTCTTATCTCAAAAAAAAAAAAAAAAAAAGTAATAAGGTGTTGCAAGTAATCAAATCAATAAAATAATGTTATTATTGTGGGTGAAATTCAATTATTTTGAGTTGATGCATAAACCCTTCAAATGTCAATTATGATCTCCAACTAGAAATCCGGTAAAACTATTACTAATTCCATTTTTATTTGTTGGTCCAATTATTTGACATTTTGACATGTATAGAGATTTCAATGTAAAAAAAAACTAATATTTTAATGAATTTTTAATAATTCAAAATACAAATCACGTGGGAGTTTGTATATCTTCAGGAGAAATTAAGGTTACTCTCTACGAGAAAGTTGAAATTTAACAACATATTTAAGCAACTTGCATGCTAAAAAGCTACACATACTCCCAATGTATGTGGGAGCCACATACATTATTGTATGGCAGCATTACATTGGTTGTTTTGATGGGGCCCAAAATCCACTTGTTTTTAAATTTCATACAAATTTAAATGAAATTTCCGATTAACCTAAGGTTTGAATTTCAAAATAGTTGTCATTTTCAATGCAGTTAATTTAACATTTAAAAAAAAAAAAAATCATTTTTGCAACTCGATGAACAACATTCAAGAGAAAGGGCGAAATGGGAGATGATGGAAATTGAAAAAAAAAAAAAAGAAACCTTGAATCTGCTGCATTATAGTTACAAAAACTTTAATTTATATCCACCGCAAAGATTATTCGGTTTAATTGAACAAAATAATTGTTGTTTATATGAGATATTAAGAAATTTTGAGTTAAATAAGTTTCCGAATTTTCGATTTGGGGTGTTCAAATAGGATATATTCCAATTAACAATGTAAGCGTGTATATATTATTTGCAGATTATATTGTGTGAATATTTTGCTACTTAATTGACTTATTCTTCCTCTATTAATCGTCTTCAATTTTGAAATGGGCATGTTTGCAGAATATACCCATTTTCAATTGAAGTAGTGAACTCTTCCTATTGATTTCAAATTGATTTGGATTTTTTGTTGGAATACTATAATTGTTAAAAGCACACAAGTAACTGAAGGCATATTGATTAATAAATAATTAGGAGATTTGAAGGCCGACAACAGCAATGGTTGAAAATGGTCTTAGGTCGTCGACAATGGCGGAAAACCCCCAAAATATTCGAACAATGTTGTTTGAAATATTTTTAGTAACACAGGAAACTATATTTGGTAAGCACAAATCTGAAAACAACACAACAATTCATAATATAATTTTTAGTAACATAGAAAAATATATTTGGTAAGCACATATCAATTCCGAGTTACGTGATTCCTTAAAAGCGATGTTTCTCCCTTATAATTTTTTTTGTTGTTACTAGAGCTGTCAAAAACCGACCCGAACTGGTGAATTCGAACCGTTTCGAACTGTTCCGAAAAGGAACCGAACCGCTATGAACCTGTTATTTTAAAACCGTAAACCAACCCGACCCGATTTTTTTAAAACCTGAAACTGAACCGATCCAAATGTTTGAGAACCGTTAATGAACCGTACCCGTTATCAAGCCGAACTGATACAACCCGAAACCGAGAACAACCCGAACCGAGTACTTTCGAACCCGATAGCAACCCGACCCATTGTAAACCGAAACCGATTAAACCCGACAAAAACCTGATAAACCCAAATCGTTTACAACCTGTAACTTAAAGCCGAACACTATATTATATTAAAAAAAATCTGAATCAAAAGCTAACTCTAGATTTGTTATTATTATTTGATCCTGAAAATCTTTATACAGAAAAAGGGACTTAATTAAAGCTAAACAACTAATTAATACTCCATATGATCTATTGGAATAACTAATTATAGAATGTTGAGGATATACTAGGATATATACGTTAACGTAACCCGTTTAAAACTGGCAAAACTAGTTGTCAAACCGACTATGTTCAACTCGAGCCAATTATGACCTGAACCGATTACAACCCAACCCGATTAGGACCCGATATGTTTTGACCCAAAACCCGCTTTAAACTGACAAACACTGTTTTTAAACCGGCCGACTTTAACCCGAACCGATTATGACCTAAACCAATTATAACCCGACCCGATTAGAATCCGACCCGAAAAGAAACTGTAATAAAAATAAACCTAACCGAACCGACCCGAAATTATTTAAAACCGATCCGAACTGACACGATAATAATTTCAACCCGTTAAAAACCGATCCGTTGTAAACCGAAAACCGATAAACCGAACCACAAAACCGATTGACACCCCTAGTTGTTACCTTTACAGTGATCTTGTGTAATTATTTTTTTTGGTAATTATAGCTACCAAATGTTACAAAATGGTATTTATAATTTTAAAGTGGCATTGATTTTGTATAATTGTATTTGTTTAGAATAAATTCATGTTTTGAGGAAAAAAGGCCGCCCTATCAAGTCCTTTGAGAATTAGATAATGTGAGAAAGACACAATCAATCAAAATTAATAAGAAATCAAGGTGAAAAAGTAAAGATAATCAAGTAAATAATTATTTTTCTTCATTTGTTCATTAAGCTAGTACATTAATTAGTAACCGATTATATGTTAGAGGAAAATGTAGAATATCTAACTTGCTTTTATGAGAATAGGGAATGTTGATTCATGGAATCAGTTGTAAAGAATATGGATAATTTAGCACAGATGATTTTTTAGCAATTGAAATAATCATTTAGTGTGATAGGTGCTATGGGCCTATATGCACTCAAACAATTAAAGAGCGTTTACTTGTCAAATGAACTTTCTATGTTATGGAGTATTAAATTGTAATAAATGTATCATTTCTTCTCAAATTCTTACTAGACTAGCATCACGATATGATAAATTCCTTTGAAAAAGTAATCATTGGTTTGTATTTCATGCTATATAAAAAATTTAACTTAAGAGTCTTCATTTGTATATACTATATAGCCCTTATTGATATGCGACACATCTTTTGAATAATAGTAAAAGATGGTATAGTTTATCAGTACTATAATCTATTTCCCTTGGAAATAGTTTTTAACTTGAACCCTTATTAGTCAACTTAGATCGATATTGTAAGCTTATTCTGAGCTCATAAAGCAAAGTAGGTCATAATTTTATTGTTTTCTTACAGTAGTTGTTATTATGATGATTTTCATTGTTGTTGTGATGATTTTTCTTCTTCTTCATCTTCTTCTTCATCATCTTATTATTATTATTATTATTATTATTATTATTATTATTATTATTATTATTATTATTATTATTATTATTATTATTTTTAATATTATTGTTATTATTATTAGTATCAAACCCTTGAATAAGCAGCGCACAGTGTTGAAACAGAGAATAAAGGAACACCTAGGCGGTAGCACAATACACATTGATGAGTCCTTGCGTTCATCGTCTGACCCAACCCTAAAATAGGAACCGCCCGAAGCCAAGCAGAGGGGTGATCTAGGAGTTAAGGGTGGAGGCGTTGCATTTCACAAGCGGCGATGTAGCCCAAGATGTTGACCTAGGAGTTTGGGGTCAAGTGCCACACGCCTAGGCCATACCCTTGAAGGATAGCCTTTATTGCGTCGTGTAGAGGGAAGCGAAGACCAACCAAGAAAGCCACCTCATAGCAGTCAAAATAATTGTTGGCATTTTTCTGGTCATCTTTTCAGGCAATGGTGCCTAGTTCAGGCAGCACCCGGATGTCATATCCCTCACCAAGAGGGCGCTTTATTTTGAAGTCATCCAGACCCTTCTCCACATTCGCCCTGTCCTTGGCAGATACATGGATTTTAAAAGGGCCCGCCTCCTTGCTCCATTTTTTACACTCCTTTACCTCGCTATTTTCTAGCGGCGATAGAGAGTCATCGCTGCTCTCCACAGAGTTGGACCTAGAGGTAACCTCACCCCCGCCTCTCCTGGCGGCGGCTTCCTCTTCATTTACGGAGCAAGAAATAGAGGCGGCCTCCTCACCGTCTTCTTATTTTGACTCATTGAGAATCCCATCAGTTGGGGTCGAGGGTGCACCCGAAGGAGATCCTCCCTCCTCTTCAGTCAGGGTCAACACCTCAGTTGTTTCCTTCTCAGGCGGCACACCTTTTGTGCCTTCTTCTTTATACTCCGGATTTGGGGTCGTCCACATTGTCTGAGCCATAGTGTCCTGCACAGACACAGAGACAGTCAGATTCGGGGAAGTATAAGGATGATCCAAACCCCTGAAAACGACACCCCCAGTCCTAGACTCAGCCATGCCAGGAGACCGACTGACTACTGACCTAGGTCGTGCCGTGTGTGTTGATGGTGAATCCATTTATTAAATGTTATATACACAAATGGAAAAAATAGACAAAAGAGCTGAGAGGGGGAGATATGGTACCTTAAAATATTTGTTTCTAGAAATATGTCAAGCGCTGACCGGTTGTAAGGCCTATCAGGCGGGCAGAAGATCAAGCAGATGTTTGTGAATGGTGAATGACACAAACGGTTGTCAGACTCTCTCTCTCTAGAAATTTCATTGACTGTCTCTCTCTACACTTTTTGGAAACGTCCAAAAAGGGGGTGGGGGAACCCTATTTATAGAGGGATAAATTCAGGGGCATCCTAGTAATTTCCCCACAAGGTGAACAGTTAAAACTGATTCAAAATTGATTGAGTGACAAGTGTCACAGATGCCACGTGGCACGCCACGTCACACATGTGAGGGGCAAATGATTTGGGTAAAATACCCAGGCCTCGTGGCCCTATTAGGAGATAACACGTGTCACCCTAAGAGAGGTTCAAAGTTGACCTACCCTCATTCGACACGTGGCACTCCCAATAACTTGGAAAAATGACGGCCTTCAGGTCCCGAAATCCTAAGAAAGCCGCAAAGCGGTGCAACCCATTAATCCTAAGTTTTTGTGACCAAGTCCAGGGCAAAAATCCCAAGGACCCTATAAATAGGGAGATTTTCCCATTTTGGGGGCACACTCATTTATTAGAAACACTCATTTCTCTCACATTAGAGAAACCACCTGATTTCGGAATCCAAGAAGATATCGCTTCTTTTCACATTCTCCGTACACATTCTAACTTGATCGTCGGAGGTGGAACTCCCACCACTCAGAGTCTCCGTTGTTTTGCAAGTACAGGTGTCGGAATCCAGTCTTGGTGACGTAACCTAACTCTCCAGATTGACACAGAAAACCCCGAAACAAACACAATGTATCATATTTTTTTATACATTTTTCTCTATTCTTTATTGATAAATATATGTTTACAATTTTCAATTGATGGTACAATATGCTTGGAAATGGTCGAGCTTAATCAAAACTCATGTTTGGGGATCATAAAAATTGGTAGGAGTTCATTTTTCAAATCTCACCTTAAATTATCTCAAGATTCTACCTCTGATATTTCTATTAACCTCAAGAAAAATCTCTACCTCTTAAGAATTGATTCTTCATTAAATTTACCTTCACTTTCATGTTTAGTAGCTGTTGTTGAGCAAGTATGAGCCATGAAAGTGTTTTTTGGAAAAAAAAAATTAGAAACATTCAAGACTACAAGGGCGGCTTAAATTAGAGAAGAGTGGTGGAAATATATCAAAGATTGCTTCTGCACAGTATTTCAGTAAACAATTTGCTTTGTAAATTAAATATAATCTTGTTAGGAATGAAATGTAATCAATTGTTGTTTATTTGTAGTAGGGTAATATATGACACATTTGCCATATATTCAGAACAAGAGGCTTGTGGTTATTTGGAGATTTCTCTGTATGTCATCGAAGAAAGAGTAGGTAGAAATTTTCATAATTTCATAAACGAACTTCAATCAAAGCAAATTGAAAAGCAGTTTGATGATCTATTGTCCACATTGGAAAGCGTCATCAATTGGATTAGTCCAAGAAAGAGACCAAAATTGCAAGTTTGGATTGAGGAGTTCGAAAATGTTTACAAATTACTGAAGGAGTTGTGTCACTTTTTAACCAGCTAATGAGTTTGAAAAGGATAAAATTTTTTCTTCATTGAAAGTTCAGTTTCTTTGATATTCAAGTGTTATTGCTAATCTTATAAATTGTATTTATCTACATATTGAAGACATGTTATTTGCAACACCATAAGTATACTATCTACGTAGGTTTGGTTGTTATTTTTTTTATGTTTTTTTTCTGCTAACAATCAACATAAGACTCAACCAACTTTATTATTTGATCATCTATTTCTTTGGTCGGTCGGTCATCAAATCTATTTCATAAAGTTTCTAGATACTTTGAAAGAGAATTTGATTAAACGCGAAATAAATACTAATGCTTTTATTTCTTTCATATTTAAATATTTTACTTACGAAATATAAACCACTATTGTAGATTAAATTTTTTTACATTTGTTTACAAAGGTTGTCATACGAGTTAATAAAGTGTTTCCTTTCATACCGGGACGCCACTTTATTTTTTTTAAAAAAATTAAAACATGATTAATTATTTAGTATGACAAATATATTACAAAAATCATGGGTAATATAACATCTACTCCATATCGATACACATAATTCAATGTGTCATCGATATGTAGTACTCGTATAATATATATTTATGTAGTTTAACGTAATTTGTTAATTTTAAAAATTAAAAAATAATTTTTTTTTTCAATGTTACGTTGTTTGGACCCACATATAATGTTAATCATTGTCTAACTAACTTATATGTATAACTTATTGGATAATAGAGCCAATATTTGTGATATAAATAAAAGGAATAATACATTTTCACTCACTTAGAGCTCATTGGCAAGCTGATGGAGGATGAGCAAGCAGCTCATATGCTACTAAGCTCACTCCACTCGGGCTATGTTGAAAATTAGCTTGGCAAGAAAATCAAAGCCTTTTGATCGGATCGAGGTGGTGAATACTTGACCCATGAATTCAATGACCATCGGAATGAACACGGTATACTTTCAGAACTGACACCTCCAGGAACTCCGCAATGGAATGGAGTATCCGAAAGGAGAACTCGAACCTTGTTAGACATGATACGATTAACAATGGGTGTTAGCGATCTTCCTATCTCTTTCTGGGGACACACACTTCTAACCGCGGCACTAACACTGAACTGCGCTCCGTCAAAAGCCGTAGAAAAGACTCTATATGAATTATGGACGAAAAAACCTCCAAAGTTGTCTTTTCTCAAGATTTGGGGTTGCGAAGCATATGTCAAAAGGTTAATTTCTAACAAACTTCACCCTAAATCAGACAAGTGATTCTTTTTCGGATATCCAAAAGAAACCAAGGGGTATTACTTCTACAACAAATCCGAGAACAAAGTGTTTGTTGCTCGTGATGGTGTCTTTTTGGAGAAGGAACATCTTTCCAAAATGACAAGTGGGAGGAAAATCAAACTCAACAAAGTTTGAGAGGACGAGCAACAAGGTCAAACTGACAATCAAATATCTCCAGAAGCAACTGTTGGTATTGGTTACAATTAAACCAACAATGTGCAAAGTCAAAATGACAATGCAAATGCTTAGTCCATTACCCTACGTAGGTCGCAACGGCCAAGATCTCAACCAGATAGATGTCCCGGTGTTGTATTGACCGAGGATCAAGACATCCTAATAGTGGATGGAGATGAGCTAGAGACATACAAGCAAGCTATGACGAGCCCCGACTTTGCAAAATGGCGAGAGGCCATGCATGAAATCCGAGATGGACTCCATGTTTGAAAATCAAGTATGGAATTTGGTTGATTTACCCGAAAGTTACACACCTATCGGATGTAAATGGATTTTCAAATTGAAAACCGACAAAGATGGAAATGTATTCATTTACAAAGCTAGACTGGTAGCAAAAGGTTACAGGCAAATTCACGGTGTTAAATATGATGAAACCTTTTCTCTAGTTGCAATGCTTAGGTCCGTCTAGATTATCCTAGCGATTGCTACATATTACGATCACGAAATATGGCAAATGGACGTCAAAACCGCCTTCCTAAATGGAATTTCGGATGAAACTGTGTACATGATTGTAGGCGTCGTTCGAAGTGCGTCTACGTTAAAGCATGTTGTGAATATGCTTGGCACTCATAGGAAGTGGGAATTGACATATACGATTAGGGACACGATTAGGGACAAGGAAAGTAGGGAGCCGCCAACAAGTTTTTAAGGAACTTGTAAACCGTTCATGGATCATAAAAGGCAACCACGAAAAGGGACAACGAAAGGCAACGACGATTGATCCGTGAAGGTTACACCCCATTCATAATCCAAGATTACTAACTCCATATGGTTCGAAACCACCAAAGGAGGATCGGAGATGATGGTACAAAGTGAGTCATGGAGTCACATTCGCCCGTATTGGCCTTTACTCGATTCTTATTGTGAAAAGTAATCATGTGACCTCAAAGGCATACAAACAAAGATTCAATTTGCTCCAAACTATTATTAAGCTAAATTGGTTGAATATTAATGCAACATCTAATTCTAAAATAGTAGTGATCACTTGATTAAACAACAAGATTAAAAAGGAACCTAAATCGGTTGTCCAAATTATCTTATTAGGCGTGATTTTCAATTACATATTCTCTTTAACATGCAATGTGGTGATCATAATAACAATAGAATAAACATTAAGATTGGAAGCAATTTAACAATAATAACGTTAGTCAAATCAAATCATAACCCTAATCATGATATTAGCAATAAGAATAAAATAAGAGTAATTAAGTGATTAATTACTCACTTTTCACGTTTCCTTGAATTGCTAAATCATGAATAAACTGTTAGTAACTTCAATGAAAATAAATCAAATGGAAATTAAAGTAAATAAAAAGTAGAGTTGATTTGGTCCAAACCCTCAGTTAATTATACCTTTCATGCCTTGGTTTAAGTATAGAACTTCGGGTTAAGTATGGACTTCTTGGAGTGCTTAGGGGAAGAATGGTGTAATTAGAAATATAGGTTTAAGGCTTAGAATATGAGAGAGAGAGAGAGAAGAGAATGATTTTTGGTGTAAAAGAGAGGAAGAGAGAATGATTTGGTGATCAAGTTTGTTGATGATTGAAAAAAGGGAGATATGACCTCTATTTATAGGGAAAAAAGAGGGTCGAAGAATCAAGAAAAGATCGAGTTCGAATCGGAATAAAACTCTTGCGATAGACAGCAGTTTTTGCGGTTTTTGTTTTTATCATATCTTTTGATCTAGAAATTGGAATAAGATAAATAAGATATAGTTGGAAATATCTTGAAGTCTACTTTCTAACCCAATTAGATTCAGATTAAAATATTTTGTAAAATAAAAGATATAGCCGAAATAGTGAGACGGTGTCAGTTTTGGATAGAGTTTCGTATTTCTTTTATATCTTTTTCGTTATAGCTCGGAATTAATATTATAATATATCATTGGAAAGATAATTTCAAGAGCTATCCAAACATATAAGATTTAGATAAAAACAATGAAGCACGAAAATAATATCTGACTATCTTTGAACGTCTTTCAATTCGAATAGAATTAGGACTTTCAAAAAGAAAAGTTTTATTCAATTTCAAACTCTTTTATCTTATCTTTTCAAAAAGGATAATTAAGATATTTTAGAAACTTATAGAAGTTTCTAATTAATCCTCATTGTATTAGGAGTGGGATTTAAGCCTTTGGACCCTCCACATGATCATTGGGTCGTAGGTAAGGTGGGCTTAGGTTCGATTTAGACTCAGTTTAGTATTTTGGCCATAACATATTCGTTATAACTCGGATTTGGGCTTATAATATATCGTTGGAAAGATCTTTACTAGCCCCATCCAAATATTAAATCATTGGACTCATATTATGGACCAAAATAACCTGGTCTAAACGTTTTATAAAAAGAACACGAAATGAATGATTTTAATGGACATGAAATGAATTATTTTGGGTTTAAAGGCACGAAAAGGGAAAAATAAGTTATGGTTTGGTGAAATGGGTTAGGAATTGGATTGGTTTATGATATGCATTGGGAATGAACATGGATTTAAGCACTCCAAAGATTACATACTCAACCCGACTAATAATGGCGGTGAAAGGTTGTTCATCATCGGGTTTGGTTTTGGGGAGACATTTTTAGGTGCGTACAATGATACATCGTCAAGGTTTTGTCAACCAAAACAATGATGGGAAGGTATGCAAGCTTAAAAAGTCCATTTATGGTTTAAAGCAAGCAAACAGAAGTTGGAATATAATCCACGAGTCGATGAAGCCATCAATAAGTTTGGTTTATCAATAATCCAAATGAGTTTTGTGTTTACAAGAAGGTCAGTGGGAGTGACATCGCTTTCCTAGTCTTATATATTGATGACATACGGCTCATTGGAAACATCATTCCGATCCTAGAGTCTATAAAGGCCTGGCTTGGAAATTGTTTTTCAATGAAAGACTTAGGAGACACCCAAATACATATTAGGCATCAAGAACTACAGGGATAGATCTAAGAGGATGATTGAATTGAGCCAAAGTACTTACAAGCTTTCTGTGTTATGAGAATTTTTCGATTTTTCGCAGTATTCTTTCGATTCTAGTTGTGAAAGATATTTCCAAAATTTCTTACGTGTAAAAATCCTATGTTTTTGACGCAATACGGATAGTCTATCCAATGCGGACCTTTTTATGCATATGCCACAATGTTAATCAAAATTACGCACATGAATATTTAGAACTTTTCGAGTCTCATCCATTCATTCTAAATTATTGCCAAAATAAATTTTAGGAATTAAAATAGAAATCCTCCTCAGCAGAGTCGCCAAAAACTGTAGGGAATATTTCAAGCATCCCATACTTGAGCCCCACTATGATCATAAATTCAAGTATGGTGGCGTCCAAAGGGAAAGAAACAAGAGCAAAAGGGTAGCCAACAAGTTTTAGGAATAAACTTGTAAACCGTTCACATGTTGTAGGTTACACCCCTTCACGATCCTAGAGATCGCTAAATCCATAGTGGCCTAGAACCATGACCGAATATTCGGGGATGAAGGTACGAATCCAACCTAAAAGAGATTGAACCCGCACTAAAATAGGCTTCTACTTTATTTTTCTCATATTTATGTGGGATTTTTGACTAACATACAATCATAAGGTTAACCCTAAACCTGTTTAATCTACATTGGTTGATTTTTAATTCACATATAAATCTATTATTGGCGATCACTTGCATTAAAATCATATTAGCCTAAACCAAATTATTAATTATCTTATTAGGCGTGTTTTCAAGTACAAATTCCTTTTAAACCTGCAGAAAAGGGCATAATCAAGTAATAATAATAATATATATCAAGCAACATAATATTATTGACACAACAATCATCATCATAATAATCTCATCAAAGAATAATATTAATAGCAAGATCTTAGGCATGATGTTAACAAGATTAACAACAAATTCTAGCATGTCACTAAACAATAAAGATTAAAGCTTTATCCCTAACATGATATACGAAGTAAGAAATAGGAAGCACCCTAAACATGATACTAGAAAGAAATAAAGAATATCCTAAAACGACACTAGGAATTTATAAAATATAACACTACTAAAAATTAAGGTTTTTGCGACCGCCTCAAACGGTCGCTGAAAATAGCTAAAAATTCTCTGTTGAAAATAATTGCGACCGTCTACAATCGTAACTTGACAGTCGTAATTTACGTGGTCGCAAAAAAACATAATTACGACTGTTTGACGGTCGCAGATTTATTGCGACCGTCTATATTATTTGCGACGACTGGATTTAAAACAGTCGCAAATATTAATATTTGCGACCATTTGAATATCGGTCGCAAATCCGTCAAATAGCGACGGCCTAAAGCGGTCGCTAAAAATTTTTAAAAAATTAAAAATAAATGCAGGTAGTACCGCAGTACTACCTGTACTTCACAAGTTAGGCCCACCGCCACAGTTTCGCACCCAAACCAACCTCGCCCACCACGACTTCCCACCCAAATAACCTCCACCCACCGCCGCTCACAATACACACCTTTCACAACCTCTACCCTCCACCACCGC
This sequence comes from Chenopodium album, assembly GCF_948465745.1. NCBI lineage: Eukaryota > Viridiplantae > Streptophyta > Magnoliopsida > Caryophyllales > Amaranthaceae > Chenopodium > Chenopodium album. Next base: position 29,797,083 of record NC_137858.1, on the reverse strand, counting down.
CCACCCAAAACAACCCTTAAACCTAAAAAAACTTTGCAATTTATCAAAAAAAATTACACCCTAAAAAATAAACCCGCAATCAAACTCAAAATCAACAAAAATACACAATCACCAACATATTTTACGAGAATAACCCACAAAAATTAGGCCCTAAAAAAACCCACTAATATCACAAAAAAAAAACCACAAAATTCACAGAAGTTTGACCCTAAAAAAACCCTACAAAGTTGACGAAAATTCAAAGAAAACCAACGAGAACTTAAAATCAAGGAAAATTGGCTTAAAATAATACAAACTATCAACGGTATGCGTAAAAATAATACGAACTCAACTATTTACTATTAGCGGTACCACCTTGTATACTATATGTGCAAAATAGTACGCAAGTCACCAAAAACGTATTTTGAGTAATATCTCGTCTATATTTATTACTAGTATTTTATTAATTATTTTTTTTCGAAATAAATATTGTATTAATAATTTCCTTTACAATCAAATTAATAATGCATTTAGATAAAAAAAAAATTAATAATGAATGCCCCACCCCATTGTTAGGTTTTTTTTTTAATTGTCAATGTATATTTAAATAATTTATTTCAAAATACATGTAGTGATTATTTCTACTACTAGTCTACTACACAATAGTAAATAGGTATTTTTGATTTAATTAGTTTCAAAAATTGTTTTAAAAATCCAAAAAATTCCATACATTATTTTGGTTGGTGAATGTGGGAAAATTTCAGATATTTTGAAACTAATTATATCAACATAATAATAAGGCATTGAAATACCCTATTTACTATTGTGTGACGTAGAAATTACTATATGTATTATGAAAAAAAAATCCTAACAAAAGGGTGGGGCATTATTAATTTGGATTGTAAAGAAAATTGTTAACATAATACTATATATGTATTTTGAAAAGAAAATAGAAAATTAACATTAAAAACTATAATTAATTGCAAAGATAGACGGAATATTCATCGAAATACATTTTCGAAGATTGGCGTACTATTTTGCTCATATAGTATAAAAGGTGGTACCACTAATAACATATAGTTGAGTATGTATTATTTTGCACACACCGTTGATAGTTGGTATTATTTTAAGCCAATTTTCCTAAAAATCAAACCAAAATTCTATGAAATTCGAACAAAAAAAAGAACAAATTAGAACAAAATCAACAAAAACTCAAAATAAAACCAAAAACAAAGGAATTCGAACAGAAACTTAAACAAAAATTGATAACAAAATAAAACAAACATGGAAATTCGAACGGAATACAATATAAAACCACAAAAATAAAAAATAAACAAAAACAAAATTTTCAGAAAAATAAACATACTTTTCATAATATATCTTCCTTTTAGGTTTATATGGTCAAATTCGACCAAGAAAACTCTAGATCTAGAATTTTTATGGTTGAATTTGACCATAAACACCAAACTTCGTGTGTTGCTTTTAACGGTGGGCTTTGCTTGTGACGGTGGTTGCTCAATTTGTTCATGGAAATTTGTTCATGGTGACTTAAAATCAGTCGCAAATTTCAATTTTTGCGACCATTTTTTAGACGGTCGTAAATAAACGGTCACAATTTGACCGAATTCTAGTAGTGTAAACATGCTTTCTAAAAGAAATAGAGTAATTGAATTACTCACTTTGAAGCCTTGTACCTCTTTCTATCAAAAGAATACACAAGTTAGTAAACTTCAATAAAGTATTAAATTAAACAATTAAGCTAAATAAATTAAATAAGGATTTCGGACCAAACCCTCAGAAATTGTCAACCTTTCACGTCTGAGGTGAAGACAACTTCGAGCTTGGCTAGGTGTGTTAGTGTCTCGTGATGGATGTATTAGGGGTGAGCTAACCGGGTACCCGGTCGAAATTTTAGGATCCGGACTTGGAATTGGTTGGACCCGGGTCCTAAATTTCGGAACCGGAATTAAAATTGGCTCAACTGGATGGAATTGGAACCATCGGGTACTGGTTCCGGTTCCGGGTACCCACTTATGGATATAATTGTTAAAATATAATACAAATTATAATTCTTATTTTAGTTAGGTTCATTTTTAGCATTTAATACATATATTTATATATGCATAAGCTATTTGTATTTATGTTAGGTATTAATTATACTTTTTATTGGATACATTCAACATATTTTTATTATTTAAAATTTATTTAGTTTATCATATTTTGGGTAACTGGGTACCTAACCGGTTCCGGGTCCAAAAAGTTAAGAATTGGAATTGGAATTAGTTATAATCGGGTCCTACCCGAAATTGGAACCACCGGGTCCAATTTTGGTACCGGACCCGCCGGTTCCTAACCGGTTCCGGTTCCAATTCCGGGTACCCGGAATTTTTGCTCACCCCTAGGATGTATGATGCATTTTGAAAAGGCTAAGCTTAGAAATCAAGGGAGAGAAAGAAAAAATAAGCTTTAGCTTAAAGAGAGAAGAGATGATTGGTGATTGTTGGTGATCAAGCTTGTTGATGATTGAAAACAAAGAATAACGACCCTATTTATAGAGAAAAATCATCCAAAAATGATCAGAATAGAGTCGAATTCAACTCGGAGTAAAACTGATTCTGTTGCGACACTTCATCGCGTCGCGACAGACCATCGAAGGCTGACGCGGGTGAATCAGAGCCATCGTGCATCGACAGGTTTGTCGCGCTACGTCATAGTGTATTGCGTCACATCAGGGTGCCTCGTGTTATGTCAGGGAGCATCGTGCTGCGTTGTTTGTAATGTGCTTGAATCCAAGTTAGAGCTTTTTCTGCTCGTTCATTTGCGCTCGATCAAATTGCCTCTTAGTGTACCTGCATCTATATTCTAGGACCATAGGACTTTGCTGATGTTCTTCTTAGGGTTTACCTAAGGCTTGGTGTTATTTAACATTGTGATTTCCTTGACTTGAGGTTGACTCAATGTGTTTGATATGTGTATAGACTCAACTTGATGTGATATGACACGACATGACTTAATGTACATGACTCGTGTGTGCATTGTAATATGTTTTTGCAATTGAAAATGCAAAAAAGCAAAAATTTTTCGTCATTTTTTTAGAGGGCACCGGCTTTCTCCCAAAAAAGAAAGACATGAAAAGAAAGAAGTAAAGTGTTTGAGTGTTTGTGGTGCATGTTGAATGAGCGTAGTCAAATGTATGCGTCGATGTTGTTTCTCATGGTGCAAGGATTGTAGCATCCTAGGCTATCTCAATTGTTGACTTGATGATGAAAGTATTTACGCACCTTAGGCACAGAAGCTAAGTACTTCAAACTTTGTGATGCAATGATGATTGTGATAATGAGTGATTCTGATACGTCAAGGCATGCTTCAACGTTATGTTAAGATTTCATGAAAAATGTTTCCTAAGGGAAGGTTTATTTGGTCATGAATTTTGTGATGTGTGTGAAAGTGACACTAAAGTTAGGCTGCAAAGGCTAAGCGTGTGGAAATATTATTTTTTGAAAAGAGCCAAATGATGGTGACTCTCAGGCTAAATAGGCTAATGATGTAGGGATCAAGCCCCCAAGTCTAGCTCTAAAAGGATAGGGATGAGCATTGGAGATCCCTTAATATGATCATGATATGAGTGTAAATGTGAATGCATTTTATTATGGTCGCACCTCAATGTGAGGTTGCCTACGTATCCGTTAGGAATCAGGCCGAACGTAACTTTAGCCGATCCTTGCACAATTGTGTGTACACAGTACACCTCAAAGAGGTCTCTGAAGGGTTATAACGTGGTTAGGCTATTGGATGAAGAAGAAGGGGATAAAGGTTCAAAAACCCTAAATAAGCCCCATAACCCAAGATGTGCAACCTTGCTTTTGAATCTTTGTATTTGTATGCTTGAGGTTTCTCACTTTTGAACTCTCTTTTATTTATATTTTTGCCCTCTCTCTCTCTCTTTTATTTTTCTTTTTGGCTTTTGCATTTTTTTATTTGATACGTGTGGGCTATCCTGGTCACGCGGTCGATAAGAGACGCAATCTGAGACGTGTTCATGTTAAAGACATGTTCATATCAATGACATTGGAACACTTGCCCTTTTGCACACTTGTATTCCTATTGGATTTTTTTTGAAATTTTGTAACATCACTCAAGCTTTTGTATTTGGAGATTGCATATATTGCACACCATCCCATCCCAAAGTTAGGTAGATATGTGTTGATCGGAACAAAACTCGATAGACAACAATCTTTGCGGTTTTTGTTTTTATCATATCTTTTGATCCAAAAATTGGAATAAGATAAATAAGATGTCGTTGAAAAACTCTTGAAGTATACTTTTTAAACCAATTGGAATCAAATAAAAATATTTTGTAGAATAAAAGATATAACCAAAATAGTGAGACGGTGTCAGTTTTGGATAGAGTTTTGTATTTCAATCATATCTTTTTCGTTATAGCTCGGAATTAATATTATAATATATCATTGGAAAGATAATTTCAAGAGAAATCCAATCATATAAGAATTAGATAAAAAAGTGAGGCACGAAAATAATTTCTGACTATCTTTGAACGTCTTTCAATTCCAATTGAATTACTAGAGGAGTTTTATTCCATTTCAAACTCTTTAATCTTATCTTTTCAAAAAGGATAATTAAGATCTATTAGAAGCTTATAGAAGCTTCCAATTAATCCTAATTGGATTAGGAGTGGGATTAAATCCTTTGGACCCTCCACATGATCATTGGGTCGTAGGTAAGGTGGGCTTAGGTTCGGTTTGGACTCAGTATAGTATTTTAGCCATAACTTATTAATTATAACTCGGATTTGGGCTTATAATATATCGTTGGAAATCTCTTTCCAAGCCCCATCGAACTATCCAATAATTGGACCCATATTATGGACCAAAATAAAATGGTCCAAACGTTTTATAAAAAGGACGCGAAATGAATGATTTTTATGGACACGAAATGAATTATTTAGGGTTTAAAGGCACGAAAAGAGGAAAATAAGTTATATTTTGGTGAAATGGGCTAGGAATTTGATTGGTTTATGAAATTTATTGAATGGAACATGGATTTAAGCACTCTAAAGATTACATACTCAACCCGACCAATAATGGCGGTGAAAGGTTGTTCATCATCAGGTTTGGTTTTGGGGAGACATTTTTAGGTGTCTACAGAAGCCCCCACTTTGACTGAGTTTGTAGAAACGTTAGTTTCGAAAACGATAGTCAAAGTAGTCGATAGGGACGGAGAATGATTTAAGACGTTCTGCGATCCTAAATCACTCTGTATACGCCGATACCTGCAGAAAAATGTTAGTTCTATAGATAAAAGAGTAAAGGGATAGAATGTGTATCTGACACCAGTGTATCGGTGACGAATATGCTCGATGGTATCTGAAACTAGTGTATCAAAGACAAATGAATTTGGTAGTTTTCTATGGTTGAAGAAATCCACCAGATGATGTTGTTGAGATGCTTTCCATGCCTGAGGAAAGCCGACTGATGAGTTTGGTAGCTTTATATGCTTGAAGAAATCTACCGGATGATACTTTCCATGCTTGAGGAAAGTCGACATATGAATTTGGCGGCTTTCTATGCTTGAAGAAATTCACTGGATAATACTTTCCATGCTTGAGGAAAGTCGACAGATGATTTTGGCAGGTTTCTATGCTTGAAGAAATCCACCGGATGACACTTTCCATGCTTGAGGAAAGATTTGTCTGATGATGAGATTGCAAGTCTCCGTATATCAAGAACCTTGCGCCGTGAAATGATGGTGGTTCGATTTTCCCCAAATGTGGGCTGTAGATGGTTCGCTTGTCCCCGAACGTGGGCTGTAGATGGTTCGCTTGTCCCCGAACGTGGGCTGTAGATGGTCCGCTTGTCCCCGAACGTGGGCTGTAGGTGATCCGCTTGTCCCCGGACGTGGGCTGTAGATGGTCCGCTTGTCCCCGGACGTGGGCTATAATTGAGACCTGCAAAATAAAATTTGCCAAGGGACTCGTATAGACTATGATTGACTTGACCAACTGACTTGACCAAGTTTGACTTGACACGACATGAAATGACATGTGTATGTCTTGTGAGTGTGTATAGTTTGAGTGTGTGTGTGTGTGTATATGTATGATTCGAGTGTGTGTGCAGATACAAGAAAACAAAGATGCAAAAGCAAAAATTTTCCGTCATTTTTGTCATGAGTGGAGGGTACCGACTTTCTCCCGAAAAAGAAAGACATGAAAAAAGTTTTATTTTCGAACTTCCCTCGATGAGAAAATTTTGAAAAAGTTTTTGAATTTCCCCAAAAGAAAAGTTATGTAAAAAGGGAAAAAGTTTTGAACTTCTTCGTTGAGCAAGACGAAATGAATCGCATGAATTTTCTTCTTGTCAGATTGAACTGCTCGTCTTGAGTATAATGTATGCATGATGTATGTTCTTAGGCCAGAAGGCTACGAATAATTACATTATGTGACACGATAGATGACTGAACTTAGGTCATGGAGCTTAGCATCATATATGGTGTAAAAAATGATCTTTAACGTTACTTAGGTCTGGAAGCTAATCATGTATATAGATGAAGTGATCGATGAGTATCAAATAATGAATGTTACTTAGGTCAAGAAGCTAAGCACGATATGCGATGTATGAAACAATGAACATTGCTTAGGTCTAGAAGCTAAGCAAGTATACAATGTTTCTTCTAATGAATGTTGTCTTGAAAGAAGATGACATGCACAGTGTTGAAATAAGATTTCATGATAAAGGGTTCTTAAAGGGAAGGATGATATGGCTATGTATGTGTGAGTGAAGTGTGCGAAAGTGATACTACGGTTGGCTGCAAAGGCTATGGTGATAGAAATAGATGAGAGAAGAGTCGAGATGGTAACTCTTTTAGGCTGGGGAAGCTAAATGATGTGGGTTCAAGCCCCCAAGTCTAGCTCTAAATGGGTAGGGATAAGCATTGGATATTCTTTGACTCGCATGCATAGATATGAATATGAATGTGGCTGCACCTCAATGTGAGGTTGCCTACGTATCCGTTAGGAATTAGGCCGAACGTAGCTCTAACCGAACTACGCACAAGTACATGTACATCTCAAAGAGGTCTTTTGAGGGTTGTAATGTGGTTAAGCTGATGGTTTAAGGAAGAAAACGGTAAAAAAGGCTCAAGACCCGAGAGAAGCCCCCAAGATATGCAATTGTGTATTTGAAAATTTTGAATTCGCAAGTTTTTATTTTTATTTATTTATTTATTTGTTTAGTTCTTTTGAATCAATGTAGGCAATCCCGGATCATGTGGTCCATCACTCACTTAGCATCATGTTTCTCAGGCAAGGTACCAAGCACTCGATGAGAGACGCAATTCGAGACGTGTTCATATCAAAGACATTGGAACACTTGCCTTTAGACATTTTTATTTTTAACTTGTTTTTGAGTGTTACACAAATTGCACACCTTCCCATCCCAGGTTAGGTGAATGTGGGTTGAAGAAATAAAGGTCAAACACTAGGCGAGGCTCAAAGTGGTTGACGAAGAAATGGATATGTGATTCAAAATGGTTTAAGGGGAATGACAGGGTTGCAAAGGTGCCTCAAATCATTGGTGTACCTTGTGTTTAGTTCGGCGATTTTTTTTTATTTTTTTTTGTATGAAAATTGCTATGATCGAGATATAAAGGAATAATGCTCATATTATTGATGGAAATGGCATAGAGACATAAGGATAAGGAGAACCTATGCTAGACTTATTAGGGGAAAGGGTAGAAACAAAAGAAGGAAAAAAACATGAAATCTTGTATGGAAACTTGTCTTGTGCTTCGTCTTCATGGATGCTTATGAATTACTTGTTACCTCCTAAAGGGACAAGAAATTTGCAATTGCTGATGCTTTGATTGGAAGAAAAGAAGGAAGGAATGACGTTCCCCTTATTCTTGCAACTCTTGCCTAGTGATTCGTGAATGCATTGACTCAATACTCGGATTGGAAAGAAAGAGTATATGAAAGAATTTTCAAAACCAATGGGAAATACTCCACTCATTCCTATAACGACGGAAAACGACGCATGCATGGTCCTAGTATACGATCATAAGCAATATAGTGCATTACTCGAAGACAAAGTATGTGCAACGACTCAACATGTATGATTAGGTGAGTTTATAAGACTCATGGCATGATTGCATGACTAGACATGAGGATGTTGTGAAAAACAAAGGACCTAAGGACCAAATAGCACGGAAGACTAAAAGACAAACTAACTTGATTAATTTTGTCCAATTTTAACGTTTATGCTATTTACTAGGCGAAAATGGTCCATTGGCAATCGTTAGTCATAAATAAGATCAACCACAATCAACGACAAAGAACACATGTTAAGGTTAGCACAAAAAATCACAAGAAACTAGAGCGAGTGGAATTCTAGAAGAGTTAGGACTCATGGGTATAAATAAATAAATAAAAATGAATATCTATAATCCTATGTTATACGAGTTGACACGGATTAAAGGACTTAGCTAAGACTAGCTTGACACGAAAAGATATGTAAAAAAAAAAAAAGAAAGAAAGTTGACGCTAAAAAGACACCTAAAACTGGACAGACTGTAGTATATCGCTTATAACTTTTTTTGTGACTCTGATTGTGACGAACTAACTCCAAATAAAAGATAAAACTCGGGGCTACAGATCCATAGGTGGCACGACACGTAACTCTTTCTAGAACTCCGGCTATGACCAAAACAAGTTGACTCTTATGCAGGATACGGGAATAAAAATCCGAGTTGACTTAAAATAAATAAAAAAATTTATGACTCGACTCTAATAAAAAAAAAAGGTTTGATAAGAGAAAAAAAAAGAGAAGAAAAAATAAAATAAAAATATGCACACATAAGCACATTGTCACGAATGAGGCAATGAAGTTCGCAACCTAAAGTCAAGATCTATGTTCCACTATGGTCAAGCTTATTTGGGTGTCAAAGGGTACCATGGCTAAGAGTTTGGACGCGTTAGCAAGGCAGCCTCCCTTGAGGGTGTATGCCAACGGGCGGCTACGCGAGTTCGTGATGAAATCGAACTCGACTCCATGGTTTGGGTGGATTTAAAAATTCGGATAAATCCTTATTGCCATGAGTGTTTTTGGGTTGATAGAGCTTAAATCCCCCGGGCTAGCCACGTACGTGTAGAACACATATTATTGTGGAAAAATAGGTAAGCTAAAATGCATATGCAAATGTGACAATGCCAATTAAATCGAAGGAATACAATTCAAGAATCTTTCAAGCCTCATCCACTCATCTCAATTAATTACCGATCACGCAAATCGATAAATAACCAAGAATCCTCCCCATTGGAGTCGCCAAATTGTAGGCGTCGTTCGAAGTGCGTCTACATTAAAGCATGTGGTGAATATAATTGTCACTCATAGGAAGTGGGAATTGACATATACGATAGGGACAACAATTAGGGACAAGGAAAGTAGGAAGCCGCCAACAAGTTTTTAAGGAACTTGTAAACCGCTCACGGATCATTTGAGGCAACCACGATTATGGGACAACGATAGGCAACAACGATTGCCCGTTAAGGTTACACCCCATTCATAATCCATGAGATTGCTAACTCCATATTGTTCGAAACCACGAAAGAAGGATCGGGGATGATGGTACGAAGTGAGTCATGGAGTCACGATCTCCCGCATTGGCCTCTACTCGATTCTTATTGTGAAAAGTATTCATGTGATCTCAAAGGCATACAAACAAAGGTTCAATTTGCTCCAAACTATTATTATGCTAAATTGGTTGAATATTAATGCACACATTATTCTAAATTTAGTGATCACTTGATTAAATAACGAGATTAAAGGAACTTAAACCGGTTGTCCAAATTATCTTATTAGTCGTGATTTTTAATTACATATTCCCTTTAAACATGCAATATGGTGATCATAAATAATAATAGAATAAACATTAATATTGGAAGCAATTCAACAATAAATCTTTACTCAAATCAAATTATAATCCTAATCATGATATTAGCAACAAGAATTATAATAAGAGTAATTAAGTGATTAATTACTCACTTTCTGCGTTTCCTCGAATTGCTACATCATGAATAAACTGTTAGTAACTTCAATAAAAATATAAATCAAATGGAAATTAAATTAAATAAAAGGTAGAGTTGATTTGGTCCAAACCCACAGTTAATTATACCATTCACGCCTTGGTTTAAGGACGGAACCTCAGGTTAAATATGGACTCCTTGGAGTGCTTAAGGAAAGTATTATATGGAAGAATAAGGAGGCTAGAAATTAGGTTAAAGAAAGAGAGAGAATGATTTTCGGTGTAGGGAGAGACAGAATGATTTTTGGTGTTGAAGAGAGGAAAAGAGACTGATTTGATGATCAAGCTTGTTGATGATTGAAAAAGGTGTGAGATGACCTCTATTTATAGTGGAAAAAGAAGGGTCGAAGAATTAAGATAAGATCCGAATTTAATCGGAACAAAACTCGATAGACAACAATCTTTGCGATTTTTGTTTTTATCATATCTTTTGATCCAGAAATCGGAATAAGATAAATAAGATATCGTTGGAAAGCTCTTGAAGTCTACTTTTTAACCCAATTAGAATCAGATAAAAATATTTTGTATAATAAAATATATAACCGAAATAGTGAGACGGTTTCAGTTTTGGATAGAGTTTCGTATTTCAATCATATCTTTTTCGTTATAGCTCGGAATTAATATTATAATATATCATTGGAAAGATAATTTCAAGAGATATCCAATCATATAATAATTAGATAAAAACAGTGAGGCACGAAAATAATTTCTGACTATCTTTGAACGTCTTTCAATTCGAATTGAATTATTAGAGGAGTTTTATTCCATTTCAAACTCTTATATTTTATCTTTTCAAAAAGGATAATTAAGATCTTTTAGAAGCTTATAGAAGCTTCCAATTAATACTAGTTGGATTAGGAGTGGGATTAAATCCTTTGGACCCTCCACATGATCGTTGGGTCGTAGGTAAGGTGGGCTTAGGTTCGGTTTGGACTCAGTATAGTATTTTAGCCATAACTTATTCGTTATAACTCGGATTTGGGCTTATAATATATCGTTGGAAAGCTCTTTCCAAGCACCATCCAACTATTCAAAAATTGGACCCATATTATGGACCAAAATAAACTGGTCCAAACGTTTTATAAAAAGGACACGAGATGAATGATTTTTATGGACACGAAATGAATTATTTTGGGTTTATAGGCACGAAAAGAGGAAAATAAGTTATCGTTTGGTGAAATGGGCTAGGAATTTGATTGGTTTATGAAATGTATTGAATGTAACATGGATTTAAGCACTCTAAAGATTACATACTCAACCCGACCAATAATGGCGGTGAAAGGTTGTTCATCATCAGGTTTGGCTTTGGGGAGACATTTTTAGGTGTCTACACTCGTAGATTCTCTTTGTCCTTCTTGCCAATGTCGATAGCATCTCACCACATCCTCAATTATGTCAACTACCTCTTCTTCCGTCCTATTCATTATAGGACAACCGGCTCCTCCATCTAGGCACGACTTGCCTTGAGCACTCAAACCTCCATAGAAAATTTGTATCACTTGATAGGTAGGAATCCCATAATGTGGACACTCTCTTTGGTACTCCTTGTACCTCTCCCATGCTTCATATAGATTCTCGTTAGGCCTTTGTTTGAATCCTTGAATCAATGCACTAGCCTCCGCCGTCTTCTTTTGTGGGTAAAAGCGAGACAAGAAAGCTCTTTTGACATCACCCCACATCCTAAGTGAGTTGGGCTTAACCTCTTTATCCAACCAATCTAAGGCACGACTAATAAGAGAAAAGGGAAACAAATTTAGCCGAATGAACTCTTCAGAAATGTCGTTCACCTTAATAGTATTACAATACTTCTCAAATTCCTTTAGGTGATTCCACGGGCTCTCACTCTTGGCTCCACTAAATTGCCTCAGTTCTATCAAAGTAATCATGGCCGGTCTTATCTCAAAATTGTTCGCCGGTGTTGTAGGTGGAGCAATGCCGCTCTCAAACCTATAAGCACCGGGAATTCCCAACTCCCTCAATGCTACTCTTGGATTCTTTCCCATGCCTTGCTCTTGCTCTTCTTCCTCAAACTCTTCTTCACTTGAGGAACCTAGGCTCAAAGATCAGTTGGCTATTCTTCTTCGTGAAAGAGTTCTTTCAATTTCCGGATCCAAAGGAACTAAGGGCCTATCTCGAGTCCTACTATGCATGCAAAAACTCAAAAGAAATTGTTGGTAACACGGCTACATGTGTAGCCTAAAAGAAAGAAATAAAATCTTTTTGTGCTTTTGAAATAGATGGAATAGACTCAACAACAATACACAATCACGACACCATTCCCCGGCAACGACGCCATTTTTGATCGAGGGTCGAAGCTAGGTCGTTGAGGCTAACCCCCACCCATGGTCAAAACAATATTTATAAACACTCAACACACCCCTACACAAGTATAACGATAAGTCGAGGGTCGAACCCAAAGGAATGGTGGGCTATTGTCTATTGTCTATGGTCAAGCTATTCCAAAGTCTAGAGATAGGGTGTGAATTCTATACTAGGACAAACACGACAAATAAACGAGAAGAAATCAAATGTAATAAGCACAAGGGATAAGATCCACATGTAGTCATAATGGAACCAACTAATTGGGAGGTTAAATTGGCTAAGTCAAACAGTGTGAGGGAAGATCAATCATGCAACCAAAAGAGCATATCAAGCTATTCTCTTAGAAGTCTAACTAGCGTCAACTACGATAAACTCTAGCTAGGAAACATCACAAGACACCTCAATCGAGTAAATGTAAGCCACAAATCAATGGTCTGTATCAATGTGAACTTACAATTTAATCTAGTGCAACCATCAAAGTTGGCCAATCTTCAATCAATCACACACATGCACATGATCATCAACCAAATTTAATCACATTATCAACTCCATCAATTATCCCCAATTACCACTAATCAATTACTCATACATGCTTCACCATTACCCTAGCAAGTAATCTACTCACTAGCCATTGAAATTAAGATCAAAACAACACTAATCAACAAATTCATCATGATCAAATCAAACAATCTAAAATCAATACAAAATCAATCAAACTTCAAACAAACTTGAACAATCAATTAAACAAATGAAATCAAAATAAATATCAAACTATAAATTGAATTAAAGAAAAGGAATCCTTACAAACTTGATCAAAAATCAAAAGCAATGTAGAAATATTCAATCATCAACAATACACCTATGAACTTCTCTTACTAAAAACCTAGAGTTTCTCTCTCTCTAAAAAGTTCTCTCTCTAAAAAATAGAAGGAAAGGCTATAAATAGAAAAATACAAAAGAAGAGTTAGTTAGATCGTCATAAAAGAAACCCGGAAGGTGCGGTCGCATCAAGGAAGAGGCGCGGCCGCGGGAAAAAGGGTATGGAACAGAGACCCAGGGGGGCGCTCCCGCGCCACCCCCTGGCGCGCCCGCGCCACCCAGGTGCGCGGCCGCACCACCTGCATGCGCGGCCGCACCTGGCAACAGGGCACTCCCCCTCTTTCTTCATCCTAGCTCATCCTCGTGCGCTCGTCTTGGTGATGATGATGAACACTAAGGTGGGCAGTCTACAAATGGATATTTTTGTGGGTTCATGGCAAAGATGATGCCCCCACCGCATGCGTGCACCGATCTCTTGACTTGCTCCTTGCGTCCCTTCAAACTTTAAGCTCCAAAAGATGAACATGAGGCATCCGAATTGATGAGAAATATGAGAGGAAGGCTCGGGAATCCTTGGAGACACGATCATAACCTGAAAAACAAACGAAAACAAGCAAGTAAAAGGGAAAAAAGAACAAATAAACAAAGAAATGCACAAAACAAGAAAACTAACTAAGGAAAGCACAAACTAAAGAAATAAAGAACAAAACTAAGGAAAACTAAGAAAAAGAGCTATAAAATAGCATGAAAATCATCCTAAAAGAAGCCAAATGAGTGCCATAAATGACACTCATCAGAGAACATCTCATCTCGGAATCCACCTAAATTTCTGCACATTCTTACATTCTTCTACGTGTACTAACTTGACCGTCAGAGGCGGAGCTCTAACCACCCGAAGTCTTCGTTGGTTTGCAGGTACAGGCCGCATCGGATCAATCTTCGAGCTGTAACTCTCCCGAGGGACAAAAATTACCCGTCTGTGGGGAGAGTACCTCAAAGATGGTTCAAGAGTCTGTATCGATTCCTGATCGCAACAATCCTCAACCGGTTATTCAGCCGAGTAATCCCAACAATCCTCAGTCGGAGGTCTTTACAAACCATGAGGATGACGACCAGGTCGAAACATATGTGGCCAAAGATGGGTCATTCATTTCCAGATACATCCGTTCCAAAGAACAACTGGACACAATACTAGACATGCAGGTCCAAGCAGGCCCTCTAGGCAGCCAGAAGGGGAAACCGAGACGGCGAGAGGATCAGCCCCAGTCACCCGGACGTGTAGGAGTTTATAGATACTATAATGCGGAAAACATGAATCATATTCATAAAGCACCTAATCCCAAGAATCGCATTCAAAACACACAAGACACATAATCATACCTTTGATGTGTGAATTCCACGAAGCTATTTGACAGGCAAATTAGGGAGAGAATAGAGCCCCTAGCGTTGCTCCTCTACTTAGTCCACGAGCTTTGAATTAGCCGTCCACCAATACTAGATTGGTCGAGTGATTAAGGAAAACCGCGATCACCAACTTTAACGGACAAGGACCGACCACCAATAACCACCACTACCACGAACCACCATACTGGCGCCAAGGAAGAGAGAGAGATGTTCGGGAGAAGCTAGTTTTGTGTTTGCTAATTAGAGTTTCAACTTAACAATAAAAATGTTCTATCGAATAACCTAGGCACCTAGTCTACTTATAATCATATTATAATTAGACTAGGTTAGGAAGCCCGAAAACTCTCTAAACCCTCCTCATGGCCGGCCACTATCGAGGATGACGCCCATCATGAGCCTCGTCCTCTCGCGCTCGATCTAGGCCCTTTGTGTGAACTTATAGGATCTCTGTCCAGTTGGGCTTTGGCCTATTTTACTAGTCAAAATCGTTAGTACCTCTAGCTATGATAAAACGACGACCCAAATGTCCGAACTTAATTATCTCCATAATTCGATCCATTTATATATCTAGTAATTGCACAAGACGAACACATAAATCCTTCAATCTCCCACTTGTCTGAGACAAGTGTGTGTAGGGAATATTTCAAGCATTATGACCCCAAACTTGAACCCCACTGTGATCATACACTAAAGTATGGTGGCGTTCCAAAGGGAAAGAAAAGAGAGCAAAAGAGTCGCCAACAAGTTTTAGGAACTTGTAAACCCAAAAGATAATCCAAAAGGACCATCAACTCCATAAGGTCTTGAACCAAACAGGGTTCGGGGATGAGGGTACGAATCCAATCTACAAAAGAAAGGACCCGCCCTATAAAATAGGCCTCTACTTTGTTCTGCTCGTATTCATGTACGCTTTTCGAATAACATACAAACATTATATTAAACCTACCCTGTTTATCTATGTTGGTTGGATATTAATGCACAAATAATTCTATTATTGGCGATCACTTGTATTAAAATCATATTAGCCTAAGCCAAATTAATAATTATCTTATTAAGCGTGATTTCAAGTACAAATTCCCTTTAACATGCATAAAAGGTGTGATCAAGCAATAACAATAAAAATATAATCAAGCAACATAAATAATAATCATCAGTAATAATAATCATAATATAATGATAATCATGACAAGGTATAATAAAGCTTAAATAATAGCAAGATCCTGGGCTTGATACTAACAAGATTAATAACAAACCCTAGCATGTCACTAAACAATAAAGATCAAAGCTTTAAACCTAACATGGTACTAACATGCTAACATGATATTAGAAAAGAATAAAAAGCATCTTAAACATGATACTAGAAAGCATAAAATAACATCCTAACATGATACTAGAAATATTAAACATCCTAACATGATACTAGGAATCATAAAACAATAATAAACATGCTTTCTACATTGTGAAAGAAATAGAGAGTATGCTAATCTACTTACTTTGACGCCTCGTACCTCTTTCTAATAACAAAAATACACAAGTTAGTAAACTTCAATGAAAATAATATAGAATAATTAAAGAATTAAATTAAATAATTTAAAGAAAGAGTTAAAAAATTTAGACTGGATTTGGGACCAAACCCTCAGAAAATATTAAACCTTTCACGTCTAGGGCGAAGGCAACTTCGAATTTGGCTAGGTGTTTCAAGATCCTGAGAATGCGGAATTGTGTTTTAAAAAAAAAAGGTAGTTTAGAAAGAGAGAGAGAGAAAGAATTAAGTAATTCTTGATGAGAGTTGATTGTAGATGAGAATTGATGAATAAAAACAGAGGTCGAGGACCCTATTTATAAGAAAATAGTCCGGAAAATCATAGAATTTGATAAGGAATAAAACTACACGCTGTTGCCAGAAAACTAGACCTATCGCCAGACATTTATCTTGTCGCGAGGCGACAGGCTTGTCGTTTCGCGACAAGACAATTTTTTGCGGATTTTGTTTTTATCATATCTGTTGATACAGAAGTCCAAATAAGTCATATAACATGTCTTTGGAAAGCTCTTGAAGTCTAATTTCTAATGAAATTAGAATCAGATTAAAATCTTTTGTAGATAAAAATATATGGCCGAAATAGTGAAAGGGTGTCAGTTTTGGATAGAGTTTCGTATTCCTTTAATATCTTTTTCGTTATAGCTCGGAATTAATATTATAATATATCATTGGAAAGATAATTTCAATATCTATCCAACCATATAAAATTTGGATAAAAAATATGAGGCACGAAAATAATATCTGACTATCTTTGAACATCTTTAAATCCGAATAGAATTAGGAAAGTTTTAAACAAGGAAAGTTTATATTCAAATCAAATTCCATAATCTTATCTTTTCAAAAAAGGATAATTAAGATATTTTAGAAACTTATAGAAGATTCTAATCAATCCTAATTAGTTTAGGAATAGGATTAAACCTTTGGACCCTCCTCATGATCATTGGGTCGTAGGTAAAATCCGGTTTGGGCCCAGTTTAGTATTTTGGCTATAACTTCCTCATTATTCATCGGAATTGGGCTTATAATATATCGTTGGAAAGGTCTTTTAAAGCCCCATCCAACTACACCATTATTGGACCCTTATCACGGACCAAACTAAACTGGATTGGACGTTTTTATAAAATAGAGTGGGTTTTCGAAAACAGAGAGAAGAGAATTTTTGATAAAACTAAACCGCAACACTTGACTTTCCACACTTTCACCTCATTCGATTATGATTCGACGCGAAAGGTATTCATCACTGGATTTGGTTTTGGGGAGACACAAATGGGTGTCTACAGAAGCCCCCACTTTGACTGAGTTTGGAGAAACTTAGGTTTCGAAAACAAAAGTCAAAGTATCGATAGGGACGGAGAATGATTCAGAATGTTCTGCGATCCCAAATCATTCTTGTAACACCGATACCTGCAAACAATGTTAGTTAAACAGATAAAAGAGTTAAGAAACGCGTATCTTGCACCGTCGAGCACACATCTCTGGAGGTAACCAATTTGTTGTATTTCGTTTTGACGACCTTCTACAAGCTAGAGAACGCCATCTTTGAAGGTAATATTGCGTCGTCATCTTCAACACTTCTTGGTGACAATCCTCCACAGTATCTCGGGAACATCGTCGAAAATAATTGTACGTCGTCATCTTCAGGGTTGTGGCAGTACGTCGCCACGGCAGTGCGTCGCCGCTATAGACAATCTCTTCTTTATCTTGAGGGACCGTCGAAGGTGACCATATCTCGCCATCTTCAGAATTTGTGACAACTCTCCACGTCCTAGGGAACATTGTCTATCATTGCTGCTACATCTCGAGCTTTTCCTTAAATCATGGTGACAACTTTCCCAATCATAGCGAAATGTCATCGAAAACCGCCTCATCACGAACCGCTTTTCTCAAATATAGGTGACAACTTCCACAATCTTAGCGAATGTCGTCGAAGACCGCCTCATCACGAACCGCTCTTCTCAAATATAGGTGACAACTTCCACAATCTTAGCGAATGTCTTCTAAGACCGCCCATCTCGTGCTATCTTCTCAAATCTTGATGACAACTTCCACAATCTTAGTGAAGGTCGTCGAAGATCGCCCATCTCGTGCTATCTTCTCAAATCAAGTGATAACCTTCACAATCTTAGCGAAAGCTATCAAAGACCGCTTCATCTTGAATCGTTCTTCTCAAATATAATAATAACCTCCCCAATCATAGTGAAAGCTATTGAAGGTCTCTTCATCTTGAACCGTCCTTCTCAAATCCAAGTGAGACCCTTTAAATTTTAAAGCCCCCCCCTGTTGAAAGCTTCGTCTTCTTGAATCTTCAAATCTTCTTCCATCCTAGGAAATCGTTGTGAATCGTTACTTCGGTGCTTGCGATGAGCCAATGCTTAGGCACTTTAAGCTAAGTGAGACGATCTTTTGTCAGGTCGATCACTCATTGTGATTGTAATCGAGTCGATCACTAAATCATGTCAAATTGCTTAGAGGGGCTAACTGGCGTACCAAGGAACCCAAACTTCTGCACTAGGTCCATATGACCACATCATGAAGCCACGTGACCTGTCGCCACACCAGCGCAAGCCGAAAGTGCTTGTCGCCGCAATATCGCTCTGTCGCCAAGCGACAACCTTGTCGTTTGGCGACAGATTTCTTTTTCAATTCTGCTGCTGCTGTTCATTGCCTGGTTTCGCTCCAAACTTTCAATTTGGTCGTTTCCTTACAACCAAATTCTCTCAAATCTTTTACAAATTAAGGCTCTTCATAATTTTGCTCAAACTTCTCTCATCTTGAAAGAATCTCATATATCTATATTTGCGATTTTTCGAAAAAATCCGGAAATATTCTTGCTCGCTGGAATGTACCTGCATTTATATTTCAGACTATAGGACTTTGCTAATCTTTTATTATCTTAGGGTTGACCTAAGGCTTAGTGTTGTTTGACTCATTAATTTGACATGACTCGACTCAAAGCGTTTGACACATGTGGCTTGACATGACTCAAGGTGTGAACTTTGACTTAATGATGACTCAACTACGTGTGACTCATGTGTGCACTCGACTCGATGTGTACATGACTCAAAAACAAAAATTTTCCGTCATTTTTGTGGAGGGTACCGACTTTCTCCCGAAAAAGAAAGACGCGAAAAAGAATCGAAGTGTTTAATGGTGCATGTTGAATGAGCTTAATCAAGTATATGCATTTGATACTATCCCTCAAGGTGCAAGGATTAATTCCTCCTAAACTATCTTAGTTGACTCGATTATGAAAGTATTAAGGTAACTTAGGCGCGGAGGCTAAGTACTTCATACTTCTTGATGCAATGATGATTATGAGTGATGAGTGATGTGTGATATGATAAAGCAAGCTTCAACATTATGTTAAGACTTCATGACAAAGGGTTCCTAATTGGAAGTCTATTTGGTCATGTATCTGTGATGTGTGTGAAAGTGACACTAAAGTTAGGCTGCAAAGGCTAAGTGTATGGAAAATTATTATTTGATAAGAGTCAAATAATGGTGACTCTTAGGCTAGGTAGGCTACTGATGTAAGGATCAAGCCCCCAAGTCTAGCTCTAAGTAAATAGGGATGAGCATTGGAGATCCCTTGATATGATCATGGTGTAAGTGTGTGAATGTGAATATGAATGCATTTTTATTATGGCCGCACCCCAATGTGAGGTTGCCTACGTATCCTTTAGGAATCAGGCCAAACACAGCTCTTGCCGAACCTCGCACAAGTGTGTGTATACCTCAAAAAGGTCTTTTTAAGGGTTGTAACGTGGTTAGGCTAAAGGTTGAAGAAGAAGGGGATAAAGGCTCAAGACCCTAGATAAGCCCCCAAGGTGTGCAACCTTGCTTTTGAATCTTTGTATTTTTATGCTTGAGGTTTCTCATTTTTGAGCTCTATTTCCTTTTTTTTTGTTTATTTTTTGCTCTTCTTTTTTTTCGCTTTTGCATTTTTTTTTTATAAGTGTGGGCAATCCCGATCATGCGGTCCATCACTCACTTGGCATTCATGTTTCTCAGGCACGTACCGAGCACTCGATAAGAGACGCAATCTGAGACATGTTCTTATCAAAGATATTTTCATATCAAAGACATTGGAACACTTGCCCTTTTGTACACTTTTATTTATTTTTTTTGTATTATATTTTTTTTATTTTGAGATCATTCAAGCTTTTCATATTTGTAAATTGCAT
Organism: Chenopodium album; assembly: GCF_948465745.1. NCBI lineage: Eukaryota > Viridiplantae > Streptophyta > Magnoliopsida > Caryophyllales > Amaranthaceae > Chenopodium > Chenopodium album. Next base: position 29,776,737 of record NC_137858.1, on the reverse strand, counting down.
AAGTTACACACCATCCCATCCCAAGGTGAGGTAGATGTGGGTTGAAGAAAGAAAGGTCTATCGTTAGACGAGGCTCAAAGTGTTTTATCAAAAAAGGATTGTACATTTGAAGTGTAAAAGGTAAAAGTGATAAGATATGGCTATAAGAGGTGCCTCAAATCATTGGTATACCTTGTGCTTAGTTCGACCTTGATTTTTTTTTTTATTTTTTTTTTTTTGACAATGCAATGCAATGATCATATGCAAGAAAATAAAATGCTCATTTTATTAAAAGGAAAAAAGTAAATGAAAGTCCTACAAAGTAAAAACTAGGGGAAAATGAAAGGTGCCTATGCTAGACTTATTGGGGAAAAGAATAAAAAAGAAATAGAAAAAAGAGGTCACGAAATCTTGTCGTTGAAGCCCGCCTCTTGTCTTGTGCTTTATCATCACTCGGTTTTCTTGCCGACTGGAGGTATAGGAAGCTTGTTATTGTCGATCAAATATTGGATGGCCTCCTTTAGCTTCCAACAGCTCTCAGTAGTATGACCCCTACCTTGATGGTACTTGCAATGTGCATCTGGATTCCAACTAGGCAATCTCTTTTCAGGTGCGGGATCTTGAATAGGTCCAATGGGAGTAATGAGCCCCTTAGTGTGGAATCGATCGAAGGCAACATCATAGCTCATCCCAATAGGGGTGAATTCTTTCCTTAATTCTTTCTTAGATTCTTGGTTATTCATGGCTAAGACTTCATTGAGGTCAAAGGTACTAACATTGTTACTAGAGTGGGTGCTTTCAGAAGAAGAAGGATTGTCGTTCTTCTTTCCTTTCCAGCCACTATGGTTACTATTGTTAGTAGCTTTTTGTTTTGCAAGGTCATCTTCAATCTCTATGCCTATGTCGTAGACTGCCTTGAAAGTGTTCAAGTTGTGTTGATATCTCAAATGCTTCGAATACTTCTCTTGTAAATTCTTGATAAACAACCTCACAGACTCCTTCTCAGTAGGGACTTCAATCATATTAGCGGAAGTTTCCCTCCACTTGTTGAAGAAGGAAGTGAAACTTTCATTTTCTTTTTGTCTTAGCATCTCAAGCTGTCTATGGTCAGTTTCAACTTGAATGTTACATTTATATCTATTGATGAAAGCATTTTTTATTTCTTCCCAATTAGAGGTCTTCTCTTTGTCATGAGAAAAGTACCATTGTTGACACGCAGTTTCTAATGATAAAGAGAATACAGAATGAAATGCCTTCTTATCCATTCCCTTAATATTCATTAGGTTTCAAAAGCTCTTAAATGAAAATAAGGGTTGTCCATAGGCTTGAATTTAGGGATGTCGTTGGGATTGAACTTCTGCGGGAGAAGGTCCTTATCCACCGAGACCCTTTGTGAGCTAATCCCTTGGAATCTAAAGTCGTTGGACAGCTTGCCCAAGCTTTCCTGGATTAGGTCCATTTGTTGTTGTCTCGCAGGGTCATTCATTTGCAGAGTTAAGTTTTTCAATGTCTCAGCCAAGTTGGCTACCTCTCCCTTGACTTCATTAAGCTCTTCTTGACTAGCCATTATCTTCTTAGCTTTCCTTTTCCTACTAACCGGTTTGTCAAAAAGTAAGATTTGAACGAAAGTGTTGTCCTTGATTAAACGCCCTTCCCTTCTTGTCCACGCGCTGTAAGTTAAACCATATTTGTTTTAATACTCGACTCTAATTGACTTGACTTTATGGTTTAAAATTAAAAATAAGAAGCAAAAATAGGGTATATATTTTAGGGGAAGGTTTAATGAATTTTTAAATTGGAGGATTAATACCCGACTTACCCCCCTAACAAAAATGACGGAAAACACGCATGCAAGACTCTCTAGACATGGTCATAGTGTGACAAACATGATATGTGTGTGCTTTATGAATGTGTGTGAGTGACATGCTTTGACTCTAGTGTATGACCATTGGACTTTAAGTGCCTAGACTCAATTAAAGACTTGGACGTGGTTTGAACCATTAATAAATCGGTAAACTGATTAGTAGACTGTTTAATTAGACTCGTCGTGGTGACTCGAGCAAGAAACTGGACTGTCGCTAAAACGACAGGACTGTCGCCACTGTTTAAAGCCTGTCGCCAGGCGACAGACACTAAACAGAGGCGCCACAGCCTAAATTTCTGTGCCATTGCTGGAACATCAATCTGGACTGTTTCCAGTAATTTTACTCTAGGTGAACATGCCTAAAGTCGTACTAAGTCAAGTTGATTAATTTATTAGCCTTTAATTAATTCAAAATTAATTAATTGATTAATTAGACAAAGTCCTTTTAGTCATTAGTCAATTTATTTAATCTTATCCACAAGTCAAACAAACGGTTAACACATATATAGTATGCACAACAAGGATGCACAAGTAGTTCATATAGTCACAAAATGATGCAATGAGTTTGCAACCTAACCATGGCTCTAGTTCTCTAAAGTTCAAGGATATGGGTTAATTCAAAAAGGGTCCATGGTTATGAGTCCGTATGCATTGCACACAAGCCTAACCGTGAGGGTTGGTGCGAATGGACGGGACCCCGCGAGTTCGTGATGAAATCGAACTCGACTCCATGGTTTGGTGGATTCACAAACTTGCATGTACCCGTTGTTGCACATATAGTGGATTCAATTGGGCAGATGAAGCGTGAACCCCCAGAGGGTTATGTCCATATGTAGAACACATATGGGTTCAGAAAAGTGAGAAAAGAACTCAATCAATAAGTAGAATCGAGCCAACAGTACTAGAAATGGTCAAAACAAGAAGGCAAATCCCTGGCTCGGTATTGGAAGAACTTGGCGCCAGACTACAGGACTGTCGCCGCAAAAGAACCTCTGTCGCCAGGCGACAGAAGCTCTTTACAGGCGACAAGCCCTGTTTTCTAGACGCTAGTTCCTACATGCCTTGGCAGGTACCTGTGTTCTTAGAATTTTCCAGATTTCGCAGCGTTTTTTCGATTCTAGTCGTGAAAGATATTTCTCAAATTTCCTACGTGTAAAAATCCTATGTTTTGACTCATTGGTCTCCCCCAATAAGAACCTTTTAATGCATATGACAATAATGTTAATCAAATTACGCACATGAAATACTTAGAATTTTTCGAGTCTCATCCGCTCATTCTAAATAATTGCCAAAATAAATTTCAGGAATATAAATAGAAATCCTCCCCAGTGGAGTCGCCAAAAACTGTAGGGAATATTTCAAGCATTATGACCCCAAACTTGAACCCCACTGTGATCATACACTAAAGTATGGTGGCGTTCCAAAGGGAAAGAAAAGAGAGCAAAAGAGTCGCCAACAAGTTTTAGGAACTTGTAAACCCAAAAGATAATCCAAAAGGACCATCAACTCCATAAGGTCTTGAACCAAACAGGGTTCGGGATGAGGGTACGAATCCAATCTACAAAAGAAAGGACCCGCCCTATAAAATAGGCATCTACTTTGTTCTGCTCGTATTCATGTACGCTTTTCGAATAACATACAAACATTATATTAAACCTACCCTGTTTATCTATGTTGGTTGGATATTAATGCACAAATAATTCTATTATTGGCGATCACTTGTATTAAAATCATATTAGCCTAAGCCAAATTAATAATTATCTTATTAAGCGTGATTTCAAGTACAAATTCCCTTTAACATGCATAAAAGGTGTGATCAAGCAATAACAATAAAAATATAATCAAGCAACATAAATAATAATCATCAGTAATAATAATCATAATATAATGATAATCATGACAAGGTATAATAAAGCTTAAATAATAGCAAGATCCTGGGCTTGATACTAACAAGATTAATAACAAACCCTAGCATGTCACTAAACAATAAAGATCAAAGCTTTAAACCTAACATGGTACTAACATGCTAACATGATATTAGAAAAGAATAAAAAGCATCTTAAACATGATACTAGAAAGCATAAAATAACATCCTAACATGATACTAGAAATATTAAACATCCTAACATGATACTAGGAATCATAAAACAATAATAAAGATGCTTTCTACATTGTGAAAGAAATAGAGAGTAAGCTAATCTACTTACTTTGACGCCTCGTACCTCTTTCTAATAACAAAAATACACAAGTTAGTAAACTTCAATGAAAATAATATAGAATAATTAAAGAATTAAATTAAATAATTGAAAGAAAGAGTTAAAAAATTTAGACTGGATTTGGGACCAAACCCTCAGAAAATATTAAACCTTTCACGTCTAGGGCGAAGGCAACTTCGAATTTGGCTAGGTGTTTCAAGATCCTGAGAATGCGGAATTGTGTTTTAAAAAAAAAGGTAGTTTAGAAAGAGAGAGAGAGAAAGAATTAAGTAATTCTTGATGAGAGTTGATTGTAGATGAGAATTGATGAATAAAAACAGAGGTCGAGGACCCTATTTATAAGAAAATAGTCCGGAAAATCATAGAATTTGATAAGGAATAAAACTACACGCTGTTGCCAGAAAACTAGACCTATCGCCAGACATTTATCTTGTCGCGAGGCGACAGGCTTGTCGTTTCGCGACAAGACAATTTTTTGCGGATTTTGTTTTTATCATATCTGTTGATACAGAAGTCCAAATAAGTCATATAACATGTCTTTGGAAAGCTCTTGAAGTCTAATTTCTAATGAAATTAGAATCAGATTAAAATCTTTTGTAGATAAAAATATATGGCCGAAATAGTGAAAGGGTGTCAGTTTTGGATAGAGTTTCGTATTCCTTTAATATCTTTTTCGTTATAGCTCGGAATTAATATTATAATATATCATTGGAAAGATGATTTCAATATCTATCCAACCATATAATATTTGGATAAAAAATATGAGGCACGAAAATAATATCTGACTATCTTTGAACATCTTTAAATCCGAATAGAATTAGGAAAGTTTTAAACAAGGAAAGTTTATATTCAAATCAAATTCCATAATCTTATCTTTTCAAAAAAGGATAATTAAGATATTTTAGAAACTTATAGAAGATTCTAATCAATCCTAATTAGTTTAGGAATAGGATTAAACCTTTGGACCCTCCTCATGATCATTGGGTCGTAGGTAAAATCCGGTTTGGGCCCAGTTTAGTATTTTGGCTATAACTTCCTCATTATTCATCGGAATTGGGCTTATAATATATCGTTGGAAAGGTCTTTTAAAGCCCCATCCAACTACACCATTATTGGACCCTTATCACGGACCAAACTAAACTGGATTGGACGTTTTTATAAAATAGAGTGGGTTTTCGAAAACAGAGAGAAGAGAATTTTTAATAAAACTAAACCGCAACACTTGACTTTCCACACTTTCACCTCATTCGATTATGATTCGACGCGAAAGGTATTCATCACTGGATTTGGTTTTGGGGAGACACAAATGGGTGTCTACAGTGTGCAATATTCAAATTCTTTAAGTCAATGTGTCGATTTGATAATATGATTGCATCACATGTCGATATCATATTAATCTACAAATCGTTTCTTGAAATCTGAGTTTGAATTACAAAACCAAATGGTAATGCATTTGAACACGGCCACGTATCTTATGAATTCTCCCTCTTCAAGCGGCCATGACACATTTTCTAATTTAATAGGTAGACTCAATCGAATCTTATGGCAACAAGGATCCCACTCAACTTTTGAAATAACCAGAAAACACCCTTTATAATCTCCAGTTACGGGCAGACGTTTGAGTGTACCACATTCATAACATCCATTGAATGAAATCAATGTTCCACTCATGTCAAAGGAATCCACTAATATATCCAGAAGCTCTATACTTATACTTTAAAGTAGGTCATTAGTTCGATCATGCATCATTCATGTATATCCAAGTGATTAACCGAGTATCACTATGCTCCTATAGCCCATGAAACTGCGCTATCCAACCAATCTTACATGCCAATCCATTTATTGAAATCACTTGTGTTCACTTTAATGATTTTGAACTAGGAATTTAAATAATATATGAATTTTGTTCACCTATGGGGTTTCACTCACCAGGTCATCAACCTGATGAGCCTATCAATTCATAATTATTTTGGAAATTTTATTTAATTTACAATACCATAATTAAATAAGAGAAATAATAAGTTTTGTTTTAAACATAATTCTGCAAATTGATGCATTTCATATGTAATATGTTTTCTCAAAACATACACAACTTAAATTACATAACTTGCTTCAATCCAAGACTTTCATATGACTTTCATACCTTAGTCTATGGAAGGGGTTTAGTGATTTCTCACTAATAATAAAACATTGCAGAACATGACCTCCCGCTGGTCAATGATCTCATAACTGAGGTGATATCTCATATCTATTAGTTTGGATTTGTGATGTGACCCTAGCTCCTTTGTTATGTGCAAAGGCATTCTCTTAGTCACATGACAATTTGATCCAAAATCCCTCTTTCACTAGTAGAAAATTACATTTTCCCACCGGTTCAAAACCCCCCTATGCCACCGGTTTTGAATCGTTGGGCATTCAGGGGGATGGCAATACTCCTCTAAAAAGACACCGGTTTAAAACCGGTGGCAATAACCATTCTTGGGGTTTTTTTTAAGGGGTTATTGGCACCGGAACCTGTTCAAAACCGTACCGGTGCCTATAATGACTAAACAAATGTTTTTTTTTTGCATTTTTTTTTTTTGCATTTTTTTTTTTTTGCATTTTTTTCACTTAAATTGATAAATAAACACTAACATATATATAAACTTACATATTTTCATAAAAAAAATGTTGTAATATTACAATTTTTTTCTACAAAATTAAAATAAATTACAAGGTTACAAACATATGCAGCTACACAGTAGCAGAAGTGCAGAACAACAACACATAAGGAGCAGCACAGAAGCAGCCCCATATCTTAGTAAAACAAATTGAACTTCTTAGATGAAATTCTAGAACCTGCAAATCAAGAAAGCAATAGGGATTGAGATTAGTTAATGAATTTTATATAATTTAAAAACGCGAATCTTAACAAATAGAATAAGACAAGTTTTTAATACAAGAGGATCAAAGTTCCTTGCTGGGCCACCTGCAGTGGTAGCCTCGGCAGGGCAGCTGCAGCTGCAGCCTTGCTAGGCCACCTACAGCAGCAGCAGCCTCGGCAGGGCAGCAGTAGCTGCAGCCTTGCCAGGCCAACTACATCTAATGCCACTTATAGTTCTAATATTCAATGCATCATTCACAAGAAAACAACCATAAAAAATGAAAAAATATAAGGATGAATGCAACAAAGGGAGAACTACAAGTCCATGTACCTCAGTCAGATTAAAAAGACCACAAGCTTGATAATTTATGTCTAGCAATGATGCTTCCTGCCATAACAAAAGCAAGTTGTCACACAAATAGAGAAAAAAAAGAAAAAGTAAAGAAAAAAAGAAGAAGAAGAGATATCTACTATACATCTAATAAATTATGATTTCACATGTACACACACCTGCTTGCATTAAAACCAGAGAGAAGATATATCTTATCTGGTGAAATTCAACCCATAGCGTCCGATTAAGGCATGAGTGATCTCATCAAAAATAGGCTCCTTTATCTTCTCAACTGCAGTCTCCTCATTTTTCCTGTAGTTCTACAACATTTAGAGAGCAAGAAAGTGGAGCAAGGTGAAAACGCACAACTTTAACCACACAAACCAGAAGTGATCATATTACATGATTTCAAAATGTCCACGGGCCAAGTACCATCAATTTGAGTGTTATGGTAACTTTATAAGAGCAACATATTAGAATTGAAAATATACATGGTGAAAAATTTACCAGCACAGGAAAAACATACATGCATTCCATAGAGAACCTGGTGAGACAACCCAACCTCAAGAAACAAACAAACTTATGCAGATTACATATTTACAAGGATTGCATATTTAGTATATTCAAGATGGTTATCATGATAAATCATTAGGTGACATGGACAAATATTTAAGTTACATGCTAAGACAAGGAAATCAAGCCAATTTGAGGAACAACATACTGAGGAATTCCTCATATGAGATTACTAAAATAAATCCATGTATGTTCAACACAAAATAACATCTTCCAAAGAAAGAATTATACAAAACAACTAATCAATAATGCTTCAAACGCCCACCTTATAGCTTTGGGAGGAATCAAAGAACCTCAGTAATAAGTCACTTGCACGACTTTCGGTGCTAACAGCAAAAGCCCGATGTTTCCCTGGCCCAAGGCTTCTTCTCTCACTGAACAGCCCCATTGAAAAGCCCACAACACTAGCAGATGCCCGAGGAACCTGAACCATTCAGAAGAAAATAACATAACTAGTATCATAAGCCCTTATTAAGAGATGGGAACACATATCAGAAAGAAGACAAATAAGCACTGAAATGTAATAATTTGGATATTATTAATGGTACATGTCATCCAAGATTAAAAAGAGTATTGAAAAAAAAAGGTGATTTAAAGTCAAAAAGGACTAAGTCACTACCTGAGTTGCTTTGATTGTATACACATCAGGGTGGTAATCATCATTTAATAGATTTGGATATTTTTCTCGAATCCTATTTCAAGATCATAAGGTTCCTCTTCTCCCTTGACAATCAAAACTCCGCCCTTTACCTTTCCCTTCCATGGAGATGTCCATTCAAGAAGCCAAGCAGGAACATTATCCAAAGATAATTTACGTTCTTTTGCATTTGCTATGAGTGTTTGCAGTGAAGTGGCTAGCCTATCCATTTCCCTTATTCGTTTCTTAGTAGGGGCTCTTGTTCCATGCCTTGCCTATAAATTGGATGCAGATTAATTTTGAATAATGACTAATTTAATATATTGTAGATATCTTTACAGCTAACAAACATGAGTAAGAGAAAGCTAATGAGTACAAGAATAAAAAAAAGTAATTAATAAAAAATTGGTCAAAACAAGGGGACATTGCAAGTTCATCCAAACTTCATACACTTGGATTGAAGACCAGTCAAAGAAATAATTATGAACCCAGCAAAGTTTCACATCTCAAAATGACATGCCATTCCCACAATTACTCTTGCATATTAAACAATTATACATTAAATTGTTTTGGAACACGATTGGTACACTAAGCATTATTCAAAGCCAAGACAGTAGCCATAAGAGTCAAATAGGAAGAAAGTAAACATCAATTCTAAACCAAACAAAACTTTTAGAACCTGAAATTACGCGTGGTCACATTCCATAAACACTATGATCATGGCCATAAACACCGCGAATGCTCAAATTCTAGCAGCACGACAAGCATTTGGGGTGATTGTGCCCTGACATTCAACAACAGTACATTACTCTTTCTCTTCAATAACCGAACTATCTTAAAGAACCCATTTTTGCAGCTCTAAACAAATTTTCCCACATAAATTATATCAACAAATTGACAAAACAACATCAAATATCGAGATTTTTCATCCAAATATCATAATAATAGCAACTAAAACAATCAAAGAGACAACAATCAATAATTATAAAGGTTCAAACTGATTAATTTCATGAAATAAATCCATACAAAACCAAAATCTCCAACAAAAATTGCAAATAAAAAAACCCAAAATTATGAGAAAAAGATAAAACCCATTAAACAGAAACAAGAATTAAACATCAAGGAGTACCTCTTTTCAATTGAGCCTGATTCGTATTACAGAGTACCTCCATGCCTCACCCTTTAATCGCAATCCTCTACAAATTAGCACAAAAATAATCAATAAATCGGCAAAAATTGAAATTTAAACATCAAGTTACAGAATACAAAAAAAAAAATGCAAGATTAATTGTGAAATTTCACAAAAACTGAATGAAAAAGGAGATAAATTGCATAAATTGAATGAAAATTGTTTCAAAAAACCCTAGCCATCGATGGATTTTCTTGCGGCGCAGTTATGGAGAAAGAGATTGAAGGAGAGAGAAAAGGAAAGGGAAAGCGGCGGTGGCTTCGAGATCTGACCGGCGGTGGCTTCATGCATGTGAGTGCGAGTTTGAGGAGGCAAGGGAGAATACGAGAGAGAAGCATATAGATGGCAGCGACGATGATGGTTGTTGAGAAGCAGAGAGATCTAGCTAGTTGAGGAGAGAGAAGCAGAGGAGAAAGAAGAGAGAGAGAGAGTAGATGAAGAGGCTAGGGTTTAGAAGTGCAATGAAGAGAACAAAGAAGAAGCTAAGAGTAGGGCTGGCAAAAACTGACCCGACCCGAACCCGATCTGAAAAAAGCGGGTTAGGGTTGAGATTTTCAACCCGAAAACTTAAATGGGTCGACACGAACCCGAACCCGAAATTAAATGGGTTAGGTTAAGGTTGAAAACCCCAACCCGAAAACGACCCACTTAACCCGAAAAAAAAAAATCAGGTCAATGTCAGGTCGGGTCAACGCGAACCCGACCTGATAATCCGAAATAATTTAAGTTACAAAAATAAATAAATCGTAAAAACCATCTAAATTTCTAAAGCCCAGCCCAATTCACTAATGAGGCTTTCATATATATTATCAAAACCCTAAAAATCTTATTCATTCCCCTCATTTCATTCCTTCAGCCGTTTTAGAACTTCTCTCTCTTCAATTTTCTCTCTCCTCAAAAACTCTAAAATCCATTCACCATTTTTGAATCCGACTACTCCACCATTGTTGAATTCGAGGTTTTCTACTATCTTCTCACTCTCATACGGTATTTAACTATTTTTTCATGCTTCTTCTTGATAATATATGAATTTATGCGAATAGATCTTGTTATTTTACAAGTATACAAATTATACTTGTTAATTTATGAATTTATACGAGTTGATCTTGCTAGTTTATGTATTTTTGTTGTTTAATTATTTATAATTTATGTATTTATGCGAATTCGTATTGCTAGTTTATGTATTTTTGTTGTTTATTTTTAATAATTTATGAATTTATGTGTTCTTAAGTGTTAATTTTCATCGTGTTATATTCGAAATTGCTCAAGAATTTCCTTTATTTCTTGTGACTGAAATGCATGTTATAACATGAGGTTTAATTGTTCATTATTCTAATTTATGAAAACGCATGATATGAAATTTAATTGCTCTTTGTACTGTTGGCAGGAAGTAATGTCCAACCATGTTCAATTGGAAATGCTTTGTCAATTATGAAGCTTGAGTGAGTGGAGAACAAGAATGATACGCCCTGTCGCCCCATATGTCACCCGATCTTGATCCAATTGAAAGCCCTATTGCATCCTCTAATCTTATTTGAGAACTAGAATATATGAACTTGTGTTTTGAATTGTAATTTGTTTAGTACACTCTTGGTTTGTAATTGATAATTAGGCACCTTACTTAGACTATGCGTTTTATTTTGGACTATTTGTTATGATTGAAGCACTAAATGTTTGAACCTTTGCTCTTGTTTGTTTGAAAAAATGACGGTTTGAAAAATTTAGGTGGTTTGAAACTTTGAAAAATTAGGTTGTTCATTTGTTCAGGTCATTTTCAGGTTAACATAACCTTATTAAAACCCAAACAAAAATTCAGGTCAAATAAGGTCATTTTCAGGTTGACCCGAACCTGAAAAAATCAGGTTTAGGTTGAGGTTTTCAACCCGAAATGTTAAATGGATCAGGTTCAGGTCAGGGTGTAGCTGACCCGAAATCAGCTGACCCGAACACGAACCCGACCCGACCTGATCCGATTGCCAGCCCTAGCTAAGAGGCGCGTTTTTTTTTGGTAACAAAGCCACCGGTTCAAAACCGGTGAGATTAACATTTTCCCTACTGGTTCGGTTGAACCGGTGGCAATACTCTTCCCTCAAAATCCCGCCAATTTTTTCCCTTTTTTTCCCACCGGTTTTTTAAACCGGTGGCCATTGCTCGGTGCCAATTACCATTTTTCAACTAGTGTTAACCACTTTTACTACAACGGCTAAATACACATATTCTGACATTGAGTATGCAACAGCACTCTGCTTTGAACTCTTTAAGCTTACTGTCCTTTCTCCATCCAGACATAAATATGCATCTAGATCAATATCTAGAATTATCTTGCCTGTTTGGAAAACTTGCATCCGTATAACCTTTTGATAACTTGTTTTTTTTTGCCACTTTAAACTACAAACATTCCTTTTAGTCCTTCTTAAGTACTCAAGGACTTGCTCTAAGTAGCTTTTTGCATGCTAATCTTGAATTTGCTCGAAATCTACTACATATGCAACATCTTACTTATACATATCATGGCACATAAAATGGACCCTTTTGCAAAAGCATAAGGTACACCATCCTTACAACTCAACTCTATTAGCTTTTAAGGCACTGAGTTTTACTGAGCGTAGTTCCATGAGACCTGGGAAGACATCCTCTCTTAGAGTCTTGCATCTTGAACTTGTAAAGAATCTTATCAACATAAGTCTCTTGAATAAGTCCAATCATTCTTCAAGATTCACTTCGTGGATTTTGATTCCCAATATGCATTCAACATCTCCTAAGTCTCTCATATAGAAATAATCTTTCTAACCACTGCTTGACTTATTCAAGCATTGATATGTCATTTCATATGAACTATATGTCAACTACATACAAGACTGAAAAGATCAATTGCTCCCACTAAACTTCTTGTCTCTACAAGATTCCCTTTCGTTCTACTAAGGAAATCAAACTGTTTGATTGCCTAATCAAAATGAATGTTTCAACTCCCTGATGCTTACTTCAATCCATAAATGAATTTCTGAAGTTTGCAAAACTTTCTAGGACTTTTTGGATTTCAAAACTTTTAGGTTGTATCATATACATACTATCTATCAAGAACATTTCATGAAGGTGATTTTTTTTATCTCCATAACTAAAATAATCCGAATAGGCTTACACAATTAATAGGTTTGACCCCATTTGTAAGACTATCATGGACTAACACATCTTTATAGACATGGAGTCCATTCTGGATTTCATGGCTTTAAGCCACTTCCTGAGTTGGCACTTGTCCAAAGCTTGCTTGTATGTACGGGTTCCAACCATTCCAATAGGAAAATTTTAGAATCCACCTTTTACTAGAATTCCAACAAACTGTTTTTTTTTTTTATCCTAAGTAACCTACGATAGGTATGAGCGACAATAGAATTATTCTCTTCAACTCTTTGAAGCTTTTCATTCTAGTAGGATGATAGAAGCCTCGCTAGTTGAATTAGCTTGCTTCGACACATGTTTTATCAAATTAGCTGACTTCATGCGCCCTCGTCTCTAATGTAGTGTTACCCACATCCATTTGTTGCTCGTCTTGAATCTCATCGAGATTTAACTTTACTCCCCTTGGTTTTGTAGGAAGAGATTTCTTTCTGTAAAGACATTATCCCGAGCAACAAACATTTTGTTTTTTACGCGATTGTAGGAATAATACCTCTGATTTAGGGTCTATTATGTCATCTTTGTAAACATTTTACATTGATTTCATAACCCTAAATTTTGTTTAGAAAAGATAGCTTTGGAACATTTCAAGTCCATAACTCTTAAGACATCGTTTCTACTGCTTTGGTTAAGTTTCTGTTTAGTATATTAGCAATTGTTGTTGTTCTAATGCATATCCTCAAAACGATATTTGTAAATCATTCAAATCTTAGATCAAACCATGGCAAGCAAAGTTTGATTCCTACTTACAACATACATTTTAATTGTAGTGTTCCTGGATTGTGAATTAATTCAACAAATCCGTTAGATGATCATTCCTTTTGAGTTAAATATTTATCACAACAACCATATTGTGGTGTTTATTATTCATCTCAAATTGATTTTACATATGATTTTGGAATTTTGAACATTTCAATGATTCTGGCTTTTACTTCATTAAGTAATTATCGATATATTTACTTAAATCGTTAATAAAAGCAATGAAATAGTTAAATGTATGAGTTCCAAAAAGGTCATTTTAACTCCTTTACCCTTTCAACTGAAAGGCAAATCGGTCATCTTACCTTGTCTAGCATGACTTCTAATTCTCAAGTGATTCATAATCATGTAAGAATAAGAGTCCATCCAATTGAACTTTGGATGTGCAAATGGTTTAGGTGACCTAACCTTACTTTGTTATAAGTAAGTGTACTTTGAATCATCTAATATTACTTTTGTGATTTACTTATATCAATGTTATAAAACCAAATTGACTCGTATCTAGCAAAATGAAAACAATTTATTACCTTGGTCATGGATCAACACTTGTCCAAGCCAAGTAAACCAAATTAGTATTTAAACAAAAAACTGAAATATTGTCTCATCAAAAACTGGAAATTGTTCTAAAATCATAATAAATTGATCAGAAAATAAAACTATGAAGCTATGTCAGGCCACTCAAACACTCCTAGTGCACCTTCAAGCTCCATTTCCATGCTAGCCTTACTTGTTTAGAGTTCCTACGCAACATTATCAATGCTAAGCACTGCAACTTGGTATCACATACCTAAGTGAAAGTTAAAATGTTTATAACATAGTACCTAAGGTTGATGCTCCATTCTTCTTGATGAAGTCAAGGTATTTCTGGCAATTGCGCTTCCGATACCCCTTGTTCTTGCAGTAAAAGCATTCACTTTCACTTGCAGCCTTGGGTTTTGGAGTCGCCTTAGGATTTTCAGGAGCCTTGGCAACTTGCTTGCCCTTGCTCTTGGCACTAGCCTTTTGCCCCTTTTTCTTGAACCCTTTTCCTTTTTGAACCATGAGAACCTCTTTCTTAGGTTCCTTAGGGATTTTCTTTTTAGCACTCACCAACATTGCTACAACTAATTCATAATCTTTGTAGCATCAGTCATGTTAAAGTTCATGATAAACTGGTTGAAACTTTCTGGAAGAGAGTGGAGAATGATGTTTGTTGCCATCTCATCATTGTATGGGTGCCCCAGTTTATCCATATTTTGAATAAGGCCGATCATTTTAAAAACATGATCATGAACTGTGGTACCCTACTCCATCCTACAATCCAGAATCTCACGATGGAGCTCATACCTTTCAACTCTAGCTTGTTTCTTAAACAAAGCTTTGAGTTCTTACATGATTGTGTACGCACCCTGGTCCTCAAAGCGTTTTTGAAGACTAGGCTCCATGGTAGCAATCATTAAGCAAGTGACAGGCGTAGCTCTATCATGAGCTTCCATGTACTTCTTGACTTCTGCCGCAGTTGGATTTTCTGACAGAGGTCCTGGAAATGGGGTGTCCATGACATCCTCTTTACCTTCTGATTTCTAAACAAGCCTTAGCATTCTTTCCCAAATGGAAAAGTTCTCTCCTGTCAATCTATCCTTCTCAAGGAATGGTCGAAGATTGTAAACGTTGTAGTCATTGTGATTACGGCTACCCATCTATGTCAAAATAAGTAAAAGTTTAATAATTGTGTTTAATTAAAATTAAAGTACCATAAGCGAATTAATTAGGTAACTTTAAAACACTTTATTCAATAATTACATGATCCCAATTGAATTTTGAGTGATTCCAAGACCCTTTATTTGTGCAATAATTGACCGGACCTTGGCCCTACAATCAACCATTACATTTTCAAGGTGAGTAAACTCTTTATTGATTACAACTCTTGTAACTCTTGGTTAAATAATTAACCATCACATGTTTAATTATTTCCCTCTTCAAGGTTCTAAACTCTTTAGGTAACCTTGTTGAGCACAACCAATTAAAATTGTAAAACTTGATTTACCCCAAGTCACCCAAGATATAAAATGACACCTAGCTTTGGCATGACTAATCATAAATATCAAAAATTTGTCGGGTTTTTAATTGGAAAAGCATCCTCAATATTACTGGGACCTAGATTTATTATGTTGTGATTATTTAGTGAGCTCTAGCGCATTATCAATCAACATAAATAAAATCTAACATGCATAATCTACTAATGCATAAAACAAAGCATGACATAGTATGACCCCTTAGTCTTAAGAAAATTAGAAATGAAAATGCTCCCACTTGAATCATCATGAATCTCCATCCACCTTGCTCCTTTGGGCCTTTACTTCATGGGCATCTTTGGACAAAAACTATTTAAATAAAAGTTACAAAAATACTTAACGGTACGCAGACCGTATTAAGATTACAAAAATACTTCACGATCCGCATATCGTATTTTAGAATCTATGGGCCATACTAGTCTATATATAGCAACATAATATCATAATTTATAAAAGTGCCATATAATAGATCACTCAACATTCTTGTCAAAACTACAACATCGAATGTTCATAATTAAGACAACGCATTTCCTTAAATATCTTATATTTTATTCATAATTAGATAATATCATATACTTCCTCCGTTTTCTTTTACTTGCAACACTTCCCTAAAAAGGAAATGTCATAATACTTGCAACACACTATAAAAGGAAAGTTACTTTAAAGAAAAACTATACTATATCCCTTATTTAAAGCACATGTCACACTAAACTACACTTCTAACAACCACTCATCCTATTTTAAAGTTTATTATATTATGTAAATCCCACATTTCTTAATTACCGCGCTAAAGAGTGTGTTGCATCTAAAAGAAAATGGAGGAAGTATTATTCAAGACGGGTTATAAAATTTCATATATTTAATTTAGTCATTAGATAGAATCAAATCATATTTTAATCTAAAAACATAAATCATATTTAATGTTCAATGATTATCCTAACTAATTTAGGATATTCTATTCTAATTACTAGCCAATCAAATGATTTTAAAATCAATTATATCCTAATCTAATTATGGGATAATCACATTATTTAAATCAATTATTATCCTTTTTGGAATATGCTCAGAATATCCTGATCAATCTTATTTAAAATTAACCACTATAATTATAGATAATTACCAATTTAACAACTTTAAATATGGATAATATCAAATACAACAACTTTTAAATATTTGATTTTATCCCAAAATAAAAGATTTTATCCAAAATAAAACAGATTTTATCCCAAAACAATTTCTAATTATCTAGAAATAATTTTCAAAAATGGATTTTTTTTTGAAAACCAAAAGCCACCATCGCCGACCAACGTGGTTGGCTAGCCGAGGCTAACCACAGTGGCTGGCTGCCATGACAGCAGCTACTGCCGCAAGGGCAGCAATGTGACAGCAGCTTCTGCTGGGGCTAAAGGCCACCGTGGTTGGCAGTTTATAGGTAATATAATGCGAAAAACATGAATCATATTCATAAAGAACCTAATCGCAAGAATCGCATTCATAACATACAAGACACATAATCGTACCTTTGATGCGTATATTCCACGAAGCTATTCGACAGACAAATTAGGGAGAGAATAGAGCCCCAAGCGTTGCTCCTCTACTTAGTCCACGAGCTTTGAACGAGCCGTCCAGAATACTAGATTGGTCGAGTGATTGAGGAAAACCGCGATCACCACCTTTAACGGACAATGACTGACCACCACGAACCACCACATTGGCGCCAAGGAGAAGAGAGAGTCGTGAGAGAAAGAGATAGAGATGTTTGAGAGAAGCTGGTTTCGTGTTTTCTAATTAGGGTTTCATCTTAACAGTAAAACTATTGTATCGAATAACCTAAACACCTAGTCTACTTATAATCATATTATAATTAGACTAGGTTAGGAAGCCCGAAACCTCTCCAAACTCTCCTCATGGTCGGCCACTATAGGGGATGAGGCCCATCATAGGCCTCGTCCTCTCGTGCTCGATCTAGGCCCTTTGGGTGACCTTATAGGATCCGTCCAATTGGGCTTTGGCCTATTTTACTAGTCCAAAGATCGTTAGTACCTCTAGCTAAGATAAAAGAACGACCCAAATGTCCGAACTTAATTTTCTCCATAATTCGATCCATTTATACATCTAGTAATTGCACACGACGAAGATATAAATCCTTCAGGGCAAACTCATGAAATTCTTAACCAGTTTCAAGGGTGAAATCAAGGATTTGATCAACAAAAATAAGGCTGGCTCTAGCAAGGGTTAGTCGGCAAAGAAGAACTCTTCAGCCGAGAGGAGAAAGCTGGTCAAGGACAGGCAGCCAACTCCACACCTCAAGGAGAAGGCAGTCGCAAAACTTGACAGGATTAAAATCCTTTTGCCTCAAAAGGGTCTAGTGAGAAACCCCCAACAGGACAAGGCGGGTGTTAGTAAAAAATTAGCTTCTGACGCTCGACACCTCATTGAGCAAAGAAGAAGCCAGCAGCTGTCTGAGTCAGCCTCTACTTTGAGCTTTCCAGACAACTTCAAGGAAACTTCTGTAAGGAACTCACAATACTTACATGAGAGCTATACAGGCGGTCAGTCCGTCCATACTGGTCCTCAAATGATTGGGTCAGTCCCGTATGTGCCTCAAGCGCCATGTGGGCAATATGGCCTTCAATACATGCAGCCGGCCTACTATGGAGGTCAGCCAGCATACAACAATGTCCAGCCAATTGACTGGAAGCTCTGTCTTCTCTGACTTGGTGAACAACCTTCTGCGTTCACCAGGAATATAACCGAGGCGGCACAACCGGCCACGGTAAAGAATGTGTTGGTTGGTACTAATGATGGTACCACCAACCTTGAGGACCACCTCATGGCATACACCAACCTCACGTATCTACAGGGGTTGGATGATGTTACGTTGTGTCGCTGTTTCCCGGCTACATTGATGGGCATCGCCCAACAATGGTTTGGCAATTTGTTAGCCGGCTCTATTGACAGCTTCAGGAATCTTGCCTTCTTGTTTGCTTCCAACTTCTCGATGAACATCCCTGCGAAGAAAAAACAAGTCTTGACTTAAGCACCATTAAGCAGGGATAGAGAGAAGGACTTCACTCCTATGTCAGACGGTTCAATCTGATAACAATTCAGATTCAAGGGCTGTTTGACGAGGTAGCCTTCACAGATTTCTTCAAGGGTCTAAAAAACGGGTTGACCTTTAAGTTTGAACTCGGTAGAAAGGGGGCATTCACCATACAGGCGGAGTTGAGGGAGGCGGAAAGCTATATCCAAGCAACTGACCTCTGCTCGCCAAACCACCAGTCGGACTCTAAAAAGTTTGACAAGCAAAAAGATATATAGTCGGTCTTCTCAGTCGGCTAAGAAACAAGAAGAGAGCAAGAAGAGAAAAGAATTTTGGGCGGATAATGACCCTGACCAGACGTCCCAGAAGAAAGAGAAGGAGTTCTAACCGTACGTTCCCAAGTACGAGTTTAACAAAGACTCCAACTCCATCATCATGGAGATCAAGGACCAGCTGACTCTTGAGAAGACGAATCCTACGAAGAGTTCTGTCCAGTCACGGAACAAAAATAAATTCAACCAATACCATGCATGAGGAGGTTGGCCATGACACCAACGACTGCTTCAATCTTCAGCGGGCGTTGGATCGTCTAGCTAACAAGGGGATGTTGAAGTCCTACATCTCCAAGTCCAAAGGGACTAATAAAAAGAATCCGGGGCAACCGTCTAGGACTCCCCAACCTACCAGTAGTGCGGACACTGATCAAGATCCAATCTACACCAAAGCAGGCGGATATTCAGGCGGTGGCCAGACCATTCGAGGCACCAAGGACCATCTAAAAAAGATGGCCAAGGCTGCTGATGATGGGCAGACGTCTGCCAACGATCCCTTCCCAGACGTTCTAATTACCGAGAAGGATCGGGGCCGCGTCCGTCGCCCGCATGACGACCCGATTGTCATTGAATGTAAGGTTTCCAATCAACTGGTTGGTCGAATCCTTATTGACACCGGAATCTTCTCGGACATCATCAGCTACAAGTGCTTGCAAAAGCTTAAGTACAAGCCCAGCAACATGTACTCTGTTACCCATCCCCTAGTTGGCTTTGGGGGTGGAATGGTGTACCCAGTCGGTATGATTGACTTACCTATCCGGCTGGGAGAAAAAGGAGAAGGGCGGCACCTAGTCGTCAAGTTCTTGGTAGTTCAGAAGTTGACCACTTATAACATCATTTTGGGCCGTCCAACTCTGAACGAATCCAAAGCTGTCATTATTCCTGCCCTCATGCTCCTGAAATATAAGAGGGATGACGGCTCTGTTAGCTCCCTAAATGGGGATCAAAAAGACGGCACAGGAGTGTTATCTCTCAGCCGTTAAGTCCACTGTGACCTCAGACGGTCAATGACAAGGTCAAGGACAGGAGCCAATAGACCTTGACGAAGTCAAGGATCCCAACTCCGCCCCATCAACAGCCGGAAAGAAAAGAAAAGCTGATAAGCTGGTGGAGGTAAAAAAAGAAAAGAAATAGCAATCACTGATCGGAGAGTGGTCAGATGAGCTCCGCCCCCAGCCAGCTAAAGAGCACATTGATCTCGCTCTAGATAATAGTCGTCCAGAGCATATTGTTAAGGTGGGGACGGTTGCTTATTCTAAGTTGGGTGTAGACGTTCACCTTCTGCTTAAAGAATTCAAGGGCGTTTTTAACTTTGAAGTGGAAGAGATGTCAGGCGTCAGCCATGATCTGACTGTCCACAAACTCGTCGTGGATCCAAAAAAGAAACCCATCTGGCAAAAGAAAAGAAATCACGGAGAGGAATGAAGTCAGGCGGCAGCTGCCGAAGTTAAAAAGTTGTTAGACGTTGGGTTCATTCGACCATGTAACTTCCTTGATAGTGTTGCGAACGTTGTGCCTGTAAAGAAGCCGCATGGTACCTGGCGCATGTGTGTTGACTACACAAACCTCAACAAGGCATGTCCAAAGGACAGTTATCCGTTTCCAAAGATCGACAGCCTAGTCGACTCTACAACCGGTCATGCCATAATGAGTTTCATGGATGCCTACTCCAGCTTCCATCAGATACCCCTGTGGAAAAAGATCAAGAGAAGACGACTGTAGGAAATATTTCAAGCATTATCCAAAGCTTGAACCCCACTTTGATCATAACTTAAGTACGGTGGCTTCCAAAGGGAAGGAAGCTAGAGCAAAAGAGTCACCAAAAAGTTTTAGGAACTTGTAAATCGTTCACAGGGTGAAGGTTACACCCCTTAACGATCCATGAGATCGTCAAGTCCAAAAGGTATGGAACCAGTCAGGGTTCGGGGATGAGGGTACGAATCCAATCTAAAAGAGAAAGGACCCGCCCAATAAAATAGGCCTCTACTTTATTCAACTCGTATTCATGTGCACTTTCTGACTAACATGCAATCATTAGATTAACCCTAAACCTATTTAATTTATTTTGGTTGAATATTAATGCACAAATAAAACTATTATTGGCGATCACTTGAATAAAAATCATATTAGCCTAAACCAAATTATTAATTATATTATTAGGCGTGATTTCAAGTACAATTTCCTTTTAACATGCATACAAGGCGTGATCCAACAATAACAACATATATAATGTATCAAGCAACATGATATCAATCATCATCATAACAATCTCAATCTCAATAAAGCTTAAAATTAATAACAAGATCCTAGGCATGATACTAACAAAATTAATAACAAATCCTAGGATGTCACTAAACATGTAAAGATCAAAGCTTTAAACCTAACATGATACTAACATGATATTAGAAAAGAGAAAGCATAAGAAGCAACCCTAAACATGATACTAGAAAGCAATAAATTCATCCTAACATGATACTAGGAATTAAACGAATATAAGCATGCTTTCTACATTGAAATAAATAGGGAGTAAGCAAATTACTTACTTTGATTCCTCGTACCTCTTTTTAATAATAAAATACACGTGTTAGTAAACATAAAAAAATATAATAAATCAAAGAATTTAAAGAATTAAAAGAAAGAGTTAAAAAGTTTAGACTGGATTTGGGACCAAACCCTCAGATGGTATCAACCTTTCACGTCTGGGGCGAAGGCAACTTCGAACTTGGCTAGATGTGTCGAGATCTTGCGAATGCGGTATTATGTTTGCAAAAGGGGTTGGCTTAGAAAGAGAGAGAGAGAGAGAATCAAGTAATGCTTGATGAGAGTTGATGGTTGTAGACGGTGGTCCAAGGACCCTATTTATAGAGAAATAGTCCAGAATTGATAGAAAAGAGTTAGAGTTTGAAAAAGAATAAAACTGCATCCCGTCGCCAAGCGACGAACCTGTCGTTTGGCGGTGCAATCAGGATCCATGCGTTTCCCACATAGAATCAACTTCCTGATATAATTCAGTCGTAGAATCCTTGTTAGGGGTAAAATCGTCTTTTCACATAAACACTTTTATTGTTCCAAGTAAAACTCTAAAACATAATTATCAATCCTAATTCCATTAGGATTTAAGAGAACCTTCTAGATAGTTCTAGAAGACTATAATCAATCCTAATAGCTTTAGGAATGATAATTGACAATAGGCCCCCCTCTAGGTCATTGGGCCGCATGTAAGAATCAAACCGGGCCCAATTCAGTATTTTGGCTATAACTTCCTCAATATTCATCGGACTTGGGCTTATAATATATCGTTGGAAAGTTCTTTTCGAACCCAATCCAACTACACCATTATTGGACCCTTATCGTGGACCAAATAAAATTGGACTGGCTATTTTCATAAAATAGAGTAGGTTTTCGAAAACAGAAAGAAGGATTTTTGATAAAAACCAACCGCAACACTAGACTTTTCACACTTTCACTTCATTCGATTATGGTTTGACACAAAAGTTATTCATCACTGGGTTTGGTTTTGGGGAGACACAAATGGGTGTCTACAGAAGCCCCCACTTTGACTGAGTTTGGAGAAACTTAGGTTTCGAAAACAAAAGTTAAAGAATCGATAGGGACGAATAATGATTCAGAACGTTCTGCGATCCCAAATCATTCTTGTAACGTCGATACCTGCAAACTAGCGTTAGTTAAATAGATAAAGAGAGTTAAGAAACGCGTATCTTGCATCGTCGAGCACACGTCTTTGTGGTAACCGATTTGTTGTTGCATTTTGTTTTGACGACCTTCCACAAGCTAGGGAATGCCATCCCGCTGTTGTTGATGTTCACGCGTCTCTGAACAAAGAGCTTTTTGACGATTTTCCTCAAGCTAGGGGATACCGCCTGAAGACTGCTACGCCTGTAACTGCCTCCAATTTCCGCTGTGATAGTCTTTTGCAAGCTAGAGAATACTATCGAAGATTGCTTCGCCTGAAACGATCTTTTACCGCTTTGCGACCATCTTCCGAAAGCTAGATAACATGATCGAAGATAACCTCGCCTTAAGCCATCCTCAGTTGTTTGTGACAACTCTCCACAAGATAGGGAAGACTGTCGAAGATTTTTTCGCCTGAAACGATCCTCAATTCTTTTGTGATAATATTCCGAAGAAAATTATCGAAGATCTCCGCTTGTCGATCCTTCTTTCTGCTTGAATTTTGCTATTGTAGATATTTGATGAAATTGTTGCTTAGCCAGTACGTCGGCGTTTTTGCTATTTGTGAACCATTACGTCGCTGCATGTGATGAGCCAATGCTTAGGCGCTTTAAGTGAAGTGAGACGATCATTTATCAGGTCGATCACTTTCCGTGATTGTAATCGAGCTGATTACTAAATCATATAAAATTGCTTATATGGGCTAACTGGCGTACCAAGGAACCCAAACTGCTGCAAGAGGTCCACATAACCATATTATGGGGCCACACTCTTCGTCGCCGCACCAGCGCCTGCTGAACGTACTGTCGCCGCGCTTTAAGCTTGTCGCTAGACGACAGGCCTGTCACCAAAAGACGATCTCGTCGTCTGGCGCTGAAATCGAGGTTTTAAATAAAACCCGATTCTTTCTTCCTTTTCGTTGCTGTTGCTGTTCTACTTCGTGTTTTGCTCCGAAACTTTAATTCGTTAGTTCTTGCTCATTTCTCATTCAAATTCGCTCAAACTTCTTGCAAATCAAAGCTTATTTCATCTAGTTTCCTGATCTAAGTTTTCTTCAAACTCACCTCGATTTTTGCTAAATTTGCGTATGTTTGTTCACGAATTTTCCAGAAATTCAAAATTAATTTTGCTTAATTTGCTTTGTTTGTCAAATTTTACGCCATGAAATTGCTTGATTATGTTTATATATTGCCTTGGGAGTGTTTTGAGACTTGTTTGACTCAATTTGGTGAAGAAACAAACAATTTACCATTGTTGGGTTTCTTGAGCTCGTGAGAACAATGTAGCCTGTTCTTCGTGTTTTTGCTAGCCAATTGTGTACAATTTGTCACAATAATTGTCATAGTATTGCAAGAAATTGTTTAGAAACGCCATTTATGCTTGAATTGAATTTATGCTCTATTTTAGTACTACGTACTCTGTTTTTGACGAACATAATATCATGCGGCTAGGCGAACCTTAGATACTATAGAACCTTAATTCTTGTTATTCTGCATAATATAGCATGGCTAGACAACCTGGTTTTGGTTCATGGTCTAGAGACACTCGACGGGAGCACGAGCCCGTCAGCGAGGACCCGTCCACTACTCTAGGGGAGTTCCCAGAGAGGGATGGACGCACTTTGTATTTCGCTCTTGAGCACCACATCTCGGAGCGTGTTTGACGCGGGATCGCTGGCGGGAGGACTCGTAGTAACGGCTTTGGCAACGATACCATCGACTCTTTGTACGAGGCCTACTTCCGCGATCATGAGGAGTTGCGCCTGCTATGGGAATCCTGCAGGCTGGTTCCCCAATTCAGGGCTACTCAGGCCATGTATTCCTTTGAGTCGAGCCATCGCGTGGTTCAAGCTTTGGTGGAGTTCTTTTGGGACACCACCAACACTTTCCACTTTCCTTGGGGCGAGATGACTGTTACTCCTACTGACTTCAGTCTTATCTTGGGACTAGAGTTTCGTTCTGCTGCGTTGCCATTTGATGGCACGATCACCGTCTTTTCTCCAACGATCGAGGAGCTGTTGGGTCCGATTACTATTCGGGATCGTGCTGAGGCTGATCTGACATGCCTTAGTTCTCGGTGCATTCGCCGGTCTACCCTGGTGATGGCCTTCCAGGACGAGGCTACCACTTGTGAGCAGCGGGTGTGCATTTTTGTCCTCATTTTGCTGTCGGAGACTTTTCTCCTGATAGAGGTAGTCGAGTACTCTTCTACTACCTTCCCGCTCTCCGCGACCTTCATCTGGTCGGGACTTGTGACTGGGCCAGCTTGCCTATGCTGATTTCTTGCTGGGTTTGCGGAGCTTCTGCCGTCATACGACATTCACTGGAGACGTTGCACTCTCCAGCTTTTGGAGAATCGTAGAGGTATATATTATCTCTTTTAAAAGTTAGCTCTAAATTCATATTAGCATTGGTTAACTCCTGGTTGTCTTTGTAGATTTGGTTCTACGAGTACTTTCCCTCGCTTGAGCCGGCGAGACCTTCGCCTCGCGAGCTCCCTGTTGGCGCCTGTTGGGGAGGTCGTATCAGCGATTAGGCTGCCACTGGTCGTCCTTACTCTACCGCCTCGACACATGTTCGACAAGGCGAGGCTGACAGATATGTCAGAGAGGACACCTGCTGGTGCTCCTTGGCGATCTTATGCCCGTCCAGGGCAGAGTTACGAGGAGGATCTGTTGCCCTTGTTAGCTTTGGAACCTACTGTGTCAGAGGAGGCGGCGGTATGCATTAGTCCTTTTGTTTTTGCCTTTGCTAGCTAGCCCCCAAGTAGATTTTAATTACTTGGATTTATTTTTTCTAAGCTGCACCCGCGGAGTTTGTTCCTCCTCGGATGTCCATCAGCTACCAGGGAGTGTATGGCCCTGTAGAGGAGATGATTGATCTGGCTCCTAAGGGGAGCGCTTTGTGGAGCGGTCCATTCCTCGTCACCAGACTCGGGTGAGTTATACGCTTATTGCTTATTTTTATATTTGTCTTGTATTGTTACTAACTTTGTTCTTTGACAATTTACCCGGGAGGTGGTGATGGCCATGGCGAGATGCATAGAAGCATTTTGCAGTCAGTTGGTGAGGATGAGGAACCGAGCCACCTGTCGTCGCGACGACGTTGCTGCGGAGATATCTCTTTTCCTTTATTTCGCATTGTTTATCCTCGTATTTTCCTTGTATCAGACTTGATTTAATTTTGCAAGGAGAGCCTATTCCTTCACCCCGTACTCGGACGAGGCCCGAGGCTAGGAGAGAGCCGTCCAGGTCTGGCTCGAGGCGTCGCCGCACTTCTTCTGGTGGCCGAGGTGGCCGTGCTGATGCCGCTCCTAAAGAGACATTAGAGGCTTCAGGCTCTTCATCCGAGGGTGCGCGTACTGAGCCGATAGGCCAAGGAGGCGCGACGTCGGCTCTTTCGATGGGTGGTGGGACGTACGAGGTTGGCTCGTCGTCGCAGCAGCCACAGCAGCCTCGACCTTTGCAGATTGAGTACCAGGGTGAGCCTGGGTGGGATGGCCCTGAATTGAGGTTTCCGCCTACTAGCGAGTCTGGAGCTGGTGAGGGGCATACACCTCGATGAACGTGCCTCCTCATCTGCGCCCTTCGGCGCCGTAGTTGAATCTTTACTCATTTATTTATTTTGACTTTGTAGGACTTTGCCGCTTGTATTATATGGCTCTTATGTTAGACACTTTCTAAATTTAAACTATTATATATTATGCCTGTTTTATCTTTGCTTTTTATTTTTCATTTTATGTGGGTATGCGTGTGGGCAAAAATTGTGATTATTTTTGCGCAAAAATTTCCGTCATTTTAGTTATCAATGGAGGGTATCCAACTTTCTCCCCCAAAAGAAAAAATGAAAAATAAAATAATGTGGACTAAAATAAGCCTAAATTTAATTAAGCTCAATTTTATTACAGGTTGAAAAGTAATATTCCTAATTAAGGAAATTAAAAATATATTCTTGTATAATAATACTAATTTTTTGCATTGAATTTTTGCAGATGTGGCTAATGAAGAGGATAGAGTTAATTAGTCCTCCTGACAATGTTGAAAAATACTCCCCAAATTGCTTTGTAAGCGAAAGAAGAGCTTTTCCTTGAAGATGGGCCACCGTGAATGGGGAAAAATATTTGCACATTGTGATTTCTCCATTAAGTGGGTTGTTCCTTGGTGGAATATTGAGAAGATGATTGGTTGCAATAACCAACCCTTTTGTCGTCTTCCTAGCTTATCTAGATTGACTTTTTATTATCCCTCTAGGTAGGGGTGGCAATTCGGGTCAGTGGGTCGGGTTCGGGTCAGATTTCGGGTCGATTTCGGGTTATTCTTAGAAACAATCAAAAATAGTGTAAAACTTAATATTATTACGAAATATGAAGTTTTGGTCAAATCGGGTCGAATTCGGGTCATTCGGGTTCGAATCGGGTCGGGTTCGGGTTTCTCTCAGTAACTTCGGGTCGGGTTCTTTCGGGTTATCGGGTCGGGTCAGGGATTGCCAGCCCTACCTCTAGGGTAAAGAGACAATATGGTCTTGCACAAACCATTCCTTCCGGTGATCTTCGTCGCCCTTATGAATTTCCGGTCTCGCAAGAAGTTGAAAGATTTGACAATTATTGGTGTGCTAGGCCTTTGTGGGAAGTGATTACACAAAACATTCCACCTTCTTTGTCCAATGATGTGAAGCAATGACTGATTGGTAGATCTCAAAAGGAAAAGACCAAAATTGAAAGCAAGACCAATGTGAAGACTTGTCTTGGTGACAAGAAAATTCCTGCTAAGGAACGCCTAGGTGAAAAGATTGAGTTCAAAGCTCCTGCTATGCCTAAGAAGAAGAGTTTTAACAAGGACAAAGGAAAAAGAAAACTGGTCTTACAGAAAAGAAAATTTGGGTAGAGAAGAAGCCTAAAGGAGAGACTAAAGTTGAATGTAGATCTCCTAAACGATGCCTACTAGCAAAAGCGATGGAGGAAGATGAAGACACTGACAAGAATTGGAAGCGAGCTAGGAAAGAGAAGGCAGATTAGAGCATTGCTTTACTTTCAATTTATTAGACAATTTTTTTTTAATTTAAGTCAATTTTAATTTTTTAAGCTTTATTTAAATGCCATCAATAATGTAATCGTACTTTATTTTGTAAAGCAATTTCAGCTTTTTAATTAAATCAACTTTTTACATTTATTTTATTAAAGCAACAAAAACAAATTTTTTATTTTTCCAGAAATTTTTCGAGTACGGAAGTCGAAAATTTTCCAAAATACACCGCAATTTGCCTAGATTTTGCAGAAAACACGTCGCCGCGATTTTACGTCTATCGCCAAACTTTGTTTTCGTCGCTTGGTGCTGCAGTAAAAAGTCATTTGGCGACGCAGTCTGTCGTCTGGCGACAGACTTTTTATTTTACGCTAATGTTGACTTAGTCTTCGTTGATGCTAGGATGTAAGGTTTGTGAAAATTAAAGTGGTTGCACCCTGTAAAGGGTTGCCTACGTATCCTTTCCTAAGGAATCAAGCCATGTAGCTCTCTTGAGTGTCCTACTCAAGTAATTATGGGTAGTACTTCTTAAGTTGGTCAAGGTTGATCATGTTTGAGAACTCATTACCATCCATATCAGTTAGTAGTGTTGCACCTCCTGATAGAATGGTTTTGACGATATATGGTCCGGACCAATTAGGTCTAAATTTGCCTCTTGGATCCATAACATTTTTCCTTAATGCTTTTAACACCAAGTCTCCTACTTTAATGTTTCTTGTCATGACCTTCTTATTAAAGTGTCTAGCTATTCGAGTTTGATAGCATTGAGTATGATGTAGAGCTTCTAGTCGCTTTTCATCGAGTAGACTTAGATCTTCATTTCTTGCTCTAGTCCATACGACTTCATCGAGTTTACTTTCCAACGCAATGGGTAGAGAAGGTATTTCTAGCTCTACAGGTTGTACGGCATCCATTCCATAGACTAAGGCGAATGGCGTATTCCCTGTTCATGTACAAATTGACGTGCGATAACCCCTAAGTGTAAAATGGAGTTTGTCAGGCCAATCTTTGTAATTTTCTATCATTTTCTCAATGATAGTCTTTAAATTCTTATTAGCTGCCTCGATTGCTCCATATGCTTAAGGTCTATAGGGAGAAGAATGATGGTGTTGAATACCGTACTTTTGTAGCAATTCTTCACATTCTGCTTGAAAGTGAGTTCTCTTGTCACTTATCATCTCATGCGGGACTCCATATCGACAAATAATGTTTCTTTCGATACAGAGTGCTACATGTTTTGCGGTGAGTTTAGCATATGACTGTGCTTCGACCCACTTCGTGAAGTAATCAATTGCTACTAGGATATATTCATGGTCTCTTGTCCCAAGAGGGGTAATTTTTCTGATAATATCAATTCCCAATGTTTAAAAATGGCCATGGTGATGTGTAGGTGTAGAGGAGAGATGGAGGAATGTGTTGTAAGTTAGCGTATATTTGGCATTTGGGACATCTTTTTACGCATTGATGACAGTCTCTATTCATGGTAGTCCAATAATACCCTTCTCGCATTATCTTTTGTACTAGCATTTTTCCATTAACATGAGTTCCAAATAATCCTTCGTGGATTTTCCTCATATCCCTTTGGGCATCCTTTTTTCCTACACATAATAGAGCTCGACCTTTTAGGTACCTTTTTGTGCAACTCGTTGTCTATGAGTACATATTGGGAAGCCAAAAGTCTTAATGCTCGTTTTGCTCTTTTGTCAGCATGAGGAGGTATTCTCCTTTGGTGACATAGTTGAGTATATATGTATACCATGGTTCCTCTTCTTCTTCTTCTTCCTCTTGGACTACTTCATCGTCTTCTATTGCTTGGATATAAGCCTGTTTATGCCTTTTTTTTATGGTTAAAGGCATTTGCTCGATTTTCGTAGGAATCCTAACCATTGAGGCTAGTCTTGCCAAGGCATCGGCGAATTGATTTTCCTCTCTAGGTAGATATGTGTATTCTACGTTTTCCAACTGGTTGGTGAGAGTTTCCAGATAAGTTTGGTAAGGAGCTAGGCTTTCACTCCTTACTTTCAATCTTTTTGAGATCTGGTTGATGATCAAAGAAGAATCTCCGAATATTCGAAGTTTCTTTACTCCCAATGCCAAAGCTGTTTCGAGGCCTACCACGCATGCTTCGTATTCTGCAGCGTTATTGGTAACGTTGAAATCTAGCTTTATGGATATTGGAACATGTTCTTCTTTGGGTGATAATAATAATACTCCTACGCCACATCCCTTTTGGTTTGAGGCTTCGTCGAAGTATAATGTCCAACTATCATCTTCTGTGCCCATCAAGTCTTCGTCTGGAAAGTCTTTGTCGTGTATTGGCGTCGAATCTTCTATTGGAAAGTTCGCTAAGAAGTCCGAGGCCATAGATCCTTTAATAGCCTTTTGTAGCATGAACCTTACATCTAATTGGGCTAGGTTGACTATCCACCTTGATATGCGTCCATTTAGTGTAGATTTCTCGAATAAGTACTTGAGTGGATCCATTCGAGATACTACAAAAACTGTATGCACGAGCATGTAATGCCTTAACTTGGTTGTGACCCACACTAATGCGAGGCATAATTTCTCAAGTAGCGTGTATCATACTTCATATTCGAGCATTCTCTTGCTTAGGTAGTAGATGGCAAATTTTTTTCCTTCTACTTCTTGTGCGAGCATAGCCCCCATTGTCTCTTTGGTGACTGTTCAGTACAACCTAAGAGGAATTCTTGGAAGCGCTGGTGCTAATACGGGAGGATTTGTGAGGTAGGCTTTGATCTTCTCAAAGGCTTTTTGATACTCACCGTGAAAGGAATGATGTCCTTCGAACAAGTGTATTATTCTGATAGTGGGTTCAAAATTATTAGAAAGCTAATATATTCAGTAAGGTCAAGTGATTGGAATTCCTGGGTGGAGGCCGCTTCCGATCAGTAATATTAATATAATTAATATTACAACTTAGTCTTAACTGAACCCTTCAGGTCACACCCAAGCAAATATACGAAACGACTAGACGAATTAATTCGGAAGAAATTAATTTGGTTTTATTAATTTTAATCCCGTTTTTAATGTCGAATTTGGCCCAGAACCCAGATTTTCGCCCAGAAATAGTGAATTTTAGGTGGAAAAGGCGTTATGGAAATGGTTTTGTCCCTATGGGCCTGTGATTTTAGCCAAATTTTGACCAGAAGTGCCTTTTTTGAGGGATTTTTCGTTTTAGCGAAAAATTTTAAGTCTTTTCTAACCTTGAAATTAATGGCATAACTTGGTGATTATGTGGTTGATCATTTGCATTATTTTTCTGCATTTTTTAGTCCCCTTAAAGCACATTTACTTGGTAGTATTTGATGCTTAAAGGTTGATTTATTTTAACATAATTGCAAACTAATTGCTTTTTAGTGTGAAAATTTTTGTTTTGAGGCTTCCTAAGTGAAAGATTCAATCTGTATTTGTGATAAGTGATTGAAACTTTAAAAACCACTAAATTCCATGATATTTGTATTGAACCTTGTTGTTTTAAATCATTATGGTTGATTGGAAACATAAAGTTTCAAACTTTGTGATAGAAATTTGGTTATCTTCATATTGGAAGATATAATTTTCAAGGATTCACAAAATTTAGATGTTGGCTTTTTCATTTGAATATTAAAGTTCATATTTTTCCAACTTCCCCTTACTTTGTCAAATTCTCAAGTTTAATTTAAATTGATTAAATTAAAAGTGAGAAATTGCCTCAATTTTGTTGTTGCACCTAGCTAGAACAATTTAATTTAGAATGGTTCTTGGAATAATTTTGGTTAGTTACACTTTGAAATTTTATTAAGTTGGACTTGTTTAATTTTTAATTTTTTTGCTCATTAAATTAGTTTTAAAATTAACTTAGAATTAATAATTAAGTCACGCAAAATGGGATCAAAATCCCGAGGCCATGGCACGCAAAACGAGGCAAAACCTCACTTGGCTAGCCGGACTGCATAGCAGCCCGCATGTGGCTGCCAAGGAGGCTGCCCTCGCCTTGCTTGCGGCCATGTGCGCGGCAGCAGCACACGGGCACAGCAGCCTTGGCTGTGCGTGAGCGTGTGTGCGGTAGTGGCAGCAGCTCAAGGCTGCTTGCCCAGCCATGTGTGTGGGGCAATTTATTTGTATGTGTGTGCTTGGTGCGGTGAGGCAAATGGTCGTAGTGTGTGTGCCTTGCCCTAGGCAACGCGTAGCAAACGCTACTAGGTGTATGCCTAGCTAGTGCTACGGAGGGTGGTGGAGGCACATGCAACAAGCCGCATTACTCAAGTTTCTTTGGCAAGCGCTTAATGCGTAAGCCACTTAATGTGCGGTTGGCTTAATATTTGTTATTTTTCCGTTTTATTTATTTCAATTAATTTTGTTTTTTTAATTAAAATTTTTAGAAGGTTAGGCCTCGGTTTTGAGCGGCATTGGCAAAAATTTATTTTGACAAGTTTGGGTCTACCGGCTTAATTAATCGGATTAATTGAGTTGGATGCGGAATTAAGTGGGAGCTTCAATTATTAATGAAGTCAATTACATAATCGGTTAAACAACTTTGACTAGTTTTAATTAGGCGAGTTAATCAGATTAACCACCTAGATTAGTTACTAGTGCGCGCGTTTGTTTAATGCAATTTTACTTGCTTGATGTTGTAAAATGCATGGGCCATTCACAAATAGTGAATGGATGAATGGAATGTATATTTTCTCATAGGTTTTATGAAATGGCAACTAGTGGGACCCGATTAGGATAGAAAATACGGACTACGTGCCGTTATGTATTTTTTGTAAATCTAAATACGGTCTACGCACCGTTGAGTATTTTTGTACCTTAATATTTAGATTAATCCTAGTCGTAGATACTAGTATTTGCATACTTTGGTAAAGTCTTGAAGACGGAGTTTCTTGGAAGACGAAGCCTTGAATTGCAAGTGAAGACCTTTTGAAGACTTGAAGAATTCAAGGGGTCATGCTAGTTGCCAATATGCATCTATAATTTCTCTTTATATTTTATGCTTATATACATGTGAATTATACTATAGATGCATGTTTAGGTTTTCTTTATGTTGCGATGATTAGTTATGATCACTTAAATCAACCAACATAGAAATCCTAGGTCCCTAATAATATTGAGTAAAAATTTGCCTTTCCAAAACAACACTTACTAACCGGAAAAGGGTGATGGTAGGCTACGCCAAAGCGAGGTGCCATCGCTACTCCAAGGGGCATAAGGCACACCGGGTGTGCATGTTGGTTTTGGTTGAACTCATCGGTATGAGTGAGGAGTCCTCACATGCCGTGGGAAAAGAGATACATCGTCAAGATACATTAGATGCGACGATTATCTAACCAAGAATGGCTTGGAGCCAATAGCAAGGCGATGCTTACCTTAGAAGATTGAGTGTAGTTAAGACAAGCCAAAGCATGCTTAACCACTCTTTGTTTCTTTCGATCTTGGAATCGCCTTATTTTCGCCAACTGGGGACAATCTTTATGCGTAAATAAGACGTTTAATAAGATTGAAGTTTGCATGAATGCTTTTAAATTTCAAACTTATTATGTTCTTGATAAATGGTTATACTTTGCACTTATATTTATATTACTCTAAATCAAATAATATTGTTTCCATGATTGGTAAAGGAAATCCTTGAGAATAGTTCTCAAAGAAAGGAAAAGCATTTCTAAAATACTATTATCATAAATGACTTTTATAACAAAGTCCGAAAGGACGGTTGGACATCATGTATTCAAAATACTAGGTAGTTTTGATAAAACATAAAGTATTGAGTTGCAAACTCAAATTGTCAAATATTTAACAACCAACGTATCTTTTCGCATCATACATAAATGAGTAGGACTCATTGATGTAGTAATTCGAGTATGAATTAATGGAAAAGATAGAACTTTGTTTTACGACGCACTAGGTGCTTGTTTATGCCTAACAAATTAAAGTATAAAAGTCAAAGGAACTTAAAGAAATGATTCTTAAAGTAAGATTATAAGAGAGTGTATGATAGGAAATATAGGAAAGAAGGAACAAAGAAAAGGAATTAGATTCCATTTCAACTCATGAGTTCATGTTATTGTAGTTGTAGTTAACTTAGCAATTCGTTATCTTCACATGTATCGGATACTGCTTGAGTGTTCCACTATGATAGTGACCTCAAACTATTAAAGTTAATCTAAGTTATCGATTTACAAGCTTAGGATGAAGCAAGTAGAGCTACATTAGTTGTAAAGTCATATGTTTTGTTTAAAGACCTTTTGAACTAAACGCTGGAACGAATAAATGGTTAGTATTATGTTCCATAATCAACAATTGATCCGTTCACACACGGAAAGACTTACATTTAAAGTAATGAGCAATAATTGCAAGATTTATTTGAATGGCATGGTTATCCAAGCGTTGGGTCAAGAATGCTTGATTATAAACAAACATTTCCCTAACATGATAAACTCACTAAGTTCAAGTTATGGGCTTGATTTGCGTTCCTAACATCTTTAGCAAAGTTACATCGACAAGAACGTACTCAAGGCTCTATTAGATAGGATCTTGATACTTGCTCGATTTGGAATCGTTCTAAGACAAGCAAGTCTTACTTGTTGAAACCGACGAAGCAAAGAGCTATTGTTCTTGGTATAGACAATTGACTTTGAAGGCTAAAGAGGATTCAATTACTTCAACGTTTCACAAAGAAATTGAAAGGATATGGCTATATTCATCAAATGTGAACAAACTTGACCTGAGTAGCTCAAGAGTCCAATGAAGTATATAATCGACTTGGCAAGATATCAAAACTTTGAGATTAGATCGAGCGATGTTTGCTTGAGCTAAGCGTGACCATCTCAAAGTTATGAATGGAGATTTTCATAAAGAACTCCACAAAGAACATAGTGTGTCCTCACGGAGACCTCGATGTCATTGGAAAATGACTCGAACGATGATGGTTCACAACCCTTCCTATAAAGTTCTTAAATATTTGCACAAATGACTAATGTTACACTAAACAAAATGTCGAAGCTAAGGAAGGACGCCATATTCAGTTATGGATAGAAATAACTTCTAAATGTCTTTTCAAGTATATGTCTAAGGCTCTTAGTCTTAGTGGGAGCTAGATGGCTTAGTGAGAGCTAAGTGGCTCAGTGGGAGTTTACCGGCTTAGTGAAAGCTAGGTGGCTCAGTGGGAGTTGACTGTTTGTTTCACAACGAACTCTTACCAAAGACAATATACATGTCTCTTTGTAAGCTTTCAAGTGAGACTACGGGCATTACCTCCACAACCTAATTGAGAACAAAAATGTTTGTTGCTCTAAGTGGTGTCATTCTGGAAAGTAACACATTTCCAAAACGACAAGTGGGAGGAAAATGAACTCGATGACCATCGAGCTAAGCAACAAACTAGAACTGAGAAATCTTGGAAGACCTTAAAAGGACTTCGTGAGAATGCTTGATCAAGAATACTCAAAAGGACTTTATAAGTGCCTTAAAAGAGAATTCATTACTCACAAAACATCAGAATTGTTGGAGTAAGTTCAACATAATAAAAGGGCTTTGGAAGCACCTTGAAACTCAGCGTTTAATGCAATTTCCCCGTGTAGGTATAGAATTCACCAAAGGCTTGGAATGAATCCTAAAAATTTCTATTAAGTTAGAAATACACCTAAGACTTACAAGCATACTATTTACTATTAGATAGTAAAGGAATAATGTCTTGTAAGATAGCTACGACAAATCCAAATTCCGAATAATGGTTAGAGGCCATGAAAATCTGAAATAGACTCCATGTTTAACTTGATTAATTTGCATGAAAGGTGAAAGACCCATCGATTGCAAATAAGTTTTCAAGGAGAAAACTAACAAATGTGGAAATGTATATGCATACATAGCTAGATTAGTTGAAAAGGATATAATTAATTTCAAGGAGTTGATTTTAATAAAAACCTATTCACCAATCGGAATTCTTAAGTCTTTTCGTGATTGATCAAGAAAAATTGCACATATGAAATATGGCAAAATAGTTAGCAAAACCGCCTTCCCAGAATAGGATTTTGGAAGTGACTATTGAATAGTCTAAGGGTTTTGAAAATCTAAATAATTCTAGATTTGAAAGCAAGCTCATGGAATCCGTCATGAGATTAAAGGAAGCATTGCATATAGGAATTGGAAAGTGTTTTCTCATAAAGTTAATAAGAGGGCTGACTTATGGAGAAACATAGAAATTCTGATGAATAAGAAGTTTAGTGAGAGCAAAAGTAAAGGTCCAACGAGAAGTTTACGAACTCTATTGTGAAACAACTATTAAATGCTAAATGTTTAAAAGACGATACTTAGTACATGTTGGGAATTAAGTTCTATGGTATAAACTTACTTAAATGTTTAAATGAGTAAAGGAATTTACCATGTTAAACTTGAAGGACTTTTAAAGGCTTTCGACCCATATGTATAAAGCTAAGTAAATGTTTGAACTAAGTAAAGCTAGGCTAAATACTAAGTCAAACAAGAAAGACTCTAGTAAGAGACTTTCAACCATATCACATAGCGAACAATTTGGCAAAACTCAGTGCAACTGATTAAGCTAAATGTCACATGGATGGAATAAAATTGAGAATCATTCAAAAATTAATCCATCATGTAAAGCTATGATATGGAATCGTTAGACGACTTACTTGCTTAGAGCATGTGAAGTACGTATATAATACTAGTCGACATTCATCTAAATATTAGATAATTAGATTATAGTCAAGAACATCCATAACACTTAGATAAGTAGTTTGATGAGTTCTTGACGCATGGAAACAAATATAATTTGAGTTTTAATGTTCCAAGCACAAAACCTTAACAAGGATTAGATCCTTAGCAAGGAAGCCATTTATAAGCACGAGGCAAGAAGTGTCTTGGCTTGAGAATGGTAACATGGATATGCATCCATGCATAATGTGCGGAAATTTAAGATAAATTTCCATGATCGCAAGTGATTAGAGTATTCCAAATCATTGTGAGTCGTTTGGAGTGAAATCCATGCAAGGCATCATCGGAGAGTCTACTAAAACATATGTTGAGAATTGTAGGGAATATTTCAAGCATTATGATCCCAAACTTGAACTCCACTGTGATCATACACTTAAGTATGGTGGCGTTCCAAAGGGAAGGAAAAGAGAGCAAAAGAGTCGCCAACAAGTTTTAGGAACTTGTAAACCCAAAAGACAATCCAAAAGGACCATCAACTCCATAAGGTCTTGAACCAAACAGGGTTCGGGGATGAGGGTACGAATCCAATCTACAAAAGAAAGGACCCGCCCTATAAAATAGGCCTCTACTTTGTTCTGCTCGTATTCATGTGCGCTTTTCGAATAACATACAAACATTATATTAATCCTACCCTGTTTATCTATGTTGGTTGAATATTAATGCACAAATAATACTATTATTGGCGATCACTTGTATTAAAATCATATTAGCCTAAACAAAATTATTAATTATCTTATTAAGCGTGATTTCAAATACAAATTCCCTTTAACAATCATAAAAGGTGTGATCAAGCAATAACAATAATATCAAGCAACATAATCATAATCAATAAATAATAACGATGATAATAACATGATAAGGCATAATAAAGCTTAATAATAATAGTAAGATCCTAGGCATGATACTAGCAAGATTAATAACAAATCCTAGCATGTCACTAGATCAAAGCTTTAAACCTAACATGGTACTAACATGCTATTAGAAAGAGTAAAGGCATTCTAAACATGATACTAGAAAGCATTAAAAGCATCCTAACGTGATACTAGAATAACATCCTAACATGATACTAGGAATTAAACAATAATAAGCATACTTTCTACATTGTTAATAAAATAGGGAGTAAGCTAATCTACTTACTTTGAAGCCTCGTACCTCTTTCTAATAACAAAATACACAAGTTAGTAAACTTCAATGAAAATAATAAAGAGTAATTAAATAATTAAATTGAAATCAACTTAAATAAAGTTTTGACTAGATTTGGACCAAACCCTCAGAAATATCAAACCTTGCACGTCTAGGGCGAAGGCAACTTCGAACTTGGCTAAGAGATTGTAAGCCCTGTGAATGCGGAATATTGTATTTGTAAAAAGGTTGGTTTAGAAAGAGAGAAAGAATAAGAAAGAATTAAGTAATTCTTGATGAGAGAATTGATGGGAGTTGATGAGAGTTGATCATTAAAAACAGAGGTCGAGCACCCTATTTATAAGGAAATAGTCCCGAAAATCATAGAATTTGATAAGGAATAAAACTACTCGCTGTCGCCAGGAATTCACTCTGTCGCGACGCGACAGCCTTGTCGTTTGGCGACAACCTGGTTTAAGCGCGTTTTTCCACGCGGAATCCGATCTTTAATAAACTTGATCTACGGAATCCGTACAGAAGATAAAAAACGTATTTTCAAAGATAATAATAATAATAATATTTTATTCCAAATAAAAGTCCATTTTAAAATAAATAATTATTAAATATAATAATATTTAGAATCAAAAAGAACCTTCTAGAAACTTCTAGAAAATTATAATTAATCCTAATAATTTTAGGAATAATAATTAATATTGGGCCCTCCTCTAGATCATTGGGCCGTATGTAAATAATTAACCGGGCCCAGTTTAGTATTTAGGCCATAACTTCCTCATTATTCATCGGAATTGGGCTTATAATATATCGCTGGAAAGGTCTCTTCGAGCCCTATTCAACTACACTATTATTGGACCTTAATTATGGACCAAACTAAACTGGTTTGGCTATTTTTAAATGAACAGAGTTATTTTCAAAACCAGAGAGAAGAGAATTTTTAAATAAAACTAAACCGCAACACTTGACTTTTCAACACTTTCACCTCATTCGATTATGGTTCGACGTGAAAGGCATTCATCACCGGGTTTGGTTTTGGGGAGACACAAATGTGTGTCTACTGAAGCCCCCACTTTGACTGAGTTTGGAGAAACGAATGTTTCGAAAACAAAAGTCAAAGTATCGATAGGGACGGAGAATGATTCAGAACATTCTGCAATTCTAAATCATTCTTATAACGCCGATACCTGCAAAACAATGTTAGTTAAACAGATAGAAGAGTTAAGAAACGCGTATCTAGCACCGTCGAGCACACGTCTCTGAAAGTAACCATTTTGCTGTTGCTTTTGTTGTTTGTGACAACCTCCACAGTATCTCGTGAACGCCATCATTGAAGGTAACCATATGTCGTCATCTTCAATACTCTTGGTGACAATCCTCCACAGTATTTTGGGAACATCGTCGAAAATTACTGTATGTCGTCATCTCCAGGGTTGTGGCAGTACGTTGCCACGGCAGTGCATCGCCGCTATAGACAATATCCTCTCTACCTTGAGGGACCATCGAAGGTGACCATATCTCGCCATCTCCAACACTTGTGACATTACCTTGCCACGGCTGTATTTCGCCACTAGACAACTCCTCTCTATGTTGGGATATCGCCAAAGAATCATTCTGTGTATTTAACATATCGTTTATTTTTATTCCAATGCTTCGGTGCTTTACTTTAATGAACCATTATATCGGTGCCTTATTATGAGCCAATACTTAGGCGCTTTAAGCTAAGTGAGACGATCTTTCATCAAGTCGATCACTTAATGCAACTGCAATCAAGCTGACTAAATCATGTCAATTTTGCTTAAAGGGGCTAACTGGCGTACCAAGGAACCCTAACTGCTAAAAATAGGTCCACAAAGTCATAATGTGGGGCCCAGCATCTTGTCGTCACAGGGCCTTGTCTGGAGAGGTAGCCCTTTCCAGCTTTTGGAGGGTCGTAGAGGTATGTCTCTTTTCTTTTTGAGATTTAACTCTAGGTTAGAAGCATAATCTTTACTGACTTTTGCCTTTCATATAGATCTGGTTCTACGAGTATTTCCCCTCACTTGCGCCTGCGAGGCCTTTTCCTCGCGTGCTCCCCGTTGCTGCTAGTTGGGGAGGTCGCAGAGGTCCACCGGAGGTGTTACGCCTTCGAGAGATGGTCCTCTCGGTAGGTTTCTATAACTACTACTTTTTCTTTTATCGCCTTTTGGTATTGGTTCCTTACATAGTGATTTTGCAGGAGCCCAGCCCGGTCTATCGACCCTGGGCTGCTTTTCCTACTCCTGCGCTGGCGACGCAGTATACTGCTGAGCATCGTTATTTTCTGGGGACGTATGACGCGGTGGTCTGCCTAGGGGAGAGGGTAGCCATTCAGCACTCCTCAGACGTCTTTGTAGTTCCTGCTCCTCCACCCCGGCATATGTTTCATGATGCCTTGCAGCGGGATCGAGCCAGTGGATCTTCTCGGGGTACTCCTTGGAGATCATACGTTCTCCTCGAGCAGAGTTACGAGGAGGTCCTGCTACCGTTGCTAGCGCCGGCTCCTGTCCTTTCAGAGAAGGCAGCGGTATGCTTTTATTTATTTCGTCTTGTCTTTCTTTAGGTAGCCCCCAAGCATTTTCCTAACCTTTTATTCTTACCAGGCCGGTCCTAGGGAGTTCATTCCCCCGAGGATGTCCATACGCTACCAGGGCATGTACGGGCCGATCGAGGAGCTCATTCCACCAGCTCCAGAGGGGGAACAGTTTGTGGAGCATTCTATTCCCCGTCACCAGACTCGGGTAAGCAACTTCACATATCTTAACTTTATATTTGCTTTATAGCTATTACTGACTTAGTTACTTTGGCAGTTTTCTCGCGAAGTGGTGACAGCTATGGCTAGGTGTATAGACGCCTTTCGCAGCCAGCTCGTGAGGTTGCGAAACCGTGCTACCTGTCGTAGCAACGACGCTGAGGAGGTATTATTCTTTACATTTAGCATCTTTATCTTGCTTTTTACTTGCATTTGCTAACTTTGATTTACTTTTGCAGGGACAGCCTATTCCTTCTCCACGCACTCGGTCGAGACCCGAGCCTAGGAGAGAGACTACTAGGTCTGACTCGAGGCGTCGTCAGACTACTTCAGGTGGTCGAGGTGGTCGTTCTGAGGCCACCGCTGTAGAGGACTCAGCATCATCTCCTGAGGATGTTCCGACCGGGCCGGCCAGCCGAGGTGGGATGGGTGGTAGGACGTACGAGGTTGGCTCGTCGTCGCAACAGCCTTTGCAGCCCCAGCCTCTTTCCGTCGGGTACCAGAGTGAGGTTAGGTGGCCTGGCCCTGAGTTACAGTTTGCGCCGACTGGTGGTTCGGGGGATGGTGATGGACATACTCCACGGAGTAGGACTTTCTTTGACACTTTTGGTGTCCCTCACCATTTGCGACCTCCTGCACCGTAGTTGTACCTGTATTTTTATTTATTTTGACTTTGTAGGACTTTGTCTCTTTCTTATTTACATGGCTCATGTATTAGACACTTTGTATATATGCACTTATTATGTATTAAATATTTTATCTCTTATTTTATTTTCTATTGTGCGTGTGAGTGTGTGAGAAAGTATAATTTTTGCGCAAAATTTCCGTCATTTTTATTATTAGTGGAGGGTACCGACTCTCTCCCCCAAAAAAAAAATGAAAAAATGAAGGAACAAAAGTATAATTACCAAAAATAAGCCTAAAATTAATTAAGCTTAATAAAATAAAAATAAAATAATAATAATAATTATAAGGGTAAAAAAGGAAAATAATAAGGATAAGTCAAGTCAAAGTTGAATTCGAGCAAGTAAAACACGGTTTTCAACGCGTAACAGCTCTCGCTGCTGAAAAAATACTGACGCCACATAATTAAACCTGTCGCCACGCGACAGCTTTTGTCGCCACGCGACAAACTTGTCGCTTGGCGACAACGTTAATTTTCCTAATTCTCACAGGAGTTGAATTCTGCCGTGAAAAAAGCTTATAAATAGCCCCCAGAATCTACGTTTTCTGCACCCACATGTTTCCACCTTGTTTGTCAAACAGTGTGAAGCAATGGCTTGATGGAAAACTTCAGAAATCCCAAGTCAAGGTTGAGAAGACCGATGTGAAGAATCGTCTGGGTGACAAAAAGGTCCCTGCTAAAGAACGCCAAGGAGAAAGAAGTGAATTTGAAACTCCTATTATGCCAAAAAAGAATAGTTCTAAGAAAGACAAAGGAAAAAGGAAAGTTGATTTTACAGAAAAGAAGGCTTGGGTGGAGAAGAAACACGGGTTCTTAGCGGAGGGGGAAACTATCTTTACTAAAATAGAGTGTAGATCTTCTAATGGATGTCTCCTAGCAAAGGTTATGGATGAAGAGGAAGAGAATGCGGACAAAAATTGGAAAAAAATTAAGAAGGAGAAGAAAGATTAGAGCATTGCTTTTCCTTTGATTTATTAGACAATGTTAATTTGTTTTAGTTAATTTTTAAGCTTTTATTTCATCAATAATGTAATTTCTTTATTAATTAATAAAAATTTCAGCTTTTATTTAAATTAACTTTACATTTAAAGCAATGAAAACAATTACGACATTTATTTTTTGGAGAATTTATTCGAGTACGGAAGTCGAACAAATTTCCAGAATATACAAAATTTGCCCAGACACTTGCAGAAACTTAGCGCTGTTACCCAGATGTTTGTCGCTGACAAATTACCTCTGTCGCCTGGCGACAAAGCTGTCGTCTGGCGACAGAGTCCTTTCTCTGGCGCCAGTCTTCCAATTTTGCAGACATGTATTTTTTAACTCTGGGATGCAAAATTTTGAAAAACTAAAGTGGCCGCACCCTGTTGGGGCTGCCTACGTATCCTTTGTTTTAAGGAATCAGGCCAAACGTAGCTCTCTTGAGTGTTATACTCAAGTAATTATGGGTAGTACTTCTTAAGTTGGTCAAGATTTGTCATATTTGAAAACTCGTTACCATCCATGTCAGTTAACTTAGTCGCGCCTCCTGACAGGATTGTTTTGACAATGTATGGTCCGGACCAATTAGGCCTAAATTTGCCTCTTGGGTCCAACATTTTTTCTTAATGCTTTAATACCAAGTCCCCAACCTTGATATTTCTAGTCTTGACCTTCTTATTGAAATGTCTAGCCATGCGGGTTTGATAGCATTGGGTATGATGTAGAGCCTCTAATCGTTTTTCATCGAGTAGAATTAACTCTTCATACCGTGCTCTAGTCCATTCGACTTCATCAAGTTTACTTTCTAATGCAATGCGTAGAGAAGGTATTTCTAACTCTACAGGTTGTACGGCATACATTCCATATACCAGGTTGAATGGCGTATTTCCTGTTGATGTTCGGATTGACGTGCGATAGCCCCACAGTGCGAAGTGAAGTTTGTCAGGCCAATCCTTATAATTTTCAGTCATTTTTTCGATAATCGTCTTTAAATTTTTATTAGCGGCCTCAACTGCTCCATTTGCTTGAGGTCTATAAGGGGAAGAATGATGATGTTGAATACCATACTTTTGTAGCAATTCTTCACATTCGGCTTGAAAGTGAGTTCCATTGTCACTTATCATTTCATGTGGGACTCCGTATCGACAAATTATGTTTCTTTCGATAAAGAGTGCTACATGTTTGGCGGTGAGTTTAGCATATGATTGTGCTTCTACCCACTTTGTGAAGTAATCTATTGCGACTAGGATGTATTCATGACCTCCTGTTCCGGGAGGTGTAATTTTTCCAATTATGTCTATTCCCCATGTAGAGAAAGGCCATGGTGAAGTGTATGTGTAGAGGAGAGATGGTGGAATATGTTGTAAATTTGCATAAATTTGGCATTTGGGGCATCTTTTTACATATTGATGACAATCCCTATTCATGGTAGTCCAATGATACCCTTCTCGCATTATCTTTTGGACTAGCATTTTGCCATTAACATGTGTTCCACATATCCCTTCGTGGACTACTCTCATAACTCTTTGAGCATCTTTTTTGCCTACACATAATAAAGCTCGACCTTTAGGTACCCTTTTGTGTAATTCATCTCCTATGAGTACAAACTGGGAAGCTAAAAGCCTTAGTGCTCTTTTTGCTCTTTTGTCAGCATGAGGAGGATATTCTCCTTTGGTGACATAACTTAGTATGTCTGTAAACCATGGTTCTTCTTCATGTTCTTCCTCTTGAATCACTTCATCGTCTTCTATAGCTTGAATGTATGCTGGTTTATGCCTTTCTTCTATGGTCAAAGGCATTTGCTCAATTTCCTTAGGAATCCTAACCATTGAGGCTAGTCTTGCCAAGGCATCGGCAAATTGGTTTTCCTCTCTAGGTAGATAAGTGTATTCCACTTTTTCCAACTGATCAGTGAGGGTTTCCAAATATGTTTGGTAGGGAGCTAAGCTTTCACTCCTAACCTTCCATCTCTTCGAGGTTTGATTAATGATTAATGAAGAATCTCCAAATATCCGGAGTTTCTTTACTCCTAAGGCTAAAGCAGTTTCGAGGCCTACCACGCATGCTTCATATTCGGCTGCGTTGTTGGTAACGTCGAAATCTAACTTAATGGATATAGGAACATGTTCCTCTTTAGGTGATACTAATAAGAATCCTACGCCGCACCCCTTTTGGTTTGAGGCTCCATCAAAATATAAAGTCCATGTATCATCCTCTTTCATCATTAAACTTTCATCTGGAAATTCGTTTTCTTCCAAGGGTGTCGAATCTTCTATTGGGAAATCTGCCAAAAAATCCGATACCACTGATCCTTTGATTGCCTTTTGAGGCATGAATCTTATATCAAATTGGGCCAAGTTTACTATCCACCTTGAGATACGCCCGTTAAGTGTGGACCTTTCGAATAGATATTTGAGAGGATCCATTCATGATACTACGTAAACGGTATGTACAAGCATTTAATGTCTTAATTTAGTTGCGGCCCATACCAACGCGAGACACAACTTCTCTAGTGGTGTATAGCGTGCCTCGTACTCGAGCATTTTCTTACTTAGGTAGTAAATAGCATTTTCTTTATTTTCTACCTCTTGCGCAAGCATGGCTCCCATTGTTTCTTTTGTAACGGTTAAGTATAACCTTAGGGGTATTCCAGGGAGTGCTGGAGCTAATACAGGAGGATTCAAGAGATAGGCTTTGATCTTTTCAAAGGCTTTTTGACACTCGTCGTCCATATAATTGGTACATTCTTCTTAAGCTTCTTGAATATTGATTCACATATTGTGGTTAACTTGGATATGAACCTACTTATGTATTGCAACCGGCCAATGAATCCCCGAATTTGCTTTTCGGTTTTGGGC
The DNA here is from genome assembly GCF_948465745.1 of Chenopodium album. NCBI lineage: Eukaryota > Viridiplantae > Streptophyta > Magnoliopsida > Caryophyllales > Amaranthaceae > Chenopodium > Chenopodium album. The sequence continues at coordinate 29,731,852 of NC_137858.1, read as the reverse complement.
GGTGGCATGGACATGATTGCCTTGATTTTGGTAGGGTCTATCTCTATTCCTCTAGAGCTTATGACATATCCCAAGAGCTTTCCTGAGGTTACTCTGAAAGCACATTTGGAAGGGTTTAACCTCATGTTATATTTTCTTAGCCTTTCAAAGAACTTTTTTAAGGCTATTGGGTGTCCTGGGCGGTCTTTGGATTTTACGATCATATCATCTACGTAAACCTCCACTTCTTTATGCATCATGTCATAGAGTAGGGCAGTCGCTGCTCGTTGGTAAGTGGCACCCGCGTTTTTCAACCCGAATGGCATTACCGTGTAACAGTAAGTACCCCAAGGTGTTATGAACGTTGTCTTTTCCATGTCCTCTTCAGCCATAAGGATTTGATTGTATCCTGCGTACCCATCCATAAATGAGAGAAGCGCATGATTTGCTGTATTATCTACCAAAATATCGATGTGTGGTAAAGGGAAGTCGTCCTTTGGACTTGCCTTATTTAGATCTCGATAGTCGACACACATTCGAACTCTACCATCTTTTTTCGGAACTGGGACGACATTGGCGACCCATTCGGGGTATTTAGATACCCTAATAAAACCTGCAGTTATTTGTTTTTGTACTTCTTCTTTTATTTTAAGAGTTACGTCGGGTTTCATTCGACGTAACTTTTGTTTTACAGGTTTCATTCCTGGAATTAATGGTATTGTGTGTTGAGCTATCTCTCTATTAATGCCTGGCATATCTTCGTATGACCAAGCGAATACATCAATAAATTCTTTGAGTAGATTAATTAAATCGGTTCTTTCATCTTTACTTAGTGTTAGTCCGATTTTAACTTCTCTTTTAATGGTTGGATCTTTTGAGATGTCAACCGTTTCTGTATCCTCAATTATTGGCGTTTTATTTTCAAGTGTTTCCATTGCTTTAATTATTTCTTTGTCATTTTCATCATTAGTTAAGCAATGCTCGTCATCTTCAGATAAAGAAAAGCAAGAGGAATAAGGGGAAGAAGACATATTATTGAATTTTGAAATCATTACATCGAATAGAGAAATGTCCCTTGGGACTTGATTTCTAACTATCCTAGGAGTAGAAATAGAAGGTGGGGGTGCTACAACTAAGGATTTGGAAGACTCGACAGGGGAAGACTCTGACTCGGACTCTGACTTAGACGATTCTTCGAACATTGGCCCTTGTCCTGTAGTTACTGAAATCTTCCTTCCATTTGTAGTGGTCATCTTCACTGTTTTGCGCCATCCTCGCTCTTGATCTTCTATTGGAGTGATGAATTTCGAGGGGTCAAAGTTTTCATTTTGAAGGACCGTTTGAATGAGCGAAGAGTTGTCTTCTACATATCTTGGCTCATTCTTTTCTCTTCCAAAGAGGAGTCCCATGACGTTAAAGTCAAAGCAAGGGGGTGCTTTTCCTTATAAATTGGAGTTGGGATTTCGTCTAGGAAGTAACAATCCAAAAAGATCTCGAACCTTGGTTGTCTTATGCCATTTACAACGAAAGGTTTAGGAAATTCATGACAAGGATAATCCTCTCCTTCTCTTATAAATTGTCCATTTAGAGTGAGAGGATATTGATCCATGGGTAGTTCCCTCTTTTGTGCACGAGCATTCTTTCGTGCTCTCGACTTTTCCCAGGCCCGCTTAAGATCTTCGCGAGTTGGTTGAAAACCAAGTCCGAAAGTATCCAACTTAGGGAGGCCAGGTAATCCCATATGCTTGGCTATTCCTTTCTTCTTTCCTAGAGTCATTCCAGGAAAGTGTCCTTGTTTTCTTAGAATAGCATTAGTTACCATGTTTGAGTGGAGGTCGTAATGAAGAGGGGTCATTTCCTCTTCTTCTATTAAGGAGACCTCTTCGCTAAAGCCCCACAAGTCTTCGTCATTTTCATCGTGCTCTACATTGATTAGTGGATTTTCCACCATTTTGATCCTCATAGATGAAGCATCGATGGTGATTGGAATTCCTCCAACTATGGCTTTCACTTGTTGGTGAAGAGATGAAGGGACGACCTTTAGATCATGAAGCCAAGGGCGTCCCAATAACAAGTTGAAAGATGCTTTAATGTCCACTACTTGGAACGTAGTGGCATGTTCAATTGCACCCGCCGTTATGTTCATGGTGATTGTTCCTAATGCTTGACGGCGTGAATTATCATAAGCCCTTATTCCTTGAGTTGATGGGGACAAATCCTCATCCCTTATTCCTAACATTCTCGCGGTTCTAAGTGGGCAAACATTGATTGCCGAACCATTATCCACAAGAGTCATAGGAACGTTCATCCTTTTACATATTACTGTGAGGTTTAGAGCTTTGTTGTGTTTGTCACCTTCCGGTGGTAAATCCTTATCCGAAAAAGTAACCCAGTTGATTGGACTTGGGAGATCACTTGTGAGGAAGTTAGCTAGTCCCTCAGGAGTGGTGTCCGAATCTATGCCTACTTTAGCCAAAGCATCCATGACTGCAACTCTATGCTCTTGGGATGTGGCTAAAAGCTTCCATACGTTCATTTTAACCTTAGTCTTTTTTAGTTGTTTGACAACATCGTTGTCTTCTATGATTGGTATGGGAATTTGCTGGATAGTGGGCATAGGTTGTGTTAAAATGGGAGGTTGCATTCTCCCGGACCTGGTGAGGACATCTATGGGCGAATCTTCCTTGTCCCAAATATCACTTACTGGGTATATTGTTAATAGAGGAGTCTCTTCGATATCTTTGAGGTAGACATCCTCATCATCACTGTCCCACACTCCATTGATTGTAGCATCTTGTGGTAGTTGAACCAGTTTCTTGTCATCAATCAATCGTTGGACCAAATCTTTGAACTTAAAGCAATTCTCTATTGTATGTCCCCCTGATTGATGGTATGAACAATAATATTTGTCCATCCTTTTTAGTGATTCAAATGGTCTCGGTTCGAGAGGTAGAATTTTACCATTCTCGGAGAGCATTTTGAACATATTAGCATATGACGTCCCAATTGGAGTATAACGTTTGTTATTTTTCTTGGGAGTGTCAATTACTTGGAGAGAAAAGGGTTTCTTCTCCTTGGGTGAAGTTCTACTCTTAAGTAACTCATTTTTCTCTCTTAAAGCCTCATAGGTTTGGAACAACAACTTGTACATTTCTAACAATACTAGTGTTAATGCTTCGTTGCAGGTTCTTGGTCATGAGATTCAACAGCATCTTCGAATATTTCTTCTTCAATAGTCTCGATAGGTTCTATGAGACTAGATGGGTCCACTTGATTTTCCTCGTCAGAAATAGCTAGGGAATCCGACAGTGGTGCGGTGTTGATGCTTGGCTTCTTGCTTGCAGGGGGCAATGGAAGCTTATTACTATCAATCAAATCTTGAATGACTTCTTTTAGCCTCCAACAATTTTCCGTGGGATGGCCCCTGCCCTGGTGATATTTACAATGTGCATTTGGGTTCCAACTAGCCGTTCTCCTTTCGACAGGTGGGTCCCCAAATAGTCCAATAGGAGTTATAAGACCTTTTACGTGTAAACGGTCAAATGCGGTGTCATAACTCATACCAATAGGAGTATAGTTCTTCCTAAATGGTTTCTTTTGTCCTTGATTGTTGTTCATTGCTACGACTTCATTTAAATTAAAGGTGCTAACATTGTTTGAGTGGGTGGATTTAGATGAAGAAAGATTGTCGTTCTTCTTACCCTTCCAGCCACTATTGGAATTATTGTTAGCAGCTTTTTGTTTGGCTAGATCATCTTCAATATTAATACCAATATCATAGACGGCCTTAAAGGTGTGCAGATTGCTTTGGTACCTAAGATGCTTAGAATATTTTTCTTGGAGGTTCTTAATGAACATCCTAACAGATTCTTTTTCACTAGGTACTTCAACCATTTTTGCAGTGGTTTCCCTCCATTTATTAAAGAAGGAAGTGAAACCTTCATTTTCTTTTTGCTTTAGAATTTCAAGCTCTCTATGATCAGTTTCAATTTGAATATTGCATTTATATCTTTCAATGAAAGCACTTACAATAGACTCCCAACTAGAGGTCTTTTCTTTATCAAGTGAAAAGTACCACTGTTAACATACAGCTTCTAAAGACAAAGAAAATACAGAATGAAATGCTTTCTTATCTATCCCCTTAATATTCATTATAGTTTCAAATGCTCTTAAATGAAAGTAAGGGTTATCCATAGCTTTAAATTTAGGGATGTCATTGGGATTGAACTTCTGCGGGAGAAGGTCCTTACCCACCGAGACCCTTTGTGAGCTAATCCCTTGGAATCTAAAGTCGTTGGACAGCTTCCCCAAGCTTTCCTGGATTAGGTCCATTTGTTTCTGTCTCGCAAGGTCACTTATTTGCAGAGTTAAGTTTTGTAATGTCTCAGCCAAGTTGGCTACCTGTCCCTTGACTTCATTAAGCTCTTCTTGACTAGCCATTGTCTTCTTAGCTTTCCTTTTCCTACTAACCGGTTTGTCAAAAAGTAAGATTTGCACGAAGGTGTTGTCCTTGATTAAACGCCCTTCCTTTCTTGTCCACGCGCTGTAAGTTAAACCATATTTGTTTTAATACTCGACCCTAATTGACTTGACTTTATGGTCTAAAATTAAAAAGAAAAGGCAAAAATAGGGTATATATTTTAAGGGAAGATGTAATGAAGTTTTAAAATGGAGGATTAATATCCGACTTACCCCCCTAAAAAAATGACGGAAAACACGCATGCAAGACTCTCTAGACATGGTCATAATGTGATAAACATGTTATGTGTGTGCTTTATGAATGTGTATGAGTGACATGCTTTGACTCTTAGTGTATGACCATTGGACTTTAAGTGCCTAGACTCAATTAAAGACTTGAACGTGATTTGAACCATTAATAAATTGGTAAACTGATTAGTAGACTGTTTAATTAGACTCGTCGTGATGACTCGAGCAAGAAACTAGACTGTCGCTAAAATGACAGGACTGTCGCCACTGTTTAAAGCCTGTCGCCAGGCGACAGACATTAAACAGTGGCGCCATAGCCTAAATTTCTGTGTCATTGCTGGAACATCAATCTGGACTGTTTCCAGTAATTTTACTCTAAGTGGACATGCCTAAAGTCGTACTAAGTCAAATTGATTAATTTATTAGCCTTTAATTAATTCAAGATTAATTAATTATTAGACAAAGTCCTTTTAGTCATTAGTCAATTTATTTAGTTTTGATCACAAGTCAAACAAACTGTTAATACATATATAGTATGCACAAACAAGGATGCACAAGTAGTTCACATAGTCACAAGATGATGCAATGAGTTTGCAACCTAACCATGGCTCTAGTTCTCTAAGGTTCAAGGATATGGGTTAAGTCAAAAAGGTCCATGGTTATGAATCCGTATGCATTGCACACAAGCCTACCGTGAGGGTTGGTGCGAATAGACGGGACCCCGTGAGTTCGTGATGAAATCGAACTCGACTCCATGGTTTGGTGGATTCACAAACTTTGCACGTACCCGTTGTTGCACATATAGTGGATATTCAATTGGGCAGGTGAAGCAGGAACCCCCAGAGGGTTATGTCCATATGTAGAACACATATGGGTTCAGAAAAGTGAGAAAAGGACTCAATCAATAAGTAAAATCGAGCCAACAGTGCTAGAAATGGTCAAAACAAGAAGGCAGATCCCTGGCTTGGTATTGGAAGAACTTGGCGCCAGACTACAGGGACTGTCGCCACAAAAGAACCTCTGTCGCCAAGCGACAGAACTGTCGCCAGGTGACAGAAGCTCTTTACGAGCGACAAGCACTGTTTTCTAGACGCTAGTTCCTACATGCCTTGGCAAGTTTCTGTGTTCTTAGAATTTTCCAGATTTCGCATCGTTTTTTCGATTCTAGTCATGAAAGATATTTCTCAAATTTCCTACGTGTAAAAAAATCCTATGTTTTTGACTCATTCGTCTATCCAACGAGAACCTTTTAATGCATATGACAATAATGTTAATCAAATTAAGCACATGAAATACTTAGAATTTTTCGAGTCTCATCCGCTCATTCTAAATAATTGCCAAAATAAATTTCAGGAATATAAATAGAAGTCCTCACCAGTGGAGTCACCAAAAAACTGTAGGGAATATTTCAAGCATTATGATCCCAAACTTGACCCCACTGTGATCATACACTTAAGTATGGTGGCGTTCCAAAGGGAAGGAAAAGAGAATAAGCATACTTTCTACATTGTTAATAAAATAGGGAGTAAGCTAATCTACTTACTTTGAAGCCTCGTACCTCTTTCTAATAACAAAATACACAAGTTAGTAAACTTCAATGAAAATAATAAAGAGTAATTAAATAATTAAATTGAAATCAACTTAAATAAAGTTTTGACTAGATTTGGACCAAACCCTCAGAAATATCAAACCTTGCACGTCTAGGGCGAAGGCAACTTCGAACTTGGCTAAGAGATTGTAAGCCCTGTGAATGCGGAATATTGTATTTGTAAAAAGGTTGGTTTAGAAAGAGAGAAAGAATAAGAAAGAATTAAGTAATTCTTGATGAGAGAATTGATGGGAGTTGATGAGAGTTGATCATTAAAAACAGAGGTCGAGGACCCTATTTATAAGGAAATAGTCCCGAAAATCATAGAATTTGATAAGGAATAAAACTACTCGCTGTCGCCAGGAATTCACTCTGTCGCGACGCGACAGCCTTGTCGTTTGGCGACAACCTGGTTTAAGCGCGTTTTTCCACGCGGAATCCGATCTTTAATAAACTTGATCTACGGAATCCGTACAGAAGATAAAAAACGTATTTTCAAAGATAATAATAATAATAATATTTTATTCCAAATAAAAGTCCATTTTAAAATAAATAATTATTAAATCTAATAATATTTAGAATTAAAAAGAACCTTCTAGAAACTTCTAGAAAATTATAATTAATCCTAATAATTTTAGGAATAATAATTAATATTGGGCCCTCCTCTAGATCATTGGGCCGTATGTAAATAATTAACCGGGCCCAGTTTAGTATTTTGGCCATAACTTCCTCATTATTCATCGGAATTGGGCTTATAATATATCGCTGGAAAGGTCTCTTCGAGCCCTATTCAACTACACTATTATTGGACCTTAATTACGGACCAAAGTAAACTGGTTCGGCTATTTTTAAATGAACAGAGTTATTTTCAAAAACAGAGAGAAGAGAATTTTTAAATAAAACTAAACCGCAACACTTGACTTTTCAACACTTTGACCTCATTCGATTATGGTTCGACGTGAAAGACATTCATCACCGGGTTTGGTTTTGGGGAGACACAAATGTGTGTCTACAAGAATATTGTTGCCTTACAGGCAATAATTAGATAGATGTTAAATGGAAAAGTTCGTTGTTAAACATTGATGATTGTAGGTTGTCAAGTAGAGGGTCTCAATTCATGGAAATGAGTGGGAGCCATTGCTTGGACAATAAATCCTGAATCACATGTAATCTATTAACTTTCTCAAAATTTTATCATCTTATTATGGAAATGGTGGATAATGAAGATGCTAAGGTTTGCAAAGTAATTATACTAAACCTATGCAATAAGTGAACGACAACATTCATAATTGCATGAAAGAAATCAAGCATATCAAATATGAGTGTGATTTCTATGAATGTTTTATGAAGAGTACTACTCTTAAAACATTTGGGAAAAACCATTTATCATAAGATGAAACATTGTGAAGTTTCATAGTGGAATAAAATATTTCTAAATATTCCACAAAACTATTTAATTATGGTTTAGAATTAAATAATGAGTCCATTCGATTTTAAAGGATATTCAAAATAGGGTATCAAGTTAATGGCTTGGATAAAGAAACACCTATTAAGTGCACATTGAATATTTTAATCGAAAATTATCCCAAATCAAGGTCATTTATTTGTGGACGATTAATGACCATTAGAGATTAGTGTGTAGTATGATTTATAGCACCGTTTCTTGTGCTATGAGGATAAAAATCATTTGCACTGGTATTGGTTTAGAACCATACTGGATCGACCTATGAGAATACTTTAAGAGATTTAAAAATTGTCATAAGTATTTATCTCATTATTACTATCGGAACTCTTTTCTTCGACCATGAGTGATGGGAGGTCTCTTGTTTGAGTACTAGACCGTTTTTGGTATCCGTCAAACGTCTGCAATAACTGGAGATTATAATGACAGATATCAGGCGGCTAGGTTCTCTTAGTAAGAGAAGCTACATTACAAGACTGGGAATGTCCCCCAACTAATAATAGGGAACATGTCTTATTGTTTACATCGCCTCTCGAAGATCGAGACTGTGAAAATGCATGCCCGTGCTCAGATGGATTTTAGAAATCATCTGCTTATTGACAGTCGAACTCGGATTTCGAGAAACACTTGTGGACATAACAGGGATGACGAGTAATCTTACTTTGTAGTTCATGAAGAGACAATAAGAGACATAGGAATGGTGTCCTTCGAACAAGTGTATTATTCTAATAGCAGGTTCAGAATTATTAGAAAGCTAATATATTCAGTAAGGGCAAGTGATCGTAATGCCTGGATGAAGGCCGTCCGATCAGTAATATTAATATAATTAATATTACAGCTTAATCTTGAATGAACCCTTCGGGTCACACCCAAGCAAATACATGAAACGGCTCGACGAATTAATTCGGAAGACATTAATTCATCGCCCGAGTGTTAAATATTCAGACGTCGGAAATTCGAGCTAGAGCGTCGGAAGTCTAGTCAAAAATAGTAAAAGATGAGACAGCAAATTAGTAATAAATCAACAATGACTAAAATACCCCTAGCATCGAAATCCCGAGTGCTAGGGGATTAGCCGAGCTAGCAGCCTGCACCATATGCGAGGCGTGCTAGCAAGGCACAGCCAGCAGCCCGCAAGCAAGCGTGGCGTGCTGGCATGCGCTGCTGCTAGCAGCCCGCACTAGTGCGTGGCTAGCTAGCAGCGCCACTCGGCAGCAGCAGCTCGCACTACTATGCGTGGGCGTGCTGGGTCGAGCTGGCAACAGCTAGCAGGCCCGCACGGTGCGGGGCTAGTTGGGCCGTGGCATAGGGTCGGGTATAAGGGGAGAGCTAGTAAGGAAGCTTGCTTTTGTGTGGACAAGTGTCACAAGGAGAGGAAGGAGTGGGGAGCAAGTTTGGTCCCCTCCTCTCCAAGTGGTCCATACTCCTCTTTACATATGACTAGGAAACTTTGATTTATTACTTGCTTAAACATTTAATTTATTTTAGCTTTAAATTAAATTGAGGAATTTCATGATCCCACATTGATGGGATTGAAATTCTCACTCCCACATTTCTCTATAAATACCAATCTTTGGATTTGGAGAAAGGTGCTTGAGTGGGAGTTAGAAAGAGCATTACATTTTGGCAAAAACTCATAAACTCCATTAACACTTGGGTTTTGGTCGGACCTTGCTAACTCCAAGGTAACGGACCAAAAAAGTCGTGTTCGTCCTTTGTGGGTGGATACCGTTGGAGGCTCGGTATTTGCGGAGCTAAAGGCTTTCATGTAAGAGCCCGTATTTGAGGATGAAGCACGCGTCGAAGGGAAATTTCGGTTTTACCCTTCTTTATGTCTTGTTATGCTTTATGGTTTTATTAACTGCGAGTGTTCTTGGGTCGGGGTTGTTTCCGTGGTGAGTCGGACTCACCAAACCCCAACACACCGTCCCATATTACTGGCACATTTTTCTTGAGTTTCTTGAATATCGGTTCACAAATTGTTGTTAACTTAGATATGAACCTACTTATGTACTGCAACCGGCCAATAAATCCTCGAATTTGTTTCTCGGTTTTGGGCGGCGGCATTGACATGATACCTTTGATCTTGGTTGGATCTATCTCTATTCCTCTAGAGCTTATGACATATCCCAACAGTTTGCCTGAGGTGACTCCAAAAGCGCACTTGGATGGGTTCAATTTCATGTTGTATTTTCTTAGCCTTTCGAAGAACTTTCATAAGGCTACTTGGTGTCCTGGGCGATCTTTTGATTTCACAATCATGTTGTCCACACAGAGTTCAACTTCTTTATGCATCATGTCATGGAGTAGGGCAGTCGCTGCTCGTTGGTAAGTGGCACCCGCGTTTTTCAACCCGAATGGCATTACCGTGTAAAAGTAAGTACCCCAAGGTGTTATGAACGTTGTTTCTCCATGTCTTCTTCTGCCATGAGAATCTGATTGTACCCTGCATACCCATCCATAAATGAGAGAAGCAAGTGATTTGTTGTATTATCTACCAAGATGTCGATGTGTGGTAAAGGGAAGTCGTCCTTTGGACTTACCTTATTTAAGTCTCGATAGTCGACACACATTCTTACCCTTCCATCCTTCTTTGGAACCGGGACCACATTTGCGACCCATTCGGGGTACTTGGATACCCTGATAAAACCTGTAGTTATTTGTTGTTTAACTTCTTCTTTTACTTTAAGAGCTACGTCGGGTTTCATTCGACGCAACTTTTGTTTTACAGGTTTCATTCCTGGAATTAGTGGAATAGTGTGTTGAGCTATTTCTATATTAATACCTGGCATATCTTCATATGACCAAGCAAATACATCGATAAATTCTTTTAGTAGATAAATTAAATCAGTTCTTTAATTTTTATTTAGCGTTAGTCCGATTTTAACTTCTCTTTTAATGGCTGGATCTTTTGAGATGTCAACTGTTTCAGTATCCTCAATTATCGGTGTTTTATTCTCAAGTGTTTTCATTGATTTAATGATTTCTTTGTCATTTTCATTGTTAGTTAAGCAATGCTCGTCATCTTGAGTTAAAGAATAGCAAGAGGAGTAAGGGGAAGAAGACATATTATTGAATTCAGAAAGCATTACATCAAATAAAGTGATGTCCGCTGAACTTAACTATTAACTATTCTAGGACTAAGTGCTAAAATAGAAGAATTATAGGGAGGAGGTGCTACAGCTAAGGACTTAGAAGACTCGATAGGGGAAGACTCTAACTCAGACTCTGACTCAAACAACTCTTCAAACATTGGTCCTTGTCCTGTTGTTATGGAGATCTTTCTCCCACTTGGAGTAGTCACTTTTACTGTCTTGCGCCATCCTTGCACCAAATCTTCTGCTGGAGTAATGAGCTTCGAGGGATCGAAGCTTTCTCTTTGTAGGATAGTTTGAATGGACGAAGAGTTGTCCTCTATATATTTCGGCTCATTTTTCTCGCGCCCAAAGAGAAGTCCTATGACATTAAAGTCAAAGCATGGGGGTGCTTTCTCCTTAGGGATAGGAGTTGGGATCTTATCTAGAAAGTAACAATCCAGAAAGATTTTGAACCCAGGTTGCCTTATTCCATTTACTACATAGGGTTCGGGAAATTCATGGCATGGATAGTCCTCTCCTTCTCTTAGAAATTGTCCATTAAGAGTAAGAGGGTATTGATCCATTGAGATTGCCTTCTTTTGGGTGCGAGCGTTCCTACGCGCTTTAGATTTTTCCCGGGCTCGCTTTGATATTCAAGAGTCTGTTTGAAACCAAGTCCGAATGTATCTAGTTTAGAGAGGCCAGGTAGTCCCATCTTCTTTGCTATCTTCTTTTTCTTTCCAAGAGTCATTCCAGGAAAGTGTCCCTGTTTTCTGAGAATAGTGTTTGTTATCATGTTAGAGTGGAGGTCGTAGCAAAGAGGGGTCCTTTAATCTTCTTCGATTAAGGAGATCTCTTCATTAAAGCCCCACAGATCTTCATCATTCTCATCGTGCTCCATGTTGATAATTGGATTTTCAACTGCTTTGATCCTCATAGGCAAAGCATCGATTGTGATAGGAATCCCTCCAACTATACCCTTTAATTGTTGGTGAGGGGATGAAGGGACGGCCTTTAGGTCATGCAGGCAAGGGCGTCCCAACAATAGGTTGAAAGAAGCCTTAATATCAACTACTTAGAATGTAGTATCATGTTCTATCGCTCCCGCCGTTATATTCATGGTGATTGGTCCAATAGCTTGGCGACGAGTATTATCATAGGCTCTTATCCCCTGCGTTGATGGAGACAAATCTTCGTCTCTTATCCCTAACATCCTCGCAGTTCTAAGTGGACAAACGTTAATTGTCGATCCATTATCTACAAGAGTCATTGGGACGTTCATTCTTTTGCAGATTACCGTGAGGTTTAAGGCCTTGTTGTGTTTGTCACCTTCCAGAGGTAGATCCTTGTCAGTGAAGGTGATAAAATTCATGGGACTTGGAAGATCACTCGTTAGAAAGTTGGCTAACCCCTCAGGATTGGTTTCAGAATCTATTCCTACCTTAGCTAAAGCATCCATAACTGCAACTCTTGTTCACGGGATGTAGCTAGAAGTTTCCATACATTCATCTCGACCTTAGTCTTTTTCAATTGTTTGACAACTTCGTTGTCTTCTATGATTGGTATGGGAACTTGTTAAGTAGTAGGGATAGGTAGTGTAGTGATGGGAGGTTGCATTCTCCCAGAATATCTATGGGTGAATCTTCTTCATCCCAAAAGGCACTTATTGGATGTATCACTAAAATTGGAGGCTCTTCCATATCCTTAAGCTAGATGTCCTCGTCATCATTGTCCCAAACTCCATTGATACTAGCTTCTTGTTCTTGCGGAATTTGGACTAGCTTCTTATAATCAATCAGTCTTTGAATTAAATCTTTGAATTTGAAGCTTATAGTATGTCCCCCTGATTGATGGTACGGACAATAGAATCTATCTATCCTCTTTAGCGATTCAAACGGTCTCGATTCGAGAGGTTTGATCTTGCCACTCTCGGAGAGCATCTTGAACATGTTTGCATAGGAGGTTCCAATTGGAGTATAAGGCTTGTTACTCCTCTTGGGTGTATCAACTACTTGGAGGGAAAACGGTTTCCTCTTAGTAGTGTCTATAGATGTTGCTTCTTAATTGATTGTTTTGCTTTGAGCCATCTTTTCTCGTTTCTCTGCGAATTCGATAGCCTCGCGTAACAAATCTATTTCTTCCCTCATTGATTGTATGAGAATCCATACTTCTTCTTTAGTTGCGGGCTCTTGTCTAGGAGGGAACTCACTCATGGCATCGAAAAAGGTTTCCTTCTCTTCATCGATAGCATGAACTTCTTCGACTGGTTTGATGAGAGATGAGGAGTCAACATGGTCTTCATCATCGAAATAGCCAAAGTATCAGAAAGTGGCGCACTGTTGATACTTGGCTTCTTGCTTGCAGGGGGCAATGGGAGTTTATTATTATCAATTAAATCTTGGATAGCTTCCTTAAGCTTCCAACAGTTTTTAGTGAGATGGCCCCTGCCTTGATGGTATTTGCAATGCGAGTTGGGATTACAGTTAGCCATCCTCTTTTCAACAGCTAGATCCCCAAATGGTCCAATGGGAGTTATAAGACCTTTTGCAAGTAAGCTAAGCGGTCAAATGCGGTGTCATAACTCATACCAATAGGAGTAAAGTTCCTCCTAAATGGTTTCTTTTGTCCTTGATTGTTCATAGCGGGGACTTCATTCAGATTAAAGGTGCTAACATTGTTCGAGTGGGTGGTTTTGGAAGAAGAAGGATTATCGTTCTTCTTTCCTTTCCAACCACTGTTGGATTTATTGTTAGGAGCTTTCTGTTTAGCAAGGTCGTCTTCAATATTAATTCCAATGTCATAGACGGCCTTAAAGGTATGCAAGTTGTTTTAATATTTAAGATGCATGGAATACTTTTCTTGGAGGTTCTTAATGAACATCCTCACAGATTCTTTTTCACTAGGTACTTCAATCATTCTAGCGGAAGTTTCCCTCCACTTATTGAAGAAAGAAGTGAAGCCCTCATTCTCTTTTTGTTTAAGTATCTCAAGCTCCTTATAATTAGTTTCAGCTTGAATATTACATTTGTATTTATCTATGAAAGCATTTACAATAGAGTCCCAAGTAGAGGTTTTCTCTTTGTCAAGGGAAAAGAACCATTGTTGACAAACGATTTCAAGAGATAAAGAAAACAATGAATGAAAGACTTTCCTATCTATCCCCTTAATATTCATTATTGTCTCAAAATCCCTTAAGTGGAAATAAGGATTTTCTGTCGCCTTGAACCTAGGGATGTCATTGGCATTGAACTTCTGCAGAAGAAGCTCCTTGTCCACCGAGACCCCTTGTGAGCTAATTTCATAGAATCTATAGTCATTGGATATCTTACTCAAGCTTTCTTGCACGAACTCCATCTGTTGTTGTTTCACAGGGTCATTGATTTGAAGGGTTAAGGCCTTCAACACTTCAGTCATATTAGCCATTTCTTGCCTAAGCTCATTAACTTCTTCTTGAGTTGTCATTATCTTCTTAGCTTTTCTTTTTCGACCGACTGGTTTATCAAAAAGTTGAACTTGAATGAAAGTGTTGTCCTTGATTAGACGCCCTTCCTTTCTTGACCAACACGCTGTAAATTAAACCATTTTTTTTTTATGACTTGGCTCAAATTGACTTTGACTTTACTTGGTTTATATAAAAAAAAATGCAAAAATAGGGTGCATATTTTTGGGAATCAAGTATATGGGTTCAAGCAAGTGTGGTTTAATTGGAGGATTAATATCCGACTTACCCCTTCAAAAAAAAATGACGGAAAACACGCACATATAAGACTCTCTAGACATGGTCAAAGTGTGACATGCATATTTAGTGTGTGCTTTATTAGTGAGTGCAAGTGACATGCTTTGACTCTTGTGTATGACTATGGGACTTAGTGCTTAGACTCAATTAAGGACTAAACATGGCTACTGCCATTAACAAACTAGTCAAACTGATTAATAAACTGTTTAATAAGACTCGTCGTGATGACTCGAGCAATAAACTAGACTATCGCCAAAACGATAGGACCAGCGCCGCACACTGAAGTGCAGCGCCAGACGACGAGATCGTCACCAAGCGACGTACAGCAGCGTTTGGCGCCACAGCCCAAACCTCTGCTCCATTGCTAGAACATTAATCTAGGACTGTTTTCAGTGTTCTTACTCTAAAGGGACAGGCCTAAAGTCGTACTAAGTCAATTTGATTGATTTATTAAACTTTAATTACTCTAATTAATTAATTAATTAAGCAAAGTCTTTTTAGTCATTAATTAGTTTATTTAGACTTAATCACAAGTCAAACAAACGGTAAGTGTAAACACACATAGGTTATGCACAAGTAAAGAATGCACAAGTAGTCAAGTGAGCACAATATGATGCAATGAGTTTGAAACCTAACCATGGCTCTAGTTCTCTAACGTTTAAGGATATGAGTTAGTCAAAGAGGGTCCATGGTTATGAGTCCGAATGCATCACGCGGAAGCCTTACCGTTGGAAGGGTTGGCGCGTATGGATAGGACCCCGCAAGTTAAAAAACTTGCTTCCACGGTTTGCTGGATTCACAAACTCGGATGTACCCGTCGTAGCCAGGAGCGTTCGGTTGGGTAGATGGAGCGTGAACCCCCAGAGGGTTATATCCATATGTAGAACACATATGGTTTTCAGAAAAGAGAAAAAAACTCAATCAGGAAGTAGAATCGGGCCAACATTGCTAGAACAAGTCAAAACAAGAAGGCAGAGTTATGGCTCGATATTGGAAGAACTTGGCGCCAGACTACAGAGACTGACGCCAAAAATAACCTTGTCGCCAGACGACGAAGTCGTCGCCAAGCGACAAAGCTATTTTACAGGCGACAGGCTCTGTTTTCTAGATGCTAGTTCCTACATGCCTCAGCAAATATTTGTGTTCTTAGATTATCAGTTTTCGCAGTATTATTTCGATTCTAGTTGTGAAAGATTTTTCTCAAATTTCCTACATGTAAAAATCCTATGTTTTTGACTCATTTAGGATGGTCTTTCCAATGAGGACCTTTTGTATGCATATGTTAATAATGTCAATCAAAATTACGCACATGAAATACTTAGAGCTTTTCGAGTCTCATCTGCTCATTCTAAATAATTGCCAAAATAAATTTTAGGAATTAAAATAAAAATCCTCCCCCGTAGATTCGCCAAAAACTGTAGGGAATATTTCAAGCATTATCCCAAGCTTGAACCCCACTATGATCATACACTAAAGTACGGTGACGTCCAAAGGAAAGTAAGCTAGAGCAAAAGAGTCGCCAACAAGTTTTAGGAACTTGTAAACCGTTCACAGGGTGAAGGTTACACCTCTTAACGATCCATGAGATCGTCAAATCCAAAAGGTATGGAACCAATCAGGGTTCGGGGATGAGGGTACGAATCCAATCTAAAAGAGAAAGGACCCGCCCTATAAAATAGGCTTCTACTTTATTCTACCCGTATTAATGTGCGCTTTCTGACTAACATGCAATCATTAGATTAACCCTAAACCTATTTAATCTATGTTGGTTGAATATTAATGCACAAATAAAACTATTATTGGCGATCACTTGAATTAAAATCATATTAGCCAAAACCAAATTATTAATTATCTTATTAGGCGCGATTTCAAGTACAAATTCACTTTAACATGCATAAAAGGCGTGATCAAGCAACAACAACAATATATAATGTATCAAGCAACATGATATCAATCATCATCATAACAATCTCAATCTCAATAAAGCTTAAAATTAATAGCAAGATCCTAGGCATGATACTAACAAGAGTAATAACAAATCCTAGCATGTCACTAAACATGTAAAGATCAAAGCTTTAAACCTAACATGATATTAGAAAAGAGAAAGCATAAGAAGCAACCCTAAACATTATACTAAAAAGCAATAAAATCATCCTAACGTTATATTAGGAATTAAATGAATATAATCATGCTTTCTACATTAAAATAAATAGGGAGTAAGCTAATTACTTACTTTGATGCCTCGTACCTCTTTCTAATAACAAAATACACGCGTTAGTAAACTTCAATAAAATAATAAATCAAACAATTTAAAGAATTGAAAGAAAGAGTTAAAAAGTTTAGACTGGATTTGGGACCAAACCCTCAAAAGATATCAACCTTTCACGTCTAGGGCGAAGGCAACTTCGAACTTGGCTAGGTGTGTCAAGATCTTGCGAATGCGGTATTGTGTTTGCAAAAGGGGTTGGCTTAGAAAGAGAGAGAGGGAATCAAGTAATGCTTTATGAGAGTTGATGGTTGTAGACGGAGGTCCAAGGACCCTATTTATAGAGATATAGTTCGGAATTGATAGAAAAGAGTTAGAGTTCGAAAATGAATAAAACTGCATCTCGTCGCCAACGACGAGCTTAGGGGTAAAATCATCTTTTGCATAAACGCGGTGCAATCAGGATCCACGCGTTTCCCACACGGAATCAACTTCCTGATATAATTCAGTCGTAGAATCCGTGTTAGGGGTAAAATCGTCTTTTTGCATAAACACTTATTTTGTTCCAAGTAAAACTCTAAAACATAATTCTCAATCCTAATTCTGTTAGGATTTAAGAGAACCTTCTAGATAGTTCTAGAAGACTATAATTTATCCTAATAGCTTTAGGAATGATAATTGACAATAGCCCCTCCTCTAGATCATTAGGCCGCATGTAAGAATCAAACCGGGCCCAGTTCAGTATTTTTGCCATAACTTCCTTAATATTCATCGGAATTGGGCTTATAATATATCGTTGGAAAGCTCTTTCCGAGCCCCATCTAACTACACCATTATTGGACCCTTGTCGTGGACCAAAATAAACTGGACTGGCTATTTTCATTAATAGAGTAGGTTTTCAAAAACAAAAAGAAGGATTTTTTATAAAAACTAACCGCAACACTAAACTATTCACACTTTCACTTCATTCGATTATGGTTCGACGCGGAAGGTATTCATCACTGGGTTTAGTTTTGGGGAAACACAAATGGGTGTCTACAATGGCCTTCGTCACTGATAAGGGGTTATTCTGCTATACTGTAATGCCGTTTGGCTTGAAAAATGCGCCTACTACTTTCCAACGAATGGTTAATACAATCTTCATTAAACAAATTAGGAGGAATGTAGAGGCGTACATTGATGACATGATATTCAAATCCAAGCTACAGATGGACCATCTTGCTGATCTCCAAGAAACCTTCACCACACTCAGGCGGCATAAGGTCATGTTGAATCCTAAGAAATGCGTCTTAGGTGTTGAGTCTGGGAAGTTTCTCGGATTCTTGTTGATCAATAGGGGATAGAGGCTAACCCCGAGAATATACAGGCAGTAATTGAAATGAACTCACCCTGCACTGTTAAGGAAGTACAGAAACTCACCGGTTGTATGGCGGCATTAAGAAGATTCCTCAGCCGGTCAGGCGACAAATGTCTTTATTTCTTCCAAGCAATCAGGAAGAATACTAGATTTGAATGGGGGGATGATGCTGAGGCGGCCTTTCAAATATTGAAAGAACACTTGCACTCTTTGCCAAGGCTTGTTAGACCTCTACCCAAACAGACGTTATACATATACTTAGCCATGTCAAACCATGCCCTCAGTGTTGTTCTCCTTGCTGAGTGAGACGGTATCCAGCCCCGGTCTATTTCATTAGCCATGTACTCAGAAATACTGAACTCTAGTACCCCATGGTTGAAAATTTTGGCCTTACTCTTTACATAGCATTCAAGAAGTTAAAACCATACTTCTTGCTACATCCGGTGGTGATCTACACAGATCAACCCCTCAAGCGGCCAATGTCTACCTTAGAGTCATCCGGTAGAATGCTCAAATGGGCTATTGAAATGCAAAGTCTTAAAATCACTTACGAACCAAGAAAGGCAGTGAAGGGTCAGGCGTTTGCTGACTTCGTTGTCGAAATGACACGACAGGTTCCACCGGATAATCCTGATCAGGTTTGGAAAGTGTATGTAGACAGAAGCTCTACTATGAATGGTTGTGGTGCAGGCGTTAACTATGAGTCTCCTAAAGGGGACAAGTTTGAGTATGCACTACGGTTTAAGTTCCAAGCCTCAAATAATGAGGCGGAAAATGAGGTCCTGTTAGCCGGTATCCGCATGTGTAAGGAGGCAGGGGAAACGAAAATTGACGCCTATTCTGATTACCAATCGGTCGTTAGCCAGTACCAAGGTGAGTACGAAGCCACCCATCCGGCTATGATAAAATATCTTTAGGTGGTCAAAGAAGAAGCAGGGACACTTGAAGAGTTACATCTAAGTACCCAGGTCAGAGAACAACCAGGCGGATGCCTTGTCCAAATTGGCTTCTTTCGCCTGTTGTCATACGCTTCGGTCAGTCTTTTGGGAAGTTTTGGAAAAGAGAAGCATATATGAAGAGCCCATTAGAATTCTGGACTGAAGCTCTACCTGAATGGATGGAAGCCGTCATGAAGAAATGAGCTGCAAACTTCGAGATGAGAAGCTGAGAACTCTTCAAGGCAGGTTTCTTGAAGCCTCTACTGAAGTGTGTTACCCTAGAAAAGGGGAAGGAAGTTCTCAAGAATTGCATGCGGGATATTGCGCCTCTCATATAAGCGGCAAATCATTAGCTATCAGAGCCAGGCGGCAAGGTTATTTCTGGCCCACTCTAGAATCAGACGCCAAGGAGCTGGTTAAAAAATCTGAAAGTGCCAGAAATTTGGCAAATTAATCCATCGTCCAGCTACCGATCTGCGGCCAATCCACAGCCCATTCCCATTTTCTAAATAGGGCATGGACATTCTGGGTCCATAGACGCCTGGAAACACCAAACGGCAGGTGGCTGCCTAGAACTTTGAATGTAGATAACCTAAAAAGGTGCTACTTCTGAAAAGTGTAAATTTTTTTAAACAAGAAGTCTATTAATGAAAAAGCTGCTTTTTGTTTTCAATTATATTATTTGTTGTTGTTTAATTTACTATACACCGTCTATGCAGTGCACATACAGCCCACCTCAATTTACAAATGGTTAAGCTAAGTTAAAAACTTAGTAGCTAAAATCAACGTCCAAGTGACATGAGGCCAATGGCCAGATAATAAACTAAGCACAAAAAAGCTTAGTGGCTATACAACCGTCTTTGAAAGAGACATGAGGCCTATGGCTAGATGGTTTTATATTTTATAAATTCGCCTGCTTTAACGTGAATTACGGCGTCCGGCGACGCCCCTCCGGGTGTTATCGTCGCAGAGAGCATTCTATCGTTTGCTCTACAAACCCATGCAGACGGCAAAGATTCAACGACCTAATTGGTTAATTCATAGCCGTCTGACCAGAATAATCTAAAGAACGACCGAGTATTCGGTCAGCCGGATGTCCAAACACATTAGGTTATTTATTCCAAAATTACGCGAGTTCTCCCAATGGGCCAAAAGAACGTTAAGCGTAATGGCTCTGCAATCACCCCAGACGGATGATTACCGTCTGGGTCGAAGGTTAGAGCGCCTGTGATGATGAACGGTTGTGTACTTGGTTTGGGGCAATCACTACTGTGATTGATTGACTTAGGAACATTCCATACTCTTTAAGTATCGAATGTTCCCAAGCCAATCAATCAATCTAACCTGAAACCAACCACACACCCACCTAAGGGCAAGTACAGCCAGAATATCGTCTGCCGCATACTATTAAAGAGTTAGGCAAAAATTACAACAAAAATTGAAACAAAAATTGAACAAAACCGACTAAGTTGGTACTTTCATAAACTAAGAACCCAACCAAATGGTTAGGTAGAGTAATGTTAACCGGATAATTATCCGGGGAAAAGAAAATGTTTTCAAGTTACCCGACTCCTCAGTCGGTAAAGTTACATAAATACTCGGCACACAGGCCGGAGAAAAGCATTAAAAATGGCATACTGCTGCTGAAATCATGGCTGAGGGGGAGAAGGCACCGACTATGTCTGAAGAGGCCCCGCCTGGTCATCCTTCTTCTCTTCACCCTCTTCATTAGATGGAATCACAACTTCTTGACCAGGGACAGGCTGCTCAGGCTCTTCATGCTCAGTTGTAGCCTAGGCGGTGAACGACTCAGGCTCTGGCTCACCTTTCTCTCATAAGTATACAACTTCTTCTGCATACTGGTGAGCCAGTGCCCAAATGTTGTACTCCTTTCCTGGATGCAAAGCTTCCCATGCAATCCTCATTGGATGTCGGCGTCGGCATCATTCTTAGATATAAGGCTGTTTTGATCTGCCTCCAGGATGGCTTTGAAGTTCACCTACGCCTGGGCCGCCTCATCCTCCAGACGTTTAACCTTGGCCTTGAGATCGTCGTTTTCCTTGGCCACGTCCTTGAGCTTCTTGAGGTCCGTCTTAGCCTTTTTTAGCTCAGTGTCAGCTTCACTGGCTTTCTGTTTGGCAGTCTCCAAGTCAGCCTCCAACGTCTTGAGCTTGTCCGCCTGTGTCATCACTAATGCTTTAGTCTCGAGTTCATATATTGTACAGTGATATTGGGCAACGTTCTTCGCACCTCTGGCTGATTTATTTGCTCTTTTTTCCTCTTCCCGCTTGCGGGAGCAAGGCCGCTTGAGCCCATCAACCCTCAGCATAGCCTGCAAACACAACTAGTATCAGATAAACAAGAGAAATTATACTTGAAAACCTTTTTACACAGATATACTACCTCAGACAGGAGGGCCAAGATGCGCTCCAGGTTGAACATCTCTATCCCTGGAACAGCATCCTAATCCCTCTTGTGAACGGCTGCAAGCATGGCCTTCGCATGCGCCTGCACATCCGGCCATCGGGGGGATTGATCTGCACCATAGTCAATATTGGGTGAGTGAGCTATATAGGCGGCACCAGTTTGTTGCCGATAGTCCGAGGAAGATGTATGTTGAGAGTGTTATTTCACTCGCAAAGGCCACCCCAACTCAGGCAAAGTTTCAAAAGGGTAAGCTTGTGGCGCATTAATGCCTACTGCAGATAGGGGATTGGCAAAACCCAAACAAAGTCTTCCTCCAATCTTGATGCGTTTCCCCCCGATACGCATCCGATTTTTCCCAAAAGAGGCGTCTGGAGTTATCATAGCGAATGAGGAATTTTTGGATTTTTTCGGAGTAGAGGCGTTGTCGTCTCCGGCCCGTTTGTGTGTCTTCTCAAACGATTTGGGAACCTCCCTGGCCTGCAAAGCAGTTTTTTGTTGAAAATGCAACCGATAAATTAACTTACAAAATTATTAAAGCAAAGGGTTAGACGGCATTACCTTGGCCCTAATCTGAGCCGCCCTGGCTTCCGCAAGGTCCTTGCGGATTTGAGCAGCGCACTGCTTGGGTGTTTTCTCTTCTAGCAACATCTCCAAAGCTTCTTCTGCAAAAGAGAACAAGCAAACAATCAGTTCATTGGGACATCTGGTCCGATACAACAATAGCACAAACGGCTAAAACGCCGGATGAGTAGTGCATACGTTTGGTAAACATTGTACTTAGTCCGCAGGCGGACAAGAAACATTCGTCTCTAAACCAGGCGACTTTAGGAATCCAGTTCTTAGGAACCTTTATCGTCTCCCCAGTTGAGAGGGTAGCTGTGTCGAGTCCGGAAAAATCAGACTCGAGTATTTTTTCGAAGTCCCCATCCGGAATTCGGTGGAGGGAACACTTCTAACCCATGTACTTGGGTTTTTTAATGTAACGGTGGAACTCGTAGTTCTTACGCCGAATAGGAGCAAACAGCAAATAGAAGCGGTGCTTCCAATTGTCGTATTTGCACACTTCCGAAGTCATCATATATTTGGGGTAAGTGGTCAAGGTGTACCACGCCCTCCAGCCGCCTGGGATGCTACTAAGATAGTGCATATGAGCAAATGCCTCCCAGTCGGGATGCAAGCCCTGCATCTCACAAGCAGCGACATACCTTAGGATATTGGCCTAGGAATTTGGGGTTAGTTGCCAAATACCCAGACCATAGCCGCGTAAAATCGCCTGCACCGCTTTGTGAAGGGGGAATATAAGACCTGCTTGGAATGCTGCCTCGTAACAGCCAAAGTAGGCGTTGGCATTCTCCTAGTCGTCCTTCCAGAAAATGGTTCCGAGCTAAGGAGGCACCCGGATACTATACCCATCCCCAAGAGGCCACAGGACCTTAAACTTCTTTTGATCTTTCTTCATACTTTCCTGCTCTTTGGGAGAGACGTGAATCATGAAAGGGTCATCTTTTTTGCTTCACTTCTTCCTCTCTTCAACCTCGCTATCCTCAAGGAGGGACAACGGTTCATCGCTGCTTTCTAAGCTAGAGGCGAATTCATCCCCGTCTCTCTGAGAGGAAGCCTCATCTTGCGAGCAGGACATAGAGGCAGCTTCCTCACCAGCTCTATGTTTGGACATAGAGACCTTTCCACAGCCGTCGGGTTTGCTCTATCAGACGACTCACCCTCAGACGGAAGACCGTCTGAACCCTCGCTTCTGTGGTCCGGATCTAGGGTCGTCCACATTATCCGAGCCATCGTGTCCTACTCAAACACATAGACAACCGGATTCGGAGAAGGACAAGGGTGGTCCAACACCCAGAGGCGGCACTCCCAGTCCTAGACTTAGCCGTACCTGGTGACCGGCTGGATTCTAATATAGGTTGTGCCATGTGTGGTGGTGATGCATCCATTTATTGCAAGAAATATGTACAAACAGTAAAAACAAGAAAGAGCTGAGAGGGGCAGAGACGGTACCTTAATTTTTGAGATTTGAAGGTATTAGGCGTTGTCCGGTTGTAACAGGCGGGCGCGAGCTCAAATGCTTGTGCTTGACACAGACGGTTGGCAGCGTCTCTCTCTCTAAAAAGTTTATCTCTCTAAGTGTTTTGCAAACGTGGAAAATGAAAGGGGTAAATGGATATATATAGAGGGGTAAATACGGTGGTATTCCCGTAATTTCTCCAGAAGATGAAAAGTAAAAAAACGGCGGTAAAATTACCACCAATGACCGAGTGACACGTGTTATAGAAGCCACGTGTCATGCTGCGTCACATCAATGAGGGGCAAATGTTTAGGATAATTTTACCCATCCCACGTGGCCTAATAAGAGGGCAACACGTGTCATACAAAGATTAGTCCAAAGTGGACCAATCCCAGCCTGACACGTGGCAATCCAAGGAAATGGGAGAAAAGGCGGCCTTCAAAGGCCCGAATCCCGAGAAAGCCGCAATGTGGCGCTTCCCACCAAAGTTAAGTCAGAGTGACCTAACTAAGGGCATGTTTTCCAATGACCCTATAAATAGGGAGATTTCCCCCATTTGGGGGCACGTTCAATCATTTATTACAACCCTATATTCTCTCACAACAGAGAATACCTGATCTCGGAATCCAAGAAGATCCCACCTAAATTTCCACACTTTTTTACATTCTCCTATGTGTACTAACTTGACCGTCGGAGGCGGAGCTCCAACCACTTGGAGTCTTCGTTGTTTTACAGGTACTATCCGCGTCGGATGAATCTTCGAGATGTAACTCTCCCGAGGGATAAAAACACCCAAAGCACAGCTTATATCCTCATCGCCTTATTCTGATTTTTTAATATTTTCTCCTTCCATCATATTATTTATTTCATCATAATATTCTTCTTCAAACTCACTATATATCTTTAGGTTCTTCATTATACTCATCTTCCTCTTCAATGACTTCTACTATTCCTTTATTATTACTGAAACCCAAATGTAAAGCCTAGTTTTCTGTATTTCTATGTAGTCCCAACTACCTAAGGCTTCCATTAGTTTATGATTAGCTTTCTTACATTCATTAGCATACATAATGTCCTAATTCTCCACAAGACCAACGCTTGCATGTTTTCTTTTTCTCAAGACAATATGTTGTCTTACTAAAAAACCGACATAGTTTTCTATATTTGTGTTCATAGTAATTTTTCTTATAGGCTTCTCCTCTTGATCTGTCAAATTTAATTTTCTTATAATTCCTTCTCTTATTATATTTTTTTCTTCCACATCCATAGTTATTTGGAAAATCCCAACAAGTGAGAAATTGTCTCTTCATTTGTTGAGTTCCTGCAACCTCTCTACATTTCTTTTCAATCCACATTTTTAGAATATCAATTCTATTACCTAGGGCATCCCTATATAAGAATTTACCTTTCCATTCTTGATATTTTCACTAATTTCTTCATTAAAAGGACTTGGTAATTTATCGTAGAACATTCTCCAAGATTTGTTTCATTTTCACCAACTTTATAACAATATGTCTCAAACTCCATAATGTAACTTTTGACATATTTCATATTACAGATGGAAAATTACTTAACTTTCTTTGATATTCCATTCATTTTTCATTAGGATCAGTTTTAGTGCCAATGAATTCTAACTGAATGTATTGACATAACGTAGTTTTGACTTCTTCTTCTATTTCATCATACCAATCTTCTACATAGCCATAGAAACTATGTTCGATATAATTAAAGAAGTTTTTAGAAGTCCATTCAGTGTTTAAATTGAGTACACTACTCATGCTCTTTTTCCACTAATCTAAAACATCTTGTCTATATCTTACTCCATCCAACTTAAGCTTATAACCAGTTTGACTAATGCGTTCAAGAGTTACTTCTTCTTGTTTAGAAATTTGGTTAGGCATTTAGGAATTTGGTTAGGCATAACCTTGACACTAAACAGGGTAGTCTTCCCTTGTATGAATTTTGGTCGTGTACAACTTCCTTCTCCTTGGAACCTAGGTCTTTGGATAACATTGTTTGCATTAATGTTTTCATTAATAATTTCTTCTCCAACATCATTATTATCCATTACTCTTTTACCTAGTTTATTTTTAATCTTTTGTTAGACAACTTCTATGGGTAGAAAGTCTAGGTCATTTAACTTCATAAATCCCATTTCTTGATATAAATCTTCCTCTAAATTAACATAATTATTTTCCTCTCTTTCATTATCAGAAGCAATCCCTTTTTCAGAAATTAAGTTCATAATTTCGTTAAGCTTAGTAAAGTCTTCTTCAATTCCTTATCAAATAAGGCTTGTAATTCTTCAAACGTTTTCTGCTAAGGATGATGGCTCATCTTTAGTTTCTTTGCTCTTTTCTTTGTTACTAGTAGGTCTTTTAGGCAGTGATACCATAAACTTTTTATGTTTATCTAAATTCTGAAATGGATATTTCTATTTATAAGGAACTATTTTTTCTTTACTAGGTGATACTTCTTTGTTAAACTGATGTCTAACTTCATTTGTTAAAACAAGTTGTTGTTGTTTAACTTGTTCTTTTAGCTCACTTAAATTTTTATTAATCTCTGATATTGTTGTTAATAGCTTATGTTCACTGCTCATGCAACAACAATATATGCTATCAATTTCTACTTTTAGCTCACCAATTTGATCTACAATATAATTAAGGACTGGAAAAAAATTACTAGTATTGTCAGGAATATGATAATAATGTTTTAAATCAGGTTTTTACACTCAGTAGAAGGCCTAGTATTCTCCATTTTTACTTAACTATTAACAACTTAGTTTAACTTTTAACTGTATGGCTCTGATACCAATAAAGCGCAACTGGATACCAATAAAGAAATTGAACACAGCTAGATAACATTAAAGTCGTAGTTAGGATACCAACAATATAACAACATATACCAATAACAATACTTGTTAAATATGATACCAACCGTAGTACTAGAACGATACCAATTTTAACGTAGGATGGTATTTAGATACTACTAACGATGGTATTGGCTATGTCTCTCGTTGGTATTGAATTTTTGTATACATAATAGGTTAGGTTCCGTACTATGCACGGTTATTATCATTATTTATCATCAATTAAGTGTTATATTTAATTGATAGAATAATGCAATGAAGTATTCGAGATAATGAAACATGAAATTTCATGCTTATTTGACATTCTAATGTTTCCACGATATACGAAAATCTATATTAGCCTAAATTAAAGAAAATCCCTAAAAAAAACTATAGAACAAAGAATAAAAAAAATGGAGAGGATGTGAGTTTTGACAATAAAAAATAAAATAAAAAATAAAAAATATCTAGAGATGTATACTTATTAGTGATCATATATTGTAATGTCTTGTTTTTAGTCATTAACTTTTATTTATCTCAATTGTATTGTTGAAGCAGATATTATGTTTTCCACGGAAACTTATTTTAGAAGATTGTATTTTTAAAAAAAATTATAAAAATATTTTAAATTCCATATTTTTTAATTGAATGTCAATATAAAATAAAGGTAAATATCACTGCTATTTATATAAAAATTATATTTTACAAATAATTTCTTAAAATCTGTTAAACTAATTCTTTAAAATAATACTAAGGACACACCATAAGATGACATGTGTCATTGTTGGTGTGTCTTTTAGTACAGAGTATATAGTTACTAGATGAAGCCAGTGCGATGCACGGGTCGATCTATTTTTTAAAAAAAAATATTTTTCATATTTATGTGATTACATTTGTTATTTTATTAGTTGTACGTAATATATCATTTTCTCCGTATTTGTTCTATAATATTAGATAAAATTACTAATCTCAAAAAATAATATTTCGTATTTAATTAATGTAACCATTAAAATCTCATTGGTCAATTATGCTTTTGTGGCACTTGAATTATTTATTGGATATAATTATAATTTGTAATCCTACGTCGCACGTTAACTAATCTTAAGTGGCATAATCCTATTGTAACGTTTTAAAAATATTAATCTAATGTGGCGCTCTAATAATTTTTTTAAAATAAAAATCATACGTGGCGCTCTAAAATCTCGGTAAAAAATTCCCCTATATATATATATATATATATGTGTGTGTGTGTGTGTGTGTGTGTGTGTGTGTGTGTGTGTATATATATATATATATATATATATATATATATATATATATATATATATATTAGATTGATTGATTAGGTACTCTCTGTTTTTTTTTTTTTTTTTGTCTAATTACGAAAATAACCGTAGTTGAGTCCTTGTTGGACTATAGCTAGTTGAGGCTTAGAATTTCCCCAGCGTTACGAGCAGTAAATTAGCACTTGTGACGGCACTGGTGTACTATCTCAGAGCACTAAAAATGTTGAATTTTGTTATATTTAGCATTTACCTAAGCATTATGAAAACTACACAATTGTAATATCTAACACACAGCAAACAACGAATTATGAGACATTTACAGGAAGGAAAACAATTTAATCAAGGTTCAATTTCACCAACAACAAAAAAAGATAAATAAACAAACTTATAAGAGCATTAGAAGGTAACAAAGTAAACATCAAATTCGTAAGTGTTTCTAACGTTAGTCGCGTCAGCTCCACCCCGCACCCACGAGGATAAAGAAATTGAAAATCTAATCATCCATCAATTTAGGGTTTAAATTTAAATTTAGAATTCAATTTCTAACCATAATCCGTTCTCAAGTTCGAAGAGAGAGATGGAGAAAAAAATGGAGCTCAAACTATATATGATTACTAGAGCTGTCAAAAACCGACCCGAACTAGTGAATCCGAACCGTTTCGAACTGTTCCGAAAAGGAACCGAACCGCTAAGAACCTGTTATTTTAAAACCATAAATCGATCAAGCTCGATTTTTTAAAACCTGAAACTGAACCGATCCGAATGTTTGAGAACCGTTAATGAACCGTACCCGTTATCAAGCCGAACTGATACAACCCGAACCGAGTACTTCCAAACCCGATATCAACCTGTAGGCGTCGTTTGAAGTGCGCCTACGTTAGCATGTGGTGAATATGCTTGGCACTCATAAGAAGTAGGAATTGACATACGATTAGGGACAAAGCAAAGTAGGGAGCCGCTAACAAGTTTTTAAGGAACTTGTAAACCGTTCACGGATCATTTAAGGCAACCACGATTAAGGGACAACGAAAGGCAACAATGATGGACTCGTGAAGGTTACACCCCATTCATAATCCATGAGATTACTAACTCCATATGGCTCGGAACCAGGAAACGAGGATCGGGGATGATGGTACGAAGTGAGTCATGGAGTCACATTCGCCCGTATTGGCCTCTACTTGATTCTTATAGTGAAAAGTATTCCTGCGATCTCAAAGGCATGCAAATAAAATATTCAATTTGCTCCAAACTATTATTAAGCTAAATTGGTTGAATATTAATGCAACATATAATTCTAAAATATTGGTGATCACTTAATTAAATAACAAGATTAAAGGAACCTAAACCGGTTGTCCAAATTATCTTATTAGGCGTGATTTTCAATTACATATTCCCTTTAAACATGCAATATCGTGATCAATAAATAATAATAGAATAAACATTAACATTGGAAGCAATTCAACAATAATAGCGTTAGTCAAATCAAATAATAACTCTAATCATGATACTAGCAATATAAAATAAAATAAGTAATTAAATTAATTACTCACATTCCGCGCGTTCCTTTAAATTGCTACATCATGAATAACTTGTTAGTAACTTCAATAAAAAAATAAATCAAATAATTAAATTAAATAAAAGTAGAGTTTATTTGGTCCAAACCCTCAGTTATCTGTACCTTTCACGCCTTGGTCTAAGGACGGAACCTCGGGTTAAGTATGGACTCCCTGGATTGCTTAAGGGAAGAATAGTGTTTAAGAATATAGGTTTAAGGCTTAGAATATGAGAGAGAGAAATAGAGAATGATTTGATGCCCCGAACTGCAGAAAGGGGAGTCCTATTTATAGGGAAAATGAGCAGAGGGAACACACGAAACCCTAAAAAGATAAACACCCTAAAAAAGGCTACCGCGACACGGCAGATTCTACCGTGTCACGGGGGAAATTGGAGTGACGCGGGAATAATTAGAGGGACGCCAAAAGTATTTGACCTACGGGAGTAAAAACGCGTGAAGGGTTTACGCGGAAAAGACACGAGAAGATTCCGTGACACGACACAGGTACCGTGACACAGCAGTATCCATCGTGTCATGGTACAGTACACCGTGTCACGGTATGGGAAACGCAAAAATTACACGGAAACAGCACCGTGTCACGAGGAATCCCACCATCAGACGGTACAAATTCCCGTGACACGGTGGAAAATGCCGTGACGCGGGAAATGTTTAGGTACGAGGAACGCAAAAAGGACAGGGAATAGCCCCGTGTCACAGTAGGGGCACCGTGTCACGGGGAATCCCACCGTCAGACGGTGCAATTTCCCGTGACACGGTGGAATTGCACTGTGCGCGGTGATTCCAGGTTTTTACCCATTTTTAAAAAATCATAACTTTTTATCTGTAACTCAGAATGAGGCATATAATATATCATTGGAAAGCTTATCAAGTCTACTTTCCAACCCAATTAAAACCAGGTCAAAATGATTTGTAAATTCTAATATATGGCCGTTTTAGTAGAAGGGTGTCGGTTTTGGGCCGATCTTAGTGTTTTGCTCATATCTTTTTCGTTATAGCTCGAAATCGGGGTTATGATATATGGTTTGAAAGCTTATTTCAAGGCCTATCCAACCAAACAGTAATTGGATTAAAATTATATACCCATAAAATTAGTTCAGCTCGGTTTTGAGATGTGGATATGGAAAGTGGAAAGTAAGTTATGGTTTGGGGAAATGAGCTAGGAGATGGAATGGTTTATGAAATGTATTGGATAGAAACATGGACTTAAGCACTCCAAATATTAAATACTCAACTCGACCAATAATGGCGGTGAAAAGTGTTCATCATCGGATTTGGTTTTGGGGAGACATTTTTAGGTGTCTACAGAAGCCCCCACTTTGACTGAGTTTGTAGAAACGTCAGTTTCGAAAACGATAGTCAAAGTAGTCGATTGGGACGGAGAATGATTTAAGACGTTCTGCGATCCTAAATCACTTTGTATACGCCAATACTTGCAGAAGAATGTTAGTTCTACAAATAAAAGAGTAAAGGGATAGAATGCATATCTAACACCAGTGTATCGGTGACAAATAACTTTGGTAGCTTCCTATGCTTGGAGGAATCCACCAGATGATACTTTCCATGCTTGAGGAAAGTCGACAGATGAGTTTTAGCTTTCTATGCTTGAAGAAATCTACCGAATGATACTTTCCATGCTTGAGGAAAGTCGACATATGAATTTGGCAGCTTTCTATGCTTGAAGAAATCCACCAGATAATACTTTCCATGCTTGAGGAAAGACTTGTCTGATTTTGGCAGGTTCGATTGTCCCCGAACGTGGGCTGTAGTTGGTTCGCTTGTCCCCAAACGTGGGATGTAAATGGTCCGCTTGTCCCCGGACGTGGGCTGTAGATGGTCTGCTTATCCCCGGACGTGGGCTGTAAATGGTCCGCTTGTCCCCGGACGCGGGCTGTAGATGGTCCGCTTGTCCCCGGACGTGGGCTGTTAATGGTCCGCTTGTCCCCGAACGTGGGCTGTAAATGGTCCGCTTGTCCCCGGACGTGGGCTGTAGATGGTTCGCTTGTCCCCGAACTTGGGCTTTAGATGAGACCTGCAAAATAAAATTTGCCATGGGACTCGTCTAGAAAGGACTCGTATAGACTATGATTGACTTGACCAAGCATGACATGACATGTGTATGACTTATGATTTTGTGTATATGTGTATTGAGTGAGTGTGTGCACAGACACAAGCAACCGAAAATGCAAAAGAAAAAATTTTCCGTCATTTTCGTCATGAGATGAGTGGAGGGTACCGATTTTCTCCCGAAAAAGAAAGACGTGAAAAAAAAAGTTTATTTTCGAACTTCCCTCAAAAAATAAATTTGAAAAAGTTTTTTTTTAACTTCCCCAAAAGAGAAGATATGAAAAAGGGAAGAAGTTTTGAACTTCCTCGTTCAGCAAGACGAAATGAATCGCATGCATGGACCGAATTGCTTTTCTTGAAGATAATGTATGCATGATACATGTTCTTAGGCTAGGAGGCTAAGGACAATTACATCATGTGACACGATAGATGAATTAACTTAGGTCATGGAGCTAAGCATCATATATGGTGTAAAGAAATGATCTCGAACGTCGCTTAGGTTTGGAAGCTAAGCACGTATATAGATGAAGTGATTATTGCATAATGAACGTTGCTTAGGTCAAGGAGCTAAGCACGATATGCTTTGTATGATTAAAAATCATTGACATATAAATGTTGCTCAACGCATTATGCGATGTGTGAAACAGTGAACATTGCACAGGTCAGGAAGCTAGGCAAGTAAAAAATGTTTCTTCTAAAGAATGTTGTCTTGAAAGATGATGACATGCATAGTGTTAAAACAAGATTTCATGATAAAGGGTTCTTAAAGGGAAAGATAATATGGCTATGTATGTGTGAGTGAAGTGTGTGAAAATGATACTAAGGTTGGCTGCAAAGGTTGTGGTGATGGAAATAGATGTAAGAAGAGTCAAAGATGATGACTCTCGTTAGGTTGGGTAAGCTAAGTGATGTGGGTTCAAGCCCCCCAGTCTAGCTCTAAATGGGTAGGGATAAGCATTGGATATTCTTTGACTCGATCATGCATGGATATGAATATGAATGTGGCCGCACCTCGAAGTGAGGTTGCCTACGTATCCGTTAGGAATCACGCCGAACGTAGCTCTAACCAAACTTTGCACAAGTGTATATACACCTCAAAGAGGTCTTTCGAGGGTTGTAACGTGGTTAAGCTGATGGTTTAAGGAAGAAAAGGGTAAAAAAAAGGCTTAAGACCCGAGAGAAGCCCCCAAGATATGCAATTGTGTATTTGAAAATTTTGAATTTGCAAGTTTTTTTTTTTTTATAAAAAAAAAAATTTTTCTTAATTCTTTTGAATCAATGTAGGCAATCCTGGATCATGCGGTCCATCACTCACTTAGCATTCATGTTTCTCAAGCACGGTACCAAGCACTCGATGATAGACGCAATTCGAGACGTGTTCATATCAAAGACATTGGAACACTTGCCTTTAGGCATTGTTTTTTATTTCTTTGCTCTTTTTTTTTTTTTGTGAACTTGCTTTTCGGATGTTACACAAATTGCACACCTTCCCATCCCATGGTTAGGTGAATGTGGGTTGAATAATGACGTCAAACGTTAGACGAGGCTCAAAGTGGTTGATGAATAAATGGATATGTGATTGAATGAAAATGGTTTAAGGGGAATGATAGGGTTGCAAAGATGCCTCAAATCATTGATGTACCTTATGTTTAGTTCGGCAATTGGTTTTTTTTTTTTTGTGAAAATGATTGAGATGTAAAGAATACTCAATTTATTGCTTAAAATGGTGAATAAGCTAACGAAATTATCAAATTACAGAAAGCGAAATCTCTACTAGACTTGAATTGGGGAAAGGGAAAACTAATAAAAAGAAGAAATCATGAAATCTCGCTGGCTCGTCGTGCACCCTGTCTTCATTGCTGCTTGTCATTTCTTACCACCTGGAGGGACGGAAAGTTTGTTGGCATCTACTAAGTCTTGAATGGCATCCTTCAAATTCCAACATTGCTCAGTGGTGTGGCCCCTTCCTTGATGGAACTTGCAATGGGCATTGGGGTTCCACTTAGAATTCCTTTCTTCAGGTTTTGGTTCCAGAAATGGCCCAATAGGTGTGATCAAGCCTTGACCGTAAAGGCGATCAAAGGCCGCACCATAAGTCATTCCTAAAGGAGTGTAGGTTCTCCTTTTCTTATGCAATGGAGCATCAAGAGCTAATACTTCATTGAGATCAACTTGGCTTATATTATTGGTAGTATTTTCGGGCTTAGAAGACGAAGAAGAAGGAAGGTCGTTCTTCTTGTTTTTCCAAGTGTTGTTATTGTTACTACCAGCAGTCTTTACTAGCTCATCCTCGATATTGATGCCAATGTCATATACAGCTTCGAAAGTGTTCGAAGGCAAGAATCTAAGGTGTTGCTTGTACTTGTAAGTTAGGTTCTGGATAAAGAGGCGAACCATCTCTTTTTCTTTAGGGGGATCTACCAAGAGTGCAGCCGTTTCCCTCCACTTGTTCGGATAAGCGGTGAAGCCTTCATTCTCTTTTTGTTTGAGAATGGAAAGTTCACGTTTAGACGTTTTAGTTTGAATGTTACACTTGTAACGATTCATGAAACTGTCAATGACATCTTGCCAAGTTGCAGTATGCTTGGCATCTAGAGAATAAAACCATTGTTGGCAAGCATTCTCCAAAGAGAGAGGGAACACCGTAGGGAAGAGTGTTACATCCAGTCCCTTGAGAGCCAAAGTTGCAGAGAACGCCTTCAAATGGAACATTGGGTTATCAGTTAGCTTGAACTTGGGGATATCAGCAGTGGAGAACTTGTCAGACAGTCTATCCTTCATATCCAAAGGAGTGGGAGGCCGTTCCACATAGGTGAAATCCTCTGAAATCTTGCTCATTGCTCTTTGATCTTGTCCACTACAGCCGCAGTAATATTGTTTTGCTCTACTGTGTCAACTCTGGTAGTGAGTGTTTGCATCATGGCAAACATTACCTCAATGGATTTGTTGATATTCTCAACATCTTCCTTGGTGGCCATTGGAATAAACTAAAAGTAGTTTGAAGATGATAAGTGATGTAGAGATGGTGAAGTTTTCTTTGGACGCTCTTAGACCTAAGAGGTTGCTGCGGTAATGACTCGAACCGTACCAATCTACCCCTGCTCCTTGACCAAGTACTGTGAAATGAAATAAATTCACTTAATTGTTTGACTCATTGCTCAAGATAGGAAAGAAAGGGGAAAACAATAGTCATTTAAAAACAGGTGAGAAAAAAAACTCCACTCATCTTTTATTATGACGGAAATGGGGGTTGCATGAACCTAGTATACGATCATAAACGACATAGTGTATGACTCGAGTCGAAAAAAAATAAATAAATAAATAAATAAAATAAAATAAAATAAAAGAAAGTGTGTGGACTAGAACTAGACTCGTGAGTGATTAAGTGGGGTTATGGACGCGTGCTATAACCGTACGGCTAGACATGACACCAAACTTAACATATGAACCACATAAGTACGCACAAAGACCAAAAAAATACTGATAGGACACTTTTCCTGGGCGCCGTGTCACGGTGCTGACTGTCATGACAAGGTGCAGTCTACCGTCAGACGGTAGAAAACACCGTGTCATGGCACTGCACACCGTGGCGCGGCAGAGCTGCCGTGACACGGTGCACATTTCCAGGGCCAGTTTTGTGATTTTTCCAAATTTTAATCAATTTTAGAGTTTGCTCTAATTACTAAGTGAGTACGGTCCATTGGCAATCGTTAGTCATAAAATAATCCACCATAGACAAAGAAGGATCATTAAGGTTAGGATCAAAACGATCAAATATACACACATAGAACACGTAGGCACAATGATGCAAAGAAGAGTTCGCAACCTAAGGTCAAGTTCTATGTTCCACTATGGTCAGGTTTGTTTGGTGTCAAAAAGGTACCATGGTTAAGAGTTTTGACGCGTTAGCAAGGAAGCCTCCCTTGAGGAAGTATGCTAACGGGCGGCTCCGCGAGCTCGTGATGAAATCGAACTCGACTCTATGGTTTGGGTGGATTTAATAACTCGGATGAACCCTTATTGCCATGAGCGTTTTTGGGTTGATAGAGCTTAAATCCCCCGGGACTAAGACGTATGTAGAACACATACGTTTTTTCAGAAAAATCGAAGGAAGCCAATCGTGAAAAAGTAAAATAAAACCACTGAAAATATTTCAGGATTGCCGTGACACGGCAGAATGTACCGTGTCACGGTGGCTTGCCCCGTGACACGGCAGTATCTGCCGTGGCGCGGCAGTCAGGAAATCTGACTGGTGCCTCTTTCTTCCTTCATTCGCAATCAGGTTATCCAATTTTTTCCTACGGGACAGACCTAATAGCGACGTTAAAATGTCTTATGCAAAATTCCAAATTAATCACAGGAATACGATTCAAGAATCTTTCAAGTCTCATCCACTCATCTTAATTAAATACCGATAAATAACCAAGAATCCTCCCCAATGGAGTAGCCAAATTGTAGGCGTCGTTTGAAGTGCGCCTACGTTAGCATGTGGAGAATATGCTTGGCACTCATAGGAAGTAGGAATTGACATACGATTAGGGACAAAGCAAAGTAGGGAGCCGCCAACAAGTTTTTAAGGAACTTGTAAACCGTTCACGGATCATTTAAGGCAACCACGATTAAGGGACAACGAAAGACAACAATGATTGACCCGTGAAGGTTACACCCCATTCATAATCCATGAAATTACTAACTCCATATGGTTCGGAACCACGAAAGGAGGATCGGGGATGATGGTACGAAGTGAGTCATGGAGTCACATTTGCCCGTATTGGCCTCTACTTGATTGGTTGAATATTAATGCAACATATAATTCTAAAATATTAGTGATCACTTAATTAAATAACAAGATTAAAGGAACCTAAACCGGTTGTCCAAATTATCTTATTAGGCGTGATTTTCAATTACATATTCCCTTTAAACATGCAATATCGTGATCAATAAATAATAATAGAATAAACATTAACATTGGAAGCAATTCAACAATAATAGCGTTAGTCAACTCAAATAATATCTCAAATCATGATACTAGCAATATAAAATAAAATAAGTAATTAAATTAATTACTCACATTCCGCGCGTTCCTTTAAATTGCTACATCATGAATAACTTGTTAGTAACTTCAATAAAAAAATAAATCAAATAATTAAATTAAATAAAAGTAGAGTTTATTTGGTCCAAACCCTCAGTTATCTGTACCTTTCACGCCTTGGTCTAAGGAAGGAACCTCGGGTTAAGTATGGACTCCCTGGATTGCTTAAGGGAAGAATAGTGTTTAAGAATATAGGTTTAAGGCTTAGAATATGAGAGAGAGAAAGAGAGAATGATTTTTGGTGTCAAAGAGAGGAAGAGAGAATGATTTGATGCCCCGAACTGCAGAAAGGGGGGTCCTATTTATAGGGAAAATGAGCAGAGGGAACACACGGAACCCTAAAAAGATAAAAACCATAAAAAAAAAAGGCTACCGCGACATGGTAGATTCTACCGCGACACGGCAGATTCTACCGTGTCATGGGCGAAATTGGAGTGACGCGGGGAAAACTAGAGTGACGCGGGAAGTATTTGACCTACGGGAGTAAAAACGCGTGAAAATTTCGTGACACGGCACAGGTACCGTGACATGGCAGTATCTACCGTGTCACGGTACAGTACACCGTGTCACGGTATGGGAAACGCGGAAATTACACGGAAACAGCACCGTGTCACGGGGAATCCCACCGTCAGACGGTGCAAATTTCCGTGACACAGTGTGAAATGTCGTGACGTGGGAAATGTTTAGGTACGAGGAGCACAAAAAGGACACGGAATAGCCCCGTGTCACAGCAGGGGCACCGTGTCACGGGGAATCCCACCGTCAGACGGTGCAATTTCCTGTGACACATTGGAATTGCACTGTGCGTGGTGATTCCAGGTTTTTACCCATTTTTAAAAAATCATAACTTTTGATCCGTAACTCAAAATGAGGCGTATAATATATCATTGGAAAGCTTATCAAGTCTGCTTTCCAACCCAATTATAATCAGGTTAAAATGATTTTTAAATTCTAAGATATGGCCGTTTTAATAGAAGGGTGTCGGTTTTGGGCCGAGTTTAGTGCTTTGCTCATATCTTTTTCGTTATAGCTCGAAATTGGGCTTATGATATATGGTTGGAAAGCTTATTTCAAGGCCTATCCAACCAAACAATAATTGGATCAAATTTATATAGCCATAAAATCAGTTCAGCTCGGTTTTGAGATGTGGATATGGAAAGTGGAAAGTAAGTTATGGTTTAGGGAAATGAGCTAGGAAATGGATTGGTTTATGAAATGTATTGGATAGAAACATGGATTTAAGCACTCCAAATATTAAATACTCAACCCGTCCAATAATGGCGGTGAAAGGTGCTCATCATCGGGTTTGGTTTTAGGGAGACATTTTTAGGTGTCTACACAACCCGAACCATTGTAAACCGAAACCATTTAAACCCGACAAAACGATAAACCCAAATCGTTTACAACTTGTAACTAGTTAGGATAGAATCGTTTATAACCCGTAATAAGTTATGATCGAACCGTTTATAATCCGTAATAAGTTATTATACAAAAAGGGGACATAAAGCTAAACAGCTAATTAATATTATGTATGATCTACTGGAATAACTAATTAAAGAATGTTGAGGATATACTAGAAGATATACGTTAACGAACCCATTTAAAACTGGCAAAATCAGCTGTCAAACCGACTGAGTTCAACTCGAACCGATTATGACCTGAATCGATTACAACCCGGCCCAATTAGGACCCGATATGTTTTGACCTAAAACCCGCTTTAAACTGACAAACCACGTTTTTAAACCGACTGAATTTAACCTGAACTGATTATGACCCGAACCAATTATAACCCGATCCGATTAGAATCCAACCCGAAAAGAAACTGTAAAAAAAATAAACCAAACACAACCGACCCGAAATTATTTATAACCGACCCGAACTAACCCGATAATAATTCCAACCCATTAAAAATCGACCCGTTACAAACCAAAAACTGATAAACCAAACCCAAAATCGAATCGCAAACCCGATTGACACCCCTAATGATTACTGTTACTCCCATCTCAAGGTGTTAATTCACGTCCTTTTGGTCCCACGTTAAACTTATTTTTAAACCAAAATAGGCATACATGGCATACACATAAGTCAACTTATTCACGAGAATACCACCAAGAGAAACGCACTTGTTTCTAGCCGATAGCAACTTGGGCACCCTCTTTTTTTCAACAAAAAGGGTATTTAAAAAAAGCCCTAACATGTTCTAGATATCCTTATACGATTATACCTACTTTGGTGTTCTAGAATTACTTAGGGTCTGTTCTACTTACCTTATTTTCACTTATTTCAGGTGTAATAAGTTTAGATAAGTCCAATTAAGTTCAGCTAAGAAAAAATAAGTTTTGTTAAGAGTTATCCAAGTACAATTTACTACTAAAATAAACTTTAATAAGGTCTAATAAGTTAAGATAAGTGAAAATCAGATTAATAATAGAACACACCTTTAATCTCACTTTATTATTTACATTTTCAGAGTTTTATTAATATTAGGAGTTTAAAATTGAACCTCATAGTTTGAATAAGATGGAAATATACCTAATTAATAATAGGAGTTTAAAATTGAACCTTCAATATTAGATTAATTGTACTCCTTACAAATTAATATCCTTGTTTGGTATAGAGTATTTTGGAATGCTTTTAACTTATTGATCCCTATTAGATGTTTAACTAACTAAAAAGGCTAATTTGGGAATTTGGTAAATAGCTTAAAAAAATAGATTTTGGTGCTCAAAACCAAAAAAAAAAATTTAGAAAAAACTCATTATAAGAGCCTTGGTGGAATCAAGGGGGGGCCTGGGGAGCCACCCCCTTGATTCTGTATAAAATTAATTTTTCATAAAAGCAATTGCATTTTTGGTAGGTAGCTTAGTTGGTTGAGCACATACAAATCTATTTTGTGGAATATGTGATTGAAGTTCGAATCCCACTAGTGACATTGTTTTACTACCTCCGTTAACGGTTATTTGCAACATTTACTACAAAAAGGGTGCTAACTATTATTTGCAACATTCCCAAATCTTTCCATTTTTAGAAACTTTTTTTAAATGAAATTACAAAAGCACCCTTACTTAAAACATTATAACATCAATTACATACTTAATACATAATTGATTAAAAACTAATCTAATCTAATTAAACTTATTTTATCTCTCTGTAATCATCTCTTCATCATCTTCCCCATTATTTTTATAACTCCTCCATCATCATCTTTCTTTTCCCCGTTATCTTTCTCTCTCCTCCTTCATCATCTTCTTCCTCTTCCTATCCATAATCTAATATCTCCATCTTTATCCTCTTTAACATTAACTTTCTCTTTCCTCCTTCAACCACTTTTCATGAATTGAAGAAGAAAGACCCTCAATTTCAGATCTGGAAAAATAGTCTTGGTTTTGCGAGTTTGGGATCTGGGTTTGTGGGTTAGTGCGTCTCGTCTAGGTCTTGGTGCGAGGGTATCGGTGATTTTGGTGGTTTGTGGTTGGCTTCGCGGTGGGTTTGCTGAGTTCGTGGGGTTGGGTTTGGTGGTAGTCAAAGGGTTTGGGTGGTTCTTTATTGATTTTGGTGGATCGTGAGGGTGGTTCTGGTGGTTCGTCAAAGGGTTCGTGGGGTTGGTTTTGGTGGTAGTCAAGGGGTTCGTCGGTGGTTTTGTGGTTGGATTCCGATGGTTTCAATGGTGGTTTCGAAATCTAGGTTTTGATGGCTTTAGTGGTTCCGATGGTTGGTGGTTTTGGGTTTGGAGGTTCCGGTTTTTTCGGTAACTGTGTGTGGGTTTTTTTTTTTGTTAAAGTAAGATTAATAATTAAGGTCTTAAGCACATACCCTTATTTTTCAAAAATCATACTTAAAAACTTTTGTCAAGGAGTCCCCGCAAACCCCCTTTGTTGCAAATAACTGTTAACGGAGGTAGTATATTATTTCATTTATACTTATTGTATGCTTGTTAAAAATCATAATGCAAACATCACATTTTATTATCTTAAGCTCGCAAATTTTGCTAGTTGCCTTAATGAAGCTCCAATTTGTAATTTTTCTATTTTATATTTGTAAAATAAATTTACTCATAAATTTCACGAGTTAAGATCAAATACAGTCCCTGAATTAACGTATTTGTATCATTTTAGTCCCTCAACTATTGAGTGAGGCAAATTGGTCCCTCAACCACCAAGGAGTACTATTTTCAGCCAAATAGTTTAGGGACCTTGCCTAGTCATCAATAGTTTAAGGACCTGCAATGCATACTTGGCAATAGTTTAGGGACTTTGCATGTTTTTTTTCCCTACTTAGTCATCAATAGTTTAGGGACCTGCAACGCATACTTGGCGATAGTTTAGGGACTTTGCATGTTTTTTTTTTTTTGCCTACTTAGTCATCAGTAGTTTAGGGACTTCCATAAAAAATGCTTATAATTACATGAAAAAAAAAGCTGATAAACTAAATCAGTCAATAGTTTATGAATTTGAATTTAATGTATCAGCATATTTGTAAAGCAAATTATCCAAAAATTCATTCTGTAAAATAAATAGCAATTATAAATAAAAATAATTTGTTGATGTATGTTCTTCAGATTGTTGTTGATCATCCAAAAAGTTCATATGCTCAAAAAATCAAGTACCTACACATATAATTATATCAATTAGAAACTGTAATATGAATAGCATGAATTTTTTGAATTTATCGGTCTTTCAAAAAAAAAATTAATAGCAAAAATTTCACTTCACAACTCTATAAAATATAAACCCTAACTCAATTTTTGTAAATCAAAAGGGGCATACACTGAAGAAAGATTAAAATAGGATGAAATTGAGGATAAATTTACCTTCACTTGATGTTATCTTCGTAGATTTTCCTCTCCTTTGATCAAATGATAGTCCCGAATCCCACCATAAGTTACAATGGAGGTCGTTCTTTTTTTTTTAGGAAAAAATTGTTTCAAAGCTCAATACTCCCAAAAGTCCCAACTATTGGGGTTTGGTGAGTCCAACTCACCGCGGAAACGACTTTGACCCAAGGAACCACTCGTAATTAATAAAACCATAAAGCATAACTAATAAACACGAGAAAAGGATGAACGAATCATACCCTTGAAGCGAGCTTCGCCCTCACAAACGGGCTCTTACTTGAAAGCCTTTAAGCACTGCAAATGACGTGCCTCCAACGGTATCCACCCAAAAAGGACGAACACGACTTTTTAGGTCCGTTACCTTTGAGTTAGCAAAGTCCGACCAAAACCCAAGTGTTAATGGAGTTTAAGAGTTTTTGCCAAAATGCAATGCTCTTTCTAACTCCCACTCAAGCACTTTACTCCAAATCCCAAGGTTGGTATTTATAGAGGAAAGTATGAATGGGAATTTCTATCCCATCAATGTGGGGTCATGAAATTCCACAAATTAATTTAAAGCTAAATTAAATTAAAATTGCAAACTAATAATAAATCTACAAGTGGCACTACCATGTGAAAAAGGTGGTGAGGACCACATGGAGAGTAGGGGACCATACTTGCTCCCCACTCAATACTCTCCTTGTGCCACATGTCCCTCACCCACTTGTTTCCATATTCCACATGCTTCCCCTAAGTGACCAGCCCTATGGCCCAGCCACGAGCCCAGCCCCGCACCAATTTGCGGGCTGCTGATATGCGTGCAAGCCTCCCACACTTGGTGCGGGCTGCTGATATGCGTGCAAGCCTCCCACACTTGGTGTGGGCTGCTGCTATGCGTGCGCTGCTAGCATTGGTGCGCTAGCACGCACCAGCCAGCCATGCGAGGCTCGGCTTGGTGCGCTTGCTAGCCACCTATGCTTGGACATTTTTGCCCCTAGCATTTGGGTGCTCGGGGCACTCTGATGCTAGGGGTATTTTGGAAATATGGTTGATTTATTATTATTTTGCGCGTCTCGTCTTTTATTATTTTTGACTCGACTTCCGACGCTCAGTTTCGACGCTCTAAGCTCGAATTACCAACGTCTAAATATTTAACACTCGGGCGACGAATTAATTGGTCGAGTCGGTTCGTATATTTTGCTTGGGTGTGACCCGAAGGGTTCAGTCAAGATTAAGCTGTAATATTAATTATATTAATATTACTGATCGGAAGCGGCCTCCACCCAGGCATTCCGATCACTTGACCTTACTGAATAT
This sequence comes from Chenopodium album, assembly GCF_948465745.1. Taxonomy (NCBI): domain Eukaryota; kingdom Viridiplantae; phylum Streptophyta; class Magnoliopsida; order Caryophyllales; family Amaranthaceae; genus Chenopodium; species Chenopodium album. The sequence goes on along the minus strand of NC_137858.1, from coordinate 29,689,356 downwards.
ATTAGCTTTCTAATAATTCTGAACCCGCTATTAGAATAATACACTTGTTAGAAAAACATCATTCCGTTCACCAACTTCCCAAATACTATCCCCTGCTTCTCAAAAAAAAATAAAAAAAATAAAAAAAAAAATCAATAGTCTTCTATTATTATTTTTTTTCTTTTATATATTTATATATTTTTTAAAAAATTCACTATTAATTAAATATTTCCATGGTGACAAAAAAAAAAAAAAAAAAAAAAAAAAAAAATTGTCATATAATTTCAAATTGTCCCTAAACTATTGCTGACTAGGTAAGGTCCCTAAACTATTGGCCGGAAATAGTAACTCCTTGGTGGTTGAGGGGCAAATTTGCCCCACTCAATAGTTGAGGAACTAAAATGCTACAAATACGTTAGTTTAGGGACCGTATTTGATCTTAACTCTAAATTTCACAGTTTAACTCTAATATTTTAAGGGGGAAAAAAAGCTCTAATATTTTTAGAAGGATTGTTTGAACTTTAAATTTTTCATATATATTTGAAGAGATTTATGATCTTTTGTATTTTCCATCATCCAATGAGAAATTAGAAATAAATACGTTGAGTTAGGATAAACATATTTTATTTTGGCCCCCTTGATGTATAATTCTGGTTCCGCCACTAATAAGAGCTTTTTCAAACTAGCTTTTTGAACAATTAACTTTTTTTCTATTATATACACTAAAACAACTAACAATTAACAGTTATTTACTAAATTTTTGACACAATTAACTATTTGCAACCAGTTAGTTAAACTTTTTAATTTAACCAGCCGGTCAAACCAATTAATACAACTCGTTATATCAACTAGCTACCAACAAATCATCAAACAAGGTCTATTTGTTTTTTTTTAGAAGAAATAAATGAAGGGATAGATGATACATTTCATTGATATGATCAAATCAAATAAAACTAAAATTCTCAAAAAGAAAGTAATACTAGGAGTCTAGGACCCATAAGAAGTAAGTTGATTGGGTGGGCTAAAACTTTAAAGGTTTGTACACACCATGTTTTAGTATGTATGTTTGTCCCTTCCTTATTAGTACGTCAACAATGTTAGGAGTGATGCCACCCTTTATTTCTTTCTCTTTCTCTCATTACTTGTAATTTGACCCACAAATCAAATCAAAGTGATAGGTTTTGATAGACTCCCACCATCTACTTCATATGATTAGACCTTAATTGGGTCCCTTCAATTTCCTCTCTCTCCTTCTCGAGGAACAGTGTTCATCCGGTCTCCAACACTAGGGTTCTCTTGACCCCACTTCTCACATGCTTCTATAGGACCTCTTGCCGGTTACTCTCTCCATTTTCCATATTATTACATGAGTTCATCAAATTTACTTATATCTACACTTTGGAGCGTCATTAGGCTTTCATGGATTATTCTGTACGGTTTTAAGTACTTTACTAGGAAGGGTCTGTTCTTTTGAGCTTCTAAAAAGAGCATTACAGATTTTAGTAAAGTAAAGTAAAAAAGATTTCAATAGAATATGTGTCAACATAGTAAATTGAGTCAACAGAATAGTGCTCAGTAGAGCAGAGTAGTTGTAGAACAAGGCCTTATCTACTCTTCTCCCTTGAAACTTAAATTTGGGTTTTGTTTAATTTCTACGAATGCATGAAAAAAATTAGTGATATGGAGTATATATAAGAAAAAAATTCATAGAAATAGGGTAAAAATGTGGTTAGTTGTAGGACAGGAGGTGTAAAATAATAAAATGTATTTTGGTAACTAAAAATACACAAGTGAGTCATCAAGTAGCATTTGGCACTTTGGTGTAATTGATATAATTGATATAAGTTTCTCCTCATGACAATAAGATTCTGAGTTCGAGTCTTGCTAGCTACGATTCTAAAGGGTGTGGGGATTCCCTTTTGTTTTTTAGCTACCCATTTCCCAAGAGTCTAACTTACATAATTAGGCTGGTTAAATTGGAAGAGGTATCGACCTAATAGGGTCATTCTTCTTATCACCTACAAACAAACAAAAAAAATAAAAAATAAAAACTACAAATTAGTCAACCTTTTTAAATCCACTTAAACTAAAAAATAATTCAAATTAAAATTTCGATAATAGATGGAGTATATAACTAATTCTATAAGAAAATGAAATTGACTTTGATTTATTTAATTTGCGTCAATTTCCTTTTGCAGACATTATTTATTTAGTGCATCTACTCTTTACTTTTTTTATTTTTGGATGTCTTCAATTATGAGTAAATACAAGTTTCTCAACATGAGAAACATTCTATGTATCTCAAGGGGACAATTTCGTCATTTTCAGTTATTAAGTTGGGCAATAATGTAATTTTGTCAAATAAATAGATGAATTCAAGCTGTAACAGAGCAGCTTCAATGGAGAAGCGAAAAACAGCTTCCATGGATAAATAAGAAATTCAATGAAGAAACTGAATAGGAGCTAGGATGATGCATCTACCCTTTAGGGTTAACACTGACCCTTATTTCTCCATTATATATTAGGGTTTTCTTTTAATTTGGCGACGGAGCCGCCGTTAATACGGTGGTAAAAATGGTGGTTCGAGAGAGGAAAATTTGACAGCTTTAATGGAGTACTACTTAAAATGAAGGTTGGAAGAGGACGAAGGAGAAGGATGAAGATGGAGGTGGGTCACAAGTTGGGATCGAAGGATGATGGAGTTGGGTTGTTGATGGAGATTTGAGGAAGGAGTCACGGGAGGAAGAAGGTGATGAGGGGAAAAAGTAATAAAATAATAATAAAATATTAACAAAGTTTGTCTTATTTACTAATTTGCCATGTTTGAGAAACATTAATGTTATAAAATATTAACAAAGTTTGTCTTATTTACTAATTTGCCATGTTTGAGAAACATTAATGTTTCTCATGTTGAGAAACTGGGGCAAGCCCTTCAATTATATAGTTTTTATTATATTTCTTTCCATACATATTCTATACTCTTACCTTTTATTAATAACTAGTTTTAAGTCCCGTGCCATGCACCGTTATAAATTTTTTAAAAAATTATTTTAAATTAATTATATGTAACCAATAAAATTCAAAAAAAAAATTAAATAAAACAATAGTTCAATATATAAACTAACTCAGTTTTAGACATATCTAAATAAATAAGTTTAAACATGCGACATTTTGGACTTTGTTGGAGTATTCACATTGTATCTTTTTCATCCCCTTTGGTTTTTTTTTATCAACTTAAAATATTAGCCCTATATCGAGCTATATCCAAAGTCTCTCTTTTTTTTTTTTCTTCTGATTTGATCTATGAAACTATTAATTATTTTATATATAAAGACAAAGTTATATTTAGCTAGTATTGATGTAGTATGCAAAATGTTTACTATAACACAATTTTTGTCAAGCTTTAATTTAAATTTAAAATATTTAAATATTTTGTACAGATTTGTGAATGTGAATCGTATGGCTGACTTATTTATATTACTTATATAATATGTTATTAACTTAATATGTTCCACCTTCCAATTGTTTTTTCTTAATTTCCTTAAATAAAAGATAGGAGAAGAAAAAAACGAAAAAAAAACAAAAAGGCGGGAAAATTTTTCATAACGTAGTGGCAAGTGTCATTACTTATTTGCTTTTAGTATAGGTTTATAGACTAGTATAGCATCCGTGCGATACACGGTTTACTAATAATATGCATTTTTATCTCGCGTAAAACTTAAATTCATAGAATACAAGAATAACAATTAATTTTTGCAAATTAGTACATTAATCATAACTTCATTTCAATATCAAAAAATTCAAGATACTAACCTCTCAAAAGGATAAAATTAAATAATGGGGATTTTTCTGTGTGGTTGGCCACACCATGTGGCCGGGGTTACTCGTTCAAGGGTTACTCGAGTTACTCCTGACCGAGTAACCCTTCAAGTAACCCCTAACCAAGTAACTCCTCAACTAACCCCTAACCAAACCCCTCAAGTAACTCCTATCTAGTAACTTCTCAAGTAATCCCTAACCCCTGACCAAGTACTTGCAACACATCATTTTTCACGGTATTTAAGAAAAGTCGGTCTCATGTGATTTATAACACTTAAAATAGAGGAGAGAGATTATTAATAGTATAATTTAGTGGGCCATGAAATTTTAATAAGGGTGATGGTACAACTTTTGAAATAAAATACTTTCCAATTATAGTGTGTTGCAACGATTGTGACATTTCCATTTTAAAAAAAATGTTGCAACTATAAAGAAACGGAAAAAGTATATAATAGCATATACATTGTTTTTTTGTGTGTGTGTGTGTATTATAGCATATACATTATTTACTATTAATGTAATAAAATCACTATCCAGAATCTTGCTTTTTAATTTATACACAGCTGATTATTAGTAACTAAAAAGATTCTTTAGATTGTATACAGTGGCGGATCTAGGATTTTTAACTAGGGGTAACATTGAGCCATAGAATAATAAGAGAGAAAAACGTGTACAGTATATTGTCGTTAATTAGCCTTTAAAGTTTAAAAATTTATTTTGGTAGTTAAATTTAGTTATGCAAATATGGAATAATTTATATTTTAGTTATCAATATAATACAATGATCAAATTAAAAGTATTCGATATGTTCAATAGATTACCTTTCTATGTATTTCGTATCCATCATTCACAAGTTTAAAACCTACTTTATATATGGTAATTTACACTAGTATATACAATAACTTTTCTTAATTGCTTTACTCATTTAAAACTAAGGAAATTTTTTTTTTACCACCTCACAAAAACACGAAAATCTCTTTTACCACCTCCCAAAAAAAATTTTACTTTACCACCTCATAAAAAACACGAAAAAAGGTTTTACCACCACTTAACGATTTTCATCCAAAAATTCTGTTAAGTGTGGCCAACAGTAACACGTGTCAGCATTTTATTTGTTCAAAAAAAAAAGAGAAATTAAAAAAAAAAAACAAAAAACCTTAAAACTACTCCAGCCACCACCACAGCACCACCCCCGCGCCACCGCCGCCTTCCCCCCAACTCACCGCACCCCTCCCCGAAACCACCATCCGCGTCACACCACCAGCCCCAACCCACCTGAATCCTCCCCCTCCCTTCCCCGCAACCGTATCGCCTCCAAAAACCACCAAACCCAAAACTCGTCCCCCCCAAAATCGACCACGAATTTGGCCTTAAAAGGCCGAAATCGGCCGATCAAGGCCACTGAGCCCCAAAACCGGCCGATCAAGGCCATTTGTGGCCAGATTCGTGGCCGTGGTGGGGATCTAGGGTTTTAGGTTTGGTGGTTTTAAGGGGAGACGCAGTTGCGGGAAAGGGAGGGGGAGGGGGAGGGTGGGTTGGGGCTGGTGGTGCGACGCGAGTGGTGGTTTCGGGGAGGGCTGTGGTGAGTTGGGGGAAAGGGGGTGGTGGCACTGTGGTGGTGGCTGGGTAGCTTTAGGTTTTTTTTTATTTTTCTTCTTTTTTTTTCTTTTTTTGGCCAATAATAACACGACACGTGGCTTTATGGGCCCACTTAACGGATTCCTAAACGGAATCAGTTAAGTGGTGGTAAAACCTATTTTCGTGTTTTTTATTAGGTGGTAAAGTAAAATTTTTTTTTTGGGAGGTGGTAAAAGAGATTTTCGTATTTTTGTGAGGTGGTAAAAAACAAAATTTCCTAAAACTAAATTATAAATAAATTTTTTTTTATTTAATGGATTAGGGACGGGTGATTTCATTAAATTATAATAGTCATTCGGCACTTACAATCATCCCTTAAGAGATCTAAATTCTCAATACAAGAATTAAAAACCCCTAAACTAATGGCATCGCTTCTGAAATGCTCCTGGATAATTTTAGATGTCTCTGCATCGTTCTTAACAGAGCTCCATTGATGTATAGTCGCAAAAGAGATATAATTTGATTGATCATCAAGATCTGCAAATTTGCCAGACGAATCTTCTAAATCTGCACCCCTATACCAACAGACGCGCAATTCCACAAATTTATAAGACGAATCTTCTAAAATTGTATCCCTGCACACACTAAAATCAATCAAACAAACAATATTAAACCCTACATGGAGGGACTGACAAAACCCTACATGGAGGGACTGGCTATAATCACCATACTGATGGTGATCTTTATGGGCCAAAAACATTAAATTAAAGAAGAATTTGGGGCTTGCCATCGATTTGTATCGATGGCAGCCCCTAAGTTTTACCATGGTGGCTAGGTCTGAAGAGAGAGAACGGAGAAAATTTTAGGGTTTTTATTAAAAATAAAAAAAAAATTGTTTTTCATCAAATGATGTCAAAAAAAAAGTGTATGATTGGTATCATCTACATACATATGTATGGTGATTAAAAAATTATTAAAGTATGAGTATATTTATGTATAATTTTAAAATCATAAATTTTATTACTTGATTATTTCATAGATTAAATGAAAGATTTCAAAAAAAATGGTTGAATGCATAACTAATTATGCTTACATACAGTATAAGTAGAAGTTCATAAGCAAAAGTTTGGAGAGAGAGAGAGAGGGGAAAAAAAAAAAAAAAAAAAAAAAAAAAAAAAAAAGAGACAACCTAAGAGACCGGTTGTTAGACACAAATGGTCTCTGTTACTATAAAACTGAAAGCAAAAGAAATTTGTGGTATGGGCCCTATGGGGTACAGTGAATATGCTATGGGCCTATTGGTTGATCAAAGAGACCGTCTATGCATAATAACAGGTCTCTTTGATCAACACTATATTTTTTATTTCCTCTTTTCCAAGGGTAGCATGTGCTACCCCTTGTTACTTCCTAGGTCCGCCAGTAATTGTATATTCATATAATAAACTTTAGAATTATCATAAATAGTAATTAGGTGAACAAAAATTCATTGTAAGAGCGACATGTGTCAAGTTTTAGAGGACTGTATAGCATATTTTCAATAATCTAGCTTATGATCAATCTAGATAATTGATGTAAATATCAACTTGTGATATTTACGTGTTAAGATTTTTACATAAATATCAAATTTTGAATAACTCATGCGATAATATTGAAGCCACATATGAGTTTGATATTTTTAATACAAGTTCACGTGTGTAAATATTTATTTTTGTAAATGAAAATTACAATAAATCATTTAAGGTATCAAGTTTAAGGAAAATAATGAAAATATTCTTTACATAGGATTAATAAAATTTATATTTTTTTTTGGCATAAAATATTATACAAGATCAATTAATACTATTCTAATATTTACAAACTAATATTTTTCTTATCTTATGCGTAATACTTATAGGAAATAGAAGGTCTTACAAAATTTAGTGAATAACTGCTTTTTTAGGATAGCAGAAAAGAGCTGAAAAATTTTCAATATCATAGTGACGCGTGGAGCTTCTGCCTGGAGTCAGACATGTAAATAATACGACATGTCACTATATGCTAAAACAAATAATAGTGAAAAAATTAAATGCACACATATATAAGAGAAGTAAGAAAAAATGCAATTTATTCTTACATATCACCCGTGACGACATATACAATTTCTGCAATGCGTTTTCTATGTGACTTGCACACCTTGTGACCACTTGTAAAAAGACATAGTAACCCCATGACACCAACAAATTAAGCCCTAATATACTAATAAATTAGAGTAGACCCTTAGTATACTTATTGATAACTCTTAAATAACATATAAAGTAACCCTGACAACACTAATAGTGTAACCATTATAACACTTACTAAAATGTAAGCCATATATCACTTATTGAGTAACCTCTATAACACTAACCAACTAACCTTATGGTGGCTGGCCACACACATATACCACCCTTTGCCCTAGAATAATAACTGACACAATCCAACTTTGCATACATGTCGGTGGAATAGTTTGACCTAATTTTTATATAATTCAAAATCAATAAAAAAAAATTATAAATTTTTAATCATGAAACCTTATAATAATATCTAATTTACAACTTATTTCATGATAAAATATGTATTTATTATATTTATAAAAATAAAAAAATAAAAAAATAAAAAAATAAACTACTATCAAAGTTAATATTATAAATAATGAAAATAAGTCTAATGTGTTACAAATTAACCCCTAATATACTAACAGGTTAGTAGAAAATAAGTAAAGTCATTATAATTAATTCACAATTTAATGTACGCATGCTAATAAGGATAGCAAAAATATATGATACTAAATAAGAGCATATACTCTCTTTGAATTACACAATCTAAACTCTAAAGTCAATTGATAAGGACTAAATATATGCTAAATATCTGTGAATAATATTGATTGAGAAACAATATTAAGAAAGTCAAAGATATTATCTTAGAGTTTCTTTAATAATAAGATCTTTGACAATTACAATAAAAATAAAAAACAACAACAAAAAACCTAAAAACAGGGACACATGTTTGTTTTGGAGCTAGTGTCCTCTGTTTTAGTATAGTACTAGTTTTGTCCCCGTGCAATGCACGTATTTTTATAAAGTATGATATAATAATAGTCAATTGAAATAGAGTTAATTCAAATTAAATAACTTATGTAACACTTTTTTTTTTTAATTTGAATGAATTTTAATACATCTATCCTTTAAATTTTTATTTTTTTAATAATAAAAAGAGCATTTTTGGAAAGTAAATAAGTACGCGTTGAAAACAAACTCCCTTCTCTCCCTAGCTCTCTCTCTCTCCCAAAAACCCTACCCTTCTCGAAAATTTCTCCGGCCATGAGGCTCGCCGGCGAGCGTGTGGCTCACCTCCCATGCCACATCGTCGGCGAGCCTCCGATCTATTTTCTTAGGGTGTTTATTTTTCGTTTTTCGTGTTGGTTTTTGTCCAGTCGGCCTAGCAACAAGCGCCGCTTCCCCTTATTGGCCGCCTCTTATCCTCACCGGCCTTGTAGCCGGCACGCCGCCGACCTTCTTTTCCGCTTACCCGCCGTTTCTCTGCTCCACCACCTCGCCCGTTGTCGCGACGTTTTGTAGGAAAATGGGGAGGGAGAGTTATCTCCCTCTGAGTCCCTCGCGTAGGGCCGTTCTTAGTCTGGTGCTTCCAGCCGTCGCTGCCGCGATTCAGGGGTTTGTGGGGTTTGGGCCTTATGGGCAGGTCTATGCGGTTCGGGCTTTGCTGTCCGGAGGTGCGTGGTTTGGGTTGGTGAATCTCAGAGAATTGGCGGTGGTGCTCGGATGGGCTGCGGGGTCAGTTGTTATGTTTACGTCCTTTGTTTTCATTGTTAGGTTTCCTTCTGTTTTTTCTATTAATGGTGTGTGCGGTTATTAGGTCTCTTTTTTCTGTCTTTGTGTGTGTGGTTTATTCGGGTTTGTTATTTTTTCTTCTTGTATGGTGCGTTTGTGTGCTATGGGGAGTGCAGATCGATGTGCCGATCTTCTGGTGCAAGATTTGAGCCGGGTTTAATAGCTATGGGGCATTGGTTTGATCTTTTTTTGGTTTAGGCTGAAGGGTTATGCTTCCAAGCCAATATCCGTGTTTGAATCGGAGATTGTCTTGTCAATGATAAAGTGTATGACACCAAATTTGAATTCAGTTCAAGGAGAACAGGCTTCTGATTCAATTAAGGTTCACGTCAGAAACTACAACTTATTGTCAGACCCCCTTGCAAGAGGCTGCATAGGACAGCGTTATATGAGACAAGGGTATTTCAAGAAGTCGATTTGCGAGTGCAATTGTAGTTTATTTTATTTTGAACTTGTAATTGGTTCAATTGTCTTAGTAATGTTCGATTACGATTTCTTATGTAAGTGCCGTGTGACTTATTATTAATGAATTTTAATCTCCCCCCTTAAAAAAAAAAGAGCATTTTGGAGTGAAAAATTTTCATAAGACCATGTCAAGTGTCCCTCCAGTGACTACTTTAGTATATAATATAGATAAATAGATAGACTCTCTTCTCTCACATCCCTTACTATTTAATAAATCATTCACTAACTATCTACATTTAACTTTAAGTACTCTATTAACCCTTGATTTAAACTATTTAACCCATAATTAACCCATGACACGCTAATTGTCTCAATATTTGTGCAACAAAATTCTTTGTTAAAAGTTATAAGGGTCATATTAGTCCTTCAATGTAAAGTTTGAGCTCAAAAATGGTAAAAAAAATCATAATCAATTCCTTGATTTGCATGCTTGAAAATTGTTCCATATATCGCATGGTCTTTTTGCCCCTTAAGAATTACATTTAAAGTCAAAAATTGACAAAAAAAAAAATTACCAGAAACATCTCATAGGGTTTGCATGGATGAATCTATTGTGTCATTTTTCAAAAAAGGACACCATAACATGATGATGGGTCAAATTATAATTGGTCAGTTTTTGATTAATTTAAAAGACCAAATGTACTATACATGTAAATATAAATGTAAATACATGTACTACATTTTTTTTTATAAAAAATACATAACTATAATTTTTTTTAAATCTATTTTTATCTTTTTCAAATCATTTTCGAAAATTAAATTATAATGAAAATTTAGAAAATAAAAAAATTATCATTGTTCCTCATTCATGATCTTAATTAACCACCCAAAATCTTGTATAATCTACTCGGAACTCAGAGTAAAATTTCGTCCAAAGATCGAATTTATTGTATTTTGAATATGCTTCAATGATTCGTATACAAAATTTCGTCTTAGGGTACGATTGATAATTTTGATTAATGTAAAAAAAATCAAGTTGTTTGATAGATTTGAGGATGAAAATAGCCTTAGGAACGTGTATTGTGATGATTTAAAACACAAATCTTTCAATTTTTTTTACGATCAATGGATACAGATGGTGTGCTCTGAGATTTAGAGTTCGAATTCTTTTTTTTTCGCAAACCTGTTTAATCCAGAATCAAAATCTGCGATTTTTTAATCTGTTTGTGGTTAGGTAATTACTTGTATCTAAATAGTAATTACATGTCTTTAGTTAGGTAATTACTTATCTTTAGTTAGGTCATTACCTGATAACCCGCAAACAAGTTCGTGAAAATTTAATTACATTTATCAATCAAACAGGGGTTGATGCAAGCAAAAAAAAAAATGCCACCACTTCATCTTCTACAAACTGGGTACTCCGTGTTCTTTGACAAAATTGCGAAATTTGAATCACATGAATCATATTTTCGAACCATTCTAAGCGGAATTCGTTCTTTGCAAATACTTATAAAATGAAATGTTGTTGAGATTTTTTTATGTTCAAAAACCTAAAATCAAAAACTGCAAAAAAAAAAAAAAAAAAAAAAAAAAAACAAAGTGCAAAGCACAATTTGTTTTGGAAGTTTAATCCTGAATTCAGTTCGAATTTACGAATTTATTTGATTTTGGGAATAGGGCTAATCTATGACATGGTTGATGAACTAACATTGATGAACAATGTAATTTTTTGATTTTTAATTATAACTATAAATTCGAAAATTAATTAATATTATAAAAATTGATTTTCATAATTTATAATTATGTATTTCTTAAGAAAATACATGTATTAAAAAGAATACATAAAATACAAATTTAATACATTATGGACATTAAAAATAATCAAAATGAAAATAAAAAACTAAACAGAGGCCAATAAAATTTTGTCACATCAACAAGTTGTGGTGTCATGCCAATTAATAAATTAACTGAATACTAAAACAAACACCGGGAGTGACATGTGTCACATCCTGGTGCTGTTTTTTCCCTTCAAAACTCCCCCTCCCTATTTAGCAAATATCTTATTTGGAAAATTTTTATAATACAACTATTATGAAAACATTATTCCAAATGGTATATATTATCTTTGTAATAAAATGTTCCTTTTTGTTTTTTTGTTAAAAAATATATTCCTTTTAATTTCGTGTTCTTAATTCGTTCATACACATTTACCTAAAATATTTTATCATTATAATAACATAATTCTTCCAAATCCTATATATCATCATTATAATAAATGAGTGACTAGATTTTGACAAAAAAAGTAGTAATAAAATTGATTCATATAATTGATATTATAGAAATTACTTTAAAACATCACTTAATTTTTGTTTTCCAAATACCTCTAATATTTTGTTTGATAGACTAATGGGTTAGTAGAAATGACTATAGGATAAATGGTGTGTTCGACAACTATGTTATATGTCTAATTTTAAAGAAATATAAAATATCAATCAATTATTTGTATAGTATGTAATTTAAAAATTAATATCTTAGTAAATAAAAAATAATTATTATCTTTTTTTAAATCAATTTATTGAGATGATAAACTTATTACATTTGACATTCATAAATAAGCTGCATACTAAACGACACGCCGAGCATAGTTTTACAATATTAACATTAGAATTACCATTATAGTTGTACAATAGTGGGTCAGAGTTTGTTGCAAAAAAAATAATAATAATAAATAAATAAATAAATAAAAATAAAAATAAAAATAAAAAAATAAAACTTTCTGTTCAAAGTATTGATTTGAAATCTTATGCCACATTAATAATTGACTTAATTTTCTACTATATTTTTATCTAATTTTACAAAACTTTAATTTTTTTTTCTTAAAAAAATCTATAAATTATTACACAAACAAATTATACTTACATCATTTAATTTTGGACACATGTCAAACTACATTAAAAAATATCTCACTAAAACAATATACTATATCAGATTTAAGTTATTTTACTTAGCTTATTTTTTGAAAGTATATTGTATAATTTTTTTTAATAAAACAATTTATCAATAAAAAGCCAAACGACAATTACATTGTATAATATAATTGGGAATACTAACATGCATCATTAATGTAATATAATGTAAACTACTTTTAAATATTTTTAGCACACTTTTTCCTTGTTATTTCATTTTTCTTATATACATTGGATTTATTTATTCTACATAGATTGCCTCATTTTTATATTATAACATAATAAATTAAATATGAGAAAAAAAAAATTATTACTATTGTGCATCACACGAGCACTAATCTTATAAATATCTAAATTGCATGTCATAGGTTAATTAATCAAAGGTTAGTGGGTTAGTTAAAATCAAAATGGATTTTTAATATATTACATTATAATTAAAAAAATGCTAACCAATCAAACAACGACACGTGTCACACTTAACTTGTTAAAAAGGTTATCAATGATTATAACTTATTAAGGTTGATAACGTCTAAAGGTAGTATTATTTTTTTTCTCATTTCTTATTAGAAAAATTACACATTTTGTGAAAGAGAAAGAAAAAAAAAATTGCTCTTTTTTTTTTTAATGTTCTATCCGGTTTACCCTTTGGGCTAATTCGGATTCGGAGATCAGTTCTGGGTGGTTAGGTTCCAGTCCCCTACCAATTGTTGTTGCGAGGGATCAAACACAAGTCCTCCCTACCAAATGTAATCCCAATCACCACTAGACCAATATCCAATTGGTAAATTGCTCATTTTGTGCAAATGAGTAAATTTGAATATACAATTATACGGTGAAATCTATTTTCTAATAGTAATTGCCCTAGTGGTGATATTTTTTATTATTTTACAAATATAGTTTTTATTATTATTAAGTGAGCATTAATTTACTAGTAGAATGTAGATGGAAGATTAAATAACAATAGCATTTTATATGATTAAAGCGTAACCAACAAAGGAAATGCCCAAAATGACAAGTGTAATCATCTTTCAGGAAACGGAGGGAGTAATTACAAAGTATTATAATTTTATGGTATTCCATTTTTTCATATTTGCATCACTTTAGCTAGCATATTTTTCATATGACTTTGACTATTTATATCAATTACTATTATGTAGTAAAAATGATTGTAAAAACATTGAAAAATGAAAATAGCCGCCTTTGTAACTAATCCAATGATATGTTTAAGTATTGTTCATTTGGTTAGCTTAATTTCTTATGGGCAAACAAAATCCATTGAATATCATTTTGGACTTCTTGTTGGTTGACATAAAAATTGAAAATGGGAGCAATGATGATTCATAGGAATTTTGACTTCCCCTCAAAACTGAAATTTGCTGAAATGAACTTAACTGAAATGTGCTGAACTAGACTGAACTAGACTGAATTGAGAACTAAATTGATCTGCACTGAAATTTGCTGAACTAAACTTTACTGACCTAAAACAACCTAATAATAATAATAATAATAATAATAATAATAATAATAATAATAATAATAATAATAAGAAGAAGGAGAAGGAGAAGGAGAAGGAGAAGGAGAAGGAGAAGGAGAAGGAGAAGGAGAAGAAGAAGAAGAAGAAGAAGAAGAAGAAGAAGAAAATTTTAGAAAATAACACCACAAAAAAAACACAAATTTTGATTATAACACCACAAAAAAAAAAACTTTTATTATAACACCATAAAAAAAAACTCACAAATTTGATTTCACCACCACTAAACGGATTCTATAGGTTTAAAAAATTGAATAAAAAAAAGAAAAAAAATTAAAAAAAAAAAAAGAAAATCCCTAACCCAGCTAGCTCCACCACTGGCGCCACCTTATCTCAACCGCTGACACCGTAGCCCAGGTCGCCGACACCCATTTGCCTCCACCAAAACCGGCGAAACCACCCACGCTGCCGTATTTTGCCATCCCCCTCCCCTAAAACCACCCACGTCGCCGAAATTCTCACCCACACAAACCCAAAAACCACCAGCTTTGACGAAATCATCTCCCACACAACCCAAAAACCACCCACGTTGTCGAAATCCTCTCCCACACCATCATCGTCGCCGAAATTCTCTCTCTCACCCAAAACCGTCATCGAAACCCCAACCCACACCAACCAAAAACCGCCCTCACCTGACCCTAACCCGTTTCCAGAAAACCAATTAAATTAGAGATGGGCGGAGGCTAAACTGGGTACGGCTTTAAGGGTTAGGGTGGTGCGTCGTTCAGGTGGTCGGGGGTCGAGGGTGGTCGACTGGGCGAACCAGCAGCGGCGGTTGGTAGGAGTTTTTTTTTTTTTTTGGGAACAAAGTTATAATTTAATATTTCCTCTATTTTCATATACTTGCAACACACCTTTTATCACGCTTATTGATGATGTGATTAAACTAGGTAAACGAATGAATTAAGCTATGAAATATAAACCGTAGCAACTTAACTCTTTCTTCTTATAGGTGTTAAAATTTTGTAATTTAATTTATCAATTTACCTAATCTGATATCTTCCTTAACATGCGTGCCAAAGGGGTGTGTTGCAACTAAATAAAAACGGAGGAAGTATGTCATATGAGGTATTGGTATTATATTGAATATATAACTCCAAACCAACAATTTTTTTCTACAAAATTTATCTAAATTCACAAATTCCTATATGTAGTTGGCCACACAGTGAGACCAGCCCATCATACGGGTTACTTTGTTAGTGTAATAGATTCGTATTACTTGGTCAGTGTTAAAGGGGTTATTTTGTCAGTGTAAAAAGAGTTACTCTGTCAGTATTATAGGGATTACCCAGTCAGTATTATATTATAGGGGTTACTTGTCAGTATTATAGAGATTACTTTGTTGTTTTATAAATGGCCACACGGTGTGGCCAACCACACACAAGACCGGTTGATCCAAACTTATTTAAATAGAACTCTAAACTAACTTTTTGTCTATCCTACAAAATCTATATAAATCTATCAAACTTTATATCCTAATAGATTAGTCCATAATTTTTATTCTACAAAAAAATAATCAAATAAATCCTACGTTTCATACTAATATAGTAATATCCAATTGTTGCCTATGTAGCGCGACACCTAGCAAAAAGCTAACACGTCAAGTGTCGATGTCTCGTGGTCTGGCTTAAAGCTTAGCTTTATATATTAGTTACTAGTTTTGTACCCACATGATGTATAGATGGTTGATTATATTTTAGGATAAACTTTTTGGCTGGATTGTTAAATATAGTCATATAATCCATTTTATTAATGCATGATATTAAGACATACGATATCATGTCACTTATTTATATAATAGTGTACTTTTGGTAATTTTGTTTGTAGATAGATATCTTGGTTATTATTGACTTGAAAATATTTTTATTGAACTGCAATTATTTTTACAAAATTATATTATTTTAACTATTTTTTTTTTAAAAAAAAAACTTATTTTTACTAATTCTCTATTTTTAAAAAAAAACAATAAGTAGATGAGTAAGTCTTGTACTCCTTTCGTTTTTAAATACTTGTTCTACCCTTCATTTTTGACCATTATTTTCCTTGTGTGTTTTTTTTTTTATAATTTTTTATTCTTCCAACTACCCACCTACCCCACTACTTCCATACTTTATTATTTTCTCCATTTTCTCCTTAAACTCCGTGCATGGAGAAATGGAACAAGTATTTAAAAATGGATGGAGTATGTAGATAGCCACATGGGTTGACCACATTGATTTATAAGAATAATCCTTATTTATATATATATATATGAGTAACCATATTTATTCGTAAGAGTAACTTCATTTTGTCCATTAAAGTAACTCTAATTCATTGTATGAATAATATCAACTAATTTAGAAATAAGTAACCCCATTTATTCTTTCAAGTAACCCATAATTTTTTGTTTTAAAAATTGAAATAACATTTCATTTATCTAAGAGAGTAACCCTTTTTTTTTCATTTAAATAACCTACATACGTCAAGGTAACCTCATTTGCTCATCGTCGTAACCCATTATTACTTAATTAATTGCCTTATTGTGAAGTGGTCACACCATATGGCTAGCCACAAATAAGAATTTGTGAATTAAATTAAAAACTTTTTAAAATGAATTTTATTTTGGAAATAGAATCGATTTATATGATATTTAATAAAAGTTATGATTTATTTTGTACATATTAAATATTGGAATTATGTTGATGATAAAATTTATTACCCGTACAACTTGTTTATCTTACGCAGTCTATTTAAAATTCGCTTACATAGTATCTTATGTGTCACAATAATAACTATGTATTGTATATGTGGCGCTCCACTTGACGACAAATGGGAACGCTAAGGGCCTGTTCCGATTTATACTAAAAATAACTGAACTGAATTGAATTGAACTGAACTGAAATGAACTGATTGGAGCTTAATTGAACTGGATAGAGCTAAAATTAATAGTTTAAGAGAGAAGAAAATTAGGAACTGAACTGAATTGAAATGAACTGAAATTAAGCTGAACATTATAGGCTCTAAGTGTCTCGTAGTATAGTTGTGAGATCCGACTTTATTTATTAGTTATATTAGAGGGAGTATTAATATAGCTTTTGATTATTTTACAATAATAACTCTACATTTGTTTTATAATATTTTATTTATACTTTGTCCACAATATTTAATACGAGTAGTTTGCAAAAATGATCGACACCCAAATAATTGAGAAAATCTTTTTAATTTTTTAATAATAATTAAAAAAAAATGAATGGTTTAATTTCCCTTCCTACAATTCTTCTCCATCCTTTCTAATCTATAATCATTCTTTAGAATAATTACGTGAGGGAGAGAGAGATGGATGTCAACATCAAAAGAGTTAACATTTGAAATGAAGTGGGTCCAAATATCCTTTTCTTTCTAAAAAGGAATTTTTGATTTTTCAGGATGTAAATTTCTGACAAACCAAAGAAAAAAATTTAATTTATTTTCCAATCAATTACTGTAAAATTTTTCAATATAATTTTAATAAAAAGAAAAAAAAAAAAACATAGGGGGCATGATGGTAGGACACTGCATTTACAGAAGAGGTGCATTGGGAAACAGCTCCCGCGCTGTTTTCGCGCGCTATTTCTGAAAGATGTCTCAGGACTTAAAAGTAGCTACGACAAAACCCTTATTGCTTATTTGGGCCCTACTTTTCTATCAGACCATCTTGTAATTACTTGTATGACTTGTGTCACGTTTACTGTTTTTATGTGAATCTTTCTCTTTTTTTTTTTTTTTTTTAGTATAAAGTTTTTGTGCATTATTTGATTTATTGCTCCTCTGCAGTCTTTTGCTGCACATCGTTATTTCTTCTCAATTCATGTCAGTTGGACTTTGTATTATATTGTTCCGTAGTTCACTGTTACTCATAAAACTACTATAGTACATACATGTATAGCTCATTGGATGGTTGTATGTGGGTCGAAATACAAGGAAATCATTCAATTAATTAATGGAACTATGGATTTGAGGTTTTGTAAGATCAATCAACCAGCGACGACAACTACGGGTGTGGATTCTCTTACCCTTTTTGCTACTCTTAAAGAGTCTCGGTTATTATGCTCGAATTTAATTGATTTGTGAGAGATATAAATCAATTTAATTCTATTATGTTATATTTATAGTTGTTATTTATGTACTTAAGTCCTAATTGGGTTTTAGGTTACACTTGGGTTGTAATATATATACTCTGTTGATATGCAATACAAATCAAGGAAAATCATTTACACAAAACTTGAAAGATTTTGATAAGGTGCATTCTCGTGACTTGGGATACAAAATACTTCGTATAATCGTATATAATACGATGTATACATTTACAATTGCTTTAAAATTGAAGTTTTCATTAATGAATTGAAAAAAACTAAACAACCTTGATTTCCTTATTGTTTGGTAAATCAATCTAAGTGCTAAATTAAAGGAGTCTATTTATAGCAATTTCTAACTTTTATTCTCTATCAAGATAATTGGCTTCATTTTCTCAAGTACTCCTTGAGTCCTTGTTTAGTAATCAAAGTTTGATTAGATTAGTGATAAAGGTTTGGTCTTATTAATTGAAGATTACTTTCCTTAATAATGGCTAAGCAAATTCAGGGACATTTAACATGATGGTTTCCAAACCACCAATCACCTCCAATACATACCATGCATGGTAGTTCATTATGGTTTGAAAGGGGAATTATAAATCCCACTAAATTAAATCTAACTTTTTTTTGCATTTATAGGGTGTTTGGTGTGTCGGATTATGAGTTGGAAATAGAATTATTTTTTTTGGTGAACATGAGGAGCAAACCCCAGGAAATAGAATTATAAATTCCAAATTTTAATAAACAAATGTTTGTTTGGTAGGAATTAGTTAGTGAGTGGAAATGAGCATTGTATTATGGATCTTGCTAACGAGCGTCCTGAGGCGTTAATTAAGGAATAATTTTATTAGTTGAAAGAGTATTAAGTTAGGAATGAATGACAAAATCACGCGTCGTTCGGTGTAATTAATGTTAGTTTTACTTTAATATTTCCACTTTTAATTCTCTTATCTAACACCCCGGGGGCGCTCAATCCGCTCATTAACTTTTGCCTTGTATTATTTGGCCTTTAATCCCAAGATTTTACAAGGGCATGGCAATAGGTAATAAAAATGGGAGGAATTCTCTGGTTTAATAAAAAAAAAATTATTAAAAATAATACCATTTTTTAGCGGTCAGCTAAAAACAAGTCAATCTTTTAATTATTTCTGAATAATACAACCTGTAAGGGGTATTCGCTTTAAAAAGTTATTATACTTGCAACTTATATGGCCAGTTAATTTTTTATTTATCTTTTAAACTTGTTTAACAGTTTTAAAAAAATAATGCAATACCACATGCTCCATATAATATGTTCATTAGGTAACTAACTGGTTTTAACTTGTTTATAGCGAATATCTCTCAAAGTTTGTATTATTTAAAAATAATTTAAAGATTGACTTGTTTTTGACGGATCGTTCAAAGTTTGTATTATTTGTGATAGTTTTTCCTAATAAAAAATGCAATATTTCCCTTAATAACTAACAAGTGATATACTTTTAGTCAAAAAGGTAATGCTATATAAGCAATTAATATACCAATTGATTGTTGGTGTAGTGGTGATTGGGACTACACTTGGAAAAATTGCATGTTCGATCCCTTACAACAATAATTGGGAGGGGACTGGAACCTAACCACCTAGAAGCTGATCCCCAAATCCGGATTAACCCAAAGGGTGAACCAAGTGGAATAAAAAAAAATATATAAGCATTTAATATATTTCTTAATTTGATATTATTTTAGGAATGCATGACAAAATTCACGTACAAATTAGTGTAATTAATGTTATATAAATTAAGATTGAGAGTCCAAAAACTTCATTAACATTATACTTTGTATTAAATTATGTAGTTGATGGAAAAAAAAATGCGCAAACAATTTATGGTTCTTCCAATGTCCAAAAATCCGGTAACTAATTTACGTTTTATCGTGAGAAGCAAAGTAATTTTCTAATTTATTGTCCCTCAACAAGTAATAAGTGATACTATGAATATATATATATAGATAGCACGAGAAGTATAATAAGATCGTATATAATATTTTTTACCTGACATGTAAAATACTTCCTCCGTTTTTTTTTTATATGCACCTACCACTTTGACAATTGCACTATTCACATATTATGGTTGACTTAATTTTTTTCACCTCTAAAAAATGAATAAATGTTATTATATTATATATCATCAGATTCGTCATAATGTCTAGTTTCATAAAATAATTTTGTTACAATTTTTACTAATACACCATTAAAGATATTTATAGTTAAAGTAGCGTCTCGCCATATATAACTGTCAAACTGATGCATATAAAAAAAAAACAAAGGGAGTAATAAAGGTGGTCATTGGAAGAACTGAAGAACATGATTTCAGAATAGTACGATTTTATAAACTTTGTAATTAACAGTGAAAGGAGAAATGAAATTTTTCTTTAAAGATTATAGTATGAATTAGGTTAAAGCTTAATCAAGAAATCACATTAAATCTTAAAAATTGTGTTTTTTCAGGGGAAAGTTTTATACATTGCTAGAGGAAATTCATACTAGGCTAGTGTCATAGACTCATAGGGAGTAGCTTAGCATGTATCAAGAAATCAATAATTGTGAACTTGTAATTCTTCTTGTTTTTTTTTTCTCTTACTTTTGACGTATGGTAATTCTTCTTGTCATAGTAACAATAATAAGTTAATAACGAATGATTAATTGTCACATTTGGCAACAAATCAAAGGACAAAATTATCCTTGTATGTACATGACAATTTAAATCAACCTCCTAATCCATGAAAGGGATACGTGAATCTATTCTAATCTTAACAACACTGTTACATGCATAAATTTGTGAGTAATCTTCCAATAATCTTTTTATTAAAGGTCCCGCTTGATTGACAAAGGTACTTAATTATGATATGAAATAGTTCTAATTTGGTCATTAAGAGACATAATATTAAAAAGGCTACATACAACTCACCTAACAAAGCATTTTGACAGTTGTTTTACTGTTGAAAAATGATTAAAACGCTAAAGCATTTTGGATAAACTAGTTGATGAATAAGTTAATTGTGTGAATGAAATTGTTCCACGATCTTTTCTATTTCATCAAAGAGTAATTTATACTCCATTAATCTGGAATCTACCAGAGCAAGCGGGGCATAACTCAACTAAATGAAATTATTTGATCCAATACCTAAATCGAATTTATACATAATATTATCACTAGGGTTGTTCATCGGTCCACTCTTGGACCGAAAGCTAAAATTTTAAATTTTAAGATTCAAAGACTAACTCGAGTTTGCTTGACTGGACCTAGCTTGGACCGATTACACTAGTGCAAAACTTAGACCGAATCAGTACATACCGGTTTTAGTTTTTTTTTTCCTTCTATATATCATATATTATAATATCAAAATTAAAAAGTTAAAAAATGAAAGGAAAAATCAAAGGATGGAAACTTTGCGCTAAATTATCACAATTATGTATGCAAATTAATTCAATCTATGCTTTTGCTTTTAGCATCACCACCTATTCAAGTATTTGTGCAAAATAGCATGGCACTGACTACTAAAATGAGAATCTTAGGAAATATTCCGTTAAAACATATTGATTTGGGTGCAAGGACATGCTTCTTTTTGAGTGCTTCATTTCCGAGCTGCTAAAATTAATTGGTTAAGGTTTAAGGGGTCATTACTTTGGTTTTTAAAAGTCAATTTAGAGATCGAAATTGGCAAAAAGACCAAAAATCTCTAAATTTGTGTGCTTTTTCTAAAGCCGCAAAAATTGTTTGATATAGGTTTTGGAAGTCATTTTAGCCCTCAAAAACAAATTTAAGGCTAAAGCTCGCAAACCACAAACACCTCCATTTGCATGGAATGAAGTAAATGCATGGTTTAGTTTATGTGTTTCATTTCCAAATCCAAAATGTGTCCGGCTAAGATTATGGGGATTATTTTGGTCCCAAAGTACCACATTTGAGGTTGAAATTGGTAATAATGGCAAAAAAATCCTTGGTTTGCTATCTTGTAACCACAAATTATTTGATCTTTAATAAACAAAATGATCCCCAAAACTTTAATTCAGCGATTTCTGCAGTTTAATAAATGATACACTGAAAATCGGGAAATTCCTTGCATGAAACTAAGGAGTTTTTGTCTTTTTTTTTTTTTTTTTTTTTGCCCAATTTTGGCCTCAAATTTGGCACTAGACCACCAAAACTTTAATCAATCAAGCAATTTTGCGGCTTGAAAATGAAGCACACAAACCAAGGCATCAACTTTTTAATACTAATTGTAAAACGATTAAAACGATACATTTGAATGACGAAATAATATTCCCTAAGATTTAAATTCTTGTCACTGGCGTTTGTACTATTTTGCAAGAAAACTTTAAAAGATGCTAGTGATGAGAGCAAATTTACCTTACCTTATGTCGTATTATTATATTGCGCACACCACAAAAGTTGAGATTATTTAATTTAGAGTGCCAATATTCCTTAATATTCAAAAAAAAAAAAAAATGTTAGTTAATTCCCTATTTTGAACTTCTATAATAACATAGTTGATAATGGAAAAATATTACTAACACATTGAAAGAAGAAATAGAAGTTTTATTCCAAAATTTTAAATTTTAAAAAATCAATCTGATCCTAGATCGATTTTAAATGGATTTGTAATGAACCAGACCAAAAGACCAAACAGGCGAACATCAAATGTTTCTCAACCAAGAGACGAGAATAGTTCTAATGAATTCAGTCATGTTTGTCCTAATTCAAACCTGTTTTTAAAATATCCCTAATTATCGTAACATAAACAAAAAAAATTTTGTTTTGCTCCTCTCACGTGTAACAACCTTAGATTATTTGACACTTTTTGTAATAGTGGAATCTAATTAAAATTGTTGCAATCTGATCATCCTACACGATTTCATAAGTTTTACTCATTCGCTAAGTTACAATCCGAGTGTTTTGACACTAGATTCTACACTCTACCCTTGCCCATCACTCAAAAGGGTCGGGTGTAACCCATGGCACTTGTGGGGACGAAGGAACACAAGCTAAGTAAACTTTTGATTTGAGAAATCAGGGGCGGCATTCTTGCCTGTTATAGATAAGATAGAGAGAAAGAGGGAATGATCTATTAGAGTATTTGTGTATACACAACACACACAAGCGAGAACGATGAAGAAAATATAACATTTATTTAGACTTTGTGATTGTGATGATGCATTAAACAAGTGGCTACACAATATCTATATTGGTATAACAACAAAACACAAGTATTAAAAAAAAGACTACTTTACGTAGAAAACTAAGACTTGATTCTCAATATTTCTCATCTCTTAAAGAATTTCATTTACCCATAAAAGAAGAGATTTATTTAAGATCGAGATTTAATTCTCAATATTTTTTGTTCAAGCTCATTTGCATTCTTAGTGAATGAGCTATTGACCAAGTCTTTACTGAGCTTGTTCACGAGTGTTTGACTCATTTAGAGAAGTATTGGCGGCTTGGCGCATAAGCTCTATATATTTGGCATGCAAATATGATGGGGTGGCATTGTTGTAAATAATGGGAACTTGAGGGTGGAAAATATGATGGAAAAAGTACCACTACATACATAATGTTATATCCACCCTTTCTTTTACCAGGACCACTGGCATACTGTCTGGAAGGACTTGCTTGTATTCACCAATCTTGCTTCTCTTCCCTCTTTGTCCTTCCTGATATAAACCAAACTTCTAACTGTCTCATTCCCAAGACCATGGATCCCTAATCAATCAAGCAATACAGACCTATTAGTCTCTGTAACATCATCTGTAAAATCATCACAAAAGTGCTTGTCCAAAGAATCAAACCTAAGATAAACTCAATCATTTCTCCAAACCAAGTAGTTTTCTCCCAAGAAGAGGCTGCTAAAACAACTACATTACTGCTTCTTTTGCCCTTCACTATATTAAAACCAAACAGAGTGCCACAAGGTGGTTTGCTTTGAAATTTAACCTTGAGAAAGCCTGAAAGCCTATGATAGGTTAGAATGGCCTTTCATTAGGTTTTGCCTTGCTAGAATTGGATTTGATAGGGATTCTTGTGACTTAATCATGAATTGCATTGTCTCATCCTCCTTCCAAGTTATGGTTAATGGGAAACCCACTAGAAAATTTCAAGCTTCTAGTAGGGGTCTGAGATAGGGGGATCCTATATCCCCTTACATCTTCATAATCTGCATAGAATATCTCTCCTATTTTATTCAAGAGGCCTGTGATGAGGGAGATTGGAGACCTTTCTACTTCAAAAGGGGAGGTACTCCTATCTCCCACCTCCTGTTTGTTAATGACCATCTCATGTTTGGAGAAGCTTCTCAGACTACCCTCCATAGTATGTTGGACACCCTCAACACCTTCTGGGAGGCTTTAGGAAAGAAAATGAACTCTTCTAAAAGCAAGATCTATTTCTCTAAACATTGCTCCATTCAAATAATCCAAGACTTCTCTGTTGCCCTCCATGTTCATGTTAGTGATGATCTGGGAACTTACTTGGGTTTCCCTCTCACTAACAAGAGACCTTCTCCCTCCCAACTTTCCTATATCATCACCTCCAACCTAGCCTAGAATTTTTTTTTCTTAGAAGTCTTCATCTCTCTCTTAGGCTTGAAGAGCTATTCAATCAAGTCCTCTCTTGCTGCGATCCCCCAATACTATATGCAGGCTATTGCTCTTCCAAAGAAAGTGTGTTCTAAGATTGACCAAATCTGCTCCAATTTTTTATGAGGTTCCACCTCCACTACTCATAAAGTTCACCTGCTTGCTTGGTCCAAACTTTGTGGCCAAAAGGATAAGCGAGGCCTATGGTTTAGACCTGCTCACTTGCAAAATGTTACCCTTCTTGCTAAATTGTGTTGGAAGACCCATAACTATGACATCTTGGCTTCAACTATATATAATTAGAGAAAAATACTATAAGAGAGCTATTTCCACTCCTTTTAAGTATGGCTCTCATGTTTGGCAGAGTATGATAGGAAGGGATGGGATATCTTTGCCCACTTCACACAATGCACTATAGGGAAAGGGGACACCTTTTCCATGTAAGGATATGGTAATGGATCCGTACTCGATCCGGATCCGTGGATCCATATCCGTTTTTTTACAGATATGTCTTAAAATTTTGGACTTGACGGATACGGGTCGAATTCGAATCCTAAGCTATAAAACGGATCTATATATGGGTCTAACAAAAAAACCCGTATTCAGATCCGTTTACTTGCTATTTTTTTTTAAAAAAAAAAGTTTATTTTTAAACTTAGGCCTTTTCCACAATATGTTACATCACTATTCATATTATTTCCCTTATTGTTCCTTTAGTCATACTGACTCACAGTTTGCATGATTTATTTTTGTTTTATTTTCTTTTTAATTTTATTTTAGGAAAAATTGCAAAAACCCACCTTTTATAATACCTTTTTTTTAAAAAAAAAAAAAAAACACCTTACAAAAATTTTCTTGGGAAAGCACACCTAAAACCACTTTTTTTTTTTTTTTTTTTTTTTTTTTTTTTTTTTTTTTTTTTTTTGCGAAATAACACCTTAAGCTGGTTTCCGGTGTTAGACTTGTTTTTTTAGCGTTAACTTTGCACGTGTGGGTCACATGATCTCATAAAACCACCTTCTTTTAAATTTTTCCCCTTTCCCTCACCGCCACCACCACCACCTCACTGCCATACCCACCAACACCACCTCGCCGCCACTACCAATTCACTACCACCCTCACCAACACCATCTCATCCAATAAATCTACTCCCATGAAAATTCCAACCTTGTTAATTCACCCCCATCAACCCAAAAACTCCACCCCACCTCCTCCCCCCTTTCTCCATTGAATTCCAATATTGCAAGCACATACAGGAAAAAAAAAAGGAATCAAAGACCACATTGGTGGACATCCTAAACACATTGGCCCCTCAAAATTATTGCTAATTTCATCCTAAACACATTAATTGACATGAATCAGTCCCAAAATAGCAACCCTAATTTCCAATTACAAACCCTAATATATGAAAATTTGAAAACCTAGCAAAAATTAACAAGCAATTTCATTAATTAAAACAACTTACTAGCTTCGAAATTAGGTTAATTACAATAATTTGAGCTCAACAATGGAGTTTTTTTCTTCGATGGAGAGTAATTGAGGCTTGGTTGGAAGAATAGAGGAGAGATAAAGTTCAATTGGAGGGAAAAAGGAGAAAAAAATAAGAAAGAGGGGTTTATATCGGGACCATGTGCGACTCACGTGAGAGTCCATGCCTGAAAACAGTTTAACACCGGAAACCGGGTTAAGGTGTAACTTCGCAAAAAAAAAAAAAAAAAAGTAGTTTTAGGTGTGATTTCACAAGAAAATTTATATAAGGTGTTTTTTCACAAAAAAGGTGTTATAAAAAGTGGTTTCTTGCAATTTTTCCTTTATTTTAATATGTGTCAGAACCATTTAGGATCCGTTTTGGACCGGGATCCATAGGATCCAACGGATATGGATATGGATCTCCCTTTTCCATACCTGACTGATCTGGATCCTGGGTACAAAAATGGATCTGGATCTAGATCCAGTCGGATCTGGTCCAAATCCGACCCGTTGCCATCTCTAGTTCCCTATGGTTTGATAATTGGTCTGGGTTAGGGCTCTTAAAAGCCTTATTGCTGGCCCCCTTCTCCCTCACCAACAAGGCGAGAAATTAAACACAATCATCAAAGATACACTAATAGAAAAAACTAAACGGACAGCCGCAAATGGCAATTGGTTATTGACTTCCGCTTCCAAAAACACCAAAAAAAAATGGAATAAGCAAATGGCAAGCGGTTTTGGATGAACCACTTTCAAAAATGTAAATGGCAAACGATTTAAACATTGAACCGCTTGCCATTTACTAAAAAAACCCTAAAAATTAAAACCCCATCCTACGCCTCCTTCTTCTCTCTCCTTTATCCCTCTCCCCTCATTTCTCACGCTCTCTCTCCTTTCATTTTTTAGTTTTCACTCCATCCTCACACCTCACTTCTCTTTCCTCTCTCCCCTCACGTCCTCTTTCTTCTCTCATCTCCTTCTCTTTCTTCTCTCATCTCCTTTCCTCTCTCATCGCCTTTCCTCTCTCGTCTTATCACCGAGAACAACCACTGACGTCGAGCACCACTGAGCAACCCATACCCTCACCGACCACAACAACCACTGACGCCGAGCACCACCGAGCAGCCCACACCGAGCTCCCACAAGCAGCCCACATCAATCAACCCAACGATCAACTAATTTTCATATCTAAGTTTATGGTAAGAATTTCGACCGATTTTTTTTCCCTTCAAATTTCATCTTCTATATGAATTTCTAGGTTGTTAGATTATGTTTTGCTTTGAATCGGTTAGATTATGGTTTTTTTTGCAGCTTTTGAGTTGAAAATTGGTTAGATTTATGGTTTTTCTCTTTGTTAGATAGTTCTTCTTTTTTTAATCTAAATTTTTAGGTCGTTCATGTTTTGATCTAAGTTTTTAGATCTTTCGTTTTTTGATCTAATTTTTTTTTTTTTTTTATGTTTGTCCGTGTTTGATTCAAATTGCGGTAGTGGCGTCAGTTATGGTGGTGGCAAAATAGCAGAGCGGTGGTGACATCAATAGTTTTTTATTTTTATTTTTATTAAAATGTAATTTTTTTTAAACAATATTAAAATTTAATATTACAACTAATTATTAATGGAAATATATATTTTTATACATATGTTTTATTTTTGTGTATCAATTTCTGTGAAAAAATAATTTTTTTAAGCCATAATGGGTAGCGGTTCGGAGCAAAACCGCTTGCCATTACCTTAAAATGGGAAGCGATTTTGAACCGCTTGCCATTTAAATGGACAATGACAAGCCCCCCAAGTGCAAGCGGTTCAAAAACCGCTTCCCATTAGGTTTTTGAATCGCTTGCCATTTACTATTTTCTACTAGTGATAACAGTTGGGATCTTGACTCTATCCAAATTTAACTCCCTCCCAACATTCACATTGACATTCACATCTCTGCCATTCCTATTCGTAGTCAGGGGGAAGACTTTCCATTCTGTTCCTTGGGTAAAGGGGAATTTTTTTTATACTGCTACTGCTTATTTCTATAAGTGGGACTAGACTTATCCTAGGGGAGGTAGGAACTTCATTTCCGATCATTTTTGGAATCTTAATGTGAGATCAGCCATCAAATACCTTCTATGGTCATGTTCTTGGCAATATTTGCCAACTGCTGCCATCCTCCACCACTAGAAGATCATTCCTTCTGACTATTGCCCTGTCTGCCTAATCAGCCTGAAACCATAGCCCATGTGTTGAGAGCGAGATTGCCTTAGAGCTTCCGAGATATGGCTAGACATTCCCTATAACCAACACTTCTTCTTTGCACCTTTCCCTATTTGGTTTACCAGCAACATTAAGGACTCCTCTAACCACCATCTCTTCAATCTTGACTGGAGATCCTCCTTTGCCACTATCTGCTAAAGAATATGGCTAAGGAGAAATATGTGGGTGTTTGGTAAACAAAACATTACCACTCAAGAGTGGTCAGCTGCTACTAAAAGGGTTAGTTGTCAATGAATCTTTTTTGTTTGACCAGATAATACTATTGCTAAACCATTATGTACCATGAGTAATCCAACCATTGCTCGCTATAGTATTTAATTACATTGATGCTTTCCACTATGCAAGAACAATGAGTGCTGGGTAAGCTTGTATATGCAGAGATCAACAAGGTTCATGGGTGCAAAGGATTGCAACCCATGTCATGGTCACCTCCCCACTACTTGCTGAATGTCTGGCCATCCTTATGGCCTTCCAATGGTGCAACAGGAATAACGGGAATGAAGCTGTTATTCTGTCAAATTGTCAGAGATGTGTTAAGGCCATTACTTAGCATAGCACTCCAACTGATGATCTGCACAATTTTGCTCTTACTTGCAGGCACCTAAGCCAAAGTCTACAAGAGGTCAAGCTATTGTATGTGTCAAGGATGAAGGTGCAAGAGGCAGAAAACTAGCAAGGGAAGCCAGATCGAATCTTGCAGCTCAACCAACTGGAAACCCCTGATATGTTACTTTGTAAAGCAGTACTTTTAACCCCATCCCTTCTTTTGGATGATGTTCTCTCTAACTCTAACTTTGCTACTATTAGTCCTACTAGGATGTATGTGGGTGTTGTGCCACCTTATTTTGACCCCCACTGAGGGGAGAAAATTGGTTGTATGTTTGGTGGTTATTCCACATCCTAATTAATTAATATGATATTTCCCACCAAAAAAAAAACACATAATAATGATACACAAAAAATACTATTCAGACAATACTTTAATGGTACATTATACATGCATAGTAGTATACAAAAATGTACCACTATATCATTAAGAGACAGAAAATGTACCACCGAACTCCAGGTCATTCTCCTATGTGCATGCCAAAACCCAATCATGTTTAATGAGCAACACTTTTATAGGGGAGTACTGTACTGTATGTAGAGGTGTCAATTCGGATAACCGGATGGAGTTTGGGTCGGGTCTGTTCGGGTCGGATATGTTCGGATCAAAATTATCCTTTTAACTCGAATCGGGTCGGATCGGGTCGGATTCGGGTCAGGGTCTATCGAGTCTGGGTCGGATATGGGTCGGGTCAACTCCAGATCGGTTCACTTTCAGTTCGGATAAATTTGGATCGGCTTTAAAACGGGTTTAAACGGATAACTTCGGGTCGGATGAATTTGGGTCGGGTTGATTTCGGTTCGGATGATTTTGGTTCGGTCAAGTTCGGTTTGATTAAGATAAGGTTGATCCGTTGATTCATTAAATGGTCAGTTTCAATTCAATTCCTTTTTGTGCTTGGCTGAATTTTGGTCGAGCCCAAATTCATATCCAAATAAGGTTATTTTTAATCTAGAGATATTATTGAGTTTTTACCTTATTATTGGTTCAATATGATTATTAATTAAGAAGCACGAAGTTTTAGTTTTCTCATTTGATCAAGTTATATATAATTTTTATCTTAAAGGAAAATTGAGATTGAATAATTATCGATAACTTATCATACCTATATAAGTGAGACCGAGCTAGTGATATATTGACGAGTAATAGTTACATATGGTGATATATACAAAAAAGAATATCAATTTTTTAAGGTTATTACAAGGTTACAACTCTTCATCAATTGTACAATCTTACGAGGTTATGACTTCTGTACTATTAGTTTAGTTTATTACTAATTCAATTTGTATAAGATATTTGTTAGAGTTGTTAGAATTACTTTATTACTAATTCAATTTTTATATTAAAAACTTGTCATTATACATATTGATAGTTAAATTAATTGTTACGATGTACATTCTTTTTATTTGCGCATAAATCATTGCATATGTATGTAATGTGTATATAACCGTACGATGTATAATGCCTATAATTCTAGGATAGAGGAAGTAGTAATGAAGGAATGTTATGTATTTGTAAATACATAACAATGATTAAAATGTTCTAAAAACACATGGTAGAGAGAGAAAAAAGGAGAGAGATAGGAAGAGAGTGCTCTTTATATGGACTCCACCTACTTTTTGGTTAGATTGTCTCACGTGATGGGTTTGTAGTAAACTTAAGACTTCAGACTATTTTTTTGTAGTAAAAAAGTTAACTTATTAATAATTAGTAAATATATAGTATAAGAACTTGAATAAAAAGGTCAATAATCAATTATGGTCAGGTTAAATTCAGATCGGGTAAAAATCAAATCGAGTTAAAATCGGGTCGGGTTAATATCAGTTCGGGTCAAAAAAGATCGGATCTGATCGGTTATTTTTCGGGTCAATTTCGGATCGGGTTGAGCTCAGGTCGGGTCAAATCGGTTCGGTTTGAGTTCAAATCGGGTCAAATCGGATTCGGGTTGAGTTCAGGTCGGATCAAATTGGTGCCGGGTTAAGTTCAGATCGGGTCAAGTTCGGATTCGGGTTGAGTTCAGTTCGGTTACATTTCGAGTTTGGGTCTTGAATTTCTCGGATCAAATTGGATCGGTTACAGTTCAAAACGGATAATTTTTTTCGGGTCGGTTCGGGTTTGACACCTCTAACTGTATGACAAGGACAACATGCCAAATTACTTTTATTTTACTAAAATTTATTCTTGGCATCGATTACATACTTAGGCCCTGTTCTTTTAAGCTTTTGGGTAGAGCAGGAGTCAGCAGAGCAGAGCAGATCTTAGCAGAGTAGAGCTGTGCCGAGTCAAGCAGAGCAAATTTCATTGTTATTATTGTTGTTGTTGCTGTTGTTATTATTATTATTATTATTACTGCATTATTATTATTATTATTATTATTATTATATTTTTATTATTATTACTGCATTATTATTATTATTATTATTATTATTATTATTATTATTATTATTATTATTATTATCACTCTTACTATTATTGCATTATTATTATAATCATTAAATATTATTATTAAATATTAATTACTTATTATTATTAATTATAATTATCTTTCAATATTAGTTAGTATCTTTAAATATTAATTTTAATTAAAAAAATCAATTATTATTATTATTATTATTATTATTATTATTATTATTATTATTATTATTAATTTTATGCATTATTATTATTATATTATTATTATTATAATTATAATTATAATTATAATTATAATAATTATTATTATTATTGTTGTTGTTGTTGTTGCTATTATTATTATTATTATTTCTATTACTATTATTATCACTATATAAAATATTATTTATTATTATTATAATTATTAAATATTAATTATCTATTATTCTAATTAAATATTAATTATTATTATTATTATAATTCAATATTAATTATTATTTTTCAATAGAGCAGAGCAGAGCAGGACTCGGCAGAGCAGAGCTAAGTTGCTCTAAAGAACGGGGCCTTATAATGGTCAATGGACGATGTTCATCCCGTAATGTTACACAGTTTAATTTTGATTAATTTGATTGTCCATTACAAAAATCATGTGAATGATGACTAAATAGTTAATAGTACAACTCTGAGTAGTGTATGTACTAGTATGTCCATAGTGAATTCACCGATTCACAATTAATTGTATTGAATAGGATTAACTCTTCAATATTCTATGTACTGTTTATAATAGTATAATACTACGTATCATTTATTTAGCCAACCTCTACGAACATACCCTGTATAATCAACTCTATCTACAACTACTTTTCTAGTGGATTTTGCCATATAATGCTCTTGTAATTGGTGATGTTAGGGTATGTTCTCTTTTCCTAATTATAATCTGCTTTATGAAAATTGTAAGATTAATATTACATCATGAGTTTAACTTTGAAAATCTTGGATTAATAGTCATTAATTGATCAAGACAATGTCTCAGCTACTTCCATGTGAAATGAGATTAAGTTCTTAATTAGCATGATTGTTAGATATGTTTAGAAACAAAATGGTGTGATGGAAAAAGTATAATTGATGTTAGGTTGTAAAGGTAAATAGGTAATGGTGAAAATAATTACTGTACAATGTATGTTTATGCTAATCATTTCTATATACTTTTTTTTTATTATTATTTTTTTTTATTTTTTTATTTTTGTATAAAAATGTTCACTTATCTCGTAAATTGGTAAATACTACGGATTGATCGAACTGAACTAATTAGAGCTGAACAGAACTGAAAATAAGCTGAAAAGAACATGCCCTTATTAGAGAGTATCGTACAACTTTATGTAATACTCCGTTAGTGTTATGATCACTGTACGCTTAAAAAAGAATTTTGATCATTAAGAAGTTAGAAAGCACTGTGAAATGCTAACTCCACAATCTCCGTATAGTTTAAGCCCTAACTTTTAGAGACAAGATATACTATTTTAAACTTTAAAATACTAGCAATAAACTTTAAAACAAAACGTAACAAACGTGACCAAATTATAATACTCCCTCCGATCCGGCCCCGAATGATAGTCACTTTTGAAGAAAAATCACGGGAATTAAGGAGAATTAAAGAAAGTATATTGAAAAAGTAAATTTACGTTGGGTATGCAAAAAAGTAGAGAGAGAAAGTAATTAAAGTACATGGGAAAGTTAGATTTGCACAAACATTTTTGCAAATGTTAGAGAATTTTGGTAAAAAAATAATATTAATGGTACTTGAAAAAAG
The DNA here is from genome assembly GCF_948465745.1 of Chenopodium album. Taxonomy (NCBI): domain Eukaryota; kingdom Viridiplantae; phylum Streptophyta; class Magnoliopsida; order Caryophyllales; family Amaranthaceae; genus Chenopodium; species Chenopodium album. The sequence continues at coordinate 29,655,973 of NC_137858.1, read as the reverse complement.
CAAATGTGACTAACATTTTGGGTCACTAAAAATGGCAAAAGTGACTATCATTCGGAACTGGAGGGAGTATGTTCTAAACTAGTTTTTGGAAAAATGATCAAGGTAAAAGTTAAGTGCCGAATATTTTTCCCAATTTTTGTTTTGTTTTTTTTGTTTTTTTTTGTTTTTTTTTTTATCTTTCTCTAATGAGTAAAATCTATTCTATTAACTATTACTAAAACAGAAATGCTGATGTCATCAATTCTCTAAAGTATCTTATGTGTCAAATTCTTATTAAAAATTTTCCCTCCAAACTCACGTATGATGTCATCATTATTTAAAATTTTTTTTTATTTATTTTGCTCTTTCATTTTATTTGCTAAAAACTAGGACCAAGTAGGTATGAAAATAAAAATTCGAAACTTGATTTTGGCATCAATATTGTTGTATACTCCATACTACTTTTGAATATCCCAATAAAACAATATTGTTGTATACCAAATAGATATTGTTTATTTAGCTTTCACTCTAAACATATAAGAATGCAACATTAAATATAATTTGTCTAACCATCATGTTAGTATATTTTAGTAACATAGTAAATATTATGATGTAGCATTAGATAATAACAATTTTATAAAAAAATAAAGATTATGTAAATGTTATTTATTTTTTTATATACATATTTATTCTCCATAAAACAAACTTTTTTTTTATTTATTTATAAAAAAGCGAGATAAAATTTAAGAACAACAAATTAAAAGATATAAAAGTATTATGAATTATTTATTATTTTTCACTATCGTGCAATGCACGGGTACTAAACTAGTATAAAACATTTTAACTAAGTCGATTTGATTCGAGTTGGTAGCTGTATTATTAAGTCATATTTGAATCAATTATACATAGTACTTAAATGGAAATAATTGAAGATAGTTTTTATGCGTAGTATAGGGTACTTCGTATTTATTTTTGGGCTACTAGAATTTTAGTTTTGATCAAGTAAAGTTTTGAACAAGGCTAGGTAAAGAAAATCTTTATTGAGAATTTTAGAGGCAGTATTATGGTGCAATTAAAAAAAACCGAGGCAGTATTATGTATTCAAAATTTATTATATTACCTTGAATATTGATATTTTGTAGTATAAAAGTGTAAGAATGTTTTAAAATCTATAATAATAAATATATTTTGAAAATAAATGTATATAATTGATAATCACAAGGTCTAATTAAAGTAGCAATCGGTGCAACGCCCGAGCTATACACTAGTGATTATTTTAAAGGTCAAATCAGTTTTGTGAGGCTAATCCCTTCTACCATACAACAGGTACTAACACTGTCTAACAGTTCATAATGGTGAATACCCCACATAAAGATTAACCAAATTCCACAAAATTAATCAATATTTAATGTGTCATTATCTCTTTTAATAACCAATGGGGCCTAATCTACCTGACTAATAATCAACCATAATTTTTTTTTTTTTTGTTAAAATAACAAAAAGAATCATCTCTTTTTTTTTTTTTTTTTTTTTTTTTTTTTTTAATCAATTATCAATCTCCCCTTCTCTCCAAACTCCAGAAAGTAAAGCCATCACTATTTTTTTTTTTTTTTTTTTTTTTTTTTTTTTTTTTTTTGTGTAAACTAATCAACGCACCTTCTTATCATATCTTCTTCTTCATTATATTATTTCTCCTTCTATTCTATTCTATTATCCGTACACTTCGGTAACATTTCTCCTCTTTCTCATCTAGTGCAGCTCCTTATCTTTGTTTAACCCTATCTTCGTGTTCGTTTCTCTTCCATCTAATTTTGTTTAATTCTTACGATCCCGATTTATTCCAAGTTCCGAGTATCCTTCAATTCGCTTGTTAGCTATTGCGAATGGCGGGATCTTTTCCAACGATCATCCCAAATATTTAGGGTTTTATTAGGAAGAAAAAAATAAGTTAAGCCTAATTTTATTTTAGTTTTTGGAAATGGAAGATTATAGTCATGAATTGAGTGAGAATAATGGAGCTCGGAATTTCACATATGTAACATCATCAATTTTGGGACCGAATAACTCTTCTTCGACTTCACCCTCGTCGTCGTACGTTGGGAGAACGACGACGACATCATTATTTCATCCTCAATCATGTTTTCAGCAGCAACAGCCTCCGGTTGTGAAGACGGAGTCTGGTACTAATCATCATCATCATCAACAACACAATCATCACCCTCAGCAACAGCAGCAACATTTTTCTAGATTTCATTACCCTTTACTTACGAGTTGTGGCCGAGCTGTCGAAGATTCGCTTCATCCGCATATGCAGCAGCAGCACCACCACCAAGATCAAGACGATGTTGGTGGTGGTGAGCAAAATAATCATGTGAATACTACAAGTAGTTGTGGTAGTCATGAAGTTGATGCTATTAAAGCTAAGATCATTTCTCATCCTCAATATTCTAGCCTCTTGGAAGCTTACCTTGCTTGCCAAAAGGTATCCTCTCACACTCTAATTCTAAAATAAATTTTGACATGAATTTTATGTGAGATCTCATTGGTTTGACATAACATAGAGAACACAAATTTTTATTGTTATTTTTTATTTTAGGTAAACCAACCAATGACTATTATCCAAAACCTATTGGTACTAATTCGGATTTGAGACAAATCAAGTCCAAAAGGAGGATAACTTCGCTATTATTTTTATTAATGATTAGACAAATGTCTTACCAGTTGATCCGAATATATGTTGGACAGAGTGGGAGCGCCGCCGGAGGTGGCTGCACGGCTAACTTCGCTATTATTTTTATTATTTTTATTAATGATTAGACAAGCTTTTTATGACGGATTCATTAATTTACGGTGTATTGTCAGGTGGGAGCGCCGCCGGAGGTGGCTGCACGGCTAGCAGCGGCACAGCAAGAGTTTGAAGCAAGGCAAAGGGCTTCTATCTCAAATTGTAGGGACCCTTCTAAGGATCCGGAATTGGACCAATTTATGGTAAATCACCTTAATCTAATCTCTAATTCATTATTTGTACAAACTTTTATCTTGCTCTTCTAAATAAAATGTCGGGAATTGATTTTGGCACTCCTATTAATATCGAAACCCAAATTTAAGTTACAACAGTAGTTATTATAGTCTTTTAAGATATAATTAATTAATTAATTAGTTACTGACAATAATAAATTTGTATGGGCAGGAAGCATATTATGATATGCTAGTAAAATATAGGGAGGAATTAACAAGGCCAGTCCAAGAAGCTATGGATTTTATGAGGAGGATCGAAGCTCAGCTTAATGTCCTTGGCAATGGTCGTGTCAGTGTCTTTTCTACAGGTACAGTTTCAACAGTTATGCAGCCTACTCACATTGATTAATGCATTATTAATAATTAGACCTGTTAAACGAGTCGGATTAGTCGAGTTTGACTCCGAGGAATGTCGGGTTTGGATCCTACTACATATTTTAACGAAATGCAGGTAAACAACAAAAATGATCGGATATTACAAAAATTAGTTTCCAGTTAGAGCTGGCTAGCTATCATCTAGATTTTGAGTCTATGATTTTCTCACCTCCAACTCTATAGCTGCAAGTTTCTCGCCGTGATGATATATTCAGACTGTATATACGTATTAAATATATTTCTAAAATCGTACTTCATTTATAAATTTAAATGATAAGATTAAGAATTGAATTTGTTAATGTTATTAGTGCATAATGTTTTGATACTTCATATTTCGTTTTTAAATCTTCTTAAATGTGGCCTATAATTGGGTAAGGATAACCCTAATCCATAAATGCTCGATTCACAAGTTGAATAGGGGAAGCATCCATTCTAAGTTGTAACGGTTTGTGAATAATTAAATTATTCTTTGCTTTATTTTCTTCTTCATTCTTGCCTTTTTTTTTCTTTTTGTTTTGGCATGGACTGTTCTAGATATTCAAGCCATCCAATCCTTATCTAAGACTGTTTCCATTGTAAAGTGTCCATGAGCTAAACTAAGTAACCAAAGTCATTACCAATGTCATTTAGCTTAGTTGATACATATAAGATTCTATTTGGAGATAATATGTAATCTAGTATGTTGATATCAAAATTTTGCCTAAGTAATTGCATTTTGTGGCTTTATTATACAAAACATAACCATGTTTCAATGTTAATTTGTACTAGCATATAAAATGTGTTTAACTAGTAAAAATTTCCTTTTGTTTTTTTTCACTTTGCAAGATGACCCCGTAGGCCTTTAATGATAGGTTGGTTGCCTAAACCACGAAAAGAGATCAAGAGCCTTGTATAATCTTCACATATATATGACATGCTATATACGAAGTATATGTATGTTAAAAACAAATTTCTTAATTTTTTTATCGGGGTATTCCTTATTTTTATATCATACAACCGTGTAGTAGTAAATTAAAATATGTTTGATTTTGTTTTGAGAAAACTAGTTTATGATGAATTTCGATCCACAATTACATTAAGTAATTAATTATAAAGGTCTGTTTTGTTCACTTTATTTTCACTTATTTCAGGTGTATGTAATAAGTTTAGATAAATTCAATCAAGTTCAGATAAGTTCAGTTTAGGTTTAATAGGTTTTGATTAGGGTTACTCAAGTACAAACTATAACTAAAATAAATTTTAATAAGGTCTATTAAGTTCAAATAAGTTCTAATAAGTTCAGTGAACATCAGGTAAATAGAACATACCCTAAATTTATATAAGTTTAAATAAAATAAGTTTTAAACTATATATAATTTTTTTTTTTTAAAAAAAAAACTTTAAATAAGTCTAAATAACACACTTAAGTAGAGATATGTGAAGGATGGGTGCATATGAGTGTATTTAAAGATATGATCCGTATGTACTTCTCTAATATTATATTATTATCTGAATTTGTATAAACAAAACAATACGAGGTACATAGTTTTATTAGATGTTTTCTAATGCTTTGCACCTTCGCTATCTAATATTGGCCATTAAATTCTTTATCTCTCCTACGTTCTAAAATATTCTTTAAAAAGTCCACAATAGTTTGGTAATTGGTAAAATTCCGACTTAATGAAATAGCTTTTAGACATTTTAGGCCAAAATTTTACAAAAAGGTCGGAGAAATAAACACGTACATTTAGTGGCACAATTTTTCTTCTCTATCTCTCCTTTTTTCCAATTAGATGATATTTTGATGTTTTACATAGCATAATTATTGACACTCCAATCATATTGGCTAAACATTTGATGGTTTAGATTATTGAAAATTTATTTAGATCGATATCCATTTTGCTTTAGTTTCACACATCTCATGCTCCTTCCAAAAGTTTGTTTTTATTTATTTATTTATTAAATAAATTACCAACCATATTTTCCTCTTTGTATTTTATCTTTGCCAATAATGTCCTCCACATAGACTGTTTTTGTTATACAGAGAAAAAGTTAACCTATCTGATCAATAAAAGTACTCCTGTTTTCAAGATACTCTTAACTGTTTTAGTTTGTTTATGCATTTTATTTACTTGATACACCATCAGTATTCTATTGTTCCGCAACTCCTATTTTGATTGTGTATATTTGTCTATATATATCTATGATTAAAATTTCTGTAGATTTTCTATAATGGTTGTTTGGTTTAATGTAGATTTTTTCCATCTTTAAGTGCTACATATGCATAATAGACATTATAAGATACAACTTTAAATATAATTATAATTTAAATACATATTGTAAATATTTTATAAAGTTGGTATTTAGAAAATTCACAAAGAGATGGTTTTAATAATCTCTCAATTTAATATATATCGTATATGTATTGATGTTCAACAATCGTAAATTTTTATCTTGAAAATGATTTATAGCTTCTTATTTCGTACGGGGTAATTTATTTTAATTCATCTTCGGAAAACAAAACATATCTCTTTATTTAACACAAGTATGGATCTAAAAAGGTTTTTCAAGATTTAAGAAACAGTTTAGCTAACTACAACACGTTAAAATCAAAAGTATATTTGTATGTTATTATTTGTAATACAGGAAAAGCGAATTTTCCGTTACCAAATATAAATTAATACTTCATAGTTGTGGCTTGAGGTCTTGAGGGTCATGAGAAATGAATCACATCCTCATGTTTGGGAGTTGACAACTCTACCATTATTTCTCAATTCTCATATTATTCTCTTTAGTCAATCAGTAAGTAAAATTATCATTCCCAAGTGAAATGAAAATTAAAAAAAAAAACACTTAATAAATAGTGTAGTTTTTGAATGGATTAATAGTGTAGTTTATACTTCCTCTGTTTTCTTTTACTTGCAACATAGCCTTGTGGCACGTGTTTTGAGGTCGGGTTTATGTAATGTAAATGGACAAATTTTTCATTATAATTTTTACAAATGATACTTAACCCTATTCTAATTTTCGTGTAAAAATTATATTGATAAAATTGCTCGTTTATCCTCACTAATCATCTCCTAAAACTGCGTGCTTGAAAGGTATGTTGCTAGTAAAAGAAAACGGAGGAAGTATTCTGTACTGTAGTACGTAATTCTTTACTTTTCTTTGGTACTGATTTAATATTTGGTCTAAAAAAAATGTTATTGCAATTTATAAGACTAGTCTAATACGAGTATTTAATACGCGGGGATAAATTCTGCACCTTATTGTATGGGCGTCAAAACTCAATAATTAAAGTACATCATGATCACCATCTTTCTCATATGGAGTATTTTTTTAGTTTGATAAAGATGAATAAATAATAGGAAGTATACAATTAGTGCAATAATAATTAAGAAGATGAAATTCACACGTTGTCATTTGCTGATTATATGATAAATTTCATCTTAATTATTGTTCGAAGAAATAATTCCATTGGGTCAATGGTCAAATCCAACAAAGACTAATTTTGTTATTTTTTTTTTTTTTTTAAATTTAATTTTTACGCCGTATTCATAAAACAAATTGGTTATCATAAAAGATGTGTGTAGCATAGATTAAAAAAAATAATTCCGACACGTTTTTCTACTTTGCATAGTTTGTACGATACAAATTTTTATATATGGTCGGTATATTGTGTGACTAATTATCATGGAGTTATTTTGTTAGTATTATATGAGTTTCTCGTTTACAAGAATTTTTTTTTTTTTTAAAGGGGGGAGATTAAATTCATTAATAGAAAGCCATACGGCACTTACATAAGAGATCGTAATCGAACAATACAAAGATAAGCGAACCAATTACAAGTTCGAATTTACAAAAATTATTCTGTCAGTGTATAGAGGAAAAAAAATTCTAAATAGGCATGGGAATTGTCGGTAAATAAAGAATCTTGGCTTTTTTTTGGAAATGAAAATGATTAGAATAGCAATTAAAAAATTAATTAAAGAAGTGAACTTAGGATGCTTATGCTATAATGGTCGAAACAATGAGTGGGATAGAGTTCCTGTAGGTATAGCCTGTACGCTTTGTCAGAACATCTTTTCATATTAATGGCACTACTACTCTTCTACCACTCTAACTTCCATTTCTACTGTCAATCCATCTTTCTCTTTTTTCTTTCTTTCATTAATTTAGACTACTCTCTCTCTGTAATTTTTATTGTGCATGTGTGTTGTGTCTATATGAACCTTGTTTGTACTATTACTTCTCTCTAAAATCAAATTGTCTGTTTCCTAATGGAGAAATTAGACCACTGTCACAACACTTTGCTTATAGACAAGTGTATCATTTAGTACTACCTCCATTTTTTTAAAAAGAAAAAAGTATTTTTATTAATTTGTCCATTATGATTTAATATATTTCTTAATGTACGTACTATAATGATCTGTTGCAATTAAATAAAAGCGGAGGAAGTAAAAGTTTGTGGAAAAAAAAAATTCTGAGAATAATACATAAAAAATTGACCGCATTAAGGGTCTGTTCACATTTATTTTATTTCAGTTCAGTTCAACTCCAATCAGTTCAGTTCAGCTTCTAATTTCCCTCTCTCATAAAATATTCATTTCAATTCAGTTAAGCTCCAATGAGTTTAGTTCAGTTCAGCTTCGGCTTCTAATTTCCCTCTCTCTAAAATATTCATTTCAACTCAGTTAAGCTCCAATCAGTTCAGTTCAGTTTCTAATTTCCCTCTCTCACAAAATATTCATTTCAACTTAGTTCAGCTCCAATCGATTCAGTTCATCTCAGTTCAGTTAATGTGAACAAGCCGTAAGAAAGTTTAACACTTAAAAAAGGACAGAGGGATTATATAAGTAGGTGATAAATCGAAGTGATGCATTTACTTAAACAAATGGAGTAATTTTATAATCATTTTAAATATTTGCTTAAAATATATTAACTTTCTCCATTCCACCAATGTTGTACCATGTTGACTTTTGCATTTGTCAACACACAATTTTAATATGTTTAACTTTTACTATGGCGATATTATACATATATAGAAAAATAGCACAATAAATAATTATATGAGAATGGATGAATAATAGAAAAGTCAACATGGTGCAATATGTTTAGAACAGAGGTGGTAACATGTGCAATATGTTTAGAACATAGGTTGACAAACCTCAACACTAACCTAACTCTAATAAACATATCATGTTGACCCATTTAACTAATTGTGTCTAGGGGTATAAATGAGCCGAGCCAAGTACTACCTTGTTCATTTTCAAGTTCAATTAACTTAAGCGAGTTCAAGCACGATCCCGAGCTTTCAAGCGAGCTTAAAAATCTGTTCAAGCTCGGGTCATTTAGTATACTATATGTTCGCGAATGGTTCGTGAACGGCTCGTTTATTAAACGAGCGTTTCATGCATGAGTTTAGTAATAAACGAGCTTCTCTAATAAACGACCTTTGTACTTTGACATTTGAAAATCTCAAAAAATAGCATAATAATTAAATACTAATTATAAACCTAAGAAAATCTTAATTATTGAAAAACTTAAGAATGGAATAAACAATTATGAATAAATCAATAATTCATGAATATAAATAAACGATTAGTTAGCAAACATAAATAAACGATTAGTTAGCAAACATAAATAAACGAGCTGTTTATGAACTTATCTGAACGAGCATATCTATGTTCGTGTTCAAACTCATTTATTAAACGAGCTTCAAAATTTGTTCATGCTCGACTCATTTATCAAGTAAACGAACATGATATGAACGAGCTTTAACTGAGCTTGGACACGAGTAGTTTATTGATCGACTTGGTTCATTTACACCCCTAATTGCGTCGGAAAATCTTGACACAAACCTGCTTTTTTCGTGTCTGATTCGTATTGTGTTGTCATGTCATAAATTGAAATGTTAGTTGCTAGCCCTATTCAAGATTTTATCATAAAATTCATAAAATTATTGGTTATTTTTCTTAAGTGGGTTGATTGTGTTAGTTTCGTGTTGGAATTCTAAGCATTAACCCAACCTGTTTGATTAAATGTGTTGTGTCATGTTATGTTAGCATGTTTAATTAAACATGGTATTAACTCTTGACACTAATTTGAATTTTTCGTGTCCAATTCTTGTCATGTTTTCATGTCAGTTCAACTTTTGGTGGCTCCAAGTAACCTACTCCCTTCATTTCTAAATAAAGCATAACTAATTACCTTAATCTACTTCAAAAAACATGCATCATTTCTACATTTGGCTCTATAATTTTAAATTCACTCTCTACTCTACCACGATCCCCATTCATAACATTTTATTGGTTTCTTTCTCCCTCTTTCATTGGTTTTCATATTTTTTTTATTGTTTCTCTTTCTCATAAACCTAAAACTTCTTAAACCACTTTCACAATATGAGATTTTTTTTCATAATTTGCACTAAAATGAATAAAACGCTCTTACTTGCTTTCATCTTTTGCAATTTTAATTAAAGTAAATTACAAAATTAAAAAAAAATAAAAAATTACCATTCTTTACTAATTACTTTACCACTACTTACACCACACTATTATACTTTTCTTACCTTTTTTAGTTTTTTTCATTAAAATTTTCTTACATTCGCTTATTTTTTTTCCTCCCTCCTTTTTGTACTACTTTCGTTTTTTTCTTACACAATATAACTCTTTTTATAATTTTTTAATACTTTACTTTTTCTAAACGTGAATTGAGTGGTTTTAGTTACTTATTAGTTTATTAACCTCTCTGTCCCTATTCTAATAGTGTAATTAGTTATATAGTTTATGATTTTAGCAATTTTCTAATTTATGCTCTATACTTTATAATTAGTACTCTGTTCACTTCTTTTGTTATCCCATTTTAAACTATCAATTTCTACAAAAAAAAAAAAAAACTATCAATGTAAAGAGAAAATTTGGTTTTATGAAGAATCATTGATAAATGTATAGAAAGCCAAAGTTCACGTGAGATTTTGGTAGATTCACCCATCTTGTATATTTTTAAAATGTCAATTTTATTTTATTTTATTTTTTCTTTCATAAAGTGTACTTAAAGACATTTTTTTTTTTAAAAAAACTTATGCATTTTGCAAAATGGCATATGTAACAAATAAATTGGAAAGAAGAAAATCAATGATTATGATTTAAGTAACAATATTAAGTAGATAATAATTATCAACTCTACATTAATGGTTACGAATTAATATGAAATAATATATAAATCATTATACATAATCATACTAAATTTATTAAATATTAATACAGTTATTTTATTTGAGTTTAATTCTTCTAGCAACGGAAACTAAAGTGAACTCAAGCGGGAGCCACATTATTATATATAACTATCTTAGGTAAGTCTATTTTTTTTTAATTTTTTTTTACAGAAAATAAATTATATCCAACAAATAAAGTTTGATAAAACGTACAAATTAAATCTATAGAAATTAAAATGTCATAATCTATATTAATAGGCAAAGCAACAAATAATCTAAAAATGAATTTTTAAGTCTCTCCGAACTCGAGAATTTTTCATGCGGGGCTTAATCAGGTCTAGTGTCCATATTAGTGAATACATATTTATAAATGCATTTTTAATAAACATCCAAAATTAATCGAACATCATACTAAAATCTCCATTAAAATTATTAGCAAAAGTGCAAGCATACACAAATTTACAAATAATAAATCACACTTTATATCTTAAAAATCATAGTTTAACACATCATTTATTTTATAGCTATACTATACTCTATAAATAAATTTGTGATAATATCTATGTATAGTAGTAAAATTTCATAAAGAAAATTGTAATTAACTTGAATATATAGTTATATTGAATTGAAATAAAATATTGGCTAGAGGTATTTGAAAAAAAATTAAGTGATGTTTTAATGTAATTTCTATAACATGTATTATATGAATCAATTTATTATAAATTTTTTAGCAAAATTAAATCTAAAAATACTCCATTTGAAAGATAGTTAAAAGGAGAATAATAATATTTATTTTTTTTGAAAGTAGTTGAAATAATTATATAGGTAAATGTATATAGAATAATTATGAACACCAAATAAAAAAGAGTATATATTTATCATAAAGATAATCTAATATATATATTTAAAGGGGAGTTTTTTCTCGAGTTTTTAGAAAGCCATGTAGGATTTAATTTTCTTAGCGCTATGTAGGATTATAAATTTTAGTTTTAGCCAATTAAATAAGAGATTATTAATTTCTTTTATAATTAAATAATTCAAATGCCACGTAAGCGAAATTGACGAATGAGATTTTTAAAATTAAATTAATTATATATAAAATATTATCTTTTGATAGTATGAATTTTATCTAAATATATAACAAATTTTAGCACATAAATTTAAAAAAAAAATTATTTTAAAAATTCTAAAAAAACTGTGCATAGTACAGGCTTCATCTAGTATAAATAGATTTGGAATGATATTATTAAAGAATCAAATATTAACAAAAATAAAAGGTCTAAAAGGAAAGGGGAGTTTAGCACCAGAATGTGACATGTGTCATCCCGGTGTCTGTTTTAGTATTAAGGGTCTATTCTCATTGATCGAACTCAGCTGAACTGAACTGAAATGAATATATTATAAGAGAAGAAAATTAGGAGCTGAACTGAACTGAAGTGAACTGAATTTCAATGTATGAGAACAGGCCCTAAGTCATTGATTGATTATATCATAAAAAGTAGGATTGGAGATGATAAAATATGAGTAGAAGATTGACATAAATGAATAAAGAAAGAGTGAATAGAGATTAGAAAAATGCAAATGATAATGGGAAGTAATTTAAGAAAAAAAAAAGGGAGTAAAATAAGCTATTGTGCGTCCGATTATTTTGCATGGTTATAGGCTATAGCAGAAGGCCACCTGTTGATTTTACCAACCGAACATTAAAATATTTACATATGTAAATGATAACATAATGTTTAGAAGCATGACGTGTATTATACTCCTAAAATAAAAGAACATACATGATATTTACATATGTAAATGATAACATAATGTTTAGAAGCATGACGTGTATTATACTCCTAAAATAAAAGAACATACATGTAATATCAATGTAATTTGACAACTTTTTTTAAATTTTTTTTTTTATTTTTTTTAAAGAATTGTACTTTGACAACTTTGTTAATTAATAATACTTCATATACGATATTCATTTATTTATGAAGATACTTCCTCAGCACTTCTGCAATATGACATTTTGAACATTTGTGTTATTCATAATCTCCATCAATCATTGATCATAATTTGTGATTTTTAAATTAGGACAAATATACATAAATGAGACTTTGTTATAAACAATTGTTATAATTTTTACAAATTGATAATTAAAGGTATCAATTGATTTGTGCAAAACGCCAAATAATAAAATGAATATTGCATTAAAACAATAACATGGATGTCATGTCTTATAAACTAAGCACTTGTATCTTTTTTTTTTTCTCCCTACATGGACAATACAAAATCTTCCATCAATCGTCTCTTTCTCACATTAGGGTAGTCTTTTATCTTCCTTTCCTTCTTTTATGCATCATCCCCAACTTCTTGCTACATTTTGTAACCTTTAGCCTTCTAACTAAAAACTTAACCTTGCTTCATTGAATAATTGTATTAAAATGTAATAGGGTGGATTGAATTGGACATGCTTCAAGTGAAATTAAGCAAAATTGGTGGAGATATATAGTCAATTGTAATCCTATGTACTAGTGTTTTTTTTTTTTTTTTTTTCCAAAATCATATAATATATGTCATATAATGAAAAATTAATTTAACTTATTAAAATCATGATAATTTTGTAATTTGACAAAAGAAAAGTGAAAATACCTTTTCTTGTTCTTTTTCCTTGTTTTAAAAACAATTAGAAAAATGAAAAAAATGATGCCAAACAAGCCTTTATTGTGTACAAATTCAATTAAGGGCTTGTTCTAATACGTTTATTTTCAGTTTAGCTTAGCTCTAATCAATTCAGTTCAGCTCCTAATTTCTTTCTCTTATAAAATATTCATTTCACTGCAGTTCAGTTCAGCTCTAATTAGTTCAGTTTAGTTCAGAGAACATACCCTAATATAAACCTAACATTTTATCAGATAAATTAATTTAAAATTAAAGAATTATGGAAACCTCTTGTTATGATCACCAAATTTTTTCCAGTAATTGTTTAGATCTCCAATGTTATTGAATGGTAGTCATTTTATTATTGGTACATAAGCAAGGGTGAATGTAAAATTTAATAAAAAGAAAAATGAAAAAATTGAATTTGGGCCCAGAAATGAAAAAGTGTAACCTATTAAGTGATATGCTACTTAGTTTTTTTATAATTTATATTCTTTTTTTTTATTTTTGTGATGTAATTTTTTTGTAAAATAGTTACTTATTGTGCATCACTAAATCTATCAAATTTCTCAATGTGCATGACTAAGGCTCTGTTCTCTTACGTTGAAATTCAGTTGAGCTTAATTCAGTGCACTTCAGCTTCTAATTTCCTTCTCTTATAAAATATTCATTTCAGCTCAGCTGAGTTCAGTCAATGAGAATAGACCCTAAATCTATCAAAAAGATTATTTGAAGATGGAGAGAAAATTTTCATATTTTATATTCCCTTTAATTTTTTTAGTTTTACTTAATTGTTGTAAGCAAAAAAAAAAAAAAGCAAGGAAAAGTAAAATTGGGACCATGCATGTGACTACTTTGATTTTAAAAAGAGGGATATAGAAAGTAGAGATTTAGGCCTTGTTTAGTTCAACTTATTTTTATTTATTTCAGAAAAAATAAGTTCATACTACCTCCATTTCTTTTTAGTTGACACGTATTCCTTTTTAGGAAGTTTCTTTTTAGTTAACACGTTTCCTTTTTGGGTAAATTTTTTACCTTGCATTTACAAGCTACCCCACTTGCTTTTTCATTCTCTATCACTCTCTCTCATCTCCTAAATATATGTGCCTAAATCAAACGCGTCAACTTAATAGAAACGGAGGAAGTATTAGATTAGAAAAAATAAGTTCATATCAGATCAGAAAAAATAAGTTAAGATTAGATCATCGTTTTATGTGCAGTTTTTATCGCTAAATATCTTTAATTTCATAATGAAAAAATTATGAAAATCTCTATTAATAAAATACACATTATTACGAATCTAACAAGACACCACTTGATGTATTTTTTCCATTAAATTTTTTTTTTGAAACAATTTAAATTATCGTATATTTAAGGTCAAAGTTTGGTCAAATTTGACATTCAGATCAGACTAGATTAGATTAGATTAAACCATATTAGATACGTTTAGATAAACAAAATTAAGGTGAACTAAGCATGTCCTTATTTAACATAATTGGCTCCCATAAAGTGGCATTGTAATAAAAGGTAGGGCCTGTCCTCTTACGTTGAAATTCAGTTCAGTTCAGCTGAGTTTAGTTCAGTTCAGCTCAATTCAGTTCAGTTCAGCACCTAATTTCCTTCTCTTATAAAATATTCAGTTGAGTTCAGTTCAGCTCAGCTGAGTTCAGTTCAATTCAGTTCAGCTGAGTTTAGTCAATGAGAACAGGCCCGTAGTCATAAAAGGAGTAAAGTAAATTTGAATAGAATTGAGAAAAGTGATCTTGCTAACAAGTGCAATGTTTATTGGTTAGTTTTGGAAAGCATGTCAATTGGTATAATTAATGTTTATTGTTAATTTACCTTAATATTTTCACTTTTAGTTCTATTATTTAACGTCTCGTTGGCAGGTTTTGCCTTAAAAAAATGGATGAACATTAAAAGTAAGTAATTTTAGAAAAAATGGAGGAAATGGGTAGCTTTACTAGTTTAGGACAATAAATTGTACTAGCTCTTTGTCCGAAAATAATCATCTACTAGCATTCTTTTTATAGGATGTACACAAAAAGTAGAAAATTCTCTTATTTATGTGAAGTGGATTTTTTCAATAACTCTTTCTTTCTATTTCTCCACTAACTATATAAAGTTTTTTTTTAGGGAAGTTTTTTCATGCACTGTGATGTATAATATGATTATACTAAATAGATTTAGGCCTTGTTCTCTTACGTTGAAATTCAGTTCAGTTCAGCTCCTAATTTTCTTCCCTTATAAAATATTCATTTAAGTTCAGTTCAGTTCAGCTGAGTTCAGTCAATGAGAACAGGCCCTTAGTACAAATGTTGAGTACCATACCAAATTACCAACCTAAGAGAATTCTAGGTTTCATGCAAAAGTCTAAGTTTATGAATTTCAAAACAGAAACGGAAACGTTTACCCCAAACAGAGTTTTCATGCACCATAACTGTTAGCATTGACAATATAAGGAAGCTGTTTATGGTTGGAAATTAACAAGTATCCTTGATCCTTATCAGTAAACAAACCTGCACATCTGATGGTCATGTTCTAGGAAATTGTAGCCGCAGAGTAACTGGCAAGCTAGCTAAGCTTAGACCACCAGACATGACATTTGATTGACGACTTCTTTGGGTTTTACTTATTTTATTATTCAATTCAATCAAGTATTTTATTTATTTTAATTTAAGATATTTACTCTGTATAATTTGGTTTGTTTTCATGTTTGAAAGTTTTGGAATTAATTGGTCAATTCTGAGATGAAGTTACTGAGTGGTGTCATTTCCTGTCCTGCGAAGTGGGCAAATGCATGTTTTCCTCTGACATATGGGCCTTTCAACTGAGAGTTTTATACCACTTTGCTCTTAATTTTCTAGGACAACTTTTATTTTTTGATTTAGTAATGTGTTATTCTTGGTAAATTTCAATTTCCCAAATACTAATAAAATTTTTACTGATGATTTTATTAGTACTAGTCACTAGATGAGTTGGTTAAAACTTACTAAAGATTTTTAGGTTTTTTTGTTTAGCATTTTGGAGTAGGTTTTTAATTTAGCATACTAGTTGAATTGAATATTAAAAGGAAAAAAAAAAAAAGAAATATAATTGTTGAAATCCAAAATCACTAAATTGGGGTAATTATTTGAAATGGGGAAGATGAACAAGCAAAAGCCACAAGAGATCTACATCAAACACTCATTTCATAGTTGATCATTTTAATCTTAGATAATGTATGTGGTAGTAATTGAATTGATTTTGTGCCTGATTTTGTAAAGAAAGTCTTGTGTCAATGTCCATGACAGTGTTACTTTACTGTATGATATTGCTTAAGTCTGAAAATTTATCATGAGTAACACATTTTTATAGAAAGAAAATCATAACCATGCAAATTTGCTAAATCATATATTGTAGAACCAAACATAAACCAAGTGGTAAAATTTCACTTGAATTAATTAGCTCTCTTCGAAATTTATTACTTGGTTAGCATTTGAGGCCTTGGTAGGCAAACTACCCCCGATCGGGGTTTGGGGTTGCCTCCAAAATTTTCTAGGAATTGCTTACCTCCAAAATCAATGAAAATTCTCTTTCTTCTGCCATAGACGTAGTTAACTTATCGTGAGTGTATCACGTTAAACATATATTTTTGTTTGTTGATTTCGTTGATATATATTTTTCAAGTTTGTTCATCTATAACACCAATGATTGGAAAGTTGATATCCATTTGCACAAAAAGATATAAGTTTGGATGTTATAATTGTGTGTATTGTTTTTCGGAGCAAACATGCGAAGAGTTGAAATTAGTCATGGAGATAATATACTTCTGGGAAAAGTGGTGTATTGAGTCAAGCAAGCGTCTAAAGCATGTTGAAATAGGCTTGACATATACTTTTGATGAATAGCCTATTATGAAATAGTAACATTAAATATTTTTGACATAAATAAAAAATAATCCATAAATGTGTGATAATATACCCTGAGACTCATTTAGTAGTTTCTAGGCAATTTTGAACTTTAGAAAGTAATTATTTTGTATTATATCATCATTAATCAAGAAACATGTGTGTTGATTAAGCATGAGACCTACTGTACTTACCAATTCTATATTTGATTGTTTTGCACTTTTACAAACTGGTTTTCCTAAACACAATCCTTTAGAATATGGTAAAATGTTACTCCTATTATATAATATTTTTGTATCAATATTCTAGACGTTTACAACCAATAGTTGGTGATGCTAGCTACATTGTTTTGATTGCTTACAATCTTACGTGCAAATATGGAGCAGATGATAAATCCGAGGGGGTTGGTTCATCGGAAGAGGATCAAGAAAACAGCGGAGGTGAAACAGAACTTCCGGAGATAGATCCTCGTGCTGAAGACCGAGAATTAAAAAATCATCTTCTGAAGAAATACAGCGGTTACTTGAGTAGTCTCAAGCAGGAACTCTCTAAGAAAAAGAAGAAAGGGAAGCTCCCCAAAGAGGCCCGTCAGAAACTACTAAGTTGGTGGGAATTGCACTACAAATGGCCTTATCCTTCTGTAAGTTTTCGATCTCCTTATAAATTACTTTAGGTCGTTTATTGCAAATATAATTAAAGATATTATTGGTCAAAGTTCTGTGTTGACATATCGTCTACTCAGATTTTAATAACTAGGTGTCTTAGGGGCAGTCTACAACCCTTCTCTAGTCCCAAGTCTATCAAACATTATTAGAGTTTGGTTTGTTATATTTACGTTAATATTGTATATTTGGCAAGTCGATCTTGTTAGAAGTTTTAGGCAAGTTAGGTATTCTATTGTATTGGGTATATATTTGTGATTAATAGAATACACAAGGCTAAGCCATTTTCTCCAATATTTCTTAAGTTTAACATACTTGAGAAGTATGCATGATAGCGAAATAGGGTAGATTATACCTACTCTAACCCCATTATGCCGACTTACCATCACTTTATTTCAAGCATGCCATTCATTCCAAGGGTCCATAGTATGACATTGTTGTTTGATGATCTTGCTATTGATTTTAAACCTACCTATTTCTCTTGCATCAATTTCTTGATGCCACTTAATTCTATTCCAGCTGTTAGTTACAGCCTATAAGAAGTTACATGATTTAGTGGCTTGTAACACTTTGCACAATTGTTATTTTGGATATTGACCTAATCCGTCCTAATGGACCCATTTCACCCATAAATTATTAGCTTTGCATTTCACTTGCTAGGCAAGGTATACGTTCCGATGACAGCCTTGTTCCGGAGTTCACAATCTTTATCGCCTTTACAGTCTAGGCCCCAGGGCACTGCCCACACGTAGTAGGTCACACCCCTAGTAATGCACTTCATTCTACTCGTATATTTGTTCAGAGAATTATGAAAGTACCACATATTATGTTATATTGCATTATAGCCCTTCTTGTAACAAAGAAACTTCAAATTTCCAAAATGTTGTATGTTTGTATGTGTGACTAAACAATGTTTACCTTACTTCACAAACTAAATAAGCCAATAGTGAGGGATAACTCAAATAGTTAGACCTTTCCTCCCAATTCCAGGAGATCTGGAATTGATTTTCACTCCACACTTGTGGCTCTTTAAACACCAAAATAAAAAAAATAAAAAAACTTATAAGCCAATTATAATATACTAAGATGTTATATGAGAATGATCATCTTGGTATATGTGGTAATAGGCATCTTATAATCAACAAACAAAATTATGTGTCTTTACTAGCCATTTGTTAACAAATGTTACACTCTGGTAACTATGATGAAATTTCATATAATTTTGTTACGAAATGTTTTACTAATGTTGATGTTATGTAATGAAACTTAAACCCCAAACATGTGCTGATAAATTGGCTGTTGTTAACGTATTTAGGGAATTCTGTTTATTTAACGTTTTAATATAAACATATGTTGCTATATTGACTGTTAATGTTAAAAAAAAAAACAGGAATCGGAGAAGGTGGCATTGGCTGAAGCAACAGGCTTAGACCAAAAACAGATCAACAACTGGTTCATAAACCAGAGGAAGCGACACTGGAAACCATCTGAAGACATGCAGTTCATGGTCATGGACGGCATTCATCCCCACAATCCTGCCCTTTACATGGATGGTCACTACATGGGCGATGGTCCTTATCGATTTGGAACGTAACAAGTCCCAAGTCCCGTAGCTTTGGAATAAACATGATTCGATTTGGAAAGCTCCTACGTTGTTCCTATGTAAAGGTTTCATTCATGCTAGTATAAGTTTGTACGGATGGAATGAACATGATTCGATTACCCTAGCAACTGTTGGCATAATTTTGTTTTACTTTGAGCTTGCTATGAACTACTGCTGTTAGCTCATAGCATGTATGTATGTTATGGAATGTGTAGTAATTAAATTGCTGTATTATCATATTGCGTGTATTATTCAAGTGTATAAGAAATTAGTAAGTGGCAATTGTAAGGATTTGGCATATTATTTTTGATAATTAGCCTTCATATGACATTATGTAATGATGTAACTCGAATTAAACGCCTCAAAGATTCATAAGTTTGATAATCTGAGTAATCTGGGTTTAAATTTCTTGCAAGTCTGATGCTTAAGGTTGTAAATAAAAAGTTCTCAATCTTATATGGTTCTTATTCTTTGAATAACATACTGTTATACTTGACGCATCAATTCAATTTGTATTTTACTTGGAAAATCTAAATTTTTTCTACAACAGTAGACTATACTTAGATAATACTTGAATACGTGAGCCATGTTCAGTTTTTTAAATTATTGATAATTGGAATATAGAAGTTTTTAAAGAATTGCGAAGTATAACATAATAGTCAATTAAAAAAATAATCTTCAAAAAAAATTTAATAATAAATAGATCAACAAATTAATGATTTTACCAAAAAAAAAAAGCCTTTAGGAGGAAAATTCCTTCTAAAAAAACTCCAATTTAATATAAAGTAATAGATAATTGGAATAAAGAAATCAAATGTGAATTATAAAAACTAAATAGATACGTTTAATCCATTTTTGGTGTTGGTTATAGTTTTAGTGTATGGTATCTTATATGACGCTAGAGGTATATTCTAAAAAATCCCCCTTTACATATACGCTCCATTTTCAAAAGTTTGACTCACATCGTATGAGGATGAATAAGCTTGAAGAAGTACTGAAAGATAAAAGTGGACGGATTTATCTTGTATGATCAAGTTCCAAGTTATGAACCAGTTGAGATCTTCTTGACACATTGTCACATTGGGCTACGAATTGGACTCTCTTCAAAATCAAGCTTTTATTTCATGTGGTTGATGGATCAAGGCTTAGAGTTGCAGGTCGGCTTACTCCTTACACGTATATACGGACTTTCATTAACTTTTAATAGCTATCTTTTATAGAGTATTTAGCTTTTTTTTTTTTTTTTTTTTTTTTTTTTTTTTTTTTTTTTTTTTTCGGGAAACATAGAGTATTTAGCTAACATAGTTTTAGCATAACTCTGAACTACGGTCTTTTTATGTTGGGCCTTTAATCTAGTTAACCTAGTCCTATTAGGAATGTAGCCATTGTTTTCTAACCCTTTATTTCTTATTTTTTACAACCCAAAAGAATTGTAAAATTTGTCTTTTCTTTTCCTCTTTAAACATGGTAAAAAATCTTAATTAATTTAAATTTTTAGTCACAAAAGTAACCAAAAACAATTTAATATACTTATTGGGATTACAATAAATGATAAATTTTGACATGGAAGATCTCAAAATTGATGCAATCTTTTCGTTTTATTTATTATTTTTTTCGAGTACACTTCGTGCAATACAAGTGAAAGAGACTGTTCTATTTCGATTACATTGAACAAAACCTAAGCTTATACTTCGCATATATTAAACAAACTAGTATACTCGATTTCATACATACTTAACAAAATATTATACTTTATTTCACACAAATTAAACGAAACAATAAGCTCTATTATTTCTTACATGCAAATTAAATAAAAAGTTCTTGCAAAACATCTTCGTGAGCATGGCTCACTTGCTAAAGACCAAGATTACCAGAAAAGATATAAGCATCAAGTCGATTCTAATAGAGTATCCTTATGGAGCTAATATTGTGAGACATGAGCACGTTATATTATAGTCAATAAAATCAATTTTTTAAAGGTAAGATCTGCTCATTCTGGAGGGTGTGAGCATGGGACGAGTATCCGTACCGTAAGTACTAACGGTTCGGTTACAAAAAATCACTAAAAGTGATATTCATAAACCGAACCGATAAGTTCGGGTACCCGGACTTTGGGTACCCAGATTTTCGGATCGGTTATCAGATATCTAATTATAAGATATCCAATAATAATTAAACTTAATAATGTTTTTATTATAATATAATTTAACACTAATTAACAACAATACCACATGATCTTGACCAAATTATTAATAATATTACTAATCATTGATATCATAAAGTGATTATGAGGTAAAGTAAGAGTTTAGATTTTAAAAAAAATAGATTTAAGTAGGGAAAAAACAAAAGAAATGCTTATCTGATCGGATCGGATCGGATCAGGTAACCGTTAATTTAAAAATGATACCCAATAACCATACCCGATAACAAATTATCGGAACGAGTACCCTAATTTTCGAAACGGTTACGGATCGGGTTTTCGGTTTTACAGGTAGTTTTGCTCAGCCATATTCTGGATAATATCAAAATACTCTGTGAGATCTCCACCATCAATAACATATTTAGGCATACCATAGAATAGTGTTCTATCAATTTCAGATAACCCATAGAACTAGTAACCCTTGTTTCATAGCTATTATATGAAATCATCAATCAATATGTATAATACTAAAACAGACACCAGGAACAACACATGTCACTTTCTGGTTTTTTCCCTCCAAAATCCCCTCTTAGTTTTTTAAGCCAATGTATTCAACTGCTTAGTATATATATTATTACATACAATATATTCACCAAATCTTATGATTGTAATAGTTTGATTCCCATAGTATATATATTTATTTATGTAATAAAATAATTTCCATATCTGTAACTTTGTATCTTATAAATATTATCCTGTATGTCATTTCTTTTAGTAGCACAATGTACATCATATTTTATTATTGTAGGCGTCATTTGAAGCGCGCCTACGTTAAGCACGAGATGAATATGCTTGGCTATCTTAGGAAGTGGGAATTGACATTAGAATTAGGGACAACGATTAGGGACAAAGCAAAGTAGGGAACCGCTAACAAGTTTTTAAGGAACTTGTAAATCGTTCACGGATCATAAAAGACAACCATGATTAAGGGACAACAAAAGGCAACAATGATTGACCCGTGAAGGTTACACCCCGTTCATAATCCATGAGATTACTAACTGTTATGGGTAAAGATCTACAAGTCATAGTCAACGATGGTCAAATAAAGACAGCGACGAAGACAAGCTCTGACGAAGGCTGGGAATTGACGAAGACGAACCGACCTCAATGGACGAAGGAATCATCAACAGCTCCCTATTTTCTAGGAGAGGATAAGAACAAAAGACTAAGTCTAAAGCTCAGTTGCGCATTACTGTTAGTGGGAAAAACAGAAAAGATCTTGGTGCAACTAAACCCCGAAAATCAAGGAGTCAAACCTATCACCTTGCAACGGCTAAAGATTAAACCTAGGAATCATCTATATAAAAAGGGGGCATCGTCAGACGAAGAACACATCACAACCTAGCTACATTCATATTCTAAACATACATTATAAACTGTTCTCTTTGATATTTTTGTATAGTGAAAGTTTGGTAGATCCTTATTCTACCCGCGGTTTATACCTTCATTGGGTTTTCCGCGTCACCAATCCCTTGTGTCATTTACTTATTTTTGTTCTAGCTTTATTCTTGATTTTATTTAGTTGATCCGTAGCCTAGATTTTGATATTCAATCCCACCTAACTAAAATAAGCATAAACAATTTGGAGCCCACCCTGGGGCTACTACAACTAGATAAAATCCAAAAAATCTCAATTCAACCTTGAACATGTCTCCCAGTGATATGACCCCAGAACAGCTGAAAGAAGCCTATGAGAAAGCTTAAGCCGATCTCGCAGCAGTTCGGGAATCCAATGAGCGCCTGAGCAAGGAAAAGGAAGCGTCGGAGTCTGATGCAGCCAACCTTTGTCCACAGTTGGAATCAGCCTAGAGCAACCGTCATCGCCACCCAAGACGTCTAGATCTGATCCCTAGGATGCGGCCATTTGAGGTGGTTGAGTCGTCGCATGACACAAATGCTGAGTCCAGTGACAGAGAAATGCAGATGGACCCTCCGATGCGAAACAATGGGCAACAAGGGAGCTTCCAGACTGTAGGAAATGACCAGCAGGGCAATCAAGAGCCAAATCTAACTAAAATCCTGCTCCAAAGGTTGGTCGGCTTAGAGAAGCAGAACTCCATGGTGATGTCGATGATGAAGGGAATGCCAGTTGTTCCGATCCCCGTCCAGAGAGAAGCTCTTGATGGATTCACAACAACTCCGTTCAGTGATGAGCTGTCTAGAGCCAATATTCCTAGAAGACTATCGCTCCCGACGTTCACGTCGCTTTATGATGGGACGACCTGTCCAGAGTAGTATGTCGAGTACTACAAGCAGCGGTGTGGCAAGCTTCGATCCCGTTCGAGTGCTGGGGAGCATGCATGTGCAAGTCCTTCGGTGCGACGCTGATTGGTCCCGCCCTCAAATGGCTCGGCAAAGTTGAACCAGGTAGTATCACTAGTTTTTCTATGTTAATTAACAAGTGTTATTCCTATTTTGAAAGTAGCAGGGATTTCGAAAATCAGACAAGCGATCTATATCGGATCATCTAAGGACCCAAGGAAACCATCAGGACTTATTGGTCCTACTTCAACAAAGAAAAGGTCTCAATCAAGAATGTCGACAACGATACTGCCATCGAATCTTTCCTCTGAGGATTGCATACAGATTCAGATCTGTACAAGGATATGGTCAAGTACCTCTGCTCAACATTTGAAGAAGTCAGGACGAGAGCCGTGGCCCTGATGCGCTTCGAAGAAGATATTGCCAATCACAGCTTTAACCCAAGTGCCCGAGGCTCGTCCGATCGCAAAGCCCCAAGCAACCAGCGAGGGTCATGGCGACATCAGCCGTATGAGGCGTCAAGTAGATCACGTTTTGTTAATGCTGTGCAGGTAGAACAGATCCTCGACGCACCACAGTACCCCGAGATATCCGAGTATGGATTCCACGTGAACATCGTAGCTGTGGTGAAAGAGTTGGAGCCTTTGGGAAAAAAAGTGCTCTGGCCGATGAAGAGCAACAAGCTAGAGTCGGAGAAGGATGTGAGCAAATGGTGCGAGTTCCATAATGATCATGGTTGTAAGACGGAGGATTGCTACGCCTTGCGAAGAGAAGTCACCTTCTTGCTGAAGAGAGGCAACCTCAAGCACCTGCTAGGAAAGAAGAAATGCAGCGAAGCTAGCCATCCCAAAGTCGAGACGACAAGCGGACCCCCAAAGCTTCCCGTACCTAAAGGTAGTATTAACGTTATTACTGGTGGTTCTGATATTTGTGGACTAACCTATTCTGCAGCCAAAAGAATCGCAAAGTTGTCTACAGAAAATGCGGATGTTTTGGAAGAGCTGAGAGACCCTTTGGAAAAGAAATTGGAAGCTATGTCCATCACTTTCGATGACGACAACATCAACAAAATCAACAGAGAACATGAAGCTTCTTTGGTGATTTATTTAGTAGTCGGGAATTGTCTGCTTTGAAGGGTGTTGGTCGATGAGGGAAGCTCTGCAAATGTTCTATTCCAGAGAGCTATGGAAGATATGGGACTGAAAGACAGCGATATCACCAGAAGATCAACAACTCTAGTCAGTTTCAGTGGCGAGAGCATGTCAACTCTCGGAGAAATAACCTTACCAACCTATGCAGGAGGCTTAAATCCCCAAACCAAATTCAACGACATTGACTACCCTTCAGCCTACAATGCCATAGTAGGTAGACCATGAATCCACAGACTGAAAGCCATTCCTTCCACCTACCACCAATCAATCAAATTTCCAACCCCGTGGGGAATCCAAGAAAATAAAGGAGAACCCCGGGAAGCCAAACACTGCTATAAAGCAACCCTAAAACCGACCATGAGAACCGCACATCAATTACAGCAAGGTTCAATACCAGACAATTCCAACAACCTCGAAATTGACAAAATACCCTTAGACCCTGAACAACCAAATTAAACCGTCCATGTCGGAGCCAACTTAGCCCCTGAACTCAAAAAAACCATCCTAGCCTTCCTTCGAGAGAATAAAGCATCATTTCACATCAGCTGAACGTCGACCCGAATTATAAGCTTATAAAGCAGAAGCGTCAAAAGTTCACTCCAGAACGAAACAAGATCATCAACGACGAAGTGCAACAGCTGATCGACACCAGAAAGATAAGAGAAGTTAAATATCCAGATTGGCTTGCTAATGTTGTCGTCGTCAGCAAGAAGAATGGCAAGTGGAGACTGTGTATCGACTTCATTGATCTCAACAAAATGTGCCCTAAAGATCCATTCCTGTTGCCGCATATCGACGCCATGGTAGATGCAACAGCAGGTCATGAGCTCTTAACATTCATGGACGCCTATTCTGGATACAGCTAGATCCTAATGCATCCCGATGATCAGGAGCAGACAGCCTTCATGACCGACAAAGGTATATATTGTTATAAAGTTCTGCCTTTTGGACTAAAAAATGCAGGTTCGACGTAACAGAGGCTAGTCAACAGGATGTTCAAAGACCAGCTAGGGGACATGATGGAAGTATACATGGACAAAATGCTGGCAAAGTCCAAGAAGTCTGAAGATCATGTCGATCACCCCGGACATACATTTGAGGTATTGCGGAAGTATGGTATGAAACTTAACCCTACTAAATGTTCTTTTGGAGTATCCACTAGAATATTTTTGGGCTATGTAGTAACGCAAAGGGGAATCGAAGCCAGTCCTGACCAAGTCATGGCCGCCCTAATAAATATTCAATCTCCCTAAAACGTTAAAGAAACCCAGAAATTAACAGGACGAGTGGCAACATTAAATCGCTTTATTTCTCGATCGTCAGACAAATGCCATCTTTTTTTATAATGTTATAAGAAAAAATAAAGGTTTTGAATGGACTAACGATCATGAAAAAGCATTGCAAGATCTAAAGAAATACTTAATGACGCCGCCCCTCCTGTCGAAACCCAAAACTAACGAACCTTTGCAGCTTTATGTTGCCGTCAGCGCTGTTTAGACAAGAGAGGACGACGAAGCTAGGCAGCTTCTGGTTTATTACGTAAGTAAAACCCTGCTCCTATTCGTCGACGGCTCGTCTAACCAACAAGGAGCTAGCCTGGGAATGGTGCCAAAGTCGCCACATGGGGACATGATAGTAAGATCTATATCTTGTGATCTTAAAGCAACTAATAATGAAGCAGAATAAGAAGCTTTGATCACAGGAATGATCGTTGCCAAAGACTTGGGTGCAACAGCCCTAGATGTATACAACGACTCCCTCCTCATCGTCAGCCAAATAACAGTTGACTTCGCTGCAAAAGATTCCAAAATGAAAGCATACCTTGAAGTAGCCAAAGAAAAAGTCAAACACTTCGACCCATTTACTAGCTCACAGATTTCATGGGACCAAAACGCCCAAGCTGACGCACTTGCTAACCTAGCCTCTGCCCTCAAAAAGAGCACCTTCACAAATATCCCTTTAGTTCACTTACAAAATCCGTCCGTGTCCACAAAAGAAATCCTACCCTTCGATGACGTTAACAACAACGACGACTGGAACAAACCCATCATAGATTACCTCACCAAAGACATCTTCCCTAGTGACAAAGCTGAAATACAAAGCCTCCAGATACTATATTGTCGACGGGGTCCTATTACACAAGTCCGCATCAGGTTTATCACAGAGGTGTATCGAAAATGATAAACAACAGTTCATCCTTAGCCAGCATCTACACGACGGTGTATGCAGCAGTCACGTTGGAGGCAGAGGACTTGCTAAAATCGCAAAAAGACAAGGATACTTCTGGCCGACGCTACATGAATACACCATGCAATATGTGGTCAAGTGCGACAGCTGCCAACGGTTCGCAAACACCGTCCATAAAACCTCAGAGTCCCTTCACCAAACCTTGTCTCCATGGCCTTTCACGAGATGGGGAATGGATATCGTCGGGAAATTACCCGCAACGCCAAGGCAAAGAGTTTATACATTAGCTTTAACTGATTATTTTTCTAAATGTATTGAAGAAATTGCTTTGAAACAGGTGACGGACAAGGAGGTTATTTCGTTCATATGGACTAACATTATTTACAGGTTTGGCATCCCGTCAGTTTTCGTCTGTGACAACGGATCATAGTTTATTAGCGACAAAACTCGTTCATTTTGCATGAAATTCCGTATAGAGTTGAGGACATCGACGCCAAGATATCCTCAAGCCAATGGACAAGTTGAATCTAGCAATAAAGTAGTCACAAATACCATCAAGAAAAGGTTAAACGAAGCAAAAGACAGGTGGGCCGACGAGCTCCCAACAGTCTTGTGGGCCAATCGAACAACGCCAAGGTCTATAACGGGGCAAACACCTTTCTCCCTCATCTGTGGTTGTGAAGCCGTCCTCTCAGTCGAAGTTCACTTCCCGATGTCCCACTTCGGCCACATGACGGAAGAAAGAAACCAAGAAGAAATAGAAGATAGCCTGGACGCAAACAAAGAGCTAAGGGAAACATCACTAATAAGGATGGCAGCACAACAACAGATCGTTGCAAGGAGTTTCAACAAGAATGTCAAAGCCAAGACGTTCCAGTTAGGCGACTGGGTACTAAGAAAAGCATTCCAGAATACAATAAACCCCGCCGACGGAAAGCTTGCTTCTCCATGGGAAGGCCCATACGAGATCACCTAAGTCATCGGAAATGGCTCTTATCGATTGATTGACCTGCAAGGTAACCCCGTTCCAAGAAGTTGGAACGCAACTCATCTCAGAAAGTATTACTTCTAGTAAAACGTCAAAAGTGTTTGTCGACGAAAAGGTAATATCTTAGCTACTATGAATTGATTTCCTTCATATAAATTATTCATTTTACTTTTGATTAAGTGTTCTTACTTAAGCATCGGAGGGCTGTTGGCTGCGCTAACGGCCAACGATACTTTAACGATGTCGGTTTTGTTGAACACTGATCGACGGAGTATACAGCCACGAATAAGTAGAAAGATTTGGTCACGACTCACAATCCAAGTATACAAAGAAGCAAACGATGAAAGAAACAATAGACGTCAGCTACACTGACATCCTTGAAAAGGGTGAGGAAAGCTGTTGTTCAAACGATAACAATCGAAGCATGATGAAGCCCAGGGAAAATTTGACCTTAGCGTCTGATGCCAAACACCCGATACCTGAACAACGAACTAGTCTTCAGTGTTCAGCGTCGACGCTGGGACGCAAGGGGCATTTGCAAACAACGCAACAAAAGGCCTAAAAGCAAAGTCTTCGACGAACATGTTGTATTGCTATAAAAATCTTTTTGTACTTAAAAATTTCTTTAGCCAAGTATATTTCACGGATTAATAAAAATTACTATTCCCAAGTCTTTTTAAAGTTTTTCGAAATTCCCGACATATTATCTTTTCTTGAACGTTTTTACTTAGTCGTATTTCTGAACTAAACTTTAAGTTATGTTTTTACTTTGAATTCACAGAATCAAATCAATGACAGTAGGCAATAAACACAAAAGAAAAGTACCACTTAGTAAAGAAAACATCATCAAAAGTGCAAAAGATAGTCAAAAGAACCACTTGCCCTCAAGTGAAACAAAGTACAAAAGGGAAAAAGCAAAGTAAAATGAAGTTTTTCAACAAAAGCAGAATTGAACAAAATACACAAGCAAAATTTTAAACCATCACAGACGATGACCTTCAAACACCGATACCAGCATCATGAGCGTTCAGCCCGTTGACAACATCTTTGACAACCTCGTCAGCACGAGCGTTGTCATCAACACCCTCGTCTGTCGAAGGCAATACCTCAGCAAGTGCCGCAGGATGATCACCGATAATAGATGGCTAAGCTTCAATCACGGCAACAGATAAAGGAGCGACGACTGATAGAGTTGGCTCCGAATCTGCAATCGAAGCCACTGGAGTATCCTCCCCCAGTTCGTCGAGAGTTCCACCGTTGGCCAGAAAACGGTTGTTCTCGTCTTGAGGACGCCACTCTGAAGCCTTCCCATCCAAAAACTACTTCATCAGCCTAGCCTTCACCTTTATCTCCAACTCAGCACAATCATCTAAGGCGTCGTCCAATTCCTTTGGGACTATCGCCAACTCATCCTTCGTTTTCGTTAGAGCTTTGTCCTTAGCAGTTATGACTGCAACTTTGTCCTCTAACTGCTTAGCCTGCTCTTTTAACTTATCCTGCAGCTTTTAAGTCTCTTCCCCCATCTTCTCTAATTGAGCCTTCATTTGACCTTCCAAATCGTCTCCTTCTTCTTCGTCTCGTCCAGCTCTGTCTTAGTCATCTGAAAAACGTTCATTGTAGTCTTGCGCCGAGCCTCACTATTTTTGGCAGCATTGTCTAACCTTTTCATCTCCTTTGCCAAGCCAATCACCCTTTCCCTCAACACCAAAGAATTCTGGAGACACTAGCAAAACACACTCCACATCATAAACCATAAAACAAAGGAAAACAAGTTAAAAAACCAAACCAAGCAAGTACTTACATAAAGATGAGCCGTAGCAGCTTTAGAAGGAATGTCCAACGCAGAAGTTCCAGCCAAACTCTCCTAGAACCAGGAAATAACAGCTGATTCATACTAGGAAAAAGAGACTAACGTTTCTCCTTTTGAAGACTCTGGAAATCTGCAAGGAAACATGCTTCGACGTCAGGAAGTACTGGCGTATTGTCGACCTTTTGCTGCTTGCGCGGGGGAGACGGTGACAGCATAAGAGGCCTAGGTGCGTCGCCAGTTTTCTGGGGCGACGAAACTTGAAGCTGTTCTGTCCTGTCAATTGCCCCTGATTGCTTTTGCTCCTGAGGCACCAAACCTCACTTCCTCCTTATCCGCAAGTCCTGATCCGCCTCAAATAGGCTTCTCCCACAACGAACCCCCTACGCTGCAGAATCTGACAAAGTATAAACACAAAAGAGAAATCGCGTAAACAAACGTACAACGACAGATCAGACGATGATAAAGAAGAACTTATGAAAACGCCAGACTTACGAGTTGACATTGTTTCTTCAGAATCCTCGACTTGCTGAGATGTGTTTGTCGGTGTCCCCTATCTTTGCCCTAATGATTCGCCGGCCGTTTTCTTTTTACTCGAGAAGGTTCTCACTGATGGACTAATCGCAAGAAATTGCTTCACCTTCGACGACGATGTCTTCGACGCCTCGAGAAAATCCAAGTCCAACTCTGCATAAATGAAACCAAGATCAAACAATTTAGCCAAAATTAGCCCTAAAAAGCCAACACTAAAGAAAAACGCTTACCCTTCATCGGCCATCCCTCTGTGAACCACTCTCCTTCGACACCCAAGGATACCCTCTTGACGAAAGCAAACCAGTTCTTCCAACCCCTATCATTCACATTAGTATTCGGAACCAACCGATTCCCCTTCTTGTACAGACTAACAAGCCCATTTTCTGCCATCTTGATCTCATGCCCCGCTGCCAAATCCGCCAAAGTGAAAGGGTCGTCCCAATCTTTGGTGACTTCCTCTATCACCGACAAAATCCTCCAACTAGAAGGCATTAATTGCCATGCACTTAAACCCAATACTTCAAATAAGGAACGAACTAGAGGGGTAAAAGGAAATTTAATCCCAGTCTCCAAGAATGGGTATCTAAAGAAAACGACAAAACCCTCGGGACTGTCCTCTACCATCTTCCCTGGCCTTGGAATAAAAGCGAAAGTAGTCTCGGGAAATCTCGCCATCTCGACAAAGCCTGCCATATTGTCTTTCGCCATTAAAGATGTCGACCTGGACATAGTTTCCTTCTATGAAACAACCGTTCCTCTTTTTTTGACAACGCAAAGAGAAAACCTAGTTCTAATTTTGGGAGTTTAGCTCGACGTTTTGCCCAAATTAACTAACAAAAGAAGAAATTGAAGAAATTATTTGTTAGAAGAAGTCATTGAGAGCTCAAGATCACCACTGCACACTGCCTCAGAACGCCGGAGTTGTTTTGTGCAAGAGAGAGAAAGAAGAGAGAGAAACAAGAGTATTGTGGTAACTTGGGGAAGCGGGAAGCGTGTAGTTGCAATTAAAGGAGAAAAGTGACGGTTAGAAAGAGAGTGGAGTAAGTGGAGTATCTTTTCCTTTAGAACGTGCCTACTAGACGAAAGGACAGAAATGCCCCCAAGTAATTGAAAATTTTTGAGTTTTTGCAGTTTTTCTATAATTTGTGTTTTTCTTTTTTTGTTTCATTTTTATGTAAATTGCCAAAAATGCATATGGCAATACATATTTAGCAATTAGGGGAAAATTGTTATGGGTAAAAATCTACAAGTCATAGTCAACGACGGTCAAATAAAGTTAGCGACGAAGACAAGCTCTGACGAAGGCTGGGAATTGACTAAGATGAACCGACCTCAATGGATGAAGGAATCATCAACAACTCCCTAATTTATAGGAGAGGATAAGAACTGAAGACTAAGTCTAAAGCTCAGCCGCACATTACCGCTAGTGGGCAAAACAGAAAACATCTTGGTGCAACTAAACCTCGGAAAATCAAGGAGTCAAACCTATCACCTTGCAACAGCTAAAGATTAAACCTAGGAATCATCTATATAAAAAGGGGGCATCGTCAGACGAAGAACACATCACAACCTAGCTACATTTATACTCTAAACATACTTTGTAAACCGTTCTCTTTGATATTTTCGCTTGGTGAAAGTTTGGTAGATCCTCATTCTACCCGCGGTTTTTTACCTTCATCGGGTTTTTCGCGTCACCAATCCCTTGTGTCATTTACTTATTTTTGTTCTAGCTTTATTCTTGATTTTATTTAGTTTATCTGTAGCCTATATTTTGATATTCAATCCCACCTAACTTAAATTAGAATAAACAATAACTCCATATGGTTCGGTACCACGAAAGGAGGATCGGGGATGATGGTACGAAGTGAGTCATGGAGTCACATTCGCCCGTATTGGCCTTTACTCAATTCTTATTGTGAAAAGCATTCTTTTGATCTCAAAGGCATACAAACAAAATATTCAGTTCGCTCCAAACTATTATTATGCTAAATTGGTTGAATATTAATGCATCATATAATTCTAAAATATCGTTATCACTTGATTTAATAACAAGATTATAGGAACCTAGACCGGTTGTCCAAATTATTTTATTAAGCATTATTTTCAATTACGTATTCCCTTTAACATGAAATACGGTGATCATAATAACAATAAAAAAAACATTAAATATTGGAAGCAATTTAACAATAATCTAACAATATAAAAATCGTTAGAAGAAGAATAGGAATAAAAGGAAAAGCTTGTCTAATGATGAGATTACAAGTCTATGTGTATCGAGAACCATGCGTTGTGAATCATCTTCGCCTGGGAGATGATCACTAAATGATGATGGTTCGATTGTCCCCGAACGTGGGCCGTAGATGGTTCACCTGTCCTCGAACATGGGCTATAGATGGTTCGATTGTCCCCGAACGTGGGCTGTAGATGATTAGACCTTTCAGCCGAATAATTTCGACCATATTTGGTGCTTTAAATATCGAAAATGTGATTTTGATGCTTGTAAGGGGTAAAATGGTAATTTTAGTACCATTTAAATATCAGTTAGAATTTCTCGCGTGTTTTCAGTGAAAAAATAATTGTCAAAAAGCTGCGGAAAGCCGTTCAAATTTGGTCAAATGATGCCTTGGAATATTCGCTGACAGATTCCTGCAGTGCGCATGTCACGCGCGTGCATCGTTTCACGTGGCTGGGCGCCGTGACACAGGATTTCTTTTCCTTGCCTGTTTTTGCTGAGTGATTCTTGCTCCAATTCTACGCCCTTTGACCTGCTGGTTTACCGAGTCACGTCAGGTAGTACCGTGACACGACAACGGTTACCGTCACGAGGAAAATTACATCGTGTCATCATTTCATTTTGTTATTCTTTGCTACACGCGTTCTTTATCACTGCCGCCAGCATTTTCAAGCTCTCCTCACTTGATTCTTCATCAAATTCACTAAAATTTCTTGCTTACTTCCCCATTTTCGAATTCCTACAAGGATTTATGTAAGTTTTCTTGCCTTTTGTCTCAAATTTTGCTATAAATGAGCCATTTTCGCATGAAAACCCTTGATAAATCAAATTGGGGGTTTTTAAATTTTGAGCTTTTATGTTGAAATTCTTTCCATGAATTATCTTGCATATTGATGTATGTTGATTTGTGAGCAATTTGAGACAAATTTTACATGATTTGGTGAAGAAATGAGCAAATCACCAATTTTGGTACTACTTTGTGCGTGAAATGTTGTTCTTGTTGTTCTCGTTTTTTATTGCACTTGGAATGATGATATAATTGTTGTAGATTTTGTGAAACATGCTATGATGTGTCGATCTATTGTTTTTGTGCAATTTCGAAACATGCTCTGTTTTTGTGTATGTACTACATTGTCATGGAGAACATAGTATCATGCGACTAGGAGAACTGTAGTATTAGCTTGTCATGAAGAAACTAAAGGCCTGTTCTAATTAACTGAACTTAACTGAACTGAACTGAAATTATTCG
Organism: Chenopodium album; assembly: GCF_948465745.1. Lineage (NCBI taxonomy): Eukaryota > Viridiplantae > Streptophyta > Magnoliopsida > Caryophyllales > Amaranthaceae > Chenopodium > Chenopodium album. Next base: position 29,621,988 of record NC_137858.1, on the reverse strand, counting down.
AGCTGAACTGAACTGAAATGAATATTTTATAAGAGAAGAAAATTAGGAACTGTACTGAACTGAACTTATTAGAGATGAACTAACTGAAAATAAACGTATGAGAACAGACCCTAAGTACTAGAAATTATTGTATCATTTTGCTAATTTTTAGTCTTGAGGTAAAAATTTAGTGTAAAACGGAAAATACAACTTGAAATTGCTGTTAAGCTATTTTCAATAAATAACTATTTAGATCTTTATATTTTTTGAACATAATTGCATTCTTAGACACCGAGACCGAGATATCTCTCCTCGTGGCCGACGTCTGGCCTTGAGAGAGGACACTCCTTCGGTCCCTAAGGATGTGGCCGAGATTTTGGAGCCTGAGCCCCGACCTTCTACGAGTAGGGGCAGGTGGACCCCACCTTCGTGGACACTAGACAGTTAGTTTTCAATTGTGAGAACCATGTTTCTCACCGTCTACTTGCCAGATTAGTTGATTGTGTACTTCGCCATAATGGTTATGGAGCTGGAGATACGATTCCCTGACTATACGGGCTCATCACGGCGAATCCAGATACCAACGCTTTGTGGAAGTCTGCAGGCTTAAGTAATTTCTGTGCATCAGTCGTAGGATTTTGTAGTCTTCGATGCTGTGGTTCGATAGTTGTTCGAGCCTTGTTGGACTATATTTGGGATACTACCAACACTTTTCACTTTTCTTTGGGGGATATGACGGTGACCCCTCTTGACTTCAACATGATAGCGGACTGCACTTTACCATTCGGCCCGTCCAGCAGATACCCGACCTTACTTGGGGATTAGATCAGGTGGCGAATTTGCTGGGTCCTATTGTTCACCATATCAGGACTTAGCCGGTGCCTCGTGGGGGTCCTCGGAGTAGGTGGTCAGTGCAGGCATCCATTCTTGCTCATGCATTTGATATTGTTGAGACGACACCCGAGCAGCGGGTACGGATCTTCGTCTTGATCCTCATTTTCGGGACTCTTTCTCATGAAAGGAGTTCTCGAGCGCTTCTCTCCTACTTGCCGCCTTTGATCAGGATTGGTGAGATCGGTTCCTTTAGCTGGGCCAATCTGGGGTATGGCTATCTTCTTTTGTCATTGCATCATGGTTGTCGACAGTTAAACGATCAGTCTCCTGTCTCTGTCTACGGTCTTTGGAGAGTTGTAGAGGTGACGATTCTTTTCCTTCGTGTTTTGCTCTTATTCCTTTGGCTCGTGTACTTATATAATATTTTTGTTGCAGCTTTTGTTCTATGAGTACTTTTCAAGACTAGCCCCTCGGCGGTGTTGGGGAGCATTCCACGACTTTGCTACTGGCGCCAGCTGGCGCGACCGGGGTAAGTCTCGAGTGGAGTCAATACCAAATCTACAAGGGTTGCTGCGTCGCGGCACCACCACTGTCGGCGTAAGAATTGACTTTACTATGTATTCTCCTCATTATGATGTTGCCTTTCTGTATTCACTTTATTTTTTCATCATTTTCAGATCTCGGTCGAGATTTAGTATCGACCTTAGGTTGGCCTGACCAACCTTCCGAAGGCTTTGGAGCTCTCGACGTGTCGTACGATCTTCTATGGTACATCACGTCTTGTCTGGTATCTTGGTGAGCGGTCCGCCAACATATTGCTGACCGTTTTGTAGTAGTCGCCTCCACTTGCTTAGATGCTGCACTCGGCTAAGCTGGTGTCTCTTGTGAGCGAAGGAGAGCAATATCAGTTTTCTTTAGCGAGAGCTCGTGCGCATGTATGCTGATTATTCTCCAGACCTGCTTCCTTACTTGGCCCCTCCACCACGTCTGCCTGAGATTTGACTCTTGAGAATGCCGTTTTTATTGTGGAACCTGTTTAAACTGTCGAATAACTTGATTATTCGATCATGTTTTTAGACGACTGCTCGTCGTAGGGGAGGATTGAGATCCCGTCCCAGTTTGTCCGTTATCGGGGGCCGATCGGTAGTGTCGAGGATCATATTGACGATGCGCCAAAGGGTTTCAGGTAGGCGCAAGAGTCTCTTCCTAACGAGCTTGATCCGGTAAGATTTTGGACACAAGTTTTACACTTATAACTGTTGCTTGTTACTCACTTTTGCTTTCAGGTTACGTACTCGGATATGATGGGGATGATGAAGTTGGTTGATGCTCTGAAGTACTACATTATTAAGCTTGCGATGTGGTGCGAGTTGTCACAGTGGTTTAGACGATGTGCATGAGGTATGTCCACTTGTTTTTCCCATGCTTGCCCTTTTGTTTTATCGTACACCACTGATATATATTTTTTTATTTTGTGTCTTTCAGGAGCGACGGAGGCGACGGAGGTCTCCCTCGCACTCGAGGCATAGAGGCTCAGGTGAGAGGGAGCCTAGTCATCGAAGACAATCCCCTGAGATTCATCAGCATTCTTAGACCCACTGGCAACATTTTCCATCCTCGCAACTATCTCAAACCCAGTGGCACCAACCTCCTCATTCTCAGTCATTTCAGACTCAGTGGAAGCAACCTTAGTCCTCTAAGCCATTTTAGTATCTATTTGACCTAGTGGCCGCAACCTCTACCTTCTCAGCCATTTCAGCCTACATCATGGAGTTAGCCCACGCAGTTTACCAGTTGGTCAGGGCCTGCTTTGTCTATGCCTTCCGCTGGAGTTGTGGGGGCGAGTAGGGACACTACTCCTTGTAATCGGATGCTAGAGGGACTCTTTGGCTCAAGGTTCCCGTATTTGCAGTCTCATGTTGATGACACTTGACACTACTTATGTACCATGACTTATGTACCATGACTTATTCTGTATACTTATGCCTGCATTTGACATGTTACTCATTTAGTGTGTGTGTTAACGTGTGCTTGAGACTGATTGTATGTGATGGTGTATATATTAATGACGCAAAAAAAAAATCGTTATTTTTTTTGTAAGCGGAGGGTATCGACCTTCTCCCAAAAGAAAATAAGACGAAAAAAGGATTGAAAAGTTTTACAACTTCTCTAAAAATAAAAATGAATATAAATGGGACAAGTTTTACAACTTCCCCAAAATAAAAATAAAATAAAAATAAAAATAAAAATAAAATAATGGGAGAATTATATTAGGAATAAAACTCTCGAAAAAAGAGTTTGAAGGATAAACGGTTAAAGAAAACAAAAGAAAAATCCGGAAAGAATAGGTTAAGGATAAAAAATGATGACGCGTAACTACCGTGACACGTGGCATGTACCGTGTCACTGTAGAAATTGCCACGCCACGGTGGACTCTCCCTGTGTCACAGTATTCCTGACCGTGTCACGTCGCGCAAACAGTGCATGTGCTTTGCGCGTACAACTAGATAAATTTTTTGCGTTTCTGGACTTTTTTGGCTATGAATTACGACCAATTAATCCGTGATATATAAAATAGCTATAATTTCATATTTCAATAATAATGTCTCAGAATTTCGATAATACATTGTGTGACTAGTAGTATTCTTTTTCTAATGCAAAGAAAAGAGAGCTAGAATTGTTCCATGTCGGAGGTTTATTGGCATTAAGGTGTGTAGGAATTGAACATTATTTTCTAAGAGCAGCCCTAGACTATTGGAGTCCAGAAACCCATTGTTTCAAGCTTGATTATGATGAAATCCGCCCTCTGTCGGAAGAATTTGGTGCTTTCTTTGGCTTCCCTGCTAGAGTCCTTGTTGCAATGCCTACTCTGCGTGAACACTATTACCAGGATTTTGAACGTCATCTAATCTGGCAGATCCAAATTTAAATAGCATTATGTGTGGTAACGAAGTAGATCTAGAAAAGCTTGCAAATTTATATTTTAATCGTCTTGTCTCTAAGTCATATCATGTATACAGCTTAGCAAGCTTTTATTTGCAAACGGTAGAGTAGGACATGATGGTCTAGCATCTGTGCTTGAAGATGTTGAATCTAGAAGATCATCTATGCCGACTTGTCTTGAAGAAACTCTTAGTGGTCTTGACGGAGCAAAATCTGACCGGAAAGCTGTCAGGAAGGGCTCTCTAGTCTTGTTGCAGGTAAAAGCGGGTTCTGCTTAATAACCGTGACACGTGGCTGGCAACGTGCCACGGTATTATTTGCCGCGACACGATGTTGTATGCCGTGTCACATTGTTCCATTATTTTTAAATTTTTTTTTATAGATTTAGTTAATGGAGCACTTGGAACTCTTTGAAGCCCCCGACAATGTTAAAAAATATCGTCCCAATGATCTAGTTCGTAGGAAGAAAAACTACTCTGGAAACATGTCTTATGATGATTAGAAGTTGTTCTTTACGAAGAGAGAATATTTCATTCGATGGGTGGTGCCTTGGTGGAGGCTTACTAAGATGTTCGGGAGGAATGATACTTTGTATTGTCGTGTTCCTAGTATTTCAAATTGACTTTTTATTACCCTTCCCGATTGATTCGACAATATGGACTTGAACAAGTAGTCCCACGCTATGATGATAGTCCTCGTGAAGTATCATTACATGAAAGTAATGTTCACAAGTATGAGACTTATTGGATTGGAAGGCCTATGTGGACCGTTTCTGCGAGTAACCAAGCTCATTCCCCTTAATCTAGTTCATACAAGGCATGGTTGAATCCTCAAAGTAGGAGGGAGCGAGTTGGATCACGTAAGTTTGATAGTGATGTGAACGGACAACTTGGAAGTAAGAAGGCGCCTCCTAAAGATCGTCTTGGTCCGAGAACAGAAGGGATTGAATTTAAGACTCCTATAATGCCTAAAAAGAAGAGTTATGTAAAGATGATTTATAGGGAAAAACAACCTAAGAACTATGAAAGGGGTGAAAAGAGTGAAAGTTCAACTAGAGGTGTGACGGTTTGAGCTACCAATGATATGCTAATGGTGAAGGCCGACCTAGTTGAAAAGAGGAAGGAAGCTCCTAAGGTGAAGTAGGATTAGATCAATATTGCTTTGCTTTTATGATTTAAGTTTTAATTTTTAAATAAGGTGTATGATGCCAATAGTTGTACTGACATTTATTTCATTAATAATTGCATATTTATTTTTTCCTTAATTAAAACTTATAAATACTTTTATTTTTTTTTATATATCTGAGTTAAGAAGTCGGACGCAATGGAAGAATAATATAAAACGTCGTACAAAATAAGCGTAAAATAATTTAATTAACAAAAATACAAAATCCCACAAAAATACTTTGTCGTGTCACGGTATATCTGTCGTGTCACGGTGGCAGATTCCGTGACACGGTGTTGGTGCCACGTCGCGGTGTGCTCTGGCATAGCGCAGCAATTGCGACATCCAAAACTGATGTCATGCTGCGGTGCATTGTACGTGGATGCTGACGTGGCAAGGCATTGCTTTCCGTGCGGTGCCTTCTGTTTTGTGATTTTCTTTATTGTATGCTATAGTTTTGTGGAAGAAGAAAGGATTTTTATTTTTAAAGTGGTCGAGCCCCCTTGAAGGGTTTCCTACGTATCCTTAAAAGGAATTAGGCCAAATGTAGCTGTAACAGGTCTTGGACCCATGTAATTAGGCATAAAATTTCCTGAGTTGATCTAAATTGGTTAAATTGTGGAAACCGTTGCCATCCATGTCTACTAATTGTGCTGCTCTGCCAAAAAAATGGACTTGACAATGTATGGACCTGACCAGTTTGGTCAAAATTTTCCTCTTGAATCTAACACATTTGTTGCGAAGTGCCTTAAGCACTGAATCACCTTCTTTGATATTCCTAGTCTATACTTTTTTAATTGAAATGTCGTGCTAGACGATGTTGGTAGGTTTGGACATGATGCAAAGCTGCCAAGCATTTTTCGTCAAGTAAGATTAGTTCATCATATCTTGCTCTAATCCGGTCGACTTCATCTAGTTGGCTTTCCAACGCGATTCATAGACAAAGGATTTCAAGCTCTATAGGTTGTACGACTTCAACTACATAGACTAAAGAGAAAGGGGTTGCCCCTGTTGATGTACGAACGGAAGTTCGATAACCCCAAAGAGCGAAATGTAGCTTGCTTGGTCAATCTTTGTAATTTTCCGTTATCTTTTCGATGATAGTTTTCACATTCTTATTGGCCAATTTAATCGCACCATTTGTTTGTGGTCTGGAGGGTGATGATTTGTGATGTTGATATGATATTTTTATAACAAATCTGCGCACTCAGCTTGGAAATGCATCCCATTATCACTAACCATTTCATGGGGTACACCATAGCAGCATATGATGTTTTTTCTCAATGAATTGATCCACATGTTTTGCAGTGATCTTAGCATATGAGGCAGCTTCGACCCATTTGGTGAAGTAGTCGATTGCTACAAGGATGAACTCGTGTCCCCCTTGTCCTAGTGGTGTTATCTTCCCAATGATGTCGATTCCCCAAATAGAGAAAGGCCATGGAGAAGTGTATGTGTAGAAAGCGAGGGTAGAACGTGCTGTAAATTTGCGTAGACTTGACACTTCATACATCTCTTGATGTATTCGGGGCAATCTTTCTCCATGGTAGTCCAATAATAACCTTGTCGTTGAATCTTTTGGACTAACATCTTAACGTTTATATGAGTACCACATATCCCGGCATGAAGATTTTCCATGAATCTATATGCTTCTTTCTTATCCATTCATAAGAGGTTTCTCCCTAGTGCGGTCCTTTTATGGAGTTCAACCCTGATGAGCACATACTGTGAGATAAGGAGCCTCAATGCACGGCGTGCCCTTTTATAAGTGTTAGGAGGGTATTCTCCCTTCGTTGCATAGTTAATGATGTTCGTATACCATGGCTCTTCATCTTCTTCTTGGGAATCTTGTTCATCATCAAGTTCATGAACATAAGTCGCCTCATATCTTTTTTTCTATGGTCAATGGCATTCTAATTGTGTCTCCCGGAAGTCGCACCATTGATGCTAACTTAGCTAGTGCGTCGGCAAACTGTTTATATTCTCTAGGCAAGTATGCATATTCCACTTCATCTAGTTGCTCCGTGAGAGTTTCCAGATGAGCTTGATACATAACTAGACTTTCACTTCTCACTTTCCACCTCTCGGAGATCTCTTTGATGATTAGTGATGAGTCGCCATAGATTATGAGCTTCTTAATTCCCAAGGCCACAGCTTTCTAATCCCAAGATGCACGCTTCATATTCTGCAGCGTTGTTGGTGATGCGTGGACATATCATCAAGCTCTTTTGCTCAGAGATGCGTGAGCATCCTATTAAACTCTTTGTTCGGAGACGAGTGAACAGTCCTCAAGAAAGCTCCATTGTTCAGAGACGAGTAAACAATCCTCAAAAAGAAGCTCTTTTGTTCAGAGACGAGTGAACATCAACAGTGGCAAAGCACGACCACGACATAAAGAATAGCGAGATAGCGTTCCCTAGCTTGTGGAAGGTCGTCACAACAAAAATGCAGCAACAAATAAAAACGGTTACTCCAAAGACGTGTGCTCGACGGTGTAAGAACGCGTTTCTTAACTCTTTTATCTGTTTAACTAACGCTAGGGTGCAGGTATCGGCGTTACAAGAATGATTTAGGATCGCAGAACGTTCTAAATCATTCTTCGTTCCTATTGCTACTTTGACTTTTTTTTTCGAAACTTAGTTTCTCCAAACTCAGTCAAAGTGGGGGCTTCTGCAGACAACCAAATGTGTCTCCCCAAAAACCAAACCCAGTGATGAATACCTTTCACGTCATTATCGAACGAAGCGAAAGTGTGGAAAGTCTAGTGTTGCGGTTGTTTTTAATACAAAAAACCTTCTTTCTGTTATTGAAAATCTACTCTATTTATAAAAACGTTTAGTACAGTTTAGTTTGGTCCTTGATGAAGGTCCAATAATGGTTTAGTTGGAGGATTTTGGAAAAGATCTTTCCAAAGATATATTATAAGCTCAATTCCGATGAATAATGAGGAAGTTATGGCCAAAATACTAAATTTAGCCCAAACCGGATTATACCTACGACCCAATGATCATGAGGAGGGTCCAAAGGTTTAATCCTATTCCTAAACTAATTAGGATTAATTAAAAGCTTCTATAAGTTTTCAAAAGATCTTAATTATCCTTTTTTGAAAAGATAAAATCATAGAATGTGAAATTGAATAAAACTTTCCTTTTTTAAGTCCTAATTCTATTCGAATATAAAGATATTCAAAGAGAGCCAGATACTATTTTCGTGCCTCATAATATTTATCTGAATTTTATATGGTTTGATAGATCTTGAAATTATCTTTCCAATGATATATTATAATATGAACATAAGTCGCCTCATATCTTTTTTTCTATGGTCAATGGCATTCTAATTGTGTCTCCCGGAAGTCGCACCATTGATGCTAACTTAGCTAGTGCGTCGGCAAACTGTTTCTATTCTCTAGGCAAGTATGCATATTCCACTTCATCTAGTTGCTCCGTGAGAGTTTCCAGATGAGCTTGATACATAACTAGACTTTCACTTCTCACTTTCCACCTCTCAGAGATCTCTTTGATGATTAGTGATGAGTCGCCATAGATTATGAGCTTCTTAATTCCCAAGGCCACAGCTTTCTAATCCCAAGATGCACGCTTCATATTCTGCAGCGTTGTTGGTGACGCGTGGACATATCATCAAGCTCTTTTGCTCAGAGATGTGTGAGCATCCTATTAAACTCTTTGTTCGGAGACGAGTGAACAGTCCTCAAGAAAGCTCCATTGTTCAGAGACGAGTAAACAATCCTAAAAAAGAAGCTCTTTTGTTCAGAGACGAGTGAACATCAACAGTGGAAAAGCACGACCACGACATAAAGAATAGCGAGATAGCGTTCCCTAGCTTATGGAAGGTCGTCACAACAAAAATGCAGCAACAAATAAAAACGGTTACTCCAAAGACGTGTGCTCGACGGTGTAAGAACGCGTTTCTTAACTCTTTTATCTGTTTAACTAACGCTAGGGTGCAGGTATCGGCGTTACAAGAATGATTTAGGATCGCAGAACGTTCTAAATCATTCTTCGTTCCTATTGCTACTTTGACTTTTGTTTTCGAAACTTACGTTTCTCCAAACTCAATCAAAGTGGGGGCTTCTGCAGACACCCAAATGTGTCTCCCCAAAAACCAAACCCAGTGATGAATACCTTTCACGTCATTATCGAACGAAGCGAAAGTGTGGAAAGTCTAGTGTTGCGGTTGTTTTTAATATAAAAAACCTTCTTTCTGTTATTGAAAATCTACCAACATAGATTAATTAGGTTTAGGATTAACCTAATTATTGTATGTTAGTTAGAAAGTGCACATGAATACGAGCAGAATAAAGTAGAGGCCTATTTTATAGGGCGGGTTCTTTCTCTTTTATATGGAATTCATACCTTCATCCCCGAATATCCAGCATGGTTCCAGACCACTATGGAGTAAGCGATTTTATGGATTGTGAAGGGGTGTAACCTTCACCCTGTGAACGGTTTACAAGTTCCTAAAACTTGTTGGCGACTCTTTTGCTCTTGTTTCTTTCCCTTTGGACGCCACCATGCTTAATCGTATGATCACAATTAGGTTCAAGTTTGGGATGCTTGAAATATTCCCTATTTTGGGGCTTCATCCCCGAATATCCAGTCATGGTTCTAGACCACTATGGAGATAGTGATCTCTAGGATCGTGAAGGGGTGTAACCTTCACCCTGTGAACGACTTACAAGTTCCTAAAACTTGTTGGAGACTCTTTTGCTTTAACTTCCTTTCCTTTGGACGCCACCATGCTTAAATGTATGATCACAGTGGGGTTCAAGTTTGGGATGCTTGAAATATTCCCTACAATAATGAATGTGGTTTTATCCATGTCTTCCTCGGCCATCAATACTTGATTTTATCCAGCATAGCCGTCCATGAAGGAGAGGAGTGCATTGTTTGCTCTGTTGTCGACCAGAATGTCGATGTGAGGTAGAGGGAACCCATCCTTTGGGCTTATCTTGTTGAGATACCTGTAATCAACACACATTCTGACCTTTCCATCTTTCTTTAGAACTGGAACCACATGAGCTATCCACTCTGGATACTTGGATACTTTGATGAAACCTGTAGCCAGTTGTTATCCGATTTATTCCTTGATTTTGAGAGCCACATCTTATTTCATGCAGCTTAGCTTTTGTTTAAAGGGCTTCATACCTGAAATGAGTGGTATCGAATGCTGAGCTATGTCCCTGTTAATACCTGACATATCTTGGTATGACCAAGCAAATACACCAACAAATTCACTAAGCAAGTTAATTAGCTCTTTGCGTTCACCTTGACTTAGTGTTAATCTAATTTTAACTTCTTTGAGAGTCGTATCATTGGAAATATTAACTGTATATGTATCTTCAATTATAGTTGAATTATTATCATGTTCTTCCATTGCTTTTATTATTTGTTTTTCATTTTAATCATTAGCAAAGCAATATTGATTAGGGTTAGGGGAATGACACACATCGTAAGCAAAGGTACTCATTTCATTGAATTCATTGGTCATTACATCAAAGAGGGCAAGGTCAGCTGCGACCTCCTCGGAAATATTTGGGATAGAGGGAAGAGACTCAACAAGAGGCTCAACATTAGGAAGAACTACTGAAAAAGACTCAATAGCAGAAAAGAGGTCGGCCTTAGATCCTATGGGCTTATGAACAGAATCAAACTCAGACGATTCAGATTCTTCAAACATAGGGCCTTCGTCAGCGGTGACTTTCAACTCCTCCCTGTTTGGAGTAGTGATCTTCACAGTTTTGTGCCAACCCTCTATAACAGCATCATCTGGGACAATCAGCTTAGAGGGGTCGAAGTCTTTGCTTGACACGACAGCTTGAATAAGAGCATAGTTATCATTGTCGATGCGCCTAGGTTCATTCTTTTCCAAATCGAAAAGAAGATTAAGAATCATATCATAAGAGCCTGGACTAGTTGGTTCCTCAGAGATTAAGAATCATGCGCCTTCGTTGATGAAATCGTAATCCATGAACACCTCGAACCCTAGCTCACACTTCTTATTATAGATGAAAGGCTCAGGAAATTCATAGCATGGGAAGTTTTCCCCTTCCTTGATAAACTGGCCATTGAGAGTGAGGGGATTAGGATTCATAGCCATCTCTTTGTTCCTATTACGAGTTGTGTTTCGAGCAACCATCTTGCTCACAGCTTGCTTCATGTCTTCTTTTGTTGGCTTGAATCCCAAGCCAAAAGTGTCTTCTTGGGTGCACCTGGTGTAAACACCCAATTGTGTCTCCTAAAAAACCAAACCCAGTGATGAATACTTTTCACAGCATTGACTATTGAACGAAGTAAAAGTGTGAAAAGTCTAGTGATGCGGTAATTTTTTTTTATTAAAATGCCTTCGTTTTGTTTTATAAAATCTACTCTATTTATGAAAATTTCCAGTCCAATTTAGTTTGGTCCATGATAAGAGTCTAATAATAGTGTAATTGGATTGTGCTCGAAAAGATTTTTCCTACGATATATTATAAGCCCATTTTCGATGAATAATGAGGAAGTTATGGCCAAAATACTAAGTTGGGCCAGAAATGAATTTAATATACGGCCCAATGATCTAGTGGAGAGCTTATTAATTATTATTATTCCTAAAATAATTAGTATTGACTTTAATCTTCTAGAATTATCTAGAAGGTTCTTTTAAATTCTAAAGGCATTAGGATTGATAATTATAGTTTTAGAAAATAAAGAATTTTATTTGGAATAAACAAGTATTTTAATTTATTTTGAATATGATAAATACGGAGTCTAATTACTTAATTATATTAGGAAGAGGATTCCATACAAACGCGTTTTATTTTTAATCAGCGCCAAACAACAGCTATGTCGCACTGCGACAAAGCTTGTCGCGATGCGTGATTCCTGTCGCATGGCGCTTTCGCGATAGGAGCTATTTTATTCCGAGTCGAGTTCGATCTCTTTTATATCGTCTTCCGAACTATTTTTCTATAAATAGGGTCCTTATTCCTCGTTTTTTAATCATCCAGAATCATCAACAATTCTCTCTTTCTCTCTCTTAAGCAATAACTTATTCTTTCTCTCTCTCGCTTTCTACACTAGCATTTTTACAAACACTATTCCGCATTCACAAGTTCTAGACACACCTAGCCAAGCTCGAAGTTTCCTTCGCCCTCGACGTGAAAGGTTTCTAATTTATGAGGGTTTGGTCCCAAATCCTTATTTTAATTATTTGATTTATTGTTTGATTTTATATTTTATTGAAATTTACTAACGAGTGTATTTTGTTATTAGAAAGAGATGCAAGACATCAAAGTGAGTAATTTTATTACTCTGTTCTTGTAGAAAGACTATTTAGATTTAACTAATTCCTAGTATCATGTTAGGATGTTTTTATTGCTTTTTAGTATCATGTTTAGGGTGCTTTCTATTCATTCTAATATCATGTTAGTATCATAGGGCTAAAGCTTTAATATTTATTGTTTAGTGACATGCTAGGGTTTGTTATTAATCTTATTAGTATCATGCATAAGATCTTGCTAATATTATTAAGCTTTATTGTCAATATGATGATTGTTGTATCCATAGTATTTATTATCATGTTGTTTGATTTATTATATTTGTTGTTATCGCTTGATCACGCCTTTTATGCAGGTTAAAGGGAATTTGTACTAGAAATCACGCATAATAGGATAATTAATAATTTTTTTTAGGCTAATATGATTTTAATTCAAGTGATCGCCAATAATAGATTTGTTTGTAAGGATTAGGATCCGATAATAATGGCAATGAACATAGCAAATTGGAATGGAAAGTCGACTAAGTCAAGCAATGTGAGGGAAAATCAATCATGCAACCAAAAGAGCATATCAAGCTATTCTCCTAGAGGTCTAACTAGCGTCAACTACGATAAACTCTAGCTAGGAAACATCACAAGACACCTCAATCGTGTAAATGCAAGCCACAAATCAATGGTCAGTATCAATGTGAACTTATAATGCAATCTAGTGCAATAATCAAAGTTAGCTACTCTTTAATTAATCACACACATGCACATGATCAATCAACCAAGTTTAATCACATCATCAACTCCATCAATTATACCCAAATTACATCAATCCATTACATCATAAGCTTCACCAAATCCCTAACCAAACAACTACTCTAACATCATCATGAAATCAACAAATAACTAAAGAAATCATCAATCAACAATCTAAGAAGAACAATTACACTAATCAAGTATCAAATATCAATATCAAACCAAACAAACATGAATATCAAATATCAATCATCAAATCATTAAATCATTAAATTCCAATCAAAATCAAACAATCCAAACATGAATATTAAACAAAGCAATAAATAAGATAGAGTTTAGAAATGCTCTTTGATAATAGAGAAGATCTCCAATACAATTGTCACCATTGAATCTTCAATCTCTCAATCACCATTGAAATCTCTCTAAAATATACTCCTAAAATTAACCCTAAATCTAGAGAGAGAAGCTCTCAACTAAGCTAGGAAAATATGATCTAAAAGCTAAGATAATTCTAAATCTAATTGTTTCTCTCTCTACCCAAAAATGGGTATTTATAACTTACAAGGATAAAAGAAAATAAAAGAGAAAAGAAAATAAAAGAAAAGGAAAAGAAAAGAAAATAAAAATAAGAAAAGAAAATGGAAAAGAAAAATAAAAGAATAAAAAGGAAAAATGAAATCCAAGAAATAAAGAGGAAATTGAATCGGTTTTTGCTGCTCATTAAAGGAGATTATCCCATGCTTCACTTCTCACGCATCACAGTCGTTCATCATCATCAATCAACGGCCCAAGCTGCTCACCATCATCAATCAACCTTCACTCGAACCCAGCTGAGAGCGGCCGCATTAGCTGAACGTGCGCCCGCATCTGCTGAGGTTCGAATGAAGGCTGGGCTACGATTGTTGATTAATTGCTGGTGGCGATGGCGGTGGTTGCAAAGGCTAGCTAGAGTTGCACTGCTGCTTGGAGATGCTTCAAGGGTGGCGCAAATGGAGGTAGCAGGTGGCGAAGGTGGCTTGCTTGATGTTGCTGCATTTGCTGTTGTTGCGTGAGGTGTGGCTGTGTGGAGGAGGGCAGCAATTGATTAATTGCTGAAATTGGTGGTGAAGAGGGAGGTTGTGCGATTAGTGGCTGGCAGAGTGTGGCTGGAGTTTGTGGCGGTTTGCGGGAGTTGTTGGAAGAAATGGTGGTGTGATGGTGGCGGATTTGGTGTGGGATTTTGGGCAGCAGGGGCTGCTTGTGTGGCGGAATTAGAGTAGATTGGTGGCTGAATTGCTGGTCTGAGTGAAGGGGCAGCAGGGGCTGCTGGGAGGTTGGTGTTGTTGCGTTGTTGAGGGGTGAAAGGAGGGCAGCAGCTTAGGGTAGTGACTGGAAGTTGCGTGGAGTTGGGGAGCAGGGGAAAGCAAGGAAGGTTGGTTGTCGGTGGGCGCGAGAGCCCCCATCGAAGCGTGATGGTGATGAACACTAGACTATGCAGTAGCTAAACACCAAATTGGTGGGTTCAAGGCTATCCGGCTTGCGAGCACCACTTGCGACCGCAAGGACTTGAATATGGAACAACCACCTACAAAACACGCATAAAACCGAGGAATAAAATAAAGTAAAATAAAACTAAAACCAACAAATAAAAGTAAAAGAAATAAAATGAAAATGAAAATAATAAAAGAAGGAAAATATAATAAAATGAAAATAAAATAAAGTAAAGAAAATGAAATGAAAATGAAAATGAAATAAAATAAACTAAAATAAAATAAAACTAAATCTATAAAATCTAAAATAAAGAGAAAGCAACTAAAATAACGAAAATATAAGAAATAAAGGAGAAAATACTAGAAAACCATAGAAATGCACAAAAGCCGTAAAATAAGAGAAGAAAGGTAAAATAAAGAGAGAAGGCATAAAACTAAACATTTATTGAGCAAGAAAGCTATGAAAAGAGGATAAAAAGGACCTAAATGCTCATCAAATGTGTGCCATTTATGACACACATCACCTACCTTTAATTTTGAAATAGCTTGACTTAGGCAAAAGCAATTAGCTCCCATTCCTTAGTGGTTCAAACCTCGACTTATCATTATACTTGTATAAGGGTGTGTTGAGCGATTATAAATTTTGTTTTGCCTAGGGAAAGGTTAGTTTCAACGAATTAGCTTCCTCCCTTGTCATTTTTTCCCAACTACTCTTCAACCCTAATCCATCCATTGAAGCTCTTGGAGGTAAGAAAAAAAAAAGAAAGTCCATAAACGCATAGGACGAAGATTTAGCATAAAAGAAGAACAGTTAGTTTCCTGAGAACTTAGATAAATCACTTTTCTTTTATTGTTTAAATAACTTTAATTGATTGATTAATGTTGTTTGATCACTTAGAAATTTTTTGGGAAATTCTCTTTGGTAACACCAAAGTATTTGATTTTCTTAGTGGTAAACAGTTAAAAAACTTATTATCATTGGTAACATCCAATTATTGTACTTGAGTTACTTATAACATTAATGATTAATTTTTAACTATAGTTAGAGGTTTTGGGTTATATTTTAAGTTTTATAAATAGTTAAATAATTTAAAAATTATTTTTTTTTCTTCTCCCTCACACCCCTGCCACCAGTCACACTCCTCCCATGCCGGCACCAAACACCCCCACCCCGGCAAGCGACGCTCCCATCTGCGACGCCCAGTCTCCCTCCTTACCTCATTCCTCCTTGCCAACGCCCAACCCCTTCCCCGTCGTACACCCAGTCTCCGGTCGTCCCGCCGAACACCCTTCCCCGTCATCTCTCTTTTCTCGCACCTCACCACCATAAAAAATTACAAAAAAAAAATTAAGATTGCGAATTTCAGGTAATCAAAACCCTAATTTCTCACAATTGAACAAGATATTATGTGAATTACAGGTAATTGGAATTACTTTGAACCCTAATTCCGCTTTGAGTAGTGACGCTTAGCGTAGTCGCAGCGAAGGAAGGCGAGTTTTGGCTTTCTTCCTTGTGATGCGAGGTTTAAGCGGCGGTGGTGGAGGAATGGCGAAGGATGGTGGCGATTTGGTTGTTGGAGTAGTGACGCTGCCATTTTTGGTTGTTGTTGGTGGGGAGAGTGGAGATGAAGCAATTAGCCATGAAAGGCGTGAATGAAATTGATATTTAGCCTTGAAGAAGATGGGGCAAATGGGAGGGGTTTGCAGGCGGGTGTGGGGGGCTGCGCCGCTGTCCGGGGTGGAGGATGGGCGTTGGTGGCGCCAACAGGGGTGGGGGTGGCACCGGTTAGGGAGGGGAAGGGGAAGGGGTGGCTGTATTTTTTAAAATTATATTATCACTAAAATAATATAAATTAATTGTTAAAAAAATACAAAAACTAACCATGGTTAAAGATTTTAATTAAAATTGTAATCATCTTTGGTAGACAATAATACAAGTTTACCAACGATAACAAGTTTTTTAATTGTTTACCACTGAGAAAATCAAATACTTCGGTGTTACCAAAGAGAATTTCCCTTTAATTTTTTAATTAATTAATTCACTTAGAACTCTTTCGTTAATCAAGACTAAAATATGATAATTAGTTGTTAGTTGATCACTTAAGCCAAGGCAAATATTGTTTATTTTGTTCTTTTCACGATTTTGAATTAAATAAGAATAACGACCTTTGCAATGTAATTCCTACGTGATTAACGCGTGTAAATAAGATCAACGAACTTAGTTTTTAGGTATCACGTTGCATATATTGTTTGGTGATGAAATTGTGAAAAAGGAAGAGCTAGTAGAGGCCGTACTAGGGCTAGGATAGCGATTCCCACTAAAGGGAACGTTATCTTAGTACCCTCGCTCCCGAACTCATTTCTGGTTTATGTAGCTCAATTTGGGCAAGGGTAAATTTACGATTCGTGCTAATTTTCCCTTGATCTCTATATGGGAGAAAGACATGAAAGAGGTTTATGAGTTTTCCTAAAACTCATTGGCGACTCCTACTTGTTTCTTAAAAAAAAACGTGATGATAGAATCAATTCTAATTCAAGGTCCCCCAAACAATCAGAAATTCAAATCCTAATACATCCTAACAATTGTAAAGTCTTAGGATTTTAATGTGACATGGGCATTTAAGGAGAAAGACCCCCTACAATGGGAACACCCTCCTTACAGTGGCAACTCCACTGGGGATTTAGAGGTTACAAGATAAGTTTTTAGTTATGGTCCAAGGTTTCCAACACCAGGTTACCTATGAGTTTTAATGATGGCTAACTTGGATAATCTCTAGTTAGAGAGCAGGACTTGAACGCAGAATATCTTCCTTTTTCACAAAAGTAAAAACCAAACAAGCAACATTGCATCATGCATAATCATAGCACACTTTAACCATTGAGGATTGGCTCATTGATTAGGGGCTGCCAACGCCAGGCTTCAATCCCGAAATCAATAACAATCATCCCACCCATATCGCCAACAAAATGTTGGGAGGGGTTTTTCATGGTTCAACACGTTTAGTGCTTGATTCGTGCATCATCTCTTTAGATATGGTACCCTTGGACACCTAAGCCTTGACCTTAGAATGACATTATATGCTTTGACAGTTCTATTTATGTGCTTATGTGACTACATGAATATGTGCTTTGTGTCTAATCTAATTAATTCCAACTTGTTACCTAGAGATATAATAAAAAAAAAAATCAAAAAAATTGTAGTTCGAAAAAAAAAAATTTTGAAAAAATTGTTGAACCTATCAGGTGGCACGTGCAACTGTCAAAGTTGCGCGCGCCCTCCAAGCGCAAGTTCAGAAGTTGCGCGCATCACCTTCGTGCAACTCTGTGTCTTGTGCGAGCCCACTGTTCAACGTTGACTTTGACTCGTTACGAGCAAAATCATACGGAGAAAACGATATTACCGCTTCAAGGTTAATCGTTAAGTAGGTGCTAAAAATATTTATTTGGCTAACAATGTTGTCTAACTTAGTTATGATTACTTTGATCGTCTTTTTGTTTTTTCTTTTCAAAAAATCAAAAAACATGTTATACTACTCTCGTAAAATAAAAAAAATAAAAAAAAAATTAAAAAACAAAAAGTGGTAGATGCTACTCTCGAAGTTGCACTTTCCACATTAACGCAAGACGGAAAATTGCGCTATAGTATTTTTGATTATGATGATTCATTTACATACTTTATAATCGAAATAATGACATTACTTCTTATGAGGTTCGTCGTTAGAAGTTTGCATCCCTTAATAGGACGTCATCAATATGTTTATTCTTAAACATCCCTATTTTCGTGTTCATCATTTTTTAGTTGTAATTGATCAACCTTGATTTAAGAGTATAATTTATTTACCTCTTCTATGGTTTAAAAAGAAAATCCCGAGAGCCTTACATGGGATGATTGTCTCACACAAAAAAAAAAAGAGAGAGAGAGAGAAATATAACCAAAAAAAATCGTTCGGGAAAAAAAAGGAGAGGAAAGAAAGAGTATGATACAGAAAAAAAAAATATTATTCCCAAAAAAGAGAGAAGATAATAAATGACAATATCGAGAAAATGATTTAATTATTTCTTGCATTTTACATTCGGAGGCCATCATTCTTTTTAAGCAAATAGTAATATAATATCCTTTAAAGATGAGCAATATGAGAATCATAATTAAAAAAAACGATATAGATTTTTATTGTAATCTAAATGATCAACAACTACCATAGTATATTGATCATTTTAAGGAGTATGTTCGGGTCGATTAATATTCCTAAAAATTTGATGAGAATTTTCAATCCAACTTTCTTTTGTTTTCCTTCTACGTTTTCCAAAAACAATTCATTTAAAGTGAAATCCTTAGATGATTACCTTGTTGAAGTCAACACAAATCATGACATTCCATTAATGATTGTTCGTGAATTTTTTTGAAATTCTTTATTAACAAACTTGCTTAAAGTGAATTCGTATTACAAGGATTAAAAAAGAAATTATACAATTATTTTGACTTTGGTTCATTGTTTGAATGCTTGGCAGAAAAGGTTTAAGCGCTCAATTCTCGTGATACACATTACTAGATCATATTCAACATTTCGCGTACTAGTCCAATCATGGGTGACAAAGCAGCATTGGAGAAACTTAGACAGGAACTCCAAAACGTAAAGGCCCTACGAGAAGAAGAAGCCCAATTAAGGGCTCATAAAAAAGCAGAAAAGGCTAAAATAAAAGCAGAAAAAGAAAAAGAAAACATTCTGCAAGAAAAAGCAAGAGCCTAAAGACTAGAGGCCTTGGAGAAACTTGTCCTTTGAGCTAGCTGAGGGACTAAGTACTTCAATTATGAGCTTGCACCACAACCTAGTGGCAAGACTCTCCTAGAAAATTTCTTGTCTACGGATTTGCCAACCTTTAAGGTTACAGACAATCCTAGGACTCACTTAATGAGCTTTATTGGAATTATGGCATTGAAAGGGGTTGAGCAAAGCCTATATGCATGTACTTTTCCTCTTTCATTGGACCCAATTGCTAGATCATGGTTTTATAACCTCGATGCAAAACAAACATCCACTTGGAGTGACGTTATAAAAGTGTTTTTAACCCAATATGGAGATAACATCAAGCTCACAACTACCTTGCGCGATCTTGAATTGCTTAAGCAAGGGGAAGAAGAAGGCTTCATTGACTTCTTTTCCAGGTGGCGATCAAAGGTTGCTCTTCTTTCACAAAGACCTCCGGATCATGAACTTGTCCCAAAGTTCATAGATAGTATGTCTCCACCATACAAGTGCCATTTACAATACCTTGGTTTAGACACATTTCAAAAGGTCTATACTGCGGGAACAATAGTTGAAAGGGACTTGATAAATGAAACCATGAATCATATAGATGGACTAGATTTTTAGAAAGGATTTCACCTACGTCGGAAATGAACAAAGCTCAAAGACGCAATCTCAAGAAGTTGTCAACAATTCAAGATGGAGCACCCTAGGTCTTGTTTTGTTTCTTTCCTATGTTTTTCATGATAGACTAAGAGATTCATGCTTGAGAGAGAGAGAGGACAAGGAAAAGACACCTAATGTAGGAATTGACACACAAAGCAGAAAGGTTTTAATTTGAGAAACACCAAAAGTAAGGAATTTTGGGAGTATACTTGAGCCTGTCCATTCTTCATAACCCCAAGCCTAGCCACGTTACAACCTTGGAAAGGCCCTCCTGAGGTAGACCATAACCATGTACCAAAATCATCATTCCATGAAAATATGGCCAACCTTAGGCCTTTGTACATATGAACCTACTATTGTGTAGTCATGCCCATATATAAAATGCATGAAGTGTTGAGTTATGATTACAAAATCATATAAAAAAATCAAATGATTTGGATGATTTGATAGCCATTGGCTTGATGACACCATTTTAATAAAGCAATCGAATCAAACTAAATTCGATGTTTTCCATATCTATTGCCAAGAAAAATGAGATGACTATCACTTTACAAAAAAAAAAAAAAACAATCATATGATTTTCTTTTAATAATAGGACTATTTATTACTAAGGTAATTCAAGTTCTATATACATTGCCTAGAAAGAAATTAAAAAGAGTTAATACAATAAATTAATTTTATATATTGACAGCTTCGACGTCAACTTTAGATGTCTTTTATAACTCTTGAGCATTGGTCTTCTCAGTTATCATGAGCAACTAATATGTCCGCCAGTGTGGGATATCTCCATCTTCTCTAAGCGAGGAACATTGATTGAATATGATCGCTACATGAAAAAATGATCGTTATCGCTATCACACGTGTACGTCACTGACAAGTCTTCACGATGATTCAAATATTAAGTCAATAATCCTTGCTTTTCGAAAACATGTCTAATTCTCTTTCTTTATTCTTCTATGGGAAAGTTGGATTTCCTTTCTTTTTTATGCAAATTCGTCGTTTTTGTTCATTTATTTTTTAAGGGGTAAGTCGGGATGATCCCTCCCATTTGGCAACTAAAATACATGAAAAATAATATAAATTTTTCGCTCTTTGCCTCAAACTAGGGGCTTAAAAAAGCCAGGACATTCTACTTCTCTCTATTTACATATTTGAACACGTTTTTTATGTTGCGAAATCAATGTCATGCAAAGCTTATTACGAACCATCTTAATAACTTTAAATGACAAAGGGAAGAATACCACTTCCTATTATTTGACCAAGATAATTAATCATATTACTTGATCAAACAATTCATGATAAACATATGCAATATTACACCAATTGAACATACCAATCTTGGGGCTTTAAACAAACATGAGAAACATCCCCTAGCATATGTATACATGAATTCCAAAAGCCACCTAAGTCTACACTTGGGGGCTTCAAATTATAAATATAGCTCTCACCTTAACTTTCATTTTAAAATGAGACCATATTTTGGAAAGCGATTCGAATTATTATTGTAACACTCCATCAAACCTAAGTTTGGTAAATATTCATTTTCAAACTACGGCATCTTTTAATTGAAAGAACATCACTTTCAATTATCGAAGTATGACAATGATGACAAAACTAAAATGGAGAGATGATAAAATTAATTATACGAAAGTTTTCAATTTTCATATCTTTGTTGAAATAAGTTGCAAATTACAACTTACCTTCATCAATCTTGGACAAAAAAGTCACACTCAATTACGAGCTAGACTTTTCTTTCCATTTTGGATCCATTTTTGAAAATAATATGATTATGTATTTTTCCTACTAGAAAAGTTGCTTTTAAAAAAAAATTTCTTTTAAATTATTGGACCCTTTTCAAATTTAAATTCTAGTTTGAAATAGCATGTTTCTAATAAAAAATAGTATTCAAAATTTCCTTTCTGAAATTTTGTTTCTTTTTTTTCAAATAAATAAATTTTCAGATTCACAATAACCGTTTGGATGATACATGTATATACATAAATATTTCCAAAAGAAATTAACTAAGATTCGACTTCTGTGAATATTGGCTTAGTGCTGGTAAACGAACCACCTACAAGACCAAAATCAAAGATTGATAAGAACAAAGAAAATATTTAATGTTCTAAATCAACGTTGAGAATAAAATCACCGCAATGATCTTGAAATTTGGTATGATTACTAAACCTTAAACACAATTGTTTTTGGTTTGTAGACAAGCAAAGAACTAACTTGCTTTCTTGAACATGACTTTAACTAAAATGCGAAAGCCATGTCATTGTCCTCAATATCTCAAAACAAAAATAGGTATATACATAGGTCCATATCAATATCATGATTATATGAATGGCGTAAACAATAACAAGTCATTAGAGTTACCTCAAATTGGGGGCTCCAAGACTTGTGAAATAGCAAGAATGCGCATAACCCGACACATGGGGGCTCCAATATCCACAAAAAACAAAATGAGATGATATTTATGCCATTCGAGCTACTTTCAAGAATCATCTAAACTACAAATGTTTACGTAGATCTCGAGCCTTATAATTTTCAAATGCATCACAATGATTTAATAATCATTTTGTTCCTTTGAAAAATAAGTTTGCAACTGAACTTGGCCATTAAACAGGTTACACATTCGAGCCATTTTCAAGTTCAACTTCAAAAGCTAATCTTAGTGCATGATTGTTGTTTTGATACTTCAATTTACTCTAAAGGTTAGATAGTATGACTAGTATAGAGCAAAAGAAACAAAATCATGAGTTTCAAAATAAAATTCAAATGCATATAACATACTTGCTCATACGAAAGTTTAGTACACAATCATTCATCATGAAAATTGTATCAAGGCACTTTATTAACATAAGACAAACAATTTCATGAGTTAGAATGTAAACAACAGACTCCTAAATTCTAAATTAAGGAGTCTTCATTTTAAATTATTCTCCATTGTTGCACACATTGAAATTTCGGAGAATAACATCTACTTTCTTGAGCTTCAAAACAGTTACAAAAATTTCAACTCAAAAGAAAGAACTCGAAATTAGCAAGAATAGAGGAAAAATTTGAACAACATTTCATTTCCCTCTTACTTTTTCTAATGAATGACCAATATTACTAGACTTAGCAAATTTCCTTTGTTAAAACTATGAATGGTAAAAAACGATTTAAACACACAAGTTTAATCGTTTCCAAGATCCTAGTTGTTATCATAATAAGAAGAAACACATGATTTTTAGACCCATTTCAAGCAACATGAAAGGGTCTAATTATTAACCATCGAAGTCACCCAACACTGGGGGCTACAACACTCGAAATTATAAAATGGGGGATTACAAGCCCGAAATATAACCTAGCTACACATGTTCGAATGATGTCTTCAAGAATTTCCTAAACTAACTAGTTTGGTGCAAATCTTGAAATCACAGTTTTATAAGTGAATAATAATAACTATCGATTATTTTTATCATTGTTATAACCAATTTCGCAACTTAGACATGAAAAAAATAAACATGAGTCGCAATAACAAATTCATGCTATTAACAAAATTCAAAATTTAATTTATAAATTTAATGCATAATTGTTGTTCTAAATACACTTAAATTTACATTAAAATTAACAAGTATAGTCTATGTGAGCAAAAAAGAGAAATAAAGTTCAAGCACAAATTCAAAATTAGAATGAAAAAAAAACACATATATGTTTGACATGCTCATACATGATCAATATTTTTTAAAATTAAACAAAGACAAACAAACATATTCATGAAAACAAATCGAATCAAAATCCCCAACTTCTAGTTAGGATTCTTCATTCGACTTCCTCTATTTTATTGACCAAGGTCAAAGTATGGTAGAATAAAAGTAGCAAGATTTACTTTCCTTAACTTTCAAACGACAACCAAAAAATGGAAAGAAATCAAAATTGGAGAAAGAAGAGATGAAGAGAGTGAGATGCAGATCTCGCTTCTCCAACTCTTTTACTAATTGAAATGTTGCGCGCAACTCATCAAGTTGCGTGTGGCATCCCAACGCAACCTAGTTTCTTGCGCGCGCTTGGCCAACACGACCTACTAAGTTGCGCGGGAACACTGGTCACTCAAAAGACCGGTACTCAGATTTCAATATGTTTTTCCCAACGGTTTTGTACGTTGCTAGACGTAATAACGCGTGAATTATCAAAATCTTTTAAAATTGTTTTGCATCCAGTAGTTTCTTTTCTTCTTTGATTGTTTTTTGCATCATCCTAAATGCACACCATACTTTGTCCCTTCCCTAAGCATATATTTTGGACATTTTTTGTAAGCGTGTCTCAAGACGTTCTGTAGTGGTGCTTTACGTAAAAGCTCCCATAGACAGGTTTGTCATTTTACTGTACTAACTTCAGAAATTTCACATTCTTTTCTTTCTTTTTGGGGCCCACAATAAAAAGGACAGTGTTCATACGGCGTAAAAGTTTATGGAGTAGGTGTTGCGTAAAATTTCACCCTCTTCCCAGCTCCACGTGATCTACCTCTCGTAACTAAAAGGTAGAATTTCTTTACTTAGGTGTTAGCAAAACGAGTCGACTGGCGCGCTAAACCATCGGGGACAAGGCACATTCTTGATTGGAAGCAAATACGGTAATTAGTGAGCTTACTAGCATACCGGACAGTCATGGTGTCGTTCACCCCCTGTATAAAGAAAGAAAATACGGTAGTTAGTGAACTTACTGGCTTACCAAACAGTTAAGGTGTCCGTCCACCCCCTGTATAAAGAACGACGTGCGATGTCGCATCTATTTAGGCACGTATCCCCAGTCATGAGACACGTGTTTTCATCTTGCGGACAAAACTACTGAGAGAGTTGTCGATTTTCTTCTCTCTTACTGGATTTGGATATATGCCTCCAGTCTTGAGACATATATTTCTATCTTGTGGACACCGAGTACTGCGTTTTGACAAGCAAATTGTCAAGAACTTTATTCACATGTTAGTCTACGAATGCTGAAACACCTCTTCTATCATCTTTATACCTTGTTAAAATCAGCCTAAAGTTCCAATGACATATCGAGGGACTTTAGACCAACGATGACATAATTGAGAGGTCATCATCCCCTTTACTCCTTTTTAAATCGATCTCTTCACATGACTTGACATCACCCAGGAAAGCCTTTACTTGTAAAAGTATTTTACAATTGCAAAGGATCAATCTAGATTCTTTAGCACGTTAAGACTAGAAATAACTCTTTTTAGCCTTAATAGCTACTTGTTTCAAACACTTAGCGAATCAAGGATCGTTTCGAAATCCTTAAACATTTATGAAGATTCTTTATGCTTAGGGAACTTTGCAGAATGAGTCTCGGATTTATTTCCTTGACAACTTTGATCATCGTCTATTGTAGACTCCATCAAAGTGGTGGATAACTTTAGACACCTACTTTTGGCCTCTTGTCCCGAAAGGAAGTGCGATGATGTTACAAAAACTCGTTCTTTATGCTAGATCAAAGTTGAAGTAATTATGGACTACGAAAAGCATTATGAAGTAAGTTAAAACCCATACTTGAGACCAAGTTATCTTAAAGTATTGTCCGATTACTAATTAGGCCTAAAACGTGCTCATACATGTTTAAACTTGATTAATAACGAACCCAAATGCGTCAAATGCAATGATTGGATCCAACAGATTTTACATTGTTGAAAACCGCGCCAAAAAGATAAAACAACCATCAAATTTCCATGCATGGCCCATGCAGATGGATAGCCCTTTAAAATATCTTTCAAATAGTATATTATAAGCCCAATTCTGAGCTAAAATGAAGAAGTTATGATCAAACCACTAAACCGGGCCCTAAAATCGACACCCTTGCACTCCAACGGCCATAAATTTTGATCTAGAACAGATTCTAACCTAATTCTAACGGCATTGGAAAGTAGACATTCAAATATTTCTAATGATATATAACAAGCTTTAATCCAACTTTCCAATCAAAAGTTATGAAAGTTTTAAAAACGCGTTTACGAATAAGGCAAACCACACCCCAGCGCAACTCATTGAGTCGCGCCCGTACCCAGTGCGACTCAGAGAGTTGCGTGCGCCACTTGACGCCGCGGCTCTTAGACCCTAAACCTAGATTCCTACGCCTATAGAACTAAAGAGACAGAAAAATCAGAATTCTAAACCCTATATTCTGAAAACCCTAATCTCTCTCTAACCTAGCTTCTTACTATCATACTACTTTTTCCTCTTTCTTCCCAACTACTCTCCAACCCTAATCCATCCATTAAAGCTCTTGGAGGTTAGAAGAAGAAAGAAAGTCCATAAACGCATAGGACGATGATTTAGCTTAAAAGAAGAACGGTTAGTTTCCTGAGCACTTAGATAAATCACTTTTCTTTTATTGTTTAAATAACTTTAATTGATTGATTAATGTTGTTTGATCACTTGAAAAAAATTTCAATCAATAAATTCACATAGTACTCTTTCGTTAATCAAGACTAGAATTTAATAATTAGTTGTTGGTTGATAACTTAAGCCAAGGCGAATATTGTTTATTTTGTTCTTTTCACGAATTTGAATTAAATAAGAATAACAACCTTTGCAATGTAATTCCTACGTGATTAACGCGTGTAAATAAAATCAACTAACTTAGTTTTTAGGTATCACGTTGCATATATTGTTTGGCGATAAAATTGTGAAAAAGGAAGAGCTAGTAGAGGTCTTACTAAGGCTAGGATAGCGATTCCCCTCTAAAGGGAGCGTTATCTTAGTACCCTCACTCCCGAACTCATTTCTAGTTTATGTACACCAATTTGGGCATGGGTAAACTTATGATTCGTTCTAATTTTTCCTTGATCTCTACATGGGAGAAAGGCATGAACCAGGTTTATGAGTTTTCCTAAAACTCATTGGCGACTCCTACTTGTTTCTTACAAAAAAAAGCGTGATGATAGAATCAATAGTAATTCAAGGTCCCCCAAATAGTCAGGAATTCAAATCCTATTACACCCTAACAATTGCAAAGTCTTAGGATTTTAATTGGCCTGACGTGGGGAAAACTAGGTCGTTCGACTACCCTCCCCAAACCATCAAACAAAATTTATACACTCAACTAACCCCTATACAAGTATAGTAGCAAGTCAAGGGTCGAACCCAAAGGAATAGTGTTTGAAAGTCTATTGTCTTATGCTAAGCTATTCCGAAATCGAAATTGGGGTTGTAAGGCTAAACTAAGGCTAATCACAACAAATAAACTTGTAAAAATCAAAGATGATAAACACTAGGGCTAGGTTCCACATGCATTCATAATGATATCAACTAATTTGGGAGGTCAATCAATTAAGTCAAGCAATGTGAGGGAATATCGATAATGCAACCAAAAGAGCATATCAAGCTATTCTCCTAGAGGTCTAACTAGCGCCAACTACGATAAACTCTAGCTAGGAAACGTCACAAGATACCTCAATCGTGTAAATGCAAGCCACAAATCAATGGTCCGTATCAATGTGAACTTACAATGCAATCTAGTGTGAATAACTAGGGTGATTAAGCCTAAATCAAGCACACACATGCACAAAATTAATCAACCAATTTAATCACATTATCAACTCAATCAAGTTCCCCAAATTAATTTCAATTCATTACTAATACATGCTTCACTATTGCCCTAGCAATCAAACTACTCATAATTCATTAAGAACATCAAAATCAAAGCTAATCTAATCAACAAATTCATATTCATCAATTGAAATCAACAAATTAAAACTAAATCAATCAAACTATCAACAAACTTAATTAATCAACAAAACAAATGAAATCAAACATAAGATTGTATTAAAGAGTAAAGAATTCTTACAAACTTGATAGAAATCAAACCAAAATGTAGCAATCTTCAATCATCAATCCAAAGTTTCTCTCTCTAGAAATCTAAGAACAAGTGTTTTTCTCTCTCCTCCCAAAATTCAATCTAAACTAATTCTAATCTAAATCTAATCCAAGCTAATGAAAAATCCCTCTAAAAATAGAAGGAAACTACTATATATACAAAGGAGAAGTCGGTTATGACATCCAAAAATAGACCCACGCCGGTGCGGCCGCACATAGGGGAGAAGAGGAGGCGAACGAGCACAAACCCACAGGGGTGCGCCCGCACGCGCCTCCTGTGCGGCCGCACACACCACCTGTGCGGCCGCACAGGCCCCCTGTGCGCCCACACCAAGGAGGGTCTCCTCCTTCCCCTTCTTCGACCTTGATCATCTAGTGCACACAACTTTGGTGATGGTGATGAACATCAAAGTAGGCAGCAAGTTTATGGACATTTTGGTGGGTACAAGGCATACATGATGCCCCCACCACATGTGTGCACCGCTCATGAAACTAGCCCTTCGAGTTCGCTCTAAACTTGAAGCTCAAAATGTTAGCACAAGACATCAATTGCAATGATAAATGTTGAAGGGAAGCTCGGAAATCTTTGGATGATCGATCGTAACCTATAAACAAAAGAAAACAAACAAGTAATAGAGAAAAACAACGAATAAACAAGAAAAAGCACAAAATAGAGAAACTAACTACAAAAAGCACAAAGTAAAGAAATAAAGAGAAAAACTAATGAAAACTAAGGAAAAGAGCTATAAAATGAAATAAAATTCATCCAAAAAGAGATCAAATGAGTGCCATAAATGTCACTCATCAAATTCCCCCAAGCTAAACTTTTGCTCGTCCTCGAGCAAAACAAAGCAAGAAAGAATGAGGATGAAAAATTTATTAAGAAAGAAAAAGAAAGACTCGAGATAAGAATGTACACTAACACTCACTGTCGTAGGAATCACGGTTGTTTTTAGCTACAACAAGCCCTTTAAACCCCAAAGTCGCCTATAAGGAAGACTGAGGTCTCGTAAGGGTGTCCTAAGAGTTTGACCCATAACTCTCACAAAGAAAACACGAGGCAAATCAAAAAGACAAAGTCAAAACAAAAGGGAAAGGGAAAATATAAAATTCTACGAGTTGGACTTTTCACAGGCCGTTTATGAGATTTTGGTGGCCTAAGGCGAACATATAGATTGAGGCCCTAATGAATGACACAAATTTTGTTTTATTAGTGTCAAGGGTATGCAAATGAAATATTCGCTTCCGCAATTCTAATTTCAAGTTTACATTTCAAATATGAAAACACATTAGTTATATGTTGTTAATCTTAAACAAAATTCGCCTATATTTTCGATCTTTAAATTATGGAAAAGTATTTAGTTGTAAACGATATGAAAAATAAAAAATAATAAAAAAATCAGATTGCTTGTTTAACTACAAAAATAATTAATTTTTTTTTAAAAAAATCTAAATTACAACGAACTACTAATTTACTACTACTTGGTTTTTATTACTCCGTGAGTATGATAAGCTCAAAAAATTACTACTCCTTAGTAAAATAAACCCTTAATTTGTGTAATCAACTTCTAAATAAGAGCATCATCACATTTATCGTAATTAAATGCTTTTGTCTATTAAAAAAAATGCTTTTCTTGTTTCATTGTTAAAATCTTAATGAAAGTTTAGACCATAGAGCATAAACCTTACTCCGTACTAAGCTAAATTCATATTGTTTTACATCTATATTTTTTCAAAAAAAATAAATAAACAAAATTTCAATACATAATATGATGAAGATTACAAACCTTGCAATATTAGACAATGTCATGGTTGAACAGAACCACTCAAATTCAATAAATTAAGTAGATTTTGTAAAATAAATAAGAAGAAAAAAATTACTATTTAGATGAATCATGGACTTCACCGGTGATTAAATATAATTAATACTCGTATTTGATACAGTTAATATGCCAAGCGTTGAAAACTAAAAAGGTATATCAACGTTTAAAATAATTTCCATCTTCAATTGATTTTACCAGAGATTTCTTTTGATAAATATGGAATAATAGAATTTGGATAGACTTTGAAAAAATTAAAAGAGATAATAAACTTTTATAAATCATCAAAAGGGGAAGCGAAAATCAAGGGAATTGGCGTATTTAATTTGCATTGAAAACTGACAAATTGCACTAATCAACTTACTCCGTATTATGGGTATTATTTTTCTGTAATTTTGAGGCCCTTTTTGAATAAATTTTGGGCTTTCCAAAGCTGGGCCCAGGGCGGTTGCCCCACCTGCCCCGCCCCAGATACGGCCCTATTCACAATGACTACAATTCAAATGAATGACAAACTTTCTCAAAAAAATGGAGGTGAGCACATTTCAAGATATCCAAGGTTGATAAAAGAATAAAACATGCTAAGCATAGAGAACTAAGTATCACACTCCACTTTCATCCCATTCGTTCTTACCGCGTTCCCCCTACTAGCTTCAAATCAACCTCTAGTGAGCGTCCCAATGATTTCTCGAAGGAACCGGAAAAAGGAAAATTTTATAGGCTACTCGACATCTTGAATTTTGTATCCCCTCTATGTAGGGAATATTTCAAGCACTATAATCCCAAGCTTGAACCCCACTGTGATCATACACTAAAGTATGGTGGCGTCCAAACGGAAAGAAAAGAGAGCAAAAGAGTCGCCAACAAGTTTTAGGAACTTGTAAACCCAAAACGATCCAGGAGATCGTCAACTCCATAAGGTCTGGAACCAAACAGGGTTCAGGGATGAGGGTACGAATCAAATCTACAAAAGAAAGGACCCGCCCTATAAAATAGGCCTCTACTTTGTTCTACTCGTATTCATGTGCACTTTCTGACTAACATGCAAACATTAGGTTAACCCTAAACCTGTTTATCTATATTGGTTGAATATTAATGCACAAGTAAAACTATTATTGGTGATCACTTGAGTTAAAATCATATTAGCCTAAACCAAATTATTAATTATCTTATTAGGCGTGATTTCAAGTACAAATTACCTTTAACAAGCATAAAAGGGTTGATCAAGCAATAACAATAAATATAATATCAAGCAACATAATAATAATAACAAATAATGATCATAATAATAAATATAATCATGATAAGGCATAATAAAGCTTGATAACAATAGCAAGATCCTAGGCATGATACTAACAAGATTGATAACAAATCCTAGCATGTCACTAAGCATTAAAGATCAAAGCTTTAAACCTAACATGGCACTAACATGATATTAGAAATAATAAAAGGAACCCTAAACATTAA
The DNA here is from genome assembly GCF_948465745.1 of Chenopodium album. Classification (NCBI taxonomy): domain Eukaryota; kingdom Viridiplantae; phylum Streptophyta; class Magnoliopsida; order Caryophyllales; family Amaranthaceae; genus Chenopodium; species Chenopodium album. The sequence goes on along the minus strand of NC_137858.1, from coordinate 29,591,023 downwards.
ACTAGAAAGCATTAAAAACATCCTACATGATATTAGGAATATTAAACAATATAAGTATGCTTTCTACATTGTGAAAGAAATAGGGAGTAAGCTAATCTACTTACTTTGAAGCCTCGTACCTCTTTTTAATAACAAAATACACAAGTTAGTAAACTTCAATGAAAATATAATAAAGAATTAAAGAATTAAATAAGAATCAAATTGAATAAAGTATTGACTAGATTTGGATCAAACCCTCAGAAAATATTAAACCTTGCACGTCTAGGGCGAAGGCAACTTCGAACTTGGATAGGTGTTTCTAAATCTTGTGTATGCAGAATTGTGTTTAAAAGGTTGGTTTAGAAAGAGAGAGAGAGAGATAAAGCATATATTGCTCAAGAGAGAATAGAGAGAATTGGGTGATTCTGAATGAATGAAAACGGAGGTTCGAGACCCTATTTATAAGGAAAATAGTCCGAAAAAGTATAGGATTTGATTAGGAATAAAACTACACGTTGTCGCCAGAAATACACGCTATCGCGAGGCGACAAGGTCTGTCGCCAAGCGACAGACTTGTCATTTGGCGACAGTCTGACTTGCACGCGCTTTTCCACGCGGAATCCGATCTTTAACCAAATTGATCTACGGAATCCGTACAGAAGATAAAACGTATCTTTTAAAAATAATAATATAATAATAAAAATAATAATATTTTATTCCAAATAAAAATCCGTCTTGAAAAAAAATAATTATTAAATCTAATAATATTAGAATTAAAAAGAACCCTCTAGAAACTTCTAGAAAGTTATAATTAATCCTAATAATTTTAGGAGTAATAATTAACATTGGGTCCTCCTCCAGATCATTGGGCCATATGTAAATAATTAACCGGGCCCAGTTTTAGTATTTCGGCCATAACTTCCTTAATATTCATCGGAATTGGGCTTGTAATATATCGTTGGAAAGGTCTTTTCGAGCCCCATCCAACTACACTATTATTGGACCCTTATTATGGACCAAACTAAACAGGTTTGGCTATTTTTAATAAATAGAGTTGTTTTCAAAAACAGAGAGAAGAGAATTTTAAATAAAACTAAACCGCAACACTTGACTTTTCCACACTTTCACCTCATTCGATTATCGTTCGACGTGAAAGGCATTCATCACTGGGTTTGGTTTTGGGGAGACACAAATGGGTGTCTACACTCTCCTTACTCCTAAAACTCACATTCCTCTCCTCCGATGAATGACTCAACCACTTAGATCAAAAGTTCTTTCCCCAAGGTTGTAATGCAAGGGCGAGAAAGGGTGTAGGTAGGCTAAAATTTTAAATTTGGTGGTTCTCCTAATCAATGAAGCAAAGAACGGGCCCTTTCTTAGAATCACAATCAAGTAGTCACCAAACCAAACAAAAATACATACACCTTATACCCCCAAGCTTATTCAAAGCTACAATCACAAACATATATACAAAAAGCTTAAGCGCTTCTCCCCGAAGCAAAAAAGAAGCATTGTCCTCAATGCTTAGAAGGAGAAAAGAATACATCAAAATATTTTTAAATATTTCATTTTTCACTTTTATGTATTTTTTCATTCTTCATTCTTCAATAATGCATTGTCCTCGCCTCTTTTAACTTTGGACGGCTTTTTCAACTTTTGCACTTATTTGTCCATGCCTTTTATAATGTAGGATGACTTTTACTCATACTCATTTTCCATTATTCACAAAATACGTACAAAACACAAACTTGCTTTCATGTAGAGCCAATCCCAAACTTATACACCACAACTCAAAAAGATGACCATTTGCTTCACAAAAACCAAAAATGGAACGAAAAGAAACAAAAGGCTCAAGAATCTAAGTACGTGGCTAGAAAAGAAAGATATAGGCTCAAATTGGTTAGCAACAAGGCAAATGTAAACCCAAAAATAACAAAAATGAATAAAACTATCCTAAAAATAGAAGAATACCACCCCGAAAATATGCCTTTGTCCTCCCTAAATGGTTCGGTCTCGGACTCAAGATATATGAGTGAAGTTTCAAGATTAGGTTTGCCAGAAGTCAAGGATCCATGCCGCTCATACAAGTAAGGTAGAAGGCTTGAAAAACAAAGAACTCACACGGATGTAGCAAAAACTCACTATAAGCGTCAAATCCACCATAGGGAGCAACTACCAACATGCCACAAACAAGTAGAATCTAGTTTCATGATCCTCTTAGTTCTAACCAACTACCATAGCATGAATAGTTCTTAGATCAACCGAACATAATCTCAAAATGTGCAAACCTCTAACATTTAGGAAGAAAATCATTCAAAGGCAAAAGTCAAGTGATATAAAGTCCAACTCATAAAAAGGGAGTAAAAGAAAAAGAAAAAGCCTCAAAAAGAAAATCAACGCAAAAGAAAAAAGCAAGAAACAAAAATAAAAGATCAAAATGAAAAACAAAGAAATAGGAAGAGTAAGAGATGAAGATAATAACAAGAATGTATATGCAACACATAAATCCCAATCGAAGAACAAGTGATCTTAATGGCATCAACACCATAAGATCCCAAACACGCTAGGTGTTAAACACATGCATCCTCGAACCATTCAACTTCCCTAAACTAATCCTATTCTAAGCAACCAAGAAAATAAAAGAAGGTAAAGGAAAGGTCTCACCGGGTAAACCATGCAAAGCGAAGAAATAAGAGTGACAACGAGAATCACCAAATAAATCTCCAAGCAGATGCAAGATAAACCACCCGGATAGAGCAAAAGAAATAAAGAAAACTATATACAAAAAAAATTATTAGTAACTTCCAGACAAAATCAGCCGGAAATCCGGCAGCATAACGACAGGACATTAAAAATATATCAGTGGGACAGACAGAGAAAGCAGCAGATAGGAATCATCATCAGAATATCAGCAGAATAACATCGGAACATCATCAGAGAAACAACTGGAGCGGATACAAGACAGGAAGATTGAAAAGCAACAATACCGAATGAACCACTAGCGAGGGGAAAGACATGCAAAACACAACCACCCGGAAATAATTCCCCCAAGCTAGAAATATGCTACCCCCCCCCCCCCCCCAAGCTAATCCCATCAATAGGGCATGCAAAAGACACAATCATATACAAGCATAAGGAGGGGTAGCCAACAAGGCTCACTCTGCACTGTGGTAGGGGGTAGAGCTAGAACTCCCCCCACCAATGTCATAAACGACACTGCGGACTAAATCATCAGCAAGACAAGCATCCTTCCCCTTAGTCCTACTCAACCTCCTAAGGGAATCAACGGCGAAGTAATGGGTCCAATCATCTAGAACGGGAGGGCCCAAACGTCCCCATCTCCCCTCAGTCTCAGGGGAAGGGAAAGGAGCAGGGTTACCAAGATCATATGTCCAATCACACCCCCCCGGTCGCCTATAATCATAATCCCCTCGAGAGGTCCCACGGATGGCACTAGGTGCCACATGGGGACCCTCCCAATAAGGGTAGCAAGGTCGGGGTCCATTAGCCTTGTCAAAAGGCTCCCACTAAGGGATAGGTCCCTCTTGGACCGGAAGGTAGGGGTAGTTTAAATATGGCTCAATCTCTCCCCTAGAAACATGATAATCATAAACTCTCCTAGCATGATAGTCATAACTACCCACACAATCATTCCCCATAGAAGAAGTGGAAGACAAAGCAAGAGCAAGGGCATCAATCTTAGCAAGAAAACTAGACTAATCATCAATAGAAGAAGAAGTAGGAGAAGGAGGAGGACTAGGGTTACCTCCCTTTGAAGAAATTTCCTTGGACTTAGGAGGAGCACTCCTCTTTTACCGAATGGAGGGTAAAGATACCCGTCGAAGGGAGCTATCGATATCTCTCTTGTAAGGCTTCCATGGGTAAGCCGACTCCAAATCCCTCACCATTTAACCATTATGAGGAATAAGACACCAATCCGTAGTTCGGGACACTTTCCACACAAACAAATCTTCCTTGAGAGTCCGCTCCAAAAACTTTTGGTTGATCAACGCAAAGATGCTCAAAAGGTATGAAGGGGTCTTCTCTCTCACATCTTGAATTGGCTCAAGCTTTTGGAGAATACCACCATACTTCTTCTCTAGAGATAGGACAAGTATGGTTATCGTTCCTCCTATTTGAATACTTCCGGAGAGGAAGATCCCATCACAAATATCAATAAAACGATCAAGCAAATGCGATGCAAAATCAATTACTTCAACCTCTTCATCCCTTGGCTTATCCACCAACCAAAGCCAACTAACCTCCTCTTGAGACATGGCTCCAAGAGATTCCTTGGAGAAGAAAGCATAAGTATGAATCCGGCTAAAGTAGTGCATAGCCGCATGGATGATTGAAGCGGACTTTGAATGTTGTGCCCGGTAAGATTCCTCATAAAAGATGCTATCCCACCATTCATTCTTATCATATTTATGATCCTTGTGTAAGGTCTCATACTCCGGGTAAATCAAAGGAACACCTTCAATCGGCTCGGGAAAATGAATCATTTCATTGAGATAAGATAGAGGGATGGAGTGATCCTCATTGAAGACTTGGAAGAATAAAGTAGGAGGCTCATCATCATCACTATCACCATGAACTTCAAGTGAGGCAAGAAACTCAAAAGTGATCCGAGCAAAGGTAGGAGCATTAAGATCGATAAAGGCTTCAAGACCTAAGTTCCTTGCTAGCATCCTCACATCATCATCAATCCCTAGAAGAGTTGTTGTTTCTTGATCATAAAACCGAGTAGAATATAGCTTCCTAGATGAAATATTTACAAATCTATCCCAATGCTCTTTCTTCCGAAATCGTATGCCATAGGTTTCTTCGATAGAAGATGGTGGTTCAATTACATCCCTTGGATTGTAATGCTTAGCACGCTTAGTGCGGCGAGGAGAAACCACCTACAAACAACCATCAAAGAAAAGGTTTAAAATATAGAAAATAATGTGCTAAAACTAATCATGATAATGGTAAAACTAACAAAGTCCACAATAATCAAGGAAGAAAGCAAATATTCATCTTAAATGAATAATGCATAGACAAATCACAATTATTGTCACAATTGTTGTCCCAAAACAAAATTAGTGTAAGCAACATCACACACCATGACCAACAAACCCTTATGAACATCATCACTACCAACACCATAGTACCCAACAATAAACCCACAAACAAATCTATCAACAAATCCAACAAAATTCATGCCAAAATATTCAATTTGCTCAAGTAAAATCATCATCATAACAAAAATCAACATCAACAACATCATCATATTCATAATCAACATGTATTGAACCATGCAGTAGCAACATGGGTATGCTAGTAAAGGTAGTACCATCAAAATCAAATTCTCATGAATCATAAAAATTGAAAATTTATCACAAAATTTATGCAATTATACCTTCAATTGATGAGAAAACACAAGAAATCAACAAGAAGAATACCATTACTAACTAACATTTCCAATAGCAAACCACAAAACTTCAATTGAAAAATACCCAAAAATCTCAAATTTAGGAGAGAGAAAGTTACCTTGAATGTGCTTGAATGAGAATTTGAGCAACAAAAACTTGAAAATTATGAGTTTTGATGAAGAATTGAGAAAAAATATAATGGAGATGAAGAGAGAACTAGAGCAATAACCAAATGGATCTAGAGTGAGAAAATGAAGTAGGAGAGAGAAAAAGAAGGTGGGGAAAATCGGCTAAAATAAGAGGGCAAAGAGAAGGGGAATGACCCAGGCATGTGCGGCCGCACAAGAGCAGTGTGCGCCCGCACAGGGGTAGTGTGCGGCCGCACATAGGCCGTGTGCGGGCGCACCCCTGTGGGTTTGCCGCTCCTTCTTTCCTTCCTTCCTCACCTAGGTGCGCCCACCTACATGATGGTGATGAACACCCATATAGGAAGTAGCAAACCCTCATTTTGGTGGGTATAAAGTATGAAAAATAAGAACCCATCACAAGAACCCACTAAGCTCCATACTTACACAATTTTTCAACTCAAGAAATTGGACAAATTTACCTCAAAAATGGCATCAAAGTTGTTGGATATAAAATCATATACACCTACATCACAAAACAAAACAAGATTAAAAGACAAAATCATCATCAAATCAAAAGGGAAATTCAAAAGATAATGAGAAAAGGTTAAAAACTCGGGTTGCCTCCCGATAAGCGCTTATTTAAAGTCTTAAGCTTGACATTCTCCATCCCTTTCAAGGTGGATCATATAGAGTCATGTCATGAATGACTCCAACAAAAACTCCTTCATAATAGCGCTTGAGCCTATGCCCGTTGACCTTGAAAGTCCTTGAAAGGTCCAAAGGTGAAATTTCAATAGCACCATTTGGGAACACCTCTTGCACAACAAATGGACCGGTCCAACGAGACATCAATTTTCCGGGAAAAAGCCTCATCTTTGAATTGTAGAGAAGCAGCTTATCTCCCGGATTGAACTCCTTTTTCTCAATTAGCTTATCATGCACCTCCTTGGTTCTAGCCTTATACAAGCTAGCATAATCATAAGCATCCAAACAAAGCTCTTCCAACTCATGTAAGTCCAACCAACATTGTTCTCCCGCACTAGCCAAATCAAAATTAATCTTCTTGATTGCCCAATGAGTGCGGTGCTCAAGCTACACCGGAAGATGGCAAGACTTCCCATAAACCAATCGATAAGGAGTGGTACCAATAGGATTTTTCAAAGCCGTTCGATAAGCCCACAAAGCATTATCAAGTTTGTTTGACCAATCTTTCCTACTCCTTGCAACCGTCTTCTCAAGAATCAACTTAATTTGACGATTAGATACCTCAACTTGCCCATTGGTTTGAGAAGGATAAGGGAGACCAAATCTTTGGTTCACCTCATGTTTCTTCAACACTTTCCGGAAAGCATAGTGCACGAAATGAGAGCCATTATCACTTATAACCGCCTTGGGAATATAATCTTCTTGAATAACTTCATCACCACCTTATGGTCATTAGTTGGAGAAGCAATGGCTTCAACCCACTTTGACACATAACCAACGACAACAAGAATATATTGATTCCCAAAAGAAGAAGTAATAGGACCCATGAAATCTATACCCCAAACACCAAAGATCTCCAACTTAAGAATTGGTTGTTGGGGCATCTCATTCCTTTTTGAAATATTTCCGGTCCTTTGGCATTGATCACAACTCTTGACAAATTCCCAAGCATTCTTGAAGAGGTTTGGCCACCATAAACCACATTGAAGCACCTTAGAGGCCGTTCTTGAAACACCCATATGACCACCACCAGGATTCGAGTGGCACATCTTCAAAACATTTGGTATTTCTTCATTTGGCACACACCGGTGTAACAATCCATCTACACCTCTCTTATACAAAATCGTCTCATCCCATACATAATGCCTAGCTTCTCTCTTGAGCTTCCTTCTTTGATTGTTGGAAAAAGGAGGGAACTCCCCACAAGCAAGAAAATTTACCAAATCGGCAAACCATGGGAGCTCCTTCACATTAATGACATATAAGGAATCATCCAACATCCGATCCTCAATAGGGGATCCATCATCTTGAACTCGAAAATCCTCAAGCTTAAATAAATGATCCGCAACCACATTGTCCGTACCTTTCTTATCCCGGATCTCAAGGTCAAAAGATTGAAGCTCAAGAACCCAACGAATCAACCTTGGTTTGGATTCCTTTTTCCCAAAGAGATACTTCAAAGCCGCATGATCGGTGAAAACTATAGTCTTAGACCCCAACAAATAACAACGAAACTTTTCAAAAGAATGAACAATCGCCAAGAATTCCTTTTCCGTTGTTGTGTAATTCCTTTGAGCACCATTTAGGGTCTTTGACATATAATAGATGACATGGAGCTTCTTATCAATCCTTTGACCAAACACACCCCCAATAGCCGTATTACTAGCATCACTCATGAGCTCAAAAGACAAATCCTATCTAGGGGCTTGGACAATAGGAGTGAAGTCAAAGCTTTCTTCAATTTGTTAAAAGCTTCCAAACAAGCATCATCAAACACAAAATCAACATCTTTTTGGAGAAGATCATTTAAAGGCTTAGCAATGAGAGAAAAGTCTTTGATAAACCTTCTATAAAACCCGGCATGACCCAAAAACGATCTTACTCCCTTCACATTAACCGGAGGCGGCAATTTCTCTATCACCTCAATCTTGGCTTTGTCAACTTATATACCTTTATGAGAGATTTTGTGTCCAAGCACAATCCCTTCTTTGACCATGAAGTGGCATTTTTCCTAATTTAGCACCAAGTTGACCTTTTCACACCTTTCAACACACTTCTCAAGATTTTTGAGGCAATCCTCAAATGAAACTCCTCCCACGGAAAAATCATCCATAAAAACCTCAATTTCCTCTTCTAGCATGTCCCCAAAAATGCTCATCATGCACCTTTGAAAAGTTGCCGGAGCATTACACAATCCAAAGGGCATTCTTCTATATGCAAAAGTACCATAGGGGCATGTGAAGGTTGTCTTTTCTTGATCCTCGGGATGAATAGGAATTTGAAAGAATACCGAATATCCATCAAGGAAGCAATAGAACTTGTGCTTTGTCAACCTTTCAAGTATTTGGTCAATAAAAGGGAGAGGGAAGTGATCCTTTTTGGTTGATGTATTTAGACGTCTATAGTCTATACACATCCTCCAACCGGTGACCGTTCTAGTCGGAATGAGTTCACCTTTCTCATTCTTGACTACGGTCATGCCCCCTTCTTACGAAAGACATGCACGGGGGAGACCCACCTTGAGCTTGAGATGTGGAATATGATTCCCGCATCCAAAAGCTTGGTGATCTCTTTCTTTACTACTTCTCCCATTTGGGGATGTAGTTTTCCTTTGTCGTTAAATAGAAGGTAGGGTGCCCTCCTCAAGTGTTATGTGCTGTGTACACAAGGCGGAGCTTATGCCTTTAAGATCATCAATAGTGTACCCCAAAGCACCTTGGTGCTTTCTCAAGACACCACATAACGCTTGAGCTTGGCTCTAACTCAAGGATGCACTTACAATAACGGGATAAGTAGAATTAGGGCCTAAGAATTCATACCTAAGATGTGATGGTACAGGTTTGAGCTCTACCATGGGAACACCTTTACCTTCTTTGGTTGAGGCCACATGCAAAGCATCTTGACTTGATATCCCCACACAAATTTTTATCATCACTCCCTTTATTGCTTCCATCAAGCAAGTCTTCATACAATTGCACTTCCTTGTTTGGGATACCTATCTTTTCCTTGTTCAACAAAACACACTCAAGAGGATCATTAGATGTGAGCAAGTGCTCATGCATGGATTGCATAATGTTATCAAGAACTTCAACTCTCATGCAATTCTCAAAAGAAGAAGAGGGATATTTCATGCCTTCATTCAAATCAAATTCAACTACCTCCTCTCCAATCTTAAGAGAAATCTTAGCACTTTTGACATCAATCATAGCCCCCGATGTAGCATGAAATGGTCTACCTAAGATGATAGGGATAGTAGCATCTTCATCCATATCCAATACTACAAAATCAAACGGAATGATAAATTTCCCCACCCTCAAAGGAACATCTTCTACCTTCCCCTTTGGAATCTTAATTGATCTATCAGCTAATTGCAAAGTAATCTTGGAAGGTAAAAGTTCTCCTAGACCTAATCTTTGATAGACCGAATATGGCATAAGGCTAACACTAGCTCCTAAGTCACATAGGGAATTATCAATTTGAGTCTTATTAATGGCACAAGGGATGGAGAAATTTCCGGGATCCTTCAACTTAGGAGGCATCTTATTCATGATTATTGCACTACAATGTTCGGGTAGGCTAATTGTTTCCATCATGTCACATGTCCTTTTTCCACTCAAAATCTCTTTGAGGAACTTAACATAGTTTGGCATTTGTTCTACAACATCGATGAAAGGAAGAGTTAGATGAAGTTGCTTAAGCATCTCTACAAATTTCCCAAATTGCTCATCCAATTTATGTCTATTATACCTTTGGGGATAGGGAAGCTTGGGTTTGTAAAGTTCTTTCTCTTTCTCTTTCTCTATCACTCTTTCTACTTGTTCCTCATCAACTTTCTCACTCAAAGGACACTCATCTCCCTCAATTTCCATGGGACTCTTACTAGTGCTCTCTCTAGCAACACTCTTCTTAGGTACTCCACCCTCAAGGACCCTACCACTTCTAGTAACAATAGCATCCATAGGATTCTTAGAATCTAGACTAGGTGAAGTCAAAGAAGAGGAATTTGCACATTCCTTAAACTAGCCAATTGAGAGAGTTTATCACCTAAATCTTTATTATAAGACAACATGTGATTGAACTTCTCATCATTCAAAGCCATGTAAGTTTCTAGCATCTTAGCTTGTTTCTCAATAATTCCTTCGAAGAAATTCCTAGAAGAAAATGATTGATCATAGGAATCATCACTTAAACCTTGAGCATTTGGAACTAAACCAATTGGGGAACCTCTTTGAAAATTTGCTTGAAAATATCCCCTACTTTGATTATTCCAATTACCCCTTGTTTGATTTTGGCCTCTTTGTTGACTATGGTTACCATAACTTTGATTATGATCCCCATGTCCTTGGCCATTATAACCATGGTTATTGTAGCTACCATGAATCCCTTGGACTCCATGATTTCTACAACCTCCACTTTGGTTATAATTATCATGGTTCACATGATTATGATAATTCCTATTTCCAACATTTCTTTGAACATCAATTCTAGGTTCACATTCATGATCATTAACATAATTCACATGCTCAACTTTAATTCCATCACATTCATCACAAGGAACATTTGGGCACATAGAAGCATCATGATTATTCATTCCACATAAATCACAAGGATAACATTCTCTAACCATGCAACAAGAAGAAGGATTAGAGTTAGGGTAAGAAAGTGTACCTCTCCCCTTAATTTAGGAGGGAAGAATCGGAGCTTGCGAAGGTGGTTTCTCAAGCTTTGCTTTGAGTGACACAACTTCTTTCCCTAGATCCGCAATCAAAGTGGTCAAATCATTAATGGCATTAAGTTGTTCGATTGAGCAACCCTTGCTTGTTGGCTCTTTCTCCACTTCTTGCCAATTCATATAATGTCGCACCACTTCATCTATTGCATCCACCACTTCTTCTTCCGTTTTGTTCATTATTGGGCCTTCGGCTCCGGCATCTAAGCTTGCTTTCCATGAGAACTCAACCCACCATAGAAGATTTGTATGATTTGATAGGTAGGAATCCCATGGTGTGGACACTCTCTTTGATACTCCTTGTATCCCTCCCATGCTTCATAGAGACTCTCACTAGGCCCTTGCTTGAAATTTTGGATCAAAGTTCTTGATTCCGCCGTCTTCTTTTGTGGGAAAAAGCGAAATAAGAAAGCCTTTGTAACCTCATCCCATGTTCTTAAAGACCTTGGTTTGACCTCTTTGTCCAACCACTCTAGAGCTCTTCCAATGAGAGAAAAGGGGAACAATTTGAGTCTTATGTACTCTTGAGCAATTCCAGTTACCACAATAGTATTGCAATATTTCTCAAAATCTTTGAGATGATTGAGAGGATTTTCACTCTTTGTACCTCCAAATTGCTTCCTCTCAACCAAAGTAATCATGGCCGGTTTAATTTCAAAATCATGATCCGGAACCATCAATGGAACAATTCCACTCTCATACTTGTAAGCTCCCGGAGTGCCTAATTCCTTCAATGTCAACCTTTGAACTTCTCCCATGTTCACTTTCACACACAATTCTCAAACAAAAATTATTAGTAGCACGGCTACAAATGTAGCCTAAAAGAAAATCTTTTTGTATTTTTCAATAAGATGGAATAGACTCAACAACAATACACAATCAAGACACCATTCCCCGGCAACGGCGCCATTTTGACGTGGGGAAAACTAGGTCGTTGGACTACCCTCCCCAAACCATAAAACAAAATTTATACACTCAACTAACCCCTATACAAGTATAGTAGCAAGTCAAGGGTCGAACCCAAAGGAATAGTGTTTGAAAGTCTATTGTCTTATGCTAAGCTATTCCGAAATCGAAATTGGGGTTGTAAGGCTAAACTAAGGCTAATCACAACAAATAAACTTGTAAAATCAAAGATGATAAACACTAGGGCTAGGTTCCACATGCATTCATAACAATATCAACTAATTTGGGAGGTCAATCAATTAAGTCAAGCAATGTTAGGGAATATCGATAATGCAACCAAAAGAGCATATCAAGATATTCTCCTAGAGGTCTAACTAGCGCCAACTACGATAAACTCTAGCTAGGAAACGTCACAAGATACCTCAATCGTGTAAATGCAAGCCACAAATCAATGGTCCGTATCAATGTGAACTTACAATGCAATCTAGTGTGAATAACTAGGGTGATCAAGCCTAAATCAAGCACACACATGCACAAAATCAATCAACCAATTTAATCACATTATCAACTCAATCAACTTCCCCAAATTAATTTCAATTCATTACTACTACATGCTTCACCATTGCCCTAGCAATCAAACTACTCACAATTCATTAAGAACATCAAAATCAAAGCTAATCTAATCAACAAATTCATATTCATCAATTGAAATCAACAAATTCAAACTAAATCAATCAAACTATCAACAAATTTAATTAATCAACAAAACAAATGAAATCAAACATAAGATTGTATTAAAGAGTAAAGAATTCTTACAAACTTGATAGAAATCAAACCAAAATGTAGCAATCTTCAATCATCAATCATCAATTTAAAGTTTCTCTCTCTAGAAATCTAAGAACAAGTGTTTTTCTCTCTCCTCCCAAAATTCTATCTAAACTAATTCTAATCTAAATCTAATCCAAGCTAATGAAAAATCCCTCTAAAAATAGAAGGAAACTACTATATATACAAAGGAGAAGTCGGTTATGACGTCCAAAAATAGACCCACGCCGGTGCGGCCGCACATAGGGGAGAAGAGGAGGTGCACGAGCACAAACCCACAGGGGTGCGCCCGCACGTGCCTCCTGTGCGGCCGCACGCGCCACCTGTGCGGCCGCACAGGCCCCCTGTGCGCTCGCACCAAGGAGGGTCTCCTCCTTCCCCTTCTTTGACCTTGATCATCTAGTGCACACAACTTTGGTGATGGTGATGAACATCAAAGTAGGCAGCAAGTTTATGGACATTTTGGTGGGTACAAGGCATATATGATGATCCCTCTAAAAATAGAAGGAAACTACTATATATACAAAGGAGAAGTCGGTTATGACGTCCAAAAATAGACCCACGCCGGTGCGGCCGCACATAGGGGAGAAGAGGAGGTGCACGAGCACAAACCCACAGGGGTGCGCCCGCACGCGCCACCTGTGCGGTCGCACAGGCCCCCTGTGCGCTCGCACCAAGGAGGGTCTCCTCCTTCCCCTTCTTTGACCTTGATCATCTAGTGCACACAACTTTGGTGATGGTGATGAACATCAAAGTAGGCAGCAAGTTTATGGACATTTTGGTGGGTACAAGGCATATATGATGATCCCTCTAAAAATAGAAGGAAACTACTATATATACAAAGGAGAAGTCGGTTATGACGTCCAAAAATAGACCCACGCCGGTGCGGCCGTACATAGGGGAGAAGAGGAGGTGCACGAGCACAAACCCACAGGGGTGCGCCCGCACGTGCCTCCTGTGCGGCCGCACGCGCCACCTGTGCGGCCGCACAGGCCCCCTGTGCGCCCGCACCAAGGAGAGTCTCCTCCTTCCCCTTCTTTGACCTTGATCATCTAGTGCACACAACTTTGGTGATGGTGATGAACATCAAAGTAGGCAGCAAGTTTATGGACATTTTGGTGGGTACAAGGCATATATGATGCCCCCACCGGATGCGTGCACCGATCATGAAACTTGCCCTTCGAGTTCCTCTAGACTTGAAGCTCAAAATGCTAACACAAGACATCAATTGCAATGATAAATGTTGAAGGGAAGCTCGAAAATCTTTGGATGATCGATCATAACCTACAAACAAAAGAAAACAAACAAGTAATAGAGAAAAACAACGAATAAACAAGAAAAAGCACAAAATAGAGAAACTAACTACGAAAAGCACAAAGTAAAGAATTAAAGAGCAAAACTAAGGAAAAGAGCTATAAAATGAAATAAAATTCATCGAAAAAGAGATCAAATGAGTGTCATAAATGTCACTTATCAGGGCCATGGGCTTTTAAGGAAAAAGATCCCCTACAATGGGAACACCCTCCTTACAGAGGGTACTTACTTTCTTCTGAAAAAGAAAAACGCAAAAAGGAAAAAGGTGAAGTGTTTGATGGTGCATGTTAATTGAGCTTAATCAAGTGTGTGCATTGACGTTGTATCTCATAGTGCAAGGATTGTAACGTCCTAGGCTATCCTAGTTGACTCAATAATGGACGTATTTTGGTAACTTAGGCACGAAGGCTAAGTACTGCATATTTTGTAATGAAATGATGATTATGATTGATAAGTTATGTTGATATGATAAGGCATGCATGCTTCTACGTTATGTTCAGATTTCACGACAAAGGGTTCCTAAAGGGAAAGATTATTTGGTCATGTACCTGTGATGCGTGTGAGAGTGATTCTAAATTTAGGCGGCAAAGGTTAAGTGTATGAAAAATATTTTGAGAAGAGTCAAATGATGATTACTCTTAGGCTGGGTAGGCTAATGATGTAAGGATCAAGCCCCTAAGTCTAGCTCTAAATGAATAAGGATGAGCATTGGATATCCCTTGATATGATCATGGAATGAGTGTGTGAATGTGAATATGTAGGCATTTTTATTACAGCCGAACCTTGATGTGAGGTTTCCTACGCATCTGCTAGGAATCAGGCCGAACGTAGCTCTAGCCGAACCTCGCACAAGAATGTGTATACCTCAAAGAGGTCTTTTAAGGGTTGTAATGTGCATAAAGGTTGAAGAAGAAGGGGACAAAGGCTCTGTTGGGAGAAGATTATTAGCAAATTACAAAATAGGAAAAGATCAATCAAAGAATACAATAATTGACTTCACTCACACTTAATAAGGAAACAAGCTGAAAATGGAAAGACGTATGGTCAAAGATATCAAAGAATATTCAATATATTATAGCTCATCAATCAAGGACTTGATTGAGTCAATTAAAGAGTCATCAATCAATTAAAGATCTTATGAAGACTATGAAATCAATCAAATAAAGCTAAAACAGGAAATGGGTCAATTGTTTGACGAAATATTATCCGCGCAGTGGTCCCTACTGAGTACGGACAGTACAGACTCAATGTACCTTTTTGAGTAAGTCGACTGCCTTACTGAGCTTTTCTGAGAAAGGAAACTTCCCTTCAGAGCACGGACCATTTGAAGACACATAATGAATGCTTGGGCAACAAGCACAATCAAGTCCCATGATTGAAGGAACAAATCAAGGAGATATCAATCACCAAGTCAACATTTCCTAAGATATGAAGATGTCAATTAATATTGTCAACATTACCATAGTAGCGAGGATCCTTTAATATATTTACCTTTATTAGACTTATAAATCATTATAAATAGGATGTTCATTGTAATAGAATTCATTCACACATTCATACATTGTCCAGTATAATTTACTACACTATTATACTAAAATCTCTGATTTATGTCGTCCTTACTGACATCAGTTCTTCCTTACTGACACCAGTTCGTCCTTACTCAGAATTGCCTCTCTCATCTTGAGCCTTGTTCTTTGATTTATGATTATTGTTATAGTTCTATTGTTTTATTGCTCTTAACAAATTCATTTGGAGGTTGTGTTTATTTCTTTTGGCAAATTAGATTATTAAAACCCCATAAAACCTTTAAAAAATTCCTAGAAACCCTTTTCTATGATTTGTCCCAAACAATTTGGCGCCCACCATGGGACTTGTAGTCAAAAATTTGCTAAAACCTTTAAACACAAAACCTAAATACAAGCCATGTCCGGAAACCAAGGATGGATTACCATGGCCAACCTCAATGAGGAAATGAATTCTTTGACGAAAACCCTAGACTCACAAAAAATCCAAATAGAAACATTGTTGGAAGCAAAAAACCAAACACAAGCCAAACTAGCCCAACTAACCCTTGAGAACGAATCCTTGAGGAATCAAGTTCACTCAATGGCATCAACAAATATCAATTCGAGACGCGAAGACAAAGAAATTTTCAGATCTCGAGATCGTACCCCGCCTCGTGCTTTGTTTCATCAAAAAGTTGGGGAATCCCAGTCCGTTCTGAGTAGGGAACAGTCAGTTTTGAAAAAGATAGTGGATTTTCATGTCAAGCGAGTAGAAGAAAAGATCAACAAGATCCCCGGTGTTCCTCGGCCAATCAAGGAAGAAGCCGACAATAGTTATGCCGACTCACCTTTTGTCGAATCCATTGATCTAGTGGAAATTCCAAAGCGGTTTGTCATTCCAAACATGCCAACATACGATGGTACCGGAAATCTTAATGAACATGTTACGCTTTACCAACAAAAGATGATGACTAGCTTTGTACCACAAAATATTCGAGAGGCGATCATGTGCAAAAGCTTTGGAGCCACTTTATCAGGTCCGGCCCTTAATTGGTTTATTAATTTACCTAATTATTCTATTAGATCTTTTGCATAAATGATCAACATGTTCAAAGTAGAATTTGCAACTAGTCGCCCTCTCGAGAAACAATCAAGCGACCTATACCACATTAGACAACAAAGTGATGAAACACTCCGGAATTATTTGAATTGCTTTAACAAGGAGAAAGTAAAGATCTACAACTGTGACATCCCCACTGCAATTGAAGCATTCCGTCAAGGCCTTTTTGAAGAAGATGGGCTCTACAAGGAACTAACCAAGTACCCTTGTGCAACATTTGAAGATGTGCAAGCTAAAGCTATGGCCCAAGTGCGATTGGAGGAGGACCAATATGAACGGATTGTTACAAACTGAGTTGGTGTGATGCCATTCGGAGAATTGCAAGCATTACTCGTTTCAAGTAACTATTTACCTACTTTTTCCTTACTTTCTTTCAATGCATGTTTAGCTTGGTTATTTTTATGTACTTTAGATTCTCATCCCATCA
Organism: Chenopodium album; assembly: GCF_948465745.1. NCBI lineage: Eukaryota > Viridiplantae > Streptophyta > Magnoliopsida > Caryophyllales > Amaranthaceae > Chenopodium > Chenopodium album. Next base: position 29,573,968 of record NC_137858.1, on the reverse strand, counting down.
TTGGGGGCTTTATATGTTCATTTTTATTTTGGTTGCATTTCTGACTTTCGAACTCGGCTCGGAAGCGAATAAATTTCTTTGTCCCTTTTGAATTCTGAACTCATTTCTTCCGCCCATACTCAGTACGGAACAGAAGTAAATAAATTTCTTTGTCCTTTTTGAATTCTGAACTCATTTCTTCCGTCCATACTTAGTACGGAACAGAAGTCAATTTATTTCTTTCTCCTTTTTGAATTCTGAACTCATTTCTTCCGTCCATACTCAGTACGGAACATAAGTAAATTTATTTCTTTGTCCTTTTTGAATTCTGAACTCATTTCTTCCGTCTATACTCAGTACGGAACAGAAGTAAATTTATTTCTTTGTCCTTTTTGAATCCTGAACTCATTTCTTCCGTCCATACTCAGTACGGAACAGAAGTAAATTTATTTCTTTGTCCTTTTTGAATTCTAAACTCAGTTCTTCCGTCCATACTCAGTACGGAACATAAGTAAATTTATTTCTTTGTCCTTTTTGAATTTCGAACTCAGTCCTTCCGTCCATACTCAGCTCGGAACCGAATAAAATTGATGTCTTTTTGAAATTTAAACACAATTCTCTTATCCATACTCAGTTAGGAACCATACCGAACCAAATCAATTTGTCTTTTCTGACTTTCGAACTTAGTTTCTATATCCAAAACTCAGATTAGTACGGAAATGAATCAATTCGTCTTTACTTACTCTTGAAATTATTCACCTCTTGAACGTTGAAATTATTACGCTTTGTTGATTTGCAACCTTTTATCGTTTTCTTTTTTGTGGGTGCAGACACTAATAATATTCACATGTCATATTCCTTTTTGATTTCCAACATGTTAAGCAGGTTTCAAACAATAAAACTGAGTACGGACATCTCAGCAAATCAGGCCGGTCAGTATTGAAAGATACAACTGAAATACAAACTGCAATACAACTGAAATACACACTGTAATACAACTGAAATACATACATATGAGATACATACAATGATACAATACGTATACGAAATACAAAGGATACACATACATTATTCATAAACGGTACATTCGCAATATCTCTACACAACATAGTATACATACATCTACAAAACTAAGAGCGACATAGCGTAAGACATGATGTTCGTAAAACACACAATGAAAAAATTTGGGGCTATAAAAGTTTACAAGTTACCACACAAGTTCTAGAAAATTCATCTACATTTGCCACTACCATCAATTTTACAAGCTACGTGTTGAGTACGGCAACAATCGACAATTCTACAATTTTCCTCTCTAGATAGATCTCTAGAGAGAAAAACTAGGGGCTATTGTTGGGAGAAGATTCTTAGAAAATTACAAAATAGGAAAAGATCAATCAAAAAATACAATAATTGACTTCACTCAGACATAATAAGGAAACAAGCTGAAAATGGAAAGACGCAAGGTCAAATATATCAAAGAATATTCAATAAATTATAGCTCATCAATCAAGGACTTGATTGAGTCAATTAAGGAGTCATTTATCAATTAAAGATCTTATGAAGACTATGGAATCAATCAAATAAAGCTAAAACAGGAAATGGATCAATTGTTTGACGAAATATTATCCGCGCAGTGGTCCCTACTAAGTACGGACTCAATGCACCTTTTTGAGTAACTCGACCGCCTTACTGAGCCTTTATGAGAAAGGAACTTCCCTTCAGAGCATAGACCATTTGAAAACACATAATGAATTCTTAGGCAACAAGCACAATCAAGTCCCATGATTGAAGGAACGAATCAAGGAGATATCAATCACCAATTCAACATTTCCTAAGATGTGAAGATGTCAATTAATATTATCAACATTACCATAGTAGCGAGGATCCTTCAATATATTTACCTTTATTAGACTTATAAATCATTATAAATATGATGTTCATTGTAATAGAATTCATTCACACATTCATACATTGTCCAATATAATTTACTACACTGTTACACTAAAATCTCTAATTTATGTCGTCCTTACTGACATCAGTTCGTCCTTACTGACACCAGTTCGTCCTTACTCAGAATTACCTCTCTCATCTTGAGCCTTGTTCTTTGATTTATGATTATTATTATAGTTCTATTGTTTTGTTGCTTTTAACTAATTCATTTGGAGGTTGTGTTTATTTCTTTTGGCAAATTAGATTATTAAAACCCCATAAAACCTTTAACAAATTCCTAGAAACCCTTTTCTAAGATTTGTCCCAAACAGGCTCAAGACCCTAGATAAGCCCCCAAGGTGTGCAACCTTGCTTTTAAATCATTGTATTTTTATGCTTAAATTTTTCTCACTTTTGAACTCTCTTTTGTTTATTTTTTACTCTCTTTTTTTCTTTGTATTTTTCATATTTGAGTCTTTTACAGCAAGTGTGGACGATCTCGATCATGCAGTCTATTAGTCACTTGGCATTCATGTTTCTCATGCACAGTACCGAGCACTCGATAAGAAACACAATATGGGATGTGTTCATATCAAGGACATTGAAACACTTTCCCTCTTTTACACTTTTATTGTTTTTTGTTTATTTTAATCTGTTAAACTTTTTTGTAAGAATCACTCAAGCTTTTGTTCTTTGAAAATTGCGTTAGTTGCACACCATCCCATCCCAAGGTTAGGTGGATGTGGGTTGAAGAAAGCAAGGTCTATCGTTACACGAAGCTCAAAGTGGTTTATCAAAAAAGGATTGTATATTTGAAGGGTGAAGATGATATGATATGGCTACAAGAGGTGCCTCTAATCATAAGTATACGTTGTGCTTAGTTCAACAATTTTTTTTTAATGCAATGTAATGCAAGGATCATATAAGAGGAAAGAAATGCTCATTTTATTAAAAGAAAAAAAGAAAAATCCTACAAAATAAAATGAAAGGTGTCTATTGATAACTTATTATTTGATATGATTTTAGGGTGATTTTGAACCTTGTTTACTCGATATATTAGCATTTTGGTTCACTTCTATCCTATTTTCGTTCAATTTTTGTGTATCCCTTGCTTCACGGGTTGTTAGTGTTTTTGTTGAGTTTTTTGGTCCAAAGACGATCATTTGAAGCATATGGATGATAAATCGAGGTTAGAAGCCGTGAAAAAGGAGCAAAACCGAAGAAAATGTGAAGAGAATGGCCTAGAAGACCCTACACGGCCGTGCCATGTCCTGCACAACAGTGCAGGGGTGTCCCAGCAAAACTGAGCTACTGCTTGATTTGGCACGGGCGTGCAAGGCTTCAGCACGTCCGTGCAAGTCAGCAAGCAGTGCAACTCAATTAGCCCAAATCAGTTTTAAAACTGATTCTACTATTCAAGGCTCCACGTCCTTGCCATATTTGGCACGTCCGTGTAGAATTTCCTGGGCAAATCAGTAGCAAACTGATTCTCCACCTCTGCCTCTGCACGACCGTGCTTTGGGTGGCACGCCCGTGCCACTTAGGCTGCACGTCCGTGCCACCCCTGGCACGTCCGTGCGCACCTATAGCCGTGCCCGACTCTTGTTTTCTCCGTCCTTTTTATTTGAGGGCCATATAAATACCCCCCTTTGCTCAATTGTACGACATCCAAGTTTTTAGAGCTTTTCTCTTAGTTTGTAGTGGTAAAAACACAAATATTCTCAAATCATTAGTGAGATTATAATTATTAGCTTGGAAATTTCATTCGCAATCATTGTAGAAGACAAGTTCCACCATTGTTATTCAAGTTCAAGCTTCTAGTAATATTTTTCTCACTTTTCTTTTCCATTTTAATTGCTTTAATTGTTAATTTTCTTGTTTAATTCTTGTATGCTTAAATTGATAATTAACTTAATTCTTAGTTGAATCTTGTTCATGAATTACTTGAAGTTCTTAATTTCTTTCATCTCCATGGATTGTGAGTAGTCTAATTTTCTAGGGTTTGGGTAAAACCCTCAATGTAGCCACTAATTACTTGATGCATGTGCTAATTTGGTAATTGTTGGGTGTTAATTAGTCGAGCTTAAGTGGTTTAATTGCTTAGTTCTTGTATATGGCCATTGCTAGAACTATTATCCAAGCTTTCTCAACGAAGGATCGAGAGATGAACTTGAGTTAACTCCCTTATGCTTGATTGACTTGAAATGCCATGAGAATAGGAATTTCTATTCAAGGGAATGTTTATGTCATCGTGATTATGCTCTAACACTTGCTTTATGCTTTATAACCACGAGAGTAGGTTGTATTCATGATTCAAGTAATCCCTCTAGCTTGAGAGAGTAGTTGGGTGTTGTAGGTGATTTCCCCTATTTTATCCCATATTTTACCTTGTTTGTGCTTGTTAATTGTGATTTGCGATGAAGTTGAGTGGTATAACCCAAGCCCTGGAATCCTCTAAATATTGTTAATCTCCCCCTAGCTTAGTTGACTTGAACTAGTACTTGTTACATTAAACCAAACCAATTTCGACTTCATTTAGCTTATTTATGCGGTAGTATTTCGGTGGTTGATTCAACGCCTCTCTTGGGTTCGACCTTTTCTTACCCTTTTTATTAGCTAGTGAGACCAAGATAGGACTTTATCTTTGGTAGGCTCGACGATGGCCTATCATCTATGCTAGACTTATTGGGGAAAGTGGAATCAAAGAAAATAGAAAAAGGAGGCCACAAAATCTTGTCGTTGAAGCCCACCTTGTGTCTTGATGTGCTTTATCATCACTCGGTCTTCTTGCCAGTTGGAGGAAATGGAAGCTTGTTTTCCTCGATGAGGTCTTGAATGAGATTTTGAAACTTATAACATTGATTTGTGGTATGATCGTTGATTTGATGGTACTTGCAATTAGAGTTTGGATTCCATTCGGGTGTTCTCCTTTCAAGAGGAGGATCTTGCATAGGCCCAATTAGAGTGTTAAGTCCCTTAGCAAGGAGTCGGTCAAAGGCAATATTGTAGCTCATCCCAATCAGGGTGAACTTCCTTTCTTGTTCTTTGGTCTTTGAAATCTTTTTATCGATGCAACTTTCATTCTGATAGGAAGAAACAGGAGAAGGGTTGTCGTTCTTCCTGCTCTTGCCACCATTATTATAGATTTTGAACTTCTTGTTGCTCGGAGGAACATGAAGGTAGTTTGAATAAACAAGATCTTAAATTCGGTCTTTGAGGGGGAAGCACTCTTCAGTGGTGTGATCATGGCCTCTATGATATTTGCAATAGGATTTTGGATCCCAATTGGGAGACCGTTTCTGAAGTGATGGTTTTGACTCGGATCGATGGGATGAATAAGGTTTCGACCGTGAAAATAGTCAAAAGCTTCATTATAAGTCATTCATATTGGTGTGTATTCTTCAATGGTCCGTTTCACCCGGGGCTTAGGAGCATTGAGTTCTTCATTAAATCCTTGGTGGGAAAAGTAATGATCTTCCTTTTCGTTTTTTCCGTCCTGACAATGAGTATTTTGTTCGATGACCATTATCTGATTTGCTAGTCCTTCTACCACATTCAAGAGCATGGCAATGACATTTTGTAGTTTTCGAACGTCGTCTCTTAAACTTGACAAATTTTCTTTGGTATCATCTAAGTAAATTTTTCCATCTTCCTCAATCATAGTCACTTCATTAATAGAGGTTATATAGTCTACCTCGACCATGGGCTCACCCACATGTGTGATAAGGAGCGAAGGATCAAAGAATGTTTGATCTTCTGTGATGGCTAGAACCTCGAGAGTTTTATTGTTACCAATCAGGTCTTGAATAGCTTCTTAGAATTTCCAACACTCCTCAGTGTCGTGACCTTTTCCCTGATGGAACTTGCAGTGTTTATTAGGATCCCACTTAGGTGGCCTGGCTTCTAAAGCTAGGTCTTTGATGGGTCCTATGGGCATGACTAGTCATTTGTTGTGTAGCTATTCGAAAGTTGTTTCGTAACTCATACCAAGTGGAGTGAACACTCTTTTCGACCTTTGGATTCGTTGTTTAAAGGTGTTTGTGGCAATACTTCATTAATGGGAGAGGAAGAAAAAGGATGGTCGTTCTTCTTTCCTTTCGCATTATCAACTTTCAAAAGATCATCTTCAATGTCAATGCATATGTTATAGACAGCCTTGAAAGTATTCAAGTTGTGTTGGTATTTTAAGTGCCTTGCATATTTTTCTTGAAGGTTCTTGATGAACATCCTTACAGACTCCTTTTCAGTATGAACCTTAACCATATTAGTAGAAGTTTCCCTCCATTTGTTGAAGAAAGAAGTGAACCCTTCGTTTTCTTTTTGTTTTAGCATCTAAAGTTGTCTATGGTCTGTTTCATCTTTAATATTGCACTTATACCTATCTATGAAAGCATTTGTTGTAGAATCCCAAGAAGAGGTCTTATTTTTCTCAAGGGAATAAAACCATTGTTGACAAACAGTTTCTAGAGATAGTGATAACAAGTGGAAAGCTTTCCTATTGATTCTCTTAATGTTTATTATAGTTTCGAAAGCTCTCAAATGGAAGTAAGAATTATCCGTTGGCTTGAACTTAGGGATGTCATTGGCATTGAATTTCTGCGGAAGAAGTTCCTTATCAACTAAGACCCCTTGTGAACTAATTCCTTGATACTTATAATCGTTGGAAATGTTGCTAAGGCTCTCTTCTATGCGCTTAAGCTGTCGTTGTTTACTAGGATCATTGACTTGAAGAGCGAGAGTTTTCATCATTTCAGTTACATTGGCCAAGTTTTGCTTTAGTTCATTGACTTCTTCTTGAGTTTCCATTTTCTTCTTAGCTTTTCTCTTTTCACGAATCGGTTTATCAAAAAGTAAGACTTGAACAAAGGTGTTGTCCTTGATCAGTCGCCCTTTTCTCCTTGACCAAGTGCTGTGGAAAGGGAAGTTAGGGATACTTGTTGTTAATTATTTGACTCAAACTCTATTCAACATGCAATAGATGGGAAGAGGTCATGGAAGAATGAAGAGTGTGATATGCATGGAGAAAGCATGTAGTGAATGAGAAGATGATGTAGATTGAGAGATATGGAAGATTTAGGAATAGAATAGACCCCAACTCAAATGATAGAAAAACGATTCATGCATGAGCCTAAGATATGGTCATGGTGACATATACACAAAGTGTGTGCTAAGACAAGTGAGTGTAGGTGACATGCTTTGACTCTTGTGTAAGACCATGGGACTATATGCTTAGACCCAATTACGGACTAAATAAAGCTTCTTCCATTAATAAACTGATTAACTAGAATCGGCGTGAGACTCGAGCAGAAAACTAAACTGTCGCCGAAGCAAAAAGACTGTTGCAAAACGCCAAGACCAGCGCGATGCGACATTGCTGTTCCATAACGCTGGACACTGGTGTGCCGGGCCACATGCCAAACTTTTGTGCCATTGCTGGAACATCAGTCTGGGTCTGTTTCCAGTGTTTTCCTCTAAAGGGGCAAGCCTATAGTCGTACTTAGTCAGTTTGATCAATTTATTTAGACTTTAATTACTCATATTAATTAATTAATTAAGCAAAGTCCTTTAGTCATTAATTAGTTTATTTAGACTTATTCACAAGTCAAACAAACGATTAGTGTAAGCACACATAGGTTATGAACTAACAAAGAATGCTCAAGTAGTTAAGTAAGCACAATATGATGCAATGAGTTTACAACCTAACCATGGCTCTAGTTCTCTAATTTTCAAGGATAAGGGTTAGTCAAAGAGGGTCCATATTTATGAGTTTAAATGCATCGCGCGGAATCCTTACCTTTGGAAGGGTTGGCGTGTATATATGGGACCCCGCAAGTTAAACTTGCTTCCACGGTTTAGTGAATTCACAAACTCGAATGTACTCGTCATTGCCATGATAATCAAAATTACGCACATGGCACAATGTTAACCAAAATTACGCACATGAATACTTAGAACTTTTCGAATCTCATCCGCTCATTCTAAATCATTGCCAAAATAAATTTTAGGAATTAAAATAGAAATCCTCCCAGTAGAGTCGCCAAAACCTGTAGGGAATATTTTCAAGCATCCCAAACTTGAACCCCACTGTGATCATAAGCATGGTGGCGTCCAAAGAAAAAGAAGCTAGAGCAAAAGAGTCGCCAACAAGTTTTAAGAACTTGTAAACCGTTTACAGGTTGAAAGTTAGTTACACCCCTTCACTATCCATGAGATCGCTAACTCCATAGTGGTCTGGAACCATTACTGGATATTCGAGGATGAAGGAACGAATCCAATCTAAAAGAGAAAGAACCTGCCCTATAAAATAGGCCTCTAGTTTATTCTTCTCATATTCATGTGCGCTTTTTGACTAACATACAATCATTAGATTAACCCTAAACCTGTTTAATCTATTTTGGTTGATCTTTAATGCACAAATAAATCTATTATTGGTGATCACATGAATTAAAATCATATTATCCTAAACCAAATTATTAATTATCTTATTAGGTGTGATTTCAAGTTCAAATTCGCTTTAAACCTACATAAAAGGCGTGATCAAGCAATAACAATAATACTATACATCAAGCAACATGACAATAATATTGACACAAATAATCATAACAATCTCAATCACAAAGCTTAATAATAATAGCAAGATCATAGGCATGATACTAACATGATTAATAACAAATCCTAGCATGTCACTAACAATAAAAACCAAAGCCTTAACTCTAACATGAATACTAGCATGATATTAGAAAGAATAGGAAGCACCCTAAACATGATAATAGAAAGCAATAAAAACATCCTAACATGATACTAGGAATTAATAAAATCTAAGCATGTTTTCTACAAGAATAGAGTAACAAAATTACTCACTTTGATGCCTTGTACCTCTTTCTAATAACAAAATACACTCAGTTAGTAAACTTCAATAAAATATTAAATAAACAATTAAATTAAAGAATTGAAATAGGAATTAGGAACAAACCCTCAAAAATTAGCAACCTTTCACGACGATTCGAGCTTGGCTAGGTGTGTCTAAAACTCGTGAATGTGGAATTGTGTTTGATAAGGCAAGCTAGAAAGCAAGAGAGAAAAAGAATAAGCTAAGCTTAAAAGAGAGAAAAAGAGAATTGGGATGATTGTTGATGATTGAAAATAAGGAATGAGGACCCTTTTTATAGAAAAATAGTATGGAAACGATAGAAAAGACCTCGAATTCGACACGGAATAAAATGACTCTTGTCGCGAACGACATGATCTAGTGCGAAGCGACAAGCATCACGTTTGGCGACAGACTTGTCGTTTGGCTCTAATTTAAAGATAAAATGCGCTTTTGTACGGAATCCTTTTCCTAATATGATTAAGTAGTAGACTCTGCGTATATCAGCTTTAAAATCAAAGTAATTATAATAAAACACTTATTTTATTGCGAATAAAATTCTTTATTTTCTGAAAATATAATTATTTATCCTAATTCCATTTAGGACTTAAAAGAACCTTCTAGATTATTCTAGAAGATTAAAGTCAATCCTAACAACTTTACGAATAATAATTAATAGGCCCCCTCCTCTTGATCATTGGGCCCCATGTAAAATTCATTTTAGGCCCAACTTAGTATTTTAGCCAAAACTTTGTCATTTTTCATCGGAATTAGGCTTATAATATATCGTTGAAAAGCTCTTTTCAAGCCCAATCCAACTACACTATCATTGGACCCTTATCATGGACCAAACTGAATTGGGCTGGCTATTTAATAGAGTATATTTTTGAAAACATAAAGAAGGATATTTTAATAAAAACAACCGCATTACTAGACTTTCCACACTTTCACTTCGCTAGATAATTAATGATGTGAAAGATATTTATCACTGAGTTTGGTTTTTGGAGAGACACAATTAGGTGTCTACAATAATTAAATTAAATAGAATTGATTTGGGGCCAAACCCTCAAACAGTTCTACCTTTCACGTCGTGGTTTAAGGATAGAACCTCGGGTGAAGTACGAACTCCTAGGAGTGCTTAAGGGAGGTATTTTGGAAGTATAGGGTAGGATAGTGTTTAGGCTAGAGCATAGAAGAGAGAAGAAAGAATTATTTGATACCCGGAACTGCAGAAATAAGACTCGTATTTATAGGGGAAATGAGTAAGGGATCGGATCACAAGGAATTGTAGAAAGTATAAAAACCCTAATTTGGGGCACCGTGACACGGTCACTAATGTCGTGCCATGGTACAAGTTACCATGTTGCGGTGCACCATTTTGCCCTAAATACATATAGATGGATAAAGCGAGTGCAATTGCGTACGCGGAGAAAACATAGATTATTCCCGTGTCACGGTACACGGCAAAGGATGCCGCGACGCGGCAATGTCCACTGTGGCACGGTGCGTGGCACCGTGTCACGGTGTATAATTTTCCCAGAAATGGGAAATGAATTAATCGGGCTATTTAGGTTTATTATTCATTAATCGGGCTCAATTAATAAATAATGCAAAATGAATTAAAAAGGGTTCGGGCCCAAATACCAATTAGACTACGCTTTGACTAAACAATAGGACTGAACCGTTGACTATTTTGTAAACTGAGTTTAATTGATTTGATTGAACATGGATTTTAAGCACTCCCAGGATTAAATACTCGAACCGACCAATAGTGGATGTGAAAGGTTGTTTATCATTGGGTTTGGTTTTGGGGAGACATTTGTAAGTGTCTACAATTATTTCAAATTATTAACATATTTTAAATAAGATAATGTTGTAACAATATTAAAAACATGTTCATTTTATAATTCTGTTGGGGTTTGGTGAGTCCGAATCACCGCGGAAACAACCCCGACCCAAGGAACCACTCGTAATTAATAAAACCATAAAGCATAAATAAATAAACACAAGAAAAGGAAGAACGAATCATACCCTTGAAGCGAGCTTCGCCCTCATAAAACGGGCTCTTACTTGAAAGCCTTGAGCACTGCAAATGCCATGCCTCCAACGGTATCCACCCACAAAGGACGAACACGACTTTTTAGGTCCGTTACCTTGGAGTTAGCAAGGTCCGACCAAAACCCAAGTGTTAATGGAGTTTAAGAGTTTTTCCAAAATATGGAATGCTCTTTCTAACTCCCACTCAAGCACTTTACTCTAAATCCCAAGGTTGGTATTTATAGAGGAAAGTATGAGTGGGAATTTCTATCCCATCAATGTGGGATCATGAAATTCCACAAATTAATTTAAAGCTAAATTAAATTGAAATTGCAAACTAATAATAAATCTACAAGTGGCATACTGGCATTACCATGTGAAATGGGTTGGTGAGGACCACATGGAGAGTAGGGGACCATACTTGCTCCCCACTCAATACTCTCCTTGTGCCACATCTCCTTACCCACTTGCTCCCATATTCCTCAAGCTTCCCCATAGTGACCGACCCTATGGCCCAGCCACGAGCCCAGCCCCGCACCAAGATGTGAGCTGCTGCTGTGCGTGCAAGCCACACACTTGGTGCGGGCTTGCTGCTGTGCGTGGCTGCTAGTGCGTGCGCTGCTAGCATGCCTAGCTTGCGGCAGCTAGCTGCTACACGCACCACGTGCACGCGGCTGCTAGCTGCTGCTGTGCGTGAATGCTAGCATGGTGCGCTAGCACGCACCTAGCTAGCCATGCTAGGCTCAGCTTGGTGCGCTTGCTTGCCACCTATGCTTGGACTTTTTTTTTTGCCCCTAGCATTCGGATGCTTGGGGCACTCCGATGCTAAGGGTATTTTGGGATTATGGTTGATTTATTATTATTTTGCGCGTCTCGTCTTTTTATTTTTTTTGACTCGACTTCCGACGCTCAGTTTCGACGCTCCAAGCTCGAATTACCGACGTCTAAATATTTAACACTCGGGCGACGAATTAATTTCTTCCGAATTAATTCGTTGAGTCGGTTCGTATATTTTGCTTGGGTGTGACCCGAAGGGTTCAGTCAAGATTAAGGTGTAATATTAATTATATTAATATTACTGATCGGAAGCGGCTTCCACCCTGGCATTTCGATCACTTGACCTTACTGAATATATTAGCTTTCTAATAATTCTGAACCCACTATCAGAATAATACACTTGTTCGAAGGACACCATTCCTTTCAATCTCCCACTTGTCCTTCCGGACAAGTGTGCATTTAGTGTATAGCCCCTTTCCTATGTCTCTTCATGAATTACAGAGTAAGATTACTCGTCATCTCTGATACGTCCAGAAGTGTTTCTCGAAATCTGAGTTTGACTGTCAATAAGCAGATGATTTCTAAAATCCATCTGAGCACGGCCATGCATTTTCACAGTCTCGCTTTTCGAGAGGCCTTGTAAACAACAAGACATGATCCCTATTGTTAGTAGGGGGACATTTCCAGTCTTGTAATGTAGCTTCTCTTACTAAGAGGACCTAGCCGCCCGATATCTTTCGTTATAATCCCCAGTTACGGCAGACGTTTGGCGGATACCAAAGCGGACTAGTACTCAAACAAGAGACCTCCCACTACTCATGGTCAAGGAAAAGAGTTCCGATAGTAATAATGAGAAAAATACTTATGATGATTTTTAAATCTCTTAAAGTATTCTCATAGGTCGATCTAGTATGGTTCTACACCAATACCTGTGCAAATGATTTATATCCTCATAGCACAAGAAACGGTGCTATAAATCATACTACACACTAATCGCTAATGGTCATTAATCGTCCACAAAATATGACCTTGATTAGGGATAATTTTCGATTAAAATATTCAATGTTCACTTAATAGGTGTTTCTTTATCCAAGCCATTGACTTGATACCCTATTTTGAATATTTATTAAAATCGAATGGACTCATTATTTAATTCTAAACCACAATTAAATAGTTTTGTGGAATATTTAGAAATATTTTATTCCACTATGAAACTTCACAATGTTTCATCTTATGATAAATGGTTTTTCCCAAATGTTTTAAGAGTAGTACTCTTCATAAAACATTCATAGAAATCACACTCATATTTGATATGCTTGATTTCTTTCATGCAATTATGAATGTCGTTGTTCACTTATTGCATAGGTTTAGTTATAATTACTTTGCAAACCATAGCATCTTCATTATCCACCATTTCCATAATAAGATGATAAAATTTTGAGAGTGTTAATGGATTACATGTGATTCAGGATTTATTGTCCAAGCAATGGCACCCACTCATTTTCATGATTTGAGACCTTCTACTTGACAACCTACAATCATCAATGTTCAACAACGAACCTTTCCATTTAACATCTTTCCTTATTATTGCCTTTAAGGCAACAATAATCTCAACATATATTTTAGTAGACTCTTCGATGATGTCTTGCATGGATTTCACTCCAAACGACTCACAATGATTTGGAATACTCAAATCACTTGCGATCATGGAAATTTATCTTAAATTTCCGCACATTATACATGGATGCACATCCATGTTACCATTCTCAAGCCACGACGCTTCTGCCTTGTGCTTATAAATGGCTTCCTTCTTAAGGATCCAATCCATGTTAAGGTTTGTGCTTGCAACATCAAAACTCAAATTATATGTTTGTTTCCATGCGTCAAGAAATCAATTAACTACTTATCTAAGTTCTATGGATGTTCTTGACTATAATCTAATGATCTAATACTTATATTAATGTCGATTGGTATTATATATGTACTTCACATGCTCTAAGCAAGTAAGTCGTCTGACGATTCCATATCATAGCTTTACATGATGGATTTAATTCTAGAATGATTCTCAATTTTATTCCATCCATGTGACATTTAGCTCATACAGTTACACTGAGTCTTGCCAAATTGTTCGCTATATGATATGGTTGAAAGTCTCTTACTAGAGTCTTTCTTGTTTGACTTAGTACTTAGCCTAGATTATACTTAGTTCAAACATTTACTTAGCTTCATACATATGGGTTGAAAGCCTTTCAAAGTCCTTCATGTTTAACATGGTAATTTTGTTTACTCATTTAAACATTTAATTAAGTCTATATCATAGAACTTAATTCCCCACATGTACTGAGTATCGTCTTTAGATTGGTCCATTGTCGAAAATACTTTCAAATATAAGCATTTAGTATTTGATAGTTGTTTCACAATAGAGTTCGTAAACTTCTTGTTGGACCTTTACTTTTGCTCCCACTAAACTTCTTGTTCATCAGAATTTCTATGTCTCTCCATAAGTCAATCCTCTTATTAACTTTATGAGAAAACACGTTCCAATTCCTTCATGTAATGCTTCCTTTAATTTAATCCCATGACGGATTCCATGTGCTTGCTTTCAAATCTAGCATTATATAGATTTTCAAAACCCTTAGACTATTCCATATATAGTCACTTCCAAAATCCTATTTTGGGAAGGCGGTTTTGGTATCTATTTTGCCATATTTCATATGTGCAATTTTGCTAGATCAATCACGAAAAGACTTGAGCATTCCGATTGGTGAATGAGATTTTATTAAAATCAACTCCTTGAAATTAATTATATCCTTACAACCAAGCTAGCTATGTATGCATATACATTTCCACATTTTTTAGTTTTCTCCTTGAAAACTTATTTGCAATCGATGGGTCTTTCACCTTTCATGCAAATTAATCAAGTTTCAAACATGATTTTCAAACATGGAGTCTATTTCGGATTTTCATGGCCTTTAACCATTATTCGGAATTTGGATTTGTCGTAGCTATCTTACAAGACATTATTCCTTTACTATCTAATAGTATATAGTATGCTTGTAAGTCTTATGTTTGTTTCTAACTTAGTAGAAAATTTATAGGATTCAATCCAAGCCTTTGGTGAATTCTATACCTATACGGGGTAATTACATCTAACACTGAGTTTTAAGGCGCTTTCAAAGCCGTTTTATTATGTTGATCTTACTCCAACATTTTTAATGTTTTGTGAGTAATGAATTCTCTTTTAAGGCACTTGTAAAGTCCTTTTGAGTATTCTTGATCAAGCATTCTCATGAAGTCCTTTAAGGTCTTCCGAGATTCTCAATTCTAGTTTGTTGCTAAGCTCGATGGTCATCGAGTTCATTTTCCTCCCACTTGTCGTTTTGGAAACGTATTACTTTCCAGAAAGACACCACTTAGAGCAACAAACATTATGTTCTCAATTAGGATGTGGAGGTAATGCCCGTAGTCTCACTTGAATGCTTACAAAGAGACATGTATATTGTCTTTGGTAAAAGTTCGTTGTGAAACAAACAGTTAGCTCCCACTTGAGCTATCTTAGTCTTTATTGAGCCATTCAGCTCCAACTGAGCCACCTAGGTCCCACTGAGCCACTTAGCTCCCACTGAGCCTTCTAGCTCCCACTGAGACTAAGAGCCTTAGACATATACTTGAAAAGACGTTTAGAAGTTATTTCTATCCATAACTGAATATGGCGTCCTTTCTTAGCTTCGACATATTGTTTAGTGTAACATTAGTCATTTGTGCAAAACTTTAAGAACTTCATAGGAAGGGTTGTGAACCATCATCGTTCGAGTCATTTTCTAATGACATCGAGGTCTCCCTGAGGACACACTATGTTCTTTGTGGAGTTCTTTATGAAAATTTCCATTCATAACTTTGAGATGGTCACGCTTGGCTCAAGCAAACATTGCTCGATCTAATGTAAACATTTTGATATCTTGCCAAGTCGATTCTGTACTTCATTGGAATCTTGAGCTACTCAGGTCAAGTTTGTTCACATTTGATGAATATAGCCATATCCTTTCAAATTCTTTGTGAAACGTTGAAGTAATTGAATCCTCTTTAGTCTTCGGAGTCAATTGTCTATACCAAGAACAATAGTTCTCTGCTTTGTCGGTTTCAACAAGTAAGACTTGCTTGTCTTAGAACGATTCCAAATCGAGCAACTATCAAGAGCCTATCTAATAGAGCCTTGAGTATCCTCTTGTCGATGTGACATTGCTAAAGATGTTCGGAATGCAAATCAAGCCCATGACCTGAACTTAGTGAGTTTATCATGTTAGGGAAATGTTTGTTTATAATCAAGCATTCTTGACTCAACGCTTGGATAACCATGCCATTCAAATAAATCTCGCAACTATTGCTCATTACTTTGAATGTGAGTCTTTCCGTGTGTAAACGGATCAATTGCTGATTATGGAACATAATAACCATTACTTGTTTCAGCCTTTGGCTTAAAAGGTCTTTAAACAAAACATACGACCTTACAACTGATGTAGCTCTTCTTGCTTCATTCTAAGCTTGCAAGTCGATAACTTAGCTTAACTTCAATAGTTTGAGGTCACTATCATAGTGGAACACTCAAGCAGTATCCGATATTTGTGAAGATAACGAATTGCTAAGTTAATAACATGAACTCATGAGTTGAAATGAAATCTAGTTCCTTTTCTTCATTCCTTCTTTCCTATATTTCTTATCATACAATATCTCATAATCTTACTTTAAGAATCATTTCTTAAAGTTCCATTGAATTTCATACTTTGTTAAGCATAATCAAGCACCTAGTGCGTCGTAAAACAAAGTTCCATCTTTCCCGTTAATTCTTACTCAAATTACTACATCAATGAGTCCTACTCAATTATGTATGATGCGAAAAGATACGTTGGTTGTCAAACATTGACAATCTTGAGTTTGCAACTCAATACCTCATGTTTTATCAAAACTACCTAGTATTTTGAATACATGATGTCCAACCGTCCTTTCGGACTTAGTTATAAAAGTCATTTATGAGAATTGTATTTTAGAAATGTTTTTCTTGTCTTTGAGAAATATTCTCAAGAATTTCCTTCACCAATCATGGAAACAATATTATTTGATTTAGAATACTATAAATATAAGTGCAAAGTATAACCATTTATCAAGAACATAATAAGTTTGAAATTTAAAAGCATTCATGCAAACTTCAATCTTATTAAACGTCTTATTTACCCATGAAAATTGTCCCTATGGCGAAAATAAGGCGATTCCAAGATCCGAAGAAACAAAGAGTGGTTAAGCATGCTTTGGCATGCCTTAACACTCAATCTTCTAAGGTAAGCATTGCCTTGCCAATGGCTCTAAGCCACTCTTGGTTAGATAATCGTCGCATCTAATGCATCTTTGACGATGTATCTCTTTTGCCACGGTATGTGAGGACTCCTCACTCATACCGATGAGTTCAACCAAAACCAACATGCACACCCGGTGTGCCTTATGAGCCTTGGAGAAGTGATTGCACCTCGCTTTGGCGTAGCCTACCATCACCCTCGTTCGGTTGGTAAGTGTTGTTTTGGAAAGGCAAGTTTGACTCAATATTATTAGGGACCTAGGATTTCTATGTTGGTTGATTTAAGTGAACTTAACTACTAATCGCAACATAAAGAAAACTTAAACATGCATCTAACGAATAATTCACATGTATATATATAAGAATAAAATATAAAGTGAAATTATAGATGCATATTGGCAACTAGCATAACCCCTTGAATTCTTCAAATCTTCAAAAGGTCTTCATTTGCAATTCAAGGCTTTGTCTTCCAAGATATGTCGTCTTCAAGATTTAACCAAACTATGCAAATACTAGTGTCTACGACTAGGAATAATCTAAATATTAAGGTACAAAAATACTTAACGGTGCGTAGACCGTATTTAGATTTACAAAAATACATAACGGCACGTAGTCCGTATTTTCTATCCTAGTCGGGTCCCACTAGTTGCCATTTCATAAAACCTGCGAGAGAGAATATACATTCCATTCATCCATTCACTATTTGTGAATGGCCCATGCAATTTACAATATCAAACAAGTAAAATGCATTTAAACAACGCGCACACTAGTAACTAATCTAGGTGGTTAATCCCATTAACACGCCTAATTAAAACTAGTCAAAGTTGTTTTAACCGATTATGTAATTGACGTCATTAATAATTGAAGCTCCCACTAAATTCTGCATTTCCCTTAATTAATCCAATTAATTAAGTCGGTAGCACCCAAACTTGTCAAAATAAAATTTTGCCAATGCCGCTCAAAACCGAGGCCTAGCCTCCCAAAAATTTTAATTAAAATAAACAAAATTAATTAAAAAAAATAAAACGGCAAAATAAGCAATATTAAGCCAACCGCATTTCAAGTGGCTTTCTCTTTAGGCGTTTTGCCAAGGAAACTCGAATAATCGCGGCTCATGCAAACCAAGCATTCTACGGCTATTCACATCACCGCACCAAGCATATGCACACAAAAAACTCCGCACACACGCCCGCGGCAAGCAGCCATGGGATGCTGCCACTGCCGCACGCACGCGCACGCACATCCATGGCTGCTGGTGTGTGGCTGCTTCGGTCGTGTGCTGCTGCTGCACGTGTGGCCGCAAGCAAGGCGGGGCAGCCACCTTGGCAGTCACATGCGGGCTGCTATGAAGCCCGACTAGCCAAGGGTGGTCCTTTGCCTCGTTTTGCGTGCCATGGCCTCGGGATTTGATCCCATTTCGCGAGACATAATTAATTAATTCTAAATTAACTTTAGAACTAACTTAATGAGCAAAAAATAAAAATTTTAAACAAGTCTAACTTAATAAAATTTCAAAGTGCAAATAACCAAAATAATTCCAAGAACCATTCTTAATTAAATTGGTTTAGCTTGGTGCAATAACAAAGTTGAGGCAATTTCTCACTTTTAATTTAATCAATTTAAATTAAACTTAAGAATTTGACAAAGTAAGGGGAAGTTGGAAAAATATGAACTTTAATGTTCAAATGAAAATTCTAACATCTAAATTTTGTGAATCCTTGAAAATTATATCTTCCAAATGAAGATAACCAAATTTCTATCACAAAAATTGAAACTTTATGTTTCCAATCAACTCAATCAAAATGATTAAAACAACAAAGTTTAACACAAAATAACATGGAATTTAGTGGTTTTTAAAGTTTCAATCACTTATCACAAATAAAGATTGAATCTTTAACACTTAGGAAGCCTCAAAACAAAAATTTTCACACTAAAAAGCAATTAGTTTGCAATTATGTGAAAATAAATCAACCTTTAAGCATCAAATACTACCAAGTAAGTGTGCTTTAAGGGGACTTAAAAATGCAGAAAATAATGCAAATTATCAACCACATAATCAACAAGTTATGCCATTAATTTCAAGGTTAGAAAAGACTTAAAAATTTTCGTCAAAAACGAAAAATCCCGCGAAAAAGGCATTTCTGGTCAGAATTTGGCTAAAATCACAGCCCCAACAGGCCCAACAGGGTAAAAACCTTTCCAGAACACCTTTTCCACCCAAAATTCACTAGTTTTGGGCGAAAATCTGGGTTCTGGGCCAAATTCGACATCAAAAACGGGATTAAAATAAATAAAACCGAGCTACTAATCAAATTAGCAACTTAAACCAGAAAAATAAGCCAAAATAAACCTTGAAAAACATGATTATAAAAATAAACGAGCGGGGCTCCGATACCGCTGTTGGGGTTTGGTGAGTCCGACTCACCGCGAAAACAACCCCGACCCAAGGAACCACTCGTAATTAATAAAACCATAAAGCATAAATAAATAAATAAACACAAGAAAAGGAAGAACGAATCATACCCTTGAAGCGAGCTTCGCCCTCACAAAACGGGCTCTTACTTGAAAGCCTTGAGCACCGCAAATGTCGCGCCTCCAATGGTATCCACCCACAAAGGACGAACACGACTTTTTAGGTCCGTTACCTTGGAGTTAGCAATGTCCGACCAAAACCCAAGTGTTAATGGAGTTTAAGAGTTTTTTCCAAAGTATGGAATGCTCTTTCTAACTCCCACTCAAACACTTTACTCCAAATCCCAAGGTTGGTATTTATAGAGGAAAGTATGAGTGGGAATTTCTATCCCATCAATGTGGGATCATAAAATTCCACAAATTAATTTAAAGCTAAATTAAATTAAAATTGCAAACTAATAATAAATCTACAAGTGGCATACTGGCATTACCATGTGAAATGGGTTGGTGAGGACCACATGGAGAGTAGGGGACCATACTTGCTCCCCACTCAATACTCTCCTTGTACCACATGTCCTTACCCACTTGCTCCCATATTCCTCAAGCTTCCCCATAGTGTCCAGCCTTATGGCCCAGCCACGAACCCAACCCGAGCCCAGCCCCGCACCAAGATGCGGGCTGCTGCTGTGCGTGCAAGCCACGCACTTGGTGCGGGCTTGCTGCTGTGCGTGGCTGCTAGTGCGTACGCTGCTAGCACGCGCCGCACGCACCACGTGCACGCGGCTGCTAGCTGCTGCTGTGCGTGGCTGCTAGCACGGTGCACTAGCACGCACCTA
Source organism: Chenopodium album (assembly GCF_948465745.1). NCBI lineage: Eukaryota > Viridiplantae > Streptophyta > Magnoliopsida > Caryophyllales > Amaranthaceae > Chenopodium > Chenopodium album. The sequence goes on along the minus strand of NC_137858.1, from coordinate 29,553,783 downwards.
GCCAGCCATGCTAGGCTCGGCTTGGTGCGCTTGCTAGCCACCTATGCTTGGACGTTTTTTTTGCCCCTAGCATTCAGATGCTCGGGGCACTCCGATGCTAGGGGTATTTTGGGAATATGGTCGATTTATTATTATTTTGCGCGTCTCGTCTTTTTATTATTTTTGACTCGACTTCCGATTCTCGGTTTCGACGCTCCAAGCTCGAATTACCGACGTCTAAATATTTAACACTTGGGCGACGAATTAATTTCTTTCAAATTAATCCGTCGTGTCGGTTCGTATATTTTGCTTGGGTGTGACCCGAAGGGTTCAGTTAAGATTAAGCTGTAATATTAATTATATTAATATTACTGATCGGAAGCGGCCTCCACCCAGACATTCCGATCACTTGACCTTACTGAATATATTAGCTTTCTAATAATTCTGAACCCACTATCAGAATAATACACTTATTCGAAGGACACCATTCCTTTCAGATTCGTAATACAAAAATTTTCATGTAAATCAAGTTAATAGTTATAAATAATTTAAAGGAAATTTTGTCAGATAACACCTTTTAAAACCGAATTGTTGTGAAAAAACACCTTATAAATTTTTTTGTTAAAACACATCTAATAACATAGTTTTTTTTTTTTTTTTTTTTTATTTTTTTTTTTTTTTGCGAGAACATACCTTAGGCGATTTTAGGAGGATTGACTTGGTTTTCCGGCATTGACCATCACGTGAAGGTCACGTGCCGACACTCTTCCTTTCTTTTTCCCCCTTTTTCTGCAATTACTTTCTCTCTCCTCAAGACCACCAAACCACAACCTAGCCAACCCAACCGCCGACACCGACACCACCACCTAGCCAACCCAACCGCCGACACCACCACCCACCAACCTAGGTTGGGTTTTTATTCACTTATAATATACTCCCTCCGTTTGTTTTTAAATGCATCACTTTGACAATTGCACCATTCACATACCATGGTTGACTTAATTTTTTCACCTCTTAGAAATGAATAAATGTTATTATATTATATATCATTAGATTCGTCATAATGTCTAGTTTCATAATATAATTTTGTTACAATATTTACTAATACACAATTAAAGATATTTGCGTCTCGGCAAATGTGCCGGTCAAACTGATGCATATAAAAAAAAAGAGGGAGTACAAAATTCACCAAACATAAAATAATTGTGCATCGCACGGATTTAAGTCTTGCTTTATTTTAAATTTCAAAAATCTAATATGGTGCACGTATTGTGTGTGCGTTTCTCGGTTGTTTTTTTTTGTTTTATTTTTTTTTTAATTTTTTTTTAAATTTTGTAATTTTTTTTTAATGGGGTCCAAATAAAATTGGAGTACTACAGTATAAATGAAGAAAATTCCATATGATTTTCTGATTCATTACGGTGATATATTTATATATTTAGACTTAGTCATGTTTGTTGTATCTAGAAATAGCTAAAAATTAGCAATTTTTAACATCAATTTCAAAAATTTAGCCGGAGTACCTTTGAAAACTAAACATGTTGGAAGTTGGCAATACCCAATTAAGCCAATCAGCAATTCATTATGTTTACGATACCATAGATAATCAAGCTGACGTGCTATACATCTCGTGCAATAAGATTGACGTGGCATCCTTGTCTAGTTGAAAGTTAAAGGATTGATATGAATATATGATAATACCAAACTTTCGTACTACCTCCGTTACACATTATTTGCAACGATTTGACATAAAGTAGAGAGGAAAAATATCTAATCGTTGCAAATAATATGTAACGGAGGTAGTATCTAAAAATATACACATCATGAAACCACCAAAGATACCGGATATTAGATATGTGTGAAGCGAAATCTCATCAAATATAAGGCGTATTATTTTTCCGTCACCCAAGTTGGCCAAGTATTGCACTAGTCGAGTACATATGTAGCTAAATGCCTAAATGTACGTGTCTAACCTTAATTATCTTTTTAGGTACACAAATTCTTATATGTTGCTTGTCACACCGTGTGACTAGACATTATAAGGGTTACTTTGTTAGTCTAATAGGAATTACCTAGTTAGTTTTAAAGGGATTAATTCGTCAATATTATAGGATTATTCAGTCAATGTTATAGGGGTTACTAGGTCAATATTACAGGGGTTATTTGATTAGTTTTGTTACCTCTTTTTTTTTTTTAAGTGATCATGCGGTATGACCAACCACACACAAGACGAGCTGATTAATAAATATTATAAGAAAATGATATTATCAAGGTTGACATGTGAAATAGCGTGAAAGATAATATAAATTGATTTTAGGTTTCAACCAATCAGGTTAAACTTTTGATTGAATTGGGAGTTAGCTTGAGCTATTGAATATAAAGTCTTTACTTTCTTTTCATATGTGGGATAAACACTACTCACACTTTCACTTCACAATCTCCTTAATTGTGAGCTTATAAACTCTTCCTTGAACAGAAACACCCCCAGAAGGCCAATACCCATAAAGTCGCGACAAACTGTCCCTAACGCAAGACTGAACACAGACGGTGCCCTTATCAGATGATGCGACCAGATCAAACCTAACTATGACAATATTATAGAGAACCAACTTAATAAATAAAAAAGAGCTAATATATGAGTATTAGATTAAAAAATAGTGATAAATAAGTTTATTTAAAAAATGAAAAGGAGAGATATGATGGATGATACGATGATAGGATGTATACAAGTGGTACAAGTCCAAAGCAATAAATAGTCGCTCATGTACAACGGTTGGGCTATTAAATTGGCGCACTTTGATCTGTCTTAGTCTCTTGCCCAAAAACACAGAGCTTACCTTACAATCTCTTCAAATTTTCAAACTTGCGAGTTTTAACCAAACACAAACATGATGAAGACTACCTTTTCCCTTCGCAAATTCATCCATTCTTCCAGACACATCTCTCTTCCATCAAAGGTTGGTTCTTTTAATTTTTTTTTAATCATTAATTTGTTACAGCAATTTAATTTTGATTTATGCTCTCCATCTGATATTATCTATATTCATCTTAATTGATAAAATTTTAGCCATTTTTTTTCCCTGTTTATCTGGTAAGACTCCTCATTCGTATTGTGTTTTGCAGTAATGTTAATGGTGAATCGAAAAAATTGCAATTCAAATGGAAAAAAAAAAAAAAAAAAAAATTATTGGGCGAATTCAATTCATTTTTAATTCAAGTACTTGTCAATCAATACAATTACTTAACTTGAAAACAAAATTAAAAATATAAAAAAACTGTATTGAGTTTGTACGGATGATATAGAAAATTTTGCTCTGTATTTCTGTAACATTATGTCTAAATTTGATTATAAATCATGTGAATATATATAGAAAAAAAAATGCAACACCTTGTGTATTCTTTTACATGTAAACATTACTCCGAGAAAATACTAGTACAAGTTTTCTTGGAGCTAAAATGAGACCAGGAGAGTATTAGTTGGTTTCATGGTTTAGTATAGTTATGCTAACAAACCAAGTTTTACGGTTAACATAAACTTTGCACAAAGTCGTACTATAACATATTTCACCCACATAAAAGGACTCAACCTGCTCACGAGCCACACGATGGTAACATTCTCAACTTATTAGAGACGGAGAAGAAAAAAGTCCCTAACATTCACATTTTTATTTTTGTAAATTTTTTTGTGCATTTGGGCTTAACAGAAGAGTTGATTTTAATCTGGTTTGAATAAGTTACTTCCTTCGTCTTTTTTTAAAGCTACACTTGAAATTTTGCACTATATATTTATATGTTTAGTTTTTTGGAGAGGAAATTATACATTTCTATCCTACATTACTAGTCCTTTTAAAAAAAAGATTTCTTGAATTTTATGACAGTGTACGAGTTAGTGATATTGTACCGAACTATTTGGTTAAGTTGTCTTATGCTCTATTCATTTTAAAATGATCTTTCTGTAGCGTTGAACATGTTTTTTTAAATGATTTAGTAATTCATAAGCATTTATAATTCAATGAGACATTTATATGCTTATCATACAGGTTCAATTTATTGAGAACACTCATAAACTCAAAATTTTGTAAGTTTGACAAATCTTATACATAGGTACAAGTAAAACGAAAGCCAAACTTGTCAATTTTTGCAAGAACACAAGATGAGTATAATTATTTCACTATCATTAATCAATCAATTAAAAAAGAAAACTAATGCTTATCGTTACATGTAACAGAAGCAACAAGTAAAGTCGTAATCTTGGCCTTTTATGTTAAAAGATGAGTTCGTGTCAAGTAAATCCTTTTCTTGGCTTACTTGTCAAAAATTGTAACAACCTCTCTCTGTGATATGTACAACGCTACAAACTTACAACGTTTAATGAATGGGACCAATTTAATGGTGCATACGCTAAAATTGACTAATGTATAAAAGACCAACTTCATAGTCACCTACAACTTTTTAGAGTTTTAGTCCTATGTTATTAATACTCGATTTCTTGTACCGAGCCTCGTTTTATTGCGTAAGGTTCACCTAACACATTAAATAGGAAAATTGACAAATAAAATTTATTTATTTGTAGTATATTTTTTGTTTATTAATTGACATGTAAAGAATACATAATTTGTGATCAATTAATATTTGTTAAATTAATAACACTCAAGATTCGGTGATTTTTTTTTTTTTGAGAAATAACCAATTAGAGCTCTATTTGTATACTTATCCATTTTCTTTTCATAATATTAACAAAACCCCGACATAATGATTCTGTTAAAATACTTTTTTTTTTTTTTTTTTTTTTTTTTTGAGGGCAAAATACTTTAAGTTATAACATGTTGCCCGTCAAAAAAAAAAAAGTTATAACATGTTGAATTTTTAAACTTTGAACCACAATAAAATATCATGAATTAAAGAAAATAGAAGAAATATACACCAAAGAAGAAAGTGAATGACATAAGAGCCTAAGGCCCTAAATCGTTTATTTTATTTTTCATGAAAATAAGTTCAGATAAATTAAAAAAAAATTATTTAATTTATTTAAGTGGTAGTAATAAGCTAAGTTTTCCATTGAATTGTTTTGAATATCTTTTTTGAAAGAAATGAATTTCTAAATTATAACTTATAATCATGGTCAAAGCAATCGAATTTTCCCATTAAAAAAAAGGATACATGTAAGAAAACTTATAATTTTTAATCAACCATTTTCTTCATTTTTCTTATTTAAACAAAATCAGATCCACATGTGTCACGAAGTACATCCAATTGATAATAATTCAACACGTGAACAAGGTCAACTAATATCACCGGTTCACCGACACCTAATTACTTTCCCAATTTAGTAATGGTAATGTCGTCCATACTGTTTACTTTCCCTTTTTTAGAAGCTCTAAATTAATTTGTTAGTTGTGAAGTTTGGCCTTGTTAACTTTTCATGACATTAATAAATTAATATACTTTAGCATGTGATAATGACTATCTTATTATCCAATTTATAAATGCAGTTTTTGAAGCTTGAAAGTCAACATTTCTACACCTCTCAGGCAGCTTCACCAGCTTACAGGTATATTAAATAATCTAAGTTTTACCAACTCAATTATGTGAACATGAATTAAATATACAAAATGAATTCAATGTATACTTTTATATTTATAACATGTAAATGTAGTTTGGTTTGACATTACAAGTTTTTAATTGAAGTTTTACCCTTGTGCGGTTCTAAGTTCTAACCAGAGGGCAGAGGATCGGAACTTTTGTTCCCCGTTTTCCTTAATATCAACCAAACGAGAACTTATCTTACATAATCATAGGAGATTAAGGAATATAAATACGCGGACAAAAAAGGAATATGAGACGGTCTTTGAGAGACGAAGTGCTTTTAGCATACTACTTTGTAGCTTTCATCTACAACTTCCCTGTGATGTGCTTCCTCAGATTTAGGGTGAAATATTATCTCAATGGATTTTAAAAAAAGTTTATTGCAACATTTTGAATGCTATTACAGTATTACTCCACTCTAAATTAAGTTCAATGTAACTTGAATGAATTTCAGCTAGCATGGTTTTTATTTTGTGCACTGTTCTGCATATTATTCTTCTTTTTCTGACCTGACATAGTCTCTGGATCTTCCTCCCATTTGGTTTCGATTGACAGCCAAGTTTGTAGTGATGACGAGTATGCAGATATTGACTGGGACTCTATTGGATTTGGCCTTACACCAACTGATTACATGTATGTCACGAAAACTAGTCAGCAGGATGATAGGTTTACTGAGGGAAAACTTAAACGATATGGAAACATTGAATTAAGCCCTTCTGCTGGGGTCTTGAACTATGGACAGGTGAGTCAGTCAGTTAGCAAAACAATTTTTTTTAGCAGTCTCAAACTGTATACTTACATTAGTACGAAAAATGTTTTTAGACTTCTTACAATAAACATGAACACCCCAAATAAGAGTTGTAAACAAATCTATGAACGACCTCTGTATCATCTCAAATACATAATATACAATCCTGTGTGGCTTTTTAAGTTTGTTAACGACTTAACCCTTGCATTAGTTGCATAGGCAGCTAAAGATTATAGCAGTACAATGGCTATAAACTTACCTGTTATACTCATAGCTCGAGTGGTCAACAAATAGAATCATCATTTTTTCCTTAGCTAACTAATTTCTCACATCTCACTAGATATAGCTAAAGATAGCACATCTTTCCATATACGATTCTAGATATATGGAGATTGCTAATGTGATTTCAACACAAAAATGGCTTAAAGCCTAAGCATCTCAGTTTGTTAATTTATGATGTTGTTTGAATGCTAATTCATTAAAATGTTCCTGCAATATGCATGCTTATATTTCTTCTTCTGATTTAAATAAAGTATATAAGTAGGATGGAGTTTGTTCAACTTTGGGAATGGTTTAGGCCCTTCAATCTCAAAAGAACCAGCTTCACTGTATCAGTTATCTTTACTATCTTTTAGTACTTGTGAAAATTAAAATACATGTGTGGCGATGGGGCATTAAATAGAACTAAACATATCCTAAGTAACCTTTATACTTTGATACTTTGAAATGTAAACTTTTATTTTTACTAATAATTTGGAATAGAGCCCTGTAATTAGCTGGGCATATACAACATGTTAACAGTTTAGTTTACCGAGTTTTGAAACAATAAATGAAGTATTCTTCGTACTTTGTAAGGCAACTGACAGTAGTGCTTTAATTCTTTTTCCAAAGGGCTTATTTGAAGGAATGAAGGCAATAAGGAGAGAAGATGGGCAAATTGTCTTATTTCGCCCTGATGAAAACGCCCTCCGAATGAAAGTAGGCGCTGAAAGAATGTGCATGCCTTCCCCTACGACCACTCAATTCATTGATGCTGTGAAGCAAACTACTCTTGCAAACAAGCGCTGGGTATTTAACTCTGAATTCACTCATCTTCTAAGCTTTCCTTGACTATGTTGGTCTTAGATATCCAATATTTCTGTCATTCGACTTCCATTCATGGATTTTATTATGGTTAATGTAACAGATACCTCCTCCTGGAAAGGGATCCCTCTATATGAGGCCTATGCTTCTAGGAACTGGACCAATTCTTGGGCTTGGTCCTGCTCCTGAATACATGTTTCTCGTCTATGCTTCTCCAGTTCGCAACTATTTCAAAGCAAGTTTCTTTCTGATTCTAACTACCAGTTGATGTTATTTACAGAATTTACTAAATTATAGTGGTTTAATCTTCCTTTTCAGGAAGGTAGTGCCCCATTGAGTTTGTATGTTGAACAAGAATTTGACCGTGCTTCTCGTGGTGGAACTGGTGGAATTAAAACAATCAGCAACTATGGACCCGTAAGATAATCAGTTTTTATCCTAATAATCATCAGAATTTCCATTTATATTGTACTAGCCTTATATAAGTGCATGTTTATATCATATATCAGGCTTTGAGACCACTAGTGAGGGCAAAAAGCAAAGGATTCTCTGATGTTCTATACCTCGATTCTGTGGATGGGAAGTACGTTGAGGAAGTCTCCTCTTGTAACATCTTTATGGTTAAGGTAATACTTCCAGAAAACAAGTAGTTTGATCACATTTTTAAGTCATTGAAGATATCGTGAAAGGAAAGAACTTAATGATGCACGGTTCTTCTTAATTGATGATATACTTTTCATACTCTCAGGGAAACACAATCTCAACTCCCCCTATAAAAGGAACTATACTCCCAGGTGTTACACGAAAAAGCATCATTGAAATAGCCCGCGATCTTGGCTACAATGTAAGTCGATTACATCTATTTGGCCATTTGTAGAGTACTCTTTGTCTAAAATTATGTTATAACTTGTTATAAATATAACAATAGGTTGAGGAAAGGCCTATCCCAGTCGAGGAATTGCTTGAAGCTGATGAAGTTTTCGGTACGGGAACTGCTGTGGGTGTTGCCCCTGTTGGCAATATTACACACCATAGTCGAAGGTATGTAATACTGCAAACGATTTGTTTTCCACCTGACCACCTTTATAAGATGGAATCTAATACTACCATTATACCAATGATAATTTCTAAAACAATACAGGTTAGAAAAATTTAATCATGTAGTATCATGCTAATTGTAAAAGTATTTGACAAATGCAGGGTAGAATACAGGACAGGTGATAACTCGGTATCAAAGAGGTTGTTATCAACATACATGGCAATTCAAAATGGTTTAGTGGAGGACAAGAAGGGTTGGATAGTTGAACTTAGCTAGGGTTACAGCTTTAGAAAATATGTATAATTCGATTGTTTTGATTGCTCTTTTAAGTAGAATCATTTTAGAAGGAGTGTTTGCAAATTGTAAAACATGCAAAATGATGCATGTCATTATGTAAATGGCATGAACTAATGATTAGTGTACTTAATTAAATCATGTTGACGACGAAATGCAATTTATTCTCATAAAAATTTGCAAAAACAAGTATTCTAGTAGCGGCCTTTTCATTATATTTCTCTATATCCATGGTCCTCACTCTTACTTTTTATTATTTCATGTCTCTCATATCACTTTACTTTAGATTAAACAATTCACCGACTTCTCTAATCCCCCCCCCCCAAACATATTTCACGTAATGATGTGCTTCATACTCTAATACGGGAGGAGTTAGAGGATACAGGGGATGCAGAAGAGAAATGCGGAGAAGGGGAGGAAGAAGAAGATTGAGAGAGAGAGAGAGAGAGAGAGAGAGAGAGAGACAGGGAGAAGAAATATAGAGGATTAAGATTGTAATTATCATTATGTTTTGATTATAACAACTAGTCACGCTTTATATTAGCTCATGACTCAGTAACAAACTTCTGACAAAAACTTCTCAAATTACCTCTTATCATACTTGTTTAGGGTAAAAAATACCCTCGATATGTGGACCAATGCCGCAGCGACACGTGTCCGCAAGCTCAGCGCACAATGAGCTAATTAGAGCATGACACATGTCATTCAATGATAGAAGGGTAAAATGGGCTCCAAGCCCATAACCCTAGAAACCGTAAAACGGTGGGAAGCCCATCTACTTAGGTTAAATAACCTAAAAGGCACGTACATGTCCCAATGGACTATAAATACTGATTGTTTAGGGTATTTTTACCCCTGACACTTGGACCAATGAGAGCATGCCACGTGTCAGAGGCTGGCAAGTCACCTCTGACCAATCCCCAGCTGACACGTGGCAATCCCAGATATTTCCTTAGAATTGCGGCCTTCAAGGGCCCAATTCCCAAATCCGCTCTTTTGCGGCGCAGCCCATCTATCTTAGGTCAGAATGACCTAAGGGAGGGCACTTTTTCCAATGACCCTATAAATAAGAAGATATTCCCCTCTTTTGGAGACATTTTTCACAATCATTTATTGCACCCCATTCCTCTCACATCAGAGAATATCTGAGCTTAGAATCTAAGCGGATCCCCACCTAAATTTCCGCACTTTTTACCTTTCTTCAAGTTTCTAACTTAATTGTTGGAGGCGGAGCTCCACCCATCCGGAGTCTCCGTTATTTTTGCAGGTACAGATCCAGTCGGACTAGTCTTCGAGCTGTAACTCTCCCGAGGGACAAAAACACCTAAAACATTTGGCGCCGGCTGTGGGGAGAGTACCTCAAAGATAGTTCAATAATCTTTACCATTTTCTGGTCCTACTACTTTGCAACTGGTTATCCAATCGGGTAACCAAGATAATCTTCAACCGGTTAATCAACTGGATAATTCTGGAATTCCTCAGTTGTTATCTCAGCCTCAGCCGGAGGCCTTTACTGAGGAAGATGATGATGATGACGATGTGGAGACCTATGTGGCCAATGATAGCTCCTTCATCTCCAAGTATAAACGTTCCAAAGACCAACTAGAACATAATGTAGACCGGGCGGGTCCAAGCATACGACCCCCTAGGCGGCCAGAAGGGGAAACCCGGAAGGCCAGAGGAGAAGCTCCAGTCACCCGGGATGAGCTCATGAAATTCATGAACTCCTTCAGGGGTGAAATCAAGGAGATGATCAACAAAAACAAGGCCGGCTAAAAAGACTCCCCCTACAAGGAGGAAAAAGCCAGTCAAGGACAGGCAACCAACTCCCCATCCCAAGGAGAAGGAGAAGGCAGCTGCAAAACTTGACTGGAGCAAGATTCTGTTGCCTAAGAGGCAGACCCGGCAAGAACAGCCAGAGGCCAGCAAAAAATCTGTCTCTGACGCTCGACACATGATTGAGCGAAGGAGACACCAGCAGCTGTTTGAGTCAGCCTCTACTTCGAGCTTTCCGGACAGCTTCAAAGAAACTTCTGCAAGGCACTCGCTGTCCTTGCATGAGAGTCGAACAGGCGGCAAGACCGTCAACACCAAACCTCAACTGATCATAGGGTCTATGCCATACGTACCCCAGGCGCAGTATGGGCAATATGGCCTCCAATTCATGCAGCCACCCCCATTCGGAGGTCAGGCGGCATACAACAACGTCCAGTCTTTAGACTGGCAGCTCCGGCTGTTGAAGCTTGGTGAACAACCCTTTGAGTTTGCCAAGAATATAACCGAGGCGGCTCAACCGGCCAAGGTTAAGAATGTGTTGGTGGGTGCTTATGATGGTACCTCCAACCCAGAAGACCACCTGATGGCATACACCAACCTCATGTGCTTACAGGGTTGGGACGATGCCACATGGTACCGATGTTTTCCGGCTACATTGAAGGGCATCGCCCAACAATGGTTTGACAACTTGCCAGTCGGATCTATTGACTGCTTTAAGGAGTTAGCCTTCTTGTTTGCCACCAACTTTTCAATGAACATCCCTGCTAAGAAAACAAGTTTAGACTTGAGCACTATAAAGCAGGGTGAGAAAGAAGGGCTACGCTCATATGTCAGGGGGTTCAACCTAGTCAGAATTCAAATCCAGGGACTGTCTGACGAGGTCGCATTTACAGACTTCTTCAAGGGTCTGAGAGACGGGTTCTTCAAGTTCGACCTTGTCAGAAAAGGGGCATTTACGCTGCAGGAGGCCTTGAGGGAGGTGGAAAACTATATTTAAGCAACCGACCTCTACACGCCTGGCAGTCAGTCGGACTCTAAAAAGTCCGACAAACAAAAAGAGAGTCGGTCTGCTCAGCCGGCGAAGAAAAAAGAAGAGACCAAGAAGAGAAAAAAACTCTAAGCCATCAGTGATTCTGAGCAGCCGTCCAAGAAAAAGAAAAAAGAGTTTAAACCGTACGTTCCCCGGTACGAGTTTAACAAAGACTGCAACTCCATCCTCATGGAGGTAAGGGACCGGCTGTATATTGAGAAGCTGAACCCAATGAAGAGTTTCGTCCAATCACGGAACAAAAACAAATTCTATCAGTTCCATGAGGAAGTCGGCCATGACACCAACGACTGCTTCAGTCTTCAGCGGACGTTGGACCGTCTGGATGACAAAGGGATGTTAAAGTCCTACATTTTTAAGTCCCCAGCCGGGCCAAAGAAGAAGACCAAGGGTCAGTCATCCAAGACTACCCATCAGCCTACTAGTAGCTCGGATACTTATAAGGATCCAGTCTACACCATAACAGGCGGATTCTCGTGTGTTGGCCCTACCATCCGGGGCACCAAGAGCCATCTTCGAAAGATGGATAAGGATGATGATGAGCAGGCGTCTGCAAGTTCCGCCTTCCCAGATGTCCTCATTACTGAGAAGGATCAGGGCAGTGTCCGTCGTACGCATGACGACCCGGTCGTCATTGAATGTAAGGTTGCCAACCAACTAGTTGGCCGGATCCTTATTGACACCGACAGCTCGTCAAACATCATCAGCCTCCGGTGCTTGTAGAAACTGAAATACAACACCAGCAGCATGCATCCGGTTACCCATCCCTTGGTTGGCTTTGGGGGTGGGGTGGTCTACCCAGCCTGAAGAATTGACTTACCCATCTGGTTGGGAGAAAAAGGAGAGGGACGACACATAGTCGTCAGATTCTTGGTCGTTGAGGAGCTGACCGCCTACAACATTATTCTTGGCCGGCCAACACTCAACGAAGCCAAGGCTGTAATCATCCCGTCTCTAATGCTCATCAAGTATGAGCGGGATGATGGCTCTGTTGGTTCCCTGAACAGGGATCAGAAGATGGCCCGGGAGTGCTATCTCTCAACCATCAAAGATACTGTGGCCACAGACGGCCAAGAAAAGGAACCAATAGACCTTGACAATGTTAAGGATGACAGTCCAGCCCTACCAGCAGCCGGAAAGAAAACAAAAGCTGCTCTGCTGGTGGAGGTGAAGAAAGAAAAGAAATAGCAATCACTGACCGGTGAACGGTCAGATGAGCTCCGGCCCCACCGGCTGGTGAAAACATTGATCTTGTTCTTGATGACAGCCGTCCAGAGCGAACTGTAAAGGTTGGGACGGTTGCTTATGCTACTTTGGATCCAAAAGTTAAGCCCATCCGGCAAAAGAAGAGAAATCAAGGTGAGGAAAGAAGTCAGGTGGCAGCTGCCGAAGTAAAAAAGCTGTTGGATGCTAGGTTCATTCGGCCATGTAATTTCCCCAATTGGGTGGCTAATGTTGTGCTTGTAAAGAAGCCGAATGGTACATGGCGTATGTGTGTTGATTACACAGACCTCAACAAGGCATGCCCAAAGGATAGTTATCCACTTCCAAATATTGACATCCTAGTCGATTCTACAGCCAGATATGCCTTGATGAGCTTCATGGATGCCTATTCCGGCATCCATCAAATACCCCTATGGAAAAAAAATCAAGAGAAGACAGCCTTCGTCACTGATCAGGGGTTATTTTGCTATACTATGATGCCGTTTGGCTTGAAGAACGCGCCGGCTACGTTCTAACGGATGATTAATACAGTCTTCATTAATCAAATTGGAAGGAATGTGGAGGCGTACATTGATGACATGATAGTCAAATCCATGCAGCAGGCGGATCACCTTGCTGACCTCCGAGAAACCTTCACCACACTCAAGCGACATAAGGTCATGTTAAACCCTAAGAAATGCGTCTTTGGTGTTGAGTCTGGGAAGTTTCTCGGATTTTGATTAATCAAAGGGGGATAGAGGCTAACCCTGAGAAGATACAAGCGGTAATTGACATGAAGTCACCCCACACTGACAAGGAAGTTCAGAGACTCACCGGTTGCCTGGCCGCATCGGGGAGGTTCCTCAACCGGTCAGGTGACAAATGCCTTTACTTCTTCCAAGCAATCAGGAAGAAGACTAGATTTAAATGGGGGATGATGCTGAGGCGGCCTTCCAGAAATTGAAAGAACACTTGCACTCTTTGCCAAGGCTTGTTAGTCCTTTGCCTAGAGAAAAGTTGTACATGTACCTAGCCGTCTCAAACCATGCTCTCAGTGCTGTTCTCCTTGCTGAACGAGACGGCATCCAGCTCCCGGTATATTTCATTAGCCATGTGTTAATAAATGCTGAACTCCGGTACCCCATGGTTGAGAAATTTGGCCTTGCTCTGTGTAACACCCCAATAATTCTCTCTTTTCCAAACCACTTACTTTATATAAGATAGGGGAGAACCATTAACATATTACCGCCACGTGTTAAAACGTTAAGGATTTATCAAAGTATCGCAGCGGAAAACCAAACATAAATCTTTAAAATAACACAGTTTAGAAAACAAATAAGTCAAAGCTTACAAATTGGAACCTTAAAGACCCTTATTTAAAACCAAACCAATAATCAAAGTCCAAAACATAAACGAAATAGCAAAGCATAAATAAGTTCGACACAAAGAACGAATACGCTCAATCACACCATCCCTTGACAATGCGATTGTCAAATCCTTGAACTTCACATCATCAAGCTAACCTGTGCAATACTGCTCCCCAATAATACAAGTGTAATAATTGGATCATCACAGGGTCATTGGAAGGCGAAGACCATGACCAAAAGAAAGCACACAAAAGCACGCAATTAGCAAAGCTGAGTAGATACAAGCTACAACGCACAAAACCTATCATGCTCAACTAATTGAAGTAAATAAACATACCACACGAATTCATTAATCAAGACTCTACACTTAAACAATTCAATTGACTCAACATAATTAATAATTAATTCCAAACACTTGATTCTATATTTAATTTAGTTTGGAGTACGCAATAGACGAGGTTGTCCAATTGTAGACACCTAAAAATGTCTCCCAAAAACCAAACCCGATGATGAACAACCTTTCACCGCCATTATTGGTCGGGTTGAGTATTTAATCTTTGGAGTGCTTAAATCCTTGTTCGTTCCCAATACATTTGATAAACCAAACCAATTCCTAACCCATTTCACCAAACCATAACTTAATTTCCCCCTTTTTCGTGCCTTTAAACCCAAAATAATTCATTTCGTGTCCATTAAAATCATTCATTTCGTGTCCTTCTTATAAAACGTTTATACCAGTTTATTTTGGTCCACAATATGGGTCATATTATTAAATATTTGGATGGGGCTTGAAAGGATCTTTACAACGATATATTATAAGCCCAAATCCGAGTTATAACGAATAAGTTATGGCTAAAATACTAAACTGAGTCCAAACCGAACCTAAGCCCACCTTACCTACGACCCAATGATCATGTGGAGGGTCTAAAGGATTTAATCCCACTCCTAATCCAATTAGGATTAATTAGAAGCTTCAATGAGTTTCTAAAATATCTTAATTATTGTTTTTGAAAAGATAAGATTAAAGCATTTGAAATTGAATAAAACTTTTCTTTTTGAAAGTCCTAATTCTATTCGAATTGAAAGACGTTCAAAGATTGTCAGATATTATTTTCGTGCTTCATAGTTTTTATCTAATTCTTATATGGTTGGATAGCTCTTGAAATTATCTTTCCAATGATATATTATAATATTAATTCCGAGCTATAACGAAAAAGATATGAATGAAATACAAACGTCTATCCAAAACTGACACCGTCTCACTATTTCGGCCATATCTTTTGGTATAAAAAATATTTTAATCTGATTCTAATTGGGAAAGAAACTACACTACAAGAGCTTTCCAACGATATCTTATTCATCTTATTCCGATTTCTGGATCAAAAGATATGATAAAAACAAAAACCGCAAAAACTGCTATCGATCGCAAGAGTTTTATCCGATTCGAATTCTTATCTTTTCTTGATTCGACCCCTCTTTTTTCCTTATAAATAGAGGTCATATCACCCCTTTTTCAATCATCAACAAGCGTGATCATCAAATCATTCTCTCTTCCTCTCTTCTACACCAAAAATCATTCTCTCTCCCTACACCAAAAATATTCTCTCCTCTCTCTCTTGCTCTAGCCTAAACTATTCTAGCCACCCTATTCTCTCATTTTATATCCCTTAAGCACTCTAAGGAGTCCATACAATACCCGAAGTTCTATACTTAAACCAAGGCGTGAAAGGTAGAATTAACCGAGGGTTTGGACCAAATCAACTCTACTTTTTATTTAATTTAATTTACATTTGATTTATTATTTTTATTGAAGTTACTAACAATTTATTCATGATGTAGCAATTTAAAGGAACGCGCGGAATGTGAGTAATTAATTAATTCAATTACTTATTTTATTTTAAATTGCTAATATCATGATTATTGTTATTATTATTTTTTACTAACGCTATTATTGTTGAATTGCTTCCAATATTAATGTTTGTTCTATTATTATTTATGATCACCATATTGCATGTTAAAGGGAATATGTAATTGAATATCACGACTAATAAGATAATTTGGACAACCGGTTTAGGTTCCTTTTTAATCTTGTTATTTAATCAAGTGATCACTAATATTTTAGAATTATATGTTGCATTAATATTCAACCAATTTAGCATAATAATAGTTTGGAGCAAATTGAATATTTGTTTGTATGCCTTTGAGATCGCAGGATTACTTTTCAATATAAGAATCGAGTAGAGGCCAATTCGGGCGAATGTGACTCCATGACTCACTTCGTACCATCATCCCCGATCCTCCTTTCGTGGCTTCGAACCATATGGAGTTAGTAATCTCATGGATAGATTATGAATGGGGTGTAACCTTCACGGGTCAATCGTTGTTGCCTTTCGTTGTCCCTTTTTGTGGTTGCCTTATAATAATCCGTGAACGGTTTACAAGTTCTTTAAAAACTTGTTGGCGGCTCCCTACTTTCCTTAGCTTGTCCCTAATCGTATATGTCAATTCCCACTTCCTATGAGTGCCAAGCATACTCACAACATGCTTTTACGTAGGCGCACTTCAAACGACACCTACACCAATCCACCAAATCATTTTGGTCCCAAATGACCATTTGAAATAAAAGTTTAGCGCGATGCAAGAATGGCCGCGACTCCATTCTCACAAAGTTAGTCTAGGATCCCATCTAACTTTCATTATAAAATAAAATGTAAATACCAAAAGAGAAGAGGACATGTTGATCAAACAAGCCTCGAAAAGCCACGGGCTACCACCGTGTACCCCAACCCATAATTGTCAATACTCTAGAAGTGCACACTTTCCAGAGTTTTATTGCTCATCCATGTTTCACTTTACGTGATTACAATTTTAATTAATAGCCGACTCAATCAAGAAGACCATACATAACAATCATACATCAATTCATTTTTAATCTTATTTAGGACAATGGTGATCACATCACAAATTGACCTTTAATTCCATTAAACTTCTAAATTATCCAAAATTGTTGAACATAGTCAACTCACCTACCCATTCGGCTTAATCCACCTTTACTCAACATACTTATAAGTCATGATTGAGTAATAAATAAATAAATAATAACCTTGTGGAATAATTAATAAATTCATTCCACTTAAACCATTCAATTCCAACCCTTTAATAATCCAAACATGGTTAATAAACCAATCCAATAAAAAATATGCTTGTATCGACATTTTATACAAACAATTAATCCAATATAATTCAACATGTTTGCATCCATAATTCCATACAAACATAATCAATTCACCAAAACATGTCTCATAAACATAAGCACATGAATTAAATCAATGTGTAACCAAACAATTTCCATCCAAGTGTTCCCTAATCATAAACTAAGTTCTTTCCTTTTGGTACCTAAACATGATACTACTTATAAGAAGTAGACATGTACGTACCTCGTATAAACAATCCTTTGTGCCACTGTTAATCACTTAAAATTCTCCTAGGGAATAATCACTACCTAAAAAACAACCAACAATTAATATTACTAACCCAAGTAATTTCCAACAATATAGTATGATGAATAACCTCTTAAAACTTCAATAAAAACATATATTTATGCTTAATTAACTTTAAATATTTTTAATTTTATTAATCAAACTCAAGGATAAGATTTTAAGCATAAAAAAACTTCATTAAAAATAAAAAACTACCCGAAAATCATATTTAGAGGCTGAATTTGGCCACGAGAGGGTGGTGCTCACTATCAAAGGTAGTGAATCTTTCTTAAAACATTGTTTCCACATGGAAAACATTACTTTTTTAGTCAAAATCGGATGAGTTCATAACCTGATCGGGATTAAAACGGGATTAATTTTAACGAACCGAAATCTAAACATTAAAACACGAATTTACGTGTTCAAAATAATTTGGAATTAAGTTAAACTAATTAGTAGTATAATCACCAAAATTAAAAACATAATTATTACTATAAAAAGCCCTAAATCAATTGTTCATAAAAACCCTAAAATCATGATTTTCAATAATTAAAAACCCTAGGTTATAAAATTTACAAAATCTGAAAATTATAACATTTATAAAATCTGAAATTATAAAGTTTAATCATTAAAATACAATTTGATACTAATTAAATTAATTTCAAACAATAAAATCAAAACCCATAATCAATAATTATAATTACACAAATTAATAAAACAAAGGAGAAAGAAAATAAGACTAACCTTTTTGTGCGGGAAATTTTGGGGATGTATGGGGTATTTATAGGAGAGAGGGTAGTAGGGTAAGTAGGGATATTAGGCCTCATAAAATTAATGGGTCAATTAAGAAAGTAAAGTGGGTTTGGCTTGTTTGTTGGACATAAATTATAAAAGGAAGGTTCATAAAAAGTTCTTTGTAATAAAATCGTTTATCAACCCCAAAAATAATTTGAAACTTTTGAAATTAAATCCGAAAAAAATACAAATAAATATTATAAATAAAATATAATTTCATTAATAATATATTTAAAAATACGGGGGATTACACTCTGTATATGGAATTCAAGAAGTTGAAGCCATACTTTTTGGCACATCCGGTTGTAATCTACACCGTTCAGCCCCTCAAGCGGCCAATGTCTACCCTAGAGTCATCCGGCAGAATGTTAAACTGGGCTATTGAAATGCAAAGTCTTGAAATCACCTATGAACCAAGAAAGGCAGTGAAAGGTCAGGCGTTTGCCGACTTCATTGTTGAAATGACTCGTCCGGTTGCTCCGGATAATGTTGATCAGGTTTGGAAGGTGTATGTAGATGGGAGCTCTACAAATAATGGCTGTGGTGCAGGTATTATATATGAATCTCCTGAAGGAGACAAATTTGAGTATGCACTACGGTTCAAGTTCCAGGCCTCAAACAATGAGGCAGAGTATGAAGCCCTGCTAGCCGAAATCCGCATGTGTAAGGTAGCCGGGGCAACAAAAATTGACGCCTTCTCTGATTCAATGTTGGTCGTTAGTCGGTATGAGGGTAAATATGAAGCAACTCATCCGGCTATGATCAAATATCTTCAGGCGGTCAAAGAAGAAGCTAGGTCACTTGAAGAATTCCGTCTGAGTCAAGTGCCCAGGTCAGATAACAACCAGGCGGATGCATTGTCAAAACTGGCATCCTCCGCCTGCATGATACGCCTTGGTCAGTCTTTTGGGAAGTTCTAGAAAAAAGAAGTATATATGAAGAGCCCATTGGAGTTTTGGACCGAAGCTCTACCTGGATGGATGGCATTCAGGCGTATTTAACAGACGATACGCTCCCTGATTTACCACGGGAAGCAGCCGTCATGAAGAAAAGAGCAGCAAACTTCGAGATGAGAAACGGAGAACTCTTCAAGGCTGGTTTCCTTAAGCCCTTGTTGAAGTGTGTCACCCCATAGAAGGGGAAAAAGTTCTTGAAGAGCTGCATGCGAGATACTGCGCCTCCCACATAGGCGGCAAGTCCCTAGCCATCAGAGCTGTTTTGGGTGTTTTTGTCCCTTGGGAGAGTTACAACTCGAAGACTGGTCCTGCTGGCTCTGTACCTGCAAAATCAACGGAAACACCGGTTGGGTGGTGCTCCGCCTCCAACGCTCAAGTTAGTAAATTGAAGAAGGATAAAAAGTGCGGAGTTTAAGGTGGGGATCTGCTTGGATTCCAAGCTCAAGAGTTCTCTGATGAGAGAGAAAATGGATGTAATAAATGATTGTGAATTTCTGAATGTCCCCAAATTTGGGGAATATCTCCCTATTTATAGGGTCATTGGGAAAAGTGCCCTCCCCTAGGTCATTCTGACCTAAGACAGATGGGGTGCACCGCAAAAGAGCGGATTTGGGGAATTGGGCCCTTGAAGGCCGCAATTCTGAGGAAATATCTGGGATTGCCACGTGTCAGCTGGAGATTGGTCAAAGGTGACATGCCAGCCTCTGACACGTGGCATGCCCTCATTGGTCCAAATGTGAGGAGTAAAAATACCCCAAACATTTTCCCCTCACAGGTAGCACGTGGCAGGCCATGTGGCGCCTGTGACACGTGTCCACCCATGAGGGGTGAATAGTAAAAACGGCTCTTTTTTAACGGAGGTGACGGGGATTTCCACCGTTTCACCCCCTATAAATAGGGATTCACCCTCCCCCTTCTCTCCTCTTCACTTTAACAACTTGCATTGACTTTTAGAGAGAGAAAGAGAATTCCTAGAGAGAGGTGCTCTGATCCCGGCTGCGTTCTTTGCAACTTCAAGATCTCCGCGTGCTTTTCAAAGCCACCCGGTCACCGGTTACTTTGCTGTTTTCAGATTTTCAGAACTTAAAGTAATGTAACTATCTGTTTCCTTCTTTCAATTTTCTCCTTTCCTTTTTCTTTTAGCTTGTATACATTCGTTTCCGGCTGTATACATTAGTTTTTCGATAATAAAATGCACTCTCCATTTGCACACACGGCATTGCCTAGGATGCTCAGCCGGTCACTAGGGACTGCTGAGTCTAGAACCGGGGGTTCCTTGTCTGGAGTTTCAGGAGTGCTTTGCTCATCTGCAGCTTCTTCCCTCTCTGTGTCTGTGCAGGACACAATGGCTAGAGTCAAACAGACGGCTACCAAGCCCAGACGGCGGCGCACTAGGAAAGTGCCTGCAGATGAAGTAGTAAGGGAGGAAGACTATGAGGGTGCTGAGCAAAGCAACTCTGATGAGGAGGCCCCCTCCACCTCTTCTAGCAGTGAATCAAGGGGAGACGGTGAGGAAACCGCCTCCTCTCCAGAACAACCAGATAACTCAGCCGGCGATATTGCTGAGAGATCAGAGGAGTCCGGCTCTGATCAAGAGGACCTTGTTGAGGCTTATTGCCAAACAACAAAGAAAGTAATAAAGCCGGATCCTACCAAAACCCGGATGAGGCTAGGAGATATCTCTCTCCTAGAAAGTGGCTTTTTAGCCTTCAAGCAACATCATCCGTTTGGGAAGAACTGGGATATCCTTGTCCCTCCGCCTGACGCTGTACTGGCTTGGGGGGGACGACATTGATATTGCAGACAACTACTTTGTCTGCTATGAGGCGGTAATAGAAGTCGGCCTCCGCTTCCCCCTTCACAGAGGCATCCGCAAAATTTTGAAGGGGTACGAATTGGGAGTGTGGCAATTGACACCTAACTCTTGGGTCAATATCCTAAGCTATATTGCCGCCTGCGAGCTCCAGGACATTGAGCCCAGCTTCACCGCCTTTGCGCACATGCACTACCTCAAGAGTGCCCAAGGCGGATACAGGGCGTGGTACACCATTTCCACGCTCCCGGAATATTTAATGACTTTGGACAAGGTGTCCAAGTGGGGAGGTTGGAAAGACAAATGGTACTTAGTCTCCTCCCCCTCTCTGAAAATGAACGGAATTCTCCGGCGCTATAACAAGGAGCCGGCTTTGGTGGCCCAGAAATGTGTTCGCCCGGCTCTGTCTACCAAAGCCCGGGAGCAAATCATGGAGCTAGAGTTTTTCAAAACAACAACTGAGCCCTTGGGGGATGGCTCTCACATAGTTGTTCCAAAGAATTGGATCCCCCATCCGGATTTCTTCACAAACGAGATATTCTTGTCCGCCTGCGGGTTGAGTCCCATGTTTCCACAGGGTAGATTCACTCACCCACCCGGCGGTTTTCCGTCTGCAATTTTAATACTTCAATGCCTTGGAACTTTTTCTTGTTCTAATACTTTTCATGTTTTTCTGCAGAGGAAGCAAGAAGGATGGTTGACCCGGCTAAGACTCCGACTAAATCTGCTGCACAACTCCGCAAGGAGCAGGTGCTGGCCAAGAAAGTTTCAATTGAGGCCAAGGAGGCCAAGAAAGGCGGGGTAAGATAATCTTCATTTTTTCTTGAATTTCTTCAAGTTATTTTAATACCGGATGACTAATAATCAACTTGCTTTTTGCAGGCTTCAACTGGCATCCTTCCCTGCTCCATGACAAAGGTCTTAAAAAGACCTGGGGATGAGAAACTTTTAAAGCCGGCTGCCAAAGTCGGGAAGAAAGGCTCAACGGTCTCCAGCTCTGCCGCCAAAGACCGCCCTACAACCGGGGGAAAAGGCCCCACAGCCATGGCATCTCTGAGTGAATGCTCAGAGAAACAAGGCAAGAAAAAGTCGGATGCCTCTGAGGCATCGAAGGGTGGCGAGCCACCCAAGGCTGCAGGTGGTGCTGCAGTCGGAGGAGAGGAGGCGGCGAGAGCTGACTCCAAAGGTAAGATAGAGATCCCTTGGCCGCTTGATTTTATGCGTGTCAAGACAAAGGTCGACCCTTCCGGGGTTTCAGTAAGCAGCTGGCAAAGAATGAATGCCAAATATGCTGCTAGTCTCTCACTGAGTCTTTCTTGTGGTGCAGATGCTACTTCTAGGCCCCCGGACATGGTGGGGTTTGCAAAGAGAATGGTGAGAACTCTCACCCAGTCGGAGAAGAACTCCGTGCCCAACCGCCATGAGGTCGACTTCGACCAAATTCTGGGGCAGCTGGCTGAGGTAAGTTGGACTTGCCCCTTATCTTTTATTTCATTTCATTCTTCTTTTTTTTTTTTTTTTTTTGCTAAGTGTTTGATTTTCCGGATGACCTTGCATAGGTTATGGTCCGGGTAGATGGACTCCGGGTGCCGTTCCGAAAGAAACAAGATGAGGTAACTGATGCCAGAAGAGGGCTCAACAAAACCTCAACTCTGCTGAATATGTTCATTATATATCTGATCTAGCAATTAAAGCAGTGGAGTTGAAACAGGAGGAGCTGGTCAATACTCTAACGGCTGCCAATGATGCGGCTAACAACCGGATCAATGACCTCGAGCTTCAAGTGAAAAATGTCGGCTCGGACCTCAAAGCCTTGGAGGGAGCAGACAAAGAGAATGCTGAACTCAAGAAGGAGAATTCCCGGCTGGTTGCCGAGATTGTCAGCCTGTAGAACAAGCACAAGGAACAGCTCCAGGCTGAGCAGGAACGGCTCGTTGCAGAGAACGAGCGGGATAATGAGATCCGCCTCAAGATGGCTTGGGGGCTTCTCTACCTTGAGGTAGACTTTGATGTCCCAAAGCTTCGGTATGACTACGCCACTGCGGCGTATGATGCCAAGGTTCTTGGGGATCCAGCTCCGCCTCGGTTCAAGCCTTGGGCAGCGGAGATGGGTGCTGAGGTTTCGGACATGGAAGAGCCGGACCTTGATGAGTTGATGAAGGAACAGGGTGACAAGGATATCCAGCCTGAAGAGGCTGTTGTTTCGGAGGAAGTTCCTTCAACAAGCCAGGCCCAGCCGAACCAGCCCACAGAGTAGCTCTCCTCAACTTCTGCGGCAGTATGCCAACCATTTTTTATCTTTTTCCTCAGCGGTTGTATGCCAATTCACTTTGCTTTTCCGGCCAGTGTGCCGAGTATTTATGTAATTTTTTATCTTCTCTGTATACCGGATGTCTATCTGGCTAACAATGATTCCTGGCTTTGAGCCAGTTAATTTAATGAAGTATACCGACTTAGTCGGTTTTCCTTATACTTGCACAATTTTTCAATTTTTTCGCTTTTGCATATATACTCAATATATACTTGTGATTTTGCCTATCGTATGAAAAGCATGCGGCAGGTACAAATTCGGCTGTCCTTGCCCCTGGACGGTTGTGTGGTTGGTTTCATCCGAAAAGGATTGATTACCTTGGAAACTTCTCATACTTAAAAGAGTATGAGATGTTTGTAAGACAATCAATCAAAATGGTGATTGCCCCAAACCAAGTACACAGCCGGTCAAATAACAGGCATACAACCTCTGCCCCAGACGATAACAGACCGCCTGGGTATTCCATTGTAGCTATTACGCGAAAGAGTTTTGCCCCAATAGGGGGAGTGCGCAATTTAGAAATTAAACAATCCTAAGTAAAACTTGTGACAGTACTCCGGCTGATGTTTGAGGACATCCGGAGTTCCTTAGTCCCAGAATATTCTTAGGAAAAGTTCGGGTCAGACGGCTATGAGTTGGCCAATCTAGCAGTTCCATTTTTGTCGCCTGCATAGGTACGTAGAACAAGCAGGTAGGCTATTCTCTGCGACGATTGCATCCGGAGGGGTGTTGCCGGACGCCGGTATCCTTGTTGGGGTAGACGAATTTGTAAAAAGGACAATCATCTGGTCATTGACCTCTGGTCTAGTTGGAGACCGGCTACATAGCCACTAGGCGGTTTTGTGCCTAGCTTAAGGATCTGGCCATTGGCCTCGTGTCACTATGGACATTTGTTTTTAAATTCTAAGTATCAAACTTAGTTTGTTTTCCGGCCATTAGCCTCAAGTTATTCACATATTAAATTTGCTACTAAACTTTACAATACTTGTATGGGTAAACCCAGACGGAAATAGAAAGACAATAATTGAAACAAAAGCATTTTTCATTAATACTCTTTGTTACAAAAAACTTTACAATACTTAGAAGTAGTACTTTTTCAAGTTGTCTACATTCCAAGTTCTAGGCAGGCGTCTACCGTCTGGGGTTTCCAGGCGGTATGTGCCATCCCTAACTTCTTCATAGATCCGGTAGGGGCCTTCCCAATTAGGAGTTAGCTTTCCAAGCTCATTGGCCCTACCGGTTGCCTCCAATTTTCGTAGCACAAAATCGTCAACTTTCAAAGGACGTTTGTGTACTCTTTTGTTGTAGGCTCTTGTCATTTTCAGACGGTATATCTCATGTCGCAGGGCAGCATTGCCCCTGCGTTCCGGGAAGGAGTCTAATGCCATCCGCATGGCCTCCCAATTTGCCTCTTCATCATAGAGCATCACTCTGAGCGTAGGCTCATAGTGTTCAATGGGCAAAACGGCTTCAGCACCGTATACCATGAGAAATGGGGTTTCTCCGGTTGACCCCTTGGCAGTTGTCCGGATGGCCCATAGGACATGAATTAACTCTTCAGCCCATAAACCACCGGCTCTTTCAATTTTCTTTTTGATGCCGTCTGAGATGAGTTTGCTGAATGCCTCAACCTGACCGTTCGCTTGAGGACGGCCGATTGAGGCAACGTAACTTGAGATACCTTGATTTCCCAACCAAGTCTTGAGTTGGGGCGTTTCAAACTGAGGGCCGTTGTTAAATACCATAGACATAGGTACCTCAAACCGAGTGATGATGTTCTTCCAAATGAAAGAGATGACATCCTTTGTCTTGATATTCTTAACCGCCTCTGCCTCCGTCTCCACCCACTTGGAGAAATAGTCCACAGCCACCAAGATATAGCGCTTTCCGCCTGGGGCAGGCGTATAAGGTCCCAAAATGTCCATACCCCATTTAGCAAATGGGACTGGGCTGTGGATTGCCGTCAGATCAGTAGTCGGGCGATGTATTAGCTTGCCAAACCTTTGGCATTTATCATATCTCTTCACAAACTCTTTGGCGTCTGCCTCAAGGGTAGGCCAAAAATAGTGTTGCCTGGCTCTGACGGCTAGGGACTTGCCGCCTATATGGGAGGCGTAGTATCGCGCATGCAGCTCTTCGAGAACTTCTTTCCCCTTTCTGGGGTAACAGACTTTAACAAGGACTTGAGAAATCCAGCCTTGAAGAGTTCTTCGTTTCTCAACTCGAAGTTAGCTGCTCTCTTTTTCATGACAGCCGCCTCCTGAGGTGAATCAGGGAGCGTACCGTCTGCAAGATACGCCCGGATGCCATCCATCCAAGTAGAACTTCGATCCAGAATTCCAATGTGTTCTTCATAAATACTTCTTTTTTCAAGAACTTCCCAAAAGACTGACCGAGGCGTATCATGGCAGGCGAAAGATGCCAATTTTGACAATGCATCCGCCGGGTGATTATCTGACCGGGGCACTTGATTCAATCAGAATTCCTCAAGTGTCCCAGCCTCATCTTTGACAGCCTGAAGATATTTGATCATAGCCGGATGAGTTGCTTCATAAGTGCCCTCATACTGGCTAACAACCAACTGAGAATCAGAATGGGCGTCAATCTTGGTTGCCCCTGCTGCCTTACACATGCGGATTCCAGCTAGCAGGGCTTCATACTCTGCCTCATTATTTGAGGCCTGAAACTTGAACCGTAGTGTATACACCTTCTGGAGATTCACATACAATGCCTGCACCACAGCCGTTCTTTGTAGAACTCCCATCTACATACACCTTCCAAACCTAATCAATATTATCCGGTTGAACCGGACGAGTCATTTCAACAATGAAGTCGGCAAACGCCTGACCTTTCACTGCCGTCCTTGGTTCGTAGGTGATTTCAAGACTTTGCATTTCAATAGCCCATTTTAACATTCTTCCGAATGACTTCAGAGTAGACATTGGCCGCTTGAGGGGCTGGTCGGTGTAAATTACAACCGGATGTGCCAGAAAGTATGGCTTTAGCTTTTTGAAGGCCATATATAAAGCAAGACCAAATTTTTCCACCATGGGGTACCGGAGCTCAGCATTTTTTAACACATGGCTAATGAAATATACCGGGAGCTGAGTACCATCTCGCTCAGCAAGGAGAACAGCACTGAGGGCATGGTCTAAGACGGCTAGGTACATATACAACTTTTCCCTAGGCAAAGCACTGACAAGTCTTGGTAAAGAGTGCAAGTGTTCTTTCAATTTCTGGAAGGCCGCCTCAGCATTATCCCCCCATTCAAATGTAGTCTTCTTCCTGATTGCTTGGAAGAAGTAAAGGCATTTGTCACCTGACCGGCTGAGGAACCTCCCTAAGGCGGCCAGGCAACCGGTGAGTCTTTGTACTTCCTTAACAGTGCGAGGTGACTTCATGTCAATTACCGCCTGTATCTTCTCAGGGTTAGCCTCTATCCCCCTTTGATCAATCAGGAATCCGAGAAACTTCCCAGACTCAACACCAAAGACGCATTTCTTAGGATTTAACATAACCTTATGCCGCCTGAGTGTGGTGAAGGTTTCTCGGAGATCAGCAAGGTGATCCGCCTGCTTCTTGGATTTGACTATCATGTCATCAATATATGCCTCCACGTTCCTTCCAATTTGATTAATGAAGACTGTATTAATCATCCGTTGGAACATAGCCGGCGCATTCTTCAAGCCAAACGACATTACAGTATAACAGAATAACCCCTGATCAGTGACGAAGGCCGTCTTTTCTTAATCTTTTTTCCACAGGGGTATCTGATAGAAGCCGGAATAGGCATCCATGAAACTCATCAAGGCATGACCGGCTGTTGAATCGACTAAACTGTCAATTTTTGGAAGTGGATAACTATCCTTTGGGCATGCCTTGTTGAGGTCTGTGTAATCTACACACATCCGCCAGGTACCATTCGGCTTCTTTACTAGCACAACATTTGCCACCTAGTCGGGGAAATTACATGGCCGAATGAACCTGGCATCTAGCAGCTTTTTTTACTTCGGCAGCTGCCGCCTGACTTCTTTCCTCGCCGTGATTTCTTTTCTTTTGCCGGATGGGCTTCATTTTTGGATCCACGGCGAGTTTGTGGACAGCGAGATCCGGGCTGATGCCTGGCATCTCTTCCACTTCAAAGGCAAAAACGTCTTTGAATTCCTTCAGCAGAAGGTGCAAGTCTGCACCCAGAACAGCATTAGCAACCGTCCCAACCTTAAAAGTTCGCTCTGGACGACTGTCGTCCAGAACAAGATCAATACTTTCACCAGCCAGTTGGGGACAGAGCTCTTCTGACCGTTCACCGGTCAGTGATTGCTATTTCTTTTCTTTTTTCACCTCCACCAGCTGATGATGTCCGACGAGCTGCCGGTGTCGATAAGGATGCGTCCAACCAATTGGTTAGCGACCTTACATTCAATGAAAACCGGGTCATCATGCGGACGGCGGACGCTACCCCTGTCCTTCTCAGTAATGAGGACATCTGGGAAGGTGGAGCCGGCAGACGCCTGCTCATCATCATCCTTATCCATCTTTAGAAGATGGCTTTTGGTGCCCCGGATGGTAGGGCCACCACAAGAGAATCCGCCTGCTATGGTGTAGACCGGATCCTTGTCGGTATCCGAGCTACTAGTAGGCTGGTGGGTAGTCTTGGAGGACTGACCCTTATTTTTCTACTTTGCCCCAGCTGGGGACTTAGAAATGTAGGACTTCAACATCCCTTTGTCAGCCAGATGGTCCAACGCCCGCTGAAGGCTGAAGCAGTCGTTGGTGTCATGGCCAACTTCCTCATACTACTGGCAGTACTTGTTCTTGTTCCATGACTGGACGGAACTTTTCATTGGATTCGGCTTCTCAATAGACAGTCGGTCGTTTACCTCCATGAGGATGGAGTTGCAGTCTTTGTTAAACTCGTACCGGGAAACGTACGGATTAAATTATTTTTTCTTCTTCTGGGTCGACTGCTCAAAATCACTGACTGCCCAGACTTCTTTTCTTTTCTTGCTCTCTTCTTTTTTCTTTGCCGGCTGAGCAGACCGGCTCTCTTGTTGCTAGTCAGACTTTTTGGAGTCCGATTGGCTACCAGGCGTGCAGAGGTCGGTTGCTTGGATATAGCTTTCCGCCTCCCTCAGGGCCGCCTGTAGCGTAAATGCCCCTTTTCCGACAAGGTCGAACTTAAAGGTCGACCCGTCTCTCAGACCCTTAAAGAAGTCTGTAAATGCTACCTCGTCAGACAGTCCCTGGATCTGAAACCTGACCAGGTTGAACCGCCTAACATATGAGCGTAGCCCTTCTCTCACTCCTTGCTTAATGGTGCTCAAGTCTAAACTTGTTTTCTTAGCAGGGATGTTCATTGAGAAGTTGGTGGCAAAAAAGAAGGCTAGCTTCTTGAAGCAATCAATAGATCTAGCTAGCAAGTTGCCAAACCATTGCTGGGCAATGCCCTTCAATGTAGCAGGGAAACAACGACACCAGGTGGCATCGTCCCAACCTTTTAAGCACATTAGGTTGGTATATGCCATCAGGTGGTCTTCCGGGTTGGTGGTACCATCATAAGCACCAACCAACACATTCTTAACCTTGGCCGGTTGGGCCGCCTTAGTTATATTTGTGGCAAGGCAGACGGCTGTTCTCCAAGCCTCATCAGCCGTAGCTGCCAGTCTAGTGGCTGGACATTGTTATATGTCACCTAACCTCCGAATGGGGGTGGCTGCATAAACTGGAGGCCATATTGCCCATACTGCGCCTGGGGTGCGTATGGCATAGACCCTATCATGAGTTGAGGTTCGGTTTTGACGGTTTTACCGCCTGTCTGACTCTCACGCAAGGACATGGAGTTCCTTGCAGAAGCTTCTTTGAAGCTGTCTGGAAAGCTTGAAGTAGAAGCTGACTCAGACTGTTGCTGTCTCCTTCGATTGATGACATGTTGAGCATCGAAGGTAGACCTCTTGTTGGCCTCCGGCTGGGGTTTCCGGGGCTGCCTTTAGGGCATCAGAATTTTAGTCCAGTCAAGTTTTGCGGCTGCCTTCTTCATGGGATGAGGAGTTGGCTGCCTGTCCTTGACCGGCCTCTTCTTCTTCCCATCATTGGGAGTCTTTTTAGCCGGCGGACTCTTGCTAGAGCTAGCCTTGTTGTTGTTGATCATCTCCTTGATTTCACCCTTGAAGGAGTTCATGAATTTCATGAGCTCATTCCGGGTGACTGGAGCTTCTCCTCTGGTGTTTCGGGTTTCCCCGTCTGACCTTCCAGGGGGCCGCCTGCTTGGACCCACCTGGTCTTGATTACGCTCCAGTTGATCCCTGGAACGTATGGACTTAGAGATGAGGGAGCCGGTTTTGGTTATACAGGTCTCCACATCATTGTCCTCTTCATCTTCCTCCTCAGTAAATACTTCTGGCTGAGGCTGAGGCTGAGGAATTTCAAAGCCTACCGGTTGAATAACCGGTTGTATATTTTCCGGGTTACCTGCCTGAGTAACCGGTTGCAGAGAAATAGAGTTAGAAATTGGTACAGAATCTTGAACCATCTTGAGATACTCTCCCCACAGACGGCGCCAAATGTTTTGGGTGTTTTTGTCCCTTGGGAGAGTTACAACTCGAAGACTGGTCTTGCTGGCTCTGTACCTGCAAAATTAACGGAGACACCGGTTGGGTGGTGCTCCGCCTCCAACGCTCAAGTTAGTAACTTGAAGAAGGATAAAAAGTGTGGATTTTAAGGTGGGGATCTACTTGGATTCCAAGCTCAGGAGTTCTCTGATGAGAGAGAAAATGGATGAAATAAATGATTGTCAATTTCTGAATGTCCCCAAATTGGGGGAATATCTCCCATTTATAGGGTCATTGGGAAAAGTGCCCTCCCCTAGGTCATTCTGACCTAGGACAGATGGGCTGCGCCGTAAAAGAGCGGATTTGGGGAATTGGGCCCTAGAAGGCCTCAATTCTGAGGAAATATCTGGGATTGCCACGTATCACCTGGAGATTGGTCATAGGTGACATGCCAGCCTCTGACACGTGGCATGCCCTCATTGGTCCAAATGTAAGGAGTAAAAATACCCCAAACAAGAGCCAGGCGGCATTATTTTTGGCCCACTCTCGAGGCAGAAGCCAAGGACTTATCCACCGCCCGGCTACTAATCTGACGGCCATCCACAGCCCAGTCCCATTTGCTAATTGGGGCATGGACATTTTGGGTCCCAAGTAGAAGTTTTCAACAAACTCATCTTAGACGGCATCAAAAAGAAAATTGAAAGAGCTGGTGGCTTATGGGCAGAAGAATTTATTCATGTCCTGTGGGCCGTCCAGACAACTGCTAAAGGGTCAACCGGAGAAACTCCATTTCTCATGGAATATGGCGCTGAAGCCGTCTTACCCATTGAAGACTATGAGCCAACGCTTAGAGTGATGCTCTATGATGAAAAGGCAAATTGGGAGGCCATGCGGCTGGCATTGGACTCCCTCCCGGAACGCAGGGGGAATGCTGCCTTGCGTCATGAGATATACCGTCTGAGAATGACCAGAGCCTACAACAAGAAAGTACACAAGCGCCCTTTGAAAGTGGACGATTTTTGTGTTACGAAAAATGGAGGTAACTGGTAGGGCCAATGAGCTTGGGAAGCTAACTCCAAATTGGGAAGGCCCCTACCGGATCTATGAAGAAGTTAGGGATGGCACATACCGCTTGGAAACCCTAGATGGTAGACGCTTGCCTAGAACTTGGAATGTAGACAACTTGAAAAAGTACTACTTCTGAGTATTGTAAATTTTTTGTAACAAAGAGTATTAATAAGAAGTGCTTTTTGTTTTCAATTATGTTTTTTCTTAATTTTGTCTGGGTTCTCCCCATACGGGTAATTTGCTAAAAGACACCAAGTCTAAGTTTTAGTAGCTAACTTAACGTTTGAGTGACGTGAGGCCAATGGCCGGATAACAAACTAAGTTTGATACTTAGTATGAAATTCAAATGTCCATACCGACATGCGGCTTATGGCCGGATCTTAAAGCTAGCTAGGCACAAAACCGCTTAGTGGCTACGCAGCCGGTCTCCAACTAGACCAGTGGCGTATGGCTGGATGGTTGTCTTTCCCACAAATTCGCCTATCCCAACATGAATAAAGGCGTCCGGCGACACCCCTCCGGGTGCAATCGTCGCAGAGGGTAGCCTACCTGCTTGCTCTACGTACCCATGCAGACGGCAAAGATTGAACGACCAAATTGGCCAACTCATAGCCGTCTGACTTGAACAGCCCTTAAGAACGATCAAGATTGCGAAACTCCGGATGTCCCAAGACATCAGTCGGAGTACCATCACAGTTCTTACTTAGGCTTTTTTCACTCTTAAATTACGTACTCCCCTATTGGGGAAAAACAATTCGGGTAATGGCTTTGTTCGTTACCCAAACGGTAATTTACCGCCTGGGGCAAAGGTTGGTACACCCGTTTTTTGGCCTGCTGTACACATGGTTTGGGGAAATCACTATTGTGATTGATTGTCTTACAAACATCTCATACTCTTTAAAGTATAAGAAGTTTTCAAGCCAATCAATCAGTTTCAGATGAAACCAACCACACAGCTGTCTAGGGGCAAGGACAGCTGGATCTACAAAAACTAGAGTTACCCGACTCCACAGTCGGTCAAATTACAATGATAACTCGGCACACAGGCCGGAAAGAAAGGTAACTTGGCATACTGCCGCTGAATGGAAGAAAGAAAGTTGAAAGCTACTGAGTGGGCTACTCCGGCTGGGCTTAGCCTTTTAGGGGAACTCCCTCCGGATCAACAACCACTGAAGGCTGGCTATCCTTGTTTCCCTGTTCCCCCTCCTGCTCTTCCGCCTCCTCATCATCATCAGAGACCTTGCACCCTTGCTCAGCTGCCCAGGCCTTGAAGCGAGGCGGAGCTGGGTCCCCAAGGACTTGGGCATCATACACCGCAGTGGCGTAATCATGCCTAAGCTTGTATACCTCGAAGTCAACTTCCGGGTAGAGGAGTCTCCAGGCTATCCTTAGGCGGGCTTCGTTGTCCCGTTCATTCTCATTGATCAACCGGCTCTGCTCTACATCGATCTCTTCCTTATGCTTAGCCTTTAGAGTGGCCAGTTCAGCTACCAGCCGGGAATTCTCAACCAGGAGACCTGTATTCTCCATATCGGCTCCCTCAAAGGCCTTGAGATCACTCAGCATTTTTCAATTGCAGCTCAAGGTTGTTAACCCGGTTGTTAGCAGCGTCGTTGGCAGTCGTCAGATTCTTTATCAGCTCCTTCTGTTTCAACTTTACTGCTTTAATTGCAAGATTAGACGAATAATATGCATATTCAGTAGAGTTGAGGTTTTGTTGGGCCCTCTTCTTGGTATCATTTACCTCATCCTACTTCATTCTGAAGGGCACTCGGAGCCCATCCACCCGCACCATAACCTGTATATGGTCAGCCGGAAAAGTCAAACACTTAGCAAAAATCAAAGAAAAGAAACTAAGTGACAAGTTAAGTTCAACTCACCTCCGCCAGCTGACCCAGGATTTGGTCAAAATCCACCTCGTGACGACCGGGGACGGAATTCTTCTCCGTCTGGGTGAGAGTTCTCACCATCCGTTTGGTAAAACCCGCCATGTCAGGGGCCCAGAAGTAGCATCTGCACCAAAAGAAGTACTTGGTGAGAGACTAGCAGCATATTTGGCATTCATTCTTTGCCAGCTGCTGACTGACCCCCCGGGAGGGTCGACCATTGTCTTGACTCTCATGAAGTGAAGCGGCCAAGGAATCTCAATCTTACCTTTGGCGTATGGTTTCGCCGTCTCCTCCCCACCCGCTGCAGCACCACCTGCAGCTTTGAGTGGCTCGCCACTCTTCGATGCCTCAAAGGCATCCGGTTTTTTCTTCCCACTTAACTCTGAGCTTTCACTCAAAGCCTTCAGACCGGAGGTGGTTTTTCCTCCGGTGGTGGGGTGCTCCTTAGTAGAGGATCTGGAGACAGAAGAGCTCTTCTTTGCGGCTTTGGCAGCCAAGGTTTTGAGTTGCTCATCTCCAGGCCTCTTCAAGATCTTTGTAAGGGAGCAGGGAAGGATGGTGGCAGAAGTCTGCAAAGAAAATGAAAAGTAAGTCATCCGGCGTTGAGAAAACTTAAAGAAAATTGAAAAAGAAAAACAGACGGTCTTACCCCGCCTTTCTTGGCATCTTTAGCCTCAACGGATGCCTTCTTGGCGAAGACTGCCTCCTTGCGGTGTTGGGCGGCAGACTTGGCCAGGGTCTTCGCAGGGTCCACCATAAACCTTGCTTCTTCTACAAAAGGTAAAATGAAAGTTAGAATAGAATAATTGAAAACATTGAAGTATAAAATGCAGACGGCAATCGCCGGATGGATGAGTAAGTCTACCCTTGGGAAACATGGTGCTTAACCCACATGCGGACAAGAATCTTTCGTCCTTGAAAAAATCCGGATGGGGGATCTAGTTTTTTGGAACAACTATATGAGACCAATCCCCCAAGGGCTTAGTTGTGGTTTTGAAGAACTCCGGCTCCATGATTTGCTCCCTGGCTTTAGTAGACAGCGCAGGGCATTCACATTTCCGGCCCACCAGTGCTGGCTCCTGGTTGTATTGCTGGAGTATCTTGTTCTGCCTTAAGGAGGGGGAGGAGATTAAGTAAAACTTCTCCTTCCATCCTCCCCACTTGGACACTTTGTCCAAGCTCATCAAATATTCTAGGAGCGTGGATAAAGTATACCACGCCCCGTATCCGCCTGGGGCACTCTTCAAATAGTGCATATGGGTGAAGGCGGTGAAGCTGGGCTCAATATCTTGAAGTTTACGGGCAGCGATATAGCTCAAGATGTTGACCCCAGAGTTTGGGGTCAATTGCCAAACTCCCAAGTCATACCCCTTCAATATTTTTCTTATTTCTCTATGAAGGGGGAACCGGAGGCCAGCTTCTATTACCTCCTCGAAGCAGACAAAGTAGTTGTCTGCGTAGTAAATAGTATCGTCCCAAGCCATCACTGCGTCAGTAGGCGCGACGATGATTTCCCATCGCTCTCCAAAGGGATGTTGTTGTTTAAAGGCTTTGAAGCCACTCTTCAACAGTGAGATATCACCCGGCCGCATCCTCGTCCTTTTAGGATCGGGGTGATCAACAACTTTAGCCGGACAACGATACGCCTTGGTAAGATCTTCGTGGTTAGCGCCGGATGCCTCGGCTTCTGACCTCTCAGCGGCTTCTTCGCCTGAGTTATTTTCCCGCTCGGGAGAGGAGGCGGCTTCCTCATTGTCTCCCTCTTCCCTCTCAATACTGCTTGAAGTTGAGGGGGCATCCTCTTGAGAATTGCTCTGCTCATCCGGACCCTCATAGTCCTCATCTCTTATTACCTCGTCAGCAGGCACTTCCCTAGCGTGCCGCCGTCTGGGTCGAGTAGCAGTTTGTTTCAATCTAGCCATTCTGTCCAGCACAGATACAAAGAGGGAGGAAGCCGGAGATGAGCAAAGCAGTTTCGATTCTCCAGACAAGGCACCCCCGGTTCTGGACTCAGCCGTACCAGGAGAACGGCTAAATGTCCTAGGCAGTGCCGTGTGTGCGGATGGAGAGTCCATTTTATACTTTGAAAACTAATGTATACAGCCGGAAAAGAATGTATACAAGCTAAAATGAGGAAAAACCTGAAAGAAGGGAACAGGCGGTTACCTTACTTTGAGTTCTGAAAATCTAAAAACAGCAACAACTAATGACCGGGTGACGTTGAAAAGCGCACACGAAAATCAGGAGAACGGAAGTACGCAACCAGGATCAGAGCACCTCTCTCTAAAAAATCTCTTTCTCTCTCTAGAAAGTCAAGGAATTGAAAATAGTGAGAGAAGAGAAGGGGGGTAAATCCCTATTTATAGAAGGGTGAAACGGGGGCATCCCCGTCACTCCTCCGTAAAACCTAACCATTTTTACTGTTCACCTCTCATGAGCGCACACGTGTCCCAGGCGCCACGTGGCCTGCCACGTGACACATGTGAGGGGCAAATGTTTATGGTATTTTTACCCCTGACACTTGGACTAATGAGCGCATGCCACGTGTCAAAGGCTGGCAAGTCACCTCTGACAAATCCCCAGCTGACACGTGGCAATCCTAGATATTTCCTTAGAATTGCGGCCTTCAAGGGCCTAATTCCCCAAATGCGCTCTTTTGCGGCGCAGTCCATCTGTCTTAGGTCAGAATGACCTAGGAGAGGGCACTTTTTCCAATGACCCTATAAATAGGGAGATATTCCCCTCTTTTGGGAACATTTTTTCACAATCATTTATTGCACCCCATTTCTCTCACATCACAGAATATCTGAGCTTGGAATCCAAGCAAATCCCCACCTAAATTTCCGCACATTTTACCTTTCTTCAAGTTTCTAACTTGATCATTGGAGGCGGAGCTCCACCCATCCGGAGTCTTCGTTATTTTTGCAGGTACAGATCCAGTCGGACCAGTCTTCGACCTGTAACTCTCCTAAGGGACAAAAACACCTAAAACACTGATCATTTACATCATTGTCAGGGGATCCAATTTTCCTCCAAGGGAAATGCCCCCCCCCCCCACAATACTCTCCCTTATCTCTACTTTCTCTCTCCAAAATACATTCTTCCGGTCACTAACTTGATCGTCATAAGCGGACCACCGGCACACTAGGGGTCCGTTGTTTTGCAAGTGACGAAGCTGTTCGAGTGTTGCATTGCAGATTTGTCTCCTGTGGGACGTACACGCCCTCCACTCGGGTACGTATAAAAAACCACAAAACAATTTGCACGTCTGTGGGGATCGAACCCACGACCACGTGGTTAATCATTATTAAGATTTTTTTTAAAAAAAAAGAGAAAGAAAAAGAAAAGAGAGCCGACTGTGAAGTCAAGAGAGCTCAATTGTAAGCTTGGTCAAGCGGCAATCAAGCTAAATAAGGGTCAGACGGCATTGAAGCAGGCTGCGTTCAAGCGGCTCTAATGTCAGGAACTGCTAAGCACCCATAGCCGTTAGTAGGGGCTGCTTTGTTCTCTAGTGATGATTAAAAGCCATGTGGCACCACAGCAAAGAGTTTGTAATACCTACGGCTCTGATTAATAAGCTTTTTAAACTCCTCAAAATTCGGCTGTGCTTGCATATACTCGTGAGGCATTTAAAGAAGCCTCGCCGCATGTATATATGTGATCGACTCTTTGGGAGTATATCGGTCATGCGGTATTATTGCGGAGCCAAATGGGTTCATGCGGAAGCTGCTAGGCACTAACAACAAGAGCCTCATGTAAGCATGACCGCATGAGTGTTGTTCATATCAATAAGCTCACAAGTACCGCATGAGTCCAGCCGTCTATGTAATTCGAAAGCAAATACATTTCTTGAACTCGGTTATTCGGCATCCCATGGTCGTCTATTAGTTTCAGACATTTCGAGCTTGTTAGTGCATAATCAGCCAAATGGATTTAAATGTTAGACTCCTCATTGCCAAGCAACGACAAGTTGAAAGCAGAAATTGAGACGAAGTGAGTGCTGAGTGACATTCTAATGCTCACCCTCAAGAGTACACTGGACTCCATCTTTCTAAACGGCTAAGAGTTGCTAAGCTCATCAATGATTGTTCAATACAAGCGGCATGAAATGGCATGGGAAAAGTACCGAGTGTGACCAATGCCACAGCAACACGTGTCCGCAAGCTCAGCGCACAATGAGCCAATTAGAGCATGACATGTGTCATTCAATGATAGAAGGGTGAAATTGTGCTCCAAGCCCATAACCCTATAGAAACGGTAAAACGGTGGGAAGCCAATCTACTTAGGTTAAATAACCTAAAAGGCACGTACATGTCCCAATGGACTATAAATACTGATCATTTACATTAGTGTCAAGGGATCCAATTTTCCTCCAAGGGCAATGCCCTCCCCCTCCCCCCCCCCCCCCCCACAATTACTCAGTAGTCAATTCCTAGTATAAAGTGAATTCCTTTCCTAAAAATTTGTCACTGATTCATTTCCTATAACCATAATGTATTTTTTAATTAGAAAATATGTTAGAGTGCTTGTATTTTTCAACCACCTTTATGATTTGGCTAAAACAATATTGCATGTGGACAGCTTAGGACAATATTTTTTCCTAGGGTAGTGTTATATTATCATTTCCTAAAACAATTTATTATTGACGTGAATAAAAAAAGTATTGCCAATTCATATAACAACATACTCTCTCCGTCTCCTATTAATAGCCATGTATGGGCAATTTTCACGGGAATTAATAAGCATAAATAAGTAGTAAAAATACATTGGAAAGATATATTTACATTGGATATTCAAAAAAGTAGACGAAGATAAAAAGCAAATGGGATTACACATAATAATTCGGGTGTGCACATATACAAATAATTACAATTGCACTCAAGGAGTCTTTCATATTATAAAAGTGTGTCTTATTATCAATTTATCACTTATCTCATCTTGATCTTGTTGAGCAATTTGTTCTTCACGTATACACAAATTGGTTGATTAAAAATAACATAAATCAATTTGTTCTTTAGGTATTACACATAATGATTAATTACTAATTAGTTGATTATATAAATAACATAAATCAATTTAATATAAAGTGGGTAGATCAAATGGAGAGATGGTGGGCATTGACCAAAATTACTATGAAGGAAGTGTACATTACTCACTTGTTGGTCTATTTGGTGGGATTTACTATGTACGTAGCTGTGTACTACATTACAAGATCAATAATAATAGCAACACATTACTTTGTAAGGGATCTACAACATTTTATAATTATAATAATAATTTTCCTAACAATGATAATAATAATCATAATAATAATAATAATAATAACAATAATAATAATAATAATCGTAAAAAATAATAATAAAACATTAATATTGATTAAAATTAAAAATAGAATATTGAAATAATTATAATAAGATCAGATCAGAAAAAAATAAGTTCACATCAGAAAAGATAAGTTCAGATCAGATCAGATCAGAAAAAATAAGTTCAGATCAGAACAAAAAATATAAGTTCAGATCAAATCAGATAAGATAAGATCAGATCAGACCAGATCAGCTTAAATCAAGTGAACTAAACAAGGCCTTAATTCCCCTACATGGCAGGCCACCTAGAGAGATGAGGCCCATGATGGCCTCGTCCTCTAATGCTCGATCAAGCCTCTTTGTGTGACCTTATAGGATCCATCCAATTGGGCTTTGGCCTATTTTACTAGTCCAAATATCGTTAGTACCTCTAGCTATGATAAAACGACGAACCAAAAGTACGAACTTAATTATCTTTATAATTTGATCCATTTATACATCTAGTAATTGCACACGACGAAGACATAAATCCTTCAATCTCCCACTTATCTGAGACAAATGTGCAATATTCAAATTCCTTAAGTCAATATGTGTCGATTTGATAATATGATTGCATCTCATGTCGAGATCATATTAATCTTCCAATCTTTTCTTGAAATATGAGTTAGAATTACAAAACCAAATGATTACTGAGTAATGCATTTAATGCGGCCACGTAATTTTTGAATTCTTCCTCTTCAAGGGGCCATGACACATTTCCTAATTTAATAGGTAGACTCTATTCAATCTTGTGGCAACAAGGCTCACACTTAACTTTTAAAATAACCAGGAAACACCCTTTATAATCTCCAGTTACGACAAGACGTTTGATTGTTCCACAGTCACAACATCCATTGAATGAAATCAATGTTCCACTCATGTCAAAGGAATCCACTAATATATCCGGAAGCTCTATACTTGAACTTAAAAGTAGGTCATTAGTTCGATCATGCATCATTCATGCATATCCAAGTCATTGACCGAGCATCACTATGCCCCTATAGCCATGAAACTGCGCTATTTAATCAATCTCACATGCTAGTCCATTTATTGAAATCATTTATGTCCACTTTTATGATCTCAAACTAGGAACTCAAATAATATATGAATTTTGTTCACCTGTGGGGTTTCAATTCACCAGGTCATCAACCTGATGAGCCCATCAATCCATAATTATTTTGGAGATTTTATTCAATTTCCAAAACCATATTTAAATAAGATAAATAATAGTTTCTGTTTTAAACATAATTCTACAAATTGATGCATTTCTCATGTAATATGATTTCTCAAAACATACACAACTTAAATTACATAATTTACTTTAATCTAAGACTTTAACATGACTCTCATACCTTAGTCTATGGAAGGGGTTTAGTGATTTCTCACTGATAATAAAACTTTGCAGAACATGACCTCTCACTGTCAATGATCTCAAAAATAGAGGTGATGTCTCATATCCATTTGTTTGGATTTGTGATGTGACCCTAGTTCCTTTGTTTTTTTTTTTTGGCAAAGGCACCCTTATAGTCACATGACAATTTGTTCCATGCTTCATCTTTAACCACTTTTACTGTAGCTAAACACACATATTCTGACATTGAGTATGCAACAGCGCTCTGCTTTGAACTCTTCAAGCTCAGTGTCCTTCTCCATCCAGACATAAATATGCATCTAGATCAACATCTAGAATTATCTTGCCTATTTGGAAAACTTGCATCCGTATAACCTTTCAAAACTTGTTTACTTTTAACACCATAGCTAGAAGAATTCCTTTAGTGCTTCTCAAGTATTCAAGGATTTGTTCTTATGCTTATTCTGAATTTGCTTGAAACTTGCTACATATGCATAAATCATATGCAAATCTTACTTATACATATCATGGAACACATAATGGACCCTTTTGCATAAGCATAAGGTACACTATCCATACAAATCAACTCTACTAGCTTTTGAAGACACTGAGTTTTACTGAGTGTAATACCATGAGATATGGGAAGGTATCCTCTCTTAGAGTCTTACATATTGAACTTGTCAAGAACCTTATCACCATAAGTCTATTGATTTGGTCCAATCATTCTTCAAGATTAACTTTGTGGATTTTGATTCCCAATATGTATTCAACATCACCTAAGTACTTCATATAGAAATAACTTCTTAACCACTTCTTGACTAATTCAAGCATTGATATGTCATTTCATATGAACCGTATGTCAACTACATACAAGACTGAAAAGATCAATTGCTCCCACTAAACTTCTTGTCTCTACAAGATTCCCTTTCGTTCTTCCAAGGAAATCAAACTGTTTGATTGCCTAATCAAAACGAATGTTCCAACTCCCTGATGCTTACTTCAATCCATAAATGAATTTCTAAAGTTTGCAAAACTTTCTAGGAATTTCTGGATTTCAAAACTGTTAGGTTGTATCATATACATGCCATCCATCAAGAACATTTCATGAAGTTGATTTTGATTCCCACAACTAGAAATAATCCAAATAGGCTTACGCAACTAACAGATTTGACCCCATTTGTAAGACTATTATGGACTAACACATCTTTACAGACATGGAGTCCATTCTGGATTTTATGTTTAAGCCATTTCCTGAGTTGGCACTTATTTAAAGCTTTCTTGTAGGTATGGGTTCCAATTATTCCAATAGGAAAATTTTAGAAACCACCTTTTACCATAATTTCAACAAACTGTTTGTTTTGATCCTAAGTAACCTACGATAGGTATGAGCGACAATAGAATTATTCTCTTCAACTCTTTGAAGCTTTTCATTCTAGTGGGACGATAGAAGCCTTGCTAGTTGAATTAGCTTGCTTCGACATATGTTTTATCAAATTAGCCAATTTCATGTGCCTTCGTCTCTGATGTAGTGTTATCCACATCCATTTGTTGCTCATCTCGAATCTCATCGAGATCTAAATTTACTCCCACATGGCTTTGTAGTAAGGATGGCAATTTTATATGGATATCCAGTAATCCGCTCCACCCGCTCTAATTAAATGGATGAAAACCCGACTTATACGGATGAAAGGCGGGTGGTGGATGAAACGGATGACGGATCGGGTCGGATTCGGGTGGAACTTTTAGTCATCCGTCACCCGTTTATCATCCACCCGTTTAATTTTTATAACAAAAAAAAATATGCCCTGAAATAAAAATAAACCCTAATCTAAATTTCAAGCAGCCACCTTCTTTCATTTTCAATCTCTCTCTACAGTCTACTCTCTCTCTAGTCTCTACCTTTCATTCTTTAGGCTCCACCCTCACCGACGACTCCACCCTCACCGGCAGCGACTCTACCCTCACCGGCGACTCCACCTCCACCTGCGACTCCATTTCACCTTAGTCACCTACGACGTCCAGCGATTAAGGTATAATTTTATACCTTTTTTTTTAATTTCCCTACTTTAATTTGTTCTTTTGACACACCATCTTTAAATCTATAATCCAAGAATCGATTCTATATTTGTGTGTTTCGATTTAACCATTTTTTTATTAAAGATTGTTAGTTTTTTTATATGTAAATTTGTACATAGTTGCATTCAAAATTTTCAAATAAGTAGTAGCTCTGAAATTTGTTTTATTTTTTCTTCTGTATTAACGTTTCTGATGTTTTCAACTTTAGATTTAAAAACATCAACTTTT
Organism: Chenopodium album; assembly: GCF_948465745.1. Classification (NCBI taxonomy): domain Eukaryota; kingdom Viridiplantae; phylum Streptophyta; class Magnoliopsida; order Caryophyllales; family Amaranthaceae; genus Chenopodium; species Chenopodium album. Next base: position 29,511,804 of record NC_137858.1, on the reverse strand, counting down.
ATGCCTAATTTTAAATTTGTATAGCATTGTAAATAACAAAAGATAATTAAAAAAAGTTGGTGAGATTATGCATGTTGTACTCTTGCTAAAGCTGCTAGTTTGAACTTGATATTAATCCTATTTTTTATACTTTTGTTATAGGATGATGGGTGATAATAATGATCTTGATTATGGGTATGATAACTATGATTCTTCATGCCCCTCATCAAATCCTTCTACTGTACCTACTGCATCACCTACTCCACCACCTACAATACCACCTCCTCCACCTCGTCAACCAAATACTAATCCCTCACAATCTGTACACATGTCTTCTCAACCCGATGAAAGTGAGACATCCACATGAAAAGCAAGAAAACAGACTTCAATGGTTTGGGAACATTTTCAAAAGATTACAATAAATGGTATGCCAAAAGCAAAGTGTCTCCATTGTGATCATATCTTGTCGGCAATAACCAAAAATGGAACATCACACCTTAAGGACCACATAAATTTAAAGTGTACTAGAAAGAATTCAAAGGTCGATATTCGACAAAAGCTTTTGAGTGTCAACCGCAAATCTGATGGGTCAGCTAGAGTTGAAAATGATAACTTCAGCCAAGAAGTTTCAAGGAGGGAATTAGCTAACATGGTAATTATGCATGAGTATCCGTTGTCTATAGTGGATCACATTGGTTTTAGGAGGTTTGTGACTAGTTTGAATGCCCATTTCAAGATAATATCGCGTAATACATTACGGGCTGATATTATGAAGATGTTTATGAGTGAAAAGGCGAGTCTAAAGAAAGCATTAGAGAGCAATGGGTCAAGAATAGCTATCACTACTGACATGTGGACAGCTTCAAATCAAAGAAAAGGTTACATGGTTGTAACATGTCACTATATTGATGACTTTTGGGTATTGCGCAACAAAACATTGAGGTAATCCACTCTTACTTTTGATAAGATGCTAATTTGTGTGTTTTTTTTAATGCTGATTATTGTGATTAATATGAATAGCTTGTGTTTTTATCATGCTTAGTTTGGTGCTGTTTTTACTGTTTTATAAGGCTAATTTAAGCTTGTTTTGGGCTGATTTATTGTGTTTTATATGGATTATTTAGGTTTGCTTATGTGCCTTGTCCACATACAAAAGACACTCTTGCTCAAGTCTTGTTGGACACTTTGAACATGTACAATATTGCTGAAAAAGTTTCATCTATTGTGGTTGATAATTGTACTACAAATGATGCTATGCTTGATGTTTTGAGCCCTCGTTTTAATGAACAATCTCTTATGTTGAAGGGTATATTTTTGCATTTAAGGTGTAGTGCACATATATTAAATCTAATTGTACAAGATGGTTAGATGTAATTGGTGATGGAATTAAGAGGATACGTGATTGTGTTTCCTTTTGGGCAGCAACTCCAAAACGAGTTGAAATGTTTGAGGATAAGGTGAAATCTTTTAAAGGAGAAGAGGGTAGAAAGTTGGTTTTAGATTGCAAAACAAGATGGAACTCAACTTTTTTAATGCTTACTAGTGCTTTACCTTATAAGGATGTGTTTAGTAATATCAAGCGTCAAAATCCTCGTTTAAAGTTTATACTTCCTACTGAAATGGATTGGGAATTTGCTGAAAAGGTTTGTGAAAAGTTAAAAATGTTTCACAAAATGACTGAAATTTTTTCTGGCCGAAAATATCCTACTTCTAATTTGTTCTTTCGCCAAGTTTGTGAAATTAAACTTGCATTGAGGTCTTGGTTGTTAAGTGATAGTCAACTTATCAGGGATATGACTAAAAATATGAATGAGAAATTTGAAAAGTATTGGTCTAATATTAATGGGATATTAGCCATTGCTGCCATTTTAGACCCTAGGAACAAATTAGAGTGTGTAGAGTTTTATTTCAATGACATATATTATGATAAGGCTGTAGATGAAATTGATAGGGTAAAAAACTTGTTGTATGACTTGTTGTATAAGTACCAAGAGAAGGAAGCTAGGAGTGTGGCAGCTTCTAATCTGAGTAATGTGAACGGAAAACGACCTATTTCTTCAATTAGCTCTAATGATGATGATGGTGGAGATAAGAGGAGTAAGGCTAAGAAAACCAAAACAAGGAAAGTAAATGTGAGGTCTGAGTTAGACCATTATTTAGAGGAGGATGCTTATTCGGAGAGTGAGGGTTTTGATATTTTGAAATTTTAGCATATTGAACTCAAATATCCGACATTACAAAAAATTGCCAAAGATATTCTAGCCATACCTGCATCTACCGTTGCATCTGAGAGCGCATTTAGTATGGGTGGTAGAGTAATTAGTCCTCATCGTTCAAGACTTCATGCGAACACCGTAGAGGCTTTGATGTGCTTGCAAAATTGGATTCAATGAGAGTATTCAGGTAACAAGATGTTTAATTGTTTTTCTTATTTTTTATTATTAATAATATTTTACTCCCATTAAAGTAGTATGTAATAAATTGTATATTTGCGATTATGAACTTATGATGAAGGTCTTGCTTTGGAAAATGCTCAAGCTTGTGCTACCATTTTAGAAGATGAAGATTCTTTAGATATGAGCAGTGGCGGTGGTGGACTTAGTGGTAGCGAGGTCGTTGACTTGGATTCGGTAATAATCAAAACTTATTAAAAAAAATTGTGTGTTAATATTCATTATATGGTCTTAATTACATTTTTTGTACTCTTGTAGGATGATGACGATTTCATGGATATTTGAAGAAAAAAAGGGACTTGATGACAAATCTCACCTCTTTGGCTCATTGCAAGTTCATTGCTAATTTGCTACTGTAATTGTGTTCTAGTCATTAGTTCATTTTTTTGTTATTGACATATTTGAGTAATTTGACACCTAGTTGGTGTAATACTATAATATTATACATTTATTGAAGGTTGTAGTGCTTTTGCTTTTCGACAATAAATTATGATTTCGGAAAATTATAATTTCATTGCAAGTTTAATAACTTTCATCCGTTTAGCATCCGATCCACCCGTTTCACCCGCGGATGATGGATGGATTGGATATGGATGATGGGGTAAGCGGGTGGTGGGTGGAGCGGATAGAGCGGATGGCGGGTGCGGATGGATGCGGGTGAAGGTCTATCCGATCCAAATCCGACCCGTTGCCATCCCTACTTTGTAGGAAGAGATTTCTTTCTATAAAGACATTATCGCGAGCAACAAACATTTTGTTTCTACGCGATTGTAGGAATAATACCTCTGATTTAGGGTCTATTATGTCATCTTTGTAAACAATTTACACAGATTTCATAATCCCTCAATCCTGTTAGAAAAGATAACTTTGGAACATTTCCAGTCCATAACTCTTATGACATCTTTTCAACTGCTTTGGTTAAGTTTTTGTTTAGTATATTTGTGATTGTTGTTTTTCTAATGCATTTCCTCAAAACGATATTTGTAAATCATTCAAATCTTGGATCGAACCATGGTAAGCAAAGTTTGATTCCTGCTTCAACACACATTTTCATGTAGTGTTTTTGGACTGTTAATCTATTTAACAATTCTTTTAGATGATCATTCTTTTTGAGTTAAATCTTTATCATAACAATCATACTGTAGTGTAAATTATTAATCTCAAACTAATTTTACATTTCATTTTGGAATTTTGAACATTTCAATGATTTCGGCTTTTACTTCATTAAGTAATTATCAATATATTTAATTACTTAAATCGTTAATAAAAGCAATGAAATAGTTAAATTTCTTTACTAATTCTTGAACTTATTGGCTCACACACATCATATGTATGAGTTCCATAAGGTCATTTTATCTCTTTTACCCTTTCAACTAAAAGGTAACTTGGTCATCTTAACTTATCAAGCATGACTTCTAATTCTCAAGTGATTCATAATCATATAAGAATAAGAGTCCATCCATTTGTACTTTGGATGTGCAAATGGTTTAGTTGAATTGATCTTACTTTATTATAAGTAAGTTTACTTTGAATCATCTAATTTTACTTTTGTGATCTACTTATATCAATGTCATAAAACCAAATTAACTTATATCTAGCAAATTGAAAACAATTTATTACCTTGGTCATGGATCAACACTTGTCTAAGCCAAGCAAAAAAAACAATCAGTATTCAAAATAAGAAACTAAAATATTGTCTCATCAAAAACTGGAAATTGTTCTAAAATCATGATAAACTGATCAGAAGATAAAACTATGAAGCTATCTCTGGTCACTCAAAAACTTCTAGTGCACCTTCAAGCTTCATCTCCATGCTAGCCTCACTTGTTTGCAGTTCCTGCGCCACATTATTAATGTTAAGCACTGCAACTTGGTATCACATACCTAAGTGAAAGTTAAAATGTTTATAACAAGAGTATTAGGTAATTCTTACCTGTCACCTCATCATAGTGGGGACATCCTTGTTCAAGCACTGGCTTATTCTCCTTTCAGGTAATCCTCTACATGATTCTTGAGTAAATCAACTAGTTTGACTGCAGAATCTTCATCATCTTGACAAAGTTTCTCGAGTTCAAAACCATCATGTAGAGAATTGATGAGTGACATTTATGTCACTCCTAGGATAGTGTTTATGCCTTGTTTTAGCTTGTCTTAGGGTGTTTTGTAGTTGTTTTGTTCAAATAATGCGTGCATACATGTCTCGATGTATTTTTAATGAAATCGCGTATATTGTTGAATGCTTGCCTTCATTGCGTGTTTGCACCGTTCCCTATACCTTATTGCTTCCCTTGGTGTTTGTGCTTAGGTATTTGAAGTCTTGGATTGCAAAGAAGAATCCAAGGAAGCATGAGAGAAGAATCGAAGAAAGCAAGGTGCAAGGGCGTGAATAATGTGCGGGCGCGCAGCCCTGTGAGAACCCGCGCAAAATTGGCGAAATTGCATAATCGAGGCAGAAAGTTTTGCGCGGCCTGTGCGCGACATGTGCGCGGGCGCACAACCACACCGCGCGGGCGCACAGCTACGGTGCGCGGGCGCGCATCTAGCAGCACAGGCGCACACACCCAAGCACAAGCCGCGCAACCCACAAATGCGCGGGCGCGCAGCTACTTTGCGCGGGCGCGCAGGCTGTTGCGAGGGAGCGCAGGCCGCTGCGAGGGCGCACAGACCGCTGCGAGGGCGCACGTGCGGGCGCACAGCTACCATGCGCGGGCGCACAGCGGGTCCTGTTAAGCGTTTTTGCGCGATTCTTTATATATTGCGGGGCTTGTTTTGTAAAAAAAGGAACTTCATTCTTTTAGATCTTTTTCCCTGGTTTTAGGAGAGCTTCTCTCTCTAGGTTTAGCTTAGGATTAGAGTAATTTAGAGAGAGAAAGTGAGGGTTTCACCATTGTTGAGCTTGGATTTTGAAGAAGAAGATTGATCATCTTGTTTGTAGACTTTCATCTTCAATCAATGAGAATCTCTAACTCTCTCTCCTCTATTTTTATTTGATTTCTTTTGATTATCGTTTTTGTTGTTGGTATTGCTTGTTAATCATGTTGATTCTTGATTATTTGTTGATTAATCTTGTTGTTATCATGATTAGTGAGTAATTCCCCCATTAAGGGGATGGTTGTGGTGTAGTTGGATCTTGAGCATGTTCTAGGTTTAGAGTTGATTTATTTGTGATTAAAGTCTTTATATGTTCGATATTCTTTAATCTACTTGCAAAATGCATGTTGTTAGTTGATTGAGAGTGAATCTTTGCTAACAAGGAACGGAAGTTGACTTAGTTAAGGTTCATTATTATCGATTGTTATTTAATAGTACCTCCTAGTATATGGTTCTAATGTGGAAACATAGAGGCAATGTTAGGAGAAGCCAATTGACCCCGGAAGGCGGCTAGATTGGATCCTTTATTTCGATATTTGAGCATGTTTAGTTCATAATTAATTCAACACCTATGTCTTTGTTTATGTTCAAGTGAATGCTACTCCTAGACCATTTCCCTTAATGTTTTATTTCTTGTTTTAGCATATTTAGACTTTAGTTTATTTATCTCCTATTCCGGACTAGCTTAATTGTCGATAACATTTGGTGGTGTTTATCCGTTCTCTGTTGTTCGACCCCTATGCTTGCCTTATACTCGTATTAGGTTTGTTTAGGTTGTATAAATTGTATTTGATCTAGGGATAGACAATTGACGACGTGTTTATTCCCTCATCAAATTGGCGCCGTTGCCGGGGAACGGCTTCCATTACCGTTGTGTTATCTTATTGAGACTAGTCCATTGTGAATAATTTTCTTTTGGTTTGTTTTTCTTCTTGCTTTTGTTTTTGTTTGTGTATAATTCTTGAGATTTCTTGTTTGGTTGCTTGTTGTTTGTCTTCATTGAGTCATGGATCAATTTGTCCAAAATGAGATGTCTTGTTCCTCTTTGCCTCAATTTGAATATGAACAATTTGGGTCTACTTTAATAGGTTTGAAGACTTCTCTAATTTCCATGGTTGTTCCTTATGGGAGGCTTGTGAAGTTATTTATTGGGGTTTGAATGAGTATACTCGAGGGGTGATTGAAAACATGTGTAATGGTCAATTTCGAGCCAAATCTTTGGATGAGGCTTGGGATTTCTATATGTGGTTTGCCAAGGATGGTTATGAGCAAGATAATAATGCTAATTCTTGTGATTTTTCTAGCTCTTGCATGCACTCTAATGATGAATCCTATGCTCCCCATGATGCAAATCCCTCCCCCTTGTGTGCTATTTATGATGAGATGCATCCTAATGTTGATAATGTTCATGCTCTTTCTCAATGTTCTTTAAATGCGTGCATGGATGTTGATGATGCTCCCCATACCCCTAATCCTCACTTGCATGATCTTCCCTTTACCTCTTCTTTTTCCAACATGATTCCAAATGAGTTTTCCCATGTATCTAGTGAACATTTTCGTGAGGGTGATTCAATGGGACATAGAGAGGAAGGAGAGTTGATGGAGAAGCTCAACGAGATGATGGAGAAGGTTAATGAGATGACGGAAAAGAAAGAAGAATATAACAAGGAGATGAAAGCTAGGCTAGAGGCACTTGAGAGCCAAATTTCCCACCTAGCTCAATCCCAAACAAATGTCCTTCCTTCTTCTCCCCCCTCCCATATGGTTGAACCTAATTGGGCTTTTGAGTGCATGGTTGAGGAAGATTATGAAATTTTGAAAACCACCCCCTTTATCCAACTTGAACCTCAACACTCTTTGCAACCCATTGAAGATCCCATTTTGGTAGACCTAGAAACTAATTTGAGGTTGTTAAGAGAAAAGATGGGTTGTGGTGATGATGAGATACTCATGTTTGATCATGTAAAGTTGGGGAATGTTGAGAATGAAAACCATGCTCTTGTTGAGAGTGAAGAATCCAAATTGGTAGTTGAGGACATTTCCAAACTCTTTGAGGGTAGTGAAGATGTGTTAGAAGGGAATTCTTTGGAGGAAAAGGCTTGTGTTTCAATGCAAGGTGGTGTGATTGAAGTTGTGAGTGAGGTACCCATTCCAATTCTTTCAATCCCCACCCCCTTTTTAAGAAAGCTTACCAACCTTCCTTCTTGCCCTATCTCACTTCCATATATCCTCAAAGTTCCACCGATTGAGGGGCCTCTAATCTCTTTAGCTCCCCATTACCCTTCTTTTGGACTCAATGATGGAGTTTTACCTTCCAAAGAGCAACAAAATGAGTTTGTTCCTCCCTTTTCTCTTCCTAGTTCTAGTTTTGAATTTTCTAAGTCTTATTTTATTGATTTTTCTTTTGATTCTTTTACTTTTTCTTTTCCCCCTTCTCTCAAGCATAAAGTCTCCTTGTACTTTATATTTGCTTGTCATATGAGCATCGCGTATGCTCTATTTCTTGATATGTTTGCCGGTGCATATGACAAGATTTTGCGTTCTTTGTCGGGTTATTTACTAGATTGGTCATGCTTGGACGTTAAGCAAGCCTTTGCGGGAAGTAACCCGTGTTTTATTGCTTTCATTTTCTTTTCTTTTTAGATTAGATTTTCTCTCATGGACGTGTTTGTGTTCCTTGCTAGGTACACAACTTGATATACTCTTGCGCATTGGTGATGATCAAGAATCAAGGAAATGTGCCTCAACTTACCTATCATGTGGAATTCAAGCCTTATTTGTAGAGATTGTGGCTCACATGAGGTTATTTCGGGTTTTTTGTGTGATTTTGCATTTATCCCATATCCAGTAATATCCTTCTTTTCCCTTCTCTCTTACTTATTGTGACTTGAAGATCATGTGTTGGTAATGTTGGATTAATTTTTCCTTGTTTTCCCCTCCTTGGTTTCATCATTTATGATTTGAGAGCTTGGTTTCATTCAAGCTTGGGGGAGGGTATTCTATCATGTTTGGTGGGATGTTGATTCATATATGTCATGCACTTGAGTATATGCATTTCCATGTTTTTCATGCTTTTGGAAAATCCAAAAATATTTTTGTTTACTTCAAGGCAAGTTTAGCAAAATTGTGTTTTGTTTGTTCTTAATTGGACATTATATCTTTTGGATTTGTTTACTCTTGAATGCCTTTTTTCCTAAGTGGTCAATGTGTGCACAGTTTGAGAGTTTCATTGGTTGACTCTAGGATATTACATGCTAAGGTAGCCGGGTTAAGAACTTTTAGGAATCCATGAAGCCCTAGTTCACGTGGTATGTGGTAAGATGGTGTTGCTCTCTATAGTGGATTTGGCACCCTTAGTTGGTATTTGCTTAGTTATAATCCCGTGTGAGGTAACATTGTTCTAGCCTTCATCACTTTGTTGTGTGGCGCATTTGGATCCTTAGCTATGCATATCTTGATCCTTGTTTTAACTTATAGCTCCCAAGATCGTGACCAAAGCACTCTAGGGGAGGAAAAGGGCACCCTTTCTCATTTTTCTTTATTTTCTTTTTGTTTTGTTACAAATTTAATTTTCTATTTTGCATAAACTTACTTGCTAACCAATTTGAGCCTTATGTTTCCCGCTCTTGTTTAAACCAAGTTACAAACCTAATGACCTATGTTTACCAACCCTTTAGTTAGTGAAGCATTGGCATGTGAGGTTTGAAGTTTAGAGTTGTTGATCATAAACAAGAAGCACTTTGAGATTTAGTTAGAGTTGAGCTTGTAAAGAAAAATGCAAATTTATGGAAATCAAATGAAGTTTCAAGAAAAAGCCGTCCAAAGTTAAAAAGGCAAGGACAATGAATAAAGTCTCAAACAAAAAAAAAAAATTAGTTGGTTTCATTTTCTTCCTTAGTTTAAGCATTGAGGACAATGCTTTGTTCAAGCTTGAGGGGGAATATTGTGTGTTTGTGTTGAATAAGCTTGGGGGAATGGTATTAGTGGTATTTTTGCTTGATATTGAGTGAATTCTTGAGTGTTTTTTAGTGTCGGCCGCACTTTTTGCTTCACTTAGGAAATATCACCAAATTTTAAATTTTTACCCCGCCTTAACCCTTAGCCTTACGTTATAACCAATAAAAAGACCCTTAGACTCTAGTGGGTTAGGTCAAAATAACGGTGGAGGGAGATAGACTTCAAACCTATGGAAAGAGTATGCATAGTTGAGACGTCGGGATTACCTTCTCAAAGTTTTTTCATTTCTTTATCTTTTTCCGGTTCCTTCGTGGAATCTTGAGCAGCTAGCTTAAGGGTTGATTTGAAGCTAGTGGAGAGAACGTGGCCCGATTGGTTGGGGCTAGGGTGGATTGAGTCCTAAGTAGTTCTCTATGCTTAGCATGTGTTATGTTTCAATCAACCATCGACATCTTGGAACGTGCATACATTTGTCCATTTAGAAAGGTTTGCATTCATTAGTACTTGTCCCTATCTCTTGTCCATATATGAGCTTGTGTTTGCTTTTTCTCTTCGTGTTTCTCTTCCTTTTCCTTTTGTTGCCTTGCCTTGGTTTTTCTCAAGAGTTGTGGGTTAACCTCTTAGGAAACCCTCACGAGACCTCACTCGTCCTCATAGGCGACTTTGGGGTTTTAAGGGCTTGTTGTAGCTAAAAACAACCGTGATTCCTACGACAGTGAGTTAGTGTACATTCTTTCTCCTTGTTTCTATTTTGTTTCTTTTGCTTTCAATAATTTCCTCTTGTTCTCTTTTGCTCTAGCTTTGCTCGAGGACGAGCAAAGGTTTAGCTTTGGGGAATTTGATGAGTGACATTTATGTCACTCCTAGGATAGTGTTTATGCCTTGTTTTAGCTTGTCTTACGGTGTTTTGTAGTTGTTTTGTTCAAATAATGCGTGCATACATGTCTCGATGTGATTTTAATGAAATCGCGTATATTGTTGTATGCTTGCCTTCATTGCGTGTTTGCACCATTCCCTATACCTTATTGCTTCCCTTGGTGTTTGTGCTTAGGTATTTGAAGTCTTGGATTGCAAAGAAGAAGCCAATGAATCATGAGAGAAGAATCAAAGAAAGCAAGGTGCAAGGGCGCGAATAATGTGCGGGCGCGCAGCCCTGTGAGAACCCGCGCAAAATTGGCGAAATTGCAGAATCGAGGCAGAAAGTTTTGCGCGGCCTGTGCGCGGGCGCACACCAACACCGCGCGGGCGTGCAGCCAGCAGCACGGGCGCACACACCAAAGCACAAGCCGCGCAACCCACAAATGCGCAGGCGCGCAGCTACTTTGCGCGGGCGCGCAGGCTGCTGCGAGGGAGCGCAGGCCGCTGCGAGGGCGCACAGATCGCTGCGAGGGTGCACAGCTACCATGCGCGGGCGCACAGAGATCCTTGCGCGGGCGCACAGCGGGTCCTGTTTAGCGTTTTTGCGCGATTCTTTATATATTGCGGGGCTTGTTTTGTAAAAAAGAACTTCATTCTTTTAGATCTTTTTCCCTAGTTTTAGGAGAGCTTCTCTCTCTAGGTTTAGCTTAGGATTAGAGTATTTTAGAGAGAGAAAGTGAGGGTTTCACCATTGTTGAGCTTGGATTTTGAAGAAGAAGATTGATCATCTTGTTTGTAGACTTTCATCTTCAATCAATGAGAATCTCTAACTCTCTCTCCTCTATTTTTATTTGCTTTCTTTTGATTATTGTTTTTGTTGTTGGTATTTCTTGTTAATCATGTTGATTCTTGATTATTTGTTGATTAATCTTGGTGTTATCATGATTAGTGAGTAATTCCCCCATTAAGGGGTTGGTTGTGGTGTAGTTGGATCTTGAGCATGTTCTAGGTTTAGAGTTGATTTATTTGTGATTAAAGTCTTTATATGGTTGATATTCTTTAATCTTCTTGCAAGTGCACATTGTTGGTTGATTAAAGGTGAATCTTTGCTAACAAGGAACGGAAGTTGACTTAGTTAAGGTTCATTATAATCGATTGTTATTTAATACTACCTCCTAGTATATGGTTCTAATGTGGAAACATAGAGGCTATGTTAGGAGAAGCCAATTGACCCCGGAAGGCGGCTAGATTGGATCCTTTATTTCGATATTTGAGCATGTTTAGTTCATAATCAATTCAATTTCTATGCCTTTGTTTATGTTCAAGTGAATGCTATTCCTAAACCATTTCCCTTAATGTTTTATTTCTTGTTTTATCATATTTAGACTTTAGTTTATTTATCTCCTATTCCGGACTAGCTTAATTGTCGATAACATTTGGTGGTGTTTATCCGTTCTCTGTGGTTCGACCCCTATGCTTGCCTCATACTCGTATTAGGTTTGTTTAGGTTGTATAAATTGTATTTGATCTGGGGATAGACAATTGACGACGCGTTTATTCCCTTGTCAAGAATGCAAAATTATATCATGAACATGATGATCTTTGTAAGGTCTCCCTAACATACTCATGCGGTTAAATAGTTAAACCTTCATATTCATATGAATATGTACTGACTGGCTTGACATAAGTTTTCTTGAAATTATCTCGCCATTGCTCTTGTAGGTTTCAAACCTAATACTTCCAGTCCAGAAGTCGTCATTTTTGGGAACCATGTTAATGATTTCCTCGACGTTTCCATCCAATTTCCCATCAATATGGGAATTCAGTATGCCATTGCAAACATCACGTAAGCACTTGAATAAGAGCTAAGGTTCATAGTCTATGAATCTTCTAGCCCAATCCTCTGGAATAGAAGAAAACATCACATACGCGACTCTCTTAGAATTTGAAACATTTCTCAAATGCTTCTCAGGAGTCATGCCTGGACTAAATCTACTCGCGATTGGTAAGTCTAAACGAAATTCGAGATTTTCGTTCCTTAGAACACTTCTAAGTTCGCTTTCCCAATCGTTGAAGTTGAGAAAATTAAGCCTTGTTTTCATTGTTGGTGGTAAAGAATTAATGTCACCATTGTGATTACGGCTACCCATCTATGTCAAAATAAGGCAAAGTTCAATAATAATGTTTTATTTAAAATTTAAAATACCATAAACGAATTGATTTGGTAACTTTAAAGCACCTTATTGAATATTAATTAATCCCAATTGAATTTTAAGTGATTCTAAGATCCTTATTTATTTGTGCAATAATTGACCGGACTGAGGCCTTACCATCAACCATTAAATTTTCAAGGTGAGTAAACTCTTTACTGATTACAACTCTTGTAATTCTTTGTTGAATAATTAACCATCACATGTTTAATTATTACTCTTTGCTTTAAGGTTCTAAACTCTTTAGGTAACCTTGTTGAGCATAACCAATTAAATATGTAGAACGTGATCTACCCCAACTCACCTAAGATAACAAGTGACACTCTGCTGAGGCCGACCCATCACTCACGATCAAAGATTTGTTGGGTACCTAATTGGAAAAGCATTCTCAATATTACTAGGACCTAGATTATTTATTGTGTTGTGATTATTTAGTGAACTCTAGCGCATCATCAATCAACATAAATAAAATCTAACATGCATAATCTACTAATGCAATAAATAAAGCATGACATATTATGGCCCCTTAGTCCTAAGAAAACAAGAAATGAAAAACTCCCACTTGAATCATCATGGATCTTCATCCACCTGGCTCCTTTAGGCCTTCACTTCATGGGCTTCTTTGAACTAACACTATTTAAATAACTAATCTATTTACCTTAAATAAAAGTTACAAAAATACTCAACGGTACGCAGACCGTATTTAGATTACAAAAATTCATCACGATGCGCAGATCGTTTTTTAGAATCTATGGGCCATACTAGTCTATATATAGCAACATAATATCATATATTATAAAAGTGTCATATAATAAATCACTCAACATGCTTGTCTAAACTGCAACATCGAATGTTCATAATAAAGTCAACGCATTTACTAAAATATCTTATATTTTAATCATAATTAGATAATATCATATATTATTCAGGTCCGTTAATAAAATATCATATATTTAATTTAATCATGAGATAGAATCAAATCATATTTTAATCTTGAAAGATAAATCATATTTAATCTTCCATGATTATCCTAACAAACTTATAGGAGATTCTATCCTAATGACTAGCCAATCAAATAATTTTAAAATCAATAATATCCTAATCTAATTATGGGATAATCACATTATTTAAATCAATTATTATCCTTTTTGGAATATGCTCAGAATATCCTAATCAATCTTATTCAAAATTAACCACTTTAATTATGGAAAAATATCAATTTAACAACTTTAAATATGGGTAATATCAAATATAACAACTTTTGAAAATTTGATTTTATCCAAAATAAAACTGATTTTATCCCAAAATAATTTGTAATTATCTGGAAATAATTTTTCAAAAACAGATTTTTTTTTTTTTGAAATATGTGTTCCACCACAGCGGCCACCGTGGTTGGCTAGCCGAAGCTAGCCACAGTGGCTGGCTGCCAACAGCAACCACTATCGTAAGGGCAGCACCGTGGCAACAGCATTGCTGTGGCTGCAGGCCACCGTGCGTGGCTAGCCAAGGCTAGCCACGGTGGCTGGCTACCTTATGGCAGCCACTGCCGCATAAGTAGCAGCAATAACAACACTGGCAGTCGCGGCAGCAGTCGTGCAACGCTTGCACGCTGCTGCCCACAGCCACCTCGGACCTCCTGCCCTTCCTCCCTCTAGACTGACCACCTGGTCGGCAGCCGCCGTGGCTACGCCACCCAGCCGCGGTTGCCGACCTTAAATAATATATTTTTTTTCTTGTGTTTTAATTTAATTAAAATAACATTCATCATAATTAAATTAAATCTGTCCATAAGATTAAAATTAAATCACATTCAATATTAAAATTAGGTTTATCATAAAATTAATCCCAACTTAATTCTAACTCTTAAAATTAAATCGATGATCATACATAAACATATTTAAGCATAAATCAATCCAATTAAAATTATGAAACATAAAAAAATCGAATTAAAACAAAATCAAGCACAAAATCATATTTTAGGGCTAGAAATTTTCGAAAAATTCGAAATTAGAGTTAGGGGGTTTGAAAATTTCGAACATATTAGGGCTAAAATCGGTCCTCTTCATGGCTATTTTGAGCATAATTAAATCACAATTAATCGATTCTAAAAGTTTAATCACATTAAATATGACAATTGAACCATAATTAAATTAATTTCTCCCTCTTAATTGATTATAAAATTACATGGACATCAAATAATCGTATTATTATGATCTAGCGCATTCATGCAAGAGGCTAACTGATGCCACTATAGGAGTTTATAGGTACTATAATGCGGAATAACATGAATCATATTCATAAAGCACCTAATCCCAAGAATTGCATGCATAACACACAAGACACATAATCATACCTTTGATGCGTGAATTCCACGAAGTTATTCGACAGGCAAATCAGGGAGAGAATAGAGCCCCAAGTGTTGCTCGTCTACTTATTTCACGAGATTCGAACAAGCCGTCCACCAACACTAGATTGGTCGAATGATTGAGGAAAACCGTGATCACCACCTTTATGGACAACCGACCACCGCACGAATCACCATCGGCGCCGAGGAGAAGGAAAGAGCCGTAAGAAAGAGATGAGTATGAGAGGGTTAGGCTTCGCGTTTGCTAATTAGGGTTTGATCAAATTATCAGTGAATTTCTTGCATCCAAACCCTAGGCACCTAGTCTACTTATAATCCCATTATAATTAGACTAGGGCACGAAGCCCAAAACTCTCTTAATTCCCCTACATGGCGGGCCACCTAGAGAGATGAGGCCCATGATGGGCCTCGTCCTCTAATACTCGATCCAGCCCCTTTGTGTGATTTTATAGGATCCGACCAATTGGGCTTTGGCCTATTTTACTAGTCCAAAGATCGTTAGTACCTCTAGCTATGATAAAACGACGACCCAACAGTACGAACTTAATTATCTCCATAATTTGATCCATTTATATATCTAGTAATTGCACACGACGAAGACATAAATCCTTCTCACAAACTGTGCTTGATTTAGCTGTAGTGTCATACTTTGACAAACTGTGCATTTTCTCACAAAATGGCTGACATCCCTAGTCATGCCCCTCGACCAGAAAACAGCTCGCATCCTTCTCAAGGTCTGCTCCCTGCCTGAGTGGCCATCCTCCAGAGAAGCATGATGCCATTGTAAGAGTTTCTTTCTTAAGTTTTCATATGGCCCCACAACTATCTTGCCATGTCTTCTTAACAACCCATCTTTCAAGGAAAAAGGTGGGACAACCTGGTTCTGACCTAGTTTCTACAAGATAGCCATAGTATTATCGTCTAGGGTATAACTAGATTGAATACCCTACCTCTGTTCCAAATTAGAATCTACCACTGAGATGGCTAAAAACAATATTTCAGCATCATGAACCCTTGAAAGGGCATCAGCCACAACATTCTCTTTCCCTGCCCCGTATTCGATTTCATAATAAAATCCTAGCAACTTTAAGAGCTAGAATTGTTTAAAGAGAATAGAAATATTGTGTTGTAACAGCCATCTAAGGCTCTTGTGATCAGTCTTGATACTGAAATGAGCACTTATCAAGTACTGCTCCCATTTTTGAAGAGCAAAAACCATAGCTAACAACTCTTTCTCATATATTTGTGCCACTTAGGTCCCAAAGATCTACTTATAAAAGCAATGGGGTAGTTGTCTTGCATCAAAACATCACCATTACCACACTTAGAAGCATCTGTCTCCGGCACAACTGGCTTGGAAAAATCTTGTAGAGCCAAAACAGGTGCACTACACAAAGCTGTCTTCAACTTTAAAAAGGCATCTTGAGCTAAGTCCACTACTCAAAAGCACCCTTTTTAAGTAATTCAATCAGTGGTTTAATTTACTAATAACTGCATAACCTCTCATAAACCTCCTCTAATAACCAGCCAGCCCTAAGAAACTTCTTAGTTCCTTCACAAAAGATGGACTAGGCCAAGAGTTAATGGCACTGATCCTGCTGCAATCAATTTCAACCCCATTCTCAGGGATAAAATGCCCTAAATACTCAACCTTTTTGGTCACTAAAGAGCATTTACTCAGTTTAGCCTAAAGAGAGTGCTTAGCCATTAAACCAAATACACTAGCCAAGTGTTGACAGTGTTAATCCAAACTCTAGATGTATACCAATATATCATCAAAGAAAACCAAAACACGCTTCTGTAAAAGAGGTTTGAAAACTAAATACATCAAACTTTGAAAAGAAGAAGGACCATTAGTTAAGCCAAATAGCATAACCAAGAACTAATAATGACCTTCATGGGCCTTAAAAGCAGTTTTAAAGACATCATCTGGATGAATCCTTAACTGATGATAGCCAACCCTTAGATCCAACTTGCTAAAGACAACGAAACCAGCCAACTCATCCTCCAATTCTTCCAAAACAAGAAAAGGCCGGGAATTTGTTCTTAATTGTTCTCTTGTTCAACTTCCTGTAATCCACACACAATCTCCAACTCCCATCCTTCTTTCCCACCAAAACCACAGGAGAAGCAAATGGGCTTGAACTGTTTTGAATAACACCTCTCTCCAGCATTTTATGAACTAGTTGTTCTATGATATCTTTTACCTTATGAGGGTACATGTAAGGTCTAATATTGACAGCACCACTACCAAGTTCCAAAGGGATCATCTTGTGACCAACACTTCCCTACTAGGTGGCAAGCCTGTAGGTTCTTCAAACACCATAGCAAATTCATGTTTTAAAGCTTGGAGTGCTTGAGGTACAGAATCAGCATCAAAAACTTGCATAAGACAAGATGTACTACTGCTAGTGATCAGGTCAGTCACTTGCAGCAAACAAATGTGAGCTGCAGTAGACAAGCACCTAACTAAAGGTCCCTCTTCAATGACCTTAATTTTCTGAACTGGAATGCCCTTGAGCTCCATCAATTTGTTTTGAATACAAAACTTCATAGTCAACTGCCTGAAATCCCAAGCTATAGTTCCCAGTGTATTCACTACAAAAAAATGTCCATATAGAAACGGAATTCTAGCGACGGAATTTTATCCGTTTCTAAATTAGAGATGGAATCAAAAAATTCGTCTCTAAATTAATTTAGAGACGGAATTAAAAATCCGTCTCTAAATTAGAGACGGAATCAAAAATTACGTCGCTTTATTAGCAACGGAATTGAAAATCCGTCTCTAGATTAGAAACGGATTATTTTTCCGTTACTAAATTAGCAACGGATTTTTTTTCCATTGCTGAATCTAGCAATGGATTTATTTTCCGTTGCTAAATTTAGAGACGGATTTTTTTTTCCGTTGCTAAGTTAGAAACAAATCTATTTTTCCGTTGCTAAGTTAGAGACGAATTTTTTTTTTCCGTTGCTAATATGAGCGACGGATTTTTGATTCCGTCTCTAAATAATTTTTGAAACTAATTATGTAAAACATTACATTAGAGACGAATTATGTAAGTTAAATTCATCTCTTAACTAGAAACAGATTTTCAAATCCGTCTTTAAACTAGATACGGATTTTCAAATCCGTCTCTAAATTAGAGACGGATTTGAAAATCCGTTTATAAATTAGAGACGGATTTTAAATTTCGTCTATAAAATTTCTTTCATTTATTATCAATTATGTGTGTAAAAGTTTACAAATAATATTTGGTATAGTTGGTAAGAGTTTCACTATGTGACACTGAGGTCACGGGTTTGACCCAAATAGCAGCTCTTTTTAGATTCAAAATGTTTTTTTCTATTGCTGAATCTAGCAACGGATTTTTTTTTTCCGTTGCTGAATCTCGCAACTGATTTTTTTAATCCGTTGCTAAATCCAGCGACGGATTTATTTTTTCCGTTGCTAAATCCAGCAACGGATTTATTTTTTCCGTTGCTAAATCCAGCGGCGGATTTATTTTTTCCGTTGCTAAATCCAGCGGCGGATTTTTTTCCGTCTCTAAATTCATTTAGCGACAAGGTTTTTACCAATGGAGTGATTCTGTCGATATATCCGTAGCTAGCTATGTCCAACGACGGATTATTAGCAATTAGCAACGGATTTTACCTGTTGCTATAAGGCCAAATTTTTGTAGTGATTGAGCCACTAAATTCCCAGCACCATACCACAACTGCCTAAAGAAATTAACATCAGTTATGAATTCCTTCCCACTTAAAATCCATGAAAAATTTCTACAAACAAATTGACAAAACAATTGATTCCCATCTATAACCAGTATGGATTGTCCCTGGATACTCTCAGTCACACAACCTAACTTCTTTGCTAGGTGTATATCCAGGAAGTTGTGAGTACTCCCTGAATCAATCAAGGTATGTAGAGTTATACCAGAGCAGTAGCCTTTACCCTCATAGTATGAAAGTTTTGACTAGCAGTCAAGGCACTCAAAGAAATTTGAAGATCCTGAAGACTTTCATCTTCCAGTTCCTCCAGCTGAACAATAGAAGCATTAGATTCCTCCAAACCTGGAATTTCAACAGTAAATAGCTGCGGCTCTTTAAACTGGCACTTATGATTTCTATCATATGGTGCATCACAATAGTAACACAATCCCTTTGAAATTTTCTCAGCCCTTATAATAGTAGGAACATATTTGGGTTTAGAAAAAGGTGGTTTAGTGTTTGAGGCAGGAAGGGTTAAAGGTTTGATTGGTGGTGTGGGTAATAAGGGAGGGTTAGAGGAATTTGAATGGCCATGATTTAAAGATCAATCAAAAGTTAGCTGCTCGAATTGTTGGTGATGATGCGCTGAACTATCGGAGAAGGTATCTCGAGGAATATTTCGTCCATATTTATTATTATACTAGTTTAGTCCCCGTGCGTTGCCTGGATTAGGAAGCTATTATTTGTTTAAAAGTTGTCAATTTTATATTCGAAAAAAAGTGTAATCATAATCCATTAATTATTTTGAAAGAAGCATTGTTTTTATTTGGTTTTGGAATAGGTGAGGAAAAAATTAGAGAAAAAAAAAGGATGATGTCAAAAATAGTTTAGGCGGAAATTTTTTTTAATAAGAGATTGACATGTGTCCTCTATTGATGTCAGCATGTTTTGGTTTAGTAATAGTTACTAGATTATTTTTATATTATTAATTATTAATTTTTTTTACTATATTTTATTTACAATAATATGCTATTTTGACATGACACACACTTTAAGAGAGATATTAGACTAGATAAACGGACAAATTAATCAACAAAATAGTACCACCAATAAGAGGAAAGTGTTAAGTTGCTACGATTAACACTTGTAGCATAAGTTGTCCGATTACATAGTCTAATAATTTTTTCAATAGCTTAGCATGTCATCAAAAGGTGTGTTGTAACTTTGAAAGTATAAAAAGCAAAGGAAATATTATGTTAATTTTGGTTTTTATTACATTTATTGAAACTAATTATATCAATATAATATGCATTTGAATACCCTATTAACTTTTGTTCACTACAAGAAAATAACCTTTTCGTAGTGATTAGTTTAACTTTTAGTATCGATTGTAATTGCAACAAAAAGTTTTCCCAACGAATGGTCATTCGATACAATATCCCTCGTTGCCTTAGCCTTTAGTAGTGGTTTTCAATATCGCTGGGGTTGGCCTCAATAATCGATACGAAAAACTACATCCAATCGTGGTGATTATTGTAGCGATTACAATCGCTATAAATGTTGAACTCATTTTCTTAAAAAAAAAAAAAAGCATGCATATGATCTTTACAAGATTCGAACATGCAACCTCAAACTCTTATATTAAATGTTTCACCAATAAGCTATGACATATTTTATGTATTCTTTGTCAAACAATATTTATATATCTAGTGTAGAAAAGGCTTTTCGTATCGATTTTTGGGATTTAGTGGCGATTGTAAGTGATACGATTTCTCAAAATTTTATAAATGTGTAAAAATAGTGTGGATATGTATTATTATGTTTTCCATATCGATTTTATATGGGAAAACCATGGCGATTGTAAAATGATACGACTTCCTTAATTATTTCACAAACATATTTGCATATTGTAGCGAATGTACAATCGCTACAAAATAATCGCTACGAAAAGACACCTTTCTTGTAGTGGTTTGATAGTAAAAATAAAAATTCTCTACAGAAATTAATTTACTAGCCTAACAAAGGGACGGAGCATTATTAATTTGGGTAAATTGAAATTATTAACATAAAATGTATTTTGAAAACAAATACTTTAATATTAAAAAAAATATAAAAATAATATAATAATGAATATGAACGGATTATTCCTTAAAATGTCTTCTCTGGTGGTCACGTGTCATTTTGCACATATAGTACAAAAGGTTGTACTGTTGATAGCAAATAGTTGATGTTGTATTATTTTGCACACACGGTTAATAGTTGGTATTATTTTAAGCCAAGTTTCCTTTTGTGTATTATAATTGTGTATTGAAACATAATTAAAAGATAGCAAAGGTGGTAAGAACATTACTTCATTTGTTATTGGTATTGAGTTCAAACCTTATTTTAAACATTTTTGTTGCCTTTGAAACACATCTACAGTATAATAGATGATGTGGCTTGCTTTTACATGTGAAGGGTATCACGTGACACATATATCTTGTATTAGGAACGCATTTTAATATAGAACTAGTGTGTGGCCCGAGCGATGCCCTGCGTTGCTAGTTTGTACTTGCTGTTTCGAGTTTAAGTCTTGATGTAAACATTTTTTAGTTGCCAAACTCAATCATTACATAATAGAAACAAATAGTATAATAAAACACCAATTAACATATCTAAGTTAACTTTAATTTTGTTGGATAAAAAACACAATTATTAAATGGCTAAGATGGTAAGACTTGTAACATAAGAGTTGTTGGTCTTGAGTTCAAGTCTTGTTATAAGAATTTTTTAGACGCAAACCTAATACATGTTGTGAAGGTGACATGTCATGTTTATAGTGACATGTGGCACGTACATATTGCTGACATGTCGAACTTTAAAAAGGTGCCACGTGGAGCATATTATGTATTAGGAACACTTTTTAATATATAAGTATAGATATAAGTATAGATAGATATAGGTTTAATATGATGAAAAATACAAGTATACATTTAGACTAAAAATCCAACAAAAGTTTAGTTTACATACATTTGATACTAACATTTGGCTTTAATATACAAGTAAAATTTCACGTCGATAATGTGAAGTATATGCATAATGTTATATTAGGGCCTGTTCATATTTACTGAACTGAGCTGAACTGAACTGATTGGAGCTGAACTGAACTGAACTGAACTGATTGGAACTGAACTGAACTGAATTAAGCTGAAATGAATATTTTATGTGAGAGGGAAATTAAGAGCTGAACTGAACTGAACTGATTGGAACTGAACTGAACTGAACTGATTGGAGCTGAACTGAACTGAACTGAACTGAAATTAAGTAAATATGAACAGGCCCTTAGTGATACACATATTGAGGTATAGAGGGAGTATTATGTATTGACAAATTCAAACACGGTCACACTAGATTAGAACTTTAAGTATTTATAGTACGGAGGGAATACTTTATATATGCATAGTATTATATAATTCTTTTTTTTGAAAATTACACAATGAGATGAATTATGTAATTTGATGATTTTTTAGATATAAATTAGTGTAAAAATATGGTGAAATTAGAAAAATTAATGCATCAAATAAGATTAGACTAGAATATTGTTGACCAACTCAAATCAAACCAAACTTTATTACTTCTCCATTTTTTTAGATGCATAACTAGGGCAGCCAACACGCGCTATGTGCGTGGAGTGGCTTGCCCTTGCTTGATGTTTATATTGGTTTGTGTTTAAAGTCTTCATGAAATTGGTTTTTGTGGGTAAAATAATTTGTTAAATAAATGGACTATGATGGATTGTTGTGAAGGACATTGTTATTAAGGACATTGTTATCAATGTTATAACACACAAACAAACAACCTTTTAGTTGTCCAGTTGATAAAGTTTTCATGCAATTAAACTATAACCTCCATTAAATAACAAACATGTTAAACTTCATTATTCCATTTTATATATAATTTCTTATTAATTGAGTAAATCTTTCAAATTCATCCATCTAATTAATTTTGATCATGAGTGATAGTCATGATTTTGTTCATATTTGAGGTCCATTCTATACCCCATACATCTTGATCATGCTATAACAAAAGAGCACATGACAATTTCAAGATTAAGTCAACTAAACAGTAAGCATTGTAGAGTAGCAACCATTTTAAATTTTAAGAACGATTAGTGTACGTTGGCTCCCCATTTGGCCCATTATCGGAAAACCTCTTCACCGAACTCTCTGAACTCGCTGAAATAAAACCCATTAGTATCTACGTAGGGGCGGATACAGCTTACATTAAGGGTATGCAAGTGCATAGCCCTAAGTAATTATTTATAATTATATGAAGCAAAATTTATGCAAAGTAATAAGATTAGTTTAGCTGGTTTTTGACACTTCCTAGGAGTTATGGCTTGTTAATTAATTAGTCTATGGTTCGAATCTTGCTATTCCCACTATTTAACCTTTTTTTTCCAATTTTTTTTTTTTTCCTTCTTGATAATTTTTCACCTTTATGAGTCATATTTCCTAGTCAATGTTATTTTCTTTAATATATTATTTTCCCATCTATTTAGATTAATTAATATTTAGTAGTCAATGAATAAAAGACATAGCTTAGTTTTTTTTTTAAAAAAAATTTCTTTATAGCAAGTAACCAAATAAGATATAGCTTAATTAGCCTAATGGAAAATGGGTTTGGTTTTTTTGTGCATATCCTATACGTAAATCCTATATACACCACTGCATCTACCTCTGTATCATTTCATAAGTGAACAATAGCAAATCATGCACCGAATCATGTGTTTAGTGTATGACATAGTGTCAATTCATTGATCAGTGATAGTTACCACATAGTGAGGTTATTTGAAAGATAGATGTAGATATACAAGTATCAGTAACTTTATTTTCACCCAACAATTCAGCCGCCCTCTTCCACCGCCTCCTCCGCCCATCCCTCAGCGTTGCCATTTCCAGCTCGTCGATTGCAAAAAGGTCCTTCCTTGTCATTGATTTATATTTGAAATTGTGGAAAGATAGTGAACAGAGATGAGGAATTTTCTATTTAATGGACACAGTGAACAGAGGTGGGAAAATGAGGAGAAGTTGAAATAAATGCTTGGTAAAGAGCTCGGTATGCGATTCAATGGAGAACTAACAGTTTGCTTCAGCCGAGAAGAGTATACAAAGGTAGAGGAGGAAGGAGAGAAAGTGGCGCTTATGAGTTTATGAGTAAGAAAGAGGAAAAACAGTACTAATTACATGAGGGAAAATGCATATAGAGAGATATAGACGATCATTAATGGGGATATGAAGGTAAATAAACATTTTGAAGGGTATATATGTCATAACACTATTCATAAGATTATTCTCCCACTTTTTATAAGGTAGGGATAAATTCTGTTTTAACTCTGTATATATCACATGAGCTCTCTTTATTATTTATTACTACCTCTATCTATTTGAAAAATTCGTAGGAGTTTGCGAATTTAAAAGTAATGTATCTAATAACACGGAGGAAGTAAATCAAATCAAATAATCATGTACGTGTGAGGTCATGTTTATTTCACCTTATTTCAAGACGTTATTACTTATTTCAGACTTAATAAGATATGAACATTTGTTTTGTATGTGAATTTTTATTGCTAAATATCTTTAATTTCGTAAAGAAAATATTATGAAAATTACATATCAATGAAATACACCTTATTACGAATATAACTAGATCACACTTAATATAATTTTTCCTTATAAATTACAACTAGAATCACTGAGACATTGGACTTTTGTTTACTACCCTTACATCAACTTTGACTATAATTTTTTATGACACAATAATAACAACATATCTTATCATAAAATATGTTATTAAATAGGTATTGATAAAATGTTTCATAATAAAACTCTTTTTTGTTTACAATTTTCCTTAAATTTACTTTTATAAATATAACATTACTATTGTAACGACCAATACATGTTCTGTATACTCAATTGTATAGTATATCCGAGGTGATTTATTTATTTAATACTTCCTCCATTCTTTATAACTTGACCCGCTTTGACTTTTACACTATTCACCACCCCTTTTTTGACCGTCTTTTATGAATAATATGTAAGGAAAATATATTCGTGTAGGATCTTTTTGAATTTGTCTCAATAAGTACTGTCACAATATATAACTTTTATGATTTTTACTTATGAAAAATTGAAGTTATAGATTGTTAAAAATTATGAAAAACAAGTCAAGTGAAAAATAACAGAGAAAGTATACAAATGAGCAAATAGTGATTTGTTAATTAAATAAGCAAATGATCGGAGGGTGCAATATAGCTTTTTTTTTTATTGTCATCATTACACTTTCAAACTTTGATAAGCGAGCCAAGGGTGACTCCTTACTTCTCCGCTGTTCTGCTAGTGAGTTGTAGATGGTAGAGTGTACTACAAAAGAAAATCAGCACATCTTTTTTTTCCAACACTCTTCCTGACTTGTCAAATCAATCCTAACAAATCCTACTTGCAGTAAACAATACTCCGTAACTCATGATCAATTTCACCATTTTTAGTCTCTTCTCCAAATTACTGTAATAATAAACACAAACCCTTAAACTCTATACTTGAACAACTACCATGCAAACAACTAATACGGGCCAAAAACGTAGTAACCTTGTTGATGATGACATCGTTGCCACCGCCATCGCCACCGCCATTACCTCCGGCATTGCATCTGCTTTCGCCTCCGTCGCAGCAAGAGATCACATAAATGAATTGCGGAAGAATAAATTCTCAATTGGTTCCGAAAAGCCAAACCCACTTACTCAAGACTTGCATCATGCTGTTACTTGCCTTTCTGCTGAACTTTACACCAAGGACATTCATTTTCTCATGGAACTTATCCAGGTTTATTCATACTTTGTGTATTTGTAACATGCACTTTTATTTATTTATTTATTTATTTTTATTATTTGAAGATGTTCAATTATTTAATTTAACTAGGGTTTTCAGTTTCCAATTAAGTGCAAGATTGTCTTAATCTATGTTTTTCTATTTTATTTTATCTATTAAGATAATTAGATGTAGATATATTACGGAGTAAGTTGAAATATTTATATTAATTATACACCGATCGATAAATATGTTTGGTTTGAATTGTCAAATTATGGATCTTGTAAACGAGTGCCTGGGTGTTTGATAAGCATTTAAAAAAGTAGGTATTAATTTAAGAATGCATGTCAAAATTACACGTCGATCGGTGCGTGTGCCTTGATGGATAAGATAATTTATGTGATTATATATTATCTTACGAGCCTAAGATAAATACAGAGTAGTGTAATGTCTCAAGTGAGTCATCTAAAAATAGGACATAGGAAGTATATAATATGCTAAATATAGTGATCTTTTGCTGTTTAAAGAGTGGTAAATTTTGTGTTTTGTAATAATGATTTTAATGTTGGCAAGTTTTGTTTATGATTTTCAAAGATGATGGGATTTTAATCAATGACTTTTTGATGTTAAAAAAAAAAAAAAAAAAACAGAATGCAGAGGATAATCAGTATGAAGACAATGTTGAACCAACTCTTGAGTTTGCGTTGACAACTCAAGATATCACTAGTAGTGGAGCCAAACAGACCCTTTTAATTTTCAACAATGAAGTTGGCTTTTCGAAGCAAAACATGGAGTCCATATGTAGTGTGGGTCGATCCACTAAGAAAGGCAAGAGAAGTAAAGGCTTCATTGGTGAAAAAGGTAACAATAATGACTACAAATTTTTTAATCACTCCTTTTTAATACAAGACTTCTAAATTCTAATTATGCAGTGTTATAGTGTATTAGAGTCTGGGCAAATTTTTTACTGTTCCAAATTATAATACTTCGTATAATCTATGAGGTTGAGATGGTGGAGTAGTGGCCCCGCTCTCCACCTTAAAAATGCCTTCCAATGTATCTTAAGAACTGTTTGCGGATGCATGCTAAATATATAAATGTTACTAGAATTGGAAATGTTAATCCAACTAAGAAGCCATAGCACACACAATTAGTTGAGTTCTCGGAGTCTTGAGGTTTTATTTTTCAGGAAAAAGGGGAGCTTTGGCAGGGCATTCTGTCCCCCTTATTACCTTGAGAAATGGCCGATTGTCAAGTCTTAATGACTAGATAAATTTCCGAATATTATATAGGTCAATAAATACTTGTTTGTCTTGGTTAAATGACCATGCAGTCTATGCTTACTCTTGTCCTTATCATTGCTTAAGCACTTAACCTATATATATTTCCAGGATTAGATGTTACTTCTTGCATAATTATATAGTATGTGCAAATTCTGCTTATTTTTACCACAAATAAAACCTAAATGTTCTCAATATATTATAGTAGTATTAATTTGATTATTGCTTACTGCAGGTATTGGATTTAAAAGTGTTTTCTTAGTAAGTAAATTCCCTCATATCATTAGCAATGGTTACAAGGTAAAATTTTCTGAAGAGCCAGACAAGGAGTGTGGTATTGGATACATAGTGCCTCAGTGGATTTCTGATGAATCTATTGTTTCCAAAATACAAACTGTGTATGGGTCAGAGATCTTGCCAATGACGACAATTATCCTGCCATTAAAGCCTGACAAGGTGAATCCAGTAAAAAAGGAACTGTCATCTCTTCACCCTGAGCTACTTTTGTTTTTGTCGAAATTGAGAAGGCTTTATGTCCATGAGAACTGCAGTGGTCCGAAGAAAACTGACAGTGTGACTGCAATATCAATAGTCAGTGAAACCAATCATGAGGTTTCAAGAGATAAAGATGCAGACTCACGAGTTATTCATCTCTCAGTGAAGGAGAAGGCAGATGCTCCTGAAGAGAAGTGCAAATATTACTTGTGGAGACAATCGTTTCCTGTGACAGATCAAGCCAAAGTCAGTGGAAGAACGGATGTAAAAGAATGGGTTTTGTCACTTGCCTTTCCATTTGGCAGGAGGCTGAGAAGGGGCACTTCTTTGGTTGGTGTTTTTGCATTCCTCCCTACTTCTATGGTGACAAAATTTCCCTTTGTGGTTCAAGCTGATTTCATCCTTGCTTCCTCACGGGAATCTATTGTCTTTGACAGTAAATGGAATCAGGGAATTCTTGAATGTGTACCTGTGGCATTTGTCAATGCTTTTATGTCTTGTGTCAAACAAGGATCACCTTTGTTTGGTGTCGCCGAGGCCTTTATGTTCTTGCCATCTCATGCTTCACCATTTAAAGAATTCAATAATATCAGAGAAACAATCAGAATGAAGCTTTGTGATGCTGTAATTGTTCCTTGTAAAACGTTCAATAATCAGAAAACATTTTGCAAGCCTAGTTCAGCAGTTACCATTTACCCTAGATTTCAGAATATTTTGAATAAGATGAACAAATCAGGGACCTCTTTAGCTGGCCTTTCTTCCTTGGAAATGTGTCCTGTGCATTCTTCTCTTGATCAAGATAAGTATAGGCCAAGTCTAGACTTTCTTGGTATCCGCAATCAACATACGTGGTATGAAAAATGCATTACTGCTTGCAATCTTATGTCCCAAGCTTCAAATGATGATATTTATATTGATCTCTTGTATTTTATTAGCCGGTACATAACTCAGTATATAAT
Organism: Chenopodium album; assembly: GCF_948465745.1. Taxonomy (NCBI): domain Eukaryota; kingdom Viridiplantae; phylum Streptophyta; class Magnoliopsida; order Caryophyllales; family Amaranthaceae; genus Chenopodium; species Chenopodium album. The sequence continues at coordinate 29,483,827 of NC_137858.1, read as the reverse complement.
GAGTTGTCCTATATTAAAGATGATCAATGAGAAGAGTGAGATTGATTGGTGCAGTATTGTTTTGAAAAAAAATAAGAAATTCAAGATTCAATACTGCGTACAGAAGGAACTTCACGTCTGGCTGCAAAAATGCAATATTCAGTTTGGCTGCCCAATTTTCTTCTTACCTAATTCTACCCAGGTTGCTCTGACAAGGCACCCAAAGGGTAAAAAGGTTTCCAATTGGTTGTTGTCGTGTGCTGGAGTAAAAACTTGCTCAGCATTGGAATATAGCTCCATGCTTTGTGATTACGTAGCGCATAAAGGGGACTCAAATGGCGTGGTTATGTTGGCTCACTTTCTCTATCACTGTAAGGAAAAGAAGTTCTTGACAGACACTGATATTTCTTCAATTGCACGATCGCTACCTGTCATAGATGGCTCTGGCTGTGTAAGGGTCCAAAGAACCGAGACTCTTGTGACTGCATCAGGGAGTAAATGGGCTCAGCTATTTGGACCAAATAATCTGTTCAGACAAGAAAACTATATTGATTTATCGGAAACTTATGCTGCAAATGGTCAGTTTGCTGCTGAGAATACTCCTGATAAAATGCTTCTCAGATTTCTGACACTCCATGCTGCAGCCCGAGACTTGCCTGAGATATCTCTTCCGAATTTGCCTCTTCAAGTAGCATCTTCGCTAATGACTAGTGAGCAGGCTTTCTTGCTGTTGGACTGGATTAGATTTCACCGAACCAGAGGTGAAAACATGCCAGAAAAGTTTATTGAAAGCATTCGTTCTGGCAAGTGGATGAAGACAAAAACTGGAGTCGACTGTCCAAGTAGTTGCACAATTCCTACTGAAAGCGGAAAGGCAATACTAGAACTAATGAAAAACGTTCTAAGTGGTTTCTCCATCGTGGAAGAAAATTTTTATGGTGATCAGATCAGGTTATATATAGATGAGTTGATGTTTCTTGGTGTTCAGTGTGGGATAAATGGGGTGCAGAAGATTATCATGGATCGTTTCAAGCTTTTGTCTTCTACTACCATGAAAAGAGAGGAAGCGTTCTCACTTCTTCTATTCATTGGCTTCTTGAAGGAAAGAAAAATGCTAGATGAGCAATGGATAAACACTATGAGTAATGCCAGATGGCTGAAAACTTATAAATGCTACGCCTCTCCTAGGGGTTCTGTGTTATTTGAATCAGATTCAGAGGCAGCTGCTGCACATTTGGTAACAAGTTTACAAGTAGTCGATGGGAAGTTTTATGGGCGCAAACTTCATTCTTATCTTGATGAACTTAAGCTTCTAGGTCTTGAATTTGGATTGGGGGTGTATTCCTTGGCTGCAGAGAATCTTTCTTTTCCAGAAAACCCTTTATCCAAGACTTCTGACTGTGGTTACTTTGTACTTAAATGCCTAAAAAACATGAAGTCTGCAGCTGCACCATTTAGGCAGAAAGTCAGCAGTACTCCTTGGTTGAAAACAAGCTTTGGTTTTAGATGCCCTTCAGCCACAATTCTTGATAAATCAGACTGGGCCTGTTTGCTGAAAATTGTCAAAGTTCCAATAATAGATGAAACTTTCTATGGGGAAGGAATCCAATTTTATGTGGATGAACTTAAAGCCATTGGAGTTGCCGTTGATCTTGGAGATGTATTGAAGATAGTCCTTAGTAAATTGAAGTCCCTTTTGTCATCATCTGTTGCGCCCGATCTTTTCATTAAGCTGTTGCATTGCATCAAAGAGTTGAGGAAAACTAAGTCTTGTATTTTAGCAGATTTGTGTGAATGCTTAATTAAGGAGGAGTTTTTAAAAACTCGACATGGACACCAGAAGCCTGGAGAATCTATTCTTTTTAATTCAAAGTGGGCATCTATTTCATTCTTTGTGGATCTTCCTCTCATTGATGATTCTTTCTACGGAATTGAAATATATGGTTTTAAAGAAGAGCTGAAGATGCTGGGTGTATTGAGTAGCTTAGAAGAAGGGGCTATATTTGTTGCTAAAGGGCTGAAAAGGCCGATTGAACAAGGACTTTTGACAGCTGAAGGCACACTTTCATTGCTACAATGCTTGAAAATTTTGATGGCCGATGAAAATGGTCCCTCTTTTCTTAACAGTTTCATTGACAACATGATGAAAAGTGAGCTCCTAATGACAAGCTGTGGATATAAATTGCCAAAGGATACTCTCCTTTTCCAGTTTGCTTGGAATGAGTTGCTTGAGCTGACAGATGCTCCTTTCATAAATAATAAATACTATGGAACTGATATGTCTGCTTATATTGATCCACTTAAAAAAATTGGGGTTAAGGTCGATCTTGAAGAGGTCTGCTTAGCTCTATCACTCTCTCTTCCATTATTCTCCGAAACTCCTCCCATCAAACGGATATATCGTTTTCTCAAGGAATTTAATTGGAAACCTGTTTCACCGGAATCAGCAAGTTTGCAGATTTGGATTCCTTCAAATGAATCATCTACAGAGGGAATGTGGGTGGATTCTAAGCTGTGTGTGCTTCATGACAAAGCCCATCATTTTGCACCTATTCTGTATTCTTTGGATAGATTTTATGAAAAAGAGTTGCTTCCCTTCTTCAACTCTGCTTTTCGAGTCTTGGAATGTCCTTCAACAAATCACTACTTGCAATTATGGAGCCTTTGGGAGGCTAGGGAGACCCTTGCACTCTTAGAAACTGAATGTTGCTTCTTTTGGAGTTATATTCTCAAGAACTGGAATCAGGAAATGGAGGATACTCTTAAGAAGAAATTGGCCAAGGTACCTGCATCGTTGCTAGATGGGAACATCGTCTTAGTTAACAGAGAACTTGTGGTTATTCCAGATAATTTGTTGCTTAAGAAGATGTTCATTGGCTCCGAAGGCTCGCCTTTATATGTGTGGCTACCTAGGGGAAATGTGCTCTCTTCTGTTTCCCCACCTAAATTATGTGCAGTCTACAATGTGATTGGGGTGAGAAAAATCTCTGAGTGCGTGAAATGCAGTGTTAAGATTATGCCATCTTCAGCTCTATGTACTGAAGTAGAGCTGAAGAAGAAGGTGATTGTTAAAGGCCTGATTGAAATAATATTGGGCTTCCTTGCCTGTAAGATTCACTTATCCACCAAGAGTAGACATGAAGCAGTAAATTCTTTGCTTACTCTCTCTGTTTTTGGAAGCAATGATAACGTACAAGTCTCTTATAAATTGCTTCTGACAGCTGAAAAATGCCTTGAGAGAGAAGTTGTTAAGTTAGTCCATTGGGATAAAAAATCCAAGCGGTTATTCATCGATGGCACATTTACTGAATTCCAGAAGACTACTGCAGAGTTCGTGAGTTCCTTTGCTACAGAAATTGCAGAAGGATTGCTTCCGGAAGAGAGAGCTGTCATTGTAAATGACCTGCGGAATCTTATCCAGATGGGTTTTCTGTTTGAGTTTCAGGAGCACTCAATTCAGTATTTGCTTGCCAAAGAGAATATTGAGATTGTAGCGGAAGACGGAGAGTTTCTTGCTACAATTTTTCCTTTAGTGGGAGGCTTGTATGCTGCAGATCATGGGAAACGGGCCTTAACTCAGCAGGAGCTATTGGCTCCTGTGACCCCAAGTGTCCCTCAAAGTGTAAAGAGAAGAAAGTTGAATGACATAGGTATTTGACATCTCTATTGCTAGCTCTTTTGTTTTTGGTTGTGAGAAAGCATATAGTAAATAAGTGAATCTAAGGGTGTGTTCTCTTCAGATTATTTTCATTTCATTTCAGTTCAGTTCTTAATTTCCTTCTCTCATAAAATATATCAATCAGAACAGGGCCTTAGTACTATAGTACTCGGGTGCACATATTCACTATGGTTCATTGCTCTGCTACTTTTCCTCCCCTCTACTTTCAAGGAGCATTGACAATTTAACATACTGGAAAGTATAAACTCTCATAAGGGCATTTTCAGTAATTGAAGTGAATATGTAGTATTTTTTTTTTAGTTGTTCTACAAGTAAGGTTATCGCATAGCTGTTACTACTTGTAGAGAAGAAAAGTATTTTTCCCAACTGCTGAGATGGAAGTCATTCCTGCATTTCATATTTTTAACATATGAGTCTATCTGCAGTGGCAGCTGAAAATGAAGGATCACCAGAATCCAATTTCACAAAAGCAGATGGAAAAAGATTGTAAGTGGTTGTAAAAAAAAAAATTAAAAAAAAAAATAATAAAATTGTGCTATGTTATGTCTCTCATTCTTTTATTTTTTGCTTTCACTGACATGTAACTCTGCTGCCTGGCCTGTTGGCTGTACAGGTTGTCATTTGGAATAGAAGAGGAAGCTCGTGATCCTATTCCCATCAAGCCAAAGAGGCCTGTTACGTCGTCCTTTTTCACATTCATGTATGTATCATTATATATTTCCCTCAAAAAAAAAAAATGTATCTTTATATCTATCTGTCTATATAATTTCTGATCTGCAGTATAGATATTCAGAATAACATTAAAATTGCTTGTGTTGATGTGGATTCCTTTTGGTATCATATACTTAGTAGCTTTTATGAATTTGATTAAAATTTTACTCATGGAAGTTGCACAGTTGCACCAAATCATGAGGAGCATGAACTTAGAGTTCAAATAACAATTTATGTTGATGTATGTGGATTTTCTTTGAGAACTGTAAAAAAAATTTGAGAACTGTACTTAATATGTGATAAAGAATATGAGCTTAGGAGATAGAAGTGATACTTATTAAACATCAAATTGTCACAATGTTTGTAGTTACTTTGTGTTGGACTGTTGGAAATGATTGAAAAAAGATGTCTACATTCAACAAATTGGTGTATCGTATCACAAAAGAAATAATATTTCCCATGTATAGCTTAAACTTCAGTGTTTGCTTACTTCGTTTCTTTATCTTTTTCGGGGTTGTTCTACATAAATGATTAAACATATTGTGTTCTCTTTGTTGCACAAAGGGAGGAGTTTAGGAAGCAATACAAACTGGAGCACCCTAATAATAAGTCATTTGGTGATGTAAGCATTTCTCATAGAATCTATATCTTCGTGGAACTCTATGCTATCCTGTTTTTCTAAGTTCTTAATTACTTTTAATCTGTTATTCTATGTTTGGTTTTGTTGTAAGGTCCCCAAAGCCGCTTCAGAGAAGTGGAAAACCATGTCTGATCTTGTGAGTTGAAGGATAAGACTTTACACGAATTTATTTGATATATGGAATGTGATATATATGTATAACTTGCCCAAATATAATTCTGAAAACTTTTATGAACTTTGATCCAGGAAAAGGCTCCCTACATCATAGCCACAGAGAAGAAAAAGGCTGAATATGAAAAAGCTGTGCAAGTATACTACAGGATAACAGTAATACCCTTTTAGTAGCTCACTTATTATTTACAATTTATATTATTACATTGTCAAACAGTTTCTTAATTGAAAGGATGAATATTAGGAGACACATATGAAGGAATCACAATGTAATCGTAGTGTGGATGTGAAGGAGTCACCTACTGATCGTAGTGTGGATGAGGAGGAGTCACCCACCGATCATAGTGTGGATGGGGAAACAGTGAGGATAAGGGAGTAGCTTAACCTCTCCTGATCACATGTTTGAAGGTAAGTTACAATTGAGATCAGTCATGTATTCTCTGCTTAATTTCTGATTTATGGAAAAGATACTAGAATTTAAACTATGTGATTAAAGGAGAATGCTATGATTTTTTTGTCATGAGTCACTAGTATATACCAATTTCTGCATCAATTCTTTTATATATAAAGAAAGCTCAGATTTCCCTGGAACTCACTATGTGCGATCACTCTTATTTCATCCAGAAATCTCCGTACTAGATTCACTTTTGAAGGCTGAAATGGATTTCAAAGGTCATCCTTTTTTGGGGAGTGTGTGATGACCTCCATTAGAGCAAGGTATGAAAGTAAATATACATGTCACGTGGCACCCCTCTCAAGCACTAGAAATATATATCATGTCATTCATTCAATTATGAACATTTATTTATGTTACTCCATAATAAACAGCCGTTATTATAGAGTTTGAATTCAAGACCTACTAGAAATGAGTTAGAAGCCTTTCCATTTTACCAATCTTTTAATTATGATTTCACTCAATTCATATGTATCCCTGTTTTGCTGTTTTCACTAAGTAGCTGTCGTAGTTTAAATTTTGGAATGCAATTAATACATTATAACATTCAAAACACTAATGTGACTATGTGAGGCATTGTTTGGAGCCTTGGACCACATACTAGTTATGTTAATAATACTTGATAAAGATTTTGAAGGTTATTGATCATCTACATCATCATAGAGAAGGTCATCTGATATTTTTGAAGAAAAATAGATTATAAATTCTTTCAGTTTGTATAACTTTTTGAAAAATGTTAGTTCAATTCCACAGTTTCACAATAATGGTAGGAAGTTCGTTCTTTGTAATCACTTTAGATTTTTAGTCCATTCTAAATTGATGTTAGGAAGTTTGTCATTAAAATAGACTTGTAGGAAATTTGGATTTGGAATGTAAAGTAAATTCTTTCATTTTTAACAATTCCCTCAAAAATAAAGTATAAAAATTCTATTATGACAAAACAATAACTCATTCCATTTTTCATGGGGTGGTATTAAGACTAGGAAAATGACTACTAGAAACTTGTTATTGCTCGTTTCAGAACTCTAGTTCTATGTACTCCCTATCTAGAAACCACAACTTAAATTCTTAAGCACGGTAAAGATTGATAATATCATCAACTCTTTGAAACGTACTCAGATCCTTTGGTTTATATACTCTTCCATCCCAACTCCAGATTTTTAATGTTTATTTTATTTTAACGAAATTGTAATGTTGTTAAAGTTGTATACAGGCTGTACTCTAATCTTTCATCAACATTTTTTTGTAGGTGCCAATGTACATGCTTAACACTTTTGAAGTAGTTTTAATGACTTGTAGAAAACTGAAAACGGAGCATTTACAGTTTGCTTTTGAGCTTTAAGAGATCAATGCACCTTTTCGGTTTCTGTTTGATTGGAGTATTTTGGTGTATTAACGTATTAGAGGATGTAAAAAAATTACCATGATGTATGTATCTAGGATGAAATGTAGTTGGCAAATGACTAGAGTATGTTTTGGATTAATGTATGTATCTAGTAATTATAGTTCATTTGAGTATTTTGTATTAATGTAAATTCTATAGTTGGGAACTTTTTCTAAATTCTATAGTTGGGAACTTTTTCTGCTTGGAGTTACTTTACATTAATTGGTAGAGTTTTCTTTTGATATGAGATCATACCCTTAAACAACATGATCTAAGACCATTGATGATGACATTAACTTTGAAGCTAAAACAACTTGCGAAACATCGTATGATTTGGAGGAAAGCTATGTATATATTGAAAAAACATCAAAAAAAACAAAGGTTTTGTTTAATATGCTTATAGTATATAGTTTAACACCACCAAAAAAAAAAAAAAAAAAAAAAAAAAAAAAAAAATCTGCATCCTTTGCCAATAACGAAGTACTTTATCTGTTCAAGAAAAATCTAATATATCATATCATATCACTAATATATAAAGCCAGTTTCGTAGCTAGATTACGAGGTAGCGACAGTTGACATTTCAGTTTTTCGCCAAGTGTTGAGCCATTATGCGACAAATAAGTATCATTGTGACACATAGAATGATAAATTTTTTAAAGATAAAAATGTTGTATAATGTTTTATTATTGATATACTTCTAATATTTCATATATTCAAAATTAATCATAACTTTTAATAAATATCTTAAAACTCAGTGCTATTTCCATCATAAAATTCATTTTATAAGATTCTTTAAAATAAGATTCATTTATAATATATATATTAATAAAAAAAAATTAAAAAATCGGTAAAATTAAGTTTTAATAAGAAAAAATAATTTTAGTTAAGTAAAAATACTTTAAGTTCATTAGAAATAATTTAAGTGCAATTAAAAAATATCAAGTTAATAACAACATTATATCTATTTACAAATAAAACTAAAAAAGTACACTATTATATAAATGTAAGCGATATGATATAGTATGTTTAAAAATTTTACATTATCAAAAGGGGTTATATGATCGAATTTAACATTCAAGCTAAAAATTGCCGATCTCGCAGCCAGGCCACGAAACAACGACAATTATCATTCCAGTTTTTCACTAAGTGTCGCGCCACGTAAACGACTAATAAGTATTATTATGACACATATGATGTTAAGTAAACAAATTTTGGATAGATTTTGTAAGATAAAAATGTTGTATAAAGTTTTATTATCAATATACTTTTAATATTTAATATATACAAAATTAAACATAACTTTTAATAAATATCTTGTACGATTTCCATCACAAATATCTTTTTAAAAAGTATTTAAAATAAGATTTATTTATAATATATTTAATTTATTTACAAAAATAATAGAGATTCTGTGAAAATAAGTTTTAATCAGGAAAACATAATTAATTTTAGTTTTGGTAAAATATATTTCGGTTCAATGAAAACAATTTCAGTTCAATAAAATATAATTTTAGTTCAATATGTCTAAATATCTTGCATTATTAAAAGGGATTATATGACCGTGTCTAATTTTCAATTCAAAAAGTTTATTCTAAACTTTTAACTATCTAGGCATTGCCCAGGCACAAAACTAGTATATATAAAAGGGAGTTTTTTTCGAGTTTTTGGAGTCACGTAGGATTTTGATTTTTTAAAAATATAATCTTAGAGCGCCAGGTAGGTTTAGTGTTTTAAGAGCGTTGCGTGTAGGATTATGCCACGTGGGATTATTTTTTGTAAAGCACCAAGTAGGATTACAATTAAAAGTTTAAATAAATTATAAAAATAAAATATTATCTTTTTATATTTGAAATTTTATCTTAATATGAGGAAAAAAAAACAAATTATTTTAGTTTGTATATATTAAAAAAATGCTATCAAACTTCAAAATTAATTTTACGTTCAATTAATAGTAAAAAATTAGATTTGATATATTAAGCATCAACTGTAGTGTTCTGGGCAACACCTATGTAGTTGATAACCTCCGGAACTTAGTACGGAGGGAGGCCCCGTCTCTTATTTTTCTGATGGAGACGAAGTTGAGTAGTGGGGAGATGACAAAAATTCGTGCTAAATTGCCTGGGTATGATGGTGTTTCTGTTGATAGTAGTGGGAGGTCGGGTGGTGTTGCTTTGTTGTGGCTGAGAGAGATTAAGGTGGAGCTCCAATCGATGTCGACACACCATATTGATGTTCTTCTTGATTTTAGCACGAATGGGATTAGGTGGAGACTTACTGGTTTCTATGGGTGGCCGGAAGTGCAGAATCGATACCTTTGTTGGAAACTTTTGTGTGAGCTGGCTACACAAAGAGATGAAGCTTGGGTATGCATAGGGGATTTTAATGAAATTCTTTATGACTCAGAGAAGAAAGGAAAGAGGGATAGAGCTTTGTGGCAAATGAATAATTTCAGAGACGCTATTGATGCTTGCAATTTCTGTGACGTTGTTGCAGAAGGCTACAAGTTTACCTATGATAATGGGCCGGTTGGTGAGGATAATGTGCAATGTCGCTTAGATAGAGCCTTAGTGACTTAGAGTTGGAAGGATATTTTCTCCGAAGCTAAGCTGTACAATTTAGACCGTGAGTGGTCGGACCATGCTCCTTTGAGACTTGTCTTGGATGAAGGGAATAATGGAACTCGTAGGCAAGAAAAATTATTTCGCCTAGAGCAGGTTTGAACGGGGAGTGATAAATGTGAAGGGGTGATCGAGGAGGCGTGGCTCGTGGGTGGTAATTCGGTGGAGGAAGATTGGCTATATGTGCTGAATTTTTGAAGTCTTGGAGTGATAAGGAATTTGGGAAGGTGTTTAGAGAAATTCAAAAGAAGCGCAAGAAACTTAGCAAGCTAAATAGGGAGGTTGGTCTGCTGCCCAAGTGAAAGAAAGACGCAAGGTGGTTAAGGAGATCTCTGAGCTCCTTCACGTTGAGGAGATTTATTGGCATCAACGCTCCCGTGCTCTCTGGCTAGTGGCTGGGGACCGTAACACCAGCTTCTTTCACCGAAAAGCGAATCAAAGGCACTAGAAAAATTCGATTTCTCACCTAGACACTGAAGAAGGGGTGCGGCATGATGATGCGGAAGGGGTTTTTGGTGTTGCGGTAAACTATTTTCAACAATTATTCTCGGCTGCTCCAACGGTGAACTATGATGAAGCTCTAGTGGGTATTGACAGAAGGGTAACCGATGATATGAATGAGGTGCTTTGTGTAGATTTCAAGGAGGAGGAGGTTCTTAAGGCACTTATACAAATGCAACCTTTGAAAGCCCCGGGCCCGGATGGTATGTGTCGTTTATTTTTCCAAACTTATTGGCATATTGTTGGTCCTGTTGTGTTGTCTCTTGTGTTAGGTGTGCTTCGTGGTGATGTTATTCATAGAGAGATAAATAAAACATTTATTGTTTTGATTCCGAAAAAGAAGGCATCGGATAAAATGTCTGAGTTTCGTCCGATAAGTTTGTGTAATGTGGTGTACAAGTTAATTACTAAAGTGTTAGCTAACCGTCTTTACTCCAGGGAGATTAATTACAGATAACATTTTAGTTGCTTTTGAAGTGTTTCATCACATGAAAAATTCTGCGGGTTCTGGAGGGTCTTTAGCCTTGAAGCTAGATATGGCTAAAGATTATGACAGAGTTGAGTAGGGTTTTTTAGAGGCGGTAATGTTAAAGATGGGGTTTGCAGAGTTCTGGGTGGATCGTATTATGCATTGTGTTTCTTCAGTCTCGTTCTCAGTTCTCATAAATGGGGCACCTTCGGGGGAGTTTACTCCTAGTAGGGGTTTACGACAAGGTGATCCTCTATCCCCCTATCTTTTCATTTTGTGTGCGGAGGCTTTATCTGGCTTACTGAATAAGGCGATGGAGGATGGAAGTTTACATGGTATTAAGGTGGCGTCAACTGCTCCGAGAATTTCACATTTGTTGTTTGCAGATGATAGTATTATTTTTTTCAAAAGCAAATGTGGAGGAAGTGAACAAAATTCGAGAGATTCTACATACTTATGAGATGGCGTCGGGACAAATGGTGAATTTGGGGAAGACGACGGTGTCTTTTAGTACAGGAGTTTTGGTGGAGAAAAGGGAGGAGTTGGCAAATTTATTAGGTGTGAATATGGTGGACATTCATGATAAGTACCTTGGTCTTCCAACGGTTGTGGGAAGATCGAAAAGGGTCATTACTAGGGGGGTTCGGGAAAAGTTGTGGAAGAGGCTACAAGGGTTGAAGGGGGGAATGCTATCTAAGGCGGGTCGGGAGGTCCTGATTAAGGCGGTTGCCCAATCTATTCCGACCTACGCGATGAGTGTGTTCAAATTCCCGTCTTCGTTATGTGATGAGTTGCGATCATTGGTTTCTAATTTTTGGTGGGGGCAAAAGAAGGGAGAGAGGAAGATACATTGACTTGCTCGGAAGAAATTGTGTGCTCCTAAGGCAGCGGGGGGATTGGGGTTTTGAGATTATAAGTACCTTAATGCTGCTCTTCTCGAGAAGCAGGCTTGGAGGTTGGTGAAGTACTCGAACAGTTTGATTTCTCGAATTTTGAAGGCTCGGTATTATGAAGGAGGTGATTATTTATCTTCGGAGCTTGGAAATAACCCAAGTTATACATGGCGTGGAATTTGGGGTGTTAAGTGGGTGTTAAATAGGGGTATTAGATGGAGAGTAGGTGATGGCTTGAATATTCAGATTTGGGACACTCCTTGGATTCCGAATACCCAATCTAGGAAGATTATTTTACCTTGTTCGTGGAATATCCCACTCATTAAGGAGCTCTTTCTTGCTTTTGAGTGGGATAGAATTCTTAGCATTCCCCTGAGCATTAGGTTGCCGGAGGACACTCTTTGTTGGGACTTGGAGAAGAACGGAGAGTACTCGGTCTGGTCGACATATCGAGCGGCTTTTGGTGAGTGTGAGGTTGAGAATGTAGCTGCTACGTCAGGTCCTTCGTCTCTTTGGAATAAAATTTGGAATGCTACTACTACGCCTAGGGTCAAAATATTGTTTTGGCGTGCTTGTAGAGGTGCTTTGCCCACCTCGAAAGAGCTCAATAGGCGCATTCAGAGCTGCGACCCTACGTGTAGTGTGTGTGGTGTTATGGAAGAGACTGAATTGCATTGTATTCGTGATTGTGCTATAGCAAGAATGATTTGGGATAAATGTGAGATGAACTTGGAAATTGGGGAGAGATGTTGTGCGTTTGCGAATTGGGCTGTGGTATTATTGGAGAATCTATAGAGCTCGCTACATGGTCTGCTAATGACAACCTGTTGGGCCGTGTGGACGGCTAGAAATAGGTGGATTTTCGAGAGGGAAGCTTGCAACCCGATACTTTCAATGGAATATGTCACGAAGCTAATGAAGGATCTGAGTAAAGATGAGGAGGGGAAGGTGTGTAGGGGCAGCATTGCTAAGCAGAAGTGGCAACCTCCTAGAGGGAATGTGTGTAAGCTCAATGTTGATGGTGGTTCGATGGAGGGGTCTAGTGCTTCTGTTGGGGCAGTGGTGAGGGATGCGAGTGGTAGGGTGAAGCTTGCTGCTGCTTGGAATGTGGAGGATCGTTGGGAACCTGCAATTTCCGAGGCCAAAGCCGTTCTATTGGGGCTGCAGGTTGCGGTGGAGTTCGGTCAGAGTAGGCTGATTGTGGAGAGCGATTGCCTGTGCCTTATTAATGCAATTAAATCACAAGAACATGGGGGAAGTAGCCTACACCTTATTTTGGATGATATATATCATGTGAGTAGTTTATTGGAGTATGTGTCATGGAGTTTCGTTCGTAAGGAGGGAAATAAAGTGGCTCATGAGCTTGCTCATTGCTTGCCACGGGACTCTAGTTATCGTATTTGGTTTTCGAATTTTCCTAGTTGTATTGTTCCTATTTTAGAGCATGAGTTCCCTATGAATGAATGAGATTTGCCTTCGGGCTTTGCTTCAAAAAAAAAATGAAATACGGAAAGTGATTATAATAAAATATACAATAAAAAATTATGAAAACACGTTTGATTAAAAATAATATCAGTTGTTAAAAAAATCAGTTTTGGATTAGATACAAATAATAAGAAAAAAAATCTTTGAAACTAAAATACATCCTTTCTCTTTTTTTTTTTATCATTTGTTGGACTAAAAGATTAAGTACGTTAACAAAATTGATCATATCTAATAATTAAATTTATCACCACTTTAATTCAGTATTTTTTCAGTCCACCTAGAATTCAAATACCATGAAATTCTTGAATGCAATGAACGGTGATATTAATTAAGAGGTCAGTCATACGTGTTAATTTTGCAAGGATGTTAATAAACTAATTAAGGGGGCTTATTTAATTATGCAACTTATCACCTGGGATCATATGTTTCACCGTGTACATAATTTGAAAAAAAAGTTGGTTAAACAAATACATTTAGCTTTACATTTTATTTTCTTTCTATTTTTCTTCAACAATTGGTTTATTTTGTTGTTTAAACAAAAAATTTACAAAATATACCGTGTTTATATAACTGTGAACCTTAATTGTTTAAGCTTAAATAAATAGTAATATTATGTATTAATATTTTTGTTATTACAATTGAATATTAAATGTTAAATTACAGGGATCCATGCATCACAGGCTTAAATCTAGTTTATACTATATAATAAAGTAATCACCAGAGTTATCCTTAAATTACATGTGTTGCATTCACAACAAAAATTTTCTCGTCCAAAGCTTTTTACTTTATCTATTTTTCTCTTCTTAAAAGAATAACATGAAAAAAATTGGGTAATGTCATATGTAGCCCTCTGGGCTATATATAACCATTAAATACACGCTTGAAAATTGTATTAAATAAGAAATTCATGACAAAAAACACGCGTAAATCAGTGTAATTAGTGTTCATATTTTTTATGATTTTCTAATTTTATATGATTTTCTTGTATATATTTAATGCTTATACGTAGCTCGAAGGGCTATGTATAGAATTTTCCACTAATAAATTAACTAAAATAGACACCCATTTGTGTCTCCCCGAAACCAAACCCAGTGATGAATACCTTTTGTGTCAAACCATAATCGAATGAAGTGATAGTGTGAAAAGTCAAGTGTTGCGGTTGGTTTTTAAAATTCTTTCTTTCTGTTTTTGAAAACAACTCTATTTTATATTAATAGCCAATCCAGTTTAGTTTGGTCCGTGACAAGGGTCCAATAATAGTGTAGTTGGATGAGGCTTGCAAAGGGCTTTCCAACGATATATTATAAGCCCAATTCCGATGAATAATGAGAATGTTATGGCCAAAATACTAAACTGGGCTCGGTTTGTTCTTTACATGCGGCCCAATGATCTAAAGGAGGGCCCAATATTGATTGTTATTCCTAAAATTGTTAGGATTAATTATAGTCTTCTAGAATTCTCTGGAAGGTTCTTTTAAATGCTAATAGAGTTATAATTAGTAATTATATTATGATGAGTTTTATTTGGAATAAAATAGTATTATTTTATTAAAATACGATTTTAGCTTCTATACGGATTCCATAGATCAAATTTGGTTAAAGATTGGATTCCACGTGAAAAGCGCGTGAAAACCAGGCTGTCGCCAAACGACAGGTCTGCCGCCACGCGACAGAGTGGTTTTGCGGCGACAGCTTGTAGTTTTATTCCTTATCAAATTCTATGCTTTTCCGGACTATTTTTATTATAAATAGGGTCCCGAAACTCCGTGTTTATTCATTCACAATCACCTAATCTCTCTATTCTCTCTTGAGCAATCCATGCTTTCTTTCTTTCTCTTTTTTTCTAAACTAGCTTTTTACAAACACAATTCCGCACTCACAACCAAGTTCGAAGTTGCCTGCGCCCTAGACGTGAAAGGTTTATAGTATTCTGAGGGTTTGGTCCCAAATCCAGTCTAAACTCTATAACTCTTTCTTTTAATTATTTAATTTAATTCTTTGATTTAATATTTTATTGAAGTTTACTAACGCGTATATTTTGTTTTTAGAAAGAGGTACGAGGCTTCAAAGTAAGTAAATTAACTTACTCCCTATTTTATTTCAATGTAGAAAGCATGTTTAGATTTGATTTATTCCTAGTATCATGTTAGGATGTTCTTATTGCTTTCTAGAATCATGAATAGGGTGCCTTTTATGCTTTCTAATATCATGTTAGTACCATGTTAGGTTAAAAGCTTTGATCTTTAATGTTTAGTGACATGCTAGGATTTGCTATTAGGAAAAATTGCCCGCAATAATCCGACCTTTTGGCCGTCCGCTGAAAATAATCCACTTAAGGATTATTTTTAAATAATCCCACCTTTATACCCACTTCGCTATAAATGGTCCCAACCGATCATGTAACCTGTTATAACAAGTTACTTGACACGTGTCGCCATGTTATTTGTCAAAAAAATAAAATTAAAATAAAATAAATTTTAAAAAAAGTTAAATGTTTTTTTTAAGAAAAACTAAATAAAAAAAAAATTAAAAACCACCACCAACCCAAGCCTTCCCCGCCACCCCTAACACCTCATCCCCGTGGCTCCGGTCACCCAGACCACCAACCCTGGCGCCGGCGGTTCCCTGAATCCTCTCCCCTGAACACCCCACCTCCCTCCATCACAAAACCACTGTCTCCTTCCCTTACGACAGCAGTCACAGCACCAACCTCCGTCGCGAAAGCACCAGCCACCAACCCCAACTCTAGCGTCAGCGCCGTCGGCCACCAACAACTCTGTCCACCCTCTCCCTCCCCCTGAACCGCTGACTCGTGGTCCCCTCACCCTGAAACCCCCAACCACCCTAAAATCCCCTTTTCCGTCCTAACCCCAACCTCCCTCGTCCTTTTTTCCGGCCACTTCCCCTTCCCCATGCCCCGATTTCGACCCCAATTCCCTTCCCATGTGTCGATTTCAGCCGCTATCCCCATCCCACATCTTGATTTCGGTGATGGTTGTGGTGGTTTAGTGGCGACGGAAAGGGGTAGGGGTGGGTCGGCAAACAACGCGAAGGAGCTGGGGTCTGGTTGCGGTGGGGATACCGACTCTGGGCCTCGTCTGGGTTGATGGTAGTGGACTAGTGGCAGGGAGGTGGATGGGGTTGCGGTGGGGCTGAGATCTGGTTTAAGTTTTTTTTTTATTTTAAATTTTTTTTAAAGAAAAAAACTTATTGTTAATTACTAATTATCATTTCTAAAAGCAAAATTAAAATTAAAACTTTTTTTTGACCATTCACATAGTGATAAGTGTAAATTAAACTTAATAAAAAAAAATTACCTATTCAAACGGTTACAGGTCACTTGGGACCATTCTGAGTGAATTGAGTATAAAGGTCGGATTATTAAAAAATAATCCAAATATGGGATTATTTTCAGCGGATGGCCTGAAGGTGGGATTATTTTGGGCAATTTTTCCTTGTTATTAATATTGTTAGTATCATGCCTAGGATCTTGCTATTATATTTAAGCTTTATTATTAACATGATTTTGAATGTTGTTATTATGATTATTATTATGTTGTTTGATATATTATTTATTGTTGTTATTGCTTGATCACGCCTTTTATGCATGTTTAAAGGGAATTTGTACTTGAAATCATGCTTAATAAGATAATTAATAATTTGGTTTAGGCTAATATGATTTTAATTCAAGTGATCGCCAATAATAGATTTATTTGTGCATTAATATTCAACCAACATGGATAAACAGGTTTAGGGCTAAACCTATTGATTGCATGTTAGTCAAAAAGCGCACATGAATACGAGTAGAATAAAGTAGAGGCCTACTTTATAAGGTGAGTCCTTTCTTTTGTAGATTGGATTCGTACCCTCATCCCCGAACCCTATTTAGTTCAAGACCTTATGGCGTTGACGATCTCATGGATCGTTAAGGGGTGTAACCTTCACCTCGTGAATGGTTTACAAGTTCCTAAAACTTGTTGGCGACTCTTTTGCTCTCTATTCTTTCCTTTTGGACACCACCACACTTAAGTGTATGATCACAGTGGGGTTCAAGCTTAGGGTTATGATGCTTGAACTATTCCCTACAACTAAAAAAACTTACAATAATTTATACAAAAATATACCTAAGAAGAGAGTTTTAAGGGTAGACATTAAATGAATTAAAATTTTGAAACAAAATGTTATATATAAGTTAGTTCATTTAAACTAACGACCTGTTCACTTCGGCTTAATTTCAGTTCAGTTCAGCTCAATTTAGTCCAGTTCACTTCCTAATTTTCTTCTCTCATAAAGAATTCAGTTCAGTTTATTAGTTCAGTTCAGCTCAGTTCAGTAAATGTGAACAGGCCCTAACTCCATTTTAGTTGACTTTTATTATTTTAAGTCTTATTATTAGGAATCCGTGCATTTGCAAGGGGCAAAAACTAGTTGACATACTTAAATTTAGCACATATGTCAATGCACTCTAAATTTTGCACTATCAAAAATTTAATATATAAAATGCATGTATTGCCATGTAACACTTCCTCCGTTTTCTTTAACTTGCAACACTTCCCTAAAAAGGAAAAGTCACAATACTTGCAACACACTATAAAAGGAAAGTTACTTTAGGGAAAAATTATACTATTTCCCTTATTTAAAGCACATGGCCCACTAAATTACACTCCTAACAACCACTCATCCTATTTTAAAGTTTATTATATCATGTAAACCCCACTTTTTTTAATTACTGCGCTAAATGGTGTGTTGCATCTAAAAGAAAATGGAGGAAGTATATTTTTTGATTAGTCTTTATGTATAATTTCATTAGACTAAGTTTTTATTATTACATATATTAATGTTCAAAGTTGTGTATCGACATGTGTGTCGGTCAAAACGTTACGATTATTTTGAAACATAGGGAGTATGATTAAATGTTGATAAAAAATATTAAAAAAATTGATATTATGAAACCTTATATTAATATCTGATCTATATAACAACTTACTCTCTTCATTTCTGAAAATTCAATTCACTCTACATTTGCGCAATCTCCAATATGCATCCCTCTCTTGTAGTCAATCCCTCTCTTTATCCCTCTCATATCACATGGGTCTTCTTTATTTTTTCTATTGATCACTCTCTACTCCAATAATTGAATACGAGTCCGCAATTTTAAAAATGATGTATCTAATAAAAACCGAAGGATCTATGTTTTTGGTACTACATCCCTCCATTTCATAATAGTCGCAACACTTTCCTTTTATGACTGTTTCATAATAATTACAAGATTTTCTTATTTGGTAATTACCCACTATTATTTATTTTATTAATTATCTTTGCTACTAACCCCACTTTTACAAACTCACTTTTACAAATATTTTATTATTTCATTCCTACCATCCCCACTTACACTACTTTTTTTTTTTATTATTATTTTTCTCTTGTACCAACTATACTATATATCCTAAAAAATTTGTTGACTTGTTTTATTTTAATGATGTAACACTCTAGAAATTTCTTTCCTTAAAAATACATGTTTTGCTCTTTTTAAAACTCAAAATAGGACAATCTAAGACATTACCGACACCGTGAAAACGGCTAACACAATTATCAAAGACACATAGCGGAAGACTATCTTTAAAACCATTCAAAACAAGTCAACTTAAAAAGTCAACCAAACGAAAGTTATAAAAGAGCAGTTAAGTCAAACCAAAGTGAAACGAAGTCAACCTACAACTTGGAACCATTGTAGTCCCTTATAAAAGCAGAACAATACTTATAAACCTTTGCGTTAGTCTCACAAGCATAATATAATATAATAATTAAAGCAATAAACCACATCATGTCTTATGGAAACTAAGCATGCTTTGCTCTTCACTCATGCTCATCATGAATATGCTTCATCACCTGAAAATCTCCTCTCTACTTTTCCTCACTACTCCCCATTAGAAATGGGTCGTCGTAGGGCCAAAGTAAAGATAAGGCCAAACAAACATATAAACACACAATCAGTTATGCTGAGTACATAAGCGTAAACAAACACACTAACATGCTTTCCCCCTATCATCACACAACTTACCTTGTTGCACCTGTTTACAAGCATACAACATACAACATGACCCTCAAATAAATAACTAATTTATTTATTTAACTTGATTATGCATCAAACGGGTTTCCCCCCTAACCTGCCCTAATAAAAGGGTACTAACACGGGAGTTAACTATGCCAGTATAAAAGAACCACTCGTAAGTGGTGGAATTCCTGCGCATAATAAAAAGGAATATAAAGCGTCATGTACTCCCAGTAGAACTTGTGGTTAAATATAAAACCCCATAACTCCCCCAATGTGTTCATACACAAGGTATATAGGTTCCAAAAGTTTTGGTGCATAATCTCTTTCACTTTACGTTGTTTACATATTATTAGGGTTGCTGATGACTCTCAAGCCATAACATAATCAATCATTATAATTATTCAAACAATCAAACATACCAATTTAATTCTTGAATAATTAGTGATCACATAATATTTAATGTTGAACCCTTTTTAATCTATCTCGGTGTCAAAGACACCTTAAACGCATAATGCGCCACAATTCTTATCCGTTGGTGTTAGATACACCTTAAGTGCACTAAGGAACCAAAATATAATTTATTCCTCGTGTATAAAGACACTTAAATAGCTCCCTTCTCATGCTTATAGCATCAATAAAAATTATATGAACCATAATAAAAATTTCTTTTCAATATGTCAAACCAAATTAATTATTCAGTTTAATCAAACATGATCACTATCATGCCAATAATAAAAGTGTGGTTCATATACAACATGCCAAATTAATTATTTCCAATCACTAATTCATCACAAATAATTCAATGCTTTATAATTCAATCACCAACATCAACCAAATAACAAATTCTAATCAAAATTTATCATGATATATACTATTTGGTATTAATTATTCAAAGCTTAGCATGTACCTACATCATCAAATAAATACCAATTACGTGAACGTACCTTGAATACGATCTCGAAATCGCCACGACTACACGAAATCACTCACTTGGAAATCTCCTACAATCCAAAATTATAAAGAGACATTAATATCTACCCTACACAAATTTCCAGCAATATACACACTCCTTAATTCACTTATAAATTATTTAAAACAAGCTGAAATTTAATTTAAAACCCCTTACATTACTCCCAATTAATGGGTAGTCAAAAATCCCTTCAAGAAACTCAATTATGGCTTACTAAAAAAATTTTCAGCTTTATTAAACTATCAAAACTTGCTGTAAATATGTTTTAAAACACATACTTCAATAATTTAAACCACCCATAACAAATTCCATCAATATACAATTATTTAGAAACCTATCGTTTTCAATTTGGGGCTTTTTAATTCAAACCCAAATCTGAAAATTTATTTACATTATACTCATAATCAAACATCATAAAAATCAGGAAATTTTGATAATTACCACCATCTATTGTTGCCAAAATTGAAAATACCACCTCAAGTTTTTTTTTTTTTTTTTTTTTGAATTTTACCACCTACTTTTTTCCAAAAGTTTTGAAAATCCCACCACTTTGTGAGATGATGTCATTGTGGGACCCACAATTTCGTTTTCCCTCATTCTTCCCTCGATTTCCCCTTCTTCTACTCCCCTCTTTCAATTTCTTCTCTGAAATTTGATGTCATTTACAAAAATTTTGCAAATTAGGTTATAATTTCTACAATCTAACCTAAAACGAAGTGAATTGATTAGATTAATTAAGGTTTGGGTAATTAATTGGGGGGTTTTACTAAAATGGACAATTTAGGGTTTATGAAGTTAAAATTGAATGAATAAGTGGACAATTAAACAAATAAATACCACGACTAAACCCCTAATTTGGAGCTGTTTGGCCTAGTTTCTGAAACTGTTTCTCAATCTAAGAAACAGAAATTGTGCCAAACAAGGGAAATCTAAGAAATAGAAACACTTTTATAAGAAGCCCAAAATAGCTTCTAGGATGGGTAGAATGAGAAGCACCAAATTGGAGCTTCTCTTAGCTATTTCTCGGGGAGCCATTTTCCTCATTTAATGAAATTTTCATTTGGACAAAAACACCCCCAATATTTTACAAAAAGACTTCCAATATCCTATCTAATAAGAAAAAACCCATTTTCTCTCTCATCTCCTCTCTCATGAACATGTCTGAGCTCTCTCTCTCATCTCAAGAAACCCAACCCCACCGGCGAAACGTCACCGGCGATACGCAATCTGGTCCTCCAAGACCAACAAAGCCAGCTTTTTGTCCACCCAACCAAACTCATCAGCAATGCTTCATCCAACGTCATCATCACCGCCACCATCGTCACTCTTCGTCGTTGCGTCCTCCACCATGGTTTGTGTTTCCTCCTCTGCTACGTTAAATCTTTTCTTTGTCTAGCTCTTCTCCATTGATCCAGTCCAAGTAACATCTCTTTGTCTTTCTAAAGATTCAATTTGATTTGCATATGTTTGAAATTGTAGCCTTGTAGGGTTCCTTTGTTGAATTCAATAGTGCTATTTATAGATGATTAATTCAAATATTGATTGCGATGATTGGGATATAATACCATACATTTGGAGACTGATGCAGAGTTGGTAATCAATGGAGTAAAGCAAAGGAATGTGGGTTTCTCTCTGATCTTTCATATCTATGATGGCATTAGGAAAAATAGCATGTTTTTCAATTCTTGTATTTTATCTCATGTGAGAAGGGCTAGCTTGTAATACGGTTGCGCATTGTATTGCTAGATGGAATACGTACAATTGTGATGAATATGTTTGTATCGGTTCTTTTCCCCAAAGCATTTCCACTTTGGCGCAAATTGACTTGATTTAATAAAAGCCCGACCACATTCTTACAAAAAAAAAAAAAAAAAATTACACTTACGAACTGTTCAAAATTTTAAATTGAATTTTTATAAACAATAATGTATAAGAAACTAATTGTATATCCCTCAATTAAAAAATAAACAACTAGCTTACTTTGTTTCAAAATTATAAAAAAAACTAGTACATGCCAAATAGGGAAAAATAGTTTCTATTTCTAAGAATCACTTCTAAATTTATTAGGCCAAACAATTCTGTTTCTAACAAGTGTTTCTCTAGAAATAGTTTCTGGAAAACTACTTCTAAGAAACAGAAGTTGTTTTCCAAAAGCTTGGCCAAACATACCCTTTGTCGAATTTAGCAAAACCCCAAATTGATTACTCTAATTTGTCGAATTTAGCAAAACTCTCAAATTGATTACCCAAACCCTAATTAAACTAATCAATTTAGTTCGTTGTAGGTTAGATTGTATAAATTATAACCTAATTTGCGAAATTTAATTTGTGTAATTGAAATCAAATTTGAGAGATGAAATTGAAAGAAGGGAGTAGAAGAATAGGAAAAATCGTGGGAAAGAGAAGGAAAACGAAATTGTGGGTCCCACAATGATGACGTCATCTCACAAAGTGGTGGGATTTTCAAAACTTTTGGAAAAAACTAGGTAGTAAAATTTTTTTTTTTTTTTTAAAAAAAAAAAAAAAAAAAAAAAAAAAAAAACTTGAGGTGGTATTTTCAATTTTGACAACAATAGATGGTGGTAATTATCAAATTTTCCTAAAAATCATCACAATACCCAAAATTAATAATTAGGTTTAGGATTAAAAAGAATAATTTTTTTTATTTATTAATGCACGAAAAGGAGAAGAAAGGGGAGGGTGCTGGCGGGTGGCGGTGGCCGGTTGTGGTGGTGGTGGTGGTGGTAGCCGGCCACCAGTGGTGGTGTGTATGTGGTGTTTTTTTAAAAAAAAGGGGAAGGGGAAAATAAAAGAGAGAAAGAGAAAATAAGAGGAGAAAGAGATAGAAAAAGTTACTTTTGTGTATTCTCCACTTTGGGCAAAGTTTGATTTTGCTCATATGGTGGGTATTTATACCCTCTCTCAAAACCCTCCTTCTTACAATTCCTTTCCTACCCTTAATGGTCTCTTTCCTATTCCAACTAAAATTTGATTTTGACTTTAAAAGTTGCCTTTTATAAAATCACATGCCCCAAAATATATTTTAAAATTATAAAATAAAGTATTTTTAAATTATTAAATAAATAAGTAAAATACCATAAATAATTCATTTCGAATTATTAAAATACTTTACAAAATACTTATTTAAATTAAAATACGTATACAAATACGGGGTATTACAAATGAAGCCTACAATCCTACTCTATATTTTTCTTAAAATACTAGTATTGATCCTCCCGCGTGTGATGCGCGCGGTGCAAGAAATATTTGCTTACAACAAGGATGAGTGTTGCGATGTTATTTTCTTTAGGCATACAGAAATTGTTAAGACTGTATGGTTTTTATTAGTGCATCGATAATTTGTGTGGATGTATGAAATTATATTAGGCACGTAAAATCTATTACATTTGGACATAGTGAGTGTACCACTTCACTTTCTCTCTCCTCCCGCAGTCCCTCACCTTTAACCCACCCCTATTTTAGATCTCTCTCCTTAACGCTAAATTCCTCCATTTTATTTGTCCATGATTTATGCTTGAATTGGAGAGGATGGCGAGGAGAGAGAAAATAAAGATTGTTGATTATATTTGTCCATGATTTATGCTAGAATTAACTTGATAATTGCTTGAGATCTTGGATTTTTTGAAAAATGCCCAAAAAAATCAATTTGGGGCTTTCTTGTGTGATGTATAATTGTTTAATTGATTGTCCAATGTGATTGTATGTTAAATTGTGAGCATTTTGATAACAAATGCAGATACGAGAAATGAGCATGTTATGTTATACCCATGAGATTAGTACGAGACCTTCAATGGTGGTTCCACCATTGTTGACCTTTTGATTATTTTAATAAAATGGATTACATTGTGTAGATTATATCATCTATAATAAGTTGGATGATATCATGTATTGTGTCTATAATATTATATATATGATGGATGATATCTCCTCTATTTTTTTTTTATATCCTCGATTGTTTTTATGATACGAGCAACTTCTATGAGTTGGATGATATCTTTTATTGTTTTGATAATATCCTCTATTGTATATATGATATCTTCTATAAGTTGGATGATATCCTCTATTTGTTCTATAATATAAGTTAGATAATATCATCTATTGTGTATATGATCGGTATCATCTATAGACTGGATGATATCCATTATTGGCTACATGATACTCCCTCTGTTTTTAAATACTTGCTCCACTTTCCTTTTTCGGCCATTTTTAAATACTTGCTCCATTTCCTTATTTGGAAAGCCTTTACAATATTTAAATCATTTCTCTCACCTAGTGGACCCAACAAATTTCATATTTAATTAATTTCATATTATCTCTCCCCCAATTCCTCCATTACTTTTGCTTTTTACAATTTTTTATTCTTCCACCAACCCCACTACCTCCATATTTAATTACTTTCTCCAATTTCTCCTAAAACTCCGCGCATGGAGAAATGGAGCAAGTATTTAAAAACGGAGGGAGTGTCATTTATAATTGTATTTATGATATCCTCTATTGTATATATATATATATATATATATATATATATATATATATATATATATATATATATATATATATATATATATATATATATATATACATCAGTTTCCATTTTGGGGTGTTTTTTTTAAATGCATCATTTTTATCTTTGATAACTTTAAAATATATTTTATTATTTCTCTCTCTTCTATAATACCCCATCTAAAATGTTTTATCATTTCTCTCTCTTTCATGGTCCCCATTTAAATAATTATAAAAATCAATCTCTCTCACATACTATCTATTTCATGATGCACATTGTACTTTTATCAAAATAAATTAATCACCCACTTGCCCTACTTGCACAATATAAAATTAAAGCAAATAACTTTCCTAAAACTCCGTGTAAATTCAAGTAATGTATTAAAAAAAACGGAGGGAGTATCGTTTATAATTGTGTCTATGATGTCCTTTATAATATCATCTATAGGCTGGATGATATCATCTATTGGCTATATGATATCATTTATAATTGTGCCTATGATATCATCTATAGGCTAGACGACGCGATATCCTCTATTGGTTATATGATGATCCTCTAACAAATTGTAGTATCCTCTACAAAAGATAAATTGTACATATCCTCTATCAAAGATTACATATCCTATAACAAGCAATACATATCCTACAACAAAACTGCATGTATCCTCTATTAAACAATTAATATCCTTCAACAAGTTATACATGTCCTCTATCAAATACAGTTAAAAGAGGTGGGCCATAGTTTAAGATAGAAAAACAATCAAATATTAGTGGGTCTTTGCTATTTTATTATTGCATCAATTATTCAGGAACGGTCGAACAAGGGAATGAAAGGAATGGTGTCCTTCGAACAAGTGTATTATTCTGATAGCGGGTTCAGAATTATTAGAAAGCTAATATATTCAGTAAGGTCAAGTGATCGGAATGTCTGGGTGGAGGCCGCTTCCGATCAGTAATATTAATATAATAAATATTACAGCTTAATCATGACTGACCCCTTCGGGTCACACCCAAGCAAATATATGCGAACCAACTCGACGAATTAATTCGGAAGAAATAAATTCGTCGCCTGAGTGTTAAATATTTAGACGTCGGTAATTCGAGCTTAGAGCGTCGAAACCGATCGTCGGAAGTCGAGTCTAAAATGATAAAAGACGAGACGCGCAAAATAATAATAAATCGACCATATCCCGAAAATACCCCTAGCATCGGTGTGCCCCGAGCATCCGAATGCTAGGGGCAAGACGAGCTAGCACACCGTGCTAGCAGCCCCGGCCAGCCGCGGCTAGGCACAGCAGCAGCCGCGCCGTGCCACGGCAGCAGCGCCAAACCGCAGCAGCAGCCGCACAACAGCAGCTGGTGCGGGCTGGGCTCGGGTCAGGTGCGGGCTGGTGCGGGCCGGGCTCGGGCTTGGCTCGGGTCATAGGGCCATGAATAAGGGGAAGCTTGGAATATGGGAGTAAGTGGGAGAGGACATGTGGCACAAGGAGAGTATTGAGTGGGGAGCAAGTATGGTCCCCTACTCTCCATGTGGTCCTCACCAACCCATCTCACATGGTAATGCCACTTGTAGATTTATTATTAGTTTGCAATTTTAATTTAATTTAGCTTTAAATTAATTTGTGGAATTTCATGATCCCACATTGATGGGATAGAAATTCCCACTCATACTTTCCTCTATAAATACCAAGCTTGGGATTTGGAGTAAAGTGCTTGAGTGGGAGTTAAAAAGAGCATTCCATAATTTTTGGGAAAACTCTTAAACTCACATAACACTTGGGTTTAGGTCGGACCTTGCTAACCCCAAGGTAGTAGACCTTAAAGTTGTGTTCGCCCATTTGTGGGTGGATACCGTCGGAGGCGCGGCGCTTGACGTGCTAGTAGCTTTCAAGTAAGAGCCCCGGGTTTTGGGCGAAGCTCGCTTCGAGGGTAAGATTCGTTATCTTTTCTTTGTGAATATTTATTTATGCTTTGTGATTTTAATTATTGCGAGTGGTTCCTTGGGAGGGGTTGTTTCCGCGGTGAGTCGGACTCACCAAACCCCAACAGCGGTATCGGAGCGCCGCTCGTTTATTTTTATAATCATGTTTTTCAAGGTTTATTTTTTGGCTTAATTTTCTGGTTTATGTTGCTAATTAGATTAGTAGCTCGGTTTTATTTATTTAATCCCGTTTTTAATGTCGAATTTGGCCCAGAACCCAGATTTTCGCCCAAGACTAGTGAATATTGGGTGGAAAACGTGTTCTGGAAAGGGTTTTTCCCCGTTGGACCTGTGATTTTAGCCAAATTCTGACCAGAAATGCCTTTTTCGAGGGGTTTTTCGTTTTTGACGAAAAATTTTAAGTCTTTTCTAACCTTGAAATTAATGGCATAAATTGTTGATTATATGGCATAATTTTCTTGGAATTATTTTGGTTATTGCAGTTTGAAAATTTTATTAAGTTAGACTTGTTTAAAATTTTACTTTGCTCACTAAATTAGTTCTAAAATTAATTTAGAATTAATTATTTTTGTCTCGCGGAAATGGGATCAAATCCCAAGGTAGTGGCACGCAAAACGAGGCAATGCACCACCATGGCGAGCCGGGCTGCACAGCAGCCCGCATGTGGCTGCCACGGTGGTTGCGCCGCCTCGATGGTGGGCCACACGCGCGGCAGCAGCCACGCACAGCAGCAGCTCACGCGCGGCAGCAGCAGCCACGCGCGGCTGTGCTGTGGCAGCGGCTCGCGGCCGTGTGCCGTGGGCCGTGTGTTCGTGGTCTTGGCGTGTGCGTATGCTTGGTGCGGTGAGGTGACTAGCCGTAGTAGGCTTGAAGTTAATTATTTTTCCGTTTATTTATTTTAATTAATTTTGTTCATTTTAATTAAAATTTTGGGAGGCTAGGCCTAGGGTTTTTTGAGCGGCATTGGCAAAATTTCATTTTGACAAGTTTGGGTGGTACCGACTTAATTAATTGGATTAATTAAGGAAATGCGGAATTTAGTGGGAGCTTCAATTATTAATGACGTAATTTATATAATCGGTTAAACAACTTTGACTAGTTTTAATTAGGCATGTTAATCGGATTAACCACCTAGATTAGTTACTAGTGCGCGCGTTGTTTGAATGCATTTTACTTGTTAATTTTGTAAATTGCATGGGCCATTCACAAATAGTGAATGGATGAATGGAATATATATATTCTCTCTCTCTCTCACAGGTTTTATGAAATGGCAACTAGTGGGACCCGACTAGGATAGTAAATACGGACTACGTGCCGTTATGTATTTTTGTAAATCTAAATACGGTCTACGCACCGTTAAGTATTTTTGTACTTTAATATTTAGATTATTCCTAGTTATAGACACTAGTTTTTGCATAGTTTGGTTAAGTCTTGAAGACGGCGTATCTTGGAAGACAAAGCCTTGAAATGCAAATGAAGACCTTTTGAAGATATGAAGATTTCAAGGGGTCATGCTAGTTGCCAATATGCATCTATTATTTCGCTTTATATTTTATGGTCATATATATGTGTGTGAAATATTCGTTAGATGCATGTTTAGGTTTTCTTGATGTTGCGATGATTAGTTAAGTTCACTTAAATCAACCAACATATAAATCCTAGGTCCCTAATAATATTGAGTAAAACTTGCCTTTCCAAAACAACACTTACTAACCGGACGATGGTGATGGTAGGCTACGCCAAAGCGAGGTGCCATCACTCCTCTAAGGGGCATAAGGCACACCGGGTGTGCACGTTGGTTTTGGTTTAACTCATCGGTATGAGTGAGGAGTCCTCACATACCGTGGCAAAAGAGATACATCGTCAAAGATGCATTAGATGCGACGATTGTCTAACCAAGAGTGGCTTAGAGACATAAGCAAGGCAATGCTTACCTAGAATATTGAGTGTTTAAGACAAGCCAAAGCATGCTTAACCACTCTTTGTTTCTTCGGATCTTGGAATCGCCTTATTTTCGCCAAATAGGGACAATTTTTATGCGTAAATAAGACGTTTAATAAGATTGAAGTTTGCATGAATGCTATTAAATTTCAAACTTATTATGTTCTTGATAAATGGCTATACTTTGCACTTATATTCATAGTACTCTAAATCAAATAATATTGTTTCCATGATTGGTAAAGGAAATCCTTGAGAATAGTTCTCAAAGACATGAAAAGCATTTCTAAAATACAATTCTCATAAATGACTTTTATAACTAAGTCCAAAAGGACGGTTGGACATCATGTAATCAAAATACTAGGTAGTTTTGATAAAACATGAGGTATTGAGTTGAAAACTCAAGATTGTCAATGTTTGACAACCAACGTATCTTTTCGCATCATACATAATTGAGTAGGACTCATTGATGTAGTAATTCAAGTAAGAATTAATGGAAAAGATGGAACTTTGTTTTACGGCGCACTAGGTGCTTGATTATGCCTAACAAAGTATAAGAGTCAAGGTACTTAAAGAAATGATTCTTAAAGTAAGATTATGAGATATTGTATGATAAGAAATATAGGAAAGAAGGAACGAAGAAAAGGAATTAGATTTCATTTCAACTCATGAGTTCATGCTATTGTAGTTTACTTAGCAATTCGTTGTCTTCACAAGTATCGGATACTGCTTGAGTGTTCCACTATGATAGTGACCTCAAACTATTGAAGTTAAGCTAAGTTATCGACTTACAAGCTTACAAATGAAGCAAGAAGAGCTACATCAGTTGTAAGGTCGTATGTTTTGTTTAAAGACCTTTTAAGCCAAAGGCTGGAACAAGTAATGGTTATTATGTTCCATAATCAGCAATTGATCCGTTTACACACGGAAAGACTCACATTCAAAATAATGAGCAATAGTTGCGAGATTTATTTGAATGGCATGGCTATCCAAGCGTTGAGTCAAAAATGCTTGATTATAAACAAACATTTCCCTAACATGATAAACTCACTAAGCTCAAGTTATGGGCTTGATTTGCGTTCCAAACATCTTTAGAAATGTCACATCGACAAGAACGTACTCAAGGCTCTATTAGATAGGCTCTTG
Source organism: Chenopodium album (assembly GCF_948465745.1). NCBI lineage: Eukaryota > Viridiplantae > Streptophyta > Magnoliopsida > Caryophyllales > Amaranthaceae > Chenopodium > Chenopodium album. The sequence goes on along the minus strand of NC_137858.1, from coordinate 29,454,270 downwards.
ATAGATGCTCGAATTGGAATCGTTCTAAGACAAGAAAGTCTTACTTGTTGAAACCGACAAAGCAGAGAGCTATTGTTCTCGGTATAGACAATTGACTCCGAAGGCTAAAGAGGATTCAATTACTTCAACGTTTCACAAAGAATTTGAAAGGATATGGCTATATTCATCAAATGTGAACAAACTTGACTTGAGTAGCTCAAGAGTTCAGTGAAGTACAGAATCGACTTGGCAAGATATCAAAACGTCTAGATTAGATCGAGCGATGTTTGCTTTAGCCAAGCGTGACTATCTCAAAGTTATGAATGGAAAATTTCATAAATAACTCCACAAAGAACATGGTGTGTCTTCACGGAGACCTCGGTGTCATTTGAAAATGACTCGAACGATGATGGTTCACAACCCTTCCTATAAAGTTCTTAAAGATTTGCACAAATGACTAATGTTACACTAAACAAAATGTCGAAGCTAAGAAAGGACGCCATATTTAGTTATGGATAGAAATAACTTCTAAAAGTCTTTTCAAGTATATGTCTAAGGCTCTTAGTCTCAGTGGGAGTTCACTAGCTCAGTGGGAGCAAAGTGGCTCAGTGGGAGCTAGGTCACTCAGTGGGAGCTGAATGGCTCAATAAAGACTAAGATAGCTCAAGTAGGAGCTAACTGTTTGTTTCACAACGAACTTTTACCCAAAGACAATATACATGTCTCTTTGTAAGCATTCAAGTGAGACTACGGGTATTACCTCCACATCCTAATTGAGGACAAAAAAATTGTTTGTTGCTCTAAGTAGTGTCTTTCTGGAAAGTAACACGTTTCCAAAACGACAAGTGGGAGGAAAATGAACTCGATGACCATCGAGCTTAGCAACAAACTAGAACTGAGAATCTCGGAAGACCTTAAAGGACTTCGTGATAATGCTTGATCAAGAATACTCAAAAGGACTTTATAAGTGCCTTAAAAGAGAATTCATTACTCACAAAACATTAAAGATGTTGGAGTAAGATCAACATAATAAAAGGGCTTTGAAAGCGCCTTAAAACTCAGTGTTTGATGCAATTACCCCGTATAGGTATAGAATTCACCAAAGGCTTGGATTGAATCCTATAAATTTTCTATTAAGTTAGAAACAAACCTAAGACTTACAAGCATACTATTTACTATTAGATAAAAAAGGAATAATGTCTTGTAAGATAGCTACGACAAATCCAAATTCCGAATAATGGTTAAAAGCCATGAAAATCCGAAATAGACTCCATGTTTGAAAATCATGTTTGAAACTTGATTAATCTGCATGAAAGGTGAAAGACCCATCGATTGCAAATAAGTTTTCAAGGAGAAAACTAATAAATGTGGAAATGTATATGCATACATAGCTAGATTGGTTGTAAAGGATATAATTAATTTCAAGGATTTGATTTTAATAAAATCCCATTCACCAATCGTAATGCTCAAGTCTTTTCGTGATTGATCTAGCAAAATTGCGCATATGAAATATGGCAAAATAGATACCAAAACCGCCTTCCCAAAATGGAATTTTGGAAGTGACTATGGAATAGTCTAAGGGTTTTGAAAATCTAAATAATGCTAGATTTGAAAGCAAGCACATGGAATCCGTCATGGGATTAAAGAAAGCATTGCATGAAGAAATTGGAACGTGTTTTATGAGGATTGACTTATGGAGAAACATAGAAATTCTGATGAACAAGAAGTTTAGTGGGAGCAAAAGTAATGGTCTAACAAGATGTTTACGAACTCTATTGTGAAACAACTATCAAATGCTAAATGCTTAGATTTGAAAGTATTTTCGACAATGGACCGAGCTAAAGACAATACTTAGTACATGTTGGGAATTAAGTTATATGGTATAGACTTAATTAAAATGTTTAAATGAGTAAAGGAAATTACCATGTTAAACATGAAGGACTTTGAAAGGCTTTCGACCCATATGTATGAAGCTAAGTAAATGTTTGAACTAAGTATAAGCTAGGCTAAGTACTAAATCAAACAAGAAAGACTCTAGTAAGAGACTTTCAATCATATCATATAGCGAACAATTTGGCAAGACTCAGTGTAACTGTATGAGCTAAATGTCACATGGATGGAATAAAATTGAGAATAATTCTAGAATTAAATCCATCATGTAAAGCTATGATATGGAATCGTCAAATGACTTACATGCTTAGAGCATGTGAAGTACGTATATAATACCAATCGACATTAATCTAAGTATTAGATCATTAGATTATAGTCAAGAACATCCAAAGAACTTAGATAAGTAGTTGGATGAGTTCTTGACGCATGGAAACAAATATAATTTGAGTTTTGATGTTGCAAGCACAAACCTTAACAAGGATTAGTTCCTTAGCAAGGAAGCCATTTATAAGCACGAGGCAAGAAGTGTCGTGGCTTGAGAATGGTAACATGGATGTGCATCCATATATGATGTGCGGGAATCTATGGAAAATTTCCATGATCACAAGTGATTAGGGTATCCCAAATCGTTGTGAGTCGCTTGGAGTAAAACCCAAGTAAGGCATCATCGGGGAGTCTAATAAAATATATGTTGAGAATATTGTTGCCTTAAAGGCAATAATAAGATAGATGTTAAATGGAAAGGTTCGTTGTTGAACATTAATGATTGTAGGTTGTCAAGTAGAAGGTCTCAAATCATGAAAATGAGTGGGAGCCATTGCTTGGACAATAAATCCTGAATCACATGTAATCCATTAACACTCTCAAAATTTTATCATCTTATTATGGAAATGGTGGATAATGAAGATGCTAAGGTTTGCAAAGTAATTATAACTAAACCTATGCAATAAGTGAACGACAACATTCATAATTGCATGAAAGAAATCAAGCATATCAAATATGAGTGTGATTTCTATGAATGTTTTATGAAGAGTACTTCTCTTAAAACATTTGGGAAAAACCATTTATCATAAGATGAAACATTGTGAAGTTTCATAGTGGAATAAAATATTTCTAAATATTCCACAAAACTATTTAATTGTGGTTTAGAATTAAATAATGAGTCCATTCGATTTTCATAAATATTCAAAATAGGGTATCAAGTCAATGGCTTGGATAAAGAAACACCTATTAAGTGAATGTTGAATATTTTAATCGAAAATTATCCCTAATCAAGGTCGTATTTTGTGGACGAATAATGACCATCAGATATTAGTGTGTAGTATGATTTGTAGCACCGTTTCTTATGCTATGAGGATACAAATCATTTGCACAGGTATTGGTTTAGAACCATACTGGATAGACCTATGAGGATGCTTTAAGAGATTAAAAATCGTCATAAGTATTTTCTCATTATTACTATCGGAACTCTTTTCCTTTGACCATGAGTAGTGGGAGATCTCTTGTTTGAGTACTGATCCGCTTTGGTATCCGCCAAACGTCTGCCGTAATTGGGGATTATAAAGACGGATATCGGGCGGGTGAGTCCTCTTAGTAAGAGAAGCTACATTACAAGACTGGAAATGTCCCCCTACTAACAATAGGGAATATGTCTTGTTGTTTACAAGGCCTCTCGAAGAGCGACACTGTGAAAAATGCATGGCCGTGCTCATATGGTTTTTAGAAAACATCTGTTTATTGACAGTCAAACTCGGATTTCGAGAAACACTTCTGGACGTAACAGAGATGACTAGTAATCTTACTCTGTAGTTCATGAAGAGACATGAAGAGACATAGGATAAGGGCTATACACTAAATGCACACTTGTCCAGAAGGACAAGTGGGAGATTGAAAGGAATAGTGTCCTTCGAACAAGTGTATTATTCTGATAGCGGGTTCAGAATTATTAGAAAGCTAATATGTTCAGTAAGGTCAAGTGATCGGAATGCCTGGGTGGAGGCCGCTTCCGATCAGTAATATTAATATAATTAATATTACAGCTTAATCTTGACTGAACCCTTCGGGTCACACCCAAGCAAATATATGCGAACCAACTCGACGAATTAATTCGTCACCTGAGTGTTAAATATTTAGACGTCGGTAATTCGAGCTTAGAGCGTCGAAACCGATCGTCGGAAGTCGAGTCTAAAATGATAAAAGACGAGACGCGCAAAATAATAATAAATCGACCATATTCCCGAAAATACCCCTAGCATCGGTGTGCCCCGAGCATCCGAATGCTAGGGGCAAGACGAGCTAGCACACCGTGCTAGCAGCCCCGGCCAGCCGCGGCTAGGCACAGCAGCAGCCGCGCCGTGCCACGGCAGCAGCCGCAGCCGCACCAAACCGCAGCAGCAGCTGGTGCGGGCGGGGCTCGGGTCAGGTGCGGGCTGGGCTCGGGCCGGGCTCGGGCTTGGCTCGTGGCTTGGCTCGGGTCATAGGGCCATGAATAAGGGGAAGCTTGGAATATGGGAGTAAGTGGGAGAGGACATGTGGCACAAGGAGAGTATTGAGTGGGGAGCAAGTATGGTCCCCTACTCTCCATGTGGTCCTCACCAACCCATCTCACATGGTAATGCCACTTGTAGATTTATTATTAGTTTGCAATTTTAATTTAATTTAGCTTTAAATTAATTTGTGGAATTTCATGATCCCACATTGATGGGATAGAAATTCCCACTCATACTTTCCTCTATAAATACCAAGCTTGGGATTTGGAGTAAAGTGCTTGAGTGGGAGTTAAAAAGAGCATTCCATAATTTTTGGGAAAACTCTTAAACTCACATAACACTCGGGTTTAGGTCGGACCTTGCTAACCCCAAGGTAGTAGACCTTAAAGTTGTGTTCGCCCATTTGTGGGTGGATACCGTCGGAGGCGCGGCGCTTGACGTGCTAGTAGCTTTCAAGTAAGAGCCCCGGGTTTTGGGCGAAGCTCGCTTCGAGGGTAAGATTCGTTATCTTTTCTTTGTGAATATTTATTTATGCTTTGTGATTTTAATTATTGCGAGTGGTTCCTTGGGAGGGGTTGTTTCCGCGGTGAGTCGGACTCACCAAACCCCAACAGGGAAGTGTGTCCATTATTTAGGAACAAATAAATTTGTAAATATTGTACTCCCCCCGTGTTCAATTATTCGGCTATTTCACCGAATGCCACTGAGGGGTTTATTTTTTTTATTTTTTTTTTAAAAAAGCATAGAGTATTTAAAAATTCAACAAATGACACCGAGTTTTAAAAAATTTAACGAATGTCATTAATGACTAACGGTCGTTAACTCTGTTAGTCATTAAGATTAATCATGACACGTGTCATGAGATGATTGTTTTATTTTAATCATTATTTTAATTAATAAAAATAACATTTTGTCTTGATTTTCGTGACGAAAATTGCTCGTATAAAGTTTTGGGGTGATTTTGACTCTTTATGGGTTCAAATAAAACTCGGATTGGCAAAAAAAAAAAAACGGTCTAATTAATTTAAACCCCGAATTTTTTTAATTAATTTGGAAAAACGTTAAATTATTTAAATTCCTATGTTTTCCTATTTTTGTAAAATAATATCTTACTTATATTTGATCATATATATTTTGATACTAAATCTCACATACTTATTTTCCAAGCAATTTTTTTATTTTCTGAAACTATTTTCATGATCATCTTACTAGCTAACAGTTTCCATTATCTATTTTCTTAATCATTCTCCATGTAAGCTCACTTGCCATGTTTTATTTCATGATAAAACTACTTACCTTATTTCCTTATTTCTTAATCACCATAAACTAAACTTTCCTTACTTCTTAAACTCACTTTTCCAAGTAATTCCTTAAACTAAATTTACCATAATTATTCCTACAAAATCATACCATAATTTTATCATTCATGAGGGTTAATGTGTGACTCGTGATCGGGGTTCGATTACGACAAGATCGAAGAGGAATCGACAAAGTTGTACATATGATGACTAGTATAAGTCATGCATGTCATGATGACTTTAGTGTCATAATGATGCCTAGTAGTATAGTCTTGCATGTCATGATGATTTTAGGTTCATGATGATACCTGGCCTAGTAGTCTAGTTTTGCATGCAATGATGTCTTTAGTGTCATGATTACTTTATTGACTTTAGGGGCACGTGCAAATATGGTGACATAGGTGTCTTGTATCCTTCTTCTTCTAAAGTCTTCTTATGTTGTATGCAAGATGAACCACATATAGTTTAAGCACATCATAGCTTCATTTCTTGTAATATTTGTAATTCTTTCCTCCATTAAAGTTGATAATAAAAGCTCTATCTCCCTTCCTCTAAAGTGGATGTAGCTCGTTTTGAGTGAATCACTATAAATCTTTTGTGTTTTATTTTGTTCATTTTAATTACACTCAAACTCAAAGTCCTAAACGGTCTTATTTCATAACAATGAGCCTATAAATACCCCTTCATACCTCTCATATTCTATACACCAAAACCCAATTTGCTTCCTCTCTTAATTTCTTTTCCCGAAACCTTTTCATTCTTTTATTCTCCTCTTTTCATACATAAATCAGTTCGTATATCTTTGAAGTCAATTTTCGGGCACCTCTAGTCAGTTTTGGGATCTTGCTATTTCACAAAATATTGTTCCTTTAAAAAAATCCTTGAGTTTAGGCTCAAGAATCACCCAATTCAAAGTCACATTGAATGAGTTACGGCCTCTACAAGTTCTGCATATTCATTCCAACGCAAATTCTATTCTCATTAATCCTATTCCTTTATTTTACTCATGGTTAGTTTTCAAAAATATAAATACTTATTTCAAAGTTATGATTTTATACTAAAGTTTTATTTTTTTAAAAGACATTTATAGTCCATGCACATTAGATTTGGGTTTATGTCTAGAGATGTTGTGATCGTATGGTTGTGTTAATTACACTAGGCGAAAAAAGGGATTGGCCACCGGTTCAAAACCCCCCTTTGCCACCGGTTTTGAACCGGTGGCCAGTGGGGGGGTGGCAAAACCTAGGACAAAAGGCCACCGGTTCAAAACCGGTGGCAAATTAATTAATTGCCACCGGTTAACCGGTGGTATTAATTAATTTGGCCACCGGTTAACCGGTGGCAATTTACCTTTGCCGCCTTTTTTTTTGGAGGGATGGCAGGTAATTGCCACAGGTTGCATGGCTGAACCGGTGGCCATTAGAGTAATTTTTTTTTTTTTTTTTTTGTGTTTTATTCACTTGAAATATAAAACGGTGGATACTGAGCTGATTCCATTAATGAGTACTCTTTTTTCCTCCAAAAAATGCAAAAAAAAAAAAAATAATAATCAAACAATTAGAAACGCAACATCATAATTTTATTAATGATGAGTTTTCGATCACAATTACGGACATCAAAATTACAATTTAATCTAACAATTACAACATATAAATCAAAAAAAATTACAATATAAATAAAAAAAAATTACAACAATAAAATCAAACAAACCCCACACAACATCCAAATCAATATTCTTGCATCTTGATTCTTCGATCTAAGATCTAAATCGATATACCTGCATCAATTAAAACAAAAAAATAAATAAGCTGCGGAAAAAAAAAAAAAAAAAAAAAAAAAAAAGCCATAAACCCAGAAATTAAACAAAACCCAGAAAATAAACCAAACCCAGAAAATAAACAAAAACCCATAAAAGAGAACCCAGAAAAGAACCCAGAAAAAGAAAACCCAGAAAAAAAAAAAACAGAAATTGTTAGAGATTATAGACCAAGCAAACCCAGAAAAATATTAAAATTAAAAAAAAAATTGCGAAAAAACCCACAAATTATTAAAACTAAAAAAAAATGCGAAAAAAACCCAGAAATCATGCATGTACCCACAAACTTTCGAAAATCTGATTTAAAAACTGGAAAACCAATGAATTAAAAACTTTTGAAAATCTGATTTAAATTCGAATTAAAATCGATTTAAATCAAGTAAAAATCGAAAAAAAAATCTGTTTAAAAACCCAGATAAATTCAATTTAAAAACCCAGAAATACCAACAAGAATCGAATAAAATCGATTAAAATCAAATAAATATCGAAAAATCGAATTAAAATCAGATAAAAAATCGATTAAAATCAAACCTTAACCTCGATTAAAGTCGGTGTTGCTCATGCATGTGTTCGTGGTGTTATTGTAGAGGTGGTGGTGTTAATGTTGCGGTGGTGGTCTTGGTGGTGGTGGTGGATTCATTCCCGTCGTGGTGCTGGTGCTCATGGTTGTGTTCGCTCGTGGTGCTGGTGTTCGCTCATGGAGATGAGAAAGAGAAGGAGGAGAGGGAAGAGATGAGAGAGAAAGAGAAGGAGGAGAGGATGAAGGAGAAGAGGGGAGAGGGGAGAGGGGATCGGAGCTGAGGAGAGAGATCGAAAGAGAAGGAGGAGAGGTGGATGATGAGTTTGTGAGGAGAGAGGATGGAGAGAGGAGAGAGAAGAGATGAAACGGCTGGTGGGAGTGAAATGGTAGGGTTTGGGGTATATAAAGGGCCGGGTTTTTTTTTTTTAAAATATACTTAGTTATTGCCACCGGTTCAAAACCGGTGGCCTTTCAAATTTTTGCCACGGGTTTGGTTGAACCGGTGGCAATAACTCTTTGCCTCATCCCGCCACTAATTTTTGCCACGGGTTTTCAAAAATCGGTGGCCAATGAGCGTTGTATTTTTTAATTTTTCTACTAGTGTTACAAGGTGTATTCATGGTTGAACTTTAAAAGTGCGAACTGCAAAGTGTTGATTGATATTTAGAATCAAGGTACGTTTAGGTGGTTAGATACCTTTGAAAGTGATTGGTTTGAATAGCATGTTTATTTTCATATGATTTTTTTAGAGGTGATCATTGGGTGGGCTAGGCCGAAGCCAAAAAAATAAGCCCACTTCTCCGGCCGGACCAAGCTTTGGGTAAGATTTTTTTTCCCAAACCCGCCCAAAATGGTCGGTCGTGTGGGCTTTTCTGGCCATTTTTGGGCCGAGCCTAAAAAATCAACTAAATATGCAGAAAAACGCATTCTCAACTCGTCCAAAAAAATTCCCGAAAAATTCTGCCCAAAACCCATCCAAAATTAGGTCGGGCTAACTTTGATCACCTCTATGATTTTAATTGGTGATTGAATTAAATTGGTTTGAATTATGAGTTATGAAATATTCTTGAGAATTAATGTTTTAAAATAATATGTTTAAGAATGGATTTTTAATATCTTGTTTTGAATGGTTTGAATTATTAAAAGGATTGATGTTAAAGTATGTTGAATTAAATAAAAAAGAGTGAGTTATTTTATTTTAAAGGTTGATTTTATTGAAAAGAGGAATTTCATGAGAATAATTGAATCGTCTATTAAAGCTTTACAAGCATGTTTATGTAATCTCACTGTATGGATTTGGTTGATAAGACTATACATTTTGTATGACCTAGTCTATCATCAAGGATAGCCTTTTAATATAAAGATACTAACTTGGGAAGTGTGCACATTTAAGAGAGGAAATTGAAATGAAGGAATGAATTCTCAATGCATAGAAAACTATATATATTGATATTCATTGAATTTTGAGGATTGGATTTATTGGAATTATTTTGAGAATCTTGAGAATTAGTTTTGAATTATGAGTTTCGAATATTTGTTAAAATAAATATTGGAAATTCATGATTGGTTTAAAAGCATGTTTGATAATAAATTGAGTTTACTTTTTTTTTATTTTAATTATCTTGGACATATCGTATTTAGCATATTTTGCTAATCCATATCTCCTATTTGTTTTAGTTCGCCTTGTTTACCTTAATGGTAAGTAGTGTTGACTATTTTCAGGTGGAGTCATGAATGAGCCGTTTGGAGTCTCGGGATTTATTTCACCTAATTTTGGGAATGTTGTTTTTATTTTTATTTTTGAGTACTCATAACAATTGTTACTATTTTTATAAGTATTAATAAAAGAAAGTTGAGTTTTTCGCTGCAAGTTTTGTTATCGAGTTAAGTATTTTTGAGTAGCATTGTGTAATCACGTGGCGGTAATATTCCTAAATCTATCTCTATGGTATAATTATACATATTATAATAATATTTCCGTAGAGGGATATTTGGGGGTGTTATAGGTCAAGTAGGAGACCCGCCTCATCCTCACCCTAGATCTCAGTTTGGCGGGTGGTGGAATGGGGATGGCCGGATAGGGATAAAATCCATGCTTGCCATGGGTAATGAGGCGGAGGTGAATTTTAATTTAGGTTGTACCCGCCCCGCCCTACCCCACCCCATCTGCCCTATCTTTCCCCAACCCATATATACCCACGTTTATATGTTTGTACAAAAAAATATCATATATTGTTATACTATTTTATTAAAATATTATGTAAAATAAATTTGTAAATACTTTCTCCGTTTCATTAATATTGCAACAATGAGACTTTTACACTTTATAATATGATTTATATGTTAAGCAAAATATAGTCATATGGGATCTTGTTAGATTCGTCTCATAAAATACTTTTACAATATCAAATTTTTATAATATTTACTTTTATACAATTAAAGTATTTAACACATAAAATGTTCTTTGGGATGCATAATTTCATCCTTGTTGCAATATTATTAGAAATGAGGAAGTATAATACTTTGTGTATATATATATATATATATATATATATATATATATATATTGAAAACCAATATTACATTTATATTATATAAACAAAAAAGTGTGTAGCATTAATAATGTTTTATGTATTTATTTATTGTAATTTATATTAATTAGATAGATTTATGTATTTGGGAGGTGGGGATTTGACGAGTCTTGGGTGGGGATTAGGTGGGAGTAAATATGCGAGTGGGGGGGGGGGGGGGTGGGGGTGGGGCAGGGATGTTTTGGATCGTACCCGCGGGGGCGGGGTTGGGGATAAATTTTGGACCTATTGCATTGCGGGATGGGATGGGGATGGAGATGAAAACTTTAGGTGGGGATGGGGATGGGAAGGACAACATCCGCCCTGCCCCACCCCATTGACATCCCTATTAATATTCGGAATAATTTCTACAATTAATAGGAATATGAATAAGAAAAAATAGCTATAATCTGTGTATTCTTGAGAATTTATTATCATTTGTATTGAGACATTAAATATACCGTTATGTTATAAAAGTGATTAACTTCTTATATTTAGAAGCTAAGTGTTCAAACGTAAGCTAAGTGTTCGAACGTAAACAACATTCTCTTCATATTATTAAAGTGGCTAATGTATGCGATGGGCGAGCCATATCTTGTCATGTCTCGAGAACTTTTTCAATTGTCGGTAATATCACACACCACATTTAGTCATTTCTGGAGAACTTTTTTCAATTATTGGCAATATTAATGAGGGAAAATATGTAAACGAATATTTTTAGTGGTATATGTTCACACACTATTCTTAAGAGTTAAAAAATAAAATTAATTAACATTTATGAGGACAAATAAAAATTAAATATTTTAGAGGGTATAATTTTTTATTTATTAATAAGAATTAAATCATTAAATCACACAAAGATAAACTTAGAGATAATTAACATCATATGAATAGGGGCATATAGGTAAACAAATATTTTAGGGATAAAATTGTCCTCATACTGTGTTTTCTCATACTTTTAAAAGGTAGGGAAAAAGTTTATACAAAATTAAAGGTGGGTGTTACATGTCACCTAAACTTTCTTAAAAACAACTTCTAGTATATTACTATATACTTCTTCCTTTTTTTTAGTTGACACCGTTTAACTTTTACATTATTCACACACTACACTTTGACTTGCTTTTGTGATGTATAAATACAATAAAATATAATCATGCACTTTGATTTTGTTTGAATCGTCTATATGTATATTTTATTAATATGCACTTTTTATAATTTTACAATGGTTGATAATTGAAGTTATTAAGCGTTAAAAACATGAGTTGACAACCGTGATAATAGAAAGTTGTCAACTTAAAATAAAAAAAACAGAGGAAGTACTATATTAGAAATTATTAAACACTTTGACCTTGTTTAGTTCAATTTATTTCAGAAAAAATAAGTTCAGATCATATTAGAAAAAAGTTCAGATCAGATTATATCTTAATAAACAAGTTCAGATCAGATTAGGTCATGATTTATTTGTAATTTTTTATAGCTAAATATCTTTAATTTCATAATGAAAAAATTATGAAAATTACATATTAATAATATACACATTATTACGAATCTAACAAGACCCACTTGATATATTAATTCCTTATAAATTATTGTACACTTAAGGTTAAAATTTGGTCAAATTAGACAATCAGATCAGTTAAGTTTAGATAAATCAGTTGATCAGATAAGTTCAGATAAGCAAAATAAGGTGAACCAAACAAGCCCTTACTCTAACAAGAATGAAAGGAGCAAACTAAAGCGAACATACTCTCTCCGTTTTTTATAAGTGCCCATTGGGAGTTTTTAATTTGCACTATTCCTTTGATCGACTCTGGCCAATGATTATGAGTTATACATTAAAAAAAAAGAATAAAATCTTAGGGGCACTTTTTAGAATCATCTCAATAAATAGATTATTAATATTCAATTGTTGCAATTTATACTTTTAAAAATAGGATCTTGCTAACGAACGCATTTTGAGCAATAATCATTTAAAATATTTTCTTAAATATATTTGTTAATTTAGAAATACATGTCAAATCATGCGTTTATCTGTATAATTAATGTTCATTTTAATTCAAAATTTTAACTCCATTAGCTTTTGCCTTAAAAATATTAAAAATTCTACAATGGCATTCTTCAAAAAAGGGACCACAATATGTTGACGTGGCGAAAACTGATTGGCCCATATTTAGTATTTTGATTTTAATTTTGAATTATTTTTAGTAATAGTAATGTATTAAAATTGTATTTATATTACGTTTTCTTTTTAATACTCCCAAAAACATATAGTACATAATCTTAATTATGAAAATCCCTTTATGTCCATGCCTATTCACCGCACCAAGCCACCAACATCAACTCCCAAACCAGATTACCAGCCTCCTGCAACGCGGCAACGGCGCAACCCTACTAGCAGCTCACCGCTGCATCATCTACCAGTAGAACAACCACCTCCAACCGTCGAAAATCACATCAGCCAACAGTAGCCCTCCACTGCACCGCTACAAGTCCATAACAACCACCAGCTTGTAGCTTCCCACAATCGGCAATCGATCATCAGCCCACTGCCCCGCAATCAATCATCAGCCCACCGCCCTGCAATTTATCACTACCAACGTCCAGTTCAACCCCGCAATCTATCACCACCGCCCTGCTCGCAAACCCACAGTAGCAGCATTTTCCATCACCAGCCAGCAACCACCGCCACCTTCAGTCCACCTTCAACCTCCATTCCACCATCAATTACAACAATCGGCTACCCAATGACAACAATCCCGACCTCTAATCACAGCAATAACCATCGCCTTTAATCCACGCTTCATCCACAACACCAAAACGTGACAACTAGAATCTCCAATCCACCATCAATTACAACAATTCGCTATCCAATTACAACAATTCCAGCCTCCAATCGAAACAACAACTTCGAATTGTGCTCCAATTGAAGACCACGAAGGTTCGTTCATGGACGCAGTCAAGCAGACTCGAAAATAATTAAAAAAAAATATTATAAATTTGTATTCTTTAGAAAATAGTACATGTATTTACAATAATACATACATGTATAGTATAATTTGATTCATTAAAATAAATGAAAAATTGACCATTTACAGCATGCCACATCAGCATATTATGATGTATTGATACAGTAGAATCACCAAAAAGACTTGCGTAGACCTGGTCCACAATAACATTATTGTGGACCCGAGATTTATACACACGCAACTCACATTATATTAAACATAGTGACCCTTATTTTTAACATAGTAACATTCTTTTTTGAACCTGAATACGACGTTATGAGACTTATGACCCTAATTTTAACATAGTGACCTTTATTTTTCATATTGACCAATATATAAAATATTTCATTAAAAAAATTAACCTCTTATAGTCTATATATTACCAAAATGACTTTATTTCAACATAGTGACCTTATTTTTATTATAGTGACATTTTTTACTAATTAAACAACCATAGCTTTTCTAATATTAGTGGTCCACAATAAATTAATGTGAACCAGGTTCATTTAAGAATTTGTATGTATTGACCTTTGTGCTAAAATGCTATGAGGCACTTAATAAAAAATTAAAATGGAGTACTATTTCTACTATTCCTTGTTCTTAAACCAATCATATTTTAAGGCAATTTTGATTAAGCAATTTAATTTTCTACTACAATCACCCATCTTATTACATGGCCGGCAGTTATTGGGCAATAGTACACTTGAAAACTAGAGAGGCGAGCCATTCCTGCAATAACCTGTATTGGCTGTATTATACTCCATGAGTAGTACAACTTCACTATTTCCATTTTTCCAACTCTCTTGACTTGTCAAATCCCACCTTTTTCTCAGCCACATTTCCAATTCATTTTTCCTCCTTATTACATAAACTTTCATTTGGTGGTTTTGAAGAAGTAATAAGAAAGTTAATTATGGAGACTAAAATAAACAATCCTAGCAAATCTTTAGCAGAAATATCAGCTAAAGAACACATTGAAGAAATCAGAACTAAAAAATTCTCAATTGGAGCTAAACATCCTAACCCTCTTACTTTTGATCTTCATCGTGCTGTTACTAGACTTTCTGCTGAGCTTTACACTAAAGATGTCCATTTTCTTATGGAACTCATTCAGGTAAATTTTTACTAGTACTATTTTATGTGTGACATCGTAGTCATGTCACAAGTATGGTTGCAAAACTAACTTATCTACCAGTTGAATTTGTATGTGTGTACGTGTGACATCGTAAGTGTGTGTACGCTTGTGCTAGTGTGGTTGCAAAACTAACTTATCTACAGTCGAGTTTGATTATTCTTGATATATTTTCACTATTAGTTGTATGTGTTAATAATTTAATTATAACATGCATGCACGAGTTTTGTACTTTGTAAATAATTTTAATTTGAACTACTTGGGCAGAATGCGGAGGATAATGAGTACGGAATAGAGGTAGAACCAACCTTAGAGTTGGTGCTAACAAAAAGAGACATAACCGGGTCCGGAGCTCCGGCAACACTAGTGGTGTTCAATAATGAAGTCGGGTTTTCGATGCAAAATATAGTATCCCTTTGTAGTGTGGGTCGCTCCACCAAGAAGGGTAAACGAGATCAAGGCTTTATTGGAGAAAAAGGTGAATTTTTTTTTAATTTTTTATTATTATATGAAATGTTTTTATTGTATATTTTTAGTGTAAATTTATCATTTCATCTTGATTTGATGATTTCCGTACATATGATTTAAAGTTATATTCTTTAAAATGAGCATCATGGATTCTAGGTACTTTTAAATGGATTTTATAATTTCCGTATAAATAATTTAGAGCTATGTTCATTACTTATTTTTTTATGTCTAGTCTTTAATTAAATTAAAATTACCCTGTTACCTGTTTGAGGGTTTTTTTTTTTTTTCTTTTTTTTTCTTTTTTCTTTTTTTTTGGGTGTGTATCGAAAAATTAGTGTTGACAATATGTTTATGTGAATATATATTGTGGCTTTCATTTGAATTAATGTTGACAATTTGTTAATGTGAATACCCCTTTTGACACTGTATTTCTTTTTAAGAGGGAGGGGTTGGGAGACTTGGGACGTTGGTGTAAGAAGCTTTGAAAGTGTTATAATCGAATTTTCCGTTTAAACTTTTCTAATCGCTTCGTTAAGTTGTGTGTATAATGGCAAATGTTGAAAGGTTAAAAACAAAGGAAATTTTGGACACTACTGATGTTGTATGGTGAGGCAGGAGATGCTGAGATGCATTATTAGAATATAAAATTTGCAAAATTTTACTAATGAAAATCTATTTTCTTTATATATGTATTTTATTATTCACTGAGATGAAGCATTTGCATACTTGAATCATTTCTTTAAGCAGAACAAAAGCCGATAAATTCCCTTGTGGAAGTACTGTATTACTTACCTGCATAATTGGAAAGGCTCCTAAATGTATTCTGTCTGCTTTACATGTGCAGCTTGGATTTGAATAGAATGTCAACTATTTTTCTGATGAGTAATGTCTTACTATCATACTAAAGCTATAAAAAAAATAAAAAAAAAAAAAAAAAAAAAGGTTTTTTTTTTAATAATGTAACAAATATTACAATCATGAGCTACTATGTCATCTGAATCCTTTAGAAGTTTTAGGCTCATAAGTGTGTTTTTCAATATATCAAATGTATCACGTTCCATATCTATCTCCTTTTAAGGACAGTGATACGTATCTAATGTGGTATAGCAAGTTGAATTGCGGAATCAGAATAAATCGAATGCCTTATGTGCTATGTTTCATTTTAAAGAGCTACTGAAAGCATAATATCTTACACAAGAGCATTCATGAGTATATTTGTATGATGATTGAAATCTAGTTATTCGTTATAATCATGCAATTGGTCACTTGTAACGAAAATTTTCCCTCTCCTATTTTTCATGTTTGAAGTTATTAATTAATGAACTGAGAAACTAATGGATGTATTTTGTTGTCCACTGCAGGAATCGGATTCAAGAGTGTGTTTCTGGTGAGTAAGGAACCTCATATTGTTAGCAATGGATATAAGGTGAAATTCACTGAAGAACCCGACAAGAGTTGTGGCATTGGCTATATAGTTCCTGAATGGGTTGGAGATAAATCATTGATTTCTAATATACAAAGTGTATATGGATCAAACAGAATCATTCCCACCACGACAATTGTTCTTCCCTTGAAACCTGAGAAGATTGAGTCAGTGAAAGAGCAGCTTTCTCAGCTGCATCCAGAGCTTCTGCTTTTCTTGTGTAAGATCAAGAAGTTGTATGTTCGCAGTAGCAACAGCTACTATAAAGATGCCAGTGATGTATGTGCTATTTCTATATCTCATGAGACTCAACATGTGGTTGTACGGTCCAAAAAAGCTGATTCACGCTTGGTTCATCTAGCTGTTGGTGGTGAAGGTTCAGATGAAGAGACATGCCAGTATTACATTTGGAGGCAAATGTTTCCGGTAAAGACTGAAAACAAGGTTCATGGCAGAGAAGATGTTAAAGAATGGACTATCTCACTAGCGTTCCCAGTTGGCAATAGGCTAACAAGGGGAACCTCTTCATCTGTTGGAGTCTTTGCATTCCTACCAACGATGATGGTTACAAACTTTCCTTTTATTATACAGGCAGATTTTTTGCTTTCTTCTTCTCGGGAAAGCATACTATTAGACAACAAATGGAACCTTGGCATACTTAAATGTGTCCCTTCAGCATTTCTCAACGCATTTACTTCTTGTGTGAAAGAGAGGTCTACACTTTTCACCATTGCCAAGACATTTAAGTTTTTGCCAGTAGAAGAATCCCCGATTGCTCAATTTGATGAAGTCAGGGAAAGTATCAGGTTGATGTTGTGTGACGCTAAAATCATGCCATGTGAAACATTTGATGATGGCTTAAAGTGTTGTAAGCCACTCTCATCTCTGAGAATACTGTCTGACTTCAGACAGGTATTGATCCGCATGATAAAAAATGGTATTTCTCTAGAGGGATTATCCTCATTAAGAATTCATCCAGTAGATGCTTCCCTTGATGTCGAAGAATTTGATAAGACTCTTGATTTTCTCTGTGTTCTGTCAACGTCAGAGAGCTTTGGGTGGTACGAGAAATGTATCAGTTCTTGCAAATTACTCCACCAAGCATCTGACACTGATTACATAGATATATTATGGATTTTTGCTAATAATGAGGAAGTATTTTCTAAGACTTTCTTTATGAGAAATCAGGTTTTCAAGTATACTGATCAAACCGGACAAGTGGAGCTATGCAGTGCGTGTAAAACCAAGAAAGATGGTCACAGGATTTTGTTTGCAATGGATCCTGAACTTCATTCTTGGCTCAGTTCTTGCAACTTGGAATTCAACTGCTCAGGTGATGTGTTTTTCTTGCCATACTCGACCCAGGCTGCTCTTATTGCTCATGAACAAAGTTCTTTTCTGATTGGTTGGCTATCATCTCATGCTAAAATTGAGTGTTGTTCTGCCTATAGTTTCTCTTTATCACTTCGTGATTATATCTTGAACAACACTGAGCAAAATCTTCTGCTCAAACTGGTTCATTTTCTGTTCCATTCTCATCGAAAAGGATTCCTAACTGAGACTGATTTGTCATGCCTCATTTTGTGTTTACCAATAATCGATGGGTCAGACACTATTCAAAGAGGGAAGTTTACAACTCTTGTTTCCATGGAAGGCAGCAAATGGTCAGTGTTATTTGGAGGGCAAAATCTGTTATCTGAACATAAATATCATGATTTGGGACATGTATACTGTACCAGTGGAATCTTTGCTGGAGAATATACTCATGAGAAATCACTTCTCAGTTTTATGGAAAAACATACTAGAGCACGAGATTTACCTGAGTTGCCTCCACCAAATATTGCATTGCCCATTGCATCATCTAAGTTGACAAGTGAACAAGCATTTTTACTACTTGACTGGATCAAGTTTACCCTAGCTCAGAAAACTCCTCTGCCTGCGAAATTCATTACCAGCGTTCGGAAAGGGAAATGGATGAAGACAGGTTCAGGTTATAATTCTCCATCAAAGTGTGTTCTTCTCAATGAAATAGGGAAGAGAATATTCGAGATGACATCCTGTGTTCTTAGTGATCTTTCTATCTTAGATGAGGCGTTTTATGAGAATCGTATCAACCTTTATACAGATGAGCTGCAGTATCTGGGAGTTACAGTAGGAATGGATGATGTGCAAAAGGTAGCTATGACCCATTTCAAAGCAGTTGCTTCATCCGAGATGAGCAAGCACTGTGTTATTTCTCTGTTGACATTTGTCGGTCTCCTCAAGGAAAGGGATATGCTTGACAGTGGATGGTTAGCGACCATGAGGAAAGGTAGGTGGCTCAGGACTTCCCAAGGGAGCTGTGCACCATGTAAATCTGTTTTTCTAAGCTCTGAATCAGATTCAGAAGCTGTTAGTCGCATTACTTGCTTACCTCTAATTGATAGATTTTTCTACGGAAGTAAACTCGATTCCTTCTCAACTGAGCTGGCATTACTTGGTGTAAAATTTGATCAAGAAGTGTATGGATTAGTCCATGAGAACCTCGTCTTTCCTGTCAACCCTGCTTCCATGACAAGTAATTGTGGCTACTTCCTTCTTGAATGTATAAGAAACTTACAGCAACCAGGTGCTACTGCCTTTATTGAGAAACTGAATTCTCAACCTTGGCTTAAAACCAACCTTGGGTTCAAGTGTCCGTCATCAACCATACTTCCTGGCTCTAACTTGGGTATTCTACCCAGTATTGTTGAGGTTCCTGTTGTAGATGAAGTGTATTACGGAAGATCAATACAATCTTATACAAACGAGCTGAAAGCACTTGGTGTTGGATTGGATTTTAGTGGCACGTTGAGCATTGTAGCCAATCAATTACACGAGCATATATCATCTGGCAAGATGTCACCCTCAAAAGTAATATTATTGCTGCAAGGCATTAGGAATATGTTGAACACCACACCTGATCATTTGCATCAGATTCGTGAGGCTTTGTCTGGAGAAGCACTTTTCAAAACCCACTGTGGTTTCCGGAGGCCTAATGAATCCATTCTTTCGAGTCAGTCATGGGCATCTATCTCATTGTTTATTGATCTTCCAATGATTGATGATTCTTACCACGGTATTGACATATATGGCTACCAAGATGAGCTAGAGATTCTTGGAGTTATAGTTGGCCTGGAAGAAGGAGCTCATTTCGTTGCTAAGGATTTGAATACACCGATAAAGACAGACCAAATCACTGCTGAAGGTGCTTTAACTTTGCTCAAATGTATCAGAATTCTAATGTCACAAATCTGCAATGAGAATTTTTCACTTGGCCCTTTTCTTGAAAATGTTATGGCCAGTGATTTTTTGAAGACCAGTGAAGGTAACAAAACCCCTAAGCAATGCGTATTACTTCATCCAGAATGGAAGGCTATCCTTCAGTTTACAGATTTGCCATTTCTTGATGAAGTTTACTATGGCAACCGTATTTCTGAATACAAGGATGAGCTGCAAAGCATTGGAGTAAAAGTTGATGCAGGGGAGGTTTGTGCTCTTCTCTTCGAATCCCTTTACTCACTAAGCGAGTCATCATCTGTAAAGCGATTCTACCAATTTTTGCACAAGTATTCCAATGATTCAATTTTTCCTGACAAGGTTAAAGAGTCTAAAGTGTGGATACCTGGCCAAAATGATTCTGACAAAGGCGAATGGGTAAGTTCAGAGGTCTGCATAGTTCATGATAGGAATGGGCTTTTCCATAATCTCTTTCATTGCCTGAATATCCATTATGAGGACGCATTGCTTGACTTGTTTCCTCGAGCATTTGGTGTAGTGGAAGTTCCTGGATTAGATCATTATATGAAGCTATGGCATAGCTGGGTGAAGAGAGTGGATCGCCAACTATCTTCCTCAGAATGCCACTCTTTTTGGAGCTTTGTTCTTGACAACTGGACCCCAGAGACCGAGGAAGTTGTAAAGCAAAACCTGACTGAATTGCCTGCTGTATCTTCAACCTCAGGAATCCGACTCCTGAGAAAGGAAGAGGTGATTTTGCCAAATGATTTGCTTCTTAAAAAAATGTTTATGAGCCTTGATAATTGCCCTCCATTTGTGTGGTTTCCAAAAGGGAGCATCTCCTCATCTTTTACTCCTGCAAAACTTCAGCTTGTATACGATTCTCTTGGAGTGAAACGCATGTCTGAATCTGTCAAGCTTCAAGTCAAAACTTGTTCTGTGTTGAATCAACGAAGCCTATGCACTGACATGAAAAAGAAACTCATCTCTAGAGGTCTAATGATGATCGTACTTGCTTACCTTTCTGGCCCAAAGGTTAATTTGGGTGTGAAATTGAGGCATGAAGTTGTTAAGCCAATTCTCAACTTGTCAGTATATGAGTGTGATGGACCAATACTAGTGAATTTTGCATTGAATCTGACTGGTTGCAAACCATATGTAGTGGAATCTCGAAAGCTGGTTCATTGGAATAAGGAGTCATGCATGCTGCTCATTGATAAATCTTCTAATGGAAGTCGGAAGTTAACTATGGAATTCGGGAGTTGTTTTTCACAAGAGCTTGCAGAAGGCCTTCTAGCTCGGGAAAGATCTGTTGCAGTGAGCGATTTAAGAATGATGATCCAGCTGGGTTTTGATTATGAGTTCGAGCAACAGTCTGTTGACTTTCTTCTTACAAGAGAGAATTTGGAGCTGTTGCTAGAAGATGAAAAATTTCTTAATGATCTGTTTCCTTTCGAGCAGCTGGAGGTGGACGGTTCCTGCAAACGTATTTGCCCATCCACCCCTTTGCCTTCCTCTAAGAAACAAAGGCACTAGTTAGAGGTAAGTTTATTGATTTTAGTTGATATTTTCTAAAATATTGTATGCATATACTTAAAAAATTTGTGATTCGTCAAGTTTTTTTACTCATTCTAATCAGCAATCAATTATATTGACTTCTGTTATGTTTTCTTTTGCAGTTATGGCACTTTTGGTTTAACATTGTGAATAGGTTTCCTCAATGGTTAATATTTGTCTTCAATGATATCCGAACTTGATGAGTAGCTCAATATTTTGATGTAACTAAGATTGACATGTTTTTTGCTTGTTATCAGATGGGATCTGTTCTGATTATTACCTCAGTATTGGAGCTTGAATATCTATATGCTATTCTGCAAAATTTGTATAATTGCATGGCTATTATTGACTTATTGTGTATATACTGTATGAAACAAGTCTAACTAAAGTGCAAATCTTTGTGTTTGTAGTCTTTGTACCTAAGCTTTTAATTTATGTTCATGTTTCTTTTATTCTTTGTTTCTTTAATTTCTTGATTATTGAGTGACAAGCCATTGCAAATTACGGTTATAAGCAATATGGTGAATTTTTTATTAGGATGTCCTACAATAACAGGCCAATATCAAAACAAGGATTTTTTTGTAAATAACCACCCCTCAATACACCCTATTTTGAAAAAACCACCCATTTTTTTCAATATTATAAAAAACCACCCTTTTTTTTTTGCAAAAGCATCAACTTTCACCACATCTTAACCAAAGATTCCATTTTTAAAAACAAAAACGGCGATTATTGAGCCAATTGATCTAGTAATGTTTTAGGGGGCACTTTAGTCCTCTGGGTTCAATTTGCGGTCAAAATTTTTAAAAAATTATCGAAAAAGCCTCGTGTTGTATGTGTCACGTAAACTGATGTTATTATTAACACGCAAAACGAGACATTCTGGTAACTATTGTAAAATCCCGACTTCAAATCGAATAAATCTCCCCTCCAAACCTAATAGAGCAAGCTTTGGCACAAAATTCGATGTTTTTATATTTAAAATGAAACTTTTTGTTAAGAGGTGGTGAAAGCTAATGCTTTTGAAAAAAATGGATGGTTTGTTTTAATATTGAAAAAAATGGATGGTTATTTCTAAATATGGTGTATTAAGGGGTGGTTATTTACAAAATTTCCTCAAAATAAAGTAGTGCTGTGAAAATTTGCAACCCACCAATCTATGTCACTTGAAAGTTAAAACAAATAGTTTCATAATAATTTACTTTCATTTATATTTGTAATGTATTCTCTCTGTAACTCTGTTTATGAATAACTGCATTATGCACATAATTTAGGAAAGCAAAAACTAGTTATAAAGTCAAGGGTGTTAGAAAGGTATACTTATGGTTTTTTTTTGGGACGGAGTTATTTACTTATGTCTTTAAGGGTTACATAGTTATAAATTAGGGGTTTATTTACTTAAAATATTGGGAGAATTAGTTAAATTATTATTAATTACCTAGTTATAAATTAGGGGTTTCTTAACTTAGGATTTACAAGGTTACCTAGCTAGTAACTAGTTATAAATTAAGGGTTAGATTAAATATTTAGTGTATCTTATATTATACAACCTAACTAGCTCTTGAGTCCGTGCAACGCATAGGCTACTCATCATAAAATAATGTAGTCAGGTTCGAGGGCAGGGGAATGAGAAGGCTGGTTGTTTATTTTTGCGTTATTTTTTGTTTTTCTTTAATTATTTGAAAAACCAATTGGAAAGCAATACGTGTCAAGCCACCTCCTTTAATCGGTTGTCATGTAACAAAACTGGCCATGGCTTATTGTTAAAAGAAGATTGATTTTAAAGGTGAGATTCATTCTAAAATAATCGAAGATAGGATTGTTTGAAGAAGATCGATCAAAGGTGGGATGATTTTTTCTTTTTTTTTTTAAGAAAAAAAAAATTGAAGTCCAAAAAAAGGAAGTAATGCACTTGTTTTGGGTGTTTTTGGTCCCTCGGGAGAGTTACAACTCGAAGAGTGGTCCGGCGCGGTCTGTACCTGCAAAACAACGGAAACTCCGGTTGGTTGGAGTTCCGCCTCAGACGATCAAGTTAGAACGCATTGGAGTGAGTAAAAAGTTCGGAAAAAGATAAAGGTGAGATCTTTACAGATCCCGAGATCAGGTGATTTCTCTGATGTGAGAAAAGTAGATGTGAGGTAATAAATGATTGAATGTGTCCCCATAATGGGGGAATCTCTCCCTATTTATAGGGTTGTTGGGAATTGTGCCCTTACGTAGGTCAGATGACCTAGATTTGGTGGGTTGTCCTTATGACGGCTTTTCTGGGGATTTGGGCCTAAAGGCCGCAATTCCTTCTCTTGACAGTGGGAGTCCACGTGTCATCATGCTAGTGGTCCGATATAGACCAATTCTGGTTGGACACGGGTCCAATTCTCATTGGTCCACGTGGCGGGGTAATTTTACCCAAAACATTTGCCCCTCACAGATGTGACGTGGCGTGCCACGTGGCGTCTATGACACTTGTCACTCGTTCATTGGTGCAACAACTTTTACTGTTCACCCTCTGGAGAATTACCGAGGTGCCCCCGGAATTACCCCTTAATACAAACTTACCCCTCACTTTTCGTATATTCGCAAAAAATTTGAGAGGACTTTGAGAGAGAATTTTATAGAGAAGAGAGTGCTTTCTGCCGTTTGCTACAGTCCGTCTGCTTCAACCGACTTATCTCATTTCAACAATACCTTTCGCAAGGTAACCGCCTGACTCTCTTCTGCTTAAAGTTTTAAATTTCCGTCTGTGTTTATTTTTTCATTGCTTTCATAAAATGGTTTCACAAACACACACGGCACGACCTAGGATAGCTGTCAGCCGATCACCTGGGACGGCTGAATCTAGGGCTAGGGGTGTCGTCTGCCCTATTTTGCATTCGTCCCCCAATCCGACCGTCTCTGTGTCTGTGCAGGACACAATGGCAAGGACTAAGAGGACAGCTCAAGGTCCTAGTGATGGAGAGGGTGAGGGCTCTATTAGGGTGCCCAGGAGCGAAGTATATTATGATGGGCCTGGTACCCCGAGTACTCTGGATGACTCTATTCTGAGCATGCCGGATGATCAAGCCAATGGGGAGTCGGAGTCTGTTCAGGGGTCTTCCCACACTAGCTCCACTTCAGGCGGCTCTGAAATTGAGTAGGAGCCGTTTGATGAATCTGATGAGGGGTCCGCCTCCCCTGAAAGAGGTCAAGGTGAGGCGTCCTCCTCTCTCCAAGATGAATACACCCCATATTTCACACATATCTCCCTTTCCACCCAAAAAATTGTTCAAAAGGGTCTGGATGAATTTAGGGATTCCTATGAGATGGGGGCCGGCTATGAGGTCAAGGTCGCAACTTTGACGGATGCTGTCGTCTGGCCCCTTAACCAAAGCTATAAAAACTTCGCCTTCGGCTGCTATGCTGCAATGATACAGGTAGGCCTGCGATTCCCCTTGGATCCGGCCGTTGAGGCGATCTTGGATGGTTACCGCCTAGGGGTGTGGCAACACACCCCCAATTCCTGGGTGAACATTCTGGGGTATGTGGCCGCCTGCAGGATGCTAAGCGTTGAGCCAAGATTTGAGGCGTTTGCCTCCATGAACTATCTGAGCAAGGCTCCAAAAACAGCTGGTCCCGGCTGGTACACCCTTACAAGCAATAAAGGGTATATGATGACCCTTGGAAAGGAATCCAAGTGGAAAGACTGGAGATATAAGTTTTACATAAGCACATCTCCAGATACCAGCCGGAATGCAAAATTCAACTCCTGGAACCAAACACCTATCTTCTAGGCCAAAAAGCCCTCTTCCCACCTGTTCCTAAAGAGGGTTGGGACCAGATCCTAGAGCCTGGTTTGTTTAAGGTGGAGACCAAGACGGTGAAGAGGAGCTTTGAGAAAGAGATCAAGTTTAACAGTTACATCCCCCACTACGAATGGCTCATGGACCCAACCTAGTTGGTCGCCTGTGGCCTTAGTTTAGAGAAAGGAAGAGGTGGGTGGCCGGATGAGTGTTTTGTCATACATTTGTTCACTTATCATTTTTTTTTATTGCTTTCTAACCACCCATCCAGCCTTTTGCAGAAGAAGCAATGTCTCAGCTTACTCCCAACAAGAAACCAAGCGGCGCCGCCTCTGCTTACTGCCAGATGATTAACAAGAAGAGCCAAATCTTCAAGAAGGAGCATCTTGAGCATGTAAGTCTCATTCATCCGGCATTCTTCGTTGGAATAACCACAATATTTACTAAATAGTGAGTTTTTGTACAGGAGGGCTCAATAAAGCCTCTGGTCCTCCTACCAAGCGGTCCCTCACAAGCCTTCGGCTAGTAACTCTGAGTCTCATCCCTCTACAGGCGGGAAGTCGCCGGCTGCTCTTTCCGCTCTTAAGCAAGCGGCTGAATCCAAGGTATCCAAGGATTCGCCGGTGTAGACACCCATTTGTGTCTCCCCAAAACCAAACCCAGTGATGAATGCCTTTCACGTCGAACCATAATCGAATAAGGTGAAAGTGTGAAAAATTAAGTGTTGCGGTTTAATTTTATTAAATTCTCTTCTCTCTGTTTTTGAAAACAACCTTATTTTAGTAAAAATAGCCAATCCAGTTTAGTTTGGTCCGTAATAAGGGAGTGTAGTTGGATGGGGCTTGAAAAGACCTTTCGAACGATATATTATAAGCCCAATTCCGATAAATATTGAGGAAGTTATGGCCAAGATACTAAACTGGGTCCGGTTTGTTGTTTACATACGGCCCAATGATCTAGAGGAGGGCCCAATGTTAATTATTATTCCTAAAATTATTAGGATTAATTATAATTTTCTAGAAGTTTCTAGAAGGTTCTTTTAAATTCTAATAGAGTCAGGATTAATAATTAGGAAAAATTGCCCGGAATAATCCCACCTTTGGGCCGTCCACCCAAAATAATCCCACCTTTGGATTATTTTTAAATAATCCGACCTTTATAGCTAAGCCGCTCTCAATGGTCCCAATTGACCTGTAACCGGTTGAGTAGGTAATTTTTTTTTAAAGTTTTATTTACACGTGTCACAACGTAATTGGTCAAAAAAATAAGTTTTAATTTTAACTTTGTTTTTAAGAATTGATTATTAATAATTAACATTAATTAACAATTTAAAATAAAAAAAATTAAAAAAAATTAAACCAGCCACCACACCGCCTCACAGCAACCCTAGCCACCACAGCCACCTCGCCGCCCCTACCAAACGTGGCCCGGAGAAGCCAGGCACACCGAAGACCCCCCGCATGCCGTTCTTCGACCCTCACCACCCCTTTCCATCGCCTCTAATCCAACACAGCCATAAATCGAGGCGTGGGAAAAGGAGGTAGCCGGAAAAGGGGAAAGGGGCTGGGATCGAGGGTTTTAGAGAGTTTGCAAGGTGTTTCCGCCACCTTTAGTTTAGGGTTATCGTGGTGGTGGGATGGAGGTTGGTGGTTCGGGGAAGGGGAAGGGGAAGGAGGTCGTCGGCGCTGCGGGAAGTTGGGATCGGGACGGAGTCGCGGTGGGGTTAGAGTCGTGCTGGGGTTGGGTTTGGGTTGGGGCTGGAGTCACGGTGGGGTTGGAGTTGCGCTGGAGTTGCGGTGGATGTGGGGTTGGGGTTGGACCCCGATGCTGGCGTTGGGGTGGGTTCTGGTGGCCGGAACCGCAGAGATGGGGAGTCAGGCGGTGCTGGGGTGGGTTTTTTTTTTTTTTTTTTTTTTTTTTGAATTTTTTCTTTAAAAAATACTAATTTTAATATTAATTTTTTGTTAAAAAATTATTTTATTTCATATTTATTTTTAAGACCAATCACCGGTCGCCACGTGTCAAGTAACTTGTTATAACAAGTTGCATGACCGGTTGGGACCATTGGTGGCGGATTGGCTATAAAGGTCGGATTATTAAAAAATAATCCAAAGGTGGGATTATTTTGGGCGGATGGCCCAAAGGTGGGATTATTTCGGGCAATTTTTCCTAATAATTATTTCAAGATGGATTTTTATTTGGAATAAAATATTATTATTTTATTATATTATTGTTTTAATTATACGTTTTTAGCTTCCGTACGGATTCTGTAGATCAAATTTGGTTAAAGATCGGATTCCGCGTGGAAATCGCGTGAAAGCCAGGCTGTCGCCTGGCGACAAACCGTATTTCTGGCGACAACGTGTAGTTTTATTCCTTATCAAATTCTATGATTTTCCGGACTATTTTTTCTTATAAATAGAGTCCTCGACCTCCGTTTTTATTCATCAACTTTCATCAAGGCTTACTTGATTTCTTCTCTCTCTTTCTAAACCAACCCCTTTAAACACAATACCGCATACACAAGACTTAGAAACACCTAGCCAAGTTCGAAGTTGCCTTCGCCCTAGACGTGCAAGGTTTATAATTTTCTGAGGATTTGGTCCCAAATCCAGTTTAAACTTTATTTTAATTATTTAGTTCTTTAATTCTTTGATTTTCATTGAAGTTTACTAACGCGTGTATTTTGTCATTAGAGATACGAGGCATCAAAGTATGTAATCTTATTGCTCTATTCTTCCAGAAAGCATGTTTATTATTTATTAATTCCTAGTATCATGTTAGGATGTTTTTATTGCTTTCTAGAATCATGTTTAGGGTGCCTTTTATTATTTCTAATATCATATTAGCATGTTAGTACCATATCAGGTTAAAATCTTTGATCTTTAATGTTTGGTGACATGATAGGATTTGTTATTAATCTTGTTAGTATCATGCCTAGGATCTTGCTATTATATTTAAGCTTTATTATTAACATGATTTTGATTATTATTATGATTTTGATTATTGTTATAATGTTGCTTGATATTTATATTATTGTTATTGCTTGATCACGCCTTTTATGCTTGTTAAAGGGAATTTGTACTTGAAATCACGCTTAATAAGATAATTAATAATTTGGTTTAGGCTAATATGATTTTAATTCAAGTGATCGCCAATATTAGTTTTATTTGTGCATTAATATTCAACCAAAATAGATAAAACAGGTTTAGGGTTAACCGAACGTCTGCATGTTGGTCAAAAAGCGCACATGAATACGAGTAGAATAAAGTAGAGGCCTATTTTATAGGGAGGGTCCTTTCTTTTGTAGATTGGATTCGTACCCTCATCCCCGAACCCTATTTGGTTCAAAACCTTATGGAGTTGACGATCTCCTGGATTGTTAAGAGGTGTAACCTTCACCTCGTGATTGGTTTACAAGTTCCTAAAACTTGTTGGCGACTCTTTTGCTCTCTTTTCTTTCCCTTTGGACGCCACCATACTTTAGTGTATGATCACAGTGGGGTTCAAGCTTGGGGTTATGATGCTTGAAATATTCCCTACAGCCGGCTGTTGGGGCGGATTCTCTTGACAAGCGCCGCGGCAAATAGGTACAGGGTAGCACTATCAAAACAGTTTGACAGTTTGGGTTCGGTTCGGTTTGAAATCGGTTCGGTACTAAATCGGGTCGATTTGAAATCAGTTTAAGTGTTTCGCGGGTCAGTTTCAGTTTGGTTTAAATAGTTATCGGTTCGATTCGGTTTCGGTTTATTCTTGAGCGGTTTTGATTCGGTTCGGGTCATATACAGTTCGGGTAGTAAACGGTTCGGTGCAAACGGTTTTTATCCCGATTCAAACAGTTTTGGGTTGGGAACGGTTTCGGGTTAGAAACAGTTCGGTTCTTTTTCGGTTTACTTTATAACTAGTTCGGTTCTTTTTCGGTTCACTTTATAACTAGTTCGGTTCTTTTTCGGTTTAGGTTATAACTAGTTCGATTCTTTTCCGGTTCACTTTATAACTAGTTTGGTTCTTTTTCGGTTCAATTTATAATAATGCTCGATTGGTTGTAACCATGTGTGCATAATTAGATTTCATTTAAAACACCTTTTAACTTGATTTTAATATTCTCTTTATAGTTTGCAGTTTGTAGCCGATTCGTTTATAAGCGATCCAGTTCATAAATGATTCGATTTGCAAGTGGTTTGGTTTATAAACGGTTCGATTTATATACAATTCAGCGCAAACGGGTTGCGGGTTGTTAACGGTTCGGTGTAAACGGTTTTATCACGGTTCAAACGGTTTCGGGTTGAAAGCGATTTCGGGTTAGAAACAGTTCGATTCTTTTTTGGTTCGGTTTGATTCCAGTTTGGTTTAGAACTGGTTCGGTTCAGTAATGGGTTTGGTTCTTATACGGTGTAACGTTATTCCAATCGGTTCGGTTTCGGGTTCATTCACATACGGTTTGGGTCGGTTTTCGGTTTCAAAAAAGCGGTTTTTAATCGGTTTGGTTCTCATTTGGGTCGGTTTGTTTCGGACAGTTAAACGGTTTCGGTTTGAAATTCGACAGCACTAGGTACAGGACCTGGTTGTCATCTCAGGTACCTGAATCTTGATTTTGCTATTTTGGTTAAGTGTAGCTTATCATGTGGTCTGTCAAAATCATTGAAGCTTTAATTTGCTCATGCGTATGTGTATCTACTAACAACCAAACTTATTATCTTTCATGCCGGATGCGTATATACTAACACCCAAGCTTATTATCTTTTGTGTAAGATGTGTATATACTAACACCCACACTTATTTATGGTTTTGCAGAAGCCCCCCAAGTTCCGGATCTTCGGCAAATTGCCAAGGATATGATCCGGAATGTCACCGCTGAGCAACGGGACTCTGTCCGTGGGGTTGGTAGCATGAACATAGATGTCATCCTTGCTCTTCTCGCTGAGGTGAGCACTTTGAATATAACTTGTGAGTTTAATTTTGGCTGTCTGTTTTACTAACGGCCTCCACTTCTCTGACCGGATGCAGGCTATGCTGCGAGTGAAATGGCTCAAAAAGCCCTTCAATGACAAGACCAAGGAGGTAAGAGCTGCCAACCTTAGGGCCGCTTCCAATCTTGATCAAGCGCAGTATGATGTTAACAAAACTGAGTTGCTAATTCGGGATATCCTGTATTTGCAGGCGGCTGCCAACTTGCAAGTCAAGAAAGATTTGGAGGCGGCCCAGCAAAAAGGTGACTGAGCTCAGGGGGGAGCTGAAGACAACCAAGGCGGAGCTTGGAATGATATAAGACATCGACAGGAACACAGACAGTCTCCGTCGTCAGGTCGAGAATTTATAGAAAAAGCTTGCCAACCAGGAGGAGCAGCTCACGTCCAAATACGAGGCGCGCGCTTACGAAGAGAAGTGCAAGCTCATTGAGGAGAATAAGGCCGACTGTGTCACTCGTATAAAGATGGCATGGAAAGATCTTTTTCAAAAGGACGATTACTCCATCTGGGAGTATCGTTATGAGCAGGCGACTGAAGCCTTGGACCAGAAGCAGCAGCAGGCGGAGGAGGGAGCCTTGGGGGAAGGGCATCGAGATCAAACTAATGAGCCAACTGTTAATCATCCAGCAAACGAGGAGGAAGTGGCGGATGAGAATGAAGGGCAGTCGGACCCCGATGCCAATTAAGCTGTTGTGTTTCTTTCTGCGGCCGAATGGCCATTCTGAATACATTTTCGGCATGCGTGTCGTGTATCTCTTGTTCTTTTACCGACCGTGGGGTCTTATTACTTGACAATTTTTTTTATTTCTCGCTGGTTGTTTAACCGGTTAACAATCTTTTATTTTGGCTGGCCAAGGGGTCAGCTTTTTTAATGATGAATCATCTGGCCATTAGGTCGGTTTGTTTTTAACACTTTGTGTGTTTGAAATTGAAATTTGAATTTGACCAGTATACTGGATGTTCTTGCCCCTAGGCGGCTGTGCGCTTGGGTTTACAAGTTGGTTGATTGACTGGAAATTTTGTGATACCTAAGAAGGGTATGCCTAATTTCCAAGTCAATTAATTACTAAGGTGATTGCCCCAAGCCATGCGTGCAGCCGGCCACTTGAATTGAGCAGCCGGAGCTGATTGCAGGCTGTCTTTCGACCTTTGTTTCATGGTTAAATGACCGATCGTGCCACAGATATTACAAGTTGCATGAGTTAGAATATAAAATTCCATTGCTCCGCCTGTTATTCTTTTATTACAATAGCAGGCGGGCTTATAATTTGCAGGTGACCTCAGGTGCCTTACCTATTTCAAACAAGTTTCGGGGGCTAAGTTATCCTACTTGTGCCAATTTTAAAATTGGCCGTCTGTGTAGATTAATAGCCATAGTTTAATTTCCAATTATACTTACAGTCCATTTGCCCCTATTGGGAAGACAGTATAATTTCGAGAGGTCGATTGGCGATTGATGTATCGAACATCTGGCTTTGTCTGCCTGCATTGTTCTTCAAGTTACTATGGTCAGACGGCTTTAAATTGACCAATTAGGCCGTTCAATCTTTGTCGTCTGTATGTGATGGTATAGAAAACGATAGAATGCTCTCTACGACGATAACACCTGGAGGGGCGTCGCCGGACGCCGTATTTCACATTGGAGCAGGCGAATTTGCAAAATGTGCAACCATCCGGCCATGAGCCTCATGCCCTGTTCAAAGGGCAGTTGTATAGCCACTAAGCCTTTTAGTGCTTAGTTTAATCTCTGGCCATTGGCCTCATGTTATATTTTCACATAATTTTTATTTATTAAGCGGTTCTATCTGTGTTTCAAATAGACAGGTTACATAATAGGGCGCATGTATGTAAAGGAATAGATAACATAATTTAAAAACAAAAAGCGACTTTTTCATTCATAGGCTTTCTATTTACAAAAATTCACAATGCTTAGAAGTAGTAATTTTTAAGATTGTCTACATTCCATGTTCTGGGCAGCCGCCTACCGTCTGGTGTCTCCAGGCGGTAGGTGCCGTCTCTTACTTCCTCATAGATCCGGTAGGGACCTTCCCAATTGGGGGTCAACTTTCCAAGTTCATTCGCCCTACCGGTTGCCTCCATTTTGCGTAACACAGAGTCCCCCACTCTCAAAGGTTGTTTGTGTACTTTCTTGTTGTAAGATTTTGTCATTCTCAGACGGTATATTACATGGCCCAAGGCAGCATTGCCCCTGCGTTCTGGGAGTGAGTCCAATGCTAGCCACATGGCCTCCCAATTTGCCTCTTCATCATATAGCATGACTCGTAGAGTCGGCTCATAGTGCTCGATGGGAAAGATGACTTCAGCACCGTATACCATGAAATATGGGGTTTCATGTAATACCCCGTATTTTCATACGTATTTTCCTAATTATTAATTAGAAATTATTTTATAAAAGGGTATTTTAGTAAATCTATTATTTGGAGCCAAAATAATATTTGAATTTTGGCGCCAAAAGTATTTTGAAAACTAATCATTATTTTGGATAAGATTCATTATCCATTTATCCTATTTTAAAAACCGGATTATTTATATATTTCGGATATTTTAATTAAGGCAAAAGCTATATTTTATTATTATTTTAATAAGTCCGAAAATCCCATTTATTTAGCTAATAATTTCAGATTTTCTTATGTATAAAATCTGATTTTATAAGTTAAATTATTTGGTGAATATTTGGTATTTTATTATTTAATTATTTGTTACAATATATATTATTTACACAATTATTTTTAATTCCTTAAAACTAGCAAAATATATTCCTAAATACTAAATAGGAAGGCTGAAAATATGAGCTTAGGAAAGCTCAATAATTTCGGCCATCCCATAAAGATTTTGGGAAAATATTTTGGTAATTTGTATTTTTAATTATCTCCCTAAAATCTCCTATTTTCCATAATTCTAATTCTCCATCTTTTTGATATCCAATTATTATATTTTGTTGTCATTCATTCTTCTTAATTATTCCCCAAGCAATTCCAATTTCCTTAATATTTTTCATGACATACATACCTTCCATATTCAATTATACACAATCCCTTCAAATATCAAAACTTTCCTTAAATCTTTGCTTACATCTCCAAGTAATCTCTTAAACCCTAATTACCATAATTCTTCATTTATTTTCCTACCATAATTCATGATCATACTAGCCTATAAATACCCCTTCATATCTCTCACATTTTTCACACAAATTCTCTTCTTTTCTTCTCCTCAATTTTACACAAATCATCCCGTTCATCTTTGAAGCCAATTTTCGGGCACTTCTGGTCAGTTTTTGGGGTAGTGACGTTTCACAGAAAGTTGTTTCTCTCGAAAAATCCTTGAGGTTAGGCTCAAGAATCACTCAATTCGGAGCTATATTGAAGGAGTTATAGCCTCTGAAAGTTCTGCCTATTATTTCCTACGCAAATCCAATTCTTTTAAAGTTCTGCCTCTGAAAATTTGTTAGAAACAACCTTTTAAAGTGTTCACTTTATTTAAAACAACCTTTTAAATATTTTTTTACAAATTCAGACCACATTATAATTTTTTTTTATCAAAGACAACCTAATGCTAATTTTCGGCGTTGACTCTATTTTTCCGATGTTGACAACGAGTGTATGAGACATGTGACCTCATATATTGCTAATTACACCCCTTTCCCTCCAATTCACTCGTACTAAATCCCCTCCTCTCTCAAAGTAATTTGTCACTTTGAAGGGTTTTAATAGGAGTTAATTGGAGGGGAAAGGGGTATAATTAGCAATATATGAAGTCACGTGCCTCACACACTCGTAGTCAACATCGGAAAAATAGAGTCAACGCCGAAAACTAGCATTAGGTTGTCTTTGGTAAAAAAATTTTATAATGTGGTCTGAAGTTGCAAAAAAAAATTTAAAAGGTTGTTTTTAATAAAATAGACACTTTAAAAGGTTGTTTTTGACAAATTTTCCTTATTATTATTATTATTATGGGAGATTAATATGAAATTATTATGAGTAGTTTTAATTATATAAAATCATATTTTAATAATATTCATGTTGAATTAATTTAAGAGGTTCATGTACATATAGTTGGGAGGGTTTAATTTAATTATTTGTGATTATTTGTTAACCTTATATTGATTAAGGTTATATTTATTTGTAGGGTGTTTTTGATCAAGCTACTTGAGAGTTCTTTTGAAGTGTTTTTGGCTAAGTGAAGATCAAGGTACGTTAGGTGGCTAGATACCTTGAAAGTGATCGATTTGAATAACATGTTTGAATGATTTTATGATGAATTGAATTAAATTGAATTGAATTATGGTTTATGAATTAAAAGTATGTTTAAAGGATTGGTTTTAATAACTAAATTGGATTATTGATTTTTATAACATGTTTTTATTAATTAATTTATTATTCATGTTTAAAAAGGATTGATTTTAAAAGCATGTTGAATTTATTAAAAGAAGCTTGAATTATTATTATTAAAGGTTGAATTATTGGATTTAAAAGAGGATTTATTGAATCATGGATTTATTATTATTTATGCTTTATAAGCATGTTAGTAATCCCACTATGCGGATTTGGTTTATTGATAAGACTATGGACTTTGTATGACCTAGTCTTTCCTCAAGAATAGCCTTGTAATATAAGGAGACTAGCTTGGGGGGTGTGCACACTTGGGAGAGGAATTGGTTTTAATATAAGGAATTGGTTTTAAATAATTGGAATTGGTTTTATTGATTATTGATATTGGAATTATTGAGAATTGGTTTTTAACCATGAGTTTGGAATTATTAGATTATTTATTGGAAATTGGTTTTTAAAGCATGTTTGCGAATAAATTGAGTTTAATTATCTTGCACTTATCGTACTTAGCATATTTTGCTAACTCGTACTTCTTATTTGTTTTGGTTCGCCCTGTTTACCGTAATGGTAAGCAGTGTTGCTTATTTTCAGGTTGGAGTCAATAAATGATGCATTGGAGTCCCAGGATTGGTTTTCACTAAATTAGGAATTTGGTCTTGTATCTATTTTAAGTACTCATAACTTTGGTTACTATTTATGGTTATTATTAATAAAGAAGAGTATTGAAGTTTCCGCTGCAAAGTATTGTTATTTTTAGTAAGTTGAGTAGCCTTGCGTAATCACGCGGCGGTAATACGCCTAAGTCTATCTCTACGGTATAATTATACGTATTATACTAGTATTTCTGTAGAGGGAGATTTGGGGGTGTTACATTTCGCCGGTTGCCCTTTTTGCAGTTGTCTGAATGGCCCATAGGACATGAATCAACTCTTCTGCCCATAAACCATTGGTTCTTTCTATTTTCTTTTTGATGCCGTCTGAGATGAGTTTGTTGAAGGCTTCAACTTGGACGTTTGCTTGGGGTCGGCCGATTGATGCAAAACAATGTGAGATCCCTTAATCTCCTAACCAAGTATTGAGATGAGGCGTTTCAAACTGAGAGCCATTATCAAACACCATAGACATAGGCACCCCAAACCGGGTGATAATGATCTTCCAGATGAAAGAGATGACATCCTTTGTCTTGATGTTCTTGACCGCCTCTGCCTCCACCCACTTGGTGAAATAATTTACATCCACCAAGATATAACGTTTTCCGCCTGGAGTAGGCGTATAAGGACCTAAGATGTCCATGCCCCATTTCGCAAACGGGATTGGACTGTGGATTATCGTCAGATCGGTAGCCGAGCGATGAATCAACTTGCCAAATCTCTGACATATGTTTGACGAGGGAATAATCGCGTCGTTGAACGACTATCCCTAGATCAAATACAATTTATAACACTCTACTAACCTAATACGAGTATAGGGCAAATAGAGGGGTCGAACCACAGGGAACGATTAAACACTACCAAATGCTATCAACAACTAAGCTAGTCCGGGATAAGGGAAGGTAAACTAAAGGTCTAAACAAACAAAAACTAGAGATAAAACATTAAGGGAAATGGTCTAGGAGTAGCAATCACTCAAGCATAACAAAGGATAGAAGTTGAATTAATTATGAACTAAACATGCTCGAATATCGAAGTAAGGTCCAATCTAACCGTCTTCCGGGGTTAATCGGCTTCTCCTAACATAGCCTCTATGTTTCCACACTAGAACCATATATTGGGAGGTACTATTAAATAACAATCGATAATAATGAACCTTAACTAAGTCAACTTCCGTTCCTTGTTAGCAAAGATTCACCTTTAATCAACCAACAATGTGCACTTGCAAGAAGATTAAAGAATTTCAAGCATATAAAGACTTTAATCACAAATAAATCAACTCTAAACCTAGAACATGCTCAAGATCCAACTACACTACAACCATCCCCTCAATGGGGAAATTACTCACTAATCATGATAATAACAAGATTAATCAACAAATAATCAAGAATCAACAAGCAATACCAACAACAAAAATAATAATCAAAATAAAGCAATAAAAATAGAGGAGAGAGAGTTAGAGATTCTCATTGATTGAAGATGAAAATCTATAGAAAAGATGATCAATTTCTTCTTCAAAATCCAAGTTCAACAATGGTGAAACCCTTACTTTCTCTCTCTAAACTACACTAATCCTAAGCTAAACCTAGAGAGAGAAGCTCTCCTAAAAACTAATTAGAGAGTAAAATAATAGCTAAAATGTTCTCCCCCTCTAATTACCCCAAAAATGGGTATTTATAATAACTTAATAAAACTAGGAAAAATAGAAAAATAAAAGAAGGAAATAAATAAAGAAAGAAAAGGAAATAAAAAGAAAATAAAAGAGAAAAGAAATAAGAAAAATAAAAGGAAAAGAAATAAAAATAAAAGAAAAATAAAAATAAACCCACAAATCCCCCAAAAACCATCAGACCCCTATATTCCTCTTCTTCGATATTTGGCTGCTCTGATTTCTGATCAACACACCACCATCATCATCGTTCGATCATCGCCATTCTTCATCAAATCACAACCATTCAACATCTGCATATCATTGATCATCAATCAAGGATGTTGATCTTCATTAATAATAATCACGTGCAAAGCTCATGATATGGTTCAAATTGAACCCATAAATGTGCGCTCGCGAAGACATCACGCATAGGTTGCGCAAATGCTACTGTATCATTCTGTTTTTGGAGTCCAATTGTGTGCGCCTTCTGACAGGGCTGCGCGCCCGCGGTGGTCTGGGTAGCTTCTTGCTGTGAATTGTTGCGGTTTGGTGATGCGGGGAGGAGTTGTGAGAATGCATGGCTGCTGTAATTAATGGTGGTGAGATGGAGGTCGCAGGTGGCGCTGCTGTTTGCGGCAGCTGGTGGTTGAAATTGGTGGTTTGATTTGGCGATTATGGGCTGCTGTTATTGTGTTGGTGTGGAGTGCGTGGCTGCTGTAATCGGGGTTGTTTGCTCGCGGTTTTGGTGGTGGTTGGTGCCCGTGTGTGTGGTGTTTGCGGGGTTGCAGGCTGGAGGTATGGTTGTTGGTTTATGGGAACGGTGGCTGATGGCGTTGGTTGCAACTGTTGATTAGTTTGGTGGGATGCTGTGTGCGTGAGGGAGCAGGGGAGTTAGGTGCTGTTGTGGTGGAGGATAAGGGGAATAGAGAGGAGGAGTGTGGTGAAGGATAAGGGGCAGCAGGTTGGTGCTTGCGGCAATGGAGCTGGCAGCATGCTCATGAAATGGGGCTTGGGCATTTGACTCAAATTGAAACCCGAACTCACTTCACACGAAACCCAGGACCCTACACACAAAACCGAGAAAGGATTGGGACAAAGTAAAAGAATAAAAATAAAATGAAAATAAATAAAGGACGAAATAAAACAAAACCAAGACAAATAACATAAAATAAATAAAATAGAAAATAAGAGACATAAAACTAAACTAAAAATAATTAAAACTACGCAATCAAATAAAATACGAAAATAGACTAAAACTAAAAAAATAAAGAAAATAAACTAAAACACTCCAAAATTACCAAAATAAACTAGAAACTTTATTAAAGAGAAAACAAGAGAATAAAAGGAAAATAAGGGAAAATAAACACGGAAAAGACTCTAAAACTACTCCTTAAGAGTGACATAAATGTCACTCATCAATGTTGCATCTTTTTACCATCTCCATGGCGTCTGATTCAAGGGTTGGCCAAAAGTAGTGCCGCCTGACTCTGAGAGCTAGGGACCTGCCGCCTATATGGGAGACGCAGTATCCCGCATGCAATTTTTCGATAACTTCCCTTCCCTTCTCTGGGGTAACACACTTCAATAAAGGTTTAAGGAAACCAGCTTTGAAGAGTTCTCCGTTTCTCATCTCGAAGTTTGCATCGCAGCTCGTTTTTTCACGACGACCGCCTCCTGGGGTGAATCTAGAAGCGTTCTGTCTGTCAGGTAAGCCCGGATGCCGTCCATCCACGTAGAACTTCGGTCAAGGATTCCAATGGGCTCTTCATATATACTTCTTTTTTCTAGAACCTCCCAAAAGACTGACCAAGGAGTACCACAACAGGTGGAAGAGGCTAACTTGGACAAGGCATCCGCCTGATTGTTGCATGATTTGGGAACTTGACTTAAATGGAATTCTTCAAGTGTCCCAACCTCTTCTTTGACCGCCTGGAGATATTTGATCATAGCCAAGTGGGATGCTTCATAAGTACCCTCATAATGGCTAACAACCAACTGAGAATCAGAATAGGCGTTAATTTTTGTTGCCCTAGCCGCCTTACACATGCGGATGCCGGATAGTAGGGCCTCATATTCCGCCTTGTTGTTCGAGGCTTGAAACTTGAACCGTAGTGCATACTCAAATTTGTCTCCCTCAGAAGACTCATAGATAACGCCTGCACCACAGTCATTGTTTGTGGTTCTCCCGTCTACGTACACTTTCCAAACCTGATCAAGATTATCCGGAGGAACTGGGCGTGTCATTTCAACAATGAAGTCGGCAAACGCCTGACCCTTCACTGCCTTTATTGGTTCGAGAGTGATTTCAAGACTTTGCATTTCAATAGCCCACTTTAAAATTCTGCTGGATGACTCCAAGGTAGACATTGGTCGCTTGAGAGGTTGATCTGTGTATATAACAACCGCATATGCCAAGAAGTATGGTTTCAACTTATTAATTACCATGTAAAGAGCGAGGCAAAATTTTTCAACCATGGGGTACTAGAGTTTAGCATTCCTGAGCACATGGCTAATGAAATAGACCGGGAGCTGGATGCCGTCTCTTTCAGCAAGGAGAACGGCACTGAAGGCATGATCTGAGATGGCTAAGTACATGAATAACGTCTCTTTGTGTAGAGGGCTAACTAGCCTTGGCAAAGAGTGGAAGTGTTCTTTCAGTGTTTGGAAGTTCGCCTCAGCATCATCTCCCCATTCAAACCTATTCTTCTTCCTGATTGCTTGGAAGAAGTAGAGGCCTTTGTCACCTGACCGGCTGAGGAATCTTCCTAAAGCCACCAGGCAACCGGTTAGCTTCTGAACTTCCTTGACAGCGCGGGGTGACTTCATGTCAATTACCGCCTGTATCTTCTCAGGGCTAGCCTATATCCCCCCTTGATCAATCAAATTCTGAGAAACTTCCCAGACTCAACACCAAAAACGCATTTCTTAGAATTCAACATAACCCTATGTCGCCTGAGTGTAGTGAAGGTTTCTCGGAGATCAGCAAGGTGATTCGTCTAGAGCTTGGATTTGACTATCATATCATCAACGTACGCCTTTACATTCCTTCCGATTTGATTTATGAAAACTGTGTCAATCATTAGTTAAAAGGTAGAAGGCGCATTTTTCAAACCAAACGGCATCATAGTATAGCAGAATAACCCCTGATCAGTGACGAAAGCCATCTTCTCTTGATCTTTTTTCCACAGGGGAATCTGGTGGAAGCCAGAGTATGCATTCATGAAACTCATCAACGCATGACTGGTTGTTGAGTCGACAAGGCTGTCGATCTTGGGGAGCGGATAGCTGTCCTTTGGACATGCCTTGTTGAGATCGGTGTAGTCTACACATCTGCGCCAGGAACCATTCGGTTTCTTTACAAGCACAACATTCGCCACCCAATCAGGGAAGTTACATGGCCGAATGAACCCAGCGTCTAGCAGCTTTTTAACTTCGGCAACTGCCGCCTGACTTCTTTCCTCACCATGATTTCTTTTCTTTTGCCGGATGGGCTTCTTTTTTGGATCCACGGCGAGTTTGTGGACAGCGAGATCCGGGCCAACGCTTGGCATCTCTTCCACTCAAAGGCAAAGATGTTTTTGAATTCTTTTAACAGGAGGTGCAAATTTGCTCCCAACTTAGCATAAGCAGCCGTCCAAACCTTTATAGTACGCTCCGGACGGTTGTCATCCAGAGCGAGATCAATGTGTTCACCAGCCGACTCTTCGGTCAGTGATTGCTATTTCTTCTCTTTCTTTACCTCCACCAGCTGAGCAGCTTTCCTTTTCTTTCTGGCTGCTGGTGGAGCTGAGTTGGCATCCTTGACATCGTCAAGGTCAGTGTCCTTGACGGCTGAGAGGTAGCACTCCCGGGCCGTTTTCTGATCCCCGTTCACGGAACCAACTATGCCATTATCCCTCTCATACTTGATGAGCATGAGAGAAGGGATGATTACCGCCTTAGCTTCATTGATAGTTGGATGGCCTAAGATGATGTTATAGGCGGTCAGCTCCTCAACTACCAAGAACTTGACGACCAGATGTCGTCCTTTCCCTTTTTCCCCTAGCCGGATAGGTAAGTCAATTCGGCCGGCTGGGTACACCATTTCACCCCCAAAACCAACTAGAGGGTGGGTAACTGGGTGCATGCTACTAGGCTTGTACTTGAGTTTTTGCAAGCACTTGTAGCTGATGATGTCCAAAGAGTTGCCGGTGTCTATAAGGATTTGCCCAACCAGCTAATTGGCGACCTCAGCTAATTAGCGACCTTACATTCAATGACAATCGGGTCTTCATGTGGACGACGGACGCTGCCCCTGCCCTTCTCAGTGATCAAGACGTCTAGGAAGGTGCCACTGGCAGATGCTTGCTCTTCATCAGCAGCCATGTCCATCTTTCTCAGATGGCTCTTGGTGCCTCGGATGGTAGGGCCACCACATGAGAATCCGCCTGCTATACAGTAGACCGGCTCTTTGTCAGTGTCTAAGCTACTAGTAGGCTGGGGAGACTTTGATGACTGCCCCGGATTATTCTTATTCCCCTTTGACTTGGACATGTAAGATTTTAACATCCCCTTGTCAGCTAGACGATCCAACGCTCGCTGGAGACAGAAGCAATCGTTGGTGTCATGACCAACTTCTTCATGAAATTGGCAAAATTTATTTTTGTTCCGCTTTTAGACAGAACTTTTCATAGGATTCGGCTTCTCAAGGGTTAGCCGATCCTTGATCTCCATGAAAATGGAGTTGCAATCTTTGTTAAACTCGTACTTGGGGACGTACGGCTTAAACTCCTTCTTTTTCTTCCGGGACGGTTAATCAGGATCGTCTACCGCCCAGACTTCTTTTCTCTTCTTGCTCTCTTCTTTCTTTTTTGCCGACTGAGCAAGCAGACTGTCTTTTTGTTTGTCGGACTTCTTGGAGTCTGACTGATTGTCAGACGAGCAGAGATTGGTTTCTTGTATAAAGCTTTCTGCC
Organism: Chenopodium album; assembly: GCF_948465745.1. NCBI lineage: Eukaryota > Viridiplantae > Streptophyta > Magnoliopsida > Caryophyllales > Amaranthaceae > Chenopodium > Chenopodium album. Next base: position 29,412,515 of record NC_137858.1, on the reverse strand, counting down.
TCCCTCAGCGCCGCCTGTAGGGTGAATGCTCCTTTCCTGATGAAGTCGAACTTAAAAGTCGACCCGTCTTTCAGACCCTTAAAGAAGTCTGTGAATGCTACATCGTTAGACATCCCTGAATTTGAATTAGGTTCATTGAGAAGTTGGAGGCAAACAAGAAGGCCAGCTTCTTGAAGCTATCAATGGATCCGGCTGGCAGATTGCCAAACCATTGCTGGGCGATGCTCTTCAATGGCACCACGTAGCATCATCTAACCCTTGTAAATACATGAGGTTGGTGTATGCCATGAGGTGGTCTTCAGGGTTTGCAGTACCATCATAAGTACCAACCAACACATTCTTAACCTTGGATGGTTTAACCGCCTCGGTTATCTTCTTGGTGAACGCAGAAGGTTGTTCACCGAGTCTAAGCAGACGGAGTTGCCTGTCTAGAGGTTGGACAGGGGGGTATGCCACCTGACCTCCAAAGGGGCCGGCTGCATAAACTGAAGGTCATATTGACCATACTACGCCTGGGGCGCATACGGGGCTTGCCCGGGGCCAAGTTGGACGGGCTTGATGCCTGTTCGGCTCTCATGTAAGGACAAAGAGTTCCTTATAGAAGTTCCTTTGCAGCTATCTGGAAAGCTCGAGGTGGAGGCTGACTCAGACAGCTGCTGGTTTCTCCTCTACTCAATGATGTGGGGAGTGTCGAAGGATGATTTCTTGTTGGCTCCCGACTGATCATGCCGGGTGTGCCTCAGAGACCTTTTAGTAGTTTGATCTTGGACCAGTCAAGTGTAGCGGCTGTCTTCTCCTTGGGATGAGGAGTTGGCTTCCTGTCCTTGACCGGCTTCTTCCTTTCAGTTGGAGGAGTCTTTTTAGTCGGCTGACCTTTGCTAGAGCCAGCCTTGTTTTTACTAATCATGTCCTTGATTTCCCCCTTGAAAGAGTTCATAAATTTCATGAGCTCGTCCCGGGTGACTGGAGCTGATTCTCTGGCCGCCCAAAGGGCCTGCTTGGACCCGCCTGGTTGATGTGTCGTTCCAGTTGGTCTTTGAAACAGACATACTTAGAGATGAATGACCCATCCTTGGCCATATGCGTCTCCACTTCATCATCATCATCCTCCTGGTTTGTATAGACCACCGGTTTTTTCTCCGGTTGAGGAATACTTGTGTCTTCAGGCTGAATAACCGGTTTTAGATTGTTAGGATCAGGAAATGGTACAGATTCTTGAACCATCTTTGAGGTACTCTCCCCACAGACGGCGCCAAATGTTTTGGGTGTTTTCGTTCCCTTAGGAGAGTTACAACTCGAAGAGTGGTCCGGTGCGATCTGTACCTGCAAAACAACAGAAACTCTAGTTGGTTGGAGTTCCGCCTCAGACGATCAAGTTAGAACGCATTGGAGTGAGTAAAAAGTTCGGAAAAAGATAAAGGTGAGATCTTTACAGATCCCGAGATCAGGTGATTTCTCTGATGTGAGAAAAGTAGGTGTGAGGTAATAAATGATTGAATGTGTCCCCATAATGGGGGAATCTCTCCCTATTTATAGGGTCATTGGGAATTGTGCCCTTACGTAGGTCAGGTGACCTAGATTTGGTGGGATGTCCTTATGACGACTTTTCTGGGGATTTGGGCTTAAAGGCCGCAATTCCTTCTCTTGACAGTGGGAGTCCACGTGTCATCATGCTAGTGGTTCGATATGGACCAATTCTGGTTGGACACGGGTCCAATTCTCATTGGTCCACGTGGCGGGGTAATTTTTCCCAAAACAACACTTATATGACGACTGATTTAGGAAAGTGATGCACTTGGAAGATATCACTAGGAAACAAGGATTTTAAGTAACACAAAGTTTTGTATGTGGCTGGCAACATCGTTCGTCCGGGGTTACTCAAGTTACTCAGTCAGGGGTTACTCGAGTTACTTGATTAGGGTTACTTGAAGGGTTCGGTCAGAGGTTAATTGAGAGGTTCGGTCAGAGGTACTTAAGAGGTTACTCGACTAGGGGTTACTCAAGTGGGTACTTGGCCAAGGGTTACTCGAGGCGTTACTCGGCCAGTGGTTACTCGGTCATGGGTTACTCGAAGGGTTATTCGGTCAAGAGTTACTTGAGGGGTTCGGTCAGGAGTTACTTGAGGGGTTATCGGTAAGGGGTTAATTAGTCAAGAGTACCTTGAGTAATCCCTGACTTAATAACTTGAGTAACCTCGGTCAACGGTATGGTCAGCCACACAGAAAAATCGCCCTTTAAGAAAAGAGTGTCACTAAATAATCAAAGATTCAAAGGACATAATTAGATTAACTTGCCCACTTGGGGATAGCCAAAAAAGTATGTGAGAGCCCTTAGGTAATGTACTTCCTTTATTTTATAATAATTGTAGTACTTTAATTCACATTTAGGCCATTTTCACATTTATTGAACTGAGCTGAAGTAAAATGAACTGAACAAATTGGAGCTAAAGTGAACTGAACTGAACTGAACTGATTGGAGCTGAACTGAACTGAACTGAGCTGAGCTAAGATGAATTTTTTATGAGAGAAGGAAATTAGGAGTTGAACTGAACTGATTGGAGCTAAACTGAACTGAACTGAAGTGATTGGAGCTGAACTGAACTGATTAGAGCTGAACTGAGCTGAACTGAAATTAAGTAAATATGACCAGGCCCTTAATTGGACACACATGTCGTCGATGTACAACTTTGACAATTAATGTTTAAAACTATTACTCCCTCCATATTTTATTATTTTCTCCCTTTGCCTTTGCGATCGTACTTTATTATTTGTTCCATTTCCTTTTTTGAAAACATTTCCCAACATTATATTTTACTAATTTATTCTCTCTTAGTGGATCCCCTAGCTATCATACTTTAATATTTTCATATTCTCTCTCCTCCCAACAATTATATTTTACTAGGTTAGTTTTCATGCCATGTATGGTAATTTTCAATACTATTATTAAACTTTCTTATAATTAGTTTTCATAAAAAAAAAATTAAAACCATATAGTTGGCAAATTTGGATCAAAATGAATGATTATGAAAGACATGTTAAATATAAAATGACGTAGATACTAATCAAAGTTATGTTAAGAAATTCTTGTTATAGCTTTATAAATAATATAATTGTATTAAAAATATATCAAATCTTTTTTATTTAAGCTACATTATAAAGATTTGACATATATTTAACACAAATATTTGAATATAATAATACTTCAATTTGTCTAAGCTAATTATATAGTCATCTGACTCATCTCTATTAAAATATAGTAGCAATACATAATCGTATATAATAGAACACCTAATTGTTTAGCTTGTTATCAAAAGTAAGTAAACTATAAAGTTAATTAAGTATAATATCTAAATAAAAGATTGAAAGCATTATATTTGTATGTGAGCCAACTATAATATTACATGATATGATATAACAAATGATATTTTTAGTTGTCATTATTAAGTGTGAATATATTTAAGTTATTTTTCAAAAAAAAAAAAAATTAATATACTACGTATTTAAGTTAATTACTTCATGGTGTGTGTTTTTGAAAAATATATAGGATCTTTTAGAATACAGAGTAAGTAACTATATTGATATATTTACATTCTTGTTTTTTTGGGAAGGATATATCAATATTACATGTTTTTTTTTTGGAAAAACATATAAAATCTTTTAGAATATTGAATAAGTATATATTGTTATATATATTTGCAAAATATTTGTTTCTTAAATACAAATTGTTTTCAAAAAAATAATATAAAATAAAATAAATTATAAATAAATAAATTTAAGGAATATCAAAAGATGACACGTGTCATTGCTGGTGTGTCTTTAAGTATACTAGGTTAAGTCCCGTGCTATGCACGGTATTTTTTATTACTTAATACCTATTATTAGTTTAACACTATTATTTAATTATAAAAAACTATTCCTAATTGCAAAATAGGATGAAAATTCTGTGATTACAAAAAATATTTAAAAAAATTTATCACACTAAAGAATAGAGAGAGAATAATATATGCAGGACTATTAAAAATAACTATGAACTACAAAGTTATAGATAGAAAACTATTACATTGCATAGTATTGTATAAAAAAATAATATCTTTGTTTGAATGTGTACAAATGGAATATACTTATCAAATAGGAAGTGAAATATTATATTTTATAGTTTGTATTAAAAACTTCTCTAAGAAGCTTTGGCTAAAAAAATTAAAAAAAAAATTAAAAAAACTTTTGGAGGGAAAATTTTTAACCAGGAGATGACATGTGTCTTTCCTGGTTTCGCCTTTAGTATAAAGTTATAGATAGATTATAGATTGTTATTGATTCTTCCATTAAACCTACTTTCTTCATATTTTATTACTTTACTATTTCTCCTAAAACTCCACGCATGGAGAAATGAAGCAAGTCATTAAACACGGAGTGAGTATTAATAAAAAAAAATATATTCCATAAAAAAGTTGATATAATAAAAATCAATAACTATATACTAAAAGACACACCAGCAATGACACGTGTCATCTCCCGGTGTGTCCTTAGTATATTTTTATTTTTTAAAATTAAAAAAAAATAATTCCAAAAAGGAGATATTTTGCATATTTATATGTAAATAATAATCAATAATAAATATAATCTTCCGATAACCTGAAAAAAATATATTAAAAAGATACAATATATTTAAATAATCACCAAATAAATCTTATTATAACTGTCCTAACATATATACTAAGGTTGATATTAATTTTCCCTTAAAAAAACAAAATCCAAGCTACTCATATATATTAAGGTTGATTTGCAAACTTCCCTTTAAAAAATACAAATCTTAGCAAATCATATTATTTTTTAGTTATTTTTCTTTTAAAAAAAAACAAATTATTGATTAAGGAAATCAAATTATTTACAAAAATAACATTATTTTATATACATATTCCATATTAATAAGTAGTAATTATAATATTTACAATAAAAAGATTTCAAATCTTTCTAATATATAAACCAAAAATCATACTCGTAGTAATTTTTGACCTACTTTATAGCAAGAAAATATATAGCTTTGTTTTTTTACCTACTTCTGTTTTAGTTGTGTATTAGAAGTTACAATTAAAAAATCGACATATCCATACTTTTATTATTTCTCAACTAATTTATAATAAAATACTTATCAATCAATAATCTATAAGTATATAACTATAGATCACCGTGCATTGCACGGGAGCTAACCTAGTATACACTAAGATTAATCCAAAATTATTTTTACAAAAACAATTACACTGTACAATTTTTTACATTTATATACGACGACTAATATCATCACAATAAGATTACTATTGGACCCCATGCATGACAATTGTTTATTTAATTTAAGAAAAGAATACACTGGAGTCATGACTAGACCCAAGGATTTGGTATAAAAAGAAATATCAGAGATACCAAGCCATGAAAGACAAGAAAAATCCTTGTCTTACATACTGGGATGATTAATCCACCTTAATTTTATAACTATACCCCAACTTTATAATCCCTTAATATTATTTTATTGTCATACACATGACTTTTCTGTGCCCTTTGCTTAATTATCCTACCTTAGCTTATTAGCCTTTTCATATAATCATTCATTATTTTTCTCCTACTAGCTATCTTCCTCTCCCTTTCTCCCATTTTTCTCATTCTCTAAATCATTAAGAAAAAGATAGGCTAATTCCAACAAGTTATTTAACATTTCTAAGTCATAACATACACAACACCAAACTCACAAGTTAAGCTTAATTAAGGTTTTGGAGAAAAGAAAATATGGGTAGAGCTCCTTGTTGTGATAAAGCTAACGTGAAGAAAGGTCCTTGGTCTCCTGAAGAAGATGCCAAGCTCAAATCCTACATCGAAAAGAATGGTACTGGTGGTAATTGGATCGCGTTGCCTCAAAAAATCGGTAACTAACCCTAGCTAGATGATTGATCATCTTCTTTTTAGTCTCATGATGGAATTCTTATTAGTTATTTTCATAAACATGTTAACAATCAACTAGCTATATAGCTTAGCTTCTTGTTATTTTTTCTTCAAAGTTTACCTGAACCAAATCTTATTTACATCACTGCGTTTATTGCTCTCTTTATACAATAATACAATAAGAATTGACATATATGTAAACAAATTAATTTTTTGTATAAATAACAATTGTTAGTTGTTTACATTCTTAGGGCTTAAGAGATGTGGAAAGAGTTGTCGCCTTCGATGGCTAAACTATCTCCGGCCTAACATCAAACATGGAGGATTCTCGGAAGAAGAAGATAGAATTATCTTAAGCCTCTATGTGAGTATTGGTAGCAGGTATGATTTTTTATTTCTTAGGTTTGTACAACTATTTAATCAAAAACTAAGAGCAGTACAATAACATACACATATATGTAAGTACATAAAATTAATTATGAAAATATTTATGATTTGGATGAACAGGTGGTCAATAATTGCTGCACAATTACCAGGAAGAACAGACAATGATATTAAAAATTATTGGAACACAAGGTTGAAGAAAAAACTCCTAGGAAAGCAAAGGAGAGATCAACAACAAGCTCGAAAAGCCAACAACCTAATCATAAAGCAAGAAGATAATAGATTGATTGATTCCATTCCCTTTACCTCGAGTTTTGTCAATCATAACCAAATACCATATTGGCCACCCCAACTTACTACTAATTTGCCTAGTGCAATTTCAATACCGAATTACTCGAATTCCTCTTCATGTGAGAATTTCCAAGGTCTCAACAATGATCATACATCACTTCGAAAATTGTTGATGAAGGTTAATGGAGGACATTATGATAGTGTCAATAATAATCCTCAATTATTACCTCATCATAACATTACTTACCCAAGTAATAATAATATCACACAAACAAATATCAACCTCTCTAATACTACACTTCCCTTAGACACCATGATTGGTACATGTGAAATGACAAATAATTCGACCGACTTTAACCCTCAAGGTGAAGGTGTAAGGATAGGAATGATAGGAGGACAAAGTAGTACTTTCCCTCCGGAACTCGAGGAGTTGATGAGTAGCAACCCCCAAAGGTTAGTGGCAGAAGATGGACTAGAGTTCCTCTACGGCGATTATGGCAACAGTTTTGTAAACAATGATGGATCAACGTCGGAGACTACAACTTGTGGGGAGAGCTCAGGATGGGTTGAAATGAGCTCATTGGTTACTCTTCCTAATTTGGAATCTGATTGTAGTGTTTTGGTTCAAGGAATTGGTGAAGAAAGTCGATTCGAAGAGCCCTTGAGGTACTCTAGCACTGATGATCTATAGTGTTTGATTTGTGTGGGTAAGTGTATGTGTGTGTGCTTATGAAAATTGGTGTAAATTCTATAGAGTGGAAATAATCTAATATGTTTTTGTGATTTATTTCATCATATTTTTGTTTGATTTCGGATAATATTTCTTGAAAACACAATATAATTTCATTATATAATAAGCTCATGACAGAATGTGGGTGTACTTGTTTTCTTTGAATTCTAGTTTATTTGTAGTTAGCTTCAAGAAAATGAGAGAATTGTAGTTGGTTGATTTTTTTTTATCATTTTGATTTTGTTTTTAAAAGTTTTGTCCTGTTTTTAACTCTTTCTTGAATAGCTCAAGCTATAGATAATGTGATTAAAGAATATGAATAGAAGATTTAGAATCCATAATATAAATATAAAAGTATATACAAGACTACAAGTATATTGTACACTTAAAGGATTAATCTTGAAGTTTGAGAGAAATGTATTTCTATCCTTTATTAGGTAGATGAATGTGCAAGAATCCTATGAAGATTATAAGATGTATTTGGTTTTCTTTTTTAAAGTTTATATGTATTTGTGATTTTCTCTATTGATTTATGAACAAAACCATTTTCATATCGGGTGTGTAGTAATTTTACTGTTTTTTTTTAATTTGTTTTATATTGGGATAAGTATAAACAAATTTTGGGGTGGTTTTTACTTGATTTAATTTGAAAATTTTTATATAACGGGAAGTGATGCAGAAATACTTGCGTGGACCTGGTTCACAATAATATTATTGTGGACCCGAGGTTTATACACACGCAACTGACATTAAATTGAACATAGTGACCTTTATTTTTAACATAGTAACCTTTATTAAAAGTTGTATAACGTTTAATACTATTGTGAACTTGAAGTACGACGTTATGACCTTAATTTTAACATAGGGACCTTTATTATTAATATTGACCTTATAAAATATTTCATTAAAAAAATTAACCTCTTATAGCCTATATATTACCAAAATGACTTTGATTTTCAACATAGTAACCTTCATTTTATTATAGTGACTTTTTTTTTATTAATAAAACAACTATAGTTTCCCTAATGTTAGTGGTCCACAATAATTAGTGTGAACCAGGTTCATTTAAGAATTTGTAGAAGTAATGATCAAATTAACCGGTAATTTATGATTTTTAAAAAGAGATATTTTTATTTTTACTTATCATTTATAAAAATTATCAATTAAGTACTGGTAACTTTTAGACTATGTAGGGAGGACATTTATTCGTTGAAAATAACATTATTTATGTTAAACAATAATATATATTTAATGTATATCCATCTTGTTTACAAGTTTATGCTAAATAAAAGATGTTAGTATACTTAGTTAATGGTGGGAAGTACAATAGGGCTAAGAGTAAGGACAAGCAGAGAAGTAGATACCCTAAATATTTGTAAACATTCTTACAGAATATCATATAACTCTTTTGTCTACTGTTATTCTGTTAACATCCATGGTGTTTGTTGCTATAAACCGTATATATATATTCTCTCTTTCTTTGTTAAAAAATTGTATCACTTTGTCTAAGATATTAAAGTGATCTGGCAAATGTTAGACTTGATTAAGCATTACTTTGCGCATTTTTGGAGTTGTTTTTTGAGTTAAGTTATAATTAGGATTTGTTCTCTTCAACTTATTAATTTCAATTCAGTTCAGTTTATAATTTCCTTCTCTCATAAACAATACAGTTCAGCTCAGTTCAGTTCAGTTCCTAATTTCGTTCTCTCATAAATAATTCAGTTCAGTTTAGTTCAATTTATAATTTCTTTCTCTCATAATTAATTCAGTCAGCAAATCAGAATAATAGGCCCTTAGTTGGAATGACATTGGTTATTCTTTGTAAGCAGGACTAGTTTACTAATTGTGTGTTGGATACTGCCTATCTAAAGTAGTTAAGCTTACAATAACTCACTTCAACTGATTTAAGCAAATATTTACTGGTTTTATATATAATCTGATTAGACCAATTAATATCTTTTTAGTTGTTTTATAAATAATCTGATTAGACAAAATAATATATTATTAATTAACCAATACACATTTAAAGACAACTCATTTGTGAATTTTAATTTAAGGATTAGTATACAACATAAGCTCAAAGTTTAATAAATGAGAAAATTAGATCAGGTAAAATAGCATAGTCTCACTACTCCTGGCCTATATACGTTGTCTCATTATTCCAATCCAATAATAATGCTTTCTCAATACAAATGAATGATATAATCATATGATGATTTATGGGAATGCATGTTGTCCTCTATGACTATCAATTAGAATTATATACTCCTAGAGTACAATGGATCATGGTACTCCTTACACAATATGTTTGAATTATTTTGCTTACACTTTATGTTATTTTGCTTAAATGTTGTGTTATTTTGTTACAATACTTATTTACTTCAACCTCCATTCATACTATCTTTAATTTACATAAAATAACAAGTAATTATTCAAAAAATAACATGTATATAAGTTGAAATAATAATAAGTTCAAATCAAAATAACATTAGCAACGTTGAGTTTAAGGAGAATCGAACACTTCAGGAGGTACTAAATTTCTTGACATGAACACATTTGAACCATAAATAGCTTCAAGAAACCCAAAAAATTGGAAGAAGAAAAGAGGAGAGAGAAAGTGTCTTTGATTTAGAATTGGAGTAGTGAGAGGAAGAGAGAGAGTGAGAGTGAGAGGTTGATTTCTGAGAAACCCAGAAAATTGAATAAAGAAAGGAAGAGAAAGTGTGATTTTGAGTTGGAGTAGCTGAGAGAGGAAGAGAGAGTGTGGGAGGAAGATGACTGAGAAAAAAGACAAAATAACATACATTTATTTAAATATAACATATATATAAACTGAAATAATAAGAAGTTAACATCAAAATAACATGAATTTATAAAATCTGGAGTACCATGTGCACGATACTCCAGGAGTAAGATAGAAATTGCGGTTTTTCAAGGCGTAAAACAACAATAATATAGTGGAAAGAATTAACCCCAAACTAATTCTTATTTCAAGTTGGATTGCAGTGCTAGTTTTTTTTTTAAAAAAAAATAAAAAATTACAATTTATATACTTCCTTTTTTTTTAAATACTTGCAACACTTCTTTTTTTTTTTGCACGCTTTTTGATGCATTATTTCAACCGTTATGTAAATATTATAAACATTTGATTTTAAAATGTATAACTCAAGACGAATCTAACAAGATCCCATGTTACTATATCTCTGTAAGGCTTAGTTATAAATCATCAAAGCTAGTCAAAGTGGCACAAAAAATAGTGTAAAATTCAAATTGTTGCATGTAAAAGAAAAACAGATGAATTATAGTATATAAACATAACACAAAGTATTAAAAAGTGTTACAAATCATTATTTCAAGCCGGGATCGGGTATTCAAAAGTATATTAAGGTTTGCCAAAACCCGCTCATTTTCAGGCCAGAACGGAATGGGTTAGTGGGTCGGGCTATAGTTGATCACCTCTATGTATACACACCATAATGAAATTTAACAGTTGAAAAATATTATACTAATTTTTTATTGCAACAAAAATATTTTTTTTAAAAAAAAAAAAAATCAAATCAATCGTGCACATATTGTTTATACATGTTATAACACGAGATGTGGCTACCCGGCCCGACCTAAAGATAAGTTGAAATAATTAAATAGGCTCCGTTCAAAAAAAAAAAAAGTTCTTTCCTTAAATTATCAACGTTCTACTTCTCTCACTAATAGAATTTGGACTGGGAGAAAATCATTTGTCCCATAATTTGTGTCCCATTTGTGTTCAATTAAATATGATTGGTTCTTAAAATATTTATTTGCTTTTTAAAATTTGAGAAGTGGGGCCTTGTAATTATTACAACCAATGATATTAAGTGGAACACAAATGGAATATGAAAAATGGAACAGAGGATTTAAAACCATTTGGACTCCATTTTATTAGTGTTGGCTTATTTATTCTCTATTTTGTTTGGCCTATTGCATTGAAAACTACTTAGAAAAAAAAGAAAAAAAAGGAAGTAGAGACCATTGGAAAAGTTAATAAGGTATATGTGACATTCTTTGTATTTTATGACTTCTAATTTACTATGGCTATCTTTCATGATGGGGATTGTTCAATATCGTCCAATTTTACTAGATATCACCATACAATATTCTAGAACATACATATTATTAACGCTTCAGATGTGTACACAACTCGATTTTCCTCATGGTGTGAGGAGAATGAGTGATTGTGAGGGAACAATTTTCGTTACCAATTCCAAGTACTAAAACTTTCCCAACCCTCACTTTGATTTAATTTAACCTAACAATAGGGACAAAATTCTTCTTATGTTGACTTGTTAACACAAAATGCAACTTTGAAATTGAAATATGTCAACCACTTCTAACAAATCACGACCCCGCCTTAGGAGAAAAACATTTATTTTGAGGCAATAATCAATCAGCATAAAAGGACAATTTTTGCATTGACTTTGATCTAAATTACAACTGTAAGCAACGTCTACAAGAGCATTCACTTAAATTAAGTAAAGTCACTGCTGAATGATCAATTAGCAAGTTTGACGTTCTACTACATCGCAATCAAAGACACTGCTTCTGTCTCAGATACTACGAAGTACTAATCTTTGATAGGCTATGGTGCCTAGAGATGTCATATTGGTTTTGTATATGATAACTCCTAATTGATTTATTTAAATTAGCAATAAATGAATGTGGTTGTTCATGCGATACAATTAAGCGTGTACCCGTGTTAGAATCCGACCTCATTTCCATATTTAAGATGAGTTCTTAGATTTTTTTTTTTTTTTTTTCTTTTTATGACTTTAGATACCATTATTCTGTTTCTATTAATTCAAATAGGTTAGAAATTTAAGTTGGTAGTTGAAATCTTGAATCGATACTCTATCGCGTTCCTCATATGAGAGTTCTTTGGGCTTGAAGTGTGGATGCGGCATGGACCTCCTCATACCCAGTGTGAAATATCCCACTTGAAAGTGGCCGTAGATTAGATTTGAACTCGTGCCTTTTGAATCACGCTAGCTCTTGATACCATGTTAAAGGACCAATTCAACTAAAATGGTTGAAGCCCAAGATCAACTTATGTATTTTATATATTAAAAAAAAAAACCTCTTTATAGAGCAACTGAGCAACATGCTTCCTCTTCGTCTCCAATTTCCCTCTCAAAAGAACTTTTGTGCCATCTGGCAGATAGTAACTCGGTTTCAACAATGGTGAAGCATGCAAACCCTTCCCATTCCCCTATTTTAAACTCCAATTCACAATCATCAAACTCGCAGACTGATGAGTGACATTTATGGCACTCATTTGATCTCTTTTTGGATGAATTTCGTTTCATTTTATTACTCTTTTCTTTAGTTTTCCTTAGTTTTATTCTTAATTTCTTCATTTTATGCTTTTCATAGTTAGTTTCTCTATTTTGTGCATTTTCTAGTTTATTTGTTGTTTTTCCCTTTTATTTGCTTTTTCTCTTTTATTTGTAGGTTGTGATTGATTGTCCAAGAATTCCCGAGCTTCCTTTCCATGGTTTTTCATCGCTTTTCATGCCTTATGCTTGTGCAAAGAGCTTCAAGTCAAGAAGGACCCGAAGAGCAAGCTTTAAGACCTTGGTTGTGCACTTTTCATGGCTTGTGTTCATCAAAAATACCAAGGAAAGTTGCTGCCTACCTTGTCCCCCATCACCATCACCTATGGTGTGTGCACCTCATGAGCTAGGATGAAGAAAAGGGAGGAAGTTCACCCAGCTAGGTGCGGGCGCACACGAGGGATGTGCGGCCGCACAGGTGGCGCGTGCGGCCGCACATCAGGCGCGTGCGGGCGCACCCAGCTGGGTATGTTTTTCGTGCGCGCCTTTCTCTCTCCTACGTGCGACCGCACCGGCGTGGGTCTATTTTTGGGCGTCATAACCAACCTCTCCTTTGTATATATAGTTATTTCCTTCTATTTTTGGCTAAGTTTTTTTATTCAACTATTAGATCTTAGTTTTTGATTAGAATTTAGAGAGAGAAACTCAAGAATTGAAGAGAGAGAAACTCATGGTTTTTGGTTGATTGTTCAAGAATTCTCCATTGTAATTGATCTTTTGATCAAGTTTGTAAGGATCTTTCATCTTTGATTTCAATATAAGTTTGTTCTTAGTTGATTTCATTTGTTTTTCATATTATTGTTGATTGTTTGATGTTTGATTGAAGTTTGATTGATTGTTGATTTGATCTTTTGATTTCTAATATGTTGATGATGAAATTGATGATTAGTGTAGTTTTGATCTTAATTTCTATGGCTATTGAGTAGTTTACTAGCTAGGGTAATGGTGAAGCATGTATGAGTGATGGATTAGAGTAATTTGGGGATAATTAATGGAGTTGATGATGTGATTAAACTTGGTTGATGATTCATGTGCATGTGTGTGATTGATTGAAGCTTGGCCATCTTTAATTGGTGCACTAGATTGCATTGTAAGCTTGCTATGATACGGACCATTGATTAGTGACTTGCAATTTCTCGATTGAGGTATATTGTGACGTTTCCTAGTTAGTGTTTAGCGTAGTTGGCGCTAGTTAGACCTCTAGGAGAATAACTTGGTATGCTCTTTTGGATGCATGTTTGATCTTCCCTCATATCACTTGACTTAGTTGGTTTGACCTCCCAAATTACCCTTCTCTATTGCAATTACATGTGGATCCATTCCCCTAGTGTCTTTTATATTGATTTTATACAAGTTCATTGCATTGATTAGCTCTAGCTCTAGTTCTTACCATAAACCCCGCATTTGACTTCGGAGTAGCTTAACATTAGACAATAGACATTCAATTTCCATTCCTTTGGGTTCAACCTCGACTTACTACTATACTTCCATAGGGGTTTGTTGAGTTATAAATATTGTTTGATTGGGTGGGGAGGTAGCCCAACGACCTACCGTTTCCGCGCCCATCAAAATGGCGCCGTTGCCGGGGAATGGTGTCTTGAGTGTATATTGTTGTTGAGTCTATTCCACTTTATTTGCAAAATACAAAAAGATTTTACTCTTTAGGCTACACTTGTAGCCGTGCTACTAATATTTTCTTTGAGTTTTGTATGCATAGATCCCGAGATCGTTCAATTGTTCCCTTTGATCCGGAGATTGAGAGAACTCTCTCAAGGAGGAGAGTAGCTAACAAGTCATTGGATTATAGTTCTTCAAGAGAAGAAGAGATTGAAGAAGAGCAAGTCATGGGAGAAAATCCGAGAGTTGCCTTGAAGGAGCTAGGAGTGCCCGGTGCATATAGGTTTGAGAGCGGCATAGCTCCACCTACAACACCGGCAAACGACTTTGAAATTAGGCCGGCCATGATCACCTTGATTGAGAGGAGACAATATAGTGGGGATAAGAATGAGAGCCCATTGAACCATCTTAAGGAGTTTGAAAAATATTGCAACACTATCAAAGTCAATGGAGTTTCTCAAGTGTTTATCCGCCTCAAGTTGTTCCCCTTCTCTCTCATAGGAAGATCTTTGGAATGGCTAGACAAAGAAGTGAAGCCCAATTCTTTGAGAACATGGGATGATGTCACAAAAGCTTTCTTGTCCCGTTTCTACCCTCAAAAGAAGACGACGGAGGCAAGGGCTTTAATTCAAGGGTTCAAGCAAAAGCCAAATGAAAGTCTCTATGAAGCATGGGAAAGATTTAAGGAGTATCAAAGAGAATGTCCTCACCACGGAATTCCAACATACCAAGTGATCCAAATCTTCTATGGTGGTTTGAGTCCCCAAGGCAAGTCATGCCTTGATGGAGGGGCCGGTGGTCCTATCATGAACAAGACCGAAGAAGAAGTGGTGGACATTATTGAGGATGTGGTGACCTATTATCGAGATTGGCAAGATGGGGAGAGAGATTCTTCAAGCAAGCAATCTTCATTGTATTCGGTGGACCATCTAAATGCGATCAACAATCTTTCCTCTCAAATGACAAACTTGGGAAAGGAGGTGACCACAATCAAAGCCAAGTTGGAGAGTGTTTCTTCCTCTTCTCAAGCTTCGAATCTTCCCTCCCAATTTAAGGGGAGAGGTACTTCTTCTAACTCTCAAACCCCTCCCACTTCACATAATATGCCTATGGGTTGTTTGTTTTGTGATGCATGTGGATCATATGATCATGACTCTAACAATTGTAATAATGAATGTGTTGATGAGTTTGATAACAATGAGTGTGAGCATGTGAATTATGTGTCAAACAACAATGTTCAAAGGTTTGATAATCAAAGAGGTCAATGGAATAAGAATTACCAAAACCAAGGCAATTTTGACAACTATAATCATGGTGGTGGTTATAGGAACCAAGGGAATCAAGGTTCTCGTGGTAGCCATAATAACCAAGGTTATAGTGGCCAAAATCAAAGCCAAAATTATGGTAATCAAAATCAAAATTATGGTAATCAAAACCAAGGTTATGGAAATCAAAACCAAGGTAGTGGTAACTATAATCAAGGTGGTGGTAACCATAATCAAGGTTATGGTCAAAATCAAAATAGGGGTACTTGGAACAATCAAGGAAGGGGTAATTTTCAAAACAATGCTCAAGAGGTCCCCTACCTGGATTTGTTCCAAAGACTCAAGGTGAAAATTCCTATTCACAACCTTCTTCTCCTAGGACTAATTTGGAAGAATTGATTGACAATCAAACCAAGATCATTAACACCTACATGGCGGTTAGTGATAAGAAGTTCAATGAAATGATGACTCACAATAAGATGCTTGAGACTCAAATAACCCAACCAGCAAATACTCTCAAGGATTATGCTAGTCCTTCTTTTTTACCTTCCCAAGGTGTTGAACCAAAGAAACCCGTGTATTCTATTACCACTAGTTGTGGGAGTGACCTTAGTGAGGGAGTTTCTTGTTCAATGGAGGGAGAAGATGAGAGGAGTGCTTTGGAGAATGAAGTTGAGAGGGTTGAGTCCAAGGAAGTCTATTGTGAGGATGAGGAAAAAGAAGAGAATGTTGTTGAAAAGATTTGTGAGGAAGAGAAATTTCCCGATCTACCTTACCCCCAAAAATTTCTAAGGTTTAAAATGGATGAGCAATTTGGGAAGTTCCTTGAAGTTCTTAAGGAAGTTCATGTTTCCACACCCTCTACCGAGCCAATTCCCGAAATGCCTAAGTACTCTAAGTTTCTAAGGGAGATTCTAGAGGAGAAGGAAGATTGTAATGAGGGCAATTCGATGGAAGGAGGGAAATGTTTTAGTGCTCTTGTCCATGGTGAGCTTCCGGAGAAAATGGAGGATCCGGGAAACTTTTCAATTCCTTGCAAGATCAAGAAAATGATGTTTGAGAATGCTCTATGTGATCTAGGGGCTAGTGTGAGTATCATGCCTTATTCGGTTTTCAAAAGACTTGATTTAGGTGAGCTTCTACCATCCAATATAACCCTTCAATTGGCCGATCGATCTATCAAGATTCCTAAGGGGAGAGTTGATGATGTCCCTCTTAAGATTGGAGAGTTTGTTTTTCCCGTAGATTTTGTGGTTTTGGAGATTGAGGAAGATGAACATATTCCAATCATCTTAGGGAGACCTTTCTTAGCTACCTCGGGAGCTTTGATAGATGTGAAAGGAAGCCGCATTACTTTGAGATGTGGTAAGCAAGAGGAGAGTTTTAAGTTGAAACCAATGCATGAGTCTCTATCTTTTGTGCAAGATATAGCATGTGCTAGTCTTTCTCGTTCTAATGACAATGTATGCATGATTGATTCTTCTACTAAAAATACTCTTGAGAATTTTGATGATGTTTTTGCAAGTTGTGATAGCATGAAGGTTAGTGAAGAAGAAATTATGATTCCCAAGCCAAGTGATGAGGAGGAAGTTGAGATTCCAAGTTGGTTTGAGCTTATTTCTCAAGAAGAAGAGAAAGTTTCTATGTTGTGGATGTTGAAGTTCCATCTACATTGAACAAAAAGCCGAAGAAGAAGGCTCGTGATTCAAAGAAGTTGAGAAAAAGAAAGAAGTTGAGAAAAGAAAAATGTGAATTTGAGAAGAATTCTATGGAGATTTCATCAAGCAACAATGAGAGGTTGCTTAAGAATGAAGAGGATTTTGCTCTTTCTACTACCTTGAAGAAGGTGGTGTTCTTTGACCCTCCATGATTTGGAGGAAGGGTCGAGCTTAGGACCTTAAGTAAGCGCTTCCCGGGAGGCAACCCGGAGATTCTAACTTTTCTTTTTGATTTTTGAGTTTTCTTGTTTTTGTTTCTTTTATTACCTTTTCTTTTCTTTCACTTTTCTAGTTGTTTGGATTTTTAGGATGAACTTTGCGGGATTGGATTTCTTCAAGTATGCATGGTGAATGGAAGGTGTTTGCGGCACTTATCATGGATGTGTTCGATTCCAATCGAAATTTGAGGTAAAAGGGGTAAGAATTTTAGAGAGGTAAGATAGGAAATTCATGTTTTGAAAGTTGGGGAAAGTTGATGCTTAGTGAGTTCTTGTGGTGAGCACATGAATTTTTAACTTTGAGCACACTAAAAATGTTTTTAGCTACTGCCTATGTTGTTGCTCATCACCATCATGATTCATGTGCGCACCCAAGTGGTCAGTAAGTATCAAAGAAAAAAAAAAGAGAAGGAATGAGGAAGCACGCTGATGTGCGGCCGCACATGCTGCGTGTGCGGGCGCACACTAGCCTGGTGCGGCCGCACGCCCCTGCTCCGTGCCCTCTTATTTCCTCCTCCTTCTTCTTCCTTTCATTCCCCTCATTTCATATCTCTACCTCACGCACTCCCCTCTCAAACCCTCCTCTCGTGCGCACCTCCATAACCCTCATTCACCATAAAAAATTCTTCAAATCTTCACAAAATTCACTCCATTTTCACCTAAATTCACTCACAAAACTTCCTACTCATCAAATTCCTCACATTTTGGCCCAAATATCCCTCATTCTCTCTCCTCCATTGTTGAATGAAATTTGGGGCTTTTGTGTGTGATTGAAATTGGAGGCTCAAACTTGGTCAATCTTGCATCTTGTATGGTATAATCACTTATCCTTGCTTTAATTTTGTCAATTATATCATAATTTTTCTAAGATTGAATTTTTGTATGAGCATGAATAGTGTAGTATGGGTTTTGTGATTTTTGATGATTGATTTTGATATTGGATGTGATTTTGTGATGTTTGTTGATTGAAATTGCATAACATTGTGTTGTTTGTTGGTTTTGTAGCAATTTACATCATTGTTCATTGATAATTTGTGAGATTGAATTTTGGAAATTGGGTAGTAAGTGTTGATATTGGTGTTGGTTATTTGGTTGTTCTTGGATTGATTGAAAGAAGTTGTTCTTGGATAATAGGTGTATTTGGTTTGATTGGAGTTGATTTTGGTGGAAGAAAGTGTGAAATTGTGAATTGGAAATCTTGGTAGTAAGTTGTCACTTTGGTGTAGTGCTCTTTGGTTTTTGGAATTGCTCTTTGATTGTTGTTGGTGATTTTTCCCTAAACCTCAAACATGTCTAAAATCCTCAAGAAATTCACCAAAAAGAGAAAGACCGATGTTTACATTGAGGAACCTCGCCCAAGTACTTCTTCTAGGCCTAGCACTTCTTCTAGGCCAAGCACATCAAACCCCTCCTCTCAAACACGACCACCCACCTCTCTTCCTAAAAAGAAAAACTTCACAATCGAACAAAAAACCATTTACCAACAATTAAAGGAAGAAAGAACCCTTAAACTGACCCGCCACTATCTCCAACGTGATATGACTAGTTTGGGGATAGATGAAGATGTGAGGTCCTTGCTCTTGAATTTGCGAATGGGGTCTTTCATCAACTCGGCCTACCGCACCTACAAGGAGCCAACTTTGGAGTTTTTGGCTACTTGGAGCTTGTGCCCTTGGGAGGGCAATATAGGGTGCGTTTCCAAATTTTCAATCACTATTTCGATCATTCTTTGGAAGAGTTTAACGCGGCTTTGGACTTTGACCCCCATGGGGATATCTTGAATGTTGAGCCGTACATCTTCCCGGAGTACGATCATAACTCTTGGTGGGAAGATATTTCGGGTGGTAATGAATTCATCACCAACAAAGCCAAGATCTCTTCGGTGTACCAACCTTGCCTTAGGGTTACACCGCCTTTTGGGGTATGTTGTGTTCCCCAAGCAAGAATTGGGGAAGACGAGCAAGCTTGAGCTCAAGGTGCTATGGTTGTCTACTCGCCCGGAGTATGTTGGCCGATTGAACTTGGGGTACATTTTCGCCCAATATTGTGTTGATCTTAGAGGCCGGAGCACGGGAGAGATTCCATGCGGGGGCATGGTGACTAGGCTTTTGACTCGCCTCCGCCTTGACCACTATCTTCCCTTTTGCAAGGAGGTTGGAGACAACACCACCCAATATCTTGACTTGAGACAATTGGGTCAAATTCAATTCATCTCCAAGAATTATGAGGATGGGAGATATGAGTGGTTAAGGAACAATGAGCATTGGTGCTTTTTGCCTAACCCCGGATTGACTTCATTGGGCCGGATCAACACCGAGAACATTTGGCATGTCCCTAGGTCTTTTCGGCGTCCCAACTTTGACTCCGATGAGGATGATGAGGATGATGAGGAGGAGTTCCAAAGAGTCCTCCAACAACAACAACAACGACAACAACAACGTCAACAACAACAACAAATTCCACAACAACAAGTTCCTCAAGAACAACAACAAGAAGGGCAACATACTTATGAGAATGCCGATATGAGGGCTCTTAGTGAGAAAATGAGTGGATTGCAAATCCATTTGGACGGCATGTATGATCAAGATTTTGGGGCCATCTACGATCAATTGAGAGGTATCCAAGAAATGCAACAAGGTATGTTTGCACAACAACAACAAATATATGATGCGGAAGTTGACCGCGGGAACATTGTTCCCCCGGTTAACTATCCGTACTTCCCGCCCCAACAAGGTCCTATACCTTCTTACGGGCATCCATATTGGTCGGGTCCTTCCGACCCCGATACCGAGCGTCGCTTCTACCCGGATGAGCAAGGTAATTACGATTACAAGGCTCCCGGTGGATGTGACTATAGGGGTGATCCTAATTACCCCCATGTCCATGACAACCACCCTTACGAACTACGCTTTCCCGATAACTTCACCCCTCTTGCTCCTTGGCAACAAGATCTTTTCAAGGGGCATTATGGGTGGCCCGAGGGTTTCACCGGAGGATGGGAGCCTTATCCTCATCCCTTCGATGACCCCGTGGGCAACATTGACCCAATGGGGCCGGGCCTAGCGGTAGTGGTAGTGGTGGTGGTGATGGTAGTAGTCATTAGTTCCCTTATGCTTTTTGTGCTTTTTGCCTCCATCCTTTATATTCTTGATGCTTGTTTTGTATTGCTTGGGATGTTGAGATGTATTTTTATCTAGCTTGGGGGAACTAATGCTTTGCTCGGTGGCCAATTCTTGTTGTTGTGTACATATCTTAGTTGCTTGCATGTTTATTTTTGTTCCTCTTATTTGGTTTCCTCTTTTTCTTGATCTCTAGGCTACTTTCCTTGTATCTAGTATGCTTGCCCATTTTGCTTAGTTACTTGTTGTTTGTGATGATGCTTTGCTTATGATGTTGTTGTTGTGGTTGCTCCCTTATATCCAAATCCCTTTAATCCAAAACCCTTTGATCCAAATTCCCGAAATCCAAATTTTGTAGTTTAGTTTAGTTCTTTAGTTAGTTAGTTAGTTTCTTGCTTTCTTAGTTTTCTTTCTTTTATTTATTTTATTCTTTGATAGTTTAGCTTTTATTTTCCCTTAGTTGTATATACTTTTTGCTTAGTTTAGTTTCCTTTTATTTGTTATTTTCTTTCCTTTGTTTTGAAGTTACTAACCATTTTCTTTGTTTATAGTTTCTTTTATTTTTCTCTTTCTCACTTGGTTTCTTGAAGAAGCTTTTGGATATAGAATGCAACGAGGTGGTTTCTACTTGCTTCGTTTATTTTTGCTAAGCTTGGAGGCCGGTGAGATCTTTCTTATTTTTCTCTTTATTTTTCTTGGTTGCATAGAATAGGATTAGTTTAGGGGAAGTTGAATGGTTCGAGGATGGATGCTTGTTAACACATAATGTGTTTGGGATCGATGACGATGATGTCGATCGATCACTTGTTTGTCGATTGGGTTCTTATGTGTTTAACTTGCTTTCTAGTCCATTCATATTATTTCTCCTATTTTCCTTTCTCTATGTCTCCATTTCTTTTCTTTTATTTTCTTTTATTTTCCTTTTCTTTTATTTTCTTTTATTTTTCTTTCTTATTTGTGGTATGATTTTGAGGCATATTTTTCATTTTTATTTCTTTTGAATTGGACTTTATACATTAGACTTTGTCTTTTGCATGATTTTCTTCCTAGGTAGTAAAGGTATGCACGGTTTGAGACTATGTTCGGTTGACTCTAGGATAGGTATATGCTAGGGTAGTTGGTTTGAACTAGGAGGATCATGAAGCCGGATTCTACTTGTTTGTGGCATGCTTGGTAGTTGCTCCCTATAGTCAATTTGACACCATTAGTGAGTTTTTTCTACATCCATGTGAGGTTCATTGTTTTTCAAGCCTTCAACATTCTTTGTATGAGCGGCGTGGATCCTTGACTATGCAAACCTAATCTAATAAAGCTTGATGTATGATTCTTAAACCCGAGACCGAACTATCTAGGAAGGACAAAGGCACATTTTTCGGGGTGGTATTTTTCATTTTTGATATAGTTTGTTATTTTCTCTATTTTTGTGTTTACATTTGCCTTCTTGCAACCATTTGAGCCTTATACCTTCTTTTCAAGCCACATCTTTAGTACTTTGACCTTTTGTTTTATTTTCTTTCTATTCTTGGTTTTTGTGAAGCAATTTGATCATTTATGATGGAGTTTGTGGTGGATGAGTTGGAGTTTTGGTTTCTATGAGTGCAAGTTTGTGATATCATTTTCTTTGTAAATAATGGCAAATGTTTGAGAAAAAGCCGTCCTACTTCATAAAAGGCATGGACTAATAAGTTGCATAATAGAAAAAGCCGTCCGAATTTAGCAAAAGGCAAGGACATTGCGAGTTCAAAATTAAAAAACAAAAAAATTGAAAAAGTGAAAAATTCAAAAATATTTTGATGTATTCTTTTCTCCTTCTAAACATTGAGGACAATGCTTCATTTTAGCTTGGGGGAGAAGCGTGTACGCTTTTTGTATATATTTCTTTGTGAGTATAGCTTCAAGTAAGCTTGGGGGTGTTGTTTTTGTTTGGTAATTTCTTGATTGTGGTGTTAAGGATTGATCACCCTTTTGCTTCACTTTTTAGGAAAATCACCAAATTTTAAATTTTAGCCTACCTTCACCCTTTATGCCTTACGTTACAACCTTGGGGAAAGACCTTTCGACCTAGATAGTTGAGTCACTATTCGGGGGAGGGCATCATGGGTCATTGCCTAAGGAAAGGGGATGCATAGTCGAGATTGTCGAGTAGCCTAAATAAAATTCTTTTCCCGGTTCCTTCGAGGAATCATTGGGATACTCGCTAAGGGGAGATTTGAGATTAGTGGGGAGAACGCGGTAAGATCGTTTGGGATGAACGTGGATTGAGATGTCTAGTTCCTATGCCTAGCATACCCTATGTTTCAATCAACCTTAGATATCTTGAAAAGTGCATACCTTAACTACTTGAGAAAGATTTTCATTCATCTGCATTATAGTCTTTATGTGAGTTCATTTCGTAAAGGTTTTGTTTTCATTTTCTTTTCTTTTATTTTTATGGTTTGCCTCATTGATGTTTGGTGGAGAGTTATGGGTCAAACTCTTAGGATACCCTTACGAGACCTTACTCGTCCTCATAGGCGACTTTGGGGTTTAAAGGGATTGTTGTAGCTAAAAGCAATCGTGATTCCTACGACAGTGAGTCTTAGTGTATATTCTTATCTTGAGTCGTTCTTTTTCATTTTCAATAAATTTTTCATCCTTGATCTTTCTTGCTTTGTTTTGCTCGAGGACAAGCAAAAGTTTAGCTTGGGGGAATTTGATGAGTGACATTTATGGCACTCATTTGACTCTTTTTGGATGAATTTCATTTCATTTTATTAATCTTTTCTTTAGTTTTCCTTAGTTTTATTCTTAATTTCTTCATTTTATGCTTTTCATAGTTAGTTTCTCTATTTTGTGCATTTTCTAGTTTATTTGTTGTTTTTCCCTTTTATTTGCTTTTTCTCTTTTATTTGTAGGTTGTGATTGATTGTCCAAGAATTCCCGAGCTTCCTTTCCATGGTTTTTCATCGCTTTTCATGCCTTATGCTTGTGCAAAGAGCTTCAAGTCAAGAAGGACCTGAAGAGCAAGCTTTAAGACCTTGGTTGTGCACTTTTCATGGCTTGTGTTCATCAAAAATACCAAGGAAAGTTGCTGCCTACCTTGTCCCCCATCACCATCACCTATGGTGTGTGCACCTCATGAGCTAGGACGAAGAAAAGGGAGGAAGTTCACCCAGCTAGGTGCGGGCGCACACGAGGGATGTGCGGCCGCACAGGTGGCGCGTGCGGCCGCACATCAGGCGCATGCGGGCGCACCCAGCTGGGTATGTTTTTCGTGCGCGCCTTTCTCTCTCCTACGTGCGACCGCACCGGCGTGGGTCTATTTTTGGGCGTCATAACCGACCTCTCCTTTGTATATATAGTTATTTCCTTCTATTTTTGGCTAAGTTTTTTTATTCAACTATTAGATCTTAGTTTTTGATTAGAATTTAGAGAGAGAAACTCAAGAATTGAAGAGATAGAAACTCATGGTTTTTGGTTGATTGTTCAAGAATTCTCCATTGTAATTGATCTTTTGATCAAGTTTGTAAGGATCTTTCATCTTTGATTTCAATATAAGTTTGTTCTTAGTTGATTTCATTTGTTTTTCATATTATTGTTGATTGTTTGATGTTTGATTGAAGTTTGATTGATTGTTGATTTGATCTTTTGATTTCTAATATGTTGATGATGAAATTGATGATTAGTGTAGTTTTGATCTTAATTTCTATGGCTATTGAGTAGTTTACTAGCTAGGGTAATGGTGAAGCATGTATGAGTGATGGATTAGAGTAATTTGGGGATAATTAATGGAGTTGATGATGTGATTAAACTTGGTTGATGATTCATGTGCATGTGTGTGATTGATTGAAGCTTGGCCATCTTTAATTGGTGCACTAGATTGCATTGTAAGCTTGCTATGATACGGACCATTGATTAGTGACTTGCAATTTCTCGATTGAGGTATCTTGTGACGTTTCCTAGTTAGTGTTTAGCGTAGTTGGCGCTAGTTAGACCTCTAGGAGAATAACTTGGTATGCTCTTTTGGATGCATGTTTGATCTTCCCTCATATCACTTGACTTAGTTGGTTTGACCTCCCAAATTACCCTTCTCTATTGCAATTACATGTGGATCAATTCCCCTAGTGTCTTTTATATTGATTTTATACAAGTTCATTGCATTGATTAGCTCTAGCTCTAGTTCTTACCATAAACCCCGCATTTGACTTCGGAGTAGCTTAACATTAGACAATAGACATTCAATTTCCATTCCTTTGGGTTCGACCTCGACTTACTACTATACTTCCATAGGGGTTTGTTGAGTTATAAATATTGTTTGATTGGGTGGGGAGGTAGCCCAACGACCTACCGTTTCCGCGCCCATCACAGACAAACCTAAACACTGAAAAAATCAACATCAATGGAGAAAAACAAAGCGAAGTCAACCCCAATTTGACCTCCTCGTCGGCGCTCAATAATTATCTCTCGGAGGGGGTCGTTATCACCTTCGCGATACCAACAACCCTAAACAACTCAAATTTTAACAATTCGAACCCACCCTCTTCAGGGTTATGAAGGAGTTATGTCTTCGTCGTGTGCAATTACTAGATATACAAATGGATCAAATTATGGAGATAATTAAGTCCGGACATTTAGGTCGTCGTTTTTCCATAGCTAGAGGTACTTACGATATTTGGACTAGTAAAATAGACCAAAGCCCAATTAGATGGATCCTATAAGGTCACACAAAGGGGCTAGATCGAGCATTAGAGGACGAGGCCCATCTTGGGCCTCATCACTCTAGGTGGCCGGCCATATGGAGGAATAAGGAGGGATTTGGGCTTCGTGCACTAGTCTAGTTATAATGAGATTATAAATAGACTAAGTGCCTAGGTTTGCATGCAAGCAGTTTTACTGATCTTTTGATCAAACCCGAATTAGCAAACACGAAACCCAACCCCTCTCAAAGTCCTCTCTCACACGGCTCTCTCCTCCTCCTCGGCGCCGGTGGTGTCTCGTGGTGGTGGTGGTTCGTGCGGTGGTCGGTTGTCCGAAAAGGTGGTGATCGCGGTTTTCCTCAATCACTCGACAAATCTAGTATTGGTGGACACCTTGTTCGAATCTCGTGGACTAAGTAGAGGAGCAACACTTAGGGCTCTATTCTCTCCCTGATTTGCCTGTCGAATAGCTACGTGGAATTCACACTTCAAAGGTATGATTATGTGTCTTGTGTGTTATTCATGTGATTCTTGGGATTAGGTGCTTAATTGAATATGATTCATATTATTTTCGCTGCGTAGTACCTATAAACTCCTACAATGGTCAGTCTAGAGGGAGGGGAAGGGGAGGGCGGAGGACCGGTGGCCGTTGACGGCAGTGTGCAAGCGTTGCACAGCTACTGCCACGGCTGGAGCAGGGCTGGGGCTGCTGCCTTGCGCAGCAGTGCCACCGTCCACCACAGTGGCCTGCAGCCCAGCAGAAGCTGTTGCCACGCTGCTGCCCTTGCGGCAGTGGCTGCTGTGATGGCAGCAGCCACCGTGGCTAGCTTCGGCTAGCCAACCACGGTGCCCGGCGTTGGTGGCTCACGTTTTTCAAAAAAAAATCATTTTTTGAAAAATTATTTCAAGATAATTACGAATTATTTTGGGATAAAATCAGTTTTAATTTTGGATAAAATCGTTTTATTTTAGGATAAAATCAAATCTTTCAAAAGTTGTTATATTTGATATTATCCATATTTAAAGTTGTTAAATTGGTCATTATCCTAAATTAAAGTGGTTAATTTTGGATAAGATTGATTAGGATATTATGAGAATATTCCAAAAGGATAATAATTGATTTAAATAATGTGATTATCCCATAATTAGATTAGGATATAGTTGATTTTAAAATTATTTGATTGGCTAGTAATTAGGATAGAATCTCCTAAATTTGTTAGGATAGTTATGAAAAATAAATATGATTTATCTTTCTAGATTAAAATATGATTTGATTCTATCTCATGACTAAATTAAATATACGATATTTTATGAACTGTCATGAATAATATATGATATTATCTAATTATGATTAAAATATAAGATATTTTAGGAATTGTAGACACCATTTGTGTCTCCCCAAAACCAAACCCAGTGATGAATGTCTTTCACATCGAACCATAATCGGATGAGGTGAAAGTGTGGAAAAGTCAAGTGTTGCGGTTTAGTTTTATTTAAAATTCTCTTCTCTCTGTTTTTTAAAATGACTCTATTTATTAAAAATAGCCAAACCAGTTTAGTTTGGTCCATAATTAAGGTCCAATAATAGCCCAATTCCGATGAATATTGAGGAAGTTATGGCCAAAGTACTAAACTGGGCCCGGTTAATTATTTACATACGGCCCAATGATCTGGAGGAGGGTCCAATGTTAATTATTATTCCTAAAATTATTAGGATTAATTATAACTTTCTAGAAGTTTCTAGAAGGTTCCTTTTAATTCTAATATTATTAGATTTAATAATTATTTTAAGATGGATTTTTATTTGGAATAAAATATTATTATTTTATTATTATATTATTATTTTTTTGAAAATATCTTTTATCTTCTGTATGGATTCCGTAGATCAAGTTGATTAAAGATCGGATTCCGCGTGGAAAAACGCGTCCAAGTCAGACTGTCGCCAAACGACAAGTCTGTCGCTTGGCGACAGACCTTGTCGCCTCGCGACAGCGTGAATTTCTGGCGACAGCGTGTAGTTTTATTCCTTATCAAATTCCATACTTTTCCGAATTATTTTCTCTATAAATAGGGTCCCAAAACTCCGTTTTCATTCATTCACAATCACCCAATTCTCTCTATTTTCTCTTGAGCAATATATGCTTTCTTTCTCTCTCTCTTTCTAAACTAGCTTTTTACAAACACAATTCCGCACTCACAAGATTTAGAATCATCTAGCCAAGTTCGAAGTTGCCTTCGCCCTAGACGTGCAAGGTTTAATATTTTCTGAGGGTTTGGTCCAAATCTAGTTTAAACTTTATTTAATTTGATTCTAATTTAATTCCTTAATTCTTTAATTCTTTATTATTTTTATTGAAGTTTACTAACTCGTGTATTTTGTTATTAGAAAGAGGTACGAGGCTTCAAAGTATGTAATCTTATTACTCTCTTTCAATTTAGAAAGCATGTTTAGATTTGTTTATTAATGTTTTAATATTCCTAGTATCATGTTAGGATGTTTTTATTGCTTTCTAGTATCATGTTTAGGGTGCCTTTATTCTTTCTAATAGCATGTTAGTACCATGTTAGGTTTAAAGCTTTGATCTTTATTGCTTAGTGACATGCTAGGATTTGTTATTAATCTTGTTAGTATCATGCCTAGGATCTTGCTATTTTATTAAGCTTTATTATGCCTTATTATGATTATGATTATATTATGATTATGATGCTAATTTATTATGTTGCTTGATTATATTTATGTTATTGCTTGATCACACCTTTTATGCTTGTTAAAGGGAATTTGTATTTGAAATCACGCTTAATAAGATAATTAATAATTTGGTTTAGGCTAATATGATTTTAATTCAAGTGATCGCCAATAATAGTTTTGTTTTTGCATTAATATTCAACCAACATAAATAAACAGGTTTAGGGTTAATATAATGTTTGCATGTTAGTCAGAAAGCGCACATGAATACGAGCTGGACAAAGTAGAGGCCTATTTTATTGGGCGGGTCCTTTCTTATGTAGATTGGATTCGTACCCTCATCCCCGAACCCTATTTGGTTCAAGATCTTATGGAGTTGACGATCCCTTGGATCGTTTTTGGGTTTACAAGTTCCTAAAACTTGTTGGCGACTCTTTTGCTCTCTTTTCTTTCCCTTTGGAATGCCACCATACTTTAGTGTATGATCACAGTGGGGTTCAA
Source organism: Chenopodium album (assembly GCF_948465745.1). Classification (NCBI taxonomy): domain Eukaryota; kingdom Viridiplantae; phylum Streptophyta; class Magnoliopsida; order Caryophyllales; family Amaranthaceae; genus Chenopodium; species Chenopodium album. The sequence continues at coordinate 29,384,014 of NC_137858.1, read as the reverse complement.
GCTTGGGGTTATGATGCTTGAAATATTCCCTACATAAATGCGTTGACTTTATTATGAACATTCGATGTTGTAGTTTAGACAAGTATGTTGAGTGATTTATTATATGACACTTTTATAATATATGATATTATGTTGCTATATATATAGACTAGTGTGGCCCATAGATTCTTAAATACGATCTGCGCGTCGTGATGTATTTTTGTAATCTAAATACGGTCTGCGTACCGTTAAGTATTTTTATAACTTTTATTTAATGTAAATAGAATAGTTATTTAAATAGTGTTAGTTGAAAGAAGCCCATGAAGTGGAGGCCCAAAGGAGCAAGGTGGATGAAGATCCATGATGATTCAAGTGGGAGCATTTTTCATTTCTAGTTTTCTTAGGACTAAGGGGCCATACTATGTCATGCATTATTTTATTGCATTAGTAGATTATGCATGTTAGATTTTATTTATGTTGATTGATGATGAGCTAGAGTTCACTAAATAATCACAACATAATAAATCTAGGTCCCGGTAATATTGAGGCAGCTTTTCCAATTAAAAACCCGATGAAACCTTTGATATTTATGATGGGTCATGCCAAAGCTGGGCGTCATATTTATCATTGGGGAGTGGGGATGAATCAAGTTTTACACTTTTAATTGGTTATACTCAACAAGGTTACCTAAAGAGTTTAGAACATTGAAGCTAAGTGTAATAATTAAGCATGTGATGATTAATTATTCAACCAGGAATTACAAGAGTTGTAATCAGTAAAGAGTTTACTCACCTTGAAAATGTAATGGTTGATGGTAGGGCCAAAACCCAGTCCATTTTTGCACAAATAAAGGATCTTGGAATCACTTAAAATTCAATTGGGATCATTTAATTATTGAATAAAGTGTTTTAAAGTTACCTTATTAATTCACTTATGGTACTTTAATTTAATTAAACATAATTATTAAACTTTGCCTTATTTTGACATAGATGGGTAGCCGTAATAACAATGACAGCAACGTTTACGATTTGCAACCATTCCTCGAGAAGGATAGGTTGACAGGGGAAAACTTTTCCAACTGGGAAAGAATGCTAAGACTTGTTCTTAAATATGAAGGTAAAGAGGATGTCATTGATACCCCATTGCCAGGACCTCTGCCAGAAAATCCTACTGCGACAAAGATCAAGAAGCACAAGTGTAGACACTCATTTTGTCTCCCCAAAACCAAACCCAGTGATTAATACCTTTCGCGTCGAACCATAATCGAATGAAGTGAAAGTGTGAAAAGTCAAGTGTTGCGATTAGTTTTTATTAAAATTCTCTTCTCTATGTTTTTTAAAACAACCTTATTTTATTAAAAATAGCCAATCCAGTTTAGTTTAGTCCGTGACAAGGGTCCAATAATAGTGTAGTTGGATGGGGCTCGCAAAGACCTTTCCAACGATATATTATAAGCTCAATTCCGATGAATAATGAGGAAGTTATGGCCAAAGTACTAAATTGGGCCCGATTTATTCTTTACTTGCGGCCCAAAGATCTAGAGGAGGGCCCAATGTTAATTATTATTCCTAAAATTATTAAGATTAATTATAATTATCATGGGTTGCTTGGGACAAGTTGATTGTGTCTAAGAAGGAAGGGGGGCTGGGAATGCGTGACTTACTGTGCTTCAACAAAGCAATGTTGGCTAAACAAGTATGGCGCCTCCTCACCAATACGAATTCTCTGATGGTTCGTACTCTGAAACAAAAATACTTTCCTCACACTGATTTAATGGAAGTTACCGCCACTCCAAATGCCAGCTACACTTGGAAATCAATTCTTTCTGCTAGAAATATTGTGAAGCTTGGTGCGTGCAAACTGGTTGGGTCAGGTGCTTCAATTGATATATGGAGAGACCCTTGGGTTCCTAATTTACCCAATTTTAAGGTCCTGCCAAGAGCTCAACTCGATGCAGACACTCCAAATTTTGTTCATGAGCTGATTATGAATGGTGCGTGGAATAATCAATTGATTGAGAACACCTTTGTGGAATGGGAAGCAAGGGAAATCAAGAGAATCCCGCTGTCTGTTTTTCCTCAAATGGACAGTTGGACTTGGCAGCTATCAAAAAATGGGGATTTCTCTGTTAAAAGTGCATATTTTGCATTTTTACACTCTATTAAATCTGCTGGTACGTCCTCTTCCACCACCCCCTGCAATGATATTTGGAAGATGTTATGGAATGCAAATGTGCCTCCAAAAATTAAGAACTTTGGGTGGCGTGTGCTCCATGGAGGGATACCAGTGAGAAGTAATTTGAAGAAGAGAGGCATATGTGATGATGATGTTTGTCCTGTTTGTGGTGAGAATGCAGAAACTATTATGCATACTCTCTTCTCTTGTCCTGCTGCAAAGAGCATATGGTATTTCTCTCCCCTTCGCTTGTCTGTTGATGTTGATGACTCTATTTCTTTCTTTTCCTTCTGTCATCAAAAACTGAAAGAAAATAAGAAGAGAGAATGGTGGGATATTTTATGGAGTCTGCTATGGGGTATTTGGCTAAAGAGGAACTCGTGGTGCTTTGAGCAAAAGACACTCAATATTGAAACTGTTATACAAAGGGCTGTGAGTCTAGTGGGTGATTTCATCAAAGCAAATGAAGCAAAAGCAACCCCCTTATCTCAGAATATGGTGACTGAACAAGGCTGGAAGCAGCCCCCTGCTGGCATTTGCAAACTCAATTCAGATGTTGCCTGTTTCAGTGACAAGACAATTGGTCTTGGTGGTGTGGCTAGAGACTATTTGGGTGATGTGCTGGTGTCTACAAGCTGGAGATTGAAGGAGGAGTTCGAGGTGGATATTGGAGAAGCTCTTGCAGCTAGACATCTACTCACAACCTCCGTTGAAGCTGGCTTTCGAAGTTTCATTCTAGAAACTGATAACTTGAAGCTCCATCAGCATTTAAAACACAAAAAATGTCAGAATTCCAGATTTGGTTTAATTGTAAGAGATATTCTTAAGCTTGCAGAGGCTTGTAGCAGTTTTGTCTCTTCTCATGTTGGTAGGAAAGGGAATGAGGTAGCTCATAGGCTTGCTCAAAGTAGTGTTATGTTTGAGGGTATGAGAATTTGGATGGAAAAGGTGCCAGACTGTGTTTCGGATGCTGTAACCTTTGATGTTTTGAACAATTAATAAAACCCCCATCTTCTTGTCAAAAAAAAAAAATTCTAATAGAGTTAGGATTAATTATTATATTATGATGGATTTTTATTTGGAATATTATTATTTTATTATTATTTTAATTATACGATTTTAGCTTCTGTACGGATTCCGTAGATCAAATTTGGTTAAAGATCGGATTCCGCGTGGAAAGCGCGTAAAAGCCAGTCTGTCACCTTGCGACAGACTCTGTCGCCACGGACAGAGTGGTTTTACGGCAACGGCGTGTAGATTTATTCCTTATCAAATTCTATGCTTTTCTGGACTATTTTTCTTATAAATAGGGTCCTCGACCTCCGTTTTTTAATCATGAACTCTCATCAAGGCTTACTTGATATTCTCTCTCTCTTTCTAAACCAACCCCTTTGCAAGCACAATACCGCATACACAAGATCTAGAAATACCTAGCCAAGTTCGAATTTGCCTTCGCCCTAGACGTCCAAGGTTGATAATTTCTGAGGGTTTGGTCCCAAATCCAGTCTAAACTTTATTTAACTTAATTATTTAATTTAATTGTTTGATTTTATTATTTTCATTGAAGTTTACTAACGCGTGTATTTTGTTATCAGAAAGAGGTACGAGGCATCAAGTAATCTTATTGCTTTACTCTTATAGAAAGCATGCTTAGATTTGATCAATTTCTAGTATCATGTTAGGATATTATTTATTGCTTTTTAGAATCATGCTTAGGGTGTCTTTCATGCTTTCTAATATCATGTTAGGTTTAAAGCTTTGATCTTTATTTCTTAGTGACATGCTAGGATTTGTTATTAATCTTGTTAGTATCATGCCTAGGATCTTGCTATTATATTTAAGCTTTATTATGCCTTATCATTATTATGGTTATGATGATTATTATTATGTTTGTTGTTATTGCTTGATCACGCCTTTTATGCATGTTAAAGGGAATTTGTACTTGAAATCACGCTTAATAAGATAATTAATAATTTGGTTTAGGCAAATATGATTTTAATTCAAGTGATCGCCAATAATAGTTTTATTTGTGCATTAATATTCAACCAACATAGATAAACAGGTTTAGGGCTAATCTAATGTTTGCATGTTAGTCAGAAAGTGCACATGAATACGAGTAGAATAAAGTAGAGGCCTATTTTATAGGGCGGATCCTTTCTTTTGTAGATTGGATTCGTACCCTCATCCCCGAACCCTATTTGGTTCAAAACCTTATGGATTTTACGATCTCATGGATCGTTAAGGGGTGTAACCTTCACCCTGTGAACGGTTTACAATTTCCTAAAACTTGTTGGCGACTCTTTTGCTCTCTTTTATTTCCCTTTGGACGCCACCATACTTTAGTGTATGATCACAGTGGGGTTCAAGCTTGGGGTTATAATGCTTGAAATATTCCCTACAGTTTTTGGCAACTCCACTGGGGAGGATTTCTATTTTATTCCTGAAATTTATTTTGGCAATGATTTAAAATGAGTGGATGAGACTAAAAAAGTTCTAAGTTTTCATGTGCGTAATTTTGATTAACATTATTGTCATATGCATAAAAAGGTCCTCATTGGATAGACCATCCTAAATGAGTCAAAAACATAGGATTTTACACGTAGGAAATTTGAGAAATATCTTTCACAACTAGAATCGAAATAAAACTGCGAAATCTAGAAAATTCTAAGAATACAGAAACCTGCCAAGGCATCTTGATACCATGTTAAAGGACCAATTCAACTAAAATAGTTAAAGCCTAAGATCAACTTATGTATTTTATATATAAAAAAAAACCTCTTTATAGAGCAATTGAGCAACATGCTTCCTCTTCGTCTCCAATTTCCCTCTCAAAAGAACTTTTGTGCCATCTGGCAGATAGCAACTCGGTTTCAACAATTGCGAAGCATGCAAAACCTTCCCATTCCCCTATTTTAAACTCCAATTCACAGTCATCAAACGCACATACAAACCTAAACACTAAACACTGAAAAAATCAACATCAATGGAGAATAACAAAGCCAAGTCAACCCCAATTCGACCTCCTCGTCGACGCTCAATAAGTTACTCTCTGAGGTGGTCATTATCACCTTCGCGACACCAACAACCCTAAACTACTCAAATTTTAACAATCTGAACCTACCCACTTCAGGGCCAATCAACCCATCACTCGGCCCAGCCAATTTCAATGAGAATGACATTCTCACCTTACCAATTTTGGAATGATGAGTTTGGAATTATTGGATAATTGGAATTGGTTTTGAAAGCATGTTTGCAAATAAATTGAATTTACATCATCTTGCACTTATCGTACTTAGAATATTTTGCTAACCATACTTCTTATTTATTTTGGTACGCCTTGTTTACCATAATGGTAAGCAGTGTTGAATAATTTTAGGTGGAGTTATTATATGAGCATATAGTGTCAGGAATGTCTTCACCTAGTTTAGGAATGTTGATTTTGTGTATATTTTGAGTACTCATAACAATGTTACTATTTTTATGCATTTTATATCACCCCAACACTCTCTACATGCCATAAGAAATGAACTTGTGATCCAGTCCCGCTTGTATGTGCCCACTTCGAAGACTAGCTCAGCCATCATAAACTTCGATTAAGATGTTTTTAGGTATTGCTATGTGCTCACAAGCCTCAGTTTACAAACAAGGTTTGCACCCTTGCCCCTCAAAAATTCAAAAGACAAGAGTACACCGCATGATCTAGTGTGAAAGTATTAGAGATATGATATATCACCCATACATTTTCTGATATCTCATATTTATAACAGAAAGCACTTGGACGACCATGACAATCGAACACTCAAGGAAGCGATCATGATCCGTAAATTAATTAATACATATGGTTCTGAAGGTATTAATTGTTGTAAAGTTTTCTACGAGCTAAAATAGCATATTACAGCCTGAACTCAAGGACGGCAACACCCTTTTATTTTTATTATTATCTTAAGTTTAGAACTTTATTATTATCTTAACTTTATAACTTAAGAACTTATATTATTTTATTCATAGGTACTACGCATAACAAAATTTTGGGTTACGTTAGAAAGATCTTCCAGAAGAAAGAAAATAACATATTCCAACTTTGAAGCATTAAAGTTTGGTATACTTAGAAAGGAATATCCCTTGCCAAGATAAAATGAAACAGAAGAAGCTTAGAAGATAATAACAAAACATGGTTCAAACTAATTGAACTCTATCCGTCCACATTATTTTTTGTCACCTTTAATGATGGTAATAATCATAAATTAAACCGAGCTTGTCCTAATGGAGTTTTGTTATGTATAGAGAAATGCAGATAAAGGGCAAGAATGTAATTACACGTAAATGCATATTCTGAATTCAGAGTAGTACTACTGGGTGATTTTTACTACCATTGGATGATCAAAGAGTACCATTGAATATTCAGTGGTACAATGTATGCATGTAGTGGTACTATACTACTATATTTGCATTCAGTGGTACTAACCTATATGTAGAAATTAGCACTGTCAAAACGGTTTGACAGTTCGGTTTCGGTTCGGTTCGAAATCGGTTCGGTATTTAATCGGGTTGGTTTGGAATCGGTTTAATTGTCTCACGGGTCGGTTTTGGTTCGGTTTAAATGGTTATAGGTTCGATTCGGTTTCGTTTTATTTTTAAGCGGTTTTAATTCGGTTCGGGTTGTAAACAGTCCGGGTAGTAAACGGTTCGGTGCAGACGGGCTGCGGTTTGTTAACGGTGCGGTGTAAACGGTTTTTATCCCGGTTCAAACAGTTTCGGGTTGGAAACGGTTTCGGGTTAGAAACAGTTCGGTTCTTTTTTGGTTCAGTATATAAATGGTTCAGTTTTTTTCGGTTCAGTTTTTAACTGGTTCGGTTCTTTTTCAGTTCAGTTTATAACTGGTTCAGTTCTTCGATGGTTTAACCACTTTAACGTTATTCATATCGGTTCCATTTCAAGTTTACTAAATTACGGTTCGGGTCGGTTTTCGGTTTTAAAAAATAAATTGTTAAACAAGTTGTTTGGATTCGGGCAGTTAAATGGTTTTGGTTTGAAATTTGATAGTACTTGCTAACCTTTTGCGTTCTCAAGTTTTATATAAAGTCGCGAATCATTTCATATTTAGGCATCATATTATAAACAAATTCTCATTGATTTTATAAATACATATTATGTTCTGTTTCAAGTTTAGTCATACTGATCTTACTAGTTATATTCCCATCAAAAAAAAAAAGTTTGTAAACGATTCGATTTAATTATATTCCCGTCAAAAAAAAAAATCCATTTAATTATGTAAAAAAGTTTGTAAACGGTTCGATTTAGAAGCGGTTTAATTCATAAACGGTTCGGTTTATAACCAGTTCGGTTTACAATCAGTTCGGTTTTTAAATGGTTCGGTGCAAACGGGTAGCAGTTTGCTAACAGTTCGGTGTAAGCGGTTTTTTTGCCAGTTTAAACGGTTTCGGGTTGGAACCGGTTTCTGGTTAGATACGGTTCGGTTCTTTTTCGGTTCGGTTTTCTTTCAGTTCGGTTTATATTTGGTTCGGTTTGTTAACGGGTTCGGTTCTTATACGGTTTAACATTATTCGGGTCGATTCGGTTTCGGGTTTACTAAAATACGGTTCGGGTCGGTTTTCGGTTTCAAAAAAATCGGTTTTTAATCGGTTCGGTTCTCATTTGGGTCGGTCGGTTTCGGGCAGTTAAACGGTTTCGGTTTGAAATTTGATAGCAATAGTAGAAATAGTATCACTGAATAGACAATGATATTATATAAGCTTTTAGTGGCACATTTAAAAGTGGTCCCACTTATCTATCTCTCTCCTCCTTTTTCTCTCTTCCATGTACTTTTTAATATGTTTATATATGTTATGCATTTGCAAATGCATAACAAAACTCCATTAGCACTTCCTCAAATTAAACCCTTGTAGAAATTTATATACTACCTCCGGTCCAAATTACTCGCTACTATGGGGTATTATTTGTGAGATATAAAATATTCCAAAGTTGCAAGTAATTTGAACCGGAGGTAGTATTAAACCCTTGTTGAAATATAAATAATCATAAATTAGAATTTATATAGAAAATTCTAGCTATTTTCTTTGTTGGGTTGATTGATGATAAATAAAAAGTAGTACTCCTATATTTATATATTACCAAAGGTCCCTACACGTGCAATGTGGCTAGTTATTTAGGATTTTGCAATTGACCCTAATTAATGTTCCTATGCCTATTTGCATGGTATTTTATTACTACCTCCGTTAATTGTTATCTGCAAAACTGCAACTTTGGGTCTTATTTGTAAGATATAAAATATTACAAAATTGTAGATAACAATTAACAAGAGATGGTGTTGGATGTTATGTAATTGTACAATGTGTTGGACCTTGTGTAATTGAGATATAAAATATTACAAAATTGTAGATAATAATTAACTAGCCCATTGTTGAGATTTTGGTGGCCTAGGGCGAAACTATAAATTGGGCCCTAATTAACTCGTAATATTTTTTTAAAAAAAAAATTGAGGGTATACAAAAAAAAATTATTATAGAACCATTAAACTTCATATCGGAAGAGAAATAAATCTTAATTATGAAAAAAAAGATGATGAAACAAAAACAAAGGAAATTCAGTACATAAAATCTTGCGTGGACCTGGTCCACAATAATATTATTGTGGACCTAAGGTTTATCTACATATAACTGACATTATATTTAATATAGTGACCCCTAATTTTAATATAGTAACCTTATTTTTAACATAATAACCTTTTTTAAAACTTGTGTGACCTTTAATGTTATTATGAACTTTACGACATTAAGTTGAATAGTGACTTAATTTTAACATAATGATCTTTATTATTCATATTGACCATTATATAAAAATTTTCATTTTAAAAAAATGAACCTCTTATACGTTACACCTTGTTCTTCCATTGCTTTTATTATTTCTTTGTCATTTTTATCATTAGCAAAGCAATATTGATCAGGGTTGGGGGAATGACACACATCGTAAGCAAAGGTACTCATTTCATTAAAATCGTTGGTCATTACATCAAGGAGGGCAAGGTCAGCTGCGACCTCGCCAGAATTATTTGGAATAGAGGAGGGAGACTCAACAAGAGGCTCAACACTAGGGGGAACTACAGAAAAAGACTCGATGGCAGAAAGGGGGTCGGCCTTAGATCCTAGGGGTTCATTAACGGGCTCAAACTCGAACTCGGACCCAGACGATTTAGGTTCATCAAACATGGGGCCTTCGCCAGTGGTTACTTCCAGCTTTTCTCTATTCGGCATGGTAACCTTTACCATCTTGCGCCATCCTTTCGAAACACCATCAGCTGGGGCCAGTGGCGGACCCAGCCTTAGTCTTGCTGGGTCACGTGACCTAGCAAAAACAGAAATATATATATATATATATATATATATATATATATATATATATATATATATATATATATATATATATATATATATATATTTAAATGGCACCTATTTGAAAATAAGATATAAACATTATTTTTGGTTATAAGTTAACAATACAATCTTGTAGCATAGTGGTTGGAGGGATTGAGACAAAGCCCAATTAGCACGGGCCCAGCCACACAGGCTTGAGTTCGAGCCTTATTACTTGCAATTTTTGTATTCCTTTAATCTTTTTTTTTCCTTCCTATGTTATGGTTATGTGATTTATTGATTTTCATGTGATTATTTCAATTTTTTCCTTCTTTTTTCATTTAATTCACTGTAGTAACATACTAGCATTAGCTAGATTCGAGCCTTATTACTTGCAATATTTGTATTCCTTTTATCTTTTTGTTTTTTTTTTTCCTTCCTATGTTATGGTTATGTGATTTATTGATTTTCATGTGATTATTTCAATTTTTTCCTTCTTTTTTCATTTAATTTATTGTAGTAGCATTAGCTAGAAATAGAATATTTTTTTTTTGGTTTTCCTTTTGAAATGATTATGAACTTATGACTATTTGATTATCATGTGATTAATTTTATTATCCTTCAATGTTGTTATGTTTTGTGTTGTTAAGACATTACATTAAGTGGTTTTTCTAATTTGTGGTGTATATATTATGTTTGTATAATTAAATTGGGTATTGTGACTTAATTGGCTATAATATTCTAACAACCACTTGGGTATAGAATAGACAAGTTGCAAAAAGATTGAATTAATCTATTTTTGACAATATTGGATTTTGTAATTAAATTGAAATTGTGACTTAATTTTCATAAAAAAACATATGATATAACAAGTTTCTTTAGTCCCAAGCATCTTCCTCCTCCACAAAATCATCGTCTATCTTAAAATTCATCCACCTCCGGTATGCGGTCGATGAGTGATGATCAATATAGGTGACAGTGACCCAGCACTTTAAAAATCCTGGATCCGCCACTAGCTGGGGCAATTAACTCCGAGGGATCAAAATCTTTGCTTGACACGACCACTTGAATGAGCGTAGAGTCGTCATTGTTGGTGTGCCTAGGTCCATTCTTTTCCAACCCGAAAAGAAGATTAATACTCATATCATTGGACCCTGGGCTAGTTGGTTCTTCAGCTGTTGAGGAGACATCACCTTCGTCAATGAAGTCACAATCCATGAACACCTCAAAACCTGTTCACGTTTAGATGAGAGGTTCAGGAAATTTGTAGCACGGGAAGTCCTCTCCTTCCTTGACGAATTGACCATTAAGCTTGAGGGGATAAGGATTTATAGCCATCTCCTTGTTCTCTTTTCGAGCTGCGTTCCGAGCAACCATCTTGATCACAGCTTGTTTCATATCTTCTTTTATTGGTATGAATCCTAGGCCAAATGTGTCCTTCTTTAACGAACCAGGATGGCCCCAAAGTTCAGCTATCTTCTTTTTGATGCCAAGGGTCATCCTAAGGAAATGCCCTTGCTTCTTCATGATCGCATTAATGTTGTCTTTTGAATAAGGATCAAACTCGAGGTGAAACTTCTCATCTTCCTCGATCATAAGAACATCTTCTAGAGAAAACCCCCAGAGATCCTCATCTTCCTCATCATGCTCGACATGAACAATGGGGGTATCAATGACTTGAATACGCATGGGAGAGGCATCAATGGTGATCGAAACTCCTCCAACTATAGCTTTAACTTTCTGGTGCAGTGATGATGGGATCGCCTTCAACTCATGAAGCCAAGGGCGACCTAACAATAGATTGAAAGAAGCCTTGATGTCCACCACCTGAAACTTGGTGCGACGTTCAATGGCTCCAGTAGTGATATTTAACATGATAGTACCCACGGCTTGACGGCGAGTATTATCATAAGCTCGGATCCCCTGAATAGAGGGATAATTCTTCATCTTTTATGCCCAACTTCTTTGCAGTGCGCAACGCGCATACATTGATTGCTAAGCCATTATCAACTAGGCTCATGGGAACATTCATCTGCCTACACACCACAGTAAGGTGTAGGGCTTTGTTATGTTGATCTCCTTTCGGGGGTAAATCTTTATCGGAAAAGGAAATCAAGTTACTAGGACTTGGCAATTCAGTGGTGAGAAAGCTGACTAGTCCTTGAGGAGTCATATCACTATCAACTCCTATCTTCACAAGAGCATTCATCACAGCCTTCCGATGCTCAAGAGACATAGCCAACAGCTTCCACACATTCATTTCCACCTTGGTCTTTTGCAATTGCTTGATCACATCGTTGCTCACAGGGTCGATGGGATCAACTATTGGTTGTGCTTGCGGTTGAGGTGTAGGTGGAGGCTGTAACCTTCCACTCCTAGTGAGAACCTTGACTTCAGGGTCCCCCCAAACATCTTTGCTATCTTTCAGATTGACAGCGCCAAGAGATGAACAAACTATATCTTTGAGATAGACGTCTTCATTGTCGTTATCCCAAATTCCGTTAACTTCTTCACAGCTCGAAATAAAAACAACTTTTGGTAAAGATTCATCCACAGGTTGAATGAGTATTGACGGATCAAAGGAGACTTCATCTCCCATGATAGCCAAAGCATCAGAAAGAGGACCTGTTTGAATATTAGGCTTCTTGCCCGCTGGAGGGACAGGAAGTTGATTAGCATCAATCAGGTCTTGGATCGCATCCTTCAACTTCCAACACTTCTCAGTAGTATGACCCTTGCCTTGATGAAATTTGCAATGAGCATTGGGGTCATAGCTAGCAGTTCTGTTCTCTGGTCGAGGTTCTGGAAAAGGTCCAATTGGCATAATCAGTCCTTGGCTATGCAAGCGATCAAAAGCAGCATCATAGGTCATTCTCAAAGGCGTATAAACCCTCCTTGGCCTTTGGAATCTCTGAGGAGGAGCATTAAGAGCTAGCACATCATTGATATTGACATTATTGGTAGCATTATTGGGCTTGGAAGACGAAGAGGAAGGACTGTCGTTCTTCTTGTTTTTCCAAGTGTTGTTGTTATTGCTGTTGTTGCTACCAGCAGTCTTCATCAGTTCATCTTCGATATTGATCCCAATATCGTACTCAGCTTCGAAGGTATTCAAGGGCAAAAACTTCAAATGTTGCTTATACTTATCAGTCAGATTTGCAATGAATAAGCGAACCATCTCTTTCTCCTTGGGAGGATCCACCAAGAGTGCAGCTGTTTCCCTCCACCAGTAGTGAAGCCTTCATTCTATTTCTTTTTGAGAATGGAGAGTTCACATTCAAAAGTCTTGGTTTGGATGTTACACTTGTAGCGGTTCATAAAACTTTCAGTAACGTCTTCCCAAGTTGCAACGTGTTTGGATTCCAGAGAGTAGAACCATTGTTGACAAGCATGCTCCAGGGAAAGAGGGAACACAGTAGGGAAGAGTGTCACATCTAATCCCTTAAGAGCCATGGTTGCAGAAAAGGCTTTCAAATGAAACATAGGGTTATCAGTAGGCTTGAACTTGGGAATGTCAGCAGTGGAAAACTTCTCAGGAAGCCTGTCCCTTATGTTCAAAGAAGTGGCAGGTTGTTCTACATAGGTAAACTCTTCAAAGATCTCTCTCATTTGTTCTCTGATTTTATCTATTGCAGCTATAGTGGCATTACTTTGATTGTTTTGCTCTACTGTGTGAACCCTGGTAGTGAGCGCTTCCATCATAGTAGACAACCTGTCGATGGCATGATTAATGTTTTCCATATCTTCCTTAGTGGCCATTGGTTGAAAGTAAATGGGAGATGGATTCTGTGGGGATGCTTGTGGTGGTTTTCTTGTACGCCTCTTAGGTATAAGAGGTTTTGAGGTAGCGACTCAAATCGTAACAGTCTACCCCTACTTCTTGACCAAGTGCTGCGACATTGAAACAAACACACCTTTAATGACTAGACTCATCCTTGACCCATCCAGAAAATAAGAAGGGGAAGAAGAAAAAAATAGTTTGAAAACAAAGAAGCATGTACGAGAGGATACCATCTGACTTACTCCTAAAAAGAAGGGAAAAAAACGCAAGACTTTCCTAATGTACGGTCACGAACAAAATAGTGCATGACTCAAAGAAAAGTGTGTGAACCCGACATGACTTGTGAGTGATTAAGTGAGGTTATGGACACGTGTTATGACTGTACAGCTATACATGACACCAAACTGGACACATAAACCACATACGTACGCTCAAAGAACCAAAAATGGACTGACGGGACATTCTCGTGGGCACCGTGTCACGGTGCAGACTGTCATGACACGGTGCAGTCCATCGTCAGACGATAGATAGCCCCGTGTCACGGCACTGTTCACCGTGTCACGGCAGACTTGTTGTGACACGGTGCTCCGTTCCAGGCCTTTTGTGACATTTTTTCTAGATTTTAATCGATTTTATGTTTCTTACTCATTACTAAGTGGAAATAAAAACCCTCGGTCATAGATTAGTCCAAAAACAAAATGAACAAACACATGTGGGTTAGCACCAAATAAACCACGTAGCATTTAGTCACGATGATGCAAAAAGTTCTCAACCTAAGGTCAAGTTCTATGTTCGACTATGGTCAAGCTTTTGGTGTCAAAAGGGTGCCATGGTTAAGAGTTTGGACGCGTTAGCAAGGCAGCCTCCCTTGAGGGTGTATGCCAACGGGCGGCTCCGCGAGTTCGTGATGAAATCGAACTCGACTCCATGGTTTGGGTGGATTTATTAACTCGGATGAACCCTTATTGCCATGAGCGTTTTTGGGTTGATAGAGCTTAAATCCCCCGGGGCTAAGATGTATGTAGAACACATACGGTTTTTCAGAAAAATCGAAGGAAGTTGACTGTGAGAAGATAAAATAAGCCACTGGACGGATTTAAGGACTGCTGTGACACGGCAAAGAGCACCGTGTCACGGTGCTGCCCACCGTCAGACAGTGAACTGCACCGTGACACAGCAGATTCTGCCGTGACACAACAGTCAGAAAATCTGACTGGTGCCCTGTTTTTCTTCGTACGCAATCAAGTTGTTCAATTTTTCCTACGGGACAGATTTAAATGCGACGTTAAAACGTCTAAGCTTATGCAAAAATGCCAAATTAATCACAGGAATATTTTTCAAGAATCTTTCAAGTCTCATCCACTCATCTTAATTAAATACCGATCACTCAAATCGATAAATAACCACGAATCCTCCCCAGTGGAGTCGCCAAATTGTAGGCGTCGTTTGAAGTGCGCCTACGTAAAAGCATGTGGTGAATATGCTTGGCAGTCATAGGAAGTGAGAATTGACATATACGATTAGGGACAAAGCAAAGTAGGGAGCCGCCAACAAGTTTTTAAGGAACTTGTACGTAAACCGTTCACGGATCATTTAAGGCAACCACGAAAAGGGACAACGATAGGCAACAACGATTGACCCGTGAAGGTTACACCCCATTCATAATCCATGAGATTACTAACTCCATATGGTTCGGAACCACGAAAGGAGGATCGGGGATGATGGTACGAAGTGAGTCATGGAGTCATATTCGCCCGTATTGGCCTCTACTCGATTCTTATTGTGAAAAGCATTCCTGTGATCTCAAAGGCATACAAACAAAATATTCAATTCGCTCCAAACTATTATTAAGCTAAATTGGTTGAATATTAATGCAACATATAATTCTAAAATATTGGTGATCACTGGATTAAACAAGATTAAAAAGGAACCTAAACCGGTTGTCCAAATTATCTTATTAGGCGTGATTTTAAACATGCAATACGGTGTTCATAAATAATAGAATAAATAAACATTAATATTGGAAGTAATATAGCAATAAATCCAATAATATAAAATCATTAGAAAAATAATAGAAATAAAAGGAACATGATTCCTTACTTTGATTTTGTTTGCTTGCTACTATAAAAACAATAAACGCGTTAGTAATTTCAAGGAAAATTAATAAAACAATAATTAAAATGGAATTAAATTAAATTAAAATAGAATTGATTTAAATTAAAATAGAATTGATTTGGGGCCAAACCCTCAAACAGTTCTACCTTTCACGCCGTGGTTTAAGGATAGAATCTCGGGTAAAATACGGACTCCTTGGAGTGCTTAAGAAAGGTATTTTGAGATAGAAGGATAGGCTAGTGTTTAGGCTAAAGCATAGAAGAGAAAATGAGAGAGCTGATTGATGCCCCGTACATCAGAAATTAGGGGGTATTTATAGAAAAAAGTGCTGAGGGAACACACGGAACCCTAAAAAGATAAAAACCCTAAAAAAGTATCCCGTGACATGGCAAAGTGTACCGTGACACGGGAAACACCACCGTCAGACGGGAAATATTCCCGTGTCGCGGTGTGCTTTTGTGTGACGCGGGAAATAAATATGGTAAACGGGGAAGAAAACGCGTTAGGGTTTACGCGGAAAGGACACGTAAAGTCCCCGTGTCACAGCAGATTCCCCGTGTCACGGGAATTCTCACCGTCACACGGGAGTGTTTCCCGTGACGCGGGACTTTTTTGTCTGTTTTTGTGTCTAAATTCATTTTTAACCCTAATTTCGTTCAGCATTTTAAGTGCCGATCGATAATTTCGGGCCATTTTCTGAATTAAGAAATAAATAAAAGGTTTGGGCCAAAAATAAATAATAAAACGATAAAAAAGTTTGGGCTAAAATTAAAATTATGCTTTGACCAAACATCAAGACTGATCCATGGACTATTCAAAAATTGAATTTAATTAAATATGATTTTTTTAAGCACTCTCGGGATTTAATACTGAACCCGACCAATAGTGGCGGTGAAAGGTTGTTCATCATCGGGTTTGGTTTTGGGGAGACTTTTTTAGGTGTCTACAGGGTATTTTATCAAAATGGCTATTTTGACAAAAGTATTTACCAAAACGGCTAATTATAAAATTTAATTCTCAAACTAGCTAAGTTTATTGATTTGAAAGGATATTAATTATGTTTTATATTTCTTTTTGAACTCGATTGGTTCACTTTATGTTTTTTTTTTTTTGGTTTTATTTAAAAAGAATTAGTTTTTTTTAAAAAAAAATTTGGTTTTATTTAAATTCTAATGCCATAGTTTAAAATATCCCATTAATTTTAATAACAACAATCGACATAATATATATGCAGCAATTCTCAATTTTTAAAAAAGTTACACAACATAAACAACAACTCAAAAAAATGATCCAAACTTCCAATCCACAAAAGAAAAAAAAGATACAACTCTTTTTTTTAACACATAAAGATAGAAATAAATATATGTAAGTTTGATTTATCATACACATTAAACAAAAAAAATATTCATACTAGCCGACATAAACAAAGAGTATACAATTAATTTAATAGACATGAAAAAGAAGAACAATACCTTAAAATCCCTTATCGTCGTATAAATTTGCGGTAATCTTGATAGAACAATAATACTTGAAATTCCAAATTTTTGTGACTGAAATGATCAAGATGAAAAATTAAGGCTTTAATTTTTTTTTTTATCGAAATTAGGGATCTGCGAGTCTGGAACTGTTTACGTTATTTGTAATTTTGTATACTGCTTAAAGTTTCCAACTTAAAAAAATTCTTTAAAGAAATAAAAATAAACCCAAAAAAAAATATTAAAAATTAAAAAAAAAAGTGAACTAAATTGGTTCAAAGGAAACAAGAAATAGATAAATTCCTTCAAAGTTAATAAATTAGCTAGTTTGGGAATTAAATTTTATAATTAGCCGTTTTGGTAAATACTTTTGTCAAAACTAGCCGTTTTGGTAAAAGATCCCATAGTAGGCTGGTGGTTGACTATGGTGAGTATACAGAGAAAATATATGGGGTACAGCACCCTCTCCGATCCCCGCTGGGAATAACATCTAGTCACCCCCCCCCCCCAAGCTGCTGTGAAGGTTAATGTTGATGCATCGACCGCAAAAGAAGGATGGGTTGGATTGGGCATGGTTGCTCAAGATTGGAAGGGGCAAGTTCTGTTTGCTGCTGTCCAAAGGGTTAGAGCAAGGTGGGATCCGTTGGTGGCTGAAAGCAAGGCTACTTTGTTTGGTATAAAGAAGGCTAGAGCATATGGTCTTAATGATATAATTCTTGAGTCAGATTCATTGTCCTTGGTTTCAAAGCTCAAGAAAAATTCATTCTCTTTCTCTGCTGCAGATGGTATCACTAGTAGAAAAAGGCAAGGCACCGCTCAATGGCCACCAGGTTTCAGAAATCGGTGGGAAAAATAGGGGAAAAATGGGCGGGATTTTGAGGGATTAGTATTGCCACCGGTTCAAACCGAACCGATGGGATAAATGTTAATCCCACCTGCTCAAAACCGGGGGCTTTGTTACAAAAAAAAAAAAGACCAGCCTTAAACCCACCCTTTTTGTTCCTTCCGATATAAATAACCCCCTTTCACCAAACCCTAGCCCCCTCATCTTCTCTCTCCTCCCTCATTCTTTCGGGTCTTCTCTCTCCTCCGATCCCTTTTACCAAACCATCTTCTCAGCTCGTCCTTCGCTCCTCCTCCTTCGCTCCACCTTCCTTCTCTTTTCTCTTGTGCCCTCATCCTCTCTCCTCTTCCTATCTTATCTCGCTCGCCCCCTCCCTGCTCTTCCTCCTCTTCACCTCTTTCGAAAATCACCGCCGCCGCCATTAACTATCGCCACCTGAGGTTTTCTTGTCAAATTCGACCGATCTAGAGTTTTCATGGTCGAATTTGACCTTTTATAACCCAAATTCAAGATAATTTCGGGGGTTTTGGTGAAATTCGAGGTAATTTCACTTTTTTCTTACTTTTATTTTGTTTTTCGTTGTTTTTGGTGGAATTCGTGGGTTGTGGTGGTTTTGGTGGTGGTTGTGGTTATGGTGGTTTAAGGTGAATGGTTTTTGTTATTTTTGGTGGAGTTCGAAATTGATTTTTCTGAGTTTTTGAGTTTAATTGATTTTCGAAATATTTGGGTTTGTTTTTTGTCTGGGTACATGCATGAGTTAGTGAAATATTCTGGGTTCGTAAAATATTCTGGGTTTGCGAATTTTATTATTATTATTATTATTATTATTATTATAACAAAACCTACAGAGTCAATCAATTTACAAGAAATTGGTAGGGAGCCGAGATACAATCTGGGCCCCCACCCCTCTAGCTATAGCGAACCCGATCCTACTGAAGATGTGAGCAGCTGCACGAGCACCAATATCCTGAGACTTAGCGAATGCCTGAACCCGCTTCAGCAACGCAATAGCATCCTTGTCTAATTCCCCTAATGAAGAAAAGGAGAAAGGAAGAAAACCATAGCCAATAGCCCTACAACGTGCCCCATACTTGTCCCGCTTTCGCTGAGCCGCCGCCGACACAACACGACCAGGAACGAAGTCAGACAACCCCGAATGTGTCAAAGGAGAAGACACCGTCAAGTCGACACATACATCACGACCTCTATCCCAGGAATAAAGCAACACATCTGCTGGTCGTAGCGCCCCCTCGTTCCCACCAGTCAACCCAACGTTAACCTCCTTTCGAGCAGAAATCCCAGACCGAAAACAAATATCAATAAGGGTGTCACGAACAACGTTGTGCCGATGTTTAATAACTACTATCCCAGCACAAGATACTGCATGATCCCCATAAATATCTCCATCAAAAACCCTTGAGCAAGTAGAACACGGTGCTGAAACGGAGAACAAAGGAACACCCAATCGATAGCAAAGAACACTATTATTATTATTATTATTTGGAGTTCGTGAATTTTCTAGGTAATGGTTTTTTTTCGCATTTTTTTTGTGAGTTTTACTAATTCTGGTTTTAATTGATGCAAGTCTTAAATGATGCAACAAGATTCAAACTTTGATTTTGGAATATAGTTTTAGATGTTGTAACTTTTTTATTTATTACTTTTTTTATTGTACAATAACAATTTAACATTAAATTTCATTGTCTGATTATAATTCATTGTAATTTTTTAATTTTTTTTAGTATTGTACAATAACAATTCTTTTGCGCTCATGTGATGTTGTTTGCCTTACATTGATTCTTTTTATATTACTAGTATTTGTATAATAATTGCAGTAGGAAAAAAAATAATAATAATTATTATTATGTACATGTTATTGCCACCGGTTAACCGGTGGCAAAAATATTTATTGCCACCGGTGGCAATACTTGTTTTTGCCACCGGTTTGAACCGGTGGCTTTTTATCAAATTATTGCCACCCCCAAAAGCCCACCGGTTCAAAATCGGTGGCATGAGAGGGTTTTGAACCGGTGGGAAAATGCTTTTTTCGCCTAGTGTATTCTTGAGGATATTGTTTCGATTAGCTCTTGTTTTTCTTCTATTTTGGTCTCATGTTAAACGGAATGGGAACTATGTTGTCCACCATTTAGCTAAGTTAGTGCCTAAAGGTAGTGAACAAGTTCGGGATAATCTCGTTCCTAATGAGATATCTCCGTTTGTACTTATGGATACTCTTCTATTGAATTAATGCACTAACTGCTATTTTCTTCAAAAAATAAAAAAAAAATAAATTAAAAAAAATAATTAATGTCTAAATTTATTCTAGGAAAGAAATTTGGTTTCCTATAATCAATAATAAGGCCCTATTCTTTTGAGCTTTTGAGCAGAGCAGAGCAGATTGCAGCAGAGCCGAGTCGAGCCGAGCAGAGCAGATTTCATTATTATTATTATTATTATTATTATTATTATTATTATTATTATTATTATTATTATTATTATAATAAAAAAAATTTAAAACCTACAAAGTCAATCAATTTACAAGAAATTGGTGGGGAGCCGAGATACAATCTGGCCCCTACCCCTCTAGCTATAGCGAACCTGATCCTGCTGAAGATGTGAGTAACTGCACGAGCACCAATATCTTGAGCCTTAGCGAATGCCTGAACGCTTCAGCAACGCAATAACATCCTTCTCTAATTCCCCCAACGAAGAAAAGGAGAAAGGAAGAAAACCATAGCCAATAGCCCTGCAACGCTCCCCATACTTGTCCCGCTTCCGCTGAGCCGCTGCCGACACAACACGACCAGGAACGAAGTCAGACAACCCCGATTGCGTTAAAGGTGAAGACCACGTCAAGTCAACACATACATCAAGGCTTCTATCCCAAGAATAAAGCAACAAATCTACTGGTGGAAGAGCTCCGTCGTTCCCTCCAGTCAACCCAACGTTAACCTCCTTTCGAGCAGAAATCCCAGAAATTATTATTATTATTATTATTATTATTATTATTAATTTATTATTTTTATTATTATTATTAATTTATTATTATTATTATTACTATTATTATTATAATTATTATTATCATTATTATTATTATTAGCATTAAATATTAAATATTTTAATTATCAAATATTAATTATTATTATTAAATATTAATTATTATTATTATAATTCAATATTATTATTATTTTTAAGTAGAGTAGAGCAAAGCAGAGCCAAAAAAAAAAAAAAAAAAAAAAATATTGATTCTCCGCTAGATTGGTACCCTTCGTACAATAGATGAACAATTTGGTTCATCTTGTTATATATTAATTCTATAGATATTATAAAATTTGCAATTCATCTTGTAATAATTCAACCCTTTAAAAAATCAAAATATAGTACATGAATTTATATGGTTTTCACATATTAATATACAATTATCAGAATTTTGATAAATATTGATATTTGCTTTCATCTGAATATTTCATGCTCAATTCAATTTTGAATTTTAATATATTTTATGCTTAGTAGTATGTCTTTTCTCATATGGATATATGGTAAATCACATATTGATAGCTTTAAGAATTATTCACGTATATATTTCATATTCATTGATTGATATCTTTCTTAAGCATTTTTAAACTAATGCATGTTCATTTATATAGTAATAGATGTTCATTTCCTTACTCAATTCCGAAAATATGTTCATTAATGTATTGGTAGTTGTTTTTCCATATTAATGGATGGTCATTTCCACACTAATATATGTTCATTTATATATACTGATAAATGTTCATTTCCATATCGATCATTTAAATTGTTGTATTATTCATATATTCATATGAAACTTGGTTCATTTCAACACTTATTGTTGCTCAAATCCAACTAATAATTCATTTGCTTTCTTTTCTATTAAGTAACAAAGAATCGTGGATATAGTGGGTTAGACCACACAATAGCAACGAAAAAAAGCGAAAACAATTAAGGAGATAAAAAAGGCATGGATTTGCGCAACATGAATCAATAACACGAGCTTGAATTTTTCGATTTTGGATCGAGAAGTTTATTGTGTATAATAATATGTGTGAATTCTGTTGTATATTTAATTTCCAATATTTGGTGATATACGATTTTTGTTGATTTTAATTAATAAGAATGAAATAAACTTTTTTTATTTTTTTCGATCCTTAAGTAATATTATAAATCAAATCTTTCAAAAGCAAATTTTTATTAGATAGTATATATATAATGTTCATATTTTTTGAAGACTTATATAATGTTCATATTAGGAAAACAACATGTTCATAAATAAAAAAAAAAAAAAACCTAAATATTCAACAACTTGAATTTGTGGTTGAGCATTTACAATTGTCAACTTTGACCCTTAATTCAATAACTATATTAGAATATTTGACACTACATGTTCATAAACACACCTGAACGATCAGTATAATATTAAACTATACAAAAGCTAAACATTCAATTCATTCTTGTACCAAGTCCCTCATAGGACCTCCATTCAAAAAAAATAAAAAATAAAAAATAAAAAAGTCCCTCATAGGACTTAATATTTCTACACTTATCATCTTTATAAGCCTCATTAGAACAAACAAATATTTTCATAGAAAATGAGTATCCATTCGCTTCTTACATACCCTTCTCAACTCTAATTCCAAAGCCTTTCATAGAAGCATATTCATTATAGATTTTATAAGCATCATCTTTAGAAAGAAATTGTTTCCCCAATATTCAGATTGTATTGCTTTTTAAAAAATAAGAGCATCCTCTTTTCCCACTGCAATAATCAAACATGTAACAATAATGTTCAATTACAATAATGCATTTGATCAATTACATTTAAATTACCATATGTAAAAATATAAATGATCATCTACAATTACATAATTGCACATTATATATAAAACTACAAAAAAATGATAATCATTAAAAGTCAAGTGCACACAAATATTAAATTATGTTCACAAGTAAGTATATATGTATATACAAGAATGAAAACCATTGAAATTCACATGTACGACATATATATTCAAATACTATAATAAACATATAGTTCACTTCTGAAAACATAAGTTAAACATAAATGAACATTTATTGTTACAAAAGTGAGCATTTTTTTAAGCTAAGATTATTTTTATACGATACACGAAATTGGTAAAAATAACTGATTAGCAAAATAACAATTATAGATGCTCATATAAGACGCACAAAATTGGGATAAGAAACAATTAAATAATATGTTCATTATCAATTCCACAAGCTGAACATAAATATATGATGGTTGGAAATAAATTTACTCATCATCTCCTCCTCATCAATCCTCTGATATATACAAGTAGCTATTTTGTCTAACATATTTCAACTTTGGCCACAGTAATTGTAATTGTCATCATCGTTGTCGTTGTCGCCACCACCACAATACATCAATATCAATTAAAAATCATCATCGTTACAACCTTTGTGTAAATCTTCATCAAAACCAAAATTAGGGAGTTATTATGGCTTAAATTCTCTATACTATTCATGTGCTATTTGCTTGTTTTTGCTTCAATTAAGCTTGTAGTTTGCTTGTTGAATTGGTTGAATATAAGTTAGGATCATCAATATGGGAGAACTCGATTAAGATGCGTATATACTCGACATTTCTCTAAATTGTTGTAGTTGTGATTTCTGTAGAAGGAGGGTGTGTACCTACTAGATAGCAGGGCGGGTAGAGTATTAGGGTGTGGGTGTATGTGAAGTGCGGCGATGCGGAGTTGAAATGCAAATCATATGGTCGTTTGGAAGGGGGTGCATGCATTTTTGCCTACACTTGGGTCTAGGCAAAAATTTGTACTTGCTCCGCCCTAGAGACGACCTTGTGTTTGAAACTTAGGGCCTGTTCTCTTCAGCTTAATTTTAGTTCAGATCAGTTTAGCTCCAATCAGTTTAGTTTAGTTCTTAATTTCTCTCACTCATAAACAATTCATTTCAGCTCTATTCAGTTCAGTTCAATTCAGTTCAGCTTTAAACAGTTCAATTCAGTTCAGCTCAGTTCAGTAAATAAGAATAAACCCTTAGTAGTGCTATTTAGATTCAGTGAGAATAAAGCAACAAAAAATATCAAGTTCTAGAATGTAAATGTTTATATTAATTACTTATTAAGACGAATCAACTAAACAAGGCATGCATCACACAAAAATGGAGATAGTAAGAGATACACAGAGTAACTTTGAATTTAATGGAAATGAACACAACTTTATTTTTATTTAAGAATAATTAATCTTTTGTTTTTTAAGAAAAAAATAAGAAATCAATATAGCCTTAATTGATGTTACAATTTAATAATGTAATAAGAAAAAATAAAAGAACTTCTCCGATTTTTAAATGGGAGCAAATATATAAACATATTTATAGATGTATAAACGTCCACACACTATTCATAAAGCTCTCTCAAACTTTTATAAAGATAGAGATTGGTTCTCAAAAAATTAGAAAAAGGTGAGTGACTATAAGGAAAAATGTGAATAACATAAGAGTGATAAAAATAACAAAAAGTGGGTGGATTTAATAATTGGTGAATAAATTATGAGGCATTAATTAAAACAGTATATATTGTGTGTGTACAGTGGAATAATACTGGTAATAAAACAGTTTTCCTAAAAATAGGACGATGTAGATGTGGCTCAAATTTAATGAAGCACCCAAAAATGATGAATAGTTGGTTAAACTTTTAGACATGAAGAAAGTATTCATAATATTCTCTCTTTTTTAGAAGTAAACCCAGGTTACTCAATTTAAATAACAACTTTTGTTACTCAAATAGCATTTCTAAAATATTTGTCTTAATATTCGCGGACGAAGCTCCACCTCCCTCTCCTTCACCTGAAAGTCAGAAACTACGACCCATCTCCACCTCCATTTTTGTCCTCTTTCTTCTTCCTCTCCACACCATTTTCAATTTAATTCTCAGTACACCATTGAAGCAGCTTAAGCTTTCCTTTACTCATGTACCACCATTTTCACCGTCGACTACCGACGAATTAAACGAAAATCCTAAGAAAAATAAAGAAAATAACGGCATGGTTAACCCCAAAAGATATCAGTGTTGTCCTCCTCCATTGAAACCAATTGTTAAGTTCAATTTTTTCATTTAAGTCTCTTTGTTTCTCCATTGAAGACTTTGAATGTTGGTTTTTCTCCATTGAATCCTCTTCTATTTTCTTCACTTTTACCTGGTCTTGACAATTTTACCCCGACTTTACAAAGAAAACTGACTAACATGTCCTGTAACTTGGTTTTCTTTTTTTTTTTTTTTTTTTTTTTTTAAGAAAGTGAAACACTAACTTTTGTATTAAAAAGTGAAACCCTCTTGGTTATACTCTTAACAGCCTCTTAATAACCCCATTTTATGTGTATTATATTTTGTGAGGTTCACATTTCTTAAATATCGTAATAAAATATGTGTTGCAACTATAAAGAAACGGAAAAAGTATAATCTAATAAGCAAGATTTAGAACACAACAAAGACGTAAATTTATCAAAATAATTTACTACAAAAAAAGGAGAAAATGCTAAATTACTATATGTTTAGGGTAAAAATATCCCTAACACGTAGTCCAATCCCGTAGTGACACGTGGTCCAATCAAAGGGTGACACGTGTCCCCATGGGAAGATGACACGTGTCAAAGCTAAACAAGAGCACGTGAAATGAGAGAAAAAGGGGCTTTTCTTACATCAGAGGCCCAAATCCCGAAAATATTGTAGAATGCCGCAATTAAAACGACACTCCCATCTGACATGTGCCGTCACCTGATTGCTCAGCAGCCAATCAGGGCACAGAAATCTAGGGTATAAATCCTAAAGGGGCACAATTTCCCACCCCTATAAATACACCAATCATTTATGATGGGAGGGGTGGATTGTGACATAACATTCATTAGAGCACTAAATAGCTCCAACTTCTCTCTACTTTCTCTCTCTAGCTTTTCCGTTTCCGGTCACTAACTTGCTCCAACTTCGCTCTACTTTCCCTCTCTAGCAAAAATTACTATTGTATTTAGCAATATTTAACAATATATCAAGGCAAATTTCAAACTACGTATTTTAAAATAACTATGTAGAACATTTAGTATACACACGCCTTATTTATTTGGAGTGTTTTCTGAAGAAAATGCTAGAAAATAATTAAATTTTACAAGTACATTGCATTTAACAAAAATTCGCCACATAAACTAAAAACTTAGCATTTTGTTTAATATAAAAGTGTATAAACCATTAATTGATTAGTAATTTATAAACCACAAACCGTGCTTGTTTGGCATTGTTTTTATTTTCAATTTTCAGTATTTTTGATAACAAAAAACCAAAAATAGGAAATAAGAAAAAGGTGTTTTCACTTTTCTGTTGTCAGTTTTCAAAATTATCATAATCATAATTGTAATAAGTTTGAGTAATTTTTGATTTATTTCATGACATATATTATATGATTTTGAAAAACAAAAAATCAAAAAACAGAATACCACAACAATGCCAAACGAACCTGCTCAGTTTAATAAATACACATATACTAAAATTCCCTTTAGCATTCTTGATAAGCGGTTTAATTAAGACTAAAACAACTGATTCAATTAGCGGTTTTAATGTGATCCGTTAAACAAAAAATTGTGCTAATGTGGACGATATCACGATATGTCTGAAATATTGATATGAAGTGGCATAATCATGTATTTAATTAGTCCCTCTGTTTTATAATAATCGCAACACTTTGACCATCCCATATGCCAATGCATAATTTTGACCATTAATATTTTGTAATTATATACTCCGTATCCTATATATAAAGTGAAAGGGCCTTTTGGGTGATAAATTTCACTATCCCCAAATTACCCCTGTCAAGTTGCAAAATTACCTTTTTTCATATTACAGTTAAAATTTATATATAATTTTCTTTTTAAAAAAATATACTATCATAACTACCCTATAATATATTTTTTTTTGACAAGCATAACTACCCTATAATAACCGCTCCCTTTCTTCCACATAAATTTACATATTCAATTGTTCTCACTCCCCATAAAAAATAAACCACTCTTGAATCGATTATTTTTTCATCTAATTTCTTATATTGTACACGCTCTTAACTTGTTATTGTAAAGTGTAAAAGGTTAATAGAATGAAAAAAATAAAGAAATTTTTATCAATATGAAAATCACACATTTCATCATTTGTTTTCCCGTAAAAAAAAAAAAAAATCACTCATTTATTTGAAAGTTTGTAAACCCCGGGCTCAGTCTGTACCTTTGATTGGCCAGCTATAGAAATCAAGTCCAGCCCATATTATACATATCAGTTATCCAACCACTTTTACAGAATATATAAAATGAGTGTGATGAGGAGACAGGCGCAGTGACAGAGCGACGACGAGAAAATGACGGTGGCGCTGCTGCGTTCCGCAGTTTCTCCTCCCACTTTCCAGGTTAGCTTCTCAAATCACCTCCAACTTTACTTTTGTTTAATTTTTACTACTGTGTTTGGTTGATTTGCACTTTAATGCTAATTGCTGCTTCTATTTTAGAATTGTAGTAAGAATAGGATAAACGTAGAAATAGTGGGTATTGGTTAAAATTAAGAATTTATCATAATATAGTTGAATTGTTTGCTTGATTATAATTCTAAATTTGTTGGAAAGTTTTGTGCAATTGGGAGTTTACCGTATTTCAGTTATTGGTAATCAAGGGTTGGTTGAGTCTCTTCAGATTGACATCCTCATTTAGTGTTGAAATGCGGTCAAAGTTTAGTTGTCTTAGGAAATTAGTAGCACCTCTATCTTGTTTTAATGAGCAAAACTACTAAAATGACAAAAAATTTCTCATGTGTTCTTACGTCTCTTGGTGTACTCGGGAAAAACTAAGAATATGGAGGAAAATAGCCTGTACTATATCTTAATAAGTTTTAGTCTTTTAGACCAGGTAACCTTACTTTAGGTGAAGTGACAATAGCTATGTATGGAGTGGAATATTATGTAACTAAAGGCTACTTTAGTCTAGATTTAGATTTATGGTGTTGCTGGACCTGATTATTAAAAGGATTTCAAAGAAAATGTCTTTGGATGTTGGTCAAATTAATTCTACAAATCATTTCAGAATTTAACCCAACAACAATAGTCTACGAACAATCTAATTGAAGGGTAATAAATGGACGATCAATGAATTTATCTACGAGTAGTATTTTGGGAGTCAATTATCAGGGAGACAGGGAATTTAGATTTGATGCTCTTGAAGTTTAAGATATTGAAGTGAACTGAACTTGTATTGTGGTTGTTGACTTCGACTTCCAAACATGCAAAACATTCCCTTTGTCTTAAACATGTGTAAAAAACTAAAAAAAGAATCATTAAGAAACTAAGGATTTGTTTGTTACTGATATGTTTCTTGATTTGTTTGATCTTAGATGTTAACAAGCTACAAGCTTCACTCGTTTATTAACACCTAAGAGTCTTATTTCCAAATTATGGCTTCACTCACCTTAATTCACAATTTTATAGGGCTGTAGGTTGTTTGATTTAGCTTCACTCACTAAACTAATTAACCAAACTTAGATTATGTTTCACTCGTATAAACTAAGGGACTTGATTTAGGTTTCACTCGCCTAAAACAATGAAAAATCTCGAAAAATACATTACTCTGAACAAGTTTAAAAGCTAATTTTTATTAACCAACAAAACTTAAACTTTATTAATAAATTTCTTCGCCGTTAAATAGGCTACAAAACATGCTTCAAAAGTCCTAAATACTTTAGATTTTAGAATTCCTATAAACCAGAAATTAAAAATATAAACAAACATTTAACTAACTTAGTAGAATTCTGATCGGGGTGAGATAGGTCGTTAAACTACTCCCCTAATCAAATTAACTATATATAAAGCCTAAACTTACACTAAACTAGTTAGTGGCAAGTAAAGGGTCGATCCACTAAGGAAGCACACTCATTCAATATCACAATTACTATGCAAGAGTAAGAAAGGGTATATTTTTGTTGGTTTTTGGATTGTAAACACTAGAACTATAAACAAACAAGATAAAGATGATTAAAATCAAGAGAGAACGACGCTAGGGATTCGGGGGTGTCAAACATGATTAGAAAGAGGGGAACAATGATAATTATCATGATGAACATGCCAAATAACACAAGATTCTACCTAAACAATTCATTCTCATGCAATAGTCTAGGCAAATCAATGAAAAAAGTCTATGCTAATTAGGATCATTCTCATGCATCCTATTAGACACAAGCAAATCAAGAGAATAAAGAAGCACAATACATGAAACTCCATTTTAACAACTCATTCTCATGCAATCATTAAAATAGAGGTGATCTTAATCTAGTTCAAATCATTTTCATGCATTTAAACTAGAAGGCAATCAAATAAAGCGCAACAATAATCTCAAGCCTTTAAAAATCATGTCTTTCATCAATTTAAGGCATGTAATCAATCCAACTATCATTATTCATCCATCATTCAATACATATTTTACACCCCCTTCCCCTAGCTAAGGGATTAGCCTAGAAAAGGGGGAATAAACATGATAGCAAAACTAAGAGTAAACACAAGAAACATGAAATTAAACATGATAAAAAACAATGAAAATAACGAAGATAGATTAATCCACAAAATAAATAAAAATAAGCAACTAGGAGGTAAATAAACAAAACTAAGAGAAAAGATTAGAAATTACTAAAGAGGAAATAAATGAAAGATGAAAACTTGGAAAGTTCCTTGATTGATTGATTGAAGAGAAAACTTGAACCAAAGTTGCATACAATGAGATAACTTTGAGCAATACTACACTACCTCTCTCTAAGATTAGGGTTAATTGTTTAAGATAAGATAGATGATAAGCTAATCCCTCCCTACGGCCTATATCTATAGGCCTTCTAAAAAAAAGAAACAAAGACTTGAATAAAAAACTGAAACCAGCGGTGCGCACCCGCACAATATTCATGCTCGCCCGCACAGACATCTCGCGCGCCTTCTCAGAGCTTCTGCGCACCCGCAGATTCGTGGGTCAGAGAAATGAAACCCATGGATGCCCGCCTTCTCTCGGCTTCTGCGTGCTCGCGCATGATGAGTGTGCGCCCGCACACATGTCGCACATAGGGCGCACACAACTCTCTGGTTTGCCTGTGCCTCTTGAGCTTTTCCGTGCGGGTTCTCATAGGGCTGCGCGCTCGCACACATGTCGCGCAGAAGGCGCGCAAGTCTCTTTGTATTGGTTCTGGTCCTTGGACTTTGCTGCGCGGGCTCTCACAAGGTAAGGAAGCGAAATGTCCTCCTTTCACGCCGGGATTCCTACAAAACGAAAACAAGAAAAACAGGGAGGAAGTCAAACAAAAGAAAGAAGAACAAAAAGGTAAGAAAAAAGGGGACATAATGAGCTCTAAATCGTGGCATAAATGCCACTCATCAAATTCCCCATACTTGCCCCTTGCTTGTCCTCAAGCAAGGAGAAAAACAAGAAAAGAATATACACTAACTCACTTTCGTAGGAATCACGGACAATTTTAGCAACTATTGACAAGCCCTTTAAACCCCTAGATCGCCCCAGAGGACGAGTGTGCTCTCGTGAGGGTGTCCTAAGAGTTTAACCCACAACTCTAATTAAAACCAAGGCAAAACAAAAAGAAAAAGAAAAGGCAAACATAAAAACAACTACAACAAGCATAACAAGACAATGCCTTAGAAAACCAAGTAAGCTAGAAGATGCTCCATTTGGACTCAAACGACGAGACATGTACCAAAGAATGCTTACCTTTCTCAATTCCATGAGGGAAAACTCGTTATGAGATGCTAATGGTTGAAAAAGATAAACCTAAGCTAAGCATAGAGAACTAGTGATTTCACTCTCCGCCCTAACCTCATCCAAGACGGTCCACGTTCTCTCCACTAGCTTCAAATCATCCCTTAGTTAGCTCCTCATGATTCCTCGAAGGAACCCGAAAAAGAATTTTAATGTGGAATCATAAGGTCATCCCGACGTCTTAACTATGCATACTCTCTCCATAAGGTTGAAATCTATCTCCCTCCACCGCTCTTTGACCACGCCCCTCTAAAGTCCAAGGGTCTTAATTGGGGTTGTAATGTCATGGCTAGGGGTTAAGGTCGGGAATAAATTCGAAATTTTTGGTGGCAGTTCCTAAGTGAAGCATAAGAATGGCCATCTCTCAATAACATCCTAGGAATCGGACCAAGTCTCAAACTTACAACCTTTCAAAACAAATCATACAACATTACTTCAATCCTTTTTATTTTCTTCACTTTTTTTTTTTGAAGAATCTTGGTTTACATGAATTTCATCCTTCTTGCCAAACCTTTTTCATCCTCTTTTCATAAGTAGTCTTTCAAAACCCTTCCTCGAACCAAATTACAAAACTTACTTGCTCAATTTCAACATTATCAAACTCGGACCTCACAAGCCAATGCTTCACTAACTACAAGGGTTGGTAGAACATAGGCCGCTAGGTTTGTAATATGGCTAAAACAAGAAAGGGGAAATAAGGCTCAAAATGGTTAGTAAGAGGGTGAATGTAAAATGAAAACCAAATTTGTAACAAAACACAAAGAAAACAAAGAAAAATGAGAAGAAAATGCCCTCTTCCTCCTCTAGAGTTATATGGTCACGATCTTGGGAGCTAAATACCAACACAAGGATTAAGATACGCATAGTTAAGGATCCAAAATGTCGCTCACAAAAATGATGAAGGCTTGAACAAACGACGCTCACACGGGATAAAAAAAAAGCAAATACCAACTAAGGGAATCCTATTCACTACGGAGAGCAACACCATCTTACCACTTTCCCGTGAACTAGGGGTTCAAATGTCCTCAAAAGTTCTAAACCGAGCTACCTTAGCTTACAATGTGTCTAGTTTAACCCTAAGCATTCTCAAACCGTGTGGCCCCTCATCAATTAGGAAGGTAACCATTCAAGGACACAAAATCATGATAGACAAACACAACCAAATGAATGAGCAAATTCTACTTAAAAATAATTTCAACTTGTCACAGTCATGCTTGCCGCTCAAAAGAAAGATGAAGAAATAAAAAAAGTTCACAAATGAGGCAAATAATTCAAGTAAATCCCAATTGACATACAAATGACCGTTGATAAGAACATCAATGATCCCAGGTAGCCCGGTCGAAAACCGCGGTTTCGGTACAATTCTTGTTGATAGTCCGGAAGAGGGTCAAAGGGAGGGGGCATCTCAAGGGGCTCCGATGTGTACATGGGGTAGTTAGGATCCCCACGGTAATCACATCCCCCCGGTGCCTTGTAGTCATACCCCTCAGAAGTAGGGTAGTTCACACGGGGGGCACCTTGAGAAGAGGGCCCGGGCCAATAGGGCCAAACCGGTTTACGGAGAGTCCGGTCAGCATGCGGTTCCTCATTACAAGGAACCAGCCCTTGTTGGGGCGGAAAATAGGGATAGTTCACCGGAGGGTCGAAATGCCCTTGGTTTACATGCCAATCATAGATGTTGGCATTGTAAACCGAGTGACCATCGGCGACTTCCGCCAACCGGTTTACTTGCATACTCAGATTTTTAAAAGCAGCTTCAATGTTAAAAGAGGAAGAAGAAGAAGCCATACCTCCCTCACTAAAGGAGGGGACATGCATCGGTTGAGAATCTTCCCCATAATGGAAGGGTTGATGCTCAAAAGGTTGATGAAAAAAACCTTGTTGTTGGTGCTGTTGTTGTTGTTGCTGTTGTTATTGTTGTTGTTCTTCAAAAATCATGTTGCGCTCGCCTCCTAGAGCGTTGGGCAAGACACCATTATCTTGTGGAACCTTCCACACATTCCTAGCATTCCGCCCCAAAGATGTACGGCTAGGGTAAGGCAAAATGTAATGGTGCTCACGCTCGACGCACCAATCATGAAAGTTGTTGACATCATAAGTTGGTTGATTGAAGGCGGACTTCCTCATATACAAGATGTCCACAAAGAGATCCTTGTCCCTCCCAACTCGAGTACAAAAGGGGAAGAAACGCTCATCCCCAAGCTTAGAAGCTATCATTGTTATCAATCCACCAAGAGCGATTTCACCCGTCTTGTTACCCGACTTCATAGCTTCACAACACAAGACGAACCAATAGCCCATGTTGAGCCGCCCTCTCAACTCCTCCTTAGTGGCGACCCAAAGAGTAAAGAGCTCTTCGTGTGAGAGCTTGCTCAAATCTTGCTTACTAAATACCGCAAACTCCAAGAGGCGGTGAAGAATGCGGAGTACTGGGTGGATGATTTGGCTTGCTGCCGAATACCTAGTACTGAACTCAACAATCCCGGTAATTGTTCGCCACCAACGGAATGCATCATATTCAGGAAAAAGTTCGGTGGATGGGGCAAGGAGGTCCGCATCGGGGTTGAAGTCCCAAAGCTCATTGAGACGCCTTAGAGACATCTCATGTCGGGTATTGAAAAGTTGGAAAGAGATTAAGAACTCATTGTTCCCAAGGGGTTCCTTCTCAAACGAGGCGAGGAACTCAAAGGTGGGCTCTCTGTAGGTTGGATAGTGGTGATTGATGAACTCACTCATCCCAAGATTATCTAGAAGGAACCGAAGGTCCTCATCTATTCCCAAATCGCGCATGGAGCGTTGATAATAATGCCTGGTCGGGTTTAGCTTGCACTTACTAAGGGTTTGGTGGATAGGTGAGTGGTGGCTGTTTAAGAATTTCAAGGTAGGAAGGTCTGTTTGATTTTGGTTTTGATTTTGAGAGTAGGTTTGGGGTTCCTCATTTGTCATTCGGGTTTCCTTCCGGCTCCTTCTCCTATTCATCTTAACCAATTCAATTCAATTTTCCCAAATAACACCAACTATCGAAACCAAAGAAGTGATCCAACACTCAAGAACACCTAAACTTTACACGCAACAACAACAAATTGAGCTTCGACTTAGTGATCTGAAAAGAGGTTAGTAACAACAACCAACCACAAGAAAAATAGCTCAAAAAGAACAACAAGTATCAACAACAATTCTCAATATCAAGCAATTTGTCTAGATGATTACTCAAGCATGTCAAATTACTAGCAATTCACATTACAATAAATCGCATTAACTCAATGTCAAATTACTCAAGAATCTTCTATAAAAATTGCATTAGCACAACAATTCCAACAACAATTCTCAATAATCACAAAGAAAATCACACCAAATCCCACAACCACTAGAAATCTTATCCAAATTCATAAAAATTCATCTAAGCTAAACCATGTTTAACAACCCTAAAACTTTGCATAAACTAGTGAAATTAAGCAACAAAGTAACAAAGTTTAGAATTATACCACCAAAGAAGAGCTTGAACACCACCAAGAGCACCCACAGACCACCCCTTTGACCACCACCAAGTAGCCACGAAATTGGTGAAATTTAGGTGTTTTGGAGAGAGAAAGTGATGAATTTTGTGAGGAAAGTGAAGAAATATGACGGATTTGATGGAAAATCAAGGCGGGAAGTGAGTTATGAGTGAATTTGAGGAGTTAGGGTTTGAGTTTGTGAGTAGAGGGAAGGAGAATTGAGAGATGAAAGTTAGAAATGGGGAAAGAATCGGGAAAAAGGATGTTAAATCCCCCGACATACCCAGACATGCGCGCCCGCGTAGGTGTACTGCGCGCCCGCACAGATGTTGCGCACATGTCGCGTGAAAGTTTCTGCCTGAATCTGATTTTGGGCTTTAATTCTGCGCGGGTTCTCACAGGGCTGCGCGCCCGCACATGTCGCGCACAAGGCGCGCATAACTTTCTGCCTTGACCTTCCCTTTTGAGCTTCCCACTATCAATTTTCAGTAGGTGTCGTTCTTGGTCAAAAGAAAGAAGGGAAATCATATGTCATCTACTATGCAAGTAGGACTCTCGATGAAGCTCAAAAGAATTATACAACGACGGAGAAAGAGATGCTAGCGGTGGTGTTTGCATTTGATAAGTTCCGGTCCTATCTTATATGCTCAAAAGTTATTGTGTACACGGATCACATCGCGGTGCGATACCTCATAACCAAGAAAGAAGCAAAGCCTCGCTTGATTCGTTGGATTCTCTCTCTCCAAGACTTTCACATGGAAATGAAGGACAAAAAGGGAGCGGAGAACTATGTGGCGGATCACTTGTCTAGGCTTCCTTTTGAGAACAAGGAGGATGTACCAATTAATGATGAGATAGGATTCGATGCTCTCATGGCTATGGTGTCAACTTTTACCCCTTGGTATACGGATATAGCCAACTATCTTGCTTACGGGGTAGTTCCCCCGGAATTCTCCTCTCAACAAAAGAAACGGTTCTTCAAAGAAGTGAGAAGGTACTTTTGGAATGATCCGTACCTATTCAAGTAATGTGGAGATGGTCTCTTTAGGAAGTGTGTCCCTGATCACGAGATTGAGGGTGAGATTGAGGGTGTCCTTGAGCATTGTCACTCACTACCATGTGGGGGACATGGTGGTGTTGACAAAACAGTGGCAAAAATCTCTCAATCTTTACTTTGGTGGCCTTCAATGCATAATAGAGACGCTCACAAATTCGTTATGCAATGTGATCGATGTTAAAGGAGCGGCGACATTACCAAAAGGGACGAAATGCCCCAACAAAGTATTCTAGAATTGGAACCCTTTGATGTTTGGGGGGTGGATTTCATGGGACCTTTCGTCTCTTCATGTGGGAACCTATACATCTTGGTGGCGGTTGATTATGTGACGAAATGGATCGAAGCTATACCCTTTCCTACCAATGATCACAAGGTGGTGCTCAAGCTTCTTAAAAAGATCATTTTTCCTAGATTTGGGGTGCCAAGAGTCCTAATTAGTGATGGAGGTTCTCATTTTGCCAAGAAGCAATTGGAAGCTCTTCTCAAGAAGTACGTCGTTCATTACAAGGTTGGTCTACCTTACCATCCTCAAACTAAAGGTGGAGGTCTCGAATCGTGAAATCAAGAATATACTTAGAAGATGGTGAACAAATCGAGGAAGAATTGGTCTCTCAAGCTGATGACACACTTTGGGCTCTTAGGACGGCGTACAAGACTCCAATCGGCACAACCCCTTATAGGTTGGTGTATGGCAAGGCTTGTCACTTGCGCCTTGCCGGTTGAGTTGGAGTACAAGGCTTGGTGGGCTATCAAGGAGCTTAATATGGATTTGACTTTGGCCGGTGAGAAGAGATTGTTAAAGCTCAATGAACTTGAAGAGCTTAGGGATGATGCTTATGAGACCTCAAG
Source organism: Chenopodium album (assembly GCF_948465745.1). Lineage (NCBI taxonomy): Eukaryota > Viridiplantae > Streptophyta > Magnoliopsida > Caryophyllales > Amaranthaceae > Chenopodium > Chenopodium album. The sequence continues at coordinate 29,348,032 of NC_137858.1, read as the reverse complement.
AATGTATAAGGAGAAGACTAAAAAATGGCATGACCAACATATTCGAAACAAGAGCTTTAAGGTTGGAGATAAGGTCTTGCTTTTCAACTCAAGGCTTCGCTTGTTTCCGGGTAAAGTCAAGTCTAAGTGCTCGGGCCTTTTGTGATATCGAAAACTACTCCTTATGGCTCTTTTGAGTTAGATGTGGATGGGTTCAAGTTCATGGTCAATGGTTCTCGTTTGAAGCATTACTTTTGCAAAGAAGAAGTTGGTCTTATCGAATGTCTAAGGCTTGACCCTTTGGGTCTTAAGCCACCCCCTTGAATGAATTTTCCTCATGGTCAAGCTAATGACCTCATAAAGAAGCGCTCCCGGGAGGCAACCCGGATTCTACACTCTTTTCTTCTCTGTTTTTCTTATTTTTGGTAGTTTGGTTGTTTCGTTTTTTTGTCTTATGGCTTTTGTTTTTCTCTATTTTTGTAGGCATTTGCCTTTATGGCGCGTGTTTGGTTGGGAATTGGAAGCCATTTGGTGGTGTTTGTTGAGCGTAGTTTGGGTTAGGAGACTTGAAAATGAGAGAGGATGGGTTGAAGTTAAAAAATCTTGAAGACCCTGTGCGCGGGCGCGCAGGCCTGGGAGAACCCGCGCACAGGAGAAGCTCAAAAGGGAAGGTCAAGGCAGAAAGTTATGCGCGACATGTGCGGGCGCGCAACCCTGTGAGAACCCGCGCAGAATTAAAGCCCAAAATCAGATTTCGCGCGACATGTGCATAACATCTGTGCGGGCGCGCATAGCATTTGCGCGGGCGCGCAGTACACCTGCGCGTGCATGCATGTCTGGGTATGTCGGGGGATTTAACATCCTTTTTCCCGATTCTTTCCCCATTTCTAACTTTCATCTCTCAATTCTCCTTCCCTCTCCTCACAAACTCAAACCCTAACTCCTCAAATTCACTCATAACTCACTTCCCGCCCTGATTTTCCATCAAATCCCTCATATTTCTTCACTTTCCTCACAAAATTTAGCACTTTCTCTCTCCAAAACTCCCAAATTTCACCAATTTCGTGGCTACTTGGTGGTGGTCAAAGGGGTGGTCTGTGGGTGCTCTTGGTGGTGTTCAAGCTCTTCTTTGGTGGTTTAATTCTAAACTTTGTTACTTTGTTGCTTAATTTCACTAGTTTATGCAAAGTTTTAGGGTTGTTAAACATGGTTTAGCTTAGATGAATTTTTATGAATTTGGATAAGATTTCTAGTAGTTGTGGGATTTGGTGTGATTTTCTTGGTGATTATTGAGAATTGTTGTTGGAATTGTTGTGATAATGCAATTTTTATAGAAGATTCTTGAGTAATTTGACATTGAGTTAATGCGATTTATTGTAATGTGAATTGCTAGTAATTTGACATGCTTGAGTAATCATCTAGACAAATTGCTTGATATTGAGAATTGTTGTTGATACTTGTTGTTCTTTGTGAGCTATTTTTCTTGTGGTTGGTTGTTGTTACTAACCTCTTTTCAGATCATTAAGTCGAAGCTCAATTTGTTGTTATTGTTGTGTGTAAAGTTTAGGTGTTCTTGAGTGTTGGATCATTTCTTTGGTTTCGATAGTTGGTGTTATTTGGGAAATTTGAATTGAATTGGTTAAGATGAATAGGAGAAGGAGCCGGAAGGAAACCCGGATGACAAATGAGGAACCCCAAACCTACTCTCAAAATCAAAACCAAAATCAAACAGACCTTCCCACCTTGAAATTCTTAAACAGACACCACTCACCCATCCACCAAACCCTTAGTAAGTGCAAGCTAAACCCGACCAGGCATTATTATCAACGCTCCATGCGCGATTTGGGAATAGATGAGGACCTTCGGTTCCTTCTAGATAATCTTGGGATGAGTGAGTTCATCAATCACCACTATCCAACCTACAGAGAGCCCACCTTTGAGTTCCTCACCTCGTTTGAGAAGGAACCCCTTGGGAACAATGAGTTCCAAATCACTTTCCAGCTTTTCAATACCCGACATGAGATGTCTCTAAGGCGTCTCAATGAGCTTTGGGACTTCAACCCCGATGCGGACCTCCTTGCCCCATCCACCGAACTTTTTCCTGACTATGATGCATTCCGTTGGTGGCGAACATGACAGGCTAAAGTCGTATCACCTAATCAAAAGTAATTACCTAAGTCCTCTAACTAAAGTAGATAGGGAAGTAGGGTCGAATCCACAGGGAAACTGGTCTTTCTATTCCTAATTAATTATTATAATCCAAATTATTAAAGTAACCAATATTTGTTGTGATTATAAACTATACTACGAAGATTATGAGTAAAGAGAATAATTAAGGAAGAAATCAATAATAATAAAGCCTAGGGCATAGGTTCACTAATAAACAATATTCCAGGGTAAAACACAATAATCAATCATCAATGCATTAATTAATCAGATCATAAAGGGCTTTCGCTACGTATTACAATCACAGAATTAATTTACCGGTATTAAATCTCATCTCTCGAATCTCGACCTAACCATTTATAAATTAATCTGCCTATTGAAACTAAGCCTAAATATCAATTCTCATCTCTCGAATCTCGAATCAATATTGCTAAACTCATACAATTAAACCTGGCCAAATCTAATTGCATAGCAAATAAACAATCAATAGGAAATCAATTAAGCATTAATGATCAACAATCATAAAAATAACCCTTTCATATTATTTATTAGATCCCCATAAACCCTAGAAGGAAGACTACTCAGACATAATTAAAACTAAGCAAAACATAATAATTAAACAAGACATGAAAGAAAAATAGAATGAATAAAATACTGAGATTAATTAAGAGAGAAATCGTACCAAGACGGCGGAATTACAATAGAGTTGAGGAACAAGAAAGAAAATAAAAGTCTAGAGAGAGAAAGTTGAGTAGAGAGAAGGAAGAGAATAAAAAAACTAGAGTAATAATAATGAAGAAGAGGTCCCAATCTTGCCTAATAATAACACATTAATACTAAGCAAGACAATCTCCGCTAAACAAAACAAATCGGAAATCAAAGCTCCCTAATTCTACACGCGCCCGGTCGGGCAAGGGGCCGCCCGACCGGGCCCGCCTTTTTCTCTTCAAATGCTTTCTCGCGCCCGGCCGGGCAGTGGCTCGCCCGACCGGGCCCGCCTCCTTTGCCTCAGATGTCTTCTCGCGCGTGCTCCGGGCGCGGGACCCTTCAAGGTGTTGCTCCGCCCCGCCCGGCCGGGCGCGCCTTCGGGCGGTGCTATGGTGGTCCGGGCGAGGCTTCTTGGGCCTCGAGGCTCTTCCTTGGGCTCTCCAACTTGGCCCAAACGCCTCATATCTCCAAAACTGAGCCCTTAGTCACCGATTTGCTACCTCCAATCGGTCTTGGGCTATCGAACGTGGTCGCGGTCTTTCAATACTTGTAGATGCTCCTTGAAAAACCCGGGAAAATGCTCCAAGTACGCAAATTCCTACAAAACTCAAGCAAAACTACCAAAGCACTGGAAAACACAAATTAGTAACAAAATTGGCTCGTAGGAGCCAAAAACACTACTAATTACGACCAAGGGACGGGGATAAATATATATATAAAATGAACACATCAAACTCCCCCAAGCCAAACCTTTGCTTGTCCCTAAGCAAAGGGCTCCTCAATGAACAATAAAACATGCCTCACCCCAATATAAAAAATCAAGCACAAACGATTCAAGGCAAATCAAGTGAGCATGCTTCAAAACCAACCAATCCTATCCATCTAATCACCCTTCCTCCCCAACAATTGTCAAGTAGAGCGAACCACAAGAGCATATAGAATTCAAGACTAGTGCTCACACACTCAACTCTCATTTATGTGGCGAGTAAAAGATGTACTCGATCGCTCTCCATCCCAACCCCTTTAATGTGAACAATGCCCTCCCAACTCACAACACTCGTGTGTTTAAAAAGACATACACTCAACCTATAGTCGACTCGGAATATGTCAAGTCATAACTTGCATTGATAAACAACACTTTCACATTTACACAACTCTATGCACAAGGTCAAAAGGTCTTTTAAGCTTGTAATGTAAGGCTAGGGTAAAGGGTAGGATAAACTTAGGGAAATATGTGAGAGAAAAGCTTTGCAAAAAGGGAGCCATATCCTAATAAACCCATGACCAACAATGATCATAATCATCTCCAACAAAACTAACTCCAACACAAACCACCAAATATACTCCAAACAATATAAACCAACCCAATACTTACAAAATTTCACTCATAAAAAATATAATAATATAAACTAGAGTGAATAAACAAACTCTAAACTCAAGCTCAATTATTTACAATGAAACTCAATTTTTTCTTTCTTTTCTTTTGATAAACCTTCACTTAGATAATTTGAACATGAAACACTTTTTTTCCTTTTGCTCTTTTCTTCATTTTTTTTCTAGAAGTTCACTTTCTTTTTTTTTTTTATTTTCTCACTTTTTTTTTCTTTTTCATCACACTTTTATTTTTTCTCAAATACATACACTTTTAAACTCATCAAAACAAAAATATGATCAAGAACAAATTACTTCTCAAAACCCACCCAAATTGTGCAAATAATGTGCACACTACAAACTCCCTCACCTCACTCACTAATAGCTCCCCCAAGCCAAGCTTGGGACTAGTAACCAATGGGGCAAACATGGCTTGTAATGTGGCTGGAAACAACAAAAAGTCAAGGCAACAACATGGGTAGCAAGAAGGGGACAAATGTATCTAAAATCATCTGAAGGCTACCTAAAGAACAAATGCCTTCGTCCTCCACATGTGCATAATAGTGAGTCATGAAACACTACTCATAGTTGCAAACCAATACTCAAATTCATTGACATACCAGGAACTAATCACACATTCCTAACCAAATCAACTAGTCAAGCACTATATTCACAAGTAGTTGGACAAAATTGACGCATGTTTAGGAATCCAAGTAACTAAACTTCAAATCATGATCAACTAATCCACAATGCTCAAAATCAAATACCAAGAATCAAAACAATTTTTCTCAAGTATGGGGCACAGTTCAGCATGATTTACAGTTCATTGGTTCGTATTTTTTTTATATTTTTGTTTTTTCAATTTTTTTTTTTTTTTGTACTCTTCATAAAAGGAAAGCAATAAACTAATCTAAAAAGCAATAAATCTAAACTAACAAAACACACCAAAAATAAACAAAAATAAAGAAAAAGGAAGAAGAAAAATATATACCAAATCCAAAAATCTCCCCCAAGCCAAGATCAGACAATGTCCTCATTGGCTCGAAAGTAGCCCAGCTGGCTACTCTTCCTCATCCTGGTCCATCCGAGAGGACCCACCTGCTCCACCACTGGAACCTGCACCATCTGCACTAAAAGAGCTACCACCAAAATAGTTAGCTTGAAAAGTCCCCCCCGGCGGTCCCCCAAAAGGAATGTCCTGGCCGTACCCATGGAACGAGGAATAATCTGTGTAAATACCATGGGCAGTGGGATCCCTATCGTATCCCTGAGGTGGGGGCTGGAACCAGTCTGGGTAAACAGCATCGTCGGGAATGTTGCCCCGACGAGCATAATCATCATAAATGGGGTAGAGTCCCCTACCCTGGTTCCTCTCTAGGTAGCCTAGCCTCTGGTCGACAGAACCAATCATCTGAACTCGGTCTGGGTCTGCTCTATGCGACCTATGGCCTGGCCAATACTCTGCAAGTCCCAAACTGGGTCAGAGTCACCGTGAGGATCGGAATGGGACTGTCGGGGTGGTGATGGTGGCTGTGGAATGGGTTGAACTACAAGCTGTGGTTGGGCCTGGGCCTGCTGTGGATCCTCACCCCTAGCATGGGCAACTAACAGGGCATAAGTGTAGGATTCTTGCCTTGGGGGAAAGGCGGTCAGGTCTGGGTTGGGCAAAGGAAAAATGGGCAAAGGTTGTTCAGTCCCTGTCCTAATGCACCAATGGGTGACCTGGTTCTCGTCTACCCGCAACCACCCAAGCTCCTCAAGGTACCTAGAGGTCATGTAGGTGTCGGGTCCCATGTTAGTCATCCGGTGGGGTCCACTCTCTACAAAACCGGCCTTCTTGATGGCTATCCTAGTGATAAGGCCACCAAGACGGATGGGGGTAGTGTGGTGGTTGCTGGCCGTAGCATGCCTACCTAGGTGGTGGATGATATATTGGGCTATGTTCAATTTCTCATACCCAAACATGTAATGGCCAATTACAGCTAGTTCATTGGTCTGACAGTTATGGGGTTCATTCCTACCTAGGAAACATACACCGGCAAATCTTTGCCACATTTTAGGGACGGGGTGGTGGATAGGCCTAGCACTAGGATGTTGTGCAGAAACATGAGGAATACCAGTCAAAGCTAAATACACATCCTCCATTTTAAACTCAGCATGCCATTGTCTGTTTAATTCCGGTTCCAGTTCAAACAATTTACAAAATTCCGCAAAAGAAAGAGTGATGTTTTTATTGTTAAGCCTAAAAATTAATTTTGGACCACTTTTATGGTTTTGAATAACAAGAGATGACAAGAATTCACAGGTTAATTCACGGTATGTCGAATAATGCATATCTACAAATTTGCGCATACCAATATCATTCAAAAATCTCTTAACAAAGCCATAAATACCTAAAGCCTCTAAAGTGGGACGGTGTAACCACCGTGAGGGAATTACCTCTCGTCCGTAGAGCACCTCCAATTTCTCCCGATGCTCCGCCGTCGCGATCTTGATCGTCGGCCACTGAACGAGTTGAAGAGCCGGGTCATATTGTTGGGATCACCCGCTTGAGCTTCCCCCGAGAAAATTCCTCGCCCTTTTAGCCGCCATTATGAGTGGTCGAAAATTAAATTTTGTGGAGTTTGAAAATTTTTGATGTATGAGTGTAGAGGATGAAGAGAGGAGTAAAAATATGTGGAAAGTTTTGGATTTGGGTAAGAGATGAAGGAGAAATCTTAGAGAGAAGTCAGAGAACAATAAGAGTTTTAGAGAGAGAAAGTGAAGGAAAAGAGAAAGAAAGAACGAAGAAAGAAGAAGGAGAAAGAAAAAGAAAAGACGGGTGGAGAAAGAATTAGGCGCGCCCGGCCGGGCGGCACGAGGCTCGGTCGGGCGATCTTGTCTGGGGAATTGTTTGTTCTCGCGCCCGGTCGGGCGCCATTTCGCCCGATCGAGCGATCTTCATGGTTCATCCCACCCGCGTCTCGCGCCCGGTCGGGCGTGTCCTTGCCCGGTCGGGCGATTTTTCTTCAAATCAAAGCCCTGTTCTCGCGCCCGGTCGGGCGAAGCTCCGCCCGGCCGGGCCAATTTAAAGTCCGTATACGTCAACTCTCGCGCCCGGTCGGGCGAAGCTCCGCCCGGCCGGGCCCGAGAGTAAGGGTTGACGATTCTACTTTCTTCAAATTTGGCTAACTCTTTTCCTGTAAACTGTACCAAAAAACTCATAAAACTCATTAAATTCCCTCCTCTCTCCTCTCATAAGAAAAAGAAGAAAAACAAAAATAAAAACAAGTAAAATACGGGTTGCCTCCCGCAAAGCGCTGGTTTATCTAGGTCCCGCACGACCTACTTACCATAGTTTTCTCAAGGTGAGCTGGAACTAGTCAGGTGTAGTAGTTCAACTGCACCAATCGTAGCCCCGTCATGATAAATCTTAAGCCTCTGACCATTTACCTTGAACTCATTACCATGCTCGTCAAACAACTCTACAGAACCGAACTTGTTGGCCCTTTTCACTGTGAAAGGACCCGACCACCTTGACTTCAACTTTCCTGGGAAAAGTTTAAGCCTAGAGTTGAACAACAACACCTTGTCACCCTCTTTGAATTCTCTCGGAAGGATCATCTTGTCGTGCCATCTCCTAGTCTTCTCCTTGTAGACTTGCGCACTATCATAGGCCATCAACCTAAACTCATCAAGCTGGTTAAGTTGTAGAAGCCTCTTTTCTCCCGCTAGCTTAGCGTCCAAATTGAGCTCTTTAATAGCCCAATATGCCTTGTACTCTAACTCCACCGGAAGATGACATGCTTTACCATACACAAGTCTATAGGGAGTGGTACCTATAGGGGTCTTAAATGCGGTTCTATATGCCCAAAGGGTGTCATCCAACTTATCGCTCCAATCTTTCCTAGATTTTGCTACCACCTTCTCTAAGATGACCTTAATCTCGCGATTAGACACTTCGACTTGGCCACTAGTTTGGGGATGGTAGGCTAGCCCTGTCCTATGGTAAACACCATACTTCTTTAGGAGGGTATCTAACTTCCGCTCATGAAAGTGGGATCCTCCGTCACTGATTATGGCTCTAGGCACTCCAAATCTAGGAAAAATAGTTTTCTTGAAAAGCCTATGGACCACCTTGGCATCATTGGTAAGAGTGGCAATGGCTTCTAACCACTTGGATACATAATCTACGGCGACTAGTATATAACGGTTCCCTCTAGAGGAAGGGAACGGTCCCATGTAATCAACACCCCAAACATCAAAAATTTCTACTTCCAAAATCCCAGTTTGAGGCATCTCGTGCCGCCGCGAAATGTTGCCGGTCCTCTGGCAAGAGTCACAAGCCTGCACAAAAATGTTAGCATCCTTGAACATGGTGGGCCAATAGAATCCTGACTCGTTTATCTTGGCCACTGTTTTAGAGGGACCATGATGTCCTCCATAAGGTGAAGTGTGGCAGCTAGTGAGAATACCATGTACCTCCCATTCGGGGACACACCTGCGAAATAATCCATCTGCACACTCACGAAACAAAAAAGGATCATCCCAAAAATAATGTTTAACATCATACAGGAATTTCTTTTTTTGTTGGTAGGACAAATCAAGAGGTAGAGTACCACCCACTAAATAATTTGCAAAATCGGCGTATCAGGGGTGTTGCTCTACAACTGCATACAGGTTGTCATCAGGGAATGAATCATCTATAGGGAGAAAATCCTTACCCTCATCATACCTGATTCGTGACAAGTGATCTGCCACAACGTTCTCTGCACCCTTTTTATCCCTTATTTCAATGTTGAAGTCCTGGAGCAAGAGAACCCACCGGAGTAGCCTAGGCTTTGATTCAGCTTTGGCTATCAGGTACTTTAAAGCTGCATCGTCAGTAAAAACAATAACTTTAGAACCAACTAGATATGATCTAAATTTTTCTAAAGCATAAATGACAGCTAAAAACTCCTTCTCCGTAGTGGCATAGTTGACTTGAGCCTCATCCAAAATTTTACTAGCATAGTAGATAGCATGTAAAACTTTGTCCTTCCTCTGTCCAAGCACGGCTCCTAGAGCAAAATCGCTTGCATCACACATGATCTCGAAAGGAAGATTCCAATCGGGAGCACATATGATGGGTGCCGATATCAAAGCCTGCTTAATCCTGTTGAAAGACTCAAGACACTCATCAGTAAAAATAAAAGGGGCATCCTTAAGTAAAAGCTGAGTCAGTAGTTTGGCAATTTTAGAAAAATCTTTGATAAAACGGCGATAAAACCCCGCATGACCCAAGAAACTCCTAACTCCCTTAACATTAACTGGGGGAGGTAATTGCTCAATCACTGAAATTTTAGCTTTGTCTACCTGTATGCCCTTATCAGATACAATATGACCTAGGACTACTCCCTCCGTCACCATAAAGTGACACTTCTCCCAATTTAAAACCAAGTTGCATTCTTCACATCTTTTAAGAATTTTAGCTAAATTTATTAGACATGAATCAAATGAAGAACCATAGACACTAAAATCATCCATAAAGACTTCCATGATAGACTCTATGAAATCAGAAAAAATGCTCATCATGCAACGTTGAAAAGTAGCAGGGACATTACACAAACCAAAAGGCATTCTACGATATGCAAAAGTGCCATAAGGGCATGTAAATGTTGTCTTTTCCTGATCTTCAGGGTGGATCGGAATTTGGAAAAATCCTGAATACCCATCCAGATAGCAAAAGATCTTATGGTTAGCTAACCTCTCAAGCATTTGATCAATAAAGGGGAGAGGGAAATGGTCCTTTTTAGTGGCGACATTTAATCTACGATAATCAATGCACATACGCCACCCTGTAACAGTTCTAGTGGGAATTAATTCATTTTTATCATTTTTAATAACGGTCATCCCACCCTTCTTAGGAACCACTTGTACAGGACTTACCCATTTGGAGTCAGAAATAGGATAGATAATACCTGCATCAAGTAATTTCATAACCTCTTTCTTGACCACCTCTTGCATATTAGGATTCAACCTCCTCTGGGGTTGAATGTAGGGCTTGTAGTTGTCCTCTAGGTGTATCCTGTGCATACAAAAATCTGGGCTTATACCCTTGAGATCATCAATACTGTACCCTATTGCCCTTTTGTGGGTTCGGAGAACCTCTAGAAGTTGGGAAGTTTGTGGGTCATCAAGTGCAGTACTAATGATCACAGGGTGCATTTCCTGCTTATCAAGAAAAACATATTTTAAATGAGAAGGGAGAGGTTTTAGTTCAGGTTTCTTTACCTCTGCAGGTTTCGATTCCTGAACTAATTTTACTACCTTCTTATTTTCTTTGTCATCGAGTTCTTCTATGGCAAGTGCTTTCTCAATAATATCCACCTCCTTGCTCCAGATATTCGCATCATCTGCAGACAAATTACCACAAAGTATTTCTTCCAAGGGATCCCTTGCAAGAATCTGTGTCAAGCTATCATCACAAATATCATCCATTATATCGATAACATCGATCAAACAACAATTTTCCTCAAGCATAGGACCTTTTAAAACCTTCCCTAAATTAAAAGTAATATTATCATCACCAACAGATAGGGTTAGTTTACCATTTTTAACATCTATAATGGCTCCTGCAGTATGGAGAAAAGGCCTACCTAATATAATGGGTATTTGTGTGTCCTCAGCCATGTCTAATACAACAAAATCAACAGGGATGAAAAATTTACCAACTCTAACAGGGACGTCCTCTAAAATACCTAGGGGATATTTAACAGAACGGTCTGCCATTTGCAAAGTGATATTAGTAATTTTTAAATCACCCATATTTAATTTAGCACAAACGGACGATGGCATTACACTAACAGAAGCACCCAAATCACATAGTGCTTTATCTATGAAGACATTACCAATATGACAAGGGATAGAAAAACTACCAGGATCCTTTAACTTAGGAGGAGATTTATTTTGTAACAATGCACTACACTCCTCAGTAAAAGCTACAGTTTCTACCTCATTAAAGGCCCTCTTCCTAGTCAAAATATCTTTCATAAATTTAGCATATGCAGGAACCTGTGTAATAAGTTCAGTAAAAGGAACCGTTACCTGCAAATTTTTAACAACCTCCAGAAACTTACCAAACTGCTTGTCCAACTTAGTCTTTAGTTGGCGATTAGGGAATGGTAATTTGATAACTGGTGGTGCTTCCCTACTCTTCCCCTGGGGTGCATCCTTCCCTGGGGTTGTACCCTGCAATGAATCATCAAAAATATTAGCATCAGGAATTTTACCCTGCAGCCCTGCAGGGGAAATTGGTACAACGGAATCAGGATTAGCAATATTAGTTAATTCAGGTTCATCCTCTTTGCATCAGGGGCCCATCGTAGTGTGAACCACTCCTTAGGGTGATTGCATTAGCATGATCCGTAGGTTGAATTCCCTGCGCTGGTAAAGCTCCCTGCTGACGAGATTGAAGGGTAGAGGACAATTGGGCAATTTGGGTGTCCATGACTTTATTATGGGCTATAATAGAGTCAATCTGTTGGTCTCTGCTCTCCATATGTTTTTGCATACTGGTCAGCATTGCCCTAATTTCTGATAAAGCAGGGTCAGAAGATGTGGTAGGGGGCTGTGATGGGGGTTTCTGGTTAGCATGAGGGTGGTAATATTTCTGCTGCGGAGGGGGTGCTTGTTGTGGTTGTTGTGGAGGTGGAGGATTTTGAACATTGGTGCTACGGTAAGATAGGTAGGGATGGTTCCGGTAGCCAGGATTGTAGGAATTGGAGTATGGGTTATTTTGCTTGTAGGTTTGAAAAGCATTAACTTGCTCTATTGAACTCCTGCAATCTTGTTCATAATGACCTACACTTCCACAATTTTCACAGAAAGCATCATTAGCATTATTAGAAACAGCAGAAACATTAGCAACAGAATTAGGATTGTTAGTAGTAAGATTATCTAGTTTCTGACAAATAGAAATAAGCTGGGCTTGCAATAAAGTGAATGAATCAACATGATGCTTGCCCTTGTTAGCAAAACCTCTAGCATTCCCATATTGGGAATTATGGATTGCCATATCTTCAATAACCAGATCTGCATCATCAACATTTAAATTCATAAATCTACCGCTAGCTGCGGAATCTAAAATTGTCCTAGATGCATTTCCTAAACCATTGTAAAAAGCTTGAATCAACTGCCACTTCGTCAAATTGTGGTGGGGACACTCCCTCTGCAGATCCTTGAATCTTTCCCAAGCTTCATATAATGCTTCATCTGCCTCTTGGGCAAAATTCTGGATAGCGCTTCTCAATAAAGCTGTTTTCTCTGCAGGGTAATATTTATTATAAAAATTCAACGCAAGAGTCTCCCAATTAGTAATACTAAGTGCAGCTCTATTCAAACCATTAAACCATAATTTAGCTTTTCCACATAAAGAAAAGGGAAAAAGAATCTCCCTGATTTGATCCTGCGTTACCCCATTCTGCCTAATAGTATTACAGTATTGACAGAAATCTGCAATGTGAAGATTAGGATCTTCACCCTTTGCTCCACTGAATTGCTTTCTTTCTATCATCGTTATGAACTGGGGCTTGATCTCGAACTGGACTCCCTCGAGATCGGGCGTAGGAGAAAGATGTGGAAAATCCGTCAGCGATGGTTGCGAATAATCGCTAAGCTTGCGAGGTGGAGGTGGTGGTGGTGTACCCATCTCTAGTTCTGAATCAGTGGAATGTTCCGAATCACTAGAAGTAGGTAATGGATTTCTAGGAATATTATTACTCCCAGAACCTGCTAGGATCTGCCTGTAAAAATTCTTCTGTCTATGAAACGAGCGTTCGATCTCAGGATCGAATGGAATATAACCTGATCTGGAACACCTGGCATAAACAAAGAACTAAAAAGACAGATATTAGAACTACCTCAAAGAACTAATGTCCTTTGAGGCAAAAGAAAAATAATCTAGACTACAAAAACAATTAGAAATAAAAATAAAACCGTTTCCCCGGCAACGGCGCCAAATTTTGACAGGCTAAAGTCGTATCACCTAATCAAAAGTAATTACCTAAGTCCTCTAACTAAAGTAGATAGGGAAGTAGGGTCGAATCCACAGGGAAACTGGTCTTTCTATTCCTAATTAATTATTATAATCAACTGTTTTCGGGGGGTTTTTGGGGGGGGGGGTAGTTTTCGACGGTTTGGGGGGGGGGGGGGTTCTCGGCGGTTTCAAGGTGGTGGCTGCGGTGGATTCGGGGGTGAGATTTGGTTCAGGTGGTGATTTCAAGGGTGATTTTAGGTCGGCTAGCCATTTTTGGGGCTTTAGGGTGTCTGCCGGCCGATTTTGGTGGGGCTAGGGTAAGGAGGATGGTTTCACGGTGGGTGGGGTGTGGCTGGTATGTGGTGGTTATTTTTATTTTATTTTATTTTGATTTTTATTTTTTAGCCAATTATAAAATGACACGTGTCATCTTAACCTATCAAAGCCGGTTACCAACAAGTTATAGACCAATAAAAGAAGATCCCATATAAATGTGGGATTATTAAATAATAGGAAAAATTGCCGGGAATAATCCGACCTTTGGCTCATCCGCCCAAAATAATCCCACCTTTCGATTATTTTTAAATAATCCGACCTTTATACCTAATCCGCTCCCAATGGTCCTAACCGGTCAACTGACTTGTTATAACAAGTCACCTGACACGTGTCAGCCTATGAATGGTAAAAAAATAAAATAAAAATTTTTAAAAGCATAATTTTTTTTTTAAGGAAAAAAGTTAAAAAAAAAAATAAATTAATTGATTATGTGAAAAAGCCCCCCACCAGCGTAAACCACCTCTCCGCCGCCCATACCTGCCAGCCCAACTATCGGCCACCCATGCCCCGCAGCTCTGACCACCCAGACCCCCTCCCCCTCCCCCAACGCCGACGCCCGCCCCCCCCCCCCCCCCCCATCATCCTCCACCGAACAATCAACCCCCCTCCCACCGTCAAAATTTTGGCCCCTTCTCCATTAAAACCACCCCCTCAACCCACGAATATCCATTAATACCATCCCTAAACCCTCGAAAACCTCATCTCCGCCCCGATCCCGGCGCCCCTCCCCTTCCCCCTTCCCGATTTTGGCAGATTTCCCCTTCCCCCATCTCGATTCCGGCCTCCCACCCTTTTCTCCGGCTCGAGTTCGGCCTTCCTCATATTCCCCCGCTACGATTTCGGCCTCCCTCACTTTCCCCTACCTTGATTTCAGCCGCCCGGACCACCTACAATAGCCAAACGACGACCGGAGCTTCGATCTGATAGTTGGGGATGGTGGAGTAGGTGGATGGGGTTGGTGGACGACGATGATGCGGTGGCTGGGACTTGTGGAGGAGGTGGCTGGCTTGCTGCCATTTTTTTTTATTTTTTTTTTCAATTTTTTTAATTTAAAATTGTAGACAAATTGTATGGTAACACGTGTACTAAAACCAAAAAATAAAAAAAATAATTACCTTTTTTACAAGTAACCGGTCACTTAGGACCATTGGGAGCGGATGGGGTATAAAGGTCGGATTATTTAAAAATAATCGAAAGGTGGGATTATTTTGGGCGGATGAGCCAAAGGTCGGATTATTCCCGGCAATTTTTCCTAGATAATAATCTAAAGGTGGGATTATTATCGGCGAACCTATGAAAGGTGGGATTATTAGAATCAATTTTTCCATTAAAAAATATATATATTAAAAAATCTGAAAAATAAAGCAAGAAAAACTCTTTCTAGTGAAAGGTAAATCTAGACTCTTAAATTTAAAGAAATATTCAAGAACTTTCAAGAGACTTCAAGAAAGCTCTAAGAATGAATCAAGAAAGAAATTATGGATGCTCCCGCATCATATTCCCCCTCTTGAAATTACATTTGTCTTGACGTGGAACAAGATCATCCACACTAAGAGAAGCACATACAACTTCACCAGCTATTACTGCGAGTTGTTCAATTATTGCATTAAAACAAGTTTAAGGAGCTTAGAAATTGGAGGTTCTAGTCTTCATTGACTGTTTCTTTTGGACTACTGGTCTTCACACTCTAGTTTTGAGATTACAAACGTATACTTCCTCCGTTTAAATTTAATTGCAATGTTGGAAAATCCACGACTTTTAAGAAAAAGAGAGATACAAAAGTGGGCTTCATCTGTGAGTATAGGCATAGAGAGAACCATTGGTCAAAAGTTTGTCTAACAATGCTACTAGAAACGAAAATCATATCCTTTGACTTAGTCATGCATAGGGAGCAGCATGTATCATGTAAAGTTGTAAACATGGTCACAAATTTAAAGCCCCGACTCTTATAACAGAAAATGTTAGTGACAATAAAAAAGCTTTTTGGAAATGTTGCAAAGAAAAAATAGTCAGCCTTCAAATGCTATTCAAGAAATATACATTATGATATACAACACTATAGATTACAAGAACTCCACAAAAATTTGAATCCCAGCTGATCAGTATGTAGAATATCAGCAGATGATAGCACTTGCTGCCCATCAACCAATAACAACAGCTATTGTTGATAAGAAAACAGAAGCAACTTCAAACCTTCAACTGCTCACCAAAAATGTAGATTACTTGCAATTTTTGCTCCAGTGTAACAGCAACTTGAAACTGAGATATATACTGGATGATGAATAGGCAGTGATGGCTTGAGATTTTAAGTATCTGACAGGTACACATAAGATTAGCAGATGCCCACTTGATCCTGGTCCTCTAGCTAGGACTCTGGTGGAAACCAGGCAACAAGGCCATGTTGTGGCCAACTCAAATATTTGCTTTATGTAGTGACTTAGCTTTGTCCATGCAAGGTTAATTTGCAAGCCAGGATGAGGATCAAAAGCAACTTATGGTCATAATTTCACCAACATTTATCAGACCTATAATTAGCACTTAAAATGCAGGGATCTCAAGTAGCTATGCCTGCTTAACAAAGATGAAATGGTAATGTAGATACTTATAGGAATCCTATTGTGCACATTTCATGCAGATATTTAGTGTAGAAACTTTTCTTACCAAACCACAGGTAACTTGCTTAGGATCTGTTTGGTAGTATTGTCAGTTTCCAGTTTTTGGTTTTAGATTATTAAGTCATTTAATATAGGTTGTATAATGAGCTTATAATTAGTTGTACTTGTACTAATCATGTTGTTTGAAAATTGGCACCTGAAAAATGGAAACTACTTCTAGTTTCCATAATTTTGTTTACAAGAGCCAAAAAAACGATAATGAACTAGCCCTTAAGATTTGACTTTCAGAGGGGGCTTTAGGTCTCTCTTCTGATTTCACTTTGAAAAGATTCCACAATTCAATTTATTGTGTAACCTAAGCTTCATGGCTTAAATATTATTAATTGGATCATAGGTCATAGCAATGAATGATATGACTGTTTGAGGTTATGTATGACTCGGTGAGAGGAGGGGAGGAAGATACAATAATTGGGAATCCTACACAACTACACAAGTAGCTTGGAATAGCAAAATCCTTTTTTCTGCTAACATCAAAATCTTGATGCCTCACTTTCAAAGCAACTTATTCAGGATGAGATTGTATGGTTCATATGTGTCTATCTTAAAACCATTGTTCTTTTGCCTTGATTACTACCTTTGGCTTAAATTGTGGCACCTTTATTTCCCCCTATTTTCCACAGCTTCCACTAGTGGCTTAAATTTCTTTCATTATACTTGGTATTTTTCTTGTGAACATGGTTTTCTTCAAGTTCATCTTTTTAGTAGTAAAAACATAAAATGAAACAAGTAATTCTATTTACAATATTACATGAATACAATTTCCATTCTCACATATCTAAGTCAAATAATAAGTTCTTGAAAGATGTACTTTTCCACTACGTTTCTATCTTTTTTCTCCTATTTATATGGTTTTTCTCTCAACATTGAGTGAATTTTCATTGTATGTTGCGTACTCTAACAGGTAAAATTATTTAGCGCTTCTCCATTTCAACCTCAAGCATGTAAATTGGCTCGTAACGCCCATTGGAAGAATATCTCTTACAATCCTTCAACAAGAAAAGTTAGTGCACAATTTGAGTTACCTGACAAGTCAAAGATGCAAATGAAAGTTGTCAAGGAGCAATTATGGAAATCTCTGCCTGATTCAGTAAAGGAATTTCCATGGAAGAAAGCAGAACACCAAGTACTGAATCGGTTGCTATTTTTCGGCCTGGAAGCATTTAAATGGTCCTTTCTAGCTTGGTTTTTCTTAAGCTTTGTGTCAGATGTTGTAGTTACTATATCTAGGAATCAGGAATTAGTGATGCCCTTGGGTCTTTTTGCTGGTTGCTTGCTGTCTGATTTCACGAAAGAAACCCTTGAAGAAATGTTTCAACAGCGAGAGGTACTATACACATGCATCTATATTACATCACTCATTTTCTTGATTTGTTTAATGGCAATATCATGCATATTCTTTTGTGCAGGTGAAAGGAATAAATTTGAATTTTCTGGGGATTGCTTGTGCATTTGTTGTCCTTAAGTTAATCTCCACAAATTTTGTTAGTCGGCCCTGGATATTTCTTTTGCATGTTGCAAATGGTGGCTTGATGCAGATTTTGTGGCTATGGAAAACATATCGGGAAGATGTAAAAGCTCAATAATAATACCTGAAGATCGAAAATACCTTGTAATGGAGAGAGCTATTTGAACATAAGCTTGATATTGTGTATTTCTATTGGTTCTTAATGGCACATTTTCCTTTTTTACTGCAAGTGTCTAAGCTTTCCTTTCTTCCAGTATAATAGGTTTATATACTAATATTTCTTTTTCATGTTTATCAGTCTATCCCTCCATGACTCCTAAAGTCCTAATCAATCTCTCTATTGTACATAGTTTTCCATCGGGCATATTAGTATTGATGGGCAGATGGGTCCCGGCAACAGAATATGTATTTTTGCATTCTTTGTTCTCTTTACCATTAAAAAATAAAAAAAATGTAGGATTTCCGGATTAAGAAAAACTTTATAGGTAAGGGTGTCGTGCTTCAAATAAGAAAAACCTTTTACTCCTTGGTTTCAAGTGTGTGCAGAAATGGACTTGGAACGGAAAATCGACCGAGACTGGACCAGGGGATTCTGGGTCGGCTTTCGGTCCTCACAAATTGGCGATTCCGGGTTTCCGGTTCGGTTAAAAACCGGAATATTTCGGTCCGGGTCGGAACGGACTGAAAAGTGTATTTTTGTAATTTTTTGGGTGAAAATTTTAAAATTTATGTTTAAATTTCTAAAAAATTTAGGTACAAAACTTGTAATTTATAAATTCTAGGTGCAAAATAGGAAAGCACGCAAACAGAAACAAGACGTTAAAACATGTACTTACTTTGTTTTTTTAATACTTGCAACATGCTATAAATGAAAAGTTAGGGAAATATTATTTTCCTTATTTAAAGCACATGGCTCACTAAATAACACTCCTAATAACCTCTCATCCTATTTTAAAGTGTATTATATCATGTAAACCCCACCTTTCTTAAATTCCGGTGAAAAAGTGTGTGTTGTAACTATTAAAAAACGTAGGAAGTGTGTATATATTAAGGCCCCGTTCTCTTACGCTGAAATTCAGTTCAGCTCAGTTCATCTCACTTCAGCTCAGCTCAGTTCAACTCAACTCCTAATTTCCTTCTCTTATAAAACATTTATTTCAGTTCAGTTCAGTTTAGTTATGTTCAGTTCAGTTCAGCTGAGTTCAGTCAATGAGAATAGGCCCTAAGATACTAAAATGCAAAAAAAAAAAAAAAAACAACCGGTCCATTTCGATCCAAAACCGGACGGAACCGAAATAACCAAGTCTGGACCAGATTCGAATCGGTTGATTACGATTCGGTCCTGATCCACAAAAAAAGTCAGTTCCAGGTTTCGTTACAGTCCGGTCCAGTTCAGTCTAGTTTTGGACCGATGCACAACCCTACTTGGTTTACCCCCTTTGCAATCATAAAAAAGAAACAATCACTCTTTCCTCAATTGAATTAGAACCAAAGAATTTCTATAATGTCACATTAATTAAAAAAATAGATTTTTCACCATACACCACTGAATTTAAGCTTAATTTATCATATACCATCGAAAACTTTCTAATACACCATATACCATTTAGTTTTAAAAAAAATTGTCACAACATTCCCTTTTCGTTAACTTAGTTAGTCCTTAACATTAATTGTGCATTAATATTATTTAGTTAATTAATTAATTTGGGAAAAATTATTTTTTTTTTAAAAAAAAAAAAACACCAGCAACTCAGCCACTGCCGCCCCCAGCCCAGCTCTGACCCCCACCCCCAGCTGGACGCCTGGTCCACTTCCCGGCCGACCAGCATCCCCCCACCCTGCCGGCTAAAGTCGTATCACCTAATCAAAAGTAATTACCTAAGTCCTCTAACTAAAGTAGATAGGGAAGTAGGGTCGAATCCACAGGGAAACTGGTCTTTCTATTCCTAATTAATTAAAATAGTCTAAATTATTAAGGTAACCAATTTGTTGTTTGTAAAAGGAATTAAACTACGGAGATCAAGTTTAGGGAGAAAATCAATAATAAGAAGGCATAGAGTCACAGGTTCACCAATAATTAATATTTCGGGATAAAACATAAAAATCAATAATCAACATTGCACAAATAACATGATTAACAGGCTCTCGCAATTTATTAATCAACATAGATCTAACAGGCTCTCGCAATTTACTAGATCTAAGTTCCTATTGAAAATAGCCTTTAATATCAAATTAACATCTGCTCGATTCATCAATTCAATATTGCTAAACATTCACAATCAAACTCATCTGCTCGATTCATAATCTAATTGCAAAGAATTAAAACAATTCAATAAGAAATTATCATGCAATATCAATAATCAATAATAACAAATTATCCCTTCATATTAATTATGAATCCCCATAAACCCTAGAATTAAACTACTCAGACATGATTAAAACTAAACAAATTAATTAAACAAGTCATAAGGAATTAAAAGAATAAAAATACTGAAATTAATAAAGTAGAAATCGTACCGAATTGACAGAATTACAAACGGAGTTAAGAGAAAGAGTAAAAGTTTAGAGAGAGAATCTAAGTAGAGAGAGAAAAATAGTAAGAGTGTGTAAAGGAAGGTCCTAAACTTGCTTAATAAAATTACATTTATACTAAGCAAGAAATCCTACGCTAAAACGAACTAAACAAGGGCCTAATTAAGCTTCAGATACTCGCGCCCGGTCAGGCGCCGTACCGCCCGGCTGGGCCCGCCTTTTCTTCCTCGAGCCCTTTCTCGCGCCCGGTCGGGCGCGGCCACCGGGCGCTGCTCGTTCTTCTTTGCTCGCCCCGCCCGGCCGGGCGCGCCTTCGGGCGGGGCTGCCTGGCTCCGGGCCACTTCACTTGGGCATTATATTGAACTTCGATTGGGCCTCGGATCTTTGGCCCAATCGGATTTCCTCTTTGGGTCTTTGAACTCGGTCCAAATGCCTCGGAATTTCCAATACCGAGCCCTTAATCACCGATTTGATTACTCTAACTGGCCTTGGGCTTCAATAAGTGGTCGCGCTCCTCCAATGCTCGTAGTCGCTCCTCGAAAATCAGGGAAAATGCTCCAAAAGTGCAATTTCCTGCAAAACTCAACCAAAACTACGAAAACACTAGAATACACCAATTAGTAATAAAAGTGGCTCGAAAGAGCCAAAAACACTACTAATTATGACCAAGTGATGGGGGTAAATCGCTATATAAAATAGACATATCAATTAGTAAGGTGAATATGGCATCGAGAATGGCAAATTAAGTTAGCCGACGCTAGGCAGAAGGGTTTGGGTGCCGGCTGGTGGTTAGGGGAGTGTTTTCGAGAGAGATAGGGGATTTGGTTGAGGGAAGCAATGAGACATGGTGGTTCAAGGGAAGGGGAGCAGCACCGTCGAGGGTTCCGGTCGGATTTTGGGCCGGCGCGGGGGGTTTTAGTCGGAGTTCAGGCTGGCGTGAGAGTTTGGTTGGATTCCGCCGACGGGCGGTTGCAGGCTGGGAGGACGTGGGTGGCTGTGTGTTGGTTTTTATTTTTTAATAATTAATTAAATAATTATTCTAAAATTAAATATTTTAAAAGTGGAACCAATTATATGTTGCCACATGGCATTATTAGCCTTAATGACTATGGTGTTAACGTCCGTTAGTCATTATTGGCATGTTGTGACATTTTTGTTAAACTGAATGGTATATGGTGTACGTATTAGAAAGTTTTCGATGGTGTATGGTGAATGAAGCTTAAACTCAGTGATATATGGTAAAAAAAATCCGATTAAAAAAAGACTAGACTGCATGTTCACTCATTTTGAATTAAAGTGAAACATACTACACCTAATAAAGCACAACAAAAATGTACATTGAATATCAACACTAAGACATTCGTTGCAAAAGCTACCTCTCTTCATAAAAGAGTAACAAAAATTTCAACCAAGCATTCAAAACATTCAAACTAAAGGTGATAATTTACTAGCTTAGTCATCAACGTAATAGAGGCATTAGGGCAGTCCCTTATTGAACATATTAATGAAGACTTGCAATCCCACCTTGCCCAAATTCATATTTAGAGTATCTATCACATTTATCGAGAGTCAAACCACAAAGTAAATCACCAATGTAAGGTTTTTTTTTATTATATGGAGTTGAAGTAATTTGTAATAATTCTTGTTTGTCACAAGGACGACATCCTAATGCTACGCAAATTCACTCAAGTTAGGGAATTCTTTTGCCTTTAAAGTTGAGGTTCTTGCAATAGAGTATGAGCTTGCGAGAAGAATGGGCAGGAAGCTGCAAATCTAGTTAGATAATCAAGTTGTAGTCCAAATTCTCGACAACTTGGAAGGGTATAGTGCAAAGTGCATTCATAATATTATGCGTTATCGAAGCCAAATTGAAAAACAAGATTGGATAGTGAATGTGAAACATATCTATAGAGAAACAAACCGAGCGACACGTTGACTGACTACTCAAAAAATTATAATAACATATTTGAGTTGATTTAAGCCCTTACCTTTTAGGACTTACTCCATATTTTAACATTTTGTGCCCCTAGTTTTATTTTTTCAGTTTTTCTTTGATGCTTCACAAATTTAGCAAGTCCTAGCTTGCCTAATCCCCAATAGTCCACTTCAAGAATGGCATAAAGCCATAAACCCTATCTAAACCCATCCATGGCAATTCTTATTCTTTCACCAATTCCCTCTTTCCTCTTTTTCTCTCCCAAACTAATCTCACGTTTTCCTCCAATTTTCCCACCAATTTCAACCTCAACCCAAATTAGAGCTTCTTCCAACTCAAACAATGGCGTCCAAGAACCCCCAAAACGCCGCGGTCGACCAAAGGGAAGCAAAAAGTCCACCACTCCCTCTCCTCAGAAAACACACAAAAATTCAAATGGGTCCTCTCCAAAAACCCAAATTGGAAATGGGTCAACCTTAATTTCGGATGAGGTTGACAATTTTGATGATGGGATGGATTTCCCTTACTTAGACCCGCCATTGATATGTTGCTTTGGAGCAGTTCAAAAGGAATTTCTACCAAGTGTGAGAGTTTCAGAGCATCAAATGGACCCTGATATCTACTCAGGTTGGAAAATGATGCAGTGGAATCCGCCTGAATTCGGGCGGGCGCCCGGTGGACCGGTGTCGAATGTGGCGATTTCGCACGTTCGATTGGGCGGCAGGGCAGCGGTTATTGGTAAGGTTGGGGATGATGATTTTGGGGTGGAGTTGGTTTATATGATGAATAAAGAAAATGTGCAAACAAGAGCTGTAAAAATAGATTCAAATGTGAAAACTGCTTGTTCTTTTATGAAAATTAAGTTTGATGATGGGAAAATGATGGTGGAGACAGTGAAAGAGGCTGCTGAGGATTCTTTGGCCGCCTCGGAATTGAATTTAGCTGTTCTGAAAGAGGTAATTCTATTATACTTCATACTTTTATGCAATGTTTACTTTTAGAGCTAAGTTTGCTGTTCTGAATTAGAGCTAAGTTTGCTTCATACTTTTATGCAATGTTTACTTTGCTCAGTGTATAATTTATAATCATATTGAATTATTGATAGTTTATGATTGTTTGAATAGATGGAAATGAAATAGTACAAACTGAAATGAGCTTATTTAAACTGTTGATTATGGATCAATAGCATTAGTCCTAGCTGTTGTGAGGGCATTGTCAATTCCTGAATCCTGAACACTAATGTAACCTTTATCAAATGCGCATTATTGTTTATATACTGCCATTCTTGGTTGGAGTAGTTACTGATGTGAGAATATGTTCGTATAATACTACGTATTATTTATAAATTTTCCGTTGATTGCTTTGTACCGACATAATAATCATCCTTATCATTTTTATGATGCAAGATGTATTCATATTTTGATTAAAGGTATGATATATCATGTAAACTTTTGACAGGAAAAACAAAGTGAAGAGGTTATAATTTAGACGGAGGATTGCTGGAAAAACTAAACACATAACTTATGTAATCAATTGCCATGGTTTATGTTCTGTTTGATGTGAAGGAAATACTATATTTTCTGCTGATAAATATTTTGTTAGTCTTGTCTCTTTCGTGGACTTAACATGAATGAAGGTATGACTAAACGGAGGAGTATTTGATGTTGATAGTCAATGTCACTGTATGAATTTGGATTATGTTGATTCTTGCTATATGATCTATGAACAGGCTAGAATCTTCCACTTCAATTCAGAAGTCTTGACATCACCTTCTATGCACTCCACCCTCTTCAGTGCTATTAACATATCCAAAAAGTTTGGAGGCCTTGTGTTTTTTGATCTGAATCTTCCATTGCCCTTGTGGAAGTCACGTGATGAGACAAGAGAAGTCATCAAGCAAGCTTGGGAGGAAGCAAATATCATTGAGGTTAGCAGGCAAGAGCTGGAGTTTCTTTTAGATGAAGACCATTATGAGAGGAGGAAAAATTACCGACCTCAGTACTATGCTGAAAATTACGAACAGAGTAAAGACAGGAGGGATTACTACCATTACACACGTGAAGAAATATCTCCATTGTGGCATGATGGACTAAAGTTTCTTTTTGTCACGGATGGTACACTTCGAATACATTACTATGCCCCGTCTTTTGATGGTGTTGTGGTCGGGACAGAAGATGTGTTAATAACCCCATTTACATGCGATAGAACTGGATCTGGTGATGCAATTGTGGCTGGGATTATGAGGAAACTGACTAGTCACACTGAGATGTATGAAGATCAGGATGTTTTGGAGAGGCAGCTTCGCTTTGCTATTGCTGCTGGCATTATATCACAATGGACAATTGGGGCAGTGAGGGGTTTTCCAACTGAAAGTGCCACTCAAAACCTTAAAGAGCAAGTTTATGTTCCTTCGATGTGGTAGAGATAAAACTGTCTTTCAAAAGCTGGTTCCATGAAGTTGGTTGCTACCCTCACTGGTTGACTCTGAAGGCAAATGTGTCTTCCAAAGGAGAAACAGAACAGAGGATCCTTCACGCACAAGACTTTTATCTAAACCCGTGAACTGGGGGAATTGATTGTAGCTTATAATGTAAAAGCATGTTTAGACACAGAAATGTAGATATAGATTAGTGCTAGAGTCAATTACCACGATTGGGAAATCTATGATTGTTGACAGTTCTTCCCAATCTCACTATTCTTCTTGTTAACTATCATTATATCTACTCCCTCCGTGTTTTAATAAGTATTATACTTACCAAATCCGGCCGTGTTTTAATAAGTGTTAAACTTTCTTTTTTGACAAAAAGCTACATTAAAATATTATATCTCTCTTCTCTCATGGTCCCCATCCAAACCCGCTATTATTTTTTTTTATTATATTTTTCCTCTCACATTCATTATCAATACTCTAACTACCCTGCTTACCTCTTATTCTATTTAAGTCAAATAAATTGTCTAAAATTATGTGTCGGTCAAATTGTAACACTTAAAAAAAACACGGAGAGTGTAGTTCAATTTATTGTTGTGATTTAGGCTCGTCTGGATTGGGTGAAATAGGGGGGTAATAGTTAATGAGGTAATAATTATGGGCTTTTGCTTATGCCTGGATTGGGGAGTGGGGACATTGGGGTAAATTGGTTAGGCCTGTAAATTTTTCCCCGAAAATGAGAGAAATGCATTATCCTAGCCCCCTAGGCTAACTATTCACCTGACAATAATTCACCCAATACAACTCATCATCATCCTCTTCTATAACTCAACCACCATTCTTCTCTTTTTTTTTCCATGGCTGGATCTGTCTTCTAGAGTTTCAGGCATACATGTAATCAAATTATTTTTTCAATTTTATTTTGACCTTGTATTTTATAGCAATTTGACTTTTTTTTTTTTTTTTTAGTTTTCGATTTTATTGTTTGATTTCGAGAAAAAAAAATAATAAAACAAAACTAAAATTTAAACCTGAAAATTGATTTAGATATGTGAGATTTTTCTTTTGAAAGCAAGTTAATTGTACAATTTGTAATGAAATTGGATTGATACGCATATTGTGCATTTGTGCATGTGGAATATTTGGTTTTTTAAAAAATAAATTAAAAAAATGAAAAAGATAATGTTGAATTTTTTTTAATTAATTTAATAGTCATCAAAATTTCTGAATGTTCTTGTTTCAAAATAAAAAATAAAAAATATAAAATATAAAAAAATAATGTTGAATATTCAAAATTATTCTGCGAATGTAAAACCTAAAATAAATTGTTGAACAAGGTGAATTGCCCTGTAGCCATTACCTTCATACCAAACCAGTAAAAATATTAGCCTTGAAAAAGAGTCCCCCTAAATTAGTCCCTTGTAATTATTTTTCTCAAAAAATCTACCCCTTAATTATCATCCTGAATCAAGGCAACCCTTAATGTAAGAAGCTGGCGAATCCCAATTTTTGTTTAAAGAAGTACTCATCTATTCTATAGGGGAAGTAACGAATAATGAGTAGGGCCCCGTTCTTTAGAGCTGCTCTGCTATGCTCTACTCTGCTGAAATCTGCTATGCTTTGCTCTGCTATGCTCTGCTGAAATCTGCTCTGCTCTGCTTCAATCTACTCTGCTCTGCTTAAAATTAATACTTAATATTGAATTATTATAATAATAATAATTAATATTTAATAATAATAATAAATAATTAATATTTCATAATAATAATTAATATTTAATAATAATAACAAATAATTAATAGTTAATAACAATAATAATTAATATTTAATAATAATAATAAATAATAAATATTTAATAATAATAATTGATATTTAATAATAATTAATATTTAATAATAATAATAATTATAATTAATATTTAATAATAATAATAATTAATATTTAATAATAATAATAATTAATAATTGATATTTAATAATTATATTATTAATAATAATAATTAATATTTCATAATTATAATATTAATAATAATAGTAATTATAATAATGATAATAATAGTAATAATAATACTTATAACTAATAATATTAATTATAATAATAATTGATTTTTATAATAAAATTTAATATTAAGATAATAACTAATATTTAAAGATAATACTAATTATTAATTTTTAATAATAATAATAATAATAAAATAATATTTAATAATAATGATAATTATAATTAATATAATAATAATAATAATTAATATTTAATAATAAAATTTAATGATTAATAATAATGCGATAATAATATTAGTAGTAGTAGTAGTAGTAGTACTAATAATAATAATAATAATAATAATAAAATTAACTCTGCTCTGCTTCAATCTGCTCTGCTCTGCTCTGCTCTGCCCAGAAACTCAAAAGACAGGGCCTAGGTTTATGTAGAGGTGTCAAAAGCACACCCGACCCGATCCGAAACCGATCCGAAAAATACCGATTCAGATTTGCACTCGCGTGGACATAATAATTTAGTATGACTTAACTTTAAAAATTTACCCGACCTGACCCGACCATATCAAACCCAATCCGATCATCCGAATTGACACCCCTAGGTTTATGTGTGTGTGTGATACAAACTCAGGCCCCGTAGAAGGCCATGTGCAAGGTGCCCCTTAGCACAGGGCCCCCAATTTAAAAGGGCCCAATTTTTTTTCCAATTAATATTTTTTTTAAAAAAAAAAAACTAAAATCTTGTTTTTAACGCCAAAAGACAGCAAAGAGGAAGGAGAAGCAACACTGCAACATTCACGCATTCAACTTTCCCAATTCCCATTCAATCAATTCAACCTTCCATATTAATTTCTCCATGTTTCCAATTTCCTCCATAATTACATCAATCAACACTATGGAAAATTGTATTGCATATTTTCCCATTCAAGGAATTTCAACGGAAAAAAAAAAAAAATAAACTCAGTCAAGAAATCAATTTCAATATTCCGAATTTCTTGTAATCAAACGGTAATTATTTTCCCCTATATATGGGTTATCTTCCATTCAATCATCTTCATCTATCTATTCCCAATTGATACAATTATACATTATACAAAATCAAAAACGAATTGAAGGGTTGAAGCAATTTTTTTTTTTTTGCTTTTGAGGGGAACGAATTGAAGCAATTGAAGCCATCGATTTTAGGTAAATTTTTTATTTTTGTTTTTAATTATTTCTGGGTTTGATAATTTCAATTGAAGCAATTTTTATTTCATTTTTTTTTATTTTTTGGCCCTGCTGTGAATGCTTCGTGTCTTGTGGTAAATTTTTGATTTTTGATTTTTGTTTTTAATTAATTCTGGGTTTGATAATTTCAATTGATGAATTCATTGAATTGAAGCAATTTTTATTTCATTTTTTTTTTAATTTTTCGGCCCTGCTCGTGTTGCAACAGTTAATTGAAGCAATCTTCTTTCTGTGATAATTCGTGATAATTCGTGAACTCATGAAGCAATCTTCATTGTTATTTTTGATTTATTTTTTTTTAATGTCAAACAATTTTTAATTTTTGATTTTGTTTATACTCTTCTATATCTAACTATCTAAGCAATTTTATTTTTTGATATTTGAAGGTCCAAATTGGTCGTATTCTTTTGAACAAAGATTGAGAATCAAAGTTATCGAGTAATTCGCCAATTCGTCCAATTGAATGAAATAAAGCTTCTGCTTTCCAAGTTTTTTCAATCCATATATATGATACCGTAATTTTTGTTTTTTTTTGCGATTTTGAGATTATGCCTCCTAGAAAGTATGAATCTGGGTCTCAAAAGCGTAACAAAAAGAGAAAATTAGAAGTGTTAATTAATTCTCAAAAGGTTCTCTTGATAAATTCGTTATAATAGAACCTCAAGTTCCTCTTGTTAGCCCGTTGATGATGTCCCTATTGAGAATAATAATGTTGATGTTGATGATATTAATAATGTTAATGTTGATGATATTAGTAATGTTAATGTTGATCTTGTTAGTGATATGCCTATTGCGGAGAATGTTGATGATGTGGATAATATTTTTGATGATGTGCCTAGTGTTAATTGCAATGTTGATGATGTGCCTATTGAGAATGATAATAATGCTGAAAATATTGATGATATGCCTTCTGATAATGATAATGTTGATCACCGTGAAACTAGTTATGTGCCTAATATATATGATCCTAGAGTTTGGGATGGTCTTGATTCTAAAATGATTGATTTATTAGTGAAAAATGGTCCTAAAAGAGATAAGTCTATTGTGAAAGGTCCTAAAGATAAATCTTCAAGACGATTTACTGCTAACTTGTATACTAGAGTTTTATCAAACGGTGAGAAATGTGATAGGGATTGGCTTGTTTATTCCAAAGAGCTTGATAGAGTCTATTGTTTTTGCTGTAAAATATTTAAAAAAGGGATGGGAAGAGGACAATTGACAAATGAAGGATTTTCAGATTGGGGGCATGTAGGCTTTAGACTTAAAGAGCATGAGACAAGCATAGATCATGTTAAGAATATGACTACTTGGTACGAGTTGCGTCTTAGGTTTCAAAAGAATCAAACTATTGATAAGACGGCTCAAATGCTAATTGAAAAAGAAAAAGACCATTGGAAGAAATTAATGCAAAGAATTATTT
Organism: Chenopodium album; assembly: GCF_948465745.1. Lineage (NCBI taxonomy): Eukaryota > Viridiplantae > Streptophyta > Magnoliopsida > Caryophyllales > Amaranthaceae > Chenopodium > Chenopodium album. Next base: position 29,318,800 of record NC_137858.1, on the reverse strand, counting down.
CAATTGTCAAATTTCTTGCCAAACATAATCTAGCCTTTCGTGGTTCAAATGGGAAACTATACCAAAAAAGTAATGGTAATTTTTTGGGCTTGATTGAAATGTTGGCCGAGTTTGACCCAATCATTCAAGAACATGTCAACCGTATTACTAATAATGATATTCACTTTCATTATTTAGGTCATACAATTCAAAACGAGTTAATACTTTTGCTTGGTTCTGCAATAAAAATGAAATCATTAGAAAGATAAAGCAAGCAAAATATTTCTCAGTAATTCTTGATTGTACTCCCGATGTTAGCCATCAAGAGCAAATGTCATTGATATTAAGATATGTGAATGTCTCTACTTATAATGTTTGCATTGAGGAATCTTTCTTAGGATTTTTGAATGTAAATGATACAACTGGCCAAGGGCTTTTTGATGTTTTACAAAATGAATTGAAAAATCTTGATCTTGATATAATGGATGTGCGAGGACAAGGCTATGATAAAGGATCTAATATGAAAGGAAAACATCAAGGAGTTCAAAAGAAATTTTTGGATGTAAATTCTAATGCTTTTTATACTCCTTGTGGTTGTCATAGTTTAAACTTGACATTATGTGATATGGCTAACACATGTAGTAAAGCTAGAGACTTTTTTGGAGTCATCCAACGTATATATACAATTTTTACAACTTCTACTAAGAGATGGCAAATCTTGAAAGACAATGTAAAAGGACTAACTGTTAAGTCTTTGTCATCTACTCGTTGGGAAAGTCGTGTTGAAAGTGTTAAGGCTATTAGATTTCAAATGTCAGATTTACGAGAAGCTTTACTTCAAGTAGCCGATAGCAATGATAAGGATTACAATATAAAGAGTGAAGCTAAATCCTTAGCAAATAATGAGCTTGGTGATTTTGAGTTTTTAATTGCAATAGTAATTTGGTATGAAATACTATTTGCAATTAATTTAGTAAGCAAGCTATTACAATCAAAGGATATGCTTATTGATGTGGCTATAAAAAAAAATAAGAGGGTTGATTTCTTTTTTTGAGGGGTATAGAGAAACTGGTTTTTATGATGCTTTGAGTAAGGCTAAGGAAATTGCTATTGAAATGGATATTGATCCTATATTTCCCCAAAAGCGTGAAATTAAAAGAAAAAAACATTTTGATGAGAATCCAAGCACTTCATCAAATGCTCCTCTATCTCCAGAAGAATCATTTAGAGTTGATTACTTTCTTTATATTGTTGATCAAGCTATTAGTTCTCTTTATAAAAGATTTGAGAAATTTGAGGAATATGAAAATATTTTTGGTTTCTTATTCACTCCTCAAAGGATGAAGTCATTGGATGATTTAAGTTTGAAATCCTCTTGTTTGAAATTTGAAAATGCACTTATGTCTAATGAAAAATCAGATATCGATGGGAATGAATTATTTGTGGAGTTGAAGTTGCTTAAAGAAATTTTGCACAATGACATAAAAGGACCTTTTGATATTTTGATATTTTTGAATGATGTGGGTTGTTTTCCTAATGCTACTATTGCATATAGAATTTTGTTGACTATTCCTGTGACAGTTGCAACTACAGAAAGGAGTTTTTCAAAGTTAAAGCTATTGAAGTCATATCTTCGTTCTACGATGCTACAAGAAAGACTTAATGGATTGGCGATGATAGCAATTGAGAATGATATTCTAGAGAAAGTGGAATATGAAGACTTGATTGATGATTTTGCCTCAAAGAGCGTTAGAAGAATATCACTTTTCAAATAAATAGAAGATAATATAGCTTAAGTTGATATGAGCCTTGAGTTGTATTTAGTTACTATTATCAACATGAATAAAATATCCGAATTTAATTTTGCGTAATTGAATATGTCATTGTTATATGAAAGCATTTTTATTTTGCAATGTATATATAGGAAAATTGTGCATTACCAAAATTATAGATTAAAAAAAATGTATAATTTTAACATTATTAAGGGCCCCTTTTTCAATTTGGAACAGGGCCCCCAAAATCAATGCTACGGCCCTGTACAAACTACTAGGAAAAGGAATGCGACATAGATTTGCAATTTGGTATGCATTTTCCACTTGCGAGTCTTGTGACCGCGGCACTTTGATACTCGTACATTGGTGAAAATATTTCCCGGGTTCCGGCCTTTTAAGTAGAGATATCACGATTTACATGGCTTTTCAACTTGGAAACCAAGATCTTGAAGTTTGTTGTCATAAATAGATGTCTTAGTAGCATAGTCTTGTGGTTTGTACTCAAAGGTGAGCACTGATGAGTGGCGTTTATGCCACGATTAAGGGCTCATTTTAATAGGTTTTCCCCGTAGTTGTAGCTTGTTTGTACCCCTTTTTCTTATCTTTAGTTCTCTTTTCTTTTATTTGTCTTCTTTCCTTAATTTTACCTCCTTTTGCCTATTTTCTACTTTGATTCCTTGTTTGCATTTTGTAGGAACCAGGGTCTTCAAAGAGGAGAAGGTTTAAGTTGAAGGGAGCTAAGGGAAGCAAGTTCAAGAGGAGGTATAGTCGAACCTCTCAGAGGTTCGGTCGAACTGAGGTGTGGCCGAACTTATTCAAGTGTCCGACCGAACGTCTAAGGCAGTTTCAAATCAGTTTCCAGCATTTTTGCAGGAGAGGTCGAACCTCAAAAGTTCGACCGGACCAGAAGCAGGGAGGTTTGACCGAACCTACCCTTGGTTTGATGACAGGGTAAGTCGTATCCCCTAATCAAAAGAATTACCTAACTCCTCTAACTAATGCAGATAGGGAAGTAGGGTCGAGTCCACAGGGAAACAAGTCTTTCTACTCCTAATTAATTATTATAATCTAAATTATCAAGGTAACCAATGTTGTTGTGATTAAAATCTATACTACGAAGAATATGAGTAAGAAGAATAAATCAGGAAGAAATCAATAATAATAAAGGCCTAGGGCATAGGTTCACTAATAAACAATATTCCTAGGTAAAACATAATAATCAATCATCAATGCATTAATTAATCAGATCATAAAGGGCTTTCGCTACGTATTACAATCACGGAGTTAATTTACCGGTATTAAATCTCATCTCTCGAATCTCGACCTAACCATTTATAAATTAATCTACCTATTGAAATTAAGCCTAAACATCAATTCTCATCTCTCGAATCAATATTGCTAAACTCATACAATTAAACCTGGCCAAATCTAATTGCATAGCATTTAAACAATCAATAGGAAATCAATTAAGCATTAACAATTAACAACCATAATTTACCCCTTCATATTATTTATTAGATCCCCATAAACCCTGGAAAGAGAACTACTCACGCATAATTAAATATAAACTAATCAAAGCAATTAAAGGAGACATGATGAAAGAAAGAAAATAAATAACTGAGAATAAACCAAGAGTTGTTGAGAGAGAAACAAGAGTGAAAATAATACTAAGAGTTTAATTAAGGGAGAGAGAGAAAAATAAGGGAGAGGAAAAAAGAAAAGAAAACTAAACTAAACTAATTAATTAAAAGCTAAAACTAAAACTAAGCTAAGAGAGCCTACTGCTCCTACGTACTACTACCTCCCTTATAAAAGAAAAGTCAAAGGATAATTTTTGAGGAATTAAACATCTATTCCAACTCCAACTCAAACTCCTCCTAGAAGCAAATCAAGTCCACCGACTTTTGCTTTCCTACCCAATTATGAAATCTCAAATAACAAGATCACCGGCCCGAGTTTGCTTTGATCCTCTTGATTGGAACCGCGTTGAAGCTCAGAGATTGAAGCCCAGTAACTTTCTTGCAAGCTTGGATTTGTACGCTTCAGCTATATAATTATTTGGCCCAATTTCTTTCCTTGGTTGGTCCATAATAATAATAACTTGTGAAATCTTGGACGTATCGAGCCCTTAATCACCGAACTAAATTTCTCTAACTCGGTCTTGGGCTTAAAATATACAGTCATAAAATACGATCCGACTCCAATATCTTTGTAGTGGCTTAATAAGCTCGGGAATCGTCACAATTCTCCAAATTCCTACAAAATAATACCCACTCTACAAAAACACTAGAAAACGTATATTAGTAATAAAAATAGCTCCGCAGAGCCCAAATAAGCACAAATATGACCGTGGGACGGGGAATAAATATATATATATAATAGACTTATCAAACTCCCCCAAGCCAAACCTTTGCTTGTCCCTAAGCAAAGCAATGAATAAATAAACCATTACTTCACCCTAAATACAATTAAAATCAATATATATTTCAAGGTAAATCTGACAAACAAGTATCAAAGTCAACCAATAAAATCCATCTAACTACCAATCTTCCCTAACAATTGTCAAATAGAGCAAACCACAAGAACATATAGAATTCAAGACTAATGCTCACACACTCAACACTCATTTATGTGGCGAGTAAAAAATGTACTCGATCGCTCTCCATCCCAACCCCTTTATGTGAACAATGCCCTCCCAAACTCACAACACTCATGTGTTTAAAAAAGACATACACTCAACCTAATAGTCGACTCGGAATATGTCAAGTCATAACTTGCATTGATAAATAACACTCTCACATCTACACAACTCTATGCACAAGGTCGGAAGGTCTTAAAAGCTTGTAATGTTAGGCTAGGGTAAAGGGTAGGAAATATTTGGGAAAATGTGAGAGAAAAGCTATGCTTAAAGGGAGCCAAATCCTAATAACACCGGTGATCAAAATAGATAATGATCAACATCTCCAACATAACCAATTCCAACAAGAATAACACCAAATACAACTCCAAACATATTAAGCAATCCCAACTCTTACAATTTCACTCATAAAAATATAATAATGTAAAACTTGAGTGAACAACAAACTTTGAACTCTTCAAATTTGATCTTTTCATTTAAACTCAATTTTTTTTTTCTTTCTTTCTTTTGACAACCTTCAATTAGAACATTTGAGCATTAAGCATTTTTTTCTTTTTGCTCTTTTTTTTATTATTCTTTTTTTTCTCTTTAGAAGTTTACTTTCTTTTTTTTTTCAACATATTTCTCACTTTTTTTTTCACCCTTTTATTTTTCAAGAAAATATACAACTTTTAAACTCATCAAAACAAAAATATGATCAAGAACAAATTACTTCTCAAACCCACCCAAATTGTGCAAATAATGTGCACACTACAAACTCCCTCACCTCACTCACTAATAGCTCCCCCAAGCCAAGCTTGGGACTAGTAACCAATGGGGTTAAATAGGCTTGTAATGTGGCTAATAAACAACGAAAAGGGCACAAGCAACAACATGGGTAGCAAGAAGGGAACAAATGTATCTAGATAAATCTGAAGGCTACCTAAAAGAATGAACGCCTTCGTCCTCCACATGTGCATAATAATGAGCCATGAAACATTACTCATAGTTGCAAACCAATACTCAAATTCATTGACATACCAGGAACTAACACACATTCCTAACCAAATCAACTAGTCAAGCACTATATTCACAAGTAGTTGGACAAAATTGACGCATGTGAAGGTTCCAAGGCAATCAATATCAAATCATGATCAACTAATCCTCAATATTTATCATCAATAACCAAGAATCAAAATAATTTCGAAAATTTCATCAAGGGGCATAGAGAAGCATGATTCATTATTCATTGGAACGTATTTTTGTATTTTTTTTTTAATTTTTTCAATTTTTTTTGTGTTTTTCTCATATAGGAAAGTAATAAAACTATACTAGAAAACAATAAATATATGCTAAGAAAGAATTAAAATCTAAACTAAGTACACCAAAGAAAAATAAAAAGAAAGGGAAAGAAAGAGTACCTATACATACAAGAAATCCCCCCCAAGCTAAATCGGACAATGTCCTCATTGGCTCAAAGGGAAGCTAGTAATCCAAGTGACTAGCCCTCGTCATCAAACTTGTATCCACCACCATCCCAAACATTGCAATGCATCACCTTGGTACAATTTTGGACAAAAAAGAAACAAAGTGTTAGTAAGAGAAGTTGCAAAAACGAGTCAGGTTCACTATTTTGCTCATAACTTTTTTTATACAAATTATAATGACGTGATTCTAATTGCATTGGAAAGTAGACTTGAAGAGCTTTCCAATGATAGGTCACACGCAAAATTTCGTTAAGAAACGCAAAAGTTATGGCTGTTTGAAGTCGGCCAGTTTTGCTGCCGCGGTCTCGCGCCCGACCGGGCGAGCGTGGCCCGACCGGGCCCGTCTCTAGGGTCCGAACTGGCGTCTTCTTCTTTCTTGCTGCTCGAAAATTCTTTTTACACTTGATTTTCTTCGTTTTTCCACAAGATTGAGCATCTATCACCCGATCGGGTGGGACTTTCACCACGGGTTCAAACTCTACAACTTGCTTCTCTTTCTCCACTTGTTCATCCTCAAACCCAAGTCCTACGCAATTTAGAGCTCTTTCTATAGCATCCACATCATCTTTCCAAGTATTAGTTTTTCCTGTGCAAGATGTAACACATAATACCGCCTCCAAGGGACCTCTAACGAGAGCTTGGGGCTTATTAGAAAAATTATTTACATCAACCACATCAACACTATAACACTTTTCCTCTAACATGGGACTTTTAGAGATATTATTTAGATTAAAAGTAATATTATCATCCCCTACACATAATGTAAGTTTACCACCTTTCACGTCTATTATTGCCCCAGCAGTATGAAGAAATGGTCTACCCAAAATAATCGGAATTTGCAAATCTTCATTCATATCAAGAACAACAAAATCAACAGGTATATAAAATTTACCTACTCTAACAGGAACATCCTCTAAAATACCTAAAGGGTATTTAACAGAACGATCGGCCATTTGCAGAGTAATATTAGTAGATTTTTATTTACCCATATTTAATTTAGAACTCACAGATAATGGCATAACACTTACACTAGCACCCAAATCACATAAAGCTTTATCAATCATCATATTACTAATATGACATGGGATAGAAAAACTACCCGGATCTTTTAGTTTAGGTGGAGATTTATTTTGTAATATAGCACTACATTCTGCAGTAAAAACAACTGTCTCTACCTCACTAATAGATCTTTTTTCTAGTTAAAATTTCTTTCATAAATTTAGAATATGCAGGAACTTGAGTAATTAATTCTGTAAAAGGAACCGTTACCTGCAAATTCTTCACAATCTCCAGAAACTTACCAAATTGCTTATCCAACTTACTCTTTAAATGTCTATTAGGGAATGGAAATTTAATAGCTGGACCCTACACATCTCCACTCTTATCCTGGGGTTTACCCTGCAAAGAATTATCAGAATTATTAGTTTTTCCTTGTAGCCCTGTAGGGCTAGTAACAACATCATTTGGTATAATAGAATCAGGATTAACAATTTTTGTTATAACAGGTTCATCATCTTTGGGTATAGGAGGCCCATCATAGTGTGAACCACTCCTCAGGGTAATTGCATTCGCATATTCTGTAGGTTGTACTGGCTGTGATGGTAGGGCTCCCTGCTGGCGAGTTTGCAGAGTAGAGGAAAGTTGCGCAATCTGAGTATCTATCATTTTATTATGTGCTATCAATGAGTCAATTTGCGCATCTCTACTCTGCATCTGCTTCTGCATAGTAGCTAACATCGTTTTGATTTCTAATAGGTCAGAATCAAATGGAGGAGTAGCAACCTGTTGTGGGCTCTAATGTGGAGGTTGGTAGTACCTCTGTTGTGGTTGTTGTACCTGTGGTGGGGGGTTAGGCATATTCGTACTATTGTACGACATATTTTGGTTATTTTTCAATCCTACATTGTAGGTGTTAGAGTATGGACTAATTTTCTTATGTGCCTGAAAAGCATTAACCTTCTCAAGTGAGCTCCTACAATTCTGCGCCCAATGACCTATAAGACCACAATTTTCACAAAATATTACAGGGTTAGTACCAATAGCAGAAACATTAGCAACGGAAGATGAATTAGAATTATTAATATTGTCTAATTTCTGGCTAATAGAAGTCAATTGTGCTTGCAAAAAGGATATAGAATCGACTTGATGTTTTCCCTTGTTTGCAAATCCTCTGGGATTCCCATATTGGGAATTATGAATAGCCATCTCTTCGACAACATTGCTCGATATATTCACATCCAAATTCATAAATTTTCCGTTAGCTGCAGAGTCCAAAATCATTCTTGAATTATATCCAAGCCCATTGTAGAAAGCTTGGATTATCTGCCACTGTTCTAGTTTATGATGGGGACATTCTCTCTGCAAATCCTTAAATCTTTCCCAAGCTTCATATAAAGATTCATCCGCTTCTTGGGAAAAATTTAGGATTGAACTCCTTAACAAAGCTGTCCTCTCTGCAGGGTAATATTTATTATAGAAATTCAAAACAAGAGTATCCCAGTCAGTAATACCAAGTGCAGTTCTATTCAATCCATTATACCATAATTTAGCTTTACCACACAATAGAAAAAGGAAAAAGAATCTCCCTGATTTGGTCTTGTGTGACCCCAGCTTGCCTAATGGTGTTGCAATATTGACAGAAATCTGCAATATGAAGATTTGGGTCTTCACCCTTAGCTCCGCTAAATTGCTTTCTTTCAATCATAGTAATAAACTGGGGTTTGATCTCGAATTGTACTCCCTCGAGATTTGGTGTAGGAGAAAGATGTGGAAAATCCGTCAGGGACGGCAGCGAATAATCGATAAGCTTGCGAGGTGGAGGTGGTGGCGGTGGATTCATGCTTGATTCCTGATCTGTACTAAACAAACAAATATGAGAAACTATCTCAAAGAACTTGCGTTCTCTGAGAAGAGAAAAAAAATAATAAAATAAATAAATAAAAATAATAATCTAGACTACAAAAATAATCAGAAATAAAAATAAAACCGTTTCCGCGGCAACGGCGCCAAATTTTGACTGGGTAAAGTCGTATCCCCTAATCAAAAGTAATTACCTAAGTCCTCTAATTAATGCAGATAGGGAAGTAGGGTCGAATCCACAGGAAAATTAGTCTTTCTATTCCTAATTAATTATTATAATCTAAATTATCAAGGTAATCAATGTTGTTGTGATTAAAATCTATACTACGAAGAATATGAGTAAGAAGAATAAATCAGGAAGAAATCAAATAATAATAAAGGCCTAGGGCATAGGTTCACTAAAAAACAATATTCCTAGGTAAAACATAATAATCAATCATCAATGCATTAATTAATCAGATCATAAAGGGCTTTCGCTACGTATTACAATCACAGAGTTAATTTACCGGCATTAAATCTCATCCCTCGAATCTCGAACTAACCATTTATAAATTAATCTGCCTATTGAAATTAAGCCTAAACATCAATTCTCATCTCTCGAATCTTGAATCAATATTGCTAAACTCATACAATTAAACCTGGCCAAATCTAATTGCATAGCATTTAAACAATCAATAGGAAATCAATTAAGCATTAATAATTAACAACCATAATTTACCCCTTCATATTATTTATTAGATCCCCATAAACCCTAGAAAGAGAACTACTCACGCATAATTAAATATAAACTAATCAAAGCAATTAAAGGAGACATGATGAAAGAAAGAAAATAAATAACTAAGATTAAACCAAGAGTTGTCGAGAGAGAAACAAGAGAGAAAATAATATTGAGAGTTTAATTAAGGGAGAGAGAGAAAAATTAGAGAGAGGAAAAAAGAAAAGAAAACTAAACTAAACTAATTAATTAAAAGCTAAAACTAAAACTAAGCTAAGAGAGCCTACTGCTCCTACGTACTACTACCTCCTTTATAAAAGAAAAGTCAAAGGATATTTTTTGAGGAATTAAACAAACTCCAACTCAAACTCCTCCTAGAAGCAAATCAAGTCCACCGACTTTTGCTTTCTTACCCAATTATGAAATCTCAAATAACAAGATCAGCGGCCCAAGTTAGCTTTGATCCTCTTGATTGGACCCGCGTTGAAGCTCAGAGATTGAAGCCCAGTAACTTTCTTGCAAGCTTGGATTTGTACGCTTCAGCTATATAATTATTTGGCCCAATTTCTTTCCTTGGTTGGTCCATAATAATAATAACTTGTGAAATCTTGGACGTATCGAGCCCTTAATCACCGAACTAAATTTCTCTAACTCGGTCTTGGGCTTAAAATATACAGTCATAAAATACGATCCGACTCCAATATCTTTGTAGTGGCTTAATAAGCTCGGGAATCGTCACAATTCTCCAAATTCCTACAAAATAATACCCACTCTACAAAAACACTAGAAAACGTATATTAGTAATAAAAATAGCTCCGCAGAGCCCAAATAAGCACAAATATGACCGTGGGACGGGGAATAAATTTATATATATATAAAATAGACTTATCATTTGACAACCTACCTAGAGTTCGGTCAGACCTTTTCCCGAATTCAGATAATTTTGTACGGACTATATAAGTCCCTTTTTAGAACGTTTTAGAGGAGATTAGCTTAGCTTAATTGTGGGGATTTTGAGCTTAATCTAGAAAGAGAGAAACCTTCTTAGTTTTTCATTTAGTAGTGAGAGAAAGTTGCTAATCTTCAAGTTTGATGTTTGTAATCAAGATTTTGTTCAAGTTTTCTTCAATCCAATGCAAGTAGTTCCAGTTTCTTCCTCCAATCAAGCTTCTTATTAGTATTATCTTACTCTTTCCTTTTGTTTGATTTATTTGCTTTGATATTGTTTGTTTTCTTCTATTTCTTGATTAAGTTTGTTAATTTGTTTTTCCATTGATTTTAATCATGTTTAGTCTTGTGTTTTTATTGAATCTTTGCTTAGTTTTGTTATGATGTTTAATCTCTCTTCCCTAGGACAAGTCTTTAGCTAAGGGAAGGGGGTGAAAAACATGTGTTGATATTTGATGATTGATGATGTTTAGATTAAACTCATGCCATAAATTGATGAATGATATGATTTTTGATAGCTTGAGATTTTTATTAGCACATTATTTGATGTTCTCTAATTTAAATGCATGAGAATGATTTAAATTAGATTAAGATCACCTTCACTTTGATAATGAAGTGGTGAGTTTGGATGGAAAGGATTTGACCATGAGTGAATGTTTTAAGTATCTTGGGTCGATAATCTAGAAGAATGGTGACATTGACCAATACGTGCCCCATAGGATTAAGTCAGGGTGGCTTAAATGGAGAGCGGCCATGGGAGTGTTATGCAAACGAAGCATTCCCTTACATTTGAAGGGAAAATTCTACAAGACTGCCATAAGACCAGTGTTGCTCTATGGTACCGAATGTTGGGCTTCTAAGAAAGAGCATATTATAAAGATGGAGGTTACGGAAATGCGCATGTTAAGGTGGATGTGTGGAAACACTTTAAGAGATAGAATTAGAAATGAGGTTACTCGCAAGAAAGTAGGTATGACAAGCATTGCAGACAAACTAAAAATCGTCTGTGTTGGTTTGGACATGTAAGACAGAGACCCGAGGGTGCACCGGTGTGAAGAGTGGAAGAGTGGGACCATGGAGGGATTAAACGAGGGAGAGGGAGACCAAAACTGACTTGGTTGGAAGGATTTAGGAAGGATATGAGGTGCATGGATTTACATGAGGATGATGTTTTGGATCGTAAGGGATGGAGGAGAAAGATTTATGTTGATGACTACACGGAATAATTAAATTTGGTTCATGTTAGCCGACCCCACTTTTGGGATTAAGGCTTTGATTGATTGATTGATCACCTTTACTTTGATGATTGCATGAAAATGGATTGTTTAAGTAGAGTTTTATGTATTGTGCACTCTTAATCTCTTGCCATGTTAATGACCTATAGGATGCATGAAAGTGATCTCGATTAGGCCAAGACCTCATTCATTGATTTGCTTGGACAATTGCATGAGAGTGAGTTGTTTAGGTGGAATTTTGAATTCTGTGGCATGTCCTTCATGATAAACATCATTGTACATTATTGCTTGATCATGTTTCAATCCCCCGTACCCTTAGCGTTGTTAACTCTTGATTTAATCCTCTTTATCTTTATTTATTTATAGTTTAGTGTCCTTAATCCATAATGACAGGCTAAAGTCGTATCACCTAATCAAAAATAATTACCTAAGTCCACTAGCTTATGCAGATAGGGAAGTAGGGTCGAATCCACAGGGAAACTAGTCTTTCTACTCCTAATTAATTAATATAGTCTAAATTATTAAAGTAACCAATATTTGTTGTGATTATAAATTATACTACGAAGATTATGAGTAAAGAGAATAATTAAGGAAGAAATCAATAATAATAAAGCCTAGGGCATAGGTTCACTAATAAACAATATTCCAGGGTAAAAAACAATAATCAATCATCAATGCATTAATTAATCAGATCATAAAGGGCTTTCGCTACGTATTACAATCACAAAATTAATTTGCCGGTATTAAATCTCATCTCTCGAATCTCGACCTAACCATTTATAAATTAATCTGCCTATTGAAATTAAGCCTAAACATCAATTCTCATCTCTCGAATCAATATTGCTAAACTCATACAATTAAACCTGGCCAAATCTAATTGCATAGCATTTAAACAATCAATAGGAAATCAATTAAGCATTAACAATTAACAACCATAATTTACCCCTTCATATTATTTATTAGATCCCCATAAACCCTAGAAGGAAGACTACTCAGACATAATTAAAACTAAGCAAAACATAATAATTAAACAAGTCATGAAAGAAAAATAGAATGAATAAAATACTGAGATTAATTAAGAGAGAAATCGTACCAAGACGGCGGAATTACAATAGAGTTGAGGAACAAGAAAGAAAATAAAAGTCTAGAGAGAGAAAGTTGAGTAGAGAGAAGGAAGAGAATAAAAACTAGAGTAAGAGAATTATGAAGAAGTACTAATCTTGCCTAATAAAATTACATTAATACTAAGCAAGAATTATTCGCTAAAACAAAACTGAACGGAAAACACTAAACACCTAAAACTACACGCGCCCGGTCGGGCAAGGGGCCGCCCGACCGGGCCCGCCTTTTTTTCTTCCTCAAATGCCTTCTCGCGCCCAGTCGGGCAGTGGCTCGCCCGACCGGGCCCGCCTCCTTTGCCTCAGATGTCTTCTCGCGCCCGGTCGGGCGCGTGCTCCGAGCGCGGGACCCTTCAAGATGTTGCTCCGCCCCGCCCGGCCGGGCGCGCCTTTGGGCGGAGAACCTGGTCCGGGCCGCTTCTCTTGGGCCACCAAAACCTCGATTGGGCCTATTTTCCTCGGCCCAATCCGAGTTTCCTCCTTGAATCTTCATACTCGAGCCCTTAATCACCGATTTGATCCCTCCAATCGGTCTTGGGCTATCGAACTGGGTCGCGGTCTTCCAATACTTGTAGATGCTCCTCGGAAAACCCGGGAAAATGCTCCAAGTACGCAAATTCCTACAAAACTCAAGCAAAACTACCAAAGCACTGGAAAACACAAATTAGTAATAAAAGTGGCTCGTAGGAGCCAAAAACACTACTAATTACGACCAAGGGACGGGGATAAATATATATATAAAATGAACACATCAAACTCCCCCAAGCCAAACCTTTGCTTGTCCCTAAGCAAAGAGCTCCTCAATGAACGATAAAAACATGCCTCACCCCGATATAAAAATCAAGCACAAACGATTCAAGGCAAATCAAGTGAACATGCTTCAAAATCAACCAATCCTATCCATCTAATCACCTTTCCTCCCCCACAATTGTCAAGTAGAGCAAACCACAAGAGCATATAGAATTCAAGACTAGTGCTCACACACTCAACTCTCATTCATGTGGCGAGTAAAAGATGTACTCGATCGCTCTCCATCCCAACCCCTTTAATGTGAACAATGCCCTCCCAAACTCACAACACTCGTGTGTTTAAAAAGACATACACTCAACCTATTAGTCGACTCGGAATATGTCAAGTCATAACTTGCATTGATAAACAACACTTTCACATTTACACAACTCTATGCACAAGGTCAAAAGGTCTTTTAAGCTTTTAATGTAAGGCTAGGGTAAAGGGTAGGATAAATTTGGGAATATGTGAGAGAAAAGCTTTGCAAAAAGGGAGCCATATCCTAATAAACCCATGACCAACAATGATCATAATCATCTCCAACAAAACTAACTCCAACACAAATCCACCAAATATACTCCAATCAATATAAACAATCCCAACACTTACAAAATTACTCATAAAAATATGATAATATGGAACAAGAGTGAATAACAAGCTTTGAACTCATAACTTGAAATATTTACGTTGAAACTCAACTTTTTTTCTTTCTTTTCTTTTAATAAACCTTCACTTAGATAATTTGAACATGAAACATTTTTTTTTCTTTTTGCTCTTTTTTTTCATTTTTTTTTTAGAAGTTCACTTTCTTTTTTTTTTTTATTTTCTCACTTTTTTTTTTCTTGAACTTCTTTTTTTTTCTTTTTTTCCTATCACACTTTTATTTTTTCAAATATATACACAATAAAACTCATTAAAACAAAAATATGATCAAGAACAAATAACTTCTCAAACCCACCCAAATTGTGCAAATAAAGTGCACACTACAAACTCCCTCACCTCACTCACTCATAGCTCCCCCAAGCCAAGCTTGGGACTAGTAACCAATGGGGCAAATATGGCTTGTAATGTGGCTAAAAACAATAAAAGGGCACAAGCAACAACATGGGTAGCAAGAAGGGAAGAAATGTATCTAAATAAATCTGAAGGCTACCTAAAAGAACAAATGCCTTCGTCCTCCACATGTGCATAATAGTGAGTTATGAAACACTACTCATAGTTGCAAACCAATACTCAAATTCATTGACATACCAGGAACTAAACACACATTCCTAACCAAATCAACTAGTGAAGCACTATATTCACAAGTAGTTGGACAAAATTGACGCATGTTTAGGAATCCAAGTAACTAAACTTCAAATCATGATCAACTAATCCACAATGCTCAAAATCAAATACCAAGAATCAAAACAATTTTTCTCAAGTATGGGGCACAGGGAAGCATGATTTACAGTTCATTGGTTCGTATTTTTTTTTATTTTTTGTTTTTTCAATTTTTTGTACTTTTCATATTAGGAAAGCAATAAACTAATCTAAAAAGCAATAAATCTAAACTAACAAAACACACCAAAAATAAACAAAAATAAAGAAAAAGGAAGAAGAAAAATATATACCAAATCCAAAAATCTCCCCCAAGCCAAGATCGGACAATGTCCTCATTGGCTCGAAAGTAGCCCAGCTGGCTACTCTTCCTCATCCTGGTCCATCCGAGAGGACCCACCTGCTCCACCACTGGAACCTGCACCATCTGCACCAAAGGAGCTCGCGTCCGTAGAGCACCTCGAGCTTTTCCCGTTGCTCCGGCGTCGCGATCTTGATCGTCGGCCACTGAGCAAGTTGAAGAGCCGGGTCATATTGTTGGGATGACCCGCTTGAACTCCCCCCGAGAAAGTTTCTGGCCCTCTTTGCCGCCATTGGAAGTGGTGGTCGAAAATTTATTTTTGTGGAAAATGTAAAATTTTGATATAGGAATGTAGAGGATGAAGAGAGGAGTAAGAATATGTAAAAAGTTTTGGATTTGGGTGAAAAATGAAGGAGAAATCTTAGAGAGAAGTTAGAGGAAATTTGAGTTTTAGAGAGATAAAATGAAGGAGAGTGAAAAAGGAATGAAGAAAGAAATAAAGAAAGAAGGAAAGGAGAAGAAGAAAGAAGACGGGTGAGGGGGGGAGTGATGTCGCGCCCGGCCGGGCGGAATGGGGCCCGGTCGGGCGACCTTGACTTTCTGATTCGTCGTTTGCTCGCGCCCGGTCGGGCGCCATTTCGCCCGATCGGGCGATCTCCACAAAAAATCTACCCCTTTCTCGCGCCCGGTCGGGCGCCTCACCGCCCGGTCGGGCCAATTTCTTCAAGTTTTGATCTCCTTCTCGCGCCCGGTCGGGCACCATTCCGCCCGGTCGGGCCAATTTAAAGTCCGTATACGTCAACTCTCGCGCCCGGCCGGGCGTTCTCTTGCCCGGTCAGGCCAATTTCAAGCTTTTCCAACCCTTACTCTCGCGCCCGGTCGGGCGACGCTCCGCCCTACCGGGCCCGAGAGCAAAGTTAGTCGACCTAACTTTCTTCGAATTTTCACTAACCCTTTTCCTGTAATCTGTACCTAAAACTCATTAAATTCCCTCCTCTCTCCTCTCATAAGAAAAAGAAGAAAAACAAAAATGAAAACAAGTAAAATACGGGTTGCCTCCCGCAAAGCGCTGGTTTATCTAGGTCCCGCACGACCTTCTTACCATAGTATTCTCAAGGCGAGCTGGAGCTAGTCAGGTGTAGTAGTTCAACTGCACCAATCGTAGCCCCGTAATGATAAATCTTAAGCCTCTGACCATTTACCTTGAACTCATTACCATGCTCATCAAACAGCTCTACAGAACCGAACTTGTTGGCCCTTTTTACAGTGAAAGGACCCGACCACCTTGACTTCAACTTTCCTGGGAACAGTTTAAGCCTAGAGTTAAATAACAACACCTTATCACCCTCTTTGAATTCTCTCGGAAGGATCATTTTGTCGTGCCATCTCCTAGTCTTCTCCTTGTAGACTCGCGCACTATCATAGGCCATCAACCTAAACTCGTCAAGTTGGTTAAGTTGTAGAAGCCTCTTTTCTCCCGCTAGCTTAGCATCCAAATTGAGCTCCTTAATAGCCCAATATGCCTTGTACTCTAACTCCACCGGAAGATGACATGCTTTACCATACACAAGTCTATAGGGAGTGGTACCTATAGGGGTCTTAAATGCGGTTCTATATGCCCAAAGGGTGTCATCCAACTTATCGCTCCAATCTTTCCTAGATTTTGCTACCACCTTCTCTAAGATGACCTTAATCTCGCGATTAGACACTTCGACTTGGCCACTAGTTTGGGGATGGTAGGCTAGCCCTGTCCTATGGTAAACACCATACTTCTTTAGGAGGGTATCTAACTTCCGCTCATGAAAGTGGGATCCTCCGTCACTGATTATGGCTCTAGGCACTCCAAATCTAGGAAAAATAGTTTTCTTGAAAAGCCTATGGACCACCTTGGCATCATTGGTAGGAGTGGCAATGGCTTCTACCCACTTGGATACATAATCTACGGCGACTAGTATATAACGGTTCCCTCTAGAAGAAGGGAACGGTCCCATGTAATCAACACCCCAAACGTCAAAAATTTCAACTTCCAAAATCCCAGTTTGAGGCATCTCATGCCGCCGCGAGATGTTGCCAGTCCTCTGGTAAGAGTCACAAGCCTGCACAAAAATGTTAGCATCTTTGAACATGGTGGGCCAATAGAATCCTGACTCGTTTATCTTGGCCACTGTTTTAGAGGGACCATGATGTCCTCCATAAGGTGAAGTGTGGCAGCTAGTGAGAATACCATGTACCTCCCATTCGGGGACACACCTGCGAAATAGTCCATCTGCACACTCACGAAACAAAAAAGGATCATCCCAAAAATAATGTTTAACATCATACAGGAATTTCTTTTTTTGTTGGTAGGACAAGTCAAGAGGTAGAGTACCACCCACTAAATAATTTGCAAAATCGGCGTACCAGGGGTGTTGCTCTACAACTGCATACAGGTTGTCATCAGGGAATGAATCATCTATAGGGAGAAAATCCTTACCCTCATCATACCTGATTCGCGACAAGTGATCTGCCACAACGTTCTCTGCTCCCTTTTTGTCCCTTATTTCAATGTTGAAGTCCTGGAGTAAGAGAACCCACCGGAGTAGCCTAGGCTTTGATTCAGCTTTGGCTATCAAGTACTTTAAAGCTGCATGGTCAGTAAAAACAATAACTTTAGAACCAACTAGATGTGATCTAAATTTTTCTAAAGCATAAATGACAGCTAAAAACTCTTTCTCCGTGGTGGCATAATTGACTTGAGCCTCATCCAAAGTTTTACTAGCATAGTAGATAGCATGTAAAACTTTGTCCTTCCTCTGTCCAAGCACGGCTCCTAGAGCAAAATCGCTTGCATCACACATGATCTCGTAAGGAAGATTCCAATCGGGAGAACATATGATGGGTGCCGAAATCAAAGCCTGCTTAATCCTGTTAAAAGACTCAAGACACTCGTCAGTAAAAACAAAAGGGGCATCCTTAAGCAAAAGCTGAGTCAGTGGTTTAGCAATTTTAGAAAAATCTTTGATAAAACGGCGATAAAACCCCGCATGACCCAAGAAACTCCTAACTCCCTTAACATTAACTGGGGGGGGGGGGGTAATTGCTCAATCACTGAAATTTTAGCTTTGTCTACCTGTATGCCCTTATCAGATACAATGTGACCTAGGACTACTCCCTCTGTCACCATAAAGTGACATTTCTCCCAATTTAAGACCAAGTTGCATTCTTCACATCTGTTAAGGATTTTAGCTAAATTAATTAGACGTGAATCAAATGAAGAACCATAGACACTAAAATCATCCATAAAGACTTCCATGATAGACTCTATGAAATCAGAAAAAATGCTCATCATGCAACGTTGAAAAGTAGCAGGTGCATTACATAAACCAAAAGGCATTCTACGATATGCAAAAGTGCCATAAGGGCATGTAAATGTAGTCTTTTCCTGATCTTCAGGGTGGATCGGAATTTGGAAAAATCCTGAATACCCATCCAGATAGCAAAAGAACTTATGGTTAGCTAACCTCTCAAGCATTTGATCAATAAAGGGGAGAGGGAAATGGTCCTTTTTAGTGGCGACATTTAATCTACGATAATCAATGCACATACGCCACCCTGTAACAGTTCTAGTGGGAATTAATTCGTTTTTATCATTTTTAACCACGGTCATCCCACCCTTCTTAGGAACCACCTGAACAGGACTTACCCATTTGGAGTCAGAAATAGGATAGATAATACCTGCATCAAGTAATTTCATAACCTCTTTCTTGACCACCTCTTGCATATTGGGATTCAACCTCCTCTGGGGTTGAATGCAGGGCTTGTAGTTGTCCTCTAGGTGTATCCTGTGCATACAAAAATCTGAGCTTTCTCAATAATGTCCACCTCCTTGCTCCAGACACTCGCATCACCTGCAGACAAATTACCACAAAGTATTTCTTCCAAGGGATCCCTTGCAAGAATCTGTGTCAAGCTATTCTCACAAATATCATCCATTATATCAATAACATCAATCAAACAACAGTTTTCCTCTAGCATAGGACCTTTTAAAACCTTCCCTAAATTAAAAGTAATATTATCATCACCGACAAATAGGGTTAGTTTACCATTTTTAACATCTATAATGGCTCCTGCAGTATGGAGAAAAGGCCTACCTAATATAATGGGTATTTGTGTATCCTCAGCCATGTCTAAAACAACAAAATCAACAAGGATGAAAAATTTACCAACTCTAATAGGGACGTCCTCTAAAATACCTAAGGGATATTTAACAGAACGGTCTGCCATTTGCAAAGTAATATTAGTAATTTTTAATTCACCCATATTCAATTTAGAACAAATAGACGATGACATTACACTAACAGAAGCACCCAAATCACATAATGCTTTATCTATGAAGACATTGCCAATATGACAAGGGATAGAAAAACTACCAGGATCCTTTAATTTAGGAGGAGATTTATTTTATAACAATGCACTACACTCCTCAGTAAAAGCTACAGTTTCTACCTCATTAAAGGCCCTCTTCCTAGTCAAAATATCTTTCATAAATTTAGCATATGCAGGAACCTGTGTAATAAGTTCAGTAAAAGGAACCGTTACCTGCAAATTTTTAACAACCTCCAGAAACTTACCAAACTGCTTGTCCAACTTAGTCTTTAGTTGGCGATTAGGGAATGGTAATTTGATAACTGGTGGTGCTTCCCTACTCTCCTCCTGGGGTGCATCCTTCCCTGAGGTTGTACCCTGCAATGAATCATCAAAAATTTTACCCTGCAGCCCTGCAGGGGAAATTGGTACAACGGAATCAGGATTAGCAATATTAGTTAATTCAGGTTCATCCTCTTTGCATCAGGGGCCCATCGTAGTGTGAACCACTCCTTAGGGTGATTGCATTAGCATGATCCGTAGGTTGAATTCCCTGCGCTGGTAAAGCTCCCTGCTGACGAGATTGAAGGGTAGAGGACAATTGGGCAATTTGGGTGTCCATGACTTTATTATGGGCTATAATAGAGTCAATCTGTTGGTCTCTGCTCTCCATATGTTTTTGCATACTGGTCAGCATTGCCCTAATTTCTGATAAAGCAGGGTCAGAAGATGTGGTAGGGGGCTGTGATGGGGGTTTCTGGTTAGCATGAGGGTGGTAATATTTCTGCTGCGGAGGGGGTGCTTGTTGTGGTTGTTGTGGAGGTGGAGGATTTTGAACATTGGTGCTACGGTAAGATAGGTAGGGATGGTTCCGGTAGCCAGGATTGTAGGAATTGGAGTATGGGTTATTTTGCTTGTAGGTTTGAAAAGCATTAACTTGCTCTATTGAACTCCTGCAATCTTGTTCATAATGACCTACACTTCCACAATTTTCACAGAAAGCATCATTAGCATTATTAGAAACAGCAGAAACATTAGCAACAGAATTAGGATTGTTAGTAGTAAGATTATCTAGTTTCTGACAAATAGAAGTAAGCTGGGCTTGCAATAAAGTGACTGAATCAACATGATGTTTGCCCTTGTTAGCAAAACCTCTAGCATTCCCATATTGGGAATTATGGATTGCCATATCTTCAATAACCTGACCTGCATCATCAACATTTAAATTCATAAATCTACCGCTAGTTGCGGAATCTAAAATTGTCCTAGATGCATTTCCTAAACCATTGTAAAAAGCTTGAATCAACTGCCACTTCGCCAAATTGTGGTGGGGACACTCCCTCTGCAGATCCTTGAATCTTTCCCAAGCTTCATATAATGCTTCATCTGTCTCTTGGGAAAAATTCTGGATAGCGCTTCTCAATAAAGCTGTTTTCTCTACAGGGTAATATTTATTATAAAAATTCAACGCAAGAGTCTCCCAGTTAGTAATACCAAGTGCAGCTCTATTCAAACCATTAAACCATAATTTAGCTTTTCCACATAAAGAAAAGGGAAAAAGAATCTCCCTGATTTGATCTTCTGCCTAATAGTATTGCAGTATTGACAGAAATCTGCAATGTGAAGATTAGGATCTTCACCCTTTGCTCCACTGAATTGCTTTCTTTCTATCATCGTTATGAACTGGGGCTTGATCTCGAACTGGACTCCCTCGAGATCGGGTGTAGGAGAAAGATGTGGGAAATCCGTCAGCGATGGTTGCGAATAATCGCTAAGCTTGCGAGGTGGAGGTGGTGGTGGTGTACCCATCTCTAGTTCTGAATCAGTAGAGTGCTCCGAATCACTAGAAGTAGGTAATGGATTTCTAGGAATATTATTACTCCCAGAACCTGCTAGGATCTGCCTGTAAAAATTCTTCTGTCTATGAAATGAGCGTTCGATCTCAGGATCGAATGGAATGTAACCTGATCTGGAACACCTGGGCATAAAGAAAGAACTAAAAAGACAGATATTAGAACTACCTCAAAGAACTAATGTCCTTTGAGGCAAAAGGGAAAAATAATCTAAACTACAAAAACAATTAGAAATAAAAATAAAACCGTTTCCCCGGCAACGGCGCCAAATTTTGACAGGCTAAAGTCGTATCACCTAATCAAAAATAATTACCTAAGTCCACTAGCTTATGCAGATAGGGAAGTAGGGTCGAATCCACAAGGAAACTAGTCTTTCTACTCCTAATTAATTAATATAGTCTAAATTATTAAAGTAACCAATATTTGTTGTGATTATAAATTATACTACGAAGATTATGAGTAAAGAGAATAATTAAGGAAGAAATCAATAATAATAAAGTCTAGGGCATAGGTTCACTAATAAACAATATTCCAGGGTAAAACACAATAATCAATCATCAATGCATTAATTAATCAGATCATAAAGGGCTTTCGCTACGTATTACAATCACAGAATTAATTTACCGGTATTAAATCTCATCTCTCGAATCTCGACCTAACCATTTATAAATTAATCTGCCTATTGAAACTAAGCCTAAATATCAATTCTCATCTCTCGAATCTCGAATCAATATTGCTAAACTCATACAATTAAACCTGGCCAAATCTAATTGCATAGCATTAAAACAATCAATAGGAAATCAATTAAGCATTAATAATCAACAATCATAGAATTACCCCCTTCATATTATTTATTAGATCCCCATAAACCCTAGAATGAAGACTACTCAGACATAATTAAAACTAAGCAAAACATAATAATTAAACAAGTCATGAAAGAAAAATAGAATGAATAAAATACTGAGATTAATTAAGAGAGAAATCGTACCAAGACGACGGAATTACAATAGAGTTGAGGAACAAGAAAGAAAATAAAAGTCTAGAGAGAGAAAGTTGAGTAGAGAGAAGGAAGAGAATAAAAACTAGAGTAAGAGAATTATGAAGAAGTACTAATCTTGCCTAATAAAATTACATTAATACTAAGCAAGAATTATTCGCTAAAACAAAACTGAACGGAAAACACTAAACACCTAAAACTACACGCGCCCGGTCGGGCAAGGGGCCGCCCGACCGGGCCCGCCTTTTTTTCTTCCTCAAATGCCTTCTCGCGCCCGGTCGGGCAGTGGCTCGCCTCCTTTGCCTCAGATGTCTTCTCGCGCCCGGTCGGGCGCGTGCTCCGAGCGCGGGACCCTTCAAGATGTTGCTCCGCCCCGCCCGGCCGGGCGCGCCTTTGGGCGGAGAACCTGGTCCGGGCCGCTTCTCTTGGGCCACCAAAACCTCGATTGGGCCTCTTTTCCTCGGCCCAATCCGAGTTTCCTCCTTGGATCTTCATACTCGAGCCCTTAATCACCGATTTGATCCCTCCAATCGGTCTTGGGCTATCGAACTGGGTCGCGGTCTTCCAATACTTGTAGATGCTCCTCGGAAAACCCGGGAAAATGCTCCAAGTACGCAAATTCCTACAAAACTCAAGCAAAACTACCAAAGCACTGGAAAACACAAATTAGTAATAAAAGTGGCTCGTAGGAGCCAAAAACACTACTAATTACGACCAAGGGACGGGGATAAATATATATATAAAATGAACACATCACATAAAACCAACAAAAATACCCTCTCATTAACTCTTACTTTAGTTAATTTGATGTTTAGCTAGCGTGCTTCCTTTTGGGATCGACCCTTACTTTCCACTAACTAGTTTAGTGAAGGTCTAGGTTTATAAATAATTAATTTGATTAGGGGAGTAGTTTCAACGACCTACCTTACCTTGATCAAGCACTTAGGCACCCACTAAGTTTCATAATAGAGAGGTGAGGTGGTGATCACACAAAGACCACCCTCATCAAAAACTTGAGGCATTGTACATCCCATCCTTGATCTCCTTATTGATTCTTTAACTTGAAAACAAAGGTAGCAAAACTAGACATGAATGTATTTTGTTAACATAGTCAAAACCCAAAGATTGATTAGGAGAGTCATCCATTGTATGAAATAACATTCTCTAACAATGCATCCTTGAATCTAAATATACACATTGCTGCTTCAAAGCTAAATTAGCCCAGTTGAGAACCATGCTTAATTGCATGCCTATGAGCCTCTCTGATGATAGGTACATTTCTTGAGACCCATAAACTCCAAAGCATTGGTAAGAAGATATAGATGTGATTACTATAAACGATCTTGGTTATTAAACACGAGGATATAGTGGAGAATCAAGTGTCATAAAGGAGTAGACTCATTTAAAAGCAAATAGTAATAAAGCCTGACAATGAAATGTGAATCACCGCCTAATTTGTCCTGGGTTGCATGATGGACATGAAAATAACTTGAATAAACTTTTGTTCTAACCTAAATAATCCAATTTGTTTTATTCCATTATCTTTTTATTAAACCACTTAACCTTGTAAAGTAGCCTAATTCTTTTGTGTTAGCCAAAACCTATAAACATTAAGCCAGTATCTTCTCATAACCTTAGCCAGAAATCGAGCTAATATAATTTTCGAACCTTATTTTTCTATATATAAACTTATATGGATGAATAGCTCTTGAAATCAACTTTCGAATGGCATATAGCCCAATTCTATTTTGAAACGAAGAAGACACGAGCAAAATACCAAACCAGACCCAAAAATGATACTCTTGCAGTAATTTGGCCATATATATCTTAAAATCTACTTGTACAAAAGATGTTGGTCTGATTCCAATTAGATAAGAAAAATAAATTTTAGAGCTTCAATTCCAATGATATATTACATGCTTTTTTCCGAGTTTGGGATCAAAATTTATGATAGTTTTAAAATTGGCAAATCTAGCAAATCGCAAGATATGCGCATAATTCGCATGACACGCGAATTCCAGGTGTGGCACACCCCTCCAGTTGCATGACTAGCCAATTCCTCGTGTGTCAAACCAATTTCTGGCTTTTTTAATCTTCTTCGCCTTGTTTAGCCATAAAACCCCCTTTACGGTTTATTCAAGGCATCATCAATCATTCATCGAGTGGCATTCCTAAACCAGTTTCAATCCCATATAAAAGTAATTTGAAGGGTTAAAACAAAACTCGATGTTCAACCTTTTATCATGAGGTTTTATAATTTGATTCTTTAAATTAGTTTAAATTAATTCTTGTGATTCTGATATTGAAGTTATTAACAATTTATTCATGATGTAGTCTTCAAAGTGGGGGGGGGGGGGTTTAAAAAGCATGACTTTGATTCTATTTATAGATTTAATTATTACTTTATTTTATTTCTTTGATTGATAGTATCATGTTTAGGCTATTTTGATTGTTATTGTTATATACCCTTGTTGCTCCGGATAAATATTTAAGTTATGAATGATGTACTGCTTTATATGTATGATCACCTTTTTTAATATTAAAAAAATAAAAAAAATATTTGATCTTTTGACAAATAAGCTAATTAGAGACAACTATTTAGGATCCTTGTAATTTTGATTGTTTAACGAAGTGATCACGATTTAGCAATTCTATGTGTATATTAATATTCTATTGACATAGCACAATCTAATTTAAAGCGAAATAAATCTTTGTTTGTATTTTTTTTAAATTGCAATTTATAAATGTCACAATAAGATCGAATCGAATAGAGGCCAATATGGCAGAATTGTCTTCTTAATTCAATTTTGTAGAGCTCGAGTCCTTCTTGTGTTTCCTTACCATTTAGAGTTAGCAATCTCATAGATTTTGAATAAACTATAGTACTATCTTCATGGATCAAATCGTTGTTGACTTGTTGCCTTCTAATTTGTCTCTAGTGGTGGTTGCCTTGTCCCTTTCGTTAATGATTATGAATGGTTAAATTATGTGAAAAAATACATTAGCTTATTTGCGGTTCCTTACTTTATCCTTAGTCCCTAATCGTATTATGTCAAGCTCACTATTTCCTAGCACATTCACATGTGCTAAAGTACGCCAACTCATGCATATGACGCCCAAAATTAAGAATTTGAAACTGCGTTGACTATCCTTCAGTAATAATCACAAGTTGTAGGAATTTGGACATCCGTTTGGGATAAGTAAAATGCAATTGATATACCAATGTAAAAACCTAATAATTCCATATCCCCTTATCTTTACGAAATGTACAATGATTGAATTGTACGATTGCTTAACCGATTTAACTACAATGAGCTAAAGAAATGTTTAAATTACTAACTCAATCTTAAACTTTTCTCACTCTTGTTTGGTCCTTATCCTCATCTCAAATCTAATAATCATCAATTACATAAATTCGTCAAGACACAAGCGAGCTCGCACGATTAAAAAACCTTAGATTTGAAATTTTCCATGAATATGTAATAATGGTTGGATATTATTTGAAATAAGCTTCTTGATGATATATCACAAACATAATTTCGGTCCATACAATATCATTTTGTCTCAAATCATTAGTAGAAAGAATCAAACGATAAGATATATGAGTAAAATACCGTACTGAATTTGATCTCAAAATAGACATCCTTGCACTCTTAAGACCTTATCTCAAAAAAAAAAATTATGTTGACCTAATTTTAATTTGGATGCAAATTCAATGAAATACATACAAAAACACACCAGTTACAATGACTTGGTGAATAAACAAGTTGATTGTTAGAGCATATTACTAAAATTAGCTAGAGACTCGATGTTGCACACATCAATCTAATTGAAATTTAATTGATCTGAAAAGACCTATCTTGGAGCAAGGATTTGGCTTATTTTATAAGCTAAATTAATTGATCCAAAGGGCATGATAACTAAAACAAATGGAAAACTTAAAGAAGGGATAAGGTTAATTTGTCTCAAAGGCTGGATTGATAGAATGAATAGAAAACTCTAAGCAATCAATGAAAAAATTGGTTAATGCTTAGAGCCTATCATGATTGTGGCAGGGAATGGTGAAATAAAGATAAAAAACGAGACAATATTGTGCTTACTCATTACATGATTTTGACCCCATTTCTAAGGATTTATTTTTTTATTTTTATTTTTATTGAGCTTTTCAGAGTTACTATCTACTAATAAAATCTCTCATGGATACTTATTTTGATCCTTTAAAGGCTTGGAGCACCATTATTGCTTAGCTAAGAATCATTCTGCAAAATAAGTAACCATGAGGCATAAGAATGAGGCTATGAAGGATGCTGGTGCAAGGCAATGCAAAAGGAGATAGGTGCTCTTGAGGCAAATAAGTCATGGGAAATGGAGAAACTACCACGTGGCAAACGATCTCTTAGTTGTCGATGGGTGTATAAAATCAAATATCATGCCGATGGTTCTATTGAGAGGTTGAAGGCTCGTTTGGTTATTTTTGGTAATCATCAGGTTGAAGGGATAGACTACAACGAGACATTTGCTCCTGTAGCAAAAATGGTTACCGTTCGTGCTTTTTTAGCTGTTGCCGCAACTAAAAACTGGGAGTTGCATCAAATGGACGTCCACAATGCCTTCTTACATAGTGACTTAGATGAGGAGGTATACATGAAATTACCCCCTGGATATACGGTGGCAAAACCAGGAATGATATGTCGCTTGAAGAAGTCGTTGTATGGTCTTAAACAAGCCTCGGGATGTTGGTTTGCTAAGTTACCTACTTCCTTGAAGAAATATGGTTTCCTTTAGTCTTATCCAGATTACTCCCTCTTTACTCTGACTCACGACAAAATTGAACTTAATGTGCTTGTGTACGTCGACGATCTAATTATCTCTAGTAATGATTCTTCCGCAATTATATCTTTTAAACGATTCGAGTGAATGTTTTCATATGGATGAGTAAAAGTTTTGTGTAGAATGGACTCACGTGAGTCCGGTCATTTAAACAGAAAAAAATAGAGGAAAAAAAAATTAATGGTCAGAAATTAGATAATAATAGTCAGATATTATATTATAATGGTCAGAAATTAGATTATAAATATCAGGTACTATATTGTAATTGTCAGATTATAAATTATATATTAGAATATAGGTTAAATATATTAGAAAAAAGGTTAAATATATCATAAATTAGATTATAATGGTCAGGTGTTAAAACCCCTCATTCCTTCCTCACTTTCTCTCTCCTCAACAACCCACCATCTCGACAAAATGTGAAGATTTCCCAACATTGGATCGACCAAGAACAACAAACTCCGGAAACCCATTAATGGGGCAATCCTTAGCCCGACTACTACTCTTCACAAACGCAACTTCCTTAATCTAAGCATGACCCACAAGATCATATCTTGTGAATTTGGTTATGTCATTTGGGTTGACGGCACAAAAAGCACAGTGCTAGTGAATTTGGTGGCGTCCAAAGGCGGCGGAGGTGCTGCGAAGCTTGATAATGCATGTGAATTGAAAATGGGGTGGAAGAGGAGAGAGAAAATAAGGATTGTAGAGGAAATCAGGGGTTATTTCGTGTTTTTCGTTGTGGTGAGGGAGGGTCGCCGACACCGGGGGTTGGGAAGGTCGCCGGCCGCCGACACCGGACTAGGCAGTGACAGTGGGTAGGAAATGGAAGTATGCATTATAAACCGGACTCACGTGAAACAGACTCACACAAAACCTTCTGTATTGATGAAGGATTTGGAGTTCTTGAAGTACTTTCTAGGGGTTGAGGTGGCCCGAAGTCCCGAGGGTATCTATTTATGTTAGCGTAAGTACGCACTCGACATCATTGCAGAAGCAGGTCTTTTGGCCTAAAAGCCTTTGGGTTTTCCTATTGAGCAAAAATCATACACTTGCTCTTGCCAAGGGCGAGTTGAGGTTCTTGTTGATCCTGAACGGTACATGCGTCTTGTGGGTCGTCTAATTTACTTGTCTTTTACTTGCCCCGATTTGGCTTACAATGTGCACATCTTGGCACAATTTATGCAAGTCTCAATACAAGACCACTAGGATGCGTCCATTCGAGTTGTGCGTTGCTTGAAAGGGTGTCCGGGTCAAGGCATCATACTTCGGGCTGATGGTTCTCTTTTCTTGTCCGGATGGTGTGATTCGAATTGGGTCAGTTTTTAACTAGGCGTTCTCTCACTAGTTTGCTCGTGTTTCTTGGTTGTTCTCTTGTGTCTTGGAAAACCAAGAAACAACATACCGTTTCTAAATCATCCGCAGAGGCCGAATATAGGTCTACGGTCGACATAACTTTAGAGTTGAAATGATTGAAAGCACTTCTTGGAAGTTTGGGAGTGGCGCATCCACATGTGATGGACTTATTCTATGATAGTAAGTCGGCTTTTCATATTGCTTAAAATCCTTTGTTTCATGAACGTACTAAGCATATTGAGATTGATTGCCATTATGTTAGGGATGCTATTCAGGAAGGTATTATATCTCCTAGTCATGTTTTGACGGAGGAGCAACTAGCTGATATTTTTACCAAGGCTTTAGGCAATCGGAAATTTTTGTACCTACTTCACAAGTTGGGCATTTATGATCTCCATGCTTCAACTTGGGGGGGGGGGGTGTTGGGATTTATATATTGTGTAGTAGTGTTTTATGTAATTAAGTATTTATTGGGCTTTAGGTTACATTATATTGTACTCCCTCCATCCCCAAATGATAGTCCCTTATGGGCAAAAATCACGGGAATTAAGAAACTTAAATAAAAGTAGTAAAATTACATTAAAAAGATAAATTTACATTGGGTATGTAAAATAGTAGAGAGAGAAAGTAAATAAAAGTACATTGAAAAACAAAATTTACATAGAAAAGTTAAATTTGCACAAATATTGTTGTAATTGGAGGAAATTTTGATAAAATTTTGATATTAATGGTACTTGAAAAAAGCAAATGAGACTATCAATTTGGCACTAAAAATAGGCCATAAGGGACTATTATTTGGGGAGGGAGGGAGTACTATATATACTCTATTGATATGTAATACAAACCAAGGAAAGCATTTACACAAAAGTTGACATGTTCTCCTTTATCATTGTTAACATCATTTTTATTTTTAACATCAACAAAAAAACCATTTTTCATAATCTAGATGTAGTTAACAATTGTGAAGTAGTTGCGTCATTGTGGTTCTTCCTCAACTTTCCTATCTATTAGTTAGTGGACCTTTGAGTCGTATTTGTGTAGATTAAAGGTGTTGGTGAATGTGTGTGATTTTTGAAAGAAGCAAGCAGCCCCCACCGGGAATGCTTGAGTTGAATGCTTGGATGACACAAACCATTTAAGACTATCGACAAAGTAAGAGAGTCTATAAAAGGTTGACAAAATGGGATTAGCAAGGTTCGAGAATATAAAAGGTTTAAATTTGTGACTTAAGGACAACGAGGGATAAACATGGCTTGTTAGTGACGTTGGCTCGACTCGAGTTTATGCCGAGATCTAAATTATAATATTAAA
This sequence comes from Chenopodium album, assembly GCF_948465745.1. Lineage (NCBI taxonomy): Eukaryota > Viridiplantae > Streptophyta > Magnoliopsida > Caryophyllales > Amaranthaceae > Chenopodium > Chenopodium album. The sequence goes on along the minus strand of NC_137858.1, from coordinate 29,288,969 downwards.
TAGTGCTTCAAGATTAAAGAAAAGACTAATAACCGATGGCTTGGGGATTAGTGAAGAGACATCGTGACACATATTTAATTATTAAAAATACGTATTTGATCTAAAAACCCAGTTTAATATTTTTTTTTATTAAGGGTATCTCTTGTATATTAAATGAAAATTTTCGATCTGAAAACTTGAATTTTCGGGTATTCGATTCGACATATTCCAAACATTATAAGCAAATTAAATTAAGTATTCAAAATTTTGGATCAAATCACCAGGTTTTCGAATTGATTAGTTAGATAGATACCCCTAAGGTCCTAATTATATTCGATCATATATCGGTCCGTACTTTTATTACTTAATTCCAAAATATCATCACCAATCTTGTTGTAAACTTGAGTTTTTTTTTTCCTTTCGGTTTAGATGTAAAAACTTATAAATTTGCCGATTCAAACTTGCACTTTATTCAGGCAATTCGAGCTTTGACCAAGAAACTTAATTTTTGGCGTATCTAAACCCAAATTCGCACATTTTTCGAGCCAATTATGAGATCATGTTCGAGACTCATTAGTGTGTGTGACATTTGGATTGCTCAAATTCTTGATTTAGGCAGACTTTATTAAGTAATTGTAAGTTAGGTTAGAAGTTACCCTAAAAGTATTTAAAGTTATTTTTCTCTTATAAACTATAAAAGCTACCATTTTCATTCCATAACTTTTATCCTTAAAAAGACTTATAATGTATTAGATTAATCATAATAGTTTTCATAGCATTTATCCATTAGAAATTACATACTCCCTCCATCCCATAATAGAGAAGGTATTGTGATATCCTCAATTGACGGGATGATATCCTCTATTGGCCGGATGATATCCTTTATTAATTGGATGATATCCTTTATTGGCTATATGATATTTCTACTAGATGGATGATATCCTCTATTAGTTATATGAGATCATGGTTGGATGATATCATATAGCCAATAAAAGTTATCATTCATCTGTGATATCATATAACCAATACAGATATCATCCAACCAATAAAAGATATTATAGACACAATCATAAATGATATCATATATCCAATATAGGACATTATATCTATAATATAATTAACATAAGCCCACCTTTTACGGAGTACAAGATTTTTTCTTTGACGGGGCATTCGCGAAGTGAACCTATCGAACTCACGTGTAGCAAGACAGTTGAATATTGAATACTAAATCCAGGTAAACTTTTAAAGGCGGTGAAACCAGTTTGTTCGAGAATCAAAAATACCAATTCGAGGTGTGAGAACAGAAAGCATGCGATCAGGGTTTTCGATTATATTCTCATCAATTCCTTCGACTCCTTAAGTTTTTTCAACATTGACATGCTCAAACATGGCGGAAGATGACGAATTTCAAAAAAATAAGGATGACGGCCACAAGAAATTGTGGGGCATTGTACTCTTCAGTTTGATTGGCGCCACTGCAACCACTTTTGCGGTATTTATACAATTCAATTTCAGTGTTCTTCAATTTGTTTGCATTTACTTTCGATTTGATTGAATCCTGGAAATTATGGTTGCTTTGGAATTCGATTGATAATAATTGGTTTATGAACTTTGGCGTGGAATTGTTGATTGTTGTGAATTTTCTCATTTTTATGCAAAGGGAAAATTGTTTGTTAGATGAATTTTGTTGGGTAATTGAATATGGTTGATCTTCTTGGAATGCGATTTTGATTAGGTTGTTTAATCGAGATTATTAATTGCAAAGCTAGATTGTGTAATTTTATTGTATGGTTAAATAAACTTTAGAAACTCTTTGAGAGCTGATAAAGCTGCTGAATTCATTTGCCCTGGTCTAGAGTAGCTTATTTCGCTTATTTTGATTGGAATGGGTGTGCTCATGCCCCTGGAGGGATGGGAGTTGTCAGTTGATCTCTAAATCATGATTGTTAGTTATGATTTACGAGTTTTAAGTACTAGTACTAGTAAAAACGTAGAATTGTAGTCAGTTAGCTTAATTATGACTATTATGATTTATGAGTGACGGGGGAACATCCATTGAACCCGGATCGAATATAGATGTATGACCCGAATCCAAGTTGATGACTGTTTTTTTGCTACAACAGCTGGAAAGGCTTACACGAAGTATGAGCTAATGATGTAGCTTAGGTGGTGGATAATAGCTCTTTTGAAGGTCTAGGAATAGTGGATGAGGCAAGAGAAATTATATGCGAGAGATTATATCTTGCATTCAATGTATAAAAAGGCTCAAGGCGCACCAAGGCGTTTTGGAGTACCTTGCGCCTAAGGCGCGCCTCAGTGCGCCTTATTGAAGTGAGGCGCATATAATAAGAAACAAAAAAATCTGGAAAAAAACTCATTATGCGCCTCAGGCTGCGCCTTAGTGCGCCTAGGAGCGCCTCGGTGCGCCTTAGCTGCGCCTCATTGAAGTCGCCTCGCCTAGACCATAAAAAGCGCATGCCCTCTAACGCCTTGCGCCTCAGCGCCTAGGCGCGCCTTAGGCGCGCTTTTTCAAACACTGCTTGCATTGCTAACCTATCGGGTATTCGGGTGAGATTGCCCTAGGGGATTGGCAAAGCTTTTCTCATAGAGTAGTATGCGAAGGAGTGTTTTTTACCCTGTTTGCCTGATTGCATGAAGCTAATTTCTTGGCAAACTTGTATTATTGTTCAAATATTTTGGAGTTTCAGCTTGTGCCCGATCAGGTGGCCTCTTGGTTACATTTTTCTCAAATTTTCCTTTTCCTTATTTGATCTTAACCATTTAAATATAATCCAAGGGCTCTTATAGTTAATTATTAGGATGATGTTAGCTACCTATATTAGGGTGAATAGTACAGTTTAACCATAACTTTTGATGTTTTACGAATTGAGGAGATTCTCTCTCTCTCTCTCTCTCTCTCTATATTCCTTTGTGGAAAACAACTTGATCTATGTAATTAATCAATCTTTAATCATCAAACTTTGTGTGGGATTAGTGATTGAAACCTTGTTTTCTTCAAACCTAGTGGCTTATGAGACAATTTTATTCCTTTTGCTGTACTATTTCCTTGTTGTTTCTTAAAAACACAAAGACACCAAAATAACATCTTGAAAGATGAGAAATTTAAAGTCTTGGATATTTCACATCAATGAGTGTCTACAAGATATTGATTCAGACTCTATTACTAAAGTATTGGTAGATTGGGATAAGTTTTGGTCAAGGAGAGTTGGTGGATGGATTGGGGCAGTTAGGCCTGATGGAAAATTTCTCCCCCCCCCTTTCCATGTCAGTTGTGTTGCTCTATGAACATAACAACAAGTAAGCTTAGACCCAAAATGATTTGGGGTCAACTAATATGAATAATCATAAGGAACCGTACAATATATAGAAAGGGACATAACAAGATAATCATTTGAAAGAGTTTGAAAAAAAGGTAAATAGAGAGAGCAAACGAAAGAGCATTCAAGAAAAATTAAGGGAGTTTTAAAAGAGAACCTCAAGAAATTTTTAAAGGGGTAGTTAAAATGTAGGAATAAAAAACATAAAGGTTTGAGAAAACTTTTGTCAAGGAAAACAATATAGTTCATAAAGCATTAGTGGGATAACATGATTAAAAAAAAAATACGAAAATAAATTTAGAAAGTATATCTAGAATCATTACACGTCGTTGACGTGAATTTTCTCCCTCTACACCGCCTTATCTAACAACATATTTTTCTCAATCCCCAAAGCACTCATGTCACTCTCAATCACCCTCTTCCAAGTTTTCTAAAGTCTTCCCTTACCTCTCGCGATGCCAACACTTTGCTATTCTTCAAGCATCACTTGGTCTCCTTCTTACATGGCCAAATCATCTTAAGCGCTTCTCCTTTATCTTGTACTCAATCGATGTAACCCCTACTATCTTCCTAATTAATTCATTTCTCAATTGATCCTTTTCTTGTATGGTTACACATCCATCGCAACATACGCATCTCCGTCACATTCATCTTACGCATGTGGCAATGCTTGAAAACCCAACATCTGTACCATATAACACAGCAGGCCTTATTGCCATTTGGTAGAATTTCCCCTTTAATATATGGGGGGTACGCCGGGATCACCATAAAAACCTATTGTACTCTTCCCCTTCAACCAACCCGCTTTGATCCTATGAGCAACATCTCCATCCAATTCTCCATCCTTTTGAATAATAGAGCCAAATAGATTTAAGATCTTGATTTCATCAATCTACCATAGGTTCAAATCAAACACCTATCACATTCGTTGATCTATTAGAGGCTCATATCACGTATTCATTTCAACGAAAACACAACATTTCATGTGAAGATAACTGGTTTTCTGATGTCCAAAATGACATCCACAAGGGTTTTTATCATCCTCACTATCAAGTCCGATGGCAAAGGAACATAAGGTGTGACGGCGGCGGCGGCGGCGGTGATGGAAAGGAGAGAAAATAGAATGGTGGTTTGTTGATTAGGTGTGAGAAAGGAGAGAGATTAAGTATTTTGGGTCTAATAGGGGGAGGAGATAGAATGAGGGTAAAATTGACTATTTACCCAAAAAATGCCTAAATTAGAAACGTGTTAACTAAATAGAAACTTCCCAAGTAGAAGTACGTGTTAACAGAGGATGTATTTAATATTTTCAAAGATCAGACCTTATACTTCTAAATCTTTGTATTTTCTCTCTCAATTCAACCTGTTTGTGTGGTATGTAAGCTTGTATTTTTGATAAGGGATATTTATTGGTATGGTAGATTCTGGATAGGGTATAAGTAATCTCTTATTGAGGCCAGTTTGGCTTTTGGCAGAGTTTGGTTTGAGTTTTGATAACCTATTTTTAGAAAGACACTTGTATTACTCCAACCAGAGGGTGAGGGTGGAATGGGGGTTTGTACTCTTGTAATCAGTATTATTGAGTCTTATGTTTATTGTGTGGTAATGTTTATGATGCTTTTTCCTTGAAGTCTTGTATCCGGACTCCTGTGGTATAGGTCCTCAGAAGAAAGAATACATCTGAAATTATATTAGATGCTGTAAGACTGTAAAAGTTTTTCTCATGCTGACCTTTGCAAGTTAATCTTATGAGCTAAAAATCTAGTATTAGGAGCTTTGAAAGCCTTCCTTGTTGATTTGTTTCTTCATCTCTTCTATAAAGGCATCTATTATGCTCTTAAGTCTTTTGTTACTTTTTCAAGTCGGGATTAAGGAGGGGGGTTATGGTAGGCCAGTTGCAGCCAGTGTATAACTTTGTCACATCGTTTAACATGAGCCACATGATTGAGAGTAGTGCTAGAATGGGCGACCTCCTGGAAGTCCTCATGTTGGTTCATGTAGCCAACCCCACTTATGGGATTAAGGCGTTCAAGAAGAAGAAGAAAAAGAGTCTTTTATTTACTTTTATTGTTTTATGTAGCTCATTATAAGGAATTTAATTCATTGACTTTCTTGCTAGATATTACTTTTTTTTTTGCTTTCTATCTTCTTGAATGAGAATAAGATGCTCGTGAAGGTCGGCTTTGCATGAAATACACTTGTAAACATCTTGGTGTGTTCTTTATAATTCCATGCTCCTCATAAGGAGTCTTTATGTGGACCTTGAATTGATTGTAAGTGGGCATAATTCTATTTACTTCCTCCGCTTAATCATAACGATGGAGTTTTCATGCTTGCCAATGCACAATTTATACTTCTTTTATCTTTAAATATGTTTTTAGTTAAGTTTTAAAAAGTTAATATTATTAATGTATATTTGGAGACAAATCTAAAAAAACACTACATGATTATGTTTTCCGATTTTTCCTAACATATAACTATAATAACTTAGAAAATGACAAAAAGTTTTCAGAAGAGTGTGTGAATAGACAGAATAGTGTAAAATCATGTTGCTATTAACAAAGAACAAAAGGTGTATTTTGCAAGCCTTTCTAATTATGGATTTTCTAGACACCTTGGGTTGTGCTATGTCTTAAAAGTAGCTAGACAAAGTGCATATCCTTTTTTCATTTTTTTCCCTTGAATATTGAGGTTGTGTGGGATAACAATTGAATGATTATTATTTATATTATTATTATTTTGATTTTTTTTTTTTTTATGACTATTTATTTATTCATTTATTTTTGAATCCATGCTAGATACCTTTAAGGAAGGCTATATTAAATCTCAAGGAGAAAAAGAGTACTATCTTTGTTAGAATATTTAAAGTAACGTTAGGAAGATATGGATTTCATTTATTGCATATACCACTAACAGCGTAAAGACCTTTTTTTTTGTTTCGTTTTTTTTTTAAAAAAAAATAAAATTATGAGGCCTCTTCTGTTGCAACAAATATATATTTAACCCTTTGACAGAAAATGATATCATAAATTTATTTGAATTCTAGGCCTGAGGAATGAACGTAAAATTAATGTGAATAAGTTTCATGTTTTTTTTATATGTTTTCATCTAATTGAAGTCATTAAAATTATTGCAGGTTGGACAACTGAGGCAGTTTGGACGAACTGTTGACTGGATTTCTGCCCAGGTAAACAGTTTCCTTCAAGTGGTTTATAATTTACTTTAGACTGAAGATGGTAAATGAGCTGATAATCTGTTAATATTTATGAATTTATTAGCTTGTTTTTTTATCATGAAATTCTTTATTGTTTCATGGTTCCATAGTTATAGTTTTCGCACTTCACAAATATTGAATTGTCAACATATATGAAGCCTGGAAATTAGGAAGATCAATAAATAATTGCTTGGTCTAACCTGTAGGCTTCCTTCATGATTGCTGTTAGATTGTTGATGTGTGTTTGATGCATAAGCTTCAGTATTGAATCAATGGCAGTCTTTTCTAGTGAAAAGACGAGACCATGTGATTTTGCACATACCCTCTCCACAGTTTTTGCTAGTGCAAGGATTTGTATGACCAACGAGAGCATTTTACCACGTTTTTCGGGGACAGCTCTATCCAATTGTCCCAGCGCCTTATCAATTTTGATTTTCAATTTCCCTTCTACCATGCCTTTTGTTATATCTGAAAAACTAACATGCTCTCAAAATTATATCGAATAGATGATGTTGTTTAAACATGACTACATTATAGGATTAAGAGTAAAATTTCGGTTATTGTTTGGATTTCGGTCACGTCCAAATTAATTCCGAGTTAGAATTCACTCATTCAGTATTTGGATTTTGAGTCCAATCCACTACAAATTTGTACCAAGTCCAATCTGATTCAAACCAATTTATGACTAACTATGTTGGATCCAATCCAAAAATCCAAATTAATCAAAACAGTTTTATATTCAGCATAATGACCTAAGAGCCTTGTTCACAAATGAAAAATTAACCTTTACAAACTCAATCTTTGACCCACATACCTGACATTAGTCTTAAATCTATATATTCATCCTAAGAGTTTAACTAATAAATCTATATATTCATCCTAAGAGTTTAACCTAAAAATATAACACCAACATGTTTTAACTCTTAAAGGAGTATCATAAATCTGTAAAATTTTGGTCTAATCAGATTTTTTGGATTTAAAAACCCTCAATTCAATTAAATCTCGTGAATGAATTTTCAAATAAAATTTGAGTAAAATATAATCTAATTTTAAAAAATAATGCATTTGACATCAACCTTGATATTAAAAGCACGTGGCTCATTATGCCACTTTTAAAGAAGACATAAAATAAAACTTAAATCTTTTGTAGAGTTTTATTTTGAGGGAATGGGAAGAACATATATGGCCACATGGGACTACAAAAAGAAACCAAAACCTCCAACTATGGACCAACTAGACAATTCTCCTAAATTAGGCAAGCAATTAGACTTCCATTGGCTTCAAATAATAGGAACTAATGCTTAAATGACCCTAACTCTTGCATACACCTTTCTAAAAAGAAGTTTCTATTGATCACTCAAGAGCCATTATCTCTGATATGCTTGATTCATCGGTAGAAGCTTTTATGGTTAGGTTTTTGGTTTTTTGGTCATCTTATAATACTCCCTCCGTCCCTGATTGATAGTCACTTTTGTCATTTTTGGTGACTTAAAATGTTAGTCACATTTGCTTTTTTCAAGTACCATTAATATTTTTTTTTTACCAAAATTCTCTAACATTCGCAAAAATATTTGTGCAAATTTAACTTTTCCATGTAAATTTTACTTTCCCATGTACTTTAATTACTTTCTCTCTCTATTTTTTTGCATACCCAATGTAAATTTACTTTTTCAATGTACTTTCTTTATTTCTCCTCAATTCTCGTGATTTTTTTAGCAAAAGTGAATATCAAATGGGGACAGAGGGAGTACTTGTCTAGAAAAATTTTGTGAAAAAGTTGAATAGATGTCAAGAAGTGAACTTTGTGCTAATTTGGGAAATTGTCATTATGTAAGAAGAATGAATTGTGCTTGGTCATGTGGATTCTAGTTGGCGTATCGAGATTGATCATGCCAAATTTAAAGTCATTGAATGTTTATCGCCTCCCACTAATGTGAAGGGGGCGAGGAGCTTTATTGTACACATAGGTTTGTACACATGAGCTTTCTTGTACACATGAGTCATAAAGAAAATTTTAAAATCTCAAAGCCAATCACATTAAAAAAAAATGCCCTTTTTGTGATTGTTATGATTGCTTGTCAGCTTCTTTAGTAAATTTCTTAGTTGTTTTAAGCGAGTATAAAAGTGTCATTTGGTACACCATTGAAAAGAGATATGTCCCTCATTGTGCATGCATAGAATTTTGCTTGATGATGATCACGTAATGTATATAGGATGGAAAGTGAATTAATCCACTTACAAGTCTTTCGAAAGAAAGGGGGAATGATTATCATTAAGACTGACAATGATAAGTCAATTTTTACGGTAACTGGATGGAAAATGTATATTGATTATAGAAATCTAAACAAATCCACTCAAAAGGATCATTTTTCCCTCCCCTTTATGGATCAAATATTAGAGAGATTAGTTATTCATAGTCACATTTAAATGGATGGGTGCTCGAATTATTTCAAGTTTCGATTTAAAAATAGTATTTCTGCTCTGTTACATGGACTCGGCAAAAATCAACACGTACCCGTGTCGACACGATACGACGCGGACACGGGTGCGAAATTCGTATCCGACTCACCTGATTGCACTCAAACACGACAGTTTGAGTTGACAACTTGAGCTTCCATGTTCTTGAAGCTTAAAAAATGGCAGCCGCTTGAGCAAAAAGACCGTTCAAAATTTACTTTATTTAAGAGAAGAGAGAGGGTATAGGAGAGAGGAGAGAGGAGAGAGAAATCAGAAATTTATGGCTGAAATTAAATGTTTGACTGGCACTAGACCCAAATAACTTTCTTTCTTTTTTTTTCTTTACTGTGTGGACCCACATTCCACTATCTCAATTCAATTTTTTATTTTTAATGTACTCCTTCATTCACTCATTGTAATACACTAATACTTGTATTCCTTGTGTCCGATAACACTACGAAGTATTTCATTTTTTATCACAATTGATAAAAACATACGAAGTATAAAATTATAAAACTATAATGTGCCGTGTCCCCGCACCCGTGTCCAAATATAGGACAGAGTCCCCGTGTCCTAAAATTTTGGAAATTGACGAATTGGACACTTGGACACGTGTCCGACACACGTACCCGAGTCCATGTAACATAGTATTTTTGGGTGGATTTGTTTAGTTTTCTACAATTGCTACATATTCTATATCTGGTGACTAGAAATGGCCTCACCCTTGATCAGTCTTGATGATAGTCTTGCCCCTTTTGTTGGAAACTCTTCAAGTGGATTAACCCACTTGGTATAAGAAATATGGTAAATTATGCTCCCATCAGTTACTTTCAAAACCTCCTTTTTCACCACTTTCAATACCAATTGATGAATGAAAAAGAATGAAATTAAGATTTCAAATTATTCTCATACTGTTTTCTCCATGTATTATCGGAAAGGTTCTTATTTTGAGTATTTCTTGTAAATTACCTACTTTGTAGAAAGATATTACATTAGTTCATTTTTCGTAGGTGTTGGAATTTGTGTTTGTTTGTGTTATAGATCAAATTGCATTTTTACTTAGACTCCAAAAAGTTTCAGCTATGGATCCTTGTGTCTTTTCTAAAATAAGTAATTAGTTACTCATATACTTCCTCCGTTTCTTTTTAGTTGACATGTTTCTTTAGTCACGTTTGCCAATGCACAAGTTCAACCATTAATATCTATAATTATTGATAAGAAAAAGGAAAAATTGTTTAGAATAATCCCAACTTTGTCTCATTCTCCCAAAAGAATCCCAACTTTATACTCCATTAATTTTAAACAGGGTGACTTGAAACCAGCTAAACAGGTTAACATTATTTGCACACGTGTCACTACGTGATTAGTATAAAAATAAAAATAGAAAAAGAAAAACAAAAAAATATTATAAAAAAATATTGAAAAAAACCCGTCTAATTAGAGGTACCACTAGACATAGAACCACCGGCGCCGGCACCGTCATTCTAAGAAGCGAAATTACTGTTTTTTCCTTGATAAACACCAACATTCCACCCTAACCACGGCTGCGACGCTCCCGAAAACATTAACACTTTGTTTGCATAGAAAGAAATAGAAGGAAAGGAAGAGAAGAGAAAGGGAGGGGGACAAATTCTCTTATTTGGGTAAAGGATTGGGGGAAGGAGAGGGAGGGATCCATTTTTCCTCTCTTTTTAATAAGCATAATCTCTCCAAAAAAAGAGCTCTCTTCCCCCTCCCTTTCTTTTCCCTTCCCTTCCTCCTTTTCCCCTCCCCTTCCTTTCCTTCCTTCTTTGCTATCCTAACAAAGTGTAAATTCAGAAGTTTTCGACGACGTTCTTCTAGAATATCCTCTGCTGAAGATTTTCAACGTCTTTTTTCGCTGAGGATTTACGTTTCAAGTCACACTTTAGCTTCGCTTAATGGCGGCGGAGAGCTTGCGTTCGAGAGGATCTGACCGTTGGAAGTGGAAACAAAGGAAGGTTCTAGAACATTCAGCCACCCTCTTCGCCAGCCCCAACCACCCTTCCCCCACCAGCTAACCCCAACCTGTCGAACCCCGCATCTAGGCAACCCTACCCACGATTAATACAAACTATTTGGCTGGTAATTGACGCAATTCTCGACTATCGAACTATTTGGCTGATAATTGAGGCAATTCTCGACTCAAAATTTGCTGCTCCTCTAGGTTCCACCGATACGGGGACGGAAAACGGAAAATCTAAAATTTCCAGGGTACGGGACGGCTTTGGGGACGGCGATTTTTTAAAATGTAAATTTAAATATAAAAAAATGGAGCATTGTAAAAATTTTAATGCAACAAAATAAATTGATAATACTAACAATTTTGTTTGAATGGCCCAATACTAACAATTTAGTCCAATGTTTAACTTAACATTTAAATTAAGAAAATCAAGCATTGTCCAAAAGGGTGTGCACAACACATGGGTCCAATAAATGGCATGCTCTCAATTAGTACTCCTGCTCCCTTACAATTAGCTGCATTATCAGTTACGAAGTATTACTTAAACTACATTTTGAGAACCCACACTCTCAATCACTTCCTTCATCAACTCAGAAATCAAGAGGGTCGACTTCCCTTCAACAAAAAAAAGAAAAGCTAAAGCTGAAACTTACCTCGAAGAGAAACAGAAGAAGAGAGTGAGAAACAGAAGGTGAGCCGCCGCTAGCCTCGCCGCCGAGAGACAGTGGGCCACCGAGAGAGTGAAAATTGGGAACCCTAACTTTTGATTTTGGAAGTGTGAATCGGGGAAAAGGGGGTATTTTTTTATTTTATTTTTTTTAACATTTCAAATGCCCTAAAATGCCCTTGGGGACGGCGTTGAAACTCATGCGCGTCCCCAGATACGTCCCCAAAAAGTCAACACGTCCCCAAAAAGTCAATGCGTCCCGCGGCGGCTCCAAGACGTCCCCGAGGCGTATCCGGCGTCCTCGTGCAATGTAGATGCTCCTCATTCATCTCTTTTCCAATGCAAGTTTTCTTATTCGATTTTGGTGTGAATTGAATAGATAATATTCACTGCAATTACATAGAACTTCATCCTCTATTTTGACTAGATTTGAGGAGGGGGGATGGCTGAAATCCGGGAGGGGTTGGGACCATTAGATTCAAACTCATATCAATGTTCGGAATACTAAAAAATAATCGCAAGTAGGGATTAATTTGGGCGAATGAGGCAAAGTTGGAATTATTCTTGTCAATTTTTCTTAAGATAAAAATATATAAAAATTTGATGTTGTGAAACTATACATCGTCACGAATCTAACAAGATCCCATATGACTATATTTTTCATTACGTATAAATCACAAAACACGGTCAAAGGCAAGTGTTTGAATAGTGTCAAAGTCAAAACGTGTCATCTAAAAAAAACGGAGGTAGTATTAGACTGGGAGGAGAATCGTAGAATGTCTTTCTTTGTTATTTAAGAATGTAGCATATAAATGATATGAATAATGTATATCTATTTTTTTTCCTCTTTTTTAGCAAAATAATACTTACATATGCATCACGAAGTATAGGCTAAGCTTATTTAATTGAGGGAATTTTCTAAAATTCCAGAAACAAAAGTGTGAAAGAAATGATAGAGATTACAATTCATCCTTTGCAGCCCTAATTGGTTTTTGTAAGGGAAAAGCTTGAGTATTTAATTGATAATGACTTTCAAATTACAAACTAAGAAGGATAACTATAGCTTTAGGCTATAAATCTCAAGGTAGCTTGAGGATACCACTCTCATATGGATCTCACTAAACTCACTCAATTTCTGGATAATCTAACGACTAAGTTTACTACCCTACTTATACTCAAGACATCTAAGACTAAAGATGGATACATGTGACTCCTTAGCTAAATTGCAAAACTATAATGAGACATTGTTGAGGCTTGCTTTCCTTAATTCCTTCTAGATGAGTTCTTAGTTTTAAAAAGCACGCCTCAGGCGCGCCTAGGCGCAAGGCTCACAAAAGCGCGTACCAGTGCGCTTCAACCAAAGCAGGCGCCTCTGCCAAGGCTCAAGGCGCAGCGCCTCAACGCCTTTTGTTTAGAGCTGAGAGAAAGAGAAGATCTAAGTTGAATTTATAGAAAAAACCAAAAAAAAACTCCAAATTAAATCTTACCCAGACTTTAATTCACAATTTCAAGCAAAAGCCCTATACCAATTGAATCAATCAACTTTAATTTAACCCCCAAATTGAAAACCCTAAATTTATGAAACCCTAATTTACGATTGGTTAAGCAATTGGAAAAATAAACAATTGCCTCTGCGACAGAGGTTGCCGGTGAGCCTTCTCTGATGGTTCCCGGCGACGGTGGTCATCTTACCGGTGGGTTCTTCGACGTAAGTTGGTCGAATCTGTTTTTTCCTCCCGTCACTTTTCAACTTCTACCTTTTCTAATATATATATATATATATATATATATATATATATATATATATATATATATATATATATATATATATATATATATATTCTCTGGATTCAATGCTCTTCACGTGCCTTTCCTAGTTTCTCACTTCTTTTGGATTTTAGCCGCTTACTCATCCTGCGTTAAACTAATAACGTGCTTCTCCACTTTTTTTTCCCAAACTTTTTTTAATGGATATTAAATATATATATATAAAAAAGAAAAAAAAAAAAAAGTGCGCCTCATATACAAAAGGCGCGCGCCTGAGCCTTGCGCCTAGGCTCCAAGGACCTTTTGCGCCTTGGTGCGCCTCACGCCTTTTAAAACTAAAGATGAGTTTTGTCACCTTGCTCTTTGTTGCTTGTTGACTCAAGTTTCCCTTTTCTTTGCTTCTGTTGTCCCTTTCTCATCGGTTGCCGCTTCTTTACTGTTGACCTTCGGTTTGTCAACCTTGGGCCTACGGGTGTACACTTGGATGGGTTGGGCCGTATGGTGATCCATCACAAATGACTTTGAGAGGGACAGAAGATATTTAAAGGCTGCCTGAAACGTCTAAGGCATCATGTTCATATAACCCTAAATGAAACTAAGGAAAAAGATTGAACAGAATCCTAAAAACAATATATGAGCAGAATTTCATTGACCAGAGTAGTTAAGATTGAGATCCTACTTTTGATCGCCAGCGATTGCTTGAAAGTGAAATGTAGAATCAAGTTGCAGAATTGTAAGATTCTGCATCACGCTAAAATTTGGATAATACCATTGTATAATACTAATAATCATTCATATTTGAAGTTTAAAGTACGAGAAATCCTCCTTTAACTCTTATGTATCAAGCTGCTATGAATTATATAGTGAAATTATCTTCATTTCTGTGATTTCGTCGACTTGAAGGTTGTTATCATCAACAGCATATGTAGGTCATATATGAATTCGATTCGTGAACAATAGCATGTAAGAATGATTTTATCATTTCCAGTTGTCATTGTAGGATCGAATCAATGGATGGTAGAATTGTAAAATTGAATTCAGATTGTGACACATCAAATGTTTTTCCTGTATCTTGATAGGATTATAGATGGAGTTAATACAAATTGAAGGTACTAACTTTTGCCAAAAGTTGCACAAAAGGGACTCAAGTTTCAGAAGTTGCACATAGAGTACTCACCACATAATTGACCTTCTACAACAGGTTAACCAAAGGAAAAAAAAACGGGAAATTAAAATTCTGACATTAATAAAGGAGGGGACTAAAGTTTGCCATTGTTCAAGAAATCTAGCAGTTAACTGGTACAACTCCAAAAAACTTCCATATATACTCATCTCCATAGCCATCTTCTCCACCTTGCATCTATTGAAAAAAAAATCAGAAGAAATAATTACAAAAATTACAGGAAATACAAACACCATTGCCACCAAAAACTCCAAATTCCTTGCCTTCCTCTCCAGAAAGTTGACCCATTCGCTGAAGAAGACGAAGTTCAGATCAAATCGCCTCCGATTACTCACCAAAAACGACCCAGAAATTCGACCCATAATCGCTGGCGAAGACGACGATGCAACAATCTCTCTCCTAGCTAAAACCTTTAACTCTCCTACACCATTAGCTCAAGAAAACGCTGCTGCAACTCTGCTTAATCTCTCAATTTCCTGTAAAAAAAATCTTTCATATCAACTCGTGGGGTTTAGATTTCGTCGTTTTTGTGTTCAATTGATTTAAATTTTGCCATTTTTGACTTGAATGATTTTTTATTTTGTTGATTCATTATGGGAATAATGTTGAAAATCTGTTGTTTTATGTGTTTAATTGATTTGATTGTTTAGATAGAGGTAATTTATCAATTTGAATTTATGAATATGAGAAATGTGCTAATTGAATAAATTGTGATTTTTTTGGGTAATTTGATGAAAATGTGTTGAATATTGTTGTTTACTTCGTTTAGATGAAAGTTTGGGGTGATGGTGGTGCCAATGTCAGAAGGAATTGATGGTTTTCATTTTCCAATGCTATAGCTCAGCTTTTCCTTTTTTTTTTTAAAGGAATAAAATGGGGTAACCGGTTTAACAAGTATTCACTAGATTGTTTACCTCCTATAACAAGTTCAGTACCCTATGTGCAACTTGTGAAACTTGAGTCCCTTTTGTGCAACTTTTCCCAAACGTTAGTACTCTCAATTTGTATTAACTCATTATAGATGTATAAAACTAAGATCCTACTTAGAATCAGAATCAATCATGTATTTTGAAATTGCTGTTGTAACAATCATGTCCTTGACCCTTTTCCAATGTTTCTGTTTCAATAGATGTCCAGGATGCAATCACAGAAAGGAGGAAGTGGTTCTTTTAGATCGTCTTTCCAGGAGGAAGCACGTAGAAGGTACAGACAGCGGATGCAAGAAGAATATGAAGAAGAGCTGGAGAGAGTGGTAAGATCTTCTGTTATATGGGTTTCTCTGAATGAGTTCCTGCCAAAATTAAGTTGTAACTGCCAAACAGAACTTTTTGGAGTCTGGTTGATTGATTTTTCACTTTTTAAGTTGTTTAAAGGTGGCACATGCTTATTAAGAATAGTATAATACTTCTCCTCCTAATGGCAGTCTTCTTTTGATTTATCATGTTGATGTTTTCCCTCGTAGTGGCTGAGGTGTGCATTTCTTGAGTTTCTTGTCAGCATTTTTCTGTAGGTTGTTGTCATTGGGATTTGTGGTCTTAAATTTTATGTTCTGATGCATTCTCTTATACCTTTGGTTCATAGATGAGTGCATTTGCTGATTCCTGCTCCTTGCTTCCTTCCAGGAGGAGGCATGGAGGTGGTTTTCAGCTGTTGCAAGACTATGAAGATAAGGTAAGATGCTTGCTAAATGGGTGTGTGTGAAGGAATTTTTTATTATCTTAAGTTGAAATTTGAAACTTCCCAAATTTTATTTGAAGCTCTTTTGATTGATATTTTAAATCAACTGTTATTTTGAAGCAGTGACGATACTAATTGAGTTATATTATACCTCACTCTGCTTCTTCCTTCACGGTATTGTTGCATTCTCTTAAATGTTTGTTATGCTCAGTATAATTTGCCGAGTTCTTGGATGTTTGGTGTCTGACTAATTTTATGCTGGCGCAATTTCTTGTGTAGAGTGAATTTTCACAGTGCCTGTTATTTAAATTCTTACATATTTCAATTGGAGAGTCGTTTTTGTTGTCTTATTGTTTACTTTTCTTGTTTGTGATTAATGGTCTTCTTTGTATTTCTCTTTTTTTTTTTTTTTTTTTTTTTTTTTTTTTTTATTAGGAGCGTATACGTCGTATGCAAAGTGTGTTCAATAGAGAGAGAAACAAGTATAAAAGAAGCTACGAGAGTTGGAGAGAGAATGAGACTGGTGGGTATAATCAACATTTTCAGAGGGAGGACTGGTATTGGACAGCTGAGTCGTCTTTTAGAGATCGGAAGGCAAACTATAAACAGACACCTCAACATAGAGGATCTTATTCTCTATCTCGCCACTATGCAGTCTTAGGCCTCGACAGGTAAAAGATCTGCTCCGCTCATACATTAGAACTTACGATATGCATGGGAAGCTTCTGAATTGATGATCATTTCATATAGGTCCTTGCTTATTCCCTCTGTGTTTTAATAAGTGTTACAGTTTGACTTTTTTCTCTATTTACAAAATGGTTTTGACTTGATTAATTTACTAATATATAAAAACAAATTTTATTGTGTAATACATTTTTGGGTTCGTTATAATGTATACTTTCATAATATCAATTTTCTTATAATTTTACTTACATATAAATAGATAAACTAGTGTGCGGCCCGGGCGTTGCACCGGGGTACCACTTTGATTAAATTATTTTTTTAATGAAATATATTATCATCTTTTTTGACAAAATGAAATATATTATCATCGATTATGTATGTTATGCATAAATGTTAAAAATAATGTTACTAATTGATAAAAAGTATAGAAAAATAACTTTTAACACTATTGTTTGTGAAATGTTGATTTTATTCCTCTTATTTTTTTTCAAACTACTTATTTCGTATTTCCTTTTCAATTGATGCATGTCATTTATAGTTATATTTATATGCATAGATGACATCAATTGTTATTGGCTAAGATGGTAAGGAAGTAGATCTTGTTTCCTTGAGGTTTAGTGTTCGATACCCATTAAAAGCTTTTTAATAATAGTTGAAATGATTTGTTAATTGGGAATGACGTGTCATTAATTGATGATGTGGCACAATGCTATGAGAGGGGGATGACGTGGCACATAAACAATTTTAGGAACACTTTTTAATATATAAGTATAGATTAATAGTCAAAGCCGTGTCTCGACATGTGTGTTTGGTCAAACTATAACACTTATTAAGACACGGAGGGAGTATATGACATGGGAGCAATTTTTAAGGGATGAAAGATATTAACAAATAGAGGAAAATAATTTCTTAAAACAAAACCTAAAGAGACAAATGTACATTCAAAATTTCAAATCTTGTTGAAGAAACTGTTGTTAAGACTAGCTCTCATCATTTATTACCAATTAACTTTATTTATAATTTTTTCTCTATTTTAATACTAAAATATATTGAGCCACTGGTCTATGATCATTACTTTTTAGAAAGGTTCCCATTTTTTAAATATGATATTAGGATGATCTTTCTACTCCTATTACAAAAGATCCCACAACCAAACCCGTTTAGAGGGTGTTTGGTCAAGTAGTTTAAGTATAAGGTATTGGTTTAGAATAAGCTATGTTACTCAGACTCTTCATTTCACCTCACGTACCCGTGTCGGACCCTCGACACTTGGACATGGATATGATACCCGGACACTTCACTTTTAGTTAAAAATCATGGATTTTTTTAACAAAATAGCCTAGTCGGACTCTTGGACGTGTCAGACATGGGTACCCGAGTCCAAGTAACATAGAGAATAGGTTAAACCAATACATCGTGTTTGTTTAAGAAAATTTTAATTTTCATAACCATTCTTCAAACCCACAAGGTTTGGGGTAAGAAACCCAAGGGTTAAGGTAAGTATGACTCATACCATGCCTTTAATGCTTGAGTAAATATAATGTCCATTGTCAAAGATAACCAAATACATGGTATTACGTATCAAGTTCCAACCTCATGTCTCCCTAATTTTATTCTTGATTCTAAACTCATACCACTAAGTGAACCAAACATCCCCTTAGAGGTTAAATCAACTTTGAAGCTAGGCAAATTTTATCCCTTTTTTCCTAGCACCATCAGTATAGTAGCCTAATTCCCACAATGACATGTGGCAAAAGGCCCAAAGGCAAGTGCCATGTGTGGCACCTATTATCAGGTGAATTCTTAGCATTCTAAGGGAGAAATTAAAATTTTTCTCTGGTGATGTAATTAATTGACATCAAGAGATATGACATGTCTCATTTGATGGTGCTATCTCACAAATTCTGTAAAAGGAAAGTTGAAATCCTGTGTGAAGACATGTGTCTCACCTAACGCAACTAAAGGGGGTGTAAGAACCTAACGCAACCAAAGGGGGTGTAAGAACCCTACACAAGAATGCCATTACAGTATATTCAAGTTAGGACATGTTCTCTTCACCTTAAATGAATATATTAGTTAAAATAATTTTACTAATAATTCAATTCAGTAAATATAAGTTTAGTTCACCAAAAATTAATTTCAATTTAATAAGTAAATCTCAGTAACTTCAAAGAACAAATATAATAGAGATTAGAGAATCAACAAAAATAAGTTTAATCTGTAAAAATAATTTCAGTTTTGTATAAAAAATATGTTAAGTAAAAATAATTTAAGTTTAACAAAAACAATTTATGTTAAGCGAATATAAGGCAAATAGAACAGGGCCTTTGTTGATGGATTGTATGAATTTCATATTAAATGTAATGGTTAGACGTTGATTGTATGGTATTGACATTTGAGTTGTCTTTTCCCAGACTGATATATGTGAGCTTAATAGTGATAGAGATGTATAACTTTGACTTGACATATTTTTAGAGCTACATTAAGCAGTACAAGTAATTTAAAATTGAATTCAAAAATAGGAGCATGCCTTGGCGGTTATTTATTGTGTTGTTAATGTTGTTTTGTATTTTTATTTTTAGAAATTCTCTTTGGTAACATTATACTTTTTAAAATTGTTAGTGGTAAATTGCTAAAAAACTCATTATCATTGGTAGACTCGAAGTTTTTATATTAAGCAAGTGTAACATTAATGACTAATTTTAATTAAATATCTAACTACAATTAGTTTTTTTTTTTTTTTTTTTTCAAAAAAAAAATAATGTAAAATGAATTTCTTTTCACCCCTTCCCCCACCAGCATCCCACCACACCGACGCTGGCGCACACTCCCCTGCCGGAGCTAGCTCCCTACTCCCTCCATTGCTGGCGTGCCGACCTACCCCGCCCGTGTTGCGCCTATCCCCTATCCCCCGAAACCCACCTCCCTTCCCTGAAACTCACCTCCCTCCCTCCTCACCTCCCTCCCCCCCCCAAAACCCTCCATTGCTGGCGTGCCGACCTACCCCGCCCGTGTTGCGCCTATCCCCCCTCCCCCGAAACCTACCTCCCTTCCCCGAAACCCACCTCCCTTCCCCCCGAAAACCCTAGAAACCACCCCGGAAATCCCCAGCCGCCCAATAGCCCACCATCAAAACCTTAATCGGCTCTTGCCATCTTCAAAACCATCGCCGCTGATTTTTAGAACCATGGCCACTGAAATGGATTTATTCTATCAAGAAGCACCACCATTGTGGAACCCTCACTCCTAAAGCCGATGGTTTGGGTCGTGGGTTTGGGTTCGGTTTGAGCGGAGGAGAGCGGTTAGGGTTTTAGGTGGAAATCGGGGAGGGGGTGGTGGTTTTGGGTAGACAAACATTGCAAGCCCTTCATCCATGGCAGTCACAATAACACCTCCGTCATCGACTCTTCTTCAACACTAACCCCCTTTTCGACGACATTTTCGATCATATGACTTGCAAGATTGGCCATGGTTTCGCTCTCCTCAAGATCAGTATCGCCGATTGGGAAGTGGTGGCTGCCATCGGTGATTCAGAGGGAGGCCGGCGGAGAGTGGTGGCTGGTGGGCGGAGGGCTTTTTTTTTTTTTTTTTAAAAAATATTATTTCTTTTTTTTAAAGTAAAAAAAAAATTAATAAAATAAATAAAAAAACTAACTATAGTTAATATTTAACTACAATTTATCTTTAATGTTATAGTTAGCTTAATATAAAAAATTCAAGTTTACCAAGAATAATAAGAATTTTTGCAATTCACCACTGAGAAAATTGAAAACTAGAGTGTTACCAAAGAGAACGCACCTTTTTTTTCTTAAATTGGAATTTAAGTTCATTTTTTAACTGAATTTCAATTAAAATAAAGAAAATTAATTTATATTAGATCTAAATTAAGATTTCTATCTCAATAAGTTCCATATTATTATTACGAATGGTTTTTAAACGAAGCTTCCACTCTTGACTTGCCATCTATAGTTCATAAAGTTTTTGTGAATGACTTTGTATGTTACAATGTACTCTGTATTTTAAGTTTATCTTATGGGATAGTTCATCAGACTTATCATCCACGTAACCTTACAAAGACAATTATTTTTTGGTTAGTCATTGTCCAATTGGAGTGACTAGTAAGTCTTAATACTAATTATATGCTCCCATGTTGTGGACCTTTTACTACAAATCATTGGCAAGGGGGATTTGGGGGTGTATACACTTAAGGACTTAGGTGACCAAAGATATTTTCCTATGAGTGTGGCTCCAAAGTGAAGGAAAAGAAAAGCAATTACTCTCCTTTAAAGATGGATGTGTGTAAATGAGGTTGATTTTGTGTCAGCTTTGCATGAAAGTTTGCAAATGACAAATGTTGTATTAAAAATGTTTGGGATGAGTGTGGTTCCAAAGTGAAGAAAAAGAAAAGCAAGTACTCTCCTATAAAGATGGATGTGTGTAAATGAGGTTGATTTTGTGTCAGTTTTGCATGAAAGTTTGCAAATGACAAAAGTTGTATCAAAGGTTAGTTTAAAAATATTTGGGAAATTCTTATTATCTTTGGTAAACTTGAACTTTTTATATTAAGCTAACCATGACATTAATGATAAATTGTAGTTAAATATTTAACTATAGTTAGTTTAATTATTTATCTTATTTTTATTTTTTTTTATTAAAGAAAGAAAATTTTTTTAAACAATAAAAATGCCACCCTTCCCCACCAACCAGCCACCACTTTCCGCCTCACCCACGCCGGCGCACTGGCATCCCCCTCCCCCTGAACTGGCAGCAGCTACCACCACTCAGATTGCAACCCCACCTCCATTTCCTTCCCCCAGCCTGACACCTAGCTGCTCTTGATCAGTGAGAATCAAGGTGAGGGATCGGAGTGGAAGGAGATCGAAATGGAGAATCAGGGTGAGGACTGAGGGTCGGAGGGAGGGGGTGGGGACCGGGGTTTCCGCCGGCTAGGGGAGCTGGTCGCCGCCGGCAAGGGGAGGGGGTCAGGTGGTGCTGATGGGTGGGGGAGGGGGTTGGTTTTTTTTTTTTACAAAAAAAAAATATCTCTAAAATTATTTTATTATTAAAAAAAACAGATAATTAACTATGGTTAAAGATTTTTATTAAAAATAATTAGTATTTTTGGTAACAAAAAGTTCAAGTTTACCAAAGATAATAAGAATTTTTGCAATTTACTACTAAGAAACTTAAAAACTACAGTGTTACCAAAGCGAATTTCCTAAAATGTTTTCTATAGGATAGTAGTGGAGCTTGCAAGTGTTTGTTTTTATGTTGCTGTTACTATTGTTTTTAATTAATTAAGGGGCATGTGGGATGATGAGTTCACAAGAAGGATAGAAGAGGATCACATCATTTAGCTTAGGAGATCTTCTAGTTTAATGTTTTGTGTAGATTAAAATGTGAATGATTATGTTTTGATTGATTGATCTGTATTGAGTAGTTTTCTTTCCTTACTATAATGATTATGCTTTGACTGTTAGCATACTAAAATAGTGATGGATCACTTCTTTTGTTTTTTTTTATTTGTTTATTTATTTTTTGCTTGCATTTAGTTAATGTAATTATTAAATGTGGTGGTGGCTGCTCCTAATTCAGAATTGTTCTTCATCGATGTTGAGTAAATTTTATTTGTCACTTTTAATTATTAAAAAATTTAGGAAAATTTGAAAAGAATAATCGCACCTTTGCTCGACCTGCTCAAAACAAGCCAGCCTTTGCGTAATTTGGGAACAAGCCCACCTTTCACCCCTATTTTCTCAAAACAACCCTTTTTACCTATGACCTATTTAACCGTTTTTTTTCCCCTTTAATCTCTTTCCTCCCACCCTAACCACCACAACACACCATCTTCAATGGCAGCTCCACCCCCAAGCCTATTCCCTGGCACCTCCATCCTCGGAACCTCCACCCAGCCACCTGGAAACCCCACCTAACTATCCCAAAACCTCAGCAAGCCCGGAATACCCAACCCAGCCACCCCAAAATCTTTTCACCTTCTTCAATTTTATAATTAACAACAGTGGCAACATTAATTTCTTTTTTCTTCCATAAATTTAAAACCCAAGCAAACTCTCTTACAACTAGACTTGGCAATCCGACCTAGACCCGTTGACCCGACCCGAATGACCTGACCCATGACCCAAAATTGACCCAAAAACATTGACCCGAAAATGACCTGAAACCCGAAATTGACACCCGACCCGACCCACACCCGACCCACACCCGACCCGAAAATGGAGTTGACCCGATCCTGTCCCACACCCAAACTGGACCCGACCCGAAGTTGACCTGACCCGAAATTGACCCAAAGTGTTTGACCCGAACAGACCCGATTTTGACCCGAATAGACCCAATACTAGAAATGTCCCGAACTAAAATTACCTTATAATTAAACAAAAATGTCTTGTGCCAAAAATAACTCAAATTGTTCATTTTCAACAGTAGCTAAGCTCATAAACTGAAATATATTCTTTATAAAGTTATTGATTTGAGCTTAATCCACAAATGAAACAACTCGAACATGACGCGACCAGAATTGACCTGACCCGAATATACTTGACCCAAATTTGACCTGACCCGAATATACCTGAACCGGAAATTGATTTGACCCGGACTCGACCCGATACCTGACCCGAAGTTGACCCGAAACCCGAATCGACCCGACCCATACCTGACCCGAAGTGACCCGACCCGAATGAC
This sequence comes from Chenopodium album, assembly GCF_948465745.1. NCBI lineage: Eukaryota > Viridiplantae > Streptophyta > Magnoliopsida > Caryophyllales > Amaranthaceae > Chenopodium > Chenopodium album. The sequence continues at coordinate 29,265,323 of NC_137858.1, read as the reverse complement.
TCATTTGCTAGGTCTACTTACAGCTACCTGATTTCTTCATTATTAAAAGCATGAGACTTTTTTTTTTAGAAGCGTGAGACATTTAACCATGGCAGAAGTCTCAATTTCTGGGTTAGTTTATTTGGGGTGGAGCGGCGGGGAGGGGGTGGCTGTTCAGCGAGGGCAGCAGGCAGAGGGGGGAGGGGCGGTAGTGTTTGTGGCTTTAGGAAGGAAAAGGCCGGAGAGAGAAGATTATTAGACGAATTAGAAGGTGACACGTGGCAAGTCACCTTCTAAAACCGGTTACTAACTTAAAAAATCGGTTAAAGGCTTGTTTTGAGAAAATAGGGGTGAAAGGTGGGCTCGTTCCCAGATTACGCAACGGTTGACTCGTTCCTAGATTACGCAAAGGTTGACTCGTTTTGAGCAGGTTGAGCAAAGGTGGGATTATTGTTTTTAATTTTTCTAAAAAATTTATGGTTTTACGATCAATATATGTTAGAAATTCTAGAATGTCTTATATGATATTCTTAAACATCCCAAAATAATGTCACTACTCTTGGGTGCAAATTGCTTAGGTGTGAAATTATAATGGAGTTTTGCTGATTACCTAAAGCAAAGATGTTAGGGCCTATTATTATGTTCACTTTATTTTCACTGATTTCAGGTTAAATAATTGGGAAATTTTACATGGTGGCCTCCAAGATATATAAACTCTTTTTAGTGGACAAAAAAAAATGCCATAATTTCTAATTGCGCTATAGATTTGCAAAACTCTATATAGTGCCCTTATTTCATTAAATTGGGCATAACAAACAAATTATGGCTAACCTATTAACCCAATATAGTTAATTTACTAACCTACCCTTGATTTTAAAAATAATTTTTTTTTTCTTTTTCCCCTTTCCTATTCTTCCCTTTACCCCTCCAAAATTTCATGCAACCTCCTCTTGCCCCACTTCACTTTCTGACTACCTTCTCTCTTGCCCCACTTCCTTTTCCGGTCGCCTCTCCCTCCCCTCCCCTCCCCTCCCTGCAACACCAACAACACCGTCTTTGCGCAACCCCCATGAAACTCATAAACCCTATCAGATTTCTGATTCTTTTCTTTTCCGGCCAACCCTTTCCCAGCCCGTTCGCCGCCCCTTCCTGTCCCTTTTCAATTTCCGACCAACCCACCCTAAAACCCTTTTGATTTCCAGCCAACCCACCTTAAAACCTTTTCAATTTCCAACCTAACCCCCTAAAACCTTGTCGAAAGTCAAAACTCTCACCTACGCAACCCACAACCTTGATATCCTCCCTATGGTAGTGCCGTGAGAGTTTGGGTTGGTTTCGGGGATGAGGAGCGGCTGGGAAGGGTGTTGGGGATAGAGGGAGAGTAGCAGAGAATGGTAGGAGGGAGAAAGGGTAGTTGAGGTGGTTCTATGGTGAGGTGGCGGTGGCAGCTGGGTAGTGGAGTGGTGGTGGTAAGTCAATCAGGGTTTGTGTTGAATAATTTAAGGGGTAGGTAAGTAATTTAATGAATTAGGGTTAAAAAAATAAAAATTAGGAATGGTTATTATTTAATGAAAAAAGGTCACTAAACAGAATTATGCTATTCTCGGGGATCACTAGAAATTATGGCTTTTTTTTTGTCCACCAAATAGAATGTGTGAATCCTGGAGGCCATGTAGAATTTCCCTAAAAAAAAAAATTTAAATAAGTTTAGGAAAAATAAGCTTTTTTTTTTTTTTTTTAATAATTATTTAATGAGAGTAAGTGAAGATTTGTTGATTAAAATTTGAATATTAATTGCGGGTTTGGGGTTAGTTAATTATTTTGGTATATGTGGAATTGTGGATCCAACCCAAAGCGAGGAATGGGAACTTTATTTGGGGACTGAGAGAGAAATGATTGTAATTTTTTATTTTTTTTTTTTTTTTTAAAGACAGTAATGATTGTAATTGCTTCTCTTGTTACTGTGTGTTATTATTTGAACATTTTATAGGGTACACAGTGTGCCATATTACCATACAGCCTAGTTTAATTGGTTTTATCCCCCCCCCCCCCCCTTTTTTTTTTCCTGAAGTAATGGAGACGTCCTTTTGAAATTTTTTAGAAGGTTGCAGGTTTTTTTTTGGCTCCATTATTGTAATATTATGTCTTTTATTTATTTATTTTTTTTTTTTTTTGGGGGGGGGGGGGGGTGGGGTGGGAAATGGTTCCATTGCTGTGAAGAATGTACAAACTGTGACAAAGTTGAGTCTGTGGGCAGAGTATGTCTTGTTGATATGTGTCCTATCATATTCTACATTTCTACTCTCACTTCTTCTTGGAGTTGTGCTATATGGGCTTTAAAATTTGTTTATTTGTGCCCTTCACTACATAGATCAAGCCAATTACAAGTCTCAATTTGTATCTACTTTGTTTCTGATATGTGCTTTCACATACTGCCTTCATTTTGAAATAATTGTTGCACTTTAGTCTTTTCCATTTTTTAAGACAAAGGTCACATTATACATCAATCCAACTCCCCATTTTCTGTAAAAGAATTGTATCCTTTTTTTTTTCCTTATTGTTTATTACAGGGTTCCATGTTTTTAGTCTCTTCTTTCCAATCAGTTCCTTGGTTTTGATGCATAGCAACATGTAACTGCTTTATTTGTACATTTAACATAATTTTACTGCTTGTCAAATTGACTTGGCTTATTCATATTTGCAGGCTAAGAACAAAACCATACACAGATGATGAGATAAAGGTACATAATGCTTTCATAAAGTTGCAAATTTATTTAAGGTTGCATTTGGAAGCATGAAATTTATTTCAAATGGTGGAAATCAATTTCAGAATTTTAAATCTTTGAATTCAATTCCATTTTTGGAAACATCAGAATTTCAATTCCAACTTACATTTGTAGGTGAGTGGAATTTGGAATCAAGGTATTGAAATTTTGAGGAGTAAGATGTTTAGTCAATAATGGATATTTTTTTTAGAATTTAAAAATTTAGAAAAATCATAAAGCCTAAAATTTTAAGAAATATGTGATTGTTGCATAATTAACGAAGATTTAGATCAAATTACAATTTAAAAATCTTTTTTTAAGGCTAGGGTTCTATTGACGAGTGAAGGATTCAAAATCTTAATTAGCATTAGGAAGAAGTTGTATGGTGCCGGTGATTTTAATTTGAGGAGAGAGAATCATGGTTGTTAGGTTGGTGGTAGTGGAGGAAGAGAGAGTCGTGGTGGTGGGACGATGGTAGAGGAGAGAGAATTAGTTTGGGAGAGGGGAGAGAAGAAGAACTCTCGGACTGTTACTCTGTTAGTGGCTTTGTGAGGTAATTGCCAAATATTGAGCTTCCTCTAATGGTTGCCAAGGAGTAAGAAAAGGGCGAGAGAAAGGGGAGAGAGCAATGTTAGAAATTGAAATAACAACATTTGAGATGGAATTTCAAATTCAATGAAACAGTCTTATTCCTCTTAAGGCTCAGAGTTGGGCAAATGCAAATCCAAATTCTTGAATTGTTCAAACAAGTTAATTGGCCCAATTCTAGGATCATGAAATTCATGACCCAATGGGCAACACCTACCATTATATTTTTTTTTTTTTATTAATGTCCAGCACTATTTTTTCTCCCTAAAAACCACACCCTAAAATTAGATCATAGAACTAATTTGGGCCACTAGATCATCCTCTTCGGACGATCAAGCTGCTTCTCGTGTCATTAGTGGCTCTTTTGTAATTTTGCAACTTATCAAATTGATTCTTTGTTATTTTAAACCATTTTGATATACTTTTAAAACGACTTAATTTATTTTTTATGGTTTTTTCTCTATGTACTTTTAAAATCAGATAAGTTATCTAAAATAATTTTACCTCAAGAAATTTAAAATTGTATAGTTAATGCAACTTCATTATTACTAGGGTTTTGTTCATGAAAAGCTGAATAAAGATCAAGGATAGAGAGTTGCAAATATGTATACTCGTAATACACTAAAATGAATACGCTTTACTTTAATGTTTATTTTCTTTACTTGTATGGGATGAAATTGGTTTTCAGTTCTCATTGGAATTTCTCTCGCTACAAATGCGTAGTTTTTAGAAGAGTCAAGGGGAATAGAAGGATCCAGTTTCTTTTCAATTATAAACAAAATCCTGTCAAAGATAGTCCTTCCTTCCAAAGTTTTGGAGGAAAACACAAGCCCTTTTCAAAGGTTTAAAGGAAAACACAAATCCATTTATTCCTTCCCTTCCATTACCTCTCTTTTTCATCTCATTAAGGTATATGCTTAATGCATAGCTTCAGCTTCCGGGTACTTTTATAACATGTATAATTATTTTCAGTTGCATTTGTAATTTCAGTGAGGTAAGATGAGCATGAATCATGATGTGATTTAATGTAGTACTTTCGGATATTAACACTGGTGTGAGATATAATTATATTTTTCTAACCTTGCAGTCAGCCTTCAGGGCAAAGGCATTGGAGTACCACCCTGATCAGAACCAGGGTAATAAAGGTGAGAAGTTATAAACTTATATCCATCGAGTCAAATGCTTACTTTTTAGCCTTTAGTATAATTTTCTCTTTTGCTGTTCACTGAAAAATATATTTGGTGTTACAGAGGTTGCTGAAGAAAAATTTAAAGAGGTAATGATGTCGTATGAGGCTATAAAATCGGAAAGGAAGAATGCAAAGTAGAGAACAAGGAACATGTTCAACAGGATCAATGAATAGTACACAAATGTGTCTTCAATACATCCTTTGAGCTATGTGTTTCAACAGCAAGTGTTTTAATCTAGGATGCTTCTTTCATCGATCTATTCTGTCGGCTTCTCAAAGTGTGAGGGACTAACATGTGAGCCCTTTGGCTTACCACAGGATGTGAAAATAAATATGAAAAGTTCATAGATGATCCCTTTTCTGTATAAATCTACACGAGTTTACATGTATATTCTGGTGATCATCAATGTTGTAGTGATATAAGTGAACCATCTTTAGGCTGTACCATTTACCCATTTGTTTAAAACATCGACCGAATCATAGAGTAATGACAGTTGGCGATGTTTGAAATTTTGCAGAAAACATGCAGGTATACCATGGTGTTGCACATAACAATTTCATTTAATTACAATTAATGATAATAAAGTTATGTTCGATTATTTATGGTATTACACTAAAACAATTTTAATTAGTAACAAGTAATGATCAAAGACTTATGTTCAATTATCTATACTTTCTAGTAAAACCTTATATTTTTATATATTGAACATATTTATGCTTTATCTGTTGTATTTTCTTGTCAAAAAGTTTAGCATATTGTGATGAGTTATTTATGATCAACTAAAAGGTATGGATTTGGAGTAATCAATTTAGTTCTAATTTGGATTAAGAATAATTCCTTAAAATGGTGCGTTTGGTTCAAATAATGATATGGGTTTGGAATGAGGAATGAAACCAGGGTGGCATGGGTTTGAAACCTGATACTTGATTCCATTTGTTTGGTTTTGACTTGGGAATGATATGTTTTTCTTCTAATTTGAAGCTAAAGGTATGGGTATGGCTCATACCCACCTCCCCCCTTGGGTTTCAAAACCCCATACCTTAGGGGTTTGAGGTATGGGTTTCAAAATTGAAATTTATAAAAACAAACAATAGAGATGGGTTTCACTCATTCTAAACTCATACCTCATACCTTAAATACTTGAACCAAACGCCTAAAAGTTCAGATATAAATCTTAGAAAATAAAATATAGTTAGTTTAACCCACAAAAGTGAAAGTCTATATATTTCAGTATTATGTAACAATTACTATTACAAAAATGTTTACCCATTTATCACAATACAATAATGTATGTGCACCCATTTATAATCATGTGTATTTTTGTCTTAATTATGCTAATAAAACATACTCTCTCTGTCCCATAATGTTGCCACATTTTTAGAAAAAAAATCGAGTTACCACCGTCTATTTAAAAATCTTTATCCTAATATGATTAATTACAATAATATATATTAAAGTTACAAATATCTATTTACCGTAGACCATATCTAAGAGAACATATTGTGTGAGACTAGACTCACCATCCGACATTCATTCCTTTATATATTAAAATCCTGCTCATATAAATCTTATTAAGATTCAAACCAACAACCTCCTGCACCAACTATCGACCCACAATAATTGCATTCGCATAACCCACATCATTGTCATGCCAGGTTGGTCTGACATCTTCCTTTAATTATGTAATGTTTAAAAGTTTATTATTATTATTATTATTATTATTATATTATTATTATTATTATTATTATTACTATTATTACTATTATTATTATTATATCATTTTTCATTAGTTAGCTTAGGAATTGATATGCTTTGGTGACTGTTTAAATTACGTAGTTGGCATGTAATGACTCAAAATAATATCAATAAGAATAGTTGATTAAAAAATTGAAAAAAAAAATAGCAAAGTAACCTTGAAAAATCATATATTTCTAAAAATTTAACAAAAATAAATTATATTAAAAAAATTGTTCTAAAGTGTTAGGTTGACCTGAACCCTAAACTTTGGGTTAGTGCTGAGCATTTCAACCCATGACCCAAAGTGACCAGACCCGACCGATCCGATTGATAGGTTTATGTTTATCTTATTTAATCAAACTTATTTTTGGATATTATCAGTATATACATGCAGATTCTTGTTTATTATTTTGCGTGAATTTTGACAATTGTAGAACATTATAAGTTATACAAAGTATTTATTTTGGAATTTACATGAAATCAATTTTGATTATTGTATCTTAGGACGATAGTATTATGTCGTTATATATGTGTATTTAATTTAAATATGTAATAAGATCAATTTCTTAAAGTGGCCTAATCACTATTAATGCATCTATCACTACTATAAGAATATTATATTATGATTTAATTTATAAAATATTTTGTGCAAACAGTAATTGCAATTGTACTATATTTAGTTGGAAGTTGAAAGATTTTGTGCAATCAGTAATTGCAATTTTACTATGTCTAGTGCAATTAATTTATATTGTCCTAGTGTCCTACTATATTTTGTTATACTATATCTAGGTTGACCCGAATCCTAAACTTTGGGTTAGGGTTGAGCATTTCAACCCATAATTCGAAGTGACCAGACTCGGTCGATGATTGTTAGGTTTATGTCCATCTTATTTAATTAAACTCATTTTGAACATTATCTTAAGTATATATATGCAGATTCTTATTTATTATTTTGCGTGAATTTTGACAATTGTAGAACATTATAAGTTATTCAAAGTTTTTTTTTTTTGGAATTTCACATGATCGATTTTGGTTATTGTATCTTAGGGTGATAATATTATGTCGTTACATATGTGTATTTAATTTAAATATGTAATGAGATCAATTTTTTAACGCGGCCTAATCACTATTAATTCATCACTACTATAAGAATATTATGTCATGATATAATTAATAAAACATTTTGTGCAAACAGTAATTGAAATTGTACTATATTTAGTTGAAAGTTGAAAGATTTTGTGCAATCAGTAATTGAAATTTTACTATATCTAGTGCAATCAATATATATTATCCTACTCTATTTTGTTTTACTAATTGATCTTATTAGTATATGAATATTTTTGTAATAATATGAATATACATATTTTTAGTGTATTAATATATCATATCATAATAAGATTTAGTTGATATATTTAGGGTAGAAAAATAAGCGGGAAATTTTTTTAATCACAAAGTGGCATGTGTCTAGTTGCAAGTTGAGTGTCCTCTATTTTAGTATATATATAGATAAATTACGAGTACAATTTTATTTGTTTCAAAAAAAAAAAAGAGTACAATTTTATGAATACGTAATACGGAGTAGTTATGATGTTCTTAATAATTACTCTCCTTTTTTTGGGACCATTTGAAATCTTTAATTAGATGAGAAATTAACTCTAGAATCTTCAATTTGACATATATAGGGTCAGGGGTGGAGTATAGAAGGGCATATAGGGGACAAGGCTTGGCCCCTGGTACATTAAGAAAAAAAATTGCAGTAAAAGCATGAAGTATATATATGAACTTAGTCCAATAAGGTAAATGGACATGTAAAAGCCCAATAAACTACTTACAAAGTACTGTATAAGTGAATTCTTTTTAATCTTACCTAGAAACCCAATTTCAAGAATTAATTGACAAACTTGAAGCAACCCAACTAAAATTTAATTTTATTGATTTGATACTCACCAGTATGATCCAAATTAAGTATAATGTATGTAACCTTTAAGACCCAATTTGTTCCTGACTTGATTCTTGATGGCTTGTGACTTTCTTAAATAAAGATGTTTGAAGCGTATTGATGATGACAAATTTTACCTCTCTTGGAACTTTCTATCGTTAGTAGTATTATTTTATTAGTTTGATTTAATTTATATTTTTTTTTTATTTAGGTGGCCAAAATTAATGGAATACTATTGTTGGTAAAATTCGGTTATTAGAAGATAAATTAGCGTTAAAGATATTTGCAAAACTTTGTCTAACAGGTAAGGATTAGTTCTCCTATTTGTATTAGGTTTTGTTATGCATGATATTTAGGCTAATTATCTAGCTTATAAATATGTGATGGTGTTTAATGGATGATCGAATGATTTTGAAATTTATAAAGTTATACATAAGCGTGTGCTTGTGTATTCTTGGCCTTGTTAAGGTTAAACCTCGTGTAGAGCTTAGTGTTTCTTGTTTGAGACTCAATATCACAAACCATTGATGAAGGTTATATCCCATTAAAATCCATATCAAATTGGTATCAAGAGCCAATTTTTTTTTTTTTTTTTTTGGAATACATTTTTATTTTGCCTCATCCTCCCTTGTTACAAAAGAATTTTCATCAATTCTTTGTTTGAATTTGGATATTTTTTTTGTTTATATTTCACTTGTAACATTTCAAGATTTATTATGCTAGTTAACTATTAAACTAATTTGGTTTATGGGCGGATGTTTGTTTTTGCGTCAATTATGGATAGAAGAAAATTTACCGATCATATATGAAATTTTGTTTTGTTTGTTGTGTGATTATTTTTTAGTGGACTCTAAAAGCAATGATCTTTCATCTTGTAAATTTTCGTGAATTTTTACTAAGGAACTGTAGACACCCATTTGTGTCTCCCCAAAACCAAACCCAGTGATGAATGCCTTTCACGTCGAACCATAATCGAATGAGGTGAAAGTGTGGAAAAGTCAAGTGTTGCGGTTTAGTTTTATTAAAAATTCTCTTCTCTCTGTTTTTGAAAACAACCTTATTTTATTTAAAATAGCCAATCTAGCTTAGTTTGGTCCATGATAAGGGTCCAATAATAGTGTAATTGGATGGGGCTCGAAAAGACCTTTCCAACGATATATCATAAGCCCAATTCCGATGAGTATTGAGGAAGTTATGACCAAAATACTAAACTGGGCCCGGTTCTTTATTTATATACGGCCCAATGATTTAGAGGAGGGCCCAATGCTAATTATTATTTCTAAAATAATTAGGATTAATTATAACTTTCTAGAGGTTTCTAGAAGGTTCTTTTAAATTCTAATATTATTAGATTTAATAATTATATTAAGATAGATTTTTATTTGGAATAAAATATTATTATTTTATTATTATATTATTATTTTTAAGTATACGTTTTATCTTCTGTACGGATTCCGTAGATCAAATTTGGTTAAACATCGGATTCCGCGTGGAAAGCGCGTGCAAGCCAGATTGTCGCCAAACGACAGGTCTGTCGCCTGGCGACAGGTCTGTCGCCTGGCGACAGGCCTTGTCGCCTCGCGACAGAGTGAATTTCTGGCGACAACGTGTAGTTTTATTCCTTATCAAATTCTGACAATTTCCGGACTATTTTCCTTATAAATAGGGTCCTCGACCTCCGTTTTTAATCACCAACAATCAATCAACAATCATTAATTCTCTCTATTCTCTCTTGAGCATTATAGCTTTCTTTTTCTCTCTCTTTCTAAACTAGCTTTTTTACAAACACAATACCGCACACATTAGATCTAGAAACAGCTATCCAATGAATTTAGGTTCCAAGGAATTAGCTCACAAAGGGTCTCGGTGGACAAAGACCTTCTTCCGCAGAAGTTCAATGCCAACGACATCCCGAAGTTCAAGCCTATGGACAACCCTTATTTTCATTTAAGAGCTTTTGAAACTGTAATGAATATTAAGGGAATAGACAAAAAAGCATTTCATTCTGTATTTTCTTTGTCATTAGAAATTGTGTGTCAACAATAGTACTTTTCTCTTGACAAAGAGAAAACCTCTAGTTGGGAGTCCATTGTAAGTGCTTTCATTGATAGGTATAAATGTAATATTCAAGTTGAAACTGATCATAGAAAACTTGAAATTTTTAAACAAAAAGAAAATGAAGGCGTTACTTCCTTCTTTAACAAATGGAGGGAGACTACCGCAAAAATGGTTGAGGTGCCCAGTGAAAAGGAATCTGTAAGGATGTTCATTAAGAACCTCCAAGAAAAATATTCTAAGCACCTTAGGTACCTAAGTAATTTACACACCTTTAAGGCCGTCTATGATATTGGTATCAATATTGAAGACGACTTAGCCTAGCAAAAAGCTGCCAACAATAACTCCAACAGTGGCTGGAAAGGTAAGAAGAACGACAATCCTTCATCTTCCAAAACCACCCACTCAAATAATGTTGGCACCTTTAATCTAAATGAAGTCCTAGCCATGAACAACAACCAAGGATAAAAGAAACCATTTAGGAAAAACTATACTCCTATTGGTATGAGTTATGACACCGCGTTTGATCGCCTACACGCAAAAGGTCTTATAACTCCCATTGGACCATTTGGGGACCCACCTATCGAAAAGAGAACGGCTAGCTGGAACCCAAATGCACACTGTAAGTATCATCAGGGTAGGGGCCATCCTACGGAAAATTGTTGGAGACTAAAGGAAGCCATCCAGGATCTAATTGATAGCAACAAACTTCCATTGCCCCCTGCAAGTAAGAAGCCAAGCATCAACACTGCACCATTGTCGGATTCTTTGGCCATTTCCGACTAAGAAAGTCAAGTAGACCCGTCGAGTCTTATTGAACCTATTGAGACTATCGAAGAAGAAGAGACTTTTGAGGATGCTATTAACTCTTATGGGCAAGAACCTGTGACTAGGCAGGACATACATGCACTAACACTACTTATGGCAGAAGGAAAAAAAGCTGTTGTTTCAAGCCAAGGAGGCTCTAAAAGAACAAAACGAGTTGCTCAAAAATAAACCTCCACCAAAGGAGAAGAAACCCAAAAGAGAGCTCACACCCATTGGAATGACCTATGATGTTGCTTTCGATCGCCTCTATGGTCAAGGATTAATCAAACGCATAAGCCCTACTGAAGATCCGACGCCAGAAAAGCGATCTTCGAGTTGGAATCCCAATTCTTACTGCAAGTACCATAAAGGAAATGGTCATACCACAGATGAATGCTATAGATTTCAAAATCTCATTCAAGATCTCATAGAAGCAAACAAGAAACCCTTCCCCCTACAAGTAATTGACACTCCCAAAAAGAGTAACAGGCTATATACTCCAATTGGGACGTCTTATGCCAACATGTTTAAAATGCTCTCCGAGAATGGTAAAATCTAGCCTCTCGAACCGAGACCATTTGAATCACTCAAAAGGACAGATAGGTATTACTGTTCATACCATCAATCAGGGGGACATACAATAGAGAACTGTTTCAAGTTCAAAGAATTAATTCAACAACTGATTGAGGAGAAGAAACTAGTCCAACTCCCACAAGATGCCACAATTAATGGAGTATGGGACAGTGATGATAAGGATGTCTACCTCAAAGATATCGAAGAAACTCCTCTATCAACAATATACCCAGTAAGTGACATTTAGGACGAAGAAGATTCACCCATAGATGTCCTCACGAGGTCCGGGAGAATGCAATCTCCCATTACAACACAACCTATGCCTACTGTTCAACAAGTTCCCATACCAATCATAGAAGACAACGATGTTGTCAAACAACTAAAAAAGACTAAGGTCGAAATGAATGTATAGAAATTACTAGCCACATCCCGAGAACATAGAGTTGCAGTTATGGATGCCTTGGCTAAGGTAGGTATAGATTCGGACACCACTCCTGAGGGGTTAGCCAATTTCCTCACGAGTGATCTCCCAAGTCCTATTAACTTGATCACTTTTTCAGACAAGGATTTGCCACCAGAAGGTGACAAGCACAACAAGGCTCTCAACCTCACAGTGATATGTAAAAGGATGAATGTCCCTATGACCCTTGTAGATAATGGATCAGCAATCAATGTTTGCGCACTTAGAACTGCAAGGATGTTAGGCATAAGAGATGAGGATTTATCCCCATCCACACAAGGAATAAGAGCCTACGATAACTCACGCCGTCAAGCATTAGGTACAATTACCATGAACATAACGGCGGGAGCAATCGAGCTTGCTACCACATTTCAAGTAGTGGATATTAAGGCATCCTTTAACCTACTATTGGGACGCCCTTGGCTTCATGACTTAAAAGCCGTCCCTTCATCTCTTCATCAACAGGTGAAAGCCATAATTGGAGGAATACCAATCACCATCGATGCTTCACCTATGAGAATTAAAACGGTGGAAAACCCACTAATTAATGTGGAACATGATGAAGACGATGAAGACTTGTGGGGCTTTAACGAAGAGGTCTCCTTAATAGAGGAAGATGAAAGGACCCCTCTTCACTACGACTTCCACTCAAACATGGTGACTAATGCTATCTTAAGAAAGCAAGGACACTTCCCTGAAATGACTCTAGGAAAGAAGAAAGGGATAGCTAAGCACATGGGATTACCTGGCCTCCCTAAGTTGGACACTTTCGGACTTGGTTTTGAACCAACTCTCGAAGACCTTAACCAAGCCCAGGAAAAGTCAAAAGCACGTAGGAATGCTCGCACACAAAAGAAAGAAATACCAATGGATCAATACCCTCTCACCTTAAATGGAAAATTCATAAGAGAAGGAAAGGATTATCCATGTTATGAATTTCCTGAATCCTTTGTTATAAATGGCATAAGACAACCAGGGTTCGAAATATTTCTAGACTGTTACTTTCTAGATGAGTTCCCAACTCCTAACCATAAGAAGAAAGCACCCCCTTGCTTTGACTTTAATGGCATGGGACTCTTCTTTGGGCGAGAAAAGAATGAGCCAAGATACGTGGAGGACAACTCTTCACTCATTCAAACAGTCCTACAAAGTGAAAACTTTGATCCATCAAAGTTCATTACTCCAATAGAAGATCAAGAGCGAGGATGGCGCAAAACGGTAAAGGTGACCACCACAAGTGGAAGGAAGATCTCCGTAACCATAGGACAAGGGCCAATGTTTGAAGAATCGTCTGAGTCAGAGTCTGAGTCAGAGTCTTCCCCTATCGAGTCTTCTAAATCTCTAGTTGTAGCACCTCCATCTTCTATTTCTACTCCTAGGATAGTTAGTAGTCAAGTCCCAACGGACATCTCTTTATTCGATGTAATAATTTCTGAATTCAATAATATGTCTTCTTCCCCTTATTCCTCGTGTTTTTCTTTAACCAAAGATGACGAGCATTGTTTAACTAATGATGAAAATGACAAAGAAATTATTAAAGCAATGGAAACACTTGAAAATAAAACGCCAATTATCGAAGATACAGAAACGGTTAACATCTCAAAAGATCCAACCATTAAAAGAGAAGTTAAAATCGGACTTACACTAAGCAAAGATGAAAGAACCGATCTAATTAATCTACTAAAAGAATTTATCGATGTATTCGCTTGGTCATATGAAGATATGCCAGGCATTAATAGAGAAATAGCTCAACACACAATACCATTAATTCCAGGAATGAAACCTGTAAAACAAAAGTTACGTCGAATGAAACCCGACGTAGCTCTTAAAATAAAAGAAGAAGTTCAAAAACAAATAACTGCAGGTTTTATTAGGGTATCCAAATACCCCGAATGGGTCGCAAATGTGGTCCTAGTTCCGAAAAAAGATGGTAGGGTTCGAATGTGTGTCGACTATCGAGATCTAAACAAGGCAAGTCCAAAGGATGACTTCCCTTTACCACAGATCGATATTTTGGTGGATAATACAGCAAATCACGCACTTCTCTCGTTTATGGATGGATACGCAGGGTACAACCAAATTCTCATGGCCGAAGAAGACATGGAGAAAACCACATTCATAACACCTTGGGGTACTTACTGTTACACGGTAATGCCAATCGGGTTGAAAAACGCGGGTGCTACTTACCAACGAGCAGCGACTGCCCTACTCCATGACATGATGCACTAAGAAGTGGAGGTCTATGTAGATGACATGATTGTAAAATCTAAGGACCGTCCAGGACATCAAGTAGCCTTAAGAAAATTCTTCGAAAGATTAAGAAAATACAACATGAGGTTGAACCCCTCCAAATGTGCTTTCGGAGTAACCTCAGGGAAACTCTTGGGATATGTCATAAGCTCTAGAGGAATAGAGATAGACCCAACCAAGATTAAAGCAATCATGTCCATGCTACCGCCCAAAACCGAAAAGCAAATTCGGGGATTCATTGGCCGGTTGCAATACATAAGTAGGTACATATCCAAGTTAACCACAATATGTGAACCAATATTCAAAAAGCACAAGAAGAATGTGCCAGTTATATGGGACGATGAGTGTCAAAAAGCCTTTAAGAAGATCAAAGCCTATCTCGCAAATCCTCCTGTATTAGCTCCAGCACTCCCAGGAATACCTCTAAGGTTATATTTGACAGTTACCAAAGAAACAATGGGAGCTATGCTTGCGCAAGAGGTAGAAGACAAAGAAAATGTTATCTACTACCTAAGTAAAAAGATGCTCGAATATGAAACACGCTATACACCACTTGAGAAGTTGGGCCTTGCATTGGTGTGGGCCACAACCAAGTTAAGACACTACATGCTTGTACACACTGTCTATGTAGTATCACGAATGGATCCTCTCAAGTATTTATTCGAGAAATCAACACTTAATGGACGCATTTCAAGGTGGATAGTTAACTTAGCCCAATTTGATATAAGGTTCATGCCTCAAAAGGCAATCAAAGGATCAGTGGTCTCGGATTTTCTAGCAGATTTCCCAATAGAAGATTCGACGCCAATAGAAGATAACGAATTTCCAGACGAGGATTTAATGATGACAGAAGATGATACATGGACCCTATACTTTGATGGAGCCTCAAACCAAAAGAGATGTGGCATAGGAGTCCTATTAGTATCACCCAAAGAGGAACACGTTCCCATCTCCATAAAGCTAGATTTCGACGTTACCGATAACGCGGCCGAATATGAAGCATGCGTGGTAGGCCTCGAAACGGCTCTAGCCTTAGGTGTAAAGAAACTTCGAATTTTCGGAGATTCATATTTAATCATCAATCAAATCTCAAAAAGATGGAAGGTTAGGAGCGAAAGCTTAGCCCCTTACCAAACATACTTGGAAACCCTCACTGATCAGCTGGAAAAGGTAGAATACACCTATCTACCTAGAGAGGAAAATCAATTCGCCGATGCCTTGGCAAGACTAACCTCAATGGTTAGAATTCCTAAAGAAATTGAGCAAATGCCTTTAATCATAGAAAAAAGGAATAAACCGGCATACATTCAAGCTATAGAAGATGATGAAGTAGTTCAAGAAGAAGAACAAGAAGAAGAACCATGGTACACCGATATACTCAATTATGTCACCAAAGGAGAGTACCCTCCTCATGCTGACAAAAGGGAAAAACGAGCCTTAAGACTTTTGGCTTCCCAGTTTGTGCTCATAGGAGATGGGTTACACAAAAGGGTACCTAAAGGTCGAGCTTTATTATGTGTAGGTAAAAAGGTTGCTCAAAGAGCTATGAGAGTTGTCCATGAAGGAATATGTGGAACACATGTTAATGGCAAGATGCTAGTCCAAAAGATAATGCGAGAAGGATATTATTGGACTACCATGAATACGGACTGTCATCAATATGTAAAAAGATATCCTAAATGCCAAATCTATGCAAATTTGCAACATGTTCCTCCATCTCTCCTCTACACATATACTTCACCATGGCCTTTCTCAACATGGGGAATTGACATAATTGGAAAAATTACACTTCCTGGGACAGGAGGTCATGAATACATTTTAGTCGCAATAGATTACTTCACAAAGTGGGTTGAAGCACAATCATATGCTAAACTCACTGCAAAACATGTAGCACTGTTTATCGAAAGAAACATAATTTGTCGATACGGAGTCCCACATGAAATGATAAGTGACAATGGAACTCACTTTCAAGCCGAATGTGAAGAACTGCTACAAAAGTATGGTATTCAACATCACCATTCTTCTCCTTATAAACCTCAAGCAAATGGAGCAGTTGAGGCCGCCAATAAGAATCTAAAGACTATCATCGAAAAGATGACTGAGAATTACAAAGATTGGCCTGACAAACTCCACTTTGCACTGTGGGGTTATCGCACGTCAATTCGAACATCAACAGGGAATACGCCATTCAACTTGGTGTATGGAATGGATGTCGTACAACCTGTGGAATTAGAAATACCTTCTCTACGCATTGCGTTAGAAAGTAAACTCGATGAAGTGGAATGGACTAGAGCACGGTATGAAGAGCTAATTCTACTTGATGAAAAGAGACTAGAAGCTTTACATCATACCTAATGCTACCAGACTCGTATGGCTAAACACTTCAACAAAAAGGTCAAGACTAGAAATATCAAAGTTGGGGACTTGGTATTAAAGGCACTAATAAAATATGTTTTGGATCCAAGAGGCAAGTTTAGGCCTAATTGGTCCGGACCATACATTGTCAAGACAATCCTGTCAAGAGGCGTAGCTAAATTAACTGACATGGATGACAATGAGTTTTCAAATATGACAAATCTTGACCAACTTAAGAAGTACTACCCATAATCACTTGAGTAAAACACTCAAGAGAGCTACGTTTGGCCCGATTCCTTAACAAAGGATACGTAGGCAACCTTTAAAAAGGTGCGACCACTTTAATTTTTCAAATTCTCGCATCCCAGAATTGAAATATTTATGACTGAGAAACAGGTTTGGCGCCAGAAAAAAGTCTCTGTCGCCAGACGACAATTTCGTCGCCAGGCGACAGAAGGAATATTCCGGCGACAAGATCAAAACCTGAAGCGCTAATTTTCTGCGAGTATCTGTACAAATTTGGTGCATTCTGGAAATTTTTTCGACTTCCGTACTCGAAGAAATCTTCCGAAAATAAATATTTTTAGTTTTTTTCATTGCTTTAAATGTAAAGTTAATTTAAATAAAAAGCTGAAATTGCATTAATTAATAAAAAATTACATTATTGATGAAATAAAGCTTAGAGAAATTAACTTAAATTAATTTTAAATTGTCTAATAAATCAAAGGAAAAGCAATGCTCTAATCTTTCTTTTCTTTCTTAATTCTTTTCTAATTTTTATCCGCATCTTCTTCTTCCTCGTCCATCACCTTTGCTAGGAGGCACCCATTAGAAGATCTACATTCTATTTTGGTGTAGATAGTTTCTCCTTCCGCTAAAACTCCATGCTTCTTCTCCACCCAAACTTGTTTTTCTGTAGAGTCAACTTTTCTTTTTCCTTTGTCTTTGTTGGAACTCTTCTTTTTAGGCATAATAGGAGTCTTAAACTCGCTTCTTCCACATAGGCGTTCCTTAACAGGAGCTTTCTTGTCTCCTAGACGAGTCTTCACATGGTCTTCTCAATTTTGACTTGGTCCTTTTGAGATCTTCCGTCAAGCCATTACTTCACACTATTGGATAAAGAGGGTGGAACCTTATGGGTAATCACTTCCCATAAAGGCCTAGCGCACCAATATCTATCAAAGCGCTCAACTTCTTGTGAAACAGGGAATTCATAAGGACGGCGAAGATCTCCCGTAGGGATGGTTTGTGCAATGTCATATTGTCTCTTAACTCTACAGGGATAATAAAAGGTTAGTTTTGATAAACTAGGGAGGCGGCAAAAAGGTTGGTTATTACAACCAATCATCTTCTCAATCTTCCACCAAGGGACGACCCAGTTTATGGAAAAGTCACCAGCAGCAAACACCTTGCCCCACTCACGGCGGCCCATCTTTAAAGAAAAACGTTTCTTTCGTTGAACTAAACAGTTGGGATTGTACTTGTCAATATCATCAGGAGGACTAATTAATCCTAGTCTCTCCATGAGCCATACCTGTAATAATGCACTTGATTAGTATTACAATACAAAAATAATTTTTTAATTTCTATAATTAAGGATATTATTTTTCTACCTGTAATAAAATTGGAGAACCTCGAAGGGGTGTTTTTGGATTCTTTTTCAATTCATCTAGACCCATCATAGTCTCTCCAACAAATTTCTCCCTGATTCAATTTGTTCTAAGACAGACATAATTATTGCTTGGCCCTCATTATTTTTACCACTAGTAAGGAGATATTGGCTAAGCATGCAAAAGAGGAAGGCTCTCCTTCTATAAACATGAAAAGATTCGGAGCGTGGTCTATCAAAATAAAAACGTGCGAATTCTTTTAAATCAATAATATTACCATGCACTATGTTTTTTAGATCTTTACCCCTTAGACCAAAGAAACGCTCATAATCTTTATAATAATACTCACTTATCCTAGGCATTACCGCAAGATTTAAGGAGGGGAAGCCAAGAATGGCTCCAAATTCTTCCGTTAAAGGGCAAATCTCATCATAGAATAATTTAAAACAGTGAGAGTTAGTATTCCAATATTCTAAGGCGGTATGAATAAAATCTATGTCAAGATCTACCCCCTTTATGCCATAAATACCCCCCATGTGAAAAGAGTCTAGTTCTTTTCTCTCTTTAGCAGTAAAAGAATGACACCACTCACGTGTGTAATCACAAAAGTTTTTCTTAATTAAAGACATGATTAATCGTTAATTTGTTTAATTATTAATCTGTTCGAATTATTTAGAAAACGTCGGGTCTTGGGGCTATTTATAAGTTTTTTCTTGTCAGAATTCAATTTCTGAAAGGATTCGGAAAATCAACGTTGTCGCCAAGCGACAAGTTTGTCGCGTGGCGACAACGTCTGTCGCGTAGCGCCAATTTATTTTTAGCAGCGACAGTCACGCCCTTCGTAAACCGTGTTTTTCCTAACTCAAATTCGACTTTGATTAGACTACCCACTTTGTTTCATTTTTTATCCTTTTTCCTCTTGATTAAATTAAGCTTAATTAATTTTAGGTTTATTTTTAGTCGAGATATTTTACTTCATTTTATTTTTTCATTTTTTCTTTTGGGGGAGAAAGTCGGTACCCTCCATTAATAATAAAAATGACGGAATTTTTTGCGCAAAAATCACAATTTCTTCACACACTCACACGCACATAAAATAAAATGAAAAATAAAATTCAAAGTATAAAATGAGCATAATAATAATAATAATTGCATATATACAAGTGTCTAATACATGAGTTATATAATACAAATTAGACAAAAGTCCTATAAAGTCAAAATAAATAAAAAACACGGGTACAACTATGGCGCGGGAGGCCGCAAATGATGAGGGATGTTGAAAGTATCAAGGAAAGCCGTACTCCGTGGAGTATGTCCCTCACCATCTCCCGAGCCGCCAGCCGGCGGAAACCGCAACTCAGGGCCAGCCCAACCCGGCTCACCCTGATATCCAATAGACAGCGGCTGAGGCTGCAAGGGCTGCTGCGACGACGAGCCAACCTCGTACGTCCCACCACCCACGAAAGGAGCCCCTGTCATCCCTCCTCGGTTGGTCGGCCCAACCGGAGCATCCTCATGAGATGAGGCTGAATCCTCTATAGGGGCGGCCTCAGAACGATGACCCCGACCGCCCGAAGTAGTCCGGCTTCGCCTCGAGTCAGACCTAGTAGTCTCCCTCCTAGGCTCGGGTCTCGACCGAGTACGTGGGGAAGGAATAGGCTGTCCCTGCAAGAGTAAATCAAGTTAGAAAGCAAGTAAAGAAAAAACAAAGAAATAATGCTAAAGTCAAAGTAATACCTCCTCAGCATCGTTGCTACGACAAGTAGCACGGTTCCGCAACCTCACGAGCTGGCTGCGAAAGGCGTCTATGCACCTCGCCATAGCTGTCACCACCTCGCGAGAAAACTGTCAAAACAACAAAGTTAGTAACAGTTCATGATCAAATATAAAAGCAAAATGTACAAACATGCTTACCCGAGTCTGGTGACGGGGAATGGAGCGCTCCACGAACCGCTCCTCCTCCGAAACTGGCGGAATCAGCTCCTCGATCGGCCCGTACATGCCCTGATAGCGTATGGACATCCTCGGGGGAATGAACTCCCTTGGACCGGCCTGATAGAGGTAAAGACGAAAGGTTAGAAATCACTTGGGGGCTACCTAGTGAAAAGCAAATGAAACAAAGTAAAAAGCATACCGTTGCCTCCTCAGAAAGAATAGGAGCCGGCGCTAGCAACGGTAGCAGATCATCCTCGTAGCTCTGCTCGAGGAGAATGTAGGATCTCCAAGGAGTACCCCGAGACGATCCGCTCGCTCAGTCCCGCTGTAAGGCATCATGGAACATGTGCCGAGGTGGAGGAGCGGGGACGACAAAAACATCCGAGGAGTGCTGAATGGCTACCCTCTCTCCTAGGTAGACCACTGCGTCATATGTCCCCAGAAAGTACCGACGCTCAACAGTATACTGTGCAGCTAGCATAGGTACAGTGAAATTGGCCCAAGGTCGATAGACCGGACCAGGCTCCTACAAAACAACTATGTAAGATAAAAGCTAACCTAAAAGATGATAATTAAAAAGTAGTGTTTACGAGAACCTACCGAGAGGATCATCTCTCGAAGACGAAGCACCTCAGGCGGACCTCGGCGGCCTCCCCAACTAGCAGCAATAGGGAGCACGCGAGGCAAAGGTCTCGCAGGCGCAAGTGAGGGGAAGTACTCATAGAACCAAATCTACATAAACGGCAAAGGTTAGTAAAAGTTCACACTAAATCTAGAGCTAAATCTCAAAAGAGGAAAAAGATGTACCTCTACAACCCTCCAGAAGCTGGAAAGTGCAACCTCTCCAGACAAGGCTCTGTGACGGCAAAAACGTCGCAGGCCCAGTAGAAAGTCCGCATAGGCTAGGCTGGCCCTGTCATATGTCCCGGCCAGGTGAAGGTCGCGAACAACGGACAGGTAGTAAATAAGTACTCTACTACCTCTATCAGGGGAAAACGTCCCGGACAATAGTTACAGCACAAAGATGCGCACCCGCTGCTCGCGAGTGGTAGCATCATCCTTGAAAGCCGCAACTAGTGTGCCGCGACAAATGCATCGGGAGCTCATCTATCCCGACCGAGCCTCAGCTTGGGCCCGAAAAGCGACCGGACCCAACAGCTCCAAAACGACCGGTGAATAGACCGTAATATCGCTGTCGATTGGCAGAGGAGCAGACTGAAACTCTAGCCCCATGATGAGACTGAAGTCAGCTGGGGTGACTGTCATCTCACCCTAGGGAAAGTGAAAAGTGTTGGTGGTGTCCCAAAAGAACTCCACCAAAGCTCGGACGACGAGGACCCCCATCGTATAAAACCATGGCCCGGGTGGCCTGAAGAAGAGGAGTCAACCCACATGACTCCCAAAGCTGCCGTAAACCCTCATCTCTACTGATGAAGGTGTCGTAGAGCGTGCCGATGGTGGAGTTACCTGAGCCATGGCTACGGGTCCTCCCACTCGCAAGACCGCGTCGGACTCACTCCGACAAATGATGCACAGGTGCATGACACAGAGTGCGCTCGTCCCACTCTGGAAGAAGTCCTAGTCTAGACGTAGACGGAGCATTCTCGCTCCCGCTGGCAGGCTCGTCCTCCTAGCGCGGATCTCTCGATCGAGAACCAGAACCACGTTGTCTAGCCATGCTAAATTATGTAAAAATAATTAAATTTAAGGCTCTATAGTATCTAAGGTTCGCCTAGCCGCATGATACTATGTTCGCAAAAAAAAGAGTACATAGTACTAAAACAGAGCAAAAAATTCAACTAAGCATAATTACCATTTTCAAGCAAACAAACAATTTCTTGCAATAATATAGCACATATTGTGACAAATTGTACAAGAAAAGATGGCAAAAACACAAAGAACAAAACACATTGTTCTTCACGACCTTAAGAGGTCCAACAATGGTGAATTGCTCATTTCTTCACCAAATTGAGTCAAACAAGTCTCAAAATACTCCCAAGGCAATGTACAAACATAATCAAGTGAATTCAAGGCATAAAATTCAACAAACAAAGCAAATTAAGCATGAACATATTCGAATTTTTCAAAAATTCGTGAACAAGAACATGTAATTCATAAAAAAAACCGGCGTGATTTTGAGCCAAACTTACATAGATCGGGAAATTAGATGAGAAAAGCTTCGATTTGCAACAAGTTTGAGCGAATTCGGCCAATAAATGAGCAAGAACGGATGATTTGAAATTTTTGCGAAAATGAACGAAGCAGAGCAGCAGCGAAATGAAGAGGAAGAAGGGTATTTAAAAACCCAATTCTGTCGCCAAACGACAGGTTTGTCGCGAGGCGACAGACGCAAATTCTAGCGACAGCTGTTTCTGGCTGGCGCTGGAGCGGGGACAACATGTTGGGCCCCATATTATGGTTATGTGGACCTAGTGCAGCAGTTTGGGTTCCTTGGTACGCCAGTTAGCCCCCTCTAAGCAAATTGACATGATTTAGTAATCGGCTCGATTTCAATCACATTAAGTGATCGACCTGATAAAAGATCGTCTCACTTAGCTTAAAGCGCCTAAATATTGGCTCATAACAAGGCACCAAAATAATGGTTCATAAGCAATAAAAGCACAAACTTAATGGTTCACAAAACAGTAGAAGCACCAACGTATTGCTACAAGAGTAATATTAAAGATCAATACGTAGAGTGATCTTCGACGATGTCCCAACGTAAAGAGGAAGTTGTCTAGTGGCGAGATACTGCCGTGGCGAGATAATGTCACAAATTCTGAAGATGACAAGATATGGTCACCTTCGACGGTCCCTCAAGATAAAGAAGAGATTGTCTATAGCGGCGACGCACTGCCGTGGCGACGTACCGCCACAACCTTGAGAATGACGACGTGCGGTCATTTTCGACAATGTTCCCGAGATACTGTGGAGGATTGTCACCAAGAAATATTGAAGATAGCAACGTAATGTTACCTTCGATGATGGCATTCACGAGATACTGTGGAGGTTGTCACAAACAACAAAATACAACAAAACGGTTACCTCTAGAGACGTGTGCTCGACGGTGCAAGATACACGTTTCTTAACTCTTTTATCTGTTTGACTAACATTGTTTTACAGGTATCGGCGTTATAAGAATGATTTAGGATCGCTGAACATTCTGAATTATTCTCCGTCCCTATCGACACTTTGACTTTTGTTTTCGAAACCTAAGTTTCTCCAAACTCAGTCAAAGTAGGGGCTTCTGTAGACACCCATTTGTGTCTCCCCAAAACCAAACCCAGTGATGAATGCCTTTCACGTCGAACCATAATCGAATGAGGTGAAAGTGTGGAAAAGTCAAGTGTTGCGGTTTAGTTTTATTAAAAATTCTCTTCTCTCTGTTTTTGAAAAAAACCTTATTTTATTTAAAATAGCCAATTTAGCTTAGTTTGGTCCATGATAAGGGTCCAATAATAATGTAATTGGATGGGGCTCGAAAAGACCTTTCCAACGATATATCATAAGCCCAATTCCGATGCGTATTGAGGAAGTTATGGCTAAAATACTAAACTGGGTCCAATAATACGTTTTATCTTCTGTACGGATTCCGTAGATCAAATTTGGTTAAAGATCGGATTCCGCGTGGAAAGCGCGTGCAAGCCAGGCAGTCGCCAAACGACAGGTCTGTCGCCTGGCGACAGAGTGAATTTCTGGCGACAACGTGTAATTTTATTCCTTATCAAATTCTGTCAATTTTCGGACAATTTTCCTTACAAATAGGGTCCTCGACCTCCGTTTTTAATCACCAACAATCAATCAACAATCATTAATTCTCTCTATTATCTCTTGAGCATTATAGCTTTCTTTTTCTCTCTCTTTCTAAACTTGCTTTTTTACAAACACAATACCGCACACATTAGATCTAGAAATACCTAGCCAAGTTCGAAGTTGCCTTCGCCCTAGACGTGCAAGGTTTATACTTTTCTGAGGGTTTTGTCCCAAATCCAGTCTAAACTTTTTAACTCTTTCTTTCAATTATTTAATTTAATTCTTTGATTTATTATTTTCATTGAAGTTTACTAACGCGTGTATTTTGTTATTAGAAAGAGGTACGAGGCATCGAAGTATGTAATCTTATTGCTTTATTCTTGTAGAGAGCATGTTCATTATTGTCTAATTCCTAGTATCATATTAGGATATTATTTATGCTTTCAAGTATCATGTTTAGGGTGCCTTTTATTCTTTCTAATATCATGTTAGTACCATGTTAGGTTAAAAGCTTTGATCTTTATAGTCTAGTGACATGCTAGGATTTGTTATTAATCTTGTTAGTATCATGCCTAGGATCTTGCTATTATATTTAAGCTTTATTACTAACATGATTTTTATTTATTATTATTATGTTGCTTGATATATTTTATTGTTATTGCTTGATCATGCCTTTTATGCATGTTTAAAGGGAATTTGTTCTTGAAATCGCGCTTAATAAAATGATTAATAATTTTGTTTAGGCTAATATGATTTTAATTCAAGTGATCGCCAATAATAGTTTTATTTGTGCATTAATATTCAACCAACATCGATAAACAGGTTTAGGATTAATATAATTTTTGCATGTTAGTCAGAAAGTGCACATGAATAAGAGTAGAATAAAGTAGAGGCCTATTTTATAGGGCGAGCCCTTTTTTTGTAGATTGGATTCATACCCTCATCCCTGAACCCTATTTGGTTCAAGACCTTATGGAGTTGACGATCTCCTGGATCGTTTAGGGGTGTAACCTTCACCTCATGATTGGTTTACAAGTTCCTAAAACTTGTTGGAGACTCTTTTGCTCTCTTTTCTTTCCCTTTGGACGCCACCATACTTAAATGTATGATCACAGTGGGGTTCAAGCTTGGGGTTAGTGCTTGAAATATTCCCTACAGGAACGGATTCGCAGAACCACCAATTTTTAACAAACCTAATATACCTAGTTAGGTGAGTGATAAAACCAATAAAGCTCCATATAATCAAATAAGGGAGCAAAAAATCAAACGCAGCAAGATACTCAACCTGCATGGTTCCACCTGAAAGAAGAAAGGGTATGTTAAGTTAAGGCTTAGGTACTGCTATACCATGACTTCGAAATACGCCTCAACAAGAAGACTAAAAACTAAACAAACAAGCAATAAACAAGGTAATAGAAGAAATTATCGAATACATACATTATCAAACTGAATGTCGGTGATAAGCGCGAACAATGAACCCATCATCTCAACACCAATAACCCAGAAACCGCAGCCTGTCAACATGCTAGCCATCCTGCAGAACCTCTCTAAGTGAAGTAAAGAGAAGTTGGCAGCCATGACAGTAGTCCTTACCAATATCAGTAAAGGGACGGGCTCTCCACCAGTAACTACAGCTACGGAACCAGCCGTGAAGAAGTCGACACTTGTAACTCTCACCCCGGAGTAGAAAGAGATGGTCTAGCTGCGGAAAAAAGTGTTGGAATTGGAAGCTCGAAATCTAAATAGAGAGTGGAGTGTAGAAGAGGCAGCCCAAGATAAGGGCAGCCCGAAGACTCGAGTCGCTCGCAGCAGGTCACCAACCTTTGAGCGAGGACTAAGTTTGGGCAGGGAGACATGGACACCATGTCTGTTGGCACCTAGTAGAACTTCTTTGAGTTTCAATGGTAGTGTATATATAGGAATTTCTTTGGGGGCAATTATAATTTTCAAATTAAATATCGGAACTAAATCAGCTGGTATGAAATCAGGAGTCAACTCGGACACATGACTGCAATACCATTTCATGAACACAGAGGCGCCCCTAAGTAAGTAAGCTTCGACATCCGCAATAAGAAGCATGTATGCGGGTACGTGTTCTCCAGCATCTAGCAACAACATTACTCTAAAAGGTGAACCATAAGGAGTTCCCTTTTCTGGTGTACTACACAATTCATTCAACAACATGCTAACTGGACACTGATTATACATGGATAAATCGGTATCGTCAACGAAATATTTTGTTGAATTAAATTTTAATTCTGCTTCTTCGGAACTTAAAATGGGCCTAAGATATATGGTTTCATCTGAAGGATGATAGGTAATTCTTTGGGGACAAACAACACCTATCTCTAAGTTTGCTAAATGCGAAATAATTGAATTTGGGTGGAGGTTCATTGTCAGCTTGTTCTTGTGTTCCCTTACCTGATGTTGCTGGGTTATGAGAGTAGTCATGTTTGTCTAGTAACGAAATAAAAATTTTTCTATTGACCCCAGTTATACGTTTTCCCCTTATATTTACGCTAATGCCATTAACCCTAAACCCTACCCTTAATCCAACCCTTAACCATAATAGTGTTTAAAATATATAAATGAAACACTCATCTAAATTAATAAATCGTATCAAAACAAACAATCAAATGGTTAGGTTTTATGTTATTGTCTTAATTATAATTAATAATGTGGTTTGATTAGGTAATGTGTTAATTAAAAAAACAATAAATACACATATAATTATCAACTAGTTAATCCAAAAAACATAAATCAAAATCAGAAATCGTTTAAAAAACAATCAAATGGTATTAGAAATGTAACAAATGTTTTCCTCTAAAAACAAAAGTAAATACGATGTTTTGTTTATTCTAAAATATTTATTGTGTTACTTATAAATAATAAAGGTGGTTGACATACCGTTAATGTCATTAGGTAATGTGTTTAGTGAATGAGGTTAGGAAATGTGATAATATAAAAAACCCTAAACCCTACAAAGCATAAACCCTCTAAAACCCTACATACCCTCTAAACCCTAAACCCTCTTTAACCCTATAAACCCTAAACCTTAAACCCTAAACCCTACATACCCTCTAAACCCTAAACCCTAAACCGTAAACCCTGAACCTTACATAAACTCTAAACCCTAAACCCTCTAACCCTATAAACCCTAAACCATCTAGTCGTTTAAACCCTAAACCCTAAACCCTAAACCCTATAAACTCTAAACACTACAACCCTAAACCCTTAACCCTAAAATCTTAATACTCTAAATTCTTATACCCTTTAATCTTATATTTCTTAGAATAAAATCATGTTTAACCATCCATTATAGTGTGTCATGTTTAATAAACCTTAACATGCAATCATCTTTATCCTTTAAATTTCATAGCTTTGTTATAATGACAATGTTTTTGTCACATATAAGATAAGCAATATATACTGCGTTCAATCATCTTTAACCTATAAACCCTAAACCGAGAATCCGCTTCACCTTTAATCTTAAAGTCCATGTTTATATCACTTACCATCTTTAGTGTTATATTAATGACATTAATATGTAATTTATTGTCATAAAGTATATTTATGTTACTAAGATGTTAAATAATTTTGTTAATCTGGTAAAAAATAATAAATCAACGGCCCTTTCTTACTGAAGGGTTAACACAAAGATTGCCAGCGTGGCATGGGTGGTCAAAATAGAGAATAAACGGATGGCATATTGTTGCTTTATTCGTTGTGGATTGCCAGCATGGAACTCAACATCATCGTTTGCTTCAATCTTCTAGCGATTTTTTTAAATATTCGTACTCAAATTTAAGATACCGTACCTCGTATCGGTGTGATAGTGACTGCAAGATTTCCTTTGAAACCAATGTTATTACCTTTAAAAACTAATAGTTTTTAAATTATGTAACTTATACTTTTAAAATTAAAATTTTAAAATTTTTTTAATACAATGTCAGCTTAATTCTTAAAACATTATAATTTTGTTCTGTTCTTTTTTAATTTATTGTTTCGGTATGAGAAATTGTACTTATATACTTTTAGCTATAATATTATGATCATTTTTTTTCATCAGGTTGAAGGCTCATCGTAGGTTGTACCCATATACTTTTAGCTATAATAATATTATGATTTTTTTTTAATCGGGTTGAAGGCTCATCGTATTATATTAAAGATTAATAATTCAGTCATTTAGCAACATATATGGTAAATCGAAAACAAATTAATTTCACTAAGAATTTTATTCAAGAATATTTTGAATAGAATGCGAATTATTATACACATTTAATTGACCTCAACGGGATTCGGTTGCACTATATGACTCAGTTCTCATAATTTATATCAACTACTTTTCCTAAACTTAAATAAAAATAGTACTTTATTGACACGTAGATCTTAATTAAACTTAACATGTACGTACTAGTTCCTCTCATGTGATTTATTACTCATAAATTATTAAAATTATATTATAGAAGTGATAATAAATATTACCACATCATAAATTACATTTTAATGTAACATATGAGTGAACTATTAGATCTTTCTAACACTTCACACGGTTTTGTTTATTTAAAAGCCCATCATTAAACTTTAATTAGTCATATCACTTTTATTGTAATGCATGATTTGTAAACAACAATGTTATCCATAGTGTGTTAGTATGTTAGTCGTAGCACTACAAGAAAAAGGGTAATTAGCGACGGCCAATAGTCGCAAATCCGTCGCAAAAATGGATTTGTGACGGATTTGCAACTACTTTGGTTAGTTGCCAAAGACCTCGTCGCAAATCCATTTTTGCGACTAATTTTTGAACAGGTGCAAATTTAGCGATGGATTTGCAACGCCTTTGCAACTACCATTTAGCAACTAACTTTCAAATTATAGCAACTAAATCATTGTCCGTCGTAAAATATTTGCGACGGATTAGCAACTACTAGACTAATGTTTAAAGACTACTTTTGCGACCGATTAGCGACTACAAGACCAAACTTTTGCAACTACGAAGACTAGTTTTACTGCGACGGATATGCGATTACTGAGACTAATTTTTTCGCGACGGATTAGCAACTACTTACGAGACTAAACTTTTGCAACTACAAAACTAATTATTTGCGACATATTAGCGACTAATTATTTTGCAACTAACCAATCAGTCTCTGAACCAAATTTGCACTCGCTAAATTTTTGCGACTGACTATCAATATTTGGAGACCGTAATTTAGCGACGACCAATATCAATAAAAAAAAAGGTACCAACGCATAAATTCAAATAACCAAAATGTTATTTTTATTCAAATATCCAAAATATCATCAATTTTATATCAATGTATTAAAACAATGTTTAACTTGATCATATGACTAATTGCATCAAAAATCACCTCCCATATAAAGAAAGCTACTTCAAATAAGAACTAATGACGATGTAAAAGGCCAGTTGAGAAATCATGGAAAGAGTGGAAGATGATGCAATAAGTTAAGAAGTAGGATCGCTTTTTTAGTAAATTTGTGAAGCACTCCCTATACCATAGACTTTTCCTTTCTTTAGCCCACCTACAACCTCCAAGTCGACTTTGTCGGGGTTTATCTCAATTCCTTTGTTCTTATATTCCTCAAGTTTTTTCCATATATTTTCCCTGCATTAAGATATGTATTAGTAACTGCGATCTCAAATGTTAAAACTTAAAAGACTAAAAACATTATAAAAAAAAGTTAAAATAAAAAATGTAACAGTTATAATAAAATAATTATGTAAGCAATTATTAGTAAAAATTTCGACGTCTCCTTTATTAATTGAAGAATTCCCTCCAATAGGGTATGGCTTCAAAATAAACTTGTTTCACTTCACATTATGCCATACCACATTAATAATTGGATTAACGTCGGCCAATTATTCTCATCCTCCAACTCAATCACACAAACAAATAAACAATCTATAATATCTCCAAACATTAACTACCATATATTTTTTTGTAATCTTAGCAAAATAAATAAGTAAACTCATACCATGACTTGATGAGTCTTGTCACCCATCAATTCAACTTCATCATTACCCACATAAACAGAATGAGTGCTCTCATAGACTTCAGCAGATGGTAAAATTCCATCCTTTTTCTTTGCCTTGTATTAGAAGAAGTTGTTAGCACTAAAAAAAATACAACAAAAAATAGGGAGACATGGACTACAGAGCAATAGTAATAAAAATCAGTTAATAGTCATCTCTTAATGGCTAAAAAGTTTCTACTTGCTTCAATCTTATATTAAAAATCATAAGTTTGCCACTAAAATCATACACTTACCAATTTTTTAACCACTTGAGAAGTAGATACACTACCTAGGCGATGGCACCAGATAACCGATTATCTCTTGCTTGGTTAGAACGTTTCACAAAATCAAGATGTGTTCCTTACCAAGTAGTTCTCATTGAATGCATCTAAGATAATCATATTAGTATTGCACCTTTCTCAGAGAACCAAAAGAAGTTACCTTTGATCAAGTCAGGATTGTAACTCTTGCGTATAATAAGAACTAATTTCTCTGAATTTTCTTTCTATTTATGAAATTCAATTGGAATCTACACTCTATATATACAAAAAGCTAATAAAAAAAGAATCTAAACTATGTATAAACAAAAACCTAATCCAAAATAATTCTTTTAAACTAATAATAATCTGATTAATCTCATCATTTAACTAGTGTATCATTCTCATCACAATACAAATGTACAATATCTCCAATTCTAAATTAAAAAAAAGGCTAGTCAAACACTTTGAAGATGCAAAAGTGGAGTTAAATAGGAAATTTCTACCAAACTACATTCCACGACTATGATGAAAATGTCTCACATTTGTCTTTAGAGTCCAAAATCCAACATAAGTTTGTAAAAAAATCGATTCTTAAGAGTCAAAATTGAACTCAACATGCTAAAAAAAACATGCTACCTAAAAAGTATAAGATATTTATCATATGATTTTTCAGCTATAGAAAAAGAAATAATGGATTCCAAAATATGAAGCAATAAATTATAAAATATCAGAAAAGGACCTTAAGAAGAAAGTGAGGTAGCAGCAAAAAGTTCTCAATTTTATTATGAAAGTAGGAGTTGTTATGTGTGTAATAGTTGTGATTGTAATGATGAAGTGAACAACAATGTAATTGCACTGAAATTAAATAAAGTGTTAATTTGAACATTTCTAGTATAACTCTTCATGTTGCAATCATGTTCATCCAAAATATTATGGAAACTGTTCATTCTTCATCCCAAAATTAAACCCCCTTGTTGTTGAGTATTTTGCTCAGGCTCAGGCTGAGATTTCCCAGGGAAGACCTCATCAGCTATTGGAGTGTCAAAAACTCTTACATACTCATCCTCACCCCATCCACATCAGCAACAGGAACCTCAACTGCAACTTTAAATTGTTGTTGTTCCTCAAAGGGCCATTTCAGCTTCCAATCTAGCCTTCTCAGCCAAGGCCTTAATCCTTTTTTGCCAATTAGCCTCAGCATCCTTAAACACTTGCCTAGTACTTTCTTTTTCCTCTAAGTATATTACTATTGTTTCCTTATGTTGAAACCACTCCCACATTTTCAGCATATCCCTATCAGCACATAACTCCAACTTCCTATTAGTTCTAGGTGGCAGTACATACAAACTAAAGCTTTTGGGAAGAATCACATTTTGCTTAACAGCATCCTCAAACATAAACTCATACAAGTCCATTAGACTTGTTCTGTCAGTGTCATCAACCAACACATCAAATTAAAGACACCATTTCTATAATGGACATCAAGCCACACTCTACTTATCCTATCATCAATAAATTACACATTACATCAACACACGTCATTCAAATTCACAACCACATACCAACACATCATTTTTATCAAAAACCACATGCCAACACATCAGACATTGCCAACATTCATTTTCAAGCACTTCACAATCACAAATCATATCAATGCCAAATCAATACCCACAAATTACAATCTTTAACATGATTTTTAACATTAAATCACTTAGGTCAAGTCAAATAAGCGTATAAAACTGATCATTTCACATAACCCTAACCCTAACTCAATTTTCGATAAAAAAAGCAGAATCAAAACGCGAAATGTAGATTGAAAGTGTAAATAATACCTTGATTGCTATTTTAAGGACCCCGAATAAAATTCAACTTAAGCGTTTTCCTTCTAGTACCTCCAGTAGAATCACCGATTTTCTGGTTCCCAAAAGTTCAACAGAGAATAAAGCTCCAATTTTGTGGCACCTTTCGTTCAGGTGTAGTCAGAGAGCTTCTTCCTTCTTTATGGATTTCAGGGTTTGAGTGTTGAATGAAAGCTCGAAGAACAGAGGAAGGTTTAGGAAGAAGAATGAGGAGTTTTGTTTTTTTTTTTTTTTTGGATCTAAAATGAAGAAGTCAAAGAGTCAATGCACTTTAGGGCGCCATTAAAGTAATGGCATTTCATGAAAAATAATAATTTCTCAGTGGCATTTTGTGAATTAAGAATCCTAGTAACGGACTGTTAACGTCCAGACCTCATTAATGGCACGACATGAAATATTACTGTTTGTGAGTGGCATTTGGTGAATTCTGAAAAGTGCGATGGCATTTGATGAATTTTTAAATTTGTCAGTGGCATTTGGTGAAATAGCCAAACAAGCAGGCTATCAACCAACCAAACAACAACATAATCGACATTAGTGTATAATTTTTTTTTAAAATTGAAGGTTAAAGAAACCTAATCAGATGGAGTGGGTGCTGTAACTGCTAGCATCGATTAAAATAGAGCTTTTTCGCTTTGGTGGTGCTGCTAAGAGACGCAGTGGTAATAGATCAAAAGCCCATCGATTGTGCGTCGAACCCTAACCTTATCAGATTCAAGATTATTTCTATAGAAATCGAAAAACCCCAATTTAATTTAATCAAATTGGGATGGCATGCCGCAAGATAGAAGAACAGTCGAAGTATTGAATTCAGTCCTTTTCAATCGGTAATACAGGGCCATATCCCCCTAATAGAAAAGACAAGCATGCTAAAAGTCTGGCCAATGAAATCAGTCATTAGCAGAAACAAGGGGAAACACAGACACTTCAAAGAGGTATTGAATTTGAAAGGTTTTCAATTTGAAAACGAAACTAGACTAAAATCAAAAATTGGACAAAATACTCAATGATAACCCTAAATCGTAATTAGCAAATTGCAATATGAGAAAGATGGAATGGACGGTAGGAAGAGGAAGCATGTGCAACTAACCGGGGAGGAGATAGATGGCGCAGCAGCGACAAATGAAGACGACGGCAACGGTTTAATCTGAAGTTCTGAATTGAACTTGGCCTTCGTTTTTTGTTGTTCTTTTTTGTGAGTAAGAAGTGTATCGAGTATGCACAATTTGTTAATAAGGAGTGATATAATTGGTTATTGTATTTTTTGGCGGCTTATTTCCTTATTTTATACTAGGGGTTTTTTTTTATTTTCGTAACAAAAAAAAAAGAAAAAAAAACTAACTTATTATAGGAAAATTTGTCAAGAATAAGCCAACCTTTGCGTGATTAGCTCAAAATAAGTCAATCTTTCGATTAACTCATAATAAGTCGATTTTATAAGGATATTTTCTTTTAATAGGTCCAATGACTTACAACCTACTAAACAAGTCAATGTTAATTATAATTAGATTAAATAAACAAATTTTTTTAAAAAAAAAAACCCACCCACGTCCCCTCCCAACCACTGCAAGCTACCCCTGCCACCGCCGGCGACCACCTCCCTCCCCCGGCGTTGACGATCCAATTCTCCTCCTGTTCCCCACACCCACGAACCCCCCTTCCCCACCCACGACATCAGTCACCACAAAACCATGGAAATGGAAGGTTCAGATGGTTCAAAATTCAAACAAAGACGAAATTCAACCACCATTTTTGGAAGAGGAAATAGGCTTTACGACTTAACAATTTTTCGTTGTCAAGTTTCGTTCGATATTAATCCCTTAGAACATCTCCAAACTTCCAGGGAAGTCGGATTTCGGTAATTTTCTATGAATGACTTCATCCTTGTAAATAGAGCGTCAAATTACCGGTGACTACATCCCCGTAAATAGAGCGTCAAATTACCGGCGAACCAGAGCGAAAAAGGAGAGAGAAAGAGGAGTGGGTGTCGAGGTGGAGGTGTGGGGAAGCGAGAAAGGGAAAAGACGGGGTTGGGTGTTGTAAATTGGGGAAAAGGAGGGGATGGAGTGCGGTCGCCGGCGTCGGGCCGTGGTCTCCGCGGCTGGAAGACCGGTGGCAAGGGAGCTGGTGGGGAGGAGGGCTGGGCGGCTGGCGTGGGTATTGAGTGGATGATTTTTTTTTTTTTTTTTGTTTAATTATTTGATAAAATTGTTAATTGAATTTCTAAAAAAAAAATTAATTATTTTTTTAAAAAAAACCAACCACCTAATGACACATGGCACAATTAACCGAAACAACCAGTCATTCTGAACTTCAGCAGGTCATGACTTATTTTGAGAAGAAACTATATAAAGTTCGACTTATTTATAGTTAATCTAAAGGTTGACTTATTTTGAGCTAATCACGCAAAGGTTGACTTATTTTTGACAAATTTTCCCTTATTATATATTAAGGGTTTTATTTGCTTTTTAATAAATTTTAAAAACAATGGTAGCAACTACCATGTTAGTCGCAATATTAGTCGCAAATTCTTTTAAAAAATTGTTTCAAACTTATAAGCTTTAGCAACTACAATTTAGTTGCAAAAAATTATAAGAGTGTCGCAGATTAGCGACAGCATAGCAACTATTATAAAATTTGTTGCAATATTTGCGACTACTCGTTTTTTGCAGTCGCAAAAAAAAAATTTTGCGACTAATTATTATGGTAGTCGCAAAAATTAGTTGCTAATTAGCGACCGCATAGCAACTACTGCAAAATCAGTTGCAAAATTTGCGACTGCTTGTCTTTTTCAGTCGCAAAAATAATTTTTGCAACTAATTATTATGGTAGTCGCAAAAATTAGTTGCTAATTCCCCTTTTTCTTGTAGTGTAGGTCTTATCCAAGTCCTCGAAAATGAAACCTGCTATTTCTTCATAACTAACCCTATTTAGCTAATGAGAAACAAGACAATGTAGGTTGCGCCTATCTTCAAGTAAGTTCAGTCCGCATGCTAAAAACCTTGAAAGCATTAAGTTGACTACACAACTTGTGACCCTTCATCCAAACCGTAATGCATAAATTTCGTTTGTCTAATATATATACTTATGCTAGTTGTCCAATGAATTACTTCATTTCTTTTTGTTAACTCAATTTGTTAAATCATCCAATCCTTTTAGTGTTTCGTTCATATACAATAATACATAATTAATTAAAAAGTAATATTTGGGTGGAAGTTTTTTGGTGATTAGCATTAACAAAATTCTTCAAGTAGTAAACATTGTAGTAGAATACATATGTTCCCCCTTTTAAAATATTTCAAACGATTTCTTTATAAATAAAGAGTTTGGTACGTAATTGTTATGGAGGGAAAATACATTAAACTACGCGCCCAAAAGAATCCTGAAAATTTGGCGTTACCCGTAAAGTTCTATGTTGTGCCTGTCAACAATAATATTTAGCGGCTTGCAATCCTAACATGACTTGACTACACAATACTTTTCACTGCATCTACTAAACTTTAACCAAAAGTAAGATACTAGAAATTCTAGGATTCCAACGATACTCACTTTATTTTGTCTCATATGCCTTGAAGTACGGGAAAATAATAGCAAAGTTTGTTAGTTTGCTATCATATGAACTCTACGACATATGGTATGTGTAAATTATGACATTAGTGTAATGTTATATGAATCTCACTTTACTATTATATGATAATATACGATACTCAATTTGCTATTATATGAAATATTTGCACCTATGGTATGTGTGAATTATTACAATAGTGCGATGTATGTAATTATACTTAAAATTTTTGAAAATTGTAAAATAATTTATCTACTACAACGGATTTGTAGCAAAAAAGCAAACTAATTAAATTTTTTAAAATAAGATATTAAATTCACAATGAAAAACTAACACATACATCCATGAAAGGGATTTTTAAAAAATAATTTTATGCATTGCAAAAAGGAATTTGTAAAATGGAATTCTATCCAAACCAACCTAATATATTCATGATTCCAAACAATAAGGAATGGATTCTCTGTTTGTATTGTCACCTCATACATTTTTTTTTTATTTTTTGTAAACTAATAATTGTAGGAACCCCCTACCCTTTTACAAACTTTAAGAAGGTTTAGAACTGAACACAAACGTTAGGCAATAAATTACAGCGCAATAAAGTTAAGTTCAATAACAGTTCTTGTAAAGTGAAGTACGAGTAAGAAGGTAATGATAGTACATTTAGATAAGTGTCTAGAGCTAAGGTTTTATTAATTAAATAATTTTTTCATTCATTATTTTAAGAACCACATGCAAAATTGGAGAGAAATAAATTTCTGGAATTACTTAAGTTTCGAAGTAGTTGTTAATGATGGAAGACGTGTTGGTTTGGTAAGTAGTTGTTTGTGCATTGTAAGTGCAAGGTGGACATATATATTTCGAAAGTTTTTTATATATATATTTTGTTTTTTTTATGTTAGGTGTATATGTGTAAATCCAGCGTATCCCAGGCACATTAGGGCATATTCTCCGAGATAGCAATGTAATTGTTTATCGAGGTCTTGGTAATCATTTGTGGACAGTTGTTGTTCGGAACATGGAAATGGGTTCAAATTGGAGGTATTTTATCGAAGACGGATGGCAAGAATTTATAAATGGAAATCAAATCATAAATGGAGACGTCTTGAAAATATTTTTGTGTAACAATTCAACCATTCGCATTAGAGTTTTTAGATCAGGAATGGAAATAGGTAATAATGAGCCATAAGAAATTAGTAGTGACTCATCAGTTGAGCCGGACCCAGCCTCATGGTTTAAGGTTTATATAACAACGACATACAAAGTACTTGGAATAATGGTAAAATTAGTAGAGTTTTTTAATTTAAATAATTATATAAAAAAGAAGGAAGCCCGTACAATTTGTTCTAATCGGTTTTTTTTTATTATTATTATTATTTTTGTGCAGATTATGCCTGTAGAATTTGCACGTGATAACTTGGGGGAGCCCCAGTTAATCAATTAGATTAACAAATTTTGTCAATCTATGCTTAGTCACTACTTAGCCATGCTTAGTCACTGCTTAGCCATCAAAGCAGACAATTAATAATCCATTGAAGCTTCCTTCCACCGACACCACCAATTCCACCGACACCACCAATTCCATCACGTCACCACCATCTGCATCACCTCCTTCTTCCATCGACACCATCTGCATCGTCTCTACCTTTCACAGAAACCATCATCTTCTACCGACGACATCATGGCGGCTTTGCTACCAAATTAAACGAAATCCCTATGTTAAAAAGGTGAAATTAAGGGCATGGTTAACCCTAAAGGGAAGGGGTGTTATCTGCCTCCATTAATGCTACCCTTGGAGCTGAAAAATTCAAATAATTAAGCGTACTATTATTTTGTGTACTATAATTAGTGACTAAAATATTATTTGTATTTGTATTAGTTACTAAAGTAATATTGTTATTTTAGTTAGTCACTAAAATATTATTTGTATTTGTATTAGTCCCTAAAACATTTTTTGTATTTGAATTGATAACAGTTATTAGGATGTTTGTTTGGACGTAGTTACATTTATTATACTTGTTGCTTGCCTAAAACTTTTATTAGTATTGCAAGACTGTTTTCAATAGTGGCCAATTTGTACTTGTTGCTTACTTAAAACTTGTATTATAAATAAATAAAAATAGAAAAAGGTTTGTCTTATTATTAAATTAGTAATAAAGGGCACGATTGCAAACCTGTCCTCTGTCATTTCCCTTTATATAAACACAAGTAGACATGCACTACTATAAGTCTTGCCCTATTCTAACCTTCACCTTACTACTTTCCCCTTTTCCCCTTTTCAGTAATTACCCTATCAACTCACATCCAAATGGCAACGGCACCTTTTGATCCAAAAAAACCCCATTTATCCACTGGTTGCTATGCCACTATAACAGCCCCTAACAAAGTTACTTTTCGTGATCCAAACAAAACAGGGAGGTCAGAAATGAACTTCAACAAGTTTTCTTATTTTGGACTGACTCTTAATGGAAAATACCAAATGCTAACCGATCAGTGCATCAAAGAAGTCATCCGAAGTCCAGAGAGCCCTTGGGAAGACAAATTGCAAGGCATGCTCATGATGGGGCCATCAGGTAACTTCGTTCCCGCCCGTTTGCCAAATTTAGTTGATTTTGTTAGAATAATCGACATTGTTGACTTGTTTAAGAAATTAAACAATGAGGAATTTTCTAATGATCCACGTAACATTAGTGAGGTCATTCCCCTTTTAGTGAAGACTTGGTCGACCCAACTCCACAAATAGATATCTATGGTCCAATTTACCCACTCACTGCTAGGAAGGTTGAGTCAACAATGGCATGTTATAGTGATGGTTTCCAAGTGTATTATGTGCATGCTAAGTTGAGCAAAATCATGATCACTGCTTGTGCTGGTAGGTTTAGGATAGATCCATTGCTAAGGTACATGGATGTTGCTTTTGATTTTAAGTACAAAAAAAGGAGTGATGCATTTGAGTTAGGGTCCTCAATTGTTGTATGGAATGCTCGTGGTGTAAGTAGCGCTTCCTTTAATTCTAATGTCCACAATGTTATCTCACTTTACAAACCTTTAATTTTATTATTACGGAAGTTAGAGTGGGTAGGAAATCTTTTGAGGCAATTGTCAATGTTTTCGACAATTTTGATTGGTCTCAAAACGAGAGTGTTGACATAAGTGGTGGTGTGGCTGTAATTTGGGATGAGAGAAAGGTGGCGGCGGGTGATTTCGTTGTTGGAGCCATGGTGGGTTGCCCATTAAGGGTCCTTGGCATGCTGAAGGTATGTAGTCCACCCGTTTTTATTTAAATCATACTCAATGTCGTTATTATTATGTTTAATTATAATTCAAGTTTTTAGAATGTGAACAGCCTGCCACGCCACCAAGTGCGGCAAGTGCATCTGGCAATTCCGCTCCAGCCAATCTGTAGGATGCTCAAGGTAAAGGTGTTCAAGGTGCTAAAGGTGCATGTGTTATGAAGGTGAAGCCGTAATTGTCGTGAGAGGTAGCAACCCCAGCTATCTATATATTAAGCCTAAATAGTACTCCCTCCGTTTCAATATGATAGTCCCATATGGAATCAATCACATAAAATAAGAAAAGAGGAATATTTGGAATCTAACATTAAAGTAAAGGAAAAATTGCTCCCATTAATCTGAACTTTGCCTCGTCCGCCGAAAATAATCCCAACTTTTGTTTATTATCTATTGCACCCAACTATGGGGGGTATTAATTTTCGTTGCACCCAAATGACCTGCAACCGGTAAATCAGATAAACATTTCTGATTTATTTATTTTTTTTGCAACGTGTCAACATGTAATTGGTTGAAAAAAATAGGAAAAAAAAATAAAAACATAATTAAAAAAAATCCCCAACAGCCACCAGCACCACCACCATCACCACCCACATCCCCTCCCCCGACACCGGCGCCGACCCCTCTCCCGCGTATCGTCCCCTCCCTCTCCCGCAACTACCCTCCCCGAAACTCTCCCCGGAACCCTCCCCGAAACCCTATCTCTCCTGTAAAACCACCTAAAACCCATCCTCCAACCTCGAAAACCCTAATCGGACCTCCCTAGCCATCGCTAGGGGTTCAGTCAGGGTTTTTCGAGGGTGGGGATAGATTTTCGGTGGTTTTGCAGTGGAAGGAGATTTTCGGGGGTGGGTGATTTTCTGGGGTTTTCGTGGGTGGGGGAGGGGTTTTCGGGGGTAGGGGAAGGGAAGGGGTGGGTTTCGAGGGAGGGGGGGTTTCCGGGGGTGGGCGGTGGTTTTCGACAGCAGGGGAGGGGTTTTTCGGGGGTGGGGGTGATTTCCCGGCGGGTGGGGGTGTGGTGGCAGCCACTGGGTATGGGTGGTTTGTGGAATTTTTTTTTTGTTTTTTTTTTAAAAAAAAATGTAAGCCAATTATACGCTGACACGTGGCTAGGTAACCTGCTATATCAGGTTAGATGACCTGTTGGGTGCAACGAAAATTAATACCCCCCAAAGTTGGGTGCAATACATAATAAACGAAAGTTGGGATTATTTTCGGCGGACGAGGCAAAATTCAGATTAATGGGAGCAATTTTTCCTAAAGTAAAAAACAATTCACAAATAGTTTTGTCTTATTTAATTTTTTTTTTAGGAAAGCATCAGCCATAATTGCATAAATCATCGGAGTAATTTCTTTACTTAGTGTCATTTCATTAATTCACAATTAATTAATCTAAGCAATCAGAATTTATTATGTATAAAATAGGAAATAAAAACTAAGTTAAAAGTAGAATACATTCAATATGGGTAGATCTTTTTGAAACGCCCAAAATAGTATATGGGACTAACAAATTGAAACGGAGGGAGTATTAGTTAAATATATGATGTGTGGTTTGTATGATGTGAGGTTGCAACCCCAGCTATCTATATATTAGCTTCTAGTGTGTGTTAGTGAATGTAATTCAAATCTAGGTGTGGTTTGTATTTACTAAATTAAGACTTATGTGTTTGTCAATAAACTTGTTTTATGTGGCTGTTTGGCATGTATGTTGTATTAATTAAGGCAATTGTTGTCGTTATGTGTAATATATGATGTGTGGTTTTAGTAATATTGTTGTTTGCCTTAATTAATATGTGTGGATGAAGTAGTTTAACAAAATTAGATTAACCTTTTTCGAAAAGGATATTTATAATTAATTATGAAAATTTCATGTAAAGTAAAACGTTGTTAAAAGAAAAGTAATTTTGATTAACAACATTAAGATGGTATTAATATTTGGTTCATGGTTGTTTGAATTTCATGTGAGTGTTGAACATGTCTTATTCAATAATGTAGGACCCACACATGTTTTGTTTGAATTTTAATCTTACTTTACAAGTGAGCTGAACTAATGTTGTAAAGCTGAACTAATGTTGTAATGCTGGTACACAGTTTGGAGTATGAGGTCGTAATTTCTATATGTTGTATCAGATGACAATTATAGCATTATCAAGTTGGTCCAAGCTTTGAAAGATTGGAAAAAAATGTTTGAACTTCATGATATCATGCAGATTTTCTAGCAAATCAAAAAAGTCGAAAACATAAATTTAGCAACCCATTTCGCAAAAGTTGTAAATAATTAAGAATAGGCTAAGAAATTGATTACCCTAACTCTTGTTCACTAAGTTAGCCATCCAATAAATTTCGCAAGCAACTATTAAAGTATTGGCCCATCAAATTACACTGGGCCGAATGGATGACAAAGTACAATGGCCCATTAAAAGTTCCATATTATTATTGAACATGATCAATTCACAATCCATATTAAGAATGGGCCACAACCATTACTATCCATAAAATGATCCATATCATTTAAATGGATCAATTCACAATCCATATTATGGCATGGATCAAAACACAATCCATAATATTATGACATTGATCAATTTAGAACCCATAATATTCACATTCCATATTATGTCATAGAACAATTCACAATCCATAATATGACATGGAACAATTCACAATCCATATTATTCAAATGAATCACAATTCATAGTATTATGACCAACAACATTATTAAAAACACATGATGTCCTAAGACAAAACCTAATTTCAATGGAATGAAGATAATTTTAAAAATTACTTATGAATTGCAACAACGTTGCGGGTTACACTGTTTTAAGGTAGGTGTTTGAACCAGTCCTCATGTAATGCGGCGTACAGCTGCTTTAAAGCACCATCCTGACCAAAAAAAAAAAAAAAAAAAAAAAAAACAAAACAAAACAAATTTTAAGTACATGCTTTTCTACCAGCACACCTTGTAGGTTATAGTAGATTGATCAAACTCACAGCTCTTTTTATTAGACGAATGGAGGGTGAGTGATAGCCGACACACAACAAATACAACTGTGTTGGTTCTCCAAATTTTGTAACAAACCAAGTACAATTTCTACGAGGAATATCTACGACGTCTTGGACATGCATCTGATAAATAAGTCTTTGCATTCAATGAGTACCAGACAAGCAATATACTAGATATGAAGAAACATAATGACTGGAAAAAAAAAAAAAAAAAAAAAAAAAAAAAAAAAAAAAAAAAACCTAACACACCTATGAGACTATTCCCATGAACTGACTATATGGGGAATGCATAAAATTATTATGGGCACGTAAAAGCAAACTTAATCCCTCTTTATCACCAGTAAAGAATATCACCTCCGTTTGCATAACCGTACGAAAGTTCATTACCTTAGAACATGGAAATTGCATTCATTTCCACATAAAGAATACAAAATGACATGAAAAACATTAACCTAGGTAATTGCATCCATTTCCACACGATTCCGCCACGAGTCATGTAATTCCATGCCAAATACACTATGAAACTATTTGTTTGATAATTAGTCGAGTGAAAATGAAAATAAGAAATTGTTAAGTACAAATTTATTTAAACCATAACCAAGCAACCACCCGACTTAACACAGACACCAAGTCTAAAGATAACATCCTTCAAGTGACATCACAAACAAGAAAATCAGATAACAAATAACAAAGCCTAAAATAACATTCCATCTACTAATAACCTTACCACGTCGTTGTTCCCACGACGCAATACCTGGACATAGCACTCATTATATGACAGAATTGAGGAACTTCTGCATTTGGAACGTAAGTAGGGTTAATTAAATGGAGCAGAACCTGAACCTGCCTTTTAGCTCCTCGTACCAGTCCGCTAAGGCCTTTTCACTTGATGTGGAAAAAAGTACTTTAGTGCACCACGCTGCTTATTTGGTTATACCCATTCTCGGGAGGTTGAACAACAAACTGATGAATCACACCCTAATATCCTCACAAAACATGTATAAGACAGTTAATAACCACAACAACACATGTAATCACCCCTTCAACAATTAAAAAATAATAAAATATTATACCTTTGTCATGGAGGAAGGTCCATTACTATCCCTAACTTCCTTTGGATAATGAATCTCACCATATGCTACATCTAAACTCTACATAAAATTATCATACATTCATAACCCACTTTTATTAAGAAAATATATAAAATTTAGTCACTAAACTCAAAGTTTACACTAACCCCTAACTTTCCATAATCACCTCCGCTTGCAATTCGATCTTGTTTAATGGCAATACTAAGCTTATTCATGTCCCAAACCTTTATTCGGGGAAATTCACCCCATTGCACAGGAAACCTACATTGAACACAAGACAACCATAACATATAAAATGAGTATAAACCCATGTCCCGACCAAGAAACATAA
The DNA here is from genome assembly GCF_948465745.1 of Chenopodium album. Classification (NCBI taxonomy): domain Eukaryota; kingdom Viridiplantae; phylum Streptophyta; class Magnoliopsida; order Caryophyllales; family Amaranthaceae; genus Chenopodium; species Chenopodium album. The sequence continues at coordinate 29,221,895 of NC_137858.1, read as the reverse complement.
TAACAAGATTTGAATAATATAATACATACCACTGCAAATATGGTACACCCACCACATCCACCAGGAACCCTAGTAGAATAAAAACGTCGAGCAAAACTACTGTAGACACCCAAATGTGTCTCCCCAAAACCAAACCCAGTGATGAATACTTTTCACGTCATTTGATTATCGAACGAAGTGAAAGTGTGAAAAATCTAATGATGCGGTTGTTTTTATTAAAACTCCTTCTTTCTGTTTTCGAAAATCTGCTCTATCAATAAAATAGCCAGTACAATTTAGTTTGGTTCATGATAAGGGTCCAGTAATAGTGTAATTGGATTGAGCTCAAAAAGAGCTTTCCAACGATATATTATAAGCCCAATTCTGATGAATAATGAGGAAGTTATGACCAAAATACTAAATTAGGCCCGAAATGATTTTTATATGCGGCCCAATGATCTAGAGGAGGGCCTAATATTAATCAAAGTGTTTTGTGTGAGACTGGACTCACGTGAGTCCGGGCCTCTTTATTAAAAAGGCGCGGGCCTGATCAACCTGACCAAAGCCCGCGAGCCATTTTATAAAGTGTCTGAATATTTTCGTTTTCATCATTTTCATAAAATTTCGAATGCCGTCATTCACTGAAAATTGGAACGCTTTCATTTCGTTGAATATCAACCACTTCATTTCCTCAAATTTCAGAGAATTCAAATCTTCAAATTTCATAAAAAAATGGAGAAATCAAACAATAGAATGATGATTGAAGGAGATTCTGATTCACCTATAGAATCAAATTCTAGCTCAATTACTGCTGAAAAAGGTACAATTTAGTTAATAATTTCAAATTGTATGTGATTTCAAATCATATATAATTAATTTGAAATTACATACAATTTAGTTCATAATTTCAGATTGTATCACAGTGAATTTGTAATATGAATTTCAACTTATAATTTGCATGCAAGGCAAATTGAATTTCAGATCTTATTAAATTTCGATTAAATATCAGATCATATTTAAATTCGAGTTAATTTCGACTTATTATTTGCAATCAACGCTAATCTAATTTCAGATCGTAGTTAATTTCGACTTATAATTTGAATAGGGCTAATTTATATTCCAATTGCATTTTATTTCAACTAATCATTTTGAAATCAAGCCTAATTTATTTTTCGATCGTATTTAATTTCAACTTATGATTTTCATGCAAAGCTATTTTAATTCGAATTGTATATATTACATGTCGCAGAAAATTAATTTTAATTTGAATCCATTTTTTTGATAATTTTAGAGTGAAATTCAAATATACTAATACTAATGATGAATGCAGCAGATAATGTAATTTTAGAAGACAACATCAATGAAGAAAGAGATGAAGATGCTGCAAATATAATAGGTATACTGATAATTAAATGCTCTGTAAAATTATTAAATGCTTTGTAATTTAATGATGTAATTGCAGACAATATAATTCCTGACTAATAGAACCTATTTCCTAAAAAAAATAATATGGTAATTTGTGAAAATAATCTGATTCCTGACAATTTCAATGCATTTCTGACTGGATTAAAAAAATCTAATTCCTGTATGCTATAAAATAACTGACTATTATTATTTTAAACCTGACTATCATTATTTTAAACCTGACTATCATTATCTATTTCTTGACTAATATTATTTCTTTTATTTTCAATTTTTATATTTTCTAATCATCATTATCTATTTCATGACTGAGATAATATATTTCCTGACTAATATATTGTAATTCCTGACAAGAAAAATACTGTCTAGTTTCTGACAGAAACAATATATTTCCTGACTAATAGAACCTATTTCCTAAAAAAAATGATATTTTTTGAAAATAATCTAATTCATAACAACTTCAATGTATTTCTGACTAGATAAAAAAAATCTAATTCATGTATGCTATAGTATATCTGACTATTATTATTATCTTAAAACTGACTATCATTATCTATTTCCTGAGCAACATTATCTATTTCCTTTTTAACTCCTATATAATTCCTGACCAATATTATCTGTTTTCTGACTAATATAATCCTAAACCTGACTGAGATGATTAATTTCCTGACTAATATTTAGTAATTCCTGATCTAAATAATCTAATTCCTGACTAAGACATGGTAATTCTTGAGTATTACAAATTTAAAAAAATTTTAATTACTGTCTATAATATTGTAATTCCTGACAAAAATAAAGTATGATATGATTCATATATACTTTTGTTGCAAATTATTACAAATATGTAAGGATAAAAACATAAGTAGATGTCTAGCAGGTTATACAGTATCAGACTACAATGAGGGATATGTGTTATACAAAGCTCATTCAAGATCTGTTGGTTTCAGTGTCGGAAAATCAACAAAGAGAAGAGATACCAATGATAAATTGTATGAATTTTATTTTAGATGCTCTAAGGAAGGACATACAAAGGGTAAAATGAAGATAGCAGGTGAACAAAATTCAGTGGAAATACCCATATTAGGTAAAACTAATGAAAAAAAAAAGAGAAGAAAGGGAGGTAAATGAAACAAGAACTGGATGCAAAGCTCATATTCGTTTCAAAAAAAACAAAGAAGGAAATTTCGTAGCTCTTACACATGAGTTGGAACATAATCATGAATTGGTTATAGCAGTTCAACGATATCATCTAAGATCAGAAAGGCAAATATCAGCTCCAATGGGTGAACTAATTGAGAGCATGGTTGAAAGTGGTATCAAACCAATGGATGCTTACAATTATATCACCAATGAAGCAGGAGGAGAAGAATGTGTAGGTCATACTAAGAGAGACCACCTTATCAAGGGTGACAATGAGTATGGTTGAAGGTGGAGATATGCAGAATGTATTAGATACCCTTCAAGAGAGAGCAGATAATGATCCTTCATTCTTTTATAGACTGAAATTTGGAGAAGAAAACAATGTGGTGAGCTATTTTTGGCGTGATTCTCAAATGCTTGAAGATTTCAAAGCCTATGGTGATGTTTTAATCATCGATACAACATACAAAACAAACAAATATGGGTTGATATGTGAACCATTTGTTGGTATAAACTGTCATTGGAGAACAACAATGTTTGGATGTGCATTCATAAGTGATGAAAAGACTAAAACATTTGTTTGGCTTCTTTTAATTTTCAAAAAGTCAATGTGTGGAATCGAACCAAAATCAATCTTCACTGATCAGGATCTTGCAATGAGTAACGCCATACCAGAGGTAAGAATTTTTGTCTTCATAATATATGGTTTCCTGATTAGAATAACTAAATAACTGATAAAAATAGATCAATACTTGATAGAAATTATCTAATTCCTGATATATATGTTAAACCTGTTTTAACTTTTCAAGTACATGACAAATTAAATCATATTCCTGACTAAAATAATATAATTCCTGACGAAAAATTATTAATTCATGAAAAAAAAAACCAATATCTGAATAAAAACCAACAAAACAAAAGCTTTTGATAATAAAATCAGCAAATAAAGAAACATAAATATATTAGAAAATTTAATTATTACATATCATTTTTTCCATATATTTTAATGATATTGATTGTGATTAGAAGTTAACAGGAAAAAAAAGATAAAGAAAAAAACCCTAAAATCTTTATCTACTTGTTGTTCTTCTTGAGATTTTAAACTTGTGTTTTCTTTTGATCTTCTTTTTGTTCTTTCTCTTCCTTCTTTAGTTGATCTTCTTCTTTCTGTTTTTTGTTCTGTGTTTCCTGCCATATCTCTTGTGCTCTCTTTCTCTTTCTTAGTTCTTCGATTTCATTCTTTTCCACTTTTTCATAGAGCTTCATCAGTGCATCCTTCACTCTATCTCTTCTATCCAACATATCATTTAATTTTTCTCATAGTTATCAATTACATTTTCTTCTGGATCGTTTGATGAAGTAGAAGACTGAGAATTGTTTTGCATATTTGAGCAATATTGAGGATCGTTTGATGAAGTAGAAGACTGAGAATTGTTTTGCATATTTGAGCAATATTGAAAAAAAAGTTTATTTTAGGAGAGAGAATATAGCAAGAACAAAAACATGCAAAATGTATGAGTAAATATTGGTTTTATAGACAACTAAAATGTTGGGTTTGGTGAGTCCGACTCACCGCGGAAACAACCCCGACCCGAGGAACCACTCGCAATAATTAATATCATAAAGCATAAATAAATAATCACAAGGAAAGGAGAACGAATCTTACCCTCGAAGCGAGTTTCGCCCAAAAACCAGGGCTCTTACTTGAAAGCTACGAGCACGTCAAGCGCCGCACCTCCGACGGTATCCACCCACAAAAAGGCGAACACAACTTTAAGGTCCGCTACCTTGGAGTTAGCAAGGTCCGACCAAAACCCAAGTGTTATATGAGTTTAAGAGTTTTCCCAAAAATTATGGAATGCTCTTTTTAACTCCCACTCAAGCACTTTACTCCAAATCCCAAGGTTGGTATTTATAGAGGAAAGTATGAGTGGGAATTTCTATCCCATCAATGTGGGATCATGAAATTCCACAAATTAATTTAAAGCTAAATTAAATTAAAATTGCAAACTAATAATAAATCTACAAGTGGCATTACCATGTGAGATGGGTTGGTGAGGACCACATGGAGAGTAGGGGACCATACTTGCTCCCCACTCAATACTCTCCTTGTGCCACATGTCCTCACCCACTTGCTCCCATGTTCCCATGCTTCCCCTAATACACGGCCCTATGGCCCGAGCCTAGCCACGAGCCCAGCCCGAGCCCGGCCCGAGCCCAGCCCGCACCCAGCCCCGCACCAAGATGCTGCTGTGGCGCGGTTGCTGCTGTGCTAGCGTGCCTAGCCGCGGCAGCTACCTGCTGCACGCACCACGTGCTGCGGCTGCTAGCTGCTGCTAGCCGTGGCTGCTAGCATGGTGCGCTAGCACGCACCTAGCCAGCCATGCTAGGCTCGGCTTGGTGCTTACTAGCCACCTTTGCTAGGACATTTTTGCCCCTAGCATTCGGATGCTCGGGGCACTCCGATGCTAGGGGTATTTTGGGAATATGGTCGATTTATTATTATTTTTGCGGTCTCGTCTTTTATTATTTTGACTCAACTTCCGACGATCGGTTTCGACGCTCCAAGCTCGAATTACCGACGTCTAAATATTTAACACTCGGGCGACGAATTAATTTCTTTCGAATTAATTCGTCGAGTCGGTTCGTATATTTTGCTCGGGTGTGACCCGAAGGGTTCAGTCAAGATTAAGCTGTAATATTAATTATATTAATATTACTGATCGGAAGCGGCCTCCACCTAGGCATTCCGATCACTTGACCTTACTGAACGTATTAGCTTTCTAATAATTCTGAACCCGCTATCAGAATAATACACTTGTTCGAAGGACACCATTCCTTTCAATCTCCCACTTGTCCTTCTGGACAAGTGTGCATTTAGTGTATAGCCCTTATCCTATGTCTCTTCATGTCTCTTCATGAACTACAGAGTAAGATTACTCGTCATCTCTGTTACGTCCAGAAGTGTTTCCCGAAATCCGAGTTTGACTGTCAATAAGCAGATGATTTCTAAAATCCATCTGAGCACGGCCATGCATTTTCACAGTCTCGCTCTTCGAGAGGCCTTGTAACAACAAGACATGTCCCCTATTGTTAGTAGGGGGACATTTCCAGTCTTGTAATGTAGCTTCTCTTACTTAGAGGACTCACCCGCCTGATATCTGTCTTTATAATCCCCATTACGGCAGACGTTTGGCGGATACCAAAGCGGACCAGTACTCAAACAAGAGATCTCTTACTACTCATGGTCAAAGGAAAAGAGTTCCGATAGCAATAATGAGAAAATACTTATGACGATTTTTAAATCTCTTAAAGTATCCTCATAGGTCGATCCAGTATGGTTCTAAACCAATACCTGTACAAATGATTTATATCCTTATAACACAAGAAACGGTGCTATAAATCATACTACACACTAATCTCTGATGGTCATCAATCGTCCACAAAATATGACCTTGATTAGGGATAATTTTCGATTAAAATATTCAATGTTCACTTAATAGGTGTTTCTTTATCCAAGACATTGACTTGATACCCTATTTTGAATATTTATGAAAATCGAATGGACTCATTATTTAATTCTAAACCACAATTAAATAGAGACGGAGTGATTTAAATTGCATGAAAATTTTAATTACTCCAAAACTGAATGGTTCATCATGGTGCTTTACATCAACATTGTCCAAAATTTGATTAAAACACTATAAAATGGAATTCAAAGCCAGTTCACCACATGCTTGATTCCCATTGCCTCAATGTGTTTGTTGTGCTTCACTTGAGACAAAGGTTTAGTAAGTGGATCGGCTACATTGTCATCCGTTCCAACTTTGCAAATTCTGATTTCACCTTCTGACTTCCATTCTCGAATCATATGAAATCGCCTCTGGACATGTTTGACCTTCTGATGTTCTCGTGGCTCTCTAGCCTGAGCAATAGCTCCATTGTTGTCACAATAGAGGTATATTGGACCCCTGATGGAGGGTACAACACCAAGTTCATCAATGAACTTGGGAATCCAAACTGCCTCCTTGGCTGCCTCAGATGCTGCCAAGTACTCGGCTTCAGTTGTAGAATCAGCGGTTGTGCTTTGCTTTGCACTCTTCCAACTAAACGCTCCTCCATTGAGACAGAATATGTATCCTGATTGTGACTTTAAGTCGTCTCTGTCTGTCTGGAAGCTTGCGTCGGTATATCCCTCAACAACCAATTCATCTTTACCACCATAGACCAGAAATTTATCCTTGTTCCTTTTCAGGTACTTCAAAATATTCTTGGCCGCAGTCCAATGCGCCTCTCCTGGGTCCGATTGGTATCGGCTCGTAGCACTCAAGGCATACGATACATCCGGCCTAGTACATATCATGGCATACATGATCGATCCAATAAGCGAAGCATACGGAATACGACTCATCCTTTCTCGCTCATCAGGTGTCTTTGGACACTGCTTCTTGCTTAAGGTTATGCCATGTGACATGGGTAGGTGCCCTCTCTTGGCTCCTTCCATTTGGAATCGAGCCAGTACCTTATCGATGTAAGTACTCTGACTCATTCCTATCATCCTTTTTGATCTATCCCTATAGATCTTGATGCCTAATATGTACTGAGCCTCTCCCAAGTCTTTCATTGAAAAACATTTCCCGAGGCAAGCCTTTACAGACTCTAACAATGGAATGCTATTTCCAATGAGCAAAATGTCATCGACATATAAGACTAGGAAGGCGATGTCACTCCCACTGACCTTCTTGTAGACACAAGACTCATCTGGATTCTTGATAAAACCAAACTTACTGATGGCTTCATCAAATCGCAGATTCCAACTTCTGCTTGCTTGCTTTAATCCATAAATAGACTTTTTTAGCTTGCATACCTTCTTAGGATTATTCTGGTCGACAAAACCTTCAGGCTGTGTCATATACACAGTTTCTTCCAAAATCCCATTGAGGAAGGCGGTTTTGACGTCCATCTGACATATTTCATAATTGTAATATGCAGCAATCGCTAGAAGAATTCGAACGGACTTAAGCATAGCAACTGGAGAAAAGGTTTCATCATAATCAACGCCGTGAATTTGCCTGTAACCTTTTGCTACCAGCCTTGCTTTGTAAATAAATACATTTCCATCATTGTCGGTTTTCATCTTGAAAATCCATTTACATCCGATAGGAGTGTAACCTGCGGGTAAATCAACCAAGTCCCATACTTGATTTTCAAACATGGAGTCCATTTCGGATTTCATGGCCTCTTGCCATTTTACAGAGTCGGGGCTCGTCATAGCTTGCTTATAGGTTGCTGGCTCATCTCCATCCACTACTAGGATGTCCTGATCTTCGGTTAATACAACACCGAGATATCTGTCAGGTTGAGATCTTGGCCGAGTCGACCTACGTAGGGTAATGGACTGAGCATTTGCATTGTCGGGTTGACTTTGCATATTTTGACTTTGACCAATGTCAACAGCTGCTTGGTAAGCACTTTGATTGTCAACTTGTCCTTGTTGCTCGTCTCTCGAACTTCGTCGAGTTCGATTTTCCTCCCACTTGTCATTTTGGAGAGATGCTCCTTCTCCAAAAAGACACCATCATGAGCAACAAACACTTTGTTCTCGGATTTGTTGTAGAAGTAATACCCTTTGGTTTCTTTTGGATAACCCACAAAGTAAACCTTGTCAGATTTCGGATGAAGTTTGTCAGAAATGAGTTTCTTGACATATGCTTCGCATCCCCAAATCTTGAGAAAAGACAACCTTGGCGGTTTATTAGTCCATAATTCATATGGAGTCTTTTCCACTGCTTTTGACGGAGCACGATTCAGTGTGAGTGCCGCAGTTAAAAGTGCATGTCCCCAGAAAGAGATTGGAAGTTCACTAAGACCCATAGTCGATCAGACCATGTCTAACAGGGTTCGATTCCTCCTTTCAGATACTCCATTCCATTGAGGAGTTCCCGGAGGTGTCAACTCTAAAAGTATTCCATGTTCTTTCAGATGGTCATCAAACTCTTGGCTCAAATATTCGCCACCTCGATCCGATCGAAGCGCTTTGATTTTCTTGCCGAGTTGGTTTTCAACTTCTTTCTGAAATTCTTTGAATTTATCAAACGATTCAGATTTGTGCGACATTAGATAGACATAACCATATCTACTAAAGTCGTCCGTGAAGGTTATGAAATACCGATAACCACTCCTTGCGGGTGTACTCAGTGGTCCACATACATCAGTGTGTATTAGTCCCAACAAGTCACCGGCCCTTTCTCCTAACTTGGAGAATGGTTGCTTTATCATCTTGCCTAATAAACATCCTTCGCAATTCTCAAAGGATTCTAAATCAAATGAGTTAAGAATACCTTCTTGTAGAAGTTTCTTGATGCGTTTGATGTTAATGTGGCCAAGGCGACAATGCCACAAGTAAGTTTGACTAGACTGTGTAGTCTTAGCTTTCTTTGCAGGATTATTAACGTTATAAATTTCTCTGTCTAGTGATAACACATAAAGACCATTTTCTGAATGTGCCGTACCATATAAAACATTATCGAGATAAAATGAACATGATTGGTCTTTAACTCGAAATTCAAAACCTTTGGCGTCCAACGCCGAAATTGAAATGATGTTTTTGGTAATGTTGGGAACACAATAAACATTGTCAAGTTCCAAAACTAGCCCCGTGGGCAAAGACAAACTAAGAGATCCTACGGATATAGCACCAATCCTTGCTCCATTTCCTACTCGGAGCTCGATCTCTCCCTTCGCTAGCTTCCTAGTGTTCCTTAGTGCCTGTGAATTGGAACAAAGGTATGAGCCACATCCGGTATCTAATAACCATGAAGCCGAGCTAGTGAAGTTAAAGTCTATAACGTAAATACCTGATGTAGAAGCAACGGTTCCGTTCTTCTTATCTTCCTTGAATTTGAGGCAGTCTCTCTTCCAATGTCCCTTATTCTTGCAATAGAAGCATTCGGAATCAAACTTAGAAGATGCTACCTTTTTCTCCTTATTGTCTTTGGTAGCTTTCGGCTTAGGCGGAAAGTTCTTCTTTCCTTTCCCCTTGAAGCCCTTCTTCCTTTTGCCCGCCCTTTTCAACGGCTTGCCCTTCTTAATCATGAGCATATCATGCTTTCCCTCATCCTTGAGCGTCTGCTCAGCTTGCTTCAACATCCCATGAAGCTCGGTGAGGGTTTTCTCCATGCTATGCATGTTGTAGTTCATTTTGAACTGGTCATAGCCTTTGTGAAGGGAATGGAGAATGATGTCAATAGCAATTTCAGTTGAATACCCCGCATCAAGCCTTCCCATGTTCTCAAATAATCCGATCATTTTGAGCACATGTGGGCTGACTGGCTCTCCTTTCTTGAGCTTAGTCTCGAGGATCTGCTTGTGGGTTTCAAACCTTTCAGTTCGAGCCTGTTCTTGAAACATATTCTGTAACTCAGAAATGATCTCATAGGCCGATTCCTTCTCGAAGAAGGTTTTCTGAAGTTCAGGAGACATAGTGGCTAGCATTACGCACTTGACATCCCGATCGGCCACTTGCCATCGGTTAAGGGCCGCTTGAGTTACCTCCTCATTGGGAGCCTCGGGCATTTCCTCATCAAGGACATACTCTTTCTGTTCTTGCATAAGAACGATGCGCAACTTCCTTTGCCAATCAAGGAAATTGGTACCACTTAACTTCTCCTTGTCGAGAATTGAGCGTAATGAAAACTAGTTGTTTGAGGTTGAAGACATGATTCTACAATTGAAAGAATTTTTAATGAAAAACCATTCAAAATACTTAAATAAGATTGAATTTTATTCATGCAAATTTTCAATACTTATTTAACGTCTTATTTACACGTAAAATTGTCCCTATTTTGTGAAAATAAGGCGATTCCAAGATCCGAAGAAACAAAGAGTGGTTAAGCATGCTTTGGCTTGTCTTAAACACTCAATCTTCTAGGGTAAGCATTTCCTTGCTAATGGCTCTAAAACACTCTTGGTTAGACAATCGTCGCATCTAATGTATCTTTGACGATGTATCTCTTTTGCCACAGTATGTGAGGACTCCTCACTCATACCGATGAGTTAAACCAAAACCAACGTGCACACCCGGTGTGCCTTACGCGCCATGGAGAAGTAATGACACCTCGCTTTGGCGTAGCCTACCATCATCCTCGTCCGGTCAATAAGTGTTGTTTTGGAAAGGCAATTTTGACTCAATATTATTAGGGACCTAGGATTTCTATGTTGGTTGATTTAAGTGAACTTAACTAATCATCGCGACATCAAGAAAACCTAAACATGCATCTAACGAATAATTCACACATGTATATATAAGCATAAAATATAAAGCGAAATTATAGATGCATATTGGCAACTAGCATGACCCCTTGAAATCTTCATATCTTCAAAAGGTCTTCATTTGCAATTCAAGGCTTTGTTTTCCAAGATACGCCGTCTTCAAGACTTAACCAAACTATGCAAATACTAGTGCCTACAACTAGGAATAATCTAAATATTAAAGTACAAAAATACTTAACGGTGCGTAGACCGTATTTAGATTTACAAAAATACATAACAGCACGTAGTCCGTATTTTCTATCCTAGTCGGGTCCCACTAGTTGTCATTTCATAAAACCTGTGAGAGAGAATATATATATTTCATTCATCCATTCACTATTTGTGAATGGCCCATGCAATTTACAAAATCAAAACAAGTAAAATGCATTTAAACAACGCGCGCACTAGTAACTAATCTAGGTGGTTAATCCGATTAACACGCCTAATTAAAACTAGTCAAAGTTGTTTAACCGATTATGTAATTGACGTCATTAATAATTGAAGCTCCCACTAAATTCCGCATTTCCCTTAATTAATCTAATTAATTAAGTCGGTAGCACCCAAACTTGTCAAAATGAAATTTTGCCAATGCCGCTCAAAACCGAGGCCTAGCCTCCCAAAATTTTAATTAAAATAAACAAAATTAATTAAAATAAATAAAACGGCAAAATAAATAACATTAATCCTACTACGGCTAGTCACCTCACAGAACCAAGCATACGCACACGCCAAAAACGAACACACGGCCCACGGCCCGCGGCCGCAAGCTGCTGCCACGGCACGCCCGCGCGTGGCTGCTGCAGCCCGCGTGCTGCTGCCGCGCGTGTGCTTCTGCCGTGCGTGTGCTGCTGCCGCGCGTGTGGCCGCAAGCAAGGCGGCGCAGCCACCTCGGCAGCCACATACGGGCTGCTGTGCAGCCCGGCTCGCCAAGGTGGTTCATTGCCTCGTTTTGCGTGCCACGGCCTCGGGATTTGATCCCTTTTCGCGAGACAAAAATAATTAATTCTAAATTAATTTGAGAACTAATTTAGTGAGCAAAATAAAATTTTAAATAAGTCTAACTTAATAAAATTTTCAAAGTGCAAATAACCAAAATAATTCCAAGAACCATTCTTAATTAAATTGGTTTAGCTTGGTGCAAAATAAAATTGAGGCAATTTCTTACTTTCAATTTAATCAATTTAAATTAAACTTGAGAATTTGGCAAAGTAAAGGGAAGTTGGAAAAATATGAACTTTAATGTTCAAATGAAAATTCCAACATCTAAATTTTGTGAATCCTTGAAAATTATATCTTCCAACATGAAGATAACCAAATTTCTATCACAAAAATCGAAACTTTATGTTTCCAATCAACGCAAAATGATTAAAACAACAAAGTTTAACACAAAATAACATGGAATTTAGTGGTTTTTAAAGTTTCAATCACTTATCACAAATAAAGATTGAATCTTTAACACTTAGGAAGCCTCAAAAATAAAATTTTCACACTAAAAGACAATTAGTTTGCAATTATGTGAAAATAAATCAACCTTTAAGCATCAAATACTACTAAGTAAGTGTGCTTTAAGGGGACATAAAAATGCAGAAAATAATGCAAATAATCAACCATATAATCAACAATTTATGCCATTAATTTCAAGGTTAGAAAAGACTTAAAATTTTTCGTCAAAAACGAAAAACCCCTCGAAAAAGGCATTTCTGGTCAGAATTTGGCTAAAATCACAGACCTCATGGGGTAAAAACCTTTCTAGAACACGTTTTCCACCCAAAATTCACTAGTCTTGGGCGAAAATCTGGGTTCTGGGCCAAACTCGACATTAAAAACGGGATTAAAATAAATAAAATCAAGCTACTAATCTAATTAGTAACTTAAACCAGAAAAATAAGCCAAAATAAACCTTGAAAAACATGATTATAAAAATAAACGAGCGGGGCTCCGATACCGCTATTGGGGTTTGGTGAGTCCCACTCACCGCGTAAACAACCCCGACCCGAGGAACCACTCGCAATAATTAAAATCATATAGCATAAATAAATAATCACAAGGAAAGGAGAACGAATCTTACCCTCGAAGCGAGCTTCGTCCAAAAACCGGGGCTCTTACTTGAAAGCTACGAGCACGTCAAGCGCCGCGCCTCCGACGGTATCCACCCACAAAAAGGCGAACACAACTTTAAGGTCCGCTACCTTGGAGTTAGCAAGGTCCGACCAAAACCCGAGTGTTATATGAGTTTAAGAGTTTTCCCAAAAATTATGGAATGCTCTTTTTAACTCCCACTCAAGCACTTTACTCCAAATCCCAAGGTTGGTATTTATAGAGGAAAGTATGAGTGGGAATTTCTATCCCATCAATGTGGGATCATGAAATTCCACAAATTAATTTAAAGCTAAATTAAATTAAAATTGCAAACTAATAATAAATCTACAAGTGGCATTACCATGTGAGATGGGTTGGTGAGGACCACATGGAGAGTAGGGGACCATACTTGCTCCCCACTCAATACTCTCCTTGTGCCACATGTCCTCACCCACTTGCTCCCATATTCCCATGCTTCCCCTAATACACGGCCCTATGGCCCGAGCCTAGCCACGAGCCCAGCCCGCACCCAGCCCCGCACCAAGCTGCTGCTGTGGCGCGGTTGCTGCTGTGCTACCGTGCCTAGCCGCGGCAGCTAGCTGCTGCATGCACCACGTGCTGCGGCTGCTAGCTGCTGCTGGCCGTGGCTGCTAGCATGGTGCGCTAGCACGCACCTAGCCAGCCATGCTAGGCTCGGCTTGGTGCTTGCTAGCCACCTTTGCTAGGACATTTTTGCCCCTAGCATTCGGATGCTCGGGGCACTCCGATGCTAGGGGTATTTTGGGAATATGGTCGATTTATTATTATTTTTGCGCGTCTCGTCTTTTATTATTTTGACTCGACTTCCGAAGATCGGTTTCGACGCTCCAAGCTCGAATTACCGACGTCTAAATATTTAACACTCGGGCGACGAATTAATTTCTTCCGAATTAATTCGTCGAGTCGGTTCGTATATTTTGCTTGGGTGTGACCCGAAGGGTTCAGTCAAGATTAAGCTGTAACATTAATTATATTAATATTACTGATCGGAAGCGGCCTCCACCCAGGCATTCCGATCACTTGACCTTACTGAATGTATTAGCTTTCTAATAATTCTGAACCCGCTATCAGAATAATACACTTGTTCGAAGGACACCATTCCTTTCATAAAAAATATTTTAAAAAAATACTTTTTAAATATATTTCTATTTCTTATTATTACATTTTTTTGGTCCTTATCCAAAACTCCAAGTGAACTCTAAGACTATTTAATTCCTGACCAAAATATACTAATACCTTTCATAATTTATCTAAAATCAGAACAAAATATGCTAATTTAAGAGGATAATAATCATATTTCAAGATATCTTCTAAATGCATTTCTTCTTGTTTGTGGGTGATGGGTTATTCCAAGACATTTTCTAACCTACAGTAACAAATAAAAGATGTTAGTTTATGCAACAATATCCAACAAACCATGAATTATACACAGACCTGTCCACTGTGGTGGTTGGGCACCATAATGAGGATAACTAGGGGGTGGCCAACTCCCATTTTGCTTCATCCTGTACTCAATGATACAGTCAGCCAAATAACCAGGGTCATCTATGCTCCCCACATGTATGTTATATATGTTTTGATTAGGTAACCTCCTAATCATCTTGAATACATCACCATCATCCTCTAAGGTCTTATACTTCCCCTTATAAATATACTGAAATACAGGGTACAAAAGATCAATTGATCCTTCTACTGGATCATCCATATCACGAAGTTGATCTTCAAATGCTATTGCTATATCTTGCAAGTTATTTTTGCCAATCTCATATTCAATGTCAATTACAACACTCAAATACTTAAATCTGAGAATCACCTTATTCTCCTCCATTTCTGCCACAACAATTCCAACAATAAATAAATAACAAAAGATAAAAACAGGATCCAATAAATATTCAGAAAAAATATTTTAAAATTATTTTTATAGAAAAAGAGGTTACCTGAAACGAAATGAGTGATTCTAAGCTCCAATAAAACTCTAAAATAAGTTGATTCTTTGTTGCTTCTACAGTTACAATTGAGCTCTAATATGTGGAATTTGTGAAGAAATAAAAGTTGGGATGGCAAATTGAGTTAAAGGAAATAATTTATAAAAGGAAAAAAAGTAACAGTTTTTTAGCCGTTTACTGGGGCCTAAATGGCAGAATTTCAGTGGAAGATTAATTTGACTGATAATCTGACTAATGTCTTGATTTTAAATATCTTGATTCTAAGCTCCAATAAAACTCTAAAACTATTTAATACCAAACCCAAATATTTTTATACCTG
Source organism: Chenopodium album (assembly GCF_948465745.1). Taxonomy (NCBI): domain Eukaryota; kingdom Viridiplantae; phylum Streptophyta; class Magnoliopsida; order Caryophyllales; family Amaranthaceae; genus Chenopodium; species Chenopodium album. The sequence continues at coordinate 29,206,661 of NC_137858.1, read as the reverse complement.
ACTTAAATTATCTAATATTTGACTTAAATATGCTAATTTCTAACTCTAATATTGTTATGCCTGACAAAATATACAAATATCTTACATAATTTATCTAATTCCTGACTAAAGTATTTTAATTCCTGATTGTAATAATCATATTTCTGACTAAAGTAATTTAATTCTTGTTGCAGGTTTATCCAAATTCAAGACATAGACTATGTCTATGGCATTTACAAAAGAATTTTATGTCACACTTTGAAACCTAAAAACCAATCCTGAATTCAAAAATATGTTTCACAAATGCTTAAGTGGCTGTGATTCAGAATCTGAATTTGAAGATTGCTGGCACAAGATGGTTCAAAAACATGGTTTAGAAAAAAAAGAATGGTTTGACAGCTTATACGGTCTACGAGATAAATGGTGCACAGCATTGAGCAAGGATATTTTCTCAGCTGGAATTCTTTCATCTCAAAGGGTAGAAGTAACAAACAGAGCAATTTCATTTAAGGCCAACAAAACCACTAAGTTTATGTGTGTCTAGACCTAATGAGTGCGGAATTGTGTTTTGCAAAAAGGTTGGTTTAGAAAGAGAGACAGAAAATCAAGATATTCTTGATGAGAGTTGATGATGAAAACGAAGGTCCAAGGACCCTATTTATAGGAAAATAGTCCGGAATTGATAGAAAAGAGTTAGAGTTAGAAAAGGAATAAAACTCCATCCCATCACCAACGACGAGCTTCTGTCGTTTGGCGGTGCAATCGGGATCCACTACCTGGTTGAAAAAAACCATTTTTTATATGCAACATCGAAGACGCTATTTTGCAGGTCCGCTTTTCTTTTTAGCAAGGAGGCGATTTGTTCGCTGGGTGATAAGTGACATTTATGTCACTCCTAGGGGTAGTGTTTAGGTTATTTTCGTGCTTATTTTCCCTTATTTTTCCTTTTATTCTCTTGTTTTCTCTTTAATAAAGTTTCTAGTTTATTTTGGTAATTTTGGAGTGTTTTAGTTTATTTTCTTTATTTTATTAGTTTTAGTCTATTTTCGTATTTTATTTCATTTTATTTTCTTACGTAGTTTTAATTATTTTTAGTTTAGTTTTATGTCTCTTGTTTTCTATTTTATTTTATTTATTTCTATTTTATTTATTTTATTTTATTTGTCTTGGTTTTATTTTATTTCGTCCTTTATTTATTTTCATTTTATTTATTTCCATTTTATTTATTTTTCTTTTATTTATCCTAATTCCTTCCTTCGGTTTTGTGTGTAGGGGTTCGGGATTCATGTCAAGTGAGTTCGGGTTCCAATTTGAGTCAAACGCCAAATGCCCATTTCACAAGCATGCTGCCCCCTTATCCATCACCCCACCTTTCCTTATCCTCCACCACACCAACAAAGCACCAAGCTCCCCTGCTCCAATTCACCGAGCTGCTGCGCCCCCTCACAACACCACTCGCCACCAATAAACCACCAAAACACCTTCATCCACCTCGCGCAACCCCACAACAACCACCAGCAATCACTCACACAACACCAACATTAACAGCAGCTCCATCGTCACTCACAATCACTCACGAAACACCAAAACACCACACTCCCTGTTCCCACCTATCTCACTTCCCTTGCTCCCCTGCTCCCCTGCTCAACAACACCAACACCATCTGGAACAACAAAACTGCAACAACAGCAGCCCCGAACCTGCTGCCACCCTCACAACACCACCTCGCAACATTAGCCAGCAATTTTAACCCCCTGCGGCCGCACCTAGCAGCGCAACCAATTTACAGCAAACCGCATCTAGCAGCAATGACCCACCTTCAACTACCACCGCAATCAACCTCCATCTCACCACCATTAATTACAGCAGCCGCCACCTCCAATTACCACCACTAAACCACCGTCAGCCGCCAAAACCACCGCCCACAAAGCCCCCATAGCAGCCCGCAAATTCACCCCTCAATTTCTACTCAATTCGCAATACCCTTCAGAGCGGACGCTCACTCAACCGAAGCGGCCGCTCCATTTCACTCATTTTCACCAATTTGAGGCAGAAGCTCAGAGCGGAAGCTCCAATGGGTATGAGCGACCGCTCCATCTTTATCGAGCTTAATTGTACGGATTAATGAGCTTCAACGGTCATGATTGCTTTGATTAATCCAAAGGCCATGATTGAAGGTGATCGATGGTGATGATTTGAAGGTCCATGCGTGAATGGTGAGGATAAGAGTTCAGAGCAGCCAAGAAATTCGAAGGAGGAGGTTCGGGGTCTGTGTGTTTTGGGGAAATTTGTTTTTTTTATTATTTTCTTTTCTTTTTCTTTTTATTTCCTTTTCCTTTCTTTTTTCTTATTTCTTTTTATTTTCTTTGTTTTCTTTATTTATTTTTCTTATTTTTATTAGCTTAGTATATACCCATTTTTGGGGTAATTAGAGGGAACTATCAACCATCTATTATTCCATTCTCTAATTAGTTTTAGGAGAGCTTCTCTCTCTAGGTTTAGCTTAGGGTTAGGGTAATTTAGAGAGAGAAAGTGAGGGTTTCACCATTGTTGAACTTAGATTTTGAAGAAGAAATTGATCATCTTTTCTATAGATTTACATCTTCAATCAATGAGAATCTCTAACTCTCTCGCCTCTATTTTTATTGCTTTATTTTTATTATTGTTTTAGTTGTTGGTATTACTTGTTAATCATGTTGATTCTTGGTTATTTGTTGATTAATCTTGTTATTATCATGATTAGTGAGTAATTTCCCCATTAAGGGGATGGTTGTGGTGTAGTTGGATCTTGAGCATGTTCTAGGTTTAGAGTTGATTTATTTGTGATTAAAGTCTTTATATGCTTGATATTCTTTAATCTTCTTGCAAGTGCACATTGTTGGTTGATTAAAGGTGAATCTTTGCTAACAAGGAACGGAAGTTGACTTAATTAAGGTTCATTATTATCGATTGTTATTTAATAGTACCTCCTAGTATATGGTTCTAATGTGGAAACATAGAGGCTATGTTAGGAGAAGCCAATTGACCTCGGAAGCCGGCTAGATTGGATCCTTTATTTCAATATTTGAGCATGTTTAGTTCATAATTAATTCAATTTCTATGCCTTTGTTTATGTTCAAGTGAATGCTATACCTTAACCATTTCCCTTAATGTTTTATTTCTTGTTTTAGCATATTTAGACTTTAGTTTATTTTTCTCCTATTCCGGACTAGCTTAATTGTCGATAACATTTGGTGGTGTTTATCCATTCTCTGTGGTTCGACCCCTATGCTTGCCTTATACTCGTATTAGGTTTGTTTAGGTTGTATAAATTGTATTTGATCTAGGGATAGACAATTGAAGACGCATTTATTCCCTTGTCAATGGGCGATTCAGCTAGCCAAATCGCACTAATGCAATTCATTCGCCCTACTATCCTACAGAGGAATTCAAACTCTTAGTAAGACTAGGGCTAGGGCGACTCATTCTATTCTCTCTGAGGTCAGGTAGGTAAAGCGTCTAGCTTAGGGGAGCGCGTCGAATCGCTGAAAGGTCTTGGTGATTTTTTTCATTTGTTAATCTGAAGATAGAAAACCACAATGGTTCCAAACTTCACTTCAAAAGTCTCATATGGAAGGATGGATCACATGCCAAATAAATGGATGAAAGCAAAGAAGACAGAAAGAAGAGGAAGGCTTTTTTGTTTGGTCAGGGGGTGCTGGGAAGAAATACGCGTTTCCCACACGGAATCAACTTTTTGATATAATTCAGTCGTAGAAATCGTGTTTAAGGGTTAAATCGTCTTTTCGCATAAAACACTTATTTTGTTCCAAGTGAAACTCTAAAACATAATTATCGATCCTAATTCTACTAAGATTTAAGAGAAACTTTTAGGTAATTCTAGAAGACTATAATCAATCCTAATAGCTTTAGGAATGATAATTGACAATAGGCCAGATCATTGGGCCGCATGTAAGAATCAAACCAGGCACAGTTCAGTATTTTGGCCATAACTTCCTCAATATTCATCGGAATTGGGCTAATAATATATCGTTGGAAAAATCTTTTCGAACCCCATCCAACTACACCATTATTGGACCCTTGTCACGGACCAAACCAAACTGGACTGGATATTTTCATAAAACAGAGCAGGTTTTTGAAAACAGAAAGAAAGATTTTAATAAAAACTAACCGCAACACTAGTCTTTTCACACTTTCACTTCATTCGATTATGATTCGACGCGAAAGGTATTCATCACTGGGTTTGGTTTTGGGGAAACACAAATGGGTGTCTACAGGAACGAAGATTCCCGGGCACTCGCATTCTACGTTTACCATCCAAAAATCAACCCCTTTCAAACCACCTTCCTTCGACAACTAGTCCTAGTCCAACAACAATGTCAACCATTGAAGAAATTCAAGAGGAGATTCTTCGTTTAAGAGAAAAAAGGCTCAAGAGGCCGAGGAGAGAAGAATTAAGAAACTCAAAAAGGCTTAAAAGAAAAATGCTGAAGCCTTAGCCTTGCAACAAAAGATGGAACAATTATCCATCAAAGAAAAGTCGTTGGAGAAGCTATTTCAACGTTCTACGATGGGGAACAAGTAATTCGATGCAGAAAAGTTTGCTCCTCCCGTAGGACTTGCTTTACCGGAAAAGTTCGTAGCTACGGACTTACCAATATTAAGGTGACCAATAATCCACAAAACCATTTAATGTGTTTTACTGGCACCATGACATTAAAGGGAGTTGATCATAAGCTATATGCTTTGACATTCCCTTTATCTCTAGACCCAACCGCGAGAGAATGGTACTATGGGCTAGATACAAAATTCAAAGCAACATGGGAAGATGTAGTCTCGGCTTTCATTACCCAATATGAGAGTAACGTAGAGTTCAAATCAACTCTACGTGAACTTGAAATGCTTAAGCAAGGCGATGATGAAGGTTTCCTTGCTTTCTATAGTAGATGGCGAGAAAAGGCGGCTCACCTTGCCCAAAGGCCACCTGAACTCGAGTTAGTACAAAAATTCATTAATAATTGTCATGAAAAGTACAACAAACATTTACGCTACCTTGGTTTAGACACTTTTCAAAAGGTCTATTCCGTGGCTACTATGATTGAAGATGATCTTGCTAAAGAAAAAGCAAACAAACCCTATCATCATCAACCTAAGAACAACTACAAAAAGGGGAATGATAATACCTCATCCTCTATTGATGTATTTGCGACCTCTACGCAATATAATAATACAAATCAATATGGCAATAATGATCCTCGAAGGAGATGGACAAAAGAAAGGAAATTCACACCATTTCCCGTGAGCTATAAAGAATTATTAGAAAAATTAACCGAAAAAGGCTTACTCACACCAACAGGGCCAACACCACCCACTCCACCAGAAAGAAGGTTTGCTCAATGGGATGGTAATGCTTATTGTGCTTATCATAGAGGCGTTGGGCATGATACTTAACGTTGCAACGTCCTAAAGCACAAAGTACAAGATTTAGTAGACGATGGGAGAATTCCCACGCCTAAACCTAACAATAATGCATCCCCATTAGGGTGGTTTCATATTGATGAGGACCATATGAGAAGTGATACATTCAATCCTTTGGACTATATCACACCTATAGGAAAACCTCTAACCACAATACTCATAGGGGCAACTAATGAAGTATGTGGGCTATGGGGCAACGGCTTTCAAGACTTATATGTCTCTAAGTATGCCGCCATCCCACCTCCATCTTGTTTACAAAATGAAACAAAAGGAGCGCTTAATTTGGATCATTTGTTGGGGAAGTCACAAGACTTATCAAATCTCTCCTTGGATGAACAATGGAATCAAGCACAACTCATGGAACATCAGGCACACTCAAAAACTCTAGAAGAAAGTTAGTTCAGGAGTCCTACAACTAATCCAAACAAGATAGATCATCTAACTCGTTTTGGGCGAGTTTACCAAGCACCACCAAATGGATCTTCGACCACACAAAATCAAACTCAAGGTCAAGTGCAAAATCAAATACCACCTCCACTTGAGGTGGAAGATCCATTAGTTAAACAACTTCGCCAATCCAAGGCGAATGTTAGAATTTGGGAACTCCTAAGTACTTCTAAAGAACATAGGAATTCTCTTATGAACGCTCTTACGGCTTTGTCTGTAAGCACAAACACAACCCCTCAGGATCTCGTTAGCTTGCTTACTAGCGATAAATCCGACAAATCAATCATTTTCACTAATGATGATTTGCCTTCAATAGACACTACCCACAACAATGCATTATACCTAACTGTGGGGTGCAAGGGATATAATATCCCTCTTATTTTGTTAGACAATGGGTCAGCTGTAAACGTATGCCCATTAAAAACTGCAAAATACTTAGGCCTTAATCCAGAAAAAGATTTTCAATCAACAACACAAAGCATTAGGGCCTATGAAAACTCAAGGAGATCAGTGTGTGGAATTGTTAAGCTACCAATTACCACATGCCCAATTCAAAAGATGGTTGAATTCCATGTCATGGACATTAAACCTACATTCAACCTTCTACTTGGACGTCCTTGGATACATGAGCTCGGTGCAATACCGTCCTCACTTCATCAAATGATTAGGTTGAACTATCAATGGCTTCCTATGACTATACATGCTTCTCCACTCAAAATAACTATAAATGATCAATCACTTTTGGAAATAAACCATGATAATGATGAAGAGGACATGTGGAGATTTGCCGCGGAGCCAATCTGCACAATTGAAATGGAAGAAAGCCTTGAAGAACCATTCAAGCTTGATCCATATTCCACCCAGATAGAAAACAACATCTTATTCAAGAGTAGTTACTTTCTTGGGATGCCTTTGGGAATAGGTTTGAAGAAATCTCTCTTACTTCCTATCCCAAAGAAAAGCTTCTCCTTTGGATTGGGATATAAACCAACCATGGAAGAACTAGAGTCTCACGATGCGAAAAACAAAGCACATAAAGACAACAATAAGAAAGGGATAATCACTTTACTCCTATCCTACCAACAAACCCTTAATGGACAATTCATTAGGGAGGGAGAAGATTACCTATGCTATTGCTTTCTAGAACCATTAGTTTTGGAATGAATCAAGAAGCCTGGATTTGAAATATTTCATGATTGCTACTTCTTGAATGACGATCTCAAAATCGTTGAATCAAAACACCCAACTACAGATTGCTATGATAGGCAAGCATTCAACTTGCTATTTGGACTAGAGCAAAATCATGTCGCTACAATGACTAATCAAAATGCCATTCAAGATGAAGCTTTTGACCCAACCTCGTTGATCACCCCTTCTAATGAAACCTTTGAGCATGGATGGAGGAATCTTTCAAATGGACCAATCACAAAGGCGATAAGCTGGAAATCATCACAGGCGAAGGAAAGATGTTTGAAGAATCGAACGATGAATCTAGTATAGACTCTAGGGAAGCTGAAAATTTAGGCTTTGTGGCCATTACTGAATCTTTATTATTTTCTAATTTTAAGGATGAAGATCCCAAAAAGGATTCTTCTGTTAATGTACTCTCTTTTGAATTTAATATTATGAGCTCTATTTCCGAGTATATGCCTTCTCTCGAATCTTTTGAATGCTATAACAATCAATCTCATGAAGACGATAATATTAATAAATTGGTTGAACTAATGAATGAACGAGAACAAAAGAACCCTATAATTGAAGAAACCGAAATAGTCAATATATGAACTAGTGAAAACAAAAGAGAAGTCAAAATTGGCTTAACTCTAAATCCGAAAGAGCGATCGACCCTCATATCGACGCTCAAAGAATTCGAAGACGTGTTCGCTTGGTCATACAAGGACATGCCTGAAATAGATAGGGAAATTGCGGAACATACCATTCCCTTGAACCCTACCTCTAAACCAGTAAAACAAAACTTCGACGAATGAAACCTGATGTCACATTAAAAATAAAAGAAGAAGTACAAAAACAATTGGACGCAGGTTTCATTCGCGTATATAATTACCCAGAATGGGTAGCGAACATCGTCCCAGTCCCTAAAAAGGATGGACGAATTCGCATGTGTGTCGACTTTAGGACCTTAATAAGGCTAGCCCTAAAGACGATTTCCCTCTACCACATATGGATATATTGGTAGATAGTACGGCTGAACATGCGATGTTATCCTTTATGGATGGATACGCAGGTTACAACCAAATTTTAATGGCAAAAGAAGACGAAGAAAAGACATGCTTTATCACCCCTTGGGGTACATATTGCTACACCGTCAAGCCATTTGGTTTATAAAATCCAGGAGTTACGTACCAAAGAATGGCTACGACTCTCTTGCATGATATGATGCATAAAGAAATAGAAGTGTATCTGGATGATATGATCGTAAAGTCCAAAGATAGAATGGGACATATAAAAGCTTTACGCAAATTTTTCACTCGCATAAAAGAATACAAAATGCGATTGAATCCACAAAAATGCGCCTTCGGGGTAACTTCTGGCAAGTTACTCGGATACGTAGTAAGCACACATGGTATTGAGATCGATCCCTCTAAAATAAAGGCAATCGTTGATATGCCTCCCCCTCAAACAGAAAAAGAAATTAGGGGGTTCCTTGGAAAACTATAATACATTAGTCGGTTTATCAACAAATTGACTATGACTTGTGAGCCAATATTAAAAAATTGAAAAAAGAAGAAAAACATGAATGAGATGATCAATGCCAAAAGGCCTTTGAGAAAATCATATATTATCTCAAAAGTCCACCAATTTTAGCACCACCAGTACCCAAACTACCTCTTAGGCTATACATCACAGTTACAGACACGGCCACAGGCGCCATGTTAGCACAAGAGGTAGAAAAAGTCGAGCGTGCAATATATTACATAAGTAAAAGGTTCATTCAATATGAAACAAAATATAGCACCTTGGAAAAGACAAGTCTAGCATTAGTGTGGGCAACTAAGAAACTACGACATTATATGCTACCACACACTACTCATGTGATTTTTTAACAAAATCCGATAAAGTATTTGTTTGAACAACCACCTATACAAGGAAGAATATCCAAGTGGTTGGTAATGTTGGCCGAATTTGAGCTAAAACATATTCTTGAAAAATCAATAAAAGGAAAGGTAATTTCCGATTTTCTAGCCTAACATCCAATTCAAGCAAGTCATGCAGAAACTACTCATCTTCCGGATGAAGAGATTCTCGTGACACAAGATGACAAATGAGTAATGTACTTCGACGGTGCGTCCAATCAAAAAGGATGTGGCGTAGGAGTGTTACTCATAAGTCCAGAGGGAACACCCTCCTTACACCTACTAACAATAGGGAACATGTCTTTGTTGTTTACAAGGGCTCTCGATGAGCGAGACTGTGAAAATGCATCGTCGTTCTTAAATGATTTTCGAAATCATCAGCTTATTGACAGTCGAACTCGGATTTCGAGAAACACTTCTAGATGTAATAAGGATGACGAATAATCTTACCTTATATTTCATGAAGAGACATTAAGTGACATAGGAAAAAAGGTTACACACTAAAAGCGCACTTGTCCAGAAGGACAAGTGGGAGATTGATGGAAATGGTGTCCTTCGAACAAGTGTATTACTCCGATAGAGTGTTCGAAATTATTAGTATGCTAATTATTCAGTGAGGACAAGTGATCAGAATACCTAGCTGGAGGCCTTCCGATCAGTAATATTAATGTATAATAAATATTACAGTTTAATCTTGACTAAACCCTTCGGGTCACACCCAAGCAAATAAACAATCTGTAACGACGAATAAATCCGAAGGATCAAATGAGTCAACAGACTATTACGAACAAAGATGTCGGATTCTGAGCTTAGAGCGTCGAAACCAAGCGTCATGAGTAAAGTTGAATTTAGGAATCGACGAGATCGAAAAATCATCCAAACAACAAGTCTATATATAGCCCTAGCTTCGCATTGGCCTAGCCAAGCGAGGGCTAGGCTATAAAGGTCTGCTAGCCATAGCCGCTAGCAAGGTCGCAAGCCTAGCAGCCTTATACGGGTGTTGGCTTGCTGGTCGAGCTTGCATGCTAGCAGAGCTAGGAAGGCCAGCCGTAAGCTAGCGCCTTGGGCCTCGCTAGGTGCTGCTAGAATCAGCTAGCCTAGGCTAGCATGCCCAGGTAGTAGCATGCACAACAAACAAGCAGCCCGTGTGTGTGTGGCTTGTTGTTGCGGGCTGGTGCGGGAAAGCCCAGCTAGCAGCCCAGTTGTGAGCTCAATGAATGCCCACATGGCACCCTTTTTACCCAAGGCAAAGGTATGTCATGTGATGCATGCTTAGAGGGGAGAGTTTTTGCTTGGGAATCAAGGAGACCATGTGGTCCTCACCTAACCACTCCCATGTGTATGTCAAGTATTGTTTGATTATTTATCTTGCAATTTAACTTAATTTAGAATTAAATTAACTGCTCATTTTTCTCACTTTATCATTTCTCCAACATGGAAAGATGATAGAAGTTTTTAGGAGCCTTTGCGTATAAATACCAACTTGAGGAGTTGGGAATTCTCACTTGAGTTGAACTTAATAAAGCATCTCCCATAAGGTGAGAAAACCTTTAAGTTCGTAATACTCTAGTAGTCTAATTTTGGTCTAGCCCGGCTAAGCTCTGGGTAGGGGCCAGGGTCGTGTTTGCGGGTGGACTTCGTGGGAGGTTCTCGCATTTGCGAAACTCGAGTAGCTTTCAAAATAAGAGCTCTCTATGGAGCGAAACACGTTACAAGGGTAAAATTGTCTTTCTAACCTTTGTTAATTGTCTTGTTAATTATGCATGTATTAGTTATATTAATTGTGAGCGGGTCTCGGGGTCGGGTTTTGTATTCCGCGGGACTCGGACTTTCTGAAACCCAACACCAATTCTTGAGAAAGCCGTAACAGCGCAGCCCACCAAATTTAGGTTAGAGTGACCTAAGAGATGGCACATTTTCCAACGACCATATAAATAGGGAGATTTCCCACATTTCTGGGGCACGTTCATCGATTACTTTCTCTCACATCAGAGAAAACACCTTATCTCGGAATCCGAGAATATCTCACTTTACCCTTTACGCACTTTTTTACATTCTTTGACTGGTTTTAACTTGATTGTCGGAGGCGGAACTCCAACCGACCACCCGGAGTCTTCGTCGTTTTGCAGGTACAGGCGCTTAAGATTTTAGTCTTGGTGACGTAACTCTCCCGGGGGACAGAGAAAATCCCGAAACATTTGGCGCCGTCTGTGGAGAGAGTACCTCTAAGATGGTTTCACAAGAACCTATACCTACTGACATTCAGAAACAGCCAACGGCTGAACCAGAGGTCCAAACGGACCATGAATCTGGTGAAGACATTGATGTCGAAACCTATGTGGCCCTTGATGGATCACTCATAACAAGGCGTGTCCGTCTCAAAGATCTAAGGGAACAAGGCAATGATAAATCATGTCGAAGCAAGTCATCTAGTCAGCCCTAGACGGCAAGAGGGACCGATCCAGTCACCCGAGACGAGCTCATGAAATTCATGGCAAGTTTCAAGGGTGAAATTAAGGACCTGGTCACAAAAAACACGGCTGGTCCCAGCAAAGGCCAGTCAGCAAGAAAAGCCTTCTCGCCATGAGAAGGCGAAGTCAGTCAAAGACCGAGAGGACACTCCACATCAAAAAAACAAAGAAGCAGCCTCGGCCTTTGTTTGATCTTTTTAAGTTCTGTTTCCCTGAGACGGGAACAAGGAAGGCCATCCGGCATGTTCATTCGGATTGTAGCAAAAAGACCTTCTTTGATGCTTGACTCCTTATTGAGCAAAAGAGAAATCAGCAACTGTCTGAATAGACTTCCACGTCGAGTTACCCAGATAGCTTGAAGAATACCTCGAAGAGGTATTCTCACTCAGTATAGGGGAGCCAGTCAGGCGGACCCTACGTCCATACTGGCCCTCGTGTAGGTCAGGCTCAGTACGCAACCCAACCGCCATACATGCCGCCTTCCCAACCATATATGCAGCCTGCCCTCTTTGGGGGTCAGGCGGCACCAATTTTAAAAAGTATTACATGCATATAGTAGCATTATCCAATTTTAAAAATATTCATACTGTTAATGTATTCACCCTTGGAAAGCAGCTTGAATTTTTAATCTAGTACAATATCATCATTGCATTTATGTTCAGACTTCAAAGGGACATCAAAATAACAAATTTCATGTCCTCCAATGATAAATTTAAGTAAAATTCAATTTATTCTCCAAAAAACATCATCTGAAAATATTCAAAAAGAAAAGAACAGTAGAACACTTTCTATCCTAAAATTGATACATGTTGGCATATATACAATTTGAACATCACAATCAAGATGACAAATGACCAAAATTGCACCTTCCAATCCAAATTTCTGTAATTTCAGATCATGAAAAGAAGACGATGATACAGCGACAATAATATGAGTGTGTTGCGCTGGCAGTGAGCCCCTCTTATTTTTTAAGGGATATCAACAACGACAAGAAGACGAAGATGTTACAGAGGTCATGAATTAACAGGAGGAACTCTGTAATATGCAGGGACTATAGCAGGGAAAAACATTTTTCTCACCCCTTCTGCCTTAATAATTGGAAATATAATTCCGGATGCACCCTGTAAAAGAGAAAATCAGATCAAGAACATTCATCAAGTATAATTAAAACCGGATTCACACAATGAAACACATAAATATTCCTTCAGGAAACAAAAAGAACGAAAGTGAAGTTGGACATACAGAAATCAATCTGGCTCCAATCCATAAGCGTTTAGGAGAGGGAAAAGGCAGTAGTAGGCGACCAACTCCATATATGGCAACAGCAAAGAAATGAAGAACCAAACTCAATGGCTTAGGATTCAGCCCAGACAGGAGAGCGATGGGTCCATTTGAAAAGACACCGCCAAGACTTAAATAATCAAAGCACGCTTGGCGCATCTCCTTTCTAGCTTGATCAGGGGAGGCACGGAAAACCTTGTACAAAGCACCTGCTAATGTGTTGATAGTAGATGCCACTGGCTGCAAATCACAAAAGATAATTGAGTCAGTTCTAGAAGTTACATAAATCTATATACACAACCTAGTGAGCCAAATCAGCAAACCCTTGCAGAGACATGGGGGATTCATGTGCATGAATGTCATAGCTAAACCACTCAAAAGCACTAAGATCTCCAAGTATCTAAATAACAGCCTTAATAAACAAGAAAATTAAATCTTATATCTTATATGCAACTAGGCATTTGCTTAACTTCAATCTTCAAAGTATGATTCATCAAATGAACTTTATTTAAGAACTATTGAACAGTCAAAATTGGTGTAACCACTAAAACACCCGAAAGAGATAAAATAACTTACTTTACGCAGAGTGTAGAAGGATTCCAGGTATCGGCAGAGACTAGTTGCATCATTCAAGTCCTTCAGCGGCCTCAAAAGATCTCGCAACAGTACAATGTCAGCCAGAGCTACAGTCATTCCTCCACCTGTTAAAGGATGGCGCATGTTGAATGCATCTCCCATTAGTAATGCCCCGGGCTTAGGAAGAGGTGCTGCTGGCATGCTTTTATTTGGCATTGATTTAATGTTTCCTTTATCAATGGCTGTGAAAAAGGCATCATACAACTGTGGAGGTATCTGAAATGGCAGATCAGTTAATTAATAGCTTTTAAAGCACAAGTAAAAAACACAGCTTCTGTAAGTACTCCCAGGAGCACTAATAAAATAAGTTACAATAAACAAAGCTTTTTAGGGATCTACATACTTGGGGAGCAACTACAGTCTTCAAATACTTAGCCAGTTCACCACTAGCAACAGAAGGAACTTTTTCTCCTGGTACATCAACAAGACACCGGACTTCTGTACTACTAATCGGATAGAACAAGATTGGGGATGGATCTCCTAAAACAACATGTCCATGGTTTTCATAAGGAAGTTGACAGTTCTCCAGAACGAGCCCCACAAAACATGAAGGCTGGTCTATCTGCCAGAAACAAAGCTTTATGAATTAGGTCAAAGCTTTTAGAAAGATATACATAAATACACTGCAAGTAAGCAACAGGATTTGAGAAATAGAATATGTATAGTTTTTCACAGAAAATCACCTTAGGTTTGCACAGTGAGCGACGCAAATTTGAGAAACAACCATCACACACAATGGTCAGGGGTGCATATGCACATAGCTCCTGTCCAGCTTTGGTCTTGTACCTCACACCCTTAATTATCCCATTTTCTTCAACAAGGGAGGTAACTGCACCCTGCTCTAATTGCACACTGGAGAGAAGAAAGTTCAATGAGTCCCAAGTAAAATCTATTCTGTACACAATGGCTCTCAAACCGAAATACACAATGAAAAAGGCAAAATTTAAACTTCATCATCTTAGCAGGTAATACTTTCAAATTAATTGCTTTATCTTACATTTATTTATATTTTTTCTATTATTCTAAATAAAATCCTCAAAATTGTATTAAAATATAGTGTAAAAATGAATTATATGTACTACGGAGTAATTATATACCATACTAGGTCTATGTTACTTGAATACTCTCTTTTGTTTCTCAACACTAAGACATTGGTAAGGCATTTCCACCCATTTGGACAAAAATCACGATTATTTGTCACAGACTGACTAAGTTGGACACTTGGACATGTAAGCCTCCATATTGGACACTCTTTCCTAAGAAATCAATTGATAAGATACGGTAAATATCTTTTCCTAAGAGACCAATTGATAATACATATCCAGTGGCAGAACTAGCAAGGGACAAGAGAGGACAACCCACTTTTAAAAAATAAATTGTTCAAAAACATAATCTTGTATATATTAATTCATATCAAATGAGATGGTGCAGTGGCTAAAGCCTTGCTTGTAAAGGATGTAGATGCGGGTTCAAACCCCTACGACTTCATTCAAGCCCTATTTTTGAATAAGTGCAAAATGACTACTACGTATAAAATTAAACTTGCAACATTTTACTTTCAATTGAGTATAACATACAACTGTTGCCTTCTTGGTGAGTGAGGTGAGTTTTGTAATCAAGAGACTAGAGTTCAATAATTGATGCAAGCATTTTACTTTTTCATTTATTAATATTAGGAATTTTTGCAAAAAACCTACCTTTTAAATCTTGTTTTTTTGCATATAACCACCTTTTAAAAAAAATGTTGCAAAAGATTACCAATTTTAAAAATTTTGTTGCAAATTATCACCAATTCAATGTAAAACAATTGATAAATTTGGCTAAAGGTGGTCTCTTGCAATATTTATTTTAAAAGGTGGTTATATGCAAAAAAAAAAAAGATTTAAAAGATGGTTTTTTGCAAAATTCCGTTATAATAATTATTATTATTCATTTTTTAATGTATAAGATAGTTTTCTTTCCATTTTTTCTTAACAATTACTCAAGATCTTCTGGATTGAGAGGGAAGCTCTAACCACTTGAGCTATCCCTCACTCTTTGATTAAGAACTAGATAACTAATATTAAATGTTGATTGACTTTAGAAGACACACAAATATCTAGAAGTAAATAGAAAACAAACCATTATACTATGATGTTATTAATGAAGAAATTGTACGGATAGTTCATAAACTAAAGTTAGCAATTTCTGGAGAGGATATCGTAAAATTATTTTAAGTAAAAATTTGTAGTCCAAAACAAAGTTCAGATTCAAGGCAAATCATATACCAAATTCACTCAATAAATATTCATTTATTGACTTTGAACATTTGTTCCCTGATGTTCCACCGCCAATGTTACATAATCAATTTTGTTTAAGTGATGTACTCTGTAGTTTTAATATTTACATATTTCCTGAGATGAGTATATCTTTGTGAAATGGGTTTTAATTAAGCCAAAGTTAACAGTTCATATGATATATTGTGGAAAATACTTTATATCACACTATGTATGTATATAGTACAATAGTGACTTATATGTACAATACAAGATAATATTACATATATAATTTGGGACAAAATAATGATCATATTACTGAGTAATCCAAGTATTCCAAGTAGTATCCAATTATTACTTAAAATAAATAAATAAATAGATAAGTTCATGCATAACAGCTTGTTGAAAATCAAATTTCATCTCACACGGGAAGGGAAAAAAATCACATTTCAAGCCTGGATTTTACGTTGTTTAAGACAACGCTTTAAAATGTCATTCAAAAACCTCAATTTTTTCCCAGAAATGAATTCAAGTTTAAAACCCCAATCTGATAATAAGATGAGAACTACACAAGTGGAACATAACAATGACACAATTGCTCAAAATCATAAATTGAACCAAAGACAAACAAAAACAGGTTTGATATAATGTACAGTATCAACAAAAAATAGAAACGAAATCATCCAAAAGAAAAGTACAACATAACATACTTGGGCAAGGAAGCAGCTTTCTCCCTCATCCTCTGAAAAAAACGGCCATTATGAAACCCTCTCCCAGAAACATCTTGATGAAATTTCTCCAAAGGGTAAGAAAGTTTAGAATTTTTCCCATCTTTGAAGAGAGCATACCCAAATACGCGTTGAGCATCAATGTTTTCTACGCAATCTGTTATCACATCATTAAAATGGAAATACCCACAACATTAATCCATGGTAATTGTTACTAAATATTGTTCCAAAGTTGTTTCCAAGAATTCGGAAAAAGAATGTATTGTTATATCAAATACATCCTCCTGTCCCAAATTAATTGTCACAATGATAGCGTGATTGAACAAGTAACAAGAAAATAAATCCGTAGACTTGATAGGAGTAGTTATTTACCTACAAGTCCCAAGTCAATTAACTTGAGATATCCTCCGGGCTGTAAAAGCTCACCAACAATACGATCAGGCTCTGCCAAGTCTCTCTCTATAACGTGAACTCGCCTACCGTCCTACAATAAAATTTCAAGTTTCTAATTCAGCAATTATTCTATACTCAATAGTCAACAAATCACAACAAATGAAGTAAAAACACTCGCAAACAAATAATTGAAACCCTGCTAATCAATTGTATACTTCCTCCATCTCTAAAAACTTTACCTGTTTTGATTTTTTTTTTTTTTTTTTTTTTTTTTTTTTTTGTTTTCTTTTGACAAATCAACCAACAAATAGAATTAAAACACTTGCAAACAAATCATTGAAATCCTTATAATCAATTGTATACTCCCTCGTCTCTAAAAATTCTTCTTTTTTTTTTTTTTTTTTTTGGTGACAAATTAACCAAGTTAGCATGCAAACAAATGATTGAAATCCTGTTAATCAATTGTATATCCCTCCATGGACTCTAAAAATTCTTCATATTTCGAACATCTTTTTGGAGAAACAATTCAAAAAGGAAGAACTTTTAGAAATGGAAATAGTAAAAACAGTTTGTTACTAAATTTGAAATTACATAATTAAGTATTATGAATAATCCATTGAATTAAGGAATTAAACCCTAAATTAGCATATCAATTTAGAACTAACTCCACAAAATTATAAACACAGGTCAACGAGCAAAAAAAAAAAAAAAAAACAAACGAAATTCAAAAATCATAAGACCTTTCCAAGGGTATGAGCAAGAGCAGCACCAGCGACGCCAGCACCAACAATAATGACGTCAGAACTATTCACATCGGATCTACATTCACCAGCGAAAACAGCGGTGGTAGTTACGCCGGAAACACCATTTTCCGACGAACATTTATTCTCTCTCCTCTTACTCGATCGAACATTCCAGACAAACGCAACGGTCAACAATAGAGCGATCACCCCTCCGACTCCAACAATGTACTGATCGAACAACATTCTCGAAGATTAACGAAGTTAAAAAAAACAAAAAGTTACAATTACTTCGTTTTTTCTCCTCGAAAGTCGTTCGCCACCGTATACGGCGGCCGGAGTTTTGAATTTTCTATTAGTTTTGTATCACAAGTGATCAGAAATTGGAGGCGTGTTTGGAATAAAATTAAATTTGATGAATGTATTTGTTTTGTTTTAATGTTTATGAACAGATCATAGATGGCATCGTTATATAAAGGTTACAGCTCAGCACAGTGCCAGAGTATCTTTCGATTAATTTTTTTTTTTTTAAATTTGATTTTATAAAAAATTGAGATAATGGGAATGCAACTGAAAATCTTAAGGAGGGAAGAGGACGTAATCACGTAAATGTGTACGTTGCGCCTATGTATGGCCTTATTGGCCTACTTCGCTACTTGCCTAATTGTTTGATGCCTCACTAGTCACAGCTAGACGGCCTAGACTTGGCAATCCAGACCCAGACCCGAATGACCTGATCCATGACCCAAAATTGACCCAAAATCAGTGACCCAAAATTGACCCAAAAACTGAATCAACCCAACCCGACCCGAAGTGAAACTGACCCGACCTTGACCTGAAACTCGAAATGACCCAACCCAAAACGACCCGACCCAAAGTTGACCCGATACCCAAAACGACCCGACCCGAATTTGACTCGAGACTCGAAGTTGACTCGACCCGAAGTTGGTCCGACCTTTAACCTGAATTAATTGACCCAAATATACTCGAAACCCAAAGTGACCCGAACCAAATTTATCTTATACTTGAAATGACCAGAATCTATTTAAGCTAAAGAAAGACCTTAGCAAACCGAAATAGAAAAAAACTGCAATCAAATTGACTTAATTTTTTTTTATTAATTTGTAATGTGTAACATTGTAAGTAATTTACATATTTTGAGCATTACTTTTCTCGATTTCTTCGCCCTTTTATCTCTATAAGTTATTAAAAATTCGTAAAAAGATTGAAAGTTGGACATGAAAATTGACTTGACCCGACCCGAATTGACCCGACCCAAACTTGACCCAACCCAAACTCGACCCGAAGTGTTGACCCGATACCCGACCCGACCCGATTATCAGTCAACCCGAAATCAACCCGACCCGACCCGAGCATGACTCGATAACCTTTTGACCCGACCCGAAATGACCTTTCCCATACCCGACCCAAATGACCCATTTGCCAGGTCTAGTCACAGCCACGGGGCTAGGCTGCTGAAATACTTGTAAGTAATTGTTAATGTTTTATTAATCCACAGATTAGTGTTCAAATGTTCAAATTCAATGGCAAAGTTTAAGGAAAAAGAAAAAGCGTATTGGGTTAAGTTTGTTGATTGCTATTTTCAAGTAAAATTAATTGGCAAAAGCTAATGAGCACCTCTGGGGCGTTAGATAAGTGTATTAAAATTGAAAATATTATATTAAATTTAACATTAATTACACCGAACGACGCATGATTTTGTCATGCATTCCTAACTTAATACTCTTTCAACCAATAAAATTATTCTTTAACTAAAGTCCCGGGGCGCTCGTTAGCAAGATCCAAATTAATTTAATGGTAAAAAACATAACAAATTACAAAGGTAAATCTGGTTTCCAAAAAAAAAAAAAAAAAAAAAAGGTAAATCACTAGGTTATAAACTTATGGTGGGTCATTCACAATAGTTGACGGAAACTAATTTAAGCACCTCCAAAATTACTTTTGATACGTCCATTGTGAGAGCACAATTTTTAATGTTTTTCTCATATAGAGATGTGCCTAGATCATTTTTTAAAAAAAGTTGTTTCATGAAGAGCATCTCTTATATTGTAGAAAGGAGATTTTAAATTTTATAAAAGATAATATCATTACCTTTATACTTACAACAAAAATAGTCAAAATAATTTTTACATGGTGTAAATTTTGTGATTAGAGCGATTTTATCAATTAAAAAATCAAATTTTTTTATTGTGTATCAAGATAATTTTATACAAAGTAATGTATTATTTTAAGTTTACACTTGATGTGAAATACATATTTGAGTATCTTTTTAGTTTATTTTCCATGTCAAATTATTGCTAGGGAAGTTTTAGCTTTTGAATAGTGTTTCATAAAAGTATAATTAATGAATAATTAGTGTTTGTCAAAAGGTACTAGATATTCCTTTATATTACCATTATTAAAGTTTTATCTAACTATTACAACAGTTAGTTTGTGTCATGTAACAATTACTTTAAAGGCTTATTATATTCATCTTATTTTTACTTATTTCAGATCTAATAAGCTTAGATAAGTTCACTTAATTTCAGATAGGATAAGTTCATGAAAAATAAGTACTAGTAAGATTTACCCAAGTAGACAATATAACTAAAATAAGTTTTAAAAATGTTTAATAAGTTAAGTTAAAGTTTAGATTAGTTCAAATGAGCAAAAATCAAATGAATAGGACACGTTCTAAATAGCCGCTAGGTGACAGGCTAACAGCTAGCGTATACTAATGGAAGCACCGTTTACTAATATACTCTGTATCTAATTTTACCGAACATGAACAGGCGTTGTTTTAATTTGACTCTAAACTAGATTTGAAACATAATTTAGCAAATAAAAACAGAAATAACTTGAGTTAGAGATTTTGATTAAAACATTATGTTTTTGGATTTTTTAACTCGGACTGGTCACTTGATTTCTTGTTATAAATTGAATTTCTGTGAAGCTTTATGTTAGTAGTTTGGCATTCATAAATTTTTAGTTAAATTGCAACATTTAAAGTTACTTTTTTTAGTTTATGAACTCCCATATTCCAAACTAAAAACTACTGTGTCAAATCCTTTTATTTGATTAAATATCATAATCATTATAACTTTATTTTTTTTGGTGCATATTATTATAACTTTATAAGACAACCAAAAATGAGTTGCAATTGAAGTATTATTTAGATCTTTGTGATTACTTAATTATATCCTTATACTTCATGAGATATAGGGCCTGTTCACATTTACTTATTTCAGTTCAGTTCAGTTCCAATCAGTTCAGTTCAGTTCAGTTCAGTTCCAATCAGTTCAGTTAAGTTCAGTTCAGTTCAGCTCTTAATTTCCCTCTCACATAAAATATTCAGTTCGGCTCAATTCAGTTCAGTTCAGTTCAGTTCCAATCAGTTCAGTTCAGTTCCAATCAGTTCAGCTCAGTTCAGTAAATATGAACAGGCCCATAGTCTAAATGGCTACCCTCTCTTTATTAAAATATATCGTATGAGTATCATTTAATTTACATAATCACATTAATTACATGATCTATTAATGGACTTAATGCTTTTCTACACGTTTCTATATTGCTTTGAGCCTTTGACAAACAAGTCTATTATGAATCTTTCTTTTTTATAGGTATAATTTCGATCATGTAAATAAAAACCACACGTTCCCCAATTCTAGCATCATGAAGTCACAGAAAACGACTTTAGGTATGAAAGTATGATATTATTATAATTCTTTTAATAAGGTCATCAAAGATTTTAAGATATGCATTAAATGCATAATTGCATACGACCATACTACTTCATAGTATACAGTTGGAAATTTATTATTGTATGGGGATAATGGGATATGCATAACATATAAGATTTGAGTGTTGTTGACATGTTGATCTGAAAGGTTTTTAATTCACAATAGTGCATTGGTGCCACGCTTCCCTCGAGGGAGCTATTTACGGGTTCATTTTTGTTAATTCCTCAATAATATATTTAAACTTAGCTTAGGGTTTATTTTATTACAACCAATCAAAAGTCATCCAAGCTTCCCTCTGTATTGTCCTGTAAGATATGGTTTCTGCCCTCGTGGAAAGCGTGAATACGCGACTACTTCAGTAGCCAACTAGCTATATATTATTGGTACATCTTGTTAATCGCGATATAATGCTCACGTGTTTATACTTTATACTCTCTCTGCTCCATATAATTCTCTCGGTCCTTGTATGATTTCTAGAGGATGGATTGGAAATAATTTATTTTGTATTTAGACTGAGTTATACGTCATAGTCCTTATCGTTAACCTATAAAAGCACCAAGACACTAAAAAAAGTGACTCTTTACGAAGTTATGAATAGTGCACTGCCTTGTTGCCCTTGATGTTTTGATGATAACACAAGTCAAACTTATGAATGGACTAATGTCTTGATAAGTTGTGTACTCTGATCAGATAAGTTACAGGATGATTCGAGACAAAGGAACAAGAGCATAGAGAAATAGAAGACCTGTTGCAGTGTTCCTTTAAAGGAACATAAGCTTCGGAGTAGAAGCTGGAGAATGAAGGCTCAGAGCAGAGACTTTCTAAGGGAAATATAAAGTCTAAAATATTTTATGTTTTAGGTTTTATGTAAGTGAGAATAATTAGGAGTTGATACTTAGTCGAATGCGATTTCAAATTTTGTTTAAGATAGAATTTTATGGTTGCTTAATTATAGGAAAATTTGTTTTGGAAAAATATCTTTTCTGTTTTGATATTTAATAAATATCCTTTTTATTTTTCGGAAAATATCTTTCAAAAAGGATTGCAACTAAGTTCCTAAACTTGCGCCACTGGTGATATTGATCAAGTCTTCCCCTAAACAAGAAAACCACTTCTAAGTAGGTCATACGTGCCCTGAGTTTTTGGACATGATTGAAGTACTGGAAGTGGTGGAGATTGGTGGTGTGGATGTGCAGTAGTAGAGGCGTAAGTGGAGGGAGTAATGGCGTTTTCTTCAAGCTAAGTTTTTTCTATAAATACTGAAGTTAATTTCTGGAAAAACTTCACCCTTGATCAATCATATTTTCTATCTTCTTTGTTTTCTAAAAGAGTCAAGAGTCGCATTCTACTTTAAGCTATTAACTTTCTTAATTACATTCATTAGAGTATTCTCTTTCACGAGTTGTAATTAGGGCTTAGGAGTTTGAGTGAACACTAAGAGAAGTCAAAAGAGAGAGAGAAGAGAAGAGCAACAAGTACAGGGACTTACTGCTGGGAACTTCAAGTTCGTTGAGGAACTTGAAGATAGAGTGTTTAGCTTGTAATAGGTTGATTGCCCTATTCTACTGAAGAATCTTTCCAAAAATCCCAATTGGTGGTGATTTTTCTTCTTGTTAGGGCCAAGAAGTTTTCCACGTAAAATCTCTATGTGTGACTTTAAAGTTCCTTTAGCTTAGTTTTATTAATTCCGCAAAAAGTTAGTTAATCCTCCCATACTACAATTCACCCCCCCTCTTGTATTATTGTTCTAAAGTAACAATTGGTATTAGAGCCTAATCCTCTTGAAATCAAGACACCCTAAAGAGGAGAATCTTGGCATAAGATCGATGAATACTCACGAAAAGCTCGAAGAAGGATATGCAGGACTTTAGATACTCTAAGTGGAATTGCATGAATCATATTCATAAGCATCAAAACACCAACATCAATGCACAACGCATAAAGAATAGATAATAATACCTTTGATGTGTGAATCCACGTGCAATTGAGTAAGAACTGTGGGAGATAAAGAACCTCAAGTGTGATTCCTCTACTTGGTCCACGAGCACAGATTAAACCTCCACTAATGCTTGTTAGTCGTGATTGAACCCTTCAATAAACCTTTCTACGGAGAAGAGAGGAACGAACCAACCAAGATCTGATGAGTGTCATTTATGGCACTCATTTGATCTCTTTTGGGATGATTTTAGTTTACTTTTGTAGCTGTTTCCATTCATTTTCCTTAGTTTTGCTCCTTATTTCTTTAGTTTGCACTTTCCTTAGTTAGTTTTCCATTTTCTTGTACTTCTTGGTTTATTTTGCCTTTTCCCTTTTATTTGTTTGATTTCTTTCATTTTCAGGTTAAGATTGTTGTCAAGGATTCCCGAGGTTCCTTCCCGAGTTTTTCATGGATTAGGATGCCTAGTGATTTCCATTTGAAGTTCAAGAGTGGAGATGTGCAAGTTTCAAGTTCCTTAAGGCGTGCATTCAAGCCGTGGGGGCACCATTCTTGGTGTTGAACCCACCATGGAGGCCCTTTAGAATCTGCCATGTTCTGTGTTCATCAATCACACAAAGTGGAGCGCACGAGGAGTATCAAAGTGAAGAAGAGGAGGCTTCCCTGTTCCCAGGCGCGGGCGCGCGCGACCATGGCGAGGCCGCGCGGCCTGGTGGCGCGGGCGCACGGAGTTCTGGCGCGAGCGTGTGTCTTGAGCTCCCTGTTCCGTACCCATTTCTATGCGGCCGCGCAGCTCCTTGGATATAGTCGCGCCTGTACGGGTCTTCTTCAATTCGGACGATCTAACTAACTTCTCATTGTTAGTTTTACTTTATATAGATTTTTCTTCATTTTTAGAGGGAGATGATTTAGAATTAGAATTAGGTTTGATTTTCTCAGAGAGAGAAACTCTAGTTTTTAGATTTTTAGAGAGAGAAACTTGAAGATTGATGGTTGATTATTGATGATAGATACATTTCCTTTGATTTTGATCAAGTTTGTAAGAATTTCCTTTACTTTAATTCAATCTTTAGCTTTTGATTTCAATTGTTTTGTTGATTGTTCAAGTTTATTGATTGTTTGATTGAATTGGTTTGATTGAATTGATGATGATGAATTTGTTGATTAGTGTAGTTTAGATCTTGATTTTCTTGATGGATTGTGAGTAGCTTACTTGCTAGGGTGATGGTGAAACATGTATGAGTAATGGATCAATGCTAATTGGGGGGAAATGATTGAGTTAGAATTGTGATTAAATTGGTTGATTGATTATGTTCATGCATGTGTGTGTTTAATTTAGGAGTGATCAACCTTATTACTCACACTATATTGCATTGTGAGTTCACTTTGATACGGACAATTGATTTGTATCTCGCTTTTGTCGATTGAGTTGGTTTGTGAAGTTCCTAGTTAGAGTCTCTCGTAGTTGGCGTTAATTAGACCTCTAGGAGAATAGCTTATCATACTCTTTTGATTGCATCGTCGATTTTCCCTCGCAATACTTGACTTAATCATTCCCAATCCCGATTAGATTGTGTCCATTGTAAGTATATATATGTGGATCCTAATCCCTAGTATTTGATATATTTGATTTACTTGACTGTTTAGTTGATCTTAGATTACTTACCTTACTTTCCCTTTGATATTTCGAAATAGCTTGACCTAAACCTTAGCAAATCGCTCCCATTCCTAATGGTTCGGCCCTTGACTTGCCCTTATACTAGTTATTAGGGTTTGTTAAGTGATTACAAATATTGTTTGGCTTAGGGAATGATTAGTCCAACGATCTAGTCTCACCCCTTTGTCAAGATCTACCACCACGAGCACCACACGCCACCTTAGGGTGGCCGGCCGTACGGAGGGGGTGAGGGGGGAGGGCGTGCGAGAGAAAGAGAGAGAGAGAGATTAGGGTTTGGAAATTTGTTGCTTGTTTCACAATTTACTGACTTGTGAATTGTGACATAATTCAACCTTCTATATGGACTTTATTTATGGGCTTGACCTAGTTTCTCAATTGAGAAACATCAATGTTTCTCAAGATGGAAAAATTGGTAAATATTTGCAAAGTTACCAATATTTTATTGTTTTTTTGTGGCTGACTCACCATCTTCTTTCTCCTTCTTCAAGCTTTCTCATCTTCTTCAACCTTTCCATCATCAATGGCTGACAAAATCCAACACCATAACAAACACCGCTAACACCATCACAAACCCCATCCCCACCCCAACACCACCATCTCCGGAATCTAACGAAAACCCCTAAGAAATATGTATAAAGTTAGGGCATAATTAACCCCAAATGGTAGGTGTTAGTCGATTTTGTGAGTTTTCCCTTCTTTGTTGAAGAATTCCTCGACTTTTCAGTCATCTATTGTTGAAAAATTCTCAACTTCCATTTTTGAGGAGAGAGAGCGTAAGTGTGTTTGTGGGTTATCAATTTGCCGAAATGACACAACTAACCTTGCTAATTTGAATAAAAATACGAAAATGCCCTTTTGAGAAACATACAATGTTTCTCATGTTGAGAAACTTGTATTTTCTCTTTATTTATAGATCATATCTAGAAATAAGAGTCCATGTAGCAATTCCTAACTCTAATCGAACTTCTCTAGCCCAACACCAATAATGAAATGTCATATCCTCATAAGGCCCAGTATTGGGCCTCTAACTTGTTTAACCCAATACCCTTGTTGTGTGACCTCATAGGATCCACTCTATTGGGCTTTGAATTATTTGACTACCCCAAAGTTCATTTATCATATCTAGCAACAGACAATTGTGACTTAATTCAACCTTCCATATGGACTTTATTTATAGATCATATCTAGAAATAAGAGTCCATGTAGAGCCCAAATTTCCAACTCTAATCTAACTTCTCTAGCCCAACACCAATCATGATATGTCATATCTTCATAAGGCCCAATGTTGGGCCTCTAACTTGTTTAACCCAATTTTCTTGTTGTGTGACCTCATAAGATTCACTCTATTGGGCTTTGGACTATTTGACTACCCCAAAGTTCATTTATCATATCTAGTGTAGACACCTAAAAATGTCTCCCCAAAACCAAACCCGATGATGAACAACCTTTCACCGCCATTATTGGTCGGGTTGAGTATTTAACCTTGGAGTGCTTAAATCCATATTCCCAATACATTTCATAAACCAACCCAATTCCTAACCCATTTTTCCAAATCATAACTTATTTTCCTCTTTTCGTGCCTTTAAACCCAAAATAATTCATTTCGTGTCCTTTAAAATCATTCATTTCGTGTTCTTTTTATAAAAATGTTTAGATCAGTTTATTTTGATCCATAATCTGGGTCCAATGATTAAATATTTGGATGGGGCTTTAAAAGATCTTTCCAACGGTATATCATAAGCCTAAATCCGAGTTGTAACGAATAAGTTATGACCAAAACACTAAACTGGATCTAAACCGAACATAAGCCCACCTTACCTACGACCCAATGATCATGTGGAGGGTCCAAAGGATTTAATCTCATTCCTAAACCAATTAGGATTAATTGGAAGCTTCTATAAGTTTCTAAAATATCTTAATTATCCTTTTTGAAAAGATAAGATTAAAGCATTTGAAATTGAATAAAACTTTTCTTTTTGAAAGTCTTAATTCTATTCGAATTGAAAGACGTTCGAAGATTGTCAGATATTATTTTCGTGCTTCACAGTTTTTATCTAATTCTTATATGGTTGGATAGCTCTTGAAATTATATTTCCAATGATATATTATAATATTAATTCCGAGCTATAACGAAAAAGATATTAGCAAAATACGAAACTCTATCCAAAAGTGACACCGTCCCACTATTTCGGCCATATCTTTTATTCTACAAAATATTTTAATCTGATTCGAATTGGGTTAGAAAGTAGACTTCAAGAGCTTTCCAATGATATCTTATTCATCTTATTCCAATTTCTGGATCAAAAGATATGATAAAAACAAAAACCGCAAAAACTGTTGTCTATCGCAAGAGTTTTATCCGATTCGAATTCTTATCTTTTCTTGATTCGACCCCTCTTTTTTCCTTATAAATACAGGTCATGTCTCCCCTTTTTCAATCATCAACAAGCTTGATCATCAAATCCTTCTCTCTTCCTCTCTTTTCTACCAAAAATCATTCTCTTCTCTTATATTCTAAGCCTCAAACCTATATTCCTAATTACATCATTCTTCCCCTAAGCACTCCAAGGAGTCCATATTTAACCCGAGGTTCCGTCCTTAAACCAAGGCGTGAAAGGTATAATTAACTGAGGGTTTGGACCAAATCAACTCTACTTTTTAGTTAATTTAATTTCAATTTGATTTATTTTTTATTGAAGTTACTAACAATTTATTCATGATGTAGCAATTTAAAGGAACGCGCGGAATGTGAGTAATTAATTAATTTAATTACTTATTTTATTTTCTTATTGCTAGTATCATGATTAGGATTATTTTTATTTGATTTGGACTAACGCTATTATTGTTAAATTGCTTCCAATATTAATGTTGATTCTATTATTATTATTATTCATGATCACCATATTGCATGTTTAAAGGGAATATGTAATTGAATATCACGCCTAATAAGATAATTTGGACAATCGGTTTAGGTTCCTTTAATCTTGTTATTTAGTCAAGTGATCACTAATATTTTAGAATTATGTGTGCATTAATATTCAACCAATTTAGCATAATAATAGTTTGGAGCGAATCGAATCTTTGTTTGCATGCCTTTGAGTTCGCAGGACTACTTTTCATAATAAGAATCGAGTAGAGGCCAATACAGGCGAATGTGACTCCATGACTCACTTCGTACTATCATCCCTGATCCTCCTTTCGTGGTTCCGAACCATATGGAGTTAGTAATCTCATTGATTATGAATGGGGTGTAACCTTCACGGGTCAATCGTTGTTGCCTTTCGTTGTCCCTTTTCGTGGTTGCCTTTTATGATCCGTGAACGGTTTACAAGTTCCGTAAAAACTTGTTGGCGGCTCCCTACTTTCCTTGTCCCTAATCGTGTCCCTAATCGTATGTGTCAATTCCCACTTCCTATGAGTGCCAAGCATATTCACAACATGCTTTTACGTAGGCGCACTTCAAACGACGCCTACATCTAGCAATAAACAATGACGACCCAAAAGAATGAACTTATTGTCTCCATAATAGTGATCCTTAATATATCTAGTAATTGCACTTATCGAAGACATAATTCCTTCAATCTCCCACTTGTCTGAGAGAAGTGCGCAATATTCAAATTCCTTAAGTCAATGTGTGTTGATTTGATGATATGATTGCATCTCATGTCGAGATCATATTATTCTACAAATCTTTTCTTGAAATCTGAGTTAGAATTATAAAACAAATGATTACTGTGTAATCCATTTGAGCACGACCATGCATTTTCTGAATTCTCCCTCTTCAAGGGGCCAAGACACATCCCTAATTAAATGGGTAGATTTAATCCAATCTTGTGGCAACCAAAGCTCCCACTCAATTCTTGAAGTAATCAAGAAACATCCTTTATAATTTCTAGTTTTTGAATGTACCACAGTTAAATCAATCATTGAATGGAATCAATGTTCCACTCATGTTAAAGGAATCCACTAATATATCCGGAAGCTATATACTTGAACTCCAAAGTAGGTCTATAGTTTGATCATGCATCATACATGCATATCCATGTGATTGACCGAGCATCACTATGCCCTATAGCCCATGAAACTACGCTATCCAATCAATCTTAATTACATGATAGTCCATTTATTGAAATCATTTATGTCCACTTTAATGATTCCGAACTAGGAACTTAAATAATATATGAATTTTGTTCACCTATGGGGTTTCATTCACCAGGTCATCAACCTGATGAGCCCATCAATTCACAATTATTTTGGACATTTTATTTAACATTAAAACCATAATTAAATAAGAGAAATAGTAAATTTCTGATTAAAAATAATTTTGCAAATGAATGAATTACATATGTAATAAGTTTTTCTCAAAAACAAATACAACTTAATTTACATCATCAGTCTCAATCCAGTTTCACTAATATGAGTCTCATACTTAGGCAAAGGAAGGGGTTTAGTAAGTGGATCAGCAATATTCTCATCTGTATGAACTTTGCATATCTTGACATATCCTCTACCAACGATCTCTCGAATGAGGTGATAGTTCCTTGGGCCATGCTCAGTCTCTTAAGGGTCTAAGAAACAAAACACTATATCGCTGAAGTAGAATATGTTGTTGCAGCCGCGTGTTGTTCACAAGTGCTTTGGATAAAACAATAACTTAGAAACTTTGATATGAAATTTGATTGCATTCCTATCTTCTGTGATAACACAAATGCAATTTGTATCTCTATATTTCCAGTTCATCATTATTCTCGCGTTAAACATATTCATATTAGACATCACTTCTTAAAGGATAATGCTGAGAAGGGCTTAATTAAATTAGAATTTTGTGAAACTACTGATGGGTGTCATAAATGGCACCCATTTGATGAGTATTTAGGCTGTTTTCACCTTCTTTTCATGGTTTTATTTCTTAATAAATACTTAGTCTTATGCTTTTCTTCTTTGTTTTACCTTTACTCTCTTATTTTGTGGTTTTGTGTATTCTGATGGTTTTTCTAGTTTTTTCTCTTTTATTTGCTCTATTTTTGTGGTTATAGGTATTATACGAGGTTCGTGTCTTGATGTTGATGGTTTTCTAAGTTGGAAGATGCTCTTGGAGCAAGCTTACAGCATTGGGAAAGCTCAAGGTACAAGTGGATCTCCAAGTTCTAGATCTTGCGCTCTCAAGTCGTGCTCTGATGAGGATGTGGTGTCGAATCCACCATCAAGTGCTTTTGAAGCTGCCATTCTTAGGGTTCATCATCATCATATTGCGCACTCATTCGAAGCCCTTAGCGAACACACGAAGCATCGAAGAGAACCGAAGAAGCCCAGAGTAGCGCGGGTGCACAACCCACGGGTGCGGGCGCGCCTCCTCGGGTCCCTATTTTTGCTCGGTTTTGTTTTGCACCTCCTATTTAAACCTTTGTAACCCGATTTTTGGGAGTAATTAGTTTAAGTTTTAGAATGAAGTTTTGATCATATTCTTAGCTTAGTTGAGAGCTTCTCTCTCTAGTTTTAGGGTTAGTTTAGGAGTAGATTTTAGAGAGAGAAAGTGAGGAATTTCAATGGTGATTGGGAGATTGAAGATTTAATGGTGACAATTGTGTTGAAGATCTTCTCTATAATCAATGAGCATTTCTAACTCTACCTCATTTTATTTCTTTGTTTAATATTCATGTTTATTTGATTTGATTTTGATGTTTGATCTTTGATTAGTGTAATTGTTCTTCATATTTTGTTGATTCTTGATTTCCTTAGTTGTTAGTTGATTAGATGATGATGTTAGAGTAGTTGTTTGGCAAGGGATAGGGTGAAACTTGTATGATTG
Organism: Chenopodium album; assembly: GCF_948465745.1. Taxonomy (NCBI): domain Eukaryota; kingdom Viridiplantae; phylum Streptophyta; class Magnoliopsida; order Caryophyllales; family Amaranthaceae; genus Chenopodium; species Chenopodium album. The sequence continues at coordinate 29,175,995 of NC_137858.1, read as the reverse complement.
ATTGATTGTGTTTAATTTGGGATTGTGTTGATTAATTATTGAGATTAAATTGATTAATGTAAGTTTGCATGTGTGTAATTCGATAAGCCTTGAGAATTATGCTAGATTGCATTGTAGTTTCTAATGATACGGACCATTGATTTAGGAATTGCAATTGTCTATTGAGCTTGGTTAGTGACGTTCCTAGTTAGAGTCGTAGTTGGCGCTAGCTAGACCCCTAGGAGATAGCTTGTCGAGCTCTTTTGATTGCTCTTACCATTAGTCTTCACAATCATTGATTTGCATGTTGTTCCCGAGTTGCTACAATTGTCATGATTACTTGTTGATCCCCATTCCCTAGTGCTTTATTTGTTTGGTTAGCTTTTAGTGTAACCTTCTTTACCCTAGACTTCGACCTAGCTTAGGCACATAATTGAAAGCACTTGAACATAACTGTTCCTAATGGTTCGACTCTTGACTTACCTCTATACTTGTATTTAGGTTTGTTAAGTGATTATAAATTTTGTTTGGCTTAGGGAAGATTAGATAACGACCTAGTTTTTCCCTCGTCAACTACTCATCAAATTGCTGACATTTTGACTAAGCCCTTAAACAGAGAAAAACATGAGATGATGAGGATAGAGCTTAGAATGATTAAGTTTTGTTGAGGAAAAGCCTTGATGTTCCCTCAGGCAAAATCTCTAAACTGATGTACATTTTATCTCACACAAAATGATATGTTTAATTACATAGATATGGCAAGAGATTTAAGCATGTATGTCTTAAAGTTGTGTATAAAAGAAATGATAATTCTTGAAGTCCTTAACTGATGGCATGAGCTATGTTGACTTGTTCCGTGTATCAACTTGCATATTCATAAGTTTATCTTTTCAGCAAAAATTATCGTTTGATTTACTTTTAATTTTTTTAATAATTATCTCATCAAACACGATTTATCTGGTGGATACATTCAATATTCATCTAATTTTGTTGAAGTGATCCCTTAGCATGCAAAATACATTTCACACTCTAGAATTATCTTTTTAGTTTCCCAAAGCTATAAATGCAAGGAAAGCAACATCTTTATTTATCTCACCTAACCTCTCCTTGAAGCGACACCTCACATTTACCACTCAATAAAAAGGGATGGACAGAGTTGAAAACATTACCCCTCTCAGATCAAATATTCACCTCCCTTACAAAGAACCTCACTCTTACTCTCCCATGGATATTTCACCAAAATACCAAACCCTAACAAAAAATCAAGCGCTTGTTGTAAAAATTCAAGAAACCGCTATAGACACTACTTCAGCCACCTTGAGTCAACTTCTTCTAGAATACCCTGCTTGACCTCAATCCAAAAAATCAGAGAAAATGGAGGAGGAACATGAAGTTGAAGAAATGGGGGTTTCATACAAATGCAAATCTGCAACGATGAAGAAGCTCGAGGATAATGTGAAGCACTTTGTGTTTGGTCTGTGCTTGAATCTTCCATGGTGCAAAGCGCGTAAGTTCAACGAAGTTCTTGATCTTATTGAATTTTAAAATTAGACTTATTTGCTGAGTGAATGTTTCAATAAGCCTATGTATGCTGGTGCTTTGAAGGAATTTCATTCTACTTTTAACTGTGAAAAAGGAAAAATTACATGCATAATTCAAAAGAAGCTAATTGAATTTGATGTTGAGTATTTGGGGGAATTGTTTGAAGTTCCTTATACAGGTTATGAGCTGTATTTCAAAAGATCCATGCAGAATCCTCTTCCTAACATCACTATTGAGTCAATTATAAAGCATTACCAAGGAATCCCTAAATGCGCCTATGTCAATCACAACAACTTCACCCCTCTTCAAAAATTGCTCTTTGAAATTGTTCACAATGACATTGTTCCTCAAATCCAGAAACGAGATTCAGCCAACAAGCTTGATTGTATCTTCGTGTATTGTCTTAAACACCAAATTCCCATCAACTTTCCTTTGATCATGATCCAACACCTTAATCTCTGTGTCCCCAGAAACTGGAATATTGGCTATGGTAACCTTCTCACCACTATTTTTGAACATCTCCAAATATGAACCTCTACCTCTCAAAAACAATGAATTTGTTCAGAGAACTTTTCTTGAAAACCGAGGTTTGCATGTGGTATATGGGTGTTTGGATGAGTTACCAATAGCTCTAGAAGATGAAGAGGAGCCTCAGATTGAGGGGGAACAAGTGGATGTCAAGGAGGTTGAGATAGGAAAACAAAAGGAGGGAGAAAAGAAAGAGAAAAAGATAGAGAGGGAGAAATCTATAGAAGTTGATGATGTGCAGTACGTAGGAGTTCATGAAAGAAGGGGAAGAAAAAGGAAAAGTTTGAGACTGTCAAGAAAGAAAAACTCCAAGGAAGTGGAACCAGTTCACATTGATTTAGGTGAACTTGAGATGGAGAAGGAGACCTCTATTCCTACACCACCTAAGTCTCCTCCTAAGTCTGTTCCCGCAGGTAAAGGGTTTGTAGAATTAAGTTCACCAGCCAAGCTTAATGATACAGTATCGCTTGAACTCAAGGAACTAAAAGATATGCTAAAAAAGGTTATCACCACCCTTAAGCACAGCTAGGCCGGTGCATGCTCTGGAGAAAGCTGTTGCAGGTTGTGCAGGTGATGCCAAGGCTTTACTTCTCCAGGTAGCTCAAGCTAGGAATGAAGCTATTAAGCAGTGGTGGAGAAAATCGAAGCAAAGCTAGAAGAGCTCACACCTGATGAAGCATAAACCTGTTCCCTACCCTACCACCCTTTGATGATGATGTTTTTGTTTTTCTTTTGGTAATCTTGAACAATTTTTTTTGGGTCTGTAACTAAAATAGGGATTACTTGTTTTTTTGTGAACTTGTGGATTTTCTCAAAATAAGCCTTTAATCGGTTTTATAATTTGATAATCAGTTTTAGAAGGTGACTTGCCCCGTGTCACCTTCTAATTGGTCCTTTTTTTTAAAATAATTAAAAAAAATCAAAAACAAAATACAAATAAATAAATAATTAAAAAGAAAAGAACCAACTCCTTCCTCCCTCCATGATCCCTCACCTGAATCAGCCCACACCACCCCCACGCCACCCTCTATAGCTACCCCTATCCCCGCCGACCGACCTATCACCACGCATATGTATCCTCCTTTCATCGCGTAGCCACCGAGCCTTGTCAACAACCAGCAGCCCCAGGCCACATCGATCACCGCACCTAGCAGTTGCTCATCACCGGGCACTCTCCTTCCTCGCATAGTAGCACGCCGCCACCACCAACAATCAACAAAAAATCCACACAATAACCGCAACAATCTATAAGCCTCAACCACAACTAGCAGTCCAACACTAACCTCTAATCAATTATAATGCCAAGTGTCTTTGTATCGTAGCTTGATTGCAAGATCTGGCTTTACTTTATGATATGATATGTGATAGGTCCTAATTTTACACATTTTAGGTGCTTATCTACACTCAATTGCTTAGGGATTTAGATGTATGTAGACACCCATTTGTGTCTCCCCAAAACCAAACCCAGTGATGAATACCTTTTGCGCCGAACCATAATCTAATGAAGTGAAAGTGTGAAAAGTCTAGTGATGCGGTATTTTTTATTAAAAATCCTTCTTTCTGTTTTCGAAAACCCACCCTGTTTTATGAAAACTTCCAGTCTAGTTTAGTTTGGTCCATGATAAGGGTCCAACAATAGTGTAGTTGGATGGGGCTCGAAAAGACCTTTCCAACAACATATTATAAGCCCAATTCCGATAAATAATGAGGAAGTTATGGCCAAAATACTAAACTGGGCCCAAACCGGATTTTACCTATGACCCAATGATCATGTGGAGGGTCCAAAGGTTTTATCCTATTCCTAAACTAATTAGGATTGATTAAAATCTTCTATAAGATTCTAAAAGATCTTAATTATCCTTTTTTGAAAAGATAAAATCATAGAGTTTGAATTGAATAAAACTTTCCTTTTTATAAAAACTTTCCTTTTTTTTAAAGTCCTAATTCTATTCGAATTTAAATATGTTCAAAGACAGTCAGATATTATTTTCGTGCCTCATTATCTTTATCCAAATTTTATATGGTTGGATAGATCTTGAAATTACCTTTCCAATGATATATTATAATATTAATTCCGAGCTATAACGAAAAAGATATGAAAGAAATACGAAACTCTATTCAAAACTGACACCGTCCCACTATTTCGGCCATATCTTTTTATCTACAAAATATTTTGATCTGATTCTAATTGTGTTAAAAATTAGACTTCAAGAGCTTTCCAACTACATATTATATGCATTATTTGGACTTCTGGATCAAAAGATATGATAAAAACAAAATACGCAAAAACTACTGTCTACGAGTTTTATTTCGATTCGAATTCAGATTCTTTTCTTAATTCTTCGACCCTCTTTTTTCCCTATAAATAGAGGTCATATCTCCCCTTTTTCAATTATCAACAATAATCAATTCTCTCTATTCTCTCTTAAAGCGATACATGCTTTCTTTCTCTCTCTCTTTCTAAACTAGCTTTTACAAACACAATTCCGCATACACAATACTTTGAAACACCTAGCCAAGTTCGAAGTTGCCTTCGCCCTAGACGTGAAAGGTTTATACTTTTATGAGGGTTTGGTCCCAAATCCAGTCTAAAATTTTTAACTCTTTCTTTCAATTCTTTTATTTAATTTAATTGTTTAATTTTATTATTTTTATTGAAGTTTACTAACGCGTGTATTTTGTTATTAGAAAGAGGTACGCGGCTTCAAAGTAATAAGTTATTAGCTTACTCCCTATTTTATTTCAATGTAGAAAGCATGTTTAGATTTGATTAATTCCTAGTATCATGTTAGGATGTTCTTACGGCTTTGTAGAATCCTGTTTAGGGTGTCTTTTATTCTTTCTAATAGCATGTTAGTATCATGTTAGGGTTAAAGCTTTGATCTTTGATGTTTAGTGACATGCTAGGATTTGTTATTAATCTTGTTAGTATCATGCCTAGGATCTTGCTATTATATTTAAGCTATATTATTAACATGATTATTGTCATTATCATGATTATGATTATTATGTTGCTTGATGTGCTATATTTTATAGTTATTGCTTGATCACGCCTTTTATGCATGATTAAAGGGAATTTGTACTTGAAATCACGCTTAATAAGATAATTAATAATTTTACTTTAGGCTAATATGATTTTAATTCAAGCGATCGCCAATAATAGATTTATTTGTGCATTAATATTCAACCATCATAGATTAATAAACAGGTTTAGAAATAATATAATGTTTGCATGTTAGTCAGAAAGCGCACATGAATACGAGTATAATAAAGTAGAGGCCTATTTTATAGGGCGAGTCCTTTCTTTTGTAGATTGGATTCGTACCCTCATCCCCGAACCCTATTTGGTTCAAGACCTTATGGAGTTGACGATCTCATGGATCGTTAAGGGGTGTAACCTTCACCCTGTGAACGGTTTACAAGTTCCTAAAACTTGTTGGCGACTCTTTTGCTCTCTTTTCTTTCCCTTTGGACGCCACCATGCTTAAGTGTATGATCACAGTGGGGTTCAAGCTTGGGGTTATTATCCTTGAAATATTCCCTACAATGTCTAAGGTGTATTTTTACATTATTTGCTTAAGGTTATGCTCTACTACTCTCCGTTTGTGTGTGTTGATGAATTTCAGGTTATTTGGATGCAAATGGATTATGGTTGGCTAATCTTGAGTAAAATAATAATGGAGTATGAAGCTACGTTGCTCATGGATCTCATATCATGTAGTCGAGAGGAAATAAGGATAGAAAGAAGCAAAGATGTTGATAAAAGACTTGACAAATATGAGTCACGTTCACTATTTTGATCATATATAACTTTTGATATACAAATGATATTGGAGTGATTCAAACTGCATTGGAAAGTAGACTTCAAGAGATTTCTAACGATATATTACACGCCTCAAACAAAGATTTGGAGCTCAAGTTATGACCGTTTGAAGAGCTACGCGTGTAGCAGCGAGACACGGACGTCGTGCCTCATGCTAGCACGCCCGTGCCTGGACGAATAAATCATCTTATTAGTGGATTATTTTCCTAATTCTATCCTAATTCCTAGATTTATTATAAATACTTCTTAGCTTTATCATCCTAGACCCCCATTAGTTTAGAACCCTAGTTTTCTCTCTAGTTTTATTTTATTAATTCAAGTATTATATTTTCTTCTTTTCTTTCCTTTATGTTTATTTCTTTTATTATGCTAGAGTAGATTATTATTCTAGGGTTAGGTTTAATCCTAGCCATGATTAATACTTGATTTATTCTTTTAAATTCTCAATTAATTGTTATGTTGTTCATGCTTAATTGATTGTGCTTATGCCAATACTAGATTAGAGATAATTGGTATTGTTATTATTCCTTTGTTTTAATCGCAATGAGAGTTGGGTTTTAACGGATTTGAATAGATCAATTAAGAGTTTGAAGTTCATCATGAAAATAGCTGAATGGATGATTAGGAAGTTAGAGTAATGTGCTTAATGTCTCTAATTTACATGATTCCATGAAAATAGGCTTGATTGTGATTAGAGAAGCCATTGATAACTCGAAAGAGACCTTTGGTATTATATAGGGATTACTTTTCCTTGTGAACATATAATTAATTGGTTGGGGTAAGAATTTGTCTTGTATTGATTTATGCTAGTGGTGATACTTAATTCTAGATGTTTTTTATTATTTGATTTTCTTGCTTTAGTAGTATTATATTTTCAACCCTATTTTGATTGACTCGACTAGTTTTAATTCATAGTAATCCAATATTGATAGTACCTTCTTTGTGGGATCGACCTTGATTTACCCTACTACGTAATTAAGGCTAACTAAAACTTGTCAAATAAAAATAATTGCCTTCAATTTGTTTCTATATTATTTTTAAAAAAAAGATGTATAAAGTTACTACCCTAAATATCGCACGTGCACTATCTAGTGCACAAATACTATATTAGTCTGTAAATAAAAATACTTCAATATCATTTACTCCACATGAGTCAACATGAACTAACCTAGACAAGGCCCAACCCAAAGTCGGCTCGCGTTTTTGTGTAAATAAGTCCAATTACTCTGTACATGATATGACCCTAATAAAATATGACTTGAGTGCGTTGACTCGATCAAAACCTAACTGGATTCTGACTTGAACACAATTTAAACTCGACCCATACACTTGAATTAGCATCTCTCATTATGAAACATTATTGATTATTCGAGGTGTCAAAATTGATCCAACCAACATGATCCAAATACAACCCGAGTAAAAGCCGATTTAAATATCAACTTATATGCCACATAATAATTTAGTAGACCCATATTTAAAATAAACATGACCCACCCGAACACATCAATTTTATGATTTTATCATATCACCCGAATTAACACCTCATCCTTTTTTTCTAAATAATTAACACCTCATCCTCAAACTTCTCATTCTCCAAAAAAAAAAAAAAAAAAAAAAAAAAAAAAAAAAAAAAATTTCCCGCAAAAATCATCGTACTTGGAAACACTTCTTTGAAAGACCGCCAATTATACCAAAACCCCAAAGAAAAACCCAAAAACAAGCAGCAAAAATTGAAAAAATGGAGTTGAAATGCAACGATGTGAAGATCTGGAAAGAGGCTCTAACTTCCTACCAATCTCGCATTGTCTCTCTTAGTCTTAACAAACCCAATCTTGTTTCCCTTGATGATTTCTACCGTACTCAACTTCCTTCACTCATTCATTCTCGCCTCCCTACTCCTTACCTCACCCAATCCGAGCTCCACTCCCTTATGCAATGGAAGCTCACCCGCGGCAAATTCAGGTAACTCGCTTTATTATTATTACCAGTAGTTGGTTAAAGTTTTCGGGTGGTACCCAAGACTTGAGATCAAATTTCTCGGGTGGTTAAAGTTTCTTCCAATTTTAGAAGATTCTGGAATTGATTCTCATCATTCGCCTTTGTGGCTATCTAAACACAAAAAAATTTATTAGTTGGTTAAAGTTTTAGGGTGGTACCCAAGATTTGAGATTAAATCCCGCTAAAGTTATTGTTATTGATTTTTTTTCCCCCCTAAATTTCTCTTGTTTTTTCAGACCAAGGTTACTGGGTTTTGTGGCGGCACTTGATGAAGAAGTTGTGAAGTCGGCGTCTCAAAAAGCGTTTCTTTCTCTTCCTGATGATTTATATAAAGCCGTTTCGGAACTTACGGTTCTTAAAGGTATCGGGCCAGCCACTGCCTCTGCTATCCTAGCCGCGTATGCCCCTGATTTTGCCCCGTTTATGTCTGATGAGGTATGGTGATGTATATTTGAAAACCTTTGTCATGTAAATTGATGTTCTATAACAATTTTCAGACGCTAGTCTAGCAGATTATTGGATTATTAATGCATTTAGTACTTATAAGATCATTCACGTTTTAGGTTCTAGCTCAAACAAAGGTATCCTAAAGTGTGTAAAAATAAAAAAAAAAATCGATGCTGAAATTTCGAACTAAATGATTCTAACTGAATTTGAAGTGTAGTAGTGTGGAACAAATATGCAGTGCTACATGACTTTAGCAGAAATTTTCATTTTAATTTTTTGCCTGTAAACTTATATAGTTGGGTTTTTGTTACCATTAGCATAAAAATGTGTGATTTTTGGTTGTTAGGCTACTTATTATGTGTTTTATGGTTAATCTTTAGGCTATGGAAGCTGTGTTGGGTCAATCAAAAGATTACTCGTTGAAACAATATCTTTTGCTAGCCAACAAGCTAAGGGAGAAGGCAAAGGTTGGTGTTCTATGTTAATTTTTTAATGCTGCTCGAGTGATTGGTTAGTATAGTTTTCAATTTTTCGATGATCTATTAAGTACGAAGTAGGATTAATAAGAATAAGAATTGAGTATGATCTGTCTTTGAGGAGAGGGGGGGGGGGATTGACTTGACTAAGTCACAATAAGTATATTTTAAAAAATATACAAAGATTGATTACATATAAGTCTTGATGCTGAGATCAATATTCTGATACTCAGTCATGTTATAGTGTTTTGGTTGAGTATCAGATTTCGTTTTTGCATTCATATATATTTTGATGATGATGGCAATTAAAAAAACATGGTTTGGTGATGAAGGGGAATATATACGTGCATCTTTGACCATTGGAAGAATCCTTAAACTGATGCAGTTGTCCAACATCTTGTATGATTTATTATAAGAATTGACAAGTGATCTTGCCTTATATGAATATCTAAGTCTAATATCAACCAATATATGAAGGAGATGATTGTCAATGTGAATTCACATAAGCGACAGTAATAATCTTATTTCTATTCCATGTGAACAATATTGAAGAGATTACTCATTTAAACTTGTTTCCTGTAATCCCATCCTTTCCAGTATCCCGTGAATCTCTTAATCATATAGACTACAGTAGTAGTTTATTGTTATTATTTATATTTTTTAAATTATTTGGGTGGGGAGAGGGGGGGGGGGGGGGGGGGAGTATATCTTGTAAAGTTGTAATGTAGCAATATGTTTGTTTTAAATGTTTGTAAATGAAGATCATATATCTTTCATGTGACATTTGAGTCTATTTGTTCCTTTGAATATATTTGAAATCTTGTTTCTTCAACTTTAAATCTTCCTGAGTTCCTTCTTGTTCTATCTCCTATCTTTTCAACTCCTATCTAAACTTCTATAAGTTCTCTGTGTTTTAGTTTTGATTCTTTTCCGCCGCATAGAAATCCAAGTCCTATTCATCATGATGCAATACTATTGTTTGATTCTTGGCAAAAATTATATAAATAAGCTGAGTACTTGCTGACTTGCTGTCTATCATAGAAAATTATATAAAAGAAATTCCACTATACGACTTGATTAACATGACAAATTCGTGATAGAAGTTATTCAGCTACTTCCGCGTTGTGAATTTTGAGTTGAACTTGCTGCTCTTCCAGTTATTTGTCTATGCTACACATTATCAATTATCAATATACTGCAATGGGTTAACATGTAGTTCATCTAAAAAGATGCTTCTGGGGTCTCCTTTTATAGTCATGGCGGAGCAATGAGTTTGCTATTGATTTGTTGTCTCCATAAGTTTCGACCTTAAAATCAAAATACATATATTAAAGGTTTTGAATAACTTAACCTTCTTGGCGTCTGTCCTCATTGCATATGTTAGTTTTCTTTATCAATTGGTTAATTGCCTGTCATTTCAGGAACTAAGTTCAGATGAAGAGCAATTCACTGCATCGGATGTGGAAAGGGCTCTCTGGAGCTCTGCTGTTGGAGCTAAATTGACTGCTTCCTCTGCAAAGGTGCTGCAAGATTCTTCAACGAAATCTTCAGGGAGAAAAAGAAAAAAGTCTGCTTAACTCTTGCTGTTAGGATGATTGTCAAAGATTTGTGCCAATACTCAATTCACAAGTCACACTAGAAAATTATCTTGTTTTGTTTCCGCATTCTGACTGTTACTAAATTCTGACCAAAATTAGCTGCTGCGGTAGTGGTTTTAGGATGTTTAAGACTATGTTATGCAAAGCTCGCTAACAAGCTTAACAATGTTTAGAAATAGCTATCAACAGTGTTTATCTGACACTGTACTTGATAGATGTAACAAACTTGTTTTATCTTCTCCTACTCCAGCCCCTATAACTACTACAACAATGTCATTAAACAATGGTTAGAAATATGCTATGAGTATGATTGTGAGTATAGGCCATACTCTTCACTATGTAGTTCCTACCAGTGCTGTTGCTGCATATGAAGAAGATATCAAGGCATTACAAGCTTCACCAGCTCCCTAGTTTTTTCTACTCTGTCTGTAATGTTTTATCTTATGCTTGGTTAATGAACAATTTTACTGCTTATGTTTTAAGATACTTTTGTTACTATGGGGGTCGAAGAGTGCATTTTGCTTTACGCACTTCTTTGAATGTTAAGTTGTAATTATTAGGGCTATGCCCAAGTAATATATGCTACCTTTTGTGTCAAAAAACAATGGTTAGAAATAGCTATTAACAGCAGTTGTCAACTGTTGTAGAGTTAGTGATGTTGTAGGAAGGGGTAACATTCTACAATTGTTGGGACTCGGGAGGAACCCCATAATGATTTGGATAGGTTGATCCGTAAAAAGAAAGGGGGAAAAAAAAAGTGCAAGGTTGTTGAATTAGAATGTAAACCTTAATTTAGGCCTGTTCTCATTGACTGAACTCAGCTGAACTGAACTGAACTGAACTGAATTCAGCTGAACTGAACTGAACTGAACTGAAATGAATATTTTATAAGAGAAGGAAATTAGGAGCTGAACTGAACTGAACTGAATTGAGCTGAACTGAATTGAACTGAACTGAACTCAGCTGAACTGAACTGAACTGAACTGAACTGAATTTCAACGTAAGAAAACAGGCCCTTAGTAGGATATAAGAGAATATAAAAGTGATAACTATATATCTCTATTATATAAGTCAAGGAATGTTGTGGTGTTGCCCTAAAATCACTTAATTTTTCACAAATTCTTAGTCTATATGCCACTTGTGTCCTTTTTACACTTGCATATTTGTACACCAAATCTCATTGAATAAAAACCTCATGACCATCTTTACTAAACATAAACCATGCTCTATTAATCCACACACATACCCAGTTTCCTAATATATTTATCAATTGAAAAATTGAAAACTTTTGGGGTTTTTTTTTCCATTAGAAAATCATAAAGGGGAGAAAGCGATATTGGAAATGAGAATTTCAAGCTTTTATTTGTTCTAAAAATCTATTTTACAAATGGCTCTTTAGTTTTTCTTTGATATTAATGGGTCATGAATAGGGGTGTTCATAAATCGGTCCGGACCGAAAAAATGGACCGGACCACCCCGGACCGAACCCCGGACCAGCGGTCCGGTCTTCGGGTCTTGAAATTCATTTTTTCGGTCTTCGGTCCGGTCCGGCCCAAACCCTATAAAAATCAGTCTTGGACCGGACCGATTTTTTTTATAAAAAAATTTAGTATTCTTTTTAAAAAAATTCTTAAATCGGTCCAAAGCGGTCCGGTCCGGGTTTTGGACCGATTCTTTTGGTCCAGTCCGGGTTCGGTCCTAGCTAAATCGGTCCGGTCTTCAGTTCTTAAAATTCTAATTTTCGGTCTTCGGTCCGATCTTGGACCGATGAACAACCCTAGTCATGAATAAAAGCCCTTAATTGACCCAATATCTCAAAGCCCTTTAGATGCCACGTGCATTAAGACATTAAGGGTTAAGACCCTTTAAAATTTGCTATTAAATCCGGAAAGACAAATCAAAAGCTGAATTGAGCATGAACATTTCTTATCAAATCTAGCTCAAACATGTTATTACAAGTACTTGCTGACATATAAGCTTGAGCATTACTCATAAAATGTAACTCAAAAAAGCTAAATATCAGACTCATTGACATTTCTAAGTAAAGACCTTCATTTTATAATCCGACCAATTTATCTCTACTCCATAAATCCACGCGGGCACCACTAATTGGTCATCCTTCCACAAACCCCGCATTAATCACCCAAAATCCCTTCCCGCTCAAATACCCCACTTTCACTAAATTCTCACCCTATCTCTTCTCCCCCTTCCAAAATGTCCCTTACCTCCGCCTTCGCCGGCGATCGCAAATTCCGGCGAAGCCCAAAAACCCCACTTCTCCCCGAAAAACACCATTACTACGACAAACACCACCACCCTCACACCCCCGAACACGCCGAAGGCTTCGACGGCGCCTCATTCTCAGGCGCCGTCTTCAATCTCTCCACCACCATTGTCGGCGCCGGAATCATGGCTCTCCCCGCAACCTTCAAGCAGCTTGGCCTTATTCCCGGTGTAACCCTAATCATCCTCGCCGCTTTTATGACTGAATTCTCAATCAATATGATTCTTCGATTCAGTAAGGCCTCTAAGTCTACCTCTTACTCTTCTGTCGCTGGCGATGCTTTCGGTGTTTTCGGTCGTACTATCTCGCAAGTTTGCATTATCGTCAACAATCTTGGGCTACTTGTGGTCTATTTGATCATTATTGGTACTATTCTAATTCTCATTTAAGGGAATTTAATTGATTTTATAATGAATTTTCACAGAATCAGTACATAATTGCGACTTGATTGGTGTTTTGCTTGTTTGATTTGATTGCTGGTTTGAATTTCATTTGTTTCTATTGGGAAACAGGAGATGTGTTGGCGGGAACGGCGACAAAGGGATTAGTACACCATAAAGGATTAATGGAGGAATGGTTTGGACAACATTGGTGGTGGACGTCACGCTCACTTTGGCTCCTTCTCACTACATGTTTTGTTATTGCGCCTCTCATTTCTTTTAAGCGTGTCGGTGAGTATTCCCATCTTTTTTGCTTGACTGATTTAATTACTTATTTAGTCATTTGTTAATGCAAGGCAAATTAGATTTATGATTGCGATGTTGATACATACTCTATTAGTTACAAATGGGGGAGGGGGATTCGAAAGACATATCATACACAAGTACTTAGTCTTTGTCACAGCATTGGCATTATGATTGTAGTAAAAGTTAGTTGCTTTTGAGGTGTAAGGTAACCAAAATGATTTGACCACATGTTTTACAGTCTTTATCATGAGATTAGGTTATTGTTATCTTAACAGGCATTTTAACTTTTTACAGATTGTAGCGTGTAACTTTATGTTTTAGAAATGTAAAGCGTAATCTAGAATCTTTTTTCTATGGGGCTGGTGTAAAAAGCAACAGAACTAGTATTAAATTAGAGTAGGCTATTCATTAAGTGTGCTAAGAGATTACCAATTCTGAATAGATGCCGGTTTTGTTTAGATCTTGTGGTACCTTGATGTGGCCTGGTTACAGCAAGAGTAGTTGATACTAAATAACATGGTCATTAGTCTCATAAAATACCAGATTCTAGAATGATACTAAATAATTCTGTTATTGCAATGGTGTCTCTTCATTAATCCCACTCTCAACAAGAGAGTAATGGGATAATGGTTATGATTTCTATGATGTTTTTAGATGGTGCATTTGTTGCATATTACAATTAATTCTTCATTGCAGTATTAGAGGCTTGAACTTTACATGATGCAAATATTTTTGTGTGAGAAAATAATAAATATTTCTTATTTTGGAGAGTTAAGATTATGGATTTTCTTTTATTTACCGAAAAAAAAATAAAATTCTGGAGAGTTAAGACTCAAAATAAAAAATAAAAACACAACTGATGTTACTTGTGTTATAGCTGATTACCTCTTTGATGTGGATTAAAGCCCTTTAACCTAATAAAAGATCTAAAATCACACAATTAGAATAAAGCTTCGTTCTTGATAAGAAATTCGAACCAAAAACGAATGAAAGTAACCGGATATGACCTTGAAAACGACCACTCCTGGAACGGATTCAATGCCTAATCAAATTATCTAGGACTACTCCTGGAACTAGATACTTTGATGAACAAATCTTAGACTACTCCTAGAACTAAGAATTGCACGTTCTAATTATCAAAACAACTCCTTGAATTAAAAACTAGCAAAGAAAGTTTAAACAAAGTTAAACCAAAATAAAATTATCAATCTGATTTTCAGTGACTCTAAAGGCCACGAAAATCCCTTATTTATAGACTAAAAATAAGCTAATTCCATCCCTACAAAGATTAGGATAAACCCCTAACCTTGTCCCCCAAGTATCCTAACAAAATAGGAAATTACTTCTAAATAGAATAGGAAAACTAATCCTAAACAAACTCTAATTAACTAAAAACTTTCCTAATATACTTAGGAAGTTTATAGCAACTAAATAGCAGAAAATAAACTTCATCCTAAGTGCTTAAACCAAGAAAAACCTTTTCAAGTGAAAGGTAAAAACTTAAACTTGCAAGCAAAACTCTAAAAAACTAAGTATAAAATTTCTTCCATTTCATGTCGCCGTCGTTCCACCACACATGCACCGCCCCTTGCCTCACGCGCCGGCTCAGGTTGTAGCTGGATTCAAGGTGGTTCCGGGAAGGTGGCGCGTGGGCCCCATCTCGGCGCGTGGCCTTCGTCAACCTCGCCGGAATCGAACTGCTGCACACCTCCTTCCTTGGCGATCAAGCTTTCTTCTTTCTCTATTGATCTTGTGGACCTTTCCTTGTTTATTTCATTGTTTGGGCAGTCTATAACGAAGTTATTTGGACCTTCTAAAAGTGTTTTGGGCCCTTCAAAAGAATTAGCCTCTTGATTCACATCACTCTTGTAACAACCTCTAATTGGTTCTATCAACTTTTAAAATAATTAATATATAATTTTGGTTGTGATTGTGGGAGATTTAAATGATGCATTGTTTGCAGACTGTGTTGCTGCTGTCACGATACACAAATTCTTGTAGGATTATATAATAATTGTACACTATTAGATAAGTTAGAGTAGACTATTATTAGAGGCTTAGACTTAGAGCCACTATTGAGGAGACATAGGGATCTTTCACTTTATCTCTAAATAACAATTTTTTTGAGTGAAAAACGGGATGCAATGTTCAATGCGAGGGTTAAAACATCTAATTTGGCTGAAATCTCAGGTTTTTGAAATGCTTATATTGAACCAGTCGACTTTGGCAAAAATCCCCTTGCGATACAGTCAAACTGAAACTATGTGGCAGAATTTTTCGTGCGATGCTATCAACTTCTGTTAAGTGTGCGTTGATCTGGAGCAGAGGATATTGAGTTTTAAGATTCTGAATGTTTCAAGGCTTTAACCCCTTTCGTTAAGATAGCCCAAGAATCCAAAGGCTTACCACCTTATGGTTAATGATATGTCTTTTTCAAAGTTGCTGGAAACCACAGCAACTGAAAGTTTGCAAATGCTAATTAGATATTTAATTAGCGTTAATTGTGAAGGACCTTATTGAACTTTTTTGTTTTGGTCTAGATAGAACTTTGTGACATTATAACCTGATGTAAGTCTAAATACACCCACCCGAATGTAGGTTGATGGATTCAAATTTTTTAAAATGGGTTACTCTCGAATTACACTAGAAAACTCACAAAACGTGATAGACAACTAAAACTCAAGAACACAGTCAAAGTTCTGGGATCTTAGGTAAGAACTCAAGACACACTCAAAGTTCACCTTAATTTTATAACTTAAAAACAAACTCAAAGCTATAAGGAAACACTTTAACTCCCTTTTCAATAAAGACCTTTTTGTGCCCCATTTCTCATTTTTTTTATTGAGACAAACTCAAAGCAAAATGCTAAAACACTCGGTTTTTATCAATGATCAAAAGCTGTCATTCTCTTCTTATTAGCTCCCTTTTTTTAGGAAATATGGGCAGCAAGGTAACTGAAAAGTTACCACTTAACATCTCCTAAAACCGTGACATTAATTCAACGGTTACAAAGACTAATTGAAACTCTAACTCTTAATTCACTTCTTTGTAACACCTATTTGAATGGGTAGTTACAAAACAACAATTAAGAATTACAATGACTCTTAATCACCCTTAAACTTACGGCTTAATAAGAGAGGAATTTAGTAACTCCTCTAAGCCTTATTACAACTTAAATCAAAGATAAAGTCAAACTTAATTATATAGCCCAAAATAGTTAATGGGCCATGCACACTCCATTGTGGGTTTCAAATGATCTCCCAAGTGAGGGCTTGAGGGAAAATGGAATGAATCCAAGAGTTTCTAACATAAGGGCAACCGGTTCTTGATCCATGGAGCTTTTAAGTGGATTGCTTGATCTTGGATCATTCTCCTCTTCTAGAGAAAAGTTTGACCTCATATTTGCATCATCCAAGTAAGGAGATAATTCCCCAGAAAGTAGCACTCACATCCATCAGCTCATCGGGAAGCTCAATTTAGTAAGCACTATCATTGATTCTCTCGAGAACTTTGTAAGGACCATCAAAACGAAGCATGAGCTTGTTTTTGCGTAACTTAGGAAATCTTTCTTTCCTTAAATGTAACCATACCAAGTCCCCTGGTTGAAAAATAGGTTGTTTGCGGTTCTTATTGGCTCGCTCTTGGTATTTCTTATTCATCTCCTCAATTCTTTTCTTCACTTGCTCACAGGTTTTTTGAAAAGTTTCCACTCTTTTTTTAGCAAAAGGATTCATGCCATAAACTACTTCAAAAGGAGAACGTGATGTAGTTAATGAATGAGCCCTATTGTAAGCAAACTTTGCATGGGCTAGTTTAATGTCCCAATCTTTTTGCGTTTTGCTTACAAGACCACGCAACAAAGTACCCAAAATTCTATCAATAACCTCCGTTGCCCATCAGTTTGGGGATGATGAGAGCTACTAAATAGCAACTTGGTACCCACAAGCTTCCATAGGGTCCTCCAAAAGTGACTAAGGAATTTAGAGTCCCTATTAGATACTATACTTCGAGGAATGTCATGGAGTTTGACAATTTTGTTGAAGCACTTTCACTGCATCATCACAAGCTACAAAATGTGCCATCTTAGAGAATCTATCTACTACTACCATGATGCTATCCATTCCCCTTTGCGTTCGTGGCAACTCCACAATGAAATCCATACTAACACTTTCCCATGGAGCATTTGGGACCGACAATGAAGTGTAGAGACCTTTAGTGAAGTGTCCAGCGACAAGTAGCACACAACCACATGAGTCACATCTTTGATCATTCTAGGCCACTAGAAGTGTTCACTTACAATATCAAGAGTCTTTTGAATCCCAAAATGTCCGGCCAAACCCCCGCTATGGACTTCCCGCACCAACAAATCCCGTACCCCATTCTTTGGAACACACAACTTGTTACCTTTAAAGAGGTATTCATTTTGCCACACAAAATCCTTGGTAGGACTCTTTGTCTCACTAGTAAAGTCGGGATCATCCTTGTAACAGTCCTTAAGTTGTTCAAAACTCAAGATCTTAGCATCCACCATGGAAAGCAAGTAGTTTCGACGAGACAATGCATTAGCCACCACATTACTCTTGCCATCTTTGTATTTGGAACTAAAAGTAAATGATTGGAGAAACTACACCCTTTTAGCATGCTGCTTGTTGAGCTTTTGTATCCCATGTATGAACTTTAGAGCCTCGTGATCGGAATGAAGAACGAATGGCTTTGGTCTAAGGTAGTGAAACCAATGATCAAGTGCTCTAACTATGGCATAGAACTCACGATCATAAGTTGAATAGTTCAACTTTGCCCCATTCAACTTCTCACGAAAGTAACTCACATGCTTCTTCTCTTGAATCAAAACAACACCTATCCCAATCTCTCTTGCATCACACTCCACCCCAAACACTTTGTTGGTAGCACAAGTACAAGATCATTACAAAGAAGATAGTTGACCTTCTCAATGGCCTTTTGTGTCGCTTCATTCCATGCAAAATCACCTTTATTTGTCAATTTTGTAATAGGAGTTGAGAAGTTTTTATGAACTGCCTATAGAATGAGGCTAGGCCATGAAAACTCCTAACTTCGTGAACATTGGTTGGAGTCAACCAAGATTGAACCACGTGCACCTTTTTCGGATCTACATATACCCCCTCTCCAGTTACAATGTACCCTAAGAATACGACACTAGCAGTCATGAATACACATTTCTCAAGCTTACCATACAACTTCACCTCCCTCAATTTTTCAAACAACCTCCTTAAAATGAACTACATGATCTTCATTGTTTTTACTATGTACAAGAATATCATCTACTCCCTCCGTTTTAAATACTTGCTCCATTTCTCAATGCGCGGAGTTTTAGGAGAAATTGGAGAAAGTAATAAAATATGGAGGTAGTGGAGTTGGTGGAAGAATAAAAAATTGTAGAAAGCAAAAGTAGTAAAGAGAATTGGAGGAGAGAGAATATATGTTGGGTCCACTAGGTGAGAGAAATTAATTAAATATTATAAAAGCTTTCCAAAAAAGGAAATGGAGCAAGTATCTAAAAACGGCCGCAAATGGAAAGTGGAGCAAGTATTTAAAAACGTAGGGAGTAGTAAATAATAATAAAATCATTAAGAAAAAGACGGAGGACTTTATTCATGAATCTCATGAAGGAGCTTGGGGCGTTGCAAAGCCCAAATGGCATCACCAACCACTCATACAACCCTTGCTTTGTTTTGAAAGCTGTTTTCTACTCATTCCCCTCTCGAATTCTCATTTGATGGTAACCACTCCTTAAGTCAATTTTGGAAAATACTAAGGCACCGCTCAACTCATCAAGCATACAAACGAGGCATAGGGAAACGATATTTGACCGTTATGTTATTAATGGAATGACTATCAACACACATTCTCTAAGTACCATCTTTCTTTGGTACTAAGAGTGCCGGGACGACGCAAGGACTAAGGCTCTCCCTCACATAGCCTCTGTCAATTAATTCATTCACTTGCCTCTCAAGTTCCTTACTTTCCTCCGGATTACACTTATAGGCAGCCTTGTTTGGCAAAAGTGCTCTTGAAATCAAGTCGCTCAATGCCCCTTACAGGTGGAAGGCCATTAGGCAAGTCATCGGGAAACACATCTTTGTACTCTTCTAGTAAATCATTTAGTGCGGATGATTTATTACAAGTAGTGCCAAACTCATCTTTGGTCCTCACAACCAAAGCATACCCTCCCCCCATTCTTTTCCACTATTTTCTCAAATTCATTACAAGTTACAAGATAGTTGCTTTTCTCCCGTTCTTTCTTAGCAACTTTATGAGGTAAAGGCAATAATCTAACTTTTCTACCATCTCTAGTAGTAACAATATACACATTAGATCTACCTTTATGCTTCGAATTATGATCAAATTGCCACGGTCTTCCAAGCAACAAATGGCACACATCCATTGGCAATATATCACACCACCTCTCGTCTTCAAAGCCGCCGATGGAATAGGTCACCAAAGCTTGCTTTTTCACTCTCATTCCCGTGCCATCATTCAACCAATTCAACTTGTAAGGCTCATTATGATCTCTAGTAGTAAGCTTCAACTTACTTACGACTTCCGAAGAGATTATATCAGTTTGTGCACCTCCATCAACAATCACATTTCAAGTCTTCTCACCAATCTTGCTTCTAGTATGGAACAAGTTGTTTCGTTGCCTTTCATCGATTTCAGGCTCACTAAACAAAATCTTTCGAACCACCATCATATTCATTTCATTCTCCGAAGGAATATCCTCACCATATTTTTCATCAAACTCTTCATTTTCCTCTTGTGCAACAAAATTATAGATTTTTTTTTCTTCTCTTTGTCAAATATTGCATATTGCGAGGTAGTCAACACATTTTGCTTGGACACTCAAAAGCTGTCCTCTACCATGACATTTGAAACATTTTCTCCTAGTAGCAAGTTCACTAGGTGTGATTACGGCCTTTTCTTTCCCCTTATTAAACTTAGAACCAGAAGAGGAAGACTTATTTTGAAGGGAACCACCTTGAATCGTACTCCCCTTTGAGTAAGTAGGAGTAAATTTCATAGGGCTTTTGAAAGAAGAGGTTTTGGGCCTCTCTTCTTTTAATTGAGTTTCGTAACGAAAACCCAATTTGCAAACATCACAAACTAAACACTACTTCCACCTTTTACAAAACGAGTCACTTCCACCTTTTGACTAATACTCTTCGAAAGACCTTTTACAAAACGAGCGATTTTGAAGGTCTCCTTCTCTTGCAAATCACAAACTAAACACTACTTCTCAAACTCCTTAATGTAATCTTCTACGCTCATGTCTTCTTGGGAAAGATGGGTCAATTTCAGGTATTGTTCTTGTTCATACTCCTTATTTACCAATTATCCCTCATTTTCTTTTTCAATTTCTCCCATGAGTCAATTCCCTCTCTCCTTCTATTTGCCTTGAGGTTTTCATACCATAGGGCAGCAAGTTTAGTTAGTTTAAGGACAGCCAATTTGAATCTTTTGTTATCTTCGAACCCCTTATACTCAAATGCAGTTTCAATTTGCCTAACCCAATCAAGAAAGGCCCGCTATCATGCCCCCCATCAAATTCAGTTAAGTCAATCTTAACTCCCCTATCTTCATCAAACTGCCTAAGATTGTTACCACCCACATCCTCATTTTCCAGCCTTTTCAATTTTCTATTGGCTTGTAAAAGCATGTCAGACATAGTATCCATCCTCGTGTTTTCCCTAGCCTTTTCTTCCTCACTTTCTTCTGTTTTTTTTTTCTCTAAACTCTCCAATTTTTCAGTGATTGCTTGTATCATTCTAGCAAGCTCCTCTCCACCAGGTTTTTTTTTTTTTTTTTTTTTTTTTTTTTTTTTTCACTATTTTGTTAGACTATTGCAATTACAAATGATGAATATTGCTGAAAACAGAAAGCAAAAACAAATACAAAAATACCTTAAGACTCTTAAAGGGTTCCAATTTCAAAATAAGAATTACTCAATTTGGCTTCCAGACAACCAAGATATCGTCCCACAAAGTTGACGGAAAAAAACTGATCGAATTCCAGAGTTTTTCTAAACCACCAAAAACTCGTTTTTCTTTAATAAGCCCACACCAAAGCTTAAGTCTAAATACACCTACCCGAATATAGGTTGATGGATTCAAACTTTTTAAAACGGGTTACTCTTGAATTAAACTAGAAAATTCACGAAACAGGATAGACAACCAAAACGGAACTTAGGCAAGAACTCAAGACACACTCAAAGTTCACCTTAATCTTATAACTCAAGAACAAACTCAAAGCTATAAGGAAACACTTTAACTCAAGACAAACTCAAAGCAAAATGCTAAAACACTCGGTTTTTATCCATGATCAAAAGCTGTCATTCTCTTATTATTAGCTCCCTATATATAGGAAATATGGGCAGCAAGGTAACTGAATAGTTACCACTTAACATCTCCTAAAACCATGACTTTAATTCAACGGTTACGAAAACTAAATGAAACTCTAACTCTTAATTCACTTCTTTGTAACACCTATTTGAATGGGTAGTTACAAAACAGGAATTAAGAATTACAATAACTCCTAATCACACTTCCTAAAAAAAATAACTCCTAATCACACATAAACTTATGGCTTAATAAGAGAGGAAGTTAGTAACTCCTCTAAGCCTTATTACAACTTAAATAAAAGATAAATCAAACTTAATTATATAGCCCAAAATAGTAAATGGGCCATGCACACTCCATTGTGGCTTCAAGTGATCTCCCAAGTGAGCAAAGTGACAAATTCAGGCTTAAGAGAAAATGGACTGAATCCAAGAGTTTCTAACATAAGGGCAACCGGTTCTTGATCCATGGAGCTTCTAAGTGGTTTACTTGATCTTGGATCATAACCTAGTGTGTGGCAGCTAATATTTAAGCGCCTCTAGAAAATCAGTTACTGTGGTGAGAAAATATGTGTAGCCATTATGAGTAACAATGTAATATTAGTATATGGACCCTATATTTCAAAGATACTGGCATATTCATGAAGCTGGAACTGAAATAATGTAGGTGAAATCTTCCTTTAGGGCATTGATAAAACACACACACACACACACACACAAACAAACAAAAAATGTAGCTTCAAGATTCTGAACGTTTCAATGCTCGAAGCCCTTTCATGAGGATAGCCTAAGAAACTATAGTCTTACCATCCTATGGTCAATATTATGTCTTTTTTCAAAGTTGCTGGAAAGTTGAAAGTTTGCAAATGCTGAAGAGATTTTTAGATGACATTGTTTGTGAAGGACCTCATACTACCTTCGTTACACATTATTTGCAACGATTTGACATAAAGTAGTGAGGGAAAATGTCTAATCGTTGCAAATAATATGTAACGGAGGTAGTATGATTTTTTTAGTTTTGGTCAAAAACTGAAGATAGATTTTGGTGACCTCATTATCAAAGGTGTGGCAGCTAAGATTTAAGTGCCTCTAGAAAAATCAGTTTATTATCTTATATGGTAAGAAAATATGGGTAGCCATGACGAGTAACAATGTAAAATTACGATAAGGACCCTATATATCAATATAAACAAGGAACTGAAAGAATGTAGATGAAATCTTCCTTTAAGGAATTGGTAATAAGAAAAAAATGTGAAGTTTTGTATACCTATGTATCTGAAACAGATCCAGTCAGTCAATAGGAAGATGAAATCCATGAAACTGAACAATAAATAGTTTACTACAAAAAAATCTTATCTAGGCCACAACTTTAAATTTTAAGTGCTTCTCTCTGTTCGGGGATTCATGATCTGCAGTCTTTTCCATAAGGTCCCCTCCCAAGAGCTACAAGAATGCATTTTAAAGGAACCTGAATAGGCTGAATTAGACATTGAGAAGGTGTACAAACAACATTTAATTGCAATTTTTTGGTTATTTTGCTGGCATAAATGAGGTAAATATGTACTAAAAATAAGGTAAATGAGGTGAATAAGGTGTAACACTTGAAGTACTCAAAATAAGTTCAGGTAAATTTCATTAATAACAGCTGCTGGACAGAAGCTTTTGTTACATTCTGTATAGTAGCTGTACTAGGTAAATAAGGTTTATGTTGGTTGACAATCAAATGAACTATGGTGAAATATGATCAGAGATCACTGTCTATGATCCACTTGTGTGAAGCTAAACAACGACAATTACCTGCTCTTGTGGTTTGATCACCATTATGAGAAATGGAAGATGTTAGATATTACTCCGTAACTGAGAAGAGTGGACTACGGCAATTACCTGCTCTTGTGCTTTTGATCACCATTATGAGATATGGAAAATGTTAGATATTAACTGAGAAGAGTGGACTGATAGTCTGATACTGCTCCCAATAATAAAAACAAGAATTGTGCAAGACTTCTAGTCACTAGTCAAGACCCCTTTCTGAATATGCTGACACTGGCTGATTTTTAAGAGCATTGATTGCACAATAACAGCCTTCCTCTTGTTTCTGGCAAACTTCTATTTTGAATGCAATATAAATAATCTTTTAGTAGAATGCTTGCAATCTTATAGGAAAAATTAGAGCTCTTTTTTATTTTTTTATTTTATATTTTTTTTTAAAAAAAAAAAAGAAAAAAAATCCATTTCCAGAATTGTTATTAATTCCTTAATTCCAACCAGAACCAAATCTGGATTTGTGTTGTTTGTAAAACACCGTAGTAGAAGATTCCACACTGAAAGAAGAGACTGAGATTTTTTATTTATTTATTTTTTTCAAAGCTTGAATAAGCAAAAATCTTATGAAGTGTCGTGTTTGTACCCATTTCAGAGAGTTGAAATTCTAGCACAAGCACTTGAGGCATATATATTGTGAGTAAACAGTGCTCATATGTTGCTATTTTCTTAGCATTTTACTAGTGCAATGCAAGAGCCAGTAGGGACAATCCAAATATTCTAACTATTACTTCTTAATATGGTTGAAATAGCCACAGTTAATATCTGATCCCTTTAATGAGCTTTTCTTACTTTTGTTACAGTTGTGCATCATTGGTTTTTGCCAAATCTCTCACACAACTCGTTTTTGTAAAATACTCTTTCCGATGTGCGATGTCCTTAGTCAATGTATTACTGATCTTAGATGTAACCACATCAATACATCATTACAATGTTGCCATTTTCTATATGAGCTAGATGCTAATTTTTGAATGCCACTATCAAGAAGAATGATTTTAGCTATGTTGATGAATCATTTGATATTGATCTCTTATAATAAGGAGACAAACCTTGTGTTGTTAAAGAAACTGAATCCAAGCAATTCCCTGTGTTTTCAAAGGAATATAATGAAGATCGGAGAGATCAATCATTGTTCTTACTAATACAATTTATCCATAAATTTATTGTTAATAGGGAGATGATTGAAACTGATTACATGGTAAACTCTCATTGTTGTTGTTGTTGTTGGTTTTTCGTTTTTTCATAAAGTGGATTTGGTTAATTGTATACTTTATTCAAATGACATATGAGATTAGTTTTGAGAAGAAAATTTGTTTTAGGCTAGAGTGCTAGACCAATTGGAGGAATCAACTATGAAACTGAAGGTTCTAAACTTGCACAAGAAACTGCAACATGCAAAGAGATCCAGATGAGAATCATGTTGCCAGATTTCCCACTCGTCTATTGCCATTAAACATTACAAATAACGAAGTACGTAGTACTTGAAATTTTTTAGGAGAAGCTTGAACTTGACATGTTGCAAAGAGTTTTTTCGTGAGAAAAGAGAAGAATTTTCTTTGGGAACAAATTGAAACTGTATTGTGTACATTATATACAATTGAATAATTGATGCTTAAGTGCATCAAAGTGAATGAACACTTAAAGAGATTTATACTGTAGCATAGGACATAGGACAACATATTTTATGTAATACACAAATCTTTCTCTGGTGATGTCATGAAAAATTCAGCTTGGTGAAGTTAAGACAAATATTATTAGTGAAGTGCATTTTTTGACTTAGGTAAAGAACTCAGAAATCGTATCCTTTTTATCTATTTTATGATCAAAAGATTTTAATAGTTTTTATCTTTTTACATTTGATATTTAGTAAAGAGATTTAAGGATGGATATTGGCTTCTTTTGTCAGTAGTTGTCAGTTGATAAGAATGTTTTAGCAGCAATGAGCAGTTTGGAGGAATGCCCCCTTTCTGTAATGAATAAGCTAAATCTTTTCAAATATAGATCGATTTTTAAAGTGAAAATTCAAAAAAAAAAAAGATATTTTTTTGCTTGAAATTTTTATATATGCTAAAATGCGTCTGTAATAATACTATATATTGTCCACATTCTCTCTCTTTTACTTCTCTCTTCAGCACTCTTAATAGGCAATATAACTCTCTGTACCTCCTCTACTTTTGTTTTATTACTACCCAATTTCTGCCTTATCCCTTCCCTTTTGTTTTTGAGCCAATTTAGTAGTAATACTTAATCCCACCCAAGATGAACTGGTACCTTGGTGCTCTCTGAAAAGAAAATTTAAACTTCAGATTAGAGTGGATATTCAAGAAATTGTCTTGAAACTATTGATAGAGATATGTACTAGTTAGGAACAAAGGTTACTTCGGAAATTAGTATTAAAAAACAGTTAGATACTTAGATTTCGTAAATTGGTCTATCTTGTAATATTTTGGAAGCAAATTGATTTTTTGGCTTTTATTGTCGGGTTTTTTTTTTTTTTTTCTCTTTGGGCCTTGTTAATGCTGGTTCGTACAGCTGCTCTGTTTGCACTAAAATGATACTGCTGAACTTGTCGTGCATGTAATATTTTTATTGTGTAAGTAGTTGGGTGTTTCTAATTCCTTTTTTTTCCTTTCTGATTTTCTAGATTCACTGAGGTATACATCAGCCTTGTCTGTGGGTTTGGCTATTGTATTCGTTGCAATTACAGCTGGAGTAGCTATTGTAAAATTGTTGGAGGGGACCATAAATATGCCTCCATTGTTTCCCAAAGTAGTGGACCAAGCTTCATTCTGGAAGCTATTTACGACTATTCCAGTTTTAGTGACTGCATATATTTGCCACCACAACGGTAAGTTGTTTTTATCTTTCTCTACCTATGATAAGTTGTTTTTATCTCTCTCTACCTATGATACATAGCTGTAGGTAACATCTGCACTATGCTCTTTGCCTTATCATTTATTTGGAATTATTGGCCTCTAAGGGCTATTGATTAAATTATTTTATATGTTAATGTGGTGACAAGGCTGTAATTAAACAAATTTTTTGTGTTTATGCTTAAGGCTTGTGGTAAAATTACAAGTTAGTGATGCTGACCCTTGTTTGATTCAGAACATCATCCTTTGCTCTTGCTGTAGCAATGCCAAACATATCTCCATTTCTCAAGACTCCATAGCGTAGTTGGAAAAACTTGTTAGAGCTTTAGAGTTACCACATTGGATGAAATGATGTAAGTTATGGGTGAGAGACAACTCTCTTATCTTTTTGGCTTTAGATATCTCAACTATTGAATTAGGAACCATTGCAGATTTCGTAAATATGCATTAGTTCCCTGGAGAACTAGAAAATATAGAGCCCGGTGTGTGTGTGTGTGTGTGTTGGGGGGGGGGGGGGGGAGACTGCTAACCTAGCCATACCATAACGTAATTATGCAGGGTAGCTCATTGCCAAAAACACTATAATAACAACCCCTATGAGGGGTCATGCTACGTAGAGAACATTTTTAAGTATCTTTTGGCTTGTCATGCTGCAGTTCCTTTCTTTTTTTTTTTTTGAAAAAAGGTAAAAAATATTATTAATCACCAAAAAACATTTATATTAATACAAAGCCCCTCAAACACCAAACAAAACAACTCCTACCCAGAAACAGAACAACCCAAAACCCCATACAAGAAAAAGAACTAAGCAACAAGCTTCTTAATCCATTCTCTATTCTTCCTGTTTGTTTTCTTTGGCATGACCTGAATCAATCTTTGATAGATGTCCCATAACAAGTTTTTTTACCACCTTATGAGGACTTTGCAAACACTTATCCCAGTATGTCTGTGTAGCAGCTCTGAGCTACTCTTCTCTTGAATCTACCAGTAGCTTGGAATTGCAATCATCCAGAGAAATTGGATTCTGCATGCCTATCACCTGACCCAAAGCCTTACCACAAGCTTGACTATAATGGCACTCAAAGAACAAGTGATCCACTGTTTCATCATGCTGATCACATAAAGGGCAAACATCCTCAGGCAAAATTCCAAAGTGAGCTAGCCTTGTCTTGACCCTGATCCTTCTTTAGAGAATCATCCACCCAACAAAACAATGTTTGGAGATGTTGAAACGATTCCAGATCCAATCACACCAGGGAACATTTGGCGTGTCAGATTTCAGCCACTTGTAACCACTAGCAACTGTGTACCCTTTCTCATTTGCTAGCCATTTCTGACCTCTGTAACCCACTTTAAATCTTTCCTTGAGCTGCCAGATCTGCTTCCAGTTCCAGCTAGCAGATTTAGCACAAGGAACTCTTTTCCAGTTTCTGTTCTTCATATACAAATGATCAATCCATCTAAGCCAAATACTGTCTTGCTTAGTTGCTATGTTCCAAATCTACTTCCCCAAGGCTGCTAGATTCCAGAGCTGACAATCATGAATTCCTAAACCTCCCTGTCCCTTACTCCTGCAGATAATATCCCAGGCAATGGGAGGGGTCCTATTTCAAACCGATTTCCCATCCCAAAGGAAATTTCTACAAATAGTAATAATACCATTGATCACACTCTTTGGCAAGATAAAGATACCATCCCAGTAAGAGTGCAAAGCTAACAGAACTGAATTTACTGAGCTCTTCCTGCATAAGATAAGGTTCTAGAACCCCAAGGCCTTATTCTTGCTGTGATTTTGTCAACCAAGATCTGACAATTAGTCTTACTCTGTCTAGAACTAACATTCACCCCTAGATACTTAAAATGGAGAAAATCTTCCTTAAAACCAGAATTTAGAATAATCTCCTTTTTAGTACTAGGACTGATATTGCAGCAGTAGATATTGATTTCCCATTATTAGCAACTAAACCAGAGGCAGCAGCAAAAGTTGCAACTTGCAAGGCTTCTCATAAGCAACTCAACTGAATCTTTGTCCCCTTTACTAAACAAAATCAGATCATCTGCAAAAACCAGATGATTTAGTTTCAAACTTATACATTTTGTGTGAAAAGAGAAGTTTCTGCTTTCCCCCACACACTGAAGAATCCTAGTCAAATACTCCATGCATAATTGCATATCACAATGAGCAAGGGAGACATGGGATCTCCTTGCCTCAAGCCTCTCTTGCCCTGAAAAAAATCCCTCCAGACCTCCATTAATGCTCAAAGAAAATGAAGCAGAAGTCACACATGTCATGATCCAATGGATAAAATCAATTAATACGAGCTATGAGAAAAACAAATTTCAATTTACCATGTTTGTACTTGCTTTCTTGCTAAATCATCTGAAGATAATGCTTGCTAAATTTTAGTCTACCAACTTACCAAGTCTTAGATTTATGTTATTCTCTTTCATTTCATTTTGCTGGAACACTATTTTTGTCGAATCCAATATGTCATGGAACAAACATGGCTTAGTGCTTTATTTATCGAAAAATCTTGTGAACATGATTTTTATAGACTTCATGAAACATTGTTGCTTAGTGTTTCTTCGAAGTATGATCCCAAACTGATTTGTGTGTTACTTATTTTTCAGTGCATCCCATTGAGAACGAACTTACAGACCCTTCTCAAATGAAGGCAATTGTTAAAGCGTCACTCATGTTGTGTTCCTCTGTGTATGTCGCCACCAGTTTTTTTGGCTTTCTTTTGTTTGGGGAACAGACACTGGACGATGTGCTTGCTAATTTTGATGGAGACCTTGGGATTCCATATAGCTCACTATTAGATGATGTGATTAGAGTGAGTTATGGTGTCCACTTGATGCTTGTGTTCCCCATTGTATTCTACTCCCTTCGTCTCAATGTGGATGGGCTGTTATTTCCACATGCCATACCCATAGTATATGATAATAAAAGATTCTATTCATTGACTGCATGCCTAATGGGTTTTATATTTCTGGGTGCCAACTATGTCCCTAGCATCTGGGATGCATTTCAGTTCACCGGTGCTACTGCTACTATATCTGTTGGATACATCATACCAGCTGCAATTGCCCTTAGGTGAGTGATGCTCCTTTTACTTGTAATTGGTAGAAGATTTTTTCAAAGGGGCAGGGTTTGGTACATCAGGAACATTGGACTATTCTTGACTTTTGATCTATCATCTATGTTAGACAGTTCAGCAGTTCAACCCCTGTTGGACACAACACTCCGAAGGGTATGGAATCCTCGCATACCTTTTGGATTCCCACCCTTACACCACAGATATATTTATCTACCAGGTAGTGAAAACAAAATTTTAGAAAGAAAATGAAAGAAAGTCATGGATGTGCTTGAATGTGAGGGTTTTAACTTTTAGCCAAAACATCTAATCAAGTCAATCAGAATTGTGTATATGTGGTTGTAAGGTGAGTTGACGGGGTTGTCATTAGTACTGGATTATTTTCCATAAATGTCATGTCATTGCACCAGTGGTCTTGGAAAGGTCCGTGTCCAAGATTGATTCCTTGGCATGTTTGACACTTTGATATGTACTTGTACGTCTATAAGTAATAAGTAATACGGCTCATGATTTGGTCTCTTTGCTTGACGCCTGTGGAAATTGATTTGTCACCTGACTTCTATATGCTAAATTCAGCATGGCTTGTATCCTGGAGTGAAAAGGAAATGTGTAATCTTGTGGAGTTGTGGAGGAGTTATCAAATTAGGTTTCTGTTCTTTCCAATTTGCTTTCAACTCTGATCCATTTCCTGCCCTTTTTTAATGAAATTTTGTACTCTTGCAGAGACAACCACGGCATTGCAACAAGGAAAGATAGATTTTTATCATGGGTAATGATTCCGTTAGCAGTGTTATCAAGTACTGTGGCCATTACAAGTGACATATATAGCCTCGTGACCAATAATGAGCATGAATTTTGAGCTCTAATGGATTCCTCTAATCTGGGCACAACACTATTTAGCACTATGCTCCTTGATGATACACGATTACGTAAATTTGTGTCAGGAAACAACTTTTCTTCTTGCTCTGATACCTGGAACCTTGTCTCAAAAAGGTTATTCAATTGGGCTTGAAAGAAGATTCAGAAGATTGCAAGATGGGTTTTTGGATTGTTAACATAACAGCAACATTTGTGCAGCACCAGTAACAAGAGGAGTACTTACGAGAAAAATTCTGCATATTTTACTGAAGAACACCATCTGTTGGTGACTGGTGCCTGAAAAGGAGGTTATTATTTTGTTTATATATTTATTTAATTATTTATTTTTATAAAGAAAAAAAAAAACCAGGTGAATAACCTGAGATATTCATATAGAAGTACAAAGTAGTTGAATTACAGAAGCACGGAGGTAAAGAAGAAAGAGCATATTGAAACATCATTATTGGTTTATGCCAATCTGTTTGCAATTAGGCTGATTTTGTGGATTATAGGATTATTGACATAGGAATACTTGGAAGTATGTTCTGTATCATTCCAGTGGAATACGAGAGGTCTTAGCAAGTAACAAAAGGTGAATGTGCTATCATCCAACAGTGTAACACTAACAAATTTCATTTGTGCAGCATAATGTTTAATTGTGTTCTCTTTATCTCTCTTCATCACTTGAATTTTCATCTCCTTCATTTTTTCTTTATCTCTCCTTCATTGTTTAATTGTGCAACAAATTTCATCCAACAGTATAACACGAACAAGTTTTTGAATTGTGTTCTCTTTATCTCTCTTCATCACTTGAATTTTCATCTCCTTCATTTTTTCTAGTCCATATTATGTGTGTTTCTTTTGTATGTGCTCCACACTACCACCATTGTATGTAGTAATTTTTGCATCATTTACCACTTTTAGTTCAACAATCTTGACAAGTCATTTGAAATTTCGTTGAATTTATCTTAATGTGTAGCTTTATAATATTCCATGTAGGATTTTTTATTTTTTATTTTTAATTTTTTTTAACATAACTTAAAAAAACAGTCAATTTTTGTAAGAATAACATGGCATTACATGCAATTTCCTGTAAAAAGTAAACAAGTATAAGACCCTATTATCTTAATTATTTACTTTATATGTAGTCGAATAAAGCATGGTCATAAGACCCTATATCTTAATTATTCTCTTCACCTTATTCAAACCAACCTTGCGTGTGTGATCTTAACATTTATGTATGCTAACTCTAAAATTAAAGGGAATTTATCATTGGTACACTCTAGGTTTTGACTTTTATTTTTGATACACTTTTTTAAACTTTGATTATTAACAGTACACCCAAACTTAATCCTAATTAACTACATTAATCAAAAAAATATATAAGAAAACGAAAATAAAGGCATAATTACTATCAAAATAATTAAATAACTAAAATTAGTTTATAGCAATAGTTAATTTTTCTTGTATGCATTACCTCATCGATGAGCATTATTAGCAAACAATAGAATTGATTTTTTTTTTTTTTTTTTTTTTTTTTAAAGAATCACAGTCATTAAATTTTCAGATCTAAATCCATATACTTCTTCTATTTTTTTTTATAATCGCAACAATTTGACTTTTACACTATTCATGTGTTTCACTTTGACTAGCTTTGACAATTTATACATAAACATAAATATAGCCATGTGGGATCTTGTTAAATTCGTCTCGATTTGTACAATTTTAATATTTATTGTATGGGATGATATGTAGGCAAGGCCGACATCCTGAAGAAACACGTGATCAAGCCTAGAATAATTGCAAAAATACGCTGATATGTATCACAAAGTAAACATATCGGCCTGTCGGAATTCGGCACGTGGCAACAGAAAATTTGACGCTTAGATCAAGAAGCTTTGCATGGTTGAGAGCCACCTATCAAGGAAAGTCCTTATAAATAGTAGGTAAGACCTCATTAATGAGGGCATTAATTACTCTCTCTCTCTCTACTTTCTCTCTCATACTTATCTTCCTTTCTTCTTAAACACATTATGACTTTATCATCGGAGTGGTTATCCCCGGATCACCCCGGGGTTAGCTAACTTCTTCTCATTGTGTAGGTTCTCAGCTTGCCGATAGGAGTATCAGGATCTCAGGCCCGAGTTCTTGGGAGATCAGATCCAGACAGAAACAATTTGGCGCTAGAAGGAGGGGACATTGATCACTTCTATCGCCTAAGAACCTCACACAAAAGATAGCGACAATTATGGCCGGAAATAGTGAAACACCAGTGACAAGAAAAGTAGTAAACCAGTCGATAGAACAACCTCAGATAGAGATAGAAGATGAAACTCATACCTTGGAGGATAATCAGTTTCATATACCGTTAACACCCTCTGGAGGTGGAGGAGAGGTAGAGGACCCTATGACAGCATTCACACCAGATGAACTAGAGACAACAGCAAGGGTGATGAGTGCAATGAGTAAGAAAAGGAAGGAGGCTGAGATGGCACAGGCTGAAAGGGGGGCCGCTCAAGCCTGATAGGGGAACACCACACCACAACCAGGGAGAGCAACATAATCAGTTGGCAAACTCACCCAGGAGACCCCGAAATGAGTCGCCGGTAAGAACGCACACTATGTCACGGCGGGTTGAACAATCCTCAAGTCATACCGTTAGCACAAGGACCCAACAGCAGAGAAGTTCGCAGGTAGACGGGCAGGCAGTGCGAACTGTGGTTCAACTAAGGGCATCTCCGTTTGCACAGCATATTCTAGACCAGCCGATGGAAAAGGTAAAAATGCTGACTTGTAGGTATGATGGAAGGGGAGACCCGGCTAGGTTTATAACATCCTATGAGGGCCACATGATGTTATATACCAATTCAGATGCAGTTTGGTGTAAGGTCTTTCCGACTACTTTGATTGGGGCCGCGGCCGATTGGTTTAATAACCTTGGAGTTGGAACGGTGGATAATTTCGAAAGACTGACCGAGATGTTTGTGGGTCAGTATGTCAGCAATAGTGTGCGGCAGAGAACTTCTGGGGAACTGATGGCCATAGAGTAGAGGCCAGATGAGTCTTTGAGGGATTTCATTAGGCGATTTAATAATGAGGCAAACACAATCCCAAAGCCGCAACAAGAAATAGCTGTGATGGCTTTGATGAATGGCTTGGTTGATTCTGATTTCAAGCGATACCTTACAAGAAAAAATTTGCCGACATTGGCAGCGGCGTTTAACAAAGCCCATGATTACATAAAAAGTGAAGAGTTGATGAAGACAAGTGGTAGAAATGCGGTTGTCGGAAAGGGGCAAAGTCAGCATGAAGGAACATCATCTGGAAGTGGAAGGCTGAGAGCCTCTGCCCCAGGAAGGGGGGGGGGGGAACCGGCAGGATCCAAGGGCGTCAAGGCCACCAATGAGATACAGTTCTTATACTCCTTTGAATACACCGAGGGCAGCAATTTATTCGGTGAATCAGAATAGAGAAGGGTGGTCAAGGCCGATTCCAATGAAAGCAAGGCCAAGAGATGTGAAGAAATATTGCATGCTTCATAGAGATGTGGGGCATTATAGAGAGGAATGTACGCAGCTGAAGGATAACATATAGGAGCTGATAAGGAAGGGGCATTTGTAAAGGTGGGCACGGGCCGTGCCGGCACGCGGGCGGCACGGCCCGGCACGGCCCGGCACGGGCACGGGTGGCGGCACGGCACGGCACGGCGGCCCACCTGTGGGCCGTGGGCCGTGCCGTGAACAGAAATCCGGATTCCGGCACGGGCACGGCACGTGGCACGGTGGCCGGCACGTGGGCCGGCACGCTGGCACGACCCACCGGCACGGCACGTGGCACGGCCAGGCACGGCCCGGCACGGCACGGCACGGCCCGTGCCTTACCGTTGGAAAACTAGCCGTTTATGGCCGATCACAACATGTTTGTCGTGGATATCTTCCATCCATGGAGGATAAATGGCGTAAATATTACACCGATATTCCTGTGATTTATATTTTTGCTTCTATTTTAGATCCTAGACAAAAATATGATGGCACCTTTTTATTAATTGATATTTATTATAGTAACATGAATTTTGAAGATGATGTTGAAACTTTTAAGAATAAGGTGACGGATGAGTTATTTAATTTATATAGAGTTTATTAAAGTAAATATGGAACCGTGTCTCGATTTGCCCCTTCTCAAACATCAAAAAATGTAAGTAAACGGGCCAAAGGTTTATTTGCACAAGCTGCTAACTTGATGTCTAAGTATTCAGGTACAGAATCATCATCATCTAGGAGAACACAAAGCGATGTTTCGGAGTTGCAAATGTACTTAAGTTACGACTTCATGAAAGGCATGGACGATGAAGAGAAGTTTGGCCTCGACATCCTCGATTGGTGGAAATCACAAGCCGTGAAACATCCAATTTTGTCGGCAATGGCTCGTGATATTTTTGCTATCCAAGTCTCCTCCGTTGCTTCCGAAAGAGCTTTTAGTGCGTCGGGAAGAGTTCTAGACGATAGAAGAACAAGCCTAAAACCCGAAACACTTGAAATGTGTGTTTGCTTCAAGGATTGGTTGGATGCCGAAACTCGTTCTCAAGATCGTGCTTATGCACAAAACGACGACGATGAAGGAACGTCGACTTCTTTTAGTTCTCATACTTCTCAATCCACTCAATTGGCGGATGAACTTGAACCTCTAGGAGACGAAGACGAAGATGAAGACGAAGGCGAAGACGAAGACGACCAATAATAATTACATGATTACATATTTACATTATACACTATTGTATTCTTTTTGTATTATCGAACTTCGTATTCCGTATAATAAATGAAGTTATTCAATATTCATACACTATTGTACGATTTTTAATTATCATCACTTATTTTGTAATTTTGTATTATTGAATTATCGTACATTCGTACCGGCTACCTTCATATAATAAAATAAGTTATTCTTCAATTTTTTGTGTTTTCGGATTATCGCACTCGTATTTTTTTTATTATATGCATTGTTGTTTTTAATTCGTTTTTTTTATCATTTATTTTTTTTAAAAAAAAAAAATAAAAAAATAAGAGTGGCATGGTTTGGCCCGCGGCCCGGCACGGCACGGCCCGCTAGGCACGTGGGTCGTGCCGTGCCGTGGGCTGGGGTGTGCCAATTTTAGGCACGGCACGGCACGGCCAGGCACGGCCTGCGGCGGCACGGGAACGGCCCGTGCCCATGTTTAGGCATTTGACACAATACCGAATGAATACAGGTAGGAATCAGCAATCGGCTCAGCCAATTGAGAGGCAACAGATAGAGGCAAGACCGGAAAGGGTGCAAGGAGGAGTAATCCGGTAAGGAGATGTAGGGCTGCCGCCGTTATCTACTGGAAGGGGAGTAGATGTGATAACAGGGGGGCCGATACATGGAGGAACAGTTAGTGGAGAAAAGAAGCATTTGGCTGAACACCGTCATCTGGTTTGTGCCTTGGATGTGGACAATCGTCCTCGGCCAGCTGCAATACCTGAAATAGTGTTCACAGAAGAGGATGCAAGGGGTGTAGTATTCCCTCATGATGATCCATTAGTTTTGATAACTAAAATAAATGGAGCCGACATCAAAAGAGTGCTGGTTGATGGAGGTAGTTCAGCAAATGTGCTGTTTGTGCAAGCTTTTAATGAA
Organism: Chenopodium album; assembly: GCF_948465745.1. NCBI lineage: Eukaryota > Viridiplantae > Streptophyta > Magnoliopsida > Caryophyllales > Amaranthaceae > Chenopodium > Chenopodium album. The sequence goes on along the minus strand of NC_137858.1, from coordinate 29,139,958 downwards.
ATGAATATAGGGAGACAATATCTAAAGTCGGTATCGTACCCTGTCATTGGGTTTAATGGGTCAACAGTAAGACCAGAAGGTAGCATAGTGCTACCAGTTAGGCTGGGTGATGGGCCACAGGCAAGGGATGTGATGGCAGAGTTTCTGGTGATAGATGTTAAATCAGCCTACAATGCAATTATCGGCAGACCGATAATACATGATATGCAAGCCGTTGTGTCAACTTATCATCTGGCAATAGCTTATGTGTCAAAATTGGGAGCCGTAGTAAAGGTGTATGGAGGTCAAGTGATGTCGAAGTCTTGCTATGTGACTGCTTTGAAGAATCCAGTTGGCAGTGGTCAGGTGCCGTGCAATCCGGTAAGAGAGGGTGAGCCAACAGTTCAAGACTTAACGATGAAAAATTTTGATACGAGGCCGGAAGAGACCCCAAGGCCGTTACCAGGAGGAGAGACTGTTTAGGTTGAGCTACAACTAGGTGATTCGAGTAGGACAGTAAGGGTTGGGGCCGATATGGATGTAGATACAAGATGTCACCTAATAAGCTTGTTGCGTGAGAATGCAGATGTTTTCGCATTTTCAGCAAGTGAAATGTCGGGAATACATCCGGAAGTGATGGAGCATAAGTTGAATGTGGATAGAAAGTTCAGGCCGATAAGGCAGAAGAAGCGCAACTTCTCAACAGAAAAGATAAAGGCAATTCAGGCCGAGGTGAACAAGCTCTTAGCGGCAGGGTTCATTGAGCCTTGCACGTATCCGGAATGGATGGCGAATGTTGTAATGGTGAGAAAGCCGACAGGGAAGTGGCGAATGTGTGTAGATTTTACAGATTTGAATAAGGCCTGCCCCAAGGATTGCTACCCATTACCTCGGATAGATAGGCTAGTTGACTCAACCTCTGGCCATGCTATGCTTAGCTTCTTGGATGCGTTCTCGGGTTATCATTAGGTCAGCCTGAAGAAGGCCGACAGGGCCAAAACAGCTTTTATAACGGATGTTGGTGTGTATTGTTACAAGGCAATGCCGTTTGGGCTGAAGAATGCAGGAGCGACGTATCAGAAGTTGGTGGATAAGATATTTGAGAAGCAAAAGGGCCGAAATGTTGAGGTGTATGTGGATGATACAATAGTAAAAATTAAGGAGAAAGAAGACCATATAGCAGATTTGAGGGAAACATTTGAGACGCTGCGAAAATATCAGATGAAGTTGAACCAAGAGAAGTGTGTGTTTGGGGTTAGATCAGGGAAGTTTTTAGGCTTTATGGTTAGTGAACGGGGAATAGATGCAAATCCAGATAAGGTGAATGCAGTGCTTCAGATGAAACAGCCGAAAACCATTCGTGATATACAGAGGTTGACTGGCAGAATGGCGGGGTTAACTAGATTCATCAGCAAATCGGCTGATAAGGCACTTCCGTTCTTCATGGTGTTACGGAAGAATAAGACATTTGAATGGGGAAAAGAACAAAGTGATGTCCTGGAAGTGGTAAGAAATCATCTTAGATCTCTTCCCACGGTAGCCAGGCCTGAGAAGGGAGAATTGCTGCAGTTATATATCTCGGCATCACCAAAAACGGTGGCAACCGTTCTGCTGGTGGAGAGGAAGAAACAACAGATGCCGATATACTTTGTTAGCCATGTATTGAATGCGGCTGAACACAGATATCCAGTGATAGAGAAAATGACACTAGCAGTGGTGATGGCAGCCAGGAAGTTAAGGCCTTATTACATCCAATAGATGTATTAACAAATCATCCGTTGGAAAAGTCATTGCATAAAATGGATACATCAGGCAGATTACTAACGTGGGCAATAGAATTATTGGAGTATGAAATAAGTTACAGGCCAAGAACGTCAATCAAGGCCCAAGCATTGTCGGATTTTATTGTTGAGACGACATATACAGATGAAGAAGAGGAGTTAGGAACATGGCAGGCATCAGTTGATGGTTCGGCCACAGCAACAGGGGAAAGGGCCGGAATTGTGATAACGGCGCCAGATGGGAAGATATTTGAATATGCCATGAAGTTTAAATTCAAAGCTACGAATAATGAGGCCGAATACGAAGCTGCAATAGTTGGAATTCAGTTGTCGATAGCGGTAGAGGCAAGGCGGTTGATCTTAACAACTGATTCCCAGTTAGTATCAAGCCAATACAGTGGGGAGTATGGGACTCGAGAACCAGCTATGGTGAGGTACTTGGAGAAGATGAAACAATTAGCAGCGCAGTTGCAGTATTTTGAAGTAAAGCTGGTCCCGAGAGTGAAAAATGCTCAGGCAGATGCATTGGCAAGGTTAGCAAGTTCGAGCTTTAATGACTTGGAGAGGACAGTCATGGTGGAAGTTTTAAAGTAGAAGAGCATAGATGAGGTGTCAGAAGAGGTGCTATGTATTGATAACGGCGCTCAGTGGTATGACAAGATATTGGCATACATCCTTCATGGGGTACTGCCGGTGGATAAAGGGGAGTCAAAAAAGTTGAGAAAAGACAGTGTATGGTTTGTCATGCATCAGGGTCAGTTATACAAAAGGGGGTTCTCATTGCCATTATAGAGGTGAATAATGGACTTTGAATCTGCAAGATTGATGGAAGAGTTGCATGAGGGCAGCTGTGGTAATCATCTCGGTGCAAGAGCTCTATCCAGGGAAGCAATGAGAAGGGGGTATTACTGGCCGACAATGAATGCAGATGCTGCAACTTATGTTAAAAAGTGTGAAAAATGCCAAAAATTCGCCCCAGTTATCAACCTGCCTCCAAATGATTTGACACCGATATTAAATCCGATCCCTTTCGCACAATGGGGGATGGATATAGTTGGTCCGTTCCCATCAGCTACAGGTGGAAGGAAATTTTTGATAGTGGGGATAGATTACTTTACAAAATGGATTGAGGCGGAACCAGTAGCAAGGATAACGACGTCAGAAGTGAAGAAGTTCATATGGAAAAATATCTTCACGAGATTTGGGTTGCCAATGACAATGGTTTTTGATCATGGAACCCAGTTTGATTGTAAGCCAGTCAAAGATCTTTTGACGATGTACAAAGTGAAATTTGCTTATGCAGCAGTATGCCATCCGCAGTCTAACGGCCAGGCAGAGGCAGCAAATAAGCAAATCATAACGGCAATTAAAAAGAATATTGAAGATGCAAAGGGTTTGTGGGCAGATTTGATACCGGAAATACTGTGGGCAAACAGGACCACTGTAAGAGAAGCAACAGGTGAGTCGCCCTACACTTTAGTATTTGGTACAGAGGCAGTGATACCGGCAGAGGTAGGGTTGCCGACATTCAGAATTCAGCATTACTGTGAAGATCAAAATGATTTGCTTTTGTGACAGCAGTTAGACTTTCTGCCAGAACTTAGAGAAAAAGCAGCAGTTAAATCAGCTGCATATAAGGAAAAAAGGTCAAGGGCTTACAATAGAAGGGTATCTTATCGGCTGCTAAGCGTAGGAGATCTGGTTCTGCGGAGAACAGCGGCAACAGGAAAAGGGAACAAAGATGGAAAGTTAACAGCAAGTTGGGAAGGACCTTATCGGATTAGAGATGTCTTCATCCAGGGATCATTCTATCTGGAAACTTTGGATGGGGCACCACTAAAAAATGTATGGAACTCGGCTGTGCTAAAGAAGTACTATGTATAAAATGTATGAACTTTTTCAAATATGTGAATCTGATATCAATAAAAGATATCAGTGATGAATGAAAGAATATTCAGACAACATGTGTTGAAAATAGGCATCCTCCATTTAACAGAACATCGTTAAATGGAACGGACAGCTCACAACCGCTTCCGTGAAGTTAATGAATCTACAACCTGATCAGTTGTACACATTAACTCACGAGGTTGCTGGTTCAAAATATAATACCGGCAAAATCAATTCGAGTATACGCCGATATGAGGCGTAGCTCAGAAAATGATCGCCGAGAGGGTACCTAACTGGCTGAAATAGCAAAGTAGTAGGTGACCAATGTTGTAGTCTGAACCAGCAACACATATCATCATTTCTTAGTGTACATAATTCCTATAGGAAATATGTACACTAGGGGGAGTAAAGAGTAAGATATCGTATACTAATAGTCTTTAAATGGTAGTTGCTGATGCCGCTATAACGCCGATATCACTAAGTATGTTGGATGTTGTTAGGAGTTGTTAAGAAGTTGTTAAGTAGTTGTTAAAAATTCTCGTTTTATTCTCGTTTTTTCAACAATCTGGTTATGATAACTTCGCAGTTGTTTTAATGAAGTGTGCAAATAGGTGGTATGTAAGTAATAGAGGTGAATGAATTTGTAGAAAGATATAGGTTGATAACAGTTAATAAGTAATAAAACATAATGGACTAAGTTGATAAATTTACATGACAGTGAAATTGACAATCGACAGGCATCACCACAAAAAGGGGGATATTCCGATAAAACAACATTGTCAAAATAAGTGTTAAGACCCAAACACAAAAGACGACATATGATAGATTACATCTGATAAGGCCCAATTATGCAAGACCCACAAGAAGATGTCGGTGATGACTGCCCGCCCCTTCAAGCTTGTGCATTCTCAAGAACTAGAGAGTTCAAAATGCTAGGATCATTGGGGCCGTCATCAGCACTTGGCACCAGATTGTACAGGTCCTCTTCTGAGAATTGCTGCGCTTCAAAGCCAGAAGGTATCTTGTAAGCCTCGTCATTGAAAGCTTTCTCAACCTTTGCCCAATCTTCCTTCTTCCAACCGGCAGCATGAGCAATGCATCTCTGAGCAGCAGTCCAGCCTCCGTCAAAACGATCCTGGAGTTTAGAACATAATTCGTTGGAGGCTAGATAGCGGCCGACTGCTCTTTAGCGAATACCAGGCTTGTCAGCTTCCATCTGTTGAACCTTTTCTTCAAGGATTTTGATCTTAGCTCTGGCATCGCTAAGATCTTTCTCAATTGAAGGAAGGCGCTCGATGGCCTTATTCTTCTCACTGATATGAGTCTTCAGACTCTGTACTTCCAGCTCAAGACCAGCGACCTTTTCGGCCTTAATCTTTAGTTCCGCCATCTCCTTGTCATATCTCTCTTTTGCCTTCTTCAAATCATTTAAGGCCTTCTCAGCGTTATCAATGACTTCCTGCATGGCACTTTGGCTAGAGGAAGCTTGATGATGCTTCTCTTGATAGTATCGGTACATCTCAACAAGTTCCGTTCCAGACATGACGACCTGGGTGTAAAAGAAATGCTTAAAGTTAGAAATATATACTGAATATGAGAGACATATAACAAAAAAGTATGTGTAAAAAAAAGAAAAAGAGTACCTTCATCATGTTGTGCATGTGTGCGGCAGCAAAAGGGCCGATTGGGCCAACAAGTCTGTCCATCGGCAGAGTTAGGTTGCTCAGAAGCCGATAACCAAGTGTCCCACCTTGCATTGGGTCATCGGTGATCATGGATTCATTCCGACCGACATCCATGTTGGGTTGCCAACGGTCTCCGGAATGACCAGCAGGAACAGTGAAGCCTTTTAGAACTTCATATGGAAACCTACAAGACACCCTTTCGATCCATTGGTTGGACCGGTAAGTCAGAGCCGGTATGCTTGAATCCGAGCCAACGGCAGTAGGAGCAACGGTGGTGGTTGGCTGAATCTGACGAGGAGACTCGGCAACAGTGAGATCCTCGATCTCAATCCCTTGAATCACCTTCTTAACGATGGCTTCAGGGCTCTTAGTTTTTGTGGTAGAGGGAGCCTTCTCGGTCTCCGATTTATCCTTTTTCTTCCCACCTCGCCCTTCAGGCTGCCTAGGGCTAGAAATCGCAACACCGCCACCTCGCCGATTGGCAAGTGATGTCGTCTTTCTTTTTTTGGCATTATCATCAGCCATGATTTCAGCTCTTCTTTTAGCGCTGACAACAGGAGCACGGCTACAAATAGTAGCTAGGGTATTGTAAGGACTTGAAGCCTTAGGACAGCGCCTGATAACTTTCTTCCCGTCAGCCGACAGACCAAGTTGCTTGTTGTCCAACTTATCTATGCCTGAGAACAAAGAATAAGAAGTTTAATTAGTTATAGATAAACAATGTTATAAACGAAACAAAAAGTAGGAAATTGACAAAATAAATAGTACCATGATGGTCAGTCCAACAGAGACCGACACGGGATAACGGCGCGTTGCCCAGAATGTAACTCACATTCGGCACCCACACCTTAGGAACTAGACGAACCTTGCCGTCACCATCGTCAAATTCTGAGATGTCAAAATGATTGACAGCTCTTTGTTCGTGTTTACCGAGATCTCTCTCGGGGATTGAATCAAAACGAGGATGAGGCCTGAAGAAGGTTCTCCTCAAAGGAAAGTCCTCTGGGACCGACATGAAGAAAAATCTGACTTGTCAACCCTTACAGCTAGATAGCTTTGGGTGAACAGTGTATTTGTGGGGTTGAGTGTATAAAGACCACCACCCTTCTGATTGACCATCCCTCTTCAAGGTGATCAGTCGTCTAAAAACGTTAAGGGTTAGAGGGTAATTCCGATATAGCATAACCCAAACAGTAGCAATAACAGCCCGGATGGTGGGAGGGGTCAATTGAACTAAACAAACATTCCAGGCCTTCAAAATTTTAGCAACAAAAGAATGTAAAGGAAAACGGAGGCCAAAATCAAAATATTTCATCGTAAACGGCCACAGAGCCTGCTGGACAATCTAACACTGAAGCTCTAGACGGGGGAATTGACAGCTCATACCCATCAGGTAGGTTGAAAAACTTTTTATCACGACGGCAATAATCTTTTTCAATTGTCGTTTTCCTAAAATCCTCATTTATTTTTGCCTTGTAACCTTCCCATCACTAGGGAGAACAATAGGTTGGCGGAATTCAGCGCCATCCGTTTCGGAGTTGTAACCCTCATCCAGATTTTCTTCCTGGATAACCTCCGCAGTCATGTCAACAATATCTTCCCTACTCTCAGTGTTGACACTACCTTCTTGGGTTTCGTCATCTCCTAAAACCAAGTTAATGGCTGAATCATGAACGGGAGATACCGGATCTTCCCGGGGGTTTTGAGGGATATCTGTATCTTCTTCTTCAGAAGAACTCATAACTTGACCTTGCCCAGGTCTTTTACTAGATTCAGCTACCTTGGCGGCTTCAGCTGCCTTAGCGGCTTTAGCGGCCTTAGCAGCCTCACGAGCAGCAGCTTCAGGCTGATAACTGGTTCTCTTTACCTTTGGCATAGTGTTTATACCTATATTGCCAACGTTAGTGCCGTATTGATTAAAATACCGTTTCCCAGCAAAGCTGCGTAAGTGATAACAAACACTAACAGGCTCAACGTCAAGAATTTCAGTATCGGCAGGGATATCAGGGTTAGTAGGGTAATAAGCTTGTTCGCGGTGAGCAATAGTTCTATGTAGCATAAAGGCACGTTTTTCTTCTTCAGAAGATAACACCTCAAAGGGGTAGTCTATATTATCAGAAAGGGAAGAAGAATTACCCTGGTTATTACCGGTTTCTTTACCTAGGGATTGCCTAATTAAACGACGCCTAGCAGTGCTAAGATTAGGGAAGTATTCTTCAATACTATTTTCAGACATTTAATTTAAAAAAACAAGAAATAAAAACCAGCATGCAAAATTAGGAGTTAGGGTACGACAATACCTTTGACAAAAAATCACTGAATCGATGCCTTTTAATCGCAAAGAAGTGACGCAGAAGGACAGCACGCTGAAAATGCTGAAATGCGCATACTGATTTTAGGGAAGAAAGGTAAAAAGCTCTGATCGAAATAAAGTAAAGCTTCTGTATGGGATGATATGTAGGCAAGGCCGACATCCTGAAGAAACACGTGATCAAGCCTAGAATAATTGCAAAAATACGCTGATATGTATCACAAAGTAAACATATCGGCCTGTCGGAATTCGGCACGTGGCAACAGAAAATTTGACGCTTAGATCAAGAAGCTTTGCATGGTTGAGAGCCACCTATCAAGGAAAGTCCTTATAAATAGTAGGTAAGACCTCATTAATGAGGGCATTAATTACTCTCTCTCTCTCTACTTTCTCTCTCATACTTATCTTCCTTTCTTCTTAAACACATTCTGACTTTATCATCGGAGTGGTTATCCTCGGATCACCCCGGGGTTAGCTAACTTCTTCTCATTGTGTAGGTTCTCAGCTTGCCGATAGGAGTATCAGGATCTCAGGCCCGAGTTCTTGGGAGATCAGATCCAGACAGAAACAATTTGGCGCTAGAAGGAGGGGACATTGATCACTTCTATCGCCTAAGAACCTCACACAAAAGATAGCGACAATTATGGCCGGAAATAGTGAAACACCAGTGACAAGAAAAGTAGTAAACCAGTCGATAAAACAACCTCAGATAGAGATAGAAGATGAAACTCATACCTTGGAGGATAATCAGTTTCATATACCGTTAACACCCTCTGGAGGTGGAGGAGAGGTAGAGGACCCTATGACAGCATTCACACCAGATGAACTGGAGACAGCAGCAAGGGTGATGAGTGCAATGAGTAAGAAAAGGAAGGAGGCTGAGACGGCACAGGCTGAAAGGGGGGCCGCTCAGGCCGATAGGGGAACACCACACCACAATCAGGGAGAGCAACATAATCAGTTGGCAAACTCACCCAGGAGACCCCGAAATGAGTCGCCGGTAAGAACGCACACTATGTCACGGCGGGTTGAACAATCCTCAAGTCATACCGTTAGCACAAGGACCCAACAGCAGAGAAGTTCGCAGGTAGACGGGCAGGCAGTGCGAACTGTGGTTCAACTAAGGGCATCTCCGTTTGCGCATCATATTCTAGACCAGCCGATGGAAAAGGTAAAAATGCTGACTTGTAGGTATGATGGAAGGGGAGACCCGGCTAGGTTTATAACATCCTATGAGGGCCACATGATGTTATATACCTATTCAGATGCAGTTTGGTGTAAGGTCTTTCCGACTACTTTGATTGGGGCCGCAGTCGATTGGTTTAATAACCTTGGAGTTGGAACGGTGGATAATTTCGAAAGAGTGACCGAGATGTTTGTGGGTCAGTATGTCAGCAATAATGTGCGGCAGAGAACTTCTGGGGAACTGATGGCCATAGAGTAGAGGCCAGATGAGTCTTTGAGGGATTTCATTAGGCGATTTAATAATGAGGCAAACACAATCCCAAAGCTGCAACAAGAAATAGCTGTGATGGCTTTGATGAATGGCTTGGTTGATTATGATTTCAAGCGATACCTTACAAGAAAAAATATGCCGACATTGGCAGCGGCGTTTAACAAAGCTCATGATTACATAAAAAGTGAAGAGTTGATGAAGACAAGTGGTAGAAATGCGGTTGTCGGAAGGGGGCAAAGTCAGCATGAAGGAACATCATCTGGAAGAGGAAGGCCGAGAGCCTCTGCCCCAGGAAGGGGGGGGGGGAACCGGCAGGATCCAAGGGCGTCAAGGCCACCAATGAGATACAGTTCTTGTACTCCTTTGAATACACCGAGGGCAACAATTTATTCGGTGAATCAGAATAGAGAAGGGTGGTCAAGGCCGATTCCAATGAAAGGAAGGCCAAGAGATGTGAAGAAATATTGCATGTTTCATAGAGATGTGGGGCATTATACAGAGGAATGTACGCAGCTGAAGGATAACATTGAGGAGCTGATAAGGTTGGGGCATTTGACACAATACCGGCTAAATACAGGCAGGAATCAGCAATCGGCTCAGCCAATTGAGAGGCAACAAATAGAGGCAAGACCAGAAAGGGTGCAAGGAGGAGTAGTCCGACAAGGAGATGTAGGGCTGCCGCCGTTATCTACTGGAAGGGGAGTAGATGTGATAACAGGGGGACCGATACATGGAGGAACAGTTAGTGGAGCAAAGAAGCATTTGGATGAACACCGTCATCTGGTTTGTGCCTTCGATGTGGACAATCGTCCTCGGCCAGCTGCAATACCTGAAATAGTTTTCACAGAAGAGGATGCAAGGGGTGTAGTGTTCCCTCATGATGATCCATTAGTTTTGATAACTAAAATAAATGGAGCCGACATCAAAAGAGTGCTGGTTGATGGAGGTAGTTCAGCAAATGTGCTGTTTGTGCAAGCTTTTAATGAAATGAATATAGGGAGACAATATCTAAAGTCGGTATCGTACCCTGTCATTGGGTTTAATGGGTCAACAGTAAGACCAGAAGGAAGCATAGTGCTACCAGTTAGACTGGGTGATGGGCCACAGGCAAGGGATGTGATGGTAGAGTTTCTGGTGGTAGATGTTAAATCAGCTTACAATGCAATTATCGGCAGACCGATAATACATGATATGCAAGCCGTTGTGTCAACTTATCATCTGGCAATAGCTTATGTGTCAAACTTGGGAGCCGTAGAAAAGGTGTATGGAGGTCAAGTGATGTAGAAGTCTTGCTATGTGACTGCTTTGAAGAATCCAGTTGGCAGTGGTCAGGTGCCGTGCAATCCGGTAAGAGAGGGTAAGCCAACGGTTCAAGACTTAACGATGAAAATTTTTGATACGAGGCCGGAAGAGACCCCAAGGCTGTAGGCGTCGTTCGAAGTGCGCCTACGTAAAAATCATGTTGTGAATATGCTTGACACTCATAGGAAGTGGGAATTTACATATACGATTAGGGACACGATTAGGGACAAGGAAAGTAGGGAGCCGCCAACAAGTTTTAAGGAACTTGTAAACCGTTCACGGATCATTTAAGGCAACCACGAAAAGGGACAACAAAAGACAACAACGATTCTCCCGTGAAGGTTACACTCCATTCATAATCCATGAGATTACTAACTCCATATGGTTCGGAACCACGAAAGGAGGATCGGGGATGATGGTACGAAGTGAGTCATGGAGTCACATTCGCTCGTATTGGCCTCTACTCGATTCTTATTGTGAAAAGTTTTCCTGTGATCTCAAAGGCATACAAACAAAATATTCAATTCGATGCAAACTATTATTATGCTAAATTGGTTGAATATTAATGCAACATATAATTCTAAAATATTTGTGATCACTTGATTAAACAACAAGATTAAAAAGGAACCTAAACCGGTTGTCCAAATTATCTTATTAGGCGTGATTTTCAATTACATATTCCCTTTAAACATGCAATATGGTGATCAATAAATATAGAATAAAATAAACATTAATATTGGAAGCAATATAGCAATAAATCTAACAATATAAAATCGTTAGAAAAATAATAGAAATAAAAGGAACATGATTCCTTACTTTGATTTTGTTTGCTTGCTACTATAAAAACAATAAACGCGTTAGTAAATTCAAGGAAAATTAATTAAACAATAATTAAAATGGAATTAAATTAAATTAAAATAGAATATAATTGGTTTGGGGCCAAACCCTCAAACAGTTCTACCTTTCACGCCGTGGTTTAAGGATAGAACCTCGGGTAAAGTACGGACTCCTTGGAGTGTTTAAGGAAGGTATTTTGAAAGAGAGAAGGATAGGCTAGTGTTTAGGCTAGAGCATAGAAGAGAAATGAGAGAGTTAATTGATGCCCCGTACATCAGAAATGAGGGGGTATTTATAGGAAAAATGTGCCGAGGGAACGCACGGAACCCTAAAATGACAAAAACCCTAAAACAGTATCCCGTGACACGGTAAACTGTACCGTGACACGGGAAGCTCCACCGTCAGACGGGAGAGAATCCCGTGACACGGTGCAATGTTGCGTGACGCGGGATGTTTTTTTAACAAACGGAGGAAGAAAACGCGTTAGGGTTTACGCGGAAAAGACACATACTACACCCGTGTCACATCAGGTTTCCCGTGTCACGGGATTTCATTCCGTCAGACGGGAGTGAATCCCGTGACGCGGGGATTCCTGCCGTGACGCGGGACAGTTTTGTCATTTTCTCCGTTTAAATTCATTTTAAACCCTAATTTCATTCATCTTTTAAGTGCCGATTGATAATTTCGGGCCATTTTCTGATTTATTAATTTTGGGCTAAAAATAAGAAAATAATTAAAAAGAAATAAATAAAAGGTTTGGGCCAAAAATAAACAATAAAAAGAAGGTTTTGGGCTGAAATTAAAAACTACGCTTTTACCAAACACCAAGACTGATCCATGGATTATTCAGAAATACGAATTTAATTAAATATGATTTTTAAGCACTCTCGGGATTAAATAGTGAACCCGACCAATAGTGACGGTGAAAGGTTGTTCATCATCGGGTTTGGTTTTGGGGAGACATTTTTAGATGTCTACAGAAGCCCCCACTTTGACTGAGTTTGTAGAAACGTAAGTTTCGAAAACGATAGTTAAAGTAGTCGATAGGGACGGAGAATGACTTAAGACGTTCTGCGATCTTAAATCACTCTGTATACGCCGATACCTGCAGAAAAATGTTAGTTCTACAGATAAAAGAATAAAGGGATAGAATACGTATCTGACACCAGTGTATCGGTGACAAATGATGCTTGGTATCTTCCTATGCTTGAAGGAATCCACCGGATGATGTTTCGCTGAAATACTTTCCATGCCTGAGGAAAGCCGACTGATGATTTTGATAGCTTTCTATGCTTGAAGAAACCTACCGAATAACATTTTCCATGCTTGAGGAAAATCGACAGATGATTTTGGCGATTTTCTATGCTTGAAGAAATCCACCGATAATACTTTCCATGCTTGAGGAAAGCCGACAGATGAACACTTTCCATGCTTGAGGAAAGTCGACAGATAAAAAATTTCCATGCTTGAGGAAAGTTGACAGATAAAAACTTTCCATGCTTGAGGAAAGTCGATGAATGAATACTTTCCATGCTTGAGGAAAGTCGATGAATGAATTAATCGCTAACTTCTTCGTGTTGAGAGATGACAACGACCGACAATTTTCCATGCTTGAGGAAAAATTTGTCTATTGAAATCACAAGTCTCTGTGTATCGAGAACCTTGCGCCGGAATAATAGTGGTTTGATTGTCCCCGAACGTGGGCCGTAGATAATTTACCGTGAAGTCGACTTTTCCGACCTTGTTCGGTGTTTAAAATATCGAAAAATAGACTTTGATGCTTGCTAGGGGTAAAACAGTAATTTTAGCACCCTTTAAATACCAGTTAGAATAGTCCGCGTAATCTCAGCGAAAAATTAACTGCCCAAAAACTGCGGAAAATCGTGCAATTTTAGTCAAAAGAGCCAGGAATATTCACTGACAGCATCGAGGAATGTGCAGGACACGCGCAAAATCATCGTGTCATGAAGGAAATCTGCCGTGACACGGGATTCAGTCCCGTCGTGCGGTACATTATCCCGTGACGTGGGATTTTGAATGTTGCAGAACTGTGCTTTTGAACGCCAGTATTTATGCGCGCCACGTCAGATATTAACCGTTACATGATAACGGACCCCGTGGCGTGGGAAACGGGGTGCGTAACTGTCATAATTCGAGCTTTAAATTCAATCTCCTGCTTCACCGTTTCCACCATTTCTTCATACATCTCCTTTCCCCATTTTCAATTTAGCTCACACAAATCATCGCACCACCATTAAAAACACCGGCACATGTCTGCCGTCGCCGTGACACGACACCACAAACCGTTACACGGCGGATTTCTTCGCCTGTCTGCTGCGGTGTACTGCTGCTGCTGCTGTTCGGAGTCGACTGCTTACTGTTGTCGCCGCTAGGGGAAGCCACCGCTGCTCTCGCTGGAGCTCCGTCGATTCCCAGCTTCACCGTGACACGGGAGCTGCAAACCGTGTCACGGCGGTTTTGACCGTGTCGCGGCAGGCTGCTGCTGTCTTCACGGTTTTTCGAGCTTTTGGAGCTCAAATCTTCATCAATCTTGCTCTAATTTTTTGCTAATTCCCCCATTTTCGATTCTCCACAAGGATCTATGTAAGTTTCCTTTCATTTTTGCCTCAAATTTGCTTCAAATGAATAATTTCATGTAAAAACCCTTAAAAATCAATTTGGGGATTTTTGATTTTGAGGTTATATGTCACAATTGTTGCCATGAATTTGCTTGTATATGTATGTATGTGTGTTTGTGAGAAATTGGAGACAAAAATTGCATGATTTGGTGGAGAATTGAACAAAACACCATTTTTGGGTACTACTTTTTGTGAAATGATGTTCTTGTTGTTCATGTTATTTCTTTGCACTTGAAATGGTGAAATATTGGCGGTAAATCTCGTAAAATACGTCATGATGTGTTGATCCATTGTTTTTGTGCAATTTTGAAATATATTTTTGTGTACGTACTATATTGTCATGGAGAACATAGTATCATGCGGCTAGGAGAACTGTAGTATTAGTTTATCATGGAGAAACTTAATACTAGTAATAATTCTATTATTTTGCTAATTTTTAGCCTTGAGGTAAAAATTTAGCGTATAACAGAAAATGCAACCGGAGATAATTGATAAGCCCTTTTTGAATAAATAAATAAATAAATAACTTAGGCAATGATGCTAAGCATTTAGATTTTTATTTTGAAATAGCATGCCTAGACGGCGGGATTGCGATCTTTCCACACGTGGCCGGCGTCAGGCTTTTCGGGAGGACACTCCCACAGTTCCTGAGGGCGTGGAGGACGAGGTCTTAGAGACCGAGCCGCGCGCTTCTTCGAGTAGGGGTAGATGGGTTCCACCTCCATGGACACCCGATGAGTTGGTTTTCTGTCGTGAGAACCACGTTTCTCACCGTCCACTTGCCGGCATAGTCGATGGCACGTTTCGCCATCATGGATCCGGAGCTGGAGATTTGATTCCTCGACTGCATGATATTATCACGAGGGATCCTGTTACGAATGCCTTGTGGGTATCTGCTGGTTTAGTGGACTTCTATTCGGCGGTCGTAGGGTTTCGCAGTCCCCGGGGTTGCGGCCCGACAGTTGTTCGTGCATTGTTGGAGTATTTCTGGGATACTACCAACACTTTTCATTTTTCTTGGGGGGAGATGACAGTGACCCCTCTGGACTTCAGCATGATTACCGGTCTGCGCTTCACCGATCAGGTCGTACGACAGCTTCCTGACCTTAGCTGGGGGGCGGCTGAGGTAGCAGATCTGTTGGGTCCGATCGTTCAGTATATTAGGACTCGGCCGGTACCTCGAGGTGGTCCGAGGAGCGGGCGATCAGAGCTGGCTTCCGTTCTGGCCCAGGGTTTTGACATGGAGGAGACGTCTCCTGAGCAGCGAGTGCAGATCTTCATTTTGATTCTGATTTCTATGACTCTTTCTCCTGATAGGAGTTCACGCGCGCTCGTTTGCTATCTTCCTTCTTTAGTCAGGATCAACGAGATAGGATCCCTTAGCTGGGCTAGCCTTGGATATGCAGATCTTCTCTTGTCGCTACGTCATGGCTGCAGGCAGCTGAATGACCAGTCCCCCGTGACTGTTTACGGCTGATGGAGAGTCGTAGAGGTGACGATCTTTCCTCTTCTTGTTTTGCTCCAATCTGTTTGACTCATGTGCTCATAGATTACTTTTTCATTGCAGCTTTGGTTCTATGAGTATTTCCCGGGATTGGCCCCTCGTCGACGTCGTGGAGCGGTCCATGACTTCCCTGTTGGAGATAGCTGGCGTGACCGAGGCGAGTCACGAGTGGAGTCTGTCTCTATGCTGCGCGAGTTGTTACGCCGAGGCACCTCTTCTGTTGGCGTAAGAATTGATTTTGCAGCCTGCCATTCTTTATCTTGACGTCATTTTCAGCATCTCATTACAACTTTTTATGGTTTTCAGGTGGCTATTGACGTCCAGTATCGGCCTTGGGCTAGGATGACTGACCTTCCTGAGGCCTTGCAGCTTTCGACGTGCCGTACTGTTTTTGTCGGTACTGGTCTCTTTGTTTGGTATCTTGGAGAGCGTCTCGTTCGCTAGCACAGTGATGATCGCTTTGTGGTGCCTTTGCCTCCACCAGAGTCGATCTTGGACTCACGGTTGCTTAGGGAGTTGATAAACAGAGGAGAGCGGTTCACTTTTCCTTGGCAGGGGCTCGTGCACATGGAGGGTGATTACTCGCGGGACGTGCTTCCCCTTTTGGATCCTCCACCCCGTCTTCCCGAGGTATGGTTTCTTTTGAGAATTTTGTCACTAGTCTCCGTTTAAATCGTCGAATAACCTGATTATTCGATCGTATTTTCAGACGACTGTTCATCCTGTGGGGAGGATTGAGGTGCCACCTCAATCTGTCCGTTACCCGGGGCCTATTGGTATTACTGAGGACCACATTGCTGACGCGCCAGAGGGTTACAGACAGGCGCAGGAGTCTTTGCCTGACGTGTTCGAGCCGGTAAGCTTTTGACATATTGTTCACCCTTTTTAATACCTCTTGTTACTGATTTTCCTTTGTTTTGTTCTCAGCCTACTCACCTGGAGATGATGGGATTCATGAAGCTAGTTGACGCTTTGAAGTATTTCATCATCAAGCTTCAGCGTGGCGCGAGTTGTCGAGGCGGTTCTAGCGATGTTCTTGAGGTATGTTCACCTTTTTATTTTTACCATTTGTTCTATCTTGCATCATTGACATATTTGATTTCGTGTTTTTCAGGAGTGACGGAGGTCCCGATCGCGCTCGAGGCATAGAGACTCGGACGAGGGGGAGCCTAGTCGTGGCAGACGATCTCCAGGGGTTCGTCGGCATTCTCGGTCTCAGCGGGAGCCTCCGCTTTCTCAGCCGTCTCGTGAGGCTCAGTGGCAGCAGCCTCAGCCTTCCCAGCTGTTCCAGCACTTTCAGGGTCAGTGGCAGCAGCATTCATTTTCACAGCCTTCACAGTCTGAGTTCACTCCAGTCATCACTCCTGTGGATCGGGGCTTATATTCAGCTCCATTGTCCGGGGCGATGCCTTCACCGGTGCCTGGCTTGTTTTCAGTTCCACTGTCTGGGACGATGTCTTCACCGACGCTTCCTACTACTTGGAGTCAGTCTACGTCGTTTACCAGCTGGACGGGCCCTGCCTTGACCATGTTCTACTGGAGCTATTGGGACTAGTAGAGACACTACTCCTCGTACTCGGATGATGGAGGGACTCTTTGGTTCTCAGCCCCCGTATACTCAGGATATTCAGGCTGGAGATGATACTGATACTAGTTCTAGAGATTTTTGACCGAGGGTTTATATTTTGTACTTTGCTTGATGATTTTTGACACTATCTATGTACTATGACTTACTTTGTATATTTTATTCACACTCTATGCTTTTGATTTTATTTAATGGGTATGTTAGTGTGTGCTTGAGACTGATTGTGTGTGACTGTGTGTTTATTAACAACGCGAAAAAAAACCGTTATTTTTCGTAAGTGGAGGGTACCGACCTTCTCCCAAAAGAAAAAAAAACAAAAGAAAAAAGAGATAGAAAAAAAGGCTAATTTTACAACTTCCCCAGAATAAAAATGGAACGAGGTTAATAACTTCCCCAAAATAGAATGAAATAAAATGGAGCAAGTTTAACAACTTCCCCAAAAATAAAATAAAAAAGGAGCAAATAAAATAAAATATGATAAAATAAAAACTTCCCCAAAAATAAAAATAAAAATAAAAAGGGAGAATTTTATTGGGAATAAAACTCTCGAAATAAGAGTGGAAGATAAACGGTAAACAAAAATATCCGGAAAAATAGGTCAAGGATAAAAAATAGAAAGCGCGTGCGCACCGTGACACGTTTCATTGTACCGCGTCACGGTAAGATGTCCCGTGACACGGTATGGATTCCCGTGTCATGGTGGGAATTCCCGTGTCACGGTGGAAATTCCCGTGTCACGGTGATAAAAAAACTGCAGCCGCGTATTATACGCGTGTAACTTGATAAAGTTTTCCACGTCCTGACCCTTTTCTCCTATAAAATACAACCCATAATTCATGATATGCATAATTACAAAATACAAAATAATTAGAATTTTATATTTCAATAATAATGTCTCAGAATTTTGATAACATATTGCGTGATTGGTCATATTCTTTGACTAATGCTGACAAAAGAGAATTGGAGTTGTTTTATGTGAGAGGTTTATTAGCCCTGAGACATGTCGCGATTGAACATGATTTTCTTAGGGCAGCCTTAGATTACTGGAGTCCAGAAACTCATTGCTTTAAGTTTGATTATGATGAACTCTGCCCCCTATCGGAGGAATTTGGTGCCATCTTTGGCTTTCCTGCTAGGAATCTCGTTGCCATGCCTACTCTGCGCGAATATTATTACCAGGATTTTGAACGTCATCTGAATCTGACAGATCCTAATTTGAATAGGATTGTGTGCGGTAATGAAGTAGATCTAGAAAAGCTTGCAAATTTATATTTTAATCGCCCTGTCTCTGAGTCATATCATGTATAATGTAGAAGGGCTTATATTTTTTGCATGTTTAGCAAGCTTTTATTTGGAAACGGTAGGATAGGACATGCTTGTTTAGCGTCTGTGCTTGAACATGTTGAATCTGGAAGATCCCCTATGCCAACTTGTCTTGGAGAAACTTTGTGCGGCCTTGACGAAGCAAAATCTGACCGGAAAGCCATCAAGAAGGGCTCTCTAGTACTGCTACAGGTAAATACGGCCTCTAGTTAGCCCCCGTGACATCTGGCAGGCACCGTGTCACGGTGGTGCTTTGCCGTGACACGGTACAGTCTGCCGTGTCACGGTAGAAATCTGCCTTTTTTTTTTTTTTTTTTTTTTTTTTTTTTTACGGAACTGAACTGACTCCTTTTTGTTTTTTTTTTGTTTTTTTTGCAGATTTGGTTGATGGAGCGTTTAGAACTCTTTAAAGCCCCCGACGATATTGAAAAATATGGTCCCAATGATCTAGTCCGAAGGAAGAAAAATTACTCTGCAAACATGCCGTATGATGACTGGAAGGTGTTCTTTGCAAAGAGAGAATTTTCCATTCGATGGGTGGTGCCTTGGTGGAGACTTACTAGGATGGTTGGGACGCATGATACACCGTATTGCCGTATTCCTAGTATATCAAAGTTGACTTTTTATTGTCCTTCTCGAGTGATGCGACAATATGGACTTGAACAAGTAATTCCACGCTATAATGATAGTCCTCGTGAAGTATGATTGCATGAAAGTAATGTTCACAAGTATGAGCTCTATTGGATTGCAAGGCCTATGTGGACCGTTTCTGCGAGTGATCAAGCTCCTCCCCCCTTATCTAGTGCATACAAGGCATGGTTGAATCCTCGGAGTAGAAGGGAGAGGCTTGGATCACGTAAATTTGATATGAAGGAACGACTTGGAAGTAAGAAGGCGCCCCCTAAAGATCGTCTTGGTCCGAGTACACAAGGAATTGAGTTTAAAACTCCTATAATGCCTAAGAAGAAGACTTATGTGAAAGGAAAGGGTAAAGAAAAGATGGTTTATAGGGAAAAGCAACCTAAGAACTATAAGAGGGATGAAAGGGGTGAGAGTTCAACAAGAGGTGTGACGGTTCGGGCTACAAGGGACACACTAATGGTGAAGGCCGACTTAGTGGAAAAGAAAGATGAGGCTTCGAAAGTGAAGAAGGATTAGACCAATATTGCTTTGCTTTTATGATTTTAAGTTTTAATTTTTAAATAAGGCGTATGATGCCAATAATTGTAGTCACATTTATTTCAATAATAATAGCATATTTATTTTTGCCTTAATTAAAAATTACAATGACTTTTTTTTTTTTTTTTTTTTTTAATCCGAGTCAAGAAGTCGGACGCAATGGAAGAATAATAATAATTGTCGAATAAAGTATTCGAAAAGCAACAAAAATAACAAAATTTACAACATCGCATTGCCGTGTCACGGAAAAATCTGCCGTGTCACGGTTAATCAAAGTGTGTCACGGTAAAATTTGGAGTGTCGCGGTTGCAGTTCGAGTGGCGCAGCGTTAGTAATCAAAGAACAGATCTGCCGTGACGCGGTAGTTTCTGCCGTGACATGGTGATTTCTGCCGTGTCACGGTGGGTTCTGCCGTGTCACGGTAGATTTTACCGTGGCGCGGTGGCTTCTACCGTGTCACGGTGGATTCTCCTTTGTAATTTTGTTGCGTTTTTCTGCCTTGTGTGCCATATTTAGTTGACGAAGAAGGGATTTTTGTTTTTAAAGTGGTCGGGCCCCCTTGAGGGGTTGCCTACGTATCCTTAAAAAGGAATCAGGCCAAACGTAGCTCTATTGGGTCATGAACCCATGCAACTAGGCATAAAACTTCTTGAGTTGATCCAAATTGGTTAAGTTGTGGAACCTGTTACCATCCATGTCTACCAATTGTGCTGCTCCGCCAGACAAAATAGATTTGACAATATATGGACCTGACCAGTTCGGTCTAAATTTTCCTCTTGGATCGAGCACGTTTTTGCGAAGTGCTTTAAGTACCAAATCACCTTCCTTGATATTCCTAGTCTTGACTTTTTTATTAAAATGTCGTGCCATACGCTGTTGGTAGGTTTGGACGTGATGCAAAGCGGCCAAGCGTTTTTCGTCAAGTAAGACTAGTTCATCATATCTCGCTATAATCCAGTCGACTTCATCTAATTGGCTTTCCAATGCAATTCGTAGAGAAGGGATTTCGAGCTCTATTGGTTGTACGGCTTCGACTCCATAGACCAAAGAGAAGGGGGTAGCCCCCGTTGATGTACGAACAAAAGTTCGATAACCCCAAAGGGCGAAATGTAGCTTGCTCGGCCAATCCTTATAATTTTCCATCATCTTTTCGATGATAGTTTTCACATTTTTGTTAGCCAATTCGACTGCACCATTTGTTTGTGGTCTGTAGGGTGATGATCTGTGATGCTTGATATGATATTTCTTTAATAATTCTGCGCACTCGGCTTGGAAGTGTGTCCCATTGTCACTAATCATTTCATGAGGTACCCCATAGCGGCATATGATGTTCTTCTCAATGAATTGAGCTACATGTTTTGCTGTTAACTTAGCATATGAGGCAGCTTCGACCCATTTAGTGAAATAGTCGATTGCTACGAGGATGAATTCATGTCCTCCTTGTCCTGGTGGCGTTATTTTGCCGATGATGTCAATACCCCAAGTAGAGAAAGGCCATGGGGAAGTGTATGTGTAAAGAAGCGAAGGTGGAACGTGCTGCAAATTTGCGTAGACTTGACACTTCATACATTTCTTGACGTATTCGTGACAATCTCTCTCCATAGTAGTCCAATAATATCCTTGTCGTTGAATCTTTTGGACTAACATCTTAGAATTCATATGCGTTCCACATATTCCGGCATGAAGGTTCTCCATGGTCTTATGTGTTTCTTTTCCAGCTATGCACAAGAGATTTCTCCCTAGTGCAGTCCTTTTGTGGAGTTCTCCCCTGATGAGCACATACTGTGAGGCCAGGAGCCTCAAAGCACGACATGCCCTTTTATCAGTGTTAGGAGGATATTCACCCTTGGTTACGTAGTTAAGGATATCTATATACCATGGTTCTTCATCTTCTTCTTGTGATTCTTGTTCATCATCAAGTGCATGAACATAGGCTGGCTCATATCTTCGCTCTTTAGTTAGTGGCATCCTGATCGTGTCTGTCGGAATGCGCACCATTGATGCTAGCTTTGCCAATGCGTCAGCAAATTGGTTTTCTTCTCTAGGCAAGTATGTGTATTCCACTTCATCTAGTTGCTCCGTGAGAGTTTCCAGATGAGCTTGATACGTAGCGAGACTTTCACTTCTCACTTTCCATCTCTTAGAGATCTGGTTAATGATTAGTGATGAATCACCGTAAATTCTGAGCTTCTTAATTCCCAAGGCCACCGCTGTTTCTAATCCCAAAATGCATGCTTCATACTCTGCAGCATTGTTGGTGACATCAAAGTCGAGTTTCATGGAAATTGGGATGTGTTCTTCACTGGGTGATACAAGCAAGACCCCTACACCACACCCTCTTTGGTTTGAAGCTCCATCGAAATAGAGCGTCCATCTATCGTCTTCAGTCATAAGTAGGTCTTCATTAGGGAAATCATACTCATCTTCTTCTTTCTCAACTTCTTCAAGTGGAAAGTCCGCTAAGAAGTCAGAGACCGCAGAACCTTTGATAGCCTTTTGTGGTACGAATTTCAAATCAAATTGAGCAAGGTTGACAATCCATCTTGACAATCTACCATTGAGTGTTGCTTTTTCGAACAAGTATTTGAGAGGATCCATCTTGGACACGACATGTACTGTATGAGTAAGCATGTAATGCCTTAATTTCTGTGCGGCCCACACAAGTGCGAGACACAACTTCTCAAGTAATGTGTATCGTGTCTCATATCCTTGAAGCTTCTTGCTCAAATAGTAGATTGCATTCTCCTTGCTTTCAATCTCTTGTGCTAGCATTGCCCCCATCGTTTCTCTTGTGACCGTAAGGTAGAGTCGAAGAGGAAAGTCAGGCATTGCTGGTGCTAGCACAGGTGGATTTGACAGGTACTCTTTGATCTTGTTGAAAGCTTTTTGGCAATCGTCATCCCATGTGACTGGAACGTTCTTCTTGAGTTTTTTGAATATAGGTTCACATATCGCTGTGAGTTTGGATATGAACCTACTTATGTATTGCAACCTTCCAATAAAGCCTCGAATCTCCTTCTCAGACTTGGGTGGTGGCATGGCCATGATTGCTTTGACTTTCGTGGGATCTATTTCAATCCCTCGAGAACTGATCACATAGCCAAGCAATTTGCCTGATGTAACTCCGAATGCACACTTTGCTGGATTTAATCTCATGTTGTACTTGCGGAGTCTTTCAAAGAACTTGCGAAGTGCAATGATGTGGCCTGGGCGATCTTTTGATTTGACGATCATATCATCAACATAGACTTCCACCTCTTTGTGCATCATATCATGTAACAATGCTGTGGCTGCTCTTTGGTAGGTGGCACCCACGTTTTTCAACTCGAATGGCATTACCGTATAGCAATATGTTCCCCACTGTGTGATGAATGTGGTTTTCTCCATGTCTTCCTCGGCCATAAGCACTTGGTTATATCCAGCATAACCATCCATGAAGGAAAGGAGTGCATGGTTTTCTGTGTTGTCGACCAGAATGTCAATGTGAGGTAGAGGGAACCCATCTTTTGGACTTGCTTTATTGAGATCCCTGTAATCAACACACATTCTGACCCTTCCATCCTTCTTTGGGACTGGAACCACATTAGCTATCCATTCCAGATACTTGGACACTTTGATGAAACCTGCAGCTAGTTGCTTTCTGATTTCTTCTTTGATCTTGAGAGCCACATCCGGCTTCATACGACGCAACTTTTGCTTGACGGGCTTCATACCTGGAATGAGTGGTATAGTATGTTGCGCAATATCCCTGTCAATACCTGGCATGTCTTGATAAGACCAAGAAAATACATCAACAAATTCACTAAGTAAGTTAATTAACTCTTTGCGTTCTTCTTGACTTAGTGTTAATCCAATTTTTACTTCTTTGGTAGTCGTATCATTGGAAATATTGATTGTTTCTGTATCTTCGATAATTGCCGTTTTATTATCATGTTCTTCCATTGCTTTTATTATTTATTTGTCATTTTTATCATTAGCAAAGCAATATTGATCAGGGTTGGGGGCATGACACACATCGTAAGCAAAGGTACTCATTTCATTGAAATCATTGGTTATTACATCAAGGAGGGCAAGGTCAGCTGCGACCTCGCCAGAATTAGAAAGGGAAGACTCAACAAGAGGCTCAACACTAGGGGGAACTACAGAAAAGGACTCGATAGTAGAAAGGGGGTCGGCCTTAGATCCTAGGGGTTCATTAACAGGTTCAAACTCGAACTCGGACCTAGACGATTCAGGTTCATCAAACATGGGGCCTTCGCCAGTGGTTACTTCATGTTTTTCTCCATTTGGCTTGGTAACCTTCACCGTCCTGCTCCATCCTTTCGGAGAACCATCAGCTAGGGCAATTAACTCCAAAGGATCAAAATCTTTGCTTGACACGACCGCTTAAATGAGCGCAGAGTCGTCATTGTTGGTGTGCCTAGGTTCATTCTTTTCCAACCCGTAAAGAAGACTAATACTCATATCATCGGAACCTGGGCTGGTTGGTTCTTCAGCTGTTGAGGAGACATCAACTTCGTCAATGAAGTCACAATCCATGAACACCTCAAAACCCGGTTCACGTTTCCCCTTGTAGATGAGAGGTTCAGGAAATTCGTAGCACGGGAAGTTCTCTCCTTCCTTGACGAATTGACCATTGAGCGTAAGGGGATAAGGATTTATAGTCATCTCCTTGTTCTATTTCAAGCTGCGTTCCGAGCAACCATCTTGATCACAGCTTGTTTCATATCTTCCTTTGTTGGTATGAATCCCAGGCCAAAGGTGTCCTTCTTTAACGAGCCTGGATGGCCCCAAAGTTCAGCTATCCTCTTTTTGATGCCAAGGGTCATCCCAAGAAAATTCCCTTGTTTCTTCATAATTGCATTGATGTTGTCTTTAGAATAAGGTTCAAACTCGAGGTGGCACTTTTCATCTTCCTCGATCATAAGCACATCTTCTAGAGAAAACCCCCAGAGATCCTCATCTTCCTCCTCATGCTCGACATGAACGATGGGGGTATCAATGACTTGAATACGCATGGGAGAGGCATCAATGGTGATCGGAACTCCTCCAACTATAGCCTTAACTTTCTGGTGCAGTGATGATGGGATCGCCTTCAACTCATGAAGCCAAGGGCGACCTAACAATATGTTGAAAGAAGCCTTGATGTCCACCACCTGAAACTTGGTGCGACGTTCAATGGCTCCAGTAGTGATATTCAACATGATAGTACCCACGGCTTGACGGCGAGTATTATCATAAGCTCGGATCCCCTGAGTAGAGGGAATTAATTCTTCATCTTTTATGCCCAACTTCTTTGTAGTACGCAATGGGCATACATTGATTGCTGAGCCATTATCAACTAGGCTCATGGGAATATTCATCTGCCTACACACCACAGTAAGGTGTAGGGATTTGTTATGTTGATCCCCTTTCGGGGGTAAATCCTTATCAGAAAAGGAGATCAAGTTACTAGGACTTGGCAATTCAGTAGTGAGAAAGCTGACTAGTCCTTGAGGAGTCATGTCACTATCAACTCCTATCTTCACAAGAGCATTCATCACAGCCTTCCGATGCTCATGAGACGTAGCCAACAGCTTCCAAACATTCATTTCCACCTTGGTTTTCTGCAATTGTTTGATCACATCGTTGCTTACAGGGTCGATGGGATCAACTATTGGTTGTGCTTGCGGTGGAGGTGTAGGTGGAGTGGGTTGTTGTAACCTTCCAGTTCTAGTGAGAACCTTGACTTTAGGGTCCCCCCAAACATCTTCGCTATCTTGCAGATTGACAGCGCCAAGAGATGAACAAACTATGTCTTTGAGATAGACGTCTTCATCATCGCTATCCCAAATTCCGTTAACTTCTTCACAGCTTGAAATAAAAACAACTTCTGGTAAAGGTTCATCCATAGGTTGGATGAGTATTGACGGATCAAAGGAGACTTCATCTCCCATGATAGCCAAAGCATCAGAAAGAGGACCTGTTTGAATATTAGGCTTCTTGCCCCCGGAGGGACAGGAAGCTGATTAGCATCAATCAAGTCTTGGATCGCATCCTTCAACTTCCAACACTTCTCAGTAGTATGACCTTTGCCTTGATGGAATTTGCAATGAGCATTGGGGTCATAACTAGCAGCCCTATTCTCTGGTCGAGGTTCTGGAAAAGGTCCAATTGGCATAATCAGTCCTTGACTATGCAAGCGATCAAAAGCGGCATCATACGTCATTCCCAAAGGCGTGTAAACCCTCCTTGGCCTTTGGAATCTCTGAGGGGCAGCATTAAGAGCCAGCACATCATTGATATTGACATTGTTGGTAGCATTATTGGGCTTGGAAGACGAAGAAGAAGGACTGTCGTTCTTCTTGTTTTTCCAAGTGTTGTTGTTATTATTGTTGTTGCTACCAGCAGTCTTCATCAGTTCATCTTCGATATTGATCCCAATATCGTATACAGCTTCAAAAGCAGCGGCAGGAATTTCAAGTGTTGCTTATACTTATGAGTCAGGTTTGCAATAAATAGGCGAACCATCTCTTTCTCCTTGGGAGGATCCACCAAGAGTGCAGCTGTTTCCCTCCACCAGCTTAGATAAGTAGTGAAGCCTTCATTCTCTTTCTGTTTGAGAATGGAGAGTTCACGTTCAGAAGTTTTGGTTTGGATGTTACACTTGTAACGGTTCATGAAACTTTCAGTAACGTCCTCCCAAGTTGCAACGTGCTTGGATTCCAAAGAGTAGAACCATTGTTGACAGGCATGCTCCAGGGAAAGAGGGAACACAGTAGGGAAGAGTGTCACATCTAACCCCTTAAGAGCCATGGTTGCAAAAAAGGCTTTCAAATGAAACATAGGGTTATCAGTAGGCTTGAACTTGGGAATCTCAGCAGTAGAAAACTTCTCAGGAAGCCTGTCCCTTATGTTCAGAGAGGTGGCAGGTTGTTCTACATAGGTAAACTCTTCAGAGATCTTACTCATTTGTTTTCTGATTTTGTCTATCGCAGCTACAGCGGCATTGCTTTGATTGTTTTGCTCTACCGTGTGAACCCTGGTAGTGAGTGCTTCCATCATAGCAGATAACCTGTCAATGGCATTGTTAATGTTTTCCATATCTTCCTTAGTGGCCATTGGTTGAAAGTAAATGGGAGATGGATTTCGTGGGGATGCTTGTGGCGGTTTTCTTGTACGCCTCTTAGGTTGTTGAGGTAGCGACTCAAACCGTAACAGTCTACCTCTGCTTCTTGACCAAGTGCTGTGACATTGAAATAAACGCACGTTTAATGACTAGACTTATCCTTAACCCATCCGGAAAATAAGAAGGGAAAGAAGAAAAAAGTTTTGAAAACAAAGAAAGCATGTATGGGAGGATACCATCCGACTTACTCCTAAAAAAAAACGGAAAAAAGACGCAAGACTTTCCTAATGTACGGTCACGAACAAAATAGTGTATGACTCGAGGAAAAGTGTGTGAACCCGACACGACTTGTGAGTGATTAAGTGAGGTTATGGACACGTGTTATGACCGTACAGCTATACATGACACGAAGCTGGACACATAAACCACATACGTACATACACAGAACCAAAAATGGACTGACGGGACATTATCCTGGGCACCGTGCCACGGTGCTGACTGTCGTGACACGGTACAGTCCACCGTCAGACTGTAGAAAGTCCCGTGTCACGGCACTGTTCACCGTGTCACGGCTGACTTGCTGTGATGCGGTGCTCAGTTCCAGGCCTTTTGTGACGTTTTTCCAGATTTTAATCGATTTTATGGTCCGTACTAATTACTAAGTGGAAATAAAAACCCTCGGTCATAGATTAGTCCAAAAACAAAATGAACAAACACATGTGTGTTAGTACCAAATAAACCACGTAGCATTTAGTCACGATGATGCAAAAAGTTTTGGGTGTCAAAAGGGTACCATGGTTAAGAGTTTGGACGTGTTAGCAAGGTAGCCTCCCTTGAGGGTGTATGCCAACGGGCAGCTCCGCGAGTTCGTGATGAAATCGAACTCGACTCCATGGTTTGGGTGGATTTAATAACTCGGATGAACCCTTATTGCAATGAGCGTTTTTGGGTTGATAGAGCTTAAATCCCCCAAGGCTAAGACGTATGTAGAACACATACGGTTTTTCAGAAAAATCGAAGAAAGTCGACTGTGAGAAGAGAAAATAAGCCACCGGGCTGATTTAAGGACTGCCGTGACACGGCAATGACCACCGTGTCACGGTGCAGTTCACCGTCAGACGGTAAACTGCACCGTGACACGGCAGTTTATGCCGTGACACGGCAGTCTGGAAATCTGACTGGTGCCCTGTTTTTCTTCGAACGCAATCAAGTTGTTCAATTTTTCCTACGGGACAGATCTAAATGCGACGTTAAAACGTCTATGCTTATGCAAAAATGCCAAATTAATCACAGGAATATTTTTCAAGAATCTTTCAAGTCTCATCCACTCATCTCAATTAAATACCGATCACTCAAATCGATAAATAACCAAGAATCCTCCCCAGTGGAGTCGCCAAATTGTAGGCGTCGTTCGAAGTGCCTCTACGTAAAAAGCATGTTGTGAATATGCTTGGCACTCATAGGAATTGGGAATTGACATATACGATTAGGGACACAATTAGGGACAAGGAAAGTAGGGAGCCGCCAACAAGTTTTAAGGAACTTGTAAACCGTTCACGGATCATTTAAGGCAACCACGAAAAGGGACAACGAAAGGCAACAACAATTCACCCGTGAAGGTTACACCCCATTCATAATCCATGAGATTACTAACTCCATATGGTTCGGAACCATGAAAGGAGGATCGGGGATGATGGTACGAAGTGAGTCATGGAGTCACATTCGCCCGTATTGGCCTCTACTCGATTCTTATTGTGAAAAGTATTCCTGTGATCTCAAAGGCATACAAACAAAATATTCAATTCGATCCAAACTATTATTATGCTAAATTGGTTGATTATTAAAGCAACATATAATTCTAAAATATTTGTGATCACTTGATTAAACAACAAGATTAAAAAGGAACCTAAACCGGTTGTCCAAATTATCTTATTAGGCGTGATTTTCAATTACATATTCCCTTTAAACATGCAATATGGTGATCAATAAATATAGAATAAAATAAACATTAATATTGGAAGCAATATAGCAATAAATCTAACAATATAAAATCGTTAGAAAAATAATAGAAATAAAAGGAACATGATTCCTTACTTTAATTTTGTTTGCTTGCTACTATAAAAACAATAAACGCGTTAGTAACTTCAAGGAAAATTAATTAAACAATAATTAAAATGGAATTAAATTAAATTAAAATAGAATATAATTGATTTGGGGCCAAACCCTCAAACAGTTCTACCTTTCACGCCGTGGTTTAAGGATAGAACCTCGGGTAAAGTATGGACTCCTTGGAGTGCTTAAGGAAGGTATTTTGAGAGAGAAGGGTAGGCTAGTGTTTAGGATAAAGCATAGAAGAGAAAATGAGAGAGCTGATTGATGCCCCGTACATCAGAAATGAGGGGGTATTTATAGAAAAAAAGTGCTGAGGGAACACACGGAACCCTAAAAAGATAAAACCCCCAAAAAAGTATCTCGTGACACGGTAAACTGTACCGTGACACGGGAAGCTCCACCGTCAGACGGGAGAGAACCCCGTGACACGGTGCAATGTTGCATGACGCGGGATGTTTTTTTAACAAACGGGGGAAGAAAACGCGTTAGGGTTTACGCGGAAAAGACACATACTGCACCCGTGTCACATCTGGTTTCCCGTGTCACGGGATTTCATACCGTCAGACGGGAGTGAATCCCGTGACGCGGGACAGTTTTGTCATTTTCTCCGTCTAAATGCATTTTAAACCCTAATTTCATTCATCTTTTAAGTGCCGATTGATAATTTCGGGCCATTTTCTGATTTATTAATTTTGGGCTAAAAATAAGAAAATAATTAAAAAGAAATAAATAAAAGGTTTGGGCCAAAAATAAACAATAAAAAAAGGTTTTGGGCTGAAATTAAAAACTTCGCTTTTACCAAACACCAAGACTGATCCATGGATTATTCAGAATTACGAATTTAATTAAATATGATTTTTAAGCACTCTCGGGATTAAATACTGAACCCGACCAATAGTGACGGTGAAAGGTTGTTCATCATCGGGTTTGGTTTTGGGGAGACATTTTTAGATGTCTACAAAGGTCGTTACCAGGAGGAGAGACTGTTGAGGTTGAGCTACAACCAGGTGATGCGAGTAGGACAGTAAGGGTTGGGGCCGATATGGATGTAGATACAAGATGTCACCTGATAAGCTTGTTGCGTGAGAATGCAGATGTTTTTGCATTTTCAGCAAGTGAAAATGCCGGGAATACATCCGGAAGTGATGGAGCATAAGTTGAATGTGGATAGAAAGTTCAAGCTGATAAGGCAGAAGAAGCGCAACTTCTCAACAGAAAAGATAGAGGCAATTCAGGCCGAGGTGAACAAGCTCTTAGCGGCAGGGTTCATTGAGCCTTGCACGTGTCCGGAATGGATGGCGAATGTGGTGATGGTGAGAAAGCCGACAGGGAAGTGGCGAATAGGTGTAGATTTTACAGATTTGAATAAGGCCTGCCCCAAGGATTGCTACCCATTACCTCGGATAGATAGGCTAGTTGACACAACCTCTGGACATGGTATGCTTAGCTTCTTGGATGCGTTCTCGGGTTATCAACAGGTCAGCCTGCACAAGGTTGACAGGGCCAAAAAAGCTTTTATAACGGATGCTGGCGTGTATTGTTACAAGGCAATGCCGTTTGGGCTGAAGAATGTAGGAGCGACGTATCAGAATTTGGTGGATAAGATATTTGAGAAGCAAAAGGGCCGAAATGTTGAGGTGTATGTGGATGATACAATAGTAAAAAGTAAGGAGAAAGAAGACCATATAGCAGATTTGAGGGAAACATTTGAGACGCTGCGAAAATATCAGATGAAGTTGAACCAAGAGAAGTGTGTGTTTGGGGTTAGATCAGGGAAGTTTTTAGGCTTTTTGGTTAGTGAACGGGGAATAGATGCAAATCCAGATAAGATGAATGCAGTGCTTCAGATGAAACAGCCGAAAACCATTCGTGATATACAGAGGTTGACTGGCAGAATGGCGGGGTTAACTAGATTCATCAGCAAATCGGCTGATATGGCACTTCCGTTCTTCATGGTGTTACGGAAGAATAAGACATTTGAATGGGGAAAAGAACAAAGTGATGTCCTGGAAGTGGTAAGAAATCATCTTAGATCTCTTCCCACGGTAGCCAGGCCTGAGAAGGGAGAATTGTTGCAGTTATATATCTCGGCATCACCAAAAACGGTGGCAGCCGTTCTGCTGGTGGAGAGGAAGAAACAACAGATGCCGATATACTTTGTTAGCCATGTATTGAATGCGGCTCAACACAGATATCCAGTGATAGAGAAAATGGCACTAGCAGTGGTGATGGCAGCCAGGAAGTTAAGGCCTTATTACATCCAATAGATGTATTAACAAATCATCCGTTGGAGTTTGCCATGAAGTTTAAATTCAAAGCGACGAATAATGAGGCCGAATAAGAAGCTGCAATAGCTGGAATTCAGTTGTCGATAGCGGTAGAGGCAAGGCGGTTGATCTTAACAATTGATTCCCAATTAGTATCAAGCCAGTATAGTGGGGAGTATGAGACTCGAGAACCAGCTATGGTGAGGTACTTGGAGAAGATGAAACGATTAGCGAAGTTGCAGTATTTTGAAGTAAAGCTGGTCCCGAGAGTGAAAAATGCTCAGGCAGATGCATTGGCAAGGTTAGAAAGTTCGAGCTTTAATGACTTTGAGAGGACATTCATGGTGGAAGTTTTAAAGCAGAAGAGCATAGATGAGGTGTCAGAAGAGGTGCTATGTATTGATAACGGCGCTCAGTGGTATGATAAGATATTGGCATACCTCCTTCATGGGGTACTGCCGGTGGATAAGGGGGAGTCAAAAAAGTTGAGAAAAGACAGTGTATGGTTTGTCATGCATCAGGGTCAGTTATAAAAAAGGGGGTTCTCATTGCCATTATAGAGGTGAATAACGGACTTTGAATCTGCAAGATTGATGGAAGAGTTGCATGAGGGCAGATGTGGTAATCATCTCGGTGCAAGAGCTCTATCCAGGGAAGCAATGAGAAGGGGGTATTACTGGCCGACAATGAATGCAGATGCTGCAACTTATGTTAAAAAGTGTGAAAAATGCCAAAAATTCGCCCCAGTTATCAACCTGCCTCCAAATGATTTGACACCGATATTAAATCCGATCCCTTTCGCACAATGGGGGATGGATATAGTTGGTCCGTTCCCATCAGCTACAGGTGGAAGGAAATTTTTGATAGTGGGGATAGATTACTTTACAAAATGGATTGAGGCAGAACCAGTAGCAAAGATAACGGCGTCAGAAGTGAAGAAGTTCATATGGAAAAATATCTTCACGAGATTTGGGTTGCCAATGGCAATGGTTTTTGATCATGGAACCCAGTTTGATTGTAAGCCAGTCAAAGATCTTTTGACGATGTACAAAGTGAAATTTGCTTATGCAGCAGTATGCCATCCGCAGTCTAACGGCCAGACAGAGGCAGCAAATAAGCAAATCATAACGGCAATTAAAAAGAAGATTGAAGATGCAAAGGGTTTGTGGGCAGATTTGATACCGGAAATACTGTGGGCAAACAGAACCACTGTAAGAGAAGCAACAGGTGAGTCGCCCTACACTTTAGTATTTGGTACAGTGGCAGTGACACCGGCAGAGGTAGGGTTGCCGACATTCAGAATTCAGCATTACTATGAAGATCAAAATGATTTGCTTTTGCGACAGCAGTTAGACTTTCTGCCAGAACTTAGAGAAAAAGCAGCAGTTAAATCAGCTGCATATAAGGAAAGAATGTCAAGGGCTTACAATAGAAGGGTATCTTATCGGCTGCTAAGCGTAGGAGATCTGGGTCTGCGGAGAACAGCGGCAACAGAAAAAGGGAACGAAGATGGAAAGTTGACAGCAAGTTGGGAAGGACCTTATCGGATTAGAGATGTCGTCATCCAGGGATCATTCTATCTGGAAACTTTGGATGGGGCACCACTAAAAAATGTGTGGAACTCGGCTGTGCTAAAGAAGTACTATGTATAAAATGTATGAACTTTTTCAAATATGTGAAGTTGATATCAATAAAAGATATCAGTGATGAATGAAAGAATATTCAGACAACATGTGTTGAAAATATGCATCCTCCATTTAACAGAACATCACGAGATCATTCTATCTGGAAACTTTGGATGGGACGGACAGCTCAAAACCGCTTCCGTGAAGTTAATGAATCTACAACCTGATCAGTTGTACACATTAACTCACGAGGTTGCTGGTTCAAAATATAATACCGGCAAAATCAATTCGAGTATACGCCGATATGAGGCGTAGCTCAGAAAGTGATCGCCGAGAGGGTACCTAACTGGCTGAAACAGCAAAGCAGTAGGTGATCAATGTTGTAGTTTGAACCAGCAACACATATCATCATTTCTTAGTGTACATAATTCCTATAGGAAATATGTACACTAGGGGGAGTAAAGAGTAAGATATCGTATACTAATATTCATTAAATGGTAGTTGTTGATGCCGCTATAACGCCGATATCACTAAGTATGTTGGATGTTGTTAGAAGTTGTTAAGAAGTTGTTAAGTAGTTGTTAAAAATTCTCGTTTTATTCTCGTTTTTTCAACAATTTGGATATGATAACTTTGCAGTTGTTTTAATGAAGTGTGCAAATAGGTGGTATGTAAGTAATAGAGGTGAATGAATTTGTAGAAAGATACAGGTTGATAACAGTTAATAAGTAATAAAACATAATGGACTAAGTTAATAAATCTACATGACAGTGAAATTGACAATCGACAGGCATCACCACAAAAAAGGGGGATATGCCGATAAAACAGCATTGTCAAAATAAGTGTTAAGACACAAACACAAAAGACGACATATGATAGATTACAGCTGATAAGGCCCAATTATGCAAGACCCACAAGAAGATGTCGGTGATGACTGCTCGCCCCTTCAAGCTTGTGCATTCTCTGGAACTGGAGAGTTCAAAATGCTAGGATCATTGGGGCCGTCATCAGCACTTGGCACCAGATTGTATAGGTCCTCTTCTGAGAATTTCTGCCCTTCAAAGCCGGAAGGTATCTTGTAAGCCTCGTCATTGAAAGCTTTCTCAACCTTTGCCCAATCTTCCTTCTTCCAACCGGCAGCATGAACAATGCATCTCTGAGCAGCAGTCCAGCCTCCGTCAAAACGATCCTGGAGTTTAGAACAGAATTTGTTGGAGGCTAGATAGCGACCGACTGCTCTTTGGCGAATACCAGGTTTGTTAGCTTCCATCTGTTGAACCTTTTCTTCAAGGCTTTTGATCTTAGCTCTGGCATCGCTGAGATCTTTCTCAATTGAAGGAAGGCGCTCGATGGCCTTATTCTTCTCAATGATCTGAGTCTTCAGACTCTGTACTTCCAGCTCAAGACCAGCGACCTTTTCGGCCTTAATCTTCATTTCCGCCATCTCCTTGTCATCTCTCTCTTTTGCCTTCTTCAAATCATTTAAGGCCTTCTCAGCGTTATCAATGACTTCCTGCATGGCACTTTGGCTGGAGGAAGCTTGATGATGCTTCTCTTGATAGTATCGGTACATCTCAACAAGTTTCGTTCCAGACATGATAGCCTGGGTGTAAAAGAAATGCTTAAAGTTAGAAATATATACTGAATATGAGAAGCATATAACAAAAAAGTATGTGTAAAAAAAAAAAAGAGTACCTTCATCATGTTGTGCATGTGTGCGGCAGTAAGGGGGCCGATTGGGCCAGCAGGTCTGTCCATCGGCAGAGTTAGGTTGCTCAAAAGCCGATAACCAAGTGTCCCACCTTGCATTGGGTCATCGGTGATCATGGATTCATTCCGACCGACATCCATGTTGGGTTGCCAACGATCTCCGGAATGACCAGCAGAAACAGCGAAGCCTTTTAGAACTTCATCTGGAAACCTACAAGACACCCTTTCGATCCATTGGTTGGACCGGTAAGTCAGAGCCGGTATGCTTGAATTCGAGCCAACGGCAGTAGGAGCAACGGTGGTGGTTGGCTGAAGCTGACGAGGAGACTCGGCAACAGTGAGATCCTCGATCTCAATCCCTTGAATCACCTTCTTAATGATGGCTTCAGGGCTCTTAGTTTTTATGGTAGAGGGAGCCTTCTCGGTCTCCGATTTATCCTTCTTCTTCTCACCTCGCCCTTAAGGCTGCCTAGGGCTAGAAATCGCAACACCGCCACCTCGCCGATTGGCAAGTGATGTCGTCTTTCTCTTTTTGGCATTATCATCAGCCATGATTTCAGCTCTTCTTTAAGCGCTGACAACAGGAGCGCGGCCACAAATAGTAGCTAGGGCATCGTAAGGACTTGAAGCCTTAGGACAGCGCCTGATAACTTTCTTCTCGTCAGCCGACAGACCAAGTTGCTTGTTGTCCAACTTATCTATGCCTGAGAACAAAGAATAAGAAGTTTAATTAGTTAGAGATAAACAATGTTATAAACGAAATAAAAAGTAGGAAATTGACAAAATAAATAGTACCATGATGGTCAGTCCAACAGAGACCGACACGGGATAACGGCGTGTTGCCCAGAATGTAACTCACATTCGGCACCCACACCTTAGGAACTAGACAAACCTTGCCGTCACCATCGTCAAATTCTGAGATGTCAAAATGATTGACAGCTCTTTGTTCGTGTTTACCGAGATCTCTCTCGGGGATTGAATCAAAACGAGGATGAGGCCTGAAGAAGGTTCTCCTCAAAGGAAAGTCCTCTGGGACCGACATGAAGAAAAATCTAACTTGCCATCCCTTACAGCTAGATAGCTTTGGGTGAACAGTGTATTTGTGGGGTTGAGTGTATAAAGACTACCACCCTTCTTATTGACCATCCCTCTTCAAGGTGATCAGTCGTCTAAAAACGTTAAGGGTTAGAGGGTAATTCCGATATAGCATAACCCAAACAGTAGTAATAACAGCCCGGATGGTGGGAGGGGTCAATTGAACTAAACAAACATTCCAGGCCTTCAAAATTTTAGCAACAAAAGAATGTAAAGGAAAACGGAGGCCAAAATCAAAATGTTTCATGTAAACGGCCACAGAGCCTGCCGGACAATCTAACACTGAAGCTCTAGAAGGGGGAATTGACAGCTCATACCCATCAGGTAGGTTGAAAAACTTTTTAGCACGACGGCAATAATCTTTTTCAATTTCCGTTTTCCTAAAATCCTCATTTATTTTTGCCTTGCAACCTTCCTATCACTAGGGAGAACAATAGGTTGGCGGAATTCAGCGCCATCCGTTTCGGAGTTGTAACCCTCATCCAGATTTTCTTCCTGGATAACCTCCGCAGTCATGTCAACAATATCTTCCCTACTCTCAGTGTTGACACTACCTTCTTGGGTTTCGTCATCTCCTAAAACCGAGATAACGGCTGAATCATGAACGGGAGATACCGGATCTTCCTGGGGGTTTTGAGGGATATCTGTATCTTCTTCTTCGGAAGAACTCACAACTTGACCTTGCCCAGGTCTTTTACTAGATTCAGCTACCTTAGCGGCTTCAGCTACCTTAGCGGCTTTAGCGGCCTTAGCAGCCTCACGAGCAGCATCTTCAGGCTGATAACTGGTTCTCTTTACCTTTGGCATAGTGTTTATACCTATATTGCCAACGTTAGTGCCGTATTGATTAAAATACCGTTTCCTAGCAAAGCTGCGTAAGTGATAACAAACACTAACAGGCTCAACGCCAAGAATTTCAGTATCGGTAGGGATATCAGGGTTAGTAGGGTAATAAGCTTGTTCGCGGTGAGCAATAGTTCTATGTAGCATAAAGGCACGTTTTTCTTCTTCAGAAGATAACACCTCAAAGGGGTAGTCTATATTATCAGAAAGGGAAGAAGAATTACCTTGGTTATTACCGGTTTCTTTACCTAGGGTTTGCCTAATTAAACGACGCTTAATTAGGAGTTAGGGTACGACAATACCTGCTAAGATTAGGGAAGTCTTCTTCAATACTATTTTCAGACATTTAATTTAAAAAACAAGAAATAAAAATCAGCATGCAAAATTAGGAGTTAGGGTACGACAATACCTTCGACAAAAATCACTGACTCGATGCCTTTTAATCGCAAAAAAGTGACGCAGAAGGAAAGCACGCTGAAAATGCTGAAATGCGCAGACTGATTTTAGGGAAGAAAGGTAAAAAGCTCTGATCGAAATAGATTAAAGCTCGGAAGAAATGAAAAGTAAAAAAAATGGCGGAATTTTGATCTAAAAAGGGGAAACTGAAAAGTCAGTTGAAGTGAAAGGCGATTCAGTCATCCAACGGCTCAGAATCAAAAATCGTTTTAAAAAAGTAATGGCAGGATTTGCAACACGTGTATTTATTTTCCCGCTCAAAAAAAAAAAGGGAAAAACGGTTACACTTCCACTTACAAATTTATAACAAGCAGACCTTGTCTGCTATCGGCACACAAGGTCACTTGGGGGGAAAACGGAGTTTTTCGCTCCCAGACTTTATAACAAGTAGACCTTGTATGCTATCGGCACACAAGGTCACTTGGGGGGGAAACGGAGTTTTTCGCTCCCAGACTTTATAACAAGTAGACCTTCTCTACTATCGGCACACAAGGTCACTTGGGGGGGGAAAACGGAGTTTTTCGCTCCCAGACTTTATAACAAGTAGACCTTGTCTGCTATCGGCACATAAGGTCACTTGGGGGGGGGGGCGAAACGGAGCTTTTCGCTCCCAGACTTTATAACAAGTAGACCTTGTCTGCTATCGGCACACAAGGTCACTTGGGGGGAAAACGGAGTTTTTCGCTCCCAGACTTTATAACAAGTAGACCTTGTCTGCTATCGGCACACAAGGTCACTTGGGGGGGAAAACGGAGTTTTTCACTCCCAGACTTTATAACAAGTAGACCTTGTCTGCTATCGGCACACAAGGTCACTTGGGGGGGAAAACGGAGTTTATGAGTAATGTAATAGACGGAGTATAACGGAGTGTAAAATTAAGTTAAAAATTCTGAGATAGTATAAATATATATACCAGGAAATTCCAATATAATAATAGTATTAGATCATACAAGACGTCATCCTAAATATTACAAAAACAGGAAACCTATGTGCTGGAATCTTCTCAGCAAAAGAATATAGAGCTTAAGGAGCAGGAACAGATCCAGTCGAAATCACACCACCAAGCCAAAGCAAAATCTCTGAGGTATCCTCAAACTTCATCCACTGTAATACCTGGGTGCAAACCAAATGGGCATAACAAACTGGAGCAACAACAAGGATAGCAGTAATGCTCCATTGGTACACAATTCTTGACAGAGTGCAAGAAACGTCATACTATGCAAAAATCTCAAAATGAAACGAACACTTTTCCAACTTTGATTGTAGAGTGAGAAGTGGAACCCAAGGTTTGCTCAGCTAAATCAACTGAGAACGATGATATATAATCATGCGTCCTCACTTGGGGGGCTAATTGTATGGGATGATATGTAGGCAAGGCCGACATCCTGAAGAAACACGTGATCAAGCCTAGAATAATTGCCAAAATACGCTGATATGTATCACAAAGTAAACATATCGGCTTGTCGGAATTCGGCACGTGGCAACAGAAAATTTGACACTTGGCTCAAGAAGCTTTGCATGGTTGAGAGCCACCTGTCAAGGAAAGTCCTTATAAATAGTAGGTAAGACCTCATTAATGAGGGCATTAATAACTCTCTCTCTCTACTTTCTCTCTCATACTTATCTTCCTTTCTTCTTAAACACATTCTGATTTTATCATCGGAGTGGTTATCCTCGGATCACCCCGGGGTTAGCTAACTTCTTCTCATTGTGTAGGTTCTCAGCTTGCCGATAGGAGTATCAGGATCTCAGGCCCGAGTTCTTGGGAGATCAGATCCAGACAGAAACATTTATAATTTATTATTTTTACATATATATAATCAAAGATATTAACGATTCAAAACATGCATCGGAAAACGTGAAAAGAGAAGTGTTGTTACTATAAAAAAAACAGAGGAAGTATATATTTATGAGTTGAGTACAAAGGCATGATTAATCAATAAATGAGTGGCAAGACTTTTAATGCATATTTTTGTAGTTGTGAGTTCAAATCTAAGACATTTTTCATTAGAATATACTCAT
The DNA here is from genome assembly GCF_948465745.1 of Chenopodium album. Taxonomy (NCBI): domain Eukaryota; kingdom Viridiplantae; phylum Streptophyta; class Magnoliopsida; order Caryophyllales; family Amaranthaceae; genus Chenopodium; species Chenopodium album. Next base: position 29,101,252 of record NC_137858.1, on the reverse strand, counting down.
AGTTGTAAGATGATATGACGAGGGTGCCATGTGGCACAAAAACATACGTTTTTAATGGAAAAAAAAATATGAAAATAACTAATTGCCCCTCCCATTTAGTCTCCCACCAACTTTCCCTCCCACATTTCCCTCTTATTTTTGAATAATGATTCAATTCCTACTATCTTTGACTTATAAATACATGCCCTTCTTTGCAATATCTCTGTTATTATTATTCTCTTTTCTTTCTCTTTTGTTATTCTTTCCTTTCTCACTTTTAACTAGCAAATCTGCAATGGCTTCCTCTAGTACAAGATCTATATCAATCAACAAAAATTTAAGAGGTGTGTGGTTAAAAAGTGTGAACTGCAAGCATCACCTTGGAAGGCCCTAGGCTTTTCAAATTCTTCTTGTGGGTGACTAGTGAAAATATTCTAAGGGAGGTTAGAGATAGAAATGGTGCTATGTCAAAAACAACATGTGTTCAACTTTTAAGGGCATAATTTATAGAGTTTATGAAGAAGACAGATTCATTGCTGATTTTGTTCTTATGGTTGTAAAAATTGTTGTTTTAATGTATTTGGTCTTATTGGTTGTTGTTTTGAAATAGATGCATAAATGAAGGGAATTGTGAGATGTAATGAAAATTTAATTGTGAGTTGTTTTATGTATTAATCTAAATAAAATGGTTTGCTTTATATTTATGTGTTGTTTCTTGTTTTTGTATATATGAATACTTTTGTACTTAGATTGTAGTATATAGCAAACGTGTAAGCAATTGTTATAGCAAAAATAAGGCAACCCACCAAATTGTTTCATAGCTAGAGTTATATCAAAAGTAAGACAACCTATACAAGTACCAAGTTGCCACAAAGTAAATTGGTTTTAGAAAATTCAAACTTAACTAAATATAGTTCAAAAGTAGTAAAGTTAGTTATATATAGTTCAAAAGTGAACCTAAAACATCTGCATATGTTAGAAGTGCCTTTAGAGTTTAGCTTTGGGATTGTGATGTGTCTTGTGGTTAACTTGGTAATTGTGAACATGTGAACTCTGTTGCACCAGACCTTTCAGCCTTTGATTTTGCCCTTGCTTCTTTTGCAGCAGTTGTTTGATCTCTCACTTTTGGGTTTTTATCACCAGTGCATCTTCTGCCCTTACCTCTTTTCCTACTAACCCTCATTTAATTTACAAGTGGTGATGGTGGTGGTGATGGGTGACTTGAAACAAAATCAGGAGCTAATTGTTTTAGCATGGCGCTAATTTTAATCATACAACCATGTTGGATTCTTAGCAGTGCCAACCAAAATGCAAACCAAGTCATCATTAATGAATGTTCTAAATAAACATCCTTATTAAGTCACCATCATCATCTAATGGCCAAGGTTTCCTTTTATAAGCATAGTATATAAAATGTTTAGTTCATGATTTCTATTGGAGGATCCAAACTACGAATACGATCTTCAAATTGTATAGGCAAATCCATCAAGTTGCAACATCTGCACGAGTCCACTTCAATATCAACATTATGCACCAAATATTAAAATCTCAATACCACATTGTTACTCATAATGCAAAAAAAATTTAAAGTACCAAAATCAAATCCCACCAAATTAATCAAAATTGCATAATCAAGAACCACAATTACTTATCAAAACACAATTAAACCTAGGGTATACTATCACTGATACTTAACCGTGTAAACTCAAATACACCCATATCAAATTATATATGAAAACAAAGACAAAATAAAGCAAGCAAGAATAATAAGAGCGCAACCACTAAGTCTTGGAGTTATCCATCTCTTGATCCATGAGCTATCCATAAGCTAAAGCCTTGCACCAAAAGTTTCTTCCAACCGGGAAAATCATCGTGAATGGGTCTCGAGCTTCGCCTTAGTCCTACAAATAGATAAAAGAACTAGAGATGTCAATTCGGGTATTCAAGTCGGGTTTAGGTCGGGTCAAATCAGGTATCAGGTTAAATCAGGATGAAGTTATGTCGGATCAATTTAGCTTCAAATCAGGTTCAGGTTTAGGTACAGGTCGGGTCAATTTCAGTTCAAGTTATAATGCGTTGTTCACCTTTTTCGGATATAGGTCAGGTTCAATTCGAGCCAAATTCAGATCGGGTTCAATATGAGGTTCGGGTTGTGTTGAATCGGGTTTGGATGGGATAATAAGATGGTACATTCAGGATCGGGTTAGTGTTGAGTTGGGTTTGGGTTTAAGTTTAATTCTAATAAATATCGATGTGGTCAAGTTGAACTATATAATTACGCCTTGCATAATTTGATCAAGTATCATAAAAGATTTTATTAAACTTATATACGAGTAGTAGAGAACAAAAGGTATATAAGCTAAACAAAAGATTTATTAAATTGGAATGAGGGTTTACAGAATTATACCAGTATATAAGCTGAAAAAAGGTATATAAAATTTTATTAAATCTTCGACATGTTTTAATTGGGTCGGTGATGAGTGACATTGATGGCACTCATTTGACCTCTTTTAGGATGATTTTCATTTCATTTTGTAGCTCTTTTCCTTAGTTTTTCTTAGTTTTGCTCTTTATTTCATTACTTTGTGCTTTTCGTAGTTAGTTTCTTTATTTTGTGCATTTCCATGTTTATTCGTTGTTTTTCTCTATTATTTGTTTGTTTTCGTTTGTTTTCAGGTTATGATCGAGCTTCCAAAGATTTCCGAGCTTCCCTTCTACATTTCTCATCATATTGGATGCCTTGTGCTAGCATTTGGAACTTCAAGCTTGGAGGAACTCAAAGGGAAAGTCTCAAGACCGGTGCACGTATGCGGTGGGGGCATCATCAATGCCACAAACCCACCAAAATGCTCATTTCAAGACTGCATACTTTGATGTTCATCACCATCACCAAGTCATGCGCACAAGGTTGATCAAGATCGAAGAAGGGGAGGAGCTGAGGAAGACTCTCCTAGGTGCGGGCGCACCCAGGTCTGGTGCGGGCGCACCAATGGCGCGTGCGGGCGCACCTACCTGGGTTTTTGCCTGTACCCTGTTCCGTGCGCCCTCTTCTCCCCCTTGTGCGGCCGCATCTCCGTGGGTCTATTTTTGGACGATCTAACCGACTTTTCCCTTGTATATATAGTAGTTTCTTTTTATTTTTAGGGAGATTTTTGAAGAGATTTTAGAGAGAATCATTAGAGGATAATTAGAGAAGTAATTAGAGAGAGAATTAGAACTTTTGATCATATTTTGTAGAGAGAGAAACTCTAGTTTGAAGAGAGAGAAATTCATGGTGTATTGTTGATGATTCAAGATTTCTTCATTCCAATTGATCTTTGATCAAGTTTTGTAAGGTTTACTCATCTTTGATTCAATATAAGTTTGATTTTAGTTGATTTCATTTGTTTTTCATATGATTGTTGATTGTTTGATGTTTGATTGAAGTTTGATTGAAGTTTCATTAATTTTTGTATTGATTTTAGATTTCTAAATATGATCATGGTGAAATTGTTGATTAGTTGTGTTTTGATCTTAATTAACATGATTAGTGAGTAGTTTACTTGCTAGGGTAGTGATGAAGCATGTATGAGTAATGGATTAGTGTTAATTGGGGATAATTGATGGAGTAGATGATGTGATTAAACTTGGTTGATGAATCATGTGCATGTGTGTGATTAATTGAAGATTGGTCAACTTTGATTGTTACACTAGATTGCATTGTAAGTTTACATTGATACGGACCATTGATTTGTGGCTTGCATTTACACGATTGAGGTGTCTTGTGATGTTTCCTAGCTAGAGTTTATCGTAGTTGACGCTAGTTAGACCTCTAGGAGATTAGCTTGATATGCTCTTTTGGTTGCATGATTGATTTTCCGTCACATTGTTTGACTTAGCCAATTTGACCTCCCAATTAGCCATCTCCATTATGAATGCATGTGGATCCTAGCCCTAGTGTTTATCATCTTTGATTTCTACAAGTTTAATTGTTGTGATTAGCTTTAGTTTTAGCATTACAACCCCACCTTTGATTTCGGGATAGCTTAGCGAAAGACAACAGACCATCACTCACTATTCCTTTGGGTTCGACCCTTGACTTGCTACTATACTTGTATAGGGGTTGGTTGAGTGTTATAAATTTTGTTTGACCGGTTGGGGAGGGTAGTCCAACGACCTACCATTTCGCCATCGATCAGTTGGGTACTAGTTCGGATTCGAATTGTTGTCGGTCGGATTAAATCGGTTGACGGTTATTATCAGGTCGGGCGCAGGTTTGAGTTCAGGTCATAGTATTGAATCAAATCGATTTTCGGTTAAAATTAAATCAGGTCAGGTTCAGGTCGGGTTATAGGTCACTAGTTTCACCCCATTGTTCAGGTACAGGTTGGGTTCAGATCATTGCTGGTACAGGTCGGGTTCTCAGGTCAGGCCAGTTTTTGAGAGCTCTAAAAAGAACAAATGAAAGAGAAAACACGAGAAAATCCACAAAAGTGAATGAAAACAAGAAATAAAAAAAATTGAGAAACTAAAGAACAAATGAACAAAAATAAGCAAATAATAGTAAAGAAAGCTATAAAAAAGAAGGTAGAAATATCCTAAAATACCACCATATGAGTACCATAAATGACACTCATCACGTTTTTAGTCTGATTTAAGTGTAGTTGTTTTATATTTCCTGACATTTTCTAAAACTATATTTCTTTTATGACGGCTATTTGAGTACCCTTGGGGAACAATTTAGTGTTTTAATAGGTTTTCTTGTGTTATAAAAGGACCCATATTTTAAATGATCAATTAAATCATACTTGTCTAATTTGACTGAACCACGTAAATCTTTGTGCTTTTGTTTATCTTCTTTATTGTTTTTCTTGTTCTTATTTTTTATAAACTTGTTCTACGTTAATTAAACACAGTTACACCCTTATATTATTTCCGAACACTTTTCTCAAACGGTAAAAGTTTAATATTCAAAAGGTAGCGAGTAGTATTTGATAAATTTTGTGTACTTTTAAAAATTAATTATGAATTTTTATTATTGTATTTTAATAATACAACCGCTATTTTTACCAAACACTCATACTAAGCTCTACCTGCTACTTTAACATCTACTTGTTACTCGAATGTTAAAAGCTACCCGCTAGTCCGCTTTCGCTTGGATACCAAATAGGATTAGGGGTGTCCATAATTCGGAATAAAACTGAAATCCAATCCAATCCAATCCAAACCGAAATCATCAATTTGCATCGGATCCAAACATTAAATCGAATTAGATCGGGTTGTACAATTTTCAAAAATTGTGAAAATTCAAAATTTTAGAATGGATCGAATTAACTCTAATTGGATCAAAACTAAATTGAAAACCGAATTGTAAAATTAAGCATTTATGAATATGTTGTCTTGATGGGATCCAAGAATCTCTCCCTAACACACTGTTGATAGGTGATTTCAATCAAGTTGAATATGTTTCTGATAAAATTGGGGTTAGTTTTCATTCCAGGTAGATTAGATTTTATTGATTGGCGTTTGGAGATGGATTTGGTTGATATTCCTTTCACTGGACCTCATTTTACTTAGACTAATAATATACTGGATTCGAATCCTATCTTTGAACGATTGGATAAAGCTTATGCTTCTCGTTCCTGGATCGAAGCCCATCCATCCTCAGGCCAAGGTTGTTCATCAGCCTATTCTGTTTTCAGACCATGCAACCATTATTTTTTCGGATACCATTTCGGGATGTTCTGCTGCTAAGCCTTATAGCTGACAATTGGTGTTGAAAGGCAGAGGAAGTCCTTCTATTTGTTCCGGCAACCATGGCACAATTCTTTGTTGGCTCCTCCATGTTTTCATTGTCTCGTCGCCTTTCAGTGATCAGGGATTTTTTGAAGAATTGGTGCATTTCACACCGTCGAACTTAGGGTATAAATTGGAAAAGTCTAGCTACGGCTATCGATCAGGTTGCTACAATTTTTAATTCTCCTGTTTCAAAATGTCTTTTTCTTAATACCAGGAAGGAAAAAGTTGCGGAGGCTCACGCAACTTTTCTCTACCGGCGTCAACAAACAAAAGAAATGGGATGCAATTGGGGATAGCCATTCTCATTTAATGTTTTCTTTAGTGCAGTCCCATCATTGTCGCAATGTGATTCGCAGTCTCCGTTCTAATGACGAATTTTGGGTAACTGATCCCGTGGGGGTTCGATCTTTAGTTCTTTCTTTTTATAAGGATCTTTATTTTGGTGGTTCGTCTTTAGTTGGTCCTAACTCTCCCTGGTGGGATGTACTGAAAGGAATGGTGTCCTTCGAACAAGTGTATTATTCTGATAGCGGGTTTAGAATTATTAAAAAGCTAATATATTCAGTAAGGTCAAGTGGTCGGAATGCCTGGGTGGAGGCCGCTTCCGATCAGTAATATTAATGTATAATTAATATTATAGCTTAATATTGACTGAACCCTTCGGGTCACACCTAAGAAAATATACAAACCTTCTCGACGAATTGATTCGGAAGAAATTAATTCGTTGCTCGAGTGTTAAATATTTAGACGTCGGAAATTCGAGCTTAGAGCGTCGAAACCGAGCGTCGGAAGTCGAGTAAAAATAGTAAAAAGACGAGACGGCAAAATTAGTAATAAATCAACAATGACAAAAATACCCCTATCATCGGAATCCCGAGTGCTAGGGGATTAGGAAAGCTAGCAGCCTGCACCATGTGCGAGGCATACTAGCAAGGCACGGCCAGTAGCCCGCAAGTATTGCGAGGCTAGCTGGCGCGCGCTGATGCTAGCAGCCCGCACATGTGCGTGGCTTGCTAGCAGCGCCCATCGGCAGTAGCAGCCTGCACATATGTGCGTGGGCGTGCTCGGCCAAGAAGGCAGCAGCTAGCAGCCCGCGTGTGCGGGGCTAGCTGGGCCGGATGCTAGGGCCGAGTAATTGGGGAGAGCATGTGGGGAGTGTGCTTGTGTGTGGACAAGTGGCACAAGGAGAGGAAGGAGTGGGGAGCAAGTCTTGTCCCCTCCTCTCCAAGTGGTCCATACTCTTCTTTACATATGACTAGAACACTTGTTGCTTTATTACTTGCTTGCATATTTAATTTATTTTAGCTTTAAATTAAATTGAGGAATTTCATGATCCCACATTGATGGGATTGAAATTCTCACTCCCACTTTTCTTTATAAATACCAATCATGGGATTTGGAGAAAAGTTCTTGAGTGGGAGTTAGAAAGAGCATTGCATTTTGGTAAAAATTCTTAAACTCCATTAACACTTGGGTTATGGTCGGACCTTGCTAACTCCAAGGTAGCGGACCTAAAAAGTCAGTGTTCGTCCTTTGTGGGTGGATACCGTAGGAGGCTCGGTATTTACGGAGCTAGAGATTTCAAGTACGAGCCCGTGTGTGGGGGTGAAGCACGCTTCAAAGGTAAATTCCGGTTTTACCCTTTTATGGTTTTTGTTATGCTTTCTGATTTTATTAATTGCGAGTGGTTCTTGGGTCGGGATTGTTTCCGCGGTGAGTCGGACTCACCAAACCTCAACAGCGGTATCGGAGCCCCGCTCATTTATTTTTATAATCATGTTTTTCAAGGTTATTTTGGCTTATTTTTATGGTTTAAGTTGCTAATTAGATTAGTAGCTCGGTTTTATTAATTTTAATCCCGTTTTTAATGTGGAATTTGGCCCAGAACCCAGATTTTCGCCTAAAAATAGTGAATTATGGGTGGAAAAGATGTTTTGGAAATGATTTCACCCCTTTGGAACTGTGATTTTAGCCAAATTCCGACCAGAAGTGCCTTTTTCAAGGGATTTTTTGTTTTGACGGAAAATTTTATGTCTTTTCTTACCTTGAAATTGATGGCATAACATGGTTATTATGTGTTTGATTATTTGCATTATTTTTTCTGCATTATTTAATCTCTTTAAAGCATACTTACTTGGTAGTATTTGATGCTTAAAAGATTGATTTATTTTCACCTAATTGCAAACTAATTGCTTTGTAGTTTGAAAATTTTGGTTTTGAGGCTTTCTCAGTGCTAAAGATTCAATCTTTAATTATGTTAAGTGATTGAAACTTTAAAAGACACTAAATTCCATGTTTTTGTGTTGAACTTTGTTGTTTTAAATCATTTTGGTTGATCGGAAACATAAAGTTTCAAACTTTGTTATAGAAATTTGGTTATCTTCATGTTGGAAAATATAATTTTCAAGGATTCACAAAATTTAGAAGTTGGATTTTTCATTTGAACATTAAAGTTCATATTTTTCCAACTCCCTCTTACTTTGTCAAAATCTCAAGTTTAATTTAAATTGATTAAATTAAAAGTGAGAAATTGCCATATTTTTGTTGTTGCACCAAGCTAAACCAATTTAATTAAGAATGATTCTTGGAATTATTTTGGTTAGTTGCACTTTGAAAATTTTATTTTAAGTTAGACTTGTTTAAATTTTTCTTTTTTGCTCATTAAATTAGTTATAAAATTAATTACAAAAGTCACGCAAAATATGGGATCAAAATCCCGAGGCTAATGGCACGCAAAACAAGGCATAAGCGCCCTTGGCTAGCCGGGCTGCATAGCAGCCCGCATGTGGCTTCCATGCCCTGTGCGTGCAGCCATGCCGTGGCTGGTGCGCACGGCCGCAAGCAGCAGCACAGCGACATCAACACAGCAGCAGCACGCTGCCATGTGCGTGCGTGCGTGTGTGCTGTGGTGCGTGGTGCTTGGGGCTGCTGTGGTGCGGGTGTGGGGCACGAGCAAGGTGTGCTTGGGCTTGGTGCATACGTCATGTGCGGAAGCAATGACGTGACAATGCACTTAACCCCTAATTAACACATGATATTTGGCGATTATTTTTGCATTTTGTCGTTTTATTTATTTTAATTAATTTTGTTTATTTTAATTAAAATTTTTGGATGCCAGGCCTCGGTTTTGAGCGGCATTGGCTAAATTTTATTTTGACAAGTTTGGGGTCTACCGGCGTGTTAATCGGATTACCCACCTAGATTAGTTACTAGTACGCGCGTTGTTTAATGCAATTTTATGTGCTTGTTGTTGTAAAATGCATGGGCTATTCATAAATAGTGAATGGATGAATGGAATGTATAATATCTCACAGGTTTTATGAAATGGCAACTAGTGGGACCCGATTAGAATAGAAAATACAGACTACGTGCCGTGATGTATTTAAGTAAATCTAAATACGGTCTACGCACCGTTGAGTATTTTTGTACCTTAATATTTAGATCAATCCTAGTCGCAGACAATAGTATTTGCATAGTTTGTTTAAGTCTTGAAGACGAAGTTTCTTGGAAGACGAAGCCTTCATATTGCAAGTGAAGACCTTTTGAAGACTTGAAGAATTCAAGGGGTCATGCTAGTTGCCAATATGCATCTAAAATTTCGCTTTATATTTTATGCTTATATATGTGTGTGATATGATTAGATGCATGTGTAGGCTTTTAATGTGTTGAGATGATTAGTTAAGTTCACTTAACTCAACCAACATAGAAATCGTAGGTCCCTAATAATATTGAGTAAAACTTTCCTTTCCAAAATGACACTTACTACTCGGACGAGGGTGATGGTGGGATACGCCAAAGCGAGGTACCATTGCTTCTCCAAGGAGGTAAGGCACACCGGGTGTGCATGTAGGTCTTGGTTGAACTCATCGGTATGAGTGAGGAGTCCTCACATACCGTGGCAAAAGAGATACATCGTCAAGATGCATTAGATGCGACGATTATCTAACCAAGAATGGCTTGGAGCCATTAGCAAGGAAATGCTTACCTTGGGGTAACAAGTGTTAAGACAAGCCAAAGCATGCCTAATTACTCGTTGATCGCTTGGATCTTGGAATCGCCTTATTTTCACAAAATAAGGACAATTTTTACGTGTAAATAAGACGTTAAATAAGTATTGAAACTTGCATGATTAAAATTCAATCTTATTTAAAGTGATTTTTGAATGGTTTTTCATTAAATTCTTTCAATTATAGAATCATGTCTTCGAACAACTCAAACAACCAGTTTTCATTACGCTCAATTCTCGACAAGGAGAAGTTGAGTGGTACCAATTTCCTTGATTGGCAAAGGAATTTGCGCATCTTTCTTATGCAAGAACAGAAAGAATATGTCCTTGATGAGGAAATGCCCGAGGCTTACAATGAGGAAGTGACTTAGGCTTCCCTTAATCGATGGCAAGTGGCCAATCGGGATGTCAAATGCGTAATGCTAGCCACTATGTCTACCAAACTTCGGAAAACCTTCTTTGAGAAGGAATCGGCCTATGAGATCATTTCTGAGTTACAGAATATGTTTCAAGAACAGGCTCAAACTGAAAGGTTTGAAACCCACAGGCAAATCCTTGAGACTAAGCTCAAGAAAGGAGAGCCAATTAGCCCACATGTGCTCAAAATGATTGGATTGTTTGAGAACAAGGGAAGGCTTAATGGGGGTATTCAACTGAGATGGCTATTGACATCATTCTCCATTCCCTTCACAAATGCTATGACCAGTTCAAGATGAACTACAATATGCATAACATGTAGAAAACCCTCACCGAGCTTCATGGGATATTGAAGCAAGCTGAGCAGACTCTCAAAGATGAGGGAAAGCATGATATGCTAATGATCAAGAAGGGCAAGCCATTCAAAAGGGCGGGCAAAAAGAAGAAAAGCTTCAAGGGGAAAACTAAGAAGAACTGTTCGCCTAAGTTGAAGGATACCAAAGGTAACACCGATAAGAAGGTAGCATCTTCTAAGTCTGATTTCGAATGCTTCTATTGTAAGAAGAATGGACATTGGAGGAGAGACTGCCTCAAGTTCAAGGAAGATAAGAAGAACGAAACCGTTGCTTATACATCAGGTATTTACGTTATAGAATTTAACTTCACTAGCTCAGCTTCATGGGTATTAGATACCGGATGTGGCTCACGCCTTTGTTCCAATTCACAGGCACTAAGGAACAATAGGATGCTAGCGAAGGGAGAGATCAAGCTCCGGGTAGGAAATGGAGTAAGGATTGGTGCTATATCCGTAGGATCTCTTAGTTTGTCTTTGCCCACGGGACTAGTTTTAGAACTTGACAATGTTTATTGTGTTCCCAACATTACCAAAAACATCATTGCAATTTCGGCGTTGGACGCCAAAGGTTTTGAATTTCGAGTTAAAGACAAATCATGTTCATTTTATCTCGATAATGTTTTATATGGTACGGCACATTCTGAAAATGGTCTTTATGTGTTATCTTTAGACAAAAAATTTTATAGCGTCGATATTCCCACTAAGAAAGCTAAGACTACACTGTCTAGTCAAACCCAATTATGGCATTGTCGCGTTGGCCACATTAACATCAAACGCATCAAGAAGCTTCTACAAGAAGGCATTCTTGACTCATTTGATTTAGAATCATTTGAGAATTGCGAAGGATGTTTATTCGGCAAGATGATAATGCAACCATTCTCCAAGTTAGGAGAAAGGGCCGATGACTTATTCGGCCTAATACACACCGATGTATGTGGGCGAATGCGTACACCCGCAAGGAATGGTTATCGGTATTTCATAACCTTCACGGACGACTATAGTAGATATGGATATGTCTATCTAATGTCGCACAAATCTGAATCATTTGATAAATTTACGGAATTTCAGAGTGAAGTTCAAAATCAACTTGGCAAGAAAATCAAAGCGCTTCGATCGGATCGAGGTGGAGAATATTTGAGATAAGAATTCGATGACCATCGGAAAGAACATGGGATACTTTTAGAATTGACACCTCCGGGAACTCCTCAATGGAACAGAGTATCCGAAAGGAGAAATCGAACCTTGTTAGACATGGTACGATCAACTATGGGTCTTAGTGAACTTCCAATCTCTTTCTGGGGGCATGCACTTTTAACTGCGACACTTACTCTAAATCGTGCTCCTTCAAAAGCAGTGGAAAAGAGTCCATATGAATTTTGGACAAATAAACCTCCAAGGTTATCTTTTCTCAAGATTTGGGGATGCGAAGAATATATCAAGAAACTCATTTCTGACAAACTTCATCCGAAATCTGACAAGGTTTTCTTTGTGGGTTATCGAAAAGAAACCAAAGGGTATTACTTCTACAAAAAATCCGAGAACAAAGTGTTTGTTGCTCGTGATGGTGTCCTTTTGGAGAAGGAGCATCTTTCCAAAATGACAAGTGGGAGGAAAATCGAACTCGACGAAGTTCGAGAGGACGAGCAACAAGGACAAATTGACAATCAAAGTGCTCACAAAGCATCTGTTGATATAGGTCAAAGTCAAAATATGCAAAGTCAAACCGACAATGCAAATGCTCAGTCCATTACCCTACGTAGGTCAACTCGGCCAAGATCTCAACCTGACAGATATCTCGGTATTGTATTACCAGAAGATCAGGACATCCTAGTAGTGGATGGAGATGAGCCGGCAACCTACAAGCAAACTACGAAGATCCCCGACTCTGCAAAATGGCAAGAAGCCATGAAATCCGAAATGGACTCCATGTTTGAAAATCAAGTATAGGACTTGGTTTATTTATCCGAAGGTTACACACCCGTCGGATGTAAATGGATTTTTAAGTTGAAAACCGACAAAGATGGAAATCTATTCATTTACAAAGCTAGACTGGTAGCAAAAGGTTACAGGAAAATTCATGGAGTTGATTATGATGAAACCTTTTCTCCAGTTGCAATGCTTAAGTCCGTTCGGATTCTTCTAGCGATTGCTGTATATTACAATTATGAAATATGGCAGATGGACGTCAAAACCGCCTTCCTCCGGAATTTCGGAAGAAACTGTGTACATGACACAGCTTGAAGGTTTTGTCGACCAAAACAATTCTAAGAAAGTATCCAAGCTTAAGAAGTCCATTTATGGGTTAAAGCAAGCAAGGAGAAGTTGGAATCTGCGATTGGATGAAGCCATTAGTTAGTTTGGGTCAGTGGGATTGACATCGCCTTCCTAGTCTTATATGTCGATGATATTTTTCTCATTGGAAATAGCATTCCGTTGTTAGAGTCTGTAAAGACCTGGCTAAAGAAATGTTCTTCAATGAAAGACTTGGGAGAGGCTCAGTACATACTAGCATGAAGATCTATAGCGATAGATCAAAGAGGATGATAGGATTGAGTCAAAGTACTTATATCGATAAGGTACTAGCTCGATTCCAAATGGAAGGAGCCAAGAGAGACCACCTACCCATGTCACATGGCATAACCCTAAGAAAGAAGCAGTGTCTAAAGACACCTGATGAGCGAGAAAGGATGAATCGGATTCCATATGCTTCGCTTATTGGATCGATCATGTATGCCATGATATGTACTAGGCCAGATGTATCGTATGCCTTGAGCGCTACAAGCCGATACTAATCAGACCCAGGAGAGGCGCATTGGACTGCGGCAAAGAATATCCTAAAGTACCTGAAAAGGAACAAGGATAAATTTCTGGTCTATGGTGGTAATGATGAATTGGTTGTTGAGGGATATACCGACGCAAGCTTACAGACAGAGAGAGACGACTTCAAATCACAATCCGGATACATATTCTATCTCAATGGAGAAGCGTTTAGTTGGAAGAGTGCTAAGCAAAGCACAACTGCTGATTCTACAACTGAAGCCGAGTACTTGGCAGCATCTGAGGCAGCCAAGGAGGCAGTTTGGATTCGCAAGTTCATTGGGGAACTTGGTGTTTTACCCTCCATCAAGGGTCCAATAGACCTCTATTATGGCAACAATGGAGCTATTGCTCAGGCTAGAGAGCCACGAGAACATCAGAAGGTCAAACATGTTCAGAGGCGATTTCACATGATTCGATAATGGAAGTCAGAGGGTGAAATCAAAATTTGCAAAGTGGGAACGGATGATAATGTAGCCGATCCACTCACTAAACCTTTGTCTCAAGTGAAGCACAACAAACACATTGAGGCAATGGAAATCAAGCATGTCACGAACTGGATTTGATTTCCATATTATAGTCTTTTAATTAAATTTTGGACAATGTTGATGTAAAGCACTATGGTGAACCATTCAGTTTTGGAATAATTAAATTTTTCATGCAATTTAAATTACTCCGTCTCTATTTAATTTTGGTTTAGAATTAAATAATGAGTCCATTCGATTTTAATAAATATTCAAAATAGGGAATCAAGACAATATCTTGGATAAAGAAATACCTATTAAGTGAACATTGCAAATTTTAACGAAAATTATCCCTAATCAAGGTCATGTATTTATGGACGGTTAATGACCATTAGAGATTAGTGTATAGTATGATTTATAGCACCGTTTCTTGTGCTATGAGGATATAAATCATTTGCACAGGTATTGGTTTAGAACCATACTGGATCGACCTATGAGAACACTTTAAGAGATTTAAAAATCGTCATAAGTATTTTTCTCATTATTACTATTAGAACTCTTTTCCTCGACCATGAGTGATGGGAGATCTCTTGTTTGAGTACTAGTCCGTTTTTTGGTATCCGTCAAACGTCTGCCGTAACTGGAGATTATAACGACAGATATCAGGCGGCTAGGTCCTCTTAGTAAGAGAAGCTACATAGCGAGACTGGGAATGTCCCCTACTAATAATAGGGAACATGTCTTGTTGTTTACAAGGCCTCTCGAAGAGCGAGATTCTGAAAATGCATGGCCGTGCCCAGACGGATTTTAGAAATCATCTGCTTATTGACAGTCAAACTCAGATTTCGAGAAACACTTCTGAACGTAACAGGGATGAAGAATAATCTTACCTTGTAGTTCATGAAGAGACATAGGAAAGGGGCTATGCACTAAATGCTCGCTTATCTGGAAGGACAAGTGGGAGATTGAAAGGAATGGTGTCCTTCGAACAAGTGTACTATTCTGATAGCGGTTTTAGAATTATTAGAATGCTAATATATTCAGTACGGTCAAGTGACCGGAATGCCTGGGTGGAGGCCGCTTCCGATCAATAATATTAATGTATAATTAATATTACAGCTTAATCTTGACTGAACCCTTCGGGTCACACCCAAGCAAATATACGAACCGACTCGACAAATTGATTCGGAAGCAATTAATTCGTCGCCTGAGTGTTAAATATTTAAACGTCAGAAATTCGAGCTTATAGCGTCGAAACCGAGCGTCGAAAGTCGAGTAAAAAATAGTAAAAAAACTAGACGAAAAAATTAGTAATAAATCAACAATGACTAAAATACCCCTAGCATCGGAATCCCGAGTGCTAGGGGGTTAGGAAAGCTAGCAACCCGCACCATGTGCGAAGCATACTAGCAAGCCACGGCCAGCAGCCCGCAAGCTTTGCGTGGCTTGCTGGCGCGCGCTGATGCTAGCAGCCCGCACATGTGCGTGGCTTGCTAGCAGTGCCCATCGGCAGTACCAGCTCGCACATATGTGCATGGGAGTGTTAGGCCGAGAAGGCAGCAGCTAGCAGCCTGCGTGTGCGGGGCTAGCTGGGCCGGGTGCTAGGGCCGAGTAATTGGGGAGAGCATGTGGGGAATGTGCTTGTGTGTGGACAAGTGGCACAAGGAGAGGAAGGAGTGGGGAGCAAGTCTGGTCCCCTCCTCTCCAAGTGGTCCATACTCTTCTTTACATATGACTAGAACACTTGTTGCTTTATTACTTGCTTGCATATTTAATTTATTTTAGCTTTAAATTAAATTGAGGAATTTCATGATCCCACATTGATGGGATTGAAATTCTCACTCCCACTTTTCTTTATAAATACCAATCTTGGGATTTGGAGAAAAGTGCTTGAGTGGGAGTTAGAAAGAGCATTGCATTTTGGTAAAAACTCTTAAACTCCATTAACACTTGGGTTATGGTCGGACCTTGCTAACTCAAAGGTAGCATACCTAAAAAGTCGGTGTTCGTCCTTTGTGGGTGGATATCGTTGGAGGCTCGGTATTTACGGAGCTAGAGCTTTTAAGTACGAGCCTGTGTGTGAGGGCGAAGCACGCTTCAAAGGTACATTCCGGTTTTACCCTTTTATGGTTTTTGTTATGCTTTATGGTTTTATTAATTGCGAGTGGTTCTTGGGTCGGACTTGTTTTATGGTCCTTTTGTTTTTTCTGTAGTTCAGTACTTCTTTGCCTATGGCCATATGCTAAAAGAGTGGAATCGCACATTCCTAGTCTTGCTTCCCAAGAACGAATGCCCAAAAATGGTGTCTCCATTTCGTCCTATAAGGTTGTGTAATGTGTTTTATAAATGCATCGCTAAATGTCTCACTGGCAGCCTTCGATTGGTCCTCACTTCATTGGTTTCTAGCTTCCAAAATGCCTTTGTTCTAGGTAAATATCAGATAATGTTTTGATGGCTCACGAGGGTCTTTCTTTCATAAATGCTTCTAGAGCCCAGAAACGCTTTTATGCTACGTTGAAGCTGGATATGAATAAGGCTTAGCATAGAGTTGGATGGGATATTTTTAATCATATTATTATAGTCCTTTGGTTTTCCTCAATACTCGATTCACATCATTCACCAATGTGTGTCAACAGTCTCCTACCATTACTAGTCAATAGAGATCCTTCATCGCCTTTCCTTCCTCATTGTGGTCTTTATTAGGGGGATCCCCTTTCTTAATACCTGTTTGTTCTTTGTATGGAGGTTCTTTATGCTATGATCCGCAGGTTGGAGGATTAATATCTTTTTCAAGGTATTCGAATTTCTAGAGGGGCACCGTCCATTTCCCATCTGTTTTTTGCGGACGATTTGCTGCTGTTTTTCCAGGTTTCGCCTGATGCTTGTGATCGAGTGCTTAACTTTCTGTCTGATTTTTGTAATATTTCGGGTCAAATGATCAACTTAAAGAAGTCGTTTGTTCAGCTTAGCCCGAATACTCCCCCTAATTATCGATATTATTTGCCTAGTTACTGTAAGGAGGGTGTGCCCATCTTAGGGGATCTTTCTCCTTAAATTCCCATAGCCCTTTAAAAGCCTAGGACTTTACACTTGTTAGGGTGTATTAGGATTTGAATTCCTAACTATTTGAGAGATCTTGAATTAGAGTTGATCCTATCATTACGCTTTTTTGTAAGAAACAAGTAAAGAGTCGCCAATGAGTCTTAGGAAAACAAATAAACCTCATTCATGCCTTTATCCCAAGTAGGGTTCAAGGGATATTTAGCATGAATCGTAAGTTTACCCATTCCCAAATTGGTCTACTTGTGTACCAGAGATGAGTTCGGGAGCGAGTGTACTAAATAGCGTTCCTTTTAGGGAGGAATCGCTATTCTAGCCCTATTGCGGCCTCTACTAGCTCTTCAATTTTCACAATTTCATTACCAAACAATATATGCAACGTGATACCTAAAAACTAAGTTAGTTGATTTTAATTACACGCGTCCATCATGTAGGAAATACATTAAAAAAGTCGTTATTCTTATTTAATTCAAATTTGTGAAAAAAACAAGAAATAGACAATATTCGCCTTGACTTAGGTGATCAAACATCAATTAATTGTTCAATTCCTAATCTTTAATTAAAGAAAGAACACTATGTGAAATTAATTAATTAAAAGTTTTTTTAAAGTGATCAAACAACACTAATTAATCAATTAAAGTTATCTAAACAATAAAAGAAAAGTGATTTATCTAAGTGCTCAGAAAACTAACGTTCTTCTTTGTATGCTTAGATCTCCGTTTTAGATGTTTATGGACCTTCTTTCTTCTTTTTACCTCCAAGGGCTTCAATGGATTCAATTGTAGTCGGAAAGTATTTTGGAAAAGAGAATAAAAGTAGTATGATAGTAAGAGGGTTCGAGAGATTAAGGATTTTAGAATTTAGGGTTTAGAATCCTGATTTTTCATTTGTGATTAGGCTAAGCGAAGAACCCTATTTATAGACGTAGGAATCTAAGTTTGAGGTTTTAGAGTCGCGGCGTCAGATGGCGCACGCAACTCTCTGAGTTGTGGTGGATGCTGGGCGCATCTCAATGAGTCGCGCGCTCGCAACTCACTGAGTTGCGCTGGGTGCGGTTTGCCTTATACGAAAATGCGTTTTGAAAACTTCCATAACTTTTGATTGCAAAGTTGGATTAAGGAGTGTGAGATATCATTGGGAAGCTCTTAATGTCTACCTTGAAATTCCGTTAGAATTAGGTTAAAATCTGTTATGGATCAAAAGTTATGGCCGTTGAAGTTCAAGGCTGTAGTTTTATGGCCCAGTTTAGTGTTTTGATCATAACTTTTCTTTGTTTTAGCTCGGAATTGGGCTTATAATATACCGTTGGAAATTTCTTTGAAAGGGATATCTATATGTATAGGTCTTGCACGGAAATTTTTATAGTTGGTTTATCCTGTTTGGCTCGTTTTTCAACAATGTAAGATCCATTGGATCCAATCATTGCTCTTGACGTATTTGGGTCCATTATTAATCAAGTTTAAAAATGTATCAGCACATTTAGGCCTAATTAGTAATTGGACAAGGCTCTAAGATAACTTGGTCTCAAATATGGGTTTTAACTTACTTCATAATGCTTATCGTAGTCCATAAACACTTCAACTTCGATCTAGCATGAAGAACGTGTTTTTGTAACATCATCGCATTTCCTCTTAGGACAAGAGGCCAAAAGTAGGTGCCTACAGTTAGCCCCCACTTTGATAAAGTCTAGAATAGACAATGATGATAGTAGTCAAGGAAATAAATCTAAGACTCATTATGCGAAGTTCCTTAAGAATAACGAGTCTTTTGATGATGTTAAGGATGTCGAAGCGATCCTTGATTCGCTAAGCATTTGAGACAAGTAGCTATTAAGGATAGAAAATATTTTTTCTAGTCTTAACGCCCTAAAGAATATAGATTGATCCTTTGCAATTGTAGAACGCTTTTACAAGTAAAGGTTTTCCTGGGTGATGTCAAGTCATGAGAAGAAATCGGTTTAAAAAGGATTAAAGAGGATGATATCCTCTCAATTATGGCATCGTTGATCTAATGTCCCTCTATATGTCGTTGAAACTTTAGTTTGCTTTTAACAAGTTAAAAGATGATAAAAGGGGAGGTGTTTCGGCATTCGTAGCCTAACACGTGAATAAAGTCCTTGACACTCGCTTGTCAAAACGCAGTATTCGATGTCCACAAGATAGAAATACATGTCTCAAGACTGGAGGCATATATCCAAATCTAGTGAGAGAGAAGAAAATTGGCAACTCTCTCAGCAGTTTTGTCTACAAGATGAAAAGTGTCTTAGAACTGGGGGCACGTGCCTAAATAGATGCGAAATCGCATGTCGCTCTTTATACAGGGGTGGACGGACACCCCAACTGTCCGGTTTGCCAGTAAGCTCACTAACTACTGTATTTGCTTCCAATCAAGAAGTGTCTATTCTCGAAAGGTTCGGCGCGCTAGTTCACTCGTTTTTGCTAACGCCTAAAGAAAGTTAGATTTTCTATCATTTTAGGTACGGGAGGTAGATCACGTTGCTGAGAAGAGGTGAAATTTTATGCAAAACCTACGCCATACAATTTTACGCTGTATGATGACACCATCCTTTTTTCCGTGTTGCTAAAAAGAAAGAAAAGAACGTGACATTTCTAAAGTCAGTATAGTAAAATGACAAACCAGTCTATGGGACCTTTTACGTAAAGCACCACTACGGAACATTTTAAGACACGCTCACAAAAAACTTCCAAAACATATGCTTAGGGCAGGCACAAAGCACGGTGTGCACGCAGGATGATGCAAAAAACTATCAAAGAAGAAAAGAAACTATTGGATGCAAAACAATTTTAAAATATTTCGATAGTTTGCGCGTTATTACGTGTAACAACGTAGAAAACTGTTGGGAAAAAAGTTCAAAACGGATTGAAATTTGAGTACTGGTCTTTTAAGTCACTAGTGTTCGCGCGCAACTTAGTATGTCGCGCTAGCCAGGTGCGCGAAAGAAACTGGGTTGCGCTGGGATGCCACGCGCAACATTTTAATTAGTAAAAAGAGTTGGAGAAGCGCGATCTAGCTCACTCTCTTCTTCTCCTCTTTCACTAATTTTGATCTCTTTCCATTTTTGGTTGTTGTTTGAAGCTAAGGAAAGTAAATCTTGCTCATTTTATTTTACCAGACTTTGAACTTGGCCAATAAAATGGAGAAAGCCGATTGAAGAATCCTTACTAGAAGTTGGGGTTTTTGATTCGACTTGTTTCATGAATTTGTTTGTTTTGTTGTTGTGACATGATTAAGCAATATATTGCAACAAATTTCATGTGAAGTGTTAAAGTATTGATCCTGTATGAGCACGTACAAGCATATATGTGCTTTTTTTTTGTTCATTTAATTTTGAATTTGTGTTTGAACTTTATTTCTTATTTTTGCTAACATAGACTATACTTGTTAATTTTAATGTAAATTTAAGTGTTTAGAACAACAATTATGCGTTAAAAATTATAAATGAAATTTTGAACTTGATAATAGCATGAAATTGTTCTTGCAACTCATGTTTATTTTTTCATGCGTAAGTTGCAAAATTGGTTTTATCAATGATAGAAATAACCGATGGTTATTATTATTCACCTATAAAACTGTGATTTCAAGATTTGCACAAAACTAGTTAGTTTAGGAAATTCTTGAAGACATCATCAAACTAGAGTATTTTGGCTATATTTCGGGCTTTTGAGGGCCCATTTTTTGTTTTCGAATATTTTAGGCCCCAATGTTGGGCGTCTTTGATGACTTGTTTCCCTTTCATGTTGCTTGAAATGGGTCTAGAAATCCTGTGTTTCGTCTTATTATGATAACAACTAGGATCTTGGAAACGATTATTCTAGCGTGTTTAAATCGTTTTTGACCATCCATAGTTTTAACAAGGAAAATTGTTAAGTCTAGTAATATTGGTCATTCATTAGAACAAGTAAGAGAGAAAATGAAATGTTGTTCAAATTTTTCCTCTATTCTTGCTACTTTTGAATTCTTTTTTTTGAGTTCAAATTTTGTTACTGTTTTCAAGCTCAAGAAAGTAGATTTTATCCTCCTTGCAAAGCAATAATAGAGAATAATTTAAAACGAAGACTCCTTAACTTCCAATTTAGGAATCTTTTGTTTACATGATAATTTTTGTCTTATGTTGATAAAGTGTCTTGATACAATTTTCATGACGAATGATTGAGTACTAAACTTTTGTATGAGCAAGTATGTTTTATGCATCATGATTTTTTTTCTTTTGCTCTATACTAGTCATACTCTCTAATCACTAGGGTAAATTGAAGTATTGAAACAGCAATTACTAAGATTAGTTTTCGAAGTTGAACATGGAAATGGCTCGAATATGCAACCTGTTTAATGGTCAAGTTCAGTAACAAACTTAGTTTTCAAAGGAACAAAATGATTTTAAAATCATTGCGAAGCATTTGAAAATTGTAAGGCTCGAGATCTACGTAAACCATTTATAGTTTAGGCGATTCTCGAAAGTAGCTTGAATGGCATGAATATCTCATTTTATTTTTTGTGGATATTGGAGCCCCCATGTGTCGAGTTATGCGCATTCTTGCTATTTCACAAGTCTTGGAGCCCCCAATTTGGGGTAGTTCTAATGACTTGCTATTGTTTAGGTCATTCATATAATCATGATATTGAGATGGACCTATGTATATATCCTATTTTTGTTTTTGAGATATTTAGGATAGTGACATGACTTTCATATTTTAGTTAAAGTTATGTTCAAGTAAGCAAGTTAGTTCTTCGCTTGTTTATAAACCAAAAACAATTGTGTTTAAGGTTTAGTAATCTTACCTAATGTATAAACGTTTGTAAAGATCATTGCGGTGATTTTATTCTCAAAGTTGATTTAGTTAATAAAATATTTTCTTTGTTCTTATCAATCTTTGATATTGATCTTGTAGGTGGTTCGTTTACCATCTCTAAGCCAATATTCTCAGGAGGACTAGGCGAGAACCAGTTCGAGTCAAGAAGAAGTCAAATCTTAGTTCATTTATTATCCAAAAGGTTATTGAAAATTTAAAAATTCATTTATTTGAAAAAAAAGAAACAAAAATTCAGAAAGGAAATTTTGAATACTATTTTTTATTAAACACATGGTATTTGGAACTAGAATTCAAAATTTGAAAAGGGTCCAATAATTTAAACGAAATTTCTTTTTGAAAAGCAACTTTTTCTAGTAGGCAAAATATATAATCAGATTATTTTCAAAACTGGACCCAAAATGGAAAGAAAAGTCTAGCTCGTAATTGAGTGTGACTTTTTTGTCCAAGATTGATGAAGGTAAGTTGTAATTTGCAACTTATTTCAACAAAGATATGAAAATGTGATCAAACTTTCGTATATCTAATTTTGTTTATGTTTTTCTTTTTAGTGTTTGTCATCATTGTCATATTTTTCTAATTGAAAGTGAAGTTCTTTCAATTAAATAAGCACCGTAGTTTGAAAATGAATGTTTATCAAAGTTAGGTTTGGTGGAGTGTTAGAATAATTTATAAAATTGTTCTAATCACTTTCCAAAATATGGTCTTATTTCAAAACGAAAGTTGAGGTGAGACCTATATTTTTGTAGCCCCTAAGTGTAACCTTAGGTGGCTTTTGTAATTCATGTATACACATGCTAGAAGATATTTCTCATATTTATTTGGAACTCCAAGATTTGTATTTTTAATTTGTGGAATATTGCATATGTTTATCATGAATCGTTTGATCAAGTAACATAATTAATTATCTTGGTCAAATAATAGGAAGTGGTATTATTCCCTTTGTCATTTAAAGTTATTAAGATGGTTCGTAATATTTCATAGCATAAAAAGCATGTACAAATCTGTAAATAGTGAGAAGTGGGGATGTGCATGCTTTTTTAGCCCCCAGTTTGAAAAAATTATACTATTTTTCAAGTATTTTAGTTGCCAAATGGGAGGAATCATCCAAAAAAGAATTGAACAAAAAAGACGGGTTAGCATAAAAAGGAAAGGAAATCCAACTTTCCCATAGAGGAATATAGAAAGAAAATTAAACATGTTTTCGAAAAGCAAGGATTATTAACTTAATATTTGAATCATCGTGATGAATTGGTAGTGAGGTATACGTGTGATAGCGAGAACAATCATTTTTTCATGTAGCGATCATGTTCAATCAATATTTTTCTCTTAGAGAAGATGGAGATATCCCACGCAAGCAGACATATTAGTTGCTCATGATAAGTGAGAAGACCAATGCTCATCTAAAGTTGACGTCGTGGCTATCGATATATCAAATCAATTTATTGTATCAACTCTTTTTCTTTCTAGGCAATGTATATAGAACTTGAATTACCTTGGTAAGAAATAGCCCTATTATTAAAAGAAAATAAGATGATTGTTTTTTTTTAAAGTAATAGTCATCTCATTTTTCTTAGCAAAAGATATGGAAAACATCGAATTTAGTTTGATTCAATTGCTTTACTAAAATGGTGTCATCAAGCCAATGGCTATCAAATCATCCAAATCATTTTTTTTATATGATTTTGTAATCATAACTCAACACTTCATGCATTTTATATATGGGCATGGCTACTCAATAGTAGGTCCATATGTGCAAAGGTTGGCCATATTTTCATGGAATGATGATTTTGATACATGGTTATGGTCTACCTCAAGGAGGGCCTTTCTAAGGTTGTAACGTGGCTGGGCTTGGGGTTATGAAGAATAGACAGGCTCAAGTATACTCCCAAAATCCCTTACTTTTGGTGCTTCTCAAATTTAAGCCTTTCTTTGTGTGGAAACTCTTACATTAGGTGCCTTTTCCTTGTCCTCTCTCTTTCTCTTTTTTTTTTTTTTTTTTTTTTTGACAAATCCTGTTTTAGGTTTAGAACAATTTTTTTGTTCTTTTGCATTGAGTCTTTGGGTTTAGACTAACTTTGTGTCCCTCTCTTATGTTTCGTTCCCCTAATTTCCTATTTATATCTCTTTGCACCATTCCCATCCCAAAGTATGGAATAATGAAGGTTGAATAACTAAGGCTCAAAAGGGCTGCCAAAAAGATTGATTTTCTCTAAAGTTAAGAGCATGGGATTATCTTTGTGAGTATCAAGTTGCCTCTTGTGTTGGTGAAATCATCATATCCTTTATTTGTGGGCCAAAGATGGGCCTCTTTTCGTTCAATAAATCTAGTAAGCCAAAGCTCATCAAGATTATTAAAGTGGTTAGTATGTATGCCTTTTTGATATTGCTTGTTTGTATGTGTGTAAAATGGGTGTTCCCTTCTATGGGGTCCTCTCCTTAGATGCCCATGGCCCTTTGGAAGCCTAGGACTTTACACCTGTTAGGGTGTATTAGGATTTGAATTCCTGACTGTTTGGGAGACCTTGAATTAGAAATGATTCTATCATACACGCTTTTTTTGTAAGAAACAAGTAGGAGTCGCCAATGAGTTTTAGGAAAACCCATAAAGCTCGTTCATGCCTTTCTCCCAAGTAGAGTTCAAGGGATATTTAGCATGAATCATAAGTTTACCCGTGCCCAAATTGGTCTATAAACCAGAAATGAGTTTGGGAGCGAGGGTACCAAGATAACGTTCCTTTTAGAGGGGAATCGCGATCCTAGCCCTAGTGCGGCCTCTACTAGCTCTTCCTTATGCACAATTTTATCACTAAACAATATATGCAACGCGATACCTAAAACTATGTCAGTTGATTTTATTTACACATATCAATTCAAGTAGGAATTACATCGTGAGGTCGTTATTCTTTATTTAATCAAATTCGTAAAAAGAACAAGAAAATAAACAATATTCGTCTTGTTTTAGGTGATCAACCAACAATTATTTGATTCAATTCTAATTTTTTTTAACGCAAGATACTATGTGGAATCGATTATTTTAAAGGTGATCAAACTACACTAATTAATTAGTTGAGGTTCTTTAAACAAGAAAATAAATATGATTTAACTAAGTGCTTGGGAATTTACCACTTCTCTTTGCTAGATCTTCATTTAGAACACTTATGGACTCCTTCTTATTGGGGAACCTCCAACGTAGTGACAAAATATCAAAGGGGTGAGTGTTTAGGACAAGAGGGGCTAGGTTGCACAAGTTCACAAGTATTCTTCCAGGATTTTAGGTTATTTTTTGTCTGTTTAAGCCTTGGATTACGGTCTTATTTATAGGGAATGATTAGGTTTAGGGTTACGAGCACTATGCTGCAGCAGGTGTCGCGCACAACTGGATGAGTTGCACGCGGCTGTCGCGCGCAAGTGAAGAGGTTGCGCATGGATGTCGTGCGCAATTACTTGTCTTGCATGCAACTCTATGGTAAGATTTGATTTTCCAAATTTTTGAAATTTTGAATCTTTTGCGAGTGCATCTCTATACGTTGCGCGCATCTGAATATATGTTGCGCGCGACTGTCTAGCGCGACTCTGTGAGATGAGTGTGGCATTTTCTGCGGCAGCTTTAATTTTAACCTAGGTGCTTCTAAATCCGTCATTATTGGGTTTTAAGCATGGGCTTAAGCCTAATTATGATCGGGTTTAGTTAATTGGACCTTGTATTGGTCTTGTTCTTTGTTTGGGCTAGTCTTTTGTGTTTTGTGGCTTAACCAGTTATCCATAAGTATTCTTCACTCTGATCCAACACGAAGATGGTTTTATTTATTGTCATTGCACTTCATGTCGGGACAGGAGGCTGAAAGTAGGTGTCTACAATGTGTACGTTTTATTTAATTTGAGCCGATAACAATGAAGAGATTGAAAAGAGAACAAGATAGACATACTTGAAAATATAATTTTTATTCATTAATTAATGAGAGTACAAAATATGTAGATTCGACAGCATGAATATCTTAGTCTATCATAAAAAAACAAAGGAAAGAAACAAAACAAGACCTAGGGTGCTACATCTTGAATTGTTGACAACTGCTTGAGATTGTGTCTTCGAGCTTTATCCGTTTCCAACGTAGGTGAAATCCTCCCTAAAAATCTAGTCCATGTATATGATTCATGGTTTCATTTATCAAGTCCCTTTCAATTATTGTTCCCATAGTATAGCCTTTTGAAATGTGTCTAAATCAAGGTATTGTAAATGGCATTTGTATGGTGGAAACATGTTGTCTATGAATTTTGGGACAAGTTCATGATCCGGAGGTCTTTGTGAAAGAGGAGCAACCTTTGATCGCCACCTAGAAAAGAAGTCCATGAAGCCTTCTTCTTCCCCTTGCTTAAGCAATTCAAGATCACGCAAGGTAGTTGTGAGCTCGATTTTATCTCCATCTTGGGTTAAAAACGGTTTTACAACATCACTCCAAGAGGAAGTTTCTTTGCATCGAGGTTATAAAACCATGATCTAGTTGTTGGGTCCAATGAAAGAGGAAAAGTACATGCATATAGACTTTGCTCAACCCCTTTCAATGTCATAACTCCAATAAAGCTCATTAAGTGAGTCCTAGGATTGTCCGTGACTTTAACAATGTGTTTGGATAACATTAGAGAAAGGAAAAGAAGGGGAGGGAGGAGAAGAGGAGGGTAGGGGAAGGGGGGGGGGGGGAGAGAAGAATGGTGAGTTTTCCTTCCAAATCTCTCCATTGTTGGAGGGATCATTTTCTTACAATTTAATCCCTCCGTTTCTCTCCCCTCCAATTCCCTTCCTCATTTGTAATCCAAATGAAAGATATCACATCTCTATTTCCCTCCCCTTCTTTTCCTTCCATTTCCTTCTATCCAAACACACCGTAAAGGTTGGTACATCCGTAGCCAAGAACTTTTCTAGGAGAGTCTTTCCACTAGGTTGTGGTGCAAGCTCATAATTGAAGTACTTAGTCCCCGAGCTAGCTCGAAGGACAAGTTTCTCCAAGGCCTCTAGCCTTTCGTCTCTTGCTTTTTCTTGCAAAATGTTTTCATTTTCTTCCTCTGCTTTTATTTTAGGCTTTTCTGCTTTCTTGTTAACCTTTAATTGGGCTTCTTCTTCTTGTAAGGTCGTTAAGTTTTGGAGTTCCTGTCTATGTTTCTCCAATGCTGCTTTGTCACCCATGATTGGACTAGTATGCGAATGTGGAATAAGACCTAGTAATGTGTATCACGAGAAACTGAGCGATTTCACTTAAACCTTTTTTGCCAAGCATTCAAACAATGAATCAAAGTCAAAATGATTGTTTTATTTCTTTTTTTAATCATTGTAATATGAATTCACTTTAAGCAAGTTTATTGATGAAGAATTTCAAAAAATTCACGAACAATCATTAATGGAATTTCATGATTTGTGTTGACTTTAAAAAGGTAATCATCTAAGGATTTTACTATAAATGAATTATTTTCGAAAAAGGTAGAAGAGATTGAATTGAAAATGCTCATCAAATTTTTAGAAATATTAATCGACCCGAACACACTCCTTAAAATGATCAAATACACTATGGTATCTGTTGATCATTTAGATTACAATAGAGATCTATATCGTTTTTTTTTTAATTATGATTCTCTTATTGGTCATCTTTAAAGGATAATATATTACTATTTACTTAAAAAGAATGATGGCCTCCGAATGTGAAATCCAAGAAATAATTACATCATTTTCTCGGTTTTATCATTCAATATCTTCTCTCTTTTTTTGAGAATATATTTTTTTTGTAATCATACTTGTAGGGAATATTTCAAGCATCCCAAACTTGAAACCTACTATGATCATACACTTAATCATGGTGGCGTCCAAAGGGAAGAAAGCTAGAGTAAAAGAGTCGCAAAAAAGTTCTAGGAACTTTTAAACCGTTCACAGGGTCAAGGTTACACCACTTCACGATCCTAGAGATCGCTAACTCCATATTGTTCTGGAACCATGACTGGATATTTAGGGATGAAGGTACAAATCCAATCTAAAAGAGATTGAACCCGCCCTAAAATAGGCCTCTACTTATTCTTCTCATATTCATGTGCTCTTTCTGACTAACATGCAATCAATAGATTAGTCCAAACCTGTTTAATATACGTTGGTTGATTATTAATGCACAAACAAATCTGTTATTGGCGATCACTTGAATTAAAATCACATTAGCCTAAACCAAATTATTAATTATCTTATTAATCATGATTTCAAGTACAAATTCCGTTTAAACATGCATAAAAGGCGTGATCAAGAAATAACAATAATATAAATATCAAGCAACATAATATTAACAATTAGAACGACTCATGCATGAACCTAAGACATGGTCTTGGTGACATATGTACAAAGTGTTCCCTAAGACTAGTGAGTGTAGGTGACATGTTAAGACTTGTTTCATGACCATGTGACTAGACTATGTGACTAGACTCGAACAAAGACTAAGTTAAGACTTCATGTATGTGCACTAAACTGGACATGGTGTAGTACTTTAGTCATAACTTTTGATCTGTGACTCTGATTGGGACAAAACCAACTCCTAATGAAAGATAAAACTCGGGGAAATAGATCCATAGGTTGTACCACTCGTACTTCTACCTAGAACGCCGGCTATGTCCAATACAAGTTGGCGCTTGTGCAGTATACAGGAATAAAAATCCAGGATGACTCAAAGGAACTATGACTCGATTTTAGACATATTTATTAGCTCTAATTAATTAATTAAGCAAATTCCTTTAGTCATTGGTTAGTTTATTTAGACTCATACACAAGTTAAACAAACGGTTAGCTTAGTCACATAAGAAGTATGCACAAGTAAGAGTTGACAAGTAGTCAAGTAGTCACAATAGGATGCAGTGAGTTTGTAACCTAACCATGGCTCTAGTTCTCTAAAGTTCAAGGATATGGGTTAGTCAAAATAGGGTCCATGGTTATGAGTCCAAATGCATCGCACGGAAGCCTTACCTTTGGTAGGGTTGGCACGTATGGATGGGACCCCGCAAGTTAAACTTACTTCCACGGTTTAGTGAATTCACAAACTCGGATGTGCCCGTCGTCGCCAGGAGCGTTTGATTGGGTAGATGGAGCGTGAATCTCCAGAGGGTTATAACCACATGTAGAACACATATGGGTTCAAAAAAAGAGGGAAAAACTCAATCAGGAAGTAAAACCGAGCAAGCAGTACTAGAACTGATCGAAACAAGAAGAAAGTTTTGTGGCTCGGTATTGGAAGAACTCGGCGCGAGACTACAGTTCCCGACGCCAGAATATGACTCTGTCGCCAGACGACTTGCTGTCGCCAGGCAACAAAGCCATCGCATTGGCGATGACACTGTTTTCTCGACGCTGGTTCCTACATGCCTCAACAGCTTTCTGTTCTTGAATTTTCCAGTTTTTCGCAGCGTTATTTCGACTATAGTTGTGAAAGATATTTCCCAAATTTCCTATGTGTAAAAATCCTATGTTTTTGACGCATTACGGATGGTCTTTCCAATGAGGACCTTTTTTATGCTTATGCCAATAATGTCAATCAAAACTACGCACATGAAATATTTAGAACTTTTCAAGTCTCACCCACTAATTCTAAATCATTGCCAAAATAAATTTCAGGAATTAAAATAGAAATCCTCCCTAGCGGAGTCGCCAAAAAATTGTAGGGAAAATTTCAAGTATCCAAACTTGAACCCCACTATGATCATACACTTAAGCATGGTGGCGTCCAAAGGGAATAGAGTAAAAGAGTCGCCAAAAAGATTTAGGAGAGCTTGTAAACCGTTCACAGGGTGAAGGTTACACCCCTTTCACGATCCTAGAGATCACTAACTCCATAATGGTTTGTAACCATGACTGGATATTCGGGGATGAAGGTACGAATCCAATCTAAAAGAGAAAGAACCCGCCCTAAAATAGGCCTCTACTTTATTCTTCTCATATTCATGTGCGCTTTCTGACTAACATGCAATCATTAGGTTAACCTTAAATGTCTAATCTATGTTGGTTGAATATAAATGCACAGACAAATCTATTTTTGGCGATCACTTGAATTAAAACCATATTAGCCTAAACCAAATTATTAATTATCTTATTAAACATGATTTCAAGAACAAATTCCCTTTTAACCTGCATAAAAAGGCGTGATTAAACAATAACAATAATATATACATCAAGCAACATGATATTAATAATTATAAACCCAACAATCATCATCATAACAAGAAAGCTTAATAATAACAGCAAGATCCTAGGCATGATACTAACATGATTAATAACAAATCCTAACATGTCACTAGACATAAAGATCAAAGCTTTAGCCCTAACATGATATTAGAAAGAATAGGAAACAACCTAAACATGATACCAGAAAGCAATAAAAACATCCTAACATGATACTAGGAATTAATAAAATTATCTAAACATGCTTTTTACATCAATATAATAGATAAGTAATTAAATTACTTATTTTGATGCCTCGTACCTCTTTCTAATAACAAATTACACGCGTTGGTACACTTCAATAAAATATTAAATCAAACAATTTAACTAAATAATCAAAATAGGGATTTGGGACCAAACCCTCTGAAAGTATCAACCTTTCACGTCGAAGGCGAAGGCAATTTCGAACTTGGCTAGGTGTGTCTAGAACTAATGAGTGTAGTATGGTGTTTTGTAAAATGCTAGTTTAGAAAAGCTAGAGGGAGAAAGAATAAGCTAGAGGGATAATTAAGATCTACTAGATACTTATAGAAGCTTCTAATAAATCCTAATTACCTTAGGAATGAGATTAAACCTTTGGATCCTCCTCATGATCTTTGGGTCATAGGTAAAATTCGGTTTGGACCCAGTTTAGTATTTTGGCCATAATTTCTTCATTGTTCATCGGAATTGGGCTTATAATATGTCGTTGGAAAGATCTTTTCAAACCCCATCCAACTATACCACTATTAGACCCTTATAATGGACCAAACTAAAATGGAATGGACGTTTTTATAAATAGAGTACGAAAAAGGAATATTTTCGAAAACAGAAATAAGTTTTTTTTTATTAAAACCAATCGTATCACAAGAATTTTCACACTTTCGCTTTGTTTGATGATCAATGATGTGAAAGATATTCATCACTGGGTTTGGTTTTTGGGGAGACACATTTGGTGTCTACAATACTCTTTTTTTTAAGAGCGATTTTTCTTTCGTTCTATTTCTCTCTCTCTCTCTCTCTCTCTCTCTCTCTCTCTCTTGTGTGATGTAATTATCCCAAGTAAAGTTCTCGGGATTCTCTTTTTAAACCATAGAAGAGACAAATAAATTACTATTAAATCAAGATTGATCAATTACAACTAAAAAAATGATGAACAAATTGAACAGTGGACGCGCAAGATTCAGAGTTGTGCGGAAGGGCCGCGCGCAACTTCTTAACTTGCGCTTGGAGGACACGCGCAACTATTCCTCCTAATAGGTTCGATAATTCTTTGAAATTTTTTTATTTTTATTTATTATTGTTATTACTATTATTTTATTTATTTATTTATTTATTTTTTTTTTTTTATTTTTTTTTGTCGATCCACAATTCTTTGCAATTTTTTTTAATCATATCTCTAGGTAACAAGTTGGAATTAATTAGATTAGATACAATAAGCATATATTCATGTAGTCACATAAGCACATAAAAGGAACCGTCAAAGCATACAATGTCATTCTATGGTCAAGGCTTGGGTGTACAAGGGTACCATATCTTAAGAGACGATGCACAAATCAATCACTCAATGTGTTGACCTATGACATAGCCCTCCCAACATTTTGTTGGCGATATGGGTGTGATGCTTGTTATTGATTTCGGAATTGAAGGCTGGTGTTGGCATCCCCTAGTCAATGAGCCAATCCCAAGTGGTTAAAGTGTGCTATGATTATGCATGATGTTATGATGCTTTTTGGTGATTTGGGTATTTCTACCCTACCAAGTGGCCTAATAAGAGCGCGACACGTGTCACTGGAAGAGGCGTCCAAATGGACCTCCCAGATGATGACACGTGTCACGCAGATATGGCTCCTGGGAATGGCGGCCTTTAAGGCCCAAATCCCAAGGGAGCCGCAAAATGGCGGTACCCTTAATCCTAGGTCATCAAACCCTAGGACAGGGCACACCTTTTTAGGACCCTATAAATAGGGAGATTCCCCCATTTATTGGGCACGTTCCAATTTTTTACACCACCTGTCACTCTCAAGAAACAGATAGACACCTAATCTCGGAATCCGAGAAGATACATTATTTTCCGCATCTTTTAATTACGAATCCTTACTAACTTAATATTCGAAGGAGGACCTCTAAACATCCGAAGTTCCGTTGTTTTGCAGGTATAGGCAATTTAGATCCAGTCTCTAAGCTGTAACTCTCCCGAAGGACAAAAACACCCAAAACATTTAGCGCCGTCTATGGGGAAAGTACCTCAAAGTTGGTTACACAAGAACTGTACCGCCTCTAGAAACCAACCGGCCTACAGTTGATGGACATGTCGTTTCAGACCATGACACTAATAATGACTTTGAAGTCGAGACTCCTACGACCCCTGATGGGTCATTCACCTCAAAGCGTATCCGTTCCAAGGAAAAGCCAGAACAAAACGTTAACCAGGCGGGTACTAACAACCCACCAATGCAACTGTCTAGTAACCAGACGGGAGAATCAACTCCAGTCACCCGAGACGAGCTCATGAAATTCATGAGTAGTTTCAAGGGTGAGATCAAGGACTTGATCACTAAGAAGACGGCTGCTCCTAAAAAAGAGTAGTCAGCCAAGAAACCAGCTCCATCTGACAGAGGAAAGTCTATCAAGGACCGAGAGCCTGATTCTCATCCAGCCACCAAGGAGAAGGCTCGGCCTTTGATTGACTTCTCCAAATTCTGCTTCCTAGAAGCGGTAAAAAGGAAAGCCATCCGGCATGTTCAGTCGGACGGCAACAAGAAGACCTTTTCTAATGCTCGACATTACACAGAGGAAAAGAAGAATCAGCAGCAATCTGAGTCGGCTTCTATGTCGACTTACCCAGACAGCTGAGGAATACCTCAGCGAGGCATTCACAATCTATTTATGGAAACCCGTGGGGGGTCCCTCCGTCCATACAGGTCCTCGGATCATTAACTTGGCTTAGTATGTGGCACCCCCGTCATACAGGCTGTTGGGGATTTTGTATATTTAAACAAGGGTCACAAAAAGAGCAAACAAATTAGACCGGAAAATCTTCGAGGCGTGAACGGAATCACTTTCCCAAAAGTATAATTCCGACCCTATACTACAACCGGGTTTACACGGAAATTTACTTAAGAGATACAACGAAGAACATTTGCAATCACAAGTAGGATGATTACAAATCAATGTATAAAAGCTTGTGTATTTATGATGATGAAAAATTAAGATTGCAAAGGTTTTTTCAAGCAAAATAAATTTGATTATTTTTCTCAAGTCTATCCAACATATGTTCAAAGAACATATTTATATTAAAGCAAGTTACAGCCAAGAGACATCAAAAACAAAACTGACAAATAGTTTCAAGGAGAAACCGTCAAATTGCATCATGTTCAAGACCTGCGCCCGATCGGGCCGGCCACCACCCGATCGGGCGGCTATCAACGTCAACATAGAAAACACCTCGCGCCCCGATCGGGTGGTGGTGGCCCGATCGGGCAGCAGCCCCAAATTCCAGAATTTGATTTTCCGCAAAATCCCTCTCCTTTTCGCGCTCGATCGGGCGGTGGAGAAGAACGAGATTCAGACCAGCCTCGCGCCCGGTCGGGCGAGCACCACCCTGACCGGGCGACTGACCGGGCAGTGCACAGAGGCAGTGAACAGGGGCAGCTTGCCTTCTCCTCTAAAACAGAGGTTTTCAATTAAGGTGTTCTCCTTTATCAATCTTTAACCAAGATTAATTGCTTTAATATTCTTTATTAATTAATTATAACACCTTTGCCTAAGTAATATAATTAATTACATGAATTTTGTCTCCAATTCTCAAAATTATTCAACAATCCTCCCCCATTTTGAGAATTAAACTAGACTCATTGCAAAAACATCATCATCACAAAACAATCTCATGCATAAATGAAAGTGTACATAGACTTGAACTTCCACTTAGTGCAACATGCAATTCAAGAATCCGTATTCATTTGGTATCGTAAAAAATTTGAACCAAAAGCAACACATATTGGAAACCTGAAGATGTTACACACACAAGATAAATTACTTAAATACATATTAACTTGACACTATAAGCCATGTGTCCATATCTATTCATAAGTACATCAAAGCTATGCCCCAATAGCTCCTTGAAGCGGCTAAACTTCGTACTTATATAGGTAGACTTCCAAACATGCTCCTATGACCGAGCAGTATATCAGAATTCTATTAAGTTAAACAACCTCTTTTCATCACAGTAAAACCGGAACTTAACCTTGGATGATAAACAAGTTCCCAATCATCAATTAAGAGAATTAATCTCATTGAACTTAAGACCCAACGTCATATTGGGCGTTAAGTTGAGATTCTCCTAATTGTGATCACATAGGGCTCCAATCTCAAAAAGATTGCCATCCATTTATTAACATCTCTAACCCATGCTTTTGAAGCAACCGTCGAGATTTAACTTCGTACGAAAATAAACAATAGTTTTACACTATCTTTGTTAAGTCCTTGGATGTAATAATACCTTACACCAATATACCTTAACTCACCATTATACAATTTACACTTGGCTAAATCCTTTAGCCAAAATTACATTGCTATCCCAAATCATCACTATTAGTGATATTGGCTTTTGCAACAAACGAATCTCATCATGCATTAAAAACCCTTAACCATTCTACTTCTTTGCCAGCGGAATGTAATGCAATGAACTCCAATGTCTTATAGAATCTGCAATGCAAGTTAATCAGCTTCTTAGATGCTCATGAAATGGCACCTCCCCCATATGGGAATAGCCATCCACATGTGGATGAATAATCTCTATTTGAGATCCAACTTGCATCCGAATATCCTTCAACAAGCGAAGGATACTCACTATATCATAATCCATGGTTTTATTCAAGTACTACAACAAACAATCAACCATTTGCCAATGTAGCATTCTAGAATTACTAGTGAACCTACTATCATTGACCAACCGCATAAGCGATATCCGGCCTAGTACTTGTCATGACATACGACAAAACATCCTATAACTCTAGCAAATTCCAGTTGCGAATACTGCATTAACATTACTAGGTAATAACTTTATGCTAGGATCCATAGTTATCGAATAAAGAAAGGTCGAACTTTTATTAACATTGTATTTCTTGAACACTTTCTCAATTTAATGAGACTGTGACAAGATCAATTTTCCTTTTACCTTCTTTATTCTTATGCCCAAGATGACATCCTCTTTTCCATGTCTTTCATGGAAAACAATGAACTTCGGAAGAACTTTGTCATTTCAACTTGTAACAAGTCTATTCTATCCAAAATCTACATGTCATCTACATATAGACAAATTTTGACACTTTAACCGTTGTCATCAAATTTGCTATAAATTTGTTAAACATAAAACCATTAGACTACACTACCCCATCAAACTTTGATGTCATTGCTTAGGTGCCTATACAGTGATTTAAATAACTTGCAAACGTTTGCCTAATGGCCTTCCACAACAAACCCTTCTGGTTGTCACATATAAACCTCTTCTTCTAGATCTCCATTCAAGAGCACAGTCTTGACATCCATTTGATGGATCCCTAGATTTTCAATTGTCGCAAAGGCAATTAACAATCTAACTGCTGAGATTCTAGTTACAGGTGCATATGCCTTATGCCACTAACCGGGCCTGGAAGTTTTAATAGTTCTATCAATCCTCAATTTCTTTTGAAGATCCATTTGCACCCTATTGGTTTAAACTAGGTGGTAAATTAGCTAAGTGCTTGTTTCCCATGATAGATTTCATCTTATCATTAATTACTTTCTTCCAAAATGGAACATCCCGAGACTTCATAGCCTCTTGATATGTTAAAGAATCATTTCCACATTAAAATGTATGGATTTTATAATGAAACTTCATCCCTTGATTCTTCAACCTAGTACACATGAAAATCCGAGCCAAAAGATTTTTCCTTTCCTTGCCCTCTTAGTTGTGATGATGATGTAGATGCCTTCTCTAAATGAGTTTGGTCATCCACCTCTTGATCAATGAAACCTTGATCAAAACTTTTCAGCTTTGGTATTCGGAGTTACATTCTTTGATCTAGGAATTGAAGAAAATCTATTTTCATCAAACCATGCATTCCTTGACTCAATGGTGGTGTAAACCGACCAAAAGTCATTTTCCCTATTACATAGAACCTATAGGATTTGCTATGTATCGCATATCCTATAAAATTGCATTCAACTCCACTTTCACCTAACTTTTACATTTAGGTTCTAGCATTATTACAATTGCCCTATAACCCCAAACTTTAAGATGACTCAAGTTTGGTTTCCTTTTGTACCATAGCTAACATGGGGTAACATCCTTCCCTTTCATGGGAACACGATTTAACTCGTAACAAGTCGTTAAAATGACTTCACCCCAAAAACCATCACTTAAAACCGAATAAGACAACATAGAATTAATCACTTCCTCTAGTGTCCTATTCTTCCTTTTCCGCTACATCATTTTGGTGTGGTGTAAATTCCGCGGTAATTTCATGTACTAAACCTATAGACTGGAAATAACTTGGCTAATAACATTCACCTCCTATATTGTTTCTCAAACTTTATAAATTTTCCGTTAGTTTGCAACACTACTTCACTTTGTAGATTTTAAATATGTCTAGGCTTCATCCTTAGAATAAACTAAATAAACATAGCAACACGTTGATAAAACCTCAATGACAGTTGCTAAACACTTCATATTACCTAAGGAAGATGTGCAATAAAAATCACTCATGCACTTAAACAAGCAATAAAATACTCTTTTCACATTGGATTTAAATGAGATAATTAAAACACAAATCAAACATCAATCACATGATAACACCAATGAAATAAAATAAATAAAAAAATATGTCATAACTTAGTTGGCTTAACCCCAACATAACATGACATATTCAAACCAACAAAATAAAGCAATATTTTGTCAAAACAACTATCCTTTCATCATGATAATAATCAAGAATTAAATTCTTCCTCCAAAACATGGACATCACGAAATATAATTTCATCTAGCTCATTCACCATGAACCGTACCAGTTTCATGCATAAGAATTAATACAACATATATACAAATTTGACAAACTCATCATTTCCATCAAATTTGTTTCATATACATACACTTATACAACTGAAATAGCATGAAAATAATTACCCAAGACAACATCATAGAACATAAAATAAATCAGTCTTGTCAACTAAAACAATAAATTCAAAACTTAAATATATTAAATAAACAATAATATATACCATATCATTCACATTATAAAATTCATGACCTATCGAAAGGAGCATCACTTAAATTAAATCAAGACATTTGAAATACCTCAAAAATTACTCCAATTACTGTGGCCATTAGTCATTACCGCATAACCCATTGAAAACTACAACGGGCCTTTCACCATGCATAGACTAATAAATACTTTATTAAAACATAACTCTTTCCACATTAATTACCATTAATAGTCAACAATCCATGAATCATATTTAGCATATGCAATATCAATTACATAATAGATAACAATTAACATAATAATACATGTTAATACTTTCTATAAATATCATCATCAAATAGAAACATAAATGATAATAAATCTTCTATGCTGAATAATCATTAAATAAATTCAAACAATGAATTAAACTATTCATCATTTCAAGCATGAAAACAATATAAAATAAACAGTGATTCACACCCATTACATGAACTATAATACTTAGTTCATCTATTAACAACGTTAAATTACATGGTTTTAACCAACCATGTTGATATTTTACCAATCATGTTTAATGGGAATAATTACATGACAACATATCTCTAATAATAATCAAGACACAATCAATAAAATCTGAATAAACATGTCAAGAATTAACCATAGAGATAAATAATCAAACATTTATAAAACACAAATAAGAAACCTCTTACTTGAATGGAGTAACTTTGATAATATAACTCACTAGAAAACTTCTTCCATCAAACTCTCTTTCTTGTAGTCCCACAAGAAACACCATCTTCGTTTCCATCTCCATACCAAGATCTACACCCTCGAACTTGTCCAATTTCTGGAAATTCGTCATTATTGTCTCCACATTTGCCATCTTTGTAGAGATTATACTTTTGAATTGTTCGGGATTTTGTATATTTAAACAAGGGTCACAAAAATAGCAAACAAATTAGACCGGAAAATCTTCGAGGCGTGTACGGAATCACTTTCCCAAAAGTATAATTCCGACCCTATACTACAACCGGGTTTACATGAAAATTTACTTAGGAGATACAACGAAGAACATTTTCAATCACAAGTAGGATGATTACAAATCAATGTATAAAAGCTTGTGTATTTATGATGATGAAAAATTAAGATTGCAAAGGTTTTTTCAAGAAAAATAAATTTGATTATTTTTCTCAAGTCTATCCAACATATGTTCAAAGAACATATTTATATTAAAGCAAGTTACAGCCAAGAGACATCAAAAACAAAACTGACAAATAGTTTCAAGAAGAAACCGTCAAATTGCATCAGGTTCAAGACCCGCGCCCGATCGGGCCGGCCACCGCCCGATCGGGCGGCTATCAACGTCAACATAGAAAACACCTCGCGCCCGATCGGGCGGTGGTGGCCCGATCGGGCAGCAGCCCCAAATTCCATAATTTGATTTTCCGCAAAATCCCTCTCCTTCTCGCGCTCGATCGGGCGGTGGTGGCCCGATCGGGCGGTGGAGAA
Source organism: Chenopodium album (assembly GCF_948465745.1). NCBI lineage: Eukaryota > Viridiplantae > Streptophyta > Magnoliopsida > Caryophyllales > Amaranthaceae > Chenopodium > Chenopodium album. Next base: position 29,062,603 of record NC_137858.1, on the reverse strand, counting down.
GAACGAGATTCAGACCAGCCTCGCGCCCGGTCAGGCGAGCACCACCCTGACCGGGCAGTGCACAGAGGCAGTGAACAGGGGCAGCTTGCCTTCTCCTCTAAAACAGAGGTTTTCAATTAAGGTGTTCTCCTTTATCAATCTTTAACCAAGATTAATTGCTTTAATATTCTTTATTAATTAATTACAACACCTTTGCCTAAGTAATATAATTAATTACATGAATTTTGTCTCCAATTCTCAATATTATTCAACACAGGCAACCGGCAGTACCTTTTATTCAGCCTGCTCTATTCGGAGGATAGGCGGCATACCGTTTTGAGCCCATGGACTGGCAGCTACGGCTGTAAAACCTGGAAGAACAGCCCTTTGCGTTCCTCAGGGAGATAACCGAGGCGGAACATCCGACCAAGGTAAAAAAATGTGTTGGTGGGTACCTATGATGATACCACTAACCCAGAAGACCACTTTCTGGCATAAACCCACCTCATGTATCTACAGGGGTTGGATGATGCCGCCTGGTGTCGATGTTTCCCAACTTCACTGAATGTCATAGCCCAGCACTGGTTTGGCAATCTGCCGGCTTGGTGTATATACAGCTTCAAGACACTTGCGTTCTTGTTTGCTTCAAACTTCTCTATGAATATCCCTGCCAAGAAAACAAGTGTCTATTTGAGCAGTGTGCAGCAGAGAGAGAAAGAAGGACTTCACTCCTATGTTAGGCGGTTCAATTTGAAGGATGGGTCAACTTTCAAGTTTGACGTCATCCAGAAAAGAGTTTTCACTCTCCAAGTGAAGGAATTGTGTCTTCGATAAGTGCAATTACTAGATATATCAAGGATCAGTATTATAGAGATAAAAAGTTCGTTCTTTTGGGTCGTCATCATCTATTGCTAGACTATGAGCGATGATCTTTGGACTAGTCAAATGGTCCAAAGCCCGCTAGAATGGATCCTACGAGGTCACACACAAGGGTATTGGGTTAAGTAAGTAAGAGGCCCATTAATGGGCCTATGAGCAATTAAGTAATCATGAAATGGATTGGGCTAGTTTAGTTAGTTTAGGATTAGGTTTTGGGATTTTGACATGGGCTCTTATTTACAGATAAGATCTATAAATAAGATCCATGCCTAGGGTTGCAAGCAAGTAGTCATAATTCACACACAGTGTATTTTGACATCAAGGCAACCAATCCCAAAACCCTAATTCCTCTCTCTAACTCACGTCACTCTCTCTCCTCCCCTAGACCGTCCGGCCGGCCACCTTGGTCTTTCTTGTTCGTGGTGATTCGTGGGTGGTTTTTTGCTCTTTCTTCTCCGTAGAAGGTCAATTAAAGGGTTCAATTGCAGCTAACTAGCATTAGTGGATGTCTTAATCCATGCCCGTGGACCAAGTAGAGGAATCACGCTTGAGGTTCCTTATCTCCCATTGTTCTTGCTCGATCGCACGTGGAATCACGCTTCAAAGGTACGATTATGTGCTCTTTATGTGTTATGACTTAGATCTTGGGATTAGGTGCGAGCGAACCAGGAACAACCCAGCTTTAAAATCGGGTGGCTTCGTCGTCCGAATTGTAGTCTGGAGAAGCTTCCTCTGCGGCGGACCAGGCCTTAGTCTCCTGGAAAGGGGCTGCCAGAGAGGGTGAGAGCCCCGTCGTGCCCAGACCATATCGCACCACAAGCAGCTGTCGCCGAGTCGGGTTGTTTGGGAATGCAGCCCCAAGTGGGCGGTAAATTCCAGATCTTGGGATTAGGTAATTTATGTATATGATTCATGGTTTTTCCTCAATTAGTACCTATAAACTCCTACAGTGGTATTAGTTAGCCTATTATATTTACGCATATTGACAGTAAATCTTTGATGTCCACAATTTTAATTCAATTAAGAGGGAGAACTGTTTCGGGGTTTTTTGTGAACTCTTCGGATACTGGTCGCGTTCTTCTGACAATGAGACTTAGACACCTGCAAAACAACAAATATTCCGTTTATCGGAATATTCGCCTCCGACGATCAAGTTAGAGATCGGAAATCGGAAGAGCTAGAGAGAGAAAGTAGAGAGAAGTTGGAGCTTTTTAATGCTCTATATTTATGTTATGTCGTAATCCACCCCTCCCATCATAAATGATTGGGGTATTTATAGGGGTGGGAACATGTGCCCCTCTAGGGTTTATACCCTAGAATTTCGTGACGTGATTGGCTGCGCAATCAGGGGTCGCCACGTGTCATGGGGGGCGCCGTTTTACGGCATTCAAGGTTTTCTCGGGATTTGGGCCTGATGTAATCAAGGCCTTTTTGTCTTTCTGATGTTGTATTGTGTATTTAAAGGTAGCTGACATGTGTCACCTTGTCAGGAGGACACGTGTCACCCTCTCATAATGCCACGTGTCGCCTTCTTATTGGGCCACGTGTCACTATGAGATTGGGCCACGTACTTGGGGTATTTTTACCCTAAACATTTGCCCCTCAGAGGGGGTGGCTCGTACACTTACTGGCCGCCTCCTCTGATCTTCCATTCTGGACGTCCATGTACTCTGGGTTGGGTTTACCTCCCATCTGCCCTGGACGTCCATATACTTTGGACTCAAAGCTCTTTTTTCTACCTGGACGTCCGTATATTTTGTTCTGGACGTCCTCGTAGTCTGGAGTGAGCTTGTCTTCTTGCTCATTTGGACGTCCATATTGTGTACTGGACGTTCTCGTACTCTGAGAAAGGCTTAACCCCTAGTTCATTTGGACGTTCACATACTTTGGACTGGACGTCTTCATGCTCTAGGAGTAGCTTATCTCCTAGCTCATCGGGACGTCCGCATATTTTGGAGACTGGACGTCCTCATACTCTAGGAGGAGCTTATCTCCTAACTACCCAGAGCGGCCTCAACAGTGGGACTAGACGTCCTCCTATTTTGGCCTGGACGTTCTGATACTCTGGGAGGAGCTTATCTCCTAACTACCCAGAGCGTCCACATATTTTTGAAATGGATTGGGCTTCCTTGATTTCAGGCGTACTCTATGGTTCTTTCATCATGCTGCGTACGTCTGAACTTTCCCCTTTGGACTAAACGTCTGGGAACTGGGCAGACGCATTTTCCTCTTAGATATTTTTAAGTTCTGGAGACTAAGTGTTGAAGGTTTAAATCTCTTGAATTTGTGACTTAACTCACTTCAACTCACTTTGACGTGCCGTCAATTGTCCGTCTGATTTTTTCACAAGTTAACAGAACCCTAACGTCATTCTGTCCCTTTCTTCGAGTAATTTCTTAAAAAATTACCGTTTGAATGTTTAGGCGGGAAAGGTGGTTTTACCATTTTGCCCCCATGAGTTCATTCTATAAATATGGGAAGTGAATTCTCATTTTCACACTTTACCCAATTGTGAATTCTAGAGAGAAGTCAGAGTAGTCTAGTGAGAGAAAGTGATTTTCCTTTTAATCTTCAAGAGCGCCGCCGTGAGTTTGAGTTGTCCGGGCATTTTTGAGTTTTTCGGTCAATCTTCAACAACACCAAGAACACTTTCGAAGTTTTCAGCACGTACAAAGGTAGGCTGTCTACACTTCTTTCTTTTCTTTACTTGTATATTTTTTTTTTCAATTCTGGATCCATACTCGGCTTCGTCCGACTCTCCTCATGAGGCCGGTCGTTCGCCTGGGACTGAGGAGTCTAGAGTGGACGGAGAAGAGTTGTCTCCTCCTTGGAGTGAGTCTATGTCTGGTGCGTACATACTCACCCCCACTTATTCTTCTCTGTCCCCATAGGCAATGGCAAGAACAATGCGTACGCGCGAGCTTCATGCGGCCAGGAACCCAGACGGTAGTCTGGTTCACCCTAGGGTCCTTTATGACCCTAATAACCCAAGTACCATGGAGGTGGAGACTACCTCCACCACCCAAACAACGACCGCCTCCACTGGCTCTCATCACTTGGCCGTGGAGGTCACTTCTTCTTTCGAGGAACGCCAACAAGCTCAAGGCGCCTCGTCCACCCCTGCTCCGGAACTTAGGTTCCCTCAATTTGCCAACTCAGTCATGGATAAGGCCGAGCTGGTAGCCTGCAAAGACCATCCTACCAATTTTGGGGCGGACGCTGCTGGTTCGTCTGTCCCCTCTTCCTCTCAACCTCTGCTCCAACTGGGCGGGGCGGACAGACCTATAACAGGAATCTCAATCAGGGAACCGTCCGATCTGCCTATTCGCAACGCCCCTTCTTCGGGGAACGAGGCGGACGCTGCCAAAGACAAAGGCAAGCGTCCATTAGTTGAGGAGGGCGTTCCTTCTTCCACGGGCGTACTCAGCTCAAGGGGCCGAAGCTCGGCCGAGGCAGCAGACTTGGATAGGGTGTTGTCTTCAGAATTCGGGAGTGCCCCCTCTCACCAAATGGGAGAAGAGGAAGTTGAGAAAGAGGCCGTGGGTGAGGCGGCGGCCGAAGAAAACGTCGCCAACATTGATAACTTCAGGGACCCGTACGCCTGTACAGTTGGAGAGACGACCCTGAAGTTCTTGAAGAAAGAATTTGAGGAGTACAAGGAGTCCCTCCATTTGGGGGAGGGATTTGAGATACAAGTCCCCAAGAAAGCCATTGCTGTGGCTACCTGGGATGATGAGAAGCCCCGCAAAAGGGCTTTTTGCGTTTATAGGGCCGCCTTGGATGTAGGCCTTCGCTTCCCTCTTCATCCATTCGTCCGGACAGTTCTGGACGAGTATGACATTGGCCTTTTCCAACTGACGCCAAACAGTTGGTTAAACATATTTGGGTACTTGGTGACGTGCATCTGCAAGGGTTTCACGCCAGACTTTGCGGTCTTCTGTGAGATGCACTCACTTACACGGCTGGAAAAAGATACGGATGGTTGGCTCGTCTTGAGTGCAACCAGGGATTACATGGATGCGGTCGACCGTGTCAGCAAATGGAGGGACTGGAAGCACCGTTTCTACCACATCAAAACCAAAGATGCGGAGTTCAACCTCCGCATGAATAAGTGCCGTCCAGATCCCATTCAGCTCGGACGTGGGGATCACAAACCTGACAAGCCGCCCATCCATCCAAGCCAAGAGCACCAACTTGAATATTTCAAGGTCAACCGGGTCAAGCGGGGTAACAAAACTGAATGTGTCCCTCGCCATTGGGTTGAAAGGAATGGTGTCCTTCGAACAAGTGTATTATTCTGATAGCGGGTTCAGAATTATTAGAAAGCTAATATATTCAGTAAGGTCAAGTGATCGGAATGCCTGGGTGGAGGCCGCTTCCGATCAGTAATATTAATATAATTAATATTACAGCTTAATCTTGACTGAACCCTTCGGGTCACACCCAAGCAAATATATGCGAACCAACTCGACGAATTAATTCGGAAGAAATTAATTCGTCGCCTGAGTGTTAAATATTTAGACGTCGGTAATTCGAGCTTAGAGCGTCGCAACCGATCGTCGGAAGTCGAGTTTAAAATGATAAAAGACGAGACGCGCAAAATAATAATAAATCGACCATATTCCCGAAAATACCCCTAGCATCGGAGTGCCCCGAGCATCCGAATGCTAGGGGCAAGACGAGCTAGCACACCGTGCTAGCAGCCCCGGCCAGCCGCGGCTAGGCACAGCAGCAGCCGCACAGTGCCACGGCAGCAGCCGCAGCCGTACCACGGCAGCAGCCGCAGCCGTACCACGGCAGCAGCCGCAGCCGTACCACGGCAGCTGTCGCAGCCGCACCAAACCGCAGCAGCAGCCGCACAGCAGTAGCTGGTGCGGGCTGGGCTCGGGCCAGGTGCGGGTCGGGCTCGGGCCGGGCTCGGGCATGGCTCGTGGCTTGGCTCGGGTCATAGGGCCATGAATAAGGGGAAGCTTGGAATATGGGAGTAAGTGGGAGAGGACATGTGGCACAAGGAGAGTATTGAGTGGGGAGCAAGTATGGTCCCCTACTCTCCATGTGGTCCTCACCAACCCATCTCACATGGTAATGCCACTTGTAGATTTATTATTAGTTTGCAATTTTAATTTAATTTAGCTTTAAATTAATTTGTGGAATTTCATGATCCCACATTGATGGGATAGAAATTCCCACTCATACTTTCCTCTATAAATACCAAGCTTTGGGTTTTGGAGAAAAGTGCTTGAGTGGGAGTTAAAAAGAGCATTCCATAATTTTTGGGAAAACTCTTAAACTCACATAACACTCGGGTTTAGGTCGGACCTTGCTAACCCCAAGGTAGTAGACCTTAAAGTTGTGTTCGCCCATTTGTGGGTGGATACCGTCGGAGGCGCGGCGCTTGACGTGCTAGTAGCTTTCAAGTAAGAGCCCCGGGTTTTGGGCGAAGCTCGCTTCGAGGGTAAGATTCGTTATCTTTTCTTTGTGAATATTTATTTATGCTTTGTGATTTTAATTATTGCGAGTGGTTCCTCGGGAGGGGTTGTTTCCGCGGTGAGTCGGACTCACGAAACCCCAACAGCGGTGTCGGAGCCCCGCTCGTTTATTTTTATAATCATGTTTTTCAAGGTTTATTTTTGGCTTAATTTTCTGGTTTATGTTGCTAATTAGATTAGTAGCTCGGTTTTATTTATTTAATCCCGTTTTTAATGTCGAATTTGGCCCAGAACCTAGATTTTCTCCCAAGACTAGTGAATTTTGGGTGGAAAACGTGTTCTGGAAAGGGTTTTTTCCCGTTGGGCCCGTTGGGACTATGATTTTAGCCAAATTCGGACCAGAAATGCCTTTTTCGAGGGGTTTTTCGTTTTTGACGAAAAAATTTTAAGTCTTTTCTAACCTTAAAATTAATGGCATAAATTGTTGATTATATGGTTGATTATTTGCATATTTTTCTGCACTTTTATGTCCCCTTAAAGCACACTTACTTGCTAGTATTTGATGCTTAAAGGTTGATTTATTTTCACATAATTGCAAACTAATTGCTTTTTAGTGTGAAAATTTTATTTTTGAGGCTTCCTAAGTGTTAAAGATTCAATCTTTATTTGTGATAAGTGATTGAAACTTTGAAAACCACTAAATTCCATGTTATTTTGAGTTGAACTTTGTTGTTTTAATCATTTTGAGTTGATTAGAAACATAAAGTTTCGATTTTTGTGATAGAAATTTGGCTATCTTCATGTTGGAAGATATAATTTTCAAGGATTCACAAATTTTAGATGTTGGAATTTTCATTTGAACATTAAAGTTCATATTTTTCCAACTTCCCTTTACTTTGTCAAATTCTCAAGTTTAATTTAAATTGATTAAATTGAAAGTGAGAAATTGCCTCAATTTTATTTTGCACCAAGCTAAACCAATTTAATTAAAGATGGTTCTTGGAATTATTTTGGTTATTGCACTTTGAAAATTTTATTAAGTTAGACTTGTTTAAAATTTTATTTTGCTCACCAAATTAGTTCTCGAATATGGAATTCAAAGGGATCAAATAGGAAACGATACTTTGAATCATAGAACTATAAGGAAATATACGATCAACCAACATTTATCGAATTTGAAAAAGAGTCAGAAGAAATGGTTCGATCCTCTTATTTTGATTTCTCGAACCGAGAGATTCATGAATCGGGATCCTGATGCATATAGATACAAATGGTTCAATGGGAGCAAGAATTTCCAGGAACATTTGGAACATTTCGTTTCTGAGCAGAAGAGCCGTTTTCAAGTAGTGTTCCGTCGATTACGTATTAATCAATATTCGATTGATTGGTCGGAGGTTATTGACAAAAACGATTTGTCTAAGTCACTTCGTTTCTTTTTGTCCAAGTTGCTTCTCTTTTTGTCCAAGTTGCTTCTCTAAAATTAATTTAGAATTAATTATTTTTGTCTCGCGGAAAGAGGGATCAAATCCCAAGGTAGTGGCACGCAAAACGAGGCAATGCACCACCATGGCGAGTCGGGCTGCACAGCAGCCCGCATGTGGCTGCCACGGTGGTTGCGCCGCCTCGATGGTGGGCCACACGCGCGACAGGAGCCACGCGCGGCTGTGCTGTGGCAGCGGCTCGCGGCCGTGTGCCGTGGGTCGTGTGTTCGTGGTCTTGGCATGTGCGTATGCTTGGTGCGGTGAGGTGACTAGCCGTAGTAGGCTTGAAGTTAATTATTTTGCCGTTTATTTATTTTAATTAATTTTGTTCATTTTAATTAAAATTTTGGGAGGCTAGGCCTCGGGTTTTGAGCGGCATTGGCAAAATTTCATTTTGACAAGTTTGGGTGCTACCGACTTAATTAATTGGATTAATTAAGGTAATGCGGAATTTAGTGGGAGCTTTAATTATTAATGACGTAATTTATATAATCGGTTAAACAACTTTGACTAGTTTTAATTAAGCATGTTAATCGGATTAACCACCTAGATTAGTTACTAGTGCGCGCGTTGTTTGAATGCATTTTACTTGTTGTTAATTTTGTAAATTGCATGGGCCATTCACAAATAGTGAATGGATGAATGGAATATATATATTCTCTCTCTCTCTCACAGGTTTTATGAAATGGCAACTAGTGGGACCCGACTAGGATAGATAATACGGACTACGTGCCGTTATGTATTTTTGTAAATCTAAATACGGTCTACGCACCGTTAAGTATTTTTGTACTTTAATATTTAGATTATTCCTAGTTATAGACACTAGTTTTTTGCATAGTTTGGTTTAGTCTTGAAGACGGCGTATCTTGGAAGACAAAGCCTTGAAATGCAAATGAAGACCTTTTGAAAATATGAAGATTTCAAGGGGTCATGCTAGTTGCCAATATGCATCTATTATTTCGCTTTATATTTTATGGTTATATATATGTGTGTGAAATATTCGTTAGATGCATGTTTAGGTTTTCTTGATGTTGCGATGATTAGTTAAGTTCACTTAAATCAACCGGACGATGGTGATGGTAGGCTACGCCAAAGCGAGGTGCCATCACTCCTCTAAGGGGCATAAGGCACACTGGGTGTGCACGTTGGTTTTGGTTTAACTCATCGGTATGAGTGAGGATTCCTCACATACCGTGGCAAAAGAGACACATCGTCAAAGATGCATTAGATGCGACGATTGTCTAACCAAGAGTGGCTTAGAGCCATTAGCAAGGCAATGCTTACCGAGAAAATTGAGTGTTTAAGACAAGCCAAAGCATGCTTAACCACTCTTTGTTTCTTCAGATCTTGGAATCGCCTTATTTTCGCCAAATAGGGACAATTTTTATGCGTAAATAAGACGTTTAATAAGATTGATGTTTGCATGAATGTTATTAAATTTCAAACTTATTATGTTCTTGATAAATGGTTGTACTTTGCACTTATATTCATAGTACTCTAAATCAAATAATATTGTTTCCATGATTGGTAAAGGAAATCCCTGAGAATAGTTCTCAAAGACAGGAAAAGCATTTCTAAAATACAATTCTCATAAATGACCTTTATGACTAAGTCCGAAAGGACGGTTGGACATCATGTGATCAAAATACTAGGTAGTTTTGATAAAACATGAGGTATTGAGTTGAAAACTCAAGATTGTCAATGTTTGACAACCAACGTATCTTTTCGCATCATACATAATTGAGTAGGACTCATTGATGTAGTAATTCGAGTAAGAATTAATGGAAAGATGGAACTTTGTTTTACGGCGCACTAGGTGCTTGATTATGCCTAACAAAGTATAAGAGTCAAGATACTTAAAGAAATTATTCTTAAATTAAGATTATGAGATATTGTATGATAAGAAATATAGGAAAGAAGGAACGAAGAAAAGGAATTAGATTTCATTTCAACACATGAGTTCATGTTATTGTAGTTTACTTAGCAATTCGTTATCTTCACAAGTATCGGATACTGCTTGAGTGTTCCACTATGATAGTGACCTCAAACTATTGAAGTTAAGCTAAGTTATCGACTTACAAGCTTAGAATGAAGCAAGAAGAGCTACATCAGTTGTAAGGTCGTATGTTTTGTTTAAAGACCTTTTAAGCCAAAGGCTGGAACAAGTAATGGTTATTATGTTCCATAATCAGCAATTGATCCGTTTACACACGGAAAGACTCACATTCAAAATAATGAGCAATAGTTGCGAGATTTATTTGAATGGCATGGCTATCCAAGCGTTAAGTCAAGAATGCTTGATTATAAACAAACATTTCCCTAACATGATAAACTCACTAAGCTCAAGTTATGGGCTTGATTTGCGTTCCAAACATCTTTAGAAATGTCACATCAACAAGAACGTACTCAAGGCTCTATTAGATAGGCTCTTGATAGTTGCTTGAATTGGAATCGTTCTAATACAAGAAATTCTTACTTGTTGAAACCGACAAAGCAGAGAGCTATTGTTCTTGGTATAGACAATTAACTCCGAAGGCTAAAGAGGATTCAATTACTTCAAACGTTTCACAAAGAATTTGAAAGGATATGGCTATATTCATCAAATGTGAACAAACTTGACTTGAGTAGCTCAAGAGTTCAGTGAAGTACAGAATCGACTTGGCAAGATATCAAAACGTCTAGATTAGATCGAGCGATGTTTGCTTGAGCCAAGCGTGACTATCTAAAAGTTATGAATGGAAAATTTCATAAATAACTCCACAAAGAACATGGTGTGTCTTCACGGAGACCTCGGTGTCATTTGAAAATGACTCGAACGATGATGGTTCACAACCCTTCCTATAAAGTTCTTAAAGATTTGCACAAATGACTAATGTTACACTAAACAAAATGTCGAAGCTAAGAAAGGACGCCATATTTAGTTATGGATAGAAATAACTTCTAAAAGTCTTTTCAAGTATATGTCTAAGGCTCTTAGTCTCAGTGGGAGTTCACTAGCTCAGTGGGAGCAAAGTGGCTTAGTGGGAGCTAGGTGACTCAGTGGGAGCTGAATGGCTCAATAAAGACTAAGATAGCTCAAGTAGGAGCTAACTGTTTGTTTCACAACGAACTTTTACCCAAAGACAATATACATGTCTCTTTGTAAGCATTCAAGTGAGACTACGGGTATTACCTCCACATCCTAATTGAGAAAAAAAAATAAAAATTGTTTGTTGCTCTAAGTAGTGTCTTTCTGGAAAGTAACACGTTTCCAAAACGACAAGTGGGAGGAAAATGAACTCGATGACCATCGAGCTTAGCAACAAACTAGAACTGAGAATCTCGGAAGACCTTAAAGGACTTCGTGATAATGCTTGATCAAGAATACTCAAAAGGACTTTACAAGTGCCTTAAAAGAGAATTCATTACTCACAAAACATTAAAGATGTTGGAGTAAGATCAACATAATAAAAGGGCTTTGAAAGCGCCTTAAAACTCAGTGTTTGATGCAATTACCCCGTATAGGTATAGAATTCACCAAAGGCTTGGATTGAATCCTATAAATTTTCTATTAAGTTAGAAATAAACCTAAGACTTACAAACATACTATTTACTATTAGATAGTAAAGGAATAATGTCTTGTAAGATAGCTATGACAAATCCAAATTCCGAATAATGGTTAAAAGCCATGAAAATCCGAAATAGACTCCATGTTTGAAACTTGATTAATTTGCATGAAAGATGAAAGACCCATCGATTGCAAATAAGTTTTCAAGGAGAAAACTAACAAATGTGGAAATGTATGTGCATACATAGCTAGATTGGTTGTAAAGGATATAATTAATTTCAAGGAGTTGATTTTAATAAAATCCCATTCACCAATCGGAATGCTCAAGTCTTTTCGTGATTGATCTAGCAAAATTGCGCATATGAAATATGGAAAAATAGATACCAAAACCGCCTTCCCAAAATGGAATTTTGGAAGTGACTATGGAATAGTCTAAGGGTTTTGAAAATCTAAGTAATGCTAGATTTGAAAGCAAGCACATGGAATCCGTCATGGGATTAAAGAAAGCATTGCATGAAGAAATTGGAACGTGTTTTCTCATAAAGTTAATAAGAGGATTGACTTATGGAGAAACATAGAAATTCTGATGAACAAGAAGTTTAGTGGGAGCAAAAGTAATGGTCCAACAAGATGTTTACGAACTCTATTGTGAAACAACTATCAAATGCTAAATGCTTAGATTTGAAAGTATTTTCGACAATGGACCGAGCTAAAGACGATACTTAGTACATGTTGGGAATTAAGTTCTATGGTATAGACTTAATTAAAATGTTTAAATGAGTAAAGGAAATTACCATGTTAAACATGAAGGACTTTGAAAGGCTTTCGATCCATATGTATAAAGCTAAGTAAATGTTTGAACTAAGTATAAGCTAGGCTAAGTACTAAATCGAACAAGAAAGACTCTAGTAAGAGACTTTCAATCATATCATATAGCGAACAATTTGGCAAGACTCAGTGTAACTGTATGAGCTTAATGTCACATGGATGGAATAAAATTCAGAATAATTCTAGAATTAAATCCATCATGTAAAGCTATGATATGGAATCGTCAAATGACTTACATGCTTAGAGCATGTGAAGTACGTATATAATACCAATCGACATTAATCTAAGTATTAGATCATCAGATTATAGTCAAGAACATCCAAAGAACTTAGATAAGTAGTTGGATGAGTTCTTGACGCATGAAAACAAATATAATTTGAGTTTTGATGTTGCAAGCACAAATCTTAACAAGGATTAGATCCTTAGCAAGGAAACCATTTATAAGCACGAGGCAAAAAGCGTTGTGGCTTGAGAATGGTAACAAGGATGTGCATCCATATATGATGTGCGGGAATTTAAGGAAAATTTCCATGATCACAAGTGATTAGGGTATCCCAAATCGTTGTGAGTCGCTTGGAGTAAAACCCAAGCAAGGCATCATCGGGGAGTCTACTAAAATATATGTTGAGAATATTGTTGCCTTAAAGGCAATAATAAGATAGATGTTAAATGGAAAGGTTCGTTGTTGAACATTAATGATTGTAGGTTGTCAAGTAGAAGGTCTCAAATCATGAAAATGAGTGGGAACCATTGCTTAGACAATAAATCCTGAATCACATGTAATCCATTAACACTCTCAAAATTTTATCATCTTATTATGGAAATGGTGGATAATGAAGATGCTAAGGTTTGCAAAGTAATTATAACTAAACTTATGCAATAAGTGAACGACAACATTCATAATTGCATGAAAGAAATCAAGCATATCAAATATGAGTGTGATTTCTATGAATGTTTTATGAAGAGTACTACTCTTGAAACATTTGGGAAAAACCATTTATCATAAGATGAAACATTGTGAAGTTTCTTCTAAATATTCCACAAAACTATTTAGTTGTGGTTTAGAATTAAATAATGAGTCCAATCGATTTTAATAAATATTCAAAATAGGGTATCAAGTCAATGGCTTGGATAAAGAAACACCTATTAAGTGAACGTTGAATATTTTAATCGAAAATTATCCCTAATCAAGGTCGTATTTTGTGGACGAATAATGACCATCAGAGATTAGTGTGTAGTATGATTTGTAGCACCGTTTCTTGTGCTATGAGGATACAAATCATTTGCACAGGTATTGGTTTAGAACCATACTGGATAGACCTATGAGGATACTTTAAGAGATTTAAAAATCGTCATAAGTATTTTCTCATTATTACTATCAGAACTCTTTTCCTTTGACCATGAGTAGTGGGAGATCTCTTGTTTGAGTACTGGTCCGCTTTGGTATCCGCCAAACGTCTGCCGTAATTGGGGATTATAAAGACGGATATCGGGCGGGTGAGTCCTCTTAGTAAGAGAAGCTACATTACAAGACTGGAAATGTCCCCCTACTAACAATAGGGAACATGTCTTGTTGTTTACAGGGCCTCTCGAAGAGCGAGACTGTGAAAAATGCATGGCCGTGCTCAGATGGATTTTAGAAATCATCTGCTTATTGACAGTCAAACTCGGATTTCGAGAAACACTTCTGGACGTAACAGAGATGACTAGTAATCTTACTCTGTAGTTCATGAAGAGACATAGGATAAGGGCTATACACTAAATGCACACTTGTCCGGAAGGACAAGTGGGAGATTGAAAGGAATGGTGTCCTTCGAACAAGTGTATTATTCTGATAGCGTGTTCAAAATTATTAGAAAGCTAATATATTCAGTAAGGTCAAGTGATCGGAATGCCTGGGTGGAGGTCGCTTCCGATCAGTAATATTAATATAATTAATATTACAGCTTAATCTTGACTGAACCCTTCGGGTCACACCCAAGCAAATATATGAGAACCAACTCGACGAATTAATTCGGAAGAAATTAATTCGTCGCCTGAGTGTTAAATATTTAGACGTCGGTAATTCGAGCTTAGAGCGTCGCAACCGATCGTCGGAAGTCGAGTTTAAAATGATAAAAGACGAGACGCTCAAAATAATAACAAATCGACCATATTCCCGAAAATACCCCTAGCATCGGAGTGCCCCGAGCATCCGAATGCTAGGGGCAAGACGAGCTAGCACACCGTGCTAGCAGCCCCGGCCAGCCGCGGCTAGGCACAGCAGCAGCCACACCGTGCCACGGCAGCAGCCGCACCAAACCGCAGCAGCAGCCGCACAGCAGCAGCTGGTGCAGGCTGGGCTCGGGCCAGGTGCGGGTCGGGCTCGGGCCGGGCTCGGGCATGGCTCGTGGCTTGGCTCGGGTCATAGGGCCATGAATAAGGGGAAGCTTGGAATATGGGAGTAAGTGGGAGAGGACATGTGGCACAAGGAGAGTATTGAGTGGGGAGCAAGTATGGTCCCGTACTCTCCATGTGGTCCTCACCAACCCATATCACATGGTAATGCCTCTTGTAGATTTATTATTAGTTTGCAATTTTAATTTAATTTAGCTTTAAATTAATTTGTGGAATTTCATGATCCCACATTGATGGGATAGAAATTCCCACTCATACTTTCCTCTATAAATACCAAGCTTTGGGTTTTGGAGAAAAGTGCTTGAGTGGGAGTTAAAAAGAGCATTCCATAATTTTTGGGAAAACTCTTAAACTCACATAACACTCGGGTTTAGGTCGGACCTTGCTAACCCCAAGGTAGTAGACCTTAAAGTTGTGTTCGCCCATTTGTGGGTGGATACCGTTGGAGGCGCGGCGCTTGACGTGCTAGTAGCTTTCAAGTAAGAGCCCCGGGTTTTGGGCGAAGCTCGCTTCGAGGGTAAGATTCGTTATCTTTTCTTTGTGAATATTTATTTATGCTTTGTGATTTTAATTATTGCGAGTGGTTCCTCGGGAGGGGTTGTTTCCGCGGTGAGTCGGACTCACCAAACCCCAACATGGGTTCCTCTAGCCAATTGGCTTAGAGACACTACCTTTATGTCTGCGTACGGCCTGTACCAGAACATGCACCAAGGTGGAAACTTAGATATACAAACCTTTTGTACGCACGTAGAGTTTTTTAGAAAAATGTTCTAACACTTTGCTTTTTTCTCTTTGCAGCGGAGGCGTACGCTATGCTTGACCCAGCACAAAAGGGAGAAGTGGCTATGTCCGAGGTGGACATTGCCCGCTACAAGGCTCGTTTCAAGATGTATGAGCAAATCAAGGAGGTAAACACTTAGTTTATTTTTTAGTCTATCTTCTTTATTGTCCGTTCTGCTGTATTGGGAGGAACCTGCTTCCTAAGTTTGCACATGTTGGAAGGGAGCTCCTTCCCCAATTCACACGGACACTGACATGCTTTCTGCCTTGTGTAATTTTTCTAACTTGCTTGTATGTTTACAGTCTTCCTCTACCCCAAAGGCAAGAAGAAAGCAGCCGGCTTCTTCCACTCCTGATGCGAACGCATCCAAAAGGAGAAAGACGATCGCCACGAAGACGCCCTCCAAATCCGCGGCCAAGACTAAGTCCTAGACTGCTCAAACGCAGTCTAAAGGAGATCAACCTCGGCTGGTACAAAGCGAGGGCTCCAAGTCCGTGGATCCTGTTGCTGATCAAGTCCACGATGCGTCCATCCCTATGGACGACGGGGGTAAGTCAACCCCGGAAAAAATGACCGGCCTCACCTCGACTCCGCATGTCGAGGTAGTTAAAAAATCTGATTGGCTAAATTCCAGTCAGTCGGCCAGTGACACTGCTGGTCGTTTAGACAACGAGGGGGACGCCTCTTTGCCGCCCCCTCCCATCAATCTCTCTCCTCCAAGCTTCTCCACTGGTTAGCCTTTCTTCCTTATTCTTGTACCATTTGATTTACTTGTACTTGTAAATTTTAGCTAACTCTTCTTGTCCGGTCGTCCGCAGACATCTCAGAGGAGTTTCAAATGAGGCTGCTCGGCCAGTCACTGACTGGCGCGGACAGGAAGGCCATGCGCGAGGCCATGGTTCGCGCGGTTCCCCTAGTGCAGCGTGATAAGCTGCGGGGAATCAATGAGGGCTTCCTCGACCCTATGCTCAACTGTAGTGCTGAGGTACGTCTCCTTTTCTCTATACCTTTTCTTTCCAACACTTAGCAAATTTTTCTATATTTGACTAAGTTTCCTTCTTCTGTCCGCAGCTCTTCCTCCGCCTGAACGCCTTCCTTGAATGAATGGATAAAGAGAACGAGCGGTTGAAGCAAGCTTGGCTTGAGATTAGAAAGGCCGAGGACGCTATGACTGGGACGGCCGCCGTCCAAAGGGTGGATTTTGAGACCCAGATAACCGCGCTGTTCGACAAGGCGGTGCGGCAAACAGAGGACTTGGTCAAACTGGGCAAGGCACTCGAACAAGAGTCTTTGGCCGGGGAGGCCTTGAGGGTTAAAAGGGATGAGGCCGTCCTAGAGAAGGAAAAATGGAGGCTGGGCTTCGAGGCGTCTGAGACCTTGAAGAGTGAGCTGAAGTTGGCCCAAGCCAACCTTAAGTCTGCTTTGGACGAAGCGGACGCGCTGAAGGCCGAGGTTGAGGCCTTGAAGAAGTCCGTTTCGGACTATGCTGAGCAGCTAAAAGCTCCTCGACCGCCCAGCGCGGAGGAAATCGTCCGCATTGAGCAGAATGCCGAAGACAGGCTTAGGGCATACTTCTTCGATGCCTTCGAGCTGATGGTGGATGACGGAGAGGCCGCGTACTATGAAGAACGCTTCAAGAAGCGGCTGAACTATGTCTGCCTCAGAGAAGAGGCGAAGAAGGCCGGCCAGCCTCCTCCAGAGCTGGTAATTACCTCTCCTGAGTCCGGAGAGGACGAGGAAGAGGGAGATGAGGAGGAGGAGGCGGACGGTGATGCCGCTCCGGCCGAAGACGCCAAGGTTGCAGAGGAGCCTTCCAAGGATGATACGGCTAAGTAGAGCTCAGGTCCTCCAGCAACCGTCTGCTCAGCTACCCAGCTTTTTCTTCTTTTTTCAGCTTTACTTTACTTAGCTTATTCTGTACTCTTTTTTGTTCTTATTTTGAGGCCGCCTGTTTGAGCGGTTTTGTAAACATTTCGGCCGCCTTTTGCGCGGTCATTTTAATGAAGATTTCGTCCGCCCGTTGAGCGGTTCTTTAATTCTGTTTCATACTTCGCAATTTTTTGCAATGTTGTGCTTTTTGAATGTTTTTCGTACGTCTCAATATTATGCTTTTTCGTACGCTCCTAAGGGTATGCCCCTTTATTCGGTGTTCGCCTAGGTCCATTCTCTAAGATGTTTGATTAACTTGGTAGTTTTTATGCCCTTGGACTAGGTGAAGCACCGAATCAATTTAATTGGCCGTTCAGCTATCTTTGTACGAGTAGTCCGTTGAAACTATCGCTCGGACGTACCCTTGAAATCCCAAGTATTATCTCAACTTAGAGATTCCTGGCTCGGCCGGGCTAAACGCCTAGGTATTCCCTTGCCCTATTTGTAAAGGACACTTGCTTTTTAAACAAGTTCAGAATACCTTGCCTCAACCGTCCGCCTTGAATTGGTGCGGACGCATTGTTCTCTGAATTGAATCAGTTTTTTTTTTTTTTTTTCCCGTGGCCGAATTGCTCCATCGGAAGCAATCTTGCTTCCTTGTTGCTTCGGCTACTCAGTAAGACTGATAAGCCGTGTTGCTATATTGGAAGCAACTTAGTAAGTCATTTCACTCGGCCTTTAATTACAAATCATAATATGCAAATAAAGATAAGTAAAATAGCAAAATAGTTCAACAATGCTTGACTTTTCATTAATTTTGTCAAAAGTACATTGTTGTGGCCGTATGGCTTTGATTACATGGCTCGGTCAATAGACCTAGCTGTATACACAGCTTTTTGGCTAAGTACTTAGAGAAACTTAAACATGATATTTCTTCAGATTGTCAGTGTTCCTTGTCCGTGGGATCTGACGGCCATCAATTGCTTCAAGGCGATATGTGCCGTCTCGGACTTCTTCCCTGATTTGGTACGGCCCCTCCCAGTTTGGGGTCAACTTGCCGTCCTCATTGGCACGGCCAACAGTTTCCATTTTCCTCAACACTAGATCCCCCATTTTGAGTGGCCGCTTAGACACTCGGCGATTATATGCCCTTGTCATCCTTAAGCGATAAATTTCATGTCTAAGCGCCGCATTGCCCCTAGCTTCTGGAAGAAAGTCTAGAGCGGTCTTCATGGCCTCCCAATTGGCCGATTCATCATAGAGCATTACCCGTACATTTCAATTGGGAGTACAGCTTCAGCTCCATAGACCAAAAAGAATGGAGTCTCCCCTGTTGAACTCTTTGTTGTTGTTCGTATGGACCATAGCACATTAACCAACTCATCTGCCCATAGGCCGCCTGCCTTTTCAAGCTTGCGCTTGATCCCATTTGAAATCAACTTGTTATAAGCCTCAACTTGGCCATTGGCTTGTGGTCGGCCGACTGAGGAAAAACAATGAGTTATGCCTTGGTCCCCCAACCATTCCTTGAGTTGGCGTGTCTCAAACTGAGGTCCATTGTCGAACACCATTGACTGAGGTACCCCATACCAAGTGATTATGCTCTTCCAAATGAAGGCGGACACATCCGTCCATTTGATGCCCCGGACGGCCTCAGCTTCAACCCATTTAGTGAAGTAGTCTACTGTCACTAGTACATATCGTCTCTGGCCGGACGCAGGAGTATACGGCCCCAAAATGTCCATGCCCTATTTAGCAAAAGGAAGCGGACTACTGATGGCTGATAAGCTATTTGCTGGACGATGAATAAGAGTTGAAAACCTCTGGCACTTGTCACATTTTTTCACCATTTGCATGGCGTCCGTATTCAAGCTCGGCCAGTAATATCCCAAATGTGTCGCTTTTTCAGCTAAGGCTCGTCCTCCAATATGTGACCCACAATGCCCCTGATGGAGGTCATCCAACACATCATGCCCTCTTTTAGGAGTTATACATTTAAGATAAGGCTTCACAAAAGCTTTTTTGAATAGCTCCCCATCCTTCATCTCGAACCAGGCCGCCCTCCTCTTCATTAGCCAACTCTCTTTTGGGTCGTCCGGAAGCATTCTATCCCTTAGATAGGAAATAATTCCGTCCATCCAGGTTGAACTTCTATCTATTATCTGAACGGGCTCGGCATCAATACTCCTTTTCTCCTTTACTTCCCAAAACACTGATCTTGGAGTATCACATGATGCCGAGGAAGCCAATTTGGAGAGCGCGTCCGCTTGATGATTTTCTGATCGAGGAACTTGTCTGAGAGAGAAATGTTCTAGGCACTCGGCCTCATCCTTCACTAGCTGCATGTACTTCATCATGGCCGGCTCCCTAGCTTCGAAGCCACCATTGACTTGGTGGACTATTAGCCGGGAGTCCGAGCACACTTCAACTTTGGTTGCCCCGGCCGCTTTACACATCCTTAGGCCGGCCAACAATGCTTCGTACTCAGCTTCATTGTTTGACGCTTGGAACTGAAATCTCAACGCATACTCATATTTGTCTCCTTCAGGAGATTCACATATAACACCAGCACCACACCCGATCGCTGTTGCACTACCATCCATAAACACTTTCCAGACCTGGTCCCCGGCCGGCTGAAGATCAGGCCGTGCCATTTCAGCCAAGAAATCCGCAAAAGCTTGCCCCTTGATTGCCTTTCTTGGTTCAAACACAAGGTTAAAGCCCCTGAGTTCCAAAGCCCACTTAAGCATGCGGCCACTTGCTTCTAACGTTGAGAACGGCTTCTTCAAAGGTTGGTCTGTGTAGACCACAATTGAATGTGCCAAAAAGTACGGCCGCAGCTTCTTTGATGCCATGTACAAGGCCACGCCAATTTTTTCAATTGGGGGGTACTTAAGCTCAGCATTGTGAAGTACATGGCTGATAAAATACACCGGGACCTGATGGCCGTCCCTCTCAGCAAGAAGGACGACACTTAGAGAATGTTCAGAGATGGCAAGATAGATATATAGCTTCTCATTCTTGAGCGGACTGACGAGGCGAGGCAATGTATGCAAGTGACTTTTCAACTGTACGAATGCTTCCTCGGCCTCCTCTGTCCACTCGAACATGGCTTTCTTCTTAATGGTTTGAAAAAAGTAACGGCACTTATCCCCTGACCTTGACAAAAATCTTCCAAGGGCTGCTAAATAGCTGATCAGTCTTTGCACCTCCTTAATTGTTCTTGGAGACTTCATGTCAAGGACGGCTTGAATTTTTTCAGGGTTGGCCTCAATTCCACGTTGATCAATCAAAAATCCGAGAAACTTGTCGGACTCAACACCAAATACACACTTCTTTGGATTCAACATCATCTTATGCCGCCTGAGTTCGGTGAACGTTTCTCGTAGATCCTTGAGATGGTCGGCCGACTCTTTTGACTTGACAATCATGTCATCAATGTACGCCTCCATGTTCCGGCCGAGCTGGTCTCTAAAGACTGTGTTAACAAGCCTCTGAAATGTGGCAGGGGCATTCTTGAGGCCGAATGGCATGACTTTGTAACAGTACAACCCCTGCTCGGTCACAAACGCTGTCTTTTCTTGATCTTCTTCCCACAAAGGAATTTGGTGGAATCTGGAGTATGCGTCCATAAAACTCATTAGGGCGTGTCCGGCCATAGAGTCAACCAAACGGTCGATCTTAGGCAAGGGGAAGCTATCCTTAGGACACGCCTTGTTCAAGTCCGTGTAGTCCACGCACATTCTCCAAGTCCCATTCGGCTTTTTCACAAGAACTACATTGGCCACCCAATCTGGGTAGAAGCATTGCCGAATGAAACCGGCGTCCAGCAGCTTTTTCACCTCTGCTGCGGCCGCCTGATTCCTCTCTTCTCCGTGATTCCTCTTCTTCTGGCGGACAGGTTTTATCAAAGGATTCACGGCCAACTTGTGCACGGCCAGGTCAGGACTTATCCCTGGCATTTCACCAACTTCAAATGCAAACACATCTTTGAATTCTCTTAAAAGCTGAACTAACTCATCCCCAAGCAATCCTAAAGCTATAGTGCCGACACTAACTGTCCGTTCTGGGTGGTTGGAGTCAAGCACTATATCCTGGTGGCTGCCGGCCGGCTGGGGCCTCAACTCATCTGGCCGGCCGACAGTCATTAATTGCTAGTCTTCTTCTCCCCTGGCCGCCTTACGCTTCTGGCCGACCTGGTATGCTGGGAGTGAGGTTCCTTCTTCCTTTAGCTCGGACAGTTTTGGGCCGCGCGCTGTTGGCTTCACGACCAGCTGATTACATTCCTAAGCCATTTTCTGGCTTCCTTGAATTGTTCCAATTTTTCCGTCCGACCTTTCAAACTTCAACAACATTAAGTGAGGCACTATGACCGCCTTGGCTGCATTTAGAGTGGGGCGGCCAAGGATGACGTTGTAGCCGGTCAACTCTTTAACAACAAGGAAGCGGACGATCATGTCTCTCCCCTCTCCCTTCTGCCCGAAACGGATTGGAAGATCAATCCGTCCGACCGGATGAATGACATTCCCCCCAAATCCTACCAAGGGGTGAGTGATATCCTGGAGAGCATCTTCTGGGAAGCTTAAATTCCTTAGGGCAGACAGGCTGATGATATCGGCCGAACTGCCCGTATCAATCAATATTCGTCCCACCTTCAAATTTGCTATCTTCATGACAAAGACCATGGGATCATTTTGCAAAGCCCTGACCTCTCCACGGTCAGCCTCACTTATGATCACTTCAGGAAATGGCTCGGCCTTAACGGCGTCCGTTTGCATCACATTTGACAAATTTCGAGCATCCTGCTTGATTCCATTCATGGTAGGGCCGCCTGAAGCAAAGCCTCCTGATATCACGGCCACAAAACCTGAATCATTGCTATTCCCATCATCTTCCTTGTCATTTTTCTTATCACTTTGTTGCTTTTCCTCGGACGTGTTGTCTGTCCGTTTATATGTGAATTTGGACTTGGTCACATAAGGTTTCAGCAGACCCTTGTCGGCCAACTTATCCAACGGCCTCTTCAGATTGATACAATCGTTCGTGTCATGACCTACATCCTTGTGGTAATGACAATACTTGTTCTTGTTTCTGTACTGGGCCGAGCCTCTCAAAGGCTGAGGCTTCTCAAACTCAAACTTGTCCTTTATTTCCATCAAAATGGAGTAGTCATCCTTATTGAACTCATACTGAGGCTCGTACGTCTTGCTTTTCTTTGACTTGGGTTGCTTGTCATCAGCTACCCAAATTTCTTTTCTTTTGCTTCCTTCTTTCTTTCGGCCGGCCGAGTCTTGCTGAGAAGATTGCTTCTTTTCAGCCCCCTTGGCCGGCTGTTCTGATTTGGTGAGCGAACAAAAGTCCGCGGCCTCAATATAGGCGTCGGCTTCCCGCAATACACCTGCGTATGACCGAATCTTTTTCCTTACCAAATCAAACTTAAAACCATTATGCCTTAATCCCCGGAGAAATTCTGAGTATGCCATTTCGTCCGGAAGATTATAAATTTGGGCTTTTTCTTAGTTAAATCTTTGGACGTATGAGCGTAGTCCTTCATTTTTCCCTTGAACAATTGTTGCCAAGTTGAGACTTGTCTTTCTTGGTGGGATGTTGTATGACAAATTTCCCACAAACAACAAACTGAGGGTAGTAAAGCAATTTATGCATCCGGCCGGAAGGCTGTTAAACCAATCCTGGGCCACCCCCTTAAGAGTGGCCAGGAAGCATCTGCACCATGTAGCATCATCTACACTTTTCAAGTACATCAAATTCCTGTACGAGGTAATATGTTCCTCTGGGTTGCCCGTACCATCATAGGCACCCACTAATACACTCTTCACTTTTGCTGGTTGAGGGGAAGTTAGTATCTCTTGCAAAAACGGAGGCGGCTTATCTCCCAAACTCAACAAACGCATCTGCCAATCAATGGGCTGAGGCTGCGCGGACGTTCCAGCCAGGTAGGGAGCCTGGCCGAACACCTGGCCATACGGCCCATATTGCCCAAAGACTTGGGGAGTTGGCTGTATCAACCCATTGAGTACTTGAGGGGGCTGATATTGTGATGGCTGAACTGGAATGGGAGTAATAGTATGAGCGGCTTGACTTCTGCTGGAGACGGCCGTGTTGGTGTATTGTGAGAAAGATTGGTTGGAGGCTTCATCCGGCATGGTTGGGGTAGAGGCCGTGTCAGAATATGCGGCCCTCTCCCTTTGCTTGTGCCGAATGTAATCCCTTGCGTCTTTGAAACGCTGTGACGGCTCAGTCTCAACTCTTTTCGGCTGTCTGCCCCTCCCCCCAGCCGACTGTGTTTTCGCCAATAGACTAGAGAGATTGGTCTGTGGGACTCGGGGAGACCTTCCATGCGGACGACGGAATGGGGTATTACCAGCATCAGTTGCATTGGTCTTGTTGTGTGTTTTCTTGGAAGCACCTTCTCCCCCTTTTTGTTGGTTGGAGGCCAACTCTTGGCGAAGCTTAGTCAGCTCGGCCATTAGGGTAGCTGGGGTAACAGGAGGTTGTTCGGCCTCTTGAAATGAGGCAGTCAAAGGATTGCTAGAATGTATGGCTGTATGTAAGTCTTCTACATATCCGTCCTCGGCTGGACGAGGACCAGTATTAGGTGTCTGACCATCTATTGCCATAACGGACGAGTATCCCCACAGACGGCGCCAAATGTTTCGGGGTTTTTTGTGAACTCCTCGGATACTGGTCGCGTTCTTCTGACAATGAGACTTAGACACCTGCAAAACAACGAATATTCCGTTTATCGGAATATTCGCCTCCGACAATCAAGTTAGAGATCGGAAATCGGAAGAGCTAGAGAGAGAAAGTAGAGAGAAGTTGGAGCTTTTTAATGCTCTATATTTATGTTATGTCCTAATCCACCCCTCCCATCATAAATGATTGGGGTATTTATAGGGGTGGGAACATGTGCCCCTCTAGGGTTTATACCCTAGAATTTCGTGACGTGATTGGCTGCGCAATCAGGGGTCGCCACGTGTCATGGGGGGCGCCGTTTTACGGCATTCAAGGTTTTCTCGGGATTTGGGCTTGATGTAATCAAGGCCTTTTTCTCTTTCTGATGTTGTATTGTGTATTTAAAGGTAGCTGACATGTGTCACCTTGTCAGGAGGACACGTGTCACCCTCTCATAATGCCACGTGTCACTATGAGATTGGGCCACGTACTCGGGGTATTTTTACCCTAAACAAGGAACAATTTAATTATGGTTCAATTATTATATTAAATGTGATTTAATCTTGAAATTGATTAAATGAGATTTAATTCGCTCAAAATAGCCTAGAAAGGACCGATTTTTGCCTATTATGTTCGAATTTTTCGAAACCCTAAACCCTAAAATTTTGATTTTGTGTCTTGGTTTTGAATAATTTTTTATTATTTTATGCCTCATGAATTTAATCTAGTTGATTTCATGTATAAATTATGAATTATGCATGATCAATGATTTAATTTAAGAGTTAAATTAAATTAGGGATTATTTTTGATGAAGAACCCTAGATTTTAATATTAGATTGTGAATTTAACTTTAATTGAATGAATTAGCATAAAAGTTATGTTTTAATTTATCATGGACCACATATATTTTATTTAACAAAAGTTGTTAATTCAAATTGAACTTAAAAAAAAGGGGTGATTTCGGGCGGCAACCATGGCAGGGTGGCACAGCCACGGTGGCTACCACCGGTGGTGGTCTAAGAGGGAAGGAAAGGGAGAGGAGGCAATCTAGGGTGGCTTGGCTGTAGCTGTGCAAGCGTTGCACGCTGCTGTCGTGGCTGCCACTGTTACTGCTCGCTGCTGCCTTGCTGCAGTGGCTGCTGTAAAGTAGTCAGCCACCGTGGCTAGCTTCGGCTGGCCAACCACGGTGGCCAACAGCTGTGCAATATTAGTTTTTCAAAAGAAAAATGTTTTTAAAATTATTTCAAGATAAAATCATTTTTATTTTGGCATAAAATCATTTTATTTATGATAAAATCAAATTTTCAAAAGTTGACTAATTTGATATTATCTATATTTAAAGTGTTTATTTTGATAATCATCCATAATTAAAGTGGTTAATTTTGGATAAGATTGGTTAGGATATTCAGAGCATATTTTAAAAGGATAATAATTGATTTAAATAATGTGATTATCCCATAATTATTTTAGGATAATAATTAATTTAAAGTTTGTGATTGACTAGTAATTAAGATAGAATTTCCTAACTTTGTTAGGATAATCTTTGAGGATAAATATGATTTATCTTTTAAGATTCAAATAACATTTTATTCTATCTCATGAATTATTTAGAATATATGATGTTTTATTGATGGTCATGAATAATATATGATATTATCTAATTGCAGTATTAAAATATGATATATTTAGATGACATGTTTCCTTAATTGTGAACATTCGATGTTGTAGTTTTGGAAAGCATGATGAGTGATTTATTATGTGGCAATTTCATAATATATGATGTTATTTTTGGCTATATAATGACTAGTATGACCCAGTAGATTACTAAATACGATCTGCGCATCGTGATGTATTTTTGTAATCTTAGTACGGCCTACGTACCGATAAAATATTTTTGTAATTTTCTCCAATTAGCAATAATCCATTAATCATACATGCTTCACCATTACCCTATCAAGTAAACTACTCACTAGCCATTGAAATCATGATCAAAACAACACTAAGCGACAAATTCATCATGATCATATCAAACAAGCTAAAATCAATCACAAATCAATCAAACTTCAATCAAACTAGAACAATCAACAAAACAAATGAAATAAAACTAAAGATCAAACTATAGATTGAATTAAAGAAAACGAATCCTTACAAACTTGAACAAAAATCAAAGGAAATGTAGAAATCCTCAATCATCAACAATCCACAATGAAATTTTCTCACTAAAAACCTAGAGTTTCTCTCTCTAATTTTTGATCTAAAACTTCTCTAATTGAATTCTAATTATTCTCTAATGATTCTCTCTCCAAAAATAGAATGAAAACTATATATAAGAAAGATACAAAAGAAGAGTTAGTTAGATCGTCCAAAAGAAACCCAGGAAGGTGCGGTCGCATCAAGGGAGAGGCGCGGCTGCAAGAAAATGGGTACGGAACAGAGACCCTTGCAGGCGCGCTCGCACCTGCACATGGCGCGCCTGCGCCACCCAAGTGCGCGTTTGCACCACCCTCGTGCGCGCCCGCACCTGGCAGCAGGGGAGGCCTCCTCTTCTTCGTCCTAGCTCATCCTCGTGCGCTCGTCTTGGTGATGACGATGAACACTAAGGTAGGCAGTCTTGAAATGGCTTCTTTGGTGGGTTCATACCAAAGATGATGCCCCACCGCATGCATGCACCGATCTCATGAACTTGCTCCTTGCATTCCTTCAAACTTGAGCTCCAAATGACAAGCAAGAGGCATCTAAAATGATGACAAATATGAGAGGAAGGCTCAGGAATCCTCGAAACACGATCATAACCTGAAAATACACAAAAGCAAGCAAATAAAAAGGGAAAAGACCAAATAAACAAAAAAAAGCACAAAGAAAGAAAACTAACTAAGGAAAGCACAAACTAAAGAAATAAAGGACAAAACTAAGGAAAACTAAAGAAAAGAGCTATAAAATAGCATGAAATTCATCCTAAAAGAAGCCAATTGAGTGCCATAAATGACACTCATCATAACTGTAGATTATAAAGGGTATTCCCTGGTTATTTTAGAAGTTGAGTGGGAGCTTTAGTCGCCACAAGATTGGATTGAGTCTACCTATTTAATTAGGAATGTGTCTTGGCCCCTTGAAGAGGGAGAATTCAGAAAATGCATGGCCGTGCTCAAATGGATTACATGGTAATCATTTATTTTGTAATTCTAACTCAGATTTAAAGAAAAGATTTGTACATTAATATGATCACGACATGAGATGCAATCATATTATCAAATCGACACACAATGACTTAAGGAATTTGAATATTGCGCATTTGTCTCAAACAAGTGGGAGATTGAAGGAATTGTGTCTTCGATAAGTACAATTACTAGATATATCAAGGATAACTATTATGGAGATAATAAGTTCGTTCTTTTAGGTCGTCATCATCTGTTCCTAGACTATGAGTGATGATCTTTAGACTAGTCAAATGGTCCAAAGCCCGCTAGAATGGATCCTATGAGGTCACAAACAAGGGTATTGGGTTAAGCAAGTAAGAGGCCCATTAATGGGCCTCATGAGCAATTACCTAATCATGAAATGGATTGGGCTAGTATAGTTAGTTTAGGATTAGGTTTTAGACTTTTGACATGGGCTCTTAATTAGAGATAATATCTATAAATAAGATCTTTGCCTAGGGTTTTAAGCAAGCAATTTTAATTCACACACAGTGTATTTTGACATCAAGGAAACTAATCCCAAAACCCTAAATCCTCTCTTTAACTCACGGCTCTCTCTCTCCTCCCCTAAACTGTACGGCCGGCCACCTTGGTGGCGCGTGTGGTGGTTCATGGTTGGTTCGTTGCTCTTTCTTCTCCGTAGAAGGTCAATTGAAAGGTTCAATTGTAACTAACTAGCATTAGTGGAGGTCTTAATCCGTGCCCATGGACCAAGTAGAGAAATCACGCTTGAGGTTCTTTATCTCCCATTATTCTTGCTCGATCGCACATGGAATCACGCTTCAAAGGTACGATTATGTGTTTTTTATGTGTTATGCATTAGATATTGGGATTAGATACTTTATGAATATGATTCATGGTTTTTCCGCAATTAGTACCTATAAGCTCCTACACCAAGGAGCCCTGATGGAGGCAAAAGCCTATATACAAGCGACCGAGCTCTACTCCTCCAACAAGCAGTTGGACTCAAAAAGGTCTGACAAGCAAAAAGAGAGTCGGTCTGTGCAGCCGGCTTAGAATTCTGAAGAGAGCAAAAAGAGAAAAGAGATTTAGGCGGTCAATAACTCTGACCAGTCGTCCTAGAAGAAAAATATAGAGTTTAAGTTGTACGTTTCAAGTTACGAGTTTAATAAGGACTGTTACTCCATCCTCATGGAGATAAAGGACTGGCTGACCATTGAGAAGCCAAATCTAATGAAAGGTTCCGCTGAGAGTTGGAACAAAAAACATGTATTGTCACTACCATGAGGATGTTGGGCACGAAAACAACGATTGCTACAGTTTGAAGCGCTCATTGGACCGTCTGGCCGACAAAGGAGCACTGAAGTCATACATCTTAAATTCCTCTAAAGGGACTGTCAAGACGAATCTGAGGCAATCATCCAAGAAGACTCCCCAGCCTGCTAGTAGTTCGGAAACTAACAAAGATTCAGTCTATACAATAGCAGGCGGATTCGCTGGAGGTGGCCCGACCATTCGAGGCACCAAGAGCCATCTAAGAAAGATGGATCTAAATGTTGTTGATGAGGGGCAGGCATCTGCTACCCCTTTCCCAGAGGTTATCATTACTGAGAAGGATCGGGGAGCAGTCCGCCGGCCGCATGATGATCCTATTGTCATTGACTACATGGTCGCCAACCAGTTGGTAGGTCGGATCCTCATAGACACATGCAGCTCCTCTGATATCATCAGGTACAAGTGCTTGTAGAAGCTCAAGTACAAGCCTGGCAGTATGCATCCGGTCTCCAATCCATTGGTGAGATTGGAGGCGCCATGGCGCATCCGGTCTCCAATCCATTGGTAAGATTTGGAGGGGGCAAGGCGCACATGGTCGTCAGGTTCTTGGTCGTTGAGGAATTAGCTGCCTATAATCTCATTTTACGCCGTCCAACCTTGAACAAATCAATGATACTTATCATACCATCTCTCAAGCTGATGAAATATGAAAGGGATAATGGTTCTGTTGGCTCCATGAACGGGGATCAACAGACGATTAGAGAATGCTATCTCTCAGACGTCAAACCTACTATGGCCGCATCCAGGCAAGCGCCAATAGACCTTGATGGTGTCAAGGATCCTAAGCATGCACCACCAGCCTCCAGAAAAAAGAGTGAAACTGCTCAACTGGTGGTGGTGAAGAAAGAAAAGTAATAGCAATCACTGACTGGGGAACGGTCAAACGACCCTCGTCCCTAACCGGCTGGTAAACACATTGATATACCTCAGGCTGACAGCCGTCTAAAGCATACTATTAAGGTGGGGACGGTTGCTTTTGCAAAGTTGGGTGCAGACTTGCACCTTCTGCTGAAAGAATTCAAGGACATTTTTGCCTTTAAAGTGGAAGAGATGCTAGGCATCAGCCCAGATCTCGATGTCCACAGGCTTGCCGTTGATCCTAAAAAGCCTATCTGGAAAAAGAAAAGAAATCACGGCGAGGAGAGAAGTCAGGGGCAACCGCCGAAGTCAAAATGTTGTCAGACGCTGGGCTCATTCGGCCATTTAACTTCCCTAATTGGGTTGCGAATGTGGTTCTTGTAAAGTAGCCGAATGGTACCTGGCACATGTGTGTTGATTACATGGATTTAAACGGAGCATGTCCAAAGGACTGTTATGTGCTTTCAAAGATCGACAGTCTAGTCGATTCTGCAGTCGGATATGCCGTGATGAGTTTTATGGACGCCTACTCAGGCTTTCATCAAATCCCCCTGTGGAAAAAAAATCAAGAGAAGACGGCATTCCTCACTGATCAGGGTTTATTCTGTTATGATGTGATGCCGTTTGGCTTGAAAAATGTGCCTGCTAATTTCCAGCGAATGATTAATACAGTCTTCATCAATCAAATTGGATGGAATGTAGAGGCGTACATTGATGACATGATAGTCAAATCCAAGCAGCAGGCGGATCACCTTGCTGACCTCCGAGAAACATTCACCACACTCAGGCGACATAAGGTCATACTCAATCCCAAGAAGTATGTATTTGGTGTTGAGTCTGGGAAGTTTCTCGGATTCCTTATTGACCAAAGGGGAATAAAGGCCAACCTTGAGAAAATACAGGTGTTAATTGACATGAAATCACCTCGTACTGTTGAGGAAGTGTAGAAATAAACTGGTTACCTGGCGGCCCTAGGGAGATTACCTAGCCGATCAGGCGATAAGTGCCTTTACTTCTTCTAGGCGATCTGGATGAAAGCTATGTTTGAATGGGGGAATGATGCCGAGGCGACCTTTCAAAAGTGAAAGCAACATTTGCACTCTTTTCCATGGCTAATTAGCCCTCTGCCCAAAGAGACGCTCTACATGTATCTAGCCATCTCAGATCACGCTCTCAGTGCCGTTCTCCTTGCCTAAAGAGACGACATCCAGCTCCCGGTCTATTTCATCAGCCATGTTCTAAAAAACGCAGAGCTTCGGTACCCCATGGTTAAAAATTTTGGTCTTGCTCTTTATATGGTTGTCAAGAGGTTAATGCCTTACTTCTTGGCACATCCGGTAGTGGTCTACACAGACCAAACGATCAAACGGCCAATGACAACCTTGGAGTCTTATGGTCGAATGCTCAAATGGGAGATGAAAACGCAAAGTTTGGAAATTACTTACGAACCAAGAAAGGCGATAAAAGGTTAGGCATTTGCTGACTTTATTGTCAAAATGACTAGGCCGGCTTATCCATGGCATCAGGTTTGGAATGTGTATGTGGACGGGAGCTCCACTTTAAACGATTATGGTGCAGGTGTTATTTTCCAATCCCCTGAAGAGGAAAAGTATGAATATGCACTACAGTTCAAGTTTCAGGTCTCAAATAATGAGGTTAAATACGAAGTCCTGCTAACCGGCATTCGCATGTATAAGGCGGCAAGGGCAACCAAAATTGACGCCTGCTCCGATTCTTAGCTGGTCGTAAACCAGTACAATGGTGACTATGAGGCCACCCATCTAACTATGATCAAGTACCTACAGGCGGTCAAAATGAAGCTGGGACACTTGAGGAATTCCAGCTAAGTCAAGTGCCCAGGTCTGAAAACAATCAGGTAGATGCCTTGTCCAAGCTGGCATTATCTGCCTCCTGTGATACGCCTCGGTCAGTCTTCTGGGAAGTTATTGAATAAAGAAGTATTAACGAATAAGTTCCCATTGGAGTACTAAACCAAAGCTCAACCTAGATGGACGGCATCTGGGCATATCTACAAGACGGCACGCTCCCTAATTCACCTCAGGAGGCGGCTGTCATGAAAAAGCATGCTGCAAACTTCGAGATAAGAAATGGAGAGCTCTTCAAAGCCGATTTCCTAAAACCTCTAATGAAGTGTGTTAACATAGAGAGGGGGCAAGAGGTTCTCGAAGGATTGTATGCGGGATACTGCGCCTCTCATATAGGCGGCAGGTCTTTGAATGTTAGGGCTAGGTGGCAGGGATACTTCTGGCCCACTCTAGAATCAGATGCCATGGAGAAGTTAAAAAAATGTGACATGTGCCAAAGGTTTGGCAAGTTTATTCATCGTCCGACCACTGATCTGACAACCATCCACAGCTTAGTCCCATTTACTCAATGGGGCATGGACATTGTAGGTCCTTATACACCTGCACCAGGCGGTAAATAATACATTCTAGTGGCTTTGGATTACTTTACCAAGTGAGTAGAGGCAGAGGCGGTCAAATTAAGACAAAGGATGTCATCTCTTTCATTTGGAAGAATATTACCACCAAGTATGAGGTACCTATGTCTATGGTTTTTGACAATGGCCCTCAGTTTGAAACGCTTTAACTCAAAAAATGGTTGGGTGATTAAGGGATCTCACATTGTTTTGCATTAGTCGGCCGACCCCAAGCAAACGGCCAAGTTGAAGCCTTCAACAAATTAATCTCAAAAGGCATCAAAAAGAAAATTGAAAAGCCGGAGGCTTATGGCAAAAAAATTAATCCATGTCTTATGGGCCACCCGGACAATTGAAAAAGGGGTGACTGGAGAGACCCCATTTCTCATGGTATACGGCGCATAGGCCGTCATACCCATTGAGCACTATGAGCCGACTCATCGAGTCATGCTTTATGACGAAGAGCCAAATTGGGAGGTCATGTGACTAGCATTGGACTCACTTCCTGAACGCAAGGGAAATGTCGCCTTACGACATAAGATTTATTGTCTGAGAATGACAAGAGCTTACAACAAAAGAGTACACAAGCGGCCCTTAAAGGTTGGGGACTTTGTGTTATAGAAAATGGAAGCAATCGGTAAGGCGAATGAACATGGAAAGCTTACCCCTAATTAGGAAGGCCCCTACCGTATCTATGAAGAAGTAAGAGACGGCACCTACCGCCTGGAAACACCAGACGGCAGGTGTAGACACCCATTTGTGTCTCCCCAAAAACAAACCCAGTGATGAATACCTTTCGCGTCGAACCATAATCGAATGAAGTGAAAGTGTGAAAGGTTAAGTGATGCGGTTATTTTTATTTAAATATCTCTCTTTCTGTTTTTGAAAACCCACTCTATTTTATGAAAACGTCCAGTCCAGTTTAGTTTGATCCATGATAAGGGTCCAATAATAGTTTAGTTGGATGGGTCTTGAAAAGACCTTTCCAGTGATATATTATAAGCCCAATTCCGATAAATAATGAGGAAGTTATGGCTAAAATACTAGACTGGGCCCAAACCGGATTTTACCTACGACCCAATGATCAGGAGGAGGGTCCAAAGGTTTAATCCTATTCCTAAACTAATTAGGATTGATTAGAATCTTTTATAAGTTTCTAAAAGTTCTTAATTATCCTTTTTTTAAAAGATAAGATCATAGAGTTTGATTTTGAATAAAACTTTCTTTTTTAAAGTCCTAATTCTATTCGGATTTAAACATGTCAAAGGACAGTCAGATATTATTTACGTGCCTCATAATTTTTATCCAAATTTTATATGGTTGGATATATCTTGAAATTATATTTCCAATGATATTTTATAATATTAATTCCGAGCTATAACGAAAAAGATATGAAAGAAATACGAAACTTTATCCAAAATTGACACCCTTTTACTATTTCGGCCTCATCTTTTTATCTACAAAAAAATTTAATCTGATTCTAATTGCATTAGAAAGTAGACTTCATGAGATTTCCAACGACATATTATATGAGTTATTTGGACTTCTGGATCAAAAGATACGATAAAAACAAAATTCAAAAAAACTGTCTTTGTCGCCAAACGACAAGTCTGTCACCTGGCGACAAGAAGAATTTTTGGCGACAAGGTCGGTTTGTTGGCAACAGCATGGAGTTTTATTTCTTATCAAATTCTATGATTTTCTAGACTTTTTTCTTATAAATAGGGTCCTCGATCTCCGTTTTTATTCATCAACTCTCATCAAGGCTTACTTGATTTTTTCTCTCTCTTTTTAAACTAACCCTTTTAAACACAATACCGCATTCGCAAGACTTAGAAACACCTAGCCAAGTTAGAAGTTGCCTTCGCCCTAGACGTGAAAGGTTTATACTTTTCTGAGGGTTTGGTCCCAAATCCAGTCTAAACTTTTTAACTGTTTTGCTTTCAATTCTTTAATTTAATTCTTTAATTTTATATTTTCATTGAAGTTTACTAACTCGTGTATTTTGTTATTAGAAAGAGGTGCGAGGCATCAAAGTATGTAATCTTATTGCTGTATTCTTGTAGAAAGCATGCTTAGATTTGTTTAATTTCTAGTATCATGTTAGGATGTATTTATTGCTTTCTAGAATCATGTTTATGGTGCCTTTACTCTTTTCTAATATCATGTTAGTACCATGTTAGGTTTAAAGCTTTGATCTTTAATGTTTAGTGACATGCTATGATTTGTTATTAATCTTGTTAGTATCATGCCTAGGATCTTGCTATTATTATTAAGCTTTATTATGCCTTATCATGATTATTATTATAATGATGCTTATTGTTATGTTGCTTGATATATTTTATTGTTATTTCTTGATCACGCCTTTTATGATTGTTTAAAGGGAATTTGTACTTGAAATCACACCTAATAAGATAATTAATAATTTTGTTTAGGCTAATGTGATTTTAATTCAAGTGATCGCCAATAATAGTTTTATTTGTGCATTAATATTCAACTAACATAGATAAACAGGTTAGGGTTAACCTAATGTTTGCATGTTAGTCAGAAAGCGCACATGAATACGAGCAGAACAAAGTAGAGGCCTATTTTATAGGGCGGGTCCTTTCTTTTGTAGATTGGATTCGTACCTTCATCCCCGAACCCTATTTGGTTCCTTACCTTATGGAGTTGACGATCTCCTGGATCGTTTTGGGTTTACAAGTTCTTAAAACTTTTTGGCGACTCTTTTGCTCTAGCTTTCTTCCATTTGGAACGCCACCATACTTTAGTGTATGATCACAGTGGGGTTCAAGCTTGGGGTCATAATGCTTGAAATATTCCCTACAGTTTTTTGGTGACTCCACTGGGGAGGATTTCTATTTTAATTCCTGAAATTTATTTTGGCAATTACTTAGAATGAGCGGATGAGACTCGAAAAATTCTAAGTATTTCATGTGCGTAATTTTGATTAACATGATTGTCATATGCATAAAAAAGGTCCTCATTGGATAGAGCATCCGAAATGAGTCAAAAACATAGGATTTTACACGTAGGAAATTTGAGAAATATATTTCACAACTAGAATCGAAATAATACTTCGAAATTTGGAAAATTCTAAGAACACAGATACCTGCTGAGGCATGTAGGAACTAGCGTCTAGACAACAGAGACCGTCGCCTATAAAGAGCTTATGTTGCCTGGCGACAGGGGTTCTTTTGCGGCGACAGTCCCTGTAGTCTAGCGCCAAGTTCTTCCAATACCGATCCAGAATTCCGCCTTCTTGTTTTGACCATTTCTAGTACTGTTGGCTCGATTCTACTACCTGATTGAGTTTTTCTCACTTTCTGAAACCCATATGTGTTCTACATATGTCCATAACCCTCTGGGGGTTCACGCTCCATCTACCCAATAGAACGCTCCTGGCAACGACAGGTACATCCGAGTTTGTGAATCCACCAAACCGTGGAAGCAAGTTTTTAACTTGCGTGGTCCCATCCATACGCGCCAACCCTTCCAAAGGTAAGGCTTCCTGATGAGGGAAAATTAGGTCGTTGGACTAATCCTCCTAAGCCAAACAAAATTTATGAACACCCAACAAACCTAAATACAAGTATAGAGGTAAGTCAAGGGTCGAACCCAAAGGAACGGTAATGTCTAAGTGCTTCCAGTTA
Source organism: Chenopodium album (assembly GCF_948465745.1). NCBI lineage: Eukaryota > Viridiplantae > Streptophyta > Magnoliopsida > Caryophyllales > Amaranthaceae > Chenopodium > Chenopodium album. The sequence goes on along the minus strand of NC_137858.1, from coordinate 29,027,276 downwards.
TGTGCCTAATCTAGGTCGAAGACGAAGGGTAAAAGGTGACTCTAACAACTACTAAAACGAGGAAACCAAACAAATATAAGAGCTAGGGATTAGGATCCGCAAATAATAGCAATAAACATAGCAAATTGGAATAGGAAAGTCGACTAAGTCAAGCAATGTGAGGGAAGATCAAACATGCAACCAAAAAAGCATATCAAGCTATTCTCCTAGAGGTCTAACTAGCGTCAACTACGATAAACTCTAGCTAGGAAACATCACAAGACACCTCAATCGTGTAAATGCAAGCCACAAATCAATGGTCCGTATCAATGTGAACTTACAATGCAATCTAGTGCAATTATCAAAGTTAGTTGCTCTTTAATTAATCACACACATGCACATGATCAATCAACCAAGTTTAATCACATCATCAACTCCATCAGTTTTCCCCAATTTACATCAATCCATTACATCATAAGCTTCACCAAATCCCTAACCAAACAACTACTCTAACATCATCATCAATCCAACAAACAACTAAAGAAATCAATAATCAACAATCAAAGGATCAACAATCTAAGAAGAACATTTACACTAATCAAAGATCAATCATCAATTCATCAAAATCCAATCAAAATCAAACAATCCAAACATTAATACTAAACAAAACAATAAATGAGATAGAGTTTAAAAATGCTCATTGATAATAGAGTAGATCTCCAATACAATTGTCACCATTGAATCTTCAATCACCATTGAAATTCTTCACTTTCTCTCTCTAAAATCTACTCCTAAAACTAACCCCTAGATCTAGAGAGAGAAGCTCTCAACTAAGCTAAGAATATGATCTAATTCTATTATGAAACTTGCTTAAAAAAATTGGGTTCCAAAAGGTATATAAAGAGAGAGAAAATCGTCAAAATCCGATCTGAAAAGACCCACGCCGGTGCGGCCGCACTACAAAGGATGTGCGCCCGCACCACCATGGTGTGCGGCCGCACATCCTTCGTGTGCGGCCGCACTATCCGCGCGTGCGGCCCCACTCAGCTGGGTTTCTTCGAATCTTTAACTCTTCAAGCACAAGGGATGCACACATGATTTATGATGGTGATGAGCACTAGGAGTGGCAGTAGCTAAGGCTTAATATTGGAGGGCACACATTCCCTTTGAAGGGAGCACCGCAAGCGAGCACAAGAGAAGAGCCAAGACTTGGAACTTCCACTTCTTTGCATCTTGAGCTTCCCGAATGCCATGAACTTGATCCAAAAGCTTCTTCCACCATAGTGGATCACCAAAATCAAGACCCAAACCTCGTCCAATACCTACAACCACGAAAATAGAGCAAATAAAGGAGAAAAGGCTAGAAAACCAACGAAATGCACAAAAGCTACAAAATAAGAGAGGAAAGGTAAAACTAAGCTACAAAGCACAAAACTAAGCACTTATTAAGCATGAAAGCTATGAAAAGAGGATAGAAAGGACCTAAATGCTCGTCAAATGTGTGCCATTTATGACACACATCACTTCCGCGCGATGCATCCGGACTCATAACCATGGACCCTCTTTAACTGACCCATATCCTTGAACTTTAGAAAACTAGAGCCATGGTTAGGTTGCAAACTCATTGCATCATATTGTGACTACTTGACTATTTGTGCATCTCTTACTTGTGCATACTTATATGTGACTAAACTAACCGTTTGGTTTGACTTGTGTTTGTAAATAAGTCTTAAACAAACCAACCAATTACTAAAGGAATTTGTTTAATTAATTAATTAATTAATTTGAACTAATGAATAAGCCTAAAATCGAGTCATAGTTCCTTTAAGTCAACCCGGATTTTTATTCCCGTATACTGCACATGCGTCAACTTGTTTTGGTCATAGCCGGAGCTCTAGGAAGAAATACAAGTTGTACCACCTATGGATATGTAGCCCCGAGTTTTATCTTTAATTTGGCGTTAGTTTCGTCCCAATCAGAGTCACAGATTAAAAGTTATGACTAAAATACTACATCCTATCCAGTTTAGTGCACATACGTGAAGTCTTAAATTAGTCTTTGCTTGAGTCTAGTCACATAGTCTAGCCACATGGTCATGACACAAGTCTTAACATGTCACCTACACTCACTAGTCTTAGCAAACACTTCGTGTATATGTTACCATGGCCATGTCTTAGGTTCATGCATGAGTCGATTTTTCCGTCATTTGAGTTGGGGGTCCATTCCATTCCTATTTCTTCCATCATCTTCCCCATCCACATCATCTTTCCACTCTCCACATACTTTCTCCACACATATCATTCCCTTTATTCTTTCATGATCTCTTCCCATCTACGCATGTTGAATTGAGTTTAAGACATGTGATTGACAATAATAAAAAAAAAAAGAGTAATGATGAGACAAAATACAAGGCAAGCTTCTCACCAAGATTTCATGCTTTCTTCTTCTTTTTTTTCAAAGCCTTCCCCAATAAGTCTGGCATAGGCACCCTTTGTCTACCTTAGATTTATTACATAGGTTTTTTATTTTGTTCCCCTTTAATAAAATGAGCATTTCTTCTCTCGCATATGATCATTGCATTGCATTGTGTTAAAAAAAAAAAAAAAAAAAAAAAAAAAAAAAATCAAGGTCGAACTAAGCACAAGGTATACCCATGATTAGAGGCACCCCTTGTAGCCCATTATACCGTCTTCACCCTTTAAATATATAATCCCTTTCTTAATAAACCACTTTGAACCTCGTCTAATGATAGACCTTTCTTTCTTCAACCCACATCTACCTAACCTTGGGATGGGATGGTGTGCAACTTATGCAAGTTCTAATACAAAGCTTGAGTAATTTTACCAAAAATTTCAAAAAATGGCAAAAATAAAAAATAAAAGTGTACAAAAGGGCAAGTGTTCCAATGTCTATGATATGAAAATATCTTTGATTAGAACACGTCTCAGATTGCGTCTCTTATCGAGTGCTCGGTACCGTGCCTGAGAAACATGAATGCCAAGTGAGTGATAGACCGCATGATCGAGATTGCCCACACTTATTGAAAAAAGATTTCAAATAAAAAATGCAAAAGCAAAAGAAGAGCAAAAAAAAATAGAGAAAACAAAAAAGAAAGAAAGCTCAAAAGTGAGAAACCTCAAGCATGAAAATACATAGATTCAAAAGCAAGGTTGCACACCTTGGGGGCTTATCTAGGGTCTTGAGCCTTTATCCCCTTCTTCTCTAACCTTTAGCCTAACCACGTTATAACCCTTAAAAAGACCTTTTTGAGGTATACACACACTTGTGCGAGGTTCGGCTAGAGCTACGTTTGGCCTGATTCCTAACGGATACGTAGGCAACCTCATATTGGGGTGCGGCCATAATAAAAATGAATTCATTTTCACATTCACACCCACGCTATGATCATGTCAAGGGATCTCCAATGCTCATCCCTATTCCCTTAGAGCTAGACTTGGGGGCTTGATCCTTACATCATTAGCCTACTTAGCCTAAGAGTCATCATTATTTGACTCTTATAAAATAATACTTTTCCATACACTTAGCCTTTGCAGCCTAACTTTAGTGCCACTTTCACACACATCACAGATACATGCCCACATAGTTCTTCCCTTTGGAACGCCACCATACTTAAGTGTGTGATCACAGTGGGGTTCAAGCTTGGGGTTATGACGCTTGAAATATTCCCTACAGTTTGTATATGTCACCATGACCATAGTCCTTCCCTTAGGAACCTTTTGTCATGAAGTCTTAACATAACGTTGAAGCATGCTTTGTCATATCAACATCACTCATAATCATCATTGCATCAAGAAGTATGAAGTGCTTAGCCTCCGTGCCTAAGTTACCTAAATACTTTCATAATCGAGTCAATTAAGATAGTTTAGGAGGAATTAATCCTTGCACCTTGAGGGACAGTATCGAACGCATATATTTTCCTAAGCTCATTCAACATGCAACATTAAACACTTTGATTCTTTTTCGCGTTTTTCCTTTTCGGGAGAAAGTTGGTACCCTCCACAAAAAATGACGGAAAATTTTTGCTTTTTTGCATTTTCTGGTCGTACATCACACACGAGTCATGTACATTGAGTCATGTCGTGTCATATCACATCGAGTTGGAGTCTAACACATGCGTCAAACGCTTTGAGTCGAGTCATGTCAAATCAATGAGTCAAACAACACTAAGCCTTAGGTCAACCCTAACATAATAAAAGATTAGCAAAGTCTTATAGTCCTAAATATAGATGCAGGTACATTCCAGCGAGCAACAATATTTCCGGATTTTTTCGAAAAATCGCGAATATAAAAATATGAGATTCTTCCAAGATGAGAGAAGTTTGAGCAAAATTATGAAGAGCCTTAATTTGCAAAAGATTTGAGCAAATTTGGTTGTAAGGAAACGACCAAATTGAAATTTCGGAGTGAAACCAGGCAATGAACAGCAGCAGCAAAATAGAAAAGGAAATCTGTCGCCAAACGACAAGATTGTCGCCTGGCGACACAGCGATATCGCGGCGACAAGCACTTTTGGCTTGCGCTGGTGCGGCAACAGGTCACGTGGCTTCATGATGTGGTCATATGGACCTGGTTCAGCAATTTCGGATTCCTTGGCACGCCAGTTAACCCCTCAAGCAAATTGACATGATTTAGTAATCGGCTCGATTACAATCACAATGAGTGATCGACCTGACAAAAGATTGTCTCACTTAGCTTAAAGCGCCTAAGCATTAGCTCATCGCAAGCACCGAAATAACGGTTCACAACGATTTCCTAGGATGGAAGAAGATTTGAAGATTCAAGAAGACAAAGCTTTCAACAGGGGGGCTTTAAAATTTTAAGGGTCTCGCTTGGATTTGAGAAGGACGGTTTGAGATGAAGCGACCTTCAATAGCTTTCACTATGATTGGGGAGCTTATTATTAGATTTAAGAAGAACGATTCAAGATGAAGCGGTCTTTGATAGCTTTCGCTAAGATTGAGGAAGTTATCACCAAGATTTGAGAAGATGGCACGAGATGAGCAATCTTCGACAATGCCCGCTAAGATTGTGGAAGTTGTCACCTATATTTGAGAACAGCGGTTCGTGATGAGGCGGTCTTCGACGACATTCGCTATGATTGGGAAGGTTTTCACCATGATTCAAGGAAAAGCTCGAGATGTAGCAGCATTGATAGATAGCGTTCCCTAGGATGTGGAGAGTTGTCACAAATTTTGAAGATGGCGAGATATGGTCACCTTTGACGATCCCTCGACGTAAAGAAGAGATTGTCTATAGCGGCGATGCACTGCCGTGGCAATGTACTGCCATAACCCTGAAGATGACGACGTACAGTTATTTTCGACGATGTTCCCAAGATACTGTGGAGGATTGTCACGAAGAAGTGTTGAAGATGACGACGCAATGTTACCTTCAAAGATGGCGTTCTCTAGCTTGTAGAAGGTCGTCAAAACAAAATGCAGCAACGAAACGGTTACTCTAGAGACGTGTGCTCGACGGTGCAAGATACGCGTTTCTTAACTCTTTTCTCTGTTTAACTAACATTGTTTTGCAGGTATCGGCGTTATAAGAATGATTTGGGATTGCAGAACATTCTGAATCATTCTCCGTCCCTATCGATACTTTCACTTTTGTTTTCGAAACATGAGTTTCTCCAAACTCAGTCAAAGTGGGGGCTTCTGTAGACACCCATTTATGTCTCCCCAAAACCAAACCCAGTGATGAATACCTTTTGCGTCGAACCATAATCAAATGAAGTGAAAGTGTGAAAGGTTAAGTGATGCGGTTATTTTTATTTAAATATCTCTCTTTCTGTTTTTGAAAACCCACTCTATTTTATGAAAACTTCCAGTTCTGTTTAGTTTGGTCCGTGATAAGGGTCCAATAATAGTGTAGTTGGATGGAGCTTGAAAAGACCTTTCCAACGATATATTATAAGCCCAATTCCGATGAAAAATGAGGAAGTTATGGCTAAAATACTAGATTGGGCCCAAACCGGATTTTACCTACAACCCAATGATCATGAGGAGGGTCCAAAGGTTTAATCCTATTCCTAAACTAATTAGAATTGATTAGAATCTTTTATAAGTTTCAAAAAGATCTTAATTATCCTTTTTTGAAAAGATAAGATCATAGAGTTTGATTTTGAATAAAACTTTCCTTTTTAAAGTCCTAATTCTATTCGGATTTAAACATGTCCAAAGACAGTCAGATATTATTTTCGTACCTTATATTTTTTATCCAAATTCTATATGGTTCGATAGATCTTGAAATCGTCTTTCCAATGATATATTATAATATTAATTCCGAGCTATAACGAAAAAGACATGAAAGAAATACGAAACTCTATCCAAATTTGACACCCTTTCACTATTTCGGCCATATCTTTTTATTTACAAAAGATTTTAATCTAATTCTAATTGAATTTGAAAGTATACTTCAAGAGCTTTTCAACGACATATTATATGACTTATTTGGACTTCTGGATCAAAAGATATGATAAAAACAAAATTCGCAAAAACTGTCTTTGTCGCCAAACGACAAGTCTGTCGCCTGTCTGCGACAGACCCTGTCGCCTGGCGACAAGATGAATTTTTGGTGACAAGGTCGGTTTGTTGGCGACAGCGTGGAGTTTTATTTCTTATCAAATTCTATGATTTTTGGGACTGTTTTCTTATAAATAGGGTCCTCGACCTCCGTTTTTATTCATCAACTCTCATCAAGGCTTACATGATTTTTTCTCTCTCTTTCTAAACCAACCCTTTTAAACACAATACCGCATTCGCAAGACTTAGAAACACCTAGCCAAGTTCGAAGTTGCCTTCGCCCTAGACGTGAAAGTTTTATACTTTTCTGAGGGTTTGGTTCTGTAGGCGTCGTTTGAAGTGCGCCTACGTGAAAGCATGGTGTGAATATGCTTGGCACTCAAAGGATGTGGGAATTGACATATACGAATAGGGACAACGATCAGGGACAAAGCAAAGTAGGGAGCCGCCAACAAGTTTTTAAGGAACTGGTAAACCGTTCACGGATCATAAAAGGAAACCACAAAAAGGGACAACGATAGGCAACAACGATTGACCCGTGAAGGTTACACCCCATTCATAATCCATGAGATTACTAACTCCATATGGTTCGGAACCACGAAAGGAGGATCGGGGATGATGGTACGAAGTGAGTCATGGAGTCATATTCGCCCGTATTGGCCTCTACTCGATTCTTATTGTGAAAAGTATTCATGCTATCTCAAAGGCATGCAAACAAAATACTCAATTCGCTCCAAACTATTATTAAGCTAAACTGGTTGGATATTAATGCAACATATAATTCTAAAATATTAGTGATCACTTGATTAAATAACAAGATTAAAGGAACCTAAACCGGTTTGTCCAAATTATCTTATTAAGCGTGATTTTCAATTACATATTCCCTTTAAACATGCAATATCGTGATCAATAAATATAGAATAAATAAACATTAATATTGAAAGCAATATAGCAATAAATCCAACAATATAAAATCGTTAGAAAAATAATAGAAATAAAAGGAACATGATTCCTTACTTTGATTTTGCTTGCTTGCTACTATAAAAACAATAAATGCGTTAGTAACTTCAAGGAAAATTAAAAAAACAATAATTAAAATGAAATCAAATTAAATTAAATAGAATTGATTTGGGGCCAAACCCTCAAACAGTTCTACCTTTCACGCCATGGTTTAAGGATAGAACCTCGGGTAAAGTACGGACTCCTTGGAGTGCCTAAGGAAGGTATTTTGAGAGAGAAGGGTAGGCTAGTGTTTAGGCTAAAGCATAGAAGAGAAAATGAGAGAGCGGATTGATGCCTTGTATATCAGAAATGAGGGGGTATTTATAGGAAAAATGTGCTGAGGGAACACACGGAACCCTAAAAATGACAAAAACCCTAAAACAGTATCCCGTGACACGGTAAATTGTACCGCGACACGGGAAGCTCCACCGTCAGACGGGAAACATTCCCGTGACACAGTGCAGTTTTGTGGGACGCGGGATATTTTTAGCAAATGGGGGAAGAAAACGTGTTAGGGTTTACGCGGAAAGGACACATAATGCACCCGTGTCACGGGATTTTATACCGTCAGACGGGAGGGAATCCTGTGACGCGGGGATTCTTGCCGTGACGCGGGACATTTTTGTCTGCTTTTCCGTCTAAATTCATTTTTTAACCCTAATTTCATTCATCTTTTAAGTGCCGATTGATAATTTCGGGCCATTTTCTGATTTATTAACTTTGGGCTAAAAATAAGAAAATAATTAAAAAGAAATAAATAAAAGGTTTGGGACAAAAATAAATAATAAAATAATAAAATAAAAAAAGGTTTTGGGCTGAAATTAAAACTATGCTTTTACCAAACATCAAGACTGATCCATGGACTGTTTAATATGATTTTTAAGCACTCTCGGGATTAAATACTGAACCCGACGAATAGTGGCGGAAGGTTGTTCATCATCGGGTTTGGTTTTGGGGAGACATTTTTAGGTGTCTACAGAAGCCCCCACTTTGACTAAGTTTGTAGAAACGTAAGTTTCGAAAACGATAGTCAAAGTAGCCGATAGGGACGGAAAATGATTTAAGACGTTCTGCGATCCTAAATCACTCTGTATACGCCGATACCTGCAGAAAAACGTTAGCTCTACAGATAAAAGAGTAAAGGGATAGAATACGTATCTGACACCAGTGTATCGGTGACAAAATGATGCTTGGTAGCTTCCTATGCTTGAAGGAATCCGCCGGATGATGTTTCGCTAAAATGCTTTCCATGCCTGAGGAAAGCCGACTGATGAATTTGGTAGCTTTCAATGTTTGATGAAATATACCGGATAACATTTTCCATGCTTGAGGAAAATCGACAGATGATTTTGGCGGTTTTCTATGCTTGAAGAAATCCACCGATAATGCTTTCCATGCTTGACGAAAGCCGACAGATGAATACTTTCCATGCTTGAGGAAAGCCGACAGATGAATACTTTCCATGCTTGAGGAAAGCCGTCAGATGAATACTTTCCATGCTTGAGGAAAGCCGAAAGATGAATACTTTCCATGCTTGAGGAAAGTGAATGAATGAATACTTTCCACGCCTGAGGAAAGTTGATGAATGATACAAGTCTCTGTGTATCGAGAACCTTGCGCCGGAATAATAGTGGTTCGATTGTCCCTGAACGTGGGTCGTAGATGATTTACCTTCAAGTCAACTTTTCGATCATATTAGGTGTTAGAAATGTCGAAAAATAGACTTTGACGCTTGCTAGGGGTAAAATGGTAATTTTAGTCCCCCTTAAATATTAGTTAGAACCTTTGGCGCTTTTTTCGGTGAGAAAGTAATTGTCCAAAAACCTCGGAAAAATCGCCAAATTGGTCAAAGATGGCAGAATATTTGCTGACAGCTTCGAGGAGCGTGCAGGACACGCGCAGAATCACCGTGCCACGTGGCATTATGCCGTGACACGGTAACCTCATCCCGTCAGACGGGAAACAAAACCGTGCCACGGGGCAATTTTGCCATTCAAACTGGTCAATTGGCGTGGATTTTCGTGCATTTGACCTGCAAATCCCAGCGCACCACGTTAGGTATTATCCGTTACCTGATAACGGACCCCGTGGCACGGGAAACGGAGTGCGTAACGGTAATATTTCAGCTTTAAAATCAACCTTCTGCTTCACCATTTCGCCATTTTCATTTTTTCTGTTGCTCATACTTCTCCATTTTTCATTTTCATTCTCACATAAATTACCGCGCCTCGGTTTATTTCACCGGCGCACGTCAGGCGCCACCGTGACACGGGAGTCGAAGCCGTGACACGTCGGATTTCTTCACCTGTCTGCTTCGTTCCAGCTGCGGTATACCGTTGGTGCTGCTGCTTGAGGTCGACTGCTTCCACTGTCTGCACTCCGCTGCTGCTGCCGGATCTCCGCCGTTTCTATTACCTCGCCGTCACCGTCCCAGAACCGCCGTGACACGATATACAGCCACCGTGTCACGGTACACAGCCCCAAGCCGCGGTGAACTGGGTGAGTTGCCGGAGGTTTTGTTGCTCGATTTTTCACTAATTTCATTCCAACTTTTGCTATATTCCCCATATTCGAACCTCTACAAGGATCTATGTAAGTTCTTCTTAATTTTGTCTTGAATTTGCCTCAAATTTCATGTGAGAACCTTGAAAAATCAAATTAGGGATTTTTAATTTCAAGGTTATATGTCACAATTATTACAATTAATTTGCTTGTATATGTATGTATGTGTGTTTGTGAGAAATTGGAGACAAAAATTGCATGATTTGGTGGAGAATTGAACAAATCACCATTTTTGGGTACTACTTCTTGTGAAATGATGTTCTTGTTGTTCACATTACTTTCTTGCACTTGAAATGGTGAAATATTGGTGGTAGATCTCGTAAAATATGTCATGATGTGTTGATCCATTGTTTTTGTGCAATTTCAAAATATATTTTTGTGTATGTACTATATTGTCATGGAGAACATAGTATCATGCGGCTAGGAGAACTGTAGTATTACTTTGTCATGGAGAAACTTAATACTAGTAATAATTCTATTATTTTGCTAATATTTAGCCTTGAGGTAAAAATTTAGCGTATAACGGAAAATGCAACCTGAGATAATTGATAAGCCATTTTTGAATAAAAAATAAATAACTTAGGAAATGATGCTAAGCATTTAGATTTTTATTTTTGAAATAGCATGCCTAGACGGCGGGATTGCGATCTTTCTACACGTGGTCGGCGTCAGGCTTTTCGGGAGGACACTCCCACAGTTCCTGAGGGCGTGGAGGACGATGTCTTAGAGACCGAGCCGCGCGCTTCTTCGAGTAGGGGTAGATGGGTTCCACCTCCATGGACACCCGATGAGTTGGTTTTCTATCGTGAGAACCACGCTTCTCACCGTCCACTTGCCGGCATAGTCGATGGCACGCTTCGCCATCATGGATCCGGAGCTGGAGATTTGATTCCTCGACTGCATGAGATTATCACGAGGGATCCTGTTACGAATGCCTTATGGGTATCTGCTGGTTTAGTGGACTTCTATTCAGCGGTCGTAGGGTTTCGCAGCCCCCGGGGTTGCGGCCGGACAGTTGTTCGTGCATTGTTGGAGTATTTCTGGGATACTACCAACACTTTTCATTTTTCTTGGGGGGAGATGACAGTGACCCCTCTGGACTTCAGCATGATTACCGGTCTGCGCTTCACCAATCAGGTCGTACGACAGCTTCCTGACCTTAGCTGGGGGGCGGCTGAGGTAGCAGATCTGTTAGGTCCGGTCGTTCAGTATATTAGGACTCGGCCGGTACCTCGAGGTGGTCCGAGGAGCGGGCGATCGGAGCTGGCTTCCGTTCTGGCCCAAGGTTTTGACATGGATGAGACATCTCCTGAGCAGCGAGTGCGGATCTTCATTTTGATTCTGATTTCTATGACTCTTTCTCCTAATAGGAGTCCACGCGCGCTCGTTTGCTATCTTCCTTCTTTAGTCAGGATCAATGAGATAGGATCCCTTAGCTGGGCTAGCCTTGGATATGCGGATCTTCTCTTGTCGCTACGTCATGGCTGCAGGCAGCTGAATGACCAGTCCCCCGTGAATGTTTACGGCTTATGGAGAGTCGTAGAGGTGACGATCTTTCCTCTTCTTGTTTTACTCCAATCTGTTTGACTGATGTGTTTAGAGATTACTCTTTCATTGCAGCTTTGGTTCTATGAGTATTTCCCGGGATTGGCCCCTCGTCGGCGTCGTGGAGCGGTCCATGACTTCCCTGTTGGAGATAGCTGGCGTGACCGAGGCGAGTCACGAGTGGAGTCTGTCTCTATGCTGCGCGGGTTGTTACGCCGAGGCACCTCTTCTGTTGGTGTAAGAATTGATTTTGCAGCCTGCCATTCTTTATCTTGACGTGATTTTCAGCATCTCATTGCAACTTTTTATGGTTTCCAAGTGGCTATTGATGTCCAGTATCGGCCTTGGGCTAGGATGACTGACCTTCCTGAGGCCTTGCAGCTTTCGACGCGCCGTACTGTTTTTTTCGGTACTGGTCGCTTTGTTTGGTATCTTGGAGAGCGTGTCGTTCGCCAGCACAGTGATGCTCGCTTTGTGGTGCCTTTGCCTCCACCAGAGTCGATGTTGGACTCACGGTTGCTTAGGGAGTTGATAAACAGAGGAGAACGCTTCACTTTTCCTTGGCAGGGGCTCGTGCACATGGAGGGTGATTACTCACGGGACGTGCTTCACCTTTTGGCTCCTCCACCCCGTCTTCCCGAGGTATGGTTTCTTTTGAGAATTTTGTCACTAGTCTCTGTTTAAATCGTCGAATAACCTGATTATTCGATCGTATTTTCAGACGATTGTTCATCCTGTGGGGAGGATTGAGGTGCCACCTCAATCTGTCCGTTACCCGGGGCCTATTGGTATTACTGAGGACCACATTGTTGACGCGCCAGAGGGTTACAGACAGGCACATGAGTCTTTGCCTGACGTGTTTGAGCCGGTAAGCTTTTAACATATCGTTCATCCTTTTTAATACCTCTTGTTACTGATTTTTCTTTGCTTTGTTCTCGGCCTACTCACCCGGAGATGATGGGATTCATGAAGCTGGTTGATGCTTTGAAGTATTACATCATCAAGCTTCGGCGTGGCGCGAGTTGTCGAGGCGGTTCTAGTGATGTTCTTGATGTATGTTTACCTTTTTATTTTTACCATTTGTTCTATCTTGCATCATTGACATCTTTGATTTCGTGTTTTCCAGGAGCGACGGAGGTCCCGATCGCACTCGAGGCATAGAGACTCGGACAACGGGGAGCCTAGTCGTGGCAGACGATCTCCAGGGGTTCGTCGGCATTCTCAGTCTCAGCGGGAGCCTCCGCTTTCTCAGCCGTCTCGTGAGGCTCAGTGGCAGCAGCCTCAACCTTCCCAGCCGTTCCAGCACTTTCAGGGTTAGTGGCAGCAGCATTCATTTTCACAGCCTTCACAGAGTTCAGTCCAGTCATCACTCCTGTGGATCGGGGCTTATATTCAGTTCCATTGTCTGGGGCGATGCCTTCACCGGTGCCTAGCTTGTTTTCAGTTCCACTGTCTGGGACGATGCCTTCACCAACGCTTCCTACTACTTGGAGTCAGTCTACGCCGTTTACCAGCTGGACGGGCCCTGCCTTGACCATGTCTTCTACTGGAGCTATTGGGACTAGTAGGGACACTACTCCTCGTACTCGGATGATGGAGGGACTCTTTGGTTCTCAGCCCCCGTATACTCAGGATACTTAGGCTGGAGATGATACTGATTCTAGTTCTAGAGATTTTTGACCGAGGGTATTTATTTTGTACTTTGCTTGATGACACTTAACACTATCTATGTACTATGACTTACTTTGTATATTTTATTCACACTCTATGCTTTTGATTTTATTTAATGTGTATGTTAGTGTGTGCTTGAGACTAATTGTGTGTGACTGTGTGTTTATTAACGACGTGAAAAACATACTATTAATTTTCGTAAGTGGAGGGTACCGACCTTCTCCCAAAAGAAAAAAAAAACAAAAGAAAAAAAGAGATAGAAAAAAGGCTAATTTTACAACTTTCCCAGAATAAAAATGGAGCGAGTTTAATAACTTCTCCAAAAAAGAATGAAATAAAATGGAGCAAGTTTAACAACTTCCCCAAAAAAAAAAAAAAAAAAATAAAAAGGAGCAAACAAAATAAAATAAAAAAGGAGCAAATAAAAATAAAATAAAATAAAACGGAGCAAGTTTAAAAACTTCCCCAAAAATAAAAATAAAAAATAAAAATAAAAAGGGAGAATTTTATTGGGAACAAAACTCTCGAAACAAGAGTGGAAGATAAACGGGAAACAAAAATATCCGGAAAAATAGGTCAAGGATAAAAAATAGAAAGCGCGTGCGCACCGTGACACGTATTGTTGTACCGCGTCACGGTAAAATGTCCCGTGAAGCGGTAAGGTTTCCCATGTCACGGTGGGAATTCCCGTGTCACGGTGGAAATTCACGTGTCACGGTGATAAAAAAACTGCAGCCGCGTTTTATACGCGTGTAACTTGATAAAGTTTTCCACGTTCTGACCCTTTTCGCCTATAAAATACGACCCATAATTCGTGATATGCATAATTACAAAATACAAAATAATTAGAATTTTATATTTCAATAATAATGTCTCAGAATTTTGATAACATATTGCGTGATTGGTCATATTCTTTGACTAATGCTGACAAAAGAGAATTGGAGTTGTTTTATGTGAGAGGTTTATTAGCCCTGAGGCATGTCGCGATTGAACATGATTTTCTGAGGGCAGCCTTAGATTACTGGAGTCCAGAAACTCATTGCTTTAACTTTGATTATGATGAACTCTGCCCTCTGCCGGAGGAATTCGGTGCCATCTTTGGCTTTCCTGCTAGGAATCTCGTTGCCATGCCTACTCTGCGCGAATACTATTACCAGGATTTTGAACGCCATTTGAATCTGACAGATCCTGATTTGAATAGGATTGTGTGCGGTAATGAAGTAGATCTAAAAAAGCTTGCAAATTTATATTTTAATCGCCCTGTCTCTGAGTCATATCATGTATACCGTAGAAGGGCTTATATTTTTTGCATGTTTAGCAAGCTTTTATTTGCAAACGGTAGGGTAGGACATGCTAGTTTAGCGTCTGTGCTTGAACATGTTGAATCTGGAAGATCCCCTATGCCAACTTGTCTTAGAGAAACTTTGCGCGGCCTTGACGAAGCAAAATCTGACCAGAAAGCCATTAGGAAGGGCTCTCTAGTACTGCTGCAGGTAAAGACGGCTTCTGGTTAACTCCCGTGACATCTGGCAGGCACCGTGTCACGGTAAAGCTCTCCCGTGACACGGTGTAGTCTGCCGTGTCACGGTGGAAATCTGCTCTCTTTTTTTTTTTTTTTTTTGCAGATTTGGTTGATGGAGCGTTTAGAACTCTTTGAAGCCCCCGACGACATTGAAAAATATGGTCCCAATGATCTAGTCCGAAGGAAGAAAAATTACTCTGCAAACATGTCGTATGATGATTGGAAGGTGTTCTTTGCAAAGAGAGAATTTTCCATTCGATGGGTGGTGCCTTGGTGGAGACTTACTAGAATGGTTGGGACACACGATGCACCGTATTGCCGTATTCCTGATATATCAAAGTTGACTTTTTATTGCCCTTTTCGAGTGATGCGACAATATGGACTTGAACAAGTAATTCCACGCTATAATGATAGTCCTCGTGAAGTATCATTGCATGAAAGTAATGTTCACAAGTATGAGCTCTATTGGATTGCAAGGCTTTTGTGGACCGTTTCTGCGAGTGATCAAGCTCCGCCCCCCTTGTCTAGTGCATACAAGGCATGGTTAAATCCTCGAAGTAGAAGGGAGAGGTTTGGATCACGTAAATTTGATATGAAGGAACGACTTGGAAGTAAGAAGGCGCCCCCTAAAGATTGTCTTGGTCCGAGAACACAAGGAATTGAGTTTAAAACTCCTATAATGCCTAAGAAGAAGACTTATGTGAAGGGAAAGGGTAAAGAAAAGATGGTTTACAGGGAAAAGCAACCTAAGAACTATAAGAGGGATGAAAGGGGTGAGAGTTCGACAAGAGGTGTGACGGTTCGGGCTACAAGAGACACACTAATGGTGAAGGCCGACTTAGTGGAAAAGAAAGATGAGGCTTCGAAAGTGAAGAAAAATTAGACCAATATTGCTTTGCTTTTATGATTTTAAGTTTTATTTTTTAAATAAGGCGTATGATGCCAATAATTGTAGTCATATTTATTTCAATAATAATAGCATATTTATTTTTACCTTAATTAAAAATTACAATGACCTTTTTTTTTTATCCGAGTCAAGAAGTCGGATGCAATGGAAGAATATTAATAATTATCGAATAAAGTATTCGAAAAAAGCAACAAAAATAACAAAATTTACAACATCTGCATTGCCGTGTCACGGAAAACTCTGCCGTGTCACGGTGTATCATAGTGTGTCACGGTAAAATTTGGTGTGTCGCGGTTGCAGTTTGAGTGGCGCAGCGTTAATAATCAAAGAACAGGTCTGCCGTGACGCGGTAGTTTCTGCCGTGTCACGGTGGGTTCTGTCGTGTCACGGTGGATTTTACCGTGGCGCGGTGGCTTCTACCGTGTCACGGTGGATTCTCCTTTGTAATTTTATTGCGTTTTTCTGCCTTGTGTGCCATATTTAGTCGACGAAGAAGGGATTTTTGTTTTTAAAGTGGTCGGGCCCTCTTGAGGGGTTGCCTACGTATCCTTAAAAAGGAATCAAGCCAAACGTTGCTCTATTAGGTCATGAACCCTTGCAACTAGGCATAAAACTTCTTGAGTTGATCCAAATTGGTTAAGTTGTGGAACCCGTTACCATCCATTTCTACTAATTGTGCTGCTCCGCCAGACAAAATAGATTTGACAATATATGGACCTGACCAGTTCGGTCTAAATTTTCCTCTTGGATCAAGCACGTTTTTGCGAAGTGCTTTAAGCACCAAATCACCTTCCTTGATATTTCTAGTCTTGACTTTTTTATTGAAATGTCGTGCCATACGCTGTTGGTAGGTTTGGACATGATGCAAAGCTGCCAAGCGTTTTTCGTCAAGTAAGACTAGTTCATCATATCTTGCTCTAATCCAGTCGACTTCATCTAATTGGCTTTCCAATACAACTCGTAGAGAGGGGATTTCGAGCTCTATTGGTTGTACGGCTTCAACTCTATAGACCATAGAGAATGGGGTAGCCCCCGTTGATGTACGAACAGAAGTTCGATAACCCCAAAGGGCGAAATGTAGCTTGCTCGGCCAATCCTCATAATTTTCCATCATCTTTTAGATGATAGTTTTCACGTTTTTGTTAGCCGATTCCACTGCACCATTTGTTTGTGGTTTGTAGGGTGATGATCTGTGATGCTTGATATGATATTTCTTAAATAATTCTGCGCACTCGGCTTGGAAGTGTGTTCCATTGTCACTGATCATTTCATGAGGTACCCCATAGCGGCATATGATGTTCTTCTCAATGAATTGAGCTACATGTTTTGTCGTTAACTTAGCATATGAGGCAGCTTCGACCCATTTAGTGAAATAGTCGATTGTTACAAGGATGAATTCATGTCCTCCTTGTCCTGGTGGCGTTATTTTGCCGATGATGTCAATACCCCAAGTAGAGAAAGGCCATGGGGAAGTGTATGTGTAAAGAAGCGAAGGTGGAACGTGCTGCAAATTTGCGTAGACTTGACACTTCATACATTTCTTGACGTATTCGTGACAATCTCTCTCCATAGTAGTCCAATAATATCCTTGTCGTTGAATCTTTTGGACTAACATCTTAGCATTCATATGCATTCCACATATTCCGGCATGAAGGTTCTCCATGGTCTTATGTGTTTCTTTCCCAGCTATGCACAAGAGATTTCTCCCTAGCGCAGTCCTTTTGTGGAGTTCTCCCCTGATGAGCACATGCTGTGAGGCCAGGAGCCTCAAAGCACGGCGTGCCCTTTTATCAGTGTTAGGAGGGTATTCTCCCTTGGTCACGTAGTTAAAGATATCCGTATACCATGGTTCTTCATCTTCTTCTTGTGACTCTTGTTCATCATCAAGTGCATGAACATAGGCTGGCTCATATCTTAGCTCTATAGTTAGCGGCATCCTGATTGTGTCCGTTGGAATGCGCACCATTGATGCTAACTTTTCCAGTGCGTCAGCAAATTTATTTTCTTCTCTAGGCAAGTACGTATATTCCACTTCATCTAGTTGCTCCGTGAGAGTTTCCAGATGAGCTTGATACGTAGCAAAACTTTCACTTCTCACCTTCCATCTCTTAGAGATCTGATTAATGATTAATGATGAATCACCGTAAATTCTAAGCTTCTTAATTCCCAAGGCCACCGCTGTTTCTAATCCCAAAATGCATGCTTCATACTCTGCGGCATTGTTGGTGACATCAAAGTCGAGTTTCATGGAAATTGGAATGTGCTCTTCACTAGGTGATACGAGCAAGACGCCTACACCACACCCCCTTTGGTTTGAAGCTCCATCGAAATAGAGCGTCCATCTATCGTCTTCAATCATAAGTAGATCTTCGTTAGGGAAATCATACTCATCTTCTTCTTTCTCAACTTCTTCAAGTGGAAAGTCCGCTAAGAAGTCAGAAACTGCAGAACCTTTGATGGCCTTTTGTGGTACGAATTTCAAGTCAAACTGAGCAAGGTTGACTATCCATCTTGATAACCTACCATTGAGTGTTGCTCTTTCGAATAAGTATTTGAGAGGATCCATCTTGGACACGACTTGTACAGTATGAGTAAGCATGTAATGCCTTAATTTCTGTGCAGCCCACACAAGTGCGAGACACAACTTCTCAAGTAATGTGTATCGTGTCTCATATCCTTGAAGCTTCTTGCTCAAATAGTAGATTGCATTCTCCTTGCTTTCAATATCTTGTGCTAGCATTTCCCCCATCGTTTCTCTTGTGACCGTAAGATAGAGTCGAAGAGGAAAGTCAGGCATTGCTGGTGCTAGCACAGGTGGGTTTGACAGGTACTCTTTGATCTTGTCGAAAGATTTTTGGCAATCGTCATCCCATGTGACTGGAACGTTCTTCTTAAGCTTTTTGAATATAGGTTCGCATATCGCCGTGAGTTTGGATATGAACCTACTTATGTATTGCAATCTTCCAATAAAGCCTCGAATCTCCTTCTCAGACTTGGGTGGTGGCATGGCCATGATTGCTTTGACTTTCGTGGGATCTATTTCAATCCCTCGAGAACTGATCACATAGCCAAGCAATTTGCCTGATGTAACTCCGAATGCACACTTTGCTGGATTTAATCTCATGTTGTACTTGCGGAGTCTTTCAAAGAACTTGCGAAGTGCGATGATGTGGCCTGGGCGATCTTTTGATTTGACGATCATATCATCAACATAGACTTCCACCTCTTTGTGCATCATATCATGTAACAATGCTGTGGCTGCTCTTTGGTAGGTGGCACCCGCGTTTTTCAACCAGAATGGCATTACCGTATAGCAATATGTTCCCCACTGTGTAATGAATGTGGTTTTCTCCATGTTTTCCTCAGCCATAAGTACTTGGTTATATCCAGCGTAACCATCCATGAAGGAAAGAAGTGCATGGTTCGCTGTGTTGTCGACCAGAATGTCAATGTGAGGTAGAGGGAAACCATATTTTGGACTTGCTTTGTTAAGATCCCTTTAATCAACACACATTCTGACCCTTCTACCTTTCTTTGGGACTGGAACCACATTAGCTATTCATTCCGGATACTTGGACACTTTGATGAAACCTGCAGCTAGTTGCTTTCTGATTTCTTCTTTGATCTTGAGAGCCACATCCGACTTCATACGACGCAACTTTTGCTTGACGGGATACATACCTGGAATGAGTGGTATTGTATGTTGCGCAATATCCCTGTCAATACCTGGCATGTCTTAGTAAGACCAAGCAAATACATCAACAAATTCACTAAGTAAGTTAATTAACTCTTTGCGTTCATCTTGACTTAGTGTTAATCCAATTTTTACTTCTTTGGTAGTCGTATCATTGGAAATATTGATTGTTTATGTATCTTCAATAATTGCCGTTTTATTATCATGTTCTTCCATTGCTTTTATTATTTCTTTGTCATTTTTATCATTAGCAAAGCAATATTGATCAGGGTTGGGGGAATGACACACATCGTAAGCAAAGGTACTCATTTCATTGAAATCATTGGTTGTTACATCAAGGAGGGCAAGGTCAGCTACGACCTCGCCAGAATTATTTGGAATAGAAAGGGAAAACTCAACAAGAGGCTCAACACTAGGGGGAACTACAGAAAAGGACTCGATAGCAGAAAGGGGATCGGCCTTAGATCCTAATGGTTCATTAAGAGACTCAATCTCGAACTCGGACCCAAACGATTCAAGTTCATCAAATATGGGGCCTTCGCCAGTGGTTACTTCAAGTTTTTCTCCATTTGGCATGGTAACCTTCACCGTCTTGCTCCATCCTTTCAGAACACCATCAGCTGGGGCAACTAACTCCGAAGGATCAAAATCTTTGCTTGACACGACCGCTTGAATGAGCGTAGAGTCGTCATTGTTGGTGTGCCTAGGTTCATTCTTTTCCAACCCGAAAAGAAGACTAATACTCATATCATCGGAACCTGGGCTGGTTGGTTCTTCAGCTGTTGAGGAGACATCAACTTCGTCAATGAAGTCACAATCCATGAACACCTCAAAACCTGGTTCACGTTTCCCCTTATAGATGAGAGGTTCAGGAAATTCGTAGCACGAGAAGTCCTCTCCTTCCTTCACGAATTGACCATTGAGTGTGAGGGGATAGGGATTTATAGCCATCTCCTTATTCTCTTTTCGAGCTGCGTTACGAGCAACCATCTTGATCACAGCTTGTTTCATATCTTCCTTTGTTGGTATGAATCCCAGGCCAAAGGTGTCCTTCTTTAACGAGCCTGGATGGCCCCAAAGTTCAGCTATCCTCTTTTTGATGCCAAGGTCATCCCAGGGAAATGCCCTTGTTTCTTCATAATCGCATTGATGTTGTCTTTAGAATAAGGCTCAAACTCGAGGTGGCACTTTTCATCTTCCTCGATCATAAGAAGATCTTCTAGAGAAAACCCCCAGAGGTCCTCATCTTCCTCATCATGCTCGACATGAACGATAGGGGTATCAATGACTTGAATACGCATGGGAGAGGCATCAATGGTGATTGGAACCCCTCCAACTATAGCTTTAACTTTCTGGTGCAGCGATGATGGGATCGCCTTTAACTCATGAAGCCAAGGGCGACCTAACAATAGGTTGAAAGAAGCCTTGATGTCCACCACCTGAAACTTGGTGCGACGTTAAATGGCTCCAGTAGTGATATTCAACATGATAGTACCCACGGCTTGACGGCGAGTATTATCATAAGCTCGGATCCCTTGAGTAGAGGGAATTAATTCTTCATCTTTTATGCCCAACTTCTTTGCAGTGCGCAACGGGCATACATTGATTGCTGAGCCATTATCAACTAGGCTCATGGGAAAATTCATCTGCTTACACACCACAGTAAGGTGTAGAGCTTTGTTATGTTGATCCCCTTCCGGGGGTAAATCCTTGTCAGAAAAGGAAATCAAGTTACTAGGACTTGGCAATTCAGTAGTGAGAAAGCTGACTAGTCCTTGAGGAGTCATATCACTATTAACTCCTATCTTCACAAGAGCATTCATCACAGCCTTCCGATGCTCATGAGACGTAGCCAACAGCTTCCAAACATTCATTTCCACCTTGGTCTTTTACAATTGTTTGATCACATCGTTGCTTACATGGTCGATGGGATCAACTATTGGTTGTGCTTGCGGTGGAGGTGGAGTGGGTTGTTGTAACCTTCCAATTCTAGTGAGAACCTTGACTTCAGGGTCCTCCCAAACATCTTCGCTATCTTTCAGATTGATAACGCCAAGAGATGAACAAACTATATCTTTGAGATAGACGACTTCGTCGTCGCTATCCCAAATTCCGTTAACTTCTTCACAGCTTGAAAAAAAACAACTTCTGGTAGAGGTTCATTCACGGGTTGAATGAGTATTGACGGGTCAAAGGAGTCTTCATCTCCCATGATAGCCAAAGCATCAGAAAGAGGACCCGTTTGAATATTAGGCTTCTTGCCCCCTGAAGGGACAGGAAGTTGATTAGCATCAATCAAGTCTTGGATCGCATCTTTAAACTTCCAACACTTCTCAGTAGTATGACCTTTGCCTTGATGGAATTTGCAATGAGCATTGGGGTCATAACTAGCAGTCCTAGTCTCTGGTCGAGGTTCTGGAAAAGGTCCAATTGGCATAATCAGTCCTTGACTATGCAAGCGATCAAAAGCGGTATCATAAGTCATTCCCAAAGCCGTGTAAACCCTCCTTCGCCTTTGGAATCTCTGAGGGGCAGCATTAAGAGCCAGCACATCATTGATATTGACATTGTAGGTAGCATTATTGGGCTTGGAAGACGAAGAAGAAGGACTGTCATTCTTCTTGTTTTTCCAAGTGTTGTTATTATTGTTGTTGCTACCAGAAGTCTTCATCAGTTCATCTTCGATATTGATCCCAATATTGTATACAGCTTCAAAAGTGTTCAGTGGCAGGAATTTCAAGTGTTGCTTATACTTATGAGTCAGATTTGCAATAAATAGGCGAACCATCTCCTTCTCCTTGGGAGGATCCACCAAGAGTGCAGCTGTTTCCCTCAACCTGCTTAAATAAGTAGTGAAGCCTTCATTCTCTTTCTGTTTGAGAATGGATTGTTCACGTTCAGAAGTTTTGGTTTGGATGTTACACTTTTAACGGTTCATGACACTTTCAGTAACGTCCTCCTAAGTTGCAACGTGCTTGGATTCCAGAGAGTAGAACCATTATTGACAGGCATGCTCCAGGGAAAGAGGGAACACATTAGGGAAGAGTGTCACATCTAACCCCTTAAGAGCCATGGTTGCAGAAAAGGCTTTCAAATGAAACATAGGGTTATCAGTAGGCTTGAACTTGGGAATGTCAGCAGTGGAAAACTTCTTAGGGAGCCTGTCCCTTATGTTTAGAGAAGTGGCAAGTTGTTCTACATAGGTAAACTCTTCAGAGATCTTACTCATTTGTTCTCTGATTTTGTCTATTGCAGCTACAGCGGCATTGCTTTGATTGTTTTGCTCTACCGTGTGAACCCTGGTAGTGAGTGCTTCCATCATAGTAGATAACCTGTCAATGGCATGGTTAATGTTTTCCATATCTTCCTTAGTGGCCATTGGTTGAAAGTAAATGGGAGATGGATTCCGTGGGGATGCTTGTGGTGGTTTTCTTGTACGCCTCTTAGGTTGTTGAGATAGCGACTCAAACCGTAACAGTCTACCCCTGCTTCTTGACCAAGTGCTGTGACATTGAAATAAACGCACATTTAATGAATAGACTTATCCTTGACCCATCCGGAAAATAAGAAGGGAAAGAAGAAAAAGGTTTTGAAACCAAAGAAAGCATGTATGGGAGGATACCATCCGACTTACTCCTAAAAAAACGGGAAAAAAAAACGCAAGACTTTCCTAATGTACGGTCACGAACAAAATAGTGTATGACTCGAGGAAAAGTGTGTGAACTCGACACGACTTGTGAGTGATTAAGTGAGGTTATGGACACGTGTTATGACCGTACATCTATACATGACACCAAGCTGGACACATAAACCACATATGTACGCACACAGAACCAAAAATGGACTGACGGGACATTATCCTGGGCACCGTGCCACGGTGCTGACTGTCTTGACACGGTACAGTCCACCGTCAGACGTTAGAAAGTCCCGTGTCACGGCACTGTTCACCGTGTCACGACAGACTTGCTGTGACGCGGTGCTCAGTTCCAGGCCTTTTGTGACGTTTTTCCAGATTTTAATCGATTTTATGGTCCGTACTAATTACTAAGTGGAAATAAAAACCCTCGGTCAAAGATTAGTCCAAAAACAAAATGAACAAACACATGTGGGCTAGCACCAAATGAACCATGTAGAATTTAGTCACGATGATGCAAAAAGTTCTCAACCTAAGGTCAAGTTCTATGTTCGACTATGGTCAAGCTTTGGGTGTCAAAAGGGTACCATGGTTAAGAGTTTGGACGCGTTAGCAAGGCAGCCTCCCTTGAGGGTGTATGCCAACGGGCGGCTCCGCGAGTTCGTGATGAAATCGAACTCGACTCCATGTTTGGGTGGATTTAATAACTCGGATGAACCCTTATTGCCATGAGCGTTTTTGGGTTGATAGAGCTTAAATCCCCCGGGGCTAAGACGTATGTAGAACACATACGGTTTTTCAGAAAAATCAAAGGAAGTCGACTGTGAGAAGAGAAAATAAGCCACCGGGCTGATTTAAGGACTGCCGTGACACGGCAGTCAGGAAATCTGACTGGTGCCCTGTTTTTTATTCGTACGCAATCAAGTTGTTCAATTTTTCCTACGGGACAGATCTAAATGCGACGTTAAAACGTCTATGCTTATGCAAAAATGCCAAATTAATCACAGGAATATTTTTCAAGAATCTTTCAAGTCTCATCCACTCATCTCAATTAAATACCGATCACTCAAATCGATAAATAACCAAGAATCCTCCCCAGTGGAGTCGCCAAATTGTAGGCGTCGTTTGAAGTGCGCCTACGTGAAAGCATGGTGTGAATATGCTTGGCACTCATAGGAAGTGGGAATTGACATATACGACTAGGGACAACGATTAGGGACAAAGCAAAGTAGGGAGCCGCCAACAAGTTTTTAAGGAACTTGTAAACCGTTCAAGGATCATAAAAGGCAACCACAAAAAGGGACAACGATAGGCAACAACGATTGACCCGTGAAGGTTACACCCCATTCATAATCCATGAGATTACTAACTCCATATGGTTCGGAACTACAAAAGGAGGATCGGGGATGATGGTACGAAGTGAGTCATGGAGTCACATTTGCCCGTATTGGCCTCTACTCGATTCTTATTGTGAAAAATATTCATGCGATCTCAAAGGCATGCAAACAAAATATTCAATTCGCTCCAAACTATTATTAAGCTAAATTGGTTGGATATTAATGAAACATATAATTCTAAAATATTAGTGATCACTTGATTAAATAACAAGATTAAAGGAACCTAAACCGGTTGTCCAAATTATCTTATTAAGCGTGATTTTCAATTACATATTCCCTTTAAACATGCAATATCGTGATCAATAAATATAGAATAAATAAACATTAATATTGAAAGCAATATAGCAATAAATCCAACAATATAAAATCGTTAGAAAAATAATAGAAATAAAAGGAACATGATTCCTTACTTTGATTTTGCTTGCTTGCTACTATAAAAACAATAAACACGTTAGTAACTACAAGGAAAATTAATAAAACAATAATTAAAATGAAATCAAATTAAATTAAATAGAATTGATTTGGGGCCAAAACCCTCAAACAGTTCTACCTTTCACGCCGTGGTTTAAGGATAGAACCTCGGGTAAAGTACGGACTCCTTGGAGTGCTTAAGGAAGGTATTTTGAGAGAGAAGGGTAGGCTAGTGTTTAGGCTAGAGCATAGAAGAGAAAATGAGAGAGCTGATTGATGCCCCGTACATCAGAAATGAGGGGGTATTTATAGGAAAAATGTGCTGAGGGAACACACGGAACCCTAAAAATGAAAAAAACCCTAAAACAGTATCCCGTGACACGGTAAATTGTACCGTGACACGGGAAGCTCCACCGTCAGACGTGAAACATTCCCGTGACACAGTGCAGTGTTGTGGGACGCGGGATATTTTTAGCAAACGAGGGAAGAAAACACGTTAGGGTTTACGCGGAAAGGACACATAATGCACCCGTGTCACAGCAGATTTCCCATGTCACGGGATTTTATACCGTCAGACGGGAGGGAATCCCGTGACGCGGGGATTCTTGCCGTGACGCGGGACATTTTTGTCTGCTTTTCCGTCTAAATTCATTTTTTAACCTTAATTTCATTCAGCTTTTAAGTGCCGATTGATAATTTCGGGCCATTTTCTGATTTATTAACTTTGGGATAAAAATAAGAAAATAATTAAAAAGAAATAAATAAAAGGTTTGGGCCAAAAATAAATAAAAAAATAAAAAAATAAAAAAAGGTTTTGGGCTGATATTAAAACTATGCTTTTACCAAACATCAAGACTGATCCATGGACTGTTTAATATGATTTTTAAGCACTCTCGGGATTAAATACTGAACCTGACCAATAGTGGCGGAGGGTTGTTCATCATCGGGTTTGGTTTTGGGGAGACATTTTTAGGTGTTTACAGGTTCCAAATCCAGTCTAAACTTTTCAACTCTTTTTCTTTTAATTCTTTAATAATTCTTTAATTTTATATTTTCATTGAAGTTTACTAACTCGTGTATTTTGTTATTAGAAAGAGGTGCGAGGCATCAAAGTATGTAATCTTATTGCTCTATTCTTGTAGAAAGCATGCTTAGATTTGTTTAATTTCTAGTATCATGTTAGGATGTATTTATTGCTTTCTAGAATCATGTTTAGGGTGCCTTTACTCTTTTCTAATATCATGTTAGTACCATGTTAGGTTTGAAGCTTTGATCTTTAATGTTTAGTGACATGCTAGGATTTGTTATTAATCTTGTTAGTATCATGCCTAGGATCTTGCTATTATTATTAAGCTTTATTATGCCTTATCATGATTATTATTATAATGATGCTTATTGTTATGTTGCTTGATATATTTTATTGTTATTGCTTGATCACGCCTTTTATGCTTGTTTAAAGGGAAGTTGTACTTGAAATCACGCTTAATAAGATAATTTATAATTTTGTTTAGGCTAATGTGATTTTAATTCAAGTGATCGCCAATAATAGTTTTATTTGTGCATTAATATTCAACCAACATAGATAAACAGGTTAGGGTTAACCTAATGTTTGCATCTTAGTCAAAAAGCGCACATGAATACGAGCAGAACAAAGTAGAGGCCTATTTTATAGGGCGGGTCCTTTCTTTTGTAGATTGGATTCGTACCTTCATCCCCGAACCCTATTTGGTTTCTGACCTTATGGAGTTGACGATCTCTTGGATCGTTTTGGGTTTACAAGTTCCTAAAACTTGTTGGCAACTCTTTTGCTCTAGCTTTCTTCCCTTTGGAACGCCACCATACTTTAGTGTATGATCACAGTGGGGTTCAAGCTTGGGGTCATAATGCTTGAAATATTCCCTACAGCAGGCAGCTGGCCAAAACTTGGAATGTAGATAACCTAAAGAAGTATTACTTTTGAAATTTTGTAAACATTCGAACGAAAGCTCATTAATGAGAAAGTTGTTTCTTTCCAAACTTGTCTGTCTACATCTTTTAATATAAGGGTACCGTCTGCACAATATGCAGACGGCCCAGATTCACCAAAGTTATAAAGCTAAGTCTAAAAAACTTTGTGGCTAAACGTTCGTTTTAAATCAAACTAACTAGGCCGATGGCCGGATATGTTTTAAAAACTACCGTTCGCTCCGACATGAGTAAGACCGTCTGCTCTAACATGAGTACGACAACTGGTGACTCCCATTTGGGCGAATTTCTCGAAGAGAGCATCTCCCGTTTGGGTGGTACATTGTTTTATAAACTAAAAACAAACAGCCCTACCGACTGTCTGGATTAAGATAATGCTCGCAGCTGTTTAACTTAATCTAGTCTAAAATCTAGTTAAGTTTTCCAACTGTTCTAATACAGGCAGTAAGCGGCTACCATTTCATTTAAGAGGCTACACTATTTTTCACCGCCTACTATTGCTCTAGGGCAATAAAAACGGCGTTGAAATGACTCATGGAGGCCTTTGGCCGGATACTCTCAGCACTTACCCATCTGCTCAATATGGCCGACCGTCCGCTTGGTTTGGGGCAATCACCATAGTGATTGATTGACTTAGTAACCAATCATACTCTTTAAAGTATAAATAATTTCTAAGTCAATCAACCCATTTTTGAAACCAAGCGAACATCCGGCCAGGGGCAAAGACATCTGGTATTGCAAATAATCGCATAGTATACAGGCAATTTAAATACTTAGCTTAGAATCTATGCAAAATGGAAGGCTTTAAAAATTTTTTTAAGGCATGATATCAAAATAATCAAAGCCGGTCAAATTGACCGGATGCTTCAAAAAATTAAACGGACGACTATAACAGTTAAACGGAAATCGTGAGAAATTGTTGAATTACTCAACCCCTCGGTCGGTAAAGTTACATGATTACTCAGCACACATGCCGGAAGATTTATTGAAAGGCCATTCGGCCGTAGAAATAACAATTAAGCTTAAGTATCAGGGGAGAGGTTTTCAAGATTGGCTGCCGCATCCTCCTTGGTTTCCCCAAGTGGCTGCTCAACATTTTCATCTTCTTCCTCCTCCTCCTCCTGATCATCCCTAGACGATTCACTCGAGTAGCCGCACGCCTCTGCAGTTCTGACCGCCTCTTCCACAGCCTGCTTCAGGAGCTGGGCGTTGAACTCATTGTTAGATTCATCAAACTTATTTTTCCAAGTCTGAAAATCAACGCCGGCCTGGAGAGAATCCTAGGCCATCCGCATGATGGCATCATAATCATCCATCATTTGTTTGATAAGGGCATTCTTCTCCTCCTTATGCAGCGACTTGTACTTCTTGGAGAGCTTCCAGGTGCAGCTTTAGGCGGCCAGAATAGTCTTTGTACTTCTTGGCATCCTCCTTCACCTCCTCCAGGGGCTAAATCTTAGCCTTGAGGCTTCTAACCTCACCCCGGAGCTTAGTTATTCGCCTCCTCGCAGCCTTTAAGTCCTGCTTGACCTGTAGGTTTGTATTTGCCTGGGAATACATCATATCAAGAGTCAAAACCTCAGAGCAATCTCAAACTGAGTAGTATTTAGAGAGGAGGCGGCTCGAGCTTTAGCAGCCGTTACCTCTTTGAACTTGTCAAGGATTGGCTTTTTAAGCCCATCTACGCTCAGCGTGGCCAACATTCGGCCAACATTAAGAATGTCCAGTATCAAGAGGCATAAATCATTATTCAAAATAAAAAGTTACAAGTATTTTACCTCACAAAGAAGCTCTAAGATGGCGTCCAGGTTGAGGGAGCTGACTCCTCGAACAGACGCCCTTTCTTTAGGCTCAAGCGCCCTCAGCATCTGTTTTGCTAACTATAGGACAGTCGGTATCTAAGGAGTCTCATTATTCAAAATCAACATACCTTCCGCCCGCCCCTCCTACTTCTTGGCGGCCTTGCTCCCGCCCTCTGCTGAGCCGGCAGTAGTAGTGAGTGGTTGGCCACTCTTCGACACCATCTAGGTGCCCTGCTTGCTAAAAATCCTATAAGCTGTGGGACGGGGGTATTCTGTTCCTTTTTTGGTTTTATGGGCAATGTGCTTTCCAGACTTGCCAGAAGCGCCCACATCACCACCCACCTGCTTCTAAAGCTTCGGGTCTGATGGTTTTGAGGGAGAAGGTTTAGAGGAACCACTCTACATAGAAAGCTCAAATATTAAAAAACATGCGGCAAAGAGAAATCTCTATTCAAAGATAAGTTGGAAAATTCCTCACCTTGGGGGTTCCACCTGACTTCTGCTCCTCATTCGTCCGTTTCCCAAAATGGACGAACAATAGACTGCTGCAGCGGATGTTGTTGTCTTCTTGGAGGCCAAGAGCTTCTCCATTGCTTTGTCTATACAAAGAAACAAGAGTTAGAAATTCACAAGTCTAAATCAAAGATAGCTAAACATGAAAAGATCAAATGGCCTACTAACTCTCGGCATCTTTATACTAAGACCGCAAGCAGCCAATTACACCCAGTTAGAAAGCCACTCAATGCGAGGGATGTAACTTTGGGGGGTGACCTCCTTCTCCCCTTTCTGTTCGTTGGTCTAGACGGCCAAGGTAATCAGGCCTCGGTCCAAAATCTCCTCCTTCACCCGCCTGGGGACAGGAGGCAAAGCTTTCTTCCCGGCAAGAAATAGAGGGTTCCAGTTCCACCGGTTGTATTTTTTTCCGTAGACGGTCAGGAGAAGAGACTATGTAAAACTTTTTCTTCCAGTCCTTCCACTTGGACCCCTCCCAACCGCCATCATATAGCCCTTGTAGCTAGACAGAGTGAACAATCCCGCACCACTTGATTGAGGCGTCTTGCTCAAGTAGTGCATGTGGGCGAATGCCTCGAAGCTGGGATCCACCCTCAGCATTACACAAGTGGCAACGTAGCCCATGATATTGACCCAAGAGTTGGGGGCTAGTTGCCGAATACCTAGTTGGTATCCATCAAAGATTCTCTCCACGGGCAGATGGAGAGGGAAGCGCATACCATCTTGAATTGCTGCCTCGTAGCAGCCAAAGCACTTGTCATTGTAGCTGGCATGCTCTGGCCAGACGACTGTACCTACAGCATCCGACATAAACAAAAAGAAGCCATGTTCAATGACATACTTTGAGATTAACGTAGCCAAGTCATCCTTTATAGTGGCCCGCCTGCTTGTAAGAACATGCAGATGATAAGGAGCATGTTCCAGCCGGTGTAAGGCAGATGGCTCAGCCCAACCTTCGCCCCTGTCAACTAATAGGGACTCCCTTGCTACATTTAGCTTGGCCCGCGCCTCCTCCGAGTCAATGGAGGTGCTATCAGAAGATGACGAGGCAGAGTCATCATCAGAGCTCTCATCAGAGATGGGGCCCGCCGGCTGGTGCCAGCAGTGTCCTTCCCCATCCTCTCATCCAACGCCTGAACAAGCGGCTCGGGAATTTATTCGTTATCTGAATCCTCCAAAATTGACAAGCCAGGGGTACTAATAGGACTTGGAGAACGTTCATAAAATGGATTAGGAGGAAGGTCATGAGTTGGGCTTGGAGGATGATTAGAGAGTTCGTTTACAGGCGCCCTAATTGAGCCTTCAAAGTATATTGTTGAGCCTTCCGAATGGTGCCATGAACTATCTAGATGATATGTCCTACTTGTTCACTTTGTTCTGGCCATAGTGTCCAGCACAGACACGATACAGTCGGATTAGGTGAAGTTCGCAAAGGGGAGTCCACGAGCATTCGACACCCCTAGTTTTAGATTCACCCGTCCCCGGCGACTGCCTGATCGCTAACCTAGGCCGTGCCGTGTGCGTTTAGGAAACTATTTTCGAAAAGAAAAAGAAATAAAAAAAAAGTAAAAGAAAGGAAGCAGGCGGTTACCTTATGAAGGTACGAGAGCTGGTCGGAAAAGCTGGGACGTTTGCTCTACAGCCGGTTTTGGTAACGGCTGGCGGATGCTTGCACGAAAAAGACAAAGTTCTTAGAAGTTAAAAGGCTCTAGATTCTCTCTCAAGATTCACGCAAACATGTGAATTATGGGGGAGGGTCAACCCCTATTTATAGAAAGGGTGAAAATTCTAGGGTAAAACCCTAAAGATTCACCCATGGTAAAAAGGTAAAAAATCAAACCACTCTCTGACCAACACCTATCACAAGCGTCACATGGCAAGCCACGTCACCCATGTGAGGGGCAAAGGATTTGGGTATTTCTACCCCGCCAAATAGCCCAATAAGAGCGCGACACGTGTAACTGGAAGAGGCATCCAAACGGACCTCCCATACGATGACACGTGTC
The DNA here is from genome assembly GCF_948465745.1 of Chenopodium album. NCBI lineage: Eukaryota > Viridiplantae > Streptophyta > Magnoliopsida > Caryophyllales > Amaranthaceae > Chenopodium > Chenopodium album. Next base: position 28,996,121 of record NC_137858.1, on the reverse strand, counting down.
ACGCAGATATGGCCCCTGGGAATGGCGGCCTTTAAGGCCTAAATCTCAAGGGAGCCGCAAAACAACGCTTCCCTAAATCCTAGGTCATCAAACTCTAGGATAAGGCACACCTTTCTAGGACCCTTGACAAGGGAATAATCGCGTCGTCTAACGACTACACCTAGATCAAATATAATTTATACACCTAAACAAACCTAATACAAGTATAAGGCAAGTATAGGGGTCGAACCACAAGGAGACATGCATAAGCACCACATTCACTACTCAATACTTAAGCTACCTCGGAACGAGAAGTGTGAAAAGCTAAGAAATTAAACTAGAGATTAAGAATGATTAAAACCAATATAACTAAGCACCAAGGGAAGTAGGTAGATGCAGTTGCCAATTGATCGTGCAATAACACGAAAGCAAAGCAATGGTAAACTAAGCATGTAAGAATATCGAATTAAAGCTCAATCCAACCGCCTTCCGGGGTCAATCAAATCCCCCTAACATAGCCTCTATGTTTCCACACTAGAACCATATATTAGAAGATGCAATCAAAGAACTATCGATAGTAATGGATCTTAACTAAGTCAACTTCCGTTTCTTGTTAGCAAAGATTCACCTTTAATCAACTAACAATGTGCACTTGCAAGAAGATTAAAGAACATCAAACACACAAAGACTTTAATCACCATTAACAAAACCCCAACATCATAAGCATGAATCAATCAACAACTACACCATCCCCACACCCTTGGCTAGGGGACTACTCACAAATCATATTGAAAGCAATATCAATCATCAAATCAATAAGCATCAACATGATCAATAAGCAATGAAGGAAAATCAAAATAAGCAAATAAAACTAAATACAAAAGCAAAGAAAGAGAGTAAGAAATTGCTCATTAATTGAAGATGAAGATTTACAAAGGTTCAAGCAAGCTCCTTCTTCAATATCCAAGTTCATCAATGGAAATCCACACTTTCTCTCTCTACTAATGAAGTTTCTCTCACTAGATTAGGGCTAAAATGTTTCTAAGTAATGATAGATGATCCCCTAAACTTCTCTATGGCCTATATATATAGGTCCCCCAAAAGATACAAAAATACGAAATAATAAAGACCGCAGCTCAGCGGTGCGCGCCCGCGCACATACACTGCGCGCCCGCGCAGAAGTTGGGTGTGCGCCCTCGCAGATCTTGCGCGCCCGCAGATCTGTGGGTACGGAGAATGAGACCCATGGATGCGCGCCTTCTCTCAGCAATACTGCGCGCCCGCTCTTAAGGGTGTGCGCCCGCACACAAGGCGCACACATGGCGCACGCAACACTCTGTTTTGGTTCTGCTTCTGATGCTGTGCTGTGCGCGGGTTCTCCCAGAGCTGCGCGCCCGCACACATTAGTCGCGCGCCCGCACACTGAGCGCGCACAAGGCGCACAAATCTTCTGTTTGTGTTCTGCTCAAGGAGCCATCCTGCGCGGGTTCTCCCAGAGCTGCGCGCCCGCACACAGGGGAGTTTGGGAGTGAATTGTTCTTCTTCCAATGTCTTGGTTCCTACAAAACAAAAACAAAGAAAACAAGGAGAAAGGCAAACAAAGAAAAGAGGAACAAAAAGGAGAGAAAAGGGGGCAAACAAGCTACAAATGGGTGGGAAAAACCCGTAAAGAGTACACTAAATTGTGGCATAAATGCCACTCATCAACCCTATAAATAGGGAGATTCCCCCATTTATTAGGCACGTTCCAATTTTTTACACCACCTGTCACTCTCAAGAAACAGGCAGACACCTGATCTCGGAATCCGAGAAGATACTTTACTTTCCGCATCTTTTTACTCTGAATCCTTACTAACTTAATCTTCGGAGCCGGACCTCCGAACATCTGGAGTTCCGTTGTTTTGCGGGTACAGGCGACTTGGATCTAGTCTCTGAACTATAACTCTCCAGAGGGATAAAAACACCCAAAACATTTGGCTTTTAATTTTGTGAAAAAGGAAGATATTACGTGTTCAAGTCTCGCTCTCTAACTAGAGACTATCCAAGTTAGCCATCGTTACAACCCATAGGTAATCTGGTGTTGGAAACCTTGGACCATAATTAAGAACTAATCTTTTAACCTCTAAGTCCCCAGTGGAGTCGCCACTGTAAGGAGGGTGTGCCCATGTTAGGCCAGGGGATCCTTCTCCTTAAATGCCCATGGCCCTTTAAAAGCCTAGGACTTTAGACTTGTTATGGTGTATTAGGATTTTAATTCCTGACTGTTTGGGAGATCTTGAATTGGAGTTGATCCTATCATTACGCTTTTTTGTAAGAAACAAGTAAGGAGTCGCTAATGAGTTTTTGGAAAACTTAGAAACCTCGTTCATCCCTTTCTCCCAAGTAGGGTTCAAGGAATATTTATCATTAATCGTAAGTTTACCTATGCCCAAATTGGTCTACGTGTACTAGAGATGAGTTCGGGAGCGAGGGTACTAAAATAGCATGTACTGGCTCTTTCTTTTTCACAATTTCATCACCAAACAATATATGCATCGTGATACCTAAAAACTAAGTTAGTTTATTGTATTTACACGCGTCCATCATGTAGGAATTACATTGCAAAAGTCGTTATTCTTATTTAATTCAAATTCGTGAAAAGAACAAGAAATAGATCGACAATATTCGCCTTAACTTAGGTGATCAAACAACAATTAATTATTCAATTCCTAATCTTTGATTAACGAAAGAGCACTATGTGAAATTAATTAATTTAAAGTTTGTTTAAAGTGATCAAACAACACTAATTAATCCATAACAATAAAAGAAAAGTGATTTATCTAAGTTCTCAGGAAACTAACGTTCTTCTTTGTGTGCTTAGATCTCCGTTTTAGATGTTTATGGACCTTCCTTTTTCTTTGTACTTCCAAGGGCTTCAATGGATTCAATTAGGTTGGAAAGTATTTGGGAAGAGAGAAGAAAAGTAGTATGATAGTAAGATCTCCATTTTTAGGGTTTAGAATTTGGAAGAAAGAAGAAAAGTAATATGATAGTAAGAAGGTTTGAAAGATTAAGGATTTTAGAATTTAGGGTTTAGAATTCTGATTTTTTTGTTGTGATTAGGCTAAGAGAAGAACCCTATTTATAGGCGTAGGAATCTAGGTTTAGGGTTTTAGAGTCGCGGCATCAGGTGGCGTGCGCAACTCTCTGAGTTGCGCTAGGTGCCGCGCGCTGAGATGCGCTGGTTGCGGTTTGCCTAATACGAAAACGCGTTTAAAACTCCTTTAACTTTTGATTGTAAAGTTGGATTAAGGCATGTGAGATATCATTGGAAATCTCTGAATGTCTAATTTTAAATGTTATTAGAATTAGGTTAAAATCTATTATGGATCAAAAGTTATGACCGTTGGAGTGCAAGGGTGTCGCTTTATGGCCCGGTTTAGTGTTTTGATCATAAATTCTTCGTTTTAATTCGGAATTGGGCTTATAATATACTGTTGGAAAGTTCTTTGAAAGGGATATATCTATGTACAGGTCTTGAATGGAAATTTGATAGTTGGTTTATCCTGTTTGGCTCGTTTTTTCAACAATGTAAGATCCATTGGATCCAATCATTGCTCTTCACACATTTGGTTTTGTTATTAATTAAGTTTAAACATGTATGAGCACATTTAGCCCTCATTAGTAATTGAACAAGGCTCTAAGGTAACTTGGTCTCAAATATGGATTTTAACTTACTTCATAATGCTTTTCGTAGTCCATAAACACTTCAACTTCGATCTAACATGAAGAACGTGTTTTTGTAACATCATCGCACTTCCTGCCGAGACAAGAGGCCAAAAGTAGGTGTCTACAGCTGCCTAAAGCTACAAATCAAGGAATCTTTTGGGTCTTATCTGGGTTTGCCGGTCGACTTAGGTCGTCGCAAGGTTTCTAAGTTTCTAAGCTTTTTCTGCAAAGTATCCCTCCCTCTTGACTTTGCCTCCAGTGAGACCTGTTGGTCGATCTTGAGGGAGTAAGGGTTTGACTATAGGAATGCAAACGATATTCAAGGGTGTTGCATGGAATGTGGCTTTGGTTCTAAAGTGCGTATTTTAGAGGATGATTAGGCCCCCTTGTTCGATTGAAATCTAGTGTTGGTGGGTCGGACGTCTCGACCCATGTGTCTTCTATCATTAATCCGCGTTAACCTTCATTGGTTCATTGGTTTTTTTATTGTCCTACGGCGTCCCGTATTTTGTCAGCGCAACGCCCTCAGTAGCTCATGGATGATTTTGTGTATTGGAAGTTCACAAGGGACGATAGCTTCTCTACTAAGTCTACTTATTCTTTGCTTGTCCGCCTCTCAATGGAGAACATTGTTAGTCAGCCTACTTCGGATACATGGTGGAAAAAGATGTGGGGAATGCCTATTCTTTCAAAATTGAAGATTTTTTATTGGAAGATTCTCCATAACGCCTTGCCCTTTTTGGCTTCACTGTGCTTGAGGGGTGTTCCGGTTAATCCCATTTTTGTTTTTTGTAGGGAAGCTCCTGAATCGACTTCTCACCTTTTCCAAGATTGCTCCTTCGTTCGACACCTTCTTACTTGTAGATTTCCGTTGTAGGATAACCCTTGCTTATCAGGACGACCTTTTGAGGTATGGTTCTCAAAATTGATTACGGAGTTTGGTTCCCGTAAGCAATGGAGGGGCCTACGCTCCTTTTTATGCCTCTTTTGGGCTATTTAGTTGTCGCAAAATCAGTTCATTTTCAGGCACACGCTGTATTCTCCTACCTCTATTTTTTCCATTGCGTATGAGTGGAGTGGGTTTCTCGTGGTGATCAAGCTGGTCTGTTTTTTTTTTTTTTTTTTTTTTGCAGTCCTTGTCTGATCAGCAGGGACAGGTTAATCATTCTATACCTCGTCCTTTTGCTTGTCTTCGGGGTGTGTCGAATGATCAGGTGCAGGTTTGCCTTATTCTTGATGGGGTGTGGTCTGCTGCGGACTATTCGGCGGGAGCGGGATGGATTTTTCGTAGGTTAGACTCGGATCAGGTTTCAGGGGGTGGTTCTAGGGCGTGTCGGGCTGCGCCCGCTTTCCAGGCTGAACTTCATGATAGGAATGGTGTCCTTCGAACAAGTGTATTATTTTTCCGATAGAGGGTTATGAATTATTAGAAAGCTAATTATTCAGTGAGGTTAAGCAATCGGAATGCCTAGCTGGAGAACGCTTCTTGTAGACACCCATTTGTGTCTACCCAAAACCAAACCCAGTGATGAAATACCTTTCATGTCGAATGATAATCGAATGAAGTGAAAGTGTGGAAAGTCTAGTGTTGCGGTTAGATTTTATTAAAAATCTTTCTTTCTGTTTTCGAAAACCTACTTTATTTTATGAAAACGTCCAATCCAGCTTATTTTTGTCCATGATAAGGGTCCAATAATGGTGTAGTTGGATGGGGCTTTAAAAGACCTTTCCGACGATATATTATAAGCCAATTCCGATGAATAATGAGGAAGTTATGGCCAAAATACTAAAATGGGCTCAAACCAGATTTTACCTACGACCTAATGATCATGTGGAGAGTCCAAGGGTTTAATCCTATTCCTAAACTAATTAGGATTGATTAGAATCTTCTATTAGTTTCTAAAAGATCTTAATAATCCTTTTTGAAAAGATAAGATTAAGGAATTTGAATTAAATATAAACTTCCCTTTTCATAAAAACTTTCCTTTTTTAAGTCCTAATTCTATTCGAATTTAAAGATGTTCAAAGATAGTCGGATATTATTTTCGTACCCTCATCCCCGAACCCTATTTGGTTCAAAACCTTTTGGAGTTGACGATCTCATGGATCGTTAAGGGGTGTAACCTTCACCTCGTGAACGGTTTACAAGTTCCTAAAAGTTGTTGGCGACTCTTTTGCTCTCTACTTTTCTTTCCCTTTGGACGCCATCATACTTAAGTATATGATCACAGTGGGGTTCAAGCTTGGGGTTATGATGCTTGAAATATTCCCTACAGTTTTTGGCGACTCCACTGGGGAGGATTTCTATTTTAATTCCTAAAATTTATTTTGGCAATGATTTAGAATGAGTGGATGAGACTCGAAAAGTTCTAAGAATTTTATGTGTGAGGGGATGATGCTTGGGTGTGATCAGGAATATTAATGAAGAATTAATATTCCAGTTTAATCTTGACTGAACCCTTCGGGTCACACCCAAGCAAACAAACGATCCGTAACAACGAATTAATTTGAAAGGAATTAATGAGTCATTCGAGTATTATGAGCATAGACGTCAAATATCGAGCTAGGAGCGTCGAGACCGAGCGTCACAAGTTGAGTCGGAATAATGAGACGACGAGACAATAAATCAAGCAATCAACAAGTTTAGCCGAGCGTGCCTAGTAGGCATCGCAAGGCTAGGCAGGTTGGCCAAGAATGCTAGGCAAGCCACGGCACTAACCGCACCATCGCAAGGCCAATAGCACACATGTGCGTGCTGGGCCTCGTGCATGGTAGTGTGGGCTTGCTAGCAATGCTAGCAGCACCAGCCGTATACAAGCAGCAGCAGCCCACATTGCGTGTGTGGCTTGCTACGCGCATGTGCATGCTAGTGCATGGCCAGCACGCATTGTTGTCGCGGCAAGCAAGCAGCGCCCAACAACAGCCCGCTAGCAAGCGAGGCATGCTTGCTGGGCCGCGCATGCTAGAGACCAGCCGGTAGGCCCATCCAAGGGGCCAAGCGCCAGCAAGGCAGCCTTGGAGCCCAAGGCTAGGCGTGTCAGCTGGCGATAGCTGATTGGGTCCGAGAGAGACGTGAGGGGCGATTTGTGGAAAGCTTGGGGAGGAAGGAAACGTTCCCCTTCCCTTGTGGTCCTCACCTACTATCTCTCTCTTGGTTTTCTACTTGTTGATTCTTGATTGCATTGTCTTTTTCTTTTGATTTTTTATTTAAGTTAAAAATGGAAAAAGGGGACTTTACCAACTCTCCCACATTGATGGGAGAGAGGAATGTTCATGAGAATTTCTCTATAAATACCAAGCTTTGGGATTTGAAAACTTCACTTGAGTTGAGCTTGAAAGGATCATCCATATGGTTGAATACTTTTGGTCATATAAAACTCGAGTAGTCTTATTTTGGTCTATCCCGGCTAAGATTCGGGTAAGGGCTAGAAGGGTCGTGTTTGCGGGTAGACTTTGTGGGAGGTTCTCGCAATTGCGAAACTCGTAGCTTTTGAAGTAAGAGCTCTCTAAGGAGCGAAGCACGCTACAAGGGGTAAAATAGTGAATCTCTCTCTTTGTTAATTGTCTTGTTAATTATGCATTAGTTATATTAATTGGGAGAGGGTTTTGGGGTCGGGTTTTGTATTCCGCGGGAAGTCGGACTTTCCGAAACCAACACTTTAGGCTTGTGTTTGGGGCCTTCAGGCAACTATCCATAGAGGGTTATAATCGTCTTTTGATTTATACAGATAACGCTAATATGGTTTCGTCTCTTCAACATGATCGTCCAATAGAGGTCTCATGCTTATTGTTATTGGCTGATATTCGTTGTCTTCTCGAGGGTCTCCCCGTTTGCAGGATCTCTAAAGTGCCTCGGGATTGGGTTAGCCCATCCCACAAGGGCGGAGCCATGGGGGGGCTGGTGGAGGCTCGGCCCCCCGTGGCCCAATAGGCGGCCTTTATATTTTGAAGGCTGGCCCCCATAGATATATACAATAAAGGTGGACTTATATGTAACTTTCTAGTGTATAGCTTAGTGGTTAGAGTGGAATATGTAAGCTTTATCAAATGTTGGTTTGGTGTTCGATTCTTGTGGGTGTCACTTTTATGTTTTTTTTTAAATTATTCTTTTTTTTTTAACGGCAATCCCTTTTTTCTCACTTTTTTAAAGGAAATTTTTTTTTCCCCACTTGAAATGACTAATACTATTATTTTTACTCTTTATTTCTTTTATCCCTTCAATCTTACGTTTTATTTGTTTATCAATTGTTTTGATTTCAAACTTTCTTTTATTATTTTTTTCTATATTCTAATTTACTAAATTAGTAAATTGCATAACTTTTTTTTACAAAAATTATTCTTTATTTCTATATATATTTTATTGATTTCTTACCAAAAAAAATATATTTATTTTATTGATTTTTGAGCAAATGAACCACAAGAGCAATACGTACAAAATATAAACGGGAGGACATAGGAGGAAATGAACCCTATATTCTTATATCGTACACAAATCCTTCGATTGAAGCAATAAGGCAAGACTTTATAGGTTGTAATGTTGATTATTTTGATGAAATAATTTATGTTGCTTAATAAAATATAGTCAAATCTAATTTATAATATCGCAAATTAATACCATCGGGATATACAATATTTTGTTACTTAATAAACCTCGGCCCTCCATATTTCAATTCCTGGCTTCGCCCCTGCCAGCCCATTGGCTAGCCAGGCGTGCTAGTGAACGTAGGAACTAGCTTAATATTAATTAATATTGACTTGATGTTGAACAATTTAATTTAATCATCACTATTTTCAAGACTTGTATTACTATTACGGCTTGGACAAATGATGTTATTTCTATTACATATTAATTTTTATTATTGTATTAGACGCTAAAATTAACGTATTTTAATTGGTATATTTAGATTAGATTCAAATAACAGAATTTTAATTCGGATTAAATTGAGAGAGTAATTCGGATCATATCGAATTGAATTATAAAAATAAAAACTAAATTATATTTAGAATTGGATTGAATTTAACCTAAATCCGAAAAAAATCGAACAAACACCCCTAAACAAAATACTTGTAATAGAAATCGTTTACTCATTATTATTATAGTCTTCCTTTAATTTTGGGCCGGTTTTGGCTTTACATGGTGAGCTTCGGGTATAGACTGCTTCTATTCTCCAGATGCTATAATTGAACATATAGGTAGTACACAATTAGAAATTGTTTTGCTCACATCAAAGTAAGAAGATATTGCAACACGTAACACGTCTGATTATTTGATAGATACAATTTCATGGTGGTCCATCAAATACAATAGGTGCACCGTATGACTTTTTCAGTCAACTGCCGGTGCTTTTGTCATTTTCCCTAGTTTCTCAACTTCACAAGATTTTAAAACTCTTACTCTTATTATTGCTAACACAAATCCATCCAAACTATAAAGACACATTTTTTTTTTTTTTTTTTTGACTTGACCATAATAATATTCAGCAACTTATGAAGCATATAGCATAATAAGATGGCATATTCAGTCATTACATTCTTCACCATAATTTATGGTTTTGCATTGCTTTTAGATTCATACCACTTCGCTTTTTGCTCTTCTTTAGTACCCTCTCAATATAATAAATTCAAATTTAACTAATGTCGACTTTCTAGTACTTCAATTTATGGAAGTTCCTACAAGACACTTTTTTGGTGTTTAGAGAGCCACAAGGACGGGGGGTGAGAAACGATTTCAGAATCTCCTGGAATCGAGAGGGAAGCTCACTCTCAATCCTACAAGACTCTTACATTCCTATAACTATGGCTTTAACCGAAGTCCAATTCTAGCTGCATCAATTTACCCGTCAATTGACTCTAAAGTCTAAACAATGTTTGATCATTTCATCTTGGACTTGTCAAATTTTGACTCAATCCTAACCCGGGTCCCAAATGTAAATAATAACTTTGAGGGGGAAAAAAAATCCTTGGAACCTCATTCATATAATCAATCCCAGACACGGATTACATACTCACATAGGGTAAAACCCAATCCAACAAGTTTTTGACCTAGCCTAAGAACTTATCTTAATAATTTCATTTAATTTGTACTATAGTTTGATTTAATTTAGTGACTTGAATGACTATTCTACTGTGAGCAATTCGGGTAAATATATACCAAGGTAGTGTTGCATTTTTACATATCACTTTAAAAATAAAGTTGACTTGAAGAAATCACGTGGTTATGCACGGAGAAACTAAGAAATTCTAATGGTATTTATTGTGGTACCATTATAAACATATTTAGTACCATGGAAAGTTGTTAGTACTATTAGAGAAGACATCAATACTCCATATGTACCATGTACTCGTATATGTTTATTTGTACTATCATCTGTTTCATTAGAGTACTTAATAATACCATTAATAGGTTCAATAATACCAATAAACTAAGTATTATCTAAAATCTTGTTGGTATATTTGCACATATATCCAACATATGTAAAATCTTATGTAAGTGGACTCCATTAATGGTCTAAAATGTGCATAAACAAGCATAAAAGTCTATTTGTTACAATTAAAAAAGAACAAGGAAAGTATTTCACATAAAATAATTAAAATAGAAAATCGTATCAAAATTTATTGACCTAGGATTGACCTAAAGCTAAGATATTCAACTAAGTAATAGCGTATTACTTGACCAAACCCGAAAATTAACATATCTAGAATGACACAAATTTAAAATTCTTGAACCCAAACCCGACCCAACTAACACTTTTGACATTGGGGGTGTTTGGAAACCAGCTTTTCAGTTGGCTTTTGGCTTTTGGTTTCTTCAAGTTGGTCAAACAGCCAAAAAACATGTTTGGTTAGTGGCTTTTTTAACTAGCTGAAAAGCTGGCTTTTAAGCTAAAAGCCAAAAGCTAGTTGGAGCAGCTTTTGGCATATGGCTTTTGGCTTGTTGACATAATTAATAATTAATAATTGATAATTGATAATTAATAATTGATAATTGATAATTGATAATTAATAATTAATAAATAATAATTAATAATTAATAATTAATAATTAATAATTAATAATTAATAATTAGTAATTAGTAATTAATAATTAGTAATTAGTAATTACTAATTACTAATTACTAATTACTAATTAATAATTAGTAATTAATAATTAGTAATTAATAATTAATAATTAATATTTTTTTGAAACATAAATTATTAGTATTTAATAATTAGTTTTTAATAATTAATATTTAATAATTAATAATTAATTATTATCATTGAATAATTAGTTTTTAATAATTAGTATTAAAATGGAGTAATATACAATTATTAGTAATTTCTAACCAATAATTAATTAATTTAAATTATAATTAATTATTATTAAAATATTGTAACCTTATTGTAAATAATTAATAATTAATTTACAATTATAATTACCAATAATTTATTATTTTAATTAATATTAAAGTAATATATTAGTTCATTAGTGTTAATATAGTTTAACAACAGCTAGCACCCAACAGCCAATTTACCAAACACTACAACTCTAGTCAAACAGCCAACTCAAAAGCCAATCTAAACAGCCAGTCAAACCAACCAACTAAAACAGCCGACAGCCAACAGCCAATAGCCAATTGCCAAACAGGGCCATTGTCTAGCTTTCAAATACCAATCGAACCCGAATATGTAAAACTATCAAATGGGATGCAACTAACAAGATAACTGGAAAATAGCTGGAAGATTAGGTTAAAAATTGACCGGACAAACCAACCCAACAAGATTGGGTTCTGGACATATTTTGATGACAAAAACCACGGGTATACAATTCCATATAAGCTCCCAATTTGGACTATTAGTTAAGGGAATCGCCAGTCACGCCAGAAATAATGGACTCATTCTCACTACGCATGTGAGTTGCTCTGAAAAATGATAGATTGAAGGTTCTAGTTTAAATTCTACTGTATCTTACAGCTGTAATACATCGAAATAAAATACTCAAGTAGTTACTTTCAAGTTCTACCAAGTAGAAGCTTCATGTAAGCCAAACTAAATCTCCTTCATAAAGGTTACAAATTATTTTTTCTGAATATATGGGGTCTGAGTAATTAGGTATGGGTCAATTTTATCAGGTCGTCGATTAATCTGATGGTAATGACTTTGTGAGCAATTTTACCTACATCTGAGTAACACGCAATCACCCCAATATATGTGAGCATAAGGGAAACCATGCGACTGAGGTAGTAAAAGATGAAATAAAGAATATTGTTAGAATTCCCTCAAAAAAAAAAAAAAAAAAAAAAAAAAAAAAAATATTGTTAGAATGGATGAAGGTAGTTGTAAAAGGACAAATATGATGATTTTGAGCTGTTGCACCTTCGCAACTGTAATATTGTGCATTCATGTAAACTAGAGCCACCAATTTTTTCTTACAAAAGAATAGGCCCTCAAAGAACAAAAAGGAATGAGAAAGGCAATAAATTACAAAGTTAATTAAAAAATGGGCAAATTTTCTACCATATGAAAGGGCACTTTAGAATTCTTTGTTCCATAACGAATTCATGCATCATCACTGAAACCCCTCCTGCATACCTCTTGCATCAATAGGGCGAACAAGCCCCGGAAACCTGAGGGCGGGGGGAATTAAAAAGAAGCCTCACTCTCATCCCTCTTGGATCTCCTACAATCACGACCTGCTATATGCTCTGGTTTCTCTTTTCTTCCAGCCTTGAAGGTTTTGTACCTGTAGTATCACTTCTGCCCCCATTGATTTATGTTGCACTAATACTGTTCATTGTATCCCCTACAAAATCCTAAACTGTATATGTCCAACTTTGATCAATCAACCTGTTCACCAATCAAATCGAGACCAACCAGCAAGAACGAAACCCCTTGAAAGAGTAAGAAGTAGAAGTGGATGCCCTGAGCTGAGAGCAGACTCCGAGCTGAAGCAGTTAATAGCAGGAACGCAAGGGACAATTCCTTCATGTAAATCCTATTGTGCTTCTTTTTCTTCTTTTTCTGCTCTTGCTTTAGTAGTTCCTCTTTCATTGCTGCCATGGTAGGTTCTGAAGAGCCCCTTTCAAGGATTTGCTCTTTCTCACCTAAGGAGACAAGATCACCTTCTGATGAACGGCCTGACTTTTTGGTGACAACCCACTCATATGCACTACCCAATTGAAACAAACCAGAGATCATGGCATTGAACTTTGTGATCGACATAGTATTCTCAAATAAAAGATACGGGACAATAAATGGGAAGGATTTTGGGGCGGGAAGGATGTTGAGAAAGGACATGGTGGCTGGAATGTAGCACACAACCCAAGCAGGGAGCTCTGCCTCAGGGATGAACATGGTCATTGGGAGGATTATACAGAAAAGAGTGAAAGAGTAGAAGGGCAAAATCAACTTCCTCAAGAGGAAAAAGAGGAAAATCATATTCGCCTTTTTCCAAAAGCACATCTGCAAATCAATCATTGGATAAATTTCAATTCAAATTCATTCTACTAATGTTCCAAATTCATACAAATCAAATGAAACCCAATTTTTTCTTCTTCAAGTTACCTTTGAGTGGATAATGTCAGGCAAACAAAGACGGAATAACTGCATTGGCCCTGAGTGCCATCTATGTTGCTGTTTTCTATAAGCTTCGTAAGATTCCGGTAATTCACATTGGCACTACAAATATTATATTCCAGGGAACAAAATACATTTAGTAATTAATAAAGTTAATAATCATAAAAGACTTGGTCTTTATAGCACAACTAACAAATGAATCAAGTAAAAGAGACACAAAGATAATTAAAGAAAAACAGATGGGATTACAACTGGTAAGAAAGGGACAGGAAATAAAAGGCAGGATAGGGAATACCTCAACATCATTGAGGAAGACAAACTTCCAGCCTTGAAGATGAGCACGAACCGCAATGTCCATGTCCTCTACTGTCGTTCTCTCCAACCATCCACCTGATTCCTCAAGCGCCTTAATTCTCCACACACCGGCAGTTCCATTAAAGCCGAAGAAGTTGATAAAGTTCCCATTCACTTGCTGCTCCACCTCAAAGTGGAATGTCAAGTTTATGTTTTGCAACCTTGTTAGTAAATTCTCATCCTTGTTCACAAATGACCACCTTGCTTGCACTAACCCCACTTCTTCATTATCCTGTCCCATTTCATTCAAACACCCACATTAACCCTCTACACAAAATTTGATCTCTCATATTCCGTAATTCAAACCAATAATAACAGAACACAACTACTTTTGTTCATCATACATTCATCTATACACCTAACTAATGGTAATTCGGAGTCAAATTAACAATAATAGTGATATATAAACCAATACAAAACGAATAGTTACCTTAAAATGGATGACAGTCCGCTTAAGGAAATCAGGAGTAGGTTGAAAATCAGCATCAAAAATGGCAACAAATTCGTAATCCTTAACCGAGCTGCAATTCATAGCTGACTTAAGATTGCCCGCTTTATACCCATCTCGAATCACCCGGTGCCGGTATACGATATTAGCACCCTCCGATTCCCACTTATTAACCTCCTCCCTAATCAACATTTGAGCTGTAGGATCATCCGAATCATCTAGAACTTGAATTAACATCTTCGACTTCGGCCAATCTAAATTACACACTGCACCAATAGATTGCTGATAAACCTAATAACTCAACCAAACAACAAAACACAACATACACTAATCAAACACTGAACAAAATCAAAGATAAGTTCAATTAGCAGGGTTAATTATCAAATTTACAAGTTATACCTCTTTCTCATTGCACATGGGGATCTGAACAAGAACCATGGGGAAGTACCCACCGGCCTCGCCGCCCTCCACATCCATGATTGAATCAATTTTAGGGACAGGTTTGATCTTCCGAAAGCGGATCCAAAAACATCCTAAACATAACACAAGTCTATCCAAAGATTGGATGAGAAACAGAACAATGCAGAAGTTTGTAAGCCATTGAAGAGGTGGAGCAAGGTACCCAACCCTAATCAAAACCCACTTATTATACATCCATCCGAAGAACCCCCGAAAGCCGAACCCGAAAATGGCATTTCCATTCATAACAATGTGATCAAAATACAGTGCGGAATCCGCCAAATGCCAGCCCTTGAAATAAGCAGCAACCTCAACACAAAGAAGGATCATTGACATAGCTAAGAAAACCCGAATGAAGGTATGAAGACGAGAGCGAACAGCGGAGTTCTCGGTCCGAAGTGAGTCGGTGGAGTCGGTGCGGCCAGACTTGACTCGACGGCCGACAGCGGAAGCGAGGGACGAGAGACAACCAGCAGCACGGTGGGCTTTAAGGAGTAGAACCCAGGTGAGTTGTTTAGCATTTTTTCCACGAAATTTTCTGGATTTCTTAGGCATGAAATCGTCTTCATCAGAAGATGGGGTTTCGATCTCTGAGATCGACCAATTTGGGTTCTCCATTTTGATTACAACTGGTGTTCCTCTGTGTAGTTTTTGGCTGTCCTTTGCTCCTCCGCCCCACCATGGTACCATCTTGTTGTTCTCTTCACTCTCGTTGTCCTTGAGTTCGGTTCGAATTAACTTACACAAATACAATAGATAATGTAGTAGTAATGTTTATGCTACAACATCAAAGGCATTGTAACGATTTCAGGGGGAAATGAACAACAAAAATGGGACAAAAAAAATAAGATTTGGAAGATGAGGAAATTTGGGAGATAATTAAAAGACAAAGAATAAATTTGGCATTTGAAGAGAGATGGATTTTGGCAGAGAAATATAGCAAAGAGATGACGAAGAGAGGAGAGAGAGAGAGAGCGGCGTAGGGAAAGTGATAGACAGGTATGGTGGTGGTAAGGTAGTAACAGACAGCTCAACACGTCTTTGATTCCAAGTACTCTCTTCCCCCTCTTCTCTTTACAATCAATTTTTTTTTTTCTTCTTTTATGACAATCCAACACTTTCTTTTTCGAGCTATTTTTATTCAAACTAGTTTTAGGCTCGGGCGATACATGTACATGATCGGTTAACCAAAAGCATGATTTATTTGAATGTTAATCGCCGAAATTAAGTCGAAATCAGGATTTTATTTTTTGGTTTTTTAAAAAAATAGGACAACTCCCACGAAAGGATGAAAACGATGGATGGAAAACAGAGAAGCCGGAGTGTTCCGACAAAATCATAAATAAAATAATCAATTCAATCAAACCTTTTCCACCTACTAATAAGAACAACCAACTTTTATTTAAAAATAATTTTTTTAAGAGGAAATAAAACAAAGAAAGTGCCCTTGAAATTACCTAGCTGAATGACATCTGGGAATGATTTAAAATTTTAAAAGTTTAAAACTTAAATCAAACCCCCAAAACCCAGAAAAAAGAATAATTTAATAATAAAAATGGGGTAATTAATTTTTTTACAGTTGTGTGTGATTTGAAGGAAATGAAATGAAATTGATTGCCCAGATATGGAGAATTAGGAATTTTGGCCCCTTCCTTTTTAGAGAATTGGGGCAAAATCTGGAAAAGTATCTGGGAATCAATAGCTCAAAAAAGGTTGTAAAATAAATTATTTTTTGGTTTTTAACATCTGTAGTAATAACTCCGTAACTAATGGATTTGAATGGTAAGGATTTTGTTTGATGTCTTTTTTTTTACCAAGATATGGTAAAAAAATTAAAAAAAGGATAAATAATTTTAATTTTTGATAATTATTAAAACAAAGTAAGGTTTTAGATTAGATTGACACGGTGAATAAGGGACAGAAAATAAGGAATTTGTAAATAAGGGATATGTTTCATATTTCATAAGGAACGTGTGATATACTAACAGAACATAAACATATTAATTAATTTGGTTGGTAGTGCCCATGTAGAAAATAATATGTACTGTAGTATTTAATATTTGTTGGCCTTATTTATTACTCCCTCCATTTCAGTTTGTTAGTCCCATATATTATTTTAGGCGTTTCAAAAAGATCTACCCATATTGAATGTATTTCACTTTTAACTTAGTTTTTATTTCCTATTTTATACATATTAAATTCTGATTGTTTAAATTAATTTATTGTGCATTGATGACATGACTCTAAGTATAAAAATTATTCCCTTGAATTATGCAATTATGGTTGATGGTTTCCTAAAAAAAATCAAAAAATTTTAAATAAGGCAAAACTATTTATGAATTGTATTTGACTTTAATGTTAGATTCCAAATATTTTTCTTTTCTTATTTTTTGTAATTGATTCCATATGGGACTATCATATTAAAACGGAGGGAGTAGTTTATAAGACGCCAAAAAAATAAAAAATGGAAATTTTGACTTTTGTTACCTGTCAAACAGGTCGAATTCACTTTTGCTACCCATCAAAACTTTTATTTTATTTTACTACCCTTTTTTTAAATTTTGCTACCACTTAACGGATCCGTTAAGTTTTTTTTTTTTTTTAAATAATTATAAATTAAAAATAAAAAAAAAATAAACCACCCACCCCTGCCACCCCTCCCCTCAACTGCCACCCCTTCCCTCCCCCCTGCCGGCGGTCGGTGCCCAGAGATTCGGCTGGCGCCGGCGCGAACCCACCCCCTCCCTTTCCCCCACCCCTACGCTGCCAACCGAACCCACCCCCCTTCCCTTTCCCCGTTCTCGCAACCAAATCACCCACCACGCGCAACTCCACTCCAAATACCAGCCCACAATCGCAACCCCTGCAGCCACCTCCTCACTCAACCCGCACAAAATCAATTCCCAACCACCAATACTCAAACCACCAATCGCTGCCACCCACATCAATTCCCGAAATCAGAGCAAATCGCAGAGCCATCGAACCTCGTCTAGAAATCAATTTAAGTTTGCCGAAAAAAGTTTCGGTGTGGTGGTTTAGGGGTTAGGGTGGCCGAAAAGGTTAAGGCGGGTCGATTCGTTAGGGTTTGGAGCAAAGTGTTGCAGAAGAGTGGTGGTGGTTGCGGCGATTCGGATATTTGATTGTTGTTTCGGTGTGGTGGCTAGGGTTGGGGCAGCAGGGGAAAAGGGAGGAGGCTGGGTTGCGTTTGTGGGGGAAAAAGGGTGGGATGGGTTCGTCGGTCGCCGGTCGGGGGGAGGGAGCTGGGTGGCTAACGGGAGAGGGCAAGGTTGGTTTCTTGAGTGGTTGATTTTAGGGAAAAAAAAAAATTTGGTGGCTGACAAGGAGGCTTGTACGGTGACAAAGGAGGGAGTGGTGGCCGGAAGGTGGTAATGAAGGTGGTAACGGAATTATTAACGGATTCCGTTCAGTGGTAGCAAAATTTAAAAAAAGGACATATGTTAGGTAGTAAAATAAAATAAAAGTTTTGATGGGTAGTAAAATTGAATTCGACCTGTTTGACAGGTAGCAAAAGTCAAAATTTCCATGAAAAATTTAGTTTGATTATACATTTTTAATTGTATATTGTTTTATTTGATTAAAATCTCGTGTTTTTTGTTAAAATGGGACAAATAAAAATTCATAGGATTGACGAATTAGTTTGTTTAGACCAAATCATATGATATACTTCATCCGATTTTACTTACTTGCTCTATATCTCAATGTGCAAAGTTTTAGGAGAAATTGAAAAAGTAATAAAATATGGAGGTAGTGGGGTTGGTGTAGAGCTGTCAAAAACTGACTCGACCCGAGAACCCGTCTTGAACCGGCAATGACCTAACCTGACTTCTACCAAAATAATAGGGTGAAACTAGTGACATATAACCTGTCCTAGACCTTACCTGATGTTAATCGACAACCAATTTGATCCAATACTTGATGACCTAAACTCGAACCTGCACCCAACCTGATATAATCGTTGTTTAGGGTAAAAAATACCCTAAGTACGTGGTCCAATCCCATGGTGACATGTTACCCAATCGACAGGCGACACATGTCACTGTAGGAAGATGACACGTATGAAGAACAAGAGAGCACCTGAAATAAAGAGAATGACAAAAGTCCTCGTTACATCAGAAGGCCCAATGTCCTAGAATGCCGCAAAAACGGCACCTCATTAGGACACGTGCCCTTTCCTGATTGTGCAGCCAATCAGAGCACTAATTCCTAGGTCACTTACCCTAAGGGGCACAAATCCCCACCCCTATAAATACCCCAATCATTTATGATTGGAGGGGTGGATGGTGACATAATATTAAAAAGAGCACTAAAAGCTCCAACTCCTCTCTACTTTATCTCTCTACATTTATTCCATTTTTCGATCACTAACTTGATCGTCGGAGGCGGATCTCCGACCACTGAAGATTCGTGTTTTTGCATGTGTCCGAGTCTCATTGCCGGCAGAGCGTGACCAATATCCTAAGGGATTCCAAAAAACCCCGAAATATTTGGCGCCGTCTATGGGGATACTCGTCCGTAATGGCAATAGATGGTCAGACACCAGGCGCCGCCCCTGGCCCCGGCTAGGACGGCCATATTGAAGATATAGTCACAACAATTCATTCTAGTGATCCTCTGACCGCTTCATTCCATGAGGCCGAGGATCCTCCAGTCACTGCTGGTTCACTCAAGCTCACTTTGAACAAGCTCCGAAAAGAGATGGAGAGTAAGAGGCCGTCTTCTTCTAGGCAACCGCCTAAGAGAGAAGGAGAGGACCAATAAAAGAAAACTCAGAGCAAGGCGACTAATGCCGAAGACGCTGGAAATACCCGTACCGCCGGCATGAGCGTTCACCGAGGGTGCCAAGGGCAAATGTGTCTCGGCTCCTCGACAACCTGTAGGCGGCTGGGGTTTAGGCCAGACGATCTCAGAAAGAGATTATTGAGTCGTCTCGGCATTGGAGGGATGATGCTAGAGAGTACATTCGGCATAAACAGCGTGAACGAATAGCATATTCGGACACGACCTCTACACCGACTATGCCGGATGATTTCTCAAACCATATCTCCTCCAAGCATACCAGCACGGCCAGGACCAGTAGAATTCAAGCTCATCGGACTCAAACTCCAGTCCCAGTCATTCCAATTCAACCATTTCAATATCAAGCTCCTTAGAATTTTAATGCTTTTCTGCCGCCTGATGAGTGTCATTTTTGGCACTCATTTAGCCTCTTTCAGGATGAAATTCATACCATTTTATAGCTCTTTTTCTCTAGTTTTCCTTAGTTTTGTCATTTATTTCTTTAGTTTGTTCCCTAGTTAGTTTTCTTTTATTGTGTATTTCTTTGTTTATTTGGTCTTTTTCTCTTTTATTTGTTTGTTTCCGTGTATTTTTAGGTTATGATCGTGTTCCAAGGATTCCCGAGCCCTCCTCTCATTATTTTCATCAAATTGGATGCCTCGTGTTCATCTTTTGGAGCTCAAGTTTAAAGGAATGCAAGGGGCAAGTATTTGGGATCGGTGCACGCAAGCGGTGGGGGCATCATCTTTGAGATGAACCCACCAAAATTACCATTTCAAGACTGCCTACCTTAGTGTTCATCATCATCACCAAGACGAGCGCACGAGGATGAGCTAGGATGAACAAGGGAGGGGTGCCCTGTCGCTAGGTGCGGCCGCGCACTAGGGTGGCGCGGGCGCGCCTGGTGCGGGTGCGGGCGCGCCTCCCTAGGCCCCTGCTCCGTACCCTTTTTCCCGCAACCGCTCTTCTCCCTTGATGCGACCGCGCCTTCCGGGGTTTCTTTTGGATGATCTAACTAACTTATCTCTAGTTAGTTTTATTATATATAGCTTTTTCTTCTATTTTTAGAGAGAGAAGGATTAGAATAGAATTAAAATTAGTTTAGATTGAATTTTTGGTTAGAGAGAGAAACTCTTGTTCTTAGATTTTTAGAGAGAGAAACTTTGGGTTTGATGATTGATGATTGAAGATTGCTACATTTGGTTTGATTTTGATCAAGTTTGTAAGAATTCTTTTCACTTTAATTCAATCTTTAGTTTAATTTCAATTGTTTTGTTGATTGTTCACATTTGTTAATTGTTTAATTGACTTAGTTTGATTTTAATTGATGAATATGAATATGTTGGTTAGATTAGCTTTGATTTTGATGTTCTTAATGGATTGTGAGTAGTTTGATTGCTAGGGTAATGGTGAAGCATGTATGAGTAATGGATTTAAGTTAATTTGTGAAAATTGATTGAGTTGATGATGTGATTAAATTGGTTAATCAATTTTGTGCATGTGTGTGCTTGATTTAGGCTTGATCACCCTAGTTATTCACACTAGATTGCATTCAAAGTTTGCATTGATACAGACAATTGATTTGTGGCTTGCATTTACACGATTGAGGTGTCTTGTGATGTTTCCTAGCTAGAGTTTATCGTAGTTGACGCTAGTTAGACCTCTAGAAGAATAGCTTGATATGCTCTATTAGTTGCAAAATTGATCTTCCTTCACATTGCTTGACTTAGTCAATTGACTTCCCAATTGATTGAATTCGTTATGACTACATGTGGATCCCGAACCCTAGCACCAACATTTGATTTCATCTCGCTTATTAGTTGTGTATGTCCTAGTATAGAGTTCACACCCTATCATTAGACTTCGGAGTAGCTTGACTATAGGCAATAGATAATAGCCCACCATTCCTTTGGGTTCGACCCTTGACTTACCATATACTAGTATAGGGTAGGTTAAGTGTTTATAAATTTTATTTGACCTTGGGTAGGGGTTAGCCCTAACTACCTAGCTTCGATTCTCGATCACCGCCTAACCCTCCTGTCTTTGGATAGTATGGGCAGTACGACCAACCATTCGACTAGGCTGCTTACCTAGCCGGACCTTCTGCTCAACCACAGCCCATAGATTGGAAGATGCGCTTGTTAACCCTTGAAGACAAGCCGCCTTCGTTTTCTCAAGAGATCCTCAGTTCTCCTAGCCTGCGAAGGTGAAAAGCGTGCTTGTGGGTGCCTTTGACGGTACGGGCAACCAGGAAGAGCACGTCACCTCGTATCGTAATCTTATGTACTTACAATGTGTGGATGATGCCACCTGGTGCAGGTGCTTCCCAGACACCCTTAAGGGAGTGGCGCAGGACTGGTTCAACAGCCTGTCGGCCAGATACATCAACTACTTCACTACTTTAAGCATGCCGTTTGTCGGTAATTTTTCTTACAACATTCCGTGCAGGAAGACCAGCCTTAATTTGGCTACGATTGTTCAAGGGAAGAATGAAGGTTTGCGTTCGTACGTCCAGAGATTTAATCAAGAAAAAGCCCAAATTCATAATCTGCCGGAAGAAATGGCCTATTCAGAATTTCTTCGGGGATTAAGGCATAATGGTTTCAAATTTGACTTGGTCCGGAAAAAGGTTCGGACATACGCAAGCGTTCTGCGGGAAGCCGAGGCCTATATTGAGGCGGGAGACTTCTGTTCACTCAGAAAAGCTAAAGTACCGGCCAAGGGGGCTGAGAAGAAACAACCTTCTCAACAAGACTCGACTGGGAAAAAGAAAGAAGGAAAGAACAAAAGAAAGGAAGTCTGGGTATCTGACTGCCTAGAGACCAAGTCAAAGAAGCCTAAGACATACGAACCCTACTACGAGTTTAACAAGGATTGTTATTCGATTTTGATGGAGATCAAGGATAAGTTTGAATTTGAGAACCCCACGCCGTTGAGAGGCTTGGTCTAGTACAGAAACAAGAACAAGTATTGCCACTACCACAAGGATGTGGGGCACGATACAAATGAGTGCAACAATTTAAAAAGGTTTCTAGACAAGTAAGCTGAGAAGGACATGCTCAATTAGTACGTCATGAAGTCCAAGTTCACATACACTCGGACATACAACAAGTCTGAGAAGAAAAAACAGAATGAAAAGGAAAAAGATGATGGAAACAGTACAGATTATGGTTTTGTGGCGGTCATATAAGGCGGCTTTGCCGCAGGCGGCCCTACCATGAAAGGAATCAAGCAAGACGCATGGAATTTAGGAAAAGTAATGCAAGACAAAGGGATTAAGGTGGAGCCTTTCCCCACAGGTAATAGTGAGTAAGGCCGACCGAGGAGAAGTCAAGGCCTTGCATAATGACCCTTTGGTATTCATTTTGAAGATAGCCAACCTGAAGGTCAAACGGATACTGATTGATACAGGCAGTTTGTCCGACATCATCAGCCTGGACTGTTTGAAAAATCTGAAGTTCCCGGAAGATGCTTTAAAGGATGTCTCCCACCCACTTGTTGGGTTTGGCGAGACGGTCATACACCCAGGACAAATTGATTTGCTTGTCTGACTAGGGCAAAAAGGGGCAAGAAGGGACACGGTTGTTCGCTTCCTAGTGGTTAAAGAGCTTACTGGCTATAATGTCATACTCGGTCGCCCTACTCTAACTGCAACCAAGGCAGTCATTGTGCCTCATCTGATGCTATTGAAGTTTGAAAGGTCAGACGAACAAATTGAAGGAAATTAGAAAATGGCGAAAGAATGTAATCAATTAGATGTAAAGCCGACTATTCGTGGACGAGCAAAGTCGTCCGAGCCAAACTCAGATGAAGGGTCACTCCAAGCATACCAGGTGGGCCAAAAGAGAAAGGCGACCAAGAAAGAGCATGCATAGCAGTTAATGACCGCTGGCCGACCAGAAGAATTAAGGCCCCACCCGGCGGGCGGTCACTAGGATGTAGTGCTGGACCTCGATCAACCTGATTGGATGGTCAAAGTAGGCACTATAGCCATGGGTTTGCTTGGGGACGACCTAGTCAAGCTACTGAGATAGTTCAAAGATGTGTTTGCATTTGAAGTAAGTGAAATGCCGGGTATTATCCCAGACCTGGGTGTGCATAAGCTGGAAGTTAATCCGCTTGTTAAGCCCGTCCGACAGAAAAAGTGGAATCACGGGGAAGAAAGGAATCTGGCGGCCGCAGCTGAAGTATGAAAGCTGCTGGACGCTGGTTTCATTCGGCAATGTAACCTGGAGAATGTGTGTAGACTACACTGATCTCAACAAGTTGTGTCGTAAGGATAGCTTTCCCTTGCCAAAGATTGACCGACCGGTCGATTCTACGGCCGGAAATGCTCTTATGAGTTTTATGGATACATACTTTGGATTCCACCAGATCCCATTGTGGGAAGAAGATCGGAAAAAACTGCATTCGCGAATGAATAAGGGTTGATCTGTTACAAAGTCATGCCATTCTGTCTCAAGAATACTCCAGCTACTTTTCAAAGACTGGTGAATACCGTTTTTAGAGATCATATCGGCCGGATTATGGAAGCGTACATTGATGACATGATTGTCAAGTCAACTGAGCCGGCTGACCATTTGAAAGATCTCCGAGAAACGTTTACCGAACTCAAGCGGTATAGGATGATGCTAAATCCAAAAAAGTGTGTCTTTGGTGTTGAGTCCGGCAAATTTCTCGAATTTCTGATCGATCAGTAAGGTATCGAAGCCAACCCAGAAAAAATTCAAGTCCTCCTGGATATGAAATTTCCAAAAAGGGTAAAGGAAGTGCAAAGGTTGACCGGCTGTTTAGCTGCACTCGGTCGATTTTTGTCAAAATCAAGAGATAAGTGTCGATATTTCTTCCAGACTATTAAGAAAAAGCAATGTTCGAGTGGACCGAGGGAGCTGCGTACAACTGAAAAGTCATCTGCATACATTGCCTCGCCTTGTCAACCCACTCAAAGATGAAAAGCTGTATATGTATCTTGCTATCTTAGACCACTCCTTAAGCGCTGTCCTTCTGGTTGAGAGGGACAGCCAACAGATCCCGGTCTATTTCATCAGTCATGTACTTCGTAATGCCAAGCTTTAGGTATCCATCCATTGAGAAGTTTCGCCTAGCCTTGTTTACGGCATCAAAGAAGCTACGGCTGTATTTTCTGGTGCACTGAATTGTGGTCTATACAGACCAACAACTTAAGAAGTCGTTTGCAATACTGGAGGTGAGTGGCCGGATGCTCAAATGGGCCCTAGAGCATAGGGATTTCGACATTATGTTCGAACCCAGAAAGAAATTAAGGGGCAAGCCTTCGCAGACCAGATCTGGAAGGTGTGTGTGGACGGAAGTACAATAACGACCGGATGCGACGTTGGTATCATATATCAATCCCCTGAGGGGGATAAGTTTGATTAAGAAATGAGATTCCAATTCCAAGCCTTTAACAACGAGGTCGAATATAAAGCCCTCCTAGCCGGCCTTAGAATGTGTAAGGCGACAAGAGCAATAAAGATTGATGTGAGCTCGGATTCTCAGCTGATAGTCAGCCAAGTTAATGGTGACTATGAAGCCAGGATCCGGCCATGATGAAATACCTGCAAATGGTCAAAGAAGAAGCCGAGAGCCTAGAACATTTTACTCTGCAACAAGTTCCCCGCTCATCAAACCATCAAGCGGACGCCCTCTCCAAGTTAGCATCCTCGGCATCATGTGATACTCACAGATCAGTGTTTTGGGATGTAAAGGGAAAGAGGAGTATTGATGCCGAGCCAATACAGATAATTGACAGAAGCTCCACTTGGATGGATAGGATCATTTCCTACCTAAGGGACGGATTGCTCCCGACCGAACTTAAAGATAGCTGGTTGATGAAGAAGAGGGCGACCTGGTTTGAAATGAAAGATGGGAAGCTATTTAAAAAAGCTTTTGTTAAACCGTATCTGAAGTGTGTAACCCCAGATAGAGGATATGAAGTACTAGACGACCTCCATCAAGGGCATTGTGAGTCCCATATTAGAGGACGTGCTTTGGCTGAAAAAGTTACCCACCGGGGGTACTACTGGTCGACCCTGAACGCAGACGCCATGCAAATGGTGAGAAAGTGTGATAAATGCTAGAGATTTGGCACCTTGATTTACCACCCAGTTAATAGTCTATCGGCCATAAGTAGTCTACTCTCTTTTGCAAAATGGGGCATGGACATCTTGGGATCGTATACGCCAACATCTAGACAAAGACGGTATGTGTTAGTAGCGGTTAACTACTTAACAAAATGGGTCGAAGCCGAGGTCGTCCGAGGGATCAAATGGACATATGTATCAGCCTTCATATGGAAAAATATCATTACTCGCTATGGAGTACCCCAGTCTATGGTGTTCGATAATAGGCCTTAGTTTGAAACGCACCAGCTCAAGGAGTGATTAAGCGACCAGGGCATAACACACTGTATTGCCTCAGTCGGTTGTCCACAGGCCAACGGCCAGGTCGAAGCCTATAACAAGTTGATTTCCAACGGTATCAAGCGTAATCTTGAAAAAGCAGGCGGTCTGTGGGTGGATGAGCTAGTCAATGTATTATGGTCCATACGGACGACAACCAAAATTTCAACAGGAGAAACCCCATTCTTTTTGGTCTATGGTGCCGAGTTTGAAACGCACCAGCTCAAGGAGTGATTAAGCGACCAGGGCATAACACACTGTATTACCTCAGTCGGTTGTCCACAGGCCAACGGCCAGGTCGAAGCCTATAACAAGTTGATTTCCAACGGTATCAAGCGTAATCTTGAAAAAGCAGGCGGTCTGTGGGTGGATGAGCTAGTCAATGTATTATGGTCCATACGGACGACAACCAAAATTTCAACAGGAGAAACCCCATTCTTTTTGGTCTATGGTGCCGAAGCAATACTCCCAATTGAAATGTACGAGCCTACTCTTCGAGTGATGTTGTATGATGAATCGGCCAATTAAGAGGCCATGAAGGCCTCAATGGACTTTCTTCCAAACGCCAGGGGCAATGCGGCGCTTAGGCATGAAATTTATCGCTTGAGGATGACAAAGGAAAATAATCGCTGAGTGTCTAGGAGGCCGCTGAAGATGGGAGATTTGGTTTTAAGAAAGATGGAAGCGGTAGGCCGAGCTAATGAGGATGGAAAGTTAACCCCAAACTGGGAAGGGCCCTACCGGATCAGAGAAGAAGTGCATGTCTATATGGTTAAACTCTCTGTTCTTTACTGTTTTGCATGTCTATATGGTTAAGCTAAATGCCGAATGAAATCAAAAACATGGTGGCTCACATCAATGCTAGTCGGCCACCACAAAATAGACACAACAGCCACCTGAAAAAAGAAACCAGGGTTGCTCCAATATAGCAACTCGGTCCTCTCAAATTGGGCATGAAGTGTAGGCCTAGTAGTGACTCAATGCGAGCCCAACAAAACAAGTTAGTTCAGCCGCACCAAATCGAACGATGATCTGCATCAGCCGAGTAAAATGCTTAACATGGGCTTCCTTAACATGGCTACTCGGCCATTAATCCCTCTTTGGCCGAGTAGAGTGTTAAGTAAGGGCATCCTTAGTTAAATCACTCGGCACTCAGAATCTCGTGCTGGCCAAGTAGAGTGTTAAGCAAGGCCTTCCTTAGCTAAATCACTCGACATTCAGGTCTCGCGCTGGCCGAGTAGAGTGTTAAGCAAGAGCACCCTTCGCTAAGTCACTCGGCCATTATCCGACCATAGCAAAATATGCCGACTACAAAGTTTAGTAATGGCATACTTTGCTCACCCACTCGGCCAATTAGCCTAATTGTCAGTCTAACCATTTGGCCTTAACAAGTCGAACAGTAGACCAAAAAGGAAAGTTAGAAATTTGCCTAAGGCATATGTTACCCATCCAGGGCAAAGATTTCCTAGGCGAACAAGCCCACTAAACGGAAATTGACAAGTTGAGATAATACTTGGAATTTCTTGGGTCCGTCTGAGCGATAGCTTCAACGGACGACTTAACCAAAGCCAATAAAAAGGCCGAATACCTAAAATTGATTCGTCGTTCACCTAGTCCAAGGCAATCATTATATATGATTTGATTAACTTACTAGTAGTCATACCCTTTAAGGTATAAAATCTACTAAGTTAATCAAACCACTCAAAATTTGGACTAGGCAAACGCCGAATAAAGGGGCATACCCCCAGCACTCGTACGAAAAAACAGTAAGAAAAAAAAATGCATAAATTTGCTAAGTACGAAGATGCTGAAAACCGCTCAGAAGGCGGCAAAATTAGCTTAAAATAAAAAACTGCTCAGAAGGCGGCCAGATCTTTACAATTGGCCTCTCAAAATAGGCGGCAATAAAAAAAATTATTCAATAAAAGCAGAAAGAAAAAAGGGTTGAAGACATAAAGCTTGCACAAAGCTGTAGAAGAGATCCCCTAATTCGGCCGTTCCCTCACCACCATCGCCAGCATTGGGAGCCTCAGCATTCGCCGCATTATCAGCTTGGGGAGGTTCCTCGTCCTCGGCCACCTCTTCCTCCTCACCTTCCTCAGTTTCAGCATCGCTGTAGGAAGGAGTCTCGACAAAGGGAGAGATGGGACAGCCGACCGCCTCGCACTCTTCCTTCATAGTGCGGAAGTCCAACCTTCTAGTGAACCAGTCATGATAATAAGCCAGCTCATCCGGTTCCACCATCATGGCAAAGGCGTCCTTAAAGCGAATTTCGAGGTAAGTAAGGGTCGACTGTTCGATGCGGACAACATCGGCTGGAGAAACAGGCCTGGGAGCACTTAGCTGATTTCTCAGCTCTTTTACCTCTTTTCTCAGGTGCTCGGCCTCCTAGTTCCTCTCGTCCACAGCCTGAAGAGCTGCGGTCAAGGCTTCACGGCTGGTCTCCAGCTCAGCCCTCAACTAATCAGAGGCCTCGGTCGCCTCCTGCCTGCTGGGCGGCAGAGGGATCGCCTCGTCCCTCTCCTTAGTGAGGGCCTCATTAGCCAACCTCTCTTGTTTAAGAGCATCACCAATCTTGACGATGTCTTTAGTCTGTTTGGCAGCTTTCTCGGATAAGGCATTCATTGTCGTCTGATGATGGACTTGCTCTATGGCCAGTAGGCCAGTGTTCTCATCCTGCAGCCGATGGAGATTCTCCCAGGCCGACTCAAGCTCGTGCCTCTGCTTCGGACGCCAGTCTTGAAAGGCAAAGAGCCTAAGGAGAAGCTGCGGACGAATAGATCATAAATTAGTAAAGAAAAATAAACAGAAAAAATTGGCTAAGTATTTGTGTAGGGAATATTTCAAGCATTATCCCAAACTTGAACCCCACTGTGATCATACACTTAAGCATGGTGGCGTCTGTAGACAGCTACTTTTGGCCTCTTGTCCCGAAAAGGAAGTGCGATGATGTTACAAAAAACCCGTTCTTCATGCTAAATCAAAGTTAGAGTGTTTATGGACTACGAAAAGCATTATGAAGTAAAATAAAACTCATATTTGAGACCAATTTATCTTGGATCCTTGTCCGATTACTTATTAGGCCTACAACATGTTCATACAAGTTTAAACTTGATTAATAACGGAGCCAAATGCGTCAAACGCAATGATTGGATCCAATGGAACCTACATTGTTGAAAACCGAGCCAAATAGATAAACCAACCATCAAATTCCCATGCAAGTCCTATACAGATGGATAGCCCTTTCAAAGAGCTTTCCAACGGTATATTATAAGCCTAATTCCGAGCCAAAACGAAGAAGTTATGATCAAAACACTAAACCGCGCCTAAAACCGACACCCTTGCACTCCAACGGCCATAACTTTTTATTCATATTAGATTTTAACATAACTCTATCAGAATTGAAAATTAGACATCCAGAGCTTTCCAATGATATCTCACACGCCTAAATCCGACTTTGCAATCAAAAGTTATGGAAGATTTAAAAACGCGTTTTCGTATAAGGCAAACCGCAAACCAGCGCAACTCAATAAGTTGCGCGCGCTTGGCGCGCGCGACTCATTGAGATGCGCCCGGTACCCTAGCGCAGCGCAGAGAGTTGCGCGCGCCACCTGATGTCGCGGCTCTAAAACCCTAAACTGAGATTCCTACGCCTATAAAAAGGGGTCTTCGCACAGCTCTAAAGACATAGAAAATCAGAATTAAAAACCCTAAATTTCTTAAATCCCTAATCTCTCAAACCCTCTTACTATCATACTACTTTTCCCTCTTTCTTCCCAACTACTCTTCAACCCTAATCCATCCATTGAAGCCCTTGGAGGTAAAAAGAAGAAAGAAGGTCCATAAACATTTGAGACGGAGATCTAAGCATACATAGAAGAACGGTTAGTTTCCTGAGCACTTAGATAAATCACTTTTCTTTTGTTGTTTAAACAACTTTAATTGATTAATTAGTGTTGTTTTATCACTTCAAACAAACTTTTAACTAATTAATTCACATTGTACTCTTTCGTTAATAAAGATTTGAATTTGAATAATTAATTGATTGTTTTATCACTTAAGACAAGGCGAATATTGTTTATTTCTTATTCTTTTCACGAATTTGATTAAATAAGAATGACGACTTTTGCAATGTAATTCCTATATGATTAATGTGTGTAAATAAAATCAACTAACTTAGTTTTTAGGTATCACGTTGCACACTACAAGAATACACGCGTTTAGCGATGGGAAATACCGATGGCCACTGAAATCCATCGGTAAAAATATAATTTACCGATGGTTATTTCAAGCCATCGGTATTTTAAAAAATACCGATGGCCTTACCATCGGTATATTTTTTCCGATGGTTTTCATCCATCGGTAAAATCTTATTTTTTAAAATAAAATAAAAAAAATTTACCGATGGTTAATAGCCATCGGTAAAATGAAAATACCGATGGCTTTATACTATCGGTATTTTACCGACGGCTTTTAGCCATCGTTAATTTCTTAAAAAAATATTTTTTTTGGAGTAAACCCTAATTTAAACCGAGCAACCCCCATTCCTCTTCTCTTTCTTCCTCCTTCAATCACGCCTCTCTTCTTCTATCTCCTCTATCCTCTCATTCTTTGTTCTCTCTCCTCTCCTCCTCTCTTCTATCTTCACCTTTTCCTCCCGATCTCTTTCCTCTCTGATGGTCCTAGCTCCTCCCTTCTCCTTTCCTCTCTGACGGTCCTCCTCCCTTCACCTTTTCCTCTCTTTTTCTTCTCTGACGGTCCTCCTCCCTTCTCCTTTCTTCTCTGGGTCACAATTTTTTTGGGGTTACCACCATCGCCGTCACGAGGTTTGTGCAAATTCTAAGGTTTTTTTGGTTAAACTCGACCATGAAAATGCCAGATCTGGAATTTTCATGGTCGAGTTTAACCATTTAAACCCAAAAAAGAAGAAATTTAAAAGGTATGTGGATTTTTTGCTTAATTGGTGAGTTAATTTCGTTTGTGTGTGGTTTAATTTTGATGTCGATGTTTAATTTGGGTATATTTTAGGATTTCGTTGATTGATGTTTAGTTTTTATGGGTTGATTTTTGTGGGTTTATTTGTCTGAATTTTTGTGGGTTTAATTTTCTACCATTTTCGTGGTATATGTTTGTTAAATTTTGTGTGTTTATTGTTTTTTAACTTTATTTTTCATCAATGTTTGTCACTTGTTAATTTTTGTGGTTTATTTCAGTTTGATTTTTGTGGTTTGTTTTGTGTTGATTTTTGTAGATTGTTTTTTTATTTTATTTTAAGGGTGTTTTGGGTGGTGTTTGGTGGTGTTGAGTGTTTTACGGCGGCGGTGGTAGGTGGAATAGGGTTGTGGTGGTGGTTGGTGCTAAGTGGTTTACAGAGGCAGTGTTGAGTGGTGTTGGGTGGGGCAGGCAGGGGGTGGGGCAAGCAGGGATTTTAATTTTTTTTATTTTTTTTTAAAAAATTACCGATGGCCAAAAGCCATCGGTATTCGATATACAACGATGGCTTTGACCATCGGAAAAAAAAAACCCGATGGCTTTTGCCATCGGTATTTAAAAAGACACCGATAGTTTAGAGCCATCGGTAAAACCATCGGTATTAAGATTACCGATGGTTTTTCCATCGGTATTTTCGATTTTACCGACGTATTATCATCCGATGGTTTTTTACCGATGGCAGCCATCGGTAAACGACATACCGATGGTTTTTTACAATTTTACCGATGGATTCTGGCCATCGGAAAATCGATCATTTCTAGTAGTGGCATATATTGTTTGGTTATGAAATTGTGAAAAAGGAAGAGCTAGTAGAGGCCGCACTAGGGCTAGAATAGCGATTTCCCTCTAAAGGGAACATTATTTTAGTACCCTCGCTCCCGAACTCATTTCTGGTTTATGTAGAACAATTTGGGCATGGGTAAACTTATGATTCGTGCTAAATATCCCTTGCACACTACTTGGGAGAAAGGCATGAACGAAGTTTATGAGTTTTCCTAAAACTCATTGGCGACTCACTACTTGTTTCTTACAAAAAAGCGTGATGATAGAATCAATTCTAATTCAAGGTCCCCCAAACAGTCAGGAATTCAAATCCTAATACACCCTAAGAAGTGTAAAGTCCTAGGCTTTAAAGGGCCATGGGCATCTAAGGAGAAGGATCCCATACGATGGGAACACCCTCCTTACAGCGTCCAAAGGGAAAGAAACAAGAGCAAAAGAGTCGCCTACAAGTTTTAGGAACTTGTAAACCGTCCACAGAGTGAAGGTTACACCCCTTAACGATCCATGAGATTGTCAACTCCAATAGGTCTAGAACCATGACTGGTGTTCGGGGAAGAGCATACGAATTCAATTTAAAAGATAAAGAACCCGCCCTATAAAATAGGTATCTACTTTATTCTACTCGTATTCATGTGCTCTACGCAATTATTAGATTAACCCTAAACTTGGTTGGTTGAATATTAATGCACAAATAATACTATTATTGGCGATCACTTGAATTAAAATTATATTAGCCTAAACCAAATTATTAATTATCTTATTAAGCGTGATTTCAAGTACAAATTCCCTTTAACATGCATAAAAGGCGTGATCAAGCAATAACAATAAATATCAAGCAACATAATAACAAGCAATAATAATCATCATGTTAATAATAAAGCTTAATAATAATACCAAGATCCTAGGCATGATACTAACAAGATTAATAACAAATCATAGCATCTCACTAAGCAATAAAGATCAAAGCTTTAAACCTCACATGGTACTAACATGATATTAGAAAGAGTAAAGGCATCCTAAACATGATACTAGAAAGCAATAAAATAACATCCTAACATGATACTAGGAATCATAAACATCCTAACATGATACTAGGAATCATAAAACAATAATAAACATGCTTTCTACATTGTGAAAGAAATAGAGAGTAAGCTAATCTACTTACTTTGAAGCCTCGTACCTCTTTCTAATAACAAAATACACAAGTTAGTAAACTTCAATGAAAATAATAAAGAATAAAAGGGATTAAATTGAAATCAAATTAAATAAAGTTTTGACTAGATTTGGACCAAACCCTCAGAAAATATCAAACCTTGCACGTCTAGGGCGAAGGCAACTTCGAACTTGGCTAAGTGATTCTAAGTCTTGTGAATGCGGAATATTGTGTTTAATAAAAAGGTTGGTTTAGAAAGAGAGAGAAAAAGAAAGAATTGAGTAATTCTTAATGAGAGAATAGAGAGAATTGATGGTTAGTTGATGAGAGTTGATAGACTGTTGATGAATAAAAACGGAGGTTTGAGACCCTATTTATAAGGAAAAAGTCCGGAAAATCATAGAATTTGATAAGGAATAAAACTCCACTCTGTCGCTAACAAACCGACCTTGTCGCCAGAAGTTTATCTTGTCGCCAGGCAACAGAGTCTGTCGCGAGGCGACAAACCTGTCGTTTGGCGACAGAAACAGTTTTTGCGGATTTTTCTTTTATCATATCTTTTGATCTAGAAGTCCAAATAAGTCATATAATATGTCGTTGGAAAGATCTTGAAGTCTACTTTCTAATGCAATTAGAATCAGATTAAAATCTTTTGTATATAAAAAGATATGGCCGAAATAGTGAAAGGGTATCAGTTTTGGATAGAGTTTCGTATTCCTTTTATATCTTTTTCGTTATAGCTCGGAATTAATATTATAATATATCATTGGAAAGATAATTTCAAGATCTATCTAACCATTTGAAATTTGGATAAAAAATATGAGGCACGAAATAATATCTGATTGTCTTTGAACATCTTTAAATTCAAATAGAATTAGGACTTTAAAAAAGGAAAGTTTTATTTAAAATCAAATTCTATGATCTTATCTTTTCAAAAAAAGGATAATTAAGATATTTTAGAAACTTATAGAAGATTCTAATCAATCCTAATTAGTTTAGGAATAGGATTAAACCTTTGGACCCTCCTCATGATCATTGGGTCGTAGGTAAAATCCGGTTTGGGCCCAGTTTAGTATTTTGGCCATAACTTCCTCATTATTCATCGGAATTGGGCTTATAATATATCGTTGGAAAGGTCTTTTCAAGCACCATCCAACTACACTATTATTGGACCCTTATCATGGACCATACTAAACTATATTGGATGTTTTCATAAAATAGAGTGGGTTTTCGAAAACAGAAAGAAGGATTTTAAATAAAACTAAACCGCAACACTTGACTTTTCTACACTTTCACCTCATTCGATTATGGTTCGACGTGAAAGGCATTCATCACTGGGTTTGGTTTTGGGGAGACACAAATGGGTGTCTACACTCCTGTATTTGGGACTGTGTCCAAAAACTGAACAACTTGTGCAATGAGATCCCTGTCCACCTGAAGTAGTTGTGGTAGGATACCTTGGCTGTTCAAACTTCTTTTCTTCATGTGTGGGGGTGAGAAGTTATTACCACCTTGTTTTTCCAAAATCTTTATCATGCATGATTGAAGTGTGATCCAAGTGTACTTGTTCAATGTAGGATCAAATTCTTCAAAAGCTCTAGCAACTTCTTTGATTAAGTCATCTAGATTCCTTGGAAATGATTGATATTGTAAAGATTGAATCACACTAAAGAGTCCTACATCTAAAACATTTGTTTCTGGTGATTGAGCTGGTTGGAAAATGAATTGAATGTTGAATCCATTTGCATAACATGCTGCTTGAAATTCTTCATCCTTGGGCACTTGATGAGGCCTAGCATTATCCCATTGTATAATGATGTCTTTAGGAAGTTGTTGTGGCCATTTCTCATAAATTGTTGGGATCACATGTATTAGCAGCATGTCTCTTATGCACTCTTTTGTTACACTTTGTAGTGCCTTTGTTTCTAGAGTCCCTGCATCTCTGTTCTTGCTCTTTTTTTTTTTTGCCATTTCATACTTCACAAAAGGAAAAAGACCATATTTTCCATCATGAATCATGTTATTTGCATCATCATACAATGGCTTCCCTATCATCCCCATAAACATTGCTTTGATCTTGAACCTCCTTGATTGTTGTGCCCTATATGGATCTTCTTCAGTTGGCAGTAGGTAGAAAGTTCTTGTCTCAGGATTAATGTAGAACCATTTCTCATCTAGATGGATCCATTGTTGCATATCTCTAAAAGTTGGGTCCCCTACAGCTGGAACAGGATCAATGTGACTTAAAACCCATTTGAGTCTTGCTATTTTGTGCTTGTCTGTCAATGCTGGGTGATTTGTGCTTGTGTGAGTTCTTAGCCTACCTTGCTGCCTTAGCCTATGCAAAGCTGTCTTTGGTATCTTGAGTGCAGCAGCATATCCCCTTTCAGTTGTCCTTTTGTACAAAGGCACTGAAGTCAGAAACTCATCAGTGTATTCATTTGCTTTCCGTCCTATTTTGCCCTTTTTTTTTGGTATTGACATCAACAACAACACCTTGAGATAGACAAACTTTGATTAGTTGAAACCATCTTATTGTTGTGGATTTGTGCACATAATGTTTTCTTGCCAAATTGGCTAAAAAGCCTCTAGGCAATGAGTCCCCCTCCATGTGCAACATAATCTCAATAACAATAGCTCTTTTCTGTTCTACAGTCATCTCTCTGTTTGGTCTTCCTTCTTGCTGTTGTTCTTCATGGTTTGCATCTTCATCTTGTTCTGCTTCATGATCAGAATCTGAGTCCCATTCATATACTGCTTGTATGAATTGTTCATCGTTCAATTCATCTTGTATTAGCTGCTGCTGTTGATAAAACTCATCCATCAGTTCATCCATGAACTCTGCCATGAGTCCCTTTTCCTTGTTTTTTTCAGGAATGACTTTTTTTGGTGATGAAGTGGCGGCTGGTGGTTTTTGGACGGTCTTCAACGGAGCCTATTCCCGTAAATAATGAAGCTGCATCTACTAACACAGCTTTAGGAATTAGGATTTAACAAAGCTGAAATTAGAAAGTTGTAATTTGATAGGGCTGCCTGTATTTTGGATTTACTAAACTAATTTCTGATGGTGATGAACATGAATTTATATCCCCTACCCCCCTCCCCAATTCCCCCAGAACTGATCTTGTGAAAATGGGGAATTGGATGAGAAGCCCTACTTATATATAGGGCATTTTGTTTGAATTTAAATGAAAAATTTGAACTTTTGGGAAAATTGGCAAATTTTTGAATTTGGATGAAATTTTGGGAGGGAAGAAGGAGGGAAACAAAAATTCCCTCTTCTTTGTTTTCCTGCCAGAAAGTAAGTGGGGAATTTCCCACTAAATTCACAAAAGCATAAGGGTAACAAAAGTCAATAAAGGGACCACAACAATTCCCTCCAATTTTACTCTCCTAATTACATACCCTTATTTTTTCTAAATCACCCCTTAAAAGTTTTGCCTCGGCCTCCGCAAACCCCCCCAAAGTTGCTACTAAAGTGGACCGGAGGTAGTATTTGTTTTCCCAGTTAGATAATCCATGATTACCAGTTACCACACCAGTGGTCAGTGGACAATGTAGATGACGAAAGGGGTGATTATATAGGGCCATGAGCCCATGAACCTTAGTTTACACAATAATGAGTTAGTTTTATCAAAAGAAATGAAAAAGGAACAAAGAGTGGGGTTAGTTGGCACTCAGAAAAAATGAGTGTAAAACAGCAAATTGTTTTTTTTTTTTTTTGAGGGGAAACAGCAAATTGTTTAGAGAAGGCTAGTTAAGAAATAGTTGGCATTTGTGTCAGTAATTTCATATTTTAAAATAACAAAAAAAAAATTAATTAATAAAACAAAAAGTAAAATATACTACCAACAAGCTTGGGCTACAAGAGAAGCACCTCTCAAGTCTTAACTCTTAACTCTGCTCTTCCAAGTTCCCATTTATTTACTAATTAAAACTAACTAATCAACGCATTTCTCTGATACAATTATTATTTTTAAAGCTTAGTTAAAAGATTACATAAAAGTTAAAGTAAGTGTTATTTTTTTTAAAAAAGGAAATTATTGAAGTTCTTAGGAAATGATTTTACCAAACAAAGAGCAGTTGGCAGTAGTTGTTAGAGTGTATTAAAAAATAATGTATGTCACCATTTGCTTCAGCAGGTAACCAATCTTTTACCACCCTTTTTTCATTCTCTCTCCTAAATCACAATCATTACACTCTCTCTTCCTTACCTTCTAGTATTACATTACATTACATTACTATATTAATCTAATCTAATCTAATCTAATCTAATCTACTCTACTCTACTACTCCCATTATTATTATTATTATTATTATTATTATTATTATTATTATTATTCTTAAGATCCATACTATTTATTTTTATTATATTTTTTATGCTTTAATTCAATTCAATTCACTGTCCTTTGAATTTCTGGAAATCTCATTCTGATAATTGAACAAATATAACAAAATTTGATCCATTATTATTGAAAGTATTTGATACCCATTTCGATTCGAACTGTCGATTTGATTACAGAGTAGTTGTTATTCCTGATCCCTTCTGATTTTGGTAGCCCAGATCATCCATTTTTTTTTTTTTTTTTTCATTTTTGTTTATTATTTTGAGTGAATAATTAAAAGGTAGAACGAAGAAGAACAAGAAAAGGGAATCTGCTTTCTTTATGCAACACTGGTGAGCTGTTAATAATGCTATTCGTTTCTTCTTTGTTTGCAAAACTTTATGCTTCTGAAAAATTCATCACTTTCTTGTCGGTTTATTTATTTCATACAGTATTACGTATGTCATTTGATTGATCTTTTAGCAATGGGATAACTTAGCTAATTAGTCATCCATCATCAGTCGTGTTTACTAAAGAATCACAAACTTAATTCTATCTTTTCGAATCTAATTCATCCTTATGTTTGAACCGTGGTGTAACGACTTTTAGATACGGGGTACGGGGTAGTAGATTTTATGCTTGATACAAAGGATTTACACAATCCCCATTTTTTTTTTTTTTTTTTTATATTTTTTGCAATTTTTTTGGGTTGTATTCATAGGATGCTGAATTAAGAGCCTTCTTTTTACTTTAGCTCATCTCTAGTCAGTGTCTAATAAAAAGCTGCAAAGGTAATTTGTTCCTTGTTGAGTCATACAAGATATCAACAAGTTTCATTTTTGGTCAAAGTCACTTTGGCTTTAGTTGCTGTAACTCCTTTACTTAATTTATCAATTTTTTGCTCCTCTTTTGTGTACTGGGTTTGTGTTAGTTTGTTGAATTTTGAGCTTCTTTTTTGTTATTTTTTATTATTTTATTTTGTTGCATTTTTTGTGTATTAATATATCAACAACGAACTTACGTTTTGGGGTCTTTTTGGTTATTGTTTTGTAGAATATGGGTGATGATGGGAGTAGTAATCAAATGGGGTTCCATCATAATGGTGAAATTATACCCAATTCGCCGTCTTCGGGTATGATCTCAAGATCTACGACTTTAAGTTCAATTTATGGTTCTAGTTGGGATCAAATGGTTAATCTTGGTAATCAAAGTGGAAATTATGGTGGTGCTTCTATGGTTTCTAGTGGTGAATTGACAAAGTCGTCTTCCTATCCTATGTTAATTGAATCTCAAGGGGTTAGCAGTTCACACCTTGGTAATTACCCTGCTGATCCGAACCTTGCTCATCAGATGTTGCCAAAGCTTCCGATGTTCGGGGGCCAGAATTTCCCTGAAATTGTTGGTCCTTTTGGCCTACATGGGGGCTCACAGTCTCACTTTCCTCAAGCATATGCATCCAATAGAAGGGGCGTCGATGAGAAGTCATCGGTGAATGTTGCACAGACTGAACGAGGCTGCCAAATCGTCGATGGGAGAGCTGTAGGAGTATCACCAAATGGCAAGAGGAAGCGAGACTCCGAGTCTCCTTCTCCGACTAATGAGGTATATATCAGCTTATGTAACTTGATTGACTTGTGTAATTTGTGAAAATGTATTTGCAATTTGATTGATTAATGTGTTGTGTTTGTCAAATGTGTCAATTTCTTATTGCTGTTTGGCTATTGTAATAAATGTATTGTATTGTATTGTATTTAGTTAGCTAGTTAGCTAGATAATGTGATGGAGTCCTGCTTTAGATTATTGGGCTTATATCAGTATTAATCGATCAATTACAGCCTTAATCCCATAAGTGGGGTTTGGGCTTATATCAATGATGACCTTTAATAGTTTGTGTATCTTGAACTGGGTAATTCATTGATGCACTAGCTGATTAATATGATGGATTTTGTGCATGATAGACTACTGATGGAGACCCGCAGAAAGATCATTCAAGTGATGTGTCGGGCCAAAAGGGACACGATGATCAGAAAAAGAGAAACGAGCCAAATGCTGTTGCCAATTCGTCCAGTGCACAAGCAGGAAAACAGGTGAAAGATGGCTCTCAAAGTGAAGAGGCTCCAAAGCAAAATTACATTCATGTGAGGGCTAGACGCGGTCAAGCAACAAATAGTCACAGCCTTGCGGAAAGGGTAATCAGTTTGAACACCTTAGCTTGTGGTATAAACTTAAAACTTAATGTATATGTTCTGAACATAAGCCATGTCCATTGATTAGGTGAGGAGAGAGAAGATCAGTGAGAGAATGAGACTTCTTCAAGAACTTGTTCCTGGGTGTAATAAGGTGACTAAATTTTCCTTTACTTGTTAGTTGCGGTAGAACTAATTTTTTGTGTTAACTGAGTTGATCATGATTTGCTTAATTATTTCAAGATTACCGGGAAAGCTGTGATGCTAGATGAGATAATCAATTATGTTCAATCGCTCCAGCAGCAGGTTGAGGTGCGTAATTTGTTTTGGTGTAGCCCTTTGTTGCTTGGATACTGTCTTTAAAAAAATTTGTACCTTCAGTTAAAGCAGATTAGAAGGCATAAAACGAGTGTGAAAAAGTTAATTGATTGATAAAATAAGTTCAAAATGCATGTTGGTAACTCCATCTTGTAGGATTTGTCTGTTCTCAAAAAGCAGAGATGGATATATATCTTCTAAGATGTTGCTTATTAATTGTGAAGTCCCATTTTCAAAGAGAACCAGTAGTGCTTACGGCATATCACATGTATCAATTCTTACATTTGGTACATGTCTTTGCCATTGTCGTGGATTGCTACATTTTAGGTTTGAAACCTTCTTTGCTTTACTTGATTTCGTTCTCAATTTCCTGAAAAAACAGCATTTGCATATAGTCGTACATTTACTTTGTTACAGCTTTGTTTATTTTAGCTGACAAACAATTATCTCAAGTTGCATGAATTTCTCTTTTTTTTTTTTATTGGAACTAAACATAAATCGTTTTAATCTTGAAATGAACTTAAATACTCGTTGCTTCGTACAGAAAATATTGGAACTTATCAGACTTAAATTTTTTGAGGTTGCTAAATAGTACTA
The DNA here is from genome assembly GCF_948465745.1 of Chenopodium album. NCBI lineage: Eukaryota > Viridiplantae > Streptophyta > Magnoliopsida > Caryophyllales > Amaranthaceae > Chenopodium > Chenopodium album. Next base: position 28,956,052 of record NC_137858.1, on the reverse strand, counting down.
CTGCAATCATTGTTGAATGCTGATAGCACATGTTAGTTTTGGTTTGGGAACCCATTTGGCCATTAACGAACTCTTGGGGAATTTATATGCTTGCTAATCATTCTCTATTTCCTGTTACAGTTTCTGTCAATGAAACTTTCCACCGTGAACCCTGAGCTGAACTTTGATATTGAGAGACTTCTAACCAAAGATGTAAGCATAAGTTCTTCAAAAGACTTGTTAATTCCATATTCAATTACACAATAATTGAGCTAGTGTTGAGCTTGCACTCATTTCCTCTTGCTTAGATTCTGCACTCACGAGGTAATGAATCGTCTGCACTTGGATTTAACCAAGGAATGAGCTCTGCCCATCCATTTTCTCAAGGAATCCATCAAAGTTTGACTGCTATGCCAAATTCAGCGTCGCAATATCATCACATGCCTCAAGTAAACCCTCAAACCCCTTGAAAAAAGTAACTTGCCTGTTTTCATAGTGTTAGAAAAATAGTGTAACATGTTTATTTTCCTGGCTCATACAGGCTGTATGGGATAGTGACCTGCAAAGTCTTCTTCATATGGGTTTTGACTCTAACTCTGCTGTTGGTGGTCTAGGACCAAATGGTAGGAAAAAATTAATTTATTTTTCGTATTTACTTTGTATAATTATTTCTCTATAAAATTTACTTTTATTGGTATTATGATTGTAGCTGAAATTTTATCCTTGGAACTGTGACAGGTAGCTCAAAGACTGAGCTGTAGGATTATTATGGAAAATACGCAGGTTCTGATCTCTTCTAACAGAAAATTCAATATTTAGTTTACTGCGCATTTGACTCAACTAGAAAAACGAAGAAAAAAGATTATTTTTGCAGGAAAAATGGAAAATTAAGGCTGTAGTGTGGTGTTGTATAGGTGTTCAGTTCCTGACTTTTCTTCGAGTTTTAGAGAACAAGGTGACTTGTTAGATTCACAACTTCTTTGTAAATTGAGAAAGCTGTTTCAAAACTTGTTAAAGACAATTGATTTTTTTTTTTTTTTTTCTTTTTTACCCAACATTAACTTGCGAACGCAAAGCTTTAAAATGTTTTGATTGCTATGATTAGTAGGAAATTTTTTTGTAAAGAGATCCAAATTTAAATTTGATGATTGATAGTATGAGAAGTGAGATCAGGCTTTTTCCTTATGCTTCTTTCAATTACTTGTTCATCTTTGTGTCAATATTGTGTAATTGTAACTTGTAAGGTCCATGGTCCCTTCTCATCCCGGGTTCGGGATCATATCCAATCTTGTGTGTCATGTCTTATGTTGGCATAATGGCATGCTAGTATACAAAGTGTACGTAATCAAATGGCACCCTCCGTGCACCTGCTGTTGGGGAATCCATTGTTTCTCTACGTATGAGAGGTATTCATGTACTAGACTATTATGAATATACCAGCCTTGAGGTTGATCTACTACTTCCTTTTTCTTAAATGTATATATGGCTATGTTAGATCTCATATGAGTGATATGACTAATATGTTTTGACCATATAATTAAAGCACAAAGATATGTAAAAAAGATGTCTGTAGTACATTTACAATCATTCAATATACATATACTACTTCCTCCGTTTTCTTTTAGATGCAACACACCTTTTAGCGCAGTAATTAAGAAAGGTAGGGTTTACATGATATAATAAACTTTAGATTTTTTTGTAAAAAACTACCTTTTAAAATCCATTTTTTGCGAGAAACTACCACGAAAACGAAATGTTGTAATTAACTACCTTATAAAACACAAATTGTTGTAATTGACTACCACCAATCGAAAAGTCAAGTTTGACTTTATTTTCCCGGCGTTGACCTAGTCACGTGCGGCTCACGTGACCCTTTAAGGACAAAATTTCCCCCTTTTTTCCCTAAATTCTCCCTCCTGTTCCTTCGAAAACCTACTGTTCTTCTTCTTCAACTTCAGTTTCATGTACTCTGCTTCATCCATTATCCTCTTCTTCTCACCTTCAAGGCAGCATACTCTATTCCTCAATACAGCAACCTCACCCTTAAGAATATGTTTTTCTGAAATGAGTTGATTAGTAATATCCAGTTACCAGTCAATTATTCCTTCATTCACCCAACGAAAGTATTTGCAACCCCTTTGATTAGTTTCAGGATTATAAAAAGTACAAGCTTCAAACTTCCTTCCGGGATTATCACGCGTCCACGATATCACCCTCGCAATGAATTCTGGTTTAATTACCCAATTTGAAGAGGAAATTATGAAGAACAATGGAGCTTCGAATTGAATTAGGGATTTGGGGATGAAATGAGGTGTTTCCGAAGGAAGGGGAGGGAGAATTTGGGGAAAAAGGGGGAAAGTTTGTCATTAAGGGTCACGTGAGCCGCACGTGACTAGGTCAACGCCGGAAAAATAAAGTCAAACTTGACTTTCCGATGGGTGGTAGTCAATTACAACAATTTGTGTTTTATTAGGTAGTTAATTACAACATTTCGTTTTCGTGGTAGTTTCTCGCAAAAAATGGATTATAAAAGGTAGTTTTTTACAAAAATCCTAAACTTTAAAATAGGATGAGTGGTTGTTAGGAGTGTAATTTAGTGGGCTATGTGCTTTAAATAAGGGATATAGTATAGTTTTTCCCTAAAGTAACTTTCCTTTTATATTGTGTTGCAAGTATTGTGACATTTCCTTTTTAGGGAAGTGTTGCAAGTAAAAGAAAACGGAGGAAATATATACTAAAGTAATCACGAAAGTTATATCTAAATAACACGTGTTGCATTCACAACATAAATTTTGCCGCCAAAAACATTTTCATTTTTTTTCCTTAAAAAATAACATGATAAGATAAAGTTACTTAGGGCATGTTCACATTTACTTAATTTCAGTTTAGATCAGTTCAGTTTAGCTCCAATCAGTTCAGTTCAGCTCCAATCAGTTCAATTCAATTCAGCTCTTAATTTCCCTCTCACATAAAATATTCATTTCAGCTCAATTCAGTTTAGCTCCAATTAGTTCAGTTCAGTTCAGCTCCAATCAGTTCAGTTCAGTTTAGTTCAGCTCAATTCAGTAAATGTGAACAAACCCTTAATAAAAACTTACAACAAGTCATACAAATATTGTAAATTATATATCAAACAAGAGAGTTTTAAAGATGGACATTAAATGAATTCAATTTTTTTTTTAAAAAAAATTTATATAAATCCTTAAATATAAATCAACTTTATTTTAATTGACTTTTATTATTTATAAGTTTTATTATTATGAATCTGTGCATTGCACGGGACAAAAAACTAGTATCTTACTAAAAGACAAGCAAATTAATGTGAGGATGAAAAATGTCACTTTATGATTTGCTTGTCTAATTTATATAATACTTTATTATGAGGAAGTATAAATGTAGTGTTGTGAGACATGGTGAATTGTCTCACAACTATTAAAATAACATAAAAGTATGAGGAAGAGATAGAAAGGAGGAGAGAGATAGGGAGGTTATATAGACGGAGGGTTGAGAGAGATTTAGAAGTATCTCGCAGGGGTAAGTTGGTCATTTCATGCGGGATTTAAATTTTGCCATTTTAGATTCAGTAGTACAAAATACACTCTCAGTGGTACAAAATATAATTTAAGTGGTATTTAAAAAAAGGTTTAAATGTCTTATTAGGCTATCAAATAATACTATTAGAGTTCAGTGGTACAAAATACACTCTCAATGGTACAAAATATAGTCTTAGTGGTACTTCAAAAAGTTCCATTGGAGTTTTAGCGAAACAAAATATAAACTCAGTGATAGTGGTTCCCAAAATTTTTTGTCCGTTTTGGCACGTGATACATGTCTGAAAAGTTTTAGTGGGGCCCACACCACCTTTTTCACTCTTCCTATCTTTCTCCTCCTTTCTCTCTCTTCCTTTTACTTTTATGTTATTTTAATAGTTGCGAGACACTTCCATTTCTATCATAACCCTTGATTTATACTTCCTCAGATGTAGGAAGAGTGAAAAAAGTGATGTGGACCCCACTAAAACTTTTCAGACATGTATCACGCGTAAAAATGGACAAAAATCTATGGGGGCCACTACCACTAAGTTTATATTTTGTTCCACTAATACTCTTGTAGAGCTTTTTGAAGTACCACTGAGACTATATTTAGTACCACTGATATTGTATTTTGTACCACTAAAACTCAATAATATTATTTGATAACTCAATTAGACAACTTTAAACTGACGCCTGAAATACCTACATTACCCTTGTGAGACATGTCTTTATTGTCTCACAACCCTTCGTTTGGAAGCCCTTCTTTATTATATATAGAAAAACTTGACATGTTAGTTTGTATTTTTTTGTGGTAACATTTTATCATTTAATAAATCATATTGATCCTAAAATAATTTTTAAAGATAAAACAAACACTTTGGATGAAAAAAATCTCTCAGAATTGTTTTGTAGCACCAACTTACAACCAAATTTACTTTTCGGCTTAGATCTATACGAAAATAGGCGTAAAATCCGACATCTTTTTTCCATTTTTTGCATGCTAATATTGTTCAAAATGAAAAAATAAACACTTTGGGCAAAAAAAAATTGCTTAGAACTGTTTTACGAGCTCCGACTTACGACCTAATTACTTTTCGGCTTAGGTCTATACAAAAATAGGTGTGTAGAATTCGAAATATATATATATATATATATATATATATATATATATATATATATATATATATATATATATATATATATATATATTTGTCTTTTGCATTTCTGACAAGCTTATGTAGTACAAAAAGAGAAAATAAACAATTAAGGTGAAAAAATGACTCAGAAATGTTTTCCGATCTCCGACTTATGGCGAAATTACTTTTTCGCTTAGGTTAATACGAAAATAGGCGTAGAATCTGACTTCTTTTTTTTTTTCCATTTCTGACATGCTAATGTTGTTCAGAATGATAAAATAAACACTTTGGGCAAAAAAATTGCTCTGAATTGTTTTCCAAGCTCCGACTTACAGCCAAATTGCTTTTCGGCTTAGGTCTATGCAAAAATAGGCTTATAATCCTACCTATTTTCTCCATTTCTGACATGCTAATGTTGTTCAGAATGATATCATGAACACTTTAAGCGAAAAAATCGCTAAGAACTATTTTTCGAGTTCTGACTTACGACCTAATTACTTTTCAGCTCTGGTCTTACAAAGATAGGTGTGTAGAATCCAAACTATTTTTTATTTTTTATTTTTTTTTGCATTTCTAACAAACTAATGTTGTTCAAAATGAAAAACTAAACACTTTGGGTGAAAAAATGACTCATAAATGTTTTCCGAGCTCTGACTTACGGCTAAATTACTTTTCGCCCTAGGTCTATAAGAAAATAGGCGTAAAATTCGACATCTTTTTTTTTTCCCTTTGTAACATGCTAATGTTGTTCAGTACGAAAAAATAAACACTTAGGGCGAAAAAATTCTCTTATATCCGAGCTCCGAATTACAACCAAATTACTTTTCGGCTTAGGTCAATATGGAAATAGGCGTAGAATCGCCCGAAACTTTTATTTTATTTTTTTTGTTTTTTTTTTTTTTTTTTTTTTTTTTTTGCATTTCTAACAAGCTTATGTTGTAGAAATGTTATGCAAACTCCGACTTACGGCGAAATTACTTTGCGGCTAAGTCTATACGAAAATAGGTGTACAATTTGACTTCTTTGTTTTCCATTTCTGACATGCTAAAGTTATTCAGAATGATAAAATAGAAACTTTGGGCGAAAAAATTACTCAGAACTGTTTTCCGAGCTTAGACTAAAGACCAAATTGCTTTTCAGCTTAGGTCTATACGAAACTAGGCGTAGAATTCGACCACTTTTTTTCCATTTCTGACATGCTAATGTTGTTTAGAATGATAAAATAAACACTTTTGGCGAAAAAATCGGTCACAACTGTTTTCCGAGCTTCGACATACGGCAAAATTACTTTTTCGCTTAGTTCTATACGGAAATAGGCGTAGAATCCGGCCTTTTTTTTTTCTTCCATTTCTGACATGCTAATGTTGTTCAGAATGATAAAATAAACAATTTGGGCGAAAACATCGCTCAGAGTTGTTTTCTGATCTCCGACTTATGGCCTAATTACTTTCGGCTTAGGTCTGTACGAAAATAGATGTGTGGAATCCGAAATAATTTTTTTAGCAATTATGTCAAGCTAATGTTGTTCAAAATGATAAAATAAACATTTTCGGCGAAAAATGACTCGGAAAAGTTTTCTGAGCTCCGACTAACAGCCTAATTTCTAACAAGCTAATGTTGTTCAATTTGAAAAAATAAAGATTTTGGGCAAAAAAACTAACTCGGAAATATTTTCCGAGATCCGACTTACAACGAAATTACTTTTCGGCTTAAGTATGTACGAAAGTAGGCGTAGAATATGACCTAATTTTTTTACATTTTTAACATGCTAATGCTGTTCATAATGAAAAAAAAAACACTTAGGGCTAAAAAAAATCTATCTGAACTGTTTTCAAGCGCTGACTTACGATCAAATTACTTTTTGACTTAAGTCTATACGGAAATAGGCGTAGAATTCGACCTCTGTTTTTCAATTTCTGACATGCTAATGTTGTTCTGAATGAAAAAATTAACACAGGCGAAAAATTGCTAAGAATTATTCTTCGAGCTCCGACTTACGACCTAAGTACTTTTTGGCTTAGGACTATACGAAAATCGGTGTGTCGAATTTGAACTATTTTTTTAATTTCTTACAAGCTAATGTTGTTCAAAATGAAAAAATAAATACTTTGGGTGAAAAAATGACTCAACAATGTTTTTCTATCTCCGACTTACGACGGAATTACTTTTCGGCTTAGGTCTAAACAAAAATAGGTGATAAATCCAAACTAATTTTTTTTTTTCATTTCTGACAAACTAATGCGCATGTCCAAAACGAAAAAAATAAACACTTTGGGTGAAAAAAATGACTGAAATGTCTTTCGAGCTCCGACTTACGACCAAATTACTTTTTGGCTTAAGTCTGTATGAAAATAGGCGTTGAATCCGAGCTCTTTTTTTACACTTTTGACATGCTAGTGTTGTTCATATTGAAAAAATAAACACTTTGGGCGAAAAAAGTTGCTCAGAACTTATTTTGAGCGCCGACTTACGGCCAAATACTTTTCGGTTTAGGTCTATACGAAAATAGGCGTAAAGTCGGACCTCTTTTTTTTGTTTTTTTTTCTTTACCATTTCTGATGCTTATGTTGTTCAGAATGGTCAAATAAACACTTTGGGCCAATAAAATCGCTAAGAGCTGTTTTCTGAGATTCGACTTACAGCCTAAGTACATTTCGGCTTAGGTCTATACGACAATAGGTGTGTAGAACCCGAACCTAATTCTTTTTTTCATTATTGACATGTTAATGTTATTCAAATAAGATAATAAACACTTTTGGGCAATAAAATGACTCCGAACTATTTTCTGAGCTTTGACTTACGGCCAAATTACTTTTAGGCTTATGTCTATACGAAAATAGGCGTAGAATCTGAATTATTTTTTAAAAATTTTTACATTCTAATGTTGTTCATAATGAAAATAAACAATTTAGGTGAAAAAATGACTTGGAAATATTTTTCGAGCTATGATTTTCGAAATTACTCTTCGGCTTAGGTGTATATGGAAATAGGTGTAGAATCCGATCTCTTTTTTCCAATTCTGTCATGCTACTGTTGTTCAGAATGAAATAATAAATGTTTTGGCCAAAAAATCGCTTAAATTTAATTTCTGAGCTCCGAATTACTGCTAAATTACTTTTTGGGGAGGACTTGGAGAGTCACAGGACTAGAGTAAGAGCGATCGGATGGTGGAGAGGGGGAGTGAAAGTGAGCGAAGTGTTGGAATGAGTTAGTAAGAGAGTGTGAGAGGCTGAGAGGAAGTGAGAACGATAGATTACGGTTTTTCTTTTTTTCGGCTTTATATACTTAGGATAGAAATTAGATTGGGCTAGGCTATAATTGGAATATGGGCCGAAGAAATTCGGTTTGTATTTGGTTTTCTATTTATCAAAACCTGAAATTGAAAAACAGATAATCGACTTTTTTTTGAAACCAAATCAAACCATATTAGGAAAAAATCTGCACTGTATTTCTAATTCGATTTGGTTTGTGTTTCTATTCGGTTCTTTTTAAAACCGCGTTAGTTTCACCCCTATTCCCAATGACATACGGTAAGTCAGTAGAACTAATAAAAATTCCCGTCTTAAAAAAAATAAAAAAAATAAACTAGAAATAAAGGGATAATTCTATTCGCCTCTTAAATTAAAAGGTAAACCCAACTTTTAATCATTACTTTAAGTTCCACAAATTTACTCTTTCAAAATTTAATACAATGAAATACAAAGTATATACTGAAGGCTAACATTAGGATCAATAGATGGAGAATAAATTATTAATAAAATTGGTCTAAACAAACTACTATGTCTTCATGAGTGTCATAAATGACACTCATTTAATGAGCGTATAGGTTGTTTATACCTTCATTTCATAGCTTTCTTATTGAATAAATGCTTAGTTTTATGCATTTTCTCTTTATTTTACCTTTTTCTCTCTTATTTTGTGTTTTATGGTTTTTCTAGTGTTTTCTCCTTTATGTGCTCTTTTTTAGAGGTTGTAGGTATTGTACGAGGTTCGGGTCTTGATATTGGTGGTTTACTAAGGCGGAAGATGCTTTTGGAGCAAACTTATAGCATTGGGAAAGCTCAAGATGCAAGGATATGGATGCTCCAAGTTCTAGCTCTTGCGCTCTCAAGCCACGCTCGATCTCATGAAGATGTGGTGTCGAACCCACTGTCAAGTCCATTTGAATCTGCCATACTTAGTGTCTATCATGAACATATTGTGTGCACACACGAAGATCTATTAGCGAACGCACGAAGCAGCGAAGAAGTCGAAGGAACCTAGAAGGACGCAGGAGCGCAGCCCTCCACTATTAGAAAACAGGCTAATTGCGACGGATTGTTTCAGACGGACCCATTATTCCGTCGGAAAAAGCTAAATTTCCGACGGATTTTTATTCCGTCGAATATTTCCGACGAATTCTTCAATTCCGTCGTAAATCCGTCGGAAATTTCCTACAGAATAAAAATCCGTTAGAAATTTAGCTTTTTTCGACGGATTTTTCCGTCGAAAATTAACTTTTCCGACGGATTTATAGTCCGTCGGAAATTTCCGACGGAATATTCCGTCGGAACATATACTTAAAAAAAAACACTTTTACTTCCAAAAAAACCCTTCTGCCTCTTTCTATCTTTCCTATTCTCTCTCCTCTCGTTCTCCTCTATCTTCTTCTCCCTCTATGTCCTTCTCTCTGTATCTCCTCTTCTTCTCTCGATCTCCTCTCCTTCTCTGTGTTTCTCTTTTCCTCTCGTTCTCCTCTGTTTCTCTTTCCTCTAGTTCTCCTCTGTTTCTCTTCTTTACTTTCCCCTCTTTTACCACCACCACGGCAACATTAACAACGACATCAACAAGTAATCACCGACATTAACAACAACAAAGGTTAGGGGTTATCTTATTTCGCCCTTTCTCTGTCTTCTCATGCTTAAATCAAAGGTTTTTAGGTCAAATTCGACCATGAAAACTCTAGATCTAGAGTTTTCATGGTCAAATTTGACCTCTTAAACCCATTTTCGAGATTATGTGTAGTCGAATTAAGTTATGTATCTATTTTTTTTTCAATTTTGATGTTATTTGTTGTTTTATCGGATTTTTTTTACCATTTATGGTGGTGGTGGGTGGTGGCTGTTGGAGATCGTGTTTGGGGGCTTGGGTTGGGATTTTAATTTTTTTTCTTTATTTTTTTTGTTAATTTCTGGGTTGTAATGATTTTCGGTGGTGGCGGTGGTGATTTATGTGGGTGGTGGGGTGGTAGATCTGGTTAGGTAGGTGGTTGTGGCGGTTGTGGTTGTAGATGGGTAGATTTGATTAGGTAGGTGGCTGTGGCGGTGGTGATTTAAGTGGGTGGTGGGGTGGTAGATCTGGTTAGGTGGCTGGTGGGTAGGGGTTCTGGTGTGGGATGGTGATACGGTTGATGGGGTTGCGTGTGGGTCTGGTGAGGGTTTGGCTAGTTGTGTGAGGTAGGGGTAGGTGGTGTGGGGTGACGGCTTGCGGCAGTGGTACAGGGTGGCGGTGTGCGTTTTTTTTGTTTTTTTAAAAGCATTTTTCGACGGAAATTCCATCGGAAATTCACGACGGAATTCAAGCTTGATCACAATACTTTAGTGTATGATCAGAGTGGGGTTCAAGCTTGGGGTTATAGTGCTTGAAATATTCCCTACAGTTAACAATGATGAGTCAAATAAAGTCGTTACTATTCACCATGGCTTAAGTCAATAACAGGTTGTGTCAAGGTTAAATGGTTTTTGGGTTCTAATTGGGTCGGGTAATAGTTCGGGTTCATATTGTTGTCGGGTCCGATTAAATTGGTCAACGATTGTTTCGGGGTATTTTGGAATCCCTTGGGATACTGGTTACGCTTTCCAGGCAATGAGACTCAGACACCTGCAAAAACACGAATCTCCGGTGGTCGGAGATCCGCCTCCGACGATCAAGTTAGTGATCGGAAAACGGAATAAATGTAGAGAGAGAAAGTAGAGAGAAGTTGGAGCTTTTAGTGCTCTTTTTAAGGTTATGTCACAATCCACCCTTCCCATCATCAATGATTGGGGTATTTATATGGGTGGGGATTTGTTCCCCTTAGGGTAAGTGACCTAGGAATTAGTGCCATGATTGGCTGCGCAATCAGGGGAGGGCACGTGTCTTAAGGGGCGCCGTTTTTCCGTCATTCTAGGACATTGGGCCTTCTGATGTAAGAAGGCATTTTGTGATTCTCTTTATTTCAGGTGCTCTCTTGTTCTTCATATGTGTCATCGTGTGACACGTGTCGCCTGTCGATTGGGCCACGTTTTACCACGGGATTGGACCACGTACTTGGGGTATTTTTTACCCTAAACATTTGCCCCTCAAAGGGGGTGGCTCGTCCTAATAGGGCTGCCTCCTTTGATCTTACTCTTTCGAGTACCCTGGGCGCATTTGGAGCATGTATAGTTGTTAACATGTGCCAGGCAAAGTCGTTCGTTCACCTTTTTGGGCTGAGAGCCTTGTTCGAATGATCTGATGTTTTTGAGAAACCTAGCCGGATCATCAGTCGGATAGGATGGGCCGAATGACCTTCAATTGGGTTGGGTGGCTTGACTGGATTCGTCCGAAGTCTTTTAAGAACTTAGCCTGATTGACATTCAGATTGGAGGGGCCGCATGGCCTTCAGCTGGCAACCATCCGTTCTCCATTTTTCAAGAAAATGGCTCAACTTCCAAGGTAGATGATGAATTTGACGGGCAATTATGACGCCCTTCCAAATTTCGTCTTTAATGCTCGGTTATCTGTGTGGATTCCGTTAAAGGAGGCAAAACGGTTGAAAACCGTTCAACTTCTAGGTTAAACTTTTTTCGAGAGTTAACCGTTCCTCATTCCTTAGGTGGGAATGGCTTTTTTACTATTTTACCATCATCCGAGGTGGCCCGAAACGAGCCTGTCCGAAAGGACGGGGACAAAGAGCCGTCCTTGGACAACACGGCCGGCCAAGACTCAACTCCGCATGTTGAGTACTTGGGAACTTAACCTCCGGGTTCCCAAGCTGAAGAGAAGCTGCCATCTCCGCACAAGGCGGACGAGCAGTCTCAACCGATGCCTCCTCTTGAGAGGCATCCGTGCTTCCTCAACCTCTTAGAAGGTACTTGCACACGTTCGTCTTTTTTCCTTCTGCCTTTTTCTCTTTTCGGAATTCTAATTTGTCTTTCATTTTGTAGAAACTTCTGAGGATATGGACGTTCGTCCCCCTGGGTCTTCTCTGACTGGGGCCGAGACTCAGGACAAATAACGAGGTATCCATGATGGGCACCTCAGTCCAATGATCAACATCTGTGTTGAGGTAGACTTCTAATTCTATAGAAAATTGTAGACACTTAATTGTGTCTCCCCTAAACCAAACTAAGTGATGAATACCTTTCGCGTCGAATGATAATCGAATGAAGTGAAAGTGTAAAAGGTCTAGTTTTGCGGTTTGTTTTAAAAAAAAACCCTTCTTTCTGTTTTTGAAAACCTACTCAATTTATGAAAATAGCCAGTCCAATTTAGTTTGGTCCATGATAAAGGTCCAATAATAGTGTAGTTGGATTAGGCACAAAAAGAGCTTTCTAACGATATATTATAAGCCCTATTCCGATGAATAATGAGGAAGTTATGGCCAAAATACTAAACTGGGTCTGATTTGGTTCTTACATGCAGCGGAATGATCTAGAGGAGGGCCTATTATTAATTATCATTCCTAAAGCTATTAGGATTGATTATAGTATTCTAGAATTATCTAGAAGGTTCTCTTAAAACCTAATGGAATTAGGATTAATAATTATGTTTTAAGAGTTTACTTGGAATAAAATAGTTGTTTTTATGAAAATACGATTTTGCCCTTAAATACGGATTTTACGACTTAATTTTATTAAGAAGTGGATTTCGCGTGGGAAACGTGTGTTTTTCCAGAAGCAGCACTTGACGTCGGTTCTGTCGCCTGGCGCTGCAGTGCAGCGCTTGGCGCTGGGCCTGTCGCCTGGCGACGAGATGTATTTTACTCCTTTTAAAACTCGATCTCTTTTCGATCGTTTTCTGGACTATTTTCTTATAAATAGGGTTTTAGTCCTCCGTTTTCAAATCACCCAGAATTCTGTAATTCTTCTCTTCTCTCTCTTGAGCAATATATCTATCTTTCTCTCTTTAGTCTCCCTAAACTAGCTTTTCTCAAATAACACCATACCGCACTCATTAGTTCTAGACACACCTAGCCCAGTTCAAAATTGCATTCGCCCTAGAAGTGAAAGGTTGATACCTTCTGAGGGTTTGGACCCAAATCCAGTCAAAACTTTTTAACTCTTTCTTTCAATTATTTAATTTAATTCTTTGATTTATAATTTTCTTGAAGTTTACTAACGCGTGTATTTTGTTATTAGAAAGAGGTACGAGGCATCAAAGTGAGTAATTTCATTACTCTATTCTTGTAGAAAGCATGCTTAGATTTTATTAATTCCTAGTATCATGTTAGAATGTTATTATTGCTTTCTAGAATCATGTTTAGGATGCTTTTATTCTTTATAATATTATGTTAGTATCATGTTAGGTTTAAAGCTTTGATCTTTTATTGTTTAGTGACATGCTAGGATTTGTTATTAGTCTTGTTAGTATCCGTAGGGAATATTTCAAGCACTATAACCCCAAGCTTGAACCCCACTGTGATCATACACTTATGTATGGTGGCGTCCAAAGGGAAAGAAAAGAGAGCAAAAGAGTCGCCAACAAGTTTTAGGAACTTGTAAACCGTTTACGAGGTGAAGTTTACACCCTTTAACGATCCAGGAGATTGTCTAATCCATAAGGTCTTGAAACAAACAGGGTTCGGGAATGAGGGCATGAATCCAATCTACAAAAGAAAGGACCCGCCCTATAAAATAGGCCTCTACTTTATTCTACTTGTATTCATGTGCACTTTTTGACTAACATGCAAACATTATATTTATCCTAAACCTGTTTAATCGATGTTGGTTGAATATTAATGCACAAATAAAACTACTACCTCCGTTATAGGTTATGTGCAACGATTAGACATTTTCCTTCTCTGCTTTATATCAAATCGTTGCACATAACCTGTAACGGAGGTAGTATTATTGGTGATCACTTGAATTAAAATCATATTAGCCTAAACCAAATTATGAATTATCTTATTAAGCGTGATTTCAAGTACAAATTCCCTTTAAACATGTATAAAAGGCGTGATCAAGCAATGACAATAATATATAAATCAAGGAATATAATAATAAGCGTAATCATCAATATAAACAAAAACATGTTAATAATAAAGCTTAATAATAATAGTAAGATCCTAGGCATGATACTAACAAGAATAATAACAAACCCTAGCATGTCACTAAACAATAAAGATCAAAACCTTTAAACCTAACATGGTACTAACATAATATTAGAAAGAATTAAAGGCACCCTAAACATGATTCTAGAATGCATTAAATAACATCCTAATACTAGGAATTAATCAAATCTAACATGCTTCCTACATTGAAATAAATAGGGAGTAAGCTAATAATTAACTTACTTCGAAGCCTCGTACCTCTTTCTTATAACAAAATACACGCGTTAGTAAACTTCAATGAGATAATAAAATTAAAGAATTGAATTAAAGAATTGAAAGAAAGAGTTATAAAGTTTAGACGGGATTTGGGACCAAACCCTCAGAAAAGTATAAACCTTTCACGTCTAGGGTGAAGGCAACTTCGAACTTGGCTTGGTGTTTCTAAGTCTTGTGAATCGGTATTGTATTTAGTAAAAATCTTGCTAGAAAGAGAGAGAGAAAGAAAGCATGTATTGCTCAAGAGAGAAGAGAGAATTAGGTGATTGTGAATGAATAAAAACGGAGGTTCAGGACCCTATTTATAAGAAAAATAGTCCGAAAATAGGTAGAATTTGATAAGGAATAAAACTCTAAGTTGTCGCCGCAAAACCACTATGTCGCTTGGCGACAGGGTCTGTCGCGTGGCGACAAGGCTTGTCGCGTAGCGACAGGCTTGTCGTTTGGCGATAGCCTGGTTTTCACGCGCTTTCCACGCGGAGTCCAATTTTTAATCAAATTTGATCTATGGAGTCCGTACATAAGCTGAAACCGTATTTTTAATAAAATAATATTTTATTCCAAACTAAAACTTATCAAAATATAATTATTAATTCTAACCCTATTAGGATTGAAAAGAAAAGTCTAGAGAATTCTAGAAGACTATAATTAATCCTAGTAATTTTAGGAATAATAACTAATATTAGGGCCTCCTCTAGATCATTGGGCCGCATGTAAATGTCAAACCGGGCCCAATTTAGTATTTTGGCCATTACTTCCTCATTATTCATCGGAATTGGGCTTATAATATATCATTGGAAAGCTCTTTGCAAGCCCCATCCAACTACACTATTGTTCGACCCTTGTCACGGACCAAACTAAACAGGATTGGCTATTTTCATAAAATAGAGTTGTTTTCGAAAACAGAAAGAAAGAATTTAATAAAAACTAACCACAACACTAGACTTTTCACACTTCACTTCATTCGATTATGGTTTGACGTAACATCACCGGCTTTGGTTTTAGGGAGACACAAATGGGTGTCTACAGAAGCCCCCACTTTGACTGAGTTTGGAGAAACTTAGGTTTCGAAAACAAAAGTCAAAGTATCGATGGGGACGGAGAATGATTCCGATTGTTCTCCGATCCTAAATAATTCTTATAACGCCGATACCTGTAAACTAGCGTTAGTTAAACAGATAAAAGAGTTAAAAAACGCGTATCTTGCACCGTCGAGCACACGTGTCTGGAGTAACCGATTTGCAGCTGTATTTTGTTTTGACGACCTTCCACAAGCTAGAGAATGCCATCCTCCCAAAAGACTACTAGGCTTGTAACTGCCTCCAATTTCTGCTGTTGATAATCTTCCGCAAGCCAGGGAAAACTATCGAAGATTGCTTCGCTTGAAACGATCCTCTTCCGCTTTGTGACCATCTTCCACATCTTAGGGAACACGATCGAAGATAACTACGCTTGAAATCACCTTTAGTTGTCGTGATAATATTCCGAAGAAAATTATCGAAGACTAACACTTGTCGATCTTTAAAAGTTCGCTTGAACTTTAATTTGCTTCCGTAGGTACTTGAGTGATGACAATCCTCTTTTCTTCAGGAACAGTGGCCAACACAACTCTTGAATAATGTATGACAATCCGATTTAGGGAAAGTTGTCCATGCTTCGTAACAATCCATCCTTGGAAATATTGCCACGATGAAGCGACAATCCGAATCTCGAAAAAATTTGCCAAAATCCAATTTTTGGGAAAAGTTGCCAATGTTTCGTAACAATCTGTCATAAGAACCTTGCTACGATCGACAATCCACATCTTGGAACATAACTCTCGAAAGCAATCCACCTTGGAAATTTGCCAATATTATGCGACAATCCTCTTAGGAAAATATTGCCACTATTGACAATCTGGGTCTTGGAACATTTGCAAAGAAGAGCCGATCGACAATCCACTTCGGGAAAATTTGCCACCTACTGAAATGAATGACAATCCACGTTGAGGAACCTTTGCCGAAATTTATGATGAAGAGAGGCCTACGACAATCTTTTGGGAAATTGCCAAGGTTTTGATGAATATATGACAATCTGAACTTAGAAAAATTTGCCAAACAGAGAAGGAGCACGGCAATCCATACTTGGAAATTTCGCCAGAGGTGACAATCCAATCTTGGAAAAATTGTCGTTGAAGAAGATACGCGACAATCCACAATTGGAAACATTGTCAGTTGGGGATGACAATTCAATCTTGGAACATTTATCGTATAAGTGATGCGCTTGCTTTTGAACCGATGCTTTGGTGCTTGTGATGAGCCAATACTTAGGCGCTTTAAGCTAAGTGAGACGTTCGTCGTCAGGTCAATCACTTACTACGATTGTAATCGAGCCGACTACTAATCATGTCAATTTGCTTATAGGGGCTAACTAGCATACAAAAAAACCTGAAATTGTTTGTATGAGGTCCGCATAATTTAATATGGGGGCCACGTATCTTATCGCTGCACCGGAGCACGCTAGATCATATTGGGCCGTGTTCTCGTTCTGTCGTCTGGCCTTGGAGTTAGGTTTATATTCGCGGTTTTTCGAAAAAATTCGGGAGTGTTCTTGCTTGTTGGAATATACTTGCATTTACATTTTGGACTATAGGACTTTGCTTATCTTTCTTTAAGGTTGACTTTGTGTGACTTAGATGTTATTGTCTGACTCGACGTGTAACTTGATGTACTGAAATCGACTCGTGTGTGTAGACTTAACTCAATGTGATAACACGACATGACTCAATGTGTACATGACTTGTGTGTGAATTATGTTGTGATTGTGCTATATGACTCGAAAAAACAAAAATTTCCGTCATTTTTGTGGAGGGTACCGATTTTCTCCTGAAAAAGAAAGACACAAACTAGAATCGAAGTGAATGTTTGAGGGTGCATGTTGAATGATCTTAGTCAAATATATGCGTTTAATACTATCTCTCAAGGTGTAATTCATCCTAGGCTATCCTAGTTGACTCGATAATGAAAGTATTTAGGTAACTTAGGCACGGAGGCTAAGCATTTCATACTTTGTGATGCAATAATTATTATGAGTGATTTTTATATGACATAGTATGCTTTAACGTTGTGTTATGATTTCATGACAAAGGGTTCCTAAGGGAAGGTCTATGTGGTCATGTATCTGTGTAGTGTGTGAAAGTGACACTAAGTTAGGCTGCAAAGGCTAACGGTGTGGAAAAGTATTATTTGATAAGAGTCAAATAATGATGACTCTTCGGCTAGGTAGGCTGATGATGTAGGGATCAAGCCCCCAAGTCTAGCTCTAAATGAAAAGGGATGAGCATCGGAGATCCCTTGATATGATCATGGTGTGAGTGTGTGAATGTGAATATGAATATGAATGCATTTTTATTACGGCCGCACCCCATTATGAGGTTGCCTATGTATCTGTTAGGAATCAGGCCGAACGTAGCTCTAGCCGAACCTCGCACAAATGTGTGTATACCTCAAAAAGGTTTTTTAAGGGTTGTAACGTGGTTAGGCTAAAGGTTGAAGAAGAAGGGGATAAATGCTCAAGACCCTAGATAAGCCCCCCAAGGTGTGCTACCTTGCGTTTGAATCTTTATATTTTTATGCTTGAGGTTTTTAACTCTTTTTTATTTATAATTTTTGCCCTTTCTTTTTTTTTTTTTACTTTTGCATTTTTTTTTTGAATCTTTTTCAATAAGTGTGGGAAATCCCGATCATGCGGTCTATCACTCACTTGGAATTCATGTTTCTCAGGCACGGTACCGATCACTCGATAAGAAACGCAATCCGAGACATGTTCATACCAAAGACATTTTCATGTCAAAGACATTGGAGCACTTGCCCTTTTGCACACTTTTATTATTTTTTTTATTTTTGCTATTTTTTGAATTTTTTTTGTAAAATCACTCAAGCTTTGTATTTAGAACTTGTATAAGTTGCACACCATCCCATCCCGAGGTTAAGTAGATGTGGGTTGAAGAAAGAAAGGTCTATCATTAGACGATGCTTAAAGTGGTTTATCAAGAAAGGGATTATATATTTAAAGGGTGAAGTATATACCATGGCTACAAGAGGTGCCTCAAATAATTGGTATACCTCGTTCTTAATTCAGTGAAGTTTTTTTTTTTTCTTTTTTTTTTCTTTGAATGCAATGCAATGATCAAATGCAAGAAAATAAATGCTTAAGCGTGATTTCAAGTGCATATTCCCTTTAAACATGAATAAAAGGCGTGATCAAGCAATAACAATAATAAATAATATCAAGCAACATAGTAATAAGCATAATCATCATAATAATCATAATCATGTTAATAATAAAAGCTTAAATATAATAGCAAGATCCTAGGCATGATACTAAATAGATTAATAACAAATCCTAGCATGTCAATAAACATTAAAGATCAAAGCTTTAATCCTAACATGGTTCTAACATGATATTAGAAAGAAGAAATAATAAAAGGCACCCTAAACATGATTCTAGAAAGCATTAAATGACATCCTAACATGATATTAGGAATTAAACAAATCTACACTTGCTTTCTACATTGAAATTAACTAGGGAGTAAGCTAATTTACTTACTTTGAAGCCTCGTACCTCTTTCTAATAACAAAATACACGAGTTAGTAAACTTCAATGAAAAATAATAAATCAAAGAATTAAATTAAATAATTGAAAAAAAGAGTTATAAATTTTAGACTGGATTTGGGACCAAACCCTCAGAAATTATCAACCTTTCACGTCTAGGGCGAAGGCAACTTCGAACTTGGCTAGGTGTTTCTAGATCTTGTGAATGCGGTATTGTGGTTGTAAAAGCTAGTTTAGAAAAAGAGAGAAAATATCAAGTATGCCTTGAAGAGAGTTTATTATTGAAAAGGGGGAGATATGACCTTTATTTATAGGAAAAAAGAGGGTTGAAGAATTAAGAAAAGAATTCGAATTCGAATTCGAATCGAAATAAAACTCGTAGACATTAGTTTTTATGAATTTTGTTTTTATCATATCTTTTGATCTAAAAGTCAAAATAAGGCATATAATATCGTTTAAAAGCTCTTGAAGTATAATTTCCAACTCAATTAGAATCAGGTTAAAATCTTTTGTAGATAAAAAGATATGGCCGAAATAGTGAAAGGGTGGTAGTTTTGGATAGAGTTTCGTATTTCTTTCATTCATATCTTTTTCGTTATAGCTCGGAATTAATATTATAATATATCATTGTAAAGATAATTTCAAGATCTATCCAACCATATAAGATTTGGATAAATATTATAAGTCACAAAATTAATATCTGACTGTATTTGAACGTCTTTAAATTCGAATAGAATTAGGAATTTAAGAAAGGAAAGTTTTTATAAAAAGGAAAGTTTTTATTCAAATTCAAACTCTATGATCTTATCTTTTCAAAAAAGGATAATTAAGATCTTTTAGAAACTTATAGAAGCTTCTAATCAATCCTAATTAGTGTAGGAATGGGATTAAATCTTTGGACCCTTCTCATGATCATTGGGTCGTAGGTAAAATCCAGTTTGTGCCCAGTTTAGTATTTTGGCCATAACTTCCTCATTATTCATCAGAATTGGACTTATAATATATCGTTGGAAAGGTCTTTTCAAGCCCCATCCAAATACACCAATATTGGACCCTTATCATGATCTCAACTAAACAGGATTGGACGTTTTCATAAAATAGAGCAGGTTTTCGAAAACAGAAAGAAAGATTTTTAATAAAAAAAAACTACTGTAACACTAGACTTTTCACACTTTCACTTCATTCGATTATCATTCGACATGAAAGATATTCATCACTAGGTTTGGTTTTAGGGAGACACAAATGGGTGTCTACAATTCCCTATAGTTTTTGGCGACTCCACTGGGGAGGATTTCTATTTTAATTCCTGAAATTTATTTCGGCAATAATTTAGAATGAGCGAAAAGTTCTAAGTATTTCATGTGCATAATTTTGATTAACAATATTGTCATATGCATAAAAAAGGTCCTCATTGGAAAGACCATCCGAAATGAGTAAAAAACCTAGGATTTTTACACGTAGGAAATTTGAGAAATATCTTTCACAACTAGAATCGATATAATACTGCGAAAACTGGAAAATTCTAAGAACACAGAAAGCTGTTGAGGCATGTAGGAACTAGCGCCGAGAAAACAGAGCCATTGCCTTGCGATAGCTCTGTCGCTTGGCGACAACAATGTCGTCTGGTGACAGGGTCATCTCCTGGCGCCAGTATCTGTTTTCTCGCGCCAAGTTCTTCCAATACCGAGCCAGAACTCTGCCTTCTTGCTTTGACTAGTTTTAGCACTGTTGGCTCGATTCGACCTCCTAATTGAGTTTTTCTCTCTTTTCTGAACCCATATGTGTTCTACACATGGCCATAACCCTCTGGGGGTTCACGTTCCATCTACCCAATCGAACGCTCCTGGCAACGACGAGTACATCCGAGTTTGTGAATCCACCAAATCATGGGAGCAAGTTTAACTTGCGGGGTCACATCCATAAACGCCAACCCTTCCACAGGTAAGGCTTCCGCGCGATGCATTCAGACTCATAACCATGGACCCTCTTTGACTAACCCATATCCTTGAACTTTAGAGAACTAGAGCCATGGTTAGGTTGCAAACTCGTTGCATCATATTGTGCTTACTTGACTACTTGTCCATTCTTTGCTTGTGCATAACCTATGTGTTTACACTAACCGTTTGTTTGACTTGTGATTGAGTCTAAATAAACCAATTAATGATTAAAAGGATTTGCCTAATTAATCAATTAATTATTTTGAGTAATTAAAGTCTAATAAATTAATCAAAACTGACTTAGTACGACTTTAGGCTTGTCCCTTTAGAGTAAAATACTAGAAACAGTCCCAGATCGATATTCCAGCAATGGCGCAAAGGTTTGGACTGTGGCGCCAAACACTGCTGCGCAACGCCTGGCGACAACCTTATCGTTTGCGCTGCGCTTTAGTGTGTGGCGACAGTGCCGTTGCTTTGGCGACAATCCTGTTTTTTGCTCGAGTCATCACGACGAGTCTAGTTAAACAGTTCATTTATCAGTTTATTAATGGCAGTAGCCATGTTTAGTCCTTATTTGAGTCTAAGCACTTAGTTCCATGGTCATACACAAGAGTCAAAGCGTGTCACTTGCACTCACTAATAAAGCACACACTTAATATGCATGTTACACTTTGACCATGTCTAAAGAGTCTTGTATGTGTGTATTTTTAGTCATTTTTCTTAGGGGGGTAAGTCGGATATTAATCCTCCAATTAAACCCACTTGTTTGAACCCACATACTTGATTCCCAAAAATATGCACCCTATTTTTGCTTTTTCTTTTTTTTATATACCAGTAAAGTCAAAGTCAATTTGAGTCAAGTCATTAAAACGAAAAATGGTTTAATTTACAGCGCGTGGTCAAGAAAGGAAGGGCGTTTAATCAAGGACAACACCTTTGTTCAAGTTCAACTTTTTAATAAACCAGTCAGTCGGAAAAGAAAAACTTAGAAGATAATGGCAAGTCAAGAAGAAGTTAACAAACTTAGGAAGGACGTGGCTAACATGACTGAAATGATGAAGGCTTTGACCCTTCAGATTAATGACCCTGCGACGCAACAACAAATGTAGATTATGCAAGTAAGCTTGAGCAAGCTCTCTAGTGACCATAGGTTCCAGGGCATTAGCTCGCAAGGGGTCTCGGTGGACAAGGAGCTTCTTCCGCAGAAGTTCAATGCCAACGACTTCCCTAGGTTCAAGGCAACAAACAATCCTTACTTCCACTTAAGAGCTTTTGAGACTATAATGAATATTAAGGGGATTGATAGGAAGGTCTTCCATTCTTTGTTCTCTTTATCTCTTGAAACCGTTTGGCAACAATGGTTCTTTTCCCTTGACAAAGAGAAAACCTCTACTTGGGATTCTATTGTAAACGCTTTCTTTGATAGATATAAATGTAATATTCAAGTTGAAACTGATCATAGGGAACTTGAAATACTTAAGCAAAAAGAGAATGAAGGTTTTACTTCTTTCTTTAGTAAGTGGAGGGAAATTTCTGCTAAAATGATTGAGGTACCTAGTGAAAAAGCGTCTGTGAGGATGTGCATTAAGAACCTCCAAGAAAAGTACTCTAAGCATCTCAAGTGTCAAAACAACTTGAATACCTTTAAGGCCATCTATGACATTGGAATTAATATTGAAGACGACCTTGCTAAACAAAAAGCTGCTAATAATAACTCTTACAGTGGCAGGAAAGGAAAGAAGAACGACACTCCTTCTTCTTCCAAAACCACCCATTCAAACAACGTTAGCACCTTTAATCTGAATGAAGTCGTCGCTATGTACAATCAAGGACAAAAGAAACCATTTAGGAGGAACTTTACTCCTATTGGTATGAGTTATGACACCGCATTTGACCGTCTACATGCAAAAGGTCTTATCACTCCTATTGGACCATTTGGGGATCCACCAGTCAAAAAGAGGACGGCTAGCTGGAATCCCGACGCACATTGCAAGTATCATCAAGGCAAGGGCCATCTCACTAAGAGTTGTTGGAAGCTAAAGGAAGCTTTCCAAGACTTAATTGATAACAATAAACTCGGATCCCATTGCCTCCTGCAAGCAAGAAGCCAAGTTTCAATAATGCACCACTTTCTGACTCCTTGGATATTTCTGGTGAGGAAGACCATGTCGACCCATTAACCCTTATTAAAGAAGTTGAAGAAACTCATGCTATCAAAGAAGAGGAGGAAACTTTCTATGATTCCATGAGTGATTGGGCTCCAAGTAAGCAACTCGACACTTCGGAAGGGGTTACACTCCTCATGAACATAATGCAGAAAACAATAGACATGTGCAGTGAAGTCCTTAAACGAACAGAATTAGAACGAAACAAGCATGTCAGTGACAATGCTCAACCCACGGAGAGGAAGCCATTTTCTCTCCAAGTGATTGATACACCGAAAAGGAGTAATAAGCTTTATACTCCAATTGGGACTTCCTATGCCAATATGTTTAAAGTGCTCTCCAAGAGTGGCAAAATCAAACCTCTTGAACCGAGACCATTTGAATCATTAAAGAGGATAAAAAGGTTCTACTGTCCATATCATCAATCAGGGGGACATACCATAGAACATTGCTGTAAATTCAAGGAATTAATCCAAAAGCTGATTAATAATAAGAAGTTGGTCCAAATTCCACAAGAAAAAGATGTTAGTATCAATGGAGTTTGGGACAGTGATGATGAGGACGTCTACCTCAAAGATGTGGAGAAAACCCTACTTTCTACAATATACCCAGTAGAAGATATATGGGATGAAGAAGATTCACCCATAGATGTCCTCACAAGATCTGGGAGAATACAACCTCCCATCACCACACAACCTATTCCTACTACCCAACAAGTTCCTATACCTATCATAGAAGACAACGATGTTGTCAAGCAACTAAAAAAAGACTAAGGTCAAAATGAATGTATGGAAGCTTCTAGCTACATCCCGAGAACATAGAGTCGTAGTTATGGATGCTTTAGCTAAAGTAGGAATAGATTTTGAAACCACTCCTGAGGGGTTGGCTAACTTTCTCACGAGTGATCTTCCTAGTCCCATTAACTTGATCACTTTTTCTGACAAAGATCTACCTCCGGAAGGTGACAAACATAACAAGGCTCTAAATGTCACAGTAATCTGCATGAGAATGAATGTCCCAATGACTCTTGTAGATAATGGATTGACAATTAATGTTTTTCCACTTAAGACTGCGAGAATTTTAGGAATAAGGAATGAAGATTTGTCTCCATCAACGCAAGGAATAAGGGCCTACGACAATACTCGTCGCCAAGCTCTTGGGATGATCACTATGAATGTAACAGCTGGAGTTATAGAACATGCTACAACTTTCCAAGTAGTAGATATTAAAGCTTCTTTTAATTTGATGTTAGGACGCCCTTGGCTTCATGACCTTAATGTCGTCCCTTCATCAACAAGTAAAGGCTATAGTTGGAGGGATCCTTATTACAATCGATGCATCACCAATGAGAATCAAAGCTGTGGAAAATCCAATCATCAACGTGGAGCACGATGAGAATGATGAAGACTTGTGGGGCTTTAACGAAGAGGTCTCCTTAATCAAGGAAGATGAGAGGGCCCATTTTTGCTACGACCTCCACTCTAACATGATAACAAATGCTATTTTTAGAAAAAAGGGACACTAACCTGGAATGACTCTTGGAAAGAAAAAGGAGATAGCAAAACAAATAGGACTATCTGGCCTACCTAAATTAGATACTTTTGGACTTTGTTTCGAACCCACTCTAGAAGATCTTAAGCGAGCCCGGGAAAAATCAAAGGCGCGTAGGAACGCTCGTACCCACAAGAAAGCAAACCTAATGGATCACTACCCTCTTACTCTTAATGGACAACTTATAAAAGAAGGAGAAGATTATCCATGTCACGAATTTCCTGAACCCTTTGTTGTAAATGGCATAAGGCAACCTGGGTTCGAAATCTTTCTGGATTGTAACTTTTTAGATGAAATCCCAACTCCTATCCATAAGGAGAAAGCACCCCCATGCTTTGACTTTAATGTCATGGGACTCCCCTTTGCGCACGAGAAGAATGAGCCAAAGTATGTAGAGGATAACTCATCGCTCATTCAAACGGTTCTACAAAGTGAAAACTT
Organism: Chenopodium album; assembly: GCF_948465745.1. Taxonomy (NCBI): domain Eukaryota; kingdom Viridiplantae; phylum Streptophyta; class Magnoliopsida; order Caryophyllales; family Amaranthaceae; genus Chenopodium; species Chenopodium album. Next base: position 28,931,170 of record NC_137858.1, on the reverse strand, counting down.
CGATCCTTCGAAGCTTATCACTCTAGCAGAGGGTTTAGTGCAAGGATGGCGCAAGACCGTGAAGGTGACTACTACAAGTGGAAGAAAGCTCTCCATAACAACAGGACAAGGACCAATGTTCGAAGAGTCGCCTGAGTCAGAGTCTGAGCCTATCGAGTCTTCTAACTCCTTAGTTGTAGCACCTTCCCCCAATTCTTCTATTTTAGCACCTACTCCTAGGATAGTTAGTAGTCAAATCCTAGCAGACATCTCTTTATTTGATGTAATGATTTCAAAATTCAATAATTATATGACTTCTTCCCCTTACTCCTCGTGTTACTCTTTAACCCAAGATGACGAGCATTGCTTAACTAACAATAAAAGTGACAAAGTAATCATTAAAGCAATGGAAACACTTGAAAATAAAACACCGGTAATTGAAGATACCGAAACGGTTGATATCTCAAAAGATCCAACTATTAAAAGATAAGTTAAAATCGGACTAACACTTAATAACGATGAAAGAACCAATTTAATTAATCTACTTAAAGAATTTATCGATGTATTTGCTTGGTCATAAGAAGATATGCCAGGTATTAATATAGAAATAGCTCAACACACTATACCACTAATTCCAGGAATAAAACCTGTAAAACAAAAGTTACGTCGAATGAAACCTGACGTAGCTCTTAAAATAAAAGAAGAAGTTCAAAAACAAACAACTGCAGGTTTTATCAGGGTATCCAAATACCCCGAATGGGTCGCAAACGTGGTCCCAATTCCAAAGAAGGATGGAAGGGTAAGAATGTGTGTCAACTATCGAGATCTAAACAAGGCAAGTCCAAATGACGACTTCCCTTTACCACACATCGACATTCTGGTAGATAATACAGCGAATCATGATTAGTAGGTTGGGATATGTCATAAGCTCTAGAGGAATAGACATAGACATAGACCCAATTAAGATTAAAGCAATCATGTCAATGCCGCCGCCCAAAACCGAGAAGCGATTCAAGGATTTATTGGCCGGTTGCAATTCATAAGTAGGTTCATATCCAAACTAACAATAATATTTGAACCGATATTCAAGAAACTTAAGAAGAATGTGCCAGTGATATGGGACGATGAGTGTCAAATAGCCTTTGAAAAGATCAAAGCCTATCTTGCTAATCCTCCTGTATTAGCACCAGCGCTTCCGGGAATTCCTCTTAGGTTGTACTTAACAGTCACCAAAGAGACAATGGGGGCTATTATCGCACAAGAAGTAGAAGGAAAAAAGAATGCCATCTACTACTTAAGTAAGAAGATGCTTGAGTATGAAGTACGCTACACACCACTTGAGAAATTGTGCCTCGCATTAATGTGGGCCACAACCAAGTTAAGACATTACATGCTTGTTCATACAGTTTTTGTCGTATCTCGAATGGATCCACTCAAGTATTTATTCGAGAAATCTACACTTAATGGGCGCATATCAAGGTGGATAGTCAACTTAGCACAATTTGATGTAAGATTCATGCCTCAAAAGGCCATTAAAGAATCCGTGGTCTCAGACTTCTTAGTGGACTTTCCAATAGAAGATTCGACACCAATACATGACAACGAATTTCTAGATGAAGACTTGATGTCACAGAAGATGATACTTGGACCTTATACTTAGACAGAGCTTCAAACCAAAAGGGATGTGGCGTAGGAGTATTACTGGTATCACCTAAAGAAGAACACGTTCCAATCTCCTTAAAGCTAGATTCCGACGTTACCAACAACGCTGCAGAATATGAAGCATGCGTGGTAGGCCTCGAAACAGCTTTGGCATTGGGAGTAAAGAAGCTTCAAATATTCGGAGATTCTTCTTTGATCATCAACTAAATCTCCAAAAGATGGAAAGTAAAGAGCGAAAGCTTAGCCCCTTACCAAACATACTTAGAAACTCTCACCAATCAATTGGAAAAGGTTGAATACACATATCTACCTAGAGAGGAAAACCAATTTGCTGATGCCTTGGCAAGACTAGCATCAATGGTTAGGATTCCTACGAAAATCGAGTAAATGCCTTTAACCATAGAAAAATGGCATAAACCAGCTTACATTCAAGCCATAGAAGATGATGAAGTGGTCCAAGAAGAAAAAGAAGAGCCTTGGTATACAGACATACTCAATTATGTTACCAAAGGAGAATATCCTCTCCATGCTGACAAAAGAGCAAAACGAGCCTTAAGACTTTAGGCTTCCCAATATGTGCTCTTAGACAATGAGTTACACAAAAGGGTACCTAAGGGTCGAGCTCTCTTATGTGCAGGCAAAAAGGAAGCTCAAAGGGCTATGAGGATAGTCCATGAAGGAGTATGTGGAACACAAATTAATGCAAAATGCTAGTCCAAAAAATAATGCGAAAAGGACACTACTGGACTACCATGAATAGGGACAGTCATTAATATGTAAAAAGATGCCCTAAATGCCAAATATACGCTAATTTGCAACATGTTCCTCCATCTCTCCTCTACACCTACACATCACCGTGGCCATTCTTAACATGGGGAATATATATCATTGGAAAAATTACCCCTCCTGGAACAGAAGGTCATGAATACATCTTAGTGGCAATTGATTACTTCACTAGGTGGGTTGAAGCAGCGTCATATACTAAACTCACTGCAAAACATGTAGCACTCTATATCGAAAGAAACATCATTTGTCGATATGGAGTCCCACATGAAATGATAAGTGACAATGGAATTCACTTTCAAGAAGAATGTGAAGAATTGCTACAAAAGTATGGTATTTAACGTCATCATTCTTCTCCTTATAGACCTTAAGCAAATGGAGCAGTTGAGGCAGCAAATAAGAACTTAAAGACTATCATCGAGAAAATGACAGAAAATTACAAAGATTGGCCTGACAAACTCCACTTTGCTCTTTGGGGTTATCGCACGTCAATTCGCTCATTAACTGGAAATACGCCATTCTCTTTAGTCTATGGAATGGATGTCGTACAACCTGTAGAGCTAGAAATACCTTCTCTACGTTTTGCGTTGGAAAGTAAACTCGATGAGGTTGAATGGACTAGAACGAGATATGAAGAGCTAATTATACTTGATGAAAAGCGACTAGAAGCTCTACATCATACTCAATGCTATAAAACTCGTATGGCTAGGCACTTTAATAAGAAGGTCAAGACAAGAAACATCAAAGTAGGAGACTTGGTGTTGAAAGCATTAAGGAAAAATGTTTTGGATCCAAGAGGCAAATTTAGGCCTAATTAGTCCGAACCATATATCGTCAAAACCATCCTGTTAGGAGGTGCATCAAAATTAACTGACATGGATGGCAATGAGTTCTCAAACATGACGAACCTTGACCAACTTAAGAAGTACTACCCATAATTACTTGAGTAGGACACTCAAGAGAGCTACGTTTGGCCTGATTCCTTAAGAAAGGATACGTAGGCAACCCATTACAGGGTGCGGCCACTTTAATATTTACAAATCACGCATCCCAGCATCGACAAAGATTCAGCGTTCAAAGTCAACGTCAGCGCAACGCAAAAAGTTTGTCGCCAAACGACAGGTTGCAACGCCATGCGATGAAAACAAAGACTTGCGACAGACTTAAAATCGCGGCGCCTGCTTTCTATGATGATCTAAGCATATTTCGATGTATTTCGGAGAATTTTCGACTTCCGTACTCGAAAAATTTCTGGAAAATAATCTAAGTCGTTTTCATTAGTAAAAGTTGATTTAATTAAAAAGCTGAAATTGCATTATTGATGGAATTTAAATAAAGCTTAAAAATTAAATTGGACTTAAAACTTAAACATTGTCTAATAAATTGAAAGTAAAGCAATGCTCTAATCTGTCTTCTCCTTTCTAGCCCTCTTCCAATTCTTGTCAGTATCTTCATCTTCCTCCATCACCTTTGCTAGTAGACACCCTTTAGAGGATCTACATTCAACTTTGGTTTCTTCCTTAGTCTTCTTCTCTACCCAAACTTTGTTTTCTGTAGAGTTAACCTTTCATTTCCCTTTGCCTTTGTTAACACTTTTCTTCTTAGGCATAATAGGAGTTTTGAATTCAACTTTTTCACGTAGGCGTTGTAGGAGATTATAGGTACTAATTGCGGAAATAACATGAATCATATTCACATAGCACCAAACCAAGGATCTCATGCATAACACATAAAGAAGTAAGAATTATACCTTTGAAGCGTGATTCCACCGGTGATCAAGAAAGAACAAGGGAGATAAAGAACCTCAAGTGTGATTCCTCTACTTAGTCCACGGGTACAAATTAAGACCTCCACTAATGCTAGTTAGTCGCAAAAGAACTCTTCAATCGACCTTCTACGGAGATGAACGAACAACGACGAACTAGCCAAGAACCACCGCACAACACCACGAGGACCACTAGGGTGGCCGGCCGTGGGTGAGAGGGGAGAGAGAGGGTCGTGAGTTTGAGAGGGGTGAGAGGGCTTTGGATGTTGGTTGCTTAGATTCACAATTCACTGTATGTTAATTGTGACTTAATTAATCAACCCTAGGAATTACTATTATTTATAGATCATATCTCTAAATAATAGTCCAAGTCAAAGCCCAATTCATAATCCCACTCAAACTACACTTAGCCCAATCATACTTATGACTAATTAGATGCTCATGAGGTCCATTAATGGGCCTCTAACTTGCTTAACCCATTACCCTTGTGTGTGACCTTATAGGATCCATTCTAAAGGGCTTTGGATTATTTGACTAGCCCAAAGATCATCTCTCATAGTCTAGCAACAGAGGATGACGCCCCAATAGAATGAACTTATTATCTCCATAATAGTGATCCTTGATATATTTAGTAATTGCACTTATCGAAGACACAATTCCTTCAATCTCCCACTTGTCTGAGACAAGTGCGCAATATTCAAATTCCTTAAGTCATTTTGTGTCGATTTGATAATATGATTCCATCTTATGTAATCATTATTAATCTACAAATCATTTCCTGAAATCTGAGTTAGAATTACAAAACAAATGGTTATTATGTAACACACTTGAGCACGGCCATGCATTTTCTGAATTCTCCCTCTTCAAGAGGCCAAAATAAGACACATTCCTAATTAAATAGGAAGACTATCCAATCTTGTGGCAACCAAGGCTCCCACTTAACTTCTGAAATAACCAGGAAACACCCTTTATAATCTCCAGTTACGGGAAGACGTTTGAATGTACCACAATTATAACGTCTATTGAATGAGATCAATGTTCCACTCATGTCAAAGGAATCCACTAATATATCCGGAAGCTCTATACTTGAACTTCAAAGTAGGTCTATAGTTCGATCATGCATGATTCATGCATATCCATATGATTGACCGAGCATCACTACACTCCTATAGCCCATGAAACTGCGCTATCCAATCAATCTTAACATGCTAGTCCATTTAAGAAATCATTTATGTCCATTTTAATGATTCCGAACTAGGAACTTAAATAATATATGAATTTAGTTCACCTGTGGGGTTTCATTCAAAAGGTCATTAACCTAGTGAGCCCATCAATTCATAATTATTTTGGACATTTTATTTAATATTGAAACCACAATTAAATAAGAGAAAGGAAATGATAAATTTCTGATTAAACATAATTCTGCAAATGAATGTATTACATATGTAATTTATTTTTCTCAAAAACAAATAACTACTTCTAATTACATCATTCGCTTCAATCCAGTTGCACTAGTATGCTTCTCATGCTTAGGCAATGGAAGGGGTTAAGTAAGCGGATCAGCAATGTTCTCATCCGTATGAATTTTGCTCTTCTTGACATCTTCTCTGTCAACGATCTCTCGAATGAGGTGAAACTTCCTCTCTACATGTTTGGATTTGAAGTGTGACCTAGCTTCCTTTGATTGAGCAATGGCGCCATTATTGTCACAGTATACCTCGATTCCCTTTTGAGCACTTGGTATGATCTCCAGCTCAGTTAGGAACTTCTTTATCCAAACTGCTTCCTTAGCTGCTTCAACAGCAGCCAAATACTCTGATTCTGTCGTAGAGTCTGCGACAGTGCTTTGCTTCGAACTCTTCCAGCTCACTGCTCCTCCATTCAGACAGAAAATGTATCCAGATTGAGATTTGAAGTCATCCCTGTCTGTTTGAAAACTCGCATCCGTATAACCTTTGATAACCAACTCATCTTCGCCACCATACAATAGAAACATTCCTTTCGTTCTTCTCAAGTACTTAAGGATGTTCTTGGCAACTGTCCAGTGTGCTTCACCTGGATTTTCTTGAAATCTGCTGGACATGCTTAGAGCATATGCAACATCTATCCTTGTACAAATCATGGCATACATAATCGATCCTATTGCAGAAGCATAAGGAATGATAGACATACATCTCATCTCATCTGGCATAACCGGGGCATTGAGATTTACTGAGCGTAATGCCATGGGACATGGGAAGAAAACCTCTCTTGGAGTTTGTCATCTCAAACCTGTCAAGAACCTTATCAATATAAGTCTCTTGACTTAGTCCAATCATCCTTCGAGACCTGTCTCTATGGATCTTGATTCCCAAAATGTACTCGGCGTCACCCAAGTCTTTCATGGAAAAACAACCCTTTAACCATTCCTTGACTGACTCAAGAATTGGTATGTCATTTCCCATGAGTAGTATGTCTTCCACATACAAGACTAAGAAAACTACGCTGCTCCCACTAGACTTCTTGTATACACAAGGTTCCTCTTCACTTTTGATAAAATCAAACCTTTTGATTGCTTCATCAAAGCGAAGATTCCAACTCCTGGATGCCTGCTTTAATCCATAAATGGATTTCTCAAGCTTGCATACCTTTCTAGGATTTTCTGGATCTTCAAAACCCTCAGGTTGTGTCATGTACACTTCCTCCGTCAAGAACCCATTCAAGAAGGCGGTTGACATCCATCTGCCAAATTTCGTAATCGAAAAATGCAGCAATCGCTAGAAGAATCCGAATGGACTTAAGCATTGCTACTGGGGAAAAGGTTTTATCATAGTCAATACCATGAATCTGTCTGTACCCTTTTGCAACCAGTCTTGATTTATGGATGTAGGCATTTCCATCCTTGTCTATTTTAATCTTGTAGACCCATTTGCAACCAATGGGTTTTACCCCATTAGGCAAGTCTACTAGGGTCCACACTTTATTTTCAGACATCGATTCCATTTCGGATTTCATGGCCTCAAGCCATTTATCTGAGTTGGGGCTCACCAAAGCTTGCTTGTAGGTTGTGGGTTCCTCATTCTCCAATAAGAAGATTTCAGAATCCTTAGTTAACAGAACCTCAACAAACTGTTTGTTTCTGATTCTGGCAGACCTACGTGGGGTAGGAGCAACAGTAAAAATTTTCTCTACAACTCCTTGAAGATTTTTGCATGAATTAGATTCAAGTGGGACGATAGGAGTCTCGCTAGTGGAATTAGCTTGCTCCGACGCATGATTAATCGTCTCATGCGCCCTCGCCTCTGACGTGGTGTTATCCACATCCATTTGTTGCTCGTCTTGAATTTCTTCAAGAACCACTTTACTCCCACTTGGCTTTCTAGAGAGGAATTCCTTTTCTAGAAAGACACCATCGCGAGCAACAAAAAATTTGTTATCTTCGCGATTGTAGAAGTAATACCCTTTTGTTTCTTTAGGATAACCCACAAAGAAACATTTGTCTGATTTAGGGTGTAGTTTATCGCCTTGTAAACGTTTTACATAGGCTTCACATCCCCAAATCTTGAGAAAAGACAACTTTGGAGCTCTTCCATTCCATATCTCATATGGAGTCTTTTCAACTGCTTTGGATGGGCTTCTGTTTAGTATTCTGGCAGCTGCTCCTAATGCATATCCCCAAAATGATATGTGAAGATCAGTAAAGCTCATCATGGACCTAACCATATCTAGTAGAGTCCTGTTTCTCCTTTCTAACACACCATTTAATTGAGGTGTCCCTGGAGGGGTTAATTGTGAAAGTATTCCACAATTAATCAGATGTTCATCAAACTCTTGGGTTAAATATTCACCACCACGATCAGATCGCAATGCCTTAATTGTTTTCCCAAGTTGGTTTTGTACTTTATTCTGGAATTCTTTGAACTTTTCAAAGGCTTCCGACTTGTTCTTGATTAATTAAATGTAACCATATCTACTTAAATCATCAGTGAAAGTAATGAAGTAATTATATCCACCCCTAGCTTTTAAACTCATTGGTCCACACACATCTGTATGTATGAGTCCCAAAAGGTCACTAGCTCTTTCACCTATACCCGTAAAGGGTGACTTAGTCATTTTTCCAAGCAAGCATGACTCACAATTTTCAAATGATTCATAATCAAAAGAAGAAAGGAGTCCATCCTTATGTAATTTCTGGACGCGCTTTTGGTTAATATGTCCAAGCCTACAATGCCATAGGTAAGTTGGGTTTGAACCATCTGTTTTCTGCTTTTTATGATCTATGTTGTAGACATGAGTTGCATATTCTAAGACATACAAGCAATTGATTAACTTAGCATTATTAATAACATATTTTCTTTCGAAATAAAACAACGCTTGTCTCTTATTTCAAATGAAAAACCTTCAGTATCTAAAACTAGAACTGAAATAATGTTTTTAGTAATGCTAGGTACATAATAACAGTTATTAAGTACTAAAATAAGTCCAGAAGGAAGTCTTAAATGATAACTCCCAATAGCAAGTGCAACAACTTTTGCTCCATTTCCTACTCGAAGTGTTATTTCCCCTGGTTCTAGCTTCCTACTTCCTCTTAAGCCCTGCATGTCATTAACAATGTGAGCACCACAACCGGTATCGAATACCTAAGTGGAAGATGAAGTAAGATTAATCTCTACAACAAAAACATCAAGTAACTCCTTACCTTCTGTTTTCACTAGTGTGTAATGGGGACACCCTGGTGTATGGACTTGCCATCCACCACAAAAGAAGCATTGGCATTCTTTCCTTATCAGGAACTCTTCAGCATGGTTAAGTAAGATGTTGATCAAATTTGCTGATGATCCCTCATCATTATGAGAAAGTCTTACTATATCAAAACCATCATGAAGCGACAACAAGATAATATCACGCGCGGAGTCATCATCGATCAGTTTCCCAAGGATATCCATTTGATTGATTAAATCAATCAATTCATTGACATGGTTCCTCACTAACTGACCAAGTAAGAGTTTCTTTGCCATTATCTTACCATGAATCTTGTAGGTCTCATACCTTAAACTGTCAGCCCAGGAATAGTAAATCTGAGGGATCGAGTTAACGATCTCTCTTACATTAGGATCTTTGACACCTCCACTACCCAATGCCCCCATGCCACTTCTACAGATAGCACGAAGACATTGATACAAGTTGGTCACCTCATACCGATTGAATCTATTATACCAACAGTTTGGAATAGATTCCAGTATTAGGTTCCTGACTCTCTGTTGATAAGTGACATTTATGTCACTCCTAAGGGTAGTGTTTAGGTTATTTTCGTGTTTATTTTCCCTTATTTTTCCTTTTATTCTCTTGTTTTCTCTTTAATAAAGTTTCTAGTTTATTTTGGTAATTTTGGAGTGTTTTAGTTTATTTTCTTTATTTTATTAGCTTTAGTTTATTTTCGTATTTTATTTTACTTTATTTGCTTGTTTAGTTTTTGTTTTATTTTTATTAGTTTAGTTTTATGCCTCTTATTTTCTATTTCATTTTATTTATTTCTATTTTATTTATTTTATTTCATGTCCCGATCCTCTCCTCGGTTTTCTTTGTGTGTAGGTTTGCGATCGTATTAAGGTTCAAAGCTCAAGTGTGTTCCGAGTTTCAAAGTCATATTCGTGTTCGAGGTCCAAGCACGATTTACAAGCTTCTAAGCCCCAAAGCTGCTGCCCCTAACCCTCCTTTGCTTAGCCAACCCCTGCTGCCAGCTTAACCATCACCACACCCTTCACTAACCTTCACCACACACTCTTCACCTCACTTCCCCTGCTCCCCTGCTTTCCTCAACAACACCAACACCAACAGCTCACCACGCATTCCAGCCTTACCACCAACAACAACCACCGAAACCACCATCAATCATCAAACCACCTCACGCATTCCCACACCTCCAACCACTAGCCACCGCATCTCACACCCCGAAAATCAATCAAGCAGCCACTTTCGTAATTCCAGCCCAGCAGCTCCGACAGCCGCGCACCACCTGTTCGCCACCCCAACACAACAATCGCTGCCGCACCTTCCCTCACTGCCTCAACTTGCAGCAAACACCACCAACCGCAAGCACCCAACATCAATCACCAGCAGCAGCAATTTGCGCCACATCAAGCCGCCAATTCACACAGCAACAGCCCCAAATCAGAGAGAAATGCAAGTTCATTTGGGTTCGAGCAAACCCATTGAGAAGTTCGGTCGAATTAAAAGGACGAATACAAGCAGAATCATTCGATGTTTTCTTATTTTTAGAGGAGTGGTCGAACACACCCATGGTTCGATCGAACCAACCCATGGTTCGGCCGCACCTACTTTCGGTTCGATCGAACCACTCCACGAGCTTCACACATGGGTTTTAATGAAGATGAACGGTGGTGATTAAGATGATTGCTTGCTGATGGTTGATGATGAATTGAGAGCAACCAAGATCGAATGGAAGGGGAAATCGGGGTCTGATGGTTTTTGGGGGATTTATGAGTTTATTTTTCTTTTTCTTTTATTTTTATTTCTTTTCTCTTTTATTTCTTTTCTCTTTTATTTTCATTTTATTTCCTTTTCTTTCTTTTTTTATTTCCTTCTTTTATTTTTCTATTTTTCCTAGTTTTTTTACGTTAGTATAAATACCCATTTTTGGGGTAATTTAGGAGGACACTTTTTAGCTATTATTCTACTCTCTAATTAGTTTTAGGAGAGCTTCTCTCTCTAGGTTTAGCTTAGGATTAGGATAGTTTAGAGAGAGAAAGTTAGGGTTTCACCATTGTTGACCTTGGATTTTGAAGAAGAAATTGATCATCTTTTCTATAGATTTACATCTTCAATCAATGAGAATCTCTAACTCTCTCCCCTCTATTTTTATTGCTTTCTTTTTATTATTGTTTTAGTTGTTGGTATTACTTGTTAATCATGTTGATTCTTGGTTATTTGTTAATTAATCTTGTTATTATCATGATTAGTGAGTAATTTCCCCATTAAGGGGATGGTTGTGGTGTAGTTGGATCTTGAGCATGTTCTAGGTTTAGAATTGATTTAATTTGTGATTAAAGTCTTTATATGCTTGATATTCTTTAATTTTCTTGCAAGTGCACATTGTTGGGTGATTAAAGGTGAATCTTTGCTAACAAGGAACGGAAGTTGACATAGTTAAGGTTCATTATTATCGATTGTTATTTAGTAGTACCTCCTAGTATATGGTTCTAGTGTGGAAACATAGAGGCTATGTTAGGAGAAGCCAATTGACCCCGGAAGGCGGCTAGATTAGATCCTTTATTTCGATATTTGAGCATGTTTCGTTCATAATTAATTCAATTTCTATGCCTTTGTTTATGTTCAAGTGAATGCTATACTTAAACCATTTCCCTTAATGTTTTATTTCTTGTTTTAGCATTTTTAGACTTTAGTTTATTTATCTCCTATTCCGGACTAGCTTAATTGTCGATAACATTTGGTGGTGTTTACCCGTTCTCTGTGGTTCGACCCCTATGCTTGCCTTATACTCGTATTAGGTTTGTTTAGGTTGTATAAATTGTATTTGATCTAGGGATAGACAATTGATGATGCGTTTATTCCCTTGTCAATTGGCGCCATTGCCGGGGAACGGCTTCCATTACCGTTGTGTTATCTTATTGAGACTAGTCCATTGTATATATTTTTCCTTTGATTTATTTTTGTTCTCTTTGTTTTGTTTTTGTTGTTGAAAAATGGCACGTTTTTCTTTTCCTCAATATGATGGTGAGCGTTGTTATGTCTATTTCCATAGACTTGTAGAGTTTTTGAACTATAATGGTTGTAATCCTTGTGAAGCTTGTGAGATTTGTTATTATGGCATGAATGAACAAACGAGATATGAAGTTGAAAGTAGTTTTAATGGTGAATTTCAAGCATTAACGGTTCATAGTGCTTGGAGCTTTTTTGTACGGTTCGCTAAGGATGTACGCAATAGGGCATGTAATGTTGCTAATTTTGATTCTCAATGTGATAATAGTTTTATTGGTGGCATGAATCCCCATGATTTGTCTTGTGATCCTATATGTGAACCTAGTACAAGTGATTTCAACTCTTTTTCTCGTATTGTTGATAATGAATCTCATTTGCTTGATTATGCCCCCTTTCCCCAATATGATGATGCTCATGTATATAATGTGAATGATCCTCCCTCCTCATCTTCTTGTTCTTACATGGCTCCAAATGATTTCCCTTATGCTTCTAATGAATCCTTTTATGAGGGTAATTCTATGGAAAATTTGAAGGAAGAGAAGATAATGAAGATAATGGAGATGATGGAGAGGTATAACGAGATGAGGGAAGTTGAGAATAGGGAGGTGGAAGCTAGAATGAAGATGCTTGAGAGCCAAATTCTCCAATTAGCCAACTCTCAAGAAAATGCCCTTCCTTTTTCTTCTCTTCCCCATATGAGTGAGGATCCCATTAGAGAGCATTCGAGTGATGGTGAAGGAGTAGAGAATGAAGAGCGTGTTGATTTTGAAAATCCTAATCCTCTTTCCCATCTTGATGAGTCTCAAGTGTATGTTTGTGACCCTTCAATCTACGAGTATATAGACTCTTTTGAGGGAATGTCCCACATATTTTTCGAGAGTCATATGAGGACTTATAGATTATTGGATGATTTCATCGAGAACGCTTCTTGGGACTTAGATGAGTTTGAGATGAATCTGCCTCCATTCATGCACGATTTTGGGACCTTGGGTTTTGAGATAGTTGAACGAAAGGTTGTCTATTGTGGTGAAAAGGAGGATAAGGTTGATTCCCTTGGAGTTTTTGAGCTTGAGGGTGGTGTAGATCGTGAGTGCCCTTCGTTTGAGGACTCTATGATTGATTTTCATGCCCTCATTGGCGATGTGAGGCCTTGTGGTGAGGGAGTAGCTACCCCTTTTCCCGTTTCTCATACCCCTTTTTCTCTAAAGTTTGACCACATCCTTCCTTACCCTATTTCTCTCCCTTCCTATCTCAAAGAGCCTATTGGGGAGCCGCCCTCTATGGATGATTTTCATGTCCCTCCTTCCATCATTGTTGAGGATAAGAGGAATTTTGCCAACAAAAATTTTTGTGATGAGGATTTGCCTTTTTCCTTTTCTTTCCATTCTTCTTTTCCTTCTTCTACTTCTTACTTTCTTGAGTTCCTTTCGATCCTTCTTCTTCTTTCTTTTGGCATCTCCCTCTTCACTTACGTGCAATGATTTTATTGCACGTTCTTATTCCGTCATTTGCCTATTTACACCCCCATGAAATGTGTAGTAGTGCATTTGACAAGCTCTTGCGTGCGTTAAATTATTATTTCCTAGAGCGGTCTTGCTTGGACGTTAAACAAGCCTTTGCGGGAAGTAACCCGTGTTTTATTGCTCTCATTTTCTTTTGTTTTTAGATTAGATTTTCTCTCATGGACGTGTTTGTGTTCCTTGCTAGGTACACAACTTGATATACTCTTGCGCATTGGTGATGATCAAGAATCAAGGAAATGTGCCTCAACTTACCTATCATGTGGAATTCAAGCCTTATTTGTAGAGATTGTGGCCCATATGAGGTTATTTCGGGTTTTTTTGTGTGATTTTGCATTTATCCCATATCCGGTAATATCCTTCTTTTCCCTCTCTCTCTCTTACTTATTGTGACTTGAAGATCATGTGTTGGTAATGTTGGATTAATTTTTCCTTGTTTTCCCCTCCTTGGTTTCATCGTTTATGATTTGAGAGCTTGGTTTCATTTAAGCTTGGGGGAGGGTATTCTATCATGTTTGGTGGGATGTTGATTCATATATGACATGCACTTGAGTATATGCATTTCCATGTTTTTCATGCTTTTGGAAAATCCAAAAATATTTTTATTTACTTCAAGGCAAGTTTAGCAAAATGGGTTTTGTTTGTACTTATTTTGGACATTATATCTTTTGGATTTGTTTACTCTTGAATGCCTTTCTTCCTAAGTGTTTAATGTGTGCACGGTTTGAGAGTGTCATTGGTTGACTCTAGGATATTACATGCTAAGGTAGCCGGGTTAAGAACTTTTAGGAATCCATGAAGCCCTATTTCACGTGGTATGTGGTAAGATGGTGTTGCTCTCTATAGTGGATTTGGCACCCTTAGTTGGTATTTGCTTAGTTATAATCCCGTGTGAGGTAACATTGTTCTAGCCTTCATCAGTTTGTTGTGTGGCACATTTGGATCCTTAGCTATGCATGTCTTGATCCTTGTTTTGACTTATAGCTCCCAAGATCGAAGCACTCTAGGGGAGGAAAAGGGCACTTCTTTCTCATTTTTTTTCTTTATCTTCTTTTTGTTTTGTTACAAATTTGATTTTCTATTGTGCATAAACCTACTTGCTAACCAATTTGAGCTTATGTTTCCTGCTCTTGTTTAAACCATGTTACAAACCTAATGGCCTATGTTTACCAACCCTTTTAGATAGTGAAGCATTGGCATGTGAGGTTTGAGTTTTGAGTTGTTGATCATAAACAAGATGCATTTTGAGATTTGGTTAGAGTTGAGCTTGTAAAGAAATATGCAAATTTATGAAAATCAAGTGAAGTTTCAAGAAAAAGCCGTCCAAAATTAAAAAAGGCAAGGACAATGAATAAAGTTAAAAAAAAATTGAAAAAAAAAAAAGCAAAACAACAAAAATATTTTAGATGGATTCATTTTCTTCCTTAGTTTAAGCATTGAGGACAATGCTTTGTTCAAGCTTGGGGGGAATATTGTGTGTTTGTGTTGAATAAGCTTGGGGGAATGGCATTAGTGGTATGTTTGCTTGATATTTAGAGACTTCTTGAGTTGTTTTTGAGTGTCGGCCGCACTTTTTGCTTCACTTAGGAATTATCACCAAATTTAAAATTTTTACCCCGCCTTAACCCTTAGCCTTACGTTACAACCAATAAAAAGACCCTTAGACTCTAGTGGGTTAGGTCAAAGAACGGTGGAGGGAGATAGACTTCAAACCTATGGAAAGAGTATGCATAGTTGAGACGTCGGGTTTATCTTCTCAAAGTTTTTCATTTCTTTATCTTTTTCCGGTTCCTTCGTGGAATCCTGAGAAGCTAGCTTAAGGGTTGATTTGAAGCTAGTGGAGAGAACGTGGCCCGATTGGTTGGGGCTAGGGTGGAGTGAGTCCTAAGTAGTTCTCTATGCTTAGCATGTTTTATGTTTCAATCAACCATCGACATCTTGGAACGTGCATACATTTGTCCATTTAGAAAGGTTTGCATTCATTAGTACTTGTCCTTATCTCTTGTCCGTATATGAGCTTGTGTTTTGCTTTTTCTCTTCGTGTTTCTTTTCCTTTTCCTTTTGTTGCCTTGCCTTGGTTTTTGTCAAGAGTTGTGGGGTAAGCTCTTAGGAAACCCTCACGAGACCTCACTCGTCCTCATAGGCGACTTTGGGGTTTTAAGGGCTTGTTGTAGCTAAAAACAACCGTGGTTCCTACAACAGTGAGTTAGTGTACATTCTTTCTCCTTGTTTCTATTTTGTTCTCTTTTGCCTTAGCTTTGCTCGAGGACAAGCAAAGGTTTAGCTTGGGGGAATTTGATAAGTGACATTTATGTCACTCCTAAGGGTAGTGTTTAGGTTATTTTCGTGTTTATTTTCCCTTATTTTTCCTTTTATTCTCTTGTTTTCTCTTTAATAAAGTTTCTAGTTTATTTTGGTAATTTTGGAGTGTTTTAGTGTATTTTCTTTATTTTATTAGCTTTAGTTTATTTTTCGTATTTTATTTTACTTTATTTGCTTGTTTAGTTTTTGTTTTATTTTTATTAGTTTAGTTTTATGCCTCTTATTTTCTATTTCATTTTATTTATTTCTATTTTATTTATTTTATTTCATGTCCCGATCCTCTCCTCGGTTTTCTTTGTGTGTAGGTTTGCGATCGTATTAAGGTTCAAAGCTCAAGTGTGTTCCGAGTTTCAAAGTCATATTCGTGTTCGAGGTCCAAGCACGATTTACAAGCTTCTAAGCCCCAAAGCTGCTGCCCCTAACCCTCCTTTGCTTAGCCAACCCCTGCTGCCAGCTTAACCATCACCACACCCTTCACTAACCTTCACCACACACTCTTCACCTCACTTCCCCTGCTCCCCTGCTTTCCTCAACAACACCAACACCAACAGCTCACCACGCATTCCAGCCTTACCACCAACAACAACCACCGAAACCACCATCAATCATCAAACCACCTCACGCATTCCCACACCTCCAACCACTAGCCACCGCATCTCACACCCCGAAAATCAATCAAGCAGCCACTTTCGTAATTCCAGCCCAGCAGCTCCGACAGCCGCGCACCACCTGTTCGCCACCCCAACACAACAATCGCTGCCGCACCTTCCCTCACTGCCTCAACTTGCAGCAAACACCACCAACCGCAAGCACCCAACATCAATCACCAGCAGCAGCAATTTGCGCCACATCAAGCCGCCAATTCACACAGCAACAGCCCCAAATCAGAGAGAAATGCAAGTTCATTTGGGTTCGAGCAAACCCATTGAGAAGTTCGGTCGAATTAAAAGGGCGAAAACAAGCAGAATCATTCGATGTTTTCTGATTTTTAGAGGAGTGGTCGAACACACACATGGTTCGATCGAACCAACCCATGGTTCGGCCGCACCTACTTTCGGTTCGATCGAACCACTCCAAGAGCTTCACACATGGGTTTTAATGAAGATGAACGGTGGTGATTAAGATGATTGCTTGCTGATGGTTGATGAATTGAGAGCAGCCAAGATCGAATGGAAGGGGAAATCGGGGTCTGATGGTTTTTGGGGGATTTATGAGTTTATTTTTCTTTTTCTTTTATTTTTATTTCTTTTCCTTTTCCTTTTATTATTTCTTTTCTCTTTTATTTTCATTTTATTTCCTTTTCTTTCTTTTTTTTATTTCCTTCTTTTATTTTTCTATTTTTCCTAGTTTTATTAAGTTAGTATAAATACCCATTTTTGGGGTAATTTAGGAGGGCACTTTTTAACTATTATTCTACTCTCTAATTAGTTTTAGGAGAGCTTCTCTCTCTAGGTTTAGATTAGGATTAGGATAGTTTAGAGAGAGAAAGTGAGGGTTTCACCATTGTAAAACTTGGATTTTGAAGAAGAAATTGATCATCTTTTCTATAGATTTACATCTTCAATCAATGAGAATCTCTAACTCTCTCTCCTCTATTTTTATTGCTTTCTTTTTATTATTGTTTTAGTTGTTGGTATTACTTGTTAATCATGTTGATTCTTGGTTATTTGTTAATTAATCTTGTTATTATCATGATTAGTGAGTAATTTTCCCATTAAGGGGATGGTTGTGGTGTAGTTGGATCTTGAGCATGTTCTAGGTTTAGAATTGATTTAATTTGTGATTAAAGTCTTTATATGCTTGATATTCTTTAATCTTCTTGCAAGTGCACATTGTTGGGTGATTAAAGGTGAATCTTTGCTAACAAGGAACGGAAGTTGACATAGTTAAGGTTCATTATTATCGATTGTTATTTAGTAGTACCTCCTAGTACATGGTTCTAGTGTGGAAACATAGAGGCTATGTTAGGAGAAGCCAATTGACCCCGGAAGGCGGCTAGATTGGATCCTTTATTTCGATATTTGAGCATGTTTAGTTCATAATTAATTCAATTTCTATGCCTTTGTTTATGTTCAAGTGAATGCTATACCTAAACCATTTCCCTTAATGTTTTATTTCTTGTTTTAGCATTTTTAGACTTTAGTTTATTTATCTCCTATTCCGGACTAGCTTAATTGTCGATAACATTTGGTGGTGTTTACCCGTTCTCTGTGGTTCGACCCCTATGCTTGCCTTATACTCGTATTAGGTTTGTTTAGGTTGTATAAATTGTATTTGATCTAGGGATAGACAATTGACGACGCGTTTATTCCCTTGTCATCAGTGCATTCGAAACTAATTTCGCATGCCTTTCAGGATCTTGACCTAGAGGACACTTGTTCCGAATGGGTACATACAGACGAGCTTCAAGCTTGTGGCTTGTGAGAACATTTCTCAATTTGTCCTCCCACTCCCTGTAGTTTCTGAGATTTAGCCTTAAATTGAGTTTCATTGGTAAATCTGTGTTGTCATATAAGTTATTCATCTACAAACAAAAACAAAAACGAGACAAAATTCAATAATTATGTTTAATAAATTTAAAGTACCATTAACAAATTGAAATTTGGTAACTTTAAAGCATTTGTTCAATATTAAATGATCCCTATTGAATAAAATGATTTCAAGATCCTTTATTTGTGCAATAATTGACCGGACTGAGGCCCTACCATCAACCATTACATTTTCAAGGTGAGTAAACTCTTTACTGATTACAACTCTTGTAATTCTTGGTTGAATAATTAACCATCACATGTTTAATTATTACCCTTAGCTTAAAGGTTCTAAACTGATCTTTAGGTAACCTTGTTGAATATAACCAATTAAAAGTGTAGAACGTGATCTACCCCCACTTCCCCAAGATATATTATGACACTCTGCTGAGGCCGATCCATCATAAACGATCGAAGGTTTCGTCGGGTTTTTAATTGGAAAAGCTGCATCAATATTACTAGGATCTAGATTTATTATGTTGTGATTATTTAGTGAGCTCTAGCGCATCATCAAGCAACATAAATAAATCTAAACATGCATAATCTACTAATGCATAAATAAAACATGACATAGTATGGCCCCTTAATCCTAAGAAAACTAATAAAGAAAAAATTCTCCCACTTGAACCTTCATGGATCTCATCCATCTTGCTCCTTTGGGCCTTCACTTCATTGGCTTTTGGATCAACTGCAACCTGTAATATTATTCTATTCTATCTACTACTTAAATAAAATAAAATAAATTACAAAAATACTTAACGGTACACAGACCGTATTTAGATTACAAAAATACATCACGATGCGCAGATCGTATTTAGAATCTATGGGTCATACTAGTCTACATATAACAATAAATAATATCATATATTATAAAGTGCCATATAATAAATCACTCATCATGCTTTCCTAAACTATAACATCGAATGATCATAATAAAGGAAACATGGCTCTAAATATCTCATATTTTTATTAATTACCGTAATTAGATAATATCATATATTATTCATGACCAATCATAAAATATCAGATATTTTAATTTAGGTATGAGATAGAATCAAATCTTATTTGAATTATGGAAGATAAATCATATTTATTTTCCATTATTATCCTAACTAATTTAGGAAATTCTATCCTAATTACTAACCAATCACATATTTTAAATCAAATATTATCCATAAATAATTATGGGATAATCACATTATTTAATCAATCATTATCCAAATCTTTTGCTCCGTAATTATCCAAACTTAACAAAATTAACAACTTTAATCTTGTTAATTATCTTTTCAAAATTAAAACTTATCCTTTTAAAATTTGAAAATCTGATTTTACCCAAAATAAAATAAAATAAATTTTTTTTTTTGAAAAATTGTCGCCAGCCACCGTGGTATGGCCAGCCGAAGCCGGCCACGGTGGCCGTACACCGCAAGGTGTACGCTGCTGTGCAGCGGCGCAGGGCAGCAGCAACAGTGCCGCGCTGCAGGTGCACGTTGCTGTTGTTGCCGCTGTTCCGACCCGTGCTGCTGCCCCTCCCCGCCCCTCCCTCCGGACCACCAGCAGCGGCAGCCACCGTGGCAGCGCCACCCAGCCACGGTTGCTGCTGCTGAAATTTTTTTTTTTTATTTTAATTAAATAAAACAAAACAGATTTTGTAAAATTAAATTAAACTTTATGTGGTCCAATTAATTCCAAAACTAAATCTTATTCAATTTTGAAATTAGGGTTCTTGATGAAATTAATCCCCAATTTAATTTAACACTTAAATTAAATAATTTGATCATGAAAATTCATAATTTTAACATGTAATCAAATAGATTAAATTCTTTAAACATATTACCATCGAAATAAATCAAAATTAAACACAAAATTTCACAAATTAGGGTTTAAATTTTCGAAATTTTTGAAAATTAGGGTTGTTGGGGTTCGAAATTTTCGAGATTATTAGGGCAATATTCGGATCAAATCAAGGCTAATACGGAGCAAATTAAACACCTTTAATGATTCTATATTGTTAAATCGCATTTAAATTAACAGTTGACCCATAATTAAATTATTCTCCCTCCTAATTGAATTAAAATTGTGGATTATCAAAGAATTATTACTCAATATATGTAAATGCAAGAGGCTAACTGATACCACTGTAAGAGATTATAGGTACTAATTGCGGAAATAACATGAATCATATTCACATAGCACCAAACCAAGGATCTCATGCATAACACATAAAGAAGTAAGAATTATACCTTTGAAGCGTGATTCCACCGGTGATCGAGCAAGAACAAGGGAGATAAAGAACCTCAAGTGTGATTCCTCTACTTAGTCCACGGGCACAGATTAAGACCTCCACTAATGCTAGTTAGTCGCGAAAGAACTCTTCAATCGACCTTCTACGGAGATGAACGAACAACGAACTAGCCAAGAACCACCTCATAACACCACGAGGACCACTAGGGTGGCCGGCCGTGGGTGAGAGGGGAGAGAGAGGGCCGTGAGTTTGAGAGGGGTGAGAGGGCTTTGGATGTTGGTTGCTTAGATTCACAATTCACTGTATGTTAATTGTGACTTAATTAATCAACCCTAGGCATGACTATTATTTATAGATCATATCTCTAAATAATAGTCCAAGTCAAAGCCCAATTCCTAATCCCACTCAAACTACACTTAGCCCAATCATACTTATGACTAATTAGATGCTCATGAGGTCCATTAATGGGCCTCTAACTTGCTTAACTCATTACCCTTGTGTGTGACCTTATAGGATCCATTTTAAAGGGCTTTGGACTATTTGACTAGCCCAAAGATCATCTCTCATAGTCTAGCAACAGAGGATGACGCCCCAATAGAATAAACTTATTATCTCCATAATAGTGATCCTTGATATATTTAGTAATTGCACTTATCGAAGACACAATTCCTTCAGGCATTCCTTAGCATGAATTTTCTTGTCTCCCAAACGAGTCTAAACATTGGTCTTATTTTCAACTTTATTCTTGTCCTTTTGAGATCTACCAAGTATCCAATGCTTCACATCCTTAGACAAAGAAGGTGGAACCTTTTGGGTAATAACTTCCCATAAAGGCCTAGCACACCAATAATTGTCAAACCTTTCAACTTCTTGCGAAACCAGAAATTCATAAGGACGACGAAGATCACCAGAAAGAATGGTTTGAGCAAGGCCATATTGTCTTTTCACCCTAGAGGGATAATATAAGGTCAACTTGGATAAGCTAGGAAGACAGCAGAAGGGTTGGTTGTTGACACCGATCATCTTTTCAATCTTAGCTTCCACCAAGGAACAACCCACTTGATGACAAAATCACAATATTCAAATATTTTGCCTCAACCACGGCGACCCATCTTTACGGAAAAGAGCTTCTTTCGCCTCATAAAGCAATTTGGAGTCTATTTGTCAACATTGTCAGGAGGACTAATTAATTCTAGCCTCTCCATCAGCCACATCTGCAAAAATTCAATGCAAATAATTAGTATTACTATACAAAAATATATTTTTGATTTATGTAATTAAGAATATTATTTTTCTACTTGTAATAAAATTGGAGAGCCTTGAAGAGGTGCTTTTAGATTTTTCTTTAATTCATCTAGACTAAGCATATTCTCTCCAACAATTAATGGCATTGGATTCCTCCCAGATTCAATTTGTTCCATAACAGATATTAAAATTGCTTGACCCTCATTACTCGTACCACTAGTGAGAAGATATTGGCTAAGCATGCAAAAGAGGAAAGTTCTTCTCCTATAAACATGAAAAGATTCAGAGCGTGGTCTATCAAAATAATGACATGCAAATTCTTTTAAATTAACATTATTTCCATGCACAATATTCTTTAAGTCCTTATCCCTAAGGTTAAAGAAACGCTCAAAATCTTTATAATAATACTCACTCACTCTAGGAATTCCCGCAAGATCTAAAGAAGGGAAGCCTAGGATGGCACCAAATTCTTCCGGTAACGGACTAATTTCATCATAGCCTAGTCTAAAACAATGAGTATTAGGATCCCAATATTCTAAGGCGGCATGAATAAAATCTTATTCAATATCTACCCCCTTAATACAATTTATACCTCCCAAGTGAAAAAAGTCAAGTTCTTTTCTCTCCTTAGCGGTCAAAGACCGACACCACTCACGAGTAAAATCGCTAAACCTCTTAGACATGATTACTTGTTGAGAAACTAAGGTCATGATTATTTTTAATCTCTTCGAATTATACAAAAATCGACAGATTAGGGGGCTATTTATGCACAAAACTGGTACAGTTCGAATCCCAAAAGGATTTGGAGAAAAAAAAATAGCAGCGCCGGGCGACAAATGCAACTCATGGCGACGAAGCCTGTCGCCTGGCGACAGAAGGCGGTGCAACGCCAGCTCAACGCGCTATACAAACCGCGTCTTTCTGACTATGACTCGATTTTTGTACAATGACTTTACAATTACACCCTTTGTTCAATAACCTCATCCACAAAATTTAACATATTTCTGCTTTGACTAAATCGAGCTTAATTAATTTTAGGCTTATTTTAGTCCAAATTATTTAATTTTTCATTTTTTCTTTTGAGAGAGAAAGTCGGATACCCTTCATTGATATTATAAATGACGGAATTTTTTGCGCAAAATCAGTCACAATTTTCCTCACACACTCACATGCACATAAAATGAAAAAAAATGCAAAGATAACACAGGCGTAATACATAATAGTTTGTATATACAATATGTCTAACGTACAAGTCATATAATATTACCGGCAAAGTCCTACAAAGTCAAAATAAATAAAAAGTACTATGGTGTCGGAGGACGTAAATGAGGAGGGATGTTCATCGCATCGAAAAACATCGCAGACTAGGGAGTATGCCCCTCACCAGCTCTAGACTCTCCAGTAGTCTGGATCGTCAAATCAGGGTCAGCCCATCCAGGCTCACCCTAATATTGAACCTCCAAAGGCTAAGGCTGATGCAGCTACTGCGACAACGAGCCGACCTTGTACGTCCCACCACCCACTGAAGGGGCTGACGTCTTGCCTCCATGGCCTGTCGGCCCTGTATGTGCACCCTTAGAAGAAGAGTCTGAACCCTCCAATGGCTCGGTAGGAGCTGCATCAGCTCGGCCACCCCGGCCACCGGAAGCAGTGCGATGACGCCTCTAGCCAGACCTAGATGGCTCTCTCCTAGCCTCGGGCCTCATCCGAGTTCGTGGTGGAGGAATAGGTTGTTCCTGCAAAATTTAATCAAGTTAGATGCAAAGAAAATAAGAAAATAAAAAAAGCAAAAGAAAGAATAAGAGATACCTCTGTAGCGAGGTACCTCGGGTTTATTAGTCTCACCAGCTGACTACGAAAGTCGTCTATACCCCTCTCCATCGCTGTCACCACCTCACGAGAAAACTGTCAAGAGATAAAGTCAGTAATAATTCGAGATAAACACAAGTAAACAGTAAACAAATAACTCACCCAAGTCTGGTGACGAGGAATTGACCGCTCGACAAAGCGCTCATCCTCGGGAGCCGGAGGAATCATCTCTTCAAACGGGCCGTACATCCCCTGGTAGCTGATAGATTTCCGAGGAGGAACAAATTCTGCAAGTGCAGCCTGGCAAAATAAATCCAGGTGGTCAAAATGTACTTGGGGGCTATCAAGAAAAGCAAATACAAAAGGTATACCTCCGCCTCTTCCGACAAACCAGGTGCCGGAGCCAAAAGTGGCAGCAGGTTCTCCCCATAACTCTGCTTTGGACGGGCATGAGATCGCCAAGGAGTACCAACGGGTGACCTACTCGCCAAATCTATTAGTCTTGCCCGATCGAACATTTGTCGAGGTGAGCGAGCAGGGATAATGAAGACATCGGCGGAGTGATGGATAGGCCATTCTCTCACCTAAGTACACTATAGCCTCGTACGTCCCCTGGAAGTAACGACGCTCAGTAGTGTACTGCGCAGGAATAGCCAGATCCGCCCATGGCCGAAACACCATAGGAGGCTCCTACAAAACATGTCTATGAGATAAAACCCTACTAAAAGGTAACATAAAGAGACGAGCATTTAAAGAACATACCAAGAAGATCGAATCTCGAACGCGAGCAGTAGTAGCATGGGCGCTGATGCGACCTCCCCAATAGGCGCCAATGGGGAGCTCGCGAGGCGAAGGTCTCGCCGGTGCGAGAGATGGAAAATACCCGTAGTTACAAATCTACAAAGACAAAGGAAAGATTAGCAAACGCTAATATGAATCTAGAGCTAACTTTAAAAGGGATAAAGTATACCTCTACGATTCTCCTAAAGCTGGAGAGTGCAATATCCCCTTCGAATGCCTTATGACGGAAGAAGTGTCGCAATCCGAGTAGGAAATTGGCATAGGCGAAGCTGGCCCAATCATAAGTCCCGACCATGTGAAGGTCACGGAGAGCAAGTAGGTAGTAGAGGAGTACTCGACTACCCCTATCAGGAGAAAAGGTCCCTGACATTAAAATAAGAACAAAGATGCGCACCCGCTGCTCAAGGGTGGTCGCATCATCCTGAAAGGCCACCACGAGAGTAGACTGGCAGATGCACTAAAAGCTAAGTCGCGTTGGCTGAGCCTCGCTATGGGCCCGAATAGCAATGGGACCCAACAACTCCTAAACCACCGAGAGAAGACGGTGATCTCACTATCGAACTGTAGTGTAGTTGAACGAAACTCCAACCCCGATATAAGACTGAAGTCAGCAGGGGTGATAGTCATCTCACCCCAAGGGAAGTGGAAAATGTTAGTGGTGTCCCAAAAGAACTCCACCAAAGCTCGAACCACGTGGTGGCTCGACTCAAAAGAATACATGGCCTGAGTGGCTTGGAACAGGGGAGTCAGTCCACAAGACTCCCATAATAGGCGCAACCCATCATGGTCGCGGAAGTAAGTATCGTACAAAGAGTCAATGGTGTCGTTTCCAGAACCATGGCTACGAGTCCTCCCAATGCGAATCTCGCGTCAGACACGCTCCGAGATATGGAACTCGGGAGCAAAGTACAATGTACAGCCATCCCACTCCGGGAAGTCTCCTAGAGTAGTAGAGGGCTCCTCACCTGCATCAACTGGCTCTTCCTCCCGGTGAGTCTTCCTAGAACGTGAGCCTGAGCCACATTGTCTAGCCATGCTATATTATGCAGAATAACAGTAAATTAAGGTTCTCTAGTATCTAAAGTTCGCCTAGCCGCATGATACTATGTTCATCAAAAACATAGTAATAGTAATAAAACATAGCACAAATTCAATTCAAGCATAAATAGCATTTTCAAGAAATCAAACAATTTCTTGCAATACTACTGCAAATATTGTGACAAATTGTAAAAGGTTAGCTAGCAAAAACATAAAGAACAATCTGCATTGTTCTCACGAACTCTAAAGGTTTAACAATGGCAAATCGCTCGTTTCTTCACCAAATTGAGTCAAACAAGTCTCAAAATACTCCCAAGGCAATATACAAGCATAATCAAGCAATTTCATGGCATAAAATTCAATAAACGGAGCAAATTAAGCCAAACAAGTTTGAGCGAATTTGGATGAGAAATAAGCGAGAACGAGCAATTTGAAGTTCCGAGCAAACTTGAATAGCAGCAGCAGCAAACGACGAGAATGAGGAAGAAAACGGGATTTTATTTAAAACCCGATTTCAGCGCTAGACAACAAAATCGTCCTTGGCGACAGGCTTGTCGTCTGGCAATAAGGTTAATGTGCAGCGAAAAATACATCCAGCAAGCGTTGGTGCGGCGACAAAGTATATGGCCCCCATAAATGATTATGCGGACCTCGTGCAGCAGTTTGGGTTCCTTGGTAAGCCAGTTAGCCCTTATAAGCAATTTGACATGATTCAGTAATCGACTCAATTACAATCACAAAAAGTGATCGACCTAATAAATGATCATCTCACTTCGCTTAAAGCGCCTAAGCATTGGCTCGTCAAATGCACCGACGTAATGGTTCACAAGCAGCAAAATGCACTGACGTACTGGAATAACAGAAAATATCGCAACAGCAAGATTCAAGCAAGCATGGAGGATCAACAAGCGTCGGTCTTCAGTAATTTTCTTCGGAATATCATCACAATAAAACTGAAGATCGTTACAAGCAGAATGGTCTTCGACAGCGTTCCCTAGCTTGTGGAGAGTTGTCACAAACAACTGAGGATGGCTTCAAGCGGAATTATCTTCAATCATGTTCCCTAGCTTGCTAAAGATGCTCATGGAACGGTAGAAGATCGCTTCAAGCGGAGCAATCTTCGATAGTATTCCCTAGCTTGTGGAAGATTATCACAACAAAAATTAGAGGCAGTTACAAGCGTAGTAGTCTTCAGGAAGTATCCCCTAGCTTGAGGAAGATCGTCACAACAAAATGCAACAAAAATCGATTACCTTTAGAGACGTATGCTCGACGGTGCAAGACACGCGTTTCTGAACTCTCTTATCTTATTAACTAACGCTAGTTTGCAGGTATCGGCGTTACAAGAATGATTCTCCGTCCCTATCGCTACTTTGACTTTTGTTTTCGAAACATAAATTTCTCCAAACTCAGTCATAGTGGGGGCTTCTGTAGAAACCCAATTGTGTCTCCCCAAAACCAAACCTAGTGATGAATACCTTTCACGTCAAATAATAATCGAATGAAGTGAAAGTGTAAAAGGTCTAGTGTTGCAGTTTGTTTTTATTAAAAACCATTCTTTCTGTTTTCGAAAAAACCTGCTCTATTTATGAAAATAGCCAGTCCAATTTAGTTTGGTCCAAGATAAGGGTCCAATAATAGTGTAGTTGGATAGGGTTCGAAAAGAGGTTTCAAACGATATATTATAAGCCCAATTCTGATGAATAATGAAAAAGTTATGGCCAAAATACGAAACAGGGCCTGATTTGGTTCTTTTATGTGGCCCAATGATCTAGAGGAGGGCCTATTATTAATTATCATTCCTAAAGCTATTAGGATTGATTATAGTCTTCTAAAATCATCTAGAAGGTTCTCTTAAATCCTAATGGAATTAGGATTGATAAGAGTTTTACTTGGAATAAAATAGTTGTTTTTATGAAAATACGATTTTTCCGTTAAATACGGATTTTATGACTTAATTGTATTAAGAAGTGGATTACGCGTGGGAAACGTGTGTTTTTCTAGAAGCAGCGCTTGACGCCAGTTTTGTCGCCTGAGATGTATTTTACTCCTTTTAAAACTCGATCTCTAATCTATCAGTTTTTGGACTATATTCTTATAAATAGGGTCCTAGACCTCCGTTTTTAAATCACCCAGAATTCTCTAATTCTTCTCTTCTCTCTCTTAAGCAATATAGCTTTCTTTCTCTCTTTAATCTCTCTAAACTAGCTTATCTCAAATAACACCATACCGCACGCATTAGTTCTAGACACACCTAACCCAGTTCAAAGTTACCTTCGCCCTAGACGTGAAAGGTTGATACCTTCTGAGGGTTTGGACCCAAATCCAGTCTAACCTTTTTAACTCTTTTTTTTTTAATTATTTAATTTAATTCTTTGATTTATTATTTTCTTGAAGTTTATTAACAAGTGTATTTTGTTATTAGAAAGAGGTACGAAGCATCAAAAGAGTTATTTCATTACTCTATTCTTGTAGAAAGCATGCTTAGATTTTATTAATTCCTAGTATCATGTCAGGATGTTATTATTGCTTTCGAGAATCATGTTTAGGATGCTTTTTATTCTTTCTGATATCATGTTAGTATCATGTTAGGTTTAAAGCTTTGATCTTTTATTGTTTAGTGACATGCTAGGATTTTTTATTAATGTTGTTAGTATCATGCCTAAGATCTTGCTATTATTATTATGCTTTAGCGTTGATATAATTATGATTTTTACAATTATGATGATTGTTATGATTATTATTATGTTGCTTGATATATTTTATTGTTATTGCTTGATCAAGCCTTTTATGCAGGTTTAAAGGGAATTTGTATTTGAAATCACACTTAATAATAAGATAATTAATAATTTGGTTTAGGCTAATATGATTTTAATTCAAGTGATCGCCAATAATAGATTTATTGGTGCATTAATATTTAACCAACATAGATTATAAGTAAACAGGGTAGGTTTAATATAATGTTTGTATGTTATTCGAAAAGCGCACATGAATACGAGCAGAACAAAGTAGAGGCCTATTTTATAGGGCGGGTCCCTTCTTTTGTAGATCGGATTCATACCCTCATCCTCGAACCCTATTTGGTTCAAGACCTTATGGAGTTGATGGTCCTTTTGGATTGTCTTTTGGTTTACAAGTTCCTAAAACTTGTTGGCAACTCTTTTGCTCTCTTTTCTTTCCCTTTGGAACGCCACCATACTTAAGTGTATGATCACAGTGGGGTTCAAGTTTGGGATCATAATGCTTGAAATATTCCCTACAGTTTTTGGCAACTCCGCTGGGGAGGATTTCTATTTATATTCCTGAAATTTATTTTGGCAATTATTTAGAATGAGCGGATGAGACTCGAAAAATTCTAAGTATTTCATGTGCGTAATTTGATTAACATTATTGTCATATGCATTAAAAGGTTCTCATTGGGGGAGACCAATGAGTCAAAACATAGGATTTTTACACGTAGGAAATTTGAGAAATTTCTTTCACGACTAGAATCGAAATAACGCTGCGAAATCTGAAAAATTCTAAGAACACAGATACTTGCCAAGGAATGTAGGAACTAGCGTCTAGAAAACAGGGCTTGTCGCCTGTAAAGAGCTTCTGTCGCCTGGCGACAGTTCTGTCGCTTGGAGACATGGGTTCTTTTGCGGCGACAGTCCCTGTAGTCTGACGCCAAGTTCTTCCAATACCGAGCCAGGGATCTGCCTTCTTGTTTTGACCATTTCTAGTACTGTTGGCTCGATTCTACTTATTGATTGAATTCTTTTCTCACTTTTTTGAACCCATATGTGTTCTACATATGGACATAACCCTCTGGGGGTTCACGCTTCATCTGCCCAATTGAATCCACTATATGTGCAACAACGGGTACATGCAAGTTTGTGAATCCACCAAACCATGGAGTCGAGTTCGATTTCAT
The DNA here is from genome assembly GCF_948465745.1 of Chenopodium album. Taxonomy (NCBI): domain Eukaryota; kingdom Viridiplantae; phylum Streptophyta; class Magnoliopsida; order Caryophyllales; family Amaranthaceae; genus Chenopodium; species Chenopodium album. The sequence continues at coordinate 28,901,838 of NC_137858.1, read as the reverse complement.
CACGAACTCGCGGGGTCCCATCCATCCGCGCCAACCCTTCACGGTTAGGCTTGTGCGCGATGCATCCGGACTCATAACCATGGACACTCTTTGAATTAACCCATATCTTTGAACTTTAGAGAACTAGAGCCATGGTTAGGTTGCAAACTCATTGCATTATATTGTGACTATATAAACTACTTGTGCATTATTTGCTTGTGCATAGCTTATGTGACTAAACTAACCGTTTGGTTTGACTTGTGTTTTTAAGTATGCTTAAATAAACTAACCAATGACTAAAGGACTTTGTTTAATTAATTAATTAATTTAAACTAATAAATAAGCCTTAAATCGAGTCATAGTTCCTTTTAGTCAACCCGGATTTTTATTCCCGTATACTGCACATGCGTCAACTTGTTTTGGTCATAGCTGTATTTCTAGGAAGACCTACGAGTCGTATAACCTATGGATCTGTAGCCCCGAGTTTTGTCTTTAATTTGGCGTTGGTTTCGTCCCAATCAGAGTCACAGATTAAAAGTTATGACTAAAATACCACAGTCTGTCCAGTTTAGTGCACATACGTGAAGTCTTAACTTAGTCTTTGTTTGAGTCTAGTCACATAGTCTAGCCACATGGTCATGACACAAGTCTTAGCATGTCACCTACACTCACTAGTCTTAGCACACACTTTGCATATTTCACCATGACCATGTCTTAGGTTCATGCATGAGTCGATTTTTCCGTCATTTAAGTTAGGGTCCATTCTATTCCTATTTCTTCAATATTTCTTCATCTACATCTTCTTCCTACTCTCCACATACTTTCTTCCATATTTCTCCATCTACATCATCTTTCCACACTCCACATACTTTCTCCACATATATCACTCCCTTCATTCTTTTATGATCTCTTCCCATCTATGCATGTTGAATCGAGTTCGAGTCATGTGATTGACAATAATAATAATAAAAAAGGAGTAATGATGAGACAAAACACAAGGCAAGCTTCTCACTAAGATTTCATGCTTTCTTCTTATTTTTTCAAACCTTTTCCCAATAAGTCTAGCATAGGCACCCTTTGTCTACCTTAGATTTATTACATAAGTTTTTTATTTTGTTCCTCTTTAATAAAATGAGCGTTTCTTCCCTCACATATGATCATTGCATTGCATTGCATTCAAAAAAAAAAAAAAAAAAAAATCTATGTTGAATTAAGCACAAGGTATACCCATGATTAGAGGTACCTCTTGTAGCCATATCATATCTCTTACCCTTCAAATATATAATCCCTTTCTTGATAAACCACTTTGAGCCTCTTCTAACGATAGACCTTTCATTTTTCAACCCACATCTACTTAACTTTGGGATGTGATGGTATGTAACTTATGCAAGTTCTAAATATGAAAGCTTGAATGATCTCAAAATAAAAAAAAATAATAATACAAAAAAATAAATAAAAGTGTACAAAAGGGTAAGTGTTCCAATGTCTTTGATATGAAAATATCTTTGATAAGAACATGTCTCAGATTGCGTCTCTTATCGAGTGCTCGGTACCGTGCCTGAGAAACATGAATGCCAAGTGAGTGATAGACCGCATGATCGAGATTGCCCACACTTATAAAAAAAAATGCGAATATGAAAAATGCAAAAGCGAAAAAGAAGAGCAAACAAAAAAAAAGAGCTCAAAAATGAGAAAACTCAAGCATAAAAAATACAAAGATTCAAAAGCAAGGTTGCACACCTTGGGGGCTTATCTAGGGTCTTGAGCCTTTATCCCCTTCTTCTCTAACCTTTAGTGTAACACCCCGACCCCAAACAAATTAGGGAGGGGCCTATTGTCACGAAATGCGCATCGAGGGCCAACAACTGTCCCCACAAACCAACACAAGTCCTTCCGGCGCATTTTGTCCTCACTCATGCGCACCCCGGGAAAATTTCCCAGGAGGTCACCCATCCTAAGACTACTCCCAGCCAAGCACGCTTAACTAAGGAGTATTCTTAGCATATGAGCTCCCTAAAAGGAAGATGCATCTTGTTGATATGAGTAGTATATCAAACTCTTTTAAAGCAATCATGAGGGGTATTACATACACCCCCACTTGAGAACGGCAACGCCCTCGTTGCGCCTGGAAAGCTAGGGACTCCAGTATTACGCCTAATGGCAACTGGGTAGCCAAAGTGTTACATCCAGTCTGGCTATGGCCATATGGCCCCAAAATTCTCCCCCGCTAGACGAATGACATAGGATCAATTATCCACGGTCAGCACGCGGTCACAAGGTTGCTCTGATACCATTTGTAACACCCCGACCCCAAACAAATTAGGGAGGGGCCTATTGTCACGAAATGCGCATCGAGGGCCAACAACTGTCCCCACAAACCAACACAAGTCCTTCCGGCGCATTTTGTCCTCACTCATGCGCACCCCGGGAAAATTTCCCAGGAGGTCACCCATCCTAAGACTACTCCCAGCCAAGCACGCTTAACTAAGGAGTATTCTTAGCATATGAGCTCCCTAAAAGGAAGATGCATCTTGTTGATATAAGTAGTATATCAAACTCTTTTAAAGCAATCATGAGGGGTATTACATTTAGCCTAACCACGTTACAACCCTTAAAAAAGACCTTTTTGAGGTATACACACACTTGTGCGAGGTTCGGCTAGAGCTACGTTTGGCCTGATTCCTAACGGATACGTTGGCAACCTCACAATGAGGTGCGGCCATAATAAAAATGCATTCATTTTCACATTCACACACTTACACCATGATCATGTCAAGGGATCTCCAATACTCATCCCTATTCATTTAGAGCTAGACTTGGGGGCTTGATCCTTACATCATTAGCCTACCTAGCCTAAGAGTCATCATTATTTGACTCTTATCAAATAATACTTTTCTACACCGTTAGCCTTTGCAGCCTAACCTTAGTGTCACTTTCACACACATCACAGATACCTGACCAAATAGTCCTTGCCATTAGGAACCCTTTGTCATGAAATCTTAACACAACGTTGAAGCATGCCTTGTCATATCACTCATCACTTATAATCATCATTGTATCAAAGTATGAAGTGCTAAGCCTCTGTGCCTAAGTTACCTAAATGCTTTCATAATCGAGTCAACTAAAATCGTTTAGGATGAATTAATCCTTGCACCTTGAGGGACAGTATCGAACGCATATATTTGCCTAAGCTCATTCAACATGCACCATCAAACACTTTGATTCTTTATCACGTCTTTCTTTTTCGGGAGAAAGTCGGTACCCTCCACAAAAATGACGGAAAATTTTTGCTTTTTTTGCACATCACACACGAGTCATGTACATTGAGTCATGTCGTGTCATATCACATCAAGTGGAGTCTAGCTAACACATGTGTTAAACGCTTTGAGTTGAGTCATGTCAAATTAATGAATCAAACAACACTAAGCCTTAGGTCAACCCTAAGATAATAAAAGATCAGCAAAGTCCTATAGTCCAAAATATAGATGCAGGTACATTCCAGCGAGTAACAATATTCCCGGATTTTTTCGAAAAAAAAAACCGCGAATATAGATATATGAGATTCTTCCAAGATAAGAGAAGTTTGAGCAAAATTATGAAGAGCTTTAATTTCCAAAAGATTTGAGCAGATTTGATTGTAAGGAAACGACCAAATTGAAAGTTCGGAGCGAAACCAGGCAATGAACAGCAGCAGCAGCAGTAGAAATGGAAAAGGAATCTGTCGCCAAACGACAAGTTTGTCGCCTGGCGACAGAACGATATTGCGGCGACAGAAGGTTCTGGCATGCGCCAGTGCAGCGACAGAATGTGTGGCCCCATATTGGATTATGCGGACCTTTTACAGAAATTTCGGGTTCCTTGGTACGCCAGTTAGCCCCTCTAAGCAATTTGACATGATTTAGTAATCGGCTCGATTACAATCACAATGAGTGATCGACCTGACAAAAGATCGTCTCACTTAGCTTAAAGCGCCTAAGCATTGGCTCATCGCAAGCACCGAAGTAACGGTTCACAACGATTTCCTAGGATGGAAGATGATTTGAAGGTTCAAGAAGACGAAGCCTTCAACAGGGGGCTTTAAGATTAAAAAGAGTCTATTACTTGGATTTAAGAAGGACGGTTTGAGATGAAGCGACCTTCAATAGCTTTCACTATGATTGGGGAGGTTATTATTTGAGAAGAACGATTCAAGATGAAGCGGTCTTTGATAGCTTTCGCTAAGATTGTGAAGGTTATCACTTGATTTGAGAAGATAGCACGAGATGAGCAATCTTCGACAACGCCCGCTAAGATTGTGGAAGTTGTCACCAAGATTTGAGAAGATAGCACGAGATGGGCGATCTTCGATAATGTCTGCTAAGATTGTGGAAGTTGTCACCTATATTTGAGAAGAGCGGTTCGTGATGAGGCGGTCTTCGACAACATTCGCTAAGATTGTGGAGGTTGTCACCTAGATTTGAGAAGAGCGGTTCGTGATGAGGCGGTCTTCGACAATGCCCGCTAAGATTGTGGAAGTTGTCACCTATATTTGAGAAGAGCAGTTCGTGATGAGGCGATCTTTGACGACATTCGCTATGATTGGGAAGGTTGTCACCATGATTCAAGGAAAAGCTCGAGATGTAGCAGCAATGATAGACAGCGTTCCCTAGGATGTGGAGAGTTGTCACAAATTCTGAACATGGCGAGATATGGTCACCTTTGACGGTCCCTTAAGATAAAGAAGAGATTGTCTATAGCGGCGATGCACTGCCGTGGCGACATACGGCCACAACCCTGAAGATAACAACGTACAGTTATTTTCGGCGATGTTCTCGAGATACTGTGGAGGATTGTCACCAAAAATATTGAAGATGAAGATGGCGTTCTCTAGCTTGTAGAAGGTCATCAAAACAAAATGCAACAAAATGGTTACTTTCAGAGACGTGTGCTCGACGGTGCAAGATACGCGTTTCTTAACTCTTTTATCTGTTTTAACTAATGGTTAGTTTGCAGGTATCAGTGTTATAAGAATGATTTGGGATCGCTGAACGTTCTGAATCATTCTCCGTCCCTATCGCTACTTTGACTTTTGTTTTCGAAACCTAAGTTTCTCCAAACTCAGTCAAAGTGGGGGCTTCTGTAGACACCCATTTGTGTCTCCCCAAAACCAAACCCTGTGATGAATGCCTTTCACATCGAACCATAATAGAATGATGTGAAAGTGTGGAAAAGTCAAGTGTTGCGGTTTAGTTTTATTTAAAATCCTTCTTTCTGTTTTCGAAAACCCACTCTATTTTATGAAAATATCCAATATAGTTTAGTATGGTCCATGATAAGGGTCCAATAATGGTGTAGTTGGATGGTGCTTGAAAAGACCTTTCCAACGATATATTATAAGCCCAATTCCGATGAATAATGAGGAAGTTATGGCCAAAATACTAAACTGGGCCCAAACCGGATTTTACCTACGACCCAATGATCATGAGGAGGGTCCAAAGGTTTAATCCTATTCCTAAACTAATTAGGATTGATTAGAATCTTCTATAAGTTTCTAAAATATCTTAATTATCCTTTTTTTGAAAAGATAAGATCATAGAATTTGATTTTTAATAAAACTTTCCTTTTTTAAAGTCCTAATTCTATTTGAATTTAAAGATGTTCAAAGACAATCAGATATTATTTCGTGCCTCATATTTTTTATCCAAATTTCAAATGTTTAGATAGATCTTGAAATTATCTTTCCAATGATATATTATAATATTAATTCCGAGCTATAACGAAAAAGATATAAAAGGAATACGAAACTCTATCCAAAACTGATACCCTTTCACTATTTCGGCCATATCTTTTTATCTACAAAAGATTTTAATCTGATTCTAATTGCATTAGAAAGTAGACTTCAAGATCTTTCCAACGACATATTATATGACTTATTTGGACTTCTAGATCAAAAGATATGATAAAAGAAAAATCCGCAAAAACTGTTTCTGTCGCCAAACGACAGGTTTGTCGCCTCGCGACAGACTCTGTTGCCTGGCGACAAGATAAACTTCTGGCGACAAGGTCGGTTTGTTAGCGACAGAGTGGAGTTTTATTCCTTATCAAATTCTATGATTTTCCGGACTTTTTCCTATAAATAGGGTCTCAAACCTCCGTTTTTATTCATCAACAGTCTATCAACTCTCATCAACTAACCATCAATTCTCTCTATTCTCTCATTAAGAATTACTCAATTCTTTCTTTTTCTCTCTCTTTCTAAACCAACCTTTTTATTAAACACAATATTCCGCATTCACAAGACTTAGAATCACTTAGCCAAGTTCGAAGTTGCCTTCGCCCTAGACGTGCAAGGTTTGATATTTTCTGAGGGTTTGGTCCAAATCTAGTCAAAACTTTATTTAATTTGATTTCAATTTAATCCCTTTTATTCTTTATTATTTTCATTGAAGTTTACTAACTTGTGTATTTTGTTATTAGAAAGAGGTACGAGGCTTCAAAGTAAGTAGATTAGCTTACTCTCTATTTCTTTCACAATGTAGAAAGCATGTTTATTATTGTTTTATGATTCCTAGTATCATGTTAGGATGTTTATGATTCCTAGTATCATGTTAGGATGTTATTTTATTGCTTTCTAGTATCATGTTTAGGATGCCTTTACTCTTTCTAATATCATGTTAGTACCATGTGAGGTTTAAAGCTTTGATCTTTATTGCTTAGTGAGATGCTATGATTTGTTATTAATCTTGTTAGTATCATGCCTAGGATCTTGGTATTATTATTAAGCTTTATTATTAACATGATGATTATTATTGCTTGTTATTATGTTGCTTGATATTTATTGTTATTGCTTGATCACGCCTTTTATGCATGTTAAAGGGAATTTGTACTTGAAATCACGCTTAATAAGATAATTAATAATTTGGTTTAGGCTAATATAATTTTAATTCAAGTGATCGCCAATAATAGTATTATTTGTGCATTAATATTCAACCAACATAAGTAAACAGGGTAGGTTTAATATAATGTTTGTATGTTATTCGAAAAGCGCACATGAATACGAGCAGAACAAAGTAGAGGCCTATTTTATAGGGCGGGTCCCTTCTTTTGTAGATCGGATTCATACCCTCATCCTCGAACCCTATTTGGTTCAAGACCTTATGGAGTTGATGGTCCTTTTGGATTGTCTTTTGGTTTACAAGTTCCTAAAACTTGTTGGCGACTCTTTTGCTCTCTTTTCTTTCCCTTTGGAACGCCACCATACTTAAGTTTATGATCACAGTGGGGTTCAAGTTTGGGATCATAATGCTTGAAATATTCCCTACAAGGAGATGATCAAGGTTACATGGAAGTTGATACAGATTAAAGATGTGCAACATAGTATAGGTAATTTACTATTCTGTTTTATTTTGACTGCCACATATAACCTTATCCTTTTTAAACAACTTTTTGAGTTAGATTATGTATAGGTTATGTGTACTTTTGTTAGACAATATTAGATCTATTTTTTGGCAGTCATGTAATGCATGAGGTTCATATCAATTACTAAAGCAGTTAACAATGATCAAAGGTGTATGTGTTTTTTAAGTGTTCACTCAGTGAATTCCATCAGAATGGGTATGTATTCAGTCAAAGCTTTAGTGAGTGTTGGTACCTCAACAACAACCTTGGTAACAAGGTTTTTGGAGCATCCAGACCACCCAAGTAGCTATCAGATGAGTCCCATCATCACATGGAAAACAAATAAAGGAGTATGCATAACAAACAGTAGGGACTCAGTGCATACAACACAAGGTCTCCAGATCTAGGGTCTACATCAAAGGGACTCACAGCATACATGGTATACATTAAGAGTGTGCAATAGGTCAGGGAGGAGATCAACACCCCAAAAAGGGACTCAAAATGGTGCCACACAACAATCAACAGCAAACACAACCTACATGGAAAAAAGACCATATTTTCAACACCAACACAGAGTTTATACCAAAGCTAACACAAGCATCCTAACACTATCAGCATACCACATGTGTTAGTAGATAAACCCACTCCCACAACCATACAAAAAGTACATAATCAACAAAGCAAAGCCCATCACATGATATAATTGTAGATCTGTAAATAAATAACAAAGCAAAATTAAATTAGGCTTTATAAAGTATACGCTGCGCTTTCAATTACGAGGAGGACCAAACTGAGGGTAGTAGATCTACAAGTATGCCTCAATCACTTCCTCCCTCGTCATGCCGTCTGGGGGACCAGATTTGATGCGTTTTGCTCCAGAGGAAGGGCCCTCATCACGCTCCAGGGACTCTGGTGGCTGAACCACCTCAGCAGCCTCCAGATCTGGGGGGTTCGTCTCCCCTGTGGCAGATCCAGTCGCAGAAACCACTGGGGAGGCAGAATCACCAGCAGCTGCACCCTCAACTTCAGCAACCACCTCAGCTGGTGGTTCTTGGTGGGTAACCCCCTCAGAGACTACCACCTGTGGTGTCTCCTCCTCATCACTCAAGTGCTCCACGAGCTTCGCTCCCCGGATCCTTCTCCTAGCAATCAAAGACGCGCGTCGCACTGGTTTCATGACACCAGTACCCCGCCGCGGCTTGTAAAGCACACTTCCAGGCCGACGGCTTGACTCACTAGACTCAAGGGTTTCATGGCAGGTTAGATCTACCTTCTTTTCAGAGGAGGAAGCCATGAAATCAGTTGCAATGATGAAACAGAGAGGGAAATAGAGGAAAAAGCAAGAGAGAAACTAAGAGAGAGAGTGGTTCGAAAACGGCGAGTGAGGAGAGAGAGTTTTAGATCTAGGGTTTATGTTGGAGGGATTTATTCTGGAGATTTCTCCAGAATAAATGAACTCCAATTCATCCATCAGATGAATTGAATGAGGAGCATTCAATGGAGGTAGTTGGGGAGTTGATGAATTTAAAGGGCTGGGGTATAATTTTGGTGGGAATGATTAATCTAACTAATCAGTTTTAGTTTTTAATCTTATATTGTTAGTAAACTAATAATGATGAATTAATAAAATAGTAAGGGTAAATTGGTAAATTTGCCTTTAAAAATTTACTATATAAGGAAATAAATTGAAAAGTTGCAAGTAATGTGGACCATCCGAAAAAGGAAATAGTTGCAAGTAAAGTGGACCGGAGGTAGTATAATTGATGGTTGTCACGTAAAAATTGGGTGTTAACAATTAAGGTGCATTTTATTTATGCAATTTTTAATTATTTGAGCTAATCACATTTAAGCCTTGTTCTTTAGAGCTGCTCTATTCTGCTATGTACTGCTCTACTCTGTCTTGCTCTGCTACGCAGCGTGTGGATACCTAGCCCTGCTATGCTCTGCTCTGCTGAAATCCACTCTTCCTAGAAGCTCAAAAAAAATAGGCCCTAAGTTGGTTTTTAACTTAGAGGTGATCGGAATTTGGGATATAATGGGCTTTAGTATACAATTTTAAGCTCAAGCCCGCATAAAGGTATCAAGCTTGTCGTGTTAGACCAATAAGTCCTAGCTACACCCTTATGCAGCTAAGATAGCTCCACCACTCCTTATAAAATGAACAATTATTAATATATATATATATGCGTGTATATATATATATATATATATATATATATATATATATATATATATATATATATATATATATATATATATATATATATATGTATATACATGTATATATATATGTATATATACATGTATATATATATATTATGTATATATACATGTATATATATATATACATGTATTTATATATGTATACATGTATATATATATATATATATATATATGTATACATGTATTTATATATGTATACATGTATACATATATATATATATGTATACATGTATATATATATGCGTAGGGAATATTTCAAGCATTATGATCCCAAACTTGAACCCCACTGTGATCATACACTTAAGTATGGTGGCGTTCCAAAGGGAAAGAAAAGAGAGCAAAAGAGTCGCCAACAAGTTTTAGGAACTTGTAAACCAAAAGACAATCCAAAAGGACCATCAACTCCATAAGGTCTTGAACCAAATAGGGTTCGAGGATGAGGGTATGAATCCGATCTACAAAAGAAGGGACCCGCCCTATAAAATAGGCCTCTACTTTGTTCTGCTCGTATTCATGTGCGCTTTTCGAATAACATACAAACATTATATTAAACCTAACCTGTTTATCTATGTTGGTTGAATATTAATGCACAAATAAATCTATTATTGGCGATCACTTGAATTAAAATCACATTAGCCTAAACCAAATTAATAATTATCTTATTAAGCGTGATTTCAAGTACAAATTCCCTTTAACATGCATAAAAGGTGTGATCAAGCAATAACAATAAAATAAATCAAGCAACATAAATAATAATCAAAATCATGTTAATAATAAAGCTTAAATAATAATAGCAAGATCCTAGGTATGATACTAACAAGATTAATAACAAATCCTAGCATGTCACTAAGCAATAAAGATCAAAGCTTTAAACCTAACATGGTACTAACACGATATTAGAAAGAGTGAAGCACCCTAAACATGATACTAGAAAGCAATAAATAACATCCTAACATGATACTAGGAAGCATAAAACAATAATAAACATGCTTTCTACATTGAAAGAGAGTAATAAGATTACATACTTTGAAGCCTCGTACCTCTTTCTAATAACAAAATACACAAGTTAGTAAACTTCAATGAAAAATATTAAATAATTAAATTAAATTATTGAAAGAAAGAGTTAAAAAGTTTAGACTGGATTTGGGACCAAACCCTCAGAAAAGTATAAACCTTTCACGTCTAGGGCGAAGGCAACTTCAAACTTGGCTAGGTGATTCTAAGTCTTGTGTATGCGGTATTGTGTTTAAAAGGTTGGTTTAGAAAGAGAGAGAGAAAGAAAGCATATATTGCTCAAGAGAGAATAGAGAGAATTGATGATAGTTGATGAGAGTTGATGGAGAGAATTGATGATTAAAAACAGAGGTTCGGGACCCTATTTATAAGAAAATAGTCCGGAAAATCATAGAATTTGATAAGGAATAAAATTCCACTCTGTCGCCAGAAAACTAAACCTGTCGCCAGAAATTTATCTTGTCGCGAGGCGACAGGCTTGTCGTTTCGCGACAAGACATTTTTTGTGGATTTTGTTTTTAATCATATATTTTGATCTAGAAGTCCAAATAATTCATATAATATGTCGTTGGAAAGCTCTTGAAGTCTACTTTCTAATGCAATTGGAATCAGATTAAAATTTTTTTTAGATAAAAAGATATGGCCGAAATAGTGAAAGGGTGTCAGTTTTGGATAGAGTTTCGTATTCCTTTCATATCTTTTTCGTTATAGCTCGGATTTATTATTATAATATATCATTGGAAAGATAATTTCAAGATCTATCCAACCATATAAAATTTGGATAAAATATATGAGGCACGAAAATAATATGTGACTATATTTGAACATCTTTAAATCCGAATAGAATTAGGAAAGTTTTAAAAAGGAAAGTTTATATTCAAATCAAATTCCATGATCTTATCTTTTCAAAAAAGGATAATTAAGATATTTTAGAAACTTATAAAAGATTCTAATCAATCCTAATTAGTTTAGAAATAGGATTAAACCTTTGGACCCTCCTCATGATCATTGGGTCGTAGGTAAAATCCAGATTGGGCCCAGTTTAGTATTTTGGCCATAACTTCCTCATTATTCATCGGAATTAGGCTTATAATATATCATTGGAAATGTCTTTTCAAGCCCCATCCAACTACACCATTATTGGACCCTTATGATGGACCAAACTAAACTGGATTGGACGTTTTTATAAAATAGAGTGGGTTTTCGAAAACAGAAAGAAGGATTTTAATAAAAACTAACCGCAACACTTGACTTTTCCACACTTTCACCTTATTCGATTATGGTTTGACGCGAAAGGTATTCATCACTGGGTTTGGTTTTGGGGAGACACAAATGGGTGTCTACAATATATATATATATATATATATATATATATATATATATATATATATATATATATATATATATATATATATATATATATATATATATATATATATATATATATATATATATATATATATATATATATATATATATATATATATATATATATATGTATAAAAAATGAACATTTAGTAAAAAAAATTATGAACACGTAAAAAAAAAAAAAAATTCATTAATAAAAATATGAACATTTAGTACTAAATTTTGAACATGTTAAAAAAATGATCATTTAGTACATTAAAAATGAATTACATGATTATCATATAATCAAAATTGATGGACCACAAGCTTAAAAAAATAAAAATAAAAAATAAATTATTAACATGTAAAAAAAACAAAAATGAACAATTAGTAATAAAAAATGAACATGTAAAAAAAACAGTTAATAATAAAAAAAAAAAAAGCGAGCACGACAACAACAACAACAAAAAAATAAAAAAATAATTACATGTAGTATATTAAATATGAATATTTATTATACAATAATAGAATAGCTGGACAATACCTAATAAAATGAACATTTCATAAAAGAAAATTATATGTACACTAAATAAATGAACATTTAGTATACAAAAATAAACACGAAAAGAAATGAACACGCTAAAAAAATTATGAACATTTAGTATATTCAAAATGAATATGATTTGCATATATTCATATAGGTTCAAATAAATTATATTATAATTATTATTGAAAAATAAAGATAAAATAAATCGTTAAACTATGTTTATGTTTTATGTACTAAATGTTCATTTTTAGTGTACAAGATGTTCATTTTGAACAAAATGTTCAAATTTAAAGTGATGCATATTCATAATTTTTACAGAAATTATACACAAGTTCGATAGTAATTACTTTTACTCTAAAAATTTGAATATACACCTTAAATCTAATTTTGATTCATCATAGAGATGATAATTATCGATCTATAACATGGTAGATTAGGAATCACAAATGCAAAATTGATAGAAATCAACAATTTAATAACATCCATCCCGAGCCTTTTCTTCCACCTTTCCTTAAAACTCAAGATTCACAATCGTGACGAAGATGATGACAATGGAGAAAGCTACAATGGTGACGAATTGAAAAGTATCCGAATTAGTAGGACAAAGAAGTGTAAAAACCAAAGGAAAGTAATGTATGAAATAAAATTAAATTATAAAGAAAGGAAAAAAAAGAGGAGAGATAAAACATTGAAAGGAGAGGAAAACAGAGGAGAGAGAAAATTAATAGAAGTAAGAATGAAGAAGAGATGGAGATAATATATAAGGAAAGAAAAAAATGTATGTTCATTTTTTAGGTGATTTATGTTTATATAAATAGCTGTTGCTGCTAGTTTAGCTACACTAGTGTGTAGCTAAGAATGTGTTATTATACGGCAAATTCTTCTATGGACCCTGGTCTGATTAGAATAGCTGGACCATAGGCTAAACGCATGTGTATATGAATGAAACGCATCTCACTTTAGTACTGCTCTTCCCGCCATCTTAAGTTCTTCTCCTTAAACTATTTTTTTTTTTTTTTTTTTTTTTTTGTTTCCTTTACATAATCTCTCTTTCGTTTTTTTATCTGATCTCTTTTTATTTCTTTCTCGATTTTAATTCATTCTTTTTTTTTTCCAAACTCTTATTTTCTCTCTCTCTCCTCTGTTCTTTATTTTTTTCCATTAATATTTTTCATGATTTGCTACATTTAGCGTGATGGAAATTGTCGATATTCCCGAAGAGATCAATCCAAGTTAGTTATTATGAATTCATTGTGATCAATATTGATTTATTTTTTGATTTTGAGATAAATTTGTGGATGAAATCATTGTTTATCATCAAGTGAATTTGTTGAAGCTAATCCGATCAATTTCAATCCATTATGATTGATTAATTGATTATTTGATTGTTATCATTAATTTGATTGTTCGTATTAATTTGTATGACTTTGATTGTTTTCATTAAAATATTATTGTTTGGGTGCACTTACCAACATGAATATTAAGGGCATGTTCTCATTGACTGAACTAAACTGAACTGAACTCAGCTGAACTGAACTGAACTGAACTGAACTGAACTGAACTCAGCTGAACTGAATTGAACTGAATATTTTATAAGAGAAGGAAATTAGGAGCTGAACTGAACCGAACTGAACTGAGCTGAATTGAACTGAACTGAACTGAATTTCAACGTAAGAGAACAGGCCCTAAATGGTGCAATGAACATCTTGAACTTTAGGGGCTGGGAGTTGGGTGTCGTAAATTCTATCATGCAATTCTACTTTTATGCTTCTTCCGATTTTGTAAAAAATCACCATGCGTGCTTTAATTTATTTCACAAACTTTCATTTAATCATCTTTATGATTAAAAGAAAGAAATAATATCATATATGTTTTACAAGATTTGAAAATTACTTTTTTTTTACTTATAGTTGATGATTATTAAATTAGCTAGCTATGCATGAAATAAAAAAATTTGTTCAATTAAAAAGAAAAACAATTGAAGTGTCATAGGTTATTTACTAGTATATCACAAGAGTGAGGGATAGTTTAAGCGGTTAGAGTTTACCTCCCAATACCAGGAGATCCTAAGATCGGTTATCATGCATGTAGATTCGTTATTGTTGATAAATAGAGCTCTCAAGTATCACCACATGTAACCGTACCACATTGGTTGAAGAAGAGAAAGTTAATCACTTTATAAGGTTAAGGGCCGGGGCTACTCCTCATATTGCCATATAAGTTTTTGGATGGAACTTTCTTCGGACTTGTAAACTGAAATCTCTCTCTTAGTTTTGGTTAAGATGGTCTATTAATAACATGGTTTTAGAGCCAGATTTGATATGAGACCCCAAATGGCTAAGAGTAGATCCATGTGAGCGGAAGTGAAGAAACACTCTGGCTCGAAACACTCTAGCTCGAAAAATCACAAGAGATAAAGTTAAAAAAGGGATCTTACATGTGAGGGGGGTGTTGAAGAATAAACCTCCCAAGTATCACCACATGTAAGTGTTCTACACTGGTTGAAGAAGAGAGAGTTAATCACTTTATAAGGCTAAGGAGCTACTCCTCTTGTTGCCATATGCTTCTACATATGGTTTTGACTTGTAAAGTGGACGCTCTTTCTTAGTTTGCGGGTGCAGCCAGGGACGGTTTTGGGCCGGTGCAAGGTGGTCGACGGAACAGGGCCCCCAAATTTTAGGCCGGGGCCCCAAAATCTAGATGTATAATTATTGATATGTATGGTTGGAACAATGGTTAGCATTGCTTAAAAATTACTTGACATCACAGGTTCGATTCTCCTTTTCAACACTTTTTTTTTTCGTCCAGATTCTTTCACCTCAAACTATCTGCCCACAATTTCGGTAATCAGTTACATCATAATCACCTTTTCCATTCTTAAACCTTTCACATTCAATTCCAATTTAATTTCCCTCCTTCAATTATTCAATTTTCCTTTCTAATTTTTACAAAATCTTTCTATTACCAAAATTAATTTCCCTATCTACTATAAAAATATCTAGACAAATCATTGATCTTCCAACTTAATTTCACTCTTATCAGTTTTTATTTCTAATAGAAAAATATTCAGTTTTAAGTCTAAATTGATTAAATTGATGTTTATCTCTCAAAATACAAATATTCAATTTGTTTACGAGTATTGCGAATTTGCGATGGCCTCATTTTTGAGAAGTTGCATAGGGCCCCTTACGCAATACCGTCATTGTAGCCCCGGCACTGGGTGCAGCCTAGACCCGTGTTTAACAATTACATTGAAGTGTATTATCAAGGGTCATAACTGCTCTTAAATAATTCACGAGTAGGTGTTAATCATGCATGTAGATTCATTACTAAAAATATATTGAACCTATCTCTCTATCAGACTTATGCAGGCAATAACGTAAATCATGTTTAGAGCTATATAAATATGCAATAACTAGCTACTGTCGAGAAAACAAAGAAATTAGGTTAAATTACCACATCATCGATCAACAATTATCACTTCTTAATGACTTGATTCTTTCGTGTTATCATGAATGACATCAATAATTACATTAATAAGACAAAATAAAGTCAACCAATCTCTTAGTATTTTGTTTCAAAAATAATCTCTTAGTATTTAACAACTTACTGACCATCTACACATCTTATACATAAAAAAGAAATACTACAAAAGATATAGAACACCCTAATTTGTTAGCATTACTAATATACAACCAACAAGGTTTAATTGGTTATTAGAAGATGATCATTCGTATTCTTTTCGTAATTTCTCTTCTAACATCTCTATGTTCTGCTAACATTATTGCTTTCGACTATTGTGTTGGAGATTTAAGCTTACCTTATGGAACAACGGGGTATTCTTGTAAGGATCCTACAAAAGTCACGGTAGATGATTTTGTTTATTCCGATCTGAATGTTGCAGGTAACACATCAAACCCTTTCAAATCGGGTGCAAGTACAGCACTTGCCTCTCAATTTCCAGGGTTGAATGGTATGGGCATTTCAATGGTACGAGCGGACTTAGATGTTGGTGGAGCCGTACCAATCCACACACATCGCGTGTCTGAGCTACTCATTGTTATCGAAGGAACGATCATTGCTGGGTTCATTGACACAAATAACACAGTGTTTTATAAAACATTGAATAAAGGGGAAATGATGATTATTCCTCCGATATTACTTCATTTCCAAGTTAATGTAGGATCAACGCGGGTGCTTGCATATGCAACTTTCCCTAGTGAAAATCCTGGTGTCCAATTTGTTTATGGTGCATTGTTCCAAAGTAGTCTTCCCTCAGAATTGGTTCAGAAGATTACTTTGATAGATCAGGCACAAGTGAAGAAACTCAAGAAAATCTTTGGTGGCACTAATAATTGATCTGTTTTCACGTTTTATATATGTAATAAACTGTTTTATGTGATGGATGCTTCAATGGTTGTAATTTATAAAAACATATAGCCTCTTTTTTCTTTTTCTTTTTTTTTTTTTACATCACTTATTCTTATTTTTTTTTATTATTATTATTGTTTCAAAGTATGTGCGGCATTTAACCATTATACCACATCTTTTTATATATGACTCAACTTCATAAACCAACCCGACCCGGTCTCATCAGACTCGATCCGAACATCCGAATTAACATCTCGACTTACTAATGGTTGTGATATGGCAAACAGGTCATTCGAGTCGGGTTCGGATCTGGTCAATTTCGAGTCAACAAACATCCGGGTCGGGTCGGGTCTATTCGAGTTTCGAGTCAAATTCAGGTGAGCACTTTGGGTCAAGTTCGGGTCGTGTCAGTTTCTGCCGAGTCAATTTTTAGGACCAACTTTTTAGTCAGGTTAATTTTAGGTCGAGTCAATTCGGGTCGGGTCAAGTTTGTGTCGAGTCACCAAATAAATTCACTTTAAAAAAAAGTTGGAAAAATTAAGTAAAATCTCTTTTTTTTTTTTTTTTTAAAAAAAAAAAAAAGGCATGAGTATTGAGTACTTATTAATTAGGAATGAAAGAAGCCCTAAACTATGTAATTCACCATTTCACCCTATTTACTTAGGAATCGGGTCATTTCGGGTTGGGTCGATTCGGGTCAATTAATTCGTGTAAAAATCGGGTTGGACCACTTCGGGTTTCAGTTCACTTCGGGTCGGGTCAAGTTCGGGTTTTGGGTCAATTTCGGGTCATTCGGGTTGCGTCATTTCGAGCATCGGGTCACATTCGGGTCAACTCTATTTTGGGTCGAATTTAGGTCGGGTCAGGTAAGTTCAGGTTCAGGTCATTTTCGGGTCATTTCAGATCGCGGTTCTGGTCATTCGGTTCGGGTCAAGATAGCCATGTCTACTCTAGTGCCACTAATCATATTGCAAAGTCCTCGTACATAAGTCATTACTTGTATGCATATACTATAGGGCGATTTTTCTTTACCAAGCAAAGTTTGGTGGAGTTGGCGGAGAACTCGCCTTGTGACTTTGAGGTCACAACTTCAAGCCCCACTAGCTATAAAATGTTTGGGAGTAGGTCTACGTTCCCCCTCTACTCTCAAGCGATGACAAGTTCTAACTCATACTACCCTGATTTAATTCAAACTCATGCTACTTTTGAATGTATTTTTACTATTCAAAAATAACAACACTAGACCATTATGCCAATATTTTCTTTATATGCTTATTTGTATTACTTATTACCAAAAGGAAAAACCTTAGGGAGCTGACCATCCCAACTAAGATCTGCCTCTAATTCGACCACTAAATATATAAAATTACCATCATATTGTTTTTAAAGGAAAACCATTAAACCATTCGCATAGCATTTTTAAACATTTTAAGGGAAACCTAGTAAACATTTTTTGTCAAACCTAATTTTTTTTTTTTTGTCAAACCTAATTAAACCATGATGAGTGTTAGATCGGGCACAATCTAAGTTGATATCCTATATCAACCAAACTTGTTGATATAGGGGCGGCGTTGTCATTTCATATATTATATGAAGGGCAAATGTGGAATAGGATGCTGATACAACAGATCCTCGTTTGATGGACTCCGTTCTGGGAAATGCGGACGTTAACGACAATTTCTAACAACGTTAACGCCTTTATCTTCTTCCAAACCCTTGAATGTGCGTTTGGACTTTAATGGGTTTCTCACTCGATCTTCTGCACTTTGAACATTAATGGTTCAGTTACGAACTCGCTGTGTGTAATTGTTTGAGAAGGCGGTCATATATTGTATTGAAAGTGGTCCAGTAACCCATTCTCCGATGAAGATTGGAGAATTCGAGGACAGCAAGAGTCAAAATGTGGAGGGCGTAGTTGACGACAGAACCGTTTTGAAGCACTGTGCTGAAAATATGTTGTTCATTATTGCGTTGTTGTATTTCGCATTGATTTTCTTAATCGAATTTTTCATTTGGATGTATAATTGCGGTGAAACCCCTTAGTTGTGTCGATTTGAGGTATAGTTTTATCTTTATTGTTAAATATTTCTGTGATTTGGTGTATTAGTGCGGTGATTTTTTGCTAATTTGTTACTATTTAAGCTGTAGCTATTTGATTTTAAGTTGAAAGCTGAATTCGGCACACAGGCTTGACTTATTACATGTTTGGAAATTTGTATCAATTTTGGTAGTGTCCATTGCAATTGTTCATGTGCAAAGGTGTGTATTCGATGTTGTTCAGTGCCTTCTAATTGGTAGGAAAAAGGTGTCATGATTTAAGTCGGAATATGTATTTAACTTCGGCTACATTGTGTGACTAATTAAGTTGTTGATCATTGTATAAAGGTGTGATGATTTAAGCTGGAATATGTAATTGAATTTGGCTGCATTGTGCCACTTATAAAGCTGTTGAACATTGTATGAAGTTCTTAGTACATAGTGTTGATGGAAATTTTTCAAAGTGCGGTATTGAAATTGGTCAAAAGGTGTATATATGTTCATTTCAATGCCTTTTAATTAACCTTGAGAATGGTATTTGTAGAAAAGAGGTGTTGAAGCAAGAAATTGTTTAAAGCGAAAATCGACTGCAAGCCTAGTAGGTTGTATTGAGAAGGTATTAACTTTGATTTTGGTATTGTAAATGTACTTGGTAATGATTGCCAATTGATGATACATGATAATTCTTCTGTATTAGGCAATTGGGCAACACAAGAACCCACTTATGAAGACTCTATATGCCAACATTTTTAAGGTACATATATTGTTGTATGTACTAAGGCATCCTATTCATTGAAAGGTGTTTTTGTAGGATGACTTGTTGACGATTGGTGGCCAAGTTAAAGCAAAAGGCGAGGTCTTAAAGAGACGAGATTGTAGGGAATATTTCAAGCATTATAACCCCAAGCTTGAACCCCACTGTGATCATACATTTAAGTATGGTGGCGTCCAAAGGGAAAGAAAAGAGAGAAAAAGAGTCGCCAACAAGTTTTAGGAACTTGTAAACCCAAAACGATCCAGGAGATCGTCTACTCCATAAGGTCTTGAACCAAATAGGATTCGGGGATGAGGGTACGAATCCAATCTACAAAAGAAAGAACCTGCCCTATAAAATAGGCATCTACTTTGTTCTGCTCGTATTCATGTGCGCTTTCTGACTAACATGCAAACAATAGGTTTAGCCCTAAACCTGTTTAATCTATGTTGGTTGAATATTAATGCACAAATAAAGCTATTATTGGCGATCAATTGAATTAAAATCATATTAGCTTAAACCAAATTATTAATTATCTTATTAAGCGTGATTTCAAGTACAAATTCCCTTTAAACAAGCATAAAAGATGTGATCAAGCAATAACAATAATATAAATAATATCAAGCAACATAATCATAATAATAAATAATAATAATAATCATAAAAATAATATAATTAAAATCATGATAATAAAGCTTAAATATAATAGCAAGATCCTAGGCATGATACTAACAAGATTAATAACAAATCCTAGCATGTCACTAAGCAATAAAGATCAAAGCTTTAAACCTAACATGGTACTAACATGTTAACATGATATTATAATATTAGAAATAGTAAAGGCACCCTAAACATGATACTAGAAAGCAATAAATACATCCTAACATGATACTAGGAATATTAAACAATAATAAACATGCTTTCTACAAGAATAAACCAATAGGATTACATACTTTGATGCCTCGTACCTCTTTCTAATAACAAAATACACGAGTTAGTAAACTTCAATGGAAATAATAAAGAATAAAGAATTAAATTAAATAATTAAAAGAAAGAGTTAAAAAGTTTAGACTGGATTTGGGACCAAACCCTCAGAAAATATTAAACCTTTCACGTCTAGGGCGAAGGCAACTTCGAACTTGGCTAGGTGTTTCAAAATCTTGTGAATGCGGTATTGTGTTTAAACGGTTGGTTTTAGAAAAACAAGAGGGAAAGAATAAGCTATATTGCTCAAGAGAGAATAGAGAGAATTAGGTGATTATGAATTGATTGTTGATGAATAAAAACAGAGGTTCGGGACCCTATGTATAAGAAAATAGTCCGAAAAAGCATAGAATTTGATAAGGAATAAAACTCACGCTGTCGCCAACAAACCGACCTTGTCGCCATAAATTCATCTTGTCGCTAGGCGATAGGGTCTGTCGCCAGGCGACAGACTTGTCGTTTGGCGACAAAGACAGTTTTTGCGGATTTTGTTTTTTATCATATCTTTTGATCCAGAAGTCCAAATAAGTCATATAATATGTCTTTAGAAAGCTCTTGAAGTCTAATTTCCAATGAAATTGGAATCAGATTAAAATCTTTTGTAGATAAAATGATATGGCCGAAATAGTGGAAGGGTGTTAGTTTTGGATAGAGTTTCGTATTCCTTTCATATCTTTTTCGTTATAACTCGGAATTAATATTATAATATATCATTGGAAAGATAATTTCAAGATCTATCCAACCATATAAAATTTGGAAAAAAAATATGAGGTACGAAACTAATATCTGACTGTCTTTGAACATGTTTAAATTCGAATAGAATTAGGACTTTAAAAAAGGAAAGTTTTATTCAAATTCAAACTCTATGATCTTATCTTTTCAAAAAAGGATAATTAAGATATTTAGAAACTTATAGAAGATTCTAATCAATCCTAATTAGTTTATGAATAGGATTAAACCTTTGGACCCTCCTCATGATCATTGGGTCGTAGGTAAAATCCGGTTTGGGCCCAGTTTAGTATTTTGGCCATAACTTCCTCATTATTCATCGGAATTGGGCTTATAATATATCGTTGGAAAGGTCTTTTCAAACCTACACTATTATTGGACCCTTATCATGGACCAAACTAAACTGGATTGGACGTTTTCATAAAATAGAGTGGTTTTCGAAAACAGAAAGAAAGATTTTTAATAAAAACTAACCGCAACACTTGACTTTTCACACTTTCACTTCATTCGATTATGGTTCGACGCAAAAGGTATTCATCACCGGGTTTGGTTTTGGGGAGACACAAATGGGTATCTACAGATATGAAGCTAGATGTCGAGTGAGATATTATGTGATAAAAGTTTCTTTTTACTAGGTTATCTTATATAACCTAATGTTTTTGTTGTATTTGATTTTGTTTGTTTATCTTTCTGCAGCCTCCCAATACTACTTGTCGTATTGAAACTTTTGGAAGAATTTGTCAAACTTTTGATGAGCATAGAAATCGTTGGGTCATGGAGATGGGGTTTGGAGGGCTGTTACATTTCGCAGGAGATATGCACCTCCCAAGGTAGTTGTCTTATTAGCTAATGACTCGTAGTGATCCTTTGAACTATACATTAAGAAATGCAAATGGGAGGTTGTTTGCTCTTTCAAAAAATCAAGTACACTTGGTTTTAGGTATTCCCAATAGAGGGAAGATTGTTCCATGTTACAAATCTATAACGGAGGATAGTATAGTGAAGATTAATGAAATTATAATTATGGGTAGGTACGGAAAAACATGGTATAGTAAATCAAACAAAACCGGCCGACAGTATAAATCTAAGGACATCCTACTATATAGGAAATTGATGGAGAGGGTAGAGAGCCATTGGGAAGAACACGAGGAGGATGAGTTTAAGATGCTTTTCTTGTTACTGTCATTGGAGGTGTTGTTAGTTGTGTCCACCACAGTCATCTAGATTGGCCTCAAAACTTGTTCCAGCGTTAATGTGCCCTATAAGATGTTGAGTACGACTGGTGCAGTCTTGTGCTGAAGAAGCTTATAGATAGTGTAGCTACTTTTGCACATAGGTTTTACGGTAGTGGTTATGCTAGTGGGCGCGAAGGATGTCTTATATTTACTGTTGTATACAAACTTTGTCACGTTTATTTCTTATTTTGGGTGTTGTTCTTGGGGTTTAGTTCGACAGTTCCTTATACCTTTAATGTACCACTGTGTAGGTTTTGTATCTTGATAGGCAACCGGTCCAATGGGGCGTCTTCAGAAGGATAGAAGTTTGGAATATGAACGAGATTAGAAGTGCTATTAAGGAGGACCGCATGCACGATGGTGGCGACTTTAGGGTATTAGGTGTAAGTGTCAATATCTCCATATTAATTGAGTTTGGCCAGTTTACATTGTTTATAGTATTTGATTAAAATAATGTAATTTTCTGCTCTTGTATGCAGAGTTTGGATGTGGCATATGGAGAACCACATCCACTACTAGCAAGGGACACAGAAGGACATGATGATCAGGTTTCACTTTACCACTCTGTATCAATGTTAATCTTCCCAGCCATATGGTTTATGTGATTTTAGAATCAATCCATAGCACATCCGTTAGGCGGCCCTCTTCGTCAAGGCGATATGCATGAAAGAAGTTCTGGTTGTCAGCTTGCATTCGATCAAAGTAAGCCATCATTGCTGCAGCATCACTGCCTTGCATTTTCAATCGCCTTTCCTTATAGACTTCATGTTGAAGGTCTTTTACCGTAAGCAGATTGTCATCTCCACCCTTCTTAGCACCCATACAACTATGGATTTGGGTAACAGGCACACCTTCTTCATAATAGTCCATTAGCTTCTTCTTCACAGTGGAGGTGTAATTCTTCATTCGATATTCCTTAACCAATTTTGACCCACTAGGGTCTAACTTGTGGACATGATTAAGTTCCACAGTCCTCAACACCCACTCACCATCATAATTGACACTGGCATATATTCTAGCAAAACATTCACACTTCTTGGATGTCCTTCTCCGTCGAGTTAACTCATTCTGCTCAATTTCACCATTTACTATGGTAGTATTAGAAACATCCATGGCTTTAGCCCTTTTCTTGGCTTCCCACCTTGCCCTCATATCAAGGTGGCCCCAACACTCACATCTCCAAGTTATGGCCCTTCTCTCCTTTCCCTTAGAGAAAGATCCTGCTTGTCGACATACTCCAAACCCATGCTGTTCAGCATACTCTTTGTAGTACATTTCAAAATCCTCCCACCGCTTAAACACCACACCTTCTCTAGGTGGTTCAACTGTGGTATACACACTGACCTTATTAGTGGACACAATAGTCTCCACTATCTAGTCTTAACAGGAGATGTTAATGTAATGGCATCCTTACTAGCAACAGATGGCTGGACAGAAGGTGTCAGGAAATTTAAGGATAGCCCTTCTGTATCAGTATACTGAGGAGTTTCATTAACAAGACTTTGATCCAAAGTTTGTACAGAAATACGAAGCTCATGCATGGTATCATCTGGACACAGTATATGTTCTTCCATTGTTCTGACTCCCAGATTTGGAGTCAATATTACTTGTATATTATGAAGATATGAAATATAACACAACATCAAGCACAGTTAAGCAACATTACTAAACATGTAAATCAACTTCAAATGAAATTCAATCATAACTGATGAGTGACATTTCATTTGATCTCTTTTTGGATGAATTCTATTTCATTTTATAGCTCTTTTCCTTAGTTTTTCTTAGTTTTGCTCTTTATTTCTTTACTTTGTGCTTTTCGTAGTTAGTTTCTTTATTTTGTACATTTACTTGTTTATTCGTTGTTTTTCTCTATTACTTGTTTGTTTTCATTTGTTTTTAGGTTATGATTGATCATCCAAAGATTTCCGAGCTTCCCTCCAACATTTATCATTGCATTTGATGCCTTGTGCTAGCATTTTGAGCTTCAAGTCAAGAGGAACTCGAAGGGCAAGTTTCAAGACCGGTGCACGCATGCGGTGGGGGCATCATCCATGCCTCAAACCCACCAAAATGCCCTTATACTTGCTGCCTACTTTGATGTTCATCACCATCACCAAGTTGTGTGCACAAGGATGATCAAGGTTGAAGAAGGGGAAGGAAGAGACCCATTTAGGTGCGGGCGCACAGGGGGTCTGTGCGGCCGCACAGGTGGCGCGTGCGGCCGCACAGGAGGTGCGTGCGGGCGCACCCCCCTGGGTTTGTGCTCGTGCGCCTCCTCTTCTCTTCTATGTGCGGCCGCACCGGCGTGGGTCTATTTTTGGACGTCATAACCGACTTCTCCCTTGTATATATAGTAGTTTCCTTCTATTTTTAGATAGATTTGATTAGATTTTCATTTGATAGATTTTTTATTAGAACTTTAGAGAGAGAATTAGAGCTTGATCATATTTTGTAGAGAGAGAAACTCTAGTTTGAAGAGAGAGAAATTCATGGTGTATTGTTGATGATTCAAGATTTCTTCATTGCAATTGATCTTTGATCAAGTTTTGTAAGTATTACTCATCTTTGATTTAAATATAAGTTTGATTTTAGTTGATTTCATTTGTTTTTCATATGATTGTTGATTGTTGATTGTTTGATGTTTGATTGAAGTTTGAATGAAGTTTCATTGATTTTTGTATTGATTTTAGATTTCTATTATAATCATGATGAAATTGTTGATTAGTTGTGTTTTAATCTTAATTACTATGATTAGTGAGTAGTTTACTTGCTAGGGTAATGGTGAAGCATGTATGAGTAATGGATTAGTGTTAATTGGGGATAATTGATGGAGTTGATGATGTGATTAAACTTGGTTGATGAATCATGTGCATGTGTGTGATTAATTGAAGATTGGCCAACTTTGATTGTTGCACTAGATTGCATTGTAAGTTCACATTGATACGGACCATTGATTTGTGACTTGCATTTACACGATTGAGGTGTCTTGTGATGTTTCCTAGCTAGAGTTTATCGTAGTTGACGCTAGTTAGACCTCTAGGAGAATAGTTTGATATGCTCTTTTGGTTGCATGATTGATTTTCCCTCACATTGATTGACTTAGTTGATTTGACCTCCCAATTAACCATCTCCATTACGAATGCATGTGGATCCTAGCCCTAGTGTTTATCATCTTGATTTTCTAGAAGTTTATTTGTTGTCATTAGCTCTAGTTTTAGCTTATAACCCCACTTTCGACTTCGGAATAGCTTAGCATAAGACAATAGACTTTCAATCACTATTCCTTTGGGTTCGACCCTTAACTTGCTACTATACTTGTATAGGGGTTAGTTGAGTGTATAAATTTTGTTTGACCATTTGGGGAAGGTAGCCCAACGACCTACCATTTCACCATCGATCAATAACATGTAGAATATACCTCCCTTTAAGTAATAACTGGTCAGATAGCAAACATTGATAACAACAACATAACAAAGAAGTGTAAATGTATCAAATACTAACCAAGTCCTTCAACATTATCTTGTATTTCATCAATATTCTTAGAAACACAGTGCATTCCAGCAGAACTATATGTTAACTCAATTTAGTCGATTTTCTAAGAAAATAACACCCATTACAATGAACTTTAATGGTTAATAATACAAAACAATAATCTCGGGATAATTGTGTACAAAATCAAAATGGGATCCACTAGTGAGTTTACTGGTAAGGATCAGTTAGACCATCAAAACCAACTTAAAAAATACGAGTTAAACAATTTCAATAAAAACCTAACAGAACAACAATAGCATATACTTGTTTTTAAACAATCAATCAACAAAACAATTGAGATTTTCACAACAATCAATCAACAATACAATTGAGAAATTCACAACAATCAATCACGAAAACAATTGAGAATTCACAACAATCAATCAACAAAACAATCGAGATTTTTTCAACGATCAATCAGCAAAACAATTGACAATTTCACAACAATCAATCAACATCGAATTCACGACAATTAAAAGTAAGAATCGAACGGCATACCTAAGATTCGGGCTGGAAAGAAATTAAATTGAGCTGGGAGTACTCGATTTCAAAAATTAGACAATAAGGAATGTCGCCATTAATTTCGTTCTTCACTATCTTCTCTCTATCCTTTGGTTTCTCTCTTTAGCTTTCATTTAGCAGACACTATACAATTAACTTACGAAATGCTATGAAGAATCCAATTTGGAACCAGATCTACCTGGAACTTTTGCCATTACCTTGGTTCTTCACTGACTTCTCTCTCTACCATTTGATTTTTCTCTCTTCAGCTTTCTTTGGGAAGTAACACTATACACTAACGTCATTACATCCAACGTTTATTGAGTGCTTTAGCATAACAGGTTACAAATTGAAATAATACGATGTCCTAGTCAGCCTTCTTATTTAACAAACAATATTTAATAAAGGCAAGACTTATATTTTCAAAAATGCCATTATATAAACGAAACTTGTTGATATAAGATATCAATGGGACCGGCTCGAAAGAAAGTATATGAATCCGAAGTACGACATTCCATCAAAGATAACAAGACAAGTAGAGATAATATGCAAAAGACAGTCTTATAAAAACCTTATCTTTAAGCTTGAGACAAAAATACATTAGTTGATAGCCACATATCTAATTTGCTAATGCAAAAACTAAATTGTCCAATGTTGCTGAATAGCATTAACAATTTAAGGCCTGCAGTTTATTCATCACTATCCAATTCAAACCATTTACATGGATACAAGAACATCGATTCTTCTTATCGAAACTTGATCTGCAATTTATCATTCTACAAATTCAAATCCGACCATAACACAAGCACCCCAACTAGTAATACATTATGTTGCAATGCAAGGAGAAGAGTAAGATACGACGAAGAAGATGATGAAAGTTATGGTTACAATGAAGAAATAGCAATGCTGGAAATGTATAGTCAGTCAGCCAGAGGAGAAGCTCTGCTTGTGACAGCTATGGTTGATGATCAACAAGTAGAAGTTCTCATCTTTAAGGTGACAACATTATTCATAGTTCTCACATCTCAACTTCTTTAAAATTAGTTGTCACATTATTCCATCAATTCGTTATAGACTTTTCAAATTTCATACATTCCCATGGAAGTTAATTTTGTCACAGCAACATCATCTATTCAACTCGCATATCACTCAAAAAAGAGTGTTTAAAAGAATAAATAGGAATCTTTACTACGTAATAACAAATAAGATGATAAGTTGATTCGGCAAATAACACCACATCAGCAATATTGCCAATATTAGTATAATATAAAATAATTTAATTCACCGCCTAAAATGCTTGTAAATCAACCAATTAGTTTATTTTTTTATTATTCCTAAGAAAATGTTGCTATTTCAATTTCAAACATTATAATATGGAAAACATGATTATTAATTTTAGATGGAAAGAATTGTTTATTGATCAAAATGCACGTTTCAACTGAGCTTGACTATTGATTGCAGGGATTTTCTTCATGCTTGAGCTATGGGACATCCCCAGATCTATCAAAAAGTGTTCTTCCAGAAAGAGCGAGAATAATGTTAATAGACAGGATTAAGGGTCCTTTCAACCCCAACAATATTGAATACATAGAGAAAGGTTTGGCATGGGAGACATTTAAAAGTCGTTTTGCTTCTACTAATACCAATGAATAAACTCATTATTCTTCAATTAGTGTATCCCATGATTTGATTCACATCTAGATCTTTTCTTTTTGAGATTTCTAGTTCTCTTTAGTAATGCCCTGTAAATCTAGCTATTACATGAATAAAATTTCAAAGAGATACGTATGAATGCTCTCTTTGTTCGGAATTTATTGTCATATTAACAATATTATTTGAATTAGTGATATGACAAGATGTTTCAACCTAGCAGGATAGTTTTTATCCATGACTTTCTTAAACGCAAATAAAAAGTGGATCAATTTCAAGTATCATGCAGTAATTTTATTAACAATGTTGCAGGTAGTAATTTTATCAACAAATATTGCATTTGTTGTTACAAGACTGATTTCTGTCAACAATTAGTAGTACGAGTAACAGAAATGACTGGTCTTGAGTTGGGTGAGTCGGATCGAACCTCAAGTTATCAATCACCAAAAGTATGTTACCAGCCGAATTATATTACTACACAAATTCATTACTCAATATGCTCTTATCGTGTAAAAAATGCAGCAAAACACAAAATTTACAAGTATACTCCCTGATTTTTAGATAATATATCAGATATCTGACAGAGCCATTGTGTTTTTCACAAAAGAATTACAATAACAAAGGACCAAAGCCATATTGGTAGTGTGTAAGAAACACATTGATATCTCCTAGGAGAACATTTTAAATCACCTACATCCTATATCTCAAAATTGGTGCACAATAGAGAAGTAATGTTCTCAAGAATCTCATGAATTGCGTCAGGGATGTATGTGTAGGTGTGAATTAAATAATCAATCATACGTAGCTTGTAAGAGGGGCCTTTTACCTTTCACTACTGCATCATTCGTTTACAACGGACAGTGAAAACTTGAAAGACTCAATCATGCGTGAGTCTTCATCTGTTCCATGCCACAGAATCAATATCATCCCTTGCTGACTTGTAGAGTTGAAGCCTCTTTGATAGCGATTCTCTTCTGGACATTAATGCAGGATCTTCATCCAACATGGCACTAAGCTGATCTTTCTGCATATTGATGAACCGCAAGTATTACAAACCAAGAAAAATATTCTATTCAACAACTTTCTGAAAGGAAACCATGCACAAACACACACACACAACTCCTATTTCTAATACATATCTCATTACCAATTTTCCATTACAAGCATCCGTACAGAAGGATTAAGTTAAAGTAAGCAAATGCATTCTTGCAAACAAAGAGCTGGGAAATTATTTAAAAAAGAGAGTAAAAAAGAATCATAATTTATGTCTTCTGTACAACCATGCATAGTAAAATAGTCAGAAAATGCTAAGAGAACACTTAAATTATCCAAAATTTAGCCGATTTCAGTTTGTTTTCTGACTAATAAGATGCTAACTACATAGAGTGCTCATCTGTACACCAGAAAATGCTCTTTGTGTTGCTTCATTGATTTTAAGAATGTCAAGTCTTCTTTCTTTTTATGCTGCTAATAAAGATGTTAGTACTACATTAGTTCCAGAAATATTCTCTTGTGCTACTTTACTTTCCTCAGGAAATAATCTACCAGTTAACTTGAAGAAGTCTTAATGATAAGGTCTCTTAAAGATACGGCTGCTGACATTTGGACTTCTCCAAGAGTGGTACTTGGTAGAGAATAAGCATATTTTTTTATGGAATAACTTCAGTAATTCACTGGATAAAATTAAGACAGTTGAGAAGATAGAGGACAATTGAAAAGATATTACTTAGGGAAAAGGAGGTGGGTTAGTTCATTAAGTAACTGATGCAATTTATCCTAGCTCTTTATGAGAAATTACTATAACTACTATACAAAAAGTTCATAATTGGAACCACTAACAGTGCAGAGGAGCTCTACAGGAGCAAATAGATAAGGCAATGTCAAACCAATACAGAATTTACCTCTCTTTTCCCAATTTGAACATAGAAGTTGTTTAGAAGTGCTCTTTTAGCCTCTCGGACTTGGCAATGTACAACTGCCTTTGGAATAGAATTTTTCAATGTGTCACAAACCATACCGACATATGCTGTGACATTTGATCCTGGAAAGGAAAGCAGATAAATTTTCCAGCTTTAGCATAATTGTGATAAGAAATGAAAGCTTATGGCAACATGAAGTGATATGAGCAGAAAATTTGACTACAGAGATCAACAATTGAAGCATAAATGAACTTACCAATTCTTCTAAGGTGATTATCAGTGTAACGATCAGAATTTGAAGCTGGTTGGTTTCCAGTATTCTTCTCTGGTTCAAGTTGAAGCTTCCTAAAAAATTCAACTGTTAGGTATGTGGACTCCATCTCTACTAGACGCACGACAGTTTTCCGACTTTCATCACGGAATCTTTCCAGTGAGTTATTAGCAGCTGCAGCTATATCACTTTGAAGTGATGGGAATCTCTTGAGCTCCTATGAGATGGAAAACATCAAAATTAGCAGAGAAACCTTTTGTATTGGTATAATATATATGTGTAACTCATGGGAACCTTATCCCTTTACTATTTAAAAAGCATGGAGATTGGAGATGCAAGGGGCATTTCTAATTCTCTCACTTATTAAAATGAAAAATAAAATTACAATTTACAAAGCTAAAATACTTGAATATGTTTAGCACCAAGGTTTGACATTACTTGATAAATTCTATAAAACAAACATAAGAGAATAATATGCAGTAAAATTGCCATATTACTTGAGCGAATTAATGGCGATGTTTTGTGCTGATCAGCCCCAAGCTAAAATCTCAATGCCTTTATTGTACTAATTTCTCTCCCTAATACTATACTTGAAAGCTTGGTGGCTCGATACGGATAATCTTCAAAAAAATAGGTCCTATAAGATCAGAATCGATTCTTTGTTTCCTAAATTTCATTAGCTATTGTTTAATGAATCAGTGAGCCATTCTGCTGTGTTGTAAGCTTACATCAAGGTGGTAAAACCTTAGAGGCTAAGCTACTCAACCACTTTATTTATCTCATAAGGGTTTTGGCTTATTTAGTTTCATTTCTTGGAGCTTCATAATCGAAGTTAGCTTCTAATTTGTGACTGATTTCTATCTGTTCCCTCACACTAGACATTAACATGCTATAAATGTAATAAAAACCAATGACATTATTAGTGCATATACAACTATCACTACCACTTCATTTTGCACATAGGGTTTTTGGCTTCTTTAGTTTCATTTCTTGGTGCTTAATAACCAAAGTTAGCTTGTAATTTGTGACTGCTTTCTATCTGTTCCCTCATACTAGACATTAACATGCCGCAAACGTAATAAAAAAAAAATGATGTATTATTAGTGCATATACACTGATCACTACCACTTAATTTTGCTTATTAATCAAAGTTAGCTTCTTATATATGACTGCTTTCTATCTGTTCCATCACACTGACTTTAACATGCTGTAAATGTAATAAAAAAACCAATTATGTATTATTAGTGCATATACATTGATCACTGCTTAGAATATTCAAATCTTGCCAGATAATTTTTTTCAATGTGAAGGGATTATTGAAGATAGAATCATTGCATGATAGGAACTGAAATGTGGTGTCGTAGCATGTCTTACCATTGAGATTTCATAATATAGATGTCTCACTCTCCACTTCTACTACACACATAAGGCATGTGACTCTTGTTGACTTCAAAACTTGTCATTGGTTTAATATTATCCAAAAAAAGGGTCTGAGCTGAAGGTAGCAACTTCTAAGGGACTCTGATTCTAGAGAATGTTAAGAAAGGAGGAAAGAAATAGGATGCTGCCATTTGCAGGCATTAAGCGAAAATAATGCAAGAGTAGATGAACACTCAAGCTTACGAATATTCTAAATTTAGCAATCCTAAGGGTTGCAACTATGGTCAAAGTTTCATGAGAAAGGTTGCCCGTCCCTAAGCAAGAATCGCGAGATGTAATAACTCGGAAACCAACAACTGATGTGGAATACGTGTGTGACTTATTTGCAGAAATACTGTACATAATCAGGTGCAGAAAGACTTGTCGTGGAGGAGGGGTGGGGGGAGTGGATGTATTAGCTTATGTTCATTTTCTCACCAATGTTGCAGCTATTGACTTCCTGACGAGTTCTTTCAAAATCAGGTGCACCTGTGAAAAACAAAGCTTAATGAATTAAATAATATAGTATAGAGAATGAATTAAACAATCAAGGAAGGAAAGTATCCCTTTGCTAGTAATCTCTAACAATTACGAAAAGTACAACACTTGAAAATTGAACTTTTGAAACAATGCAATGGCTCCCACCCATGGTATAAATTGGTCCAACATATAACCTTGACCCAAAACTGCTGCCTCCTATTTATATTGGTCAACTAAAATTGCATTTAAAAACACAAAAGCGTGAAAAAAATGTTCTAAAAGACAGATTATTAGGAAAATTGATTCAGTACATTGTGATCCAAAGTTGCATTATTGTCCAATTATTTATCAGTTCATTCAGCTACTCTGGGTATGATAAGATAATAAGCTACAACTACAAATCATTGGTCACTTAAAAGATGATTTCTGAGAGTCAGATAAGTCACTTCTAAAAGTAAACAATCAATTAAACACTCTGAATTTCTGAAATTGGAAGTTTTGCAGATTGATGCTTTGGTAAGCCATCTCTTCACTTTAGCATGTTGACTTCCAGTGTAGGATAATGATGTCATGTAATAAACAAGATACTATATAAATGTGGAAAATGAACTTTACCGCATCAACTGTTGCCTCAGCAGGGCCTTTAAAGTATCCAAGTGATCCATCAATGAGTCTTCTGATTCCTTGTTCAGGGGCAATTAAATGGGGCTGGTACCCATCAGCTTCTGATACAACTTTCCGGACATTTGACGTTGAGAGATGGCGATCAAGAGGGAGTTTTTTCATAGCAGCTGGGAGTTGGTGGTCAAAAACCAAATAAATTCGATCACCACCAGGCCGCCTGAAATAACATTGTGCATTAGATTTTTGCAACCAAGATAGATATTCAGGTGCAAATTATTCTTATTTCCGAGCTACAAATAGTCTAAATTATCTATTACTTCATATAAGAAAGCCATCAATATACCAACAGCAATGTCCAAGTATTGAGTCAGAAGAACAATTAATAAAAGAAATATACATAGTCTCCCAACATCATGTAAAACATGTCCCATTTGCATAATACAATCCAGCAACTTGGCACCCTATTATTGGTATCATGTATTTTTTACTCAGACCTGCATGCATGGCATGAAGTGAATTGTACGACACTAGACAACTTTATAGCTGTGTTGAAAATTAAGCAAGCTATTATCATTTAGCTATTACATGTAGTCTATTTCGAATGATAATATTATCAGTTTATTGTTTATATTGGTCCAAGCAACATATTTTTGTACTTATGGATAATGACATGCAATCATTTCCATTATACATATCTAGCGTGCATGTTTTCAAATTGGAGCTAGATCATACATAAACCCACTTACTAGCCAAAACATCATAGCTGATGAGGTCAAAAGGCTCAATGACATAAAGTCAAATCAATTAAAGCACCCCAAGTCTTGATTTTAACTGTGGAATTTACGATGCGCTATCAGAATTGAAGAAAATTGGAGTGTTACAGCTCAAGGAATTGCTCATAGTTAAAGGGATGTAGAGCTGAAGAAGGGTTAAAATTAAAAAAATAGATAATTATATGATAGGATCTTGTTCCTAGATTCCTAATACTAAGTGCCAATGATATGATAGAAAAGCTTCAATTATCAGAGCATAAGATCAAAATGAAGCTTTTATTCTGACGTAGGATTTTGTTGAATTGCCTACCGAAATTACATTTCAGCTACAGTCTGAAGTTTATACTTCCATACCATTCAACTTTTATAAGTGAGAACTAATTTTGAATTAATTAATTGAAATTGCTTCATCCATCCACTAGTCTAGCAAAAACAATGTGACTCCAATAGTCTGAGCCACAATGTTCATGGTAAAGGTAAACGTTAAATTGGGGCAAAGATTGTACCATATTAAAGGGAACTGGTATTATGTAAGGCAAGATTACACTCATTGCCATAGATAGAGGCTAACAACAACTATTGACATTAATTTGTCACTCATAATAAATAGGTGTGAACTTGGTTGCTATAGACAGTGGGTCATACAGTCTTACATTTTCGAAAGTATGTTTAATTAATTAAAATATTATTAAAATAATTACAATCTACAAAATTAAGTAAAAATTGCTCACTGAAATCCAAAAGAGCAACCATTTGATTTTGCACTTTTAAGTAAAGTATTGCAGGTAGTTAGCAAGTCTAATAATAGTTTGATTTTAAAATGTTATTTAGCTTTACTAGCATGTGGAGCCAACTCTGGTGGGTGCAAGTGCAATGCCATCGTTTTTAGTGACCAAGTTCGTGTCAATTTATTAAATAGTGACAAATTTATGTCAATAGATGTAGTTTGAACTATGATTCATGTAAAATGAGTGTGATTTTGCATTTGGTTAAAGTGTTAAACACATGTCTTCAACTCCTCTCCTAACATTCTGCAATTTCGCAAAGGATGAACCTTCATCAGTAGGGAAGGTGAGGTTCAGCACTAGATTTGGGATATTACAAAGAGGCTTGCCATATGTTAGTTTCTATTTGGGCACAAAATTTAAAAAGATATGTTCTGAAAATACGAATATCTCTCTGGCACAAATTATACAAACACAAGTAGTAAGGAAACTAGGGGGGAGGAAGAATAAAAGAAAATATATATTAATAAAAACATAAACAAAAGAAAAAACATTATGTGAGCCAATACTTGAAATGAATTAACAAAAATTACCCGCCCTCAAGATGCTCCTTGAACACTTTATCAAATGCACGGCACATTTCCAATATCGTATACAACTGGGCCTGCACATTTTTGGTGAAAAGGTTAACTCTATATCGTGCCACCGTAAAGAAGGGCTTAAAACTATAGTGGGACTCAATACTTACCCCTCCATCTGATCCAATAGGTCTGCCTATACGGTCCAATTCAGCATTGATTTCATCAATTGTTTTATTGATAAGGGCAATAATACTTGGTATTTTCTGTCTAATTACAACCTCCAAATGCTGATTGAAAAGAACAACATTTAAGCCTCATGAGTGTTTGATAAAAATTGGGAATGGTATTAGCATGATTATGAAAACATTATGGAGCATAAAACAAGCTTTATATTCTAACCTGAGATAAAAGTTTTGCCAAATATTCAGAACCCATTTTATGAGCCAAGTGAGAATATTCTGGGCTATGCTCAAAGTACTCCCTCTCCTTCCTACGAGCAAAATTTATGTCGACATTTTTGTTGATATCAGCTTGTGAACGATTCACTATACCAACCCAGGGATGTTGTAACCTATATGCTCTTCCTTCAAGAACCTTTGTATATGGAGCAAGAGTTCATGAGTTACTTTTTTTATTTTCTTACAAATAAATTGAAAATACCACCTAATCGTTCACAGAAAGATACATACATCTAGAGCATTTGTTCCTTGGTCCATCAGATCAAGTTTTGTTAAGACACCAAATGTCCTTTCACCTGCAAATGCAAAAGATAGCTGATAACATAAAACATCGGCCAACAAAAAAAAGGGTTCTGGGAAAGTATTATTACTAATATAATGTCCTCTAATAGCTCATAAAAGACATCTAACTTACCTGAAGGATCAACTTCTCTCGCCAACTTTATAGCATCTGATGTGGCTATATCTTGATTAGCAGGAGAAATAGCCAAGATAATGCAATTAGGCTACAAGAAAATCAAAAATAGGCATGTTAAATGTCTATTGGTTGTTCTATATGTAAACTTGACTAACTACATGTAACATATCCTTGAAGAGATAGCCTGCATTTCTATTTCCATAGAACCATAGTTTACACCCTGCAACCTAAACTGTAAACAGCAAGGTATGTTGTTGCATGCAAGTGATGCAACAACTACTAGACACACAGGGGGCTTAATTAAAACTTGGCACCCAGCTACAACTTGGTAGCCAGCACTTCAACCCTACCCTTCCCTCCTCACCAATGAAAAGAGAGTCAGAAAAAAAAAATAAACAAAAAACATTGTTTCCAACCACATAGAGCAGTTTTGGCTGTAAAATTATGGCAGAAAAGACCAAGCAAGCAACAAATGAAAAACAACACCAATCGTAATCCCCCACAAATGAAATGACCTAAACAAAAAAGCAAACAGTCAACAACAAAACTACAAGCAGAAGACCCACATTTAGACCATAATCATGGAAATGAGCACCAAAGGGAGATCAAAGTCTTCAATGATCCTAGTTAACTGTGATCATGGTACATATAGAGCTCATCAAGTTATTTGCCAACTGATAAAGACTAGAAATTAACTCTCACATCTTTTTTGTAACTTGATCCAGCTTAGAAGTGGATTTGAACCACTATCATGGTGGCACTCTTCTTTGACACAGCCAACAAAAATAACAACACCATGCATTCCTATTTTATCTATCAAGATTCAAGAAACATCTGAATCAATCAAACATGACCTGACACGAGATCTACAGCCTAAAAAGAAACCAAAAATTAATGACCATAAAACTGCCTCTCGCTCCTACATTACAGTAGACTTAAACAGAAGAGTAGTTCATGTACCTTCTCGACATAACTGCGAACCATGTTCTCAATGTCTTGGACAATACTTTCTTGTTGTCCCTCTGCAGTAGGCCAAATAAGACAGAAGAGTATAAAAGGTTACTAAAATGTCAATGTGTCAGATTATACTTGTGCAATGTCCATTATGTAATTGCATTCATTATTGCTATACAAAATTAGTCAGAAAATTACCTACTGCAACCTTTGTCAGCCCAGGAAGATCTATAAGTGTCAAGTTCACAACTGTAAAAAGAAAAAGAAAAAGTATAAGCAATGAAGCTTTTAAGTATGAATTGTAATATACAAGAAGCATCAAGCAGACAATTTTGTAACTTGTCCAATTATTATCGTTATTATTATCGTTCAAAATGAAAATGTCAATATCCAATGTGCAAATATAAGAGCATTGCGCAAATAGTGTTTATAAACAATATAGTGTCTGCTGGAGCTCAAGTGATAAGCCAAATGTAATTTCAGGTAGACATGTTGTGGCTAGCAAGAAGATAGCGACTCAGGAAAAACTGTTTGATATCCAATATCAACTATTATTTGTATAATTTGATGAAAGTGGCAACATATAACTAATATTTGATGTTTGCACACAATGAAGGTTTACTAAGTTACAACTTTGGTGCTAAATAATCTAACCAAAGAGAAGAAAAATGGAAAAAGTAAACAATAACAGCAAAAGTTATTAAAGTTGGTTGTCCAAGGAGAATGAAGAAAAGGGACAACTATAAAAATACAGGCATCATCGAAAAAAGACCAGGTGATATTGTACAGCAGTATTGACTACAAGTCTGTTACCCAGGTGGCTACTACTGGAGGTGGCTATGACAGTCACATATACCCCCAAACTACAAAGCAAGGAACGCAAAAATATACATGTCTTAATGAAACCATAAAGCATAAACATCAGTATAGATGCATACCATTTGGTGAGTAGATGCTCAGGTGAATTGGGATATTAGAAATTGCTTTTGTTTTTCCAGTTATACGATCAGTTTCGTCAGCTATTTCTTTGCGGACAGCAGCTGCATAAGATTAAGAAAAATATAAATATATAATATATGTATATATTCACAAATTGCATAGTCATGAAAAGTAAGCAATAAGAAAGCCACCAGCAGGAAATCTTCCTCTAAAAGAAAATGGCCAAAAACATAGAGCCTCCAACATCTACCAAGCCAACGAATCATGAAAAAAAATACAGGAATAGACTGTAAAGTAAAAGTTCAAACAGGGACAAATACTTAATCATGCTGAAATGAGTTTTAACAGTTTCAAACCAGCTCCCAACAGAAGAGTTCACCATTTTCAACCAAATAATAATTGAGTCAGTCAATTACCAGCTTAATCGGTAATCTACTTATACATGACTAATATCACCAGAAAAATCACCTTCAAACCCTTACATAAACCTAAATGACTCTACACTTGCATTTTCCTTAGAAACGTTTCGTTCAAAAGCAATTAGCTTTACGAATTAACAAGACTAAGTATCAAATACAACAAAATTTTCAACTGATTAAAGCTCATGTATCATTAATCAGAGATCAACGTAGAGTTGGCAATAGCTCAATTAATCACATAATGACCAGCAGAACATTTCATAAACTACAACAGTCAATGCAGCATTAAAAGCAGAAATTACGAACCAAAATCGGTATATTTCCTCTTCGGTGCGTGAAGAAATTCTGCATAATCAGATCCACCCTCGGTCTTGTGCAATTGCAGCACCAGCGGCCGCCGCGTAACGATCCCTTTCAACATCAAAAAATACCATATTCCAATCAAATCAATGAATCGGATCTCAAATTTTAGGCATCATCAAAACGAAATAAAATCGAAACAATACCAGATCCACGAGGAAGAAAATCTCTTCCTACAACACTTTCCAACACCGATGATTTTCCAGAACTCTGAAATTTCATTTAAATATTTCAAATTCAATTCAACATTGTAACAAACGCATATGCAATTTCAAATGAAATAAATCAGAAATTCAAAAAAAGGTTTAAATGAATGAATGACCTGACCACCGACAACAGCAACAGAAGGAAGAGCTTCCCAAAGAGAAAGACCTTCACCGCCATGATCACCAAGAACAGTACAAGCTCTTTGGATTTTGTTAACCAATCCAATCAAGCTCTCCATTGTCGCCATTTTTGAATTTGTAATGAAGATCTAAATCTAGAAAATGGTGTTTGAATTGGATCAAATAGGGTTGTTGTGTTTCTGGGTTTTAGATAGTGATGAAAGTTGGTGCTGAGATTTGGGCAGATCCGCAATGAGGGTGGAGAGAGAGAGAAAGCGCGAGCACGATTATGGGAGGAATATAGTTGCTTTCTCGACTGCTATGTGTTTGTAGCTCAGGGGAGGAACGACAAAATATTTGAAAAACCAAGTAGGGGGTTATTTGGTAGAGGAATAAGTACAGCCCGCTACCAGGTAGGGACAACACATGTCCATACCTACGGTTGAAAAAAAAAATTCGCTAAGTATAGGAAAATCAAAATTTGCTATTTTTATACTATTATTTTAAGTCTATGCTTGTTATAAAAAGTTAAATACTGTTATATGGTCCTTCAATCTTGTTATCAAAGTGTCGTTTTGCTCTTTTCAGTAGTACTTTTATTTGCATACAGTTATTGCTCAAGAAAAATCTTTTATTAATAAAGACAATAGTATTATTATAGGGTTAGAAACTGTTTTAGTAGTGCAACTGGGATAATTTGGTATCAGAGCCATACGGTTAAATCTAAGTAAAATAGTTAATTAAATTAAATAATTAAGTAAAGCTGGAGAATACTAGACCTTCTACTGAGTGTAAGAAGCCTGATTTTAAACACTACTATCATATTCCTGAAAATACCAATAATTTTGGCCCAATCCTTAATTATATTGTAGATCAAATTGGTGAGCTTAAAGTAGAAATTGGTAGCATACATTGTCGTTGCATGAGCAGTGAACATAAACTATCAACAACGATATCAGAGATTAATAAAAACATAAGTGAGCTAAAAGAACAAGTTAAACAAGTACAACTTGCTTTAACAAACGAAGTAAGACATCAGTTTAATAAAGAAGTATCATCTAATAAGGACAAGGTTATTCCTTATAAATATAAGTATCCTTTTCAAAATTTAGATAAAAATAAGAAATTTACTGTATCACTCCCTAAAAGACCTACTAGTAATCAAGAAAAGAACAAAGAAACTAAAGATGAGCAATCATCTTCAGGAGAAAACAATTGAAGAATTGCAAATCTTGTTTGATAAAGAAGAAAACCCTAATAAACTAAATGATATCATGAAAATAATTTCTGAAAAAATGATTGTTGCTGATATAGTTAATGAGAATAACTATGTTACTTTAGAAGAAGACTTGTATCAACAAATGGGATTAATGAAACTAGATGATCTGGACTTTCTACCTATAGAAGAGGTTAAGCAAAAGATTGAAAATAAATTATGTAAAAGGGTAATGGATAGTAATGATGTTGGAGAAGAAATTATTAATGAAAATATTAATGTAAACAATGTTATCCAAAGACCTAGGTATCAAGGAGAAGGAAGTTGCACACGACCAAGATACATAACAGGGAAGACCACCCGATTAAGTGTCAAGGTTATGCCAAACCAAATTCCTAAACAAGAAAGAGGTGACCCTTGAACCTATAAGTCAAACTGGCTATAAACTTAAGTTAGATTGTGTAAGAGATAGACAAGATGTTTTAGATCAATGGAAAAAGAGCATGAGTAGTGTACTCAAGTTAAACACTGAATGGATTTCTGAATTACATCGAACATATTTCTATTGCTGTGTAAAGATTGGTACGATGGAATAGATGAAGAAGTCAAAACTACATTAAGAGCTAGTGAATCTCCTACTAGAATGTTTAGACAGTTATGTCAATACATTGAGTTAGAATTCATTGGTCCTAGAGCTGATCCTAATGAAAAACGAATGGAATATCAAAGAAAGTTAAGTAATTTGACCATCTGTAAATGAAATATGTTGATAATTACATTATGGAATTTGAAACATATTATTATAAAATTGGTGAAAATGAAACAAATCTTGGAATGTTCTACGATAAATTACCAAGTCCACTTAATGAAGAAATTAGTGAAAAATATCAAGAATGGAGAGATAAATTCTTAGCTAGGGATGCCCTAGGTAATAGAATTGCTTTTCTTAGAAAATGGATTGAAAAGAAATGTAGAGAGGTTGCTGGAACTCAACAAATGAAGAGACAATTCCTCACTTGTTGGGATTTCCCAAATAACTATGGATGTGAAAGGAAAAACTATAATAAGAGAAGATATTATAAAAGAAATAAATTTGATCGATCAAGAGGAGAAACCTATAAGAAGAAGTATTATAAACATAAATATAGAAAACTAAGTAGGTTTTTCAGAAAAGCAACATATTGTCTGGAGAAAAAGAAAACATGCAAATGTTGGTCTTGCGGAGAATTAAGACATTATGCTAATGAATGTAATTAAGAAAGCTAATCATAAATTAATGGAAGCCTTAGGAAGTTGGGATTACATAGAAATACCAGAAGATGAGGTTTTAGAATTAGCTTTAATTAATAATAAAGGAATAATAGAAATAATAGAAGAGGAAAATGAGTATAATGAAGAACATGAAGATAGTGATGAGTGTGAAGTTGAAAATTATGAAGAAATAAATAATATGATGGAAGGAGAGGTATTAGAAAACTCGGAATCAGATAACGATAAGGATAAAAGTAAAATGACTATAGGTCAACTAAAAAGAGCTGAGTATTCTATTGATGATAAAGACTTAGACCAAATGAACAAAGAAAGTTGGAATTTTCCCCAGATTACTAAAGATAAAATATTTAAAACTTCTTTCTTTAAAACTAAAACCAAATATGTATGTGAAGAAATGGAAGTGTAGGGAATATTTCAAGCACTATGATCCCAAGCTTGAACCCCACTGTGATCATACACTTAAGTATGGTGGCATTCCAAAGGGAAGAAAAAGAGAGCAAAAGAGTCACCAACAAGTTTTAGGAACTTGTAAACCCAAAAGACAATCCAAAAGGACCATCAACTATATAAGTTCTTGAACCAAATAGGGTTCGGGGATGAGGGTACGAATCCAATCTACAAAAGAAAGGACCCGCCCTATAAAATAGGCCTCTACTTTGTTCTACTCGTATTCATGTGCGCTTTTCGAATAACATACAAACATTATATTAAACCTAACCTGTTTAATCTATGTTGGTTGAATATTAATGCACAAATAAATCTATTATTGGCGATCACTTGAATTAAAATCACATTAGCCTAAACCAAATTATTAATTATCTTATTAAGCGTGATTCAAGTACAAATTCCCTTTAAACAAGCATGAAAAGCGTGATCAAGCAATAACAATAAAATATAATATCAAGCAACATAATAATAATAATCATAATCATGTTAAGGCATAATAAAGCTTAATAATAATAGCAAGATCCTAGGCATGATACTAACAAGATTAATAACAAACCCTAGCATGTCACTAAGCATTAAAGATCAAAGCTTTAAACCTAACATGGTACTAACATGCTAACATGATATTAGAAATAATGAAAGGCACCCTAAACATGATTCTAGAAAGCAATAAAAACATCCTAACATGATACTAGGAATTAAACATTAATAAACATGCTTTCTACATTGTGAAAGAAATAGAGAGTAAGCTAATCTACTTACTTTGAAGCCTCGTACCTCTTTCTAATAACAAAATACACAAGTTAGTAAACTTCAATGAAAATAATAAAGAATTAAAGGAAGTAAATTGAAATCAAATTAAATAAATTTTAAACTAGATTTGGTCCAAACCCTCAGAAAATATCAAACTTTGCACGTCTAGGGCGAAGGCAACTTCGAACTTGGCTAGGTGATTCTAAGTTTTGTGAATGCGGTATATTGTTTGTAAAAAGGTTGGTTTAGAAAGAGAGAGAGAGAATAAGAATTAAGTAATTCTTGATGAGAGTTGATAAATAAAAACGGAGGTTTGAGACCCTATTTATAAGGAAATAATCCCGAAAAGTATGGAATTTGATAAGGAATAAAACTACACGCTGTGCCAGGAATTCACTTTGTCGCGATGCGACAGGGTCTGTCGCGAGGCGACAAGGTCTATCGCGAGGCGACAGCCTTGTCGTTTGGCGACAGTCTGACTTAGACGCACTTTTCCACGCGGAATCCGATCTTTAATCAACTTGATCTACGGAATCCGTACAGAGGATAAAAACGTGTTTTTCAAAGATAATAATAATAATTATATTAAAACAATAATAATATTATTTTATTCCAAATAAAAATCCACCTTAAAATAAATAATTATTAAATCTAATAACATTAGAATTAAAAGGAACCTTCTAGAAACTTCTAGAAAGTTATAATTAATCCTAATAATTTTAGGAATAATAATTAACATTGGGCCCTCCTCTAGATCATTGGGCCGTATGTAAATAATTAACCGGGTCCAGTTTAGTATTTTGGCCATAACTTCCTTAATTGGTATACACTAGACCCTAGTGTAGGTACCACAACCTACACCCCCATCTAAACGGCACCGTTTTGCGTGTTTCCCCTACCCCCACAAACTACAGTAACTGCCCCCACTCACCCCCACAAACCGCAGTAACTACGGTAAATTAGGAATAACTTCCCCTACCCCACATATATATATATATATATATATTAAAAAAAAATCCATTTCAAATCATTTTCTCTCTCTAAAAACCATCTTCTTCATTTCTCTAGAGTTTCTCTCTCATCACACCGTCGAATCAGACGAAATTCGCTTCAAATTATTGCAAAATTGCTTCAAAACACTACATAATTGCTTCAAATGTCTGATATTCGAGATGAAATTAAACAATTGCAGCAACATTTTGATAAAGAGTTAGTAATTTTGTTCATTTACTTGTGATTTTAGTACAATTTTTTGTATGAAGCCTAATTTTGGTTCATTTTCTTGTGATTGTAGAGTGATTTTGGAAAAAAACACTTTAGAGAAGAACATGCAAGATGAATCTGGAAAAACGGAGCAAAATGTGTCCAAAGAGTAAGTAATTTTGTTCATTTTCTTGCGATGAAAATTATAGAGCGAATTTATATGTGAAACCAAATTTTTGTTCAATTTTTTGCAATTATAGTATGACTTTGGAGAAGAACACTTCAGAGACGAGTAAATCAGTGACAAATTCTGAAGAAATGTATGTACCCTAATTTTTGTTCATTTTTGATCAATTTTGTTCAATTTTATGTATGAACCCTAATTTTTGTTCATATTATTGCGATTGTAGTAAGATTTTACTGAAAATTAACAAA
The DNA here is from genome assembly GCF_948465745.1 of Chenopodium album. Lineage (NCBI taxonomy): Eukaryota > Viridiplantae > Streptophyta > Magnoliopsida > Caryophyllales > Amaranthaceae > Chenopodium > Chenopodium album. The sequence continues at coordinate 28,857,567 of NC_137858.1, read as the reverse complement.
TCAATTAAAACAGTAACAATTCATTAAAAATCTCCTATTGTAGATCAAGAACTTTTAAAAGATATTAAAACTTATGGTATAGATGTTAACATTTCTACAATTTTGAGGTAATATATGAACATATACTGAATTATAAATGTTCATTTGTATATTTGAATCTATTTGAGTTTATATTTGACTTTATATGCCAAAATAAAAAATGCTCATTTTTATGATACGTTATGCACATTTATGAAATGCATAAATATTCATTCATGTGAGTTGAGAAACTGACTTATGCATACTATGAAATCTTTTGATCATATATGAAATTCATAATGTTCATTTACATATATAGTAATGTAAATCAATGTAAGTATTATACTATAATCTTAGCAATTTTTATTGAAGAACTAATAAATTATATTTGTACATTTTTCAGTTTTGTTTGCAGAGCGAAGGAAACCGTTTTAGAGAAGAGAAACAAAGATTGTAGTTCGTAGTTATTTTTATTATTATTATTATTATTTCTTTAATTTTTTTTTATTTTTATGAATGTTCATTTTCATTTTGTTAAATGCTCATTTATATGTTAGTATAATGTCATTCACATTTTAATAGATGATAAATGTTAATTTACGTATTGATAAATGTTCATTTTCATTATATATAAATGTTAATTTATGTATTGATAAATGTTCATTTTCGTTCTTATTCATGATCAACAAGTAAATGCATTAATTTTAAAATGAATATGTGCATATACTTAAAAGTTCATTTTTATACTACTAATTAAAGCACCCAATTATATCATGAATTAGTTATTTTAACAAATTTAATAAGGAATTTCAATAAGAGTGTGTGCTATGTTGTAGTTTTCATGGAAATGATTCTTACAATTACAATAAGGAGTGTGTGCTACCTTCAAAAATTTTCAATAACAAGTACAAAATTATAAATTTTATACATTTTTCATCTATAATAATGCTCCTTAATTAAATGTTCAATTATAAATAATTGTATGTTCATTTACAACTATTAATAAAATATGTTCAGTTTTAAAATATTATATGTGCAAAATGACGTCACTTGGGAGGGGGGGTGTAGGTAGCAGAAGCTACACCGGGGTGTAGTGTAAAATTTTCATAACTTCCTCAATATTCATCGGAATTGGGCTTATAATATATCGTTGGAAAGGTCTCTTCGAGCCCTATCCGACTACACTATTATTGGATCTTAATTATGGACCAAACTAAACTGGTTTGGCTATTTAAATAAATAGAGTTATTTTCGAAAACAGAGAGAAGAGAATTTTAAATAAAACTAAACCGCAACACTTGACTTTTCCACACTTTCACCTCATTCGATTATGGTTCGACGTGAAAGGCATTCATCACTGGGTTTGGTTTTGAGGAGACACAAATGGGTGTCTACAGGAAGGAAGTATAGTAATCGAAGATTGTGAAAAGAAAGCAGCAGAAATCAATATCATAAAATGGAAAAGCATTAAAAACCATAAAGAAAAAGGAAATTATAGTTATATTTGTATTGGTGCAGTGCAAGTATACATAACTCCTTTACAAGATTTTGGTAAAAATGTTAAATGTTTAAGCTTTGTGTGTGATAGACATAAAGAGTTTTATGATCAGATTATTAGTGGCATCACTTGTAGCTTAAGTCAAGGAACGGTAAGCTATATATGTGAACCAAGATATTATGTGAGCTTGGAAGATTCATATGCTCCAAAGTTTCTAGCGGTCAAGTTATTAACTCTTGGAGTAAACATGCATAAAAGGACTCGACCTATACAACTAAGATGGAAGGTAGTCTATAAGTTAGTAAACACTATAGATTCATCTTTCAAGAACACAAATAGTAGACGCTCAGAAATATGAGCAAGGAGGAGTTCCTAAAAAGAAAATTAGCCCTATAAAGGTAAATCCTAATGAAATAGAAATTGAAAAAACATGGGAAGAATTCTTCATGAATCCTACAATAAAAAATAGGTCAAGTAAGATGTTAATAGATGAATCAGGATTACTCTATATCGGAATAACTACGAATCCTAAAATGTAGAGAAGTATGAGTCTTAGAACACCACGTCTAAGTAGACAAAATTCAACTATAATAAGAATGAAAAAACAAGTCAATGAGAAACCCGAAGAAGATGAAGAAGAAATATTAGCTTTAATAAAAAAGTTAAATGAAAAATATGAAGCTAAAAAGGCCTAAAAACAACCAGCAAGACATAGTATAGATATTGGTTCATGTTCTAATCTAGAAGTGCGTGAAGATCCAAATAATTCTATTATTAATAAAAGAAAGGTTATTGGATATAAAACCAAAACTGTGAGTGAACCTATGAAGATGAAGTCAATATGCAAATGGAAGCCTGTAATGAAATATCTAGTACTAATCCTAACAGCATTTATATTCCAATTGATATATGCATTAAAGATTATAATAAATACAAATTATGTGCATGTATTGATAGTGGTTGTTCTACATGTTTTGGAAAAAGGTAATTATTCCCATAATTCTTATGGAAAAAGGCTAAAAATCCTATGCAAGTTAGAATTGCTAATAATAGTGTCATGATGAATACAGAAATAATTGAAGAATTACTAATAGAAATTAGAAGAGTTCAATGTGTTATTCCTATTTTATGGGCTACTGATCAACCTAGTCATGATATGATAATAGGAAATAACTTTCAAAGGTTATACTCTCCATGCACTCAAACCATTGATCAAATAATATTTACTATTAATGGTCATTCTATTCCTATACAAAAAATAACAAAGGCCTATACTCATCAAATTATGGAATTTGCGCGCAGCCAGCGTGGTGATAGGGTTACACCTACACAACGAGAGGTTGCACTTAGAATTTCTCAGTGAGATTCATCATTAATAGATCAGATAAATAAGCAACAAGAAAAATTATGTGAAAAACTATATTCAACAAATCCATTAGAACATTGGGAAAAGGATAAGGCATTTGCTAAGATAACTTTAACAAATCCTAATAAGATTATTAGAGTAAGACAAATAGTTTATACCCACCAAGATATATTAGAATTTGATGAACAAATAAAAGAATTGTTGAATAAGAAGTTAATTAGGAATAGCAAAAGTCCTCATAATAGTCCAACATTCATGGTTAGAAACCATGCAGATGAAAAAAGAGGTAAAGCTAGAATGGTCATTAATTATAAATAACTAAATGACAATACTGTTTTTCATGGCTATTACATTCCTAATAAAACTGTGTTATTTAATAGAATTCAAGGAGCCACATGGTTTTCTAAGATGGATTGTAAGAGTGGCTATTGGCAAATTAAAATGGAAGAAGAAAGTATTCCATTAACTGCATTTAGTGCCCCTCAAGGGCATTATGAATGGTTAGTAATGCCTTTTGGATTAAAAAAATGCTCCACAAATATTTCAGAGAAGAATGGATAATATTTTTAGAAAACTTAATCATTGTTGTTTGGTTTACATAGATGATATTTTAATCTTCTCAAAAGAGTTAGCGCAGCATAAGAAGATCTAAAAGCGGTAACTCAAAAATGTGCTGAGCATGGTTCTTGGAAAAGATAAATGTGTATATGCTAAACAAGAAATTGAGTTTCTAGGATTAGAGATTAAAGCAGGACAAATAATATTGCAAAAACATATCCTAGAAAAGATTGAAAAATTCCCAGATAAGATTGGAGATAGAAGACAACTAGAAATATTTCTAGGATGTTTAACTTATGCTTCTGATTTTATAGAAAATCTTGCTCTATTAAGAAAACCATTACAACACAAACTCAAGAAAGAAATCACTTGGAACTGAGCTGGAAGGAATATGATTCCAAAATTGTTCAAAATTTAAAAGCTATGTGTAAACATCTTCCTATACTAACACTACCTACTAGTGAAGATGATTTGATTCTTGAAACAAATGCTAGTAATGAGCATTTGAGTGCTGTATTAAAAGTCAAAGAAGGAGAAAGACTGTGTAGATATAGCAGTGGAAGTTTTAATAAAGTTGAGTTAAATTATCCTACCATGCAAATGGAAATCCTTGTAGTTATTAGAGGGATCGAGAAGTTCTTAATCTTCTTAGCCCCTAAACAGTTCTTAATAAGAACAGATTGCAAAGGCATACTTGGTTTTGTTAAAAAGAATTTGTCAAATATGCAAGCGCAAGGGAGACTCATGCGTTGGCAATTATGGCTTAACCAATTTTATTTTACTGTTGAACATATACAGGGATCAAAGAATTCTTTGGCAGATAGCTTGACCAGAGAATTAGCCAATGGCAAAGAAGCACAAGACCTCAGAAAAACCTCCTGCCCATCAACTAGAAAAGATGGAGGCAGAGAGAAAAACTCTTAATGAAGAAACAAATAAAGCAATGGAGCGGGTGTCACCCTCTACTTGGGATTTGATGGAGGCCATGATTGTTTCATCAAAAAAGATATCTTGAGATGGTTTGATTAAGAGTTGTCATGTAGCGGTTCGAAGGTTCCTAATGTACGAAGTAATGGTCATTATCCTACGACTCATTCTAGATGTTCAAGATATAATACTAAATAAAATAAAGGATAACGATTTCAAATTCTGGTACAATTTAGTTGTATCAAGGTCATACAAATTGTATGATGTTTATGATCTATGGGAAAGTAGAATAGTGTTTAACACTAATTCTAGAGTGGGTACTGTGTTGATTCATCCACATTCACCTGAATGGAGGACACCTTATGTAGCGGAGCACTACAGAGCTTGGGATTATGGGATGGTTCATAGTATTGTGCCATTTCCTGATAATAATTCTACGTTCTTTGAGAAACTCATGAAATTCAAGAAGTATGTATTTAGGAGAATTTATGATGCAACAAGATACAAAGGAAGAGTTGAACAAGTCCTTGTACAAAGTGCAAACATAGAAATGGTGGAAGGAAAAGTTAGCTCTCCACATTTCCTAATCATGTTTGAAGATGTTCATCGCAAAGTCAAATATCCAATCTGTATCCAGCAAAGGAGAATAAGGGATCCTACAGAAGCTAGAGCGTATGGATTTTTCTATATTGCTCAGTATCTTAACCAATTTATAGTAATAAAGGAAAAGCCACCGGTCATAATACATGTGGGAAATACTACAATAGTAGCACCAGAATGGTTAAAAAATTATTTAGAATTGAAGAAGGAATATTACATGGTGAATCAGTGTATGATTATCTTGAACAAGTTGAAGCTGGAAGATATTTATCCTTAGAGGGAAAAGAGCACTTATTTGAGATCTTTGTCATATGGGATGAATCCTATGCTGCCAAATGTCTGATGGATCTCAGAATTGATGAGTGACATTTATGGCACTCATTTGATCTTTTTTTGGATGAATTTCATTTCATTTTATAGCTCTTTTCTTTAGTTTTCCTTAGTTTTGCTCTTTATTTCTTCACTTTGTGCTTTTCGTAGTTAGTTTCTTTATTTTGTGCATTTTCTTGTTTATTCGTTGTTTTTCTCTATTACTTGTTTGTTTTCTTTTGATTGTAGGTTATGATCGATCATCCAAAGATTTCCGAGTTTTCCTTCAACAATTATCATTGCTTTTGATGCCTTGTGCTAGTATTTTGAGCTTCAAGTCAAGAGGAACTCGAAGGGCAAGTTTCAAGATCGGTGCACGCAAGCGGTGGGGGCATCATCTATGCCTCAAACCCACCAAAATCTCCATGAACTTGCTGCCTACTTCAATGTTCATCACCATCACCAAAGTCGTGTGCACTAGATGATCAAGGTTGAAGAAGGGGAAGGAAGACCCTCCTAGGTGCGGGTGCACAAGGGGCCTGTGCGGCTGCATAGGAGGCGCGTGCGGGCGCACCCCTGTGGGTTTGTGCTCGTGCGCCTCCTCTTCTCCCCTATGTGCGGCCGCACCGGCGTGGGTCTATTTTTGGACGTCATAATCGTTTTCTCCCTTGTATATATAGTTGTTTCCTTCTATTTTTGGATAAGTTTGATTAGAATTCATTTTGATTAGATTTTTAGAGAGAGAATTAGAGCTTGATCATATTTTGTAGAGAGAGAAAATCAAGTTTGAAGCGAGAGAAATTCATGGTGTATTGTTGATGATTCAAGATTTCTTCATTGCAATTGATCTTTGATCAAGTTTTGTAAGGTTTACTTATCTTTGATTTCAATATAAGTTTGATTTTAGTTGATTTCATTTGTTTTTTATATGATTGTTGATTGTTTGATGTTTAATTGAAGTTTGATTGAAGTTTCATTGATTTTTGTATTGATTTTTAGATTTCTAATATGTTGATGATAAAATTGTTGATTAGTTGTGTTTTGATCTTAATTACTATGATTAGTGAGTAGTTTACTTGCTAGGGTAATGGTGAAGCATGTATGAGTAATGGATTAGTGTTAATTGGGGATAATTAATGGAGTTGATGATGTGATTAAACTTGGTTGATGAATCATGTGCATGTGTGTGATTAATTGAAGATTGGCCAACTTTGATTGTTGCACTAGATTGCATTGTAAGTTCACATTGATAAGGACCTTTGATTTGTGACTTGCATTTACACGATTGAGGTGTCTTGTGATGTTTCCTAGCTAGAGTTTATCGTAGTTGACGCTAGTTAGACCTCTAGGAGAACAGCTTGATATGCTCTTTTGGTTGCATGATTGATTTTCCCTCACATCGATTGACTTAGTTGATTTGACCTCCCAATTATCCTTCTCTATTACGAATACATGTGGATCCTAGCCCTAGTGTTTATCATCCTTGATTTTCTACGAGTTTATTTGTGTCCTTAGCTTTAGTTCTAGCTTACAACCCAACTATCGACTTCGAAATAGCTTAGCACAAGATAATAGACTTTCAATCACCGTTCCTTTGGGTTCGACTCTTAAATTGCTACTATACTCGTATAGGGGTTAGTTGAGTGTATAAATTTTGTTTGATTGATTGGGGGAGGTAGCCCAACGACCTACCATTTCACCACTTATCAAGAATAGAAGAAGACAACCAAATGTATGTCCATTATGAAGAGAGTAAGGACAACGAAGGTGGTCTACAAAATATGATGGAGTCCTGAGCCCACACCAGAAATTATGTATTCTACTTTTACTGTTGTAGCACGTTTTATTTGTTTTAAAGAATCTTTAGGAAAGCAATGAACTATATTCACTTGCTAAGTCATGGTTTTTTGTAAACCATAAAAAGTGTCGGTGACCTTTGTAAGCCTTCCCCTATATAAAGGGCATTAGGCAAAGAAGTGAGGACAGGCTTGAAGTGAGTTTGTAGAGCATTTCTGAAAACAAAAGAATTCTCTAGAGAAAATCCTCACCTTAAGAGACAGATTGGTTTTCCATCTCTCTTAAAGTAGAGAAAAACTCTATTTTTTGTCATGTTTGTTTAGACTTTCCGTTTTTAATTCTGTAAGAAAATGAGTGTTGTAATCTTTTCAAACTAAATAAAATTTTTCTTTAAAAAAGGTGGCGTTTATCCTCTCAAAACTTATGTCACAATTAAGTTAATTTTATGTTTAAAAGTACCATCACAAATACAATAAAGATTGTTTTAGTAGAGACTACGATCTAAGGTAGGAAACAAACTAGATCTATGCTGTGCCTGATCTAAGGAAGACGAGGTTGGGGTTATCTACCTTGGTAAAGCCGGAAGCTCCGAACGCCGGAAGTTCCATTGTCGACTAAGTTCAGGTATTGGTCAAAACTCTCTAAGTAAAACATTTTATATTGCAAAGCATGGTGGACTATTAAATATAAAAGCTAATTTGTTTAAGATATAAGTAGTAAAGTAGTGATAACTAGTACAAAAAAAAATCATATAAATTATCAAATCGAATTATAGTAATAATCTGTCTAAACTGTTGTTTTATATTAAGGTACTGTAATTAGTTTATCAAATACTGTTGTTTATTTATTAACTAATGTTATTTACCTTAAGCTTAAAAAAAAACTTGACGTGACTCTTGGTATTGGGCGACGCGACCTATACCGGGTAGCGGTCCATCATTCCTCTTTGGTAGAGGGTGTTTTGCGTTTGTTACACAATGAGGAAAAACTTTTCCAAAGATCCTCCCTTCGTTTCTTTACACTTGTTTTACTCCCTCCATTTTTTAAATGTGACATTTTGACTGACATATATTTTTCGCAATTTTATTGATCTAAATCTTTATTATACTTCCTTGATTTTCCAAATAATGCAACATACTAGTATGATAGAAAACGAATTTTAAGAAGAGGGGAGAGATAGAAAGGAATAAAGATAGAGACTCGTCATTAGGAGAAATAAAGAGTGAAAAACATGTGCAAATAAGAAAATATTGTTGTTTGAGGTTAACCCATGTCTTAAGCTTAATCATATTTAATGACGAAGATACCCTCCTTCAAGTTTACTATAATCCAACTCACTATTTTTAATCATCCCATAATTTTTCTATTACAAATTCACCTTTAACCCATCTAAATAGAATCACTTTGCCACATGATATTTACAACTATAAATAGTAAACTAATGGTAGTACTTCTAAAGCTACCCATAATCTTACACCACACAAATCCTAAACCTAAACCATATGCCCTCTAGCTCCTCCTCACTTCGCTACTACTACCCCAACAGCTCTAATTCGCATGCCTCCCTGCTTACTCCTCTCATTGTCCCTGCCTCCCACACCCAACAACAACCCCCTGCAATCTATTCTCACACCGCACCCCAACAATTCCAATCCCGCATCACCTTCAACTGCTCGACACCCTCACTCCACTCTGTTAATTTCCATTGAAGCGGCACCCCAATCTCCACCTGCTTGCATCATCAACAATAATTGCAGAAGCACTCACATTGCATTTAGCAACCATCAAATTGCCGATTAGCAGCAGTAGCAATTTCCACCACCAATCCCGACCATCAAACCGTAATCAACCTGAAACTCCTGTTAGAAATGGTAATGCTATCAGATAATTGCAAGGCCTAACGATCCATACTCGTGGGGGATTAAACGTTCCAAGGAATACTCGCGGCTGACCGGGTGGGCTGTTGCTTGAATGAGCCCACCTAATTTGCTTGAGTGGGTTTGTTTATTTGTCTCCTATTTTTGTGATACATATAAATACGAGTATTGTCTTCTTCTTTCTAAAATAAATAATACATTATTATTATTGAACCCTAAACACAAAAACACAAGCCTACCTTTTTGAGATATGAACAGTTCTTGAGCAATTCCAACCTTTGAGTTTAGGTACACAAATTGTAGAGGTCATTGTGTAAAACTTAGGGGGCGTGCGTCAATGGAAAACTTGTACCGGTGCTGGCGTATTTCGCTTCTAATGTAATACCCCGTATTTTCATACGTATTTTCCTAATTAATTAATTAGGAATTATTTTATAAAAAGGGTATTTTAGTAAATTTATTATTTGGAGCAAAAATAATATTTGAATTTTGGTGCCAAAAGTATTTTGAAAACTAATCATTATTTTGGATAAGATTTATTATTTTGAAAACATATTAAGTATTTATTATCGAAAATAAGATCATGGGCTCACCTACAGGTGTGATAAAAAGTGAAGGATCAAAGGATGTTTGATCTTCTACGATGGCTAGAATCTCGGAAGTTTTATTGTCATCGATCAGGTCTTGAATAGCTTCTTTGAGTTTCCAACACTCCTCAGTGTCGTGACCCTTTCCTTGATGATATTTGTAGTGTTTACTAGGATCCCACTTAGGTGGCCTAGCTTCTGGAACTGGGTCTTTGATAGGTCCTATGGGCATGACTGGTCCTTTGTGGTGTAGCTTTTCGAAAGCTGTTTCATAAATCATACCAAGTGGAGTGAACACTCTTTTTGACCTTTAGACTCACTGCTTAGAGGTGTTCGTAGCATGTACTTCGTTAATGGGAAAGGAAGAAGAAGGATGGTCGTTCTTCTTTCCTCTCGCACTATTATCTTTCAGAAGGTCATCTTCAATGTCAATGCCTATATTATACACAGCCTGGAAAGTATTCAAGTTGTGTTGGTATTTAAGTGATTTGCATATTTTTCTTGAAGGTTCTTGATGAACATCGATCCTTACAGACTCTTTTTCGGCAGGAATCTTAACCATATTAGCAAAAGTTTCCCTCCATTTGTTGAAGAAAGAAGTGAACCCTTCGTTTTCTTTTTGTTTTAACATCTCAAGTTGTCTGTGGTTTGTTTCATCTTGAATGTTGCACTTATATCTACATATGAAAGCGTTTGTTATTGAGTCCCAAGAAGAGATTTTCTCTTTTCCAAGAGAAAAGAACCACTGTTGACAAACGGTTTCTAAAGATAGTGAGAACAAAGAATGAAAAACCTTCCTATCAATCCCCTTAATGTTCATTATAGTTTCAAAGACCCTTAAGTGAAAGTAAGGATTGTCAGTTGGTTTAAACTTAGGGATATCATTGAATTTCTGCGGAAGAAATTCCTTGTCCACCGAGACCCCTTATGAGCTAATGCCTTGGAATCTATAATCATTAGAGAGTTTGCTTAAGCTTTCTTGCATGAGCTCCATTTGTTGTTGTCTTACAGGGTCATTGATTTGAAGAGACATAGCCTTCATCCTTTTGGTCATATTAGCCAATTCCTTCCTAATAAGTTCGTTGACTTCTTCTTGAGTTGCCATTATCTTCTTAGCTTTTCCCTTTCGACTGACTGGTTTATCAAAGAGTAGTACTTGAACAAAGGTGTTGTCCTTGATTAATCTTCCTTCTCTCCTTGACCAAGTACTGTGGAAAGGGAAATTAGGGATAAGTTTTATATTAATATGTGTTGACTAAAACTCTACTCAACATGCAATAGGTAAGAAAAGAACATGGAATGGAATGGACCCTCGACTCAAATGACGGAAAAACGACTCATGCATGGACCTAAGACATGGTCATGGTGACATATACAAAGTGCGTGCTAAGACTAGTGAGTGTAGGTGACATGTTAAGACTTGTGTCATGACCATGTGGCTAGACTATGTGACTAGGCTCAAGCAAAGACTAAGTTAAGACTTCACGTATGTGCACTAAACTGGACAGGCTGTAGTATTTTAGTCATAACTTTTTCTCTGTGACTTTGATTGGGACGAGACCAACGCCTAATAAAATATAAAACTCAGGGCTACAGATCCATAGTTTATACGACTCGTAGTTCTTTCTAGAACTCCGGCTATGACCAAAACAAGTTGACGCGTGTGTAGTATACGGGAATATAAATCCGGGTTGACTAAAAGGAACTATGGCTCGATTTAAGGCATATTCATTAGTTCAAATTAATTAATTAGTTAATTAAACAAAGTCCTTTAGTCATTGGTTAGTTTATTAAAGCATACTTATGATCACAAGTTAAACCAAACGGTTAGTTTAGCCACATATAAGATATGCACAAGTAAGAAATGCACAAGTAGTCACAATATGATGCAATGAGTTTGCAACCTAACCATGGCTCTAGTTCTCTAAAGTTCAAGGATATGTGTTTAGTCAAAGAGGGTCTGTGGTTATGAGTCCGGATGCATCGCGCGGAAGCCTTACCTTTGGAAGGGTTGGCGCGTATGGATGGGACCCCGCAAGTTAAAAACTTGCTTCCACGGTTTGGTGGATTCACACACTCGGATGTACCCGTCGTTGCCATAAGCGTTCGATTGGGTAGACGGAGCGTGAACCCCCAGAGGGTTATGGCCATATGTAGAACACATATGGGTTTCAGAAAAAAAGAGAAAAACTCAATCAGGAAGTAGAATCGAGCCAACAATGCTAGAAATGGTCAAAACAAGAAGGCAGAGTTCTGGCTCGGTATTGGAAGAACATGACGCCGGACTACAGGGACTGTCGCCGCAAAGATACCCTTGTCGCCAGGCGACAGAAGCACTTTACAGGCGACAAGCCCTGTTTTCTAGACGCTAGTTCCTACATGCCTCAGCAGGTATCAACGTTCTTAGAATTTTCCAGATTTCGCAGTATTATTTCGATTCTAGTTGTGAAAGATATTTCTCAAATTTCCTACGTGTAAAAATCCTATGTTTTTGACTCATTTCGGATGGTCTATCCAATGAGGACCTTTTTTTTTATGCATATGACAATAATGTTAATAAAAATTACGCACATGAAATACTAAGAAATTTTCGAGTCTCATCCGCTCATTCTAAATCATTGCCAAAATAAATCTTAGAAATATAATAGCAAGATCCTAGGCATGATACTAACAAGATTAATAACAAACCCTAGCATGTCACTAAGCAATAAAGATCAAAGCTTTAAACCTAACATGGTACTAACATGATATTAGAAAGAATAAAAGACACCCTAAACATGATTCTAGAAAGCAATAAATGACATCCTAACATGATACTAGGAGTTAAACAAATCTAAACATGCTTTTTACATTGAAATAAAATAGAGAGTAAGCTAATTACTTATTTCGAAGCCTTGTACCTCTTTTTTTATAACAAAATACACGCGTTAGTAAACTTCAATGAAATATTAAATAAAAAATTAAATTAAATAATTGAAAGAAAGAGTTATAAAGTTTAGACTGGATTTGGGACCAAACCCTCAGAAAAGTATAAACCTTTCACGTCTAGGGAGAAGGCAACTTCAAACTTGGCTAGGTGTTTCAAGATCTTGTGAATGCGGTATTGTGTTTGCAAAAGGGGTTGGTTTAGAAAGAGAAAGAAAGTCAAGGAATCCTTGATGAGAGTTGATGATTGAAAACGGAGGTCCAGGGACCCTATTTATAGGAAAATAGTCCGGAAATTAGGTAGAATTTGATAAGGAATAAAACTCCATGCGGTCGTCAACAAACCGACTTTGTCGCAAGCTGTTGCCATGCGACAAGGTGTGTCGTTTTGCGACAAAGACAGTTTTTTGCGGATTTTGTTTTTATCATATCTTTTGATCCAGAAGTCCAAATAAGGCATATAATATGTCGTTGGAAAGCTCTTGAATTCTACATTCCAACCCAATTAAAATTAGATTAAAATCTTTTGTAGATAAAAATATATGGCCGAAATATTGGAAGGGTGTCAGTTTTGAATAAAGTTTCGTATTTCTTTCATATCTTTTTCGTTATAGCTCGGAATTAATATTATAATAAATCATTGGAAAGATAATTTCAAGATCTATCCAACCATATAAAATTTGGATAAAGAAAAATATGAGGCACAAAAATAAAATCTGACTGTGTTTGAACAGGTTTAAATTCAAATAGAATTAGGAATTAAAAATGGAAAGTTTTTATAAAAAGGAAAGTTTATATAAAAAGGAAAGTTTTTATTTAATTCAAATTCCTTAATATTATCTTTTCAAAAAAGGATAATTAAGATCTTTTAGAAACTGATAGAAGATTCTAATCAATCCTAATTATTTTAGGAATAGGATTAAACATTTGGACCCTCCACATGATCATTGGGTCGTAGGTAAAATCCGGTTTGGGCCCAGTTTAGTATTTTGGCCATAACTTCCTCATTATTCATCGAAATTGGGCTTATAATATATCGTTGGAAAGGTCTTTGCGAGCCCCATCCAACTACACTATTATTAGATCCTTATCATGGATCAAACTAAACTAGATTGGCTATTTTTCATAAAATAGAGTTGGTTTTCGAAAACAGAAAGAAAGATTTTAATAAAATACTAACTGCAACACTTAGACTTTTCACACTTTCACTTCATTCGATTATGGTTCGACGTGAAAGGTGTTCATCACTGAGTTTGGTTTTGGGGAGACATAAATGGGTGTCTACAGTGGGTTTGGTGGTTCTGGTTGTTGTTAGTGGTGTTTCTGGGTTAGTGGTTCTCAGTTTAGGTAATTATGGGTTTTTGTTTTTTTAAGGTAAAATTAATACTTAATCAAGTGCCCTTATTTTTCAATAATCATGCTTATAATGTTTTGTCTAGGAGTCCGTGCTACCCCCTTTGTTGCAAATAACTGTTAGCGGAGGTAGTACATTATTAATCCTGTTGATTTCTTAAATTCGGAAGAAAATCAATTGTCTTGGGGTACAAGGAATTTTTGCGACAGAACTTACAATTAAAGTCAGCGTAATTGTCGGAGAAGCAAAACCCTAATATATTTTTGGAAATTATTGAATCTTACAATCAAGGTCAGTCATATTGTGATCTTTATACCTTTAATCTAGGGATATCAATGTTTTGATTTTTAGAAACTTTGAGTTTGCTGGACACCTAATCAAAATTATTAGTCGTTGCTGTCATATATCTATGTGGTATTAACAAAGAATTTGAATGAGGACAACTGCAATTTTCGTTGAAGGTTTTCGGTGGAAGCGATGCAATTAGGAAGAATTATTTCTTTGGGTACTTTATTGTTTTAATGTTAGTCGGTGGCTTTATTTTGTATTTGGCCTTTTGGGATTAATTTTTTTCTTATTGCAAGCATTCAATTCTATGATCACATCTAACGGAGTATGATGGTGGAATTATACGCCTAATTGGAGTACTTAATGAAGTACATCGAGTTTTATTGTTATCCACCGAGTCAAGGTGGAGAGTTTTTTTTATGGCATGATGCAAACAACAATGAGACCATAGTTCGTACAGATTGTGATTTTATTTATGGTAGCAATCGGAGCATTATTCAACAAGCTAGTCTAGGGACCTAGAAACAAATGGTCGTGTTGGATAGCAAGGTGATTGGATCGTCCTAAACATCAGGAAATTTTCCTCTCAAATTATTGTTGTTATTAATATTTTCTAACTCTATATAATATAATTATTATTATAATGTGCCCCAAGTATGCATAATTTTATTATTATGAAGTATTGCAATGCAATGTGGGGGTGATTTGAGTTAGATTTTGTGACTAACTAGTAAGTTGGTTTTACTCATGTTAGTGAGTATTTTTGAGGAGGAAGTTTTTCATGAGTGATTCTTTTATCAATGACTATATTTAATAGTTTTATGAGTTGCAAGTACCTTTCCTCTACTATTTGTTTTATGCCTTACTTAATCATGCATGTTTATGGGCATTGTTATCTTTCCTAGTTGACCAGGGATGCTATTTGTTTTATCCTTTGATAGCATGTGTGTTGAGTTATTTCCCTAAGCTTGAAAAGAGTTATTTGTTGAGCATGGAGTATGTGATAAGCTTATGAGGTTCCCTTTTAGTTTGAAAGGGGGATTTAGAATTATTGTTATTAATTCCTGTGTTTTGTTTAGCTTATCTTTTGAACTTGAAATGTGTATAACTAGTAGAGGCACTAGTAGAAAAATTGCTATTTTTAACGCCTTATTTGTAACCAACAACTTTTTATTAATTACAAGTACTATATTTGTAACCAACATTAGCTATGTCGGTTACAAATAAGATAGTAATTGTAACGTACAATATAATGTTGGTTACAAACATACCTTATTTGTAACGAACAACATAATGTTAGTTACAAATACATCTTATTTGTAATGGACAACATAATGTTGGTTACAAATAATTAAGATATTTTCCTCTATTCTCATAACTGCCCCAAGCCCATTACTCCCCTAACCCTAACTACTATACAGCTGCCCCCTTCTTTCTTTCTCATCTCTATTCTCTCTCCTTCTCATTTCATTTGTTTCTCTCTCATCTCGATTATCTTTATCCTCCTTCCTTCTTCCTTTGTTTCTTGCTCTTATTATCAAATCTCTTTGTCCTCATCCCTTCTTTCTTTACCCTCTTTCCCTCAATCTCTTAGCAGTTCCCTCCTCCATGGGCATCCACGAGCATAACCGCATTCCATGAGCCGTCAACGATCGAGCTTCAATGTCAAGTGTCAACCCACGAACATATATACCGAGCACACACCGCTTAACAACGAGCATCCACTATCAAACCAAGCCTCCGTTGTCAACTCAAGGTTTTTGAATTTTAGATCTAATTTTAATTTAGATTAGACATTAGATCTAGGTTTGTTTATTTTGAATTTCTAATTGTATTCTTTTTTTTGTATGTAATTGCAATTTTAACCTATATTTTTTAGATAATGGTACAACTATTTATTTCTTTCGAATTTTTGGAATTATTTATGTATATAATTTCTGTTAATTTTCAATTTTTTGTGTTTATTTTTTTAGATAATTGTGTTTTAATTTCATAATATGTGTATAATATTTAGGCTTTTTTTTTATTTGTATGGTAGATCTGTTTTTTATGAGTGTTTGGTGGTGGAGTTTTGTGTGTATGGGTGGTGCTTGTGGTGGTCTGGGGTGGGGGAGAAGGGGTACAGGTTAGGCTGGGAAAATCGGTAAAATGTGATTTTTTGTATGGGTGGTGGTGCTTGTCACGGAGTTGGGGTCTGATGGGTCGTGGTGGTAGTGAAGATAGTTCACGGTGTGGGATAGTGGGTTGTGGTTGGGCGGTGGGGGTTTGGGTTTGGGTTTGGGTTTGGGTTTGGGTCTGGGTCAGGGTCAGGGTCAGGGTCGCATGGGTATTATCCATCTTCTGTTCAAGTTCAACGTAACATCTCAACCTAGCATTTTTTTGCTAGCTATTTTTTTTTAATAATAAAAATATGCATTTGTAACTGACAAATTAATATGTCCGATACAAATAGGCACATATTTGTAACGGACATATCAATTTGTCCGTTACAAATAGGCACCTATTTGTAATGGACTATTGAAATGTCAGTTACAAATAGGCAACTTTTTGTAACTAACAATGTCCGATACAAATAACTGGACTATTTGTAACCTCAGCAGTTGTAACCCCCAATGTTGGTTACAAAAGCCCGTTTTTGTTAGTTACAAATAGCATTTTTTCTACTAGTGAGGACTAGCATTCAGTTTTTCTTGTTGAAGGTCTAGAAGTGACCAAGTTTTCTCCATGCTTGAGAGCAGAAGTGAAAGGTATGGTAAGCCATGGACTAGTAAGGTTGTACAAGTCTAAATGTGTATGGACTCCACATGAGGTAAGAATAGAAAGTAAGTTTCTATATATGTCTTAATTGTAGATTATATATTATGTGAGTATTTGTTATGTGGGGGTAGCTTCATAGCTCATGTTGTTATGCTATTAAAATGTTGTTCACCCAAGTTGTTATTTGTCTTTCCCTGAAACTTTGACAGGAGTCAAGTTTTACTATCACAAGGTGTGTGATGTGGGGTTTTTATAACTATGAAGTTTATTTTTTAAAGTACGTGTCATATAGTTTGTGTGACCAGTATGTGATTTTGTGGGTGATGCATATGTTTAACTATGAGCTATGTATGTAAGTTGGTATCATGTATTAACTTATTAACCTTGGTTGATCATGTGGTTGCTTTTGTCTCTTAAGTTTTGGCCAGGTAGTTGATAAGTGGATCAACTAAGTAATGGTGGATAGGAATCTGGAACCATATGAACAAACCATGATAAATGTTACTTGAACTAGTTTTGAAGAGAAGAAGCATTGAAAGTAAGCTCTTGTTGAGTTTTATGTGCTTGAGATTTAGATGTCTTGTCTTGTCATGATATGTCCTTTAGTTGAAAGTGTCTTTCAAAGGAATTGGAAGGTTTGTTTGCACTGGAAGGAGGTTGAGGTAAGATGTTATGGCTTCACAATATACTATGTAAGTCATGTATTTGAAGTTCTCAAGTAAAGTTTATTTCATGTATTAACATATTAACCTTGGTTGATCATGTGGTTGCTTTTGTCTCTTAAATTTTGGCCAGGTAGTTGATAAGTGGATCAACTAAGATGGTGGATAGGAATCTGGAACCATATGAATAGACCATGATAAATGTTACTTGAACTAGTTTTGAAGAGAAGAAGCATTAAAAGTAAGCTCTTTTTGAGTTTTATGTGCTTGAGATTTAGATGTCTTGTCTTGTCTTGATATGTCCCTTTGTTGAAAGTGTCTTTCGAAGGAATTGGAAGGTTTGTTTTCACTGGAAGGAGGTTGAGGTAAGATTTTATGGCTTCACAATATACATGCAAATTTGATATTGACCCAATTTTGTTACTCACCTGTGTTATGAGTTTGTCTGTTATTGGAGTAAGATTATGTAAGCTCCTAGCATGATTAACTAATGATCATGGGATTTGTTAGTGATATATTCATATGAGACAACTCACTAGTAGAAAAAATGCTATTTGTAACTGGCAAAATTGACTTTATGTAACTAGCATTGTTGGTTCCGATTGCCACCGTTACAACTAGTGAAAATTATTCATAACCGACTAATGTTGGTAACTAATAATATACTTAAGGTATGAGGTATAATCTTCATATATTAAGTTAACTTTTGCGGTTAATGTGGTCATTGGACTAGATAAGTCATGTGGGGATCAAGCGTAAGTACCCAAAATATGTCAAATGTTTTTCATTATTGGCTTGCTAATGTATGTACTGATGTGATGCATGTGTGTGTTTATAATGATGAGCATTGATGTCAATCAGATGCTGGTCTAATCATATGCTGTTGATTACACATGTATTGGCTGATTGAGATTGAAGGTTTTAATTTTACCCTATGCTAAGATGAAAGTACGAGATGATGAGATGAGTGATGTGATTCTAGATGGTAAGATCTTGAATCGGCCAAGGTATGTATTGAACTCATTCTCACTATGTAGAGAATTTAATATGGTGAATATGTTGATCATGTTAAAACCAGAGTTGTTGGGTGTGGATTAGCTTTGATTTTTGATTCAATATGCTAATAATTTGCAAGTTAATTAATTTAACATATTATTCTTGACATGATATAGTTTTGCAGAAAGAATTTTGTTGGTTCACTTAATTTGTCTAGATAGCATTGTCCAATCGTTATTGGAGTTGGAGCAATACAAAGGACAAAGGTTAAGTAAACAAAAAGTAATTATGTTTGCCCTATTAGTATATGTTTTACAAGTTAATGGGTTGTACTCTGTTTTGAGTTATCTGCAAAGCAAAAGTGTGACACACTAGCCAATAGGAAGCAAAGATCATTGCTACCTAGGAATGATAAGTGTCAAGAATATAAGTTATTGCAAAATGATCTCCGGAAGTTTGACCATTGTGGGGTAAGTTGATCCTCATGTTCTCTACATTATTTTTCACAAGTGTCTTTGTGTGTGGTGTCAAGAACTACAAAGGTAGTGTCAAAGTAAGACAGGGCTTGTGGATTTGGTACTTCGGTGAGAGTATGTAAAAGCAAGGAAGAATCAAGCAGTTCCTTACAAAAGGATGGAGCAAAACTAAGTGCTTGATCGTCTAAGGGAATGTGTTTAAAAAATCCCATGCGGTATTTCATTCCAGTGACGAAGTGTTAAATAATGAGTCTACGTTGTTGAGGTATCTGATTCTGTAACCCTCTAATTTTTATGGTTATGAGATGCCTTGCTAGACATGCTTCTTGATATTAACAGGTTGGGTTTTAGTGCTCTTAATGTGTCCATGGCCCATCTCAGGTTGGGTGGTCAAGTGAGACAGCTTACATGGACGCACCGATGTGCTTTTAAATTTAACTTTTGTTCTGATTGAGTCTGGAGCCTAGTTTGGTTGAATCGTTGTTATTTTACAATGTTGGTGTATGTTGAATCTAACTCTTTTAAGTGGTTTTTGACCGGGTGATTCAGAGACAGGCTGAGTGTGGCTCTTAATGTCATTTGTTCGGATATTCTTTGAATAGGACTGATAATGACGCCGACGTAGAGGTTGAGCATACTCTTAATACCTCTATCTTGGTAATCAAGAGTGAGGAGTGATGGTGGTCTTAAGTGGCCTGGACTGTCAGCTTTGAGATTGCTTGAGTAAGGAATGTGAGAGGTACCGAAGAGATGGATTGAGCGTAGCTCTTAATGCCTCTAGCCTAGTGGTTCAAGAGTAGGGAGTTATAGTGATCTTAAGTGATCAGGAACTATTAGCCCATATACCACTTGAGCAGGGACCGATAGAGACACCGAAGAATTGGGTGCATCTTGCCTGAAAGCTCGCTGAGCTGTGGCTAGATGGTGCACTGGTGAGAGCATCTTGCCCGAAAGTTTGTTGAGTTGCGGCTAGACGGAGCACTATTGAATGATGGAGGTTGAACATAAATGTTCGTAATTTTTAGTTCTATTGTATGAATAGTACTTGGATTTGTAGGTGCATGTGAAGTTTCTCATGTCTTCATGAATAGTCCTTGGATTTGCTGGGAATGCTGAGAACACCTACGTGGGTACGAAGAATGGCCCTTTTCTAGGGAGGATTGGGCGTGATCCTTTTGAAGTATTCATGAGATCCCAAGTGTAGCCAAGATTTGCGGAGTTGCTTAAGCTCTAAATTCAAGGTATGTGTTTATAAGGTCCCTTCCTCGCTCCTAGGGATTCAAATATTAGGATATTCACTAGGGATGTGTTGAAAATCTTGTGCACTAATGTGTTAGTTCAAATCTTCGGATATTAGCATTTAAGTACCGAGACTTTCAGTTACTGTTTAGATTTTATGTTGTTAATCAGCTTGCATTAGTGGGGGATTGTTGGAAATGGTAATGCAATTGGATAATCGCAAGGCTTGAAGATCCGCACTCGTGGGGGATTAAACGTTCCAAGGAATACTCGCGACCGACCGAGCGGGCCGTTGCTCGACCGAGCCCACCTAATTTGCTTGAGTGGGTTTGTTTATTTGTCTCCTATTTTTGGGATACTTATAAATACGAGTATTGTCTTCTTCTTTCCAAAATTTATAATACATTATTATTAAACCCTAAACAAATTGTGGAGGCTGTTGTGTACAACTTGGAGGGCGTGCGTCATCGGGAAACCTGTACCGGTGGTGGTATATTTCGCTTCTAAGGCAGTGGGTACCAAACCACGACACAACCGAAGGAGAACAAGTTTTTGATTCGAGTATGGCGATTGATTTTGTACCAGGGAAGTTCTTCATTTGTCTATTATTATTCACGGAATCAATAGGTATTTTTCCAACAACTCTAGCTACACCTCTTAGCTGCTCACATAACAAACACGCACAGACGTAGCTCACGTGCAAAAGACAAGGCAAGAAGCTCTTGAATTTTAAGACTGGAAAATTAAATTACGTGCACACTACCCACATTATCTATGGCCGTGGGATAAATTAAGATTGAATGGTCCTTGTTACACCCAAATTTAAAATTTCTTGACTTACGGTGACTGTAACGTTTTTTACTTATGAAGATTAAATTTGAAAATATTGTTGATGTGTGTCATAAGTGGTACACATTTGATGAGCATTTAGGTCCTTTCTA
The DNA here is from genome assembly GCF_948465745.1 of Chenopodium album. Taxonomy (NCBI): domain Eukaryota; kingdom Viridiplantae; phylum Streptophyta; class Magnoliopsida; order Caryophyllales; family Amaranthaceae; genus Chenopodium; species Chenopodium album. Next base: position 28,836,392 of record NC_137858.1, on the reverse strand, counting down.
TCCTCTTTTGGTTGCTTTCATGCTTAATAAATGCTTAGTTTTATGCTTTGTTGCTTAGTTTTACCTTTCCTCTCTTATTTTGTAGTTTTCGTGCATTTCGTTGGTTTTCTAGCCTTTTCTACTTTATTTGCTCTATTTTCGTGGTTGTAGGTATTGAACGAGGTTCGGGTCTTGATTTTGGTGATCCACTATGGTGGAGGAAGCTTTTGGATCAAGTTCATGGCATTCGGGAAGCTCAAGATGCAAAGAAGTGGAAGTTCCAAGTCTTGGGTCTTCTCTTGTGCTCGCTTGTGGTGATCCCTTCAAAGGGAGTGTGTGCCCACCAATATTAAGCCTTAGCTACTGCCACTCCTAGTGCTCATCACCATCATAAATCATGTATGCACCCCTTGTGCTTGAAGAGTTGAAGAATCGAAGAAACCCAGCTAGGTGCGGCCGCACGTGCGGATGGTGCGGCCGCACAAGAGGGATGTGCGGCCGCACACCATGGTGGTGCGGGCGCACATCTCTTGTAGTGCGGCCGCACCGGCGTGGGTCTTTTCCGATCGGATTTTTACGATTTTCTCTCTCTTTATATACCTTTTGGAACCCAATTTTTGGAAGCAAGTTTCATAATAGAATTAGATCATATTCTTAGCTTAGTTGAGAGCTTCTCTCTCTAGAACTAGGGGTTAGTTTTAGGAGTAGATTTTAGAGAGAGAAAGTGAAGAATTTCAATGGTGATTGAGAGATTGAAGATTCAATGGTGACAATTGTATTGGAGATCTACTCTATTATCAATGAGTATTTCTAAACTCTATCTCATTTATTGTTTTGTTTAGTATTCATGTTTGGATTGTTTGATTTTGATTGGATTTTGATGATTTGATGATTGATGTTTGATTAGAGTAATTGTTCTTCTTTGATTGTTGATTCTTTGATTGTTGATTTCTTTAGTTGTTGGTTGAATTGATGATGTTGCTAGAGTAGTTGTTTGGTTAGGGATTTGGTGAAGCTTGTATTATGTAATGGATTGATGTAGATTGGGGATTTTGATGGAGTTGATGATGTGATTAAATTGGTTAATTGATTATGTGCATGTGTGTGTTTGATTTAGGCTTGATCACCCTAGTTATTCACACTAGATTGCATTGTAAGTTCACATTGATACGGACCATTGATTTGTGGCTTGCATTTACACGATTGAGGTGTCTTATGATGTTTCCTAGTTAGAGTTTATCGTAGTTGACGCTAGTTAGACCTCTAGGAGAATAGCTTGATATGCTCTTTTGGTTGCATAATTGATCTTCCTTCACATTGCTTGACTTAGTCAACTTCCTAAACCAATTTGCATTGTTCATTGCTATTATAAGTGAATCCTAATTCCTAGCATTTTACTTGTTTGGTTTCCTTGTCTTAGTAGTTGTTAGTGTCCTCTTTTACCCTTCGTCTTCAACCTAGCTTAGGCACATAATTGGAAGCACTTAGACATTACCGTTCCTTTGGGTTCGACCCTTGACTTACCTCTATACTTGTATTTAGGTTTGTTGAGTGTTTATAAATTTTGTTTGGCTTAGAAGGATTAGTTCAACGACCTAATTTTCCCACGTCAATTGTTAATTAACTAGAGTAACGTTGTCAAGCGATGAAGAATGTAATAAAGTGTCAAAGTGTTAGAATCCAACTCCTTTTGATGTATTAGTTGCCTTTTTGATGCTTTCCTAGTGTTTAGTTTATGTCTTCTAGGCCATAGATCCCATTATTGTGTTATTGTCAATGCAGCGTTCACTAAGGATTATATGCTTAACTATTTTAAGCTCTTTAGAGGGCGGATGATTAATCAAATCTTAAAGCCTTTTACCAAGTGTTGTCTTGCTTTTATGCTTGTTTGTTGTTAGACCTTTATAGATATTGTGTCTTACTTGCATATTAGCTCCCCCTCTAACCCAACTTGTTGCGCTAAGGACTCGTGGTTCGAACCCGCTTGTGCCCTCCTTGAAGTATCGTCCGTTACAAGCCCCGACCATCCGCACTTCGGCCTAAATAGACGCGAGTGCTCCTGAGATTCTATTGCACACTTGTGTTGCTTTGTGCTCACAAGCCCCTCTTTTGCACGAGGCTAGAGTTCTTGCTTCCAAAAGGCTAGAGCGCACCGCAAGTTTCGGGGCCCAAACTCCCGGACCTGACGCAGGTTGAAGCTAGGTCGTTGAAGCTAACACCTACCCAAGCCAAAACAAAATTTGTAAACACTCAACACACCCCTACACAAGTATAATGGTAAGTTGAGGGTCGAAACCAAAGGAATGGTGGGCGATTATCTATTATTTATGGTCAAGCTATTCCGAAATGTAATGATTGGGTGTGAATGCTATGCTAGGACAAAACGACTAATAAACGAGATGAAATCAAATATATAAAGCACTAGGGCTAGGATCCACATGTATTCATAACGGATTCAACTAATTGGGAGGTCAAATTGACTAAGTCAAGCAATGTGAGGGAAAATCAATCATGCAACCAAGAGAGAATATCAAGCTATTCTCCTAGAGGTCTAACTAGCGTCAACTACGATAAACTCTAGCTAGGAAACATCACAAGACGCCTCAATCGTGTAAATGCAAGCCACAAATCAATGGTCCGTATCAATGTGAACTTACAATGCAATCTAGTGCAACAATCAAAGTTGGCCATTCTTTAATTAATCACACACATGCACATGATCAACAACCAAATTTAATCACATCATCAACTCCATCAATTTTCCCCAATTAGCATTAATCCATTACTCATACATGCTTCACCATTACCCAAGCAAGTAATCTACTCACTAGCCATTGAAATTAAGATTAAAACAACACTAATCAACAAATTCATCATGATCAAATCAAACAAGCTAAAATCAAACACAAAATCAATCAAACTTCAATCAAACATGAACAATCAATAAAGCAAATGAAATCAAACTAAAGATCAAACTAAAGATTGAATTAAAGAGAAGTAATCCTTACAAACTTGATCAAAAATCAAAGGAAATGTGGAAATCTTCAATCATCAACAATACACCATGAACTTCTCTCACTAAAAACCTAGAGTTTCTTTCTCCAAAAAAATATGATCTAAAATATCTAATTGAATTCTCCAAATAAATTCTCTCTCTAAACATAGAAGGAAAGACTATATATAGTAAAACTAACAAGAGAGAAGTTAGTTAGATCGTCCAAAAGAAACCCCGGAAGGTGCGGTCGCATCAAGGAAGGGGCGCGGCCGCGGGAAAATGGGTACGGAACAGGGACACAGGGGGGCGCGCCCGCGCCACCTCCACTTTCGTGCGCGCCTGATGAGTGTCATTTATGACACTCTTTTGATCTCTTTTAGGATGATTTTCATTCCATTTTGTAGCTCTTTTCCTTAGTTTTTCTTAGTTTTGTTCTTTATTTCGTTAGTTTGAGCTTTCCGTAGTTAGTTTCCTTGTTTTGTGAATTTCTTTGTTTATTTGTTCTTTTTCCCTTTTATGTGTTTGTTTTCGTTTGTTTTCAAGTTATGATCGTGTTTCCAAAGATTCCCGAGCCTTCCTCTTACATTTCTCATCAAATTAGATGCCTTGTGGTCGCTTTTGGAGCTTCAAGTTTGAAGGAACGCAAGGAGCAAGTCAAGTGATCGGTGCACGTATGCGGTGGGGGCATCATCTTTGCCACAGACCCACCAAAATTTCTATTTCAAGACTGCCTACCTTGGTGTTCATCATCATCACCAAGACGAGCGCACGAGGTTGAGCTAGGACGAAGAAGGGCAAGTGAGTGCTGCTGCCAGGTTTTGGCGCGCACGAGCAGGGTGCAGCCGCGCATCAGCTAGGTACGGCCGCACCTGCCTGGGTTCCCTGTTCCGTACCCTTTTTCGTGCGCCCGCACCTCCCAGGGTCTCTTTTTGGACGATCTAACCAACTCTTCTTTTGTATCTTTATTATATATAGTATTTCCATCTATTTTTAGAGAGAGAATCAATTGGAGATCATTAGAGAACTTTTGATCATATTTTAGAGAGAGAAACTCTAGGTTTTTAGAGAGAGAAATTCATGGTTAATTGTTGATGATTCAAGATTTCTTAATTTCCATTGATCTTTGATCAAGTATTGTAAGGATTACTCTTCTTTGATTCAATATATAGTTTGATCTTAGTTGATTTCATTTGTTTTTCATATGCTTGGTTAATTGTTTTAGTTTGATTGATATTTGATTGAAGTTTGATTGATTTTTGTACTGATTTTAGATTTCTTAATATGATTATGATGAATGTGTTGATTAGTTTTATTTTGATCTTAATTGCCATGATTAGTGAGTAGATTACTTGCTAGGGCAATGGTGAAGCATGTATGAGTAATGGATTGTGCTAATTGGGGATAATTGATGGAGTTGATAGTGTGATTAAATTTGGTTGATGATCATGTGCATGTGTGTGACTGATTGAAGATTGGCCAACTTTGATTGTTGCACTAGATTGCATTGCAAGTTCACATTGATACGGACCTTTGATTTGTGACTTGCATTTACACGATTGAGGTGTCTTGTGATGTTTCCTAGATAGAGTTTATCGTAGTTGACGCTAGTTATACCTCTAGGAGAATAGCTTGATATGCTCTATTGGCTGCATGATTGATCTTCCCTCACATTGTTTGACTTAGCCAATTTGACCTCCCAATTAGTCAATTCCATTATGAATGCATGTGGATCCTAGCCCTAGTGCTTATTACATTTGATTACTTCTAGTTATTTGCCATGTTTGCCCTAGTTAGAATTTACAACCCTACCTATAGAATTCGGGATAGCTTGACTATAGACGATAGACAATAGCCCACCATTCCTTTGGGTTCGACCCTTGACTTACCATGTACTAGTATAGGGTTGGTTAAGTGTTTTTAAATTTTGTTTGACCGTTGGGGAGGGTAGATAATGACCTACGTTTTCCATCCGATCAGCGCCCGCACCTGGCAGCAGGGCAAACCCCTCTATTCTTCGTCCTAGCTCATCCTCATGCGCTCGTCTTGGTGATGATGATGAACACTAAGGTAGGCAGTCTTGAAATGGCTATTTTGGTGGGTTCATGCCAAAGATGATGCCCCCACCGCATGCGTGCACCAATCTCTTGAACTTGCTCCTTACATTCCTTCAAACTTAAGCTCCAAAAGACGAACATGAGGCATCCAAATTGATGAGAAATATGAGAGGAAGGCTCGGGAATCCTTGGAAACACGATCATAACCTGAAAACAAACGAAAACAAACAAATAAAAGGGAAAAAGAACAAATAAACAAAGAAATGCAAAATAAAAGAAAACTAACTAAGGAAAGCACAAACTAAAGAAATAAAGAACAAAACTAAGGAAAACTAAAGAAAAGAGCGCTATGAAATAGCATGAAAATCATCCTAAAAGAAGCTAAATGAGTGCCATAAATGACACTCATAAGGACCGTGACAGTTGGTATCATAGCCAGGTTCAAACCTTGTCACAAGCAACCCGTGTAGTCACCAAGGAGGGCTACAAGAAGATGGAATTCGTAGAAGAAAGGCTTGCTTGGCTCGAGGAGAAGGCGGCCAAATGGTCCGAGCTCCAAGTCATTGTACACGAGCAAGCCGAGCACATTGTGAAATTGATGGCTGACAGAGATGCTCTCATTGAATAATTGGAATTTATTTAAGGACTAGTCGACGAAGCATTTGAGAAATGTTCTACCATAATGCACGCTATGGGCAGAGACGCATTTGGTGTTGGTGCAGCGGTGAAGATCAAGCCGCCCAAACCTCGTGACTATAATGGCGCTAGAGTTGCTAAAGATGTTGATAACATCCTCTTCGACATAGAGTAGTACTTCCGAATATGTTAGTTGAGTGATGATCAGAAGGTGGATATTGCCATCATGTACTTGTCCGAAGATGCTAAGCTGTGGTGGCGCACCAAGCACGCAGACATTGAAGCAGGAAGGATAAAGATTGATACATGGGCGGAGTTCATAGCGGAACTCAAAGAACAATTCTACCCCGTCAACACAACATTTGTTGCTCGGATGAAGTTGCAAGAGTGCCGCCAAAAGGGTTTCTTCGCGACTATGTTAAAGAATACTCGGCGATGATGTTGGACATCACATACATGAATGAAAAAGATCGTGTGTTTAACTTTGTCAACAGGTTAAAGGATTGGGCACAGAGAGAGATTTTGAGGCTGAATATTGATACCCTTGATGCTGCTATGTGTGCTGCTGAGAGATTGATGGACTACTCAGTCGGGAGGATCGTCAATCAGAGAATGATTCAAGTAGGACGTCAACATGCTCCAATAATCCGTCTCCAATCTCTCCAATAAAGGGTACAGAGAATGGCTCTCGAGTATCGTCCAACACCATCAATACATATCATAGAAGAAGTGGAGAAGGTGATGCCGAGAGATCAACATCAACCCCTCCCACAACTCTAGAAACTTAAAGGTCGGCGTATCCTCGGCAAAAACAAGGGCGATAAACTAAATACTTTGTCGAGGTCCACTAACAAGGGGCTAGACTAGGTCGTTGAAACTAATCTTTCCCTAGGCCAAACAAAATTTATATCACTCAACACACCCTTATAATAGTATAGGAGTAAGTCGAGGGTCGAACCATTAGGAATGGGAGGTGGTCATTATTGCTAGAGTGTAGCTATTCCGAAGAGGTGAAATAAAGGTGTGCATATTCTAAGACAACTAAACAAACAAGATGAAATCAAATATATCAAACACTTGGGTTTAGGATCCACATATACTTGCAATGGATACAACTAATCAGGATTTGAATTGACTAAATCGAGTGATGCGAGGGAAAATCAATAATGCAATCAAAAGAGTATGATAAGCTATTCTCCTAGAGGTTAAACTAGCGTCAACTACAAGAGACTCTAGCTAGGAACTTCACAAACCAACTCAATCGACAAATGTGTTGGGGTTTGGTGAGTCCGACTCACCGCGGAAACAACCCCACCCGAGGAACCACTCGCAATAATTAAATCATAAAGCATAAATAAATAATCACAAAGAAAAGATAATGAATCTTACCCTCGAAGTGAGCTTAGCCCAAAACCCGGGGCTCTTACTTGAAAGCTACGAGCACGTCAAGCGCCGTGCCTCCGACGGTATCCACCCACAAAAGGGCGAACACAACTTTAAGGTCTACTACCTTGGGGTTAGCAAGGTCCGACCAAAACCCGAGTGTTATATGAGTTTAAGAGTTTTCCCAAAAATTATGGAATGCTCTTTTTAACTCCCACTCAAGCACTTTACTCCAAATCCCAAGCTTGGTATTTATAGAGGAAAGTATGAGTGGGAATTTCTATCCCATCAATGTGGGATCATGAAATTCCTCAAATTAATTTAAAGCTAAATTAAATTAAAATTGCAAACTAATAATAAATCTACAAGTGGCATTACCATGTGAGATGGGTTGGTGAGGACCACATGGAGAGTAGGGACCATACTTGCTCCCCACTCAATACTCTCCTTGTGCCACATGTCCTCACTCACTTACTCCCATTTTCCATACTTCCCCTTAACCCACGGCCCTATGGCCCGAGCCAAGCCACGAGCCAAGCCCGAGCCCGGCCCGAGCCCAACCCGCACCCAGCTGCTGCTGTGGCGCGATGCGGCTGCTGCTGTGGTGCGGCGCGGCTGCAGCTGTGCCTAGCCGCTGCTGGCCGTGGCTGCTAGCACGGTGCGCTAGTTCGCACCAGCCAGCCATGGCTCGGCTTGGTGCTTGCTAGCCACCTTTGCTAGGACATTTTGCCCCTAGAATTCGGATGCTCGGGGCACTCCGATGCTAGGGGTATTTTTGGGAATATGGTCGATTTATTATTATTTTGCGCGTCTCGTCTTTTATCATTTTGACTCGACTTCCGACGATCGGTTTCGACGCTCTAAGCTCGAATTACCGACGTCTAAATATTTAACACTCAAGCGACGAATTAATTTCTTTCGAATTAATTCGTCGAGTTGGTTCGCATATATTTGCTTGGGTGTGACCCGAAGGGTTCAGTCAAGATTAAGCTGTAATATTAATTATATTAATATTACTGATCGGAAGCGGCCTCCACCCAGGCATTCCGATCACTTGACCTTACTGAATATATTAGCTTTCTAATAATTCTGAACCCGCTATCAGAATAATACACTTGTTCGAAGGACACCATTCCTTTCAATCTCCCACTTGTCCTTCCGGACAAGTGTGCATTTAGTGTATAGCCCTTATCCTATGTCTCTTCATGAACTACAGAGTAAGATTACTAGTCATCTCTGTTACGTCCAGAAGTGTTTCTCGAAATCCGAGTCTGACTGTCAATAAGCAGATGATTTCTAAAATCCATCTGAGCACGGCCATGCATTTTTTTACAGTTTCGCTCTTCGAGAGGCCTTGTAAACAACAAGACATGTTCCCTATTGTTAGTAGGGGGACATTTCCAGTCTTGTAATGTAGCTTCTCTTACTAAGAGGACTCACCCGCCTGATATCTGTCTTTATAATCCCCAATTACGGCAGACGTTTGGCGGATACCAAAGCGGACCAGTACTCAAACAAGAGATCTCCCACTACTCATGGTCAAAGGAAAAGAGTTCCGATAGTAATAATGAGAAAATACTTATGAAGATTTTTAAATCTCTTAAAGTATCCTCATAGGTCGATCTAGTATGGTTCTAAACCAATACCTGTGCAAATGATTTGTATCCTCATAGCACAAGAAACTGTGCTACAAATCATACTACACGTTAATCTCTGATGGTCATTATTCGTCCACAAAATATGACCTTGATTAGGGATAATTTTCGATTAAAATATTCAACGTTCACTTAATAGGTATTTCTTTATCCAAGCCATTGACTTGATACCCTATTTTGAATATTTATTAAAATCGAATGGACTCATTATTTAATTCTAAACCACAATTAAATAGTTTTGTGAAATATTTAGAAATATTTTATTCCACTATGAAACTTCACAATATTTCATCTTATGATAAATGGTTTTTATGAATAGAAAATGTTTCAAATTAAATGGACCAATTCCAATTGATTAGAAACTACCTCATATAGTTGGAAGGTAAAAGAATGGAAATGTTCCAATTTAAGAAGTATATTATAGAAATTGATTTAGCATATTGCTACTTCTTGGACATATGATGTCTTGTTTAGTTCACTCATTGCACAATGTGATTGAACTAAAGGAAGAAGTTATGGCTAAAGGAAAAATAAATCTACAAGTTTAAGAAGCAAACGTTGCTACTTCACAAGTAGAATCTACATGTCTGGAAGCAAAAGTTGCAACTTTACAAGTGGAACCAGTATTTCACCTTACCTAATAATTGGCTAGAATTAAATAAATGTTATTCATTCTTGCCATTATCAAAACATCATTCAATGTTAGTAATGACTAAGCATCGAAGATTCAAAAACGTGGAATAAATGTTATTCTATGTTTCATTGAGTCATAATGTGTTTTGAATTGCTAAATAGGTTTAAAATTCTATATGCTAGATATAATTAAACTATTTCTTATATATATATATATATATATATATATATATATATATATATATATATATATATATATATATATATATATATATATATATATATATATATATATATATTGTCTCTAAAATGTCAATTAATTCGAATGAAAATGAACATTGCATGCGAAAGATCCAAAGGGATGGACTTTCAATATCATTAGATTGTGAATCTGTTGATATATGTAAATATCATTCTAATTTGAAATTTTAACTAAGTCGCCATTTAGAGAAATGATGATTAGAACTCAAGGTCGAATACATATCGATGTAAGAAAACCAAAGGTTCAAAGGCTAGAGACGGACAATGAAACTTCATTTGTGATATGATCACTTGTGCTTAGTTGAAGCATAAGAGTGAAAATTTTGAAAAGTTCAAAATGTTCAGTATGAAGTCCAGTATCAACTTGACAAGATAATGATTACCTTACAATATGATTGAAATTGTGAAAATTTAAGTCAAGACATGTACTTGGCAACACATTCAAAATATTGCGATATGATCGTAATAATGGGAATTTAAGCCACGACCTTGATAAACATCCAAGAGTTGTGAAATCGTTTTACAACAAACCTCTAAAGACAACCTTATGAAATGTTCATGAAAGGGAGCTATCAACCTATATGAGATATATTTTGATAATGGATGTAAATTACCTATCTTCCAACCTTGTTCAAGGGATATACTTTTAAGATAAGCTACAAAACTAAACAAAAACCTCATAGGTCAAATAAGAATGTAGCAAAGGCTTCATATATTATATGAATAAGAAGAGTTCTTATTAAGTCTTTCTACAAAGCAAGGAATACAAGATGTATTAAATCGTTTGATGCACGTTCGATTCCTATATAGAGCACGGGGTATTGCTACACAAACCATACTTAGCACAAAATGTTTGTTGCACAAGTAGGTGCCCTTATGGAAATTGTTCCAAAAGGTCAAGTAGGGGTAGTACAAATCTCAAAAGAGTTCGAGAAAAGCAACAATCAAACATGGTTCAAACCATGGTTGGTTCACCCTATGCAAAATGTGCCTCTTCAAAAGGCAAGTGGGAGCATAAGAATCTTGAAAAGTTCGAGAGCCTTGAAAGAGTTCAAGAAAGTGATTTCGAAAATCTTGAAGAAATTTGAGAAGTTATCGAATAAAAGCAACAGTATGAGCATGATTTACCTCATGTTACAAATGACAACGCGTGGTCTCATTAAGTGTAATGGGATTAATAACCATGTGTCGAAGGTAGTACATTCCAAGTGTAAATCCTCTATTGTCGTTTCTCATTGAAAACTAAACAAAGTTGTTGTATGAGTTTCAATTGTTGCATAAAAACCCACAATGATGACTATCATATGTAAAACTAAGCCAAAGAAATATGATTTCATATTGACTAAGAGTTCTAAAATATTCATTTTGGAACATGATGATTATGTAAGTAATAAGGATGATTTGACAAGTCATAACTCCAAGTGGTTTAAAACCATGAAATCTGAAATAGATTCTAAGTCTGTAAGCAAGCGTATGACACTTGAATAATTTGCCTAAGTTGGGTGAAACCCAATATAAGCAAAACAGACAAGAAAGAAAAATGTTTTCTAACTAAAGCAAAGACTTGTTAAAGGATTCAACTAATTCATAGTATGACTATGATTACGATGAAACCTTTACATGTTGCAAAGGTCTATTAAAGATATTTAGTGATTTCTACCTTATAAGAATTGGTAGATGGATTTCAAAACGCTTTCTTGAAATTGTTCATGAAATATGATTTGTATATGATACAATCAAAAGTTTGGAGATCCAATAATCCTAGGGATGCATAAAAGATCCATAATGGATTGAAGTTAGCATCAGGGAGTTAATGTTCTTAATTTTTGTGAGTTAATCAAATCGTTTGATGTTCTCGTAAAATGAAGAAAAGGTCAAATGTGTACAAGACGTTTAGTGGGAGCTATGAAGTTTTCTTGGTCTAGTACAGAGAGCAATTATTCATTTCTTGAAGGGTCAACTGATGGCTAATGCATTTTGTATGAAAACCTTGAAGAAGAAGATGAGTACATTTGGGATTCAAGATCTATATAGATAGGTCTCGAAGGATGTTTGAGTTTGGTTAAGAAACTTATATTGATAAGATTCTTATAAAGTTCAACATTATATTGAAAGGAGTTTCAATCCAATGTAACATGGCACATTGCTTAATGATTCAATACTTTGAGAAAGATTAATGAAATTAAGATTTTGAGTGATGATCCTTCTGCAATTTGCAAAGGATGCATCATGCATGTCATGGACTATACTCGTCTATTTGAGTCACATATTTTAATAACAAGTGATGATAGATTTCAATCGAAATCCAATGTGATTTTGGAATACAAATTAGAAATTCCAAAGTTCCTTGCGAAAGGGCGAAGGAAAATTCTTAGTGTATGGAGATGAAATGATTATAAGATTTAGAAAATGCAAAATTCATGTTTATGAGAATGTCTCATGAACTCTACTTACTAAACCCCTTCCATTTCCAAGCATGAGAAACATGCTAATGAAACTAGATTGAGGCAAATGATGTAACTAGAAGTTGTATTTGATTTTGGAGAAAAACAAGTTACATGGGTAATACATTCATTTGCAGAATTATGTTTATCAATTGAAACAAAGTTTCAATCTTATTTAATCGTGGTTTCAAGATTAAATAAAATTTCCAAAATAATTATGAATTGATGGGCTCACTAGGTTAATGACCTTTTGAATGAAACCCCACAGGTGAACTAAATTCATATATTATTTAAGTTCCTAGTTCGAAATCATTAAACTGGACATAAATGATTTCTTAAATTGGACTAGCATGTTAAGATTTGATTGGATAGTGTAGTTTCATGGGCTATAGGAGTGTAGTGATGCTCGGTCAATCACATGGATATGCATGAATGATGCATGATCGAACTATAGACCTACTTTGAAGTTCAAGTATAGAGCTTCCGGATATATTAGTGGATTCCTTATACATGAGTGGAACATTGATCTCATTCAATGGATGTTATAACTGTGGTACATTCAAACGTCTTCCCGTAACTGGAGATTATAAAGGGTGTTTCCTGGTTATTTCAGAAGTTGAGTGGGAGCCTTGGTTGCCATAAGATTGGATTGAGTCTACCTATTTAATTAAGAATGTGTCTTATTTTGGCCTCTTGAAGAGGGAGAATTCAGAAAATGCATGGCCGTGCTCAAATACGTTACATAGTAACCATTTGTTTTGTTATTCTAACTCAGATTTTAGGAAAAGATTTGTAGATTAATAATTATTACATAAGATGCAATCATATTATCAAATCGACACAAAATGACTTAAGGAATTTGAATATTGCGCACTTGTCTCAGACAAGTGGGAGATTGAAGGAATTGTGTCTTCGATAAGTGCAATTACTAGATATATCAAGGATCACTATTATGGAGATAATAAGTTCATTCTATTGGGGCGTCATCCTTTGTTGCTAGACTATGAGAGATGATCTCTGGACTAGTCAAATAGTCCAAAGCCCTCTAGAATGGATCCTATGAGGTCACACACAAGGGTATTGGGTTAAGCAAGTAAGAGGCCCATTAATGGGCCTCATGAGCAATTAACTAATCATGAATTGGATTGGGCTAGCATAGTTAGATTGGAATTAGGTTTTGGGCTTTTGACATGGGCTCTTATTTAAAGATGAGATCTATAAATAAGATCCATGTCTAGGGTTGGATGGAAGAAGTCATAATCAACTTACAGTAGATTTTGACATCAAGGCAACCAATCCCAAAACCCTAATCCTCTCTCCAACTCACGACCCTCATCCTCCCCTCACGTCCGTACAGCCGGCCACCTCTTGGTGGTGCGTGTGGTGGTTATCGTGGTGGTTCTTGGTTAGTATGTCTCTCCTCTCCGTAGAAGGTCAATTGAAGGGTTCAATTGCAACTAACTAGCATTATTGGAGGTCTTAATCTGTGCCCGTGGACCAAGTAGAGGAATCACGCTTGAGGTTCTTTATCTCCCCTTGTTCTTGCTTGATCGCACGTGAAATCACGCTTCAAAAGTACAATTATGTGTTCTTTATGTGTTACGCAATGATCCTTGGTTTAGGTGCTTTATGAATATGATTCATGTTATTTCCGCTGCGTAGTACCTATAAACTCCTACAAACTTATTACTTAGTTTCCTTTCTTTTCTTCGATTTTTGCTAAGTGTTTAACTTTTCCGGCTAACCCTTTACAGGTGATGCTCCGGGTGGACGGGCTCCTGGTGCCCTTCAGAAAAAAGCAAGACGAGGTAAATGATGCCAAGAAGAGGGCCAAACAAAACATCAACTCTGCTGAATATGCCAATTATATATCTGAACTTGCAATTAAAGCAGTGGAGTTGAAACAGGAGGAGCTGATAAAGAATTTGACGGCTGCCAATGACGCTGCTAACAATTGTGCTAATGTTCTTGAGCTGAAGTTGAAAAATGCTGAGTCGGACCTCAAGGCCTTGGAGGGAGCCGATCAGGAAAACACAGGTCTCCGGGAGGACAATGCCCGGCTGGTAGCTCAGTTGGCCACCGTGCAGGCTAAGCACAAAGAAGAGATCAATGCCGAGCAGCGCCGGCTGATCGATGAAAATGAGCGGGACAACGAGGCCCGCCTAAAGATAGCCTGGAGGCTCCTCTACCCGGAAATTGACTTTGAGGTATACTGGCTTAGGTATGATTATGCCACTGCGGTGTATGATGCCCAAGTCCTTGGGGACCTAGCCCCTCCTCGCTTCAAGGCCTGGGCTGCTGAGCTAGGGTACGAGGTTTCTAATGATAAGGAGGAGGCAGTGGAGCCGGCGGGGGAACAGGGTAGTAAGGATAGCCAGTCTTCAATGGCTGTTGATCCGAAAGGAGTTCCCCCTACAGGCCAAGACCAGCCAGAGCAGCCGGAGCAGCCCCCTCAGTAGCTTTCAGCTTCTCTCTTTCATTTAGCAGCAGTATGCCAAGTTATCTTTCTTTCTGGCCTGTGTGCCGAGTAATCATTGTATTTTACCGAATGTGGAGTCGGGTAACTCTAGTTTTTGTTTTTTCACCGAATGTGATTCCGGTTAACAATTATTTTGGCATTTGTGCCAATTTTTAACATATGAAGTATGCCGACTCAGTTGGTTTTTTTTTATACTTGCACGATTTATGAATTTTTCCAATTTTGCATACATAATTGATATATACTTGGTATTTTGCCTAACTTATGAAAAGTATGCGGCAGGTACAAATCTGGCTGTCCTTGCCCCTGGATGGCTGTGTGGTTGGTTTTCATCTCAAGTTGATTGATTGGCTTGAAAACTTCTTATACTTCAAAGAGTATGAGATGATTGTAAGATAATTAATCACAATAGTGATTGCCCCAAACCAAGTGCACAACCGACCAAAAAACGAGCGTTCCAACCTCTACCCCAGGCGGTAAATGACCGTCTGGGTAACGAGCATAGCCATTACGCGAAATGTTTTGCCCCAATAGGGGAGTACGTAATTTAAGAACTTCGGCGGAATTCCGACTGATGTCTTAGGACATCCGGAAGTTCGCAATCATAATCGTTCTAAAGGCTGTTCAGATCAAATGGCTATGAGTTGGCCTATTTGGCCTTTCAATCTTTGCCATCTGCATGGGTACGTAGAGCAATCAGGTAGGCTGCCCTCTGCGACGAATGCACCCAAAGGGGTGTCGCCGGACGCCTTTATCCATGTTGGGATAGGCGAATTTGTGAGAAAAACAACCATCCGGCCATTGGCCTCTGGTCTAGTTGGAGACCGGCTGCGTAGCCACTAGGCGGTTTTGTGCCCAGTTTGGAAATCTGGCCATAGGCCGCGTGTCACTTGGAAGTTTTAATTTGGTACTAAGTTTCAAACTTAGTTTATTATCTGGCCATTGGCCTCATGTTACTTGGACATTAGCTTAGCTACTAAGTCTTTGACTTAGTGTTTTTAGCAAATGACCCGTATGGGGAGAACCTAGACGGGATGAAAATTAAAGCAACAACGTAATTGAAAACAAAAAGCACTTTTCATTAATACTCTTGTTTACAAAAAATTTACAATACTTAGAAGTAGTACTTTTTTAAGTTGTCTACATTCCAAGTTCTAGGCAGGCGTCTACCTTCTATGGTTTCCAGACGGTATGTGCCATCCCTAACTTCTTCATAGATCCGGTACGGGCCTTCCCAATTTTGCGTTAGCTTTCCAAGCTCATTGGCCCTACCGGTTGCCTTCATTTTTCGTAACACAAAGTCGCCAACTTTTAAAGGGCGCTTGTGTACCTTCTTGTTGTAGGCTCTGGTCATTCTCAGACGGTATATCTCATGACGCAAGGCCGCATTGCCCCCGCGTTCCGGGAGGGAGTCCAATGCCAGCCGCATGGACTCCCAATTTGCCTCTTCATCATAGATCATCACCCTAAGCGTTGGCTCATAGTGTTCAATGGGAAGACGGCTTCAGCACCATATACCATGAGAAATGGGGTTTCTCCGGTTGCCCCTTTAGTAGTTGTCCGGATGGCCCATAGGACATGAATCAACTCTTCTGCCCATAAGCCACTGGCTCTTTCAATTTTCTTTTTAATGCCATCTGAGATGAGTTTGTTGAAAACTTCAACTTGGCCGTTTAGTTGGGGTCGGCCGACTGATGCAAAATAATTTGTGATCCCTTGATCTCCTAACAATTTTTGAGCTGAGGTGTCTCAAATTGAGGGCCATTATCGAACACCATAGACATAGGTACCCCAAACCGGGTGATGATATTCTTCCAGATGAAAGAGATGACATCATTTGTCTTGATGTTTTTAACAGCTTCCGCCTCCACCCACTTGGTGAAGCAATCCGCAACCACCAGGATTTAACGTTTTTCGCCTGGAGCAGGCGTATAAGGTTCGAAAATGTCCATGCCCCACTTAGAAAATGGGACTGAGCTGTGGATTACCGTCAGATTAGTAGCTGGGCGATAGATAAGTCTGCCAAATCTCTGGCATTTGTCGCGCTTTCTCACCAACTCCTTGGCATCAGCCTCAAGAGTAGGCCAAAAATAATGCCGCCTGGCTCTGAAGGCTAGGGACCTGACGCCTATATGGGAGGCACAGTATCCCGCATGCAATTCTTCGAGAACTTCTTTCCCCTTTTCCGGGGTAACACACTTCAACAGGGGCTTAAGGAAACCAGCCTTGCTTGAAGAGTTCTCCGTTTCTCATCTCGAAGTTTGCTGCACTTTTCTTCATGACGGCTACATCCTGTGGTGAATCAGGGAGCGTGCCGTCTGTTAAGTACGCCCAGATGCCATCCATCCAGGTAGAGCTTCGGTCCAGAATTCCAATGGGCTCTTCATATGTACTTCTTTTTTCCCGAACTTCCTAAAAGGCTGACCGAGGCGTATCACAGCAGGCGGAGGATGCCAGTTTGGACAATGCATCCGCCTGGTTGTTGTCTGACCTGGGCACTTGACTCAGATGGAATTCTTCAAGTGATTCAGCTTCTTCTTTGATAGCCTGAAGATATTTGATCATAGCCGGATGAGTTGCTTCATATTTACCCTCATACTGACTAATGACCAACTGTGAATCAGAGAAGGCGTCAATTTTAGTTGCCCCTGCTGCCTTACACATGCGGATTCCGGCTAGTAGGGCTTCATACTCTGCCTCATTGTTTGAGGCCTGAAACTTGAACCGTAGTGCATACTCAAATTTGTCTCCTTCAGGAGATTCATACATAATGCCTACACCAAAGCCGTTTTTTATAGAGCTTCCATCTACATACACCTTCCAAACCTGATCAACATTATCCGGAGCAACCGGACGAGTCATTTCAACAATGAAGTCGGCAAACGCCTGACCTTTCACTGCCTTTCTTGCTTCATAGGTGATTTCAAGACTTTGCATTTCAATAGGCCACTTTAACATTCTGCCGGAGGACTCCAAGGTAGACGACATTGGCCGCTTGAGGGGCTGATCGGTATAGATTACAACCGGATGTGCCAGAAAAGTATGGCTTCAGCTTCTTGAATGCCATATACAGAGCAAAGACAAATTTTTCGACCATGGGGTACCAGAGTTCAGCATTTTTTAACACATGGCTAATGAAATATACCGGGAGCTGGATGCCTCCTCCCTCAGCAAGGAGAACAGCAATGAGGGCATGGTCTGAGACGGCTAGGTACGTGTACAACTTTTCTCTAATCAAAGGATTAACAAGCTTTGGCAAAGAGTGTAAGTGTTCTTTTAATTTCTGGAAGGCTGCCTCAGCATCATCCACCCATTCAAATATAGTCCTCTTCCTGATTGCCTGGAAGAAGTAAAGGCATTTTTCAGATGACCGGCTGAGGAACCTCCCCAATGCGGCCAGGCAACAGGTAAGTCTTTGAACTTCCTTGACGGTGCGGGGTGACTTCATGTCTATCACCGCCTGTATCTTTTCAGGGTTAGCTTCTATCCCCCTTTGATCAATTAGGATTTCGAGAAACTTCCCAGATTCAACACCAAAGACGCATTTCTTAGGATTTAACATAACCTTATGCCGCCTAAGTGTGGTGAAGGTTTCTCGGAGATCCGCAAGGTGATCCACCTGCTGCTTGGATTTGACTATCATGTCATCAATGTGCGCCTCCACGTTCCTCCCAATTTGATTAATGAAGACTGTATTAATCATCCGTTGGAACGTAGCCGGTACATTCTTCAAGCCAAGCGACATCATAGTATAACAGAATAACCCCTAATCAGTGACGAAGGCCGTCTTCTCTTGATATTTTTTCCACAAGGGTATCTGGTTGAAGCCGGAATAGGCATCCATGAAACTCATCAAGGCATGTCCGGCTGTAGAATCGACTAAACTGTCAATCTTTGGAAGTGGATAACTATCCTTTGGGCATGTGTTGGACTTAATGATTTTGATGATGACACAACCTAACTTACTTACCTACTAATAAGAGCTTGATTGTTAAAGTGTGTGATCAGTGCAAAGACTAGGAGAATTAAGTGTCGAGCAAAGATACCATGAGGAACATGAAGGCCAAAAACAAAGCTATCCAAAAAGAAGAGTTCCCTTACAGGAACTGACGCTTCAGAAATGAAGACTTGAGAAGAGAAGGTTCCCTAGGGAACAGAAGCTTCAGAGAAGAAGCATCACCAGAGAAGAGAAGTTCCTAACAAGGAACAGAAGCCTCGGAGTAGAAGCTTCATCAGAGAAACATGAAGACTAAATATATTTTTATATTTTAGGATTTATGTAAGTATGGGAAAATTAGTTACACTCGAAAAATCTATGTGGAATTAGTCTTAGGATAAAATATTGTGCTTGCTAGTTTTTAGGAAACTGTTGCAATTTAAATGTTTATCTTTCTCTTAAATTAAAAAGATTTTATTTTATTTTATTTTCTTTTTCTGATTTTCGGAAAATAATTTTTAACAAAATAAAATCTCCCATGTATTCCAAAACTTGCGTCCTATTCTCCCATGATCTTCATCAGTCATGGCTTTGCACATTAAGGAGTTCATGCTTCCTTAATTCAAGGGACATGATCCTCTTAGTGGGTATGAGTAGTGGCGTAGTGTATTTTTTGCACAATGAAGGTTTTCCAATTTGTTTTATGCTCTAAAAATAACCCATAATTTATGTTGGAAAAACTCACCCTTGCTCACATAAGTTTTAAGCTTTCAATTGAGTTAAGAGTCCAATTCCACATAAGTAAATTAGAGTGTTCTTAATGTTCTTATACTAGGTTTTATTTCTTTCTTTCGAGTTGTAATTTGGGGAATGGGGAAGTTTGAGTGAACTTTTGTATTGTGAGAAAGAGAAGTGAGAAAGAGAAGAGAAAGAGCAGAGAGAAGTGAGAAGAGAGAAAGAGAAGAGAACGAGTAACAAGTTGGGTGACTTGTTCCTCAGGGCTTCAAGTTCTTTGAGGAACTTGAAGTAAGAGTCTTTAGTTTGTAATAAGATTTACTGCCCTATTCTAGTGAAGATTCTTTTCCTAAAATCCCAAGTGGTCGTGGTTTTTCTCCTTGATTAGGGCCAAGGAGTTTTCCACGTAAAAATCTCTCGTGCACTTTTGTTCCTTCAGTTTATCTTTCCGTTCCTTTAGCTTACTTAGTTTTAATTCCGCAAAAAGTTTAGCTAAACTCTCATACTACAATTCAACCCCCCCTTCTTGTAGTATTCATTGAAACAACAATTGGTATCAGAGCCTAACTTCTAAGAGAATCAGGAAACCCTGAAGAAGAAAGGTCTTGGAGAAAACGAATACTCACGAAAAGCTCGAGGAAGGATACTCAACTCAGAGACCTCCTATGTTCAATGGCAAGTTTTATACCTACTGAAAGAATTGTATGGAGATCTTTATCAAGACGGAGAACTACCAAGTTTGGAGGGTCATTGAAGTTGGTGATTTCGAAGTCACCAAGACAAACGCTCAGAATGAGGTAATCCCTAAGCCCATGTCTGAATATGAGAAAGAGGATTTTGACAAGATGGAAATCAATGCTATGGCTGTCAAATTGCTCCATTGCGGGCTTGGACCTCATGAACACAATCGTGTTATGGGGTGCAAGAACGCTAAGGAAATCTGGGATTTGCTGCAGATTACTCATGAAAGAACCAATGAGGTTAAACGCTCAAAAATCGATCTACTTATGTCTAAGTATGAAAGATATAAGATGCAACCTAAGGAAACCATCCAGGAGATGCTAACTCGTTTTACTAACATCATAAATGAGCTGGTTTCCCTTGGTAGACAGATTCCTACAGATGAGCAGGTTAGGAAGGTTCTCAGAAGTCTTCCACAAGACGAGAGATGGAGAGCTAAGGTGACAGCCCTAGAGGAAACTAAGGACTTCACCAAGTTCAACATCGAGCAACTTGCTGGCTCTCTCATGACTCATGAGTTACACCTTGGAGTCAACACTAAAACCATTAGGAACAAGGGGTTAGCTCTGAAAGCAGAGGAGGAGGAAGACTCAAAAGTGGACGAGGATGAGGCTGCCATGATTGTACGAAGGTTCAAAAGGATATTCAAGAAAGGCCGCACCTCAAGGAACTTCGGGAAGAAGAACTCTAATGCCAAACCTGACTACAGCTGCCACAAGTGTGGATCCCCAGATCACTTTATCAGGGATTGTCCCCTCTGGGAAAATGATAAAGGAAAAGGAAAGGGTAAGGAGCAAGGAAAGGAAAAATTCAGCAAAGCAAACTTTCAAAAGTCAGACATGAGGAAAGCCATGATAGCAGCTTGGGGTGATTCTAACAGTGAAAAAGATGAGGATGACCAACCAGAAGAGGAGACAGCTAATCTGTGTCTGATGGCTAAATCAGATGATGAAAAGGCCTACCTTCAGGAACTCCACAAAGAGGTATTTCTTGATCCTAAACAGCTTAAAACTCTTTCTAAAGATGTCTTAATAGATTTGTGTCTAGAAGAAGAAGAATTCTTTAGAAAAACGTGTGTGAAACTGAATAAGTGTGAGAAGGCTCTTAAAGTTTGCAAGGAGCATGGCACTTGGTTGGAAACAGCTTATGCCAAGTCCCAAAGCAAATTGCAAGAACTGGATATTAAGTATAAACACATAAAAGAGATAGCTGATAGAATCAAGAATGAAAGTATTCTTCTGAATGTTGAATTAACTCAATATAAGTTCATGAATTCTAATATTAGTTCTAGCAGTTCCTTGAGTGATCAAATGCTTAAATTCAATGTTGATTTTGAAAATCTGAAAAATGAACTTTCGACTTTAAGAAACCAAAAGGATCAACTTGAAAACGAACTGAATGCTAGAAAGGATAGAAGTATTGACCCAAAAGTCATACCCAAATGGACTGCTGAAGCTCAGGCAAAAAGAACAGAAGGACTAGGTTATATGACCAAGAGAAAAGGAAAACAAAAGAAATATGTTGAGCTTCCTAGCATGAAAATGTGTACCTTTTGTGGTAAGACTGGACATCTTTATGGTCAATGTTGGATTAGAGAAGAAGTTGATAAAAGAAATGTAAAACAAGTGTGGGTCAAGAAAACTGATATTGCATCCATGTCAAAGGAACCCAAGGAAACCTGGGTTCCTGATTCTAATGCTTAGTTTTCTTGCAGGTTCTAGTGAAGGGGAACAACTCGTGGTATCTCGACAGCGGGTGTTCAAAGCATATGACAGGTGACAAATCAAAATTCCTTTCACTAGAAGACTACCCTGGAGGAACAGTAACCTTTGGGGATAACAAGAAGGGCGAGATCATTGGAAAAGGAAAAATTGGAAGATCAAAATCTCATTCCATTGATAATGTGTTCCTAGTCGAGGGCTTAATGCACAATTTGCTCAGTATATCACAATTTTGTTGAAGATGATCCCCTGCTATGGCATAAACGTTTTGGACATGCTAGCTTTTCATTACTAAATAAACTAAGGTCAAGGAACTTGGTTGTGGGACTTCCTATTATCAAGTTCCTACAGAATAAAGTTTGTGATGCATTTGTGAAAGGCAAACATGTTCGTTCATCTTTTAAATTGAAGAAAATGGTGAGCACTACAAAGCCTTTGGAACTAATCCATATGGACTTGTGTGGTCCCATGAGAATTCAAAGTAGGAGTGGCAAGAAATATGTTTTGGTTATTGTTGATGATTATTCCAGATTCACTTGGGTTATTTTTCTTGCAAGTAAAGATGAAACTTTTGACGAGTTTGTTGCTTTTGCCAAGAAAATACAGAAAATCAGTGGTCACTCACTAGTCCGTCTCAGATCAGATCACGGAACTGAATTTGAGAACTCAAGATTCGATGAGTTATGCAGGGAAAATGGCATGAACCATAAGTTCTCAGCTCCAAGAACTCCCCAACAGAATGAGGTTGTGGAAAGGAAGAATCGAACCCTTGAGGAAATGGCTAGAACCATGCTGATTGCAAGTGGATTGCCAATGAACTTCTGGGCTGAAGCCGTGAATACAACATGTTACATTCTTAACAGAGTAACAATCAGAAGCATCATCAACAAGACTCCCTATGAACTTTTCAGAGGAAGGAAACCAAACATATCTCATCTTAGGGCCTTTGGTTGTAAGTGCTTTGTACATAATAATGGTAAGAAAAACCTAGGCAAATTTGATGAAAAAAGTGAAGAGGCTATATTCCTTGGATATGCCTCTAATAGCAAAGCTTATAGAGTTTACAATAAGAACTTAATGTGTGTTGAGGAAAGCATTCACATAATATTTGATGAAGTTAACCAGTTTATGAGTGTAAAGGAACAGGAAGAAGATAATGATTTTGAAATAAGATTGATCAGATACAAAGATGAAGAAGAAGATCAAAAGCAAGCCAAAGAAAAGCATCTTGCTACAGAAGAAGAACCACAAGAGAGTGAAGATGTTCCTCACCAAGATGAACAGGTGAATGAGGAACAAGCTGAAGAAGAAGAAGCAGAAGGAACAGGACAAGAAGCTCCTCAAATAGGAGTTCCAGCAAGGGAATTTCACCCAAAGCCGTTCAGGTATCCAGGTTCCCATCCTACTGATCTCATAATAAGTGACATTGGGAAATGAACTCAAACCAGATCGCAACTAAGGAACTTCTGTGCGTAGCGAGCATTTCTGTCCATCCTAGAGCCTCAAAATCATCAAGAAGCCTTGGGAGATGCTGACTAGATAGTAGCCATGCAAGAGGAACTGAATGAGTTCGAAAGGAACAAAGTCTGGCACCTTGAGCCAAAGCCAAAGGACAAGAAAATCATTGGGCTCAAGTGGGTGTTCAGGAACAAGTTGGATGAGCATGGTACTATTGTAAGGAACAAGGCAAGGTTGGTTTTGAAAGGCTATAACCAATAGGAAGGTATTGATTTCGATGAAACCTTTGCTCTTGTAGCTAGATTAGAAGCTATTAGAATCCTAGTAGCTTTTGCTTCTTTTATGGGTTTCAAACTCTACCAAATGGATGTGAAATGTGCTTTTCTAAATGGTTTCTTAAATAAGGAGGTGTTTGTAGAACAACCTCTAGGTTTTGAAAATCCTAAATTTCCAAATCATGTCTTCAAGCTTGATAAAGCTCTTTATGGGCTTAAGCAAGCACTAAGAGCTTGGTATGAAAGGCTCTCAAAGTTCCTCCTGAAAAACGATTTCTAAAGGGGAAAGGTTGATAAAACTCTTTTTCATAAGTCTAGAGGAACTGATTTGTTGGTAGTACTAATTTATGTTGATGATATTATATTTGGTGCTACTAACAATGGTTTGTGCAAGTACTTTGCTGAGCTAATGGGTGGTGAATTTGAGATGAGCATGATGGGTGAACTAAATTTCTTCCTTGGACTCCAAATAAAGCAAACAGCAGAAGGAATAATGATTCACCAGCAGAAGTATATCAAGGAACTTCTAAAGAAGTACAACATGGAGAATGCCAAGACAAATCACAAACCTATGGGAACAGCAACGAGACTTGATGATGATCCACAAGGAACAAGTGTGGATCAAACAACTTATAGAGGTATGATTGGTTCATTGCTATATCTAACAGCCAGTAGGCCTGAAATTTCTTTAAGTGTTGGATTGTGTGCTAGATTTCAGTCTAACCCTAAGGAATCTCATCTAACGGCTGTTAAGAGAATTTTGAGATACCTCAAAGGAACAGATGACCTGTGTCTGTTTTATCCTAGAAGTGATGACTTTATGCTTAGAGGATTTACTGATGCTGACTATGCTGGTGACTTAGTCAACAGGAAAAGCACCTCAGGTATGGTTCAGTTCCTTGGCTCTTGTCTAGTTTCTTGGGGTTCCAAGAAACAAAATACTGTTGCATTGTCTACTGCAGAGGCTGAGTATGTAGCAGCAGCTGCCTGTTGCTCTCAAGTCCTTTGGATTAAACAACAGTTGCGTGACTTTGGTATTAAATTTAATTGCATTACTATCTATTGTAATAACACTAGTGCAATTTGCATATCTAAAGATCCAGTCCATCATTCAAGAGTCAAGCATATTCATATAAGGCATCATTTCCTTAAGGATAATGTTGAGAAGGGCTTAATTAAGTTAGATTTCTGCCAAACTGACAATCAAATTGCAGATATATTAACTAATCCCTTGAATAGAGAAAGTCATGAGAAGATGAGAATGGAACTTAGGATGATTAAGTTATACTAAGAAAAATGTATCAAGTTCCCTCAGGTATGAAACTCAAACTGACGTGCTTAATCTATTGTATACTGTGCACAAGTGTTATATGTTTAATTACATAGTTAAGACAAGTTATGAGCAGGAGTAATATTTGCTAAGGGTATGAAAATCAAAAGGCATAAATGTGAAAGTCCAAAATTGATTGCATGAGCCTTGTTGAATTGTTCCGTGTATCAAGTTGTATTTGCAAGTGGTCTTTATTAATTGAATTCAAGAGATAAAATTGTTGTGTTTATCTAATCTTCAAAATTCCAATTTTTTTTATCTAAACACAAAATTCGGATGAATATATCAAAATTCATCATTATCTTTTGTTCAAAAAGCTGCCCACGTCCATTACTCTCCTCAAACACGGTTTACGTTTCCCTAAGCAATAAATAAAGAGTGTCAAATCAACTAAATTCACTTCACCTCCGAAGCGACACCTCACTTGTTCACTTCACCAAGTTACCTCCACCATAAAAGCATGTCAGCCTCACCAAAAATTACACCACACAAAATTTACCTTCTCTCTCATCACTCCGATCAAAACTATTCACCAATGTGTGTCTCACCAAAAAAACCAAACTGAAGCCGAAGCAAACACAAACCCTATTCCAGAAATCACCATGGAAATCATCCCCGAAACTCAAGTTCCTGAGCCTCAAAAGAAGGAATCTCCCACTGAATCCAATTCGTCTCGAAAAAGGAAAATCGATGACATGCAAGAAGAGGAGGAAAGTGTTTCGGAGATGGGTGTCAACTATCGAGACAAGCCTGCTTCCATGAAGAGACAAGAGAAGATCAGTGACCAATTTGTGACAGGTTTGGCACTTAATTTACCTTGGTGTAGATCTGTTAAGCTTTATGAATTGCTAAATTTGTTTGAAGCTCAAAATTGGGTGAATTTGTTGGGTGAATGTTTTAATCGAAGTTTGTATGTTGATGCTATGAGAGAAATCTGCAAGAGTTTTAAGTATTCTAAGGGTACTATTCGTTGTTGTGTGTATGGGAAGCAAATTGAGTTGGATGCTATGTATGTGGCTGAGTAGTTTGATGTGCCCAATACTGGTTGTGATATTTATTTCAAAAATAATGTGATAAGGAATCCCATTCTTGATGCCAATATTGATGAAATAGTGGAGTATCTAGGTGGAGACCCTAAAGAAAACCTACATAAATCACAATGACCTAACCCCTCTTGACAAAATCCTGCTAAAATTTGTGTTCAATGACATAATCCCTCGCTCTCAAAAGAGAGACAGTGCCAATAAGCTTGACTTTGTCTTAATTTACTATCTAGCCAAAAAGATCCAGATAAACTTCCCCTCTATCATGATCCAACATCTTTCTCACTGTGTGCCAAAGGGTTGGAAGGTTGGATATGGCAACCTACTTACCTATGTATTTGAAATCTTTGGCGTTTCCTTCACTGATAAAGAACCCCTGCCCCTCAAAAACACCGAATACATTCAACCCATTTTCCTTGAAAACCATAAGATGAAAGTTGTAGATGGGTGTTTTGAAGTTGTGCAGGAGGAAAAGAGGCCAAAAGAAGTAGGTGGACCAATTGAGGGGGGAAGTAGGAGAAGATCAGGCAATAGAGGCTATAGACAATGTTGTTCAGGAGATACAGGATCAAGAGGAGGAAGAGGAAAGGCAGGTTGAAGGGGTCTCCGAAACAGGGGGAAGGAAGAAGAGGAAAAGCCTAAGGTTGATGAAGAAAAAGGAGAACCCAGTGCCTATTTGCATTGATATCACTGGGGTGTAGGATGATTTTCAAAAGATCACCAGCACTCCTACTTCGGGCAAGCATGCATCTGCCGGTACAGGTTTTGCAGCATTCAATTCCCCACCTCAAGTTCCCAGCAAAGACGTGAAGAAGATGAAGGAGATGCTCTAGAAAATGCTGAAGGAACAAGAGCAGTCAAAGGTGAAAATGGTGGAACTGAAGAAGAGTGTGCTCACTCTTGATGCTGATCTGAAGAAACTGGTCACGAGCTCAGAACAGGGGAGACAGTCCACAGTGAAGGACATTGTGTCTCAAATTAGCAAGAAGCTGGAGGATCTTGCTGTTGATGATGACCAGAGCACTACTTCCTAACCTGTTTTTCCTGCAGCCTATCTTTGTTGATCAAACTCTGTTTTTAGTTGTTTTTGGGAAACAATTTTTATTTCGGTCTGTAATATTTTGGGCACTTTGAATTTTTTTGTGAACTTGCAAATTTGGTACATTGGCCGATGTTTTAAATCGGTTTTGGATGATGAATGTTTATGATGCTTTTGCCTATATGCTTTGTGAATGTTTTCTCTCTAGGCATGCTTCTTGTCTTAACACTAGACCACTTGATGGTGCTGTGTTATGGTATACTATTGCTTGTATGTTGGTTTTTGATAATACCAAAAGGGGGAAAAGATGCAAACTATCTCAAGGAAACTTAATCACTCTATGGTCTCTGTTTGAAGTCTTCTCAGCTAGCCTACTTCTCTACAGGCAGGTATATGTAAATACAAGTTTTTCAATTTTTGCAATTTTCCTCTTTTAGTTTTCTGTCTTTGTTTTTATTAAGTAGTTCCCTTCTGAATTGCATTGTGTTTTTGCATTTTCTTTCGTTAGTTTAGGATGGATTATCTTTGTTTCCTTGTAAGTAAGTTTGGATTGTTTGTCATCATCAAAAAGGGGGAATATTGTTGGACTTAATGATTTTGATGATGACACAACCTAACTTACTTACCTACTAATAAGAGCTTGATTGTTTAAGTGTGTTATTAGTGCAAAGACTAGGAGAATTAAGTGTCGAGCAAAGATACCATGAGGAACATGAAGGCCAGAAACAAAGCTATCCAAAAAGAAGAGTTCCCTCACGGGAACTGACGCTTCAGAAATGAAGACTTGAGAAGAGAAGGTTCCCTCAGGGAACAGAAGCTTCAGAGAAGAACCATCACTAGAGAAGAGAAGTTCCTACCAAGGAACAGAAGCCTCGGAGTAGAAGATTCATCAGAGAAACATCAAGACTAAATATATTTTTATATTTTAGGATTTATGTAAGTATGGGAAAATTAGTTACACTCGAAAAATCTGTGTGGAATTGGTCTTAGGATAAAATATTGTGCATGCTAGTTTTTAGGAAAATTATTGCAATTTAAATGTTTATCTTTCTCTTAAATTAAAAAGATTTTATTTTATTTTCTTTTCTTTTTCTGATTTTCGGAAAATAATTGTTAACAAAATAAAATCTCCCATGTTTTCCAAAACTTGCGGCCTACTCTCCCATGATCTTCATCAGTCATGGCTTTGCACATTAAGGAGTTCATGCTTCCTTAATTCAAGGGACATGATCCTCTTAGTGGGTATGAGTAGTGGCGTAGTGTATTTGCTGCAAAATGAAGGTTTTCCAATTCGTTTTATGCTCTATAAATAACCCATAATTTCTGTTGGAAAAACTCACCCTTGCTCACATAAGTTTTAAGCTTTCAATTGAGTTAAGAGTCCAATTCCACACAAGTAAATTAGAGTGTTCTTAATGTTCTTATACTAGAGTTTTTATTTCTTTCTTTCGAGTTGTAATTTGGGGAATGGGGAAGTTTGAGTGAACTTTTGTATTGTGAGAAAGAGAAGTGAGAAAGAGAAGAGAAAGAGCAGAGAGAAGTGAGAAGAGAGAAAGAGAAGAGAAGGAGTAACAAGTTGGGTGACTTGTTCCTCAAGGCTTCAAGTTCGTTGAGGAACTTGAAGTAAGAGTCTTTAGTTTGTAATAAGATTTAATACCCTATTCTAGTGAAGATTCTTTTCCTAAAATCCCAAGTGGTCGTGGTTTTTCTCCTTGATTAGGGCCAAGGAGTTTTCCACGTAAAAATCTCTCGTGCACTTTTGTTCCTTCAGTTTATCTTTCTGTTCCTTTAGCTTACTTAGTTTTAATTCCGCAAAAAGTTTAGCTAAACTCTCATACTACAATTCAACCCCCCTTCTTGTAGTATTCATTGAAACAACAACATGCCTTGTTGAGGTCTGTGTAATCAACATAAATACGCCAGGTACCATTCGGCTTCTTCACAAGCACCACATTAGCCACCCAGTCGGGGAAATTACGTGGCCGAATAAACCTGGCATCCAACAGCTTTTTAACTTTGACAGATGCCGCTTGACTTCTTTCCTCACCGTGATTTCTCTTCCTTTACGGGATGGGCTTTATTTTTGGGTCCACGGCGAGTTTGTGGACAGCGAGATCCGGGCTGACGCCTGGCATCTCTTCCACTTCAAAGGAAAAGATGTCTTTGAATTCCATCAGCAGATAGTGCAAGCTTGCACCCAGAACGGCATAAGCAACCGTCCCAACCTTTATAGTTTGCTCTAGACGGCTGTCATCCAGAGCAAGATCAATGTTTTCACCAGCCGGTTGTGGTCGGAGCTCATCTGACCGTTCACCAGTCAGTGATTGCTATTTCTATTTTTTCTTCACCTCCACCGCTGAGCAGCTTTTCTTTTCTTTCTGGCTGCTGGTGGGACTGGACTGGCATCCTTGACATTGTCAAGGTCTATTGGTTCCTTCCCTTGGCCGTCTGAGGCCACAGTATCTTTGACGGCTGAGAGATAGCACTCCCAGGCCGTCTTTTGATCCCCGTTCAGGGAACCAACAGAGCCATCATTACTGCATTGGCTTCGTTGAGGGTTGGCCGGCCAAGAATGATGTTGTAGGCGATCAGTTCCACAACGACCAAGAATCTGACGACTATATATCGTCCCTC
Organism: Chenopodium album; assembly: GCF_948465745.1. Classification (NCBI taxonomy): domain Eukaryota; kingdom Viridiplantae; phylum Streptophyta; class Magnoliopsida; order Caryophyllales; family Amaranthaceae; genus Chenopodium; species Chenopodium album. Next base: position 28,806,960 of record NC_137858.1, on the reverse strand, counting down.
TCCTTTTTCTCCCAACCGGATGGGTAAGTCAATTCTTCCGGCTGGGTAGACCATCCCACCCCCAAAGCCAACCAAGGAGTAGGTAACCGGATGCATGCTGCTGTTGTTGTATTTTAGCTTCTGCAAGCACCGGAGACTGATGATGTCCGACGAGCTGCCGGTGTCAATAAGGATCCGGCCAACCAGTTGGTTGGCTACCTTACATTCAATGACGACCTGGTCGTCATGCGGACAACGGACGCTGCCCCGATCCTTCCCAGTTATGAGGACGTCTAGGAAGGTGAAACTAGAAGACACCTGCTCATCATCATCCTTATCCATCTTTTGAAGATGGCTCTTGGTGCCTCAGATGGTAGGGTCACCACATGAGAATCCGCCTGCTATAATGTAGACCGGATCCTTATCAGTATCGGAACTACTAGCAGGCTGATGGGTAGTCTTGGACGACTGACCCTTATTCTTCTTCTTTGCCCCGGCTGGGGACTTAGCAATGTAGAACTTAAACATCCCTTTGTCAGACAGACGGTCCAACATCCGCTGAAGACTGAAGCAGTCGGTGGTGTAATGGCCAACCTCCTCATGGAACTAACAGAATTTGTTTTGTTCCGTGACTGGACGGAACTCTTCATTGGATTTGGCTTCTCAATAGATAGCCGGTCCTTTACCTCCATGAGGATGGAGTTGCAGTGTTTGTTAAACTCGTACCGAGGTACGTACAGCTTAAACTCCTTTTTCTTTTTCTAGGACGGCTGCTCAGAATCACTGACCGCCCAGACTTCTTTTCTCTTCTTGCTCTTTTCTTTCTTCTTTGTCGGCTGAGCAGACCGGCTCTATTTTTGTTTGTCGGACTTTTTGGAGTCCGACTGGTTGTCAGGCGGTGTAGAGGTCGGTTTCTTGAATATAACTTTCGCCTCCCTCAGGGCCGCCTGTAGTGTAAATGCCCCTTTTCTGACATGGTCAAACTTAAAGTTCGACCCGTCTCTCAGACCCTTGAAGAAGTCTGTAAATGCTACCTCGTCTGATAGTCCCTGGATCTGGATTCTGACCAGGTTGAATCGCCTGACATATGAGTGTAGCCCTTCTCTCTAACCCTGCTTAATGGTGCTCAAGTCTAAGCTTGTTTTCTTAGCAGGGATGTTCATTGAGACGTTGATGGCAAACAAGAAGGCTAGCTTCTTGAAGTAATCAATAGTTACGGGTGGCAAGTTGCCAAACCATTGCTGGGTAATGCCCTTCAATGTAGCCGGAAAGGATCGACACCAGGTGGCATCGTCCCAACCTTGTAGGCACATGAGGTGGGTGTATGCCATCAGGTGGTCTTCTGAATTGGAGGTACCATCATAAGTACCTACCAACACATTCTTAACCTTGGCCGGCTTGGCCGCCTTGGTTATGTTCTTGGCAAACGCAGAGGGTTGTTCACCAAGCTTCAGTAGCCAGATCTGCCAGTCCAAAGGCTGGAAGTTGTTGTATGCCGCCTAACCATCGAATGGGGGTGGCTGCATGAATTGGAGGCCATATTGCCCGTACTGCGCCTGGGGTGCGTATGGCATAGACCCTATCATAGTTGAGGTTCAATGTTGACGGTCTTCCCGCCTGTCCGACTCTCATGTAAGGACAGCGAGTGCCTTACAGAAGTTTTCTTAAAGCTGTCTGGAAAGCTCGAAGTAGAGGCTGACTCAGACAGCTGCTGGTGTCTCCTCCGCTCAATGATGTGTTGAGTGTCACAAACGGATTTCTTGCTGGCCTCCGGCTGTTCTTGCCGGGGCTGTCTCTTGGGCAACAAGATTTTGCTGCAGTGAAGTTTTGCGGCTGCCTTCTCCTTTTCCTTAGGATGGGGAGTTGGCGGCCTGTCCTTAACTGGCTTTTTCCTCCCGGTTGGGGGAGTCTTTTTAGCCGGCTGAGCCTTGCTAGAGCCAACCTTGTTTTTGTTGATCATCTCCTTGATTTCACCCTTGAAGGAGTTCATGAATTTCATGAGCTCGTCCCGGGTGACTGTAGCCTCTCCTCTGGCCTTCTGGGTTTCCCCTTCTGGCCGCCTAGGAGGCCGCCTGCTCGGACCCGCTGGTCTACATTACGTTCCAGTTAATCTTTTGAACGTCTATACTTGGAGATGAAGGAGCCATCCTTGGCTACATAGGTCTCCACATCGTCATCATCATCATCTTCTTCCTCAGTGAGGACTTCCTACTGAGGACGAGAGAACAGCTGAGGAATTCCAGAATTACCCGGTTGTTTTTCCTGGTTAAGGGTTATCTTGGTTACCCGGTTGGATAACCAGTTGCAGAGTAGTAGGATCAGGAAGTGGTACAGACTCTTAAACCATCTTTGAGGTACTCTCCCCACAGACGGCGCCAAATGTTTTGGGTGTTTTGTCCCTTGGGAGAGTAACAGATCGAATATTGGTCCGACTGGATCTGTACCTGCAAAACAACGGAGACTCCGGATGGTGGAGCTCCGCCTCCAACGGTCAAGTTAGTGATTTGAAGAGGAGTAAAAAGGTGCGAAAACTTAGGTGGGGATCTGCTTGGTTTCCAAGCTCAGATATTCTCTTATGTGAGAGAAATGGGGTATAGTAGATGATTGTAGATGTTCCCAAAATGGGGGAATATCTCCCTATTTATAGGGTCATTGGGAAAAGTGCCCTCCCCTAGGTCATTCTGACCTAGGACAGATGGGCTGCGCCGCAAAAGAGCGGATTTTGGGGAATTGAGCCCTTGAAGGCCGCAATTCTGAGGAGGTATCTGGGACTGCCACGTGTCAGCTGGAGAATGGTCAGAGATGACTTGTCAGCCTCTTACACGTGGCGTTCCCTCATTGGTCTAGGTGTCAGGGGTAAAAATACCCCAAACATCTTTCATCCTTTATTTTCACTATCTCTTGAAACCATTTGTCAACAATGGTTCTTTTCTCTTGATAAAGAGAAAACTTCAACTTGGGATTCTATTGTAAGCGCTTTCATTGATAGATATAAATGTAACATTCAAGTTGAAACTGATCATAGAGAGCTTGAAATCCTTAAGCAAAAGACAATGAAGGTTTCACTTCTTTGTTTGATAAGTGGAGGAAAACTTCCGCTAAGATGATTGAAGTGCCTACTGAAAAAGAGTCTATGAGGATGTTCATTAAGAATCTCCAAGAGCTAGAAATACTCTAAGAATCTTAAGTATCAAAGCAACTTGAACACCTTCAAGGCCGTTTACGACATTGGAATTAATATTGAATACAACCTTGCAAAATAGAAAGCTGCTAACAATAACTCCAATAGTGGATGGAAAGGAAAGAAGAGTGAAAATCCTTCTTCTTCCAAAACCACCCACTCAAACAGCATTAGCACCTTTAACCTAAATGAAGTCCTCGCTATGAATAATCAAGGACAAAAAAAAAACAATTTAGGAGGAACTTTACTCCTATTAGTATGAGTTATGACACCGCATTTGATCGCCTTCATGCAAACACTAGTAGAAAAAAGCAAAAAGGCACCGCTTAATGGCCACCGGTTTTTAAAAACCGGTGGGGAAATAAAAGGAAAACAGGGCGGGATTGTGGGGATATATTATTGCCACCAGTTCAAACCAAACCGGTGGGGAAAATGTTATTCCCACCGGTTCAAACCGGTGGGTTTGTGATTAAAACAAAAAACCGCCCCCTTATAAACCCTAACCCTACCTCACTTACTCCACTCGTTCTCAGCCGTCCTCTTTCTCCCTCCCCTCCTTCTCTTTCTCTCTCCTCTCTCCCCTCTCCTGCTTCTCTTCCTCATCTCCTTCTTTCTCTTCTTTTTCGACTCCTTCTCGTCTCAAAAAACCAGAAAATCAAGAGCAACACCGACTATTCCATCTCCTTCTCTTTCTCATCTCCTTTTCTTTCATTTCGAGGACATGCATGAGCAAGAGCAACACTGACTATTCCCAAATTTAATATAATTTCGAGGGTTTTTGTTGAAATTCGAGGTAATCTCTCTTATTTCTTATTTTTATTTTGTTTTTTGTTATTTTTGGTGGAATTCGAGGGATGTGGTGGTTTTTGGTGGTGGTTGTGTTTATGACGGTTTAAGGTGGGTTGGTTTTTGTTATTTTTGTCCAAATTCAAAATGGATTATTCTGGGTTTATGAGTTTAATTAAGTTCGAAATTTTTCTAGGTTTAATTAATTTTCGAAAATTTTCAGTGCTTAATTGATTTTGACATTTTTCCGGGCTTTCTGGGTTTCTTAAATCTGGTTTTTCTAGGTTTTTCAAAATTTTCCTGGGTTTTTCAGGGTTTCGTAAATCTGGTTTTTTTCTTCGCGTTTGGTTGTGTGTTATATTAATTTCTGGGTTTTTTAATCGAATTTTCTGAGTTTTAAAATCGATTTTAATTCGATTTCTATTCGATTTTTATTCGATCTTCTTATGGGTGTAATTCGATTTTAATTATGGGTACATGCTTTTTCTGGGTTTTTTTTTTAATGATTTTAATCAATTTATGGGTACATGCTCGATTTATAGATACATGCATAGTGTTCTGAGTTTTTTTTTTCGCAGCTTATGTATATTAGTCGATTTATTTTTTTGTTTTGATTGATGCAGGTATATTGATTTAGATCTTAAATCGAAGAATCATGATGCAGGAATATTGTTTTTGATGTTGTATAAGGTTTTTTTGATTTTGATTCTGTAACTTTTTTTTTTTTGATTTGTATTGTAAATTTTTTTTTTTTTAATTTATATGTTGTAATTGATCAATTTTATTGATTTATATTGTAAATAAAATTTCGATTATATAGATCGATATTGTTTGATTTATATTTTGATGTTTGTAATTTTTTTTGACTGAATTGTTCTGTTATATTTCTTTTAGAAAAAGACAAAAAAAAATGTATACATGTTAACCGGTAATACCCAAAAACAAAAAAAGCGCGAAACGATAATTGCCACCGGTTACCCCTTTTTGCCACCGGTTACCCCTTTTTGCCACCGGTTTTGAACTGGTGGCCTTGCTTCGGAGTATTGCCACCCCCCAAATGACCACCGGTTCAAAACCGGTGGCGTTGGGGGGTTTTGAACCGATGGCCAATTCATATTTTCGCCTAGTGAAAAGGTCTTATAACTCCTATTGGACCATTTGGAGATCCACCAATCGAAAGGAGAACGGCTTATTAGAATCCCAATGCACATTGCAAATGCCATCAAGGTAGGGGCCATCTTACCGAAAATTGCTGTAAGCTAAAGGAAGCTTCCAAGACTTAATTGATAGCAATAAACTCCCATTCCTCCTTCAAGCAAGAACCCAAGTATCAATAATACACCACTTTCTGATTCCTTGGCAATTTCTGCTGATGAGGAAAGCCATGTTAACCTTTCATCTCTCATCAAGCCAGTTGAAGAAATTCATGCTATTGAAGAAGAGGAGGAAACCATTTTCGATGCCATGAGTGATATCCCTCCCGGACAAGAACCCGCAACTAAAGAAGAAGTATAGACTCTCATACAATCAATGAGGGAAGGAATAGACTTGTGTCCCGAGACTCTCGAATTCGTAAGAAAGCGAGCAAAGATGGCCCAAAACAAACCAAACATCATATCCAAGAAGCAACACCTATAGAGACTACTAAGAGGAAACTATTTTCTCTCCAAGTAGTAAATACGCCCAAGAGGAGTAACAAGCTCTATACTCCAATTGGAATTTCTTATGCAAAAATTTTCAAAATGCTCTCTAAGTGTGACAAGGTCAAACCTCTCGAACAGAAACCATTTGAATCATTGAAAGGGACAGATAGGTTCTATTGTCAATATTATTAATCCGGAGGACATACCATAGAAAATTGTTTTAAATTCAGAGATTTAGTCTAAGGATTAATTGACAATAAAAGGTTGGTCCCAATTCGTTTAGACGAAGAGATGCCTTCAGAGTTAGTCAACGGAGTCTTGGATAGTGATGATGAGGACGTCTACCTCAAAGATGTGGCAGAAACTCCACTTTCAACAATATATCCAGTAGACGATATTTGGGATGAAGAAGATTCACCAATAGATGTTCTCACGAGATCTGGGAGAATGCAACCTCCCCTCACCGCACAACCTATTACTACTATCCCATGAGCATGGAGTTGCAGTAATGGATGCTTTAGCTAAAGTAGGAATAGATTCTGAAACCACTCTTGAGGGGTTGGCTAACTTTCTCACGAGTAATCTTCCTAGTCCCATTAACTTGATCACCTTTTCTGAAAAGGATCTACCTCCAGGAAGGTGACAAACATAACAACGCGTTAAATCTCATAGTAATCTGCAAGAGAATGAATGTCCTAATGACTCTTGTAGACAATGGATCGACAATTAATGTTTGTCCACTTCGAACTGCGAGAATGTTGGGAATAAGAGATGAAGATTTGTCTCCATCCACACAAGGAATAAGAGCTTATGACAATACTCGTCGCCAAGCTCTTGGGATAATTACTATGAATGTAACAGCTGGAGCTATAGAACATGATACTACTTTTCAAGTGGTAAATTTCAAAGCATCTTTCAACTTATTGTTGGGACGCCCTTTGCTTCATGACCTTAAGGCCGTCCCTTCATCTCTTCATCAACAAGTAAAGACTATAGTTGGAGGAATTCCAATTACAATCGATGCTTCACTAATGAGAATCAAAGCGGTTGAAAATCCAATCATAAATGTGGAGCACGATGAAAATGATGAAGATTTGTGGGGCTTTAATGAAGAGGTCTCCTTAATCGACAAAGATGAAAGGACCCCTCTTTGCTATGACCTCCACTCTAATATGACAGTAAACACTATCCTTAGAAAACAAGGACACTTTCCTGGAATGACTCTTGGAAAGAAAAAGGAGATAGCAAAACGGATGGGACTACCTGGCCTCCCTAAATTGGACACTTTTGGACTTGGTTTCAAACCAACTCTAGAAGAACTTAAGCGAGCCCGGGAAAAGTCTAATGTACGTAGGAACGCTCGTACCCAAAAGAAAGCAATCCTAGTGGATACTATCCTCTTACTTCAAAGGGACAATTTATAGGAGAAGGAGAGGTTTATCCATGTCATGAATTTCCTGAACCCTTTGTTGTGAATAGGATAAGACAACCGGGGTTCGAAATATTCTTGGATTGCAACTTTCTAGATGACATCCCAACTCCTACCCATAAGGAGAAAGCAGCCCAATGCTTTGACTTTAATGTCATGGGACTTCTCTTTGGGCACGAGAAGAATGAGCCAAAATATGTTGAGGATAACTCCTCACTCATTCAAACGCTCCTACAAAGTAAAAACTTTGACCCTTCAAAGCTTATTACTCCAGCAGAGGGTCTAGTTCGAAGATAGCGAAAGACTGTGAAAGTGACTAATCCAAGTGGAAGAAAGATCTCAATCACAATAGGACAAGGACCAATGTTTAAAGAATCGTTTAAGTCAGAGTCCGCGTCAGAATCTTCCCCTATCGAGTCTTCTAAATCTTTAGCTATAGAACCTCCTCCTAATCCTTCTATTATAGCATCTACTCCTAGAATATTTAGTATTCAAGTCCCAACGGACATATCCTTATTTGATATAATGATTTCCGAGTTCAATAATATATCTTCATTTGCTTACTCCTCGTGTCATTCATTAACCCAAGATGACGAGCATTGCTTAACTAACAATGAAAACGACAAAGAAATAATTAAAGCAATGGAAACACTTGAAAATAAAACACCGGTAAGCGAAGAAACTGAAACGGTTGATATCTCAAAAGATCCAACCATTAAAAGAGAAGCTAAAATCGGACTAACACATAATAAAGATGAAAGAACCGATTTAATCAATTTACTAAAAGAATTCATCGATGTATTTGCTTGGTCATATGAAGATATGCCAGGAATAAATAGAGAATAGCTCAACACACAATACCTTTAATTCCAGAAATGAAACATGTAAAACAAAAGTTACGTTGAATGAAAGCCGACGTAGCTCTTAAAATAAAAGAAGAAGTTCAAAAACAAATAACTGCAGGTTTCATCAGGGTATCCAAGTACCCCGAATGGGTCGCAAATGTGGTCCCAGTTCCAAAGAAAGATGGAAGGATAGAAATGTGTATCGACTATCAAGATTCAAATAAGGCAAGTCCAAAGGACGACTTCCGATCCTTTACCATACATCGACATTCTAGTAGATAATATAGCGAATTACGCGCTTCTTTGTTTATGGATGGATACACAAGATACAACCAGATTCTCATGGCTAAAGAAGACATGGAGAAGACAACATTTATAACACCTTGGGGTACTAACTGTTACACGGTAATGCCATTCAGGTTGAAAAACGCGGGTCCCACTTATCAATGAGCAGCGATTGCTCTACTCTATGACATGATGCAAAAGGCAGCAAGTATATGTGGATACATGATTGTAAAATCAAAAGATCGTCCAAGACATCAAGTTACCTTAAGAAAATTCTTCAAAAGGCTAAGAAAATACAACATGAGGTTGAATCCATCCAAGTGTGCTTTTGGAGTTACCTCAGGAAAACTATTGGGATATGTCATTAGCTCTAGAGGAATAGAGATAGATCCCACCAAGATGAAGGCAATCATGTCAATGCCACCGCCCAAAATCGAGAAGCAAATTTGGGGATTCATTGGCCGGTTGCAATACATAAGTAGGTTCGTATCAAAGTTAACAACAATATGTGAACCAATATTCAAGAAGCTCAAGAAGAATGTGCCAGCAATATGGGACGATGAGTTCCGAAAAGCCTTTGAAAAGATCAAAGCCTATCTTGCTAATCCTCGTGTATTCGCACCAGCGCTCCCAGGAATCCCTCTTAGGTTGTAACTAACAGTCAACAAATAGACAATGGGGGCTATGCTAGTACAAGAAGTAGAAGGAAAAGAAAATGCCATATACTACCTAAGTAAGAAGATGCTCGAGTATGAGATACGCTACACACCACTTGAGAAATTGTGTCGGCCACAACCAAGTTAAGACATTACATGCTCGTCGCAACGGTCTTTGTAGTATCTCGAATGGATCCACTCAAGTATCTTTTTGAGAAATCTACACTAAATGAGCGAATATCAAGATGGATAGTCAACTTAACCCTTTTAGATGTAAGATTTATGCCCCAAAAGGCCATTAAAGGATCCGTTGTCTCAGACTTCTTAGCGGACTTCCAATAAAGATTTGACACCAATACACGAGAACGAATTTTCAGACGAAGACTTGATGGTCATAGAAGATGATACGTGGACTCTATACTTCGACGGAGCCTCAAACCAAAAGGGATGTTGTGTAGGATTATTGTTAATATCACCTAAGGAAGAGCACATTCCAATCTCCATAAAGTTAATTCGACGTCACCAACAACGCTGCAGAATATGAAGCATGCGTGGTTGGCCTCGAAACAGCCTCGGCATTGGGAGTAAAGAAACTTCGAATATTCGGAGATTCTTCCTTGATCATCAACCAAATCTCCAAAAGATGGAAAGTAAGTCGTGAAAGCTTCGCCCCTTACCAAACATATTTGGAAACTCTCACCAATCAACTAGAAAAGGTATAATACACATATTTACCTAAAGAAGGAAACCAATTTGCTGATGCCTTGGCAAGACTAGCCTCAATGGTTAGAATTCCTATAGAAATCGAGCAAATGCCCTTAACAATAGAAAAAAGGCATAAACTAGCTTACATTCAATCTATAAAGGATGATGAAGTAGTCCAAGAAGAAGAAGAAACTTGGGACATCCTCAATTGTGTCACCAAAGGAGAATATCCTCTCCATGCTGACAAAAGAGCAAAACAAACCTTAAAACTTTTGGCTTCCGAATATGTGCTCATAGACAACGAGTTACATAAAAGGGTACCTAAAGGTCAAGCTCTTCTATGTGTAGGCAAAAAGAAAGGCCAAAGGGCTATGAGAATAGTCCTTGAAGGATTATGTAGAACACATGTAAATGGAAAAATGCTAGTCCAAAAGAAAATGCGCGAAGGGTATTATTGGACTACCATGAAGAGGGATTGTCATCAATATGTAAAAAGAATGCCAAATATACGCTAATTTACAACATGTTCCTCCATCTCTCCTCTACACCTATACATCACCATGGTCGTTCTCAACATGGGGAATAGACATCATTGGAAAGATTACCCCTCCCGGAACAGAAGGTCATGAATACATCGTAGCGGCGATTGATTACTTCACTAAATGGCTTGAAGCAGCATCATATGCAAAACTCAGTGAATGTAGCACTCTTTATCGAAAGATATATCATTTTTCGATATGGAGTCCCACATGAAATGATAAGTGACAATGGAACTCACTTTCAAGAAGAATGTGAAGAATTGCTACAAAAGTATGGTATTCAACATCATCATTCTTCTCCATATAGACCTCAAGAAAATGGTGCAGTTGAGGCAGCCAATAAGAATTTAAAGAGTATCATCGAGAAAATGATAGAAAATTACAAGGATTGGCCTGACAAACTCCACTTTGCTTTTGGGGGTTTTCGCACGTCAATTCGCTCATAAACAGGAAATATGTCATTTTCCTTAGTATGTGGAATGGATGTCGTATAACCTGTAGAGCTAGAAATACGTATACCTTCCCTACGCATCGCATTGGAAAATAACTCGATGAAGTCGAATGGACTAGAGCAAGATATGAGGAGCTAATTCTACTTGATGAAAAGCGACTAGAAGCTCTACATCATACTCAATGCTATCAAACTCGTATGGCTAGACACTTTAATAAGAAGGTCAAGACAAGAAACATCAAAGTAGGAGACTTGATGTTTAAGTCATTAAGGAAAAATGTTTTGGATCCAAGAGGCAAATTTAGGCCTAATTGGTTCGGACCATATGTTGTCAAAACTATCCTATCAGGAGGTGCCACAAAACTAACTGATATGGATGGTAATGAATTTAAAACATGACTAATCTTGACCAAACTCAAGAAGTACTACCCATAATAACTTGAGTAGGACACTTAAGAGAGCTATGTTTGGCCTGATTCCTTAGGAAAGGAAATATATAGGCAACCCTTAATAGGGTGCGGCCACTTTAATTTTGACAAATTTCGCATCCCAGCATCAATGAACAATCGGCTTCCAGAATCCAAGACCAGTGCAACACGAAAAATCTGTCGCTTGACGACAAAACTTAGCGTCTTGCGACAGAGCTGAGTTTCTGGCAACAAATTCAAAATCGTGGCGCCAGTTTTCTGTGATGATCCGGGTGAATTTTGGTGTATTTTGGAAATTTTTGACTTTCGTACTCGAATAATTTTCAGAATAATTCAAGTTATTTTCATTGCATTAATAAAAGTTAAATGTAAAAGTTGATTTAATTAAAAAAAGCTGAAATTGTATTAATGAAATAAAGTAAAATTACATTATTAATGGAATTTAAATAAAGCTTAACACTAAAAAAAATACAGCCTGTTTCCAACGGAAAAATTTCGTCGGAAGAACTCCGAAGTTCGTTGGAACGGGTTGTTGGAAAATGGTTCGCAAGAAAACAGACCCTTCTGACGGAAAATTCCGTCGGAAACACTATTCCGACGGAATTCGGCAGCTAGAAGAGGTTTTCTAGCAACGGATAAATCCGTCGTAAATCTCTGACCGACACAATTCCCTCGGAAAGTTGCAACGGAAAATTCGTTGGAAAATTATTAAAAAAAAAAACAAAAAAAGCAGCCCACCACCAGCTACCACCCCCCACCACCAGCCCCTAACCAGTATCACAAGCCCACCCCTAACCCCTATCACCAGCCCCCCTAACCCAATCCACCACCCACACCCACACCCACCAAAACCCCTACCCACCTAACCCTAAGTCCCTAACCAGCACAAACAAGCCCAGATCTACCACCTCACCTACGTGAACCACCCCACCACCCACCTAAATCCACCACCTCCACTGCCGAACAAACCATTACAACCTAGAAACTAACAAAAAGAAAAGAAAAATAAAAAAAATCCAAACACAAAACCCAAACCCGAAAACAAATAAAAAAAAATTATATTCATAACAAATAAATTCAGTACCAGAAACCAAAAACCAGAAAATAAATAAAAAAAACCGAAAATAAATAAAAAAAATTTCAGAACAAAAAAATTGAAAATAAAGGAAAAAAATTGTAAATCTACTACAATTACCACAAAAATTCAACCACAATCAACCAAATTTAGCCTTGAATTTGGTTATATAAGGCCAAATTCGACCATGAAAACACTAGATCTAGCGTTTTCATGGTCGAACTTGACCTTAAACCATAAATTAGACATAAAAAAACATGTCGGGGATACTTTATGGGCTAGCTTGGCCAGAAGTCAACAAAAAATATGGAGTATGGCAAGAGAAGGGAGGGAGTAGCAGCGAGAGAGGAGAGATAAAGAGGAGAGAGGAAGTAACTGAGAAGATAGATGAAGAGAGAGAGGGAGTTGTGAAGAGAGAGAGGGGGAGTGCGGCTGTAAGGGGAAAAGAAAAGAAAAAGGGGAACGCTTGGCATAAAGGGATGCTTTAGGGTTAGGTATTTATATGCCGTTTTGTTTTTTTTTTTTTTTTTTGTAAATACTCAGATGCCTTTTCGACGGAAATTTAGGTCGGAAAGTAAATAAATTCCAACGAAATTTTCCGTCGGAATACACTTTCCCACGAAATTTCCGTCGGTGATGTATGAATTCCGTCTTAATTCGGTCGGAAATTTTCGGGAGCGCGACTGAACGAAACTCCAATCCCGAGATGAGACTAAAGTCGGCTGGGGTTATAATCATCTCACCCCAAGGAAAGTAAAATGTGTTGGTGGTGTCCCAGAAGAACTCCACCAAACCTCTAACCATGGGGTGGCTTGAATCAAAAGAATACAGATGATGGGTAGCTCGAAATAAGGGAGTCAAGCCACAAGACTCCCACAATCGGCGCGATCGTCGTGATCACGGAAGAAGGTGTCGTACCCGCAATGGTGTCATTGCCAGAACCATGGCTACAGGTCCTCCCACCACGAATCCCGCGTCGAACACGCTCCAAGATGTGGAACTCGGGAGCGAAATAGAGAGTACGTCTATCCCAATCCGGGAACTCCCCTAGAGTAAAGGAGGTCCCCTCGATACGCTCGTCCTCTTGGTGAGCCTTTCTAGAACGAGAGTCGTAGCCTCGTCATCTAGCCATGCTATATTATGCAGAATAACAGTAAATTAAAGGTTCTATAGTATCTAAGATTCGCCTAGCCGCATGATACTATGTTTGTCAAAATAGAGTACGTAATACTAAAACAGAGCATAATTTCAATTCAAGCATGAATAATTTTTTCAAGCAATCAAACAATTTTTGCAATACTACGACAAATATTGTGACAAATTGTACAAGATTAGCTAGCAAAAACACAAAGAACGAGCCACATTGTTCTCACGAACTCAAGAGGCTCAACAATGGCAATTTGCTCATTTCTTCACCAAATTGAGTAAAGCAAGTTTCAAATTACTCCCAAGGCAATGTATAAGCATAATCAATTAATTTCATGGCATAAAATTTAACAAATAAAGCGAATTAAGCAATCTAAGGTTCGAATTTTTCAAAAATTCGTGAACAAACATGCACAAAATTCAGCAAAGCCGGAGTGAGTTTGGAGAAAACTTACATAGAATGGGAAATTAGAGATGAAGAGCTTGTTGAAAAAAAAACTTGAGCGAATTCGGTTGAGAAACGAGCAAGAACGAGTAGCTTGAAGATTCGAGCAAAGCATGAACAACAGCAGCAGCAGCAAAAAACTTAAATGAATAAAAAAACGGATTTTATTCAAAAACCCGATGTTAGCGCCAGAAGACAAAATTGTCGCCTGGAGACAACGCCTGTCGCCTGGCGACAGAGGGAATGTGCGGCGACAGATATTTCCAGTGAGCGCTGGTGCGGCGACAAAGTGTGTGGCCCCCATAATAGATTATTCGGACCTCATGCAGCAATTTCAGGGTTCCTTGGTACGCTAATTAGCCCCTATAAGCATATTGACATGATTTAGTACTCGTCCCAATAAGTGATCGACCCGACAAATGATCGTCAAACTTAGCTTAAAGAGCCTAAGTATTGGCTCATTGCAAAGCACCAATGTAATGGTTCACAAAGAAGCATAAGCGCCAAAAGTACCGGCTCACTCACAAAACACGCGAGGTACTAGCATAGCAGCAAATGCACCGAGGTACTGGCACGGCGAGAAATCGCAATGAAGTAACAATTAATAGAAAAACGAAGTATTAGCATTAGGATCAACAAGTGGGGATCTTCGATAATTTTCTTTGGAAGATTATCACCAAAAATGGAAGATAGCTACAAGCAGTAGTCTTTCACGATGTCCTAAGGTATAGAGGAGATTGTCTATAACGGCGAAGCACTGCCATGGCGAGGTACTGCCACAACCCTGGAGATGACGAGGTACAGTCACCTTTGACGATGTTCCCGAGGTACTGTGGAGGATTGTCAAAAAATATTGAAGATAGTGAAGTAATGTTACCTTCAAATGGCGTTCACGAGGCACTGTGGGAGTCGTCACAATAAAATGCTGCAACAAATCGGTTACCCTGGAGACGTGTACTCGACGGTGCAAGATACGCGTTTTTTAACACTCTTATATGTTTAACTAACGCTAGTTTGCAGGTATCGGCGTTACAAGAATGATTGAGGATCGTAGAACGTTCTGAATCATTCTCCATCCCTATTGCTGCTTTGACTTTTGTTTTCAAAACTTGCGTTTCTCAAACTCAGTCAAAGTGGGGGCTTCTGTAAACACCCAAATGTGTCTCCCCAAAACCAAACCCAGTGATGAATACCTTTCATGTCGTTTGATTATCGAATAAAGTGAAAGTGTGAAAAGTCTAGTGTAGCGGTTGTTTTTATTTAAAATCTTTCTTTCTGTTTTCAAAAAATGTACTCTATTTATAAAAATATCCAGTTCAATTTATTTTGGTCCATGATAAGGGTCCAATAATAGTGTTGTTGGATGGGGATTGAAAAGAGATTTAAAACTATATATTATAAGCCCAATTCCGATAAATAATGAGGAAGTTATGGCCATAATATTAAATTGGGCCCGAAATGAATTTTAAATGTGGCCCAATGATCTAGAGGAGGACCTATTAATTATTACTCCTAAATTTGTTAGGATTAACTTTAATATTCTAGAATAATCTAGAAGGCTCTTTTTAATTCTAATAGAATTGGGATTGATGATTATTATTATTTGAGTTTTACATGGAATAAAATAAGTGTTTTTATCTGATTTTAATTTGATCAACACGGAATTTGCTGCTTAATCATATTAAGGAGAGGATTTTGCGTTGAAAGCACGTTGTACTTTTTAAATTAGCGCGAGGCGACAAGCTTGTCGCCAGGCGCTAAGGTCTGTCACCTGGCGCTAAGCTTGTCATCTGGCGCTAACCCCTGGCGCCAAGCGATAGGTGGTATTTTATTCTGAATGGAACTTGAGTATTTTATATCGGTTTCCGGACTATTTTCTTATAAATAGGGTCCTAGACCTCCATTTTCATAATACCCAGAATTCTCTAATTCTCTCTTCTCTATCTTAAGCAATATAGCTTATTCTTTCTCCCTCTTACTTTTCTAAACTAGCTTTTTCTCAAATACACCATACCGCATACATTAGTTCTAGACACACCTAGCCAAGTTCAAATTTGCCTTCGCCCTAGACGTGAAAGGTTGATACTTTTCTGAGGGTTTGGATCACAACTCCAATTTCTAAACTCTTATCAATTATTTAATTTAATTCTTTGATTTATTTTATTGAAGTTTACTAACTCATGTATTTTGTTATTAGAAAGAGGTACGAGGCATCAAAGTGAGTAATTTTATTGCTCTATTCTTGTAGAAAGCATGCTTAGATTTTAGTAATTCCTAGTATCATGTTAGGATGTTTTTAATGCTTTCTAGTATCATGTTTAGGTTGCCTTTTCTTCTTCCTAATATCATGTTAGTGCCATGTTAGGTTTAAAGCTTTGATCTTTATGTTTAGTAACATGCTAGGGTTTGTTATTAATCTTGTTAGTATCATGCCTAGGATCTTTCTATTAATATTATGCTTTATTGTTAATATGGTTGTTATGATTATGATTATGATGATTATTATGATGATGATTTATAGTTATTATGTTGCTTGATATTATATTATCATTGTTATTGCTTGATCATGCCTTTTATGCAGGTTTAAAGGGAATTTGTACTTGAAATCACGCCTAATAAGATAATTAATAATTTGATTTAGGCTAATATGATTTTAATTCAAGTGATCGTCAATAATAGATTTATTTGTGCATTAATATTCAACCAACATATATTAAACAGGTTCAGGGTTAACCTAATGCTTGCATGTTAGTCAAAAAGCGCACATGAATACGAGTAGAATAAAGTAGAGGCCTAATTTAGGGCAGGTTCAATCTCTTTTAGATTGGATTCGTACCCTCATCCAGTCTTGGTTCCAGACCTATTGGAGTTAACAATCTCATGGATCGTTAAGGAGTGTAACCTTCACCCTGTGAACAGTTTAAAAGTTCCTAAAACTTATTGGCGACTCTTTTACTCTTGTTTCCTTCCCTTTGGATGCCACCATGCTTAAATGCATTATCACAGTGGGGTTCAAGTTTGGGATGCTTGAAATATTCACCGCTTGGACAACCGCCTTTAAGAAGACTTCTCTACCCGCGAACGATAAGAGTTGTTGTTTCCACCCCTTCAATCTCTTCCAAACTCACTCTTTTATAAAATCAAAGATCTAGATTTTGCTCTCCCCAGACTCGTTGGCATCCCAAGATACTTCCCATGAGTATCCACCAATTTCACTTCCAGTGCTAAAGCTAAGGCCTCCTACGTAGCTTAGGGAACATTAGAGCTAGCTCAATAAAATCTCAAACTTAGAAAAATTAATGTCCTGACCTGAAGCAGCACTATAACATGAGAGGACCCTTCTAATGGCTTGAGCATCCCTATCCTCAGCTCTGCAAAAAAATGATACTGTCATCTGCAAATAACAAGTGAGAGACGCTAAGCGCCCTCTACACACCTGCATACCCTTCAAAGAGCCCGTGAAAACTTCCATCTGGATGAGGTGAGAAAAAACCTCGGCACACAATATGAATAAATAAGGAGATATCAGATCTCCTTGACGCAATCCCCTTACTGGGAAGAAAAAAATCTGACGGCTCACCTTGACCAGAACAGCATGTGAAACAGACGAGACACACCTCATAATTAAATTCACCCAGTGACTATTGAGCCCCATTTTAATCAAGACTTTCTCAAGAAAGCTCCATTCGACTCTGCCATATGCTATACTCAAGTCAAGCTTTACCGCCATACACATCTTCTTGCGAGAACACACACTGTTCATACAGTGAAACATCTCATATGCAATCAACGTGTTTATTTTGTAGGTTTTATTTTGTTTGGGGTTTTTTTTAGTGTTTATTTTATTTGGTAGAAGTTATGTCAGAATAATGGTAAATGATCGTTTAAAAAAAAACAGATAATGATAATAATAATAATAATAATAATAATAATAATAATAATAATAATAATAATAATAATAATAATGCTAAATCGGTTTGCTTTTCCTAATTTACTTGGTGGGAGTTGCATCTTTATTCTTTTTCCTTTATTTTACTGCTTTGCATCTTAATTTACTTTCCTTTATTTTACTTAGAGATGCATCATAATTTTTTGGAAAATTTGTCAGAAAAAAAACCTTTTAAAGCACTCTTTTTGTTGTAAAAAAACCTTTTAAAATTATTTTGGCAATCTAAAACTTGATTCCAAAATTTTTTTGTTGAAGACAGCCAAAAACTCTAATTACCCTAATTATCCTCTAATTTTTGCTAATTATCCTTTTAACTCTCAATTATTAAAAAATTATTCTAAAAAATATATCAATTAAAAAATAAAACTGATCAGCCAACCCCTGATCCCTGACCTAGCCACCAAGCCCTAAATCAATTTTCCCCTACCCAGCAGCTTCCCCTACCCCGCCGGCAACTCTCATCATCGCTTCAACGCCCCACCCAATACAACGCCCTGAAAATCTAACCTTCCCTCCTCAAATTCGCAGCAAAAAAACCCCCAAATCCGACGCAATACGCCACCAAGGCCACCAGTGCAGTTTGGTTCTGAACAACATTCGGATCTAGACCTAATTGATTGGTGGAGCACATTTGTAACCCTAATTCAAGATATTCTTTGCCGCGCACGCAAACAGTAATCTAGCCTTTAATTCTTTGCCTCTCTTAAGGATCTTGTTCTGATTTTGTTTTGGGAGGAATGATTGAGAATTTGGGGATTTTTAGAGTAGGGGGGTTTTGGGGTTGATTCATGTCCAAAGGAAAGGAATATTAGGGGTGGAGGTTTAGAGGGTAGGGGGAGGTTAACGGTGGGGGTAGGGGCGGCACCGATCGGCGGCGGCACGGGGTAGGAAATTCTAGCCGCCGCGGCTGCTTCAGGGGAGGGGGTGGCTGGTTGGTGGTGTTGTGGGGGTTTTGGTGTTTTATGTTTTTAATTAATATAATTTTAAGGAAAATTTGCAAATTGCAGCCATTTAAAACTTGTATTTTGCAAGTTTAAGCCATTTAAAAAATAAATTATAAATTGCAACCCAAAAGTTGTTACAAATTGTAAACTGCAGCCTAATTCAATTTTTTCATCGGCTTGCATGTCGAAAAAGTGTCCGTGTAAGGTTTTTAGGGTCATTTTAGTGCTTAAGGGTCGAATTTAGCTCGGAATTGGCTAAAAAGTAACGTAAGTGCCTCGTATTGTGTAACAAAAATGTATTGATTTGTGGGCAATTATTTTTTCCTAGTAAATACGAGGCACTTATGTTAATTTTTTTGCCAATTTCGAGCTCAATTTGAGTCCTTAAGGGCTAAAATAGCCTCCAAAATCTTAACCGAACATTTTTCGACACGCAAACCGATAAAAAAATTTAATGGGGTTGCAATTTACAATTTATAACAACTTTTGGCCTGCAATTTGCAAAAAAAAAAAAAAAAAAAAAAAAAAAAAAAAAAAAAAAAATTAATAGCTACAATTTACAAAATACAAATTTTAAATGGCTTTTCAATTTACAAATTTTCCAATTTTTTAATAATTAATTGAGAGATAAAAGTGTAATTAAGGAAAATTAGAGGGTAATAAGGGTAATTAGAGTTTTTGGTTTTCTTCAACAAAAAAATTTTAGAATCAGGTTTTAGATTGCCAAAAAATTTTAAAAGGTTTTTTCCAACAAAAAGATTGCTTTAAAAGGTTTTTTCTGACAATAACAACAATTTTACATAAATAAAATATTGAAAATATACACAATCTATAAACAAATACAAACTTATAATAATATATAAATATAATTTTTTTTCCCCGTGAATATCCGAGCGTTGCTCGGGCAATGAACTAGTACTTTAGTATTTAAAAAGTAAAAACACAAACCAATCCGCCACATGTACACCTCAACTTTTAACCAAAATACAAACCAATCTGCCACATGTACCCCTCTCCTTTTAACTTTCTTTACTATTCTTTTCTTTTCTTGACTTTTAATTTGTATAACCTTCACTTTAATTTTTAAATTTAATATACGAACTTAGGAATTACTTTCATAGTCAATAATTTCAAGATATTAAGTGTACAAGAAAAATAAACTTGTGAAGAAAAATTTGTAACTTCATAGATTGATTTATAAATGTAAATAATGACAAGGGATTGTTCTTCAATTACTTGATAAGAGGTATTAATTAACTAAAATATAATTAAAGAATTTAATTTGAATGTTTGTAGTAAATAAATAATAACTTATACAGATCCCGTGCGTAGACTGACCCAAAAGCTAGTATTAGTAAAATTGATTATACAAATTTTGTTTTAATTTGTATTAGTAAAAGTAAGAGAGAATGATGTGGTAGAGGGAGAATGGTGTCATGGTGAAGATGTTTTTTTTAGGCTAATGAGCAAGAGAAGTGAGAAAGTGAGTAGAGAGATAATATAGAAGTGTTTTATTTATATATTTATTTGTTATTAGTATTATTATTATTATCATTGTTAGCAATGCTCTTTAGTACGTGTTTAAAAGCTTGTGTAACAAATGAGCAAGCTTTTACAATTCGACGTAACAACTAAACATTTGATCGCAACGCGCACGTAGACTTCTCTAGTTTAAAAAAAAAAAAAAAAAAACATATATAATTAAACAATTGGTAAATACATACTTTAATACTGTTTGGCAGTAACTTTATACCTTTTCCATCAGTTAGACAAATTGGACAAATATTCTCCCAACTATTCTACAAAATTGTGGGTGTAGCCAAAAGGTAATAGGCAGAGAATGAAAATTTCATGAAGAAAAGAGCAATTCTGCAAAAAGAGGAAAGACAAGACAACTTTACAATTTCTTCCAAACATAAACTGAATAATGGAAGCAAGCAATGAATAAGCTTACAGACAGCTTCACAGCTTCAATTGAGACGTAATAATGTACATATTGCAACTGATAAATTCTTCCATCAATCTTGTACAAAAAAAATAAAAAATAAAAAAAAAAATATACAGATCTGCACACTCAAGAGCACCAAGGCCAGAACTGCCCGTTTGGTCAAGCTGGCACACTGGTATTGTAATGGCTACATACAAACAGAACTTCACCGATAGATCATTTGGCGATTATCAAGCAAGGGAAGGTCAAGAATGCCATATACTTCAACCTCGGCCATGGAATCACAAGTATTGGAATTTCCAGCAATCAAGGGAATCTAGCAGCCAGTCTGGCGATTAATTCCATATTAAAACTCTGTAATTCTGTATGTAATCCTCTTTCAAATAACCAAAGAATTACACCTTATACTAAGGTTTTGACACAACAGGTATACAACAATCATCATCCTCAAGATCGCTAAAAGAAATCTCATCTGCAATTCCAACATGTATAAGGCTTCCACTCTGTCCTAAGCAATCATCTTCAGGCCACTCATCACTATCATCATCGTCAATAAAACTTAAAACAGGTCTCTTGAACATTTGGCCAGCTAGTATGTTCAAATTATCTGCATCTGTCAATTGTTTCTCATCAATAATTGACTTATCAATAAATTGCAGCTCGTTACTTATGTGTTTTTCCACATCCGAATCAACTGTGGAAGAAGTGGCAGGCTCAGAAGCAAACGTCCAGGAAGAAAAGGTCTCTGAATGCTCATTCTGTGTGGATCTTGGAGTACTATTATTATCAAAGTCAGCACTTAATCTTGAATAGAGGCCAGCATGGTTCCATTCTGAATCTTTCTTGGTTCGCTTTTGTTGCTCTTGCATCCACTTTGCTCTGGCTTTTACGACCTGAGCAGCAAAATTATTATTCATTCAATAAAATAATAATTAAAAATAAAGTAGTTGAATTAAAATTTTGCAAGACCAAAGTAAAACTTAACAGCAGAAACATCTTTCACTTTCAGCAAAGAGCTG
Organism: Chenopodium album; assembly: GCF_948465745.1. Classification (NCBI taxonomy): domain Eukaryota; kingdom Viridiplantae; phylum Streptophyta; class Magnoliopsida; order Caryophyllales; family Amaranthaceae; genus Chenopodium; species Chenopodium album. The sequence continues at coordinate 28,785,507 of NC_137858.1, read as the reverse complement.
AGCAAGTTATGTACAATGCTAAATAATGTACAAGAAAGTCAAAAATATTGAGCTAAGACATAATTAATATGTTATACAACAAAAAAGATTAGGGAATCTGATGTAGCACTTCCAAATTAGTTGTTAGTTCACTACCAATAAAAATATGCAAAAACCATAAATCACATATCAACTCAAATTTTGAGTACATTATGAAAGGTTTTCAGTACCTTCAAACTTTCCACTATGATGTAGTGGGTATGTTTGATTATCATATTGGGTATGTTGATGGCTAGTAAAAATCACTTAGGCAAGAAGTTGAGAAAATCTCAACCAAAAGTGAATGACTAGACAACATCACTGCAACTAAATTAGTATCACACAAAACCATAGCAGATAGGGATGAGCAAAGCAACCTTTTCTAGATTCTGAGATTCAGAACCTGTTGCAACTGATTCTTCAAAATCGGAACTCGAAACCACTGGGTACCAATATCTTTTGAGGGTCTCAGACTCTCAGTCATTTAATAGATTTGAATAAATTGGCTGTCAATTCATCAAACACAATAAAAAATCTACTACATGATTTGAGGTTAGATTGTTTTATAATTTGGGATGCATTTGCTATACAATAATTTGTTCTTCCAAAATTGGGATTGGATTTGGTTTAAAGATAATATTATTAAATTCTAGTTTGGCATTAAAACCGTTGTTAATCAGTTGCCCAGGTTCCAAATTTCCAATTTTTGATACCCGAAAATAGAGCTGGTAGATCAAGTTCCAAAACACCGGAGTGTAGCAGAACCCATATTTTTTTTATCATCCCTAATGGTAGACATGCAGCACTGCCGCATACATGAACATGGTAAATCCCAAAAACTGGATACCTAACAAAAATAGGTTATTGACAAGGACTACTAAAAATGTTGGGAAAATCTCAAGCAACAACGACAACACTATAAAAGATATGATAGTCACTGAAAAGTGAAAACCATGTAACCTTGTCTAACATAGATAAAGTTCTTCAAAATTTTCACATCAGCGGAATATTAAGATGTATGCATCAAATGCCTTAAACAAGATGGAAAGTTACAAGTTATTACTTGAAGAACATGCATGTGAGGACCAGTCATGTGCTAAACAATAGCATTGTAAACCAAGGTAGGCCAGCATATTTGGTAGTCACTATGCAAGTGATGATCAGTTGATGGATGGATAGTGAAAATACTCATGATGCTCCTTTCTTCACAATGTCACAGCTAGAAAGAATGATGATCACGACAAGGTATTCGTCACTTACAGTGCATATTTTAGGGTCAATCTTTGAAAGGTAACTGGGGACAAAGACGAGCTTATTATTAAAAGCCATAGTTTTAAAGAGAATCTAAAGATAGGTTAAAATGGCACCATTCAAACAAGAACAAATACTCTGCTAAAACGAAAATCATTTCATCATGTGATTTGATAGGTTTCAATCCAAAATATTTTAATAAACTCTAAGCTGTTTAGATTGTAATGGAATAGTTTGGAAGCTAGAATAGGTGCTCCCTTGTAGTGTTGACTACGATTTTTTGCTGGTCATTTGGCGTTATATTATTCTGAACTTATTAAATGACTTTCTAGTGAAATTACTAGTAAGCAGGGAAGACATGGTGCTGGAACTCACCTGCAGGATTGCATTTCATCTCATACAAGAGCTTAAAGAGATATTTTCCACAAGGCCTACAATGCCGGAATATTTACAGATGAACACTAACCCAGATTTTATATTATCCGAGGCTAAAAGATAAGTAGAGTCAATATTTCACAAGTAATTAGAAGCTCTGCATGTCTGAAAAATAAGGACATATTCGGGGGGGGGGGGGGGGGGGGCAATGTTTGATCCTTCAACCTTTTGCTTAAAAATACTCCGTAACACTACTTAACCGCTATGCCACAACTCTTTATATACGCAATTATTAGACATCATATTAATTATAGTACAAACTCATAAAATACTTAGGGGAGTTGGGCCCCTGCCTGCCCTAACAAAGATCCACCCCTGGTCATATTCAGCTTAATATGATGTGATATTTGTCTTACTGATATTAATGGATTTATGGTCATACTATTATCATGGATGGAGTATGATATAGCACAGGTTAAATAGTCAGGAATATTAAAACAATAAGGGCCTTGAATAAGATGAGCTAAGCATAGCCTATATCCAAATATTGATGGCATTCAATCTTCAACAAAAAGATTTCAACCCCAAACTGATGCTAAACTGCTACCCCATCTATATCTGTTATTCTTCCTTAAAAAAATTTTGTCTCACAAAAAGATTCCAGATAGGAATAACAAATAGAGACAAAGGGACTGGTAAGTTCATTTGTACAGACAAAATTTTTGGGTGCTAAGATCCAAAGTCTGAGAGGTACCTCGCAATTCAAAAGTCTCTCTACGGCTGAAGAATGAGCGTGTTCTTGGGGTCGACGATGGAACGAAGAACTCACCCCTAGATACAGCTTTTTCGTACATGTTCACTTGCATCACATAAACAACTAACACAAGTGCTCTCTGAACTGTGCAATAAGGTCACCCATAACACGGCTCTCCTACTTGAGTTAATTTAGCACCAGGCCATGCTATTCAACGATATAGTAAGAATGACACCATAACCTAACAACTAGTATTGAAAACGGGTCTCCCTTTGATTGAGGGAGGTTGACGTCTAGTTAATAGGGCCCCCACTTTCCAATCATTAAGAAAAAAGAAATTTTTTTAAAAAAAAAAAAAAAAACACCAAGTAAAGCTTGTTTATTATTTTTTCTGGCCCAAGGGAGTTTACTCAACCCATTTCCCAGTCTCTCACACTGCTCAAGTAAGTGGCGACTCCATATGAGGACCTCCTTCCCTTCTTCCCACTCTCCGTTCACACACTTCTTTGAAGTGGAGGAGGAATGGTGAGCAGGAGGACCAATGTTACATGGTAAGCGGTACAATACAATTTGTTGTACGAGGATGCAGAACACTACTCATAGCATATCGTGTATGCCCAAGAATAAAATGAATGAAAATGATAAGCAAAAAATACTTCGATGATGTGGGTCCTAGGCTTGTTGAACCAAGTCAGGGGTACAGCAAATTAGATTGCATTCTGGAATGCACAATTTTGGTTTGCAATCAGGGGTTCATACCCCTAATGAGGACTGACGTGGGAGAATGCTGTTAAAGGGAGCTAGGAAAACTCTACATAATCTAATAAATGGATTTTGGCATAATCACAACACAAAGGAGCAGACTAAAACAGTCATTTTAAAGACTACGAAGAGTACAAACATGGTATTGATCAATGCTAAAAGGAAGACTTCAATTAGTATTCCATTACCACAAGTCACCCTACTTCACCACAAGTCAGCATCACATTTCCAAAAAGGAAGACTTCAATTAGTATTCCATGACCACCCTCTTAGCAATAAATAGAAAACAAAAAAAATTCCAGAAACTAATCACCCTCTATACTAGAAAGGATCACCCTGAATGATGATCAAGTCATTTGAGATGGCAAACTAAGGGTTAAGGTATGGCGCATAGCTCCTATATGGCAATGTAGTAATAAAGTTAAATATGTAGTGGGCGTATAAAGTACAATTTAATAGGTAAATAGTATCATTTAATGTTGTATTAGTATAAATATTATGCTAAAAGTACAAATAAGTATGTAAATGATACATCAAAATATTATACTACTCTAAGATATAATAGTACTACTAAGACATAATGGTACAATATACATGTATAATAGTACAAAAAAATGTACCACTGAAATCATAAAAGTACCATTTTAAATGCGCTTTTCCACTTTTGCCCTCCTATATGCAACAAATGTGACTACGCGACAAGATGCACTCCAAACTAAGCACCGAAACATTAAGATAAGCAAACTCATACCAAATAGTCCTTGTCAACTTTCGTCGTACATGACCAGTTGACCGTCTATTCATGGAATAAGCTTTAGCATCAATTTTACTTAACACCCAGTCAAGCAACAGCTCCAAGTATACATCAGCATTTTAAATAAGGAAAAATTGATAAAAATAATCCCAACTTTCACCAATTTGCTCAAAATAATCCCAAGATTATTTTTAAATAATCCGAACTTTGGGGTTTATTCGCTCAAAATGGTCCGAAATGACCAGTAATCTGTTAAAAAGGTTTTTTTTTTTGTGTTTAAATGACATGTGTGAGCACATAAATGGTTGAAAATTTAAAAATAATAATAATAAATAAATAAAAAAAACACCCAGCACCAACCCACGATAACCCCACCACCACCCACGTCCGACACTCCGGCATCCCTCCTCCCACTGCCAGACCCCCCCTACCGCCGGCACTCCTGATTCCCGCCTCCCATCGACCCAGATCCTCTCCCCTACCGCTGGCATCCCGACGCCTTTTCCCCCAAAATGCACACCCTGAAACCACCTAGTTAAACCCGAAATCCTTAAAAAAAAAACTCAGCCCACCGCACAAACCACCCAAATCGCCGCTCCCACACCCTCGGAACCCTAGCGCTAGGGTTCCAAAGGTGGGAAAGTGGCGATTTGGGGGGTTTGCGTGGTGGTTTGGATGTTTTTTGGGTTTCAGGTTGCGGTATAAGTTAGGTGATATAGGGGGAAGGAGGAGAGAAGTGTGAGCGCCGACGTGAGGTAGGGTCTGCGACGGCGGTTGGGGATCCGGAGGTGCGACGGGCCGGGAAGAGGGTGGTGGACCGGTGGTAAGGTAGTCGGTGGATGGTTGATTTTTCATTTTCTGAATTTTTTTCCAAATTTTTTTCAACCAATCACGTGATGACACATGTCGCATTAATTTGATATAACAGATTGGGTGACCGGTTGGGATCATTTTGAGCGAATGACCCTCAAAGTTCAGATTATTTATAAATAATCCAAATTTGGGATTATTTTGAGCTAATCGGCGAAAGTTGGGATTATTTATCAATTTTTCCTTTAAATAATTCAAAACACTAACACCAGTAAAAAATAAATAAATAATAGAGTTTAATACAGTGATGTATTAAGATAATTTTAATTTATAGAAGTAGAATTTTGAAAATAAAGTTTGGAAATAAATAAAGCTTTGAGAAGCAAAAATAATCATAAGGTATGTCCGTATGTGTATTAATCCAACAACTTAGTTTTTTCAAATGCTAGTTTTTTACAAACAATTTTTGGTCGGTGACTTCTAATTGTCAATAAAAAGTATATCAACTACTTTTATTTACAACCCAGTGCTTAAGTAGGCCATCTTCCTAGTTTAGACCCATTGAAGCAAATAATAGAGTGATTATTGAATTGAAGAAAAGATGACTATATTAATGAAATAATTCCACAACAGAGCAATCGCGTTTTGTTTTTTTGGCATTGCTTTTCATTTAATATCTAGTTCTTACAATACTTCAAATTCATCCATGATTGCACCTCCCTAATCTCATGGTCATTGCACGATGAAACATTATAATTTGTACCTGCTTTGTTCCCTCTTACAAGTCAAATGGCACTCAGTTACATATGACAAGACAAGAATTTGTTTTCCAATCTTTAGATCAAAGAAAAAGGCTGCACAAAGAGCTCTACTTTGAAACTCTCAACCACGATAATGTTCAAAATAAACCTTTTTATAATATTGATATTCGGCAGCTCACCCTCGTGGAAAGCATGAAATTTAGAAAATTCATTATGACCTTGCACAACAAAAAAGAATGCTAAAGAGACTCACCTCAAGTGTAGACAGCAGATCAACATCCTTCTTATTAAGTCTCGAATGCAAAAGAACAAAATAGACTTTCCAGAAAAACCCCACGCTCATATGGGCTGGACAAAGTTCAATTTTGAGTGCTGCTAGCCTCGGTGAGAGGTATTCAACAGCTTGAGCATGCCTCTTCTGAGACTCTGACATGGGAAAATCTACAAATCATATCAGCAGCACAAGTTAGTAAGCTATAGATAAGAAGTGAGCTTGCTCAAACTTTCTGTGCTTATTACTGATAACCAAATTATCAGCCATTTGAGTATAAGCCCACAGATATGGCACTGAAAATTATCTCTCTCTGATAAACTTATTTTCCAATATTCCATAATTAAATAATAACCAAAGGTGATTGAAGTCACTGTTAATCGATTCAAATCCTTCCTACAGATTCTCAAAAGGATATTGGCTCAAGCAATAAACCCGCCAAAAGTCAAAAACAACAAATCTCCACCAAGCAAACAGCGAACAGAAAAATACATGAAATAGTGCAATGGATACGATTCCACCTTTACTTGGATGATTTATTGCACACATAAATCGACTCCGCAATGATACAAGCTTAAAACGCAATTTCTCTACAACAAATTAAAACAGGTACAGATAGAAGCAATTGCAATGATTAACAAGACGACAAGAAACTAAAATCGACTCCGCCTGAAGCAATTGCAGACAGTTTCTACCATTTCAAGACGCCAATCCTCAGCTTCAATACGTATACTTGATCCAAAAACGTCCCTCTTCGCATCAATGATTCAATGATGCCAATGTCACAATAAATCAAACAATTTCACAATTTCCACTTTCAAACAAATGAAATCATAAAAATGGTATCTTCATATAAAAACTTAGACCAAATTGCATACAAACAAATGTACAGACACAAAACCCACAATTCCAAGTGTATTCAGAACATCTCAAAAAAAAAAAAAAAAAAAAAAAAAAAAAAAAAAAAAAAAAAAAAAAGGACTAAAGTTTGATATACCTTCAAAGTCTTCATCATCTTCAACAGGAAAATCCAACCAAGTTTCAGGATGATGTGCAATATTCCCAGCAAATGTCAAAACCTCATCAGTTAATCCCACAGCTTCGTTTATCCAATCATCATCTTCCTCCTCAACTTTCTGCAATCCCAATCGATGCAAACTCAAACTCGATTCACAATTCTCGAAATTCCTATTCCCAATTTCTGAATACTTTCCATCTTCCGTTGAATTCAAACCATACACCAACGATTCATCATCATCTTCTTCTTCATCGCCCGAAATCGATTCCGAACGATCCAACTCAGGAACAACACAATGATCATGCGAAGACGAAGAACAAGCTGTAGAAGGAGGAGGAGCGAGAAAATTTGCGACGCCCCAAAGTTGACGAGTTAGGGTTTCTTTGAATTCGTTGAGATCATCTTTAACACCACGCAGATCTCCGTCAAATTCTACATTTTCTCTCTCCTCAACGGAGGTTACCGACGGCGGCGATTTTTCGCGACGGCGGTTCGGCGGAGATGGTGGCGGAAGAGTGGTATCGTTGTCATCGTCGATGCGGAGGGAATTGGAGATGGAGCGAGCTAGCCATGACATATGGGGAAAATTTTGAATTCGAAAATGGAGGAATCAGAATTCAGAAATTTTGATTCCTTTATTTTTTGCCTTAATTTCTCAAGTATTTTTTTCCTGAGATTGTGTTGGTTGGATATATTGCGTTGAAAATGTTTTTCAAATTTTATAATTAGGGACATAATTATGATTGAGTTGTTTAATTTGTGGGCTTTGTGGGTAGTTCAACATTATGAGAGAATTTATTTTTTGGGAGGATTAGGATGGAAAGGTACCCACTTAATGATGATTGTGATTTGTGACACATTTGATGATACTAGGGTTGCTCTACGCGCGCGTTGCGCTCGGAGCAGTTTTGTAGAATCATTTATGAAAAATGCGTTGGTGTAATTACGTTTAGGGTTAGTATATGATCGTTCGGGGTTAGTGTATGATCGTGTGCAAATAATGTCGAGTCAACAAGGTTTACCTCTTCAACCAGTTCCTCCCAAGTCATTTGGAACTTGGGAGTGATAAAAATTAAAAGGGTATTAAGTTGGGATTTAAAAAAAAAAAAAAAAAAAAAAAAAAAAAAACCCTAAAAGTTGGGATTAATTTTGACCGATATTATAAAGATGGGATTAATAATGACAATTTTTCCCATTCTTAATATTCCATATATTTTTCGGTTTTTCCATTATATTTGAAGGGAAAAGTGTAGAGCGATTTTGATTTAAAAAGTTAAGAAGTAGTAATTTGTAAATGTAGGGTGTTCTAAGTCATTTGTTATGAAAAAGTTGTTTGGAAATTGAAGAATTTTGCTCATAGTAATTGTGATTAATCGAACTTATCATATTGACCATGGCATGGGGTGCAGACGTTCGCATGCAAATTTGGTGCGGAGGCTTCGCCGGTACATTTTGATTTAATTTTGATTTGAAAAAGGGGACAGAGGAGAGAGAAAGAGAAGGGAAGAGCCAAAGAGGTGCCACACAAACTGTTGGGTGCGAAAGTCCGAACCCAATAGTTTGTGCCAATAATTTATACGCAATAAAAAAAATAAAGTTATTTTTAAAATTCCTTTCAATTTTATTTTTTTAGATACCAATGGGCAGAATTCATTTTGGTTTTTGCACAAGGTAAAAAGTAGCTATTTTTAATTTGACATGAGTGGTAAAGTTGATAAATAAGCCATGAAATTCTTGAGAATTGCAGTATGGGACTATGGGCCTTGATTAAGACAGAAATCACTTTGTGACATTATTGTTGTACCAGGACATAAATTATATCATTAATATTAGAAAAGCAGAGAATAAATAATAAATTACTATTAACATCAACAAAATTAATTTAGTAGATAACACTATGTCTATATCTATAATCCAATACAATTCTAAAGTATCAGCCAACTAAAAAGAGAGAGTACATATCTTGTATCGATCATAAATCACTATGATTAGATAGAATCTCTATGACCTCCCACCGTTCACAACATCCCTTGCATCTCAATGCAGTGGAAGAGTAGAGGCGCTGGTTTCCTTCGGTCAAGTTTTTATAATTATGACACCTTAACTCAAATTCATTGCACAAGAAAAACAGCACAAAATCTCAATCATTAGGATGCATTACAAGAGTATACAACAGTATGAATGAGTATGAAGCTTAGTCTTGTCTTCTTCTTCTCTTCCATGATGGTAAATTGGTGATTAGTTGTGGCTGAAAACTAAGTGCATATGAGACGATGAGAAAAATATAGAAATGCATTCTAAACAGCCAAAGTTTTTATGATTTACTGTATATATAAAAAGCAACAGGAATGAATAAACCAAAAACCAACACATATAACTAAACTATCACCCAATCACATAAATTGAACAATTTTAAGATTTTCTAGACTACAAAGCAAGAACTATATCTAAGTTAGTGGGTTTAACTGTATTTTTGAAAGTGAAAATCAACTCTCACAATCCCTAAACATCATATCAGATTTGTTGAGCGAGGTATACAAGTATATATTTTGTGCATATGACATAATTTTCCAAATAAAGACTGAAGCACACAAATTTTGATATTTTAATAAAATACATGTAGCAGGATAAGTAATAAGCTTTCCTCAATTTAATAATGCCACTTCCAACATGATAGAAGGTGATAGTTCAGAGGAAAAAAAATCGATTAAAAAAAAAAAAAAAACTCACACTGATCGAACAATATTCACTACTCCCCTGGTATTAAAAGCTCTCTCTCTCTCTATCTATCTATTATTATTCTACATCACAATAATTGTTTATTTTTCATCTCTCATCACCAAATTAAACTTTTCACTGCAAGTAAACCAAAACAGCTTGAACCAAGCAAATATATAGACTAATTCAAAATTCAAAGTTCTAGTTTTCCGGCACCCCAGTTAAGTTCCTTCAAGATTGGTGTTTTTCGGTACCCAGGTTGTCCCTGATTGTGCAGCAAAGAGATGCTGTAAAATTTGCTCTTGACTTCTCAGGAACTTCTTAAGCTCTACAGTATACAGGCTTTCTTGTTTTTTCATTTTTTTATTACGGGCTAAAAGATTAAACCTTATCTCATTCTTCGAGTACTTCTCAATGAGTTCTTGGATGACGAACTTAACCTTTTGCAGCCAGTCAGAGATGTCCCCCCAAACGCAAGGGTCAATGCTATGAGTCCCTCTTTTAGCCCATCTAGCTAGTACAAGACTCCTTCGTAGGTAAATAGTGCATAAAATGGTAGACATCATCATTCTTGATTGAAGCTTTCAGCTCTTCGGGGACAAAGGGTTCAATTCTAGCAAAACTATTACGTGTTGTAAAAAATGATAATAAAATTGAATTCAAGGCAGTTGAGTAGTTATGAAAAACAAAGGCTAGAATAAGAAACGGCCTAAACACGCTCAAGTGGCTAAGATTGTCAACCCCAGCAAGTCTCTCTCTTCTAAAGGTGGCCAAGGGTGAAGGAAAATAATCTATAAAAACCGAAACCAATTTGTTTTATCAAATTGGCTAAATCAAAGAACAAATGAACAACACTCAATCATAAATCCTATGTAAAGAAGAACACAATGTTGGGAGATGTTTTTACTATATATTAAATACATCAATGAATTATATAGTAGTCTTGAAACCCAAATCATCTCCCATTTAAATACCTCAATGGGTCAAGGAAGGAGCTAGAGAAGATGAAATTTTGTGAACAATGAGCTGCTCTCCTTTTTTTCTGCCTAAACATTCTGTTATCTCTTCAAATTTCCCCAGATATGTAAAACCTTAAATCAAATTTGGGCGAATTAATTGATAAAATAAAAAAATAATGTCCCAATTTTATTTTTTCGGTCAATTTCTCCAATTTCAGCCTCCATTTTGAAATCTCCTAAATTCTTAACCCCCCAAACCCTTTTTAGGATCTAAATTCGCTGGAAAATTTAGAGCATCCCACAAATTTAAGAGCAAATTAGAAATGAATGAACATAAAATGAAATAAAATATTCAAACCTTTTTGCCTTACCTTCAAACTAATTTATTAGAGAAGAAGGAAAGCAGCACAAGATTGTAAAATGGTCTACACGGTTTGAAGAATGATATACCAATCATGGTGGCGTTTGTTGACGACAAGGTGCTCCGACGCAAGTAAACAAAAGCAGCTCTGCTTTTTGTGGGATGATGGGGCAGAAGCAGAGTGTCTTCTTGATATAGCTGACAAGCTCCTTCAGACACGAGAAGCTTCACTTTTGCAATTTCCACAGCCAAGTAGGGGCACCAGTACAAACACGTTGAGCATGCCTTCCTTTCTTTAAACTGGTTTATGTTATTCTTTGTTCTTCCTTGCATGCTCGGGGATCAATCAGACAACTATTTCTGGCTTTCTGCTGGCACTCCTTTCAGCTCTGTACAGAGTCAACAGAGATGTGCAAAAGGAAAAAAAGTCAACTCAAATCTTAGAAGAAGAAGTGGCACAACAGCTTAGTCTTTCCTTTGATCAATTCTTACCATGAGGCTTGAAATTCTAGCTAATTACCAAGGATGAAAAATTGCAACAATAGAAGGTAGTTCTGATTGAATACAGGCTGAATGCAGAGTATGTATTCAACTTCAGAAAATATATAGAGTCAAGAAGTTCTGAGCAAGTTATACAAAATAAACTAAAATAACTCACTTTAAAGTATTTAAGAGGTCATATATTGTCCATAATCTAAAATTCTAGCTATAGAGGAACTCCAATTTCCTTATTTTCCTATTTCATCAACTCTTTTACAAGGAATCGAAGCTAAATACATAATCCAAATTGGCTAACATTTCGGAATGAAAGAACTGGATGCTGACTCTTGACAAACAGCTTCATTTACCTAAAAAGGCGGTCTCCTCCAAGAATAAGCAGGGTATGCAGGAGTAAAAACTGCAGAAGACTACCTTTTGTAGCAGAAGCAAAGCAATTTGTCCTGTCATTTTAACTTAATGAGCGGGATCTGGGTTGAACTTCACTGATTCCTTCCAGATGAGCTCTTTCACATTCTCTTCTGTCAAGGATGATTGCTCGAAATCAAAGCAGAAAGGTGCTGAGCAGATGGGCTCATCATTGATGTCATGGAGGGAGGCTAAGTATGGGTGACACAGTGCCTCGTCCACTGCAAACAGATTAGCACACAAGGAAACTTAATCAAAGAGGAACCAAGAGAGTTGCATAACGGGGGAAGAAAGCATCCATTTGGCAAGCAGATGTTTGGGTCTCTAAGCTCATCAAAAAAGGGATGAGTCAAACCTCGTAACAAAACCCATCTCACCCCAGTCACAGCCCTCCCCAATTCAACATAACTAATTGATCATGTCATTAAACTTCTATATAACACCATGATTCCAAGCAGAATAGTCCCATCAATAGTTAAAGCCTTAAACCCTCTCAACCAAATGCCTTCCTTTCTTTAAACTTGATTCCATTATTGTTTGTTGTTCAGATTCATAATTGGCTTAAGTTTGTAAATTTTAATAGTTGATTTATACAAACATGAGAAACCATTTGATTCCCAATTCCAATGTACACTGGAGCAAATCAAATTGTATTCTATGTACACCGGAACAAAACACCTTAAAAACACCATCATCAACGTCTAAGCTAGCGCAAACAAGAGAATGAGGGGAAGTCTTGGCCAATATTGTACCTCAATTTTCAGTATCTAACCTATAATTGCCAATCATAATCGAAAGTGGGGAAGTTGTATCCAATAACCCAGAAAATAAAAATTGAATTAATATAAGAAACAAAATATGCAGAATAGGCAACAACAATTATCATACCTTTTGCAATTTTGGATAAAAGACAATACGACGAAGACCCATTTGAATTAGACCCAGTTGACTCGGTGGTTGAGTTTGCTACTCAGATTCAACTGCTGCGGCCCATAGGCAACCAGTTTGCCTCCCTTTCCGTCTTTCATCTACTCCCACTGTACTCCGCCATCTCCTCCTCCCTTTCCGGTGAATTGATGTTCTAGATTGCGGTGGTCACGCCTGCATCTTTTAATTTTCCCATCTAAACTAAATTAAATAAATTCATGAAGTGAATTAGAAAAATTAATTGAAACAAAATATTATACAGTAATTAACATTAACAAAAATACCCACCATGAGATCTATCTCATATTCATTTTCTCTGTGATTATCTTGTTCAATTGTTGGCAACCATGCTAGTTGATCGATAGAGAGAGAAAGTGAGATGAGAAATCTGAGAAAGAAGAGGAGAGAGGAAAGAAAAGAGGAAAAAAATTAAGCAAATTTACATGAATCATAGAGAGCAAATGTAGAAGACGACAGGTGGTATCCATCAAACAAAAATAAAAGCAACTCATCAGAGACATAAAATGATGTTAAGTTGCTTTATCAGAATTCAGAAGGTGAAGATTCATTTGTTAGTCTTATTTGTCAACATCATCCATCAGGGAAGAGAAGAAAAGAGCAAAAAACAACGTGACTAATTTCAAGGTAAAAAGCAAGGTTGCATGAATCATCAAAAGGGCAGAAGGTTAGAAGAAGATATGTGATTTTCTTAGAATGAAAAAAAAAATAAAAAAAACCACACATGTCCCCCACACATGTGAGCACTATTCATAAGGGAAACAAGTGAAACATTTTAAGGGTTGTAGATATCACATACTTTTCTATGTTTAAATTAAAAAAAAATAAAAAATAATAAGGTTTCGACTTCTTTGGGGTTAGTTATTTGACCATAACCAGATGTGCCTAGAAATAAGGTTTCAACTTCTTGACAGCCATGTAAAGAACGAAGCCAAAATTTTCAATAATGGGGTACTGTAGTTCAGCATTACTGAGTACATGGCTAATGAAATAGATCGGGAGCTGAATGTCGTCTCTCTCAGCAAGGAGAACAACACGGAGTGTAGTACTTCATATTTTTATTATACTACTTGTCCCATCGCGCGCAAGGCGCGCGATAGTCCAAAGTGGATAATTTTGGGTGTAGGTATGGTGTTCGTATTTTTTAGTTTTAATGTAAGTTTAGAATTGTATCTATGAAAAATAAATGATTATAATTTATAATTTATTATTTAATTTAGTATTATGTAAATTTAGTATTGCAATTATGAAAAATTCTAGTTTATATTTTAATTATAACTATGTTAGAACCCGTGTGATGCACAGTTTATATAAAGCCTATTTTTAATTTGTACATTTTAAATTTTTTTTATATTAATCAAAATTATGATATGGTATCTATTTTATGTTGTCTCATTCATAGTTCAATGTAGGAGATCATTTATTAGTGTGCTATTTAAAATTGTTTCAATTTCCTACAGTAAATTGATAGGTTTTAGTTGTAATGTAGAAGTTTATAATATTTAAATTTCAAAAATTAATATATATAGCTCTACAAAAAAATAAAAAATAAAAAAATAACCGATGACATCATCATTGCATTTAGGCGGGAATTTTTTTATTGAGAAAGCGACACGTGGGCAATGGTGATGTCATCAACTTTTGTTTTAGTAATAGTTAATAGATGTTTGTGGTGTAATATTTATAAATTATATGTAGTTGAATTTTCGAATAATGATTTTAAAAATATGTCTAAAAAAAGTTATTTAGGGGGGTTTATTACTAAAATAGTGTGTTATCAAGCATATTTGGAGCCATTAAATAGGACAAACAAACTAAATGGTCTTTTAAATGGTGGATCAATAATATTAGGGCTTATGGTTGTGAAAATTATTGTTTGGGCCAATTTTTTTAAAAAAAATCTCTCCTTTCAATTTAAAATAAGCCTCATGAATTTGGGCTTCCTTTGCACGCATGCAACATTATTCTATTATATTGGTTGTTAAAATCTTAGTTTGGTTAATTTCTCATCTTTTATCCCTCCTTTTTTTTCATTTTTCAGAATTTTCATTTTGGCTCTTCTCTTATTTTGTTATTCTATTTGCGTGGGAACAGGTCTATTTTTGAAGTATTTTTTTGTAAGGCTCTGTTTAAAGGTGAGTCCTTTGTTTTTTTACAATATTGAATTATTTGATTAATTTTGATTTGATTTAATTTTATGCTGTTTATTTATGTTAGTATATATATAATTTTGATATTAAATTAGTGAAATTGGTTATTTGTTGTTATAATGTGTATAAATTCATTGCAGTAGTTTGGTTTTAAATTTGTCTTAAGGAAGTAAAATTATTGTTAACTTTGTTTTGATTTTTCGTGGTTGATTTGTGTCATAATTTAGGGTTTTGGTATCAATTTAGTTAAATAATTAATTGCCGACAGATTGAATTATAAGTTAACTGTCATGGCATTTTTTTTTCAATTGTTGAGTAGCACAAATGAGGTGAAATTGTTAGTAGGGACTTAGGTGAAGGTATTGATAACTTATTTAAGGATGTATTTAGATGACTTGTTTTTGTTTATTCTTCTTAAAGATTTTTGAATTATAAAAAACTTTTTAAAAAGAGACAATTATAAAGGGCTTTGGAAATTCTAAAATGTAATTGAAGGAATTCTATAATTATGAAAATTAGTTGAAGTGTTAATTTGATGGCAAAATTACTATTAAATTATTAATGTTATAATAAGATACTTATAAATTATGTGATGAGGAAGAAAAGTAAGGTTAGTGTTCAAACAAGATACATTATTTCTTGTGTTCCTTACTTGTTAACGTTGTTTTTTGAGTTTACGACGACGTTATTTAGCTCTGCTCCACTCATCTTAGGTCTAATTCCAATTACTTTGGCTGGAAGGTTTGGATTTTTCAATCTTATGTCGTGAGGGATGTGTATGTGAGTCTACTTGCATATATTGTTTGTTTGTGTTGATTTTGATGTTTTTAGATTGTTTTAATTCATAGTTATTTTTACAAATTTAGTTTGTGGGTTTACTTGGACATGTTATGGTTTTGTTTCATTTGAGATATCAAGCGTGTAATTTACTAATTATGTTGTTTGATTTGATTGGAATTGGTGGCAATGCATCAAACCTGCAATAGACTTGAAGATGTTCATTTTTGAACTATTGCACCTCATCATGTTGGTGTTATTGAAATTGACAATAATAATTGATAATCATAATCTTTAAAATAAAGATCGTGTGTAAATTCAAGAACTGATATTTGTTAGTTTGTAATGATAAGGTGCAAATGTGCTAAGTTTATTTAACTTGAAAGTGGCTAACTTTTTGAATGAGATATGATTTGTTTACATTGTATAAAATTATGTATTAATTAGTTTCATGATTACAGGAACTATGAGTTTTTACAAAAATTTGCCACATCTAAAATGAAAATCAGAATTTTAGATCAAAATTAATTGAGAATTAGAACCAAATTTTATAAAGATGTAGACACCCATTTGTGTCTCCCCAAAACCAAACCCAGTGATGAATACCTTTCGCGTCGAACCATAATCGAATGAAGTGAAACTGTAAAAAGTCAAGTGTTGCGGTTAGTTTTTATTAAAATTCTTTCTCTCTGTTTTTGAAAACAACTCTATTTTATAAAATAGCCAATCCAGTTTAGTTTGGTCCGTTACAAGGGTCCAATAATATTATAGTTAGAATGTTAGATGGGGCTTACAAAAAGCTTTCCAACGATATATCATAAGCCCAATTCTGATGAATAGTGAGGAAGTGATGGCCAAAATACAAAATTGGGCCCGGTTTGTTCTTTACATGCGGCCCAATGATCTAGAGGAGGGCCCAATGTTAATTATTATTCCTAAAATTACTAGGATTAATTATAGTCTTCTAGAATTCTCTAGAAGGTTCTTTTAAATTCTAATAGAGTTAGGATTGATAATTATATTATAATGAGTTTTATTTGGAATAAAATATTATTATTTTATTAAATTACGATTTTAGCTTCTGTACGGATTCCATAGACCAAATTTGGTTAAAGATTGAATTCCGCGTGGAAAGCGCGTGAAACCAGGCTGTCGCCAAACGACAGGTCTGTCGCCACGCGACAAGCCTTGCCGCCACGCGACAGAGTGGTTTTGCGGCGACAACTTGTAGTTTTATTGCTTATCAAATTATATGTTTTTCCGGACTATTTTTATTATAAATAGGGTCCTGAAACTCCGTTTTTATTCAATCAACAATCAATTTAATTCTCTCTAAGCTCCCGTCTCTCTAGTTTTTCATAAACACAATACCGCACTCACAAGATCTTGAAACACCTAACCAAGTTCGAAGTTGCCTTCGCCCTAGACATGAAAGGTTAATACCTTCTGAGGGTTTGGTCCCAAATACAGTCTAAACTTTTTAACTCTTTATTTCATTTATTTAATTTAATTGTTTAATTTGATTATCTTCATTGAAGTTTACTAACGCGTGTATTCTGTTATTAGAAAGAGGTACGAGGCTTCAAAGTAAGTAATTAGCTTACTCCCTATTTTATTTCAATGTAGAAAGCATACTTAAATTTGTTTAATATTCCTAGTATCATGTTAGGATGTTTTTAATGCTTTCTAGAATCATGTTTAGGGTGCTTCTTATTCTTTCTAATATCATGTTAGCATCATGTTAGATCTAAAGCTTTGATTTTTATTGCTTAGTGACATGCAAGGATTTATTATTAATCTTGTTAGTATCATGCCTAGGATCTTGCTATTGTTATTAAGCTTTATTATTAACATGATTTTGATTGTTATTATGATCATGATTATTTTGTTGCTTGATTTATATTTATTGTTATTGCTTGATCACGCCTTTTATGCATGTTAAAGGGAATTTGTACTTGAAATCACGCTTAATAAGATAATTAATATTGGTTTAGGCTAATATGATTTTAATTCAAGTGATCGCCAATAATAGTTTTATTTGTGCATTAATATTCAACTAACATATATTAAACAGGTTTAGGGTTAATAAAATGTTTGCATGTTAGTCAAAAAGCGCATATGAATACAAGTAGAATAAAGTAGAGACCTATTTTATAGGGTGGGTCCCTTCTTTTGTAGATTGGATTCGTACCCTCATCCCCGAACCCTATTTGGTTCAAGACCTTATGGAGTTCACGATCTCATGGATCGTTAAGGGGTGTAATCGTTACACCTCGTGAACGGTTTACAAGTTCCTAAAACTTGTTGGCGACTCTTTTGCTCTCTTTTCTTTCCCTTTGGACGCCACCATTCTTTAGTGTATGATCACTGTGGGGTTCAAGCTTGGGGTTATAATGCTTGAAATATTCCCTACAGTTTTTGGCGACTCCACTGGGGAGGATTTCTATTTTAATTCCTGAAATTTATTTTGGCAATGATTTAGAATGAGCGGATGAGACTCGAAAATTCCTAAGTATTTCATGTGCGTAATTTTGATTAACATTATTGTCATATGCATAAAAAAGGTCCTCATTGGATAGACCATCCGAAATGAGTAAAAAGCATAAGATTTTTACACGTAGGAAATTTGAGAAATATCTTTCACAACTAGAATCAAAATAATACTTGTAGACACCCATTTGTGTCTCACCAAAACCAAACCCAGTGATGAATACCTTTCACGTCAAACCATAATCGAATGAGGTGAAAGTTTGGAAAAGTCAAGTGTTGCGGTTAGTTTTTATTAAAATCCTTCTTTCTGTTTTCGAAAACCCACTCTATTTTATAAAAACGTCCATTTCAGTTTATTTTGGTCCATAATAAGGGTCCAATAATGGTGTAGTTGGATGGGGCTTGAAAAGACCTTTTCAACGATATATTATAAGCCCAATTCCGATGAATAATGAGGAAGTTATGGCCAAAATACTAAACTGGGCCCAAACCGGATTTTACCTACGACCCAATGATCATGTGGAGGGTCCAAAGGTTTAATCATATTCCTAAAATAATTAGGATTGATTAGAATCTTCTATAAGTTTCTAAAATATCTTAATTATCCTTTTTTGAAAAGATAAGATCATGGAATTTGATTTGAATAAAACTTTCCTTTTTTAAAACTTTCCTAATTCTATTCGAATTTAAACATGTTCAAAGATAGTCAGATATTATTTTCGTGCCTCATATATTTTATCCAAATTTTATATGGTTGGATAGATCTTGAAATTATCTTTCCAATGATATATTATAATATTAATTCCGAGTTATAACGAAAAAGATATTAAAGAAATACGAAACTCTATCCAAAACTGACACCCTTTCACTATTTCGGCCATATCTTTTTATCTAAAAAAGATTTTAATCTGATTCTAATTGCTTGAAAAGTAGACTTCAAGAGCTTTCCAACAACATATTATATGACTTATTTGGACTTCTAGATCAAAAGATATGATAAAAACAAAATCCGCAAAAACTGTCTCTGTCGCCAAACGACAGGTTTGTCGCCTCGCGACAAGATAAATTTCTGGTGACAGGTCTAGTTTTCTGGCGACAGCATGGAGTTTTATTCCTTATCAAATTCTATGATTTTTCGGACTGTTTTCTTATAAATAGGGTCCTCAACCTCTGTTTTTAATCATCAATTCTCCCAATCAATTCTCCCAATCAATTCTCTCTATTCTCTCATTAAGAATTACTCAATTCTTTTCTTTTCTCTCTTTCTAAACCAACCTTTTACAAACACAATATTCCGCATTCACAAGACTTAGAATCACCTAGCCAAGTTCGAAGTTGCCTTCGTCCCAGACGTGCAAGGTTTAATATTTTCTGAGGGTTCGGTCCAAATCTAGTCAAAACTTTATTTAATTTGATTTCAATTTAATTATTTAATTCTTTATTATTTTCATTGAAGTTTACTAACTTGTGTATTTTGTTATTAGAAAGAGGTACGAGGCTTCAAAGTATGTAATCTTATTACTCTCTTTCAATGTAGAAAGCATGTTTATTATTGTTTAATTCCTAGTATCATGTTAGGATGTATTATTTATTGCTTTCTAGAATCATGTTTAGGGTGCTTTTACTCTTTCTAATATCATGTTAGTACCATGTTAGGTTTAAAGCTTTGATCTTTATTGTTTAGTGACATGCTAGGATTTGTTATTAATCTTTTTAGTATCACGCCTAGGATCTTGCTATTTTATTAAGCTTTATTATACCTTATCATGATTATCATTATATTATGATTGTTATTATCATGATTATATTTTGATTATGATTATTATTATGTTGCTTGATATTATTTATATTTTATTGTTATTGCTTGATCACGCCTTTTATGCTTGTTAAAGGGGAATTTGTACTTGAAATCACGCTTAATAAGATAATTAATAATTTGGTTTAGGCTAATGTGATTTTAACTCAAGTGATCGCCAATAATAGTTTTATTTGTGCATTAATATTCAACCAACATAGATAAACAGGTTAGGGTTAATATAATGTTTACTTGTTATTCGAAAAGCGCACATGAATACGAGCAGAACAAAGTAAAGGCCTATTTTATAGGGCGGGTCCTTTCTTTTGTAGATTGGATTCGTACCCTCATCCCCAAACCCTATTTGGTTCAAGACCCTCTGGGGGTTCACGCTCCATCTACCCAATCGAACGCTCCTGGAAACGACGGGTACATCCGAGTTTGTGAATCCACCAAACCGTGGAAGCAAATTTTTAACTTGCGGGGTCCCATCCTTACGCGCCAACCCTTCCAAAGGTAAGGCTTCCGCGCGATGCATCCGGACTCATAACCATGTACCCTCTTTGACTAACCCATATCCTTGAACTTTAGAGAACTAGAGCCATGGTTAGGTTGCAAACTCATCGCATCATGTTGTGACTATTTGAACTACTTGCGCATTCTTTGCTTGCGCATACTCTATATGCGCTAACCGTTTGTTTGACTTGTGTTTAAGTCTAAATAAACCGATTAATGACTAAAAAGGAATTTGTCTAAATTAATTAATTTAACCAATTAAAGACTGATAAATTAATGGATCTGACTTAGTACGACTTTAGGCAAGTCCCCTTAGAGTGAAATTACTGGAAACAGTCCAGGTTAATGTTCCAGCAATGGCGCAAAAATTTGGGTTGTGGCGCCTCTATTTACTGTCTGTCGCCTGGCGACAACTCTGTCGTTTGGCGACAGGCTTTAAATAGTGGCGACAGTTTTGTTGTTCCGGCGACAGTCCAGATTCTCACTCGAGTCATCACGAGGAGTTTAATTAAACAGTTTGCTGGTCAGTTTAATCAATTTATTACTGGTTTTAGCCATTTTAAATTTTTAATTGAGTCTAAACACTTAGTCCCATGGTCATACACGAGAGTCAAAGCATGTCACTTGCACTCACTTGTAAAACACTCTTAACATGTTTGTCACACCATGACCACGTCTAGAGAGCCTTGAATGCGTGTTTTTCCGTCATTTTTTATGGGGAGTAAGTCGGATATTAATCCTCCAATTAAACAAATTTTTTGAACCCATTCCCAAAAATATGCACCCTATTTTTGCTTTTTTGCTTTCTTTTTTCTTTTAAACCATAAAATCAAAGTCAACTTGAGTCAAGTTATTAAAACGAATATGGTTTAATTTACAGCACGTGGTCAAGAAAGGAAGGGCGTCTAATCAAGGACAACACTTTCGTTCAAGTTTTACTTTTTGATAAGCCGATTGGTAGGAAAAGGAAAGCTAAGAAGATAATGGCAAGTCAAGAAGAACTCAACGAAGTTAACGGACAAGTGGCTACTATGGCTGAAATGTTGAAGAACCTAACTCTTCAAATTAATTACCCTGCAAGACAACAACAAATGGAGCTCATCCAGGAGAGTTTGAGCAAACTATCCAATGACTATAGATTCCAGGGCATTAGCTCGCAAGGGGTCTCGGTGGATAAGGATCTTCTTCCGCAGAAGTTCAATGCCAACGACATCCCAAAATTCAAGCCTATGGACAACCCTTATTTTCATTTAAAAGCATTTGAAACTGTAATGAATATTAAGGGAATAGATAAGAAAGCTTTTCATTCTGTGTTTTCTTTATCTCTAGAAACTGTGTGTCAACAGTGGCACTTTTCTCTTGATAAAGAGAAAACCTCTAGTTGGGAGTTTATGAGGAACTTTACTCCTATTAGTATGAGTTATGACACCGCGTTTGATCGCCTACACGCAAAAGGTCTTATAACTCCTATTGGACCGTTTGGGGACCCACCTGTCGAAAAGAGAACGGCTAGCTAGAACCCCAATGCACACTGCAAGTATCATCAAGGTAGGGGCCATCTCACGGAAAATTGTTGGAAGCTAAAGGAAGCTATCCAAGATCTAATTGATAATAATAAACTTCCATTGCCTCCTGCAAGCAAGAAGCTAAGTATTAATAGTGCACCACTGTCGGATTCCTTAGCCATTCTGATGAGGAAAATCAAGTTGACCCCTCAAATCTTATTAAACCCATCGAGGAGGAAGAGGAAGTCTTCGAAGACGCTAAAGATCACTTTCCTTGTGGGCAAGAACCCGCAACTTAACAAGAAGTGGGCATTCTTATTGAGGTCATCTTGCAAGCAAGCGATTTGTTACGTGAGGCCATGGAAGTGGTAAAACAGAAAAAGCAAAAGAAGCTACTCAAGAATAGGCCTCCACCTAAGGAGAAGAAACCATTCTCTCTCCAAGTAATAGACACACCTAAAAGGAGTAATAGGCCGTACACTCCAATTGGGACAACTTATGCAAACATGTTCAAAATGCTCTCCGAGAATGGTAAAATTTAACCTCTCGAACCGAGACCATTTGAGTCACTTAAAAGGACAGTTAGATATTATTGTCCATATCATCAATCGGGAGGACACACAATAGAAACTGTTTCAAATTCAAAGAAATGGTTCAACGATTGATTGGTAGCAAGAAACTAATTCAAATCCCACATCAACAGGATGCTACCATTTATGGGGTTTGGGATAGTGATGACGAAGATTTCTACCTTAAAGATGTCGAAGAAACTCCACTTTCGACTATATATCCAGTAGGTGACATTTGGGACGAAGAGGATTCACCTATTGATGTCCTCACGAGGTCCGGGAGAATGCAACCTCCCATTACAACACAACCTATCTCTACTATTCAACAAGTTCCCATATCAATCATAGAGGACAACGATGTTGTCAAACGGTTAAAGAAGACTAAGGTCGAGATGAATGTATGGAAACTTCTAGCTACATCCCGAGAACATAGAGTTGCAGTCATGGATGCTCTAGCTAAAGTAGGACTAGATTCGGACACCACTCTTGAGGGGTTGGCTAACTTCCTCACGAGTGATCTCCCAAGTCCCATCAATTTGATCACCTTTTCCGACAAGGATCTACCACCGGAAGGTGACAAGCATAATAAAGCTCTTAACCTCACAGTAATCTGCAAGAGAATGAACGTCCCTATGACTCTTGTAAATAATGGATCGACAATTAATGTTTGCCCACTTAGAACTGCGAGGATGTTAGAATAAGAGATGAGGATTTATCCCCATCAACACAAGGAATAAGAGCCTACGATAACTCACGTCGCCAAGCACTGGGCACAATTACTATGAATATAACGGCGGGAGCAATCGAACATACTACTACATTCCAAATGGTAGACATTAAGGCTTAGTTCAATCTACTATTGGGACGCCCTTGGCTTCATGACCTAAAGGTTGTCCCTTCATCTCTTCATCAACAAGAAAAAGCCATAGTTGGAGGAATACCGATTACTATCGATGCTTCACCTATGAGAATCAAAACAATAGAAAATCCACTAATCAATGTGGAGCATGATGAGAACGATAAAGATTTGTGGGGCTTTAATGAAGAGGTTTCCTTGATACATGAAGATGAAAGGATCCCTCTTCGCTACGACCTCCACTTAAACATGGTAACTAACGCTATCTTGAGAAAACAAGGGCACTTTCCTAGAATGACTCTAGGAAAGAAGAAAAAGATAGCAAAACAAATGGGACTACTTGGCCTCCCTAAGTTAGATACTTTCGGACTTGGTTTTGAACCAACTCTCGAAGACCTAAAGCGAACCCGGGAAAAATCAAAGGCACGTAGGGACGCTCGTACGCAAAAGAAAGTAATTCCAATGGATCAATACCCTCTTACCTTAAATGGACAGTTCATAAGAGAAGGAGAAGATTATCCATGCTATGAATTTCCAGAACCTTTCGTTGTAAATGGCATAAGACAACCTGGGTTCGAGATATTTCTGGATTGTTACTTTCTAGATGAGATCCCAACTCCTAGCTATAAGGAGAAAGCGCCCCCATGCTTTGACTTTAATGTTATGGGACTCCTCTTTAGGTAAGAAAAGAATGAGCTAAGATATGTAGAAGATAACTCTTCACTCATTCAAACGGTCCTACAAAGTGAGAACTTTGATTCTTCGAAGCTCATCACTCCAGCTAAAAATTTAGTGCGAGGATGGCGCAAGACAGTAAAGGTGACTACTACAAATGGAAAAAAGATCTCTAGGACAAGGGCCAATGTTTGAAGAATCGTCTGAGTCAGAGTCCGAGTCAGAGTCTTCCCCTATCAAGTCCTCTAAATCTTTAGTTGTAGCACCTCCCTCTAGTTCTTCTATTTCTGTATCTATTCCTAGGCTAGTTAGCAATCAAGTCCCAACGGACATTTCTTTGTTTGATGTAATGATTTCAGAGTTCAATACTATGTCTTCTTCCCCGTACTCTTCGTGTTTCTCTTTAACTCAAGATGACGAGCATTGGTTAACTAATGATGAAAATGACAAAGAAATTTTAAAGCAATGGAAACACTTGAAAACAAGACACCAATAATTGAGGACACTGAAACGGTTGACATCTCAAAAGATCCAACCACTAAAAGAGAAGTTAAAATTGGACTCACGCTTAACAAAGGCGAAAGAACCGATTTAATTGATCTATTTTAAGAATTTATTGATGTATTTGCTTGCTCATACAAAGATATGCCAGGCATTAATAGAGAAATATAGCTCGACACACTATACCACTAATCTCAGGAATGAAACCTGTAAAACAAAATTTACGTCGAATGAAACCCGACGTAGCTCTTAAAATAAAAGAAGAAGTACAAAAACAAATAAATGCAGGTTTTATCAGGGTATCCAAATACCCCGAATGGGTCGCAAACGTGGTCCTAGTTCCGAAAAAGGATGGTAGGGTTCGAATGTGTGTCGACTATCGAGATCTAAATAAGGCAAGTCCAAAGGACGACTTCCCTTTACCACACATCGATATTTTGGTAGATAATACAGCGAATCACGCACTTCTCTCATTTATGGATGGATACGCAGGGTACAACCAGATTCTCATGGCCGAAGAAGACATGGAGAAGACAACATTCATAATACCTAGGGGTACTTACTATTACACGGTAATTCCATTCGGGTTAAAAAACGCGGGTGCTACTTACCAACGAGCAGCGACTGCCCTACTCCATGACATGATGCACAAAGAAGTTGAATTATATGTGGACGACATGATTGTGAAATCCAAAGACCATCCAGGACTTCAAGTGGCCTTAAGAAAATTCTTCAAGAGGTTAAGAAAATACAACATGAGGTTGAATCCATCCAAATGTGCTTTTTGAGTAACCTCAGGAAAACTCTTGGGATATGTCATAAGCTCTATAGGAATAGACATAGACCCAACCAAGATCAAAGCAATCATGTCAATGCCACCGCCCAAAACCGAGAAGCAAATTCGAGGATTTATTGGCCGGTTGCAATATATAAGTAGGTTCATATCCAAGCTAACAACGATATGTGAACCAATATTCAAGAAGCTTAAGAAGAATGTGCCGATAATATGGGACGACGAGTGTCAAAAAGCCTTTGAGAAGATCAAATCCTATCGTCAATCCTCCCGTATTAGCCCCAGCACTTCCAGGAATCCCTCTAAGATTGTACTTAACAGTCACCAAAGAAACAATGGGGGCTACGCTCGCATAAGAAGTAGAAGGAAAAGAAAACGCCATCTATTATCTAAGCCAAAAGATGCTCGAATATGAAACACGCTATACACCACTTGAGAAATTGTGCCTCGCATTAGTGTGGGCCACAACCAAGTTAAGACACTACATGCTTGTCCACACAGTTTTTGTAGTGTCTCGATCAGATCCTCTCAAATATTTATTCGAGAACTCTACGCTTAATGGACGCATTTCGAGGTGGATAGTTAATCTAGCTCAATTTGATATAAGATTCATGCTTCAAAAGGCTATTAAAGGATTTGTGGTCTCGAACTTCTTAGTGGACTTTCCAATAGAAGATTCGACACCAATACATGACAATGAATTTCCAGATGAAGACTTGATGGTCACGGAAGATGATAATTGGACTCTATACTTCGATGGAGCCTCAAACCAAAAGGGATGTGGCGTAGGGGTCCTATTAGTATCTCCTAAAGAGGAACATGTTCCAATTTCAATAAAGCTAGACTTCGACGTTACCAACAACGCTGCAGAATATGAAGCATGCGTGGTAGGCCTCGAAACAGCTTTAGCATTAGGTGTAAACAAACTTCGAATATTCGGAGATTCCTCTTTGATCATCAACCAAATCTCTAAAAGATGGAAGGTTAGGAGCGAAAGCTTAGCTCCTTACCAAACCTACTTGGAAACTCTCATTGACCTATGGGAAAAGGTAGAGTACACCTATCTACCTCGAGAAGAAAACCAATTTGTCGATGCATTGGCAAGACTAGCCTCAATGGTTAGAATTTCTAAGGAAATAAAGCAAATGCCTCTAACTATAGAGAAAAGATATAAACCAGCATATATTCAAGCTATAGAGGATGATGAAACAGTCCAAGAAGAAGAAGAAGAAGAAGAAGAACCATGGTATACTGATATATTCAACTATGTCACCAAAGGAGAATACCCTCCTCATGTTGACAAAAGAGCAAAACGAGCTTTAAGAATTTTGGCTTCCCAATACGTGCTCATAGGAGATGAGTTACACAAACGGGTACCTAAAGGGCGAGCTCTTTTATGTGTAGGCAAAAAGGACGCTCAAAGGGCTATGAGAATAGTCCACGAAGGAATATGTGGAACACATGTTAACGGCAAAATGCTAGTCTAAATGATAATGCGGGAAGGATACTATTGGACTACCATGAATAGGGATTGTCATCAATATGTAAAAAGATGCCCTAAATGCCAGATTTATGCAAATTTGCAACATATTCCTCCATCCCTCCTTTACACATACACATCACCATGGCCATTCTCAACATGGGGAATTGACATAATTGGAAAAATCACACCTCCTGGACAGGAGGTCACGAATACATCCTAGTTGCAATTGATTACTTCACAAAGTGGGTTGAAACACAATCATATGCTAAACTCACTGCAAAACATGTAGCACTCTTTATCGAAAGGAACATAATTTGTCGATATGGAGTCCCACATGAGATGATAAGTGACAATGGAACTCACTTTCAAGCCGAATGCGAAGAAATGCTACATAAGTATGGTATTCAACATCACCATTCTTCCCCTTTTAGGCCTCAAGCAAATGGAGCAGTTGAGGCAGCCAATAAAAATTTAAAGACTATCATCGAGAAAATGACTAAAATTACAAGGATTGGCCTGACAAACTCCATTTTTCACTTTGGGGTTATCGCACGTCAATTCGGACATCAACAGGAAATACGCCATTCGCCCTAGTCTACGGAATGGATGCCGTACAACCTGTGGAACTAGAAATACCTTCTCTACGCATTGCGTTAGAGAGTAAACTCGATGAAGTCGAATGGACTAGAGCACGGTATGAAGAGCTAATTCTACTTGACGAAAAGCGACTAGAGGCTCTACATCATACCCAATGCTACCAAACTCGTATGGCTAGACACCTCAACAAAAAGGTCAAGACTAGAAATATCAAGATTGGAGACTTGGTACTAAAAGCATTAAGGAAAAATGTTTTGGATCCAAGAGGCAAATTTAGACCCAATTGGTCCGGACCATACATTGTCAAAACAATCTTATCAGGAGGCGCGGCTAAATTAACTGACATGGATGGCAATGAATTTTCAAACATGACAAACCTTGACCAACTTAAGAAGTACTACCCATAGTTACTTGAGTAAGGACACTCAAGAGAGCTACGTTTGGCCTGATTCCTTAAGAATGGATACGTAGACAACTCTTTAAAGGGTGCGGCCACTTTAATTATCAAAAATCTCGCGTCCCAGCATCAAAAAGGCAGAAGCGCAACAAAACAAGTCTGTCGCCGTAAAACAGACCCTATCGCCAGACGACAGGTTTGTCGCCAGGCGACAGGCGAAAAGCACCAGCGATAGACCCGAAAAGTGCAGTGCTAGTTTTCTGCAAGCATCTGGGCAAGTTTGGTGCATTCTGGAAATTTTTCAACTTCTGTACTCGAAGAAATTTTTCGGAAAAAATATTTTAAGTTGTTTTCATTTCTTTAAATAAACAAAATGTAAAGATAATTTAATTGAAAAGCTGAAATTGCATTAATAAAATAAAAATTACATAATTGATGGAATTTAAATAAAGCTTAAAGAAATTAAAATTAACTTAACAACTTCAATTGTCTAATAAATCATAAGAAAAGTAATGCTCTAGTCTTTCTTTTCTTTCTTGATTCTTTTCCAATTCTTGTCTGAGTCTTCCTCCTCATCCATCACTTTTGCTAAGAGACATCCATTAGAAGATCTACACTCTATTTTAGTATGGATGGTCTCTCCCTCGGCTAGAACTCCATGCTTCTTCTCTACCCAAATTTTCTTTTCTATAGAGTCAACTTTTCTTTTTCCTTTGTCCTTATTAGAACTCTTCTTCTTAGGCATCACAGGAGTCTTAAACTCAATCTTTTCACCTAGGCGTTCCTTAGCAGGAATTTTCTTGTCTCCAAGGCGAGTCTTCACAATGTCTTCTCTACTTTGATTTGCTCCTTTTGAGATCTCCCATTTAACCATTGCTTCACATTATTGGACAAAGAAGGAGGAACCTTTTGGGTAATCACCTCCCATAAAGGTCTAGCACACCAATACTTGTCAAAGCGTTCAACTTCTTGTGAAACGGGAAATTCATAAGGACAACGAAGATCTCCTGTAGGAATGGTTTGTGCAATCCCATATTGTCTCTTTACTCTACAGGGATAATAAAAGGTCAATTTTGACAAGCTAGGAAGACGGCAAAAGGGTTGAGTATTACAACCAATCATCTTTTCAAGCTTCCACTAACGAACAACCCACTTAATGGAGTAGTCACAAGAGGCAAATACTTTGCCCCACTCACGCTGACCCATCTTCAAAGAGAAACGTTTCTTTCGCCGAACAAAACAATTGGGAGTATACTTGTTAATGTTATCATGAGGACTAATAAATTCTAGTCTCTCCATGAGCCATATTTGTAAGAATTCAATGCACATAATTAGTATTGCTATACAAAAATAATTTTTTAATTTCTGTAATTAAGAATATTATTATTCTACCTGTAATAAAATTTGAGAGCCTCGAAGAGGTGCTTTTGGATTCCTTTTTAATTCATCAAGACTAAGCATAGTCTCTCCAACAATTAATGGCATTGGATTTCTCCCTGATTCAATTTGTTCTAATATAGAAATCATAATCGCTTGGCCCTCATTATTTTTACCACTAGTAAGAAGATATTGGCTAAGCATGCAAAGAGGAAAGCTCTTCTCCTATAAACATGAAAAGATTCGGAGCGTGGTCTATCAAAGTAAAAACGTGCAAATTCTTTTAAATCAACATTATTACCATGCACTATGTTTTTTAGATCTTTACCCCTAAGATTAAGAAAACGCTCATAATCTTTGTAATAATACTCACTCAACCTAGGCATTACCGCAAGATTTAAGGAAGGGAAACCTAAAATAACACCAAATTCTTCCGGTAAAGGGCATATTTCATCATAGCCTAATCTAAAACAGTGATTATTAGAATCCCAGTATTCTAAGGCGGTATGAATAAAATCTATGTCAAGATCTACCCCCTTTATGCCATAAATACCCCCCATATGGAAAAATTCAAGTTCTTTTCTCTCTTTGGCAGTTAAAGAACGACACCACTCACGTGTGAAATCACAAAAGCTTTTTTTCGCTAAAGACATGATTAATTGTTAATTTAATTAATTTTTAATCTGTTCGAATTATACAGAAATCGTCAGATTAAAACGTGTGGCGACAAAGCGATCCCGCCAGCGACAGCCACGCGCCATATGAACCGCGTATTTTTTCTGACTCCGATTCGACTTTGATTTTGCATATTACACCCCGTTATTCAATACCCCTATTCTTTTTTTTTTTTCTTTTTTCCTTCGATTAAATTAAGTTTAGGCTTATATTAGTCAAAATTACTTTATTTTTCATTTTTTCTTTTGGGGAGAAAGTCAGATACCCTCCATTGATAATAAAAATGACAAAAAATTTTGCGCAAAAATTAAGTCACAATTTTTTCGCACACACTCACATGCACATAAAATGAAAAATAAAAATGCAAAAATAAAACAGGCTTAATATAAAGTTTGCATATATACAATGTGTCTAATACTACCTCCGTTTCTTTTTAGTTGACACGTATTCCTTTTTAGGAAGTTTCGTTTTAGTTGACACGTTTCCTTTTTGGGTAAATTTTTTACCTTGCATTTACAAGCTACCCCACTTGCTTTTTCATTCTCTATCACTCTCTCTCCTCTCCTTAATATATGTTCCTAAATCAAACGCGTCAACTAAATAGAAATGGAGGAAGTATATATGAGTCATATAATAGACAAAGTCCTACAAAGTCAAATAAAAATGAATACATGTACAACTATGGTGCGGGAAGCCGCAAATGATAAGGTACACCCATCGCATCGAAAAATGTAGTAGTACGGGGAGTATGCCCCTCACCATATCCTGACCCGTCAGTCACTGGAAACCTCAGCTCAGGGCCAGTCCAATCCGGCTCACCCTGATAGTCAATCGACAATGGCTAAAGTTGCAAGGGCTGCTGCGACGACGAGCCAACCTCGTACGTCCCACCACCCATCGAAGGAGCCGATGTCATCTCTCCTTGGCCTATCGGCCCGGCAAAGACCTCCTCAGGCGAATAAGCCGAGTCCTCCGTAGGAGCAGCCTCGGAGCGGCCACTGGAAGAAGTAAGGCGATGCCTTGAGTCAGATCTAGTCGACTCTCTACTAGGCTCGGGCCTCGACCGAGTGCGTGGAGAAGGAATAGGTTGTCCCTGCAAAAATAAATCAAGTCAAATACCAGGAATGAAAGCACAATGCAAAAGAAATACAAGAGAAATATCTCCTCAACGTCGTTGCTATGACAGGTAGCTCGGTTACGCATCCTAACGAGCTGGCTGCGAAAGGCGTCTATGCACCTCGCCATAGCTGTCACCACCTCGCGAGAAAACTGTCAAAGGGATGAAGTCAGTAATGATACAAGACAAATACAAAAGCAAATATATATAAATGCTTACCCGAGTCTGG
The DNA here is from genome assembly GCF_948465745.1 of Chenopodium album. Lineage (NCBI taxonomy): Eukaryota > Viridiplantae > Streptophyta > Magnoliopsida > Caryophyllales > Amaranthaceae > Chenopodium > Chenopodium album. Next base: position 28,754,342 of record NC_137858.1, on the reverse strand, counting down.
TGGTGAGGGATGGAGCGCTCCACAAAGCGCTGATCCTCGGGGGCTGGAGGAATCATCTCCTCAATTGGTCCGAACATGCCCTGGTAACGAATGGATATCCTTAGAGGAACAAACTCCCTAGGCCCAGCCTGATAAGGATAAATCCAAATGATTAGAACTCACTTGGGGGCTACCTAATGAAAAATAAAAAGAGTTAGCAAAACATATCGCTGCCTCCTCAGACAGAACAGGAGCCGGCGCTTGCAAGCGCAGTAAGTGGTCTGCGTAACTCGTTCCCAAATGGACATGAGACCGCCAGGGAGTGCCCCGAGACGATCGGCTCGCCCAATCACACAGCAACGCCTCATGGAACATGTGTCGAGGCGAACGAGCAGGAACGACAAAGACATCCGAGGAGTGCTGGATAGCCACTCTCTCGCCTAGATATACCGCAGCGTCATATGTCCCCTAAAAGTAGTGACGCTCGGTAGTGTACTGTGCGGCTAGCACAAGTACAGCGAAGTTAGCCCAGGGTCGGTAAACCACACCAGGCTCCTATAAAACAGCTATGTAAGATGAAAGCTATCAAAAGAATGATAATTAAAAGGCAAGAATTCACAAGAACCTACTGAGAGGATCAACTCTCGAATATGTGCAGTCTCGACCTGACCGCGGTGACCTCCTCAACCAGCAGTAATGGGAAGCTCGCGAGGAGAAGGTCTCGCCGGCGCAAGTGAAGGGAAATACTCGTAGAACTAAATCTACATGGATAATGCAAAAGTCAGTAAATGTTTGCACTAGTCTAGAGCTAAATTTCAAAAATGAAAGAAATATACCTCTACGACCCTCCAGAAGCTGGAAAGTGCGATCTCTCCAGACAAGGCCTTGTGACGGCAGGAATGTCGCAAGCCCAAAAGGAAATCAGCATAGGCCAACTAGTCCAGCCATATGTCCCGACCAGATGAAGGTCGCGAACAGCTCTAAGGTAGTAGAGGAGCACTCGACTACCCTTGTAAGGAGAAAAGGTCCCTGACAGCAAGATCAGCACAAAGATGCGCACTCGCTGCTCGCGAGTGGTCGCATAGTCCTCAAAAGCCGCTACCAGTGTGTAACGGCGAATGCACTGGGAACTGAGCTGTCCCGACTGAGCCTTGGCACGAGCCCAAATAGCAATCGGACCCAACAACTCTAGAACGATTGGCGAGTAGACAGTGATGTCGCTGTCAAATGGCAGCGGGGTAGACTGAAACTTCAGACCCGTGATGAGACTCAAGTCGGCTAGAGTGACGGTCATCTCACCCTATGGAAAGTGGAAAGTGTTGGTGGTGTCCCAAAAGAACTCCACCAAGGCTCGGACAACGAGGTTACCCCAATCGTAGGAAAACATGGCCCGGGTGACCTGGAAAAGAGGAGTCAACCCACATGACTCCCAAAGCTGTCGCGGCGCGTCGTCTTTACTGAAGAACGCGTCATAAAGCGCTCCGATGGTGGAGTTGCCCGAACCGTGACTACGGTTCCATCCACTCTCAAGACCACGTCGTACTCGCTCCGAAAGGTGGTGTACTGGAGCGAAGAAAAGGGTGTGCTCGTCCCACTCTGGGAGAGGTCCTAGTCTAGTAGAAAGGTCCTTGGTCTCGCTAACAGGCTCGTCCTCCCGGCGCGAGTCCCTCGACTGAGAACCAGAACCGCGTCGACTAGCCATGCTATATTATGCAAATTAATTAAATTTAAAGTTCTATAGCATCAAAAGTTTGCCTAGCCGCATGATACTATGTTCGCAAAAAACAGAGTACGTAGTACTAAAACAGAGCACAAATTTCAACTAAGCATAATTAGCATTTTCAAGCAACCAAACAATTTCTTGCAATATTATGGCAAATATTGTGACAAATTGTACAAGAAAAGCTAGCAAAAATGCAAAAGAACGGGTCACATTGTTCTTCACGACCTCGAGGGGTCCAACAATGGTGAATCGTTCATTTCTTCACCGAATTGAGTCAAACAAGTCTCAAAATACTCCCAAGGCAATATACAAGCATAATCAAGCAAATTCATGGCATAAAATTCGACAAACAAAGCAAATTCAGCAAAACAAGTTTCGAATTTTCTAAAAATTCGTGAACAAGAATGCACAATTCATCAAAAACCGGAGTGAGTTTGCAAAAAACTTACATAGATCGGGAAAATGGATGAGATAAGCTTCGATTTGCAACAAGTTTGAGAGAATTCGGCTAAGAAATAAGCAAGAACGATTTGAGTTGAAGTTTTGAGCAAAATCGCGGATATGAACAGAGCAGCAACGAAATGAAGAAGAAAGGGCGAATATTTAAAATACCCGACCCTATCGCCAAACGACAGGTCTGTCGCGTGGCGACAAGCCTTAAACGTGACGACAGACTGTTCTGGCCAGCGTTGGAACGACGACAAAATACAGGGCTCCATATAATGGTTATGTGGACCTCGTGCAGCAGTTTGCGTTCCTTGGTACGCTAGTTAGCCCCTCTTAGCAATTTGACATGATTTAATAATCGGCTCGATAACGATTAAATCAAGTGATCGACCTGATTAAAGATCGTCTCACTTCGCTTAAAGCGCCTAAACATTGGCTCATCGCAAAGGCACCGACGTAATGGTTCATAAACAGCAAAAGCACCGACGTAACGGTTCACAAGCAGCAAAAGTGCCGACGTACTAACATAGCAGAAGCAAAGTTCAAGCGAACTTTTAAAGATCGGCAAGCGTTGGTCTTTGATAATTTTCTTCGGAATATTATCATGAAGGTGATTTCAAGCGAAGTTATCTTCGATCGTGTTCCCTAAGATGTGGAAGATGGTCACAAAGCGGAAGAGGATCGTTTTTAAGCGAAGCAATCTTCGATAGTGTTCCCTGACTTGCCAAAGATTATCACAGCGAAAATTGGAGGCATTTACAAGCGTAGTAGTCTTCAGGCGGGATGGCATTCTCTAGCTTGTGGAAGGTCGTCAAAACAAAATACGGCAACAAAAGAACGGTTACTCTAGAGACGTGTGCTCGACGGTGCAAGATACGCGTTTCTTAACTCTTCTATCTGTTTAACTAACACTAGTTTGCAGGTATCGGTGTTACAAGAATGATTTAGGATTGCAGAACGTTCTGAATCATTCTCCATCCCTATCGCTACTTTGACTTTTGTTTTCGAAGCATGCGTTTCTCCAAACTCAGTCAAAGTGGGGGCTTCTGTAGACACCCATTTGTGTCTCCCCAAAACCAAATCCAGTGATGAATACCTTTCGCGTCGAACCATAATGGAATGAAGTGAAAGTGTGAAAAGTCAAGTGTTGCGGTTAGTTTTTATTAAAATTCTTTCTATCTGTTTTTGAAAACAACTCTATTTTATAAAAATATCCAATCCAGTTTAGTTTGGTCCGTTACAATGTTCCAATAATAGTGTAGTTAGATGGGGCTTGCAAAGAGCTTTCCAACGACATAATATAAGCCCTATTCCGATGAATAATGAGGAAGTTATGGCCAAAATACTAAACTAGGCCCGGTTTGTTCTTTCCATGCGGCCCAATGATATAGAGGAGGGCCCAATGTTAATTATTATTTCTAAAATTACTAGGAATAATTATAGTCTTCTAGAATTCTCTAGAAGGTTCTTTTAAATTCTAATAGAGTTAGGATTGATAATTATATTATGATGAGTTTTATTTGGAATAAAATAGTATTATTTCATTATTTTATTAAAATACGATTTTAGCTTCTGTACGGATTCCATAGATCAAATTTGGTTAAAGATTGGATTCCGCGTGGAAAGTGCGTGAAAACCAGGCTGTTGGCAAACGACAGGTCTATCGCCACGCGACAAGCCTTGTCGCCAAGCGACAGAGTGGTTTTGCGGCGACAGCTTTTAGTTTTATTCCTTATCAAATTCTATGCTTTTCCGGACTATTTTTATTATTAATAGGGTCCTAAAACTCCGTTTTTATTCAATCAACAATCAATTTAAATCTCTCTTAATTCTCACTAAGCTCTCATCTCTCTAGTTTTTCATAAACACAATACCGCACTCACAAGATCTTAAAACACCTAGCCAAGTTTGAAGTTGCCTTCGCCCTAGACGTGAAAGGTTAATACCTTCTGAGGGTTTGGTCCCAAATACAGTCTAAACATTTTAACTCTTTATTTCATTTATTTAATTTAATTGTTTAATTTGATTATTTTCATTGAAGTTTACTAACGCGTGTATTCTGTTATTAAAAAGAGGTACGAGGCTTCAAAGTAAGTAATTAGCTTACTCCCTATTTTATTTAAATGTAGAAAGCATACTTAGATTTGTTTAATATTCCAAGTATCATGTTAGGATGTTTTAAATGCTTTCTAGAATCATGTTTAGGGTGCTTCTTATTCTTTCTAATATCATGTTAGTATCATGTTAGATCTAAAGCTTTGATTTTTATTACTTATGGACATGCTAGGATTTGTTATTAATCTTGTTAGTATCATGTCTAGGATCTTGCTATTGTTATTAAGCTTTATTATTAACATGATTTTGATTATTATTATGATCATGATTCTTATGTTGCTTGATTTATATTTATTGTTACTGCTTGATCACGCCTTTTATGCATTTTAAAGGGAATTTGTACTTGAAATCACGCTTAATAAGATAATTAATAATTTGGTTTAGGCTAATATGATTTTAATTCAAGTGATCGCTAATTATATTTTTATTTGTGCATTAATATTCAAACAACATAGATTAAACAGGTTTAGGGTTAATATAATGTTTGCAGGTTAGTCAAAAAGCGCACATGAATACGAGTAGAATAAAGTAGAGGCCTATTTTATAGGGTGGGTCCCTTCTTTTGTAGATTGGATTCATACCCTCATCCCCGAACCCTATTTGGTTCAAGACCTTATGGAGTTCACGATCTCATGGATCGTTAAGGGGTGTAACCTTCACCTCGTGAACGGTTTACAAGTTCCTAAAACTTGTTGGCGACTCTTTTGCTCTCTTTTCCTTCCCTTTGGACGCCACCATACTTTAGTGTATGATCACAGTGGGGTTCAAGCTTGGGGTTATAATGCTTGAAATATTCCGTACAAAAGATAACAAGAAATTTGAATTAAAAGTACTTAGGGACAAGGAGATTAACTATTACCATAACAAACTTTGGTAGTCGAGGAAGCGGCACCGAGCAAGAATGAAAGTGCCTCTTTAGCGGCAGTGCGTGCGACTGCACATCGTCAAGAATAGTGGAGAACGAAGGGAGTTAATTAGATGGAAGAGAGAGATGAAACAGTAAGGGTTAGAAGAGGGAGTGAAGGGAGCAAATGAGGAGAAAGAGTGAAGTCATAGAATTTAGAAAATGAAAGGAGAGAAAAAATGAGGACCTTAAAAGATGAAGAGGAGAAAAGAGAGGGCATGGGCGGCTATGAATAATGGTAAAGGAGAAAGAGGATAACGTACTGTGCTAGGGTTAGTTTGTCAGTTTTTCATTTATTTTTAAAATATAGATAAAATAATATAGAGCGCTTAAGAAAGATAGGTATTGTATAGGTAAAGTGACATTTATATTAAAATAATATAAAAATCAAACACAACGGTTAACTATGGGAGGCGCTTTATAAGTTTTGACATATAAAACGCTCATCTAACATAGGCGTTCTATATAATTCTAGAGATCGCCTATCCAACTTGATAGTTATGTATTGTGTGTTGTTTATTCCACATTTTGTAGTAGTGATAGGACGGCTATCCAAGGCTTCGAGACGGTAGGTTCCATCTCGCACTTCAACTTTGATCCGGTAGGGCCCTTCCCGATTTGGGATTAGCTTCCCGTCTGTTGGGGTTTGGTGAGTCCGACTCACCGCGGAAACAACCCCGACCCAAGGAACCACTCGTAATTAATAAAACCATAAAGCATAAATAAATAATCACAAGAAAAGGAAGAACAAATCATACCCTTGAAGCGAGCTTCGCCCTCATAAAACGGGCTCTTACTTGAAAGCCTTGAGCACCGCAAATGCCGTGCCTCCGACGGTATCCACCCACAAAGGACGAACACGACTTTGTAGGTCCGCTACCTTGGAGTTAGCAAGGTCCGACCAAAACCCAAGTGTTAATGGAGTTTAAAAGTTTTCCCATAAATATGGAATGCTCTTTCTAACTCCCACTCAAGCAAAGAATTCTCAAGCCATGCCATGACAATTTATAAGGAAGTATGCCTTGTGAATTTCACTCATCTTTCAATGTGGGACTTTTCACAAAAAGATCCCACGTGGAAAGATTGGTGAATTCAACCCTTAGTTAAATAAACAAAGGAACAAGTAACAAGTGTCACATGGTTAAGAGTGGACCACTTTCTCACTTGGTCCCCAAGGCATTTCACATGCAATGTGAACTAACCATGTGTCACCCAACCTTGAGCCCCAAGTTGGGTTCGGTTGGCCCATTTTATTTTGGCCCGTGTCCATCACCTATCAACTCAAGTCCACGGCCATTGCCACATGTTTCGCCACCGTGGCGCGCTGCCACGTGGCACGCTGCCAACGTGGCACGCTGCCACTTGGCGGCTGCCAACGTTGCTGCCACGTGTGTTGCCACATGGCGTTTTTCCCATGTGTGCTGCCACGTGGCACGCTCCTATTGGGCATACATTCCTAGCCTTTTGCGTGGCTAGGATTTTACTTATTACTTGATGCATTTTCCCGTCTCGCCAAATCCTAAATTTTGGCTCGACATTTGAGATTCTCCGACGCTTGGTTTCGACGCTCCAAGCTCGAATTTCCGACGTCTAAATGTTTAACACTCGGGCGACGAATTAATTTCTTCCGAATTAATTCGTCGAGTCAGTTCGTATATTTTGCTTAAAACCAGATCCCCCATCTTCAGCGGACGTGTGGATACTCGTCGATTGTATGCCCTTTGTCATCCTTAAACGATAGACTTCATATCTAAGCGTCTCGTCAGTCCGCTCAAGAATGAGAAGTCATTCATTTACCTTGCCATCTCTGAACACTCTCTAAGTGTCGTCCTTCTTGCTGAGAGAGACGGTCACCATGTCCCAGTCTATTTTATCAGCCATGTACTTCATAATGCTGAGCTTAAGTACCCCCCAACTGAAAAATTTGGCCTGGCCTTGTACATGGTATCAAAGAAGCTGCGGCCGTATTTTTTGGCACATTCAATTGTAGTCTATACAGACCAACCCTTGAAGAAGTCGTTCTCAACTTTAGAAGCCAGCGGCCGCATGCTCATATGGGCTTTAGAGCTCAGAGGCTTTGACATTACGTTCGAGCCAAGGAAGGCAATCAAGGGGCAAGCCTTTGTGGATTTTTTGGCTGAGATGACACGGCCAGATCTTCAGCCGACCGAGGACCAAGTTTGGAAGGTGTTTGTGGATGGTAGTGCAACAGCAACCGGGTGTGGTGCTGGTATCATATGTCAGTCTCCTGAAGGAGATAAGTTTGAGTACGCGTTGAGATTTCAGTTCCAAGCGTTAAACAATGTAGCTGAGTACGAAGCATTGTTGGCCGGCCTAAGGATGTGCAAAGCGGCTGGGGCAACCAAAATTAAAGTATGCTCGGACTCTCGGCTAATAGTTCACCAGGTCAATGGTGGCTATGAAGCCAGGGAGCCGGCCATAATGAAGTACATGCATCTAGTGAAGGATGAGGCCGAATGCCTAGAACATTTCTCTCTCAGACAAGTTCCTCGTTCAGAAAATCATCAAGCGGACGCGCTCTCCAAGTTAGATTCCTCGGCATCATGTGACACTCTAAGATTAGTATTTTGGGAAGTAAAAAAAAAAGGATTATTGATGTCGAGCCTGTTCAGATCATAGATAGAAGTTCAACCTGGACGGACGGAATTATTTCCTATTTAAAGGATGGAATTCTTCCGGACGATCCCAAAGAGAGTTGGCTAATGAAAAGGAGGGCGACCTGGTTTGAGATGAAGGATGGGGAACTATTCAAAAAGGATTTTGTGAAGCCCTATCTTAAGTGCATAACTCCTGAAAGAGGGCATGATGTGCTGGACGACCTCCACCAGGGACATTGTGGCTCCCATATTGGAGGACGAGCCTTGGCTGAAAAGGCTACACATTTGGGATATTACTGGCCGAGCCTGAAAACAGACGCCATGCAAATGGTGAAAAAATGTGACAAGTGCCAGAGGTTTGCGACCCTTATTCATCGGCCAGCAAATAGTCTTTCAGCCATAAGCAGTCCGCTCCCATTTGCAAAATGGGACATGGACATTTTAGAGCCATACACTCCAGCGTCCGGCCAGAGACAATATGTACTAGTGGATGTAGACTATTTCACTAAATGGGTTGAAGCCGAGGCCGTCCGGGGCATTAAATGGACGGATGTGTCAGCCTTCATATGGAAAAGCATAATCACTCGGCATAGGGTGCCTCAGTCAATGGTATTTGACAACGGACCTCAATTTGAGACGCGCCAACTCAAAGAATGGTTGGGGGGATCAAGGCATAACTCATTGTTTTGCTTCGGTCGGTCGACCACAAGCCAATGGTCAACTTGAAGCCTATAACAAGTTGATCTCAAATGGAATCAAACGCAAGCTTGAAAAAGCAGGTGGCCTATGAGCTGATGAGTTGGTTAATGTGTTATGGTCCATACGGACAACGGAAAAGAGTTCCACGGGAGAGACTCCATTCTTTTTGGTCTATGGAGCCGAAGCTGTACTCCCAATTGAAATGTACGAGCCCACTTTGCGGGTAATGTTATATGATGAGTCGGCTAATTGGGAGGCAATGAAGACTGCTCTAGGTTTTCTTCCAGAAGCTAGGGGCGATGCGGCACTTAGACACGAAATATATCGTTTAAGGATGACAAGGGCATATAATCGCCGAGTGTCTAAGCGTCCGCTGAAGATGGGGGATCTGGTGCTGAGAAAAATGGAAGCTGTTGGCCGTGCCAATGAGGACGGCAAATTAACTCCAAACTGGGAAGGGCCATACCGAATCAGGGAAGAAGTCCGAGACGGCATATATCGTCTTGAAGCCATTGATGGCCGTCAAATTCCACGGACGTGGAACACTGACAATCTGAAAAAGTATCATGTTTAAGTTTTTCTCTTTAGTACATAGTCAAAAAAGCTGTATATACAGCTAGGTCTATCGACCGAGCTATGTAATTAAAGCCATACGACCACAATAATGTAATTTTGAAAAATTAATGAAAAAGTCAAACATTGTTACTTTATTTTGTTATTTTACTTGTGCTTATTTGCATGTTATGATTTAAGCTGAAAGGCCGAGTGAAATCACTTACTAAGTTGCTCCCAACATAGCAACTCGGCCTATCCTAGGCATACTGAGTGTCCGAGGTAGAAAGGTTACAAGATTGCTTCCAATGAAGCAACCCGGCCACGCGCACACAAAAAAAAAAAAAAAAAAAAAAAAAAAAAAAAAAAAAAAAACTGACTTAAGTCAGGAATGAACGTCCGTCCTAATCCAGGACGGACGATTAAGGCAAGGTATCCTAAAAATTGTGTAATACAAGTGTCCCTTACAAATGGGGCAAGGGCACGTCCAAGCGATAGTTTCAACGGACGACTCGCATAAAGCCAATTGAACGACCAATTAAATCTGATTGATTCGGCGTTTCACCTAGTCCAAGGGCAATCATTACTATGATTTGATTAACTTGCTAGTTGTCATACCCTTTAAGGTATTAAAACTACCAAATCAATCAAACCACTCAGAACTATGGACTAGGCAAACACCGAATAACGGGGCATACCCCTAGGTTCGTATGAAACAGATATAAAAAACCGCTCAAAAGGCAGACAGGTTATCATTGAAATAAGACCGCTCGGAAGGCGGCCAAAATGTTTACAATACTACTCAAAACAGGCGGCTTCAAAAAACAAAAAACAACAAAGTACAATAAAAGCCAAGTAAAATAAAAAGCTGATAAAGGAAAGCTGGAAAGATGAGTAGACGGTTGCTGGAGGACCTGAGCTCTATTTAGCCGTATCATCTTTGGAAGGCTCCTCCGTAGTCAGGGACGGACGTCTCATCTTTTGGCTTTTCAGCGCCATCGTCCGCCTCCTCTTCCTCATCACCCTCTACTTCCTCTTCGTCCTCTCCGGACTTGGGGGAAGTGACCACTAGTTCTGGAGGAGGCTGGTCGGCCTTCTTTGCCTCTTCTCTGAGGCAAACGTACGCAAGGCTCTTTGCGAAGCACTCCTGGTAGTAGGCCGCCTCACCATAGGCCACAATTAGCTCAAAGGCATCAAAGAAGTGAGCCTTAAGCCGTTCTTCTGCATTGTGCTCAATGCGGATGACATCTTCAACGCTGGGCGGCCGAGGAGCTTTTAGCTTCTCAGTCAAGTCTGAGACGGACTTCTTTAAGGTTTCCACCTTGGCCCTCAGCGCGTCCGCTTCATCCAGAGCAGACTTAAGGTTGACCTGGGCCAAGGCCAACTCACTCTTCAGCGCCTTAGAAGCCTCGAAGCCTAGCTTCCATTTCTCTCCCTCCAGGACGGTCGCGTCCCTTTCCATGCGCATGGCCTCCCTGGCCAAGCTCTCTTGTTCGAGAGCCTTGCCCAGCTTGACCAGGTCTTCAGTTTGCCGCGCCGCCTTGTTGGACGGCGCGGTGATCTGGGTCTCCAGATGGACCCTTTGAATTGCGGCCGTCCCGGTTACGGCGTCCTCGGCCTTCCTCACCTCGAGCCAAGCTTGTTTCAGCCGCTCGTTCTCTTTGTCCTTCCATTCAAGGAAGGCGTTCAGGCAAAGGAAGAGCTGTGGACGGAAGAAAAAGAGTTAGCCAAATAAAGAGAAAAATATGCTAAGTATTGGGGAAAAAGAATATGATATAAAGAAGAAATACCTCAGCGCTACAGTTGAGCATAGGGCCAAGGAACCCCTCGTTGATTCCCCACAGCTTGTCTCGCTGCACCTGGGGAACCGCGCGAACCATGGCCTCGCGCATGGCCTTCCTGTCCGCGCCAGTAAGTGACTGGCCGGGCAGCCTCATTTGCATCTCCTCCGAGATATCTGCGAGCGACCGTACAAAAAGGTCAGCTAAAATGTACAAGTGAAATAAACCAAGACATACAAGAAAAAAGAAATAACTAACCAGTTGAGAAACTCGGAGGAGAGAGATTGAAGGGAGGGGGCGGCGGTGGAGCGTCCCCCTCATTTCCTGAACGGCCAGCAGTGTCACTGGCCGATTGACTGGCATTCACCCAATCAGATCTTTGAACTACCTCGACATGCGGAGTCAAGGTGGGGCCGGTCGTTTTTACAGGGGACGACTTACCCCCATCGTCCGATTGGACGGACATATCATGGACCTGTTCAGCAACAGGATCCACGGACTTGGAGGCCCCGCTTTGTACCAGCCGGGGTTGTTCTCCTTTAGACTGCGTAGTAGCAATCTGCGACTTTGTCTTGGCCATGGTTTTTTAAGGGGTCCTTGCAGCGACTGTCTTCCTCCTTTTGGATGCGTTCGCATCCGGAGTTGACGTGGCCAGCTGTTTCCTTCTCGCTCTTGGGGTGGGAGTGGCCTGTCAAAAACACAAGTGCAATTGTTAGAAAGGGCATAAGACAAAGAGTTTGTCAGCGTCCGTGTGAAATTGAGAAGGAGCTCCCTTCCAATATGCCTGAACGGACGAGGAGATGCGTCCGCGCAAAGCGATGAAGTATGTTCCTCTCAATACAGCAAGGCGGACAATGAAAAAGAGAAAAGAAAGACGCAAAAATTTAACAAGTATATACCTCTTTGGCTTGCTCGTACATCTTTTGACGAGCCTTGTACAGAGCTAAGTCAATCTCGGACATCTCCATTTCACCCTTCTGCTCAGGGTCAAGCATAGCATAAGCCTCCGCTGCAAAAAAAAAAAAAAAAAAAAAAAAAAAAAAAAAAAAAAAAGAAAAAAAAAAGAAGAAAGTGTTAGAATAATTTTCTAAGTAAAAACTTATGTGCGTACAAAGAATATATCTAAGCGTCCACCTTGGGGCAAGTTCTGGTACAGGCCGTACGCAGACATAAAAGTAGAATCCCGGAGCCAACTAGATAAAGGAACCCAGTGGCGAGGAACGCGTACAGTCTTGCTACCCTGCTTGACCCTATTAACCTTGAAGTACTCAAGTTGGTATTCTTGGCTGGGGTGGACGGGCGGCTTGTCAGGTTTGTGATCCCCGCGTCCGAGCTGGATAGGCTCAGAATTGCACCTATTCATTTGCAAATTGAACTCCATGTCCTTAGTTTTTACGCGGTAGAAACGGTGCTTCCAGTCCCTCCATTTGCTGACACGGTCGAGCACCACCATGTAGTCTCTGGTTGAACTCAAGATAAGCCAACCGTCCGTGTCCTTCTCCAGCCGTGTTAGTGAGTGCATCTCACAGAAAACGGCAAAGTCTGGCTTGAAGCCTTTGCAGATGCACATCACCAAATACCCAAAAACATTTAACCAACTGTTTGACGTCAGTTGGAAAAGAGCAATATCATACTCGTCCAGCAAGGTCCGAACGAAAGGGTGAAGGGGAAAGCGAAGGCCCACATCCAAGGCGGCGGCCCTATACACGCAAAAGGCTCTTTTGCGCGGCCTCTCTTCCTCCAGGCGGCCACAGCACGTGACTTCCTAGGAGGCTGTATCTCAAATTCCCCCCCCCCCCCCCAAGATGGAGGGATGCCTTGAATTTTTCAAACATGTGATTCAGGTAGCTCAAGGTCGTGCTACCCACCGTACAGGCGTACGGGTCTCTAAAATTATCAATATTGGCGACGTCCTCTTCGGCCGACGCCTCACCATCGGCCGCCTCACCTTCGGCCTCTTTCTTAACTTCTTCTTCTTCCATTTGGTGAGAAGGAGCACTCCCAAACTCTGAAGACAGCACCCTATCTAGGTCTGCTGCCTTGGCCGAGCTTCGACCTCTAGAGCTGAGTACGCCTATAGAAGAAGAGGCGTCCTCTTTGACTAAGGGACGTTTGCCCTTGTCTTTGGCAGCGGCCGCCTCATTTCCCGAAGGAGGGGCACTGCGAATAGGCAGGGCGGACGGTTCTCTGATTGAGATTCCTGTCCTTGGCCTGTCTGCCCTGCCCTGTTGGAGCAGGGGTTGTGAGGAAGTCAGGACGGATGAACCCAGATGTGTTAGGATGGTCATTGCGAAGTATCAACTCGGCCTCATCCATGACCGAACTGGCATATTGGGGGAACCTAAGTTCCGGGATTGGAGCAGACAAGGCACCTTGAGCTCTTTGGCGTTCCTCGAATGATGAAGTGACCTCCACGGCCAAGTGTTGAGAGCCCGTGGAGGTAGTTGTATGTGTGGTGGAGGCGGTCTCCACATTAGTGCTATTGGAATTGTACGGGTCATAAGGGACCTTAAGGTGAACCAGACTGCCGTTTGGGTTCCTGGCCGCATGAAGCGCGTACGCATGGTTCTAGCCATATTCGCCTGTAGGGAGAGAGAAGAACAAGTGGGGGTGAGTACGTACGCACTAGACATAAACTCATTCCAAGGAGGAGACCACTCTTCTCTGTCCACTCTAGACTCCTCAGTCCCAGGCGAATGGTCGGCCTCATGAGGAGAGTCGGACGAAGCCGAGTATGGATCCGGAATTGAAATAAAGAAAAAATACAAGTAAAAATTAAAGAAAGAAGTTGTAGGCGGCCTACGTTTGTACGTGTTGAAAACCTTGAAAATGTTCTTGGTGTTCTTGAAGATTGACCGGAAAACTCAAAAACCGTCCGGAAAACTCAAACTCACGGCGGCGCTCTTGAAGATTTAGGGGGAGGATAACTTTATCTCTCTAGAATGCTCTGCCTTCTCTCTAGAAATCACAAAGATGTAAAGTGCCAAAATGAAATTTTATCCCCCATATTTATAGAATGAATTTATGGGGGAAAAATGGTAAAACCATCTTTCCCGCCTACACATTCACACGTTAATTTTTCGAAGAAGTTACTCGAAAATGGGACGGGTGGCGTTAGGGTTCCGTCAGTTTAAGTGAAGATTGAAACGGACAAGTAACGGCGCGTCTAAGATGGCTAAGTAACAAATTCAAGAGTTTACATCTCAAACACTTAGTCTCCAGAATTCTCAAAATGACCTAATTAAGAAATTGCGTCCGTCCAGCTCCCAGACGTTTAGTCCAAAGAAAGCTGTCAGACGGACGCAACCTGGCTGGAATACCAGGGTGTACGCCCCCTTTGATGAAGGGATGATAGCCGTCCGTCTCCCCGCAGATTCCAATCGTCCAAAGCCGATGGTTTGAGAAAAGACCCAAGATGCGGCAATTTCCACCTTAATTGATGGACGGACACAATCTGTCCGCCCCTTTTTGCAGTCCAGTCCCGAGTATGTGGACGTCCAGGTGAGCAAGAAAACAAGCTCACTCCAGAGTATGAGGACGTCCAGTCCAGAGTATGCGGACGTCCAGGTGAGCAAGAAAATAAGCTCACTCCAGGGTATGTGGACGTCCAGATGAGCAAGAAAATAAGCTCACTCCAGGGTATGTGGACGTCCAGATGAGCAAGAAAATAAGCTCAGTCCAAAGTATGTGGACGTCCAAAGCAGATGGGAGTTAAATCCAACCCAGTGTACGTGGACGTCCAGATAGAGGATCAGAGGAAGCGGCCAGTATGCGTACGAGCCACCCCCTCTGAGGGGCAAATGTTTAGGGTAAAATTACCCCAAGTACGTGGCCCAATCTCATAGCGACACGTGGCCCATTAAGAGGGCGACACGTGTCCCTATGAGAGGGCGACACGTGTCCTCCTGATGGGGTGACACGTGTCAGTTGCCCTAAGCAAATATCGGAACATCAGCAAGAGAAAAGACCTTTATTACATCAGGCCAAATCACGAGAAAATCCTTGAAAGCCGCAAAACGGCGCCCCCTATGACACGTGGCGATCTCTGATTGCTCAGCCAATCATGTCACGGAATTCTAGGGTACAAACCCTAGAGGGGCACATGTTCCCACCCCTATAAATACCCCAATCATTTATGATGGGAGGGGTGGATTGGGACATAACATAAAAAAAGAGAGCATTAAAGAGCTCCAACTTCTCTCTACTTTCTCCCTCTAAACTTTCCGTTTCCCGATCTCTAACTTGATCGTCGGAGGCGAATATTCCGATAAAGGAATATTCGTTGTTTTGCAGGTGTCCGAGTGTCGTTGTCAAAAGAGCGTGACCAGTATCCGAGGAGATCACAAAATACCCCGAAACAGTTGGGGTCTGGTGGCCGTCCCTTTCAACAAGGAGGACGACACTAAAGTAGTGGTCTGAAATGGCAAGATACATGTATAGCTTCTCATCCTTGAGTGGACTGACGAGCCAAGGCAATGTATGCAGATGGCACTTAAGCTGTACGAAGGCTTCCTCGGCCTCTTCGGTCCACTCGAACATGACTTTCTTCTTGATAGTCTAAAAAACGTATCGGCACTTATCCCCTGATTTTAACAAAAATTAGCCGAGTGCAGCTAAACATCCAGTCAATCTTTGCACTTCTTTGATTGTCCTCGGTGACTTCATGTCCAAGAAAGCTTGAATTCTTTCAAGGTTGGCCTCAATTCCTCATTGATCGATTAAAAACCCGAAAAATTTGCCGGACTCAACACCAAAAACACACGTCTTTGGATTTCATTATCTTATGCCACCTGAGTTCGGTAAATGTTTCTCAAAGATCCTTAAGATGGTCGGCCAGCTCTTTTGAATTGACAATCATGTCATCAATGTATGCTTCCATGTTCCAGCCGATCTGATCTCTAAAAACTATAATGACAAGTCTTTGAAAAGTAGCGGGGGCATTCTTGAGACTAATATGGCATGACTTTATAACAGTCCCAGCTCGGTCACAAACGTAGTTTTCTCTTGGTCTTCTTCCCACAATGGGATCTGATGGAATTTGGAGTATGCGTCCATAAAACACATAAGAGCGTGTCCGGCCGTGGAATCGACTAGTCGCTCAATCTTAGGCATAGGAAAGCTATCCTTCGGACATGCCTTGTTGAGATCAGTATAATCTATGCACATTATCTAGTTTCCATTTGGCTTCTTAACAAGAACTACATTGGCTACCCAATTTGGGTAGTAACATTACCGAATGAAACCAGCGTCCAGCAGCTTTCAAACTTCGGCTGCGGTCGCCAGATTCCTTTCTGCCCCGTGATTCCGTTTCTTCTGTCCGACGGGCTTAATAAGTGGATTAACAGCTAGCTTCAAATGCAAATATATCTTTGAACGCTCTCACAAGCTTGACTAGGTCGTCCCCTAGCAGTCTCATAGCTATATTGCCTACTTTGACTGTCCGATTAGGTTGATCAGGGTCCAGCATTATATCATGATGATCGCCGGCCGGCCGGGGCCTTATCTCTTCTGGCCGGCCGACGGTAATTAACTGTTATGCATGCTCTTTCTTGGTCGCCTTTATCTTTTAGCCGACTTGGTATGCTTGGAGTGACCATTCATCTGAGTTTGGCTCGGACAACTTTGCCCTTCCACGAATAGTCGGCTTTACAACCACTTGGTCACATTCTTTTGCCATTTTCTAATTTCCTTGGATTAAGCCAATCTGTCCATCCGACCTCTCAAACTTCAATAACAACAGATGAGGCACAATGACCGTCTTGGCTGTAGTAAGAGTGGGGTGGCCGAGTATGACATTGTAGCCTGTAAGCTCTTTGACCACCAGGAAGCGGACAACTATGTCCCTTCCTGCCCCTTTTTGCCCAATCCGGACAAGCAAATTAATCTGTCCAACGGGATAAATAATCGTCCAACCAAACCTAACCAGCGGGTGGGAGACATCCTTGAAAGCATCTTCGGGGAACTTTAGATTTTTCAAACAGGCCAGACTGATGATGTCGGACGAAATTCCCGTATTTATTAGTATCCGTGTGACTTTCAGATTGGCTATCTTCAGAATGATACTATATGGTCATTGTGCAAGGTCTTGACCTCTCCTCGGTTAGCCTCACATATTGTTACCTCTAGGAAAGGCTCCACCTTAACCCCTTCAGCTTGCATTACTTTTCCTAAATTTCATGCGTCCTGCTTGATTCACTTCATGGTAGGGCCACTTACGGCGAAGCTGCCTGATATGACAGCCACAAAACCAGAATCCGTGTTGTTCCCATCATCGTTTTCCATTACATTTTGCTTTTTCTTCTCAGACTTGTTGTTTGTCCGAGTGTATGTGAACTTTGACTTCATCACGTACGAATTAAACATGTCGTTCTCGGCCAGTTTGTCTAGCAACCTCTTCAGATTTTTGCACTCATTTGTATCATGCCCCACGTCCTTGTGGTAGTGGCAATACTTGTTCTTGTTTCTGTATCGGGCCGAGCCTCTCAACGGTGTGGGCTTCTGAAATTCGAACTTGTCTTTGATCTCCATCAGAATCGAATATCAATCTTTGTTAAACTCATACTGGGGTTCGTACGTCTTAGGCTTCTTTGACTTGGTCTCTTGGAAGTCAGATACCCAGACTTCCTTTCTTTTGTTCTTTCCTTCCTTCTTTTTCCCGACCGAGTCTTGGTGAGAAGGTTGTTTCTTCTCAGCCCCCTTGGCCGGTACTTCAGCTTTAGTGAGTGAACAGAAGTCCGCCGCCTCAATATAGGCCTCGGCTTCCCCAGAACGCCTGCGTATGTCCGAACCTTTTTCCGAACCAAGACAAATTTGAAGCCATTATGCCTTAGTCCCCGGAGAAATTCCAAATAGGCCATTTCATCCGGCAGATTATGAATTTGGGCTTTTTCTTGATTAAATCTCTGGACGTACGAACACAAACCTTCACTCTTCCCTTGAACAACTGTAGCCAAGTTAAGGCTGCTCTTCCTTGGCAGAATGTTGTAAGAAAAATTTCCGACGAACAGCATGCTTAGAGTGGTGAAACAGTTGATGCACCCGGCCGGTAAGCTGTTGAATTAGTCTTGCGCCACGCTCTTGAGGGTGGCCGCAAAGCACCTACACTAGGTGGCATCATCCACATACTGCAAATACATCAGATTTTGATACGAGGTGACATGCTCTTCGGGGTTGCCCGTACCATCATAGGCACCCACAAGCACACTCTTCACCTTCGCAGGGTGAGGAGAGTCAAGGATCTCTTGAGAAAACGGAGACGGCTTGTCTATAAGGTTTAACAAGCGCATCTGCCAATCTATGGGCTGTGGTTGAGTAGCTGGTCCGGCCAGGTAAGCAGCATGGTCGAACGGCTGGCCGTACTGGCCATATTGTCCAAAGATAAGAGGGTTAGGTGACAGAAGAGTATTGAAATGGTTGAATTGTAACAAGTGGAACTGGAGTTTGAGTCCGATGAGCTTGACTTCTGCTAGTCCTGGCCGAGTTGGTATGCTTGGAGAAGGTATGGTTTGAGAAATCATCCGGCGTAGTCGATGTAGAGGCCGTGTCCAAATAAGCTATTTGTTCACGCTGCTTGTGCCGAATGTAGTCTCTGGCATCCCTCCAACGCCGAGACAGCGTAGTAATCTCCTTCTGAGGTCATCTGGCCTACCCCTTGCCGACTGGGTTTTGTCAAGGAGCCGGGTCATATCTGCCCTCGACACTCTCGGTGAACGCTCGTGCCGGCGGTATGGGGTATATCCAGCGTCTTCGGCATTAGTCACCTTGCTATGAGTTTTCTTTTGTTGGCCCTCCCCTTCTCTTTTGGGCGGTTGCCTAGAAAAAAGACAACCTCTTACTCTCCATCTCCTTTCGGAGCTTGTTCAAAGCGAGCAGGCACGAATCAACAGTAACTGGAGGATCCTCGACCTCCTGGAATGAAGCGGTCAAAGGATCACTAGAATGAATCGTTATGACTATATCTTCAACATGGACGTCCTAGCCCGGCCGGCGCCTGGTATCTATTTATCTATTGCCATAAGGAACGAGTATCCCCACAAACGGTACCAAATATTTCGGGGTTTTTTGGAATCCCTTGGGATATTGGTCACGCTCTGCCGATAATGACTCGGACATCTGCAAAACCACGAATCTCTGGTAGTCGGAGATTCGCCTCCGACGATCAAGTTAGTGATCAAAAATAAATGTAGAGAGAGAAAGTGGAGAGAAGTTGGAGCTTTTAGTGCTCTATTGAATGTTATGTCACAATCCACCCCTCCCATCATCAATGATTGGGGTATTTATAGGGGTGGGAATTTGTGCCCCTTGGGGTAAGTGGCCTAGGAATTAGTGCTCTGATTGGCTGCGCAATCAGGAGAGGGCACGTGTCCTTAGGGGGAACCGTTTTACGGCATTCTAGGATCTTGGGCCTCCTGATGTAAGGAGGCCTTTTGTCACTCTCTTAATTTCAGGTGCTCTCTTATTCTTATTACGTGTCATCTTCCTACCCTGACACATGTCGCCTATTGATTGGGCCGCGTGTCACCACGGGATTGGACCACTTACTTGGGAAATTTTTACCCTAAACAGTAGTTGGGATTATTAGAAGTAAATCAAAAATAGTTGGGATTGTTAAAGTGTATTTTTCTTAAATTCTAAAACATAAATAAAATATTTTAGTCTTCATGTTTCTCTTATTTATGAAGCAGCTACTCCGACACTTCTGTTCATGTTAGGGAACTTCTGTTCTCTGGTGAAGCTTCTATTCCTTCAAAGGAAGTTCTCTTGTTAGGGAACTCTTCTCTTTTGAATTACTTTTGGATTACTTTGTCTTGTGCAATCTTTGCAAGACATCTCAATTGTCCTAGTCAAAGCTTCTGATCACATACTTAAACAATCAAGCACTCATTAGTAAGTAAATAATTTATGTTGAGTCATCATCAAAATTATAAGGGTCAACAAAATCGTTTCATAAATCCGTTTGTTAACCTGTTAGACACCATTACTCCTTCAAAAACCCTTACAAAGTTTTCCTTTTTTCCTTTATTATTGGCCAGACACTAATTACTCACACAAATAAATAATTTACAAGTAAATTCTCTCCAACAAATAACCATAATTGGAATAGAAATAATTAAAATTGCAATTGACACAATTGACAATATTGTGTTGTAAAAAATAATTATTTAGAATAGTATTAAATTGATTTCCATAAGTATTCAATAGAAATTAATACTTTATAATACTCGTAAATGAAGATATTGATATTTGAAATCGTACATCAACGAATGCACGGTTTTTACACGGTTAAGCTAAACTAGATTAAATCTCGTGTTATACACGGTTTTTACAAAATTTTATAATGAATTATAATGTTGAATCAAAAGCTATAAAAAAATTAAAAAAAGTTTGAATCTTAAGTTTTACCTAGAATTGATTGAGCCAGATGGAACACGAAAAAAAAATTAAAAGATAATAGAATAATATTTTAGATTTTATACAATAAAAGATATGGAAAATATGTGAATATTTTATTTAGGAGGTGAATCTCAATTATATGAGTTGGTAAACAGTTTTTTTAAAGAAGTGAATCACAATTATATGAGTTGGTGAATATTTTTTTTAAGGAATGAATCATAATTATATAAAGAAATGATTTTTTTTTTTTTTAGAAAGTGAATAAAAAAGAAAAAAAAATTGAAGGGAAAAAACAACACCAGGAAGTGACATATGTCATTACTGGTGTCTATTTAGTATTATGTTATTGATGATTTAATACTATCTTAGGCCCCGTGTCATGCACGGTAACCCTTTTTTTTTTTTGTAAATAGTAATTCTTTAATATCAATAATATGAATCAATTTTATTATTACTACTTTTTATAGTAAAATCTAATACTACGAAAAATTATGAACACGAAATAATATTTTCGATAGATGTATATGGAAGAATTATGAACACGAAAAACAAATAAATTTGTCATATATATTATATAAAAGATTTGGAATGAAAATTATTATCGTTGTATCAAATATTTTAAAAAAATGGAGGGAAAAAAATAGTACCAGGATATGACACGTGTCACTCCTGGTGTCTGTATTAGTATTAAGTTATTGATAGGCCCTAAGGCAATACAATATAAACTTAGGGCCTGTTCTCATTGACTGAACTGAACTGAACTGAATTGAATATTTTATAAGAGAAGGAAATTATGAACTGAACTGAACTGAACTGAACTGAACTGAATTGAGCTGAACTGAACTGAACTGAACTGAACTGAACTGAACTTCAACGTAAGAGAACAGGCCCTTAATACGAGTATTATTAATATTTGTGTTTTACTCCCTCCTTTTTTTATATACTTGCTCCACTTTCCTTTTCCAGCCGCTTTTAAATACTTGCTCCATTTCCTTATTTGGAATTTTTATACAATATTCAATTCATTTTTCTCTCCTAGTGGACCCAACATAAATTACTTCCTCCGTTAACTATTATTTGCAACAAAGGTGTTGTTTGCATGATAACCTAAAAAAGAAAGAAAACATTTGTTGCACATAATACTTAGCATCCATTATAGTATATGTTGCAAATAATAGTTAACGGAGGAAGTATATTTTATTAATTTCATTTTCTCTCTCTTCCAAATCTCTCCACTACTTTTGCTTTTTACAATTTTTTATTCTTCCCTTTATCCCACTACCTTCATATTTTAGGGGCCGTTTGATTGGGGGTAATAATCAAAGGGAAAGGGAATGAACATGCCTCATTCCCTTTGGTGTTGTTTGTTTGCCACTATCAATCATACCCTTTACCCTCTTTCATTATTGACTTTACCCATTTTTGCTCTAACATGATTCACCACCCCCCCTAGACTTTTCCATTCCCTTTCCCTAGCCACCAAACCCACCACCATACCCACCCACCTAGCAACCTTCTACAGCACAACCACCACCCAGCCACCTCGCCGCCCCTCCCCCAGCCACCTCGCCGACCCTCCCTTCCCTCCGAAAACATCTCCCCTCCCTGAAAACACTTCCCCCACCCACAAAAAACCCTAAAAAACCCTCCCACTCCCCTTAAAACTGTCGGCCGCCCCTCCCCCCACCCTCAAAACCCTAGCCGGGTTTTTTAGGGTTTTTCGTGGGTGGGGGGAAAGTTTTTCGGGTAAATCAATGACGGCGAGGGTCGGAGGAGGGAGGGTGAGGGGCGGCGAGGGTCGGAAGAGGGAGGGTGAAGGGCGGCAAGGTGGTGGTTGGGTTGTTGGGTGGGTGGGAAATGAGGAAATAGAGTGTTGCTATGGTGGATGTGGTGGTGCTGTGGTGGAGGACTGGAGGTGTTTCCCTTGTGCTTTTTGTAAAACAAACAACATGCTAAATTGAAAGGGATTCATTTCATTCTCTTTGATACCCTTTCTCCATTCCATTCCGATTCCACCATGCGAACCAAACGGCCCCTTATTATTTTCACCAATTTCTCCTAAAACTCTGGGCACGGAGAAATGGAGCAAGTATTTGAAAATGAAGAGAGTAATACTCCCTCCGTCCCCTTTTGATAGTCCATTATGGGCATTTTTTACGGGAATTATAAACACAAATAAGAATAGTAAAAGTACATTGTAAAAGTAAATTAACATTGAATTTGCAAAAATGTAGAGAAAGAAAGTAATAAAAGTACATGGGAAAACAAAATTTACATGGCAAATTTAAATTTGCACAAGTATTGTTGTAAATTGGAGGAAATTTTGGTAAAAAAATTAAAATTAATGGTTGATAAAAAAAAAATGTGGTGAACATTTTTAAACAAAAATTTGCCATGAGAGACTATCAAAAAGGAACGGAGATAGTAGATAAATTTACATGATTTAATTGAATAAATAATGAAACACCACGGAGAGGTATACATAAAAAGAAGACGGAGTATAAACTTGTCCGATTAGAGCGGGCGATAATATCCAAGTTGGAGGAAGTTTGACTGGAAAACATATTAAAAGTAGCTTTGCTTCGAAAAGCTCTATAATTTGATTTAACAATGCTTTACGACGTCGTGCCGTAGCTACCTTGTCGCATCACCCCTTCCTTTGACCAGTACGACCACTGACCGATCCATTCATTCATGTGCGAAGTCCTTGGGACCTTTACATTCTTTTATTATTAAATCATGTCTCTAATTTAATTTGCTTCATTATTTTTTTGTTTTTGTTCTTTTGTTTTTTTGTTTTTTTTTAAATTTACTACAAGTATTATTTCATTCAAGTTTTTCTTATTTTTTTTTAACGTTATTTCATTCAACCTATGTTGTTGTTGTTGTTGTTGTTGTGCAAGAGATACAAAATGTTAATAATGCACCTATCAATCCCAATTTATGAGTATCACGAAATACAACCAAGTTAACTAATTGGATCTTGCTTATTTAAAATAAAACTCATATAGTCGTATTGTTTTAAAAACACATTTCAATATTAAGTTAACTAATAGGATCTTGCTTATTTAAAATAAAACTCGTATAGTCGTATTGTTTTAAAAACACATTTCAATATTATATGTCAATCAATATTAGTACAATAAATATACTCCCTCCGTCCCTAATTTACATTCCTCTTTGGAAATTTACACGGGAATTAAGGAGGGAAGAATAAGACAAATAGCAATAATTAGATAATGCAATGGGAAGTACAAAAATAGATTAGTTTGAACTGAATTGATTGGAGCTGAGCTGAACTGAACTGATTGGAGCTGAACTGAACTGAACTGAACTTAGCTGAAATGAATATTTTATGAGAGAGAGAAATTAAGAGCTGAATTGAACTGAACTGATTGGAGCTTAACTGGACTGAACTGATTAGAGCTGAACTGAACTGAACTGAATTGAACTGAAATTAAGTAAATGTGAACAGACCCTCACTCATGACAAGTCATCAATCCTTTGCAAAAAAAAAAGGACCAATCACATGCTCTAATTAAAAATTTTTAACCAATCATATTCATTGTAATTTGACACAAGGATAATGAGTGAGATTAGATAAGGATGAGTGAGAAAGCATTAAATATAAAACAGAAAAAGAGAGTTGATTTACTAAAAAAACTTACCAAAAATAGAATGGAGGAATGTAATTTTGGAATACCAAAAATAGAAAGGAGGAATGTAATTTAGGGACGGAGAGAGTAATTAGAATAAAAGAAAACAAAAGGAGTCGTTTATATTCAATAATTCGATTTGCGTGTTCTCACTTAGATTTTATAATTTGATACTCCCTCTGTCCCTTTATAACATGTCTATTTCTCATTTCGCACGGGAATTAAGAAAGTTAAAGATTCCTTAAAACTAATAATTGGGAGTATAACTATGCATGTGGGGTTAAAGAGAGATAGAGATATTAAAGAAAAAGTGGTTGGGAGTTAGGAGAGAGAAAGTATTGGGAATTGATGTTAAAGTACAAAAAAGAAAAAGAAAAAGGTGACAAATCATCAAAAAGAGAATAATATTGTAAAAAAGTACAAGCTATAAATAAAAACAATCACTTAATTTTGGTCACCAAAAAAGAAATACAGACATGTAATAAAGAAGACGGAGGGAGTACTATATAGAGTTTAGATGTTATATTTATTAAAGGATAATGCTACTCGGCAAAAAAATAGTGTTAATTACTGCATAATAATGTTAAAAAGATCATAAACAACAAAATTCATCATGTTCATGGCCCCCTATCTATTTTCCTTTTCTCATACTGTAAATTTCTTTTTAAGAAGAAAAGGTCAGTAAAGATAAAGCAAAAATTATGAGAAAATAATAATTTTCTAAAAAGAAGTAATTACAAAAATCGGGTGACTTGCTAATGGGGATACCATTGCACGTGTGGTCTACGAGTTTCCAGGTTTGAATTTTTTTTAATATTTTTAATTTTTATTTTATTTTGGACTATGCTTATTGCTTAATCCATCCAGGATTGAATTAACGGGCTTGATCAGGTGAATTTCCCACCACTTTTTAGGTTAGTGTATTTAACCTCACTAGATCAAATTTGATCTAATCTTTATGAGTATGATATTTTAATTTGATTTGATATCTGTTAATTTAGATTTTATTTGTAGATGTCATAGGATTTTTTAGTCCTTATTACATATTTTTTAATAAAAGAAAACAACATATATTTTATATAGAATCGACATAACGACATTTTTCATAATTCTTCAATCTAGATAGTAGCTACATAAGTCAATTATTGAGTGTAAGAGAGAAAGTAAGGATTTTTTCCTAGTGAATAGTGATGCTTGAGTTTTTTTTGCCCTCAAAAACCATATTCATCAAACATTTTGTTTAAAATTATTTTAATTGAACCTTAAAAAAAGTTGAAATACAATGTATTTTGTGTGCGGTTGACCACACCTTATGTCGACATATAAAAAAACAATGTAACTCCTATTACACTGATCGATTAATCCATGTAATGTTTTATGAGTAATCCCTTAAATAATCCTTAAAAAATATTGACCAAGTAACCCCTAACGAAGTAACTCCTGTAGCACTGACCGATTAATCTCTTTAACACTAACGAAATAACCCTCATATAGCTAGTCGTATGGTGTGATAAATTGTGTTTTATCTAAATGTTTTTTTGAAAATAATAATCGTAACACAAGTTAAAATACAGAAATAATGAAAACTAGACACTAAGGGCCTGTCCTCATTGACTGAAATGAGCTTAACTGGACTGATTAGAGTTGAACTGAACTGAAATGAATAATTTATAATAGAAGGAAATTAAGAGTTGAACTGAACTGTACTGAAATGAATTTATTAGAGCTGAATTGAACTGAAAATAATCGTATGAGAACATGCCCTAAAGGCCTATTCCAATTTACTGAAAACAATTAAACTAAACTAAAGTGATTGGGGCTAAACTGAACTGAACTAAGCTGAAATAAATTGTTTATGAGAGAAGAAAATTAAAAACTAAACTGAACTAATCTGCACTAAATTAAACTTAAATTAAGCTGAACAGAACAGACCCTGATAAGTAACAATAGAGCCACAAAGGATTAAAAAAAGCAATGGAGTCACGGAAGAAGTATCTTAAGAAAATACTCCGGCAAAGTTCAGGTAAATGGGTAAAGCTTGTCGTTAATCCCTTTAAAATACCGTAAAAAAATACTCCATTTTAAAAACCCGTAAATAAATACAATGTACTGTACTACGGAGTACTTCCCAATAAAAAAAATTTAAAAAAGTAAAGAAAAGTAAAAATAATACTCCCTCCGTCCCCAAATGATAGTCCCTTATGGGCAAAAATCACGGGAATTAAGAAACTTAAATAAAAGTAATAAAATTACATTGAAAATATAAATTTGCATTGGGTATGTAAAATAGTAGAGAGAGAAAGTAATAAAAGTACATTGAAAAACAAAATTTACATGAGAAAGTTAAATTTGCACAAATATTGTTGTAATTGGTGGAAGTTTTGATAAAAAATTGATATTAATGATACTTGAAAAAAGCAAATGGGACTATCAATTTGGGATTAAAAATAGGCCATAAGGGACTATCATTTGGGGACGGAGGGAGTATTAGCGCTTAATTTAAATTTTAATGCTATTAGGCAGCAGTCCCAAAAGATGAGTAGAGAGAGAAGAGAGATAAAAACTCTTTCTCCCTCTTCTCTTTCTCATCTCACTCTTCAATAAACACACTCACTTCCTTTCTCTCTCTTCTTTCTCTCTCTAAATTCTCTCATATTCAGTCCAAGATTCTCCTAATTCTTTCTTCTCATTCAACTAAGATCTCAGATTAATTAGGGTTTCCCCTATTTTTCCTTCATTATTCCCCCAATTTTTGAATCATTACATAAGCATTTCTTCCATTTTGGACGCATTTTAGTTGAACCAGATCGAAGAACCAGAGGCGTCGGAAAATGAGTGAATGCAGATAATTTTCAGTGGGTATTGAAGGGTTATTAATAATTAGTAATTTTTTGAGTTAATAATGACGATTAAAGTGGTCGTGAAGAACAAGAAGAAGGCGACGCTTTTGACCAAGGAAAGAGAAAAAAAGCACTCAAAAGATGTCTCCCTTGATAGGTATTGTTGCTTGTTATTGTCAATGAATTAGTGAGAAAAAAAAAAAAAAAAAAAAAAAAGAAGTTGGGAAACGAAAGCTACTCTTACTCAACCCAACCCATCCCACCTCATCTTTCTCTTTGATTTTTATTTTTTCGGTTTTTCATTTTAGTTTAAGATAAAAAAAAAAAAACACATAAATCTTTAAGCAAAATGCCTATGTACCAACCAACAAAGGTGGAGGTGGGTGGTGGAGGTCAAGTTTTAGATCTAGATACGGCGGTGAAGGATGGTGTGTTAGGCGGAGTAGAAGACAACGGTGGGTTTACGCCGTTGTCGGAGAAGCTGGATCTTAAGAAGATGATTGAAGAGTTAGAGGCAATAGAGGTGCCTACAGTTTTCATATGTCCAATTTCATTGGAACCAATGTTAGATCCAGTTACTCTTTGTACAGGTCAAACTTATGAGAGGTGTAATATCTTGAAATGGCTATCTTTAGGCCATTTAACTTGTCCCACTACAATGCAGGAGCTTTGGGATGATTCAATCACTCCTAATAAAACTCTTCAGCAATTGATTTATAGTTGGTTTTCCCAAAAATATATGGCAATGAAAAAGAAATCTGAGGATGTTCAAGGGCGAGTTTTGGAGATTTTGGAGAATTTGAAGAAATTAAAGGGTCAAGCTAGAGTTCAAGCTCTTAAAGGGCTTAAATTAGTTGTGGGTAATCATTTTTCAGCTAAGAAAACTATGGTGGATAATGGTGGGGTTGCTTTTTTGAGTTCTTTACTTGGTCCTTTCACTTCACATGCTGTTGGGTCTGAAGTGGTTGGGATTCTTGTTAATTTGAGTCTTGATTTCGAGTCAAAGTCGAATTTGACTCAACCCGCGAAGATCTCATTGATGGTTGATATGTTGAATGAGGGTTCTATTGAAACTAAGGTCAATTGTACTAAGTTGATCCAGGGTTTGATGGAGACTAAGGATTTCGACCCTGAGCTGGTGTCGAGTTTGAGCCTCTTGGTGGGTTTGTTGAAATTAGTCAAGGATAAGCGCAACTCGAATGGCATTCAACCAGGGCTTTCGCTGCTCAAGATGATAAGCTCACACGAGTGTGTTCGGAGTTCGATTGTGAGCATTGGGGCTATTCCTCAATTGGTTGATCTTTTGCCAAGTTTGAAAGCCGAGTGCTTGGAATTAGCACTCTCCATACTTGACAATTTGGCTAGTATTGAAGATGGGAGATTGGCCTTGAAAAATTGTCCCAACACAATACTAAATTTGGTGAAGCTATTGATGAGAATCTCCGAGAATTGCACTCAATTGTCATTGTCCATCTTGTGGGCAGTTTGCAAACTGTCACCTGAAGAGTGTGCGCCTATTGCAGTCGAAGCTGGCTTAGCAGCTAAGCTTCTGCTTGTCATCCAGAGTGGTTGCAACCCAGCATTGAAGCAACAATCAGCCGAGTTGTTAAAATTATGTAGTTTGAATTATACTGCTACAATTTTCATTTCCAAGTGTAAGCTTACAAGAACATTGCAATGAAAGTAAATGTTTGGCAGATAAAGTTAATTCTTGCATACTTACATCACTCAAATCATTCTTTAGCAAACAAATTTGTTGAAGATGTAATGCAAAGAGAAAAGAAGCAAGTGGAATGAGGTCTCTTAAGGAATGTTGTGCATATAAGAGAGACCTCAATCCATGGATCAGTTTTGCAGCTTACAAGTGATCCGGTTATCAGGAAGCGCCATAAACCCACCACTACTTCAGCTTCCGAATTGAGCAATAGCAGAACGAAGGTTCATTGCTCGTCGATTTGGTTATTGTACCTGATTTTAAAAATAAAGATCAGTGATAGTGATTCAGATTAGGATTAAGCTGTAAAGATACAGGTGACTTTCAGATTAAGCTGTAAAAATTGGAATTGCATAAATTCCATGGTTTTTTTGTTTGTGGGGTGATGATGAGACAATTAGGTCTACCAACATAGAAGTCTCCTCAGTCCTCATTGAAGAAGGTTAGATTTTGTAAAGATAGTCTTCAACATTTGATCAGTTTATGTACAATTTCAATCTTATTTCTGAGAATAACATTCAGATTTTCTTTCTTCTCTTTTGTGGCTGCTTCTGTTTGCTCTACATTACTGCTACACAGTGTCAAATTCTGGTCAATTCTTCAAGATTATTGAATACATAGTCAAATTCGAATATTCGATTTTTGAAATTCTGATTAAGTTCAAGGTCTTTACATAACCTAAACTGTGACTAAGTTCAGATTTTGAACAATATTTATGAATCAAACGTCAATCTTTTTAGATTCAGTTAAAGGTGAAAACTCATGTTTTGAACATCCCATTAAATTTGAAGTTGTAAATTTCCCAAAAAATTATAATGTGATGAAATTCAGGGTGACTCAGCAATGTCAGAGTGCTTAAGTGAGCAAAGAGATGATGAAAATCATTCACTGAAAACAGGGCAGTAGTATGCACTCTTATGATTTTTTTTCATAAATTCATTATTTTTCTTTTTATGGCAAAGGATATGTGATGGCTTTTGCAAATTTGTCACCTATCAGAAAGAAATGATATCTCATTGTTTTTAGGAAAGATGAGAGGAGAGGGAAGACAAAAGAAAAAAAAAAAAGATAAAGAAAAAGGTGATAAGTGGGGAAGTGAATGAAGACTTTCTCTGGGTTGAACAATACATTTTCCATCTTGGTCTTTCTGGTAATAATGACTCCCACAGTAGGGGAGACCCCTCTAGATTCTGACTTTAAGTACCATAGCTGTGGAACACACCCTAAGCTAATACTGATTTTGACTCTATCTAAAGTGACTTAATTTGAATCATCAATAATCCACTCTTTTATATCAAAATAATTGTTTTAATTTGGGTGTTTTTTTCTTCTTCTCTCTCTCTCTCTCTTTCGGTAATGCTATATGAAACCATTAAGGCTACAAATGAGCATTAATATACATGTCTTTATTTGGTAATATAGTTTAGAAATTTATGATAAAATGACGCGCAAATCAGCTTAATTAATGAATATATGACAAATTAGAGCTGTCAAAAGCTGACCCGACCCGAAATACCGATTTGAACCCGATTATTAACCGATCCGAACTCGATTATTAACCAACTCGTCTAAACCCGGAAAAATAGTGACCCGAACCCGATCTGACCTGACCTATAAGCAACCCTAGACTCGAGTTAACCCAAGTATTTGAGACCCGAACCCGAACATGAACCGACCTGGAGATGACCCGACCCAAATATAACCCGTAAATTATTAACCTGAATCGAACCCCACCTGAATCAAAATTGACTTTAACCCGTCAAAACCCAAATTTAACCCGACCCAAATTTAACCCAACTCGAAATTCAACTCGATCTATTTCAAACTCGAACCGAAATCAACACGACTTGTTATTGACCCGACCTGAAATCAACTCGACTTATTATTTTATACATCTTTATTATTGTCGATATTGACTAGCTAAATAAAGATATATGTTACATATATTGTAATCTACTTGTAAAGTCATAACTTCGTAAGGCTAAAACTACTCTATGTTAATATTGAAAGTATTTTGTCTTTACTTTAACGAACCCGCAAATTATTGACTTGAATCAAACCCGGCTTGGATCCAACGACTCGACTTGGAAAATGACTCGACCTGAACATAACCCGCAAATTATAGTCTTAAACCCAAGAATGACCTAACCTGATTATAACTCTCAAATTATTGACTTGAACCGAACCCCGACTCGAACTCGAGAATGACTCTAACCCGTTTTATCCCGTGAAAACCCGAATAAACCCAACCTATTTTTCAGCCGACCTGAATGTAACCCGACATAAACCCGACCCAATCCCGATAAGATGTATGACCCGACGTGACCAGACTCAAGCATGACCCAACCCAAACCCAAACCCAAACCCGACCTGTATAGGTTACTACATTAACCTGAATTGACCGACTCAAGTTGACCCGACTAACACTTATTCGACCGAAAGCCAGTCCGTCTACCCGAATTGACAGCTCTAGCCATTACACTACATAGCCCTAATTGAATTGTGGTAAGAAGGGAACTTATTTGAGTGGAAAAATAAAGGGATTCTGTCAAATAAGTTCAACGTCATTTGAATTAAGGGATATGAATATAATGTGAGGCTTGAATTGTGAGATACTTCATCATTTGAATACGGAGTATTAATTTTGAAAATACGGAGAATTAAGAATGTGAATTAAATAAAGAAAGTATTGAGGTTTGATTAATGAAGGGACAAGCGTTACAGCTTACAAGTACGAGTATAATATTAAAGTAGGATTAGAGTAATGAAACTTTAATTTAATGAAAGATTTAGTTTGACCAAGCATTTATTCATAGACTCATAGTCATTATTTGTTTCTCCGGGTCCAAAATGAACTTGGTCTTATCCGTTTAAAATAAGTATAAAGAAAAGGGGTTCGGAATGTGTAAAAACTGTATTGAAATTGGGGCATTAAAACTTTAATCCTGGTCACCAATATAAAATAATGTTGTAAGAGTAGAAAAAGAAAAAAAAAGAAATAGAGAAATGAAGATAAAGGTAAAAAAAATCTAATGAATATAGACAAAGTGGAGCCCAAGTAGTCAAAGTTTGAATGAAGTGACTTGTCTCCTCTCTACTAAGAACTCCATGTTGTGTTTGCCTTTGCCATATGAGTTTTCAGAACAACTGTTCCAACTTGTTTGAACCTTCAATTTACGAAGTATATACAACTAGCTGCTGATTAGCTGGTATTGAGGGGTGAGCATGGGTCGAATATCCAAGTCATTATATTTATCAGATTGGATATCTAATACTCCCTCTGTGTTTTTTTAAGTGATACATATTAACCGGCACATAGTTTTAGGCAATTTAATTGATTTAAATAAAATAAGAGGTAAGTGGGGTTGTGGAGTATTAAAAAATTGTTAAAGAAAGATATTGGGGTTAATAGTTTATTGAAAAGTAATGAATGTGAGAGGAAAGATATAACAAAAAAGTAGTAGTGGGTTTGGGTGGGGACCATGAGAGGATAGAGATATAATGTTTTAATGTATAATTTTGCCAAAAAAGGAAATGTATCACTTAAAAAAACACGGCCGGAAATGGAAAATGTATCACTTAAAAAAACACGGAGGGAGTACTCTTTTCGTTTTTAATACTTCCTCTGTATTTTGGTACTCTCTTTATATTTTAATACTTTCTCCGTTTTTTTAGTTGACATCGTTTGACTTTTACACTATTCATACAACAGACTTTGACTCACTTTTGTGATTTATAGATACGATAAAATATATTTATGTGGGATCTTGTTTGAATCGTGTCAATGTATATTTTATTAATATCCACTTTTTATAATTTTACAAGAAAAATGGAATCTAATAATCCCACCTTTAGTCGGTCTTCCATAAACAATCCTACCTTTTGAAATTCCAGAAACAATACCACCTTTGACCCTCATCTTCCACTAATGATCCCATCAAACAGGCTAATTTTTTTTTTTCTTTTTAAACTACATTTCTTCTCAAGCCACCAGTCCAATAACTACCATGGCCACCCCAACACTCACTCCTTACCGCCACCCCACCGACCAAACCATCACGAAACTCTCCAACCACATTGGAAAATCCTATAACCACCCCCAAAACCCAACCCTCACCTCGAAAACTCCACCCACACCCCTGAAAAACCCCACCCCAACCCTGAAACTCAATCCTCAGCCCTGAAATACTCCACCCAGCCTCGAAAAACGCCACCCATCGTCTCTCAATTCGATTTTTGGTTTATTAAACGCAAATTATGATTTCAATCATCTGAAAAATCGAATTGAAAGGGAATTGATGAATTTATAAGAGAGAAAGGAAAGAAGAAGGAGAAAGAGGGGTTCTGGTGCTCGTGCGATATGGGCTGCAGTTTGGGTTGGGTTTTTGGGGAAGCAAAGCGGCTGCGGCAATGGTTGCGAATGCTGATATTCGGGTTTTAGGGGTTGGGTTCCAGCACCTTGGAGAGGTAGGTTGGGTTGCCAGGGAAAGCAAGGGCGGGGATGGGGAGGGGATGTGGTGGTGAGGATGGGGAGGGGATGCGCTGGCTGGGGCTGGGGGTTTTGGTTTTTTTTTTTTTATCACTACCTCCGTTAACGGTTATTTGCAACATATATTATAAATGGATGCTAACTATTATGTACAACAAATGTTTTTTTTTCCTTTTTAGGTAATCATTTCTCTCTATCTCTCTCCTCATCACATGCACCCAACTTTTTCTCTCTCCATTTTACTCTCACAAACAAATTTTGCCTAGGAGTCTGTAAACACCCCTTTGTTGCAAATAATAGTTAACGGAGGAAGTAGTTTTGTTTGTTTGTTTTTTTTTAAAAAAAAAATAGATTAAACCTATTAAAATCTGACACGTGTCTTATAAGCTAAGAAAACCGGTTATCAAAACAATCCAACCGGTTAGGGATTGTTAATGGAAGATAGGAGTCAAAAGTGGGATTGTTTCTGGAATTTCAAAAGGTGAGATTGTTTATGGATGACCGACTAAAGGTGGGATTATTAGATTACATTTTTCCAATTTTACAATGTTGATAATAAGAGATATTAATCGTTAAAAACATGTGTTGGCAAGCGTGATAATAGAATGGTGTCAACTAAAAAAAAGCAGAGGAAGTATTTGCTCCATTTTCTTTTTGCGGTCGTGTAGGGAATATTTCAAGCATTATGATCCCAAACTTGAACCCCACTGTGATCATACACTAAAGTACGGTGGCATTCCAAAGGGAAAGAAAAAGAGCAAAAAGAGCAAAAAGAGTCGCCAACAAGTTTTA
The DNA here is from genome assembly GCF_948465745.1 of Chenopodium album. Taxonomy (NCBI): domain Eukaryota; kingdom Viridiplantae; phylum Streptophyta; class Magnoliopsida; order Caryophyllales; family Amaranthaceae; genus Chenopodium; species Chenopodium album. The sequence goes on along the minus strand of NC_137858.1, from coordinate 28,720,640 downwards.
GGAACTTGTAAACCCAAAAGACAATCCAAAAGGACCATCAACTACTCCATAAGGTCTTGAACCAAATAGGGTCCGGGGATGAGGGTACGAATCCAATCTACAAAAGAAAGGACCCGCCCTATAAAATAGGCCTCTACTTTGTTCTGCTCGTATTTATGTGCGCTTTTCGAATAACATACAAACATCATATTAAACCTACCCTGTTTAATCTATGTTGGTTGAATATTAATGCACAAATAATACTATTATTGGCGATCACTTGAGTTAAAATCACATTAGCCTAAACCAAATTAATAATTATCTTATTAAGCGTGATTTCAAGTACAAATTCCCTTTAACAATCATAAAAGGTGTGATCAAGCAATAACAATAAAACATAAGTAATATCAAGCAACATAATAATAAATCAATAACAATAATGATAATAGCATGATAAGGCGTAATAAAGCTCAATAATAATATCAAGATCCTAGGCATGATACTAACAAGGTTAATAACAAACCCTAGCATGTCACTAAACAATAAAGATCGAAGCTTCAAACCTAACATGGTACTAACATGATAACATGACATTACAGAGCATAAAATAACATCCTAACATGATACTAGAAAGCATTAAAAGCATCCTAACATGATACTAAGAATTAAACATTAATAAACATGCTTTCTGCATTGAAAGAGAGTAATAAGATTACATACTTTGAAGCCTCGTACCTCTTTCTAATAACAAAATACACAAGTTAGTAACTTCAATGAAAATAATAAAGAAATTAAAGAATTAAAGAATTAAATTGAAATCAAATTAAATAAAGTTTTGACTAGATTTGGACCAAACCCTCAGAAATTATCAACCCTTGCACGTCTAGGGCGAAGGCAACTTCGAACTTGGATAAGTGATTCAAGATCTTGTGAATGCGGAATATTGTTTGTAAAAAGCTAGTTTAGAAAAAGAGAGAAAGATTAAGAATTAAGTAATTCTTGAGAGGGAATAGAGAGAATTAAGGAAGAGTTAATGAGAATTGATGAGAGATGATTCTGAAAACAAGGATTCGGACCCTATTTATAATGAAAATAGTCCGAAAAATCATAGAATTTGATAAGGAATAAAACTACACGCTGTCGCCAGGAATCGACTCTGTCGCGAGGCGACAGGGCCTGTCGCGTGGCGACAGACTTGTCGTTTGGCGACAACCTGTATTAGCGCGTTTTCTTCACGCGGAATCCGATCTTTAATCAACTTGATCTACGGAATCCGTACAGAAGATAAAATATGTATTTTTAAGATAACAAAATAATATTTTACTCCAAATAAAAGTCTATTTTAAAATAATTAATTATTAAATCTAATAATATTAGAATCAAAAAGAATCTTCAAGAAACTTCTAGAAAATTATAATTAATCCTAATAATTTTAGGAATAATAATTAACATTGGGCCCTCCTCTAGATCATTGGGCCGTATTTAAATAATTAACCAGGCCCAGTTTAGTATTTTGGCCATAACTTCCTCAATATTCATCGGAATTGGGCTTATAATATATCGTTGGAAAGGTCTTTTCGAGCCCCATCCATCTACACTATTATTGGACCTTAATTATGGACCAAACTAAATTGGTTTGGCTATTTTCAAATAAATAAAGTCATTTTCAAAAACAGAGAGAAGAGAACTTTAATTAAACTAAACCGCAACACTTGACTTTCAACCACTTTCACCTAATCCGATTATGGTTCGACGTGAAAGACATTCATCACTGGGTTTGGTTTGAGGAGACACAAATGGGTGTCTACAGGTCGTATTTTATTACTTGTGCTATTTCTCTCTCTCTTTTTTTTTTTTTGAAAACTTTTAACAATATCTTACTAATTTTCTCCCCACTAATAGTCGACTCATATCATATTTTACTATTTTTCATATTCACTCTCCTCCCCCACTTATACTCACTTTTGCCTTTTCATATTTTTTTTTATTCTTCAACAAACCTTAGTTCCATCATAATATTATACTTTCTACAATTCCTCCTAAAACTCCGTATATGGAGGAATGAAACAAGTAATAAAATACGGAAGAAATACATGCTTTATTAATCTGGAAACAATTTAAGGACGAACAATAAATGTTCTCCCTTTGTCCCTAAATTACATTCCTACTTCTCTCTATTATGTGAGGAATAAATGTTAGAAGTAGGAATGTAATTTAGGGATGGAAAAAGTATTAATTTATTACTCCATTTGTTTATTTTTGTTTGTCCTATTTAGATTATGCGTGCAATGTCTTTAAGATGCTCCTTTGATCAATAATATCTAATACTGTATATTATTAAAAAATTATAAAATCTTGATATTATAAAACTATACATCAAGACGAATCCAACAATACATTACATGACTATAAATTTTTATACGTATTAATGTGAATTTTGGATCAAATTTTTAAAAGTTTGACTATGAAAAGTCAAAATGGGACAAATAAAAAGAAACAAAGGGAGTAGGGATGGCAGTGGATCTGGACCCGACCCGGATTCGTGGATCCAGATCCGTTTTTCACGGATCTGGGTCCTCAAATTTGGACCCGACGGATCCGGGTCGGATCTGGGTCCTACTGAAAAAAACGGATCTGGATCCGGGTCTAACTCATGGACCCGGACCCGGATCCGTTTTATAAATTCATTATATAAAATTAAAATAAAAAAACTGAAATTTGTTATGGTCACAAACTCACAACTTTCGGCCCAACTAATGTAAGATTCATACAATTTACAATTTTACAAACCCTAGCTTCCTCTCTCTAGTTTTCATTCTCTATCTCTTCACCCGTACTCCCTGTCAAATCGGCGGCGACCTCCAATGCGGCGGCGAACCTTCCCCAACCGTGACTTCGTGAGCCTACCTCCGTTCAGATCATCAGTAAATCTCGTGCTTTGTTGCTGATATGTGAAGTAGATTTTGTTCGAATTTATGTTTTTATTTTAGCACTAATTCTAACAATGAGGGTGGTATCTTCCTTCTTGGTGAATGGAACACATGCGAGGATTAACAAGCTACTGTAGTATTTTATGTTACTGTTGTTGGTCTTTGTCTTGTGCTCCCTTCTCTAGTTCTCTTTCTTTGTTTTTTATTTTTAAAGTAAGATAGTAGTAGTTCATTTTTGTTTTTGTTTAAAATGCGTTTTTTTTATTACATTTGTTTCAAAAAATAGGCAAAATGTGTAGCACCCGTTTTGGACCCGGATCCGGATCCAGATCCGTTGGATCCATCGGATCTGGATCCGGGTCTTCATTTTCCAGACCCGACGGATCCGGGGCGGATCTGGATCCAAGGTTGAAAAACTGATCTGGATCCGGGTCCATCCGGATCCGGTCCAGATCCGACTCGTTACCATCCCTAAAAGGGAGTATTGAAGTACAGTAGGATATTGGAGGACAAAAAAAAAATTAAAAAAAATATAAAAAAAAAAACTGAAAAAGCAATAGTGGGTAACTTGGGAGGAGAGAAAGGTTAAAAAAATATTTAACATGATATGAAGAGACTACTAATGAAAAAGAAAATACTGAAACATTCATATAAGTTTCCAAAAATTGAGATAAAGCACTAATTAAAATACGACCGAAAATGAAAGCACTTATTAAATATAATTGACCTGGTTCAAAATAACTTATTGTGAACCACTAATATTAGTGACATTAGGCCGTTTTACTAATTACACAAAGATCACTACATTAAAAAAATAGATAAAAAAATAAAATAAAGGTTATTATATCAAAATAAAAGTTATTGTGTTACTATAATTAAATGTCATAAGCGGTTAATTTTTTAAAATAAAAGTTATAATATAATGGTCAATATGAAAAATAAAAGTCACTATGTTAAAAGTAAGATCACTATAACATAACATCGGTTAACACGTGTATACTTAATTCAGGTTCACAATAATATTATTGTGAACCAGGTCGGTATGTTATAATTGCCCATGTATAGACTTTAAATCCAGATTAATATTATTGTGAACCAGGTCCACACAGATTTTTTTTCCTCTTGAGGCCCATTGGCTTAGAGTCCAATGTAAATTGGGCTTGTAACTTTAAAGTCAAATAAATTAAAAATTAGGTCTAACAAACACTCATAATTATTTTTATTTTTTTATTTTATTTTTTTTGGGCAAAGAATCTGTATAACCTTTAAAAGTTGGCAAAAATATAATCCATATACCTTCGCTTCACATTACTCGCAATAGAGGAATATTCAATCTCTCATCATTGTGAGTAATGCAAAGTGGAGGTAGTATAAGAAATGAAATTAGAATTAATTGTACGGTGAAATACCCTTGAAAAAACCGAGATTATTTGTATCGGTTCATTTCCCAAAATACTTTTACTTTGACAAAACTTGATTTCAATCAATAAAGTTCCTGTATATATCTTCCCCTAGCAATATTTCTATGCCACATCTTATGAACCTCAAAAGTATTGGTGCTCAAATGCACATTGTTAGGAGAAAGAGACGTAGAAGATGAACAAAAGTTGGTCTAAAAACTTCCTTTGACTAGGGAAAAATTAATGAGATTACTAACAACATGACAAAGTCATGAGTAATTTGCCTAACTTAAAAAGGTGCATAAAAAAGGGCAGTTAGGTATATCCATTATTAGAGGGCAAAATAACAAACTTATAGAAGAAGCCCAGCCCATCACTCTGTTAAGCATGAACAAGGAATACTCAACACCTTGCCATAAAGATCTCATATTGTAAGTAATAACTTGCACGGCCATCAACCAGGATCTTCACTTTTTGAATTAACCTAACAGACCATGGTTAAGGTTTACCAATCAATGTTTTTGATGTTCCATTAATTCACCATTACAAACCTAAGTTCTATTTATTTCTTTATTATTATTATTATTATTATTATTATTATTATTATTATTATTATTATTATTACTATTATTTTTTATTTTTATTTTTTTTTGTTTTTTTAAAACTATGGAGTAATTTTTTTTTTGTTTTTTTGTTTTTTTTTTAGTGCAAACTCGGTTTATAACAATATTACTAGTGAGTAGGCCGGGCGTTGCCTCATGTTACTACGTTTATAGTTATGCAACTGCTAATTTTAAGAGCATATAATAGTGTGTATGTAGTATGTGTCTTCAATACTTTATAGCATAATATAATTTATTGTACAAGCTTAAAGCATAACTGACAATTAGTCTAGATGGTTGAACAATAACCTTTCTTTTAAGAGGTCAAGTTGTAATACCCCGTATTTTCATACGTGTTTTCTAATTAATTAGTTAAGAAATATTTTATAAAAAGGGTATTTTAGTAAATTTATTATTTGGAGCCAAAATAATATTTGAATTTTGGCGCCAAAAGTATTTTGAAAACTAATCATTATTTTGGATAAGATTTATTATCCATTTATCTTATCTTAAAAATCGGATTATTTACATATTTCGGATATTTTAATTAAAGCAAAATTATATTTTATTAATTATATTAAATGGCCGAAAATTCTCATTTATTTAGCTAGGAAATTTAGATTTCCTATGTATAGAAAATCTGATTTTCTTAGTTAATGATTGGTGAATAATTGGTATTTAATTAATTAATTATTTATTTAATTATTCTATATTATTTACACAATTATTTTTATTCCTTAAACCGAACAAAATCTTCCTAAATACTAGTAAGGGAATCTCCTATTTTCCTTAATTCTAATTCTCCATCTTTTTAGTATCCAATCATCATATTCTCTTGCCTTTTGTTCATCTTGATTATTCCCCAAGTAATTCTAATTTCCTTATTATTTTTCATGACATACATACCTTCCATATTCAAGTATACACAATCACCTTAATATCCAAACTTTCCTTAATTCTGTATTCACTTCTCCAAGTAATCACTTAAACCCTAATTACCATAATTCTTCCTACATTTTCCTACCATAATTCATGCTCATACTAGCCTATAAATACCCCTTCATACCTCTTACATTCTTCACACCAATTCTCTTCTTTTCTTCTCCTCAATTTTACACAAATAATCCCGTTTATCTTTGAATCCAATTTTCGAGCACTTCTGGTCAGTTTTTGGGGTATTGACGTTTCACAGAAGATTGTTCCTCTCGAAAAATCCTTGAGGTTAGGATCAAGAATCAACCAATTCGGAGTTATATAGAAGGAGTTATAGCCTCTGCAAGTTCTGCCTATTATTTCCTACGCAAATCCAATTCTTCTCTTTTCCTTGGTTTCTTATCTTTTCTTTTTCTCTTCTCTTATTCAATTATTATTATTATTATTATTATTATTATTATTATTATTATTATTATTATTATTATTATTATTATTATTATTATTATTATGGGGGATTTATAAAAATTATTATGAGTAGTTTTAATTATATAAAATCATATTTTAATGATGTTTATGAGAAATTAATTAAAAGGTTCATGTACATATAGTTGGGGGTTTTTAATTATTTGTTAACCTTATATTGATTAAGGTTATATTTATTTGTAGGGTGTGTTCTATCAAGATTCTTGAGGTTCTTTTGGTGTGTATAGCTAAGCAAGGATCAAGGTACGTTAGATGGCTAGATACCTTTGAAAGTGATTGGTTTGAATAACATGTTTTATTTGATTTGATTGGTGATTGGAATTAAATTGATTTGAATTATGATTTTGAAATAAATTATGTTTGGAGGTATTGATAAAAGTATTTTGAATGATTGATTTTTAAATCATGTTTTGAATGGTTTGATCGAATTACTTATCATGTTTAAAGGAATTGATTTGAAAAGTTTATTGAATTAAATAAAAGGTTTTTTTCAAGGAAGAGTTATTGATTTTGAAAAGTATTAATATGAGATTTTATTCTCAAGTATTTATTTAAAAGGTTTTGATTTTGAAAGTATGTGGAAAGAGTTTGAATTATATTGGAATTATTGGATATTAAAAGGATTTATTATTGAACCATTGAAATATTATTATTAATGCTTTATAAGCATGTTGGTAATCCCACTATGCGGATTTAATTTATTGATAAGATTATGGACTTTGTATGACCTAGTCTTTCCTCAAGAATAGCCTTGTAATATAAGGAGACTAGCTTGGGGGGTGTGCACACTTGGGTGAGAAATTGGATTTAAAGAAATTGGTTCAAAAAAGAATTAAATTTTTAAAGGAATTGGTTTATCAATTATTTTGAATGTTGAATCATTGGAATTGGTTTTGAATCATGAGTTTTGGAATTATTGGATTATTTATTGGAATTGGTTTTAAAAGCATGTTTGCAAATAAATTGAGTTTACATTATCTTGCACTTATCAAACTTAGCATATTTTGCTAATCCGTATTTCCTATTTGTTTTGGTTCGCCCTGTTTACCGTAATGGTAAGCAGTGTTGACTATTTTCAGGTGGAGTCATGAATGAGCATATGGTAGTCCCGGGATTTGCTTCACCTAGTTTAGGAATGTTGGTCTTGTCTTTATTTTTGAGCACTCATAACAATGTTACTATTATTATAAGTATTAATAAAAGAAAGTTGAGTTTCCGCTGCAAAGTATTGATTTTATTTAGTAAGTTGAGTAGCCTTGTGTAATCACGCGGCGGTAATACGCCCAAGTCTATCTCTACGGTATAATTATACGTATTATATTGGTATTTCCGTAGAGGGAGATTTGGGGGTGTTACACAAGTAGTGTTCGCACCTTTTCATCCATATATTATTTTTTTTTCAATATAGTTGATGAGACAACATGGAATATGGTTGGTTGGCATTTTAAGGTGTTGAGTGGATGACATGACATAATAAGAAATTGAGTAAGTGACGTGGCGAAATGAGGGAGTCTACGTGGCGCATAGACGTTTTTAGTAATGCCTTTTTATTAGTATAGATTGTATATTGAATATTTTTAGGGTAACTTTTAGTCAATTTAGCATAACTTTAACCTTTTGAGATAACTTTTAACTGATACTTGTATAATTTAATATATGGATGATGAGATAATTTTCATAAGGGTAAAATAATTACTTTCCTTATTAAAAATTGAATGTTACTCTAGCTTTAATAACTTTTACATTGAGATCATGTGAGAACCTAAGGCTAAAATTAGAACAAGGAACTAATCAAGGCCCTTAGATCATTATAATTGGATGGAGAAGGTGTTCCCGTGCTCATTAATGACATTTTTATAATTCCGCGACTTTTCAAATTGATTCCTAGTTTTTAACTTTTAAGGCAATTTCATTTGTTTTATGAATGATTTCATTTACTTTTACTAATTGTAGACACCCATTTGTGTCTCCCCAAAACCAAACCCAGTGATGAATACCTTTCACGTCGAATGATAATCGAATGATGTGAAAGTGTGAAAATGTCTAGTGTCGCGGTTGTCTTTATTTAAAATCCTTCTTTCTGTTTTTTGAAAATCTGCTCTATTTATGAAAATAGCCAGCCCAATTTAGTTTGGTCCATGATAAGGGTCCAATAATAGTGTAGTTAGATTGGGGTTGAAAAGAGCTTACTAACGATATATTATAAGCCCAATTCCGATGAATAATGAGGAAGTTATGACCAAAATACTAAACTGGGCCCGATTTGATTCTTACATGTGGCCTAATGATGTAAAGGAGGGCCTATTATTAATTATCATTCCTAAAGCTATTAGGATTGATTATAGTCTTCTAGAATTATCTAAAAGGTTCTCTTAAATTCTAATAGCATTAGGATTGATAATTATGTTTTAAAGAGTTTTATAAATGTTTTTATGAAAATATGGTTTTAACCTTAAACGCAGATTTTACGACTTAATCATATTAAGAAGTGGATTCCGCGTGGAAAATGTGTGATTTTCTAACACAGCGCCTGGCGCTACACCTGTCGCCTGGCGTTGGAGTGCAGCGCCTGGCGCTGCGACATGATGTGTTTTATTCCGTTTGCAACTCGATCTCTTTTCTATCGGTTTCCGAACTATTTTTCTATAAATAGGGTCCTTGGACCTCTGTTTTCAATCATCAACAATAATCCAAAATTCTCTAACTCTCTCTCTCTCTCTCTCTTGAGCAATATAACTTTCTTTCTCCCTCTAGCTTTTCTAAACTAGACTTTTCAAAATACACCATTTCACATTCATAAGATCTAAACACACCTAGCCAAGTTCGAAGCTTCGCCCTAGACGTGAAAGGTTGATAATTTCTGAGGGCTTGGTCCAAATCTAGTTTAAACTTTTTAACTCTTTATATCAATTATTTAATTTAATTATTTGATTTATTGTTTTCTTGAAGTTTACAAACGCGTGTATTTTGTTATTAGAAAGAGGCACGAGGCTTCAAAGTAAGTAATTAGCTTACTTCCTATTTTTTTGATGTAGAAAGCATGCTTAGATTTGATTAAATCCTAGTATCATGTTAGGATGTTATTTATTGCTTTCTAGAATAATGTTTAAGTTGTTTCTTATGCTTTCTAATAGCGTGTTAGTTTCATGTTAGGGATAAAGCTTTGGTCTTTATTGTTTAGTGACATGCTAGGGTTTGTTATTAATCATGTTAGTATCATGCCTATGATCTTGCTATTCTTATTAAGCTTTATTATGTTTATGATTATTATGATGATTGTTATGGTTGTTATGATTGTACTGTTAATAATATTATGTTGCTTGATATATATTATTGTTATTGTTTGATCACACCTTTTATGTAGGTTTTAAAGGGAATTTGTATTTGAAATCACGCCTAATAATATAATTGATAATTTTGGTTTAGGCTAATATGATTTTAATTCAAGTGATCGCCAATAATAGTTTTGTTTGTGCATTAATATTCAACCAACATAGATAAACAGGTTTAGGGTTAACCTAATGATTAGCGCACATGAATATGAGAAGAATAAAGTAGAGGCTTATTTTATAGGGCGGGTTCTTTCTCTTTTAGATTGAATTCGTACCCTCATCCCTGAATATCCAGTCATGGTTCCAGACCTATGGAGTTAGCGATCTCATGGATCGTGAAGGGGTGTAACCTTCACCCTGTGAACGGTTTACAAGTTACTAAAACTTGTTGGAGACTCATTTGCTCTTGTTTGCTGCCTTTTGGACGCCACCAAGATTAAGTGTATGATCACAGTGGGGTTTTGTAGGGAACATTTCTGTTGGGGTTTGGTGAGTCCGACTCACCGCGGAAACAACCCCACCCGAGGAACCACTCGCAATAATTAAAATCATAAAGCATAAATAAATAATCACAAAGAAAAGATAACGAATCTTACCCTCGAAGCGAGCTTCGCCCAAAACCCGGGGCTCTTACTTGAAAGCTACGAGCACGTCAAGCGCCGCGCCTCCGACGGTATCCACCCACAAAAGGGCGAACACAACTTTAAGGTCTACTACCTTGGGGTTAGCAAGATCCGACCAAAACCCGAGTGTTATATGAGTTTAAGAGTTTTCCCAAAAATTATGGAATGCTCTTTTTAACTCCCACTCAAGCACTTTTCTCCAAATCCCAAGGTTGGTATTTATAGAGGAAAGTATGAGTGGGAATTTCTATCCCATCAATGTGGGATCATGAAATTCCTCAAATTAATTTAAAGCTAAATTAAATTAAAATTGCAAACTAATAATAAATCTACAAGTGGCATTACCATGTGAGATGGGTTGGTGAGGACCACATGGAGAGTAGGGGACCATACTTGCTCCCCACTCAATACTCTCCTTGTGCCACATGTCCTCACTCACTTACTCCCATTTTCCATACTTCCCCTTAACCCACGGCCCTATGGTCCGAGCCAAGCCACGAGCCAAGCCCGAGCCCGCCCCGAGCCCAGCCCGCACCTAGCCCGCACCCAGCTGCTGCTGTGGCGCGGTGCGGCTGCGGCTGTGGCGCGGTGCGACTGCTGCTGTGGCGCGGCTGCTGCTGTGCCTAGCCGCGGCTGGCCGTGGCTGCTAGCACGGTGCGCTAGCTCGCACCAGCCAGCCATGGCTCGGCTTGGTGCTTGCTAGCCACCTTTGCTAGGACATTTTGCCCCTAGCATTCGGATGCTCGGGGCACTCCGATGCTAGGGGTATTTTTGGGAATATGGTTGATTTATTATTATTTTGCGCGTCTCGTCTTTTATCATTTTGACTCGACTTCCGACGATCGGTTTCGACGCAGCTCGAATTACCGACGTCTAAATATTTAACACTCAGGCGACGAATTAATTTCTTCCGAATTAATTCGTCGAGTTGGTTCGCATATATTTGCTTAGGTGTGACCCGAAGGGTTCAGTCAAGATTAAGCTGTAATATTAATTATATTAATATTACTGATCGGAAGCGGCCTCCACCCAGGCATTCCGATCACTTGACCTTACTGAATATATTAGCTTTCTAATAATTTTGAACCCGCTATCAGAATAATACACTTGTTCGAAGGACACCATTCCTTTCAATTTCAAGCACCAACCCCAAGATTGAACCCCACTGTGATCATACACTAAAGTATGGTGGCGTCCAAAGGGAAAAAAAAGAGAGCAAAAGGGTCACCAACAAGTTTTAGGAACTTGTAAACCGTTCACGAGGTGAAGGTTACAACCCTTAACGATCCATGAGATCGTCAACTCCAAAAGGTCTTGAACCAAATAGGGTTCGGGGATGAGGGTACGAATCCAATCTACAAAAGAGAGGACCCGCCCTATAAAATCGGCCTCTACTTTATTCTACTCGTATTCATGTGCGCTTTCTGACTAACATGCAAACATTATATTGACCCTAAACCTGTTTAATCTATGTTGGTTGAATATTAATGCACAAATAAATCTATTATTGGCGATCACTTGAATTAAAATCATATTAGCCTAAACCAAATTATCAATTATCTTATTAAGCGTGATTTCAAGTACAAATTCCCTTTAAACATGCATAAAAGGCGTGATCAAGCAATAACAACAAATATCAAGCAACATAATAATAACAATAATCAAAATCATAATCATATCAACGCTAAAGCAAAATAATAGCAAGATCCTAGGCATGATACTAACAAAGTTAATAACAAATCCTAGCATGTCACTAAGCATCAAAGATCAAAGCTTTAAACCTAACATGGTACTAACATGCTATTAGAAATAATAATAGACACCCTAATCATGATACTAGAAAGCAATAAAAATATCCTAACATGATACTAGGAATTAAACAAATCTAAACATGCTTTCTACATTGAAATTAAAAAGGGAGTAAGCTAATTAATTACTTACTTTGATGCCTCGTACCTCTTTCTAATAACAAAATACACGCGTAAGTAAACTTCAATAAATATTAAAATAAAAGAATTAAATTAGATAATTAAATAAAGTATTAAAAAGTTTAGACTGGATTTGGGACCAAACCCTTAGAAAAGTGTAAGCCTTTCACGTCTAGGGCGAAGGCAACTTCGAACTTGGTTAGGTGCTTCAAGATCTAATGAGTGCGGTATTGTGTTTGTAAAAGGGATATGTTAAGAAATCAAGAGAGAAAGAATAAGCTAATGCTTAAAGAAAAGAGAGAGAATTATGATGGTTGTTGATGAATAAAAACGGAGGTCCTAACCCTATTTATAAGAAAAATAGTCTGGAAATAGGTAGAATTTGATAAAGAATAAAACTCCACGCTGTCGTCGCAAAACTAGGCGACAAGCTTGTCGCTTGGCGACAACTTGGATTTTCACGCGCTTTCAACACGGAGTCCACTTGTCAATCAAAATTCATTTGGAGAGTCCGTACGAAGGCTGAAATCGTATTTTCATAAAACAAAATTTTATAGTAAAACTCATAAAAAACACAATTATCAATCCTAATTCCATTAGGATTTAAGAGAGCCTTCTAGAGAGCTATAGAAGACTATAATCAATCCTAATAGCTTTAGGAATGATAATTGACATTGGGCCCTCCCCTAGATCATTAAGCCGCATGTAAGGAACAAACCGGGCCCAGTTTAGTATTTTGGCCATAACTTCCTCAATATTCATCGGAATTGGGCTTATAATATAGCATCGGAAAGCTCTTTGTGAGCCCCATCCAACTGCACTATTATTGGACCTTTATCATGGACCAAAACTGAACTAGATTGGCTATTTTCATAAAATAGAGTTGGTTTTCGAAAACAGAAAGAAAGATTTTTAATAAAAACTAACCGCAACACTAGACTTTCACACTTTCACTTCATTTGATTATGGTTCGACGTAAAAAGTATTCATCACTAGGTTTGGTTTTGGGGAGACACAAATGGGTGTCTATAGGTTCAAGTTTGGGATAATGTTCGAAATATTCCCTACACTAATTATTCATTTATTTTGTAGAAATGAAATTGGAAACTACTTTGTAAAGTTGAAATACTACGGAAATGCCATTATTGACACCAGAAGCATGAAAATTGTCCGATTACATGATCTAAGGGCCTAGATTAGTTCCTAGCTTAGTTCTCATTTTAGCCTTGGTTCTGGATAATTTTACGAAGTACTCGAAGTATAAGACAACTTTACACTGGTACACCCGTTTTTGTTTTTTTTTTCTTTTTTAAGTGTTTACTTGAGAGAATACAATAATAATTAAAGAAAGATTAATACAACTAAACGTATTTCCTCTTATGTATTCATTGAAAAACTATTGAATTTCATTTGGAACATAATATCAAAAACTTAGGGTTGTGAAAAATTATTAAAAAAAAAACGAAACCCCAATCTATAAACTAGGGTATTCGTTTCGTTAGCCGTAGCATTACGAATACTCGTTGGAATCATCTTAATGAAAAATCATTAATTTTCAATTGTTATAATTTATTCTTATTGATAATTATCAAAGATATTATTGATAAAAAGATTGTACCGGCATACGTGCCCATTTGAAATGGAGCGAGTATTAAAATACGGAGGAAGTATATTTTATAATAATCCATACTTCATACCATGTATTCGTATATTATACTTAGTAACTAAAGACAAAAATGAGACCCTTTAGTATTTGGGCTCTTATAAAGCACATAGGTTACACTGGCCCAGCTTGAGATCCAATAGAATACAAGCTGACAAAGAGAGTAGTCATGTAAGTTTATGAGCTTTGACAAACATTATATGACCAATTTACACACAAAAAGCTACGAAGTATAAATCTATAATGGCTCTATTTAGTACTTTGTATTAAATATTCTTGAGTTTACCTCCACTAATTACACAATTTGACTCCAAAACATCAGAATTAACATCAGAAACAACCTCTAAAATCTGATCAAGTGATCTGTGATCACTTAATACAGAGGTATGTGACATCCCATTTATGTTAATGATCTTTAATGGTTGAATTTTCTCATTCATCCATTCAGATTGAATTGCTAGCAAGCTCAACAAATTCACTGTTCCATCCCCATCACCCCATATAATAGAAGGTTGCTTATCAAAACCCTTGGCATCATAGAACAAAGTCTCCGGTGTATCAACTCCGCTTCCAATTATGCAAGTGATTGGTACCTCAGGGGCTGTTAATTTCTCAACCATGGGTAGAACTCGAGTTTTATAGGGATGTACACCTTGCGAAAATCCAATATCAGTAAGAAATTTTGGTATGTCCTTTGCAGTGTAATTAGCATTTGGGGTGATCACTAGGGACTTGGCATGTCCAAATATTCTAGGACATGGCATGAGCCATAAGTTACTTTCGGAGCTTCTTTGTTCTTCCCTTACTAACAATGGCTTGACTAAGGGGACTCCTAGGGTGTACCCTGACGCGAAGGTGAGCATTTCTTGAACAGTTCCACCCCACGGCGTTGATAGTGCAATGAAGTGCTTGATGTATTTCTGTCTCCATGAGAGGGTATTACGTAAAAGAAGTTGGTGGACAAATAGGCCTCCTAAACTGTGGGATATAATTAGCACTGGTTTTCCTCCATTCATTGCACTAGCATTTTCAATGAGATCTTTGAGATCTTGTAGGTATTTGGAACCGACATGGCATGAACGGCCTTCTGGGGCTAAGCCATAGCGAAAATCATATGGAGCTCCAAAGAGAGTTATGCTTTCAATGTATCCAATTCCTTCCAATGATTCTACAAGAGGTGCCATGTATTCTGATATGAGCCTGTTCAAGATAGAATAACATGAGTTAAAATGGCAATCAATGAATGTATTAAAAAGGATGAGCCTATGCTTAAACGAAAACTTTATACCAAGATATGGCAAGTTCATCCTTTTTATGTCTATCCCACAGAAATCTTGTGTATAAAAAATATATCAAATGAGTTACAGGGTATATATAAAGAAATAAAGAATAGACTATCATGTGGAGATCACACTCGAGTGCATTATATCGAAATTATAACACAATTTATTCTAACTAGTTTAGCTAGCTCACTTATGGACTTCCTGCTATTCTACTCTATGAACTTAAATCTGAAAAGTGTTTATTAGCAGAAGGATATTTAATATTAGGACTTTATATCGCTGTCTGCTAGTTGATGCCCTATAATCCACTGGTAGGATTAAAGTTGTGCATAACTTTGTAAATAAAGGGGAATACTGCATAAGAATGAATTTGGCATACCAAAATCTCTTGTAAATTTGGTGACAATTTAAGGCTAAATACAGGGAGATTAGATACAAACGGATATCCATCCCAAAATAATTCAATGACATTTTGGTACACTTACAAGCTAGTATTATAAACTATTTTTCTGATCACTAATTGCAACTTTACAAAATTATTTGTAGCTAAGAACTAATGATTATACCCAATTAATAAAGTATATTCATAATCATTCTATAATTGGAAGGAAATTAAAACAATATATCATCAATGGGAAGATAGAAATTTATAATGCGATGCTAACACCTTCACAACCTTTCGGTAACCAAACATTTGGGAGATTTCTTTTATCGACAAACAAAAAGGAACAGAGGGAGTACTCAACAACATTTAATTAAATCCTTCCCTTTCTTTTAAATTAACACATAAATAAGGTTGTCCTAAATCATCTTACAACAATACTTTCCATCAAACACAAACTTAGCTTACTCATTTAATTAAATAAATAACATGGAGTACTAAAATCAATTAATTAAATATTATAAGAAAGAATTAAGTAACTTACTTGAGGCTGGGATCAAGGTAAGAAAGGGATTGAGTGGAACCAAAGTGTGGAACTCTAGTCTCAACTCCAGGAGCATTGAAGTAATCATCAAAAACAGGGTCATAATGCAACATCATCCTCTCAGCAAAGCATTTTGTATAAGGAGCAAGAAGCACACTCGCGTCGAACCATATTCGATACCAACCATCTTTATCTTTGTGCAAAGGCCCTGGATATGCCCTGCATATAAGGCTCGACGGCTTGTATTTCTCCGTCAGCCGAGCTTCTAGCTGGTTGCCACCACTCCCAGGGACTAGAACTATTGGATGAAGACTGCTGCTGCTTGCTGTGCAGAGTATGTGTAACATTATAGTTATAAATATGGCATAGTAGTTGATGTTTGTTAAGGTGAAGAAGGATGGTGAACAATACTTCATTTGTTGTAGTGAAGTGAGGTGTAGTTATGTTTCAGATTGCTTTACCAAACTAGTGTTGTGGGATTGGGTAATGTGTGGCAGAGAATGTGTAGACGTACCAAAGCTGGCTATTATTGTCACTCTTTAGTGGGATTGGTTAGTTGGTTACGTGGGCTTAGCTATTGAGTCCATGTAATGTTTTGCAAGAGAACTAGTCCAACTTCTGGGGTGCTAGAGTTATCTCTATTATACTTACCCCCATTTTTCTTTAATTGACACGCATTCCTTTTTAGAAAATTTATATTTAGTTGACACATTTTCTTTTTGAGTAAATTTTATACTTTGTATTTTCTGCTTAACCCCACTTGTTTTATCATTCTCTCCTATCCTATATATGTGTCCCTAAATTAAACGCGTCAACTAAATAGATTTAGAGGAAATAGTACCTATATGTCTTGGCTTAATCTTAATACCTGATGATTACAGCTATTAAGGACACTTGAGAAATTCAGAATCTACAACTAAGAAATTGCAATTATGAAACCATAACATTTACTGCTTTGACTATTCATCTTCCGCTACTAACTTGATCGTTGGAGTCGAATCTTTGTCAAACCGGAGCTTCGTTGTTTTGCAGGTGTAAGCACCAAACGGGACATATTTGGTGTTGCTAATTTTCCGAGGGACATCCAAAACCCCTAACCAGATGTAATGTTACTATCCCATGTTGTCGTATTAGAGATACATTGCTTGATCGTCAAATTAAGATTATGCACAAGGTTAATGTACAAGTTTATTAACATAGTAATAAGGTTCTCCTAAGGCCCTTTTTGGTTGAAGGGTTTTGGCTGGAAAAGAAAAGAAAGGAAAATGTTTTAATATGAACCCATGTTTGGTTTGATGAATGATATGAAAATTTAAAGGAAAGGAAGGGAAGTGAAAGGAAAGCATCTTTACAAAGTTTCAGCTTTCTTTTCCTCCCAAAATTGGAGGAATTCGACTAGAAAGAGAAAATAAAATTATATTTACTTTCTCTTCTCTTCATTACCTTCCATTAACCAAACATTGGAAATTAAATCTCCTTCTTTCCCTTCTTTTCCTTTTTTTTTTTAAAAAAAAATCAATTCATTAATAAAAAGCTATCCAATATCTATAAATGAAATCTAAATCAACAAATACATAAAATTGAATCAAATTAGGGTTTCTTTCGTCAAAGTTACGATCGTTGAAAAGATCTTGCACTGTGGTACATATCTCGCACACATCGCTGGAATATACAACATTTTTGGAGAGACAGTCTAACGCTTTGTTGTAACCGTAAGGATAATTCTCATCTGATTCGCCTGAACGCATTTGAAAACTTGACAACCGTTGCGATCCCGAACAAATCTCTACCAAAAAACTGATAATAGGGCAAAATATATTACCTTTTTTTATAAACCCTAACACACAAAGAAACCCTAAACGAACATAAACAAACAACTAAACTAACGACTCCACCATAAGGAGACGGACGAATATCTATGCTACTTGTGTAGATTTATTGAAACCTAAATAGAAAAGCTAAATAAAATTAAGAGAAAAGGGTCGGAAATAGTCTAATTTCCGGCCTAAACGGCCAAGGTTTTGGAGAAACCCTAGAAGAGAGGAGGAAAGAAGAGGAGAGAAGAGGCGAGAGATATTTCCTTCTTTTCCTTTCCTTTCCTCTCATTTCCTTTCTCTTCTTTTCCTTTACTAACAATGAACCAAATAAAACCTAAGCTACATACTTAGTCGTCAAGCAAATATAATCAATTATTCCTATACCTATTTTCCAATGCATCCCTTTAATTAAAATGCGGCAAATTTTTAGGTCATGTTTCAAATAGTCGAATCCTGATTAGGTTGAGGATCGGATTACAATCTAAGAAAGTGAAATGTCTCAAGTATTTAGCTTACATAGATTGGACCCAAACATTATGAGGGTCGGAGATCACCTTCTAGCTAGCCAAGTTTTTGCGATAAAGGTTGTATAATCGGGTTCTATTTTACGAAGATCAAGTCCACCTTGGTCTTTAGGTCGACAAGTCTTGTCCCAAGAAATCATAGGCAGTCTTGACCCAGTATTATACTGGACTGCATCTAGAAGGATTTTCTATTAATTTCATCTAAGGAGCGTGATTGATCTAGGTAATTTAGTAGTAGTTGTGTCATAAGAAAGGATGGCTTCCAAATGACTTTGTATAATGATTAATCAATGTTTTAACTGCCTTAGAAACCATGTTGGAAAACCATGAATTTAATTTCTTACCGAGCTTTAAAATAAGTTATTAGAATAATGTATCTTATTTAAGTTCTAAGAGTTTTAAGTACTCCTAGATATCAACCAAAAAAGGATTTAGGGATCATGTTAAAAAAAAACTGGCTAAATTGATTTTTTTGAGAATTAAAAATCTGATTAGTGAAGAGAACAAATAATTTATGAAAACTAATGAGCTGAGCTAAGCTAAAAGTTGACTTTACAAATACAAATTTGACATTTATAAGTAATCTAAAGCATAAGTTCTTAATAAGGCGGACATTTATTAACATATTGAGTGACGAATTAAAGTTACATATTTTAAAAGTATTTAAACTTACTCTTATATATTATAAGTGTTACTTTTTTTTTTTATTATTACCCTTAAAAAACACTTATGATGTAATAGACCTAATTATATATACTAAGGGCCTGTTCAGATTTACTAAACTGAGCTGAATTGAACTGGGTGATTAGAGCTGAAATGAATTGTTTATGAGAGAGGGAAATTAGGAACTGAACTGAAATGATTGGAGCTGAACTGTACTGAACTTATTAGAGCTGAAATGAATTTTCTATGAGAGGGAAATTAGGAAATAAACTGAACTGATTGGAGCTGAACTGAACAGAAATTAAGCTGAAGAGAACATGCCCTAAGTTTTATAACATGTATACACATTAAAATACAACCAAAATCATTACAATTTAAAAATTATCCTTAATTGGGTTAAAATTACTACAAAAAATGGGAAATTTTGAATTTTGGTACCTCGAAAATGACCCTATTGATTTTTAGTACCCATCTAAAATTTATTATATATTGGTACTCATTAAAGTTACAAAATATAGGTTTTAGTACTTTCGTCCAAAAACTTTTCATTAGTGGGGCCCATTATCTAAGTAACTAATAATTTTTTTTTTTAAAAAACCAAAACCCAGCCACCCCTCCCCCTCCCCGTTAGCCACCTTTCCCCCTCCTCGTGCCAGCTGCCAATGTCCAATCATTCCCCCAGCGCTGGCGACCTCACCCCTCCCTTTCCCCCATCGATCTCCCTCCCCTTTCCCACTCTTGGCTGCCCTTGACGGTCTGACACCACCCCTTCCCCTTTTCCTCCAAATAAATTGTTTTGAGGTTTTAGCGTTCAATTTAATTTCTCTCTCTCCTCAAATCATACAACAGCTCCAGTAGCTTCAAGGGAACTTATGGCGACGGTATTCGAGGCAAATGCGGTGGTTATGGCGGCTTCGACATTTGCGGTGGTTAGATTGTGGGCTGCTGGTCGGTGCCGTTGTGGTTAATTGCTGGTGCGTGGGCTGCTTGATGGTGGACGATTGTGGGCTGTCTAGGTGCTGTTTGTTGGTTGTGATGATGGTGGTCGATTGCTGGGGCCATTGGAGTTGATTGCTGGTGGTGATGAAAGTGACGGTGGAGGAAAAAGGGAGGTGTTGTGAAGATTGTGAAAGGTGGTTCTTGATGCGGCTGCTGTTGTGGGTTGTTTTGGTGGTTAGAGTCGGTGGTGCATTTAGAGGTGAAGGGGTGGTTTTCGGGGTCGCGGCAGTCGGTACGGGGAGGGGGGTTGACAGTGTAGTGGTTAGGGAGGAGGAAGGGGTGGCTGGGAGGTGGCAGGACTATGGCTGGCCCCAATAATGGAAAACTTAACAGAATAAGGACGGAGGTACCAAAACCTATAATTTTAAACTTTGATGGGTACCAAAGTAAAAAAAGTTTTAAATGGGTACGAAAAAGGAAAAATTGCCCGCAATGATCCCACCTTTGGGCCGTCCGCTAATAATAATCCAACCTTTGGATTATTTTTAAATAATCCCACCTTTATACCTTTTCCGCTTTAAATGGTCCTAACCGAGTAACCGGTCACATAACTTGTTATTACAAGTTACTAGACACGTGTCAGTTTATGATTGGTCAAAAAATAAAATTAAAAAAAAAACTGAAACCAAATTCCGGCAGCCCCACCTCCCTTACCCAATTCCGGCAGCCCCACCTCCCCTACCCAATTCCGGCCACCATCTCCCTTCCCTTCCCCTCCCCGATTCCGACCACCCCCTCCCTCTCCATTCCCGACCACCCTCTCCCTCTCCGTTTCCGACCAGCCCCTCCCTCACCTTCCCCGTTCATGACCACCTCCTCCCTGTCCCTCCCCGTTTCTGACCAGCCCTTCCCTTTCCTTCCCCGATTTCGACCACCCCCTCCCTCTCCCTCCCCGTTTCCGACCAGCCCTTCCCTTCCCCCGCTCGTTTACGACTAGCCCCTCCATCTCCCTCCCCATTTTCGACCAGCCCCTCCCTCTCCCTTCCCGTTCCCGGTCGACCCCACCCCTGTACCCATGCCGCAAACGCACCACCACGAATCCGGCCTCTATCTGCTCGATGTCCTCCCCCACCCTGATTCCGGCGTCGCTAATTCCAATTTAGTTTGGTGGGTTTAGTAATTTTGAATGGTTGAGTTAATGGGGTTTTGGGGTTAGGTTGGCTGGATGGGATTCCGGTCAGCGTGATCTCCGTGGCGGTGGTTTCAGGTCTGGGAGGGATGGTTGTTCCAGAGTTTTGCTTTGGGTGGTGGTGGGATGGTGGTGGCTTGGGTGGTGCTGGTGGTTTTTTTATTTTTTTACAAGTGTTTTTGACCAATCAAGTAGCTACACGTGTTAATTAAACTTAAAAAAAAAAAGAAAAACCTACACAACCGGTTCTAGGTAAAATGGGACGATTAAAAAAGATCAGGGGGTAAAGGTGGGATTATTTAAAAATAATCCAACGGTCGGATTATTATTAGCGGACGACCCAAAGGTGGGATTATTGCGGGCAATTTTTCCTACGAAAAATCAACATGGTCAAAAGGTACCAAATAAAACTCAAATTTTCCTAAAAAAATGTTTAAGTTACTATCAAATTTAATGTCTTTCAATAAAATTAAGGAAGACTACTTTGATAGGCGGATCCAAGGGAAGGCCTACCCGGGTCTTGGCCTCTTCAATGCCTAGAATTTGATATGATATAAATTAAAAATCTTGTACAAATGTATGAGTTTCATAGTTGGTTAGTTACTTGTTGCATAGATTTATAAGGTCAAGGGTTTAATTCCCCTTCTTTACACATTTTTTTTTTTCGTGTAGGCTTATTAAACTTATATTCCTTTATTGATTTATTAATTGAAATGCTTTATAACTTCGGCCCTAAACTCATATCCCTTTATGGCTTCCCTCACATTTCTCATTCCTAACTCGATTCTCATCCCCCCTTTCACTTTTTTCCCCCAAAAAATCAGAAACACTTCAATTCACACCTCCAAATTAAAATTGACGAACAATTATTGGTGGTTTGGGGGAAAAAAAGTGAAAGGGGAGATGAGAATCCAAATAGGAATGAGAAATGGGAGAAAAGGTAAAGAATGGGCCCAAAATGACATCATGTGGTAGTTGGAAGGCAAGAAGGTGGTAACTTTTGATTTTTTGAAAATAGAAGGTGGTAATTTTCAAAAAAAAAAAAAAATAAAAAAAAAAAAATAGAAGGTGGTAATTGCTAAAATGAACATAATAGAAGGTGGTAATTGTCAAAATTTCCTTATGTGTGAGTAATTTCATAATCTAGGGTTAGGTTGAACCCTAATATGGATTGATGTGTTATTTGATTCCCAATTCCCAATTTAATTAATTTATAATTCCTCTTTGTTAGGGTTGGTTTTATTATCAGTGATTAACTAGAAATAGTATTATTGTTTGTGATTAGGTTTACAATGAAAGTTGATTCTTAATTGATTTTAGAACCCTAATTAAAGTAAGAGCCTTTATACATGAAAATAGCTAATTGGCTTGGTCTAGCTAGGACTTATAGGATGCCATTCTAATTTAATACCTACGGTAGATAAAAGTAAGTTTAACCCAATAAAAAATGAAAAAGAATAAAAATAATAAATGAATAAAAATAAATAAAAAGTGTAAAAGTAGAAGAATTACTACTTCCTCCGTGTTTTTTTAAGTGACAAAGTTTGACCGGCACGTAGTTTTAGGAGATTTTATTGACTTTAATAAAATAAGATGTTAGTGGGGTAGGTTGGGAGAAAATCATCTGTCCCATAATTTGTGTCCCACTGGTGTTCCACTAAATATGATTGGTTCTTGAAATATTTATTTGTTTTTTTAAAACTTAAGAAGTGGGACCTTGTAATTATCACAACCAATGATATTAAGTGGAACACAAATGGAACATGAAAAATGGGACAGAAGATTTAAACCCGGTTGGAGGAGTGAGAAATGATAAAGTAAAAGAATGTGAGACAAAGTGGGGACCATGAAAGGAGTGAGAAATGATAAAGTAAGAGATAGTGAGGTGAAAATATATTATTAAAATGTAAGGAATTTCTAAAAGAGGAAGTGTGTCACTTAAAAAAACACGGCCGTTTAAGGAAAGTGTGTCACTTAAAAAAACACGGAGGGAGTACTACTGTATATACAAGAAAACATTTTGGCGCCATTGTTAACTCTTTTAAACATTACTCTTCTTTCTCTTTCTTCAACATCTAACGAATTCACAGGTTCAATTTTCTCTCTCTTAATTCATCATATTCAATTTTCTTTATAATTCTTGCTTCATTCATCTCAATTAAATAAACTTTTTTCATCAGATTTTGCAGAAATTGAAAGAATCGAACTACTTTCTCGCACTCTAATATCAAGCGAGGCACTCTTTTTACTTTCTAATTCATTTGCATTTAAAGTTTAATTTCATTGATTTCATGTTGAATTTTTGCAATTCATCTCAATTAAATCAACTTTTCTCATCATATTTTGCAGGAATTGAAAGAATCGAACTACTTTCTTGAGCTCTAATACTTTGCGAGTATTCTTTCACTTTCTAATTCAGCTGCATCTAATGTTTAATTTTTTTGATTACATGTTGAATTTTCGCTATTATAATGAGTTGAATTGTGGTGATTTCTTCTCTGTTATATTGAGTTGAATTGTGGTGATTTCTTTTCTGAGAACTTAATATTTGTTGCGAAATCATTGTGATATTCCTAAATTGTTCTTCAATTTCATCCAAATCTTGAAGTTTAATTTCTTTGATTTCATGTTGAATTTTCATTGTTATTATATGATATTTATTACTTGAATTCACTATTATATTGAATTGAATTATTGTGATTCATCTTTGAGAACTCATTATTTGTTGCGAAATTATTGCGATATTCCTAATTTGTTATTCAATTTCATCCAAAATTTGAAGTTTAATTTCTTTGATTTCTTGTTGAATTTTCATTGTTATATGATGTTTATCACTATTATATTGAGTTGAATTGTTGTGATTCTTCTCTAAGAACTCAATATTTGTTACGAAATTATTGCGATATTCCTCAATTGTGCTTTAATTTCTTTAAAATTTGAAGTTTAATATCTTTGATTTCATGTTGAATTTTCACTGTTATATGATGTTTATTACTTGAAATCACTGTTATATTGAGTTGAATTGTGGTGATTTCTTCTTTGAGAACTCATTATTTGTTGCGAAATTATTGCGTTATTCCTAATTTGTTATTCAATTTCAACCAAAATTTCCTAACTTAAAATTTGTTGAAATTTCTACTGTTCCTGTTCATTATATTCTCGTTTGTTTCAACATTAATCAAGAATTTCTTCTTTAAGTTCTAAATCCAAAAAAATACAAGGAATATGACTTCCATATATATACTCATTCTTTTTTCCTGTTTGAAACTTTCTAGTGATGGAGATTCTTGATCCGATGACTAACAACGTTGTACAAGAATTAAAAACTGAACCTAGCGGAGTTGTCTCAAGACTAAAGACAGATTTCGAAGAAGAGAAGCCACTAAAGTCAAGCTCAGTGTCGACTCGAAAATTCCATATGATGAGGTCGTCAAGTATTGTGAATTTTTTTTATTGATTGAATAGTAACTATAATCGCACATCTAAAACTATAGTACATTAACAACTATTCTAATATCTTCTCAAACAATATACTGTATTATAAGGGAATTTGTTTGATGGCATTGGGAATTTTTATTTGTTAGAATATATTGGTTAACTGATTACCTTGAACATATGATAACTACAGAATATTTTTTTGCTAAATATATTCAAACAAGCTAAGGATTGATACCATATAAGACTTAGAGAATTTTTTTTTTTTTTTTTTTTTTATGATATCTTGAATGGATATTATTGATCGACATATTGATGTATATACAATACAAGTAAGGAATCCTTTGAATCTGTTAGGCTATGTGCACGTAACGAAAGTGTAAAATAAATCGAGAAATTATAAAGATGAATGCAAGATAAGTAATATCGAAGAGACACACGAGCAATGAAAATAATTCCACTATATTAAAATTGAGAGTACAAAATAAAGCTAACTGAAGGAGCGTATGGTTACAAGGTTACTCTCAATAAAAAGTGGTCACAAGAGAGTATTATAAGAATAGTGGATTATATTACAAGTTGAAAAGTTTAAGTATCAAGAAACTAATAAGGTGGAAAGACTTTGTAGTAGAAGTTTTTTTTTTATTTTTTTATTATTTTTTTTTAATATGGCTTTTTCTTGTGTTGATCATGTAAATGATGGCCATAGCATCATATTTATAGGAATGTATATGTCGGTGATCAAAGCAAAGATTTTTCAATGGAATTTTCTACCAAATTCCACCGGCATAGTGGAAATCTCTAGATTAGTCCTTTGACTTCTAGTATTAGGTGGTAGCTAGATTATTTGCTAGAATTTTCTAGCAAATTCTGCATAATACTCCTTAATGGGCTTGTAAGAATTTGGGCCAACTTTAACAATCTCCACCTTAGAACAAATTCTGTAGATAACTTGTCGTAGGAGCCCAATAAAGATCTAGAAAGAATGAATTCCCACTAAGTCTAAGAAATGATCGAACTTACTGGTAGGAAGTGACTTTGTGAGCATATCCACAGAATTTTCTGATGTATGTACCTTGTTAACCACAATTTCACTTTGATCAATAGTATCTCTGACATAGTGGTATTTGACGGAGATGTGCTTGGTCTTGAAATGGTAAGCATCATTCTTAGTGAGAAAGATAGCACTTTAGCTATCAAAGTATACCACGGTGACACCTTGTGGTATGCCAAGATCTATAACAAGACCTCGCAACCATGTAGCCTCCTTTATACCTTCGGTTGCTGCGACATACTCTGCCTCAGTAGTGGAAAGAACAGCTATTGGTTGTAATTGAGCCTTCCAACTTATTGCTCCCAAACAGAGAGTGAAGATTTTACCGGAGAAAGGCCTTCGACGGTCAAGATCGCCACCATAGTCAGAGTCAACGAACCTAACAACATTAGTAGAAGTTGTTAAGTTCTTATCAAATACCAACCCTGTATCTACTGTACCTTTTAGGTACCGAAAGATCCATTTTACAACATTCCCATGCTCCTTGCCATGGTTGTGCATATACTTGCTTACCATGCTCACAGCATATGCTAGATCAAGTCTAGTACAGACCATGGCACACATAAGGAATGCTAGCCATTTTCTCCTTTTCTTCCTCCGTTTGTGGACAAGATGCAGATGACAGCTTAAAATGTGCAGCAAGTGGTGTAGAGACAGGCTTACAATTACTCATATTAAAGCTTTCAAGAATTTTCTTGATATAACTTTTCTGAGCTAAGAATAACTTACCAGGCTGTCGATCTCGATGTATCTCCATGCAGAGAATTTTCTTAGCTGCACCAAGATCTTTCATCTCGAACTCCTTGTGAAGTTGAGACTTCAATTTATCAATAAATGCCTTATCTTGGGATGCTATGAGCATATCATCCACATATAGCAACAGATAGATATAGACTCCATCGTACTGTCGGAAGTAGACACATTGATCGTAGTGACTACGTATGTAGCCTTATTTACTCATAAATGAGTAAAATCTCTTATACCACTGTCTCGGGGCTTGCTTGAGACCGTATAAGGATTTCTTTAAGCGACATACTGATTTTCCTTTCCAGGAACGACAAATCCCTCGGGTTGCTTCATATGAATTTCTTCTTCAAGATCTCTATGTAAAAAGGCAGTTTTGACATCGAGTTGTTCCAACTCCATGTCAAACATAGCAACCATTGCAAGAAGGACTCGAATAGAGGTATGACGAACAACAGGAGAGAAAATCTCATCAAAGTCAATACCTTCTTTTTGATGGCATCCTTTGACAACAAGGCGTCCCTTCCATCTTGCATGTTCAACTCCTGGAATGCCTTCTTTTTGCCTGTAGATCCACTTGCAAGTGTAGACACCAAATTTTGATCCTACCTTTGTAATTATCACTATTAATAATCTTTTATTATTATAGTTATCGTTTTTTTGCAAATAATTGTTATTATTTTGCTAAATATTTTTATAAACTTAATGACGTTTGTTTTATTATTTAAAACGAAGGAAACGAGTAATAATAATGATTTTTATTCATAATTTCCAAAATATATGTTACAATTTATACTTCTAAACTACTAAATTACAAAATATTGAAGTACAACTAACACTACATGTTTTTTTACCCTGCTCCATCGAAGTAATTTTCGGGTTTTACTTGTGGAATAACAAGTAAATTAATACGGCCATTAGGAGGACCACTAGCCCCACAATGTACATGAAGTACACCCTTATCATCCTCATGTCTTCTTCAAAGGTGAAGACATGCTGATCTTCTTGGTTTTCTCAAAACATGGTGGCCGAGTTTAATGGTGGTTTTTGTTTGATTTTTTCGGGTAAGAAGGAAGATGGAAAAAGATAAGAATAAGTGGTGAGTGGAGATTTTGGATAAGGGTAATTTCTTTTTATAGTAAAAAGTAAGTATTTTAAACCGTATTTTTATATGTATATGTATATGTATAATAATCATATAGTATAAAGTACAATTTTTTTTTTTTTTTGTTTCACCAGGGGAATATGTCATTTTCTTTATAAACAAGCATTGTTCACTCCTTTAGAGTATAATAAGTATATTCGTATGTTCACTTAGACTGTTAGAGGAAGTTTTATTCTTTTTATTTTATCTAGTGATTTTTACAATTTGTGCACTACTCTATTGTTTGGCCAGCTTACCTATAAACTCCACTACTCTAAAGACCCATGACCGACCAAGGAAGGGAAATGACAAACATTCCCTTTCTTGAGTGAGCACTTTTAACCATTATGAGCTGTGGACTAAGATAATACCACCTTTTTTTTTTTAATTTATTTATTTTCTTTCAATCTATATTGGATCCGATTAATTTCAATTCGGGCCAATTTTACCAATATTTATCTAGCATGATATATATGGATGTGAATAATTTGCGGGACAGTGGGAATTTGATGGTCAATGTTACGCTTAAAATGAAATAATACAATATGTATTTTAGTAATTATACTGGAGCAATCATACTGAATTTCTTGTTACAAGATACTGTGGATGCAGCGTATGAATGTAGCATATACTACGAATCTTGTAGTCTGCTTTTTCACCTTTGTTTTTGTTGTTTTGTGCACACCATACCACCGTAGGCCATAGTGGTATGTAACTTCTTCTTTTCTTTTTTTTTTCTTTTCTTTATCTTTTATCTTTTTTTTTTAATTTTTTTTAGTCTAGTTTATTGTATCCTTTTGTCAATTTTGATAAACAATTGTCAATAGTGAAATAACGTTACCTTTTTTTTTATCTCCCGCGGTTAATATTGTATCCAATAAATTTTAATTTGGATCAATTGTATCAATATTTATCTGACGCTAATTGGGACAGCTGGATTTCATACGCGTCATATATTGCATTTCACTATTCAAAACACTATTTGACACTATTCAAACACTATTTGACACTATTCAAATAGTATTTTCCGTTAGGTTTGATTTGCGTTGCCGACGTGAATTTGGTCTTCCGTTTTATTTGTTTTCCTGTTGTTTTGATCTAGTTTTGTATTTTTTTTTACGACCATGATAAGTATAAATTTGTGTTTTAGTAGAGTAAAGCAAGATAAGAGTTCACCTTTTTATTTAGGTCATTCAGTCAAGGGAATATATTTTACTCTTGACTACCTTAAATTAATGACGTATGACTTAATATTGTATGGATTTACATGGTGTATTTTCACTTTGACCATGTCAATCTTACGATTTTGTTTGATTTACCTTACTTTATACTTTTTAGTAAGGGTTATTATTTCAAATGCTCGTATTATAAGGTTTTGTCGTATGTTTAGATGTTCTTGGGTAAATTCATATGTACTGTCTAATAAGGGCAAGGTTTTTTTTTTTTACTTTTTATATAAACTCTGAAATATTTTGTCCAACCCTATTAGTATTGTAACCTAATGTCTTTGTGTAGCTTTCAGCGCTGACATCTCAGAGCTGATATTTATTTTATAAGTTTTGCTTTAGTACCTTGGTGAGTATAGTAGTCACTAAATAAATTTAGGCACTCTGTTATCGTATACCATGTGTGTATTATTTTTGAGTTGTGACATGACTTGGTCATATATTTTCCTTATTTGTATTACCATGGCATTTTAGAACCTTTTAATTATGTGAATATTGGAGTTGATTTTATTACGATTTTCTTTATTTTATCAGTTTAAGTGTTGCAAAACAGATTAAGTAAGTTTGTTACATATGAAACAAAAGAATTTAATATCAAGATTCTCATTATTATCAAAATCTTGATATTTACCAAAATAATCCTTGAATTTTAATTTATTTACAAATAAACCCCTTTATTTTCCTATAAATACCCTCCTAATTTTCAAAGTTTAAAATTTACCAAAAACTTCCTACAAATTCTCTCTCGAAAAATTCTCTCTCAAAAATTTCTCCTCTAATCTTTGTTTTAGTTAAAATCTCTCTAATTTAGCTTTATTTTTAAGTTATTAGCTTATAAAAAAGCATCATATAATTAAGTTGTTATTTTCATTTTTCTTTTATTTAAGTATTGTTATTATCTTCAATTCCTATAAAAAAACACAAAAATATTTCAAGTTCAAGTACTGTTGTTATTATTATTTTTGTTAAAAAATATTAGTTTAATTGCTTAAGTATTCCTATTCTATATTAAAACCAAAAAAATTCTTAATATTTAGTTTTATTTTTCAAGTTTAGTTTCCATAAATCAAAAATAAAAAAAAAGAGTTCATTAGCTTTATTTTGCACTAATTATTTTTAATATTTCAAAATTCCAAAAAAAAAAAAAAATCACTTAGTCTCTTTTATTGCACTTTAATTAAGGAGTGATCATCTTTTCATCCTTGATAAGTAAGAAGGGTTATTCAAAAAATTGCTACACCTAGCTCAAGGTATTATCTTTATTCCTTTCTTAATTTCCTTAATTATTATTATTATGCTAACTAATGTGTTTGTTTCCATGTGATGATACCAATAGGGGTAATGACGATATTAGGTGCTAAATTAGCCCTAAATCTTTCATTACTCCACATTAGAAAGCCAAGCCTATTGGTGAGGTGATAGGTTATAAAGAGGGGGAGTAATTGCATTTTTGCATTGCATCTTTTTCTAATGCATTTAAATTTAAAAGGTTAGTACATTCATATGTCTGCCTAAGGTATATTTTTGAGAATGATTTACTTCTTAAAGTAAGCTTAAAGACCTAATAAATTAAGAGTTTGTGTAAAGGATGTTCAAGAGTAAGGAATTACTTACCACGTCCCAAGATAGCCTATGAAAAAACCCTTACGACCAGAATCAGTTCCATTTCTTTAGCTCAAGTGATAGAAATTTTCAAGAGCTTTCCAACCATATCTCACAATATTTTTTTTTTGAATTTTCTATGATTTTTAATGATAATTTTAGTTCAAGCTATCAAAGAGATTAAATATGCACGTTTTTCTCTTAATTGCTTTTTAAAAATTGTATTAATTTATTTTTAAGAAACTAATGGTGGTATGAAACCGATATTACACTATATTATATATATACTTCTAAACTTATGGAGTTTTAATTAAAATGTTTTAATCTTATTTTAAAGATGACTTTAGAAATAAGAGTTTTTAATTCAATATGTTGTTGTTTTAAACATCTTTAATCTTATTTTAAAAATGACTTTAGAAATAAGAGTTTTTAATTCAATATGTTGTTGTTTTAAAAATCTTTAATCTTATTTTAAAGATGACTTTAGAAATAAGAGTTTTTAATTCAATATGTTGTTGTTTTAAAAATCTTTGATCTTATTTTAAGATGACTTTCGAAATAAGTGAGGACTTAAGTACTTTAATTTTATTTTAAGAAGTTTTTTTTTTAAAATAAAATATTTTATGATTTTGTGAACCTTCTTGTTTCAAACCCTTTTGTAACACAAAGAATGAATCATAACTTTGCTTGTTTGTTTTTAATAATAGTTAATATAAGGTTATGGCCTCATTTCCGAACATGAGGTTAAGATTAATTATTTAATTGTATAAGGTTGTAACAATTATCCATCTCCATAAAAATAAGATTACATCCCAATATAATTACCCGATGGATTAATTGACAAATCAGATATGATTAAATAGTTTATTGTTCCCTTTTATTTGGTAGTAAGGCCTTGACAGGTTTCGTATTTTATTTGGCCAATTCCATTAAGCCTAAACACATAACCCTCAAAACCTTACAAAAATTATCCTGGGTGAATTTAAACCCAAAGTGAGATTATATAGTGAACCCTTATAGTTTCACTCCAAAAAATATCTTGACCCACTAAAAGTCGTCAATTGGGACGGATTTGTTGAATTGTCTTATTCAAAAGACATTTTTGGTAACCACTAATCGGGGTGATTTTCCTCAACCAATGTGGTTCATTTTACTTTTATGAGTGAATCCGTCAAAGATCACTAAAATCCCACTTACAAAAATAACGTTTATGTCAACTACCCAAATTAAAAACCCAATGGAATTAGTTATTTAAAACATGGCATCTGTCTGAACTACGAAGGTTTTGATCCGTGAGTGAATTCGAGATCTCACTATGATCGGTACGTAGTGCAACTTTGGTGCTCAAACCTACCTTATATTAATTATTGTATCATTTTTATGTGATTAATATGTCTTAAATTTTTTTTTTAACAACGCATTAGTAAGAGCCCGTTCTTTAGAACGGAAGGGAAGATGAGTTCCAGAGGTTCGATTCTCTTAACCTAAACCCTGAATCCAGTGCCTTATTTCTTTTTATGGAGTTAGCAGTTGATTTTTTTTTTATATTTAGTTTTATTTCTTAAATTTGACTGTTTTAAAATCCGTCCTTATCGGATAAAAATAAGGTGGCGACTCTAATTTTTGTTTATAAGTCTTATCAGATACTTAAGTGGAACCTTTATAGACTAATCTTTGTCCACTAAAGACCAGGTACCACATCAGATACTTAAGTGGAACCTTTATAGACTAATCTTTGTCCACTAAAGACCAGGTACCACAGCAAGTAATTGCTTTTCCCCTTTGGGTAGCTCGACCAAGTCCCACGTGCCATTCTTATGGAGACTCTTTGATCCATCTATCTCCTCGTTCATTGCCACAAGCCATTTAGAGGAATCGGAACTGGAAATGGCTTTTAAATAAGAGGATGGCTCCTTTCCAACTGCAGTTTCTTCACCAATTGATAGTGCGTAAGAAAGCACATATTCATCTCCAGAGTATTTTGATGACGTTGTAATAGGCCTTTTTGAACGATCCCTTATCAGATTGTAATCTGACTATTGATGAGGACTTTGTGGTTGGCTTGGATTAGTGGTAATCGGAGAACTGTTATCATGATCTTGATCATCATGGCTGGAATGAGAGCTTGAGGAAGCATCAATTTCAACCGTAGGAAAATGGCTAGTTGTCTCCATCTCCACCTTCTCACTAACACTATAAATCCTGATTATATGTGTTAGGAGATAAAACAGAAGACTCCATACCAGAGGATTTGATAGTAGCATTTTCATTGAAGTAACATCTCGATTAAGAACACTTTCTTAAACTCGAGACACCATAGTCTATAGCCTTTAGATTCTGAGGAATAGTTAATGAAAATGCATTTAACAGCTCTAGGAGCTATTTTGCCATCATTAATATGAGCATAAGCTATACAACCAAAAACTTTTAGACACGAGTAGTCGACGGTTGTACCTGACCAGACTTCCTCTAGAATTTTGAAGTCAATAGAAGAGTGTGGAGAACGATTGACAATATATGCGGCCATAGATATGGCTTCCGTCCAAAAATAATGACGACTCCATAGTCTAGCATTAGAGATCATACACCGAGCTCTTTCTAGAAGAGTTCGGTTCATGCGTTCTGCTACGCCATTTTGTTGAGGCTTGCCTTAATTAATTAATTATTTATTTAATTATTCTATATTATTTACACAATTATATTTTTTATTCCTTAAACCGAGCAAAATCTTCCTAAATACTAGTAAGGAAATCTCCTACTTTCCTTGATTCTAATTCTCCATCCTTTTAGTATCCAATTATCTTATTCTCTTGCCTTTTTTTCCTCTTGATTATTCCCCAAGTAATTCCAATTTCCTTTATATTT
This sequence comes from Chenopodium album, assembly GCF_948465745.1. Classification (NCBI taxonomy): domain Eukaryota; kingdom Viridiplantae; phylum Streptophyta; class Magnoliopsida; order Caryophyllales; family Amaranthaceae; genus Chenopodium; species Chenopodium album. The sequence continues at coordinate 28,687,356 of NC_137858.1, read as the reverse complement.
TTTATGACATACATAACTTCCATATTCTATTATGCACAATCACCTTAATATCAAAAGCTTCCATGATTCTTTTATTCACTTGTTCAAGTAATCCCATAAACCCTACTTGCCATAATTCTTCCCTCATTCTGTTGCCATAATTCTTGCATGAGCTAACCTATAAATACCCCTTCATACCTCTCACATTCTTCACACCAATTCTCTTCTTTTCTTCTCCTCAATTTTACACAAATCATCCCATTCATCTTTGAAGACAATTTTCGGGCACTTCTGGTCGGTTTTTGGGGTATTAACGTTCCACAAAAAGTTGTTCCTCTCAAAAACTCCTTGAGGTTAGGCTCAAGAATCACCCAATTCGGAGCTATATCAAAGGAATTATAGCCTCTGCAAGTTCTGCCTATTATTTCCTATGCAAATCCAATTCTTTTCTTCTCCTTGGTTTCTCATCTTTCTTCTCCTTTTCTCTTATTCAATTATTATTATTATTATTATGGGAGATTAATATAAAATTATTATGAGTCCTAACAAGCTTTTGTAGAAATTAATAACCTCCTCTTTTAATTATAAATCAGATTTTAATAATGTTCATGTTGAATTAATTTAAGAGGTTCATGTACATATAGTTGGGAGGGTTAATTTGATTAATTGTGATTATTTGTTAACCTTCTATTGATCAAGGTTATATTTATTTGTAGGGTGTTTTTGATCAAGCTACTTGAGAGTTCTTTTAATATGTTGTGGGCTAAGCGAAGATCAAGGTACGTTAAGTGGCTAGAAACCTTTGAAAGTGATTGGTTTGAATAACATGTTTTATATGATTTGATTGGTGATTGAATTAAATTGATTTAAATTTATGATTTTGAAATAAATTATGTTTGAAGGTATTGATTTTAATAAAAGTATTTTGAACGGTTGATTTTTAAATGATGTTTTGAATGGTTTGAATTACTTATCCTATTTAAATTAAGGATTTGATTTTAAAAGGTTTGTTGAATTAAATAAAAGGTTTCTCAAGGAAGAGTTATTGATTTTGAAATTTATTAATATGAGATTTTATTCTCAAGTATTTATTTACAAGGTTTTAATTTTGAAAGTATGTGGAATTATTGAAAAGAAGTTTGAATTATATTGGAATTACGAAAAGGATTTATTGAACCATTAAATTAATATTATTAATGCTTTATAAGCATTTTGGTAATCCCACTATGCGGATTTGGTTTATTGATAAGGCCTTGGACTTTGTATGACCGGGTCTTTCCTCAAGAATAGCCTTGTAATATAAGGAGACTAGCTTGGGGGGTGTGCACACTTGGGTGAGGAATTAGATTTAAAGAAATTGGTTCAAAAAAGAATTGGATTTTAAAGGAATTGGTTTATCAATTATTTTGAATAATGAATCATAGGAAATGGGTTTTGAATCATGAGTTTGGAATTATTGGATTATTTATTGGAATTGGTTTTAAAAGCATGTTTGCGAATAAATTGAATTTACATTATCTTGCACTTATCGTACTTAGCATATTTTGCTAATCTGTATTTCTTATTTGTTTTGGTTCGCCCTGTTTACCGTAATGGTAAGCAGTGTTGACAATTTTTAGGTGGAGTCATGAATGGGCATATGGGAGTCCCGGGATTTGCTTCTCCTAATTTAGGAATGTTGGTCTTGTCTTTATTTTGAGTACTCATAACAATGTTACTATTTCTATAAGTATTAATAAAAGAAAGTTGAGTTTCCGCTGCAAAGTATTGGTTTTATTTAGTAAGTTTGAGTAGCCTTGCGTAATCACGCGGTGGTAATATACCCAAGTCTATCTCTACGGTATAATTATACGTATTATACTGGTATTTCCGTAGAGGGAGATTTGGGGGTGTTACAAAATTAATTGATAGCTCTCACTGGTATGTATGTACGATTCACTAATTCTCTATGTGCTATACAAGACTAAAATTCGAGGAGCTTAATTGGAGGTGGTGAACGAATAGACGGACTATATTATTTTCAGCGTATCCCAAAAGTATGTGCAATCACAGGTCCAAAGATTTCTACATTTGAGTTGTGGCATCGTTGTTTGGGGCATCCGTCGGAGAAAATTGTCAAATTGCTTCATGCTATTCCAGGTAGTACTGCTACTAAGTGTTTACATAAAGCTTGTGAAATATTTCCTCTAGCTAAACAAACCCGAGACAGTTTTCCTGATAGTGATAGTCGTACTAGTCGTATTCTTGAAATGATACATAGTGATTTGTAGGGACCGTATAAGAAACCATATACTTGTGGTGAACACTATTTTCAGACTATTGTTGATGACTTTTCTAGAGGTGTTTGGATTTATTTGTTGAATGACAAAACTGAGGTTTATTGTTCTTTTTCTCTTTCTTTGCTATGATTAAATGTCAATTTGATGTCATTGTGAAATGTGTGCGGAGTGATAATGGCATGGAGTTCAAACCTGCCGTATTTTGATGAACATGGCATATTGTTTTAAACATCTTGTGTTGGTACACCCCAACAAAATGGTCGGGTAGAGCGTAAACACCAACATATCCTCAATGTTAGTCGTGCTTTGATGTTCTAAGGCAATTTTCCTATTGGTTTTGTAGGAGATTATGGGTACTAAATGCGGAATTAACATGAATCATATTCACATAGCACCAAACCAAGGATCTCATGCATAACACATAAAGAAGTAAGAATTATACCTTTGAAGCGTGATTCCACGGTGATCGAGCAAGAACAATGGGGAGATAAAGAACCTTAAACGTGATTCCTCTACTTGGTCCACGGGCACAGATTAAGACCTCCACTAATGCTAGTTAGTCGCGAAAGAACCCTTCTATCGATCTTCTACGGAGATGAACGAATGATCAACTAGCCAAGAACAACCGCGCAACACCACGTGGGCCACTAGGGGTGGCCGGCCGTGGGTGAGAGGGGAGAGTGAGGGGCGTGCGTGTGAGAGAGAGAGGGTGAGGGCTTTTGGATGTTGGTTGCTTAGATTCACAATTCATTGTATGTTAATTGTGACTTAATTAATCAACCCTAGGCATGACTATTATTTATAGATCATATCTCTAAATAATAGTCCAAGTCCAAATCCAAGCCCAATTCCTAATCCCACTCAAACTACACTTAGCCCAAACATACTTATGACTAATTAATTGCTCATGAGGCCCATTAATGGGCCTCTAACTTGCTTAACCCATTACCCTTGTGTGTGACCAATGTAGGATCCATTCTAAAGGGCTTTGGGCTATTTGACTATCCCAAAGATCATCTCTCATAGTCTAGCAACAGAGGATGACGCCCCAATAGAATGAACTTATTATCTCCGTAATAGTGATCCTTGATATATCTAGTAATTGCACTTATCGAAGACACAATTCCTTCAATCTCCCACTTGTCTGAGACAAGTGCGCAATATTCAAATTCCTTAAGTCATTTTGTGTCGATTTGATAATATGACTGCATCTTATGTAATCAATATTAATCTACAAATCATTTCTTGAAATCTGAGTTAGAATTACAAAGCAAATGGTTACTATGTAACACATTTGAGCACGGCCATGCATTTTCTGAATTCTCCCTCTTCAAGAGGCCAAAACAAGACACATTCCTAATTTAATAGGAGACTCTATCCAATCTTGTGGCAACCAAAGCTCCCACTCAACTTCTGAAATAACCAGGAAACACCCTTTATAATCTCCAGTTACGGGCAGACGTTTGAATGTACCACAGTTATATCATCCATTGAATGAGATCAATTTTCCACTCATGTCAAAGGAATCCACTAATATATCCGGAAGCTCTATACTTGAACTTCAAAGTAGGTCTATAGTTCGATCATGCATCATTCATGCATATCCATGTGATTGATCGAGCATCACTACGCTCCCATAGCCCATGAAACTGCGTTATCCAATCAATCTTAACATGCTAGTCCAAATTGAAATCATTTATGTCCACTTTAATGATTCCTAACTAGGAACTTAAATAATGTATGAATTTTGTTCACCTGTGGGGTTTCATTCAAAAGGTCATCAACCTAGTGAGCCCATCAATTCATAATTATTTTGGACATTTTATTTAATATTTAAACCACAATTAAATAAGAGAAATGATAATTTCTGATTAAACATAATTCTGCAAATGAATGTATTACATATGTAATTTATTTTCTCAAAACAAATAACAACTTCTAATTACATCATTCGCTTCAATCCAGTTGCACTAGTATGCTTCTCATGCTTAGGCATTGGAAGGGGTTTAGTAAGCGGATCAGCGATGTTCTCATCCGTGTGAATTTTGCTCATCTTGACATCTCCTCTGTCAACGATCTCTCGAATGAGGTGAAACTTCCTCTTTACATGTTTGGATTTGAAGTGTGACCTAGCTTCCTTCGATTGAGCAATAGCTCCATTATTGTCACAGTATATCTCGATTCCCTTTTGAGCACTTGGTACGATATCCAGCTCAGTCAGGAACTTCTTTATCCAAACAGCTTCCTTAGCTGCTTCAACAACAGCCAAATACTCTGATTCTGTCGTAGAGTCTGCGACAGTGCTTTGCTTCGAACTCTTCCAGCTCACTGCTCCTCCATTCAGACAGAAAATGTATCCAGATTGAGATCTGAAGTCATCCCTGTCTGTTTGGAAACTCGCATCCGTATAACCTTTGACAACCAATTCATCTTCGCCACCATACACTAGAAACATTCCTTTCGTCCTTCTCAAGTACTTAAGGATGTTCTTGGCAGCTGTCCAGTGTGCTTCACCTGGATTTGCTTTAAACCTGCTGCACATGCTTAGAGCATATGCAACATCCGGCCTTGTACAAATCATGGCATACATAATCGATCCTATTGCAAAAGCATAAGGAATGATAGCCATACGTCTCATCTCATCTGGCATAACCGGGCATTGAGATTTACTGAGCGTAATGCCATGGGACATGGGAAGAGAACCTCTCTTGGAGTTTGTCATCTCAAACCTGTCAAGAACCTTATCAATATAAGTCTCTTGACTTAGTCCAATCATCCTTCGAGACCTGTCTCTATGGATCTTGATTCCCAAAATGTACTCGGCTTCACCTAAGTCTTTCATGGAAAAACAACTCTTCAACCATTGCTTGACTGACTCAAGCATTGGTATGTCATTTCCCATGAGAAGTATGTCATCCACATACAAGACTAAGAAAACTACGCTGCTCCCACTAGACTTCTTGTATACACAAGGTTCCTCTTCGCTTTTGACAAAATCAAACCTTTTGATCGCTTCATCAAAACGAAGATTCCAACTCCTGGATGCCTGCTTCAATCCCTAAATGGATTTCTCAAGCTTGCATACCTTTCTAGGATTTTCTGGATCTTCAAAACCCTCAGGTTGTGTCATGTACACTTCCTCCGTCAAGAACCCATTCAAGAAGGCGGTTTTGACATCCATCTGCCAAATTTCGTAATCGAAAAATGCGGCAATCGCTAGAAGAATCCGAATGGACTTAAGCATTGCTACTGGGGAAAAGGTTTCATCATAGTCAATACCATGAATCTGTCTGTACCCTTTTGCAACCAGTCTTGCTTTATGGATGTAGGCATTTCCATCCTTGTCTGTTTTAATCTTGTAGACCCATTTGCAACCAATGGGTTTTACCCCATTAGGCAAGTCTACTAGGGTCCACACTTTATTTTCAGACATCGACTCCATTTCGGATTTCATGGCCTCAAGCCATTTATCTGAGTTAGGGCTCACCAAAGCTTGCTTGTAGGTTGTGGGTTCCTCATTCTCCAATAAGAAGATTTCAGAATCCTTAGTTAACAAAACCTCGACAAACTGTTTGTTTTTGATTCTGGTAGACCTACGTGGGGTAGGAGCAACAGTAGAAATTTTCTCTCCAACTCCTTGAAGATTTTCGCATGAATTAGATTCAAGTGGGACGATAGGAGTCTCGCTGGTGGAATTAGCTTGCTCCGACGCATGATTAATCGTCTCATACGCCCTCGCCTCTGACGTGGTGTTATCCACATCCATTTGTTGCTCGTCTCGAATTTCTTCGAGAACCACTTTACTCCCACTTGGCTTTCTAGATAGAAATTCCTTTTCTAGAAAGACACCATCGCGAGCAACAAACACTTTGTTATCTTCGCGATTGTAGAAGTAATACCCCTTCGTTTCTTTAGGATAACCCACAAAGAAACACTTGTCTGATTTTGGGTGTAATTTGTCGCTTTGTAAACGTTTTACATAGACCTCACATCCCCAAATCTTGAGATAAGACAATTTTGGAACTCTTCCAGTCCATAACTCATATGGTGTCTTCTCAAATGCTTTGGACGAGCTTCTGTTTAGTATATTCGCAGCTGATTCTAATGCATATCCCCAAAATGATATGTGAAGATCAGTAAAGCTCATCATGGACCGAACCATATCTAGTAAGGTCCTATTTCTCCAATCTGACACACCATTTAACTGAGGTGTCCCTGGAGGGGTTAATTGTGAAAGTATTCCACAATTAATCAGATGTTCATCAAATTCTTGGGTCAAATATTCGCCACCATGATCAGATCGCAATGCCTTAATTGTTTTCCCAAGTTGGTTTTGTACTTCATTCTGGAATTCTTTGATTTTTTCAAAGGCTTCCGACTTGTTCATCATTAAGTAAATGTAACCATATCTACTTAAATCATCAGTAAAAGTAATGAAGTAGCTAAATCCACCCCTAGCTTTTGAACTCATTGGTCCACATACATCTGTATGTATGAGTCCCAAAAGGTCACTAGCTCTTTCACTTACACCCGTAAAGGGTGACTTAGTCATTTTTCCAAGCAAGCATGACTCACAATTTTCAAATGATTCATAATCAAAAGAAGAAAGGAGTCCATCCTTATGTAATTTCTGGATGCGCTTTTGGTTAATATGTCCAAGCCTACAATGCCATAGGTAAGTTGGGTTTGAATCATCTGTTTTCTGCTTTTTATGATCTATGTTGTAGACATGAGTTGCATATTCTAAGACATACAAGCCATTGATTAACTTAGCATTAGCATATAACATACTTTCTTTCGAAATAAAACAACGTTTGTCTCTTATTTCAAATGAAAAACCTTCAGTATCTAAAACTGGAACTGAAATAATGTTTTTAGTAATGCTAGGTACGAAATAACAGTTATTAAGTACTAAAATATGTAGAAGGAAGTTTAAAATGATAACTCCCAATAGCAAGTGCAACAACTTTTGCTCCATTTCCTACTCGAAGTGTTACTTCTCCTGGATCTAGCTTCCTACTTCCTTTCAAGCCCTGCACGTCATTAACGATATGAGCACCACAACCGGTATCGAATACCCAAGTGGAAGATGAAGTAAGATTAATCTATACAGCAAAAACATCAAGTAACTCCTTACCTTCTGTTTTCACTGGTGTGTAATGGGGACACCGTGGTGTATGGGCTTGCCATCCACCACAAAAGAAGCACTGACAATCTCTCCTTATCAGGTACTCCTCAGCATGGTTAAGTAAGATGTTGATCAAATTTGCTGATGATCCCTCATCATTATGAGAGAGTCTTACAACGTCAAAACCAGCATGGAGTGAGAACAAGATAATGTCACGCGCAGATCATCATCGATCGGTTTCCCAAGGATATCCATTTGATTGATCATATCAACCAATTCATGGACATGGTTCCTCACTGACTGTCCAGGTAAGAGTTTCTTTGCCATTATCTTACCATGAATCTTGTAAGTCTCATACCTTAAACTGTCAGCCCAGGAATAGTAAATCTGAGGGATCGAGTTAACGATCTCTCTTACATTTGGATCGTTGACACCTCCACTACCCAATGCCCCCATGCCACCTCTACAGATAGCACGAAGACATTGATACAAGTTGGTCACCTCATACCGTCTGAACCTATTATACCAACAGTTTGGAATAGATTCCAGTATTAGGTACTTGACCCTTTGTGCATCCAAAACTAATTTTGCATGCATTTGAGGATCCTGACCAAGAGCACACTTGTTCTCAATGGGTACATACAAACGAGCTTCAAGCTTGTGGCTTGTGAGAACATTTCTCAATTCGCCCTCCCATTGCCTGTAGTTTCTGAGATTTAGCCTTAAATTGAGTTTCATTGGTAAATCTGTGTTGTCATATAAGTTATTCATCTACAAAAAAAAACAAAACGAGGCAAAATTCAATAATTATGTTTAATAAATTTAAAGTACCACAAGTAATTTTAGAATTTATTGGTAGCTTTAAAGCACTTATTCAATATTAAATGATCCCTATTGAATAAAATGATTCCAAGATCCTTTATTTGTGCAATAATTAACCGGACTTTGGCCCTGCCATCAACCATTACATTTTCAAGGTGAGTAAACTCTTTACTGATTACAACTCTTGTAATTCTTGGTTGAATAATTAATCATCACATGTTTAATTATTACCCTTAGCGTCAAGGTTCTAAACTTTGTCTTTAGGTAACCCTGTTGAGTATAACCAATTAAAAGTGTAGAATTTGTCCTACCCCCACTCCCCAATGATAATTATGATGCCCAGCTTTGGCATGACCCATCACAAATGTCAAAGGTTTCATCGGGTTTTTAATTGGAAAAGCTGCCTCAATATTACTGGGATCTAGATTTATTATGTTGTGATTATATAGAGAACTCTAGCGCATCATCAAGCAACATAAATAAACCTAAACATGCATAATCTACTAATGCAATAAAACATGACATAGTATGGCCCCTTAATCCTAAGAAAACTAATAAAGCAAAATGCTCCCACTTGAACCTTCATGAATCTCATCCATCTTGCTCCATTGGGCCTTCACTTCATTGGCTTTTGGATCAACTGCAACCTGTAATTTTATTCTACTCTATCTACTACTTAAATAAAATAAAATAAATTACAAAAATACTTAACGGTACGCAGACCGTATTTAGATTACAAAAATACATCACGATGCGCAGATCGTATTTAGAATCTATGGGCCATACTAGTCTATATATAGCAATAAACAATATCATATATTATAAAGTGCCATATAATAAATCACTCATCATGCTTTCCTAAACTACAACATCGAATGTTCACAATAAAGGAAACATGGCTATAAATATCTCATATTTTAATTAATTACTGTAATTAGATAATATCATATATTATTCATGACCAACCATAAAATATCATATATTTTAATTTAGGAATGAGATAGAATCAAATCTTATTTGAATTATGGAAGATAAATCATATTTATTTTCCATGATTATCCTAACTAATTTAGGAAATTCTATCCTAATTACTAACCAATCACATATTTTAAATCAATTATTATTATCCATAAATAATCATGGGATAATCACATTATTTAATCAATTATTATCCAAATAGAATCTTTTGCTCCATAATTATCCAAACTTAACAAAAATAACAACTTTAATTTTGTTAATTATCTTTTCAAAATTTAAACTTATCCTTTTTTTTTAAAATTTGAAATCTGATTTTATCTAAAATAAAATAAAATAATTTTTTTTTTTGAAAAACCGCCAGCCACCGTGGTGTGGCCAGCCGAAGCCAGCCACGGGGGCCGTACACCGCAAGGTGTACGCTGCTGTGCAGCGGCGCAGGGCAGCAGCAGCAGCACCGTGCACTTGCAGCGCGACACTGCTGTTAATGCTGTTCCGATCGTCGCTGCTGCCCCTCCCCGCCCCTCCCTCCTGACCACCAGCAGCGACACCACCGTGGCAGCGGCACCACCGTGGAAGCGCCACCCAGCCGCGGTACTGCTGCTGTAATTTCACCCTTTTTTATTTTAATTAATTAAAACAAAACAGATTTTTGTAAAATTAAATTAAACTTTATGTGGTCCAATTAATTCCAAAACTAAATCATATTCAATTTTGAAATTAGGGTTCTTGATGAAATTAATCCCCAATTTAATTTAACACTTAAATTAAATAATTTGATCATGAAAAATTCACAATTTTAACATGTAATCAAATAGATTAAATTCCTTAAACATATTACCATCTAAATAAATCAAAAATTAAACACAAAATTTCACAAATTAGGGTTAAGATTCGAAATTTTCGAAAATTAGGGTTTAGGGGTTCGAATTTTTTTGATTAATTTGGGGCAAATTTCGGATCAAATTATGGCTAATATGGAGCAAATTAAACACCTTTAATAATTCTATATTGTTAAATCACATTTAAAATAACAATTGACCCATAATTAAATTATTCTCCCTCCTAATTGAATTAAAATTGTGGATTATCAAAGAATTATTACTCAATATATGTAAATGCAAGAGGCTAACTGATACCACTGTAGGAGATTATGGGTACTAAAAGCGGAATTAACATGAATCATATTCACATAGCACCAAACCAAGGATCTCATGCATAACACATAAAGAAGTAAGAATTATACCTTTGAAGCGTGATTCCACGGTGATCGAGCAAGAACAATGGGGAGATAAAGAACCTCGAACGTGATTCCTCTACTTGGTCCACGGGCACAGATTAAGACCTCCACTAATGCTAGTTAGTCGCGAAAGAACCCTTCTATCGATCTTCTACGGAGATGAACGAACGATCAACTAGCCAAGAACCACCGCGCAACACCACGTGGGCCACTAGGGGTGGCCGGCCGTGGGTGAGAGGGGAGAGTGAGGGGCGTGCGTGTGAGAGAGAGAGGGTGAGGGCTTTTGGATGTTGGTTGCTTAGATTCACAATTCACTGTATGTTAATTGTGACTTAATTAATCAACCCTAGGCATGACTATTATTTATAGATCATATCTCTAAATAATAGTCCAAGTCCAAATCCAAGCCCAATTCCTAATCCCACTCAAACTACACTTAGCCCAAACATACTTATGACTAATTAATTGCTCATGAGGCCCATTAATGGGCCTTTAACTTGCTTAACCCATTACCCTTGTGTTTGACCAATATAGGATCCATTCTAAAGGGCTTTGGGCTATTTGACTAGCCCAAAGATCATCTCTCATAGTCTAGCAACAGAGGATGACGCCCCAATAGAATGAACTTATTATCTCCATAATAGTGATCCTTGATATATCTAGTAATTGCACTTATCGAAGACACAATTCCTTCAGGTTTTTGGGGGAAATGTGTCTTTGGGGCGGTCTATTTGATTAATAGGACTCCATCTCTTTTGCTAGCCAATAAAACTTCTTTTTGAGACACCACCTAACTTTGATGAATTACGGGTACTTGGGTGTCTTTTCTTTGCACATAATCAAAAGGCTGGGTGACAAATTTACCCCTCGGAGTTGTAAATGTGTGTTTGTGGGATACCCTCATGGTAAGGAAGGTTGGAAGGTGTATGGCTTAAAAACGGGCGACATTTTTGTTTCACGAGATGTTAACTTTTATTTACATGAATTTCCATTTTTGGCTAGTGATCAATCGATTAATGATGGAATATCTACGGTTGTTAGTGGGATTGTCAATGATTTTATTGGACGATCTGGAGCATGTGCTCAAGGTTGGTGAGAGCTCGGTTAATCGATGATTTTGGTGCACATGGCAGCCTTGACCGTACCCCTACTACCCCTTATTGTTGCTGCTACTGCCCCTCACACTGTTGCCACTACTACCCCCCTACTGCCGCTGCTACTGCCCCGCACACTCCTGCCAATACTACCCCTCTACTACCACTACTACTGCCCCGCACACTCCTGCCACTACTACCCTCTCTGCTGCTTCCGCCCTGCTATTGCTGTTGCTATGCCTGCTACTGCCCCCCCAACAGACTGCTACTAGCAGCATGGTCCCCAACCCACTTGCGGCGACCACTGCTGCCCGCGGCAGTTTCGCGGCATCCACTGTCCCTGCTACTGTTCTAGGTACGGACAGCAACACCGAGACAGACTTGGGCTCTTCTCTTGATTTGGGGCGTTGACAATGTCCTAGACATCCTCCGAATTGGCACAAATATTATGTTGCACATGCTATCTCTAGTCCATATATTTCTCCACATTCACCATCCACTCCAAGCTCCTCAGGTACTCCTTATCCCTTAGCACATTTTATGAATTGTGATAAAATTTCTTTGCGACACCGTGTGTTTATTGCAGCTGTAAATACATTGGTTGAGCCTCGTAATTTTCATGAGGCAATGCAGCACGAGAGTTGGAGAGAGGCCATGCAAAAAGAGATTACTACTCTTGAAAATAATGAAACTTGGGTGATGGAAAAATTGCCTCTGGGAAAGAAAGCCTTGGGATGCCGATGGGTGTACAAGGTCAAGCTTAAATTTCGATGGCACACTTGAAAGATTGAAGGCTCGTCTCGTTATATTTGTTAATCATTAGGTTGAGGGTATCGATTATTATGAGACTTTTGCTCCTGTGGCAAAAATGGTAACTGTTCATACTTTTTTTGCGATGGCCTCTGCGAAAAATTGGGAATTGCACCAAATGGTTGTTCATAATGCCTTTCTACATGGTGAACTTGATGAGGAGGTTTATATGAAGCCTCCACCTGGTTTTCATGGTTCTCAATCTGGGTTGGTTTGTCATCTTCAAAAGTCCTTGTATGGGTTATGGAAAGCACCTCGTTGTTGGTTCTCTAAGATGGCCTCTTCTCTGAAAAGGTACAGTATTTTACAATCATACTTTGATTACTCTCTTTTTACTCTGCAATCTGGGGCTATTCAACTTAGTGTTTTGGTGTATGCTGATGATTTAATAGTATCTGGTATTGATTCCACTGCAATTTCATCATTCAAATCATATCTAAGTGACTACTTTCATATGAAAAATTTGGGTATATTGACATACTTTCTTGGGATTGAGGTTGCACGTAGTCCGAAAGGCATATTTTTATGTCAACGGAAATATACTCTTGATATTATTGCGGAGTCTGGTTTGCTAGGGGCACGTCCGGTAGGTACTCCTATTGAGCAGAATCATACTCTGGCTAAATCAGAGTCTCCTCTTATTTCTGATCCTGAAATGTATCATCGTCTTATGGGTTGTTTGATCTATTTATATTTCACGAGACTTGATTTGGCTTATGCGGTTCATATCTTGTCTCAATTTATGCAACAATTGCGTCAGGATCATTGGGAGGCCGCTGATGTGTTCATTTTATATATATATTTACCCCCGTCCCTTGGTCGTAATTAGTAGTGTTTTTGGCTCCTTCGAGCCACTTTTATTACTAATTTGTGTTTTCCAGTGGTTTTGTAGTTTTGCTTGAGTTTTGTAGGAATTTGCGTACTTGGAGCATTTTCCCGGGTTTTCGAGGAGCATCTACAAGTGTTGGAAGACCGCGACCACTTTCGATAGCCCAAGATCGATTGGAGGTAGCAAATCGGTGACTAAGGGCTCAGTTTCGGAAATACAAGGCAATTGGGCCAAGTTCGGAGGCCCAAAGGAAGAAGCCCGAGGCTAAAAAGCCTCACCCGGATCCACCAAGAGCTGCCCGAAGGCGCGCCCAGCCGGGCGGGGCGAAGCAAACTCCAGCAGTATAAGCGCCCGGAGCACGCGCCTGGCCGGGCGCGAGAAGGCTTTACGAGGCAAAAAGGCAGGCCCGGTCGGGCGAGCCACTGCCCGACCGGGCGCGTGTGTTTTAAGGGGTCAATTATTTCCGATCAGTTTTGTTTAGCGTATAATTCTTGCTTAGTATTAATGTAATTTTATTAGGCAAGATTAGATACTTCTTTTTCACTTCTTTATACTCTAGTTTTTAATTCCTTCTCTCTCTACTTAGAATTTCTCTCCCTAGAATTATTTTTCCTTGTTCCTAAACTCCATTGTAATTCCGCCGTCTTGGTACGATTTCTCTCTTATTAATCTCAGTATTTTATTCATTCAATTTCTTATGTCTTGTTTAATTATTATTTTTTGTTGAGCTTTAATCATGTCTTAGTAGTTCTCTTTCTAGGGTTTATGGGGATCTAATAAATAATATGAAGGGGTAATTTTATGATTATTAATTGTTAATGCTTAATTGATTTCCTATTGATTGTTTAAATGCTATGCAATTAGATTTGGCCAGGTTTAATCGTATGAGTTTAGCAATATTAATTCGAGATTCGAGAGATGAGAATTGATGTTTAGGCTTAGTTTCAATAGGCAGATTAATTTATATATGGTTAGGTCGAGATTCGAGAGATGAGATTTAATACCGGTAAATTAACTCTGTGATTGTAATACGTAGCGAAAGCCCTTTATGATCTGATTAATTAATGCATTGATGATTGATTATTATGTTTTACCCTGGAATATTGTTTATTATGAACCTATGCCCTAGGCTTTATTATTATTGATTTCTTCCCTATTTATTCTCCTTACCCATAATCTTCGCAGTATAGTTTATAATCACAAACAAATTAGTTACTTTAGTAATTTAGATTATAATAATTAATTAGGAGTAGAAAGACTTGTTTCCCTGTGGATTCGACCCTACTTCCCTATCTGCATAAGCTAGTGGACTTAGGTAATTATTTTTGATCAGGTGATACGACTTTAGCTTGTCAAAATTTGGCGCCGTTGCCGGGGAAACGGTTTTATTTTTATTTCTAATTGTTTTTGTAGTCTAGATTATTTTTCTTTTGCCTCAAAGGACATTAGTTCTTTGAGGTAGTTCTAATATCTGTCTTTTTAGTTCTTTGTTTATGCCCAGGTGTTCCAGATCAGGTTACATTCCATTCGATCTTGAGATCGAACGCTCTTTCCATAGATAGATGAATTTTTATAGGCAGATCCTGGCAGGTTCTGGGAGTAACGATATTCCTAGAAATCCACTACCTAACTCTAGTGATTCGGAGCACTCTTCTGATTCAGAATTAGAGATGGGTACACCACCACCACCTCCACCTCACAAGCTTAGCGATTATTCGCAGCCGTCCCTAACGGATTTTCCACATCTTTCTCCTACACCTGATCTCGAGGGAGTCCAGTTCGAGATCAAGCCCCAGTTTATAACGATGATAGAAAGAAAGCAGTTCAGTGGAGCTAAGGGTGAAGATCCTAATCTTCACATTGCGAATTTCTGTCAATACTGCAATACTATTAGGCAGAATGGGGTAACGCAGGATCAAATCAGGGAGATTCTTTTTCCCTTTTCTTTATGTGGAAAAGCTAAATTGTGGTTTTATGGTTTGAATAGAGCTGCACTTGGTATTACTAACTGGGAGACTCTTGCTTTGGATTTCTATAATAAATATTACCCTGCAAAGAAAACAGCTTTATTGAGAAGTGTCATCCAGAATTTTGCCCAGGAGCCAGATGAAGCATTATATGAGGCTTGGGAAAGATTCAAGGATCTGCAGAGGGAGTGTCCCCACCATAACTTGGCAAAGTGGCAGTTAATTCAAGCTTTTTACAATGGATTAAGGAATGCATCAAGGACAATTTTAGACTCCACAGCTAGCGGTAGATTTATGAATCTTAATGTTGATGATGCAGGTCAGGTTATTGAAGATATGGCGATCCATAATTCCCAATATGGGAATACGAGAGGTTATGCTAATAAGGGCAAGCATCATGTTGATTCAGTAACCCTTATGCAAGCTCAACTTACTTCTATTTGCCAGAAATTAGATAACCTTAGTACTAATATTCCTAATTCTGTTGCTAATGTTTCTGCTGTTTCTAATAATGCTAATGATGTTTTTTGTGAAAATTGTGGCAGTGTAGGACATTTTGAGCAAGATTGCAGGAGTTCGATGGAGCAAGTTAATGCTTTCCAAACCTACAAGCAAAATAACCCATACTCCAATTCCTATAATCCTGGCTACCGGAACCATCCCTACCTATCTTACCGTAGCACCAATGTTCAAAACCCTCCACCTCCACAACAACCACAACCAGCACCTACCACCCTCATGCTAACCAGAAACCCCCATCACAAGCCCCTACTACATCTTCTGAACCTGCTTTATCAGAAATTAGGGCAATGCTGACCAGTATGCAAAAACATATGGAGAGTAGAGACCAACAAATTGACTCTATTACAGCCCATAATAAAGTCATGGACACCCAAATTGCCCAATTGTCCTCTACCCTTCAATCTCGCCAGCAGGGAGCCCTACCAGCGCAGGGAATTCAACCTACGGAACATGCAAATGCAATTACCCTAAGGAGTGGTTCACACTACGATGGGCCCCCAATGCCCAAAGAGGATGAACCTGATTTAATTGATATTGCTAATCCTGATTCCGTTGTACCAAATGCCGCTGCAGGGCTCCAGGTTAAAATTGCTAATACTAATATTTCTGATGATTCATTGCAGGGTACAACCTCAGGGAAGGATGCACCCCAGGGGAAGAGTAGGGAAGCACCACCAGTTATCAAATTACCCATTCCCTAATCGCCAACTAAAGACTAAGTTGGATAAGCAGTTTGGTAAGTTTCTGGAGGTTGTTAAAAATTTGCAGGTAACGGTCCCTTTTACCGAACTTATTACACAGGTTCCTGCATATGCTAAATTTATCAAAGATATTTTGACTAGGAAGAGGGCCTTTAATGAAGTAGAAACTGTAGCTTTTACTGAGGAATGTAGTGCATTGTTACAAAATAAATCTCCTCCTAAATTAAAGGATCCTGGTAGTTTCTCTATCCCTTGTCATATTGGTAATGTCTTCATAGATAAAGCATTATGTGATTTGGGTGCTTCTGTTAGTGTCATGCCATCGTCTATTTGTTCTAAATTGAATATAGGTGAATTAAAAATTACTAATATTACTTTGCAAATGGCAGATCGTTCTGTTAAATATCCCCTAGGTATTTTAGAGGACGTTCCTGTTAGAGTTGGTAAATTTTTCATCCCTGTTGATTTTGTTGTCTTAGACATGGCTGAGGATACACAAATTCCCATTATATTAGGTAGGCCTTTTCTCCATACTGCAGGAGCCATTATTGATGTCAAAAATGGTAAACTAACCCTATCTGTTGGTGATGATAATATTACTTTTAATTTAGGGAAAGTTTTGAAAGGTCCTATGTTAGAGGAAAATTGTTGTTTAATCGATGTCATTGGTATAATGGATGATATTTGTGATGATAGCTTGACACAGATTCTTGCAAGGGATCCCTTGGAAGAAATACTTTGTGGAAATTTGTCTACAGGTGATGTGAGTATCTGGAGTAAAGAGGTGGATGTCATTGAAAAAGCTCTTGCCATAGGAGAACTTGATGATAACGAGAATAAGAAGGTAGTAAAATTAGTTCAGGAATCAAAACCTGCAGAGGTAAAGAAACCTGAAGTAAAACCTCTCCCTTCTCATTTAAAATATTTTTTTCTTGATGAGCAGGAAATGCACCCTGTGATCATTAGTACTGCACTTGATGACCCACAAACTTCCCAACTTCTAGAGGTTCTCAGAACCCATAAAAGGGCAATAGGGTACAGTATTGATGATCTCAAGGGTATAAGCCCAGATTTTTGTATGCACAGGATACACTTAGAGGACAACTATAAGCCCTGCATTCAACCCCAGAGGAGGTTGAATCCTAATATGCAAGAGGTAGTCAAGAAAGAGGTTATGAAATTGCTTGATGCAGGTATTATCTATCCTATGTCTGACTCTAAATGGGTAAGTCCTATTCAGGTGGTTCCTAAGAAGGGTGGGATGACTGTTATAAAAAATGATAAAAAAGTGAACTAATTCCCACTAGAACTGTTACAGGGTGGCGTATGTGCATTGATTATCGTAGATTAAATGTCGCCACTAAAAAGGACCATTTCCCTCTCCCCTTTATTGATCAAATGCTTGAGAGGTTAGCTAATCATAAGTTCTTTTGCTATTTGGATGGGTATTCGGGATTTTTCCAAATCTTGATCCACCCTGAAGATCAGGAAAGGACTACATTTACATGCCCTTATGGCACTTTTGCATATCGTATAATGCCTTTTGGTTTATGTAATGCACCTGCTACTTTTCAACGTTGCATGATGAGCATATTTTCTGATTTCATAGAGTCTATTATGGAAGTCTGTATGGATTATTTTAGTGTCTATGGTTCTTCATTTGATGCATGTTTAATTAATTTGGCTCAAATCTTGAAAAGATGTGAAGAATGCAACTTGGTCTTAAATTGGGAGAAGTGTCACTTTATGGTGACAGAGGGAGTAGTCCTGGGTCATATTATATCTGATAAGGTCATACAGGTGGACAAAGCTAAGATTTCAGTGATTGAGCAATTACCTCCCCCAGTTAATGTTAAGGGAGTTAGGAGTTTCTTAGGTCATGCGGTGTTTTATCGCCGTTTTATCAAAGATTTTTCTAAGATTGCTAAACCACTAACTCAGCTTTTGCTTAAGGATGCCCCTTTTGTTTTTACTGACGAGTGTCTTGAGTCTTTCAACAGGATTAAGCAGGCTTTGATATCGGCACCCATCATATGTGCACCCGATTGGAATCTTCCATTCGAAATCATGTGTGATGCAAGTGACTTTGCTCTAGGAGCCGTGCTTGGGCAGAGGAAGGATAAAGTTTTACATGCTATCTACTATGCAAGTAAAACTTTGGATGAGGCTCAAGTCAACTATGCCACCACGGAGAAGGAGTTTCTTGCTGTTATTTATGCTTTAGAAAAATTTAGATCATATCTAGTTGGTTCTAAAGTTATTGTTTTTACTTACCATGCAGCTCTAAAGTACTTGATAGCCAAAGCTGAATCAAAGCCTAGGCTACTCCGGTGGGTTCTCTTGCTCCAGGATTTCAACATTGAAATAAGGGACAAAAAGGGTGCAGAGAACGTAGTGGCAGATCACTTGTCACGAATCAGGTATGATGAGGGTAAGGATTTTCTTCCTATAGATGATTCATTCCCGGATGACAACCTGTATGCAGTTGTAGAGCAACACCCCTGGTATGCTGATTTTGCTAATTATTTAGTGGGTGGTACTCTACCCCTTGACTTGTCTTACCAACAAAAAAAGAAATTCCTTTCTGATGTTAAACATTATTTTTGGGATGATCCTTTTTTGTTTCGTGAGTGTGCAGATGGACTGTTTCGCAGGTGTGTTCCCGAATGGGAGGTACATGGTATTCTCACTAGTTGTCACACTTCACCTTATGGTGGACATCATGGTCCCTCTAAAACGGTGGCCAAGATAAATGAGTCAGGATTCTATTGGCCCACCATGTTCAAGGATGCTAACATTTTTGTGCAGGCTTGTGACTCTTGCCAGAGGACTGGCAACATCTCGCGGCGGCATGAGATGCCTCAAAATGGGATTTTGGAAGTTGAAATTTTTGATGTTTGGGGTGTTGATTACATGGTACTGTTCCCTTCTTCTAGGGGGAACCGTTATATTCTAGTCGCTGTAGATTATGTATCCAAGTGGGTGGAAGCCATTGCCACTCCTACCAATGATGCCAAGGTGGTCCATAGGCTCTTCAAGAAAACCATCTTTCCTAGATTTGGAGTACCTAGAGCCATAATTAGTGATGGAGGATCCCACTTTCATGAGAGGAAGTTAGATACCCTCCTAAAGAAGTATGGTGTTTACCATAGGACAGGGTTAGCCTACCATCCCCAAACTAGTGGCCAAGTCGAAGTGTCTAATTGTGAGATTAAGGTCATCTTAGAGAAGGTGGTAGCAAAATCTAGGAAAGATTGGAGTGATAAGTTGGATGACACCCTTTGGGCATATAGAACCGCATTTAAGACCCCTATAGGTACCACTCCCTATAGACTTGTGTATGGTAAAGCATGTCATCTTCCGGTGGAGTTAGAGTACAAGGCATATTGGGCTATTAAGGAGCTCAATTTGGATGCTAAGCTAGCGGGAGAAAAGAGGCTTCTACAACTCAACCAGCTTGATGAGTTTAGGTTGATGGCCTATGATAGTGCGCGAGTCTACAAGGAGAAGACTAAGAGATGGCACGACAAGATGATCCTTCCGAGAGAATTCAAAGAGGGTGATAAGGTGTTGTTGTTTAACTCTAGACTTAAACTTTTCCCAGGAAAGTTGAAGTCAAGGTGGTCAGGTCCTTTCACTGTAAAAAGGGCCAACAAGTTCGGTTCTGTAGAGTTATTTGATGAGCATGGTAACGAGTTCAAGGTAAATGGTCAGAGACTCAAGTTATATCATGAAGGGGCTACAATTGGTGCAGTTGAATTACTACACCTAACTAGTTCCAGTTCACCTTGAAAACACTATGGTAAGAAGGTCGTGAGGGACCTAGATAAACCAGCGCTTTACGGGAGACAACCCGTATTTTACTTGCTTTTATTTTTATTTTCCTTCTTTTTATTATGAGAGGAGAGAGGAGGGAATTTAACGAGTTTTATGAGTTTTTGGTACAGATTTGAGGAAAAGTGTTAGCCAAATTTTAAAGAAAGTTAAGTCGTCCAACTTTGCTCTCGGGCCCGACTGGGTGGAGCATCGCCCGACCGGGCGCGAGAGTTGGGGTTGGAAAAGCTTGAAATTGGCCCGACCGGGAAAAGGAACGCCCGACCGGGCGCGAGAATTGACGTGTACGGACTTTAAAATGGCCCGACCGGGCGGTGAGACGCCCGACCGGGCGCGAGAAAAGGATCGAAAAATGGATAAAATCGCCTGACCGGGCGGTGAGGCGCCCGACCGGGCGCGAGACGAAGGTGGAATGACGTAGAAGATCGCCCGATCGGGCGAAGTGGGCGCCCGACCGGGCGCGAGGTCAACATTCTCCAAAAGTTCAGATCGCCCGACCGGGCCCCAATCCGCCCGGCCGGGCGCGACGGCATGCCCCCCCGTCTCCTTCTTTCCTTTTTCTTTCTTCTTCCTCTTTTCTTTCTTCTTTCTTCTTTCTTTTTTCTTTCTTACCTTTCCTCCATTGTTTCTCTCTCTAAAACCTTAAACTCTCTAACTTCTCTCTAAGATCTCTCCTCCAATTCTCACCCAAATCCAAAACTATTTACATATTTCTAATCCTCTCTTCATCCTCTACATTTCTACACTAATTTTTTTTTACATTTTCCACAAATCTCATTTTTCGACCACTACTCTAATGGCGGGAAAAAAAGCCCAAATCCTACTCGGAGGAAGCTCAAGCGGGTCTTCTCAACAGTACGACCCGGCACTCCAACTTGCCCAATGGCCGACGATCAAGATCGCGACGCCGGAGCAACGGGAAAAGCTTGAGGTGCTCTACGGACGAGAGGTAATTCCCTCCAGTGGTTACACCGTCCTAATTTAGAAGCTTTAGGTATTTATGGTTTTGTTAGGAGATTTTTAAATGATATTGGTATGAGAAAATTTGTTGATATGCATTATTCTACATACCGTGAATTAACTTGTGAATTCTTGTCTTCTTTAATTGTACAAAATCATAAAAGTGGTCCGAAATTAATTTTTAGGCTTAATAATAGAAATATCACTCTTTCTTTTGTGGAATTTTGTAAATTATTTGAATTAGAACCTGATTTGGATCGACAGTGGAATGCCGAATTTAAAATGGAAGATGTTTATTTTGCTTTAACTGGTATTTCTTCTGTAACTGCATAACATGCTAGTGCTAGGCTGATCCACCACCCCGTCCCCAAAATGTGGCAAAGATTTGGCGGTGTCTATTTCCTAGGTAGGAACGAACCCCACAACTGTCAGACCAATGAACTAGCTGTAATTGGCCATTACATTTTTGGGTTCGGGAAATTGAACATAGCTAGGTATATTATCCACCACCTAGGTAGACACGCCACGGCCAGTAACACGGCCACTACCCCCATCCGTCTTGGTGGCATTATCACTAGGATAGCCATCAAGAAGGCCTGTTTTGTAGAGAGTGGACCCCACCGCATGACTAACATGGGACCCGACACCTACATTACCTCTAGGTACCTCGAGGAGCTGGGGTGGTTGAGGGTAGACGGGAGCCAGGTCACCCATTGGTGCATTAGGACAGGGACTGAACACCCTTTACCTATTTTTCCTTTGCCCAACCCCAACCTGACCGCTTTTCCCCCAGGGCAAGAGTCTTACACTTATGCCCTGTTAGTTGCCCATGCTAGGGGTGAGGATCCACAGCAGGCCCAGCCACAGCCAGTAGTTGAGCCTATTCCACAGCCACCTTCACCACCCCGACAGTCCTATTCCGTCCCTCATGGTGACTCTGACCCGGTTTGGGATTTGCAGAGTATAGGTCAGGCCATAGGTCGCATAGAGCATAACCAGACTGATATGAGACGGATGCTTGGGTCCGTCGACCATAGGCTAGGCTACCTAGAGAGGAACCAGGGTAGGGGGCTCTACCCCATTTATGATGATTATGCTCGTCGGGGGAACATTCCCGACGATGCTATTTACCCAGACTGGTTCCAGCCACCACCTCAGAGATACGATAGGGATCCCACTGCCCATGGTATTTATACAGACTATTCTTCGTTCCATGGGTACGGCCAGGACATGCCTTTTGGGGGACCGGGGGGGGGGGGGAGTTACCATGCTAACTATTTTGGTGGTAGCTCTTTTGGTGCCGATGGTGCAGGTTCCAGCGGTGGAGCAGGTGGGTCCACACGGATGGACCAGGATGAGGATGAGTAGCCAGCTGGGCTAGCCTCGAGCCAATGAGGACATTGTCTGATCTTGGCTTGGGGGAGATTTTTGGATTTGGTATATATTTCTTCTTCCTTTTTCTTTTTTTTTTATTTATTTTTGGTGTGTTTTGTTAGTTTAGATTTATTGCTTTCTAGATTAGTTTTACTGCTTTCCTTATATGAAAAATACAAAAAAATTGAATAATCAAAAAAATAAAAAAATACGAACCAATGAATTGTAAATCATGCTTCCCTGTGCCCCATACTTGAGAAAAAAATTATTTTGATTCTTGGTATTTGATTTTGAGCATTGTGGATTAGTTGATCATGATTTGAAGTTTAATTATTTGGATTCCTAAACATGCGTCAATTTTTCCCAACTACATGTGAATATAGTGCTTGACTAGTTGATTTGGTTAGGAATGTGTGTTAGTTCCTGGTATGTCAATGAATTTGAGTATTGATTTGCAACTATGAGTAGTGTTTGATAACTCACTATTATGCACATGTGGAGGACGAAGGCATTTGTTCTTTTAGGTAGCCTTCAGATTTATTTAGATACATTTGTTCCCTTCTTGCTACCCATGTTGTTGCTTGTGCCCTTTTATTGTTTTTAGCCACATTACAAGCCATGTTTGCCCCATTGGTTACTAGTCCCAAGCTTGGCTTGGGGGAGCTATTAGTGAGTGAGGTGAGGGAGTTTGTAGCGTGCACATTATTTGCACAGTTTGGGTGGGTTTGAGAAGTTATTTGTTCTTGATCATGTTTTTGTTTTGATGAGTTTAATAGTGTATATATTTGAAAAAATAAAGGTGTGATTGAAAAAAAAAAAGAAGTTCAAAGAAAAAAAATTGAGAAAATAAAAAAAAGAAAGTGAACTTCTAGAAAAAAAAAAAGAAAAAAAATGAAAAAAAAGAGCAAAGAGAAAAAAAAAGGTTTGATGTTCAAATTGTCTAAGTGAAGGTTTATCAAAAGAAAAGAAAGAAAAAAATTGAGTTTCATTGTAAATATTTGAGTTTGAGTTAAAGTTTGTTTATTCACTCTAGTTTATATTATCATATTTTTGGGAGTGAAATTTTGTAAGTATTGGGTTTGGTTTTTATGATTGGAGTATATTTGGTGGATTTGTGTTGGAGTTAGTTTTGTTGGAGATGTTTATGATCATTATATTTGATCATGGGTTTATTTAGGATATGGCTCCCTTTTAGCATAGCTTTTCTCTCACATATTCCCAAATTTATCCTACCCTTTTACCCTAGCCTTACATTACAAGCTTTAAAGACCTTCTGACCTTGTGCATAGAGTTGTGTAAATGTGAAAGTGTTGTTTATCAATGCTAGTTATGACTTGACATATTCCGAGTCGACTATTAGGTTGAGTGTATGTCTTTTTAAACACACGAGTGTTGTGAGTTTGGGAGGGCATTGTTCACATTAAAGGGGTTGGGATGGAGAGCGATCGAGTACATCTTTTACTCGCCACATAAATGAGAGTTGAGTGTGTGAGCACTAGTCTTGAATTCTATATGCTCTTGTGGTTTGCTCTACTTGACAATTGTTGGGGAGGAAGGGTGATTAGATGGATAGGATTGGTTGATTTTGAAGCATGTTCACTTGATTTGCCTTGAATCGTTTGTGCTTGATTTTTATATTGGGGTGAGGCATGTTTTATATGTTCATTAAGGAGCTCTTTGCTTAGGGACAAGCAAAGGTTTGGCTTGGGGGAGTTTGATGTGTTCATTTTATATATATATTTACCCCCGTCCCTTGGTCGTAATTAGTAGTGTTTTTGGCTCCTTCGAGCCACTTTTATTACTAATTTGTGTTTTCCAGTGGTTTTGTAGTTTTGCTTGAGTTTTGTAGGAATTTGCGTACTTGGAGCATTTTCCCGGGTTTTCGAGGAGCATCTACAAGTGTTGGAAGACCGCGACCACTTTCGATAGCCCAAGACCGATTGGAGGTAGCAAATCGGTGACTAAGGGCTCAGTTTCGGAAATACAAGGCAATTGGGCCAAGTTCGGAGGCCCAAAGGAAGAAGCCCGAGGCTAAAAAACCTCACCCAGATCCACCAGGAGCCGCCCGAAGGCGCGCCCGGCCGGGCGGGGCGAAGCAAACTCCAGCAGTATAAGCGCCCGGAGCACGCGCCCGGCCGGGCGCGAGAAGGCTTTATGAGGCAAAAAGGCGGGCCCGGTTGGGCGAGCCACTACCCGACCGGGCGTGTGTGTTTTAAGGGGTCAATTATTTCCGATCAGTTTTGTTTAGCGTATAATTCTTGCTCAGTATTAATGTAATTTTATTAGGCAAGATTAGATACTTCTTTTTCACTTCTTTATACTCTAGTTTTTAATTCCTTCTCTCTCTACTTAGAATTTCTCTCTCTAGAATTATTTTTCCTTGTTCCTAAACTCCATTGTAATTCCGCCGTCTTGGTACGATTTCTCTCTTATTAATCTCAGTATTTTATTCATTCAATTTCTTATTTCTTGTTTAATTATTATATTTTGTTTAGCTTTAATCATGTCTGAGTAGTTCTCTTTCTAGGGTTTATGGGGATCTAATAAATAATATGAAGGGGTAATTTCTTTGATTATTAATTGTTAATGCTTAATTGATTTCCTATTGATTGTTTAAATTCTATGCAATTAGATTTGGCCAGGTTTAATTGTATGAGTTTAGCAATATTAATTTGAGATTCGAGAGATGAGAATTGATGTTTAGGCTTAGTTTCAATAGGCAGATTAATTTATAAATGGTTAGGTCGAGATTCGAGAGATGATATTTAATACCGGTAAATTAACTCTGTGATTGTAATACGTAGCGAAAGCCCTTTATGATCTGATTAATTAATGCATTGATGATTGATTATTATGTTTTACCTTGGAATATTGTTTATTAGTGAACCTATGCCCTAGGCTTTATTATTATTGATTTCTTCCCTATTTATTCTCCTTACCCATAATCTTCGTAGTATAGTTTATAATCACAAACAAATTAGTTACTTTAGTAATTTAGATTATAATAATTAATTAGGAGTAGAAAGACTTGTTTCCCTGTGGATTCGACCCTACTTCCCTATCTGCATAAGCTAGTGGACTTATGTAATTATTTTTTATTAGGTGATACGATTTTAGCCTGTCAGCCGCTCTTCGTAAGGTGCGTTACTTGAAAGTATGTCCGGGTCAGGGAATCCCTTTAAGCTCTGATTGTGATCTACATATTACAAGTTGGTGTGACTCAGATTAGGCTAGTTGTCCTTTGACGAGACGATCTATTTCTGGTTGGTTGGTGTTTCTTGGTGCTTCCCCTATATCTTGGAAGACTAAGAAGCAGGACACTGGGGCTAAGTCTTCTGCAGAGGCCGAATTTCGTTCAATGTCTAAAACTACTGATGAGTTGAAGTGATTGAAGGCTCTACTTTTGAGTTTGGGAGTCTCGCATCCCCGTGCAATGAGTTTGGTTTGTGATAGTCAATCTGCATAGTATATTGCGCGGAATCCGGTCTTCCATGAGCGTAATAAACACATTGAAGTTGATTGTTATTATGTCCACGATGCGATTCAGAATGGTGTTATTAGTTCGTCGTATGTGAAAACGACGGATCAACTTGCGGATATTTTCACTTAGGCATTGAACAAACAACAATTCTTGTATCTACTTGGCAAGTTGGGCATTTGTGATTTGCATGCTCCAACTTGAGGGGGGGGGGGGGGGAGGGGGGGTGTTAGGCCATATAATATGTATAGCTAATGGGCCGTTGTTATGTTCCGAGCCCTAATCTCATAGGTTGTACATATATATACAGTGGCGGATCCAGGAATTCTAACCAGGGGTAGCACTAGACAACTAAAAAAATTCGATTTATTTTTTATTTTTACTTAGCTTGCACAAATAATTTGCAATGATAAAATTCAAAATTACTCCTTATGTGACATGAATTACTTTCATGCACCTTGTAACTATTAATCTTGATGTCAAAAATTGTACAAGTATATAATAAATTTAAAATGAGACTTAAAAATAAAAGTGAATGAAAACCAAAATTTAATACTACAGAATAAAAAATAAAAAAAATAATGAGATCAAATTAGCATTTTTTAAATGTGAAAATAAATAAAATGTAAAAGTAAAGGTGAATGGCCAATATCTAATTATTTTAAAAAGAGACATAAAAATAAAAGTGAATAATTTAATACTACATAATTTTTTAAAAAAATAGAGAGATTAGTATCTTTTTAAAAATTGTGAAGATGAATAAAATGTAAAAGTAAAGGTGAATGGCCAAGATCTAATAAATTTAAAAAGAGACGTAAAATTAAAAGTAAATATCGACCAAAAATTTAATACTACAGATTTTTTTTTTTAAAAAAAATACAGAGATTAGTATCTTTTTAAAAATCGTGAAAATGAATATGGAGTATAATTACAATATCAACATTATTGTTGATTTTTTTTTTTTTTTACCTATTGTTGATTATTAATTGAAAGATCTTATCTTAATCTTAATCAATCTAATTGGAAATAAAATGTGAAAGAAAGTAGGAAATCTAATTGAGCAACAGTAGACTTCTGAAAACAATAGAAAATAAAAACAAAAAAGGAAGGGTAAGAGTAGGTCTCGAACCCCCAACCATCTAGATTGACATAACCCACTTTAACCACTAGAGCATCACGCACTATTCAAGGATATGCTGCGAATTATATTACTTACTAATTGTTTTCTAAATTTTTGGGGGTAGCACGTGCTACCCCGGGTTCCTTAGTAGATATATATGTATACATATATGTATATGTATATATATACATGTATATATACATGTATATATATATATATGTATATATGTATATATACATGTATATATATATATGTATATGTATATATATATGTATATATATATATATACATATACATATATACATATACATATACATATACATATATATACATATACATACATATATATATACATATATATACATATATATATATATACATATATATACATATATATATATATATATATATACTTGTGTATACGCTAATACGAAATACAACTCCCTATTCTCTCGACTCTCTCTATTTTGACAGAAGCTGATGACCCGTTATCCGAAATAACCCGACCCGATTGTACCTTATATGAAACCCGAAATGAATCAACCCGATACGAAGTTGACCCAATCCGATGTAAACCAAATTACTTGTTTTGAACAGACCTAATACCCGAAATGTTCAGAAATAAAATTACAGTCATGCAAAATCTTGCTATTCGCAGCCAACTTAGATATGTGAAGACAAGCCTAATTAAGTAATTACTTCTAATAAGCCCATTTGTTGGAGTGGTTATAATAATAGAGTGAATATGATAATCTTTTGCTAATACGCTTTCATCATTATTGTGGTTTATATCATTAGTTTTGGGGGCTACAGACATCAGTGACCACTTTTAAGACCCTACGCACTTAAAGAAGATCTATCTCTTAAACCACTACCTATAATTTAAAAAGCCAACTTGAAGAAGATGCTATATACCGTGTAAAAGAATACAAACAAATTAATGATTGAATGAAAACTGGAAGTGGTATATTACTTTCTCCATTCCAAAATGATGATTCTATTTTAATTTTCTATAGTGAACTCTAAGACTGATAGTCAAATATAAAAGTGTTAGTTTTATACAATTATTTTTGACAGGAAATGTAAGTTTATAAAACCATACACAATCAAAGAAGAACATATTTTTCAAATGGAGGACTAAGGAAGTACTAAATTTAGAGGTGTCAAAAAATAACCCGACCTAATTTGATTAAAAAAAAAAAAACCAATTTAAATTTCAAGTCGTATGCACACATCACACCATGATTTAGTATGATTCAATTTCGGAATACATTATCCAAGTTGGCATATTTGTCTAAATTACTATCTTCGTTTCTTATTTACAACTAATAAATATTTCCTCCGTCCTCGAAAAACGACTCTTTTGGGTTGATTTCACGGGTATTAAGAAAGTTAAATAAAAAGAAGTAAATGTTTATTGTAAAGATAAATTTAGGGCCTGTTCTCTTCCTTTGAAATTCAGTTCAGTTCAGTTCAGCTCAGTTCAGTTCAGTTCAGTTCAGTTCAGTTCAGCTCTTATGTCTAATGATATTGCTAATGATATAAAGACAAATTTCATTCTTTTAAGCTCTTATTACAACGACGACAACAACAACAAATAATAATAATAATAATAATAATAATAATAATAATAATTATTAATATTATTATTATTATTATTATCAATAAATAATAATAATAATAATCATGAATAAATAATAATAATAATAATAATAATAATAATAATAACAATAATACTAATAATAATAATCAATAATTAATTATAATAATAATAATCATTAATAATAATAATAATAATAATAATATACACATAGGTATAGTAATATATAATCAAAGAGCACTAATCCGTAGTTAAAAATCACTAATTAATAAGTTCAGTTTAGTTCAGTTCAGTTCAGTTCATTTCAGCTCAGTTCAGTTCAGTTCAGTTCAGTTCAGTTGATTTCAGTCAATCAGAACAGGCCCTTACATGGGGTTTGTAAAAAATTAGAGAGAGAAAGTATTAAAAGTACATGAAAAACAAAATTTTATATGAGAAAGCTAATTTTAGATAATATTGTTGTAAAATAGTGGGTATTTTAATGCAAGTCGATCATTTTGGGACTAAAATTAGTCCTAAAGGGTCGAATTTTTTTGGAAAGGAGGGGTATTAGTTATGAGACATAAAAAATTCTTTTATTGTAAATAATAATGAATAAAAATAATATACTACCTCCGTTTCTTTTTAATTGACACGTATTCTTTTTTAGGAAGTTTTTTTAGTTGACACGTTTCCATTGGGGGAAACTTTTTTACCTTGAATTTACAAGCTACCCCACTTGCTTTTTCATTCTCTCTCACTCTCTCTCCTCTTCTTAATATATGTGCCTAAATTAAACGTATCAACTAAATAGAAACGGAGGAAGTCTCAAATTGGCCCAATGGAGTACGGAGTAATAGTTGTTGGGGAGTTGGGGCCTTGGGTGTGAGTTTTAAGAAATAAGAATAGATCCCGTCAATCAAGTTAGTCGAGTACTATGCAAACATTTGACTAGGTCATGCATACAAATTACAACTCATCATTAATAAAAACCGTCCGAACTCACAAATGTTGCGGTTTCCACATTGTTGAAAACTTTCCTAGTCCTATACAAGCTGGGTCAATATGAACATCATTTTATTAAATGAATACCGCGTGATCATAATTTATATTTCGAAATTCGTCAAACAGCTTCCTTCGACGGTTCTAGGGTCAATGTTCCTGAACGTATCTCTCGTTTTCATTTGCTTTATTACAAATATGGTATTTACTAATAATCCGTTTGCAATGATAGTGAACTTTAACACATTATTTTGAAAAAAAAAAAAAAAAAAAACACACGCACATATCTAGCTATCCATATTAAAAT
The DNA here is from genome assembly GCF_948465745.1 of Chenopodium album. NCBI lineage: Eukaryota > Viridiplantae > Streptophyta > Magnoliopsida > Caryophyllales > Amaranthaceae > Chenopodium > Chenopodium album. The sequence continues at coordinate 28,657,356 of NC_137858.1, read as the reverse complement.
TTGTCATCTAAAGTTCTAAATTTATATGGAGTAAAAGCAGGGTTGGTTCTGAGCATGTGCAGGGTGGTCAACCGCACAGGGCCCCTAAGTGAAACTACTATAAAAGGGCCCCAACTTTTTGATTTCGTAACATACTTTTCCTTAAAAAATTAATTTAAGGTCCCAATTCAACTAAATTGTACCGGGCCACTTTAAGTGTTAGCATTTGTAGCAAAAAGGATAACTCCGACAATCACATTGGTCAATTAAAATGATTAGTTCTAAACATTTAAGCCTATCAAGTTTCCACCTCATCACATTTTCACTTAATTTGGGTTTAAGATGAAGTTAAAAAAAACTAGAGACAAAATAAGAGTTAGTAAGTTGTATGATAAAAGTTAATAATTTTCAATAGTTTATACTACTTCACCAAAAATGGATATTTCATATTATTTGTAACAAATATTATCTTTCCTTATTAACTTGTCAATTTCTCCATCATTCTCATCATCACATGCATCTCTATCTTTCTCCTCTATCACTTACACCTCTTTCTCTATCCAAAATTGCAAAGAACTAGTTAGTGCAATCCGGCCTCCAAAGTTGCAAATAATAAGCAACGGTGATAGATTGTCAGTCTAAATTTAATATGTAAGATAAGAAATAATAAATTTAATTACTTAAATAAAATTAAATAAGTTCAGAACAATTAAAATAAGATAGGTGAGAGTGAGGGTTAGCTTAAGTGGTTAGAGTTTCCCTCTCGGTCCCCGATAATCCTGGAATCGATTTTCACCCTGTCCTTGTGACTCCCTAAACACCACCCAAAAAAAAAAAAAAAATTAAAAAAGGTGGTATAGAATGCTACTATTAAGTACTTATATATATTCATGTTATAAAATTGTTAAAAATCATTTCTAACTCTTATCGCAATAACATCATCAAGCACTCTTCAAATCATTACATTAAGCTATTTACAGAAGAACAGGATCACATTTTCCTTGATCCGAAAAAAAATTAATTCTCAAAAACAAAACAAAACAAAAACTTGAAGAAAATTGCACATTAATATTCTCAAAACACAGCAGAAGACCCCTTCGTAGAACCAACAGCATAACTCCTACTCCTAGGAAAAATTCCAAATTTGTTGTTTTTCATATTACCACCATTATTAACACCAACATTATTACCACCATCAAATTTATCATCAAACTCAATAGGCTTATCTTCTTCGATTTTCGCCATACCAACGCTTGCACTTCTTGGTACACCCTTCAAATTGTTGAAATTATCTCTAGCCTTAAATCTATTATTACTGTTCGTGTTTGTAGCGTGATTAGACGATGAAAGTGTACGTGTTGAAGTAGTGTTTAGATTAATCCTATTCCCTAGTGTACTTGTTGATGCAGCACGTACTAGCTCTATGAAGTCGTCGTTGTCTCGTGATCGAGTCGAGTTCGTGCTAAAACTTCTCGGTAATGGATCGGCAAATGTTGAAGCTCCACCATAGCATGCTCTATCCGCGTAATTGTTCATGCTCCGAACGTAAAAGTCTCTAGCTTTGGCTAGAGCTCTAATAGGGATTGTTATGATTTTCATGAACTTATTTTGAGGAGTTTTGCTCTTCATTATTGAATTTGTTTATTATTGTTTTGATCTTTGTTTTTGGTGTTTTAATTCAAAATTATGAGTGGGTTTTAAAGGAGAAGAAAACAAAATAAAAAGTGGGTTTAGTTGAAGAAATGAAAACAAGAGTTGGTTTAAAGTTGGATGCTAAGAAATAAAAAGGCGGTATGATTTAGGTGTTGGATGAAGATGTATGAACGAATTTAAGGAAATGAGGTAATATAAAAGGAAGGTTAGTGTGTAAAAGTAAAGACTTTTTCTTGTATTAGCAAAAAATTATTAGAAAATGAAAAAGTAAAGACTTTTTCAAAGCACACCGGATTAGAATTAAATTGGATAAGAAAAACAAGTGGTGGGCTTACCAGGGAAATGATGATGATTATTATAAATTATAATAGGAATGTAGGATAAGAATAAAGAATTTGAGAGATTAAAGTGTGGCGGGCACAGTCATTATTACGTGGTCAAATATTGATTACATTGGGATTTTATTAATTTTATAACATAATGATGATCACAAAAATGGTGTCATGCATAGATAACTAGATGAAGCCCGTGCGATGCACGGGTAGGTATATTATTTTTTTAAAAAACATTTTTCATATTTATGTGATTACATTTGTTATTTTATTAGTTGTACGTAATATATCATTTTCTCAATATTTATTTTAAAATATTAGATAAAATTTCTAATCTCAAAAGATAATATTTTGTATTTAATTAATGTAACCATTAAAATCTCATTGGTCAATTATGCTTATGTGGCACTTGAATTATTTATTAAATATAACTATAATTTATAATCCCACGCGGCACGTTAACTAATCTTAGGTGGCATAATCCTTTTGTAACGTTTTAAAAATATTAATCCTATGTGGCGCTCTAATAATTTTTTAAAAATAAAAATCCTACGTGGCGCTCTAAAATCCCGGGAAAAAACTCCCCTTTATATATAAATATTAGATTTTTATTAGCCATGTTTGCTTGTTTTTTTTTTTTTTTTTTTTTTTTTTTTTGACAAAGAGAACTCGTAAATAAATGACAAATTACAACCTACCAGAGCTAAAAAACGAAATTAAAAACAACACTACAAGAAAACGCTCATTTACCGAAGGGATTTACCGATGGCTAGAAAAATCCATCGGTAAAAAAATAATTTACCGATGGTTTTACTTAGCCATCGGTATTTTGAAAAATAACGATGGCCTGGCTATCGGTATTTTGAAAAATAACGATGGCCTGGCTATCGGTATATTTTTTCCGATGGCTTTCTTCCATCAGTAAAATATTATATTTTAAAACAAAATTTGAAATTTTTACCGATGGCTAAAAACCATCGGTATAAAATAAATACCGATGGCTTTTAGCCATCGGTATTTTACCGATGGTTACATGCCGTCGGTAATTTAAAAAAAAAACCTAAAAAAAATGAAGTAAAACCCTAAAAGCTCCTTTTTCCTTTTCTCTTTCTTCTATCTTCTTATCATCTTCAGGCCTCTCTCCTTCTCTATTTTTCTATCTTCTTATCATCTTCTTTTTCTCACGCCTCTCTCATCTCTTTTTCTCTCTCCAATCTCCTCCTTCCCCCTTTTTCTCTTTTCTCCTCTCACTCTTCCATTCCCTTGTTTCTTTTTTTCTTTCCTCATCACTCATCTCACTTCTCGTCCCTCCCTCTAAGTTTTGTTCTTTCTCATGGTGTTTGTGGCTTTGTTCGACGGTGTTCATAGGCTATTTGTGGGTTTTTCGGCGGCAATGTGGTTTTTTGGTCAAATTCAACCATAAAAACTCCAGATCTGGAGTTTTGATGGTCGAATTAGACCATTTAAACCTTGAGAAGTGAAAAGAAAATCTAAAGGTATGTTATTTGTGGTTGAATATTCGTTGGTTTTTTTTTGTTTTTCGTGGGTTTTGTTGTTGATGTTCGTGGGTTTTGTGGTTAATTTCATGGGTTTTGTGGTTGATTGTCTTATTTTTGTGGTTAGTTTTTCTGATTTATTTGGTAGATTTTCGAGGGAGTTGTGTTTGATTTTCCTTGGTTTTTGGTTGTTTTTCGATGAATTATTGTGGTTGTTTTTCCTTGGTTTTTGGTTGATTTTCGATGAATTATTGTGGTTGATTTTCATTGGTTTTTTTGGTTGATTTTCGTTAGTTTTTATGGTTGATTTTCATGGATTATTGGTTGTTTTTCTTGAATTTATGAGGGTGGTGGTGGTTGCGGTGGCTGGAACTTAGGTGGTGTGGGGTGGTTGGCCGTTTGGGTAGGGGCTAGTAGATAGGGGGTAGTAGCCAGTAGGGGATTGGGCCATTGGGGGGTAGGGGTATGGGGCTGGGGCTGGGGCTGGGGCAGGGAGTAATAGGGTGGGTAGGTGGGTTTTTAATTTTTTTTATTTTTTAAAAATAATTACCGATGGCTAAAAACCATCGGCAATATTAATATACCGATGGTTTGAAAACCATCGGTAAAAACAAACCGATGGTTTAAGCCATCGTTATTTAAAAAATCACCGATGGAGTTTGGCTATCGGTAAAACCATCGGTATTATTTTTACCGATGGCTTTTCCATCGGTATTTTCAGATTTCCCGACGAATTGTTATCCGATGGCCAAAATACCGATGGCAGCCATCGGTAAACGTGATACCGATGGTTTTTTTTTATATATTTACCGATGGATTTTGGCCATCGGTATTAGGATTTTTTCTAGTAGTGCAACCAACCACACCTAGCTAAAGGTAAACACACCAAAAGATTAACTTGCTGCTTCAATCCTGAGCCGACACACCCTAACAAACCCACAAATTGGGTATGCCACTTACCAAAAGAGGAAACACAAAGTGAATGACTAAACCAGAGTAGCCTTGTGTAGACACCCATTTGTGTCTCCCCAAAACCAAACCCAGTGATGAATACCTTTCGCGTCGAACCATAATCGAATGAAGTGAAAGTGTGAAAAGTCTAGTATTGCGGTTAGTTTTTATTAAAATCCTTCTTTCTGTTTTTGAAAACAACCTTGTTTTATTTAAAATAGCTAATCCAGTTTAGTTTGGTCCATGATAAGGGTCCAATAATAGTGTAGTTGGATGGAGCTTAAAAAGACCTTTCCAACGATATATTATAAGCTCAATTCCGATGAATAATGAGGAAGTTATGGCCAAAATACTAAACTGGGCCCAAACCGGATTTTACCTACGGCCCAATGATCATGAGGAGGGTCCAAAGGTTTAATCCTATTCCTAAACTAATTAGGATTGATTAGAATCTTCTATAAGTTTCTAAAATATCTTAATTATCCTTTTTTGAGAAGATAAGATTAAGGAATTTGATTTAAATATAAACTTTCCTTTTTTATAAAAACTTTCCTTTTTCTATTCGGATTTAAACATGTCCAAAGATAGTCAGATTTTATTTTTGTGCGTCATATTTTTTATCCAAATTTTATACGGTTGGATAGATCTTTAAATTATATTTCCAATGATATATTATAATATTAAATCCGAGCTATAACGAAAAAGATATGAAAGGAATACGAAACTCTATCTAAAACTGATACCCTTTCACTATTTCGGCCATATCTTTTTATCTATAAAAATTTTTAATCTGATTCTGAATGTATTAGAAACTAGAATTCAAGATCTTTCCAAAGACATATTATATGCCTTATTTGGACTTCTGGATCAAAAGATATGATAAAAACAAAATTCGCAAAAACTGCTGTCTACGAGTTTTATTTCGATTTGAATTTGGATTCTTTTCTTAAATCTTCGACCCTCTTTTTTCCTATAAATAGAGGTCATATCTCCCCTTTTTTAATCATCAATTCTCTCAATCAACTCTCATCAAGGCTTGCTTGATTTCTCTCTCTCTTTCTAAACCAACCTTTTAAACACAATTCCGCATACACAAGATCTTGAAATACTTAGCCAAGTTCGAAGTCGCCCTAGACGTGAAAGGTTTATACTTTTCTGAGGGTTTGGTCCCCTATCCAGTCTAAACTTTTTAACTCTTTCTTTCATTTATTTAATTTAATTCTTTGATTTAATATTTTCATTGAAGTTTACTAACGCGTGTATTTTGTTATTAGAAAGAGGTACGAGGCTTCAAAGTATGTAATCTTATTACTCTCTTTCAATGTAGAAAGCATGTTTATTATTGTTTCAATTCCTAGTATCATGTTAGGATGTTTTTAATGCTTTCTAGAATCATGTTTAGGGTGCCTTTTATTATTTCTAATATTATAATAGCATGTTCGTATCATGTTAGGTTTAAAGCTTTGATCTTAAATGTTTAGTGACATGCTAGGATTTGTTATTAATCTTGTTAGTATCATGCCTAGGATCTTGCTATTATTATTAAGCTTTATTATTATCATGATTATGATTATTATTATGATTATTATTATTATTGATTATTATTATGTTGCTTGATATATATTATATATATTTATTATTATTGCTTGATCACGCCTTTTATGCTTGTTTAAAGGGAATTTGTACTTGAAATCACGCCTAATAAGATAATTAATAATTTGGTTTAGGCTAATATGATTTTAGTACAAGTGATCGCCAATAATAGTTTTATTTGTGCATTAATATTCAACTAACATAGATTAAACAGGTTTAGGGTTAATATAATGTTTGCATGTTAGTCGAAAAGCGCACATGAATATGAGTAGTAAAGTAGAGGCCTATTTCATAGGGCGGGTCCTCTCTTTTGTAGATTGGATTCGTACCCTCATCCCCGAACCCTGTTTGGTTCCTGACCTTATGGAGTTGACGATCTCCTGGATCGTTTTGGGTTTACAAGTTCCTAAAACTTGTTGGCGACTCTTTTGCTCTAGCTTTCTTCCCTTTGGAACGCCACCGTACTTTAGTGTATGATCACAGTGGGGTTCAAACTTGGGGTTATAGTGCTTGAAATATTCTCTACAGTTTTTTGGCGACTCCACTGGGAGGATTTCTATTTTAATTCCTGAAATTTATTTTGGCAATGATTTAGAATGAGCGGATGAGACTCGAAAGATTCTAAGTATTTCATGTGCGTAATTTTGATTAACATTATTGTCATATGCATAAAAAGGCTCTCATTGGATAGACCAATGAGTCAAAAAAACATAGGATTCTACACGTAGGAAATTTGAGAAATTTCTTTCACAACTAGAATCGAAATAATACTGCGAAATCTGGAAAATTCTAAGAACACAGATACCTGCTGAGGCATCTAGGAACTAACGTCTAGAAAACAGAGACCGTCGCCTGGCGACAGTTCTGTCGCTTGGCGACAGGGGTTCTTTTGCGGCGACAGTCCCTGTACTCTGGCGCCAAGTTCTTCCAATACCGAGCCAGAACTCTGCCTTCTTGTTTTTACCATTTCTAGTACTGTTGGCTCGATTCTACTTCCTGATTGAGTTTTTTTTCTCACTTTTCTGAAACCCATATGTGTTCTACATATGGCCATAACCCTCTGGGGGTTCACGCTTCATCTATCTAATCGAACGCTCCTGGCAACGACGGGTACATGCAAGTTTGTGAATCCACCAAACCGTGGAAGCAAGTTTTTAACTTGCGGGGTCCCATCCATACGCGCCAACCCTTCAAGGTTAGGCTTCCGCGCGATGCATCTGGACTCATAACCATGGACCCTCTTTGACTAACCCATATCCTTGAACTTTAGAGAACTAGAGCCATGGTTAGGTTGCAAATTCATTGCATCATATTGTGACTATTTGACTACTTGTGCATTATTTGCTCGTGCATAGCTTACATGTGACTAAACTAACCGTTTGGTTTGACCTATGTTTGTAAATAAGTCTTAATAAACTAACTAATGACTAAATCACTTTGTTTAATTAATTAATTAATTAATTTGAACTAATGAATAAGCCTAAAGTCGAGTCATAGTTCCATTAAGTCAACCCGGATTTTTATTCCCGTATACTGCACAAGCGTCAACTTGTTTTGGTCATAGCCGGAGTTCTTGGAAGAAATACGAGTTGTATAACCTATGGATCTGTAGCCCCGAATTTTATCTTTAATTTGGCGTTGGTTTCGTCCCAATAAAAGTCACAGATCACAAGTTATGACTAAAATACTACAACCTGTCCAGTTTAATGCATATACGCGAAGTCTTAATTTAGTCTTTGCTTAAGTCTAGTCACATAGTCTAGCCACATGGTCATGACACAAGTCTTAACATGTCACCTACACTCACTTATAAAGCACACACTTGACACGTTAGTCGCACCATAGCCATGTCTTAGGTTCATGCATGAGTCGTTTTTTCGTCCTTTGAGTTTGGGGTCCATTCTATTCCTAATTCTTCAATATTTCCCCATCTCCATCATCTTCCCACTCACTACATTCTTTCCCCATGCATATCATTCTTCTCATTCTTCCATGATCTTTTCCCATCTATTGCATGTTGAATAGAGCTTGAGTCAAAATAATCAGTTAGTATAAAACTTATCCCTAATTTCCCTTTCTACAGTACTTGGTCAAGGAGAGAAGGGCGATTAATCAAGGACAACACTTTCATTCAAGTAGCACTTTTTTGACAAACCAATTGGTAGAAAAAGGAAGGCTAAGAAGATAATGGCAAGTCAAGAAGAACTCAATGAAGTTAGGGGAGAAGTAGCTAACCTGGCTGAGATATTGAAGGGTTTAACTCTTCAAGTTAATGACCCTGCAAAACAACAACAAATGAACCTTATCCAGGAAAGTTTGAGCAAACTATCTAATGATTATAGGTTCCAGGTAGGGATGGCAATGGATCCGGATCCGATCCGGATCCGTGAATCCATATCCGTTTTCGTGGATATGGATCTTCAAAATCTGGACCCGCGCGGATCCGAATCGGATCCGGATCCTATGGGAAAAAACAGATCTGGATACGGGTCTAAGCGTAATACCCGGATCCAGATCTGTTTACCCGTTTTAAATTTAAAAACCCTAAATATCCTACACATACCTTAAGGCCCAGCCCACAAATTACCTCACAGACTACAATCCCTAAGTACACTAACTACATCTCTCAAAAACCAAAATTTAGATCACATACTCTCTCTCTATCCCTAATATTCTCTCTCTACACCTGCGAGAGTTTGGTTTTGTTATTGCTCCCTTCGCTGCCGCACCCGTCACTGTTGCTCCCGCCGCTGCTGCTGCTCCGTTAGGCTATCGATGATGGTGGTGGCGAATCCATCTATGGCTTTAGAGCTTAGTTTAGATTAGCCCATTATAAAGCTAGATATATATTGCGATTTTTACTTGTATAGGTGTAATATAATGTGGATTATTTACTTTTAGATCTGTTTTAATTAACTACTATGATTCTATGAATTAATGTTGGTTACTTAGTTTACTTGTGCAATTTCAAGGTATATTAGTTATACATTACAGAAATTTGATTTGATTATTGAATTGTACATCTACTCTATAGTATTGTGAATTACTAAAATATGTAAATTAAATTCGTTTTTGGTTGATTTTATATCTTATTATTGAATTAATTGCTAGCTCTGTTTTGGACCCATTTTGGATCCGTTTTAGACCCGGATCTGGATATGGATCCTTAATTTCGATACCCGACGGATCCGAGTCGGATATGGATCTAGTATGGAAAAACGGATCTGGATCTGGATCCAGTCGGATCCGGTCCAAATCCGACCCGTTACCATCTCTAGTTCCAGGGCATTAGTTCACAAGGGGTCTTGGTGGACAAGGATCTTCTTCCGCAGAAGTTCAATGCCAATGACATCCCTAAATTCAAGCCTATGGACAACCCTTATTTTAATTTAAGAGCTTTTGACACCATAATGAATATTAAGGGAATAGATAAGAAAGCATTTCATTTCGTGTTCTCTTTATCTTTAGAAACTGTGTGTCAACAATGGTACTTTTCTCTTGACAAAGAGAAGACCACCGATTGGGAAGAAATAAAAAAACGCTTTCATCGATAGATATAAATGTAACATTCAAGTTGAAACTGACCATAGACAGCTTGAAATGCTAAAACAAAAAGAAAACGAAGGTTTCACTTCCTTCTTCAACAAGTGGAGGGAAAGTTCTGCTAATATGATTGAAGTCCCTACTGAGAAGGAGTCTGTGAGGTTGTTTATCAAGAATCTACAAGAAAAGTATTCAAAGCATTTGAAATATCAACATAACTTGAATACCTTCAAAGCCGTCTATGACATAGGTATAGACATCGAAGATGACCTTGCAAAGCAAAAAGCTACTAACAATGGTAGCTACAGTGGCTAGAGAGGAAAGAAGAGCGACAATCCTTCTTCTTCCGAAAACACCCACTCTAGTAACAATGTTGGTACCTTTGATCATAACGATGTCTTAGCCATGGATAATCAAGGATCTAAGAAGAAACCCAAAAGAGAGCTCACACCCATTGGAATGACCTATGATGTTGCTTTCGATCGTCTCTATGGTCAAGGATTAATGAAACCCATTGGTCCTACTGAAGATCCAACGCCAGAAAAGCGATCTTCGAGGTGGAATCCCAATTCTTACTGCAAGTATCATCAAGGAAATGGTCATACCACAGATGAATGTTACATATTTCAAAATCTCATTCAAGATCTCATAGAAGCAAACAAGATCCCATTACCTTCAGCTAACCAGAAGACTGGGTGATGATAAAGCCAATGACACAAGGCGAACTTCAACGACAAGATTTCGTGACCACTTTTTTTCTATTTCTTTTTTATTCTTTTCCCCAATAAGTCTAGCATAGGCACCTTTCATTTTCCCCTAGTTTTTACTTTGTAGGACTTTCATTTACTTTTTTTTCCTTTTAATAAAATGAGCATTTTAATTCCTTGCATATGATCATTGCATTTTAATAAAATCAAGGTCGAACTAAGCACAAGGTATACCCATGATTAGAGGCACCCCTTGTAGCCATATCATATCACCTTTCACCCTTCAAATATGTAATCATTTTTTTTTTATAAACCGCTTTGAGCCTCGTCTAACGATAGACCTGTCTTTTTTCAACCCACATCTACTAACCTTGGGATGGGATGGTGTGCAACTTATGCAAGTTCTAAATACAAAGCTTGAGTGTTTTTACCAAAAATTTCAAAAAATGAGCAAAAAATAAATAAAAGTGTGCAAAAGGGCAAGTGTTCCAATGTCTATGATATGAAAATATCTTTGATAAGAACACGTCTCAGATTGCGTCTCTTATCGAGTGCTCGGTACCGTGCCTGAGAAACATGAATGCCAAGTGAGTGATAGATCGCATGATCGGGATTGCCCACACTTATAAAAATAAAAATGCAAAAGCAAAAAAAAAAAAAAAAAAAAAAAAGATAGAGCAAAAAATAAACAAAAAAAAGAGAGCTCAAAAATGAGAAAACTCAAGCATAAAAATACAAAGATTCAAAAGCAAGGTTGCACACCCTGGGGGCTTATCTAGGGTCTTGAGCCTTTATCCCCTTCTTCTCTAACCTTTAGCCTAACCACGTTACAACCCTTAAAAAGACCTTTTTGAGGTATACATACACTTGTGCGAGGTTCGGCTAGAGCTACGTTTGGCCTGATTCCTAACGGATACGTAGGCAACCTCACATTGAGGTGCGGCCGTAATAAAAATGCATTCATATTCACATTCACACACTTACACCATGATCATATCTAGGGATCTCAAATGCTCATCCCTATTCACTTAGAGCTAGACTTGGGGGCTTGATCCTTACATCATTAGCCTACCTAGCCTAAGAGTCACCATCTCTTGACTCTTATCAAATAATACTTTTCCATACACTTAGCCTTTGCAGCCTAACTTTATTTAGTGTCACTTTCACACACATCACAGATACATGACCATAGTCCTTCCCTTAGGAACCTTTTATCATGAAATCTTAACATAACGTTGAAGCATGCTTTGTCATATCAATATCACTCATCACTCATAATCATTATTGTATCAAAGTATGAAGTACTTAGCCTCCGCGCCTAAGTTACCCAAATACTTTCATCATTGAGTCAACAACTTAGATAGTTTAGGATGAATTACTCCTTGCACCTTGAGGGACAGTATTGAACGCATATACTTGCCTAAGCTCATTCGACATGCACCATTAAACACTTCGATTCTTTTTTCCGCGTCTTTCTTTTTCGGGAGAAAGTCGGTACCCTCCACAAAAATGACGGAATTTTTTTTTTTGAGTCATGTACACATCGAGTCGAGTGCACACACGAGTCACACGTAGTGAGTCATCATTAAGTCAAAGTTCACACCTTGAGTCATGTCAAAACACATGTGTCAAACTCTTTGAGTCGAGTCATGACAAGTCAATGAGTCGAGCAACACATTAGGTCTTAGGTCAACCCTAAGATAATAAAAGATTAACAAAGTCCTATAGTCCAAAATATAGATGTAGGTACATTCCAGCGAGCAACAATATTCTCGGATTTTTTCGAGAAATCGCGAATATAGATATATGAGATTCTTCCAAGATGAGAGAAGTTTGAGCAAAATTATGAAGAGCTTTAATTTGCAGAAGATTTGAGCAGAGTTGGTTGTAAGGAAACGACCAAAAGTTCAGAGTGAAACTAGGCGATGAACAGCAGCGACAGAATTGAAAAAGAAATCTGTCGCCAAACGACAAGGTTGTCGCCTGGCAACAAAGAGATATTGCGGCGACAAGAACTTTTAGCTTGCGCTGGTGCGGCGACAGGTCACGTGGCTTCATGATATGGTCATATAGACCTGGTTCAGCAATTTTGGGTTCCTTGGTACGCCAGTTAGCCCCTCTAAGCAATTTGATATGATTAAGTAGTCGGCTCGATTACAATCGCAATGAGCGATCGACCTGACAAAAGATCGTCTCACTTAGCTTAAAGCGCCTAAGCATTGGCTCATCGCAAGCACCGAAACAACGGTTCACAAAGATTTCCTAGGAAGGAAGAAGATTTGAAGATTCGAGATGACGAAGCCTTCAATAGAGGGCTTTAAGATTACAAAGAGTCTATTACTTGGATTTGAGAAGGACGGTTTGAGATGAAGCGACCTTCAATAGCTTTCACTATGATTGGGGAGGTTATTATTAGATTTGAGAAGAACGATTCAAGATGAAGCGGTCTTTGATAACTTTCGCTATGATTGAGGAAGTTATCACTTGATTTGAGAAGATGGCACGAGATGAGCGATCTTCGACAACATTCGCTAAGATTGTGGAAGTTGTCACTTGATTTGAGGAGATAGCATGAGATGAGCAATCTTCGACAACATTCGCTAAGATTGTGGAAGTTGTCACCAAGATTTGAGAAGAAAGCACGAGATGGGCGGTCTTCGACGTCATTCGCTAAGATTGTGCGAGTTGTCACCTATATTTGAGAAGAGCGGTTCGTGATGAGGCGGTCTTCGACGACATTCGCTATGATTGGGAAGGTTGTCACCATGATTCAAGGAAAAGCTCGAGATGTAGCAGCAATAATAGACAGTGTTCCCTAGGATGTGGAGAGTTGTCACAAATTCTGAAGATGACAAGATATGGTCACCTTCGACGGTCCCTCAAGATAAAGAAGAGATTGTCTATAGCGGCGACGCACTGCCGTGGCGACGTACTGCCACAACCCTGAAGATAACGACGTACGGTTATTTTCGACGATGTTCCCGAGATACTGTGGAGGATTGTCACCAAGAAATATTGAAGATGACGACGCAATGTTACCTTCAAAGATGGCGTTCTCTAGCTTGTATAAGGTCGTCAATACAAAATGCAACAAAATGGTTACCTCCAGAGACGTGTGCTCGACGGTGCAAGATACGCGTTTCTTAACTCTCTTTATCTGTTTAACTAACATTGTTTTACAGGTATCGGCGTTATAAGAATGATTTAGGATCGCAGAACGTTCTGAATCATTCTCCGTCCCTATCGCTACTTCGACTTTTGTTTTCGAAACCTAAGTTTCTCCAAACTCAGTCAAAGTGGGGGCTTCTGTAGACACCCATTTGTGTCTCCCCAAAACCAAACCCAGTGATGAATACCTTTCGCATCGAACCATAATCGAATGAAGTGAAAGTGTGAAAAGTCTAGTGTTGCGGTTAGTTTTTATTAAAATCCTTCTTTCTGTTTTTGAAAACAACCTTGTTTTATTTAAAATAGCCAATCCAGTTTAGTTTGGTCCATGATAAGGGTCCAATAATAGTTTATTTGGATGGGGCTTAAAAAGAAATTTCCAACGATATATTATAAGCTCAATTCCGATGAATAATGAGGAAGTTATGGCCAAAATACTAAACTGGGCCCAAAACGGATTTTACCTACGGCCGAATGATCATGAGGAGAGTCCAAAGGTTTAATCCTATTCCTAAACTAATTAGAATTGATTAGAATCTTCTATAAGTTTCTAAAATATCTTAATTATCCTTTTTTGAAAAGATAAGATTAAGGAATTTGATTTAAATATAAACTTTCCTTTTTTTAAAAAACTTTCCTTTTTCTATTCGGATTTAAACATGTCCAAAGATAGTCAGATTTTATTTTTGTGCCTCATATTTTTTATCAAAATTTTATATGGTTGGATAGACCTTTAAATTATATTTCCAATGATATATTATAATATTAAATCCAAGCTATAACGAAAAAGATATGAAAGGAATACGAAACTCTATCTAAAACTGACACCCTTTCACTATTTCGGCCATATCTTTTTATCTAAAATTTTTTTTAATCTGATTCTGAATGCATTAGAAACTAGACTTCAAGATCTTTCCAACGACATATTATATGCCTTATTTGGACTTCTGGATCAAAAGATATGATAAAAACAAAATTCGCAAAAACTGCTGTCTACGAGTTTTATTTCGATTCGAATTTGGATTCTTTTCTTAAATCTTCGACCCTCTTTTTTCCTATAAATAGAGGTCATGTCTCCCCTTTTTTAATCATAAATTCTCTCAATCAACTCTCATCAAGGCTTGCTTGATTTCTCTCTCTCTTTCTAAACCAACCTTTTAAACACAATTCCGCATACACAAGATCTTGAAACACTTAGCCAAGTTCGAAGTTGCCTTCGCCCTAGACGTGAAAGGTTTGTACTTTTCTGAGTGTTTGGTCCGCAATCCAGTCTAAACTTTTTAACTCTTTCTTTCATTTATTTAATTTAATTCTTTGATTTAATATTTTAATTGAAGTTTACTAACGCGTGTATTTTGTTATTAGAAAGAGGTACAAGGCTTCAAAGTATGTAATCTTATTACTCTCTTTCAATGTAGAAAACATGTTTATTATTGTTTCAATTCCTAGTATCATGTTAGGATGTTTTTAATGTTTTCTAGAATCATGTTTAGGGTGCCTTTTTTTATTTCTAATATTATAATAGCATGTTAGTACCATGTTAGGTTTAAAGCTTTGATCTTTAATGTTTATGACATGCTAGGATTTGTTATTAATCTTGTTAGTATCATGCCTAGGATCTTGCTATTATTATTAAGCTTTATTATTATCATGATTATGATTATTATTATGACTATTATTATTATTATTGATTATTATTATGTTGCTTGATATCTATTATATATATATTTATTATTATTGCTTGATCACGCCTTTTATGCTTGTTTAAAGGGAATTTGTACTTGAAATCACGCCTAATAAGATAATTAATAATTTGGTTTAGGCTAATATGATAATAGTACAAGTGATCGCCAAAAATAGTTTTATTTGTGCATTAATATTCAACCAACATAGATTAAACAGGTTTAGGGTTAATATAATGTTTGCATGTTAGTCGAAAAGCGCACATGAATACGAGTAGAATAAAGTAGAGGCCTATTTCATAGGGCGGGTCCTCTCTTTTGTAGATTGGATTCGTACCCTCATCCCCGAACCCTGTTTGGTTCCTGACCTTATGGAGTTGACGATCTCCTGGGTCGTTTTGGGTTTACAAGTTCCTAAAACTTGTTGGCGACTCTTTTGCTCTAGCTTTTTTCCCTTTGGAACGCCACCGTACTTTAGTGTATGATCACAGTGGGGTTCAAGCTTGGGGTTATAGTGCTTGAAATATTCCCTACACCTTGCATCATACTAAGTACCTTGGAGTCTGGACAATGAAAACGTTGCTACCAAAACCTTGTTTTGGACAAGAGTTGCTAGCCGAACCAAAACCTTGTTTTGGACAAGAGTTGCTAGCCGAACCAAAACCCCCGGGAAGGACAAAGTGTGCAAGTTAATACTAATGAAGGGAACCAAAACTTGCAATGACACTTAAGCAAATTAGCGATGGAAGTTGTGTGGACACAAATCACCCGAAAGATGAAAGCCCCCTGCTGCCGAAAACAAGACCCGTGACACGACTTCACTCCTGGGGATCTAAAAGCATAGCCACCTCCCAAGAGTTTGGAAGCCAAAGCAAGAGAGTCGTATGTCTTAACGAACCTGTCATCGGAAACTAGAAGTTCCTTTCCTGCAATTCTACCAGAGAATGCAAGATATTGGAGGACTTTGTTTACCCTCAATAAAGATGGGTAGCCTCCTTCAAGATTGAAATTAAGATCGATGATTGACTTTGTCATCATCAACACCAACAATGGGATGATAGTAATTGAATGGATACCCAAATCATCCCGCAACAAAGACGTAACAGGAATAGCACTCAAACTTCTCCCCTCAAAACCACCTTCTCCCTGTAAACTCCTAATGCAGGGAAAATCTTTCACTTTCACAAAATACACCACCCTTGGAGAAACAACACAGAGGGAATCACTCAAACTACTAATGAGAAAAGCCACCCAACCAAAGGGAAAGCTCCCCTTAACATAGTCCCACCTGAAAGAGTAAACTAAAAGGACGACCAACCCAACAACCCAGGTACTACTGAACCATTCTTCCCCTAAAAATGGTAAATCCAATCGATCAGACTCCAAAAACAACACCACCACTTCGAAAGTCTCCAAACTTAGAACCACCCTTATGAACTCCAACTCATAACCAAACAGAGTAAGAGTATTATTAGGAGCTAGAAGCTCGAACCAGAACACGGATAACAAAGCGAGCAATAAAACAAGTGAAATAAGCAAAGACATAAATAAACCTAGGCTAATCATAAACACTAAACAACAACGAACCAGAGCAAAGAAATCTTACAAAACTCACACATCAACACGAAAGATAACAGAACGCAGAGATAATCCAAAAACCACCTCACCGGGAGAATCGAACACCACAACCTGTCGTCAAGGCCAACGCAAGAAGACTGCCCCCTTGAACAAACCTAAATTAAGGGTGAAAACCCTAAACTTAACTTCACCTTTACCGTCGGGAATCAATTCACGAAACTCATTTCGACGGCGGCGTTAAGATTAGCCTTGGCTTCTTGATTTGTTGGGTAATTAAATTCTTAAACACTTAACGACACACCAAACTCCAAGCCGTCGATGAACTCAAAGGCTTCAAACTGCTCCGCCCTTGCCCCTGATTTCTATGCCCTGAAACTCCTAATCGCCGGCGAGCAGCGCCAATCGCCGGCGAGTTGTAGGTGAGAAAGGGGAAAGCGGTGGGAAACGGTGGGGGATAAGACAGGGGTTTCGTAGTTTTTTAGCCATGTTAGGTGTGAAAGAAGATAACCAAAATCCTACGTACTCCCAGGTAGGGATGTTAAGTGTTAACTAGTCGAGCCTGCTCGTGAACTGTTTGAGACTCAACTCGATCAAAGCTTAGTATAGGCTCGGCTTGAGTGAACTCAACTTGAGCTCGGATTTGCCTTGAGATCTTAACGAGCCAAGCCTGAGCAATCCTTGGCTCGGCTCGAAAATTCGTGAACAAGCTCGAGTTTTTATTTATTTTTTGGATTATTAATAATATCATTTTTGGTAATAAATTTATTATTAGCATAAATTTTTCTTCATATTTAAGGCCTATGGACTAAATTAAAATTAATTATCATAACTCTAGTGTCCTCACTAAGTTTTGGAGCTTTGTTGATAATTTTAATTGTTGTTTATAAAGAATAACAAAAATAACAAAAGAAAAAAAAAGAAAAAAAAAGGAAAGAAATAGTCACACATTAAAAGATTGGAGCAAGAGATAGAATATAAGAGTTATAAAAGTAAACTTTGATTGTCTTAGAAACAATGACTATGGGCAATTGGGCACCATTTGGGCCCTTGTTAAATGGGCTAAATACTAAAGTCCCTAATTTAAGCCTCCAAGCGAGCCAAGTCAAATCGAGCTTTTAGGAGTATCGAGCTCGAGCTGGGCCTTTAGAAGTCTCTAGATCGAGTCGATTGAGCCCCATTTTTGTAGGCTCTACAAGCCTCGAGTTGAGCTTGAGCTCACAAGCTTCGACCGAAGGCTCGATCTCGGCTCGGCTCGTTAACACCCCTAATCTCAAGCATAAAATGATGGTAAGCTATGAACTTGTGTCCTTGTAATATAGATCTATTAATGTTATTTGTTTGGTGACATTTTCATAATAACGATGGACTATGGTAATAATTATTATATGAGGAAGTACTAATGCATATACAATTGCATATCACATATTGAAAAAAAATATTAAAAGTATATGGAAGAGAGAGGTAGGTGGTGTGGACCCCATCTATTTTCTCTTTGGTTGTTATTCACGTAAAAAGAGGAAAAAAAATGATGGAGACCACACTCTAATTATACCACTGGTAGCTTATAGAATGAATATAAAAAAATGAGGAAAGAGTCAGTTGCACATTAAAAGATGGGAGCAAGGGATTGAATATGAGAGCTATAAAAGCAAACTTAGATTGTTTTAAAAACCATGACTAATTGGACACCATTTAGACCCTTGTTAAATGAGTTAAATGCTAATGTCCCTAAGCCTCGAATCGAGCCAAGTCAAGCCAAGCTTTTAGGAGTCTCGAGCCTTGAGGAATATCAAGCTCCCGAGACGACCTCGGCTCGAGCCTACGAAGCCTCAAGCTTGAGTTTATTTTGTAATTAAAAAAAGTCATTTATTTTGCAATTAGGTATTGTAGACACCCATTTGTGTCTCCCTAAAACCAAACCCAGTGATGAATACCTTTCGCGTCGAATGATAATCGAATGAAGTGAAAGTGTGAAAAGTCTAGTGTTGCGGTTAGTTTTTATTAAAAATCTTGGGAAATTCTACATGGCGGCCTCATGTTTTTAATTTTTCCACGTGGAAGACGATGTTTTTTTTGAATCTCTAAAGTGACATCAAAATTTTTTAAAGTTACAATTAGTGGCCTAATTGTCATTAAATGGGCTAACCATCTCTTAAATGGCTCATTTTTTAACTAAATTAAACGAAATGACTAACTTACCCCTGATTTAATTCATCCCCTCCCCTTTATATTATCAGTTTCCCTCCTAACATCAATTCCCCTTTATTTAATCTTTCCCTCTTCCAATTCATTTTCTAGGGTTTAATCTGCAATTTCATTCGGAAAAAAAGCTCTGAACTTGCACTTGGGTAAGGATGAATTTTCGAGGACTGTCGTGAAGGAACAGGGGCGCATTTGATGGAAGCTTCAATTGGGTAAGGATGAAGCTTTGCAATTGTAATCCTCCTAAAAACGCTGAGGTTAGGTTTTCTGATTCCATGAGCAATCCTAAGAAGCCATACTACAAATGTAGGGAAAAAATCAGAGGTTGCGGGTTTTTTGACTGGGTTACTGAAGATGATGTTAGATACTACGATGCTTCACCAAATTAAGAAATTGCTGCAATACACAACATGGTGGAAGACCTCTCTGTTAGGTTTAAGAGGGTTATGAGAGTTGCTATTTTCGTGTTAGTAATTTGTGTTTTTGTTTACATGAAATGATGTACTCAGGGTAATGAAGGAAAAGGGGTAGTAGCAAGTAGGTGAATCCTAAATTGTAAGGGTTTTATGAATGAAGTATGTAATTTTTCTAAGTATAAATAAAAATTGGGGTTGGAACTGTCATTAACTATTACATTTGTTTGTTGTTTATTTATGGTAGTTGTTGTGGTTATGTTAATTTAGGCAACAATTTTATGGAAAACAAATTGAAAAGCATAAGTATGAAAAGAAATTGTGCATAAATATGATATTAAAAGCCTGTTGCAATGTCAAAAAACAGGACAGTAAATGGTGTATTCCAAATACAGATCATATATGTATCTTAGACTCCAAAAATTAAACAACAATACTAAAGCTCTGACTTAGTTCAGTAAGCTACAAAATAATGACAGGAAAACTTAGACTTTGTTCTATCCCGTTGCATTTGTCTTTGACCTAGTCATAGGTTGGCTGGTGGGACCCTCATAAGCTTTTTTGGAATGCTGAGTTGTGTTAATGGAGGGCTCAGGTTGAGAAGCAAATTTAAGTGAGCTTCTTGTGAATCTTGTCTTCCCAACTGGCTGTGATGTGGAAGTGCCCTGTTCTGCAGTTTGTTTATCAGCTTTCTGTGCTGCAGTTTTAGCCCTAGCCTTTGCAATCTTCTTGCCATCTTTTGCACTTTGCTCAGCTGCAGTGAGTCCACCCTTGCAGGTCTGCTTGTTGTGACCATAGGACTGACACTTAGAACATTTGACTGTAGTTGATCTTTTCCCTTTGTCTGGTTCATCAGCTGCCCTTTTTCTCTGTCTAGATGGCCTACCAATGGCTCTTGTAATTTGTGGTGGAAGTATTGTAGGCATATCAATCTCTGGCCAGTTCTCATAATCAGGTACAGAGTTAATAGAGTTGGCATAAGCTTGCTTATATGTTTGGACTGAGAACCATGTGCTGCAGAAGTTGTAAGGGTTCAATCCAGCAACCAATATTGCTCTAACTGCATGTTTACAAGGCAAACCTGAAATTTGCCATAAACCACAAACACAAGTTTTTTGGTTAAGTGATACAGGAAGCATAGACTTCCCATCCCTCACTTCATATTCACCCTCCCTTGATTGATAAGCTTTGCAAGTTCTTAATTCAAAGGTCAACACCCTTAGTCTCTTCATTATGTTTGGACAAGGTTCATCCTCATTCCAACTGCTGCACTTCTGTCTTCTAGTTGATAGCCTCACCATACACATTCTTCTTATACCTATTCAAGTAACATTATACACCAAGTTATAAACAGTGTAAATCAAAATTAAACCAATTTATTAACCAAAAGTTATACCTTCTAATAGTGTTAAAACAGGCCTGCATCTATCCACACCCAATGTTGCATTGAAACTTTCTACAAAGTTGGTTTTGTTTTCATCATTGCATATCTTGGGATCAAATTTGTGTTTTGTCCACCTTGACTGGTTTCCCAAATCAGCC
Organism: Chenopodium album; assembly: GCF_948465745.1. Taxonomy (NCBI): domain Eukaryota; kingdom Viridiplantae; phylum Streptophyta; class Magnoliopsida; order Caryophyllales; family Amaranthaceae; genus Chenopodium; species Chenopodium album. The sequence goes on along the minus strand of NC_137858.1, from coordinate 28,636,517 downwards.
AACCATTCACAAGCCTTAGGATTTACTACCTATATCCTATCCATGGCCTTTTTAAATGTGAATGGTGATGTGGCACTGCAGGCTAACCAGAACAAAGAATGCATCAAAGGGCCAGGAAATGCACCTTTCCAATTTGCTGCTAAGTGTTTGTAGCAATACCTCCTGTCCACCTCAGGCCATATCTCAGTCAATGCTGGATCTATTCCCTGTATACAAATACACAATCATTAGATTAGTAAGTAGTTGCATTTCATTAACACCCAAGGATAAAAAACAAGAGCAAACTTACTTTTTGTCTGTCTGAAATGATACACCAACCATTTCCCCTCCCAGAGTCTGACAATATTTTTTTTAAGTGCCAGAAGAAAAATTTCCAAGTGTCAGCATTTTCCTTGGGAACTACAGCCCAAGCAAAGGGAAACAATTCATTGTTTCCATCTACTGCCACAGCAGACAAAAGAACCCCACCAAAATGGCCTTTTAAGTGGGCTCCATCAACTCCCACCAAACTCCTACAACTAGTAATTACACCATCTATTGCAGCCTTGAATGAAATGAATATTGTTGAAAATGTGAGGGCTGGATCAGGTGGATTCAGTTGCTTCCAAACACAGTGGGCCTCAGATCCTGGGTTGGTTGCCTTCACCATTTCACAGTATTTTGGCAAATGCCCATAAGAGGTGTCATGGCCACCATTTATCTCCCTCAAAGCCACCCCTCTTATCTTATAAAGGGTGCTTGTTGCCATTACCACACCATATCTACTAAATAAGAGCTCATTTAGTGTCTTGCCAGATATGTCATTATTAGCCCTTATATCTTCCATTAGCTTTTCTGCAGCCCATTTAACAGTCACCAAGGGGTTTCTTTCATCCAATCCTTTACAAGTATGCTCAGAGTTACTTATGCTTTTTATTTCCCAAGTCACTCCATCTGGCAGCCTGCTTAAATGGATTCTCCACTTACAATGCAGATCAAGACATGAAGCAGTGAATCTCCTTGGACTACTCCTATCAACCACCACTGCAAAGCCACACTGTATACAGTAGTCTCTGAATACAGACATGAAGTGGTCTTTATCACTAAAAATCATCCAAGGCTTCAACATTATACTGCCAAACTCAACATCAGACACAAATTCCCCATTTTTATACAGCCTGCTCAAATATGTATCATCTGCACCTAGTTCCCTTTGCCATTCCTCTGCTATGTATGGGTCATATGAGTCATGAATGTCCCCAATTTCTTCATCATCTTCAGCATCACCATCCATCCCATCAGCATCCATGTCACCATGAAGCTCAGCATCTGCACCATCCATGTCATCTCTCTGCCCAAGCCCTACTTGCATGTCATCTCTCTGCCCAAGCCCTACTTGCATGTCATCATGAAGCTCAGCATTGTCATCTATGTCATCTTCAACCCTAGCATTGTCATTTAACATCCTAGCACTGTCATCTAACACCCTAGCATTGTTATCTACCTCATGATCACTGTCATCCTCCACTTGAGCTTCATTTTCCTGTCTTTTTCTAACTGCTGCATTAAACTCACTCTCAGTCACCACCATTGCCTCAACCAAAGTATTATTGTTCTGAGAACCCCTCTTCCTAGCAGCTGTAGTCCTTGGAATTTTGTGTAGGACAGGAGGAAAGGGAGTTGGAATGACAGTTGTTTGTGTTTGAGGAACAATAGGGGCATTAGAAAAAGTTTCTTGTGGGGTTATCCTCTTTGAATTAGTGACTAACTGCAGCTTTCTCTTCACAGGTAGTTTCTTACTTTTCCTAGGTTTAGGTGCAATCTTTTTTTTCCCTTTTTTTTTATTCTGCTCTTCATATTCATCCTCCTCTTCAGGTGGTGCAAAGAAATTTAACTCAGCTTCTACCCTAAGATCATTGATGTAATCTTCACTTTCAGGAATTCCTAGATCCCAATTTTGATCAAGATCATCTAACCCCTCATTAGTCTGAGACTGTTCCTTTTCTGGACTATTCAACTTTTTAGGTGGGCTAGGAGGGTTGTTTTTTTTTTTTCTGTGTTTCAGCTAGCTTTCTAGCAGCAATAACACTATCACTAGGTTTATCCCCAAATCCAATCCAAATAGTTTTCTCTGCCTTATCCTTTAATCTATCCAGCATACTCATCAGATCACTATCAGAAGTAATGTTAACAGCTTTCATGTTATAACAGTAGTGAAAATTAGGGAATTTAGGGAAGTCATAGTTATTTTTCCTAAACCCCTCCTCACACTCAATTATCAAATCAATCCACATGACTTTATCCACATCTTCAACAAAAACATCAATTACATTACCACCATGAGCAAACTTAAGCATAACTTGATCCATTCTGCAACATAACAACCAGACGCATATATTTCAACATCAAACACCCCCAAACAAGCATAAAGTTCTCATCTTTAATCAACAAATACACACACAAGCAAAAACAGAGCATCTAACTTCTGCAAGTACAAAAAAAATCAAAAATACTTTATATTTAAAGACATACCTTGCTTCAGGTCTGTATACCACTTAGCAACTCCTAGGATGTCCACGATTGTGCGAATTTTGCTTCAAATCCCACCAAAAACCCTAAATTTTGCTCCCCTAAATTTCCCAAATATCGATCTTCCCCAACCCCTTAATCGCTAACAATTGCTCAATAATTTCAGAAAAAAATTTGACAATCACTTGTGTTCGATTCGCCCTAATTATCACACACTAGGTTTGTGTTTGATTTGATGTAGTTAGAAGGAAGAAGAAAGGTTTTGGGATTTTTGTTGATTCAATGTCGATCAACAGTGTAATGTGGTTGGCATTAATGAAAAAGGGGAGGGGATGAATTAAATCGGGGGTAGGTTAGTCATTTCGTTTAATTTAGTTAAAAAATGAGCCATTTAAGAGATGGTTAGCCCATTTAATGACAATTAGGCCACTAATTGTAACTTTAAAAAATTTTGATGTCACTTTAGAGATTAAAAAAAAACATCGTCTTCCACGTGGAAAAATTAAAAACATGAGGCCGCCATGTAGAATTTCCCAAAAATCTTTCTTCTGTTTTCGAAAACCTACTCTATTTTATGATAAGGGTCCATGATAAGGGTCCAATAATAGTTTAGTTGGATAGGGCTCGAAAAGAGCTTTCCAACGATACATTATAAGCCCAATTCCGATGAATAATGAGGAAGTTATGACCAAAATACTAAACTGGGCCCGGTTTGGTTCTTACATGCGGCCCAATGATGTAGAGGAGGGCCTATTAATATCCTAAATCTAGTAGGATTGATTATAGTCTTCTAGAATCATCTAGAAGATTCTTTTTTTTTATCCTAGTAGGATTAATTAGGATTGATAATTATGTTTTACGAGTTTTACTTGAAATAAAATAAGTGTTTTGTATGAAAATACAATTTTAGCCTTCGTACGGATTTTACCACTTAATTAAGAAGTGGATTTCGCGTGAATCAACGCCTGGCGCCACTATCTGTCGCTTGGCGCTGGCTTTGTCGCCTGGCGACAGAACCTGTTTTACTCCGTTTGAAACTCATACTCTTTTCTATCGGATTCTGAACTATTTTCCTATAAATAGGGTCCTTGGACCTCCGTTTTCAATCATCAACTCTCATCAAGAATTCTTGATTCTCTCTCTCTCTTTCTAACCCAACCCTTTTACAAACACAATTCCGCATTCACGAGATCTAGACACACCTAGCCAAGTTCGAAGTTGCCTTCGCCCTAGACGTGAAAGAAAGAGGTAGGAGGCTTCAAAGTAAGTAATTAGCTTACTCCCTTCTTATTTCGATGTAGAAAGCATATTTAGATTTATTTAATTCCTAGTATTATGTTAGGATGTCATTAATGCTTTCTAGAATCATGTTTAGGGTGCCTTTTATTCTTTCTAATAGCATGTTAGTACGATGTTAGGTTTAAAGCTTTGATCTTTATTGTTTAGTGAGATGCTAGGATTTGTTATTAATCTTGTTAGTATCATGTCTAGGATCTTGCTATTGTTATTATGCTTTATTGTTAACAAGATTATGATTATGATTATTGTTATGATTGTTGTTATGTTTAATATTATGTTGCTTGTTTGTATTATTGTTATTGCTTGATCACGCCTTTTATGCATGTTCAAAGGGAATTTGTACTTGAAATCACGTTTAATAAGAAAATTAATAATTTGGTTTAGGCTAATATGATTTTAATTCAAGTGATCGCCAATTATAGATTTATTTGTGCATTAATATTCAACCAACATAGATCAAATAGGTTTAGGATTAACCTAATGATTGCATGTTAGTCAGAAAGTGCACATGAATACGAGCATAATAAAGTAGAGACCTACTTATATGGCGAGTTCTTTCTATTTTAGATTGGATTCGTAACCTCATCCCCAAACACCAATATTGGTTCTAGAACTGTTGGAGTTGACAATCTTATGGATCGTTAAGGGGTGTATCCTTTACCTGGTGAATGGTTTACAAGTTCCTAAAACTTGTTGGCGACTCTTTTGCTCTTATTTCCTTCCCTTCGGACGCCACCATGCTTAAGTGTATGATCACAGTGGGGTTCAAGTTTGGGATAATGCTTGAAATATTCCCTACAGGTATAAATTTTTTATGATTATATATAACATTAAACTTATATTAAAAAGTGAAAATTACCGTGCATAGCACAGTGGATTAGAAACAGTTGTGGCCTTGGGAATCAAGAAACTCATAATCTATGGCGACTCGTCACTAATCATCAACCAAATATCCAAGAGATGGAAAGTTAGAAGTGAAAGTCTCTCTACATATCAAGCTCATCTTGAAACTCTCACGGAGCAACTAAATGAAGTGGAATACACGTACTTGCCTAGAGAAGAAAATCAGTTTGCCGACGCACTAGCTAAGTTGGCATCAATGGTGCAAATTCCAAGAGACACAATCAGAATGCCATTGACCATAGAAAGAAGATATGATCCGGCTTATGTTCATGCACTTCATGATGAACAAGAATCACAAGAAGAAGATGAAGAGCCATGGTGAGCCATGGTATACAGAGATCCTTAACTATGCGACGAAAAGAGAATACCTTCCTTACACTAATAAAAGGGCACGCCGTGCTTTGAGGTTCCCGGCCTCACAGTATGTGCTCATCAGGGGAGAACTCCATAAAAGGACCACACAAGCACTACTACAAAATCGGCCAAAGAGACCTAAAATAACAGACCCGTTAACTACATAACTGGTCTCTCATAAAAGAGAGACCCGTTATCTTCAATAACAGGTCTCTCGAAATATAACTAAGACCAGTCATTTAAGATAACCGGTCTCAAGGTATAAACAAAGACCTGTCCTTCTATATAACCGGTCTCTTGATTTTTTATTTTTTTAATTCGAAAATCAAACACACTTGTCACTATGTAGGACACGGGTCTCCTACTAAAAACCCCTAATCCTTGAAATACTTCATCCGCCGCTTTTGCCTCATCACTATCTCATCTTTCTACTTCATATTTTACTTTTGGAGTACTCATCTTTTCTCTCTCCTCCTTTAATCTCTTATCCTTCTCACCCCATTTATAATTTTCTTCATGTTTTTCTCAAATTCAAGAAGTGACTCACTCCATCATGTCAAAATTTCAATATCTACTCCATCATGTTTGTAAATTTTTGTAAGTGTTGATCTTCATTTTTTTTCGTTGTCTTTAATGAAAATCTGATTTTCTTATCATTGTTTATAATTTTTGTTTTTAAAATTATTTTTCCTCAATTCTTCATTAGTTATGATAATAGATATTCATTTAGTTTTCATGTTAATGTTTTTGTTTTAAAAACTTATTTTCGCAAAAAAAAATTATGAGATTTGAACTTGATGTGTTTTTCCGGTTTGTTTTGAGGGTTATTTCAGTCGATTTTTGGGTTAATTCCCTTTTTCTTTTATGTTTTTTATTTCATTTTTTCTCTTAGATCTTTTGTAGAGTTGGATCTAGTTTAGCTAACTTTTCGTTCACTTTTTTTTTGTATTTTTTTTTCTAATATTGTTCGTTTTATTCTTCTTATATGATAGCCAGATCTGATATTAGTGATATATTGATGTATTTCTTTTATTTTCCTTTCAATATCGGATTTTAGTTCTTTAGATTTTTATATTTTTTTCGTTTTAAAAATTTATCTATTCAGGTTTTTCTACCAAATCATTATTTAGCTAGTTTTTGAATTTTTTTTTTCTATTGTGTGTTTAGTCGCCATTTAACCGAACTTTTAGTTTTCATCTAGTATTGCATTAGTATTGATTTTTTTTTTCTGTTCAATTATTATATATTTTTTTTACTACTTTCTTGGTTAAGTTTCCATATGTTTCTTTGCTCTTTTGATTTTTTATTTTTTTTCATTATGTTGTATAGTTTTTCTGACTTATTTTACTGGAGACTAATTTTTGTTTGGTTTTAATGTGTGTATATTTGTGATCTTAGACACAGAGCCCACCGCAGATGAAATTTTGGCATATTGTTGGAAATGATATTGTGCAATGTGTGAAAGGTTGGTGGAATGGGAATGTTGATATTGAGTCGATTAACAGAACTTGCATTGTTTTAATCCCGAAGTGCAATGATCCTAAATATATGGGGGAATTTCGACCAATTAGTCTATGTAATGTGCTCTATAAAATTATTTCAAAGACGTTGGCGAATAAAATGAAACCTTTCCTTAATCTGATTATTTCCGAAAATCAGAGTGCTTTTGTGCCGGGTAGATTGATTACTGATAATGCATTGGTGGCCTTTGAAATTTTTCATGCAATGAAGAGGGGTGGAGAGAGAAAAGGGGGCAATGTGGCTCTCAAACTTGACATGTTTAAGGCATATGATCGGGTAGAGTGGGTTTTCCTGGAAAGAGTTATGCTAAAAAAGGGGTTTAGTATGCAATGGGTTCAGAGAATTATGGGGTGCCTGTCAAGCGTGTCCTTTTCTTTTAAGATTAATGGGCAAGTTTCGGGTTCTGTTATCCCGACACGGGGGTTACGACAAGGCGATCCCATATCTCCATATTTATTTCTCTTATGTGCAGATGTTTTCTCCACTCTTATAACTCATGCAGAGAGGAATAATTTGATTCATGGGGCTAGAGTTTGTAAAGGAGCACCGAGGGTGTCTCACCTTTTCTTTGCAGATGACAGCATTTTATTTGCTAGAGCAAATTTGCAGGAATGCTCTAAAGTGGCTGATATCATCAGTTCGTATGAGAGAGCATCGGGACAAAAGGTAAATCTTAGCAAGACATAAGTGACTTTTAGCAAATATGTTGACATTGATCGGAGGAAAGATATTGTGGAAGCTTTAGGTGTGAAGGAGGTGGAGAAACATGAGAAGTACTTGGGATTACCTACTATGATTGGGAAGTCTAAGAAAACCATTTTTGCAATATTAAAGGAGAGATTATGGAAGAAGTTGAATGGTTGGAAGGAGAAATTGTTGTCTCGGGTCGGAAAGGAAATTTTGATCAAAGCCGTTGCACAAGCAATCCCAACATATATGATGAGTGTGTTTCGAATTCCGGATGGCTTCCTTGATGAGATTCAAGCTCTTATTGCTCGTTTTTGGTGGGGTTCGACAAATACCACTAGAAAAATGCATTGACATAATTGGGATACGATGTGCCTTCCAAAGTCCATGGGAGGAATGGGATTTAGAGACCTCAAATGCTTCAATCAAGCCTTACTTGCTAAACAAGCTTGGAGATTACACAATGATTCAAGCTCGTTACTCCATTCGGTGTTAAAAGCAAAATACTACAAGAATGGTGATTTTCTAAAGGCGGAGAAAGGGCATGATCCAAGTTATACTTGGAGAAGTATTTGGGGGGCTAGAGAACTTCTCGTTGAAGGGTTAAAGTGGAGAGTGGGAAATGGACTAAGCATTGGGGTGTAAGATGAGGCTTGGATGCCTGGAAACAGCACATCTCTGGTACCTACGCCAAACCTGAATTCTGAACCTGACATGAAAGTTGCAGACTTGATCGATTTTGAAAATGGATGCTGGAATGTGGAGCTTGTAAAGAACACTTTTGTGGAAGGTGAGTGTGATTTAATTTTGGATCTGCCGCTATCATCTTACTGGCCTTCTGATCAGCAATATTGGTGGCCTACGAAGAACGGGTGCTACTCGGTTAAATCTGGGTATTGGCTTGCTAGGCTAGGTCGTACACAAGCTTGGTCTACACTTCATGGTCATCAGGAGGAAGGGTTATGGAGGCTGGTTTGGGGTATGGAAGGACTTCCTAAATTACGTCATTTTATATGGAGGGCATGTAAGGGTAGCATTGCTGTGAAAGAAAGGCTCCACCAACGCCACATTGTTGCGAATAGAGTTTGTCAGGGATGCGGGGCTGGAAGTGAAACTATAATACATGCTATTTTTGAATGTCATGAGTCTGCTGTTATTTGGGGTCAGAGTGCATATGTGGGGTTATTAGCTGATGCTCCAACAACCACCTTTGCTGATCGTCTTATTTGGATGGCCGACAGGATTGGTAAAAAAGAGATAAGCAAATTCTGTATGCTTGCTTGGGCAGCCTGGTTCTGCAGGAATGAACGTTTGCATAATGGCCCTGTATCTGATCCTATACAAGTTGCTGTAAACTACTCAAAGCTCCTAGCTGATTATGTGGATTATGCAAAACGAGTGTTCAGGCCTGCCATGGTAGATATTGCAGCAGAAAATAGCTGGAAACCACCTCCTGCAGGCACCATAAGAGTGAATACAGACGCACATATGGCTGCTAGTAACTACGTGGGGCTGGGGGTTGTTTTGAGGGATGATAAGGGCTGCATTGTTGCTGCTGCTACCTAAAAGGTGAAGGCAAATTGGGTGGTGGAACAAGCAGAAGTTGCTGCTGCAAGGTTGGGTATTTAGGTTGCAAGACAATTGGGATGCTTGAAAATTGAGCTACAATGTGATGCACTAACTATAGTGCAAACAATTATCCACGAGCCCCTAGGATACTCTCCACTAATGTTATATTATGATGATATCAAGAAGATGAAAGCTGATTTTAGTTACTTTAAGTGTAGTCATGTTCGTCGGGTGGGTAATACTCTAGCACATTTAGTGGCTAGATATAGTGTTAGCGAATCAACTCATGTATGGCTTGACAATTTCCCTCAAAGTTTCACCACTTTGGCGGATCTTGATTTGAATTAATATATTACCCGGCTATCGTTTCTTCAAAAAAAAAAATGTGTGTATATTTGTGGTTACAGGTAAAGATTTTTGCAAGTTATCATCTACAAGATTTTTGAAGTTGGATGTTATCATTTACAGAGTTTTGTATTTTTATTTTATTTTTGTGCATTGGATTTTCAATTATATTTGTATTATGTTTGTAATTTTTTAGATATATGACATTCAAGAACTAATTTTGTACTCCGTAAATAATAATGTATTAAATAATTAAATGAGTTATATTGATGATTATAATTACAATTTCGTATCAAATAAGCTTTTTTTTTTTATTTTAAATAATATCCGAGAGAAAAGAGACTGCTTATCTTCCATAGGCGGTCTCAGATTTTTGAAAAAAAGAGACCGCCTATCTTCAATAGGCAATCTTAGTTTTCTCATTCAAGAGACCGCCTCTAGTCAAGCACCGCTTAGCTAGAGACCACCTCTAAGGCAGTCTCTTTGGCTGATTTAAACGGGTCTCTTAGGCCGATTTTGTAGTAGTGAAGGGAGAAACCTCTTATGCATAGCTAAGAAAAAAGCATACAGAACCATCGTAAATATTCATGCCGGAATATGTGGAACGCATATGAATGCTAAGATGTTAGTCTAAAAGATTGCACGACAATGTTACTATTGGACTATTGCCACGAATACGTCAAGAAATGTATGAAGTGTCAAGTCTATGCAAATTTACAGCATGTTCCACCTTCACTTCTTTACACATACATACACTTCTCCATGGCCTTTCTCTACTTTGGAAATCAACATCACTAGAAAGATAACACCACCTGGACAAGGTGGACACGAGTCCATCCTTGTAGCAATCGACTACTTCACCATATAGGTCGAAGTTGCTTCCTATGCTAAGCTCACGGCAAAACATGTAGCTCAATTAATCGAGAAAAACATCATATGTTGATATGGTGTACCTCATGAAATGATCAGTGATAATAGGACGCATTTTCAGGCCGAGTGCGCAAAATTATTGCAGAAATATCATATCATACACCACAGATCATCGCCCTACAGACAACAAACAAATGGTACGGTAAAATTGGCCAATAAGGATGTGAAGACTATCATCGAAAAGATGACGTAAAATTACAAAGATTTGCCAAGCAAGCAACATTTCGCCCTTTGGGGTTATCGAACTTCCGTTTGTACATCAACGGGGGCTACCCCCTTTTCTTTAGTCTATGAAGTTGAAGCCGTACAACCAATAGAGCTTGAAATCCCTTCTTTACGAATCGCATTAGAAAGCCAACTAGATGAAGTCGACTGGATTAGAGGGAGATATGATGAACTGGTCTTACTTGACGAAAAACGCTTGGCAACTTTGCATCATGTCCAAACCTACCAACAGCGTATCAAAGTCAAGACTAGGAATATCAAAGAAGGTGATTTATTTGGCATTCCTAAAAAACAAAAAAGGAAAAATAGAGAAACAAAGAAACAAAAAGAGAAACACGAAAACTTTCTCTCTCTAGCTGAGACTTTCTCTCTCTAAGATCGATTTTCCTCTACCATGGCGAGGAAAAAGGCAAAGAAGGATTCGATAAGACGGGAGGGGAACATGGATCAGACCTGGATGAGGGTGAGAATAGTAATGGAACTTCGCAGCAAGCTAGATCAAGGAACAAGCCCAGAATTGGTGATGGTGATTCATCGATTAATTTTGGGGATTTGGATAATCTGGATGATTTGCTTCTTTCACATGAAAAATCAATGAATGAATTGATTCAAGGGTCAAGAATGAAGTCTCGATTGTCTGAATGGATGACTACAATTCATTCGAAGGAGAAAGTTGATGAAACAGTGAGAATTGGGGCGGTGCAAAACAAAGTATCTTCATCTGAGGGTCCTATTTCTTCTTCCTCTATGAACTTACTGCAATTATCAATGGATGATGTCTCGGATGAAATTGCTTATTGGAATATGAGTATAGTTGCTTTTGTAATTGGGGGAAACCCATTTCTGAATTATTTTACTAGATTTTGTCATCGTATTTAGGGGGCGAAGAATATTGATAAGGTGATTCCGATTAAGACAAGGGTTTTTCTAATTAGATTCTTGAATTTAGATTCTAAGGAAAAAGCTCTGAATTTAGCTCACTTAATGTTTGATAATTGCCTTATTTTCTTCAAACAATGGGTTGATGGTATGGAGACTGATAGTAATGAGTTTACTAGATTTCCTGTTTGGATTCAATTACCTGAACTTCCTTTGAAATTTAGGGACAAGAATTGTTTGGAAAATATTTTAGGTCTTGTTGGGACTCCAATCAAGCCTAATTCTGCTACGCAAAAGAAAGAGAGAATCAAATTTGCTAGATATCTGATTGAGGTGGATCTGGAAGGTGAGTTTATGGATATGATTGAGTTCTTAGCTGAGAATGGGTCTTTGATCCAACAGAAAGTGGTCTTTGAGTGGAAACCAAAAAAGTGTAGTGCATGTTTTCAAATGGGGCATGTGACAAGTGATTGTAAGAAGACTAAGATGGTATGGAGGCCTAAGGATGTACAAAGTCATATACTTGCTGCTGATCCAGTTCCTATTGTGGAGCATAATGCACCTATCACTGATAATCAAGGGTTCATTACTCAAAAGAAGAAGGCTAGTACTAGAAGCCAGAGTGTCAGTCCTGCTATCAAGGTGGGAAACTCATTTGAGAGGTTGATGAGTGAGGAGGTTAGGGATGGGTGCATGATGAATGATGAGAATAATGAGTGTGGCGCCCCCACTCTAGGGCTTGGGGGTGATAATGGATAAGATCTTGATTTGGAATGTGAGGGGTATTAATGCCCTCTCAAAACAAATAGAGGTTAAACATTTCCTTTTGTCTTAGAAAGTGGGATTGTGTTGTATACTGAAAACAAAAATAGAAAAGGATAATTTTCTTAGGATTCATAATAATATGTTTCAAGGATGGGGAATTACTTCTAATTTATTTGTAATAAAAGGGGGTAGAATTCTTGTTGCTTGGCTTCCTGATTTTTTTTCCAGATTCAAGTGATGCAAATTCATGCTCATTTTATTCACTTAACGGTGAAGAATGTGTCTATCTCTTTTGAGTTTTTTCTCACAGTGGTTTACGGCATTAATGATGGTGCAGATAGAGAGTATCTTTGGGGTTGTATTAAGGAGATTGGGAGGAATATGCAGAACCCTTGGATTGTTTCAGGTGATTTTAATGCACCTTTGAACTATGAGGATAGGTTGGGAAGACCTATAACTCATAATGAGATTGACAGTTTTAGGGAGTGTGTGTAGTTTTGTGAACTTCATGACATGAAGACTATTAGTAGCAAGCTCACTTGGAACAATAAGCAAGATGGGGATACTAGAGTTTATTCCAAGATAGATAGAACTTTGATGAATGAGAAGTGGGTGTCAGCTTGCATTGTCCTTATCGATGCTATGGTTCATTATCTTCTGTAGGCGTCGTTTGAAGTGCGCCTACGTAAAAGCATGGTGTGAATATGCTTGGCACTCTTAGGAAGTGGGAATTGACATTACGATTAGGGACAACGATTAGTGACAAAGAAAGTAAGGAGCCGCCAACAAGTTTTTAAGAACTTGTAAACCGTTCACGGATCATTTAAGGCAACCACGATTAAGGGACAACGAAGGCAACAACGATTGACCCGTGAAGGTTACACCCCATTCATAATCCATGAGATTACTAACTCCATATGGTTCGGAACCACGAAAGGAGGATCGGGGATGATGGTACGAAGTGAGTCATGGAGTCACATTCGCCCGTATTGGCCTCTACTCGATTCTTATTGTGAAAAGTAATTCTTGCGATCTCAAAGGCATACAAACAAATATTCAATTTGCGCCAAACTATTATTATGCTAAATTGGTTGAATATTAATGCACACATTATTCTAAAATATTGGTGATTACTTGATTAAACAACAAGATTACAAAGGAACCTAAATCGGTTGTCCAAATTATCTTATTAAGCGTGATTTACAATTACATATTCCCTTTAAACATGCAATATGGTGATCATAATAAATATAAGAATAAACATTAATATTGGAAGCAATTCAACAATAATAACATTAGTCCAAATCAAATAAAAATAACCCTAATCATGATATTAGCAATATAAAATAATATAAGTAATTAAATTAATTACTCACATTCCGCGCGTTCCTTTAAATTGCAACATCATGAATAAATTGTTAGTAACTTCAATAAAAAATATAAATAAAATGGAGATTAAATTAAATATATGTAGATTTAATTTGACCCAAACCCTCTGTTATTTGTAGTTTTCATGCCTTGGTTTAAGGATGGAACCTCGGGTTAAGTATGGACTCCTTGGAGTGCTTAGGGGAAGAATGATGTAATTAGGAATATAGGTTTGAGGCTTAGAATATAAGAGAAAGAGAAGAGAATGATTTTTGGTAGAAAAGAGAGGAAGAGAGAAGGATTTGATGATTGAAAAAGGGGAGACATTTTTAGGTGTCTACAGAAGCCCCCACTTTGACTGAGTTTGGAGAAATGTCAGTTTCGAAAACGATAGTCAAAGTAGTCTATAGGGACGGAGAATGATTTAAGACAATCTGCGATCCTAAATCACTCTATATACGCCAATACCTGCAGAAAATGTTAATTCCACAAATAAAAGAGTAAAGGGATCAAATGCATATCTGACACTAGTGTATCGGTGACAAATGAGTTTGGTAGCTTCCTATGCTTGAAGGAATCCACTAGATGATACTTTCCATGCTTCAGAAAAGTCGACAAATGATGTTGGCTGTTTTCTATGCTTGAAGAAACCCACCGGTTGAGATACTTTCCATGCTTGAGGAAAGTCGATAGATGAAATTGCAAGTCTGTGTGTATCGAGAACCTTGCGCCGTGAATCGTCTTCGCTTGGGAGATGATCACTAAAATGATGATGGTTCGATTATCCCCGAACATAGGCTGTAGTTGGTTCGCTTGTCCCCGAACGTGGGCTGTAGTTGGTTCGCTTGTCCCCGAATGTGGGATGTAATTGGTTCGCTTGTCCCCGAACGTGGGCTGTAGATGATCCGCTTGTCCCTGGACGTGGGCTGTAGATGGTCCGCTTGTCCCCGGACGTGGGCTGTAGATGGTCCGCTTGTCCCCGGACGTGGGCTGTAATTGAGACCTGCAAAATAAAATTTGCCAAGGGACTCGTGTAGACTATGATTGACTTGACCAACTGACTTGACCAAGTTTGACTTGACACGACTTGACATGACATGTGTATGACTTGTGATTGTGTGTGTGTGTGTATATGTATGATTTGAGTGTGTGTGCAGACACAAGCAAACGAAGATGCAAAAGCAAAAATTTTCCGTCATTTTTGTCATGAGTGGAGGGTACCGACTTTCTCCCGAAAAAGAAAGACACGAAAAAAAAGTTTTTTTTTCGAACTTCCCTCGATGAGAAAATTTTGAAAAAGTTTTTGAATTTCCCCAATAGAAAAGTTATTTAAAAAGGGAAAAAGTTTTGAACTTCTTCGTTGAGCAAGACGAAATGAATCGCATGAATTTTCTTCTTGTCGGATTGAACTGCTCGTCTTGAGTATAATGTATGCATGATGTATGTTCTTAGGCCAGAAGGCTACGAATAATTACATCATGTGACACGATAGATGAATGAACTTAGGTCATGGAGCTAAGCACCATATATGGTGTAAAAAATGATCTTGAACGTTACTTTGGAAGCTAAGCACGTATATAGATGAAGTGATCGATGAGTATCACATAATGAATGTTACTTAGGTCAAGGAGCTAAGCACGATATGCTTTGTATTATTACAGATCTTTGATAAATATCACTTAAGTTAGGAAGCTAAGCACAGCATGCGATGCGTGAAATAAGGAATATTGCTCAAGTCAGGAAGCTAAGCAAGTATACCATGAATGTTTTATTGAAACAAGATTTCATGATAAGGGGTTCCTAAAGGAAGGATGATATGGCTAGGTATGTATGAGTGAAGTGTGTGAGAGTGATACTAAGGCTGGCTGCAAAGGCTATGGTGATAGAAATAGATGAGAAAAGAGTCGAGATGGTGACTCTTTTAGGCTGGGTAGGCTAACTGATGTGGGTTCAAGCCCCCAAGTCTAGCTCTATATGGGTAGGGATAAGTATTGGATATTCTTTGACTCGATCATGCATAGATATGAATATGAATGTGGCCGCACCTCAATGTGAGGTTGCCTACGTATCAGTTAGGAATCAGGCCGAACGTAGCTCTAACCGAACTTTGCACAAGTGTATGTACACCTCAAAGAGGTCTTTCAAGGGTTGTAAACTAGTTAAGCTTATAGATGAAGAATAAAGGGTGAAAGGCTCAAGAACCGAGAGAATCCCCCCGAGATGTGTAATTGTGTATTTGAAAACTTTTGAATTCGCAAGTTTTAGTTTTCAATATTTTTATTTATTTTTTTATTTTTTTTTTATTTTTTTTTTTGCTTTGAACTTTTTTTTTTGGAATGAATGTAGGCAATTTCAGATCATGCGGTCCATCACTCACTTAGCATTTATGTTTCTCAGGCACGGTACCAAGCACTCGATGAGAGACGCAATTTGAGACGTGTTCATATCAAGGACATTGGAACACTTGCCTTTAGACATTGTTTTTTATTTACCTTTTCTCTTTTTTTCTTTTGTTGAACTTGCTTTCTGAATTTTACACAAATTGCACACCTTCTCATCCCAGGGTTAGGTGAATGTGGGTTGAATAAATAAGGTCAATCGTTAGATGAGGCTCATAGTGGTTGATGAAGACATGGATGTGATTGAAAATGGTTTAAAGGGAATGACAGGGTTGCAAAGGTGCCTCAAATCATTGGTGTACCTTGTGTTTAGTTCGGCGGGGTTTTTTTTTTTGTGAATGACATGATCGAATGCAAAGGAAAGAAATGCTTATTGATGGAACATGGCATAGAGACATAAGGATAAGGAGAACCTATGCTAGACTTATTAGGGAAAAAGGGTTGGAACAAAAGATTAAAAAAAACACATGAAATCTTGTATAGAAACTTGTCTTGTGCTTCGTCTTCATAGATGCTTATGAATTACTTGTTACCGCCAAGAGGGACAAGAAATTTGTTATTGCTGATGCTTTGATTGGAAGAAAAGAAGGAAGGAATGACATTCCCCTTATTCTTCCAACTCTTGCCTAGTGAATCTTGAACTCGAGTACTATGGAACAAAATGAGCTCACTTAATGCATTGACTCAATAAATCAGATTGGAAAGGAAGAGTGTATGAAAGAATTTTCAAAACCAATGTGAAATACTATACTCATTCCTATTACGACGGAAAACGACGCATGCATGGTCCTAGTATACGATCATTAGAATTTTCAAAACCAATGTCAGAATGTGTAATTCTCCTTAATTGGAGAATTCTCATTACTTGCATATATATAGGAAATGTTCAATCCTACTATGAGAATACTCTACATAATTACACAAATCATAAATGCAGAATATGAAAGGACATTGTTTCATATTCTCTATCAATGAATTTGCTAGATTTGTCCAAATACAAGTTGATACTGTTCATTGTTATTATGTGTAAAGACAAAAATTGTCCCTTACTTTCTTTGTTATAGTCTACAAATGCATGGGTTATTTTAATGATCATCGTACCCGTATCAAACACGTAATCCGCACCTGTATTCCTATGGATGTCGACTACTTTAATATATAGTTTTATTAATTTTTTTTTTAAAAAAAAATTTAATAAAAAATTTTCTTGAAATTTGATGAAATATTGAACGATTTTTTCGTCTTCTTAAAATATACGAGTATAAAGTAAAATTTATCAAATACTATTGAATATTTTATAAATTTTTTTATAATATATTATATCATACTTAATTTTTCGTACCCGTATCCTCACTCTATTTTCTAAAAAATTGTATTGCGTACCCGTATCATGTATATACCCGAATCTGTACCCATGTGCAACTTTTATTTCAATTCATTTCCCATTTACATGTGTGATTAAAATCTCAATCCAATTCTAAGTAACTATTATCTCTTTGAAATTTCTTAGTATTAAATTGAGATTTTAAAAAGAAATACGCTATTGAATATTTTATCATGATTTCTTTTATACTTATGAAATATTACATCAGATCAATTATAACAATTTTTCTATATCAAAAAATTGAAACATAAGTGCAGAAGATGATTAAATTTTTTCTAAGGTAAGAATTTTAATTTGTACTTGTATTTATTTACTCCATTTCATTTTAGACAAAAATTTTATAATTTTTGTTGACTAATAATCTTAAGTATATTTTTTTGGTAGACTGATAATCTTGATAAGTATATTTTCATATAAAAATCATTATAGCTTGTCAAAAACTATTAACTATAAGTATTTATAAAATATAGTGTTAACATCAGATTATATAATTGAAAATATTAGCTGATTCTAAGGTCTTCACTTTAGAAAAAATAAAATATTCTAAGGTGAGAACATTCCTCTATCATATAATTACTTGATTGTTTGATAAAATATAGTGGAATATTGAGATTTTACTAAAATTTAAAGATTCGTCAATTATATGCATAGTCTGCTTACCAATATCGTGTTCAACAAAATTGATATTTTATTTGACAAAAAAAAAATGTTATTTAAGTATTGAAAGATATAATTAAGTGAGTATAAAACTTATACAACTTGTCTTGTGTGTGGTCGGCCACCCCATGTGGCCACTTAAAGTAACCCATATAATACTCACCAAGTAACCCCTATAATACTCACCAATTAACCGCTATAACACTGACTGAGTAACCCCTTTAACATTGACCAAGTAACTTTTATTACCATAATGAACTAACCCCTATAATGGTTGGTCATACGATCCGATGTGGCCAGCCATATATAAGAATTTGTGAAACTTATATGTAGTATTTTATTTGACAAAATATATCTGGAAATGAGTATTGTCGTTTCAAAATATTATATAAGTATTGAAAGATATAATTAACTAAGTATAGAACTTGTATTTTTGTAATACCCCGTATTTTCATACGTATCTTCCAAATTAATTAATTAGGAATTATTTTATAAAAAGGGTATTTTAGTAAATTTATTATTTGGAGCCAAAATAATATTTGAATTTTGGCGCCAAAAGCATTTTTGAAAACTAATCATTATTTTGGATAAGAATTATTATCCATTTATCTTATCTTAAAAACCGGATTATTTACATATTTTGGATATTTTAATTAAAGCAAAATTATATTTTATTAATTTTATTAAATGGCCGAAAATTCCCATTTATTTAGATAGGAAATTTGGATTCTATGTATAGAAAATCTGATTTTCTTAGTTAATTATTGGTGAATAATTGGTATTTAATTATTTATTTAATTATTTTATATTATTTACACAATTATTTTTATTCCTTAAACCGAGCAAAATCTTCCTAAATACTAGTAAGGGAATCTCCTATTTTCCTTAATTCTAATTCTCCATCCTTTTAGTATCCAATCATTATATTCTCTTGCCTTTTGTTCCTCTTGATTATTCCCCAAGTAATTCTAATTTCCTTATTATTTTTCATGACATACATTCCTTTCATATTCAAGTATACACAATCACCTTAATATCCAAAGTTTCCTTAATTCTTTATTCACTTCTCCAAGAAATCTCTTAAACCCTAATTATCATAATTCTTCCTACATTTTCCTACCATAATTCATGCTCATACTAGCCTATAAATACCCCTTCATACCTGTCACATTCTTCACACCAATTCTCTTCTTTTCTTCTCCTCAATTTTACACAAATCATCCCTTTTATCTTTGAAGCCAATTTTCGGGCACTTCTGATCAGTTTTTGGGGTATTGACGTTTCACAGGACATTGTTCCTCTCGAATAATCCTTGAGGTTAGGCTCAAGAATCACCCAATTCGGAGTTATATCAAAGGAGTTATAGCCTCTGCAAGTTCAGCCTATTATTTCCTACGCAAATCCAATTCTTCTCTTTTTAATTTCAATGTAGAAAGCATGCTTAGATTTTGTTTAATTCGAATTCCTAGTATCATGTTAGGATGTTTTTATTGCTTTCTAGTATCATGTTTAGGGTGCTTCTTATTATTTCTAATATTATAATAGCATGTTAGTACCATGTTAGGTTTAAAGTTTTGATCTTTATTGCTTAGTGACATGCTAGGATTTGTTATTAATCTTGTTAGTACCATGCCTAGGATCTTGCTATTATATTTAAGCTTTATTATGCTTTAACATGATTTTGACTATTATTATTGTTATTATTATTTATTATTATGATTATTATTACTGTTATGTTGCTTGATATTTATTATTGTTATTGCTTGATCATGCCTTTTATGCATGTTAAAGGGAATTTGTACTTGAAATCACGCTTAATAAGATAATTAATAATTTGGTTTAGGCTAATGTGATTTTAACTCAAGTGATCGCCAATAATTGTTTTATTTTTGCATTAATATTCAACCAACATAGATAAACAGGTTTAGGGTTAAACCTAATGATTGCATGTTAGTCAGAAAGCGCACATGAATACGAGTAGAATAAAGTAGAGGCCTATTTTATAGGGCGAGTTCTTTCTTTTGTAGATTGGATTCGTACCCTCATCCCCGAACCCTATTTGTTTCAAGACCTTATGGAGTTGACCCGATCTCATGGATCGTTAAGGGGTGTAACCTTCACCCTGTGGCTGGTTTACAAGTTCCTAAAACTTGTTGGCGACTCTTTTGCTCTTTTTTCTTTCCTTTTGGACGCCACCATACTTAAGTGTATGATCACAGTGGGGTTCAAGCTTGGGGTTATAGTGCTTGAAATATTCCCTAGGCATACAAATGTTGATACTCATATTCATTTCACAAAATTTTAAAATAAAATGATTTAATGAGTAATAATGAATTTACTTATATATATGTCTTAATCATATATTTTTAATCCTCAAAATAAGGAAAATTTATAAATTACCACCCATAAAGGGGTCCTATTTTGAAATTACCACCCATTAAAACTTTAATTTTAAATAACCACCCATTAAATTAAAAAAACATTTCAGATTAACACCTTTTTTGGAATTCTGGTGGAAAATCCGGTTAAGGGCCCCACCTTACCAACTTCCCTCCTTTTTTTTTTCATTTCACTTGACCTAACCTTCTGATTGAAACATTAAACTCAAAAAAACATCTTCTCTCATCAATTTCTTCAATTAATTCATCCAAAAGCATCAATCTTTCCCCTTTTTCCTCCTTTAATTCTCTGTCAACTTTGCAACTACCCCTTAAGGGTTGAATCAAAATCCTTACTTTTTTTTTCTGCAAATTGGGACCCTATTTGTACTTGCATTTGCTGTTGAAGTCTCCATCTTGGTGTGTTTTCTGGGGACCAAAAGCGCGTAGGTGAAGCTCCTGTCAAATGGTGATGTCAATAGTGAGCTTGAGGTGAGCAATTGGGACCCTTTACAATTTCAGACATGTAGCCTAATTGCAAAAAACCCACAATTTAAAGCCCCAAGAACCCTAATTCCAACATTGCAGAAAACCCCCAATTTTATTGCCCCAAGAACCCTAATTCCAAAATTTCAGACATGTACCAGCTACAATTTGAGGAGATATGAATGAAATTTGGGGCAAAAGTTGTGAATTGATGTTGGATAATTTATAAAGAAAAAAAATCGAGGAGGGAAACATTTAAAAGAGTCAAATTCGCCGTTTTTAGCCATTATGTGGGGCCCTCAACCAGATTTTCCTCCGGAATTCCAAAAAAGGTGGTAATCTGAAATGTTTTTTAATTTAATGGGTGGTTGTTCAAATTAAAAGTTTTAATGGGTGGTAATTTCAAAACGGGACCCCATTTTGGGTGGTAATTTACAAATTTTCCTCAAAATAATGATATATAAAGTACTACTTGAAAAATAACTTTTTTTTATTTTTAAATTGTATGGAAAGATTTGAAAAATAATTCCACTCAATGAAGAACTAACAATGAATACCCACATTAAGTCATATTTTTTTCCCTAATTTTAAAAAGGGAGGATTTTTAATTTCTGTGTGCTAGTCACACCGTGTGGCCGGAGTTACTCGAGTTACTCGGTCAAGAGTTACCTGAGTTACTTCTGACCGAGTAATCCCTTTGATAACCCTTGACCGAACCCCTCGAGTAAACCCTGACCGAGTAACCCCTTGAGTAATGCCTGATCGAGTAACCTCTTGAGTAACACACGACCGAGTAACTCCTAACCGAACCCCTCAAGTAACACATGACCGAGTAACCCCTAACCGAACCCCTCAAGTAACCTATAACCGAACCCTACTAGTAATTCCTAAATTAAACCTTGACAGAGTAACTCGAGTAACCCATGACCGAGTAACCCCTGACCGAATAACCCCTCGAGTAACCCCTGACCGAGTAACCCCTTAAGTAACCCATTGCCGAGTAACTAACCTCTGACCGAACCCCTCAATTAAGTAACTCTTGACTAAAGCCCTCAAATAAACCTTGACCGAGTAACTTGGGTAGCTCATGACCGAGTAACCCCTCGAATAACATCTCAAATAACCCATGACCGAGTACTTAATTAACTAACCCCTGACCAAACCCCTCAAGTAACTTCTGACCGAACCCATCAAGTAATTATTGACCGAATAACTCGAGTTACCCCTGCCACACGGTGAGGCCAACCATACATATATAAAAAGTTGTCTTTTAAATGACTATCTCCGCCCTCTAACTCAATAGATTTTTGAGAAAGTTTACCATTATAATAATAATATGATCATTATATATTGTAACTTGGATACCAAAAATAATTTAATATCTTTTTTCTCCTCCATGGCCTCTAAAAACACTTAAAGTTTAGCATGAAACTTTTAAAAATAGGATTTTTGATACCATCCCTTACTACCTTAATTTTATTACATGATGAATTCACCTGATCATCACCACACACCTACTGCAACTTTTACAACCAAAAATTTACCTGTCAAGAAATCTGCAAAGCCTCCAACTTAAAGCTTAGTACAAAGTATAATTTTTTTTCTTTTCTAATGTTTTAACCTCAGAACTATGTCTAGGCTTGTCAATTGTTTGATTATCTGTCTTTTTTTTTTTTATTTTTATGTAATCATTTAATATTTCTATTGCATATATATAGTAGTAAATAAAAAAAATTAAATAACAAACATATTAGGGAAGAAAAAAATGCATATCATTCTTACATATCATCCGTGACGACATATACAAAATCTACAATATATTTTCTGTGCGGCTGGTCACACTACGTGACCGCTTGTAAAAAAATGGAGTAATTAACCCCTATGACACCAACAAACTAACCCCTATTATATTGATAGAGTAACTTCTAAGCCCTGTTCACTTCACTTTATATTTGCTTAAATGAAATTATTTTTAGTGAACTAAAATTATTTTTGTTGAACTTAAATTATTTTTACTGAACTAAAATAAATTTTTACTATTTTTTTTTTTAAAAGTAAGATACATGGAGGAGTTTAGGTACGTCTTCTCACAAGATCGTGACCTAAACTATCAAGGAGTAAAAAATAAGAAAATTTACTATCTAAAAAAGGATTTATATCTTGATGAGTCGGAGAATAGTAGCAGAGAGAGGCAACATAGTCTGCTGCCCGATTTCCTTCCGATAGATGTGTCTTGCCTGAAAACTCGAAAAAGAATCCAAAATAGTCTTGACATCCGCCATAAGTAACTGAAGTTTCCATGGACAGCTAAAATGACCCTGCAAAATATTAATAATAGTAAGATTATCGCCTTCAATAAAAATATCTGAAATATTGAAATTTCTAGCAAGAAGGAGGCCATTGCGAAGGGCAATAGCTTCTGCCAGGTAGGCCGGACAAGAGCCTAAATTATAAGTACGACTGGCCACATGATTACCCAGGTGGTCTCGAATGACTACACCTGTAGTAGCAGAATTCTGATTGGCAAAACCATCAAAATTAAGTTTACAAAAACCGAACGGGGGTGGGGACCACGAGACAATGGATGGGGGTTAGGAGGAGGTGGCGGTGGAGGAGTCGTAGTAGGAAAGTGGATGGCGTCAAGAAGAGATCGTGACTCCCATTCCTTAAACATAGAGAAAGCTCGAATAAAAATACTATGAATATTAGCAGAAGAGTTCTTAAAAATAACTGTGTTACGATGTTTCCAAATAGCTATATTTGGAAGGAGTCTAGGCAAATTGACTTTGAGAAAGCGAAATAAATCATGGATGTGATTAATTTGAGGGAAGTAACCAAGCCATTGAAGGACAAAAGTAGAAGACCAAAGTTCCATAGAAAATGGGCAAGAGAAGAAAAGATGATCCCGGAATTCAGCATGATTAGAACAAAGAGCACAAAAAGTGGGGACAGCAATACTACGTGAAGATAAAGTATGACGAGTAGGCAAACTGTTATGCAGGATTTGCCAAAGGAAAATCTGAATTTTAGGAGGAATGTCTAATTTCCAAATCCAACTAAATTCTCATTTAGAGGTAGGATGAACATGAGAATGAGCAAGCCAAGTAGCAGATTTAACAGTGAATTGGCCATCTTTAGAGAGACCCCAACATGGTTCATCAGGAACAGGGGAGGAGGGGAGGGGGATTCCTCGACTAATTTGAACTACATTATCGAGAAGAACAGTAAGAAGTAGAGGGATATCCCAAGAATTGTTATCAGTGATGAACATATCAACTATGACATCAATACCCGTCAATTTGATCAGGATCCAAATTGAGAAGGGCAATAAGATTGGTGTGAGTACACCAAATATCAACCCAAAAAGGATAGAAGACCCATTACCTACTTTCTAGCGAAGTCCTCTGATTAAGAGAGGGCGGATATGAAGAATTTTCTTCCAAATCCAGGAGTCTCTAGGTTGAGTATGATAGGTAAGGAACTGGGATTTACGTAAATACTTAGCAGTGATAGACTGGACCCATATGTTAGTCGGGTTAGACATAATCTTCCAACCAAGTTTAGCTAAGAAAGCAGAATTAACAGCATCCGATTTACGAAGACCAAGACCACCTTGGGATTTAGGTTGACAAATTGTATCCCAAGCAAGCATAGGCAAGCCTTTTTTTGCTGGGGACTGCTTCCAAAAAAAATCCCTATTTAATTTATCAAGAGAAGAAGTAATAGATGTTGGTAAACGAGCAGTGGTCATAGCATAAGAAGGTATAGCCTGAAGGTGGCTCTGAATAAGAACAACCTTACCAGCTTTGGAGACTAAGTTGGAAGACCAAGAATTCATTTTTTATCTGATTTAGAAAGGATATGCTGGAAATTATCCTTATTGAACGTAGTTGAGTTAAAAAACACACCTAAATAACGACCAAGGAATGATTTAGGAGTCATATTAAAATAGCTTGCCAAAATTGATTTATTTCGATTAGTAACATATTTAGAAAAGACTATAGAGGATTTATGAAAATTAATCAGTTGACCAGATAGCGAAGCAAATTTAGCTAACGTAGGGCATTACAAGACGTAGGAGTAGCTTTACAAAATAAAAGACTATCGTCTGCAAAACGTAAACAAGGAATAAGAGGAGCTGAAGGGGCAATCTTAATGCCAATACCAAGTGACTTATTCTGACTAAGTAGAAGCAATTTTTTTGAAAGAACTTCCATACAAATTACAAAAAGAGCGGGGGAAAGGGGGGTCCCCTTGCCTTAAGCCACGGGAAGGCTTAATGAGGTTAGTAGTAGTATGATTGATCGCAGGAGAGTAAGAGACCGTGGTAACACAGGATTTAATCTAACTAATCCAAGTATGACTAAAACCAAAGGAGGCAAGAGTGGCCCACAAGAAATCCCAATCGATACGGTCATAAGCTTTCTCCATATCCAATTTAAGAGCTAGCCATCCTTACTTATTTTTAGACTTAGTAAAGAGATTTAAAATCTCATGAACCAGCAAAATATTATCTTGAATAGCATGGTCAGGGGCAAAAGCATTCTGGTAAGGACCAATAATTTTCTTAAGAAAGGGCTTAAGACGAGCAACTAAAATTTTCGAAATTGCCTTTTACATAGTAGTACAAAGACTAATAGGTCTATATTGACTAGCTTTAGAGGGATAATCAATTTTAGGAATCAATGTAATAATTGTATGATTAAGCTCTCTTAAAAGAACACCATTAAAGAAAAAGCATTTAATGGCTTTACATATATCTTGTCCTATAATATTCCAATAATGTTGAAAACACTTAGGGCCATAGCCATCTGATCCAGGAGCCTTATAGGGCGACATGTCAAAAAAGGCATCTTTAATTTCTTCATTAGTAATGCGACTTGTTAAATGAAGATTCTCTGTATGAGTAATAACTGGCTCAATCCAAGGAAGAGAGATAAATCGTCCCTGGGGATGTTAAGACTTAAAACGCATGGAAAATTCTTTATAGAAAAGATTAGTAATGTCGGATTGAGTATCAACCCATTGGTTGTCATCATTTTGTAGTCTGAAAATTTGTTTTTTACTTGAACGAAATTTCATAGTCTCATGAAAAAATCTAGAACTACGATCACCTTTACTTAACCATAATTTTCGAGCATACTTAACCCAAAATTTTTGACCAAAGAGAAGGAGCTTTCCTCGTTGACGAATAAGACGTGTAAGGGGTTAGCGAGTATGGAAATTATATGGATAGAGAAGCAACTGAGCCTCCACTGAGAGCAATTTAGTCTGATTGAGCTTTAGCTTAATTTGAACATTCCCAAATTTAGAATGATTCCAATGTTTTAATTCGGTTTTAGCATGCTTTAGCTTTTGCAAAATACAGTAAAAGCGGGAACCAATGAAACGAAGCTTCCAATTTTTAACAATAATTTGTTGAGCTTCCATATCAGAAGTCCATGCATTTTGAAATCGATAAGAGGATAATTTTGGGGTTGATCTATTATCCGTAACCAAAACAATAGGAGCATGGTCAGAAATGGAAAAACGTTCATACAAAACAATTGCAGAAGGATATAAGGAATCCCATTGAGGACTCACAAAAGATCTACCAAGGCGTTCATATATGATATGCGAGTTGGTTGTACGTTTCCATGAAAATGGGTTTCCCAAGGGGTTAACGTCAATAGCTTGAGAAAATTGAGCAAATCTTTGTAGAGGAAAACACTGGGCAACAGTAGGGGATTTCCCACCGTTTTTATCAGCAAGCAAAAATAGATCATTAAAATCTCCAATAATACACCAAGGTAGAATAGAATTAATGCACAGCTCAAAAAGCTCGGTCCAAAACAGCCTTTTTTGAGAAGTTTGAGCTGGGCATAAATAGCAAATAACATAAATACTTGATCCATAGATAAATCATGAATAAGAAGAGACACAAGTCGATTTTTTAATTGAACAATTGTTACATCAATTATCCACATACCTCCACAGTGACCCTCTGGATTAATAATATGAACAGATTCATAACCCAATGATTTGCTTAATCTATTGCTATTAGACGGAGAAACCATAGTTTCTATAGCTATAAATATATCTGGGTTACACTTTTTCTTAAGAAATATCATTTCGCCAATTGCTTGCGAATGTTTGGCCCCTCTAACATTCCAACTAATGATCTTCATATATAAGACAAAAAAAAAAGAGAAAAACACATCAAACAAGAATGCAGAATTATACAAGTATACTACAAGCCATATGGCAAAAGGATATGGGACATCACACCAGAACACACATATGGTTGTACAATAGATGAAACCAAAAACCAGGCCTTTAAGAAGACCAAATTCATAAGTTCCATAAGGAACATAAAATTCCAAGTTTCGGAGAGGAACAAAGTGCAAGACAAAGTTAACAATTTGACTCCAAAGAATCAAACTAATATTAACAGTAAAAAGAAACAAAAAATAAATCAAACAAAGAGGGAACAAGTTAATGATCGAAGTCCAAGATAGAAAGACCGGACAAAAAATAGAATTAGACCATAGTAAAGTAAAAAACAAGGACTAAACTCCAAAAGGTAACCAAAATACCCAAACACAAGAAGTCTAATAAAAATCCAGAGACATACACATACCCATATGATAGAAAAAGAAGGAAGCCAAAAAAAGATAAAAAAATAACTACCACAAATCCAAAGCTTAATCAGTGAAAGGAAGCAAATGACATAAGGGAGGAAAGAAAATACACCCTCAATAGGAAGATGATGGTGAGTATATAGAAATGGGCATAACAAGTAAACAAAATATAAAAATAAACTCCCAAATATATAAATCCAAGAAGAAACCCAAAACAACCACAAACAGAGGAGAAAGTCACAAGATGATTTTACTAAATTGAAATTATTTTTGTTGATATTTTATTTCATTGTTTCTCTATTACATTTCTTTTTAAAGTAATTGCTTTTTATTGAACTGAAATTAAACATACCAAATTGAACTTATTTATACTAAACTGAAATTATTTTTACCATATATTATATCTTTAAGGTATAGTGCACAGAGTCTTATTATACTTATTTAGTAACCCTTAAATAACAAAGTACAACACTGACAAAGTAACAACTATAACACTAACTGGGTAACCTCTATAACACTAACTGAGTAACCTTATATTATGATGGTTCTTGGCTACACATATAAAATTGGTACCAAAATCTATATTTTTTCTTATACTTAGGGTGGTACATATACACTATACATGACTCATATAATTATTTTTGTATATGCATTTATTTGTTTCTAGTATGCCAATTTATATACGATAGATATATAAAATCATTCTTATGCAAACTTAGGACTAATATAATTTATAAAGTTTTCTAGCTTCATTAAATACATAGATTTTATATATAGAGTGGTAAAATATAGGATAAATATATCTTTTCTATAGATTATATGTATGACTCTATATCTTTTAATAATATTCTACTTAATAATATATTACAAACTATGAAAAAAGATAGAATATTAAATATTATAAAATATATTGTATATTTTAAGGAATAGTATACTTAGCTTGAGTGATAGATGAGTGATCTATATATTCAATACGTATAAATTATATTGAGTTCCATACAAAAATATAAATAAAAAATTTTATTTCTTAAGATTATGTATGTAGGATAAAAAATTATTTGCTATAATTAAAGTATAAAAATATTATTCAACATCTTTTACAAAATTAATTCGCTACTTAACACTACCCTCGCTTTCCCGAGCTCTATCCATTTACAATTCCTAAGGTAAAGTGGAGGTATAATATTACGTAGTATATTTTATTAATAAAATTATTTATAAAATTAGTGTATTTGAGTGATAAACTACCTTTAATATATAGTTAATTATATTTTTCCTAAGAGTATACCAAATGGATGACCTAAAATTCTTGGTCATGGATATTATATAATTTTTTTCTCTTTTCACTCATCCATGACCAAGACACATGACCAAAGACTCCTAATGGTTGACAAAAAATATTTTGGTCATGATTTTCTCTCTCCTACTTTTACCATACAAACACCCATTTCTTTCTTCCAATAGTATGTAACCACTTGTCAATTAATATATTCATGACCAAACTTTTATCTTGGTCATTACAAAGACCCGGTCATCAACTTCTCTCATCCCTTTTTTTCTTTCTTTAATTTTTTTAATATAAAAATTTCTTTCTATCTCCTCGCGACCAGGTCATTGGTCATCCAATGACCACCCTCCAAACTGTAATATAATCTTAACTAAAATATTCAATATTCATGTATAAAATATATCAGATTTTATAGATTATGAAGATTGTTTTATAATATGCAATTAATAAAATCTTTGACAATAATATACATTATAATAATAGACAACCCAAATAAAAAAAAACCCCTAAGATAGGGACACGTAACAGCCATGGAGCTAGTGACACATGTCATTCATGCCGTCTGTGTTAGTATTGTATTATTGAATTTTTGCACAAACTTTTGGACACTTAGTAGAAAATAAATTTTTTATATACATTATGTTGTAATATGCAAAGAAAAGATTATATGTTATCATATAAAACAAAAACAAACAAAAATAATAAAAAAGGAAAAGAAATTTTAGGCGGTAATTTTTTTAATGAGGTGATGACATGTGTCAAGTGTCATTTTAATTTTTTATTTTTTTTTTTTGGGGATTTTTCATTTTAATTCACCTTTAGAATATAACTAGCTTAGATCCCGTGTATGCACGAGTAATTAATACTAAATTATTTTTTTACTTAATTCAAAATCTATCGTAACTAAAATTTAATGAAATCAATTGACACATAAGTATATCTTGCATTTTTTGAATTCATACTAAGGCCCTGTTCTTTTGAGCTTCTAGGCAAAGCAGAGCAAGGGTCAGCAGAGCAGAGCATATTAAATTTGAGCAGAGCTAAGCAGAGCAGAGCAGAGCCGAGCTGAGCTGAGCAGAGCCGAGCAGAGCAGAGCAGATTTCTACATTATTATTAATACTATTATTAATGTTATTATTTTTAATGTTGTTATTATTATTATTAATATTAATATTTTATTGTTATTAATATTATTATTGTTGTTGTTGTTGTTATTTATTATTATTATTATTATTATTATTATTATTATTATTATTATTATTAAGTGCATATACGATATATGTGTACCATATTTAACATCAGTTAATAGTAGAAAGATAAAAGACAATGGTTTACTTAATTTTTTTAACAAAAATTTTAAAATATAATGATTTAATGAGTAATAATAATTTTACTTATAAAATTGTCGTAATCATATATTTTTAAAACTAAAATAATAAAAATATACAAAGTACTACTTGAAAACAACCTCTTTTTTTTTTAATTCTGAAATTGTATGGAAAGATTTGAAAATTAATTCAACTCTATGAACTAACAATCAATACCCACATAAAATATTTCCACATATTATGATTCTACTATCTAATGTTTATAAAAAAATTGTTATTAATTGTTATTATTATTATTATTATTATTATTTTTAGAACGAATTGGTATAATTATTAGAAATTATTAATTAATAATACTATTAAATATTAATTAGTAATAGTTTGAATTATTAAATATTATTATTGATAATAATTATTATTAGTGATTAATAAATATTAATTATTATTAACATTAATAATTATTAAAATTATTTTAAATATTAATAATTATTATAATTATTCAAAATAATAAATTGTTAGCATCAATACAATATTAATTATTATTATTAAATATTAATTATTGTTGTTGTTATTATTAATTATTATTTGAAAATAGAGCAGAGCTGAGCAGATTTCTTTTGAGCAGAGCAGATTTGATTTGAGTAGAGCAGACCAGAGCAGGGCTCAGCAGAGCACAGCAGAGCAAAGCCGAGTATAGCAGAACAGCTCCAAAGAACGGGGCTTAAGAGCACTATCAACAATGAGCAAAAAATGGTTTCCTCATTCTCTCTCTACCCACTTTCACTCTCTTCCAACTCATGAGCATTTTTGTGATCATATTTTTATCCCACCAATGATAAAAAAAAAATTTCTTCCCCATTCTCTCTCTACTACATCTTCTCTCTTATTTTTACTAATACCCTCTTATATTTCTCTCTACTATATTATTTTTAATTCTTTTTTTACTTGCCTTGTGGATCCTACATGGTTACTATTCATCTTTAAAAATGCTCATCCTATGAGCAATTTTCATTTTTCTCATGAGCATTTTTGCTTTTGCTCATTGATGTAAGTCATTTTTGTTTTACTTTCACCCAAAGTTTTGCTCATGAGCATATTTTTTCTCATTGTTGGGATTGCTCTAACATAAATTTTAAAATAAATTATTATGTATAAAATGTTACTTTTAAATTATATTTATTGATCTTTTTTCCAATTGTAGATTTGTTTTAATATATAAAGTAAATTTATTTTTATTTATAGTTAATGATATATCATGTACATATCTTGTCTTATATTTTAAATAAAAAAATTATTAGATTCATCCATGGAAATAATATATACTATTAATGATTAGTATCAACTATATCAAAAGAGAAACTTGTCATCAAATAAAAATTATAAGAGAATTTGGAGGAAAAATAGGCGGGAATTTTTTTAAACATACATTGACGTGTGTCGTTTGATATTCGTCTTTGGTATAAGTTTATTGATAATAATAACAACAATTATGGATAGATTATTGATTTGAGTGTATATGGAGATTTAATATGAATGAATAATTATATTAGCGATATATGAAATAATATTTTGCAATAATATTGATAGAAAAATGTGAATCGTTTTTAGTGTTTGACAAAAAAAAAACAATAAAATAGTGATAAAATAGGAAGATTATATTTTGATAGTATGGTAAATATATTTGAAGAAGATTTGATAAATATAAAATAAAAGTGGTTTGGAAGGGAAAATACAGTAGTAGGAAGTGACACGTGTCATTCTTAATGTCTATTTTAGTATTATGTTATATTATTATTGATGATTTGGTTTCATTCAATTCAGTTTAAAATAAGGAGAGATGCCTATGTTTTATACAGTACTCCCTCCGTTCCCATTTGTTTTTTTACGTTTCTATTTAGGGTGTTCCTTTTTATTTTTCATATTTAGGATATTTCCTTTTTAAGTCATTGGTATTAGACAAAATTACCATTGATTTACAAATTAAATATTCAATTGCCCTTCACTTTTCATTTGCAAATGTACCTTTTATAATATTTTAATGGGTTTTCAATACTCATCATTACTTTCTCTATCATCTCTCTTCTACTTTTTGCTAACTTTTATTACTTTCTCTCTCTTCTCTCCTCTCTTTCTTCACCTCACATACACTACATTTTTTTTTCGGAAATTTCATGAAATGCCCCTGAGTAATTTTTTTATTCACCAAGTACCCATCAAAACTTTCAAATTCACCAAATACCCATCAGTTACTGTACATTAGCATTTAATGCCCATTTACCTAACTGATGTTAACTCCCCGTTAGTGCGTTTTTACCATTATGCCCTTAATTAATGTGTGCGCCATTTTCTTCTTGACTTCCTAATGAAGACCAAAAGTCTTCATGTTTCCCCTTTCGCATCATCTCTTTCTCTCACTATCTCTCCCATGTTCTTCATTCGTTTTCCACTGAAATTCTGCACTAAATTCTCTCATAGAAGGAGTTGCATGGTCTGGTTTTGGGAAAAGTGGGAACCCAGGATAAAATTGGTGTTTTGATCGGGCAAAAAAGGTGGATTCTTGAAGGTGTGATAAACGCATTAGGTTGGTGAAAGCAAATTTGAAAAAATTCCAAGGGTGGGCTTGTGTAACAACAAGTAAGGTAAGTTCTCTTCTATCATTTTGTATTTTGAAGTTTAAAGTTGCGATCTTTTGTCAAAATTTTGCACGCAGTTTAGGGTTTGAATGGATTTCGGAATGAGTTGTGTTTATATGAAATGTTGTTGCATTTATTGATATGATTACTTTGTCAATTGATGTTGGAATATCGTAATTGATTTTGGTAGATTTAAGTGATTTTGATGATCTAGGGTTAGGGTATTTGAACTGTGTTATTGATTTTCTGCTACCGTTTAGTTTAGTTTTGTTTCATTTATTTTCATTTGTGTGGAATGTAACTGGTGATTTAATATTGTATATAGGATGAGTGGAGTATGGTTGTTAGTCCATGGTAAGAAGGATGATAAGTCTCAGGATTTTGATGTTATGGTTGAAGATACTGATAAGTGTCACCTAATGGGGTTATATGAAGATATGTTTGAGTGCTCAGTAAAACAGAATGTGTTTCTACCAAAATTCTTTTCTTTGTTTGTTAATAAGCCTAGGACAAATAGGAAGTTGGAGCTTAAGGATAATGTTGATATGTTGAAAATGTGGGAATGTAACCAGGGTAAGGATACTATTGAGATATGTGTTGAGGAAACTAAAGAGCCAGAGATTGTATTCCAGGCTGCTGAAAAGGGGTGGCAAAGAAGATTGAAGGAAGAAGCTGAAAAAGGGCAGAGGGAAATTGAAAAGAATGAGAGGGAGGCTGAAAGAGTGCAAGCTGAGATGGAGTTGTGGGAGCAGCATCAATTTACTGTTGCTGTTGAGGTTCCAGTAGTTAGTGCAGAGGACTTGGAGGTGGAGTATGTGAGAGTGTTTAATACTGCAGAAGCTGATGAGTGTTTCACAGGAAGCTCTCAACCTCAACCCTCACAACCTGAACCTGAACCAACAGGACCGACCCACACTTCATCGCCTACAACCAAACAGCCAACTAGGAGACATAAAATGACACCTAAGAAAAAGAAAACAACACCAATAAAGAGCACCAAGCAACTAGCAGCTAACCCAAGAACAGAACAGCAACAAACACTAGCACCTTGTCCACCAAGACAGGAAACACCACCACCTCCACCACCATCTCCACCAAGACAGGAAACACCACCATCTCCATCAAGACATGAACCAACACCACCACCACCTCCACTTCCACCAACCAATACACAACCAAGCTCATCTTCTCAACCAAAGAAAAAGCACAGAGTTAGGCCTTCCAACTGGAGAGTTCCAAAGAGTAAGTCCTCTATACTAGGGAGAGGTAAGGGAGTTGAGAGAGTGAGAAGGGAGAATGAAAGCAGAGATGTGCAGGTGAGTGATCGAGTTAGAGAGTGATGATAGTGAGGATGATGATTATGTACTTTCTGATGTTGATGAAGATAATGAGAATGTGAGTGACCTAGACTTCATTGAAGATGAGGAAGATAATGTTTTAGATGATGTTGAAGACTTGAGAGGGAAAAGGTTTGAAGATTATTTAGATGGGAGTCAAAAGTTGGATAAGTTGTATAAAAATGGGAAAATTTGGGCAGGAGTAGAGTTTGGTTCTATAGTTCTACAACCATGGTTGATTTTTGAGAACAAGGCTCAATTTCTGGAAGTATTTAGAGATTTCTGCATTCAAGAAGGGTTTGTAGTGATTGTGGACAGAGCTGACAGCTGGAGATACACAACAAGGTGTGTGGTTGAGACTTGCAACTGGAGGATACATGCTACTGTTTTGGTTGACAATGTTAGTTGGGCCATTAAAACTCTAACTGGGGAGCACAATACATGTGGCAGATTGGAAGACAATCCCATGTTTTCAACAACCTGGTTATGTAGACATATATTGCAAGATCTAGAGGCAAATCCTGAGATCCCAGTAGAGTCACTATAGAAGCTTTGCATGGAAAGATTTAGGTTGAATGTGAAGAAAAGGTTGTTCTACAAGGTTAAGGTAGTTGCTAGGGTTCAAATTCATGGTGGGTTTGCTGAGAGCTATGCCATACTGCCTAAATATGTTGAACAATAATTAAGGTCACAAACCCAGGCTCTTATGCACTCATAACATGGACAACAAACACTGGCAACTAAGCACCTCAGTTTAAAGCTTGCTATTTTTCCTTTGCTGCATCTGTGAAAGGATTTCTTGGTGGGTGTAGGCCCATAATTGGGATATATGGAGCCCATTTGAGTGGTTACTACAAAGGGATTATGTTGACTGCAGTTAGTATTGATGCCGACAATGAAATATTTGTGATTGCATATGGGATAGTTGACACTGAAAGCACTGAGAGCTGGACATATTGTAACACCCCCAAATTACTCTCTAATATTAATAATGATAATCCAACTTTAGGGAGTATCCTGGGAGTATTACCGCCACGTGATTACGTAAGGCTTAACAGAGTTTTGCAGCGGAAATCAATACTTATCATTCATTAATAATAATAATAGTAGTAATAATAGTTTGATACACTTTCAAGGTAACTATACTACTAATGCTATGTTTATTAAGTTAAACTAGGTGATCACCGCCCATCATTCCTGTAGACACCTAAAAATGTCTCCCCAAAACCAAACCCGATGATGAACAACCTTTCACCGCTATTATTGGTCGGGTTTAGTATTTAATCCCGAGAATGCTTAAAAATCATATTTAATCAAATTCGTATTTCTCAATAGTCCATGGATCAGTCTTGATGTTTGGTAAAAGCATAGTTTCAATTTCAGCCCAAAACCCTTTTTTATTTTATTGTTTTATTATTTATTTTTGGCCCAGACCTTTTATTTCTTTTTAATTATTTTCTTATTTTTAGCCCAAAATTAATAAATCAGAAAATGGCCCGAAATTATCAATCGGCACTTAAAGGCTGAATGAAATTAGGGTTTAAAATGAATTTAGACGGAAAAAATGACAAAACTGTCCCGCGTCACGGCAGGAATTCCCGCGTCACGGGATTCACTCCCTTCTGACGGTATAAAATCCCGTGACACGGGAAACCTGATGTGACACGGGTACAGTATGTGTCTTTTCAGCGTAAACCCTAACGCGTTTTCTTCCCCCGTTTGTTTAAAAATATCCCGCGTCACTCAACATTGCACCGTGTCACGGGAACATTTCCCGTCTGACGGGAAAATTTACCGTGTCAAGGTACAGTTTGCCGTGTCACGGGATACTGTTTTAGGGTTTTTGTCATTTTAGGGTTCCGTGTGTTCCCTCGGCACATTTCTTCTATAAATAACCCCTCATTTCTGATGTACGGGGCATCAATTAATTCTCTCATTTTCTCTTCTATGCTCTAGCCTAAACACTAGCCTACCCTTCTCTCTTTCAAAATACCTTCCTTAAGCACTCCAGGGAGTCCGTACTTTACCCGAGGTTCTATCCTTAAACCACGGCGTGAAAGGTAGAACTGTTTGAGGGTTTGGCCCCAAATCAATTATATTCTATTTTAATTTAATTTAATTCCATTTTAATTATTGTTTAATTAATTTTCCTTGAAGTTACTAACGCGTTTATTGTTTTTTATAGTAGCAAGCAAACAAAATCAAAGTAAGGAATCATGTTCCTTTTATTTCTATTATTTTTCTAACGATTTTATTGTTGGATCTATTGTTAAATTTCTTCCAATATTAATGTTTATTTATTCTATATTTATTGATCACCATATTGCATGTTTAAAGGGAATATGTAATTGAAAATCACGACTAATAAGATACTTTGGACAACCGGTTTAGGTTCCTTTTTAATCTCGTTGTTTAATCGAAGTGATCACGATATTATAGAATTATGTGTGCATTAATATTCAACCAATTTAGCATAATAATAGTTTGGAGCAAATTGAATCTTTGTTTGCATGCCTTTGAGATCGCAGGAATACTTTTCATAATAAGAATCGAGTAGAGGCCAATACGGGCGAATGTGACTCCATGACTCACTTCGTACCATCATCCCCGATCCTCCTTTCGTGGTTCCGAACCATATAGAGTTAGTAATCTCATGGATTATGAATGGGGTGTAACCTTCACGGGTCAATCGTTGTTGCCTATCGTTGTCCCTTAATCGTGGTTGCCTTAAATGATCCGTGAACGGTTTACAAGTTCCTTAAAAACTTGTTGGCGGCTCCCTACTTTATTTGTCCCTAATCGTTGTCCCTAATCGTATATGTCAATTCCCACTTCCTATGAGTGCCAAGCATATTCACACTATGCTTTAACGTAGGCGCACTTCAAACGACGCCTACAATTTGGCGACTCCACTGGGGAGGAATCTTGGTTATTTATCGATTTGAGTGATCGGTATTTAATTGAGATGAGTGGATGAGACTTGAAAGATTCTTGAAAAAATATTCCTGTGATGAATTTGGCATTTTTGCATAAGCATAGACGTTTAACGTCGCATTTAGGTCTGTCCCGTAGGAAAAATTAAACAACTTGATTGCGTACGAAGAAAAACAGGGCACCAGTCAGATTTCCTAACTGCCGTGTCACGGTGCGGTTTACCGTCTGACGATGAACAGCACCGTGACACGGTGGTCATTGCCGTGACACGACAGTCCTTAAATCAGCCCGGTGGCTTATTTTCTCTTCTCACAGTCGACTTCCTTCGATTTTTCTGAAAAACCGTATGTGTTCTACATACATCTTAGCCCCAGGGGATTTAAGCTCTATCAACCCAAAAATGCTCATGGCAATAAGGGTTCATCCGAGTTATTAAATCCACCCAAACCATGGAGTCGAGTTCGATTTCATCACAAACTCGCGGAGCCGCCCGTTGGCATACACCCTCAAGGGAGGCTGCCTTGCTAAC
Source organism: Chenopodium album (assembly GCF_948465745.1). Lineage (NCBI taxonomy): Eukaryota > Viridiplantae > Streptophyta > Magnoliopsida > Caryophyllales > Amaranthaceae > Chenopodium > Chenopodium album. The sequence goes on along the minus strand of NC_137858.1, from coordinate 28,599,191 downwards.
GCGTCCAAACTCTTAACCATGGTACCCTTTTAACACCCAAAGCTTGACCATAGTCGAACGTAGAACTTGACCATAGGTTGAGAACTTTTTGCATCATCGTGACTAAATGCGACGTGGTTTATTTGGTACTAACCCACATGTGTTTGTTCATTTTGTTTTTGGACTAATCTATGACCGAGGGTTTTTATTTCCACTTAGTAATTAGTACAGACCATAAAATCGATTAAAATCTGGAAAAACGTCACAAAAGGCCTGGAACTGAGCACCCTACCGTGACACGGTGAATAGTGCCGTAACACGGGACTTTCTACCGTCTGACGGTGGACTGTATCGTGTCATGAAAGTCAGCACCGTGGCACGGTGCCCAGGATAATGTCCCGGCAGTCCATTTTTGGTTCTGTGTGCGTACGTATGTGGTTTATGTGTCCAGCTTGGTGTCATGTATAGTTGTACGGTCATAACACGTGTCCATAACCTCACTTAATCACTCACAAGTCGTGTCGAGTTCACACACTTTTCCTCGAGTCATACACTATTTTGTTCGTGACCGTACATTAGGAAAGTCTTGCGTCTTTTTTCCGTTTTTTTTAGGAGTAAGTCGGATGGTATCCTCCCATACATGCTTTCTTTGTTTTCAAAACTTTTTTTCTTCTTTTCCTTCTTATTTTCCGGATGGTCAAGGATAAGTCTAGTCATTAAATGTGCGTTTATTTCAATGTCACAGCACTTGGTCAAGAAGCAGGGGTAGACTATTACGGTTTGAGTCGCTACCTCAACAACCTAAGAGGCGTACAAGAAAACCACCACAAGCATCCCCACGAGATCCATCTCCCATTTACTTTCAACCAATGGCCACTAAGGAAGATATGGAAAACATTAACCATGCCATTGACAGGTTATCTACTATGATGGAAGCACTCACTACCAGGGTTCACACGGTAGAGAAAAACAATCAAAGCAATGCCGCTGTAGCTTCGATAGACAAAATCAGAGAACAAATGAGTAAGATCTCTGAAGAGTTTACCTATGTAGAACAACCTGCCACTTCTCTGAACATAAGGGACAGGCTCCCTGAGAAAATTTCCACTGCTGACATTCCCAAGTTCAAGCCTACTGATAACCCTATGTTTCACTTGAAAGCCTTTTCTGCAACCATGGCTCTTAAGGGGTTAGATGTGACACTCTTCCCTACTGTGTTCCCTCTTTCCCTTGAGCATGCCTGTCAACAATGGTTCTACTCTCTGGAATCCAAGCACGTTGCAACTTGGGAGGACGTTACTGAAAGTTTCATGAACCGTTACAAGTGTAACATCCAAACCAAAACTTCTGAACGTGAACTCTCCATTCTCAAACAGAAAGAGAATGAAGGCTTCACTACTTATCTAAGCTGGTGGAGGGAAACAGCTGCACTGTTGGTGGATCCTCCCAAGGAGAAAGAGATGGTTCGCCTATTTATTGCAAATCTGACACATAAGTATAAGCAACACTTGAAATTCCTGCCACCGAACACTTTTGAAGCTGTGTACGATATTGGGATCAATATCGAAGATGAACTAATGAAGACTGCTGGTAGCAACAACAATAATAACAACACTTGGAAAAACAAGAAGAACGACATTCCTTCTTCTTCGTCTTCCAAGCTCAATAATGCTACCAACAATGTCAATATCAATGATGTGCTGGCTCTTAATGCTGCCCCTCAGAGATTCCAAAGGCCAAGGAGGGTTTACACGCCTTTGGGAATGACTTATGATGCTTCTTTTGATCGCTTGCATAGTCAAGGACTGATTATGCCAATTGGATCTTTTCCAGAACCTCGACCAGAGAATAGGACTGCTAGTTATGATCCCAATGCGCATTGCAAATTCCATCAAGGCAAAGGTCATACTACTGAGAAGTGTTGGAAGTTGAAGGATGCGATCCAAGACTTGATTGATGCTAATCAGCTTCCTGTCCCTCCAGGGGGCAAGAAGCCTAATATTCAAACAGGTCCTCTTTCTGATTCTTTGGCTATCATGGGAGATGAAGTCTCCTTTGATCCGTCAACACTCATCCAACCTGTGGATGAACCTTTACCGGAAGTTGTTTTTATTTCAAGCTGTGAAGAAGTTAACGGAATTTGGGATAGCGATGATGAAGACGTCTATCTCAAAGACATAGTTTGTTCATCTCTTGGCGCTGTCAATCTGAAAGATAGCGAAGATGTTTTGGGGGACCCTGAAGTCAAGGTTCTCACTAGAACTGGAAGGTTACAGCAACCCACTCCACATACACCTCCACCACAAGCACAACCAAGAGTCGATCCAATCGACCCTATAAGCAACGATGTGATCAAACAATTGCAAAAGACCAAGGTGGAAATGAATGTTTGGAAGCTGTTAGCTACGTCTCATGAGCATCGGAAGGCTGTGATGAATGCTGTTGTGAAGATAGGAGTTGATAGTGATATGACTCCTCAAGGACTAGTCAGCTTTCTCACTACTGAATTGCCAAGTCCTAGTAACTTGATTTCCTTTTCTGACAAGGATTTACCCCCAGAAGGGGATCAACATAACAAAGCCCTACACCTTAATGTGGTGTGTAGGCAGATGAATGTTCCCATGAGCCTAGTTGATAATGGCTCAGCAATCAATGTATGCCCGTTGCGCACTGCTAAGAAGTTGGGCATAAAAGATGAAGAAGTAATTCCCTCTACTCAGGGAATCCAAGCTTATGATAATACTCGCCGTCAAGCCGTGGGTACTATCATGTTGAATATCACTACTGGAGCCATTGAACGTCGCACCAAGTTTCAGGTGGTGGACATCAAGGCTTCTTTCAATCTATTGTTAGGTTGCCCTTGGCTTCATGAGTTAAAGGCGATCCCATCATCACTGCACCAGAAAGTTAAGGTTGTAGTTGGAGGAGTTCCGATCACCATTGATGCTTCTCCCATGCGTATTCAAGTCATTGATACCCCCATCGTTCATGTCGAGCATGATGAGGAAGATGAGGATCTCTGGGGGTTTTCTCTAGAAGATGTGCTTATGATTGAGGAATATGAGAAGTGCCACCTCGAGTTTGACCTCTATTCTAAAGACAACATCAATGCGATTATGAAGAAACAAGGGCATTTCCATGGGATGACCCTTGGCATCAAAAAGAGGATAGCTGAACTTTGGGGCCATCCAGGCTCGTTAAAGAAGGACACCTTTGGCCTGGGATTCATACCAACAAAGGAAGATATGAAACAAGCTGTGATCAAGATGGTTGCTCGGAATGCAGCTCGAAAAGAGAACAAGGAGATGGCTATAAATCCCTATCCCCTCACGCTGAATGGTCAATTCGTGAAGGAAGGAGAGGACTTCCCATGCTACGAATTTCCTGAACCTCTCATCTACAAGGGGAAACGTGAACCAGGTTTTGAGGTGTTCATGGATTGTAACTTCATTAAAGAAGGTGATGTCTCCTCAATAGCTGAAGAACCAACCAGCCCAGCTTCCGATGATATGAGCATTAATCTTCTTTTCGGGTTGGAAAAGAATGAACCTAGGCACACCAACAATGACGACTCTGCGCTCATTCAAGCGGTCGTGTCAAGCAAAGATTTTGATCCTTCGGAGTTAATTGCCCCAGTTGATAGTGCTCTGAAAGGATGGAGCAAGACGGTGAAGGTTACCATGCCAAATGGAGAAAAACTTGAAGTAACCACTAGCGAAGGCCCCATGTTTGATGAACCTGAATCGTCTGGGTCCGAGTTCGAGTTTGAGTCTGTTAATGAACCCCTAGGATCTAAGGCCGACCCCCTTTCTGCTATCGAGTCCTTTTCTGTAGTTCTCCCTAGTGTTGAGCCTCTTGTTGAGTCTTCCCTTTCTAATTCTAGTGAGGTTGCAGCTGACCTTGCCCTCCTTGATTTAATAACCAATGATTTCAATGAAATGAGTACCTTTGCTTACGATGTGTGTCATGCCCCCAACCCTGATCAATATTGCTTTGCTAATGATAAAAATGACAAAGAAATAATAAAAGCAATGGAAGAACATGATAATAAAACGACAATTATTGAAGATACAGAAACAATCAATATTTCCAATGATACGACTACCAAAGAAGTAAAAATTGGATTAACACTAAGTCAAGAAGAACGCGAAGAGTTAATTAACTTACTTAGTGAATTTGTTGATGTATTTGCTTGGTCTTATCAAGACATGCCAGGTATTGACAGGGATATTGCACAACATACGATACCACTCATTCCAGGTATGAAGCCCGTCAAGCAAAAGTTGCGTCGTATGAAGCCGGATGTGGCTCTCAAGATCAAAGAAGAAATCAGAAAGCAACTAACTGCAGGTTTCATCAAAGTGTCCAAGTATCCGGAATGGATAGCTAATGTGGTTCCAGTCCCAAAGAAAGATGGAAGGGTCAGAATGTGTGTTGATTACAAGGATCTCAACAAAGCAAGTCCAAAAGATGGGTTCCCTCTACCTCACATTGACATTCTGGTTGACAACACAGCAAACCATGCACTTCTTTCCTTCATGGATGGTTACGATGGATATAACCAAGTGCTTATGGCCGAGGAAGACATGGAGAAAACCACATTCATCACACAGTGGGGAACATATTGCTATACGGTAATTCCATTCGGGTTGAAAAACGCGGGTGCCACCTACCAAAGAGCAGCCACAGCATTGTTACATGATATGATGCACAAAGAGGTGGAAGTCTATGTTGATGATATGATCGTCAAATCAAAAGATCGCCCATGCCACATCATTGCACTTCGCAAGTTCTTTGAAAGACTCCGCAAGTACAACATGAGATTAAATCCAGCAAAGTGTGCATTCGGAGTTACATCAGGCAAATTTCCTGGCTATGTGATCAGTTCTCGAGGGATTGAAATAGATCCCATGAAAGTCAAAGCAATCATGGCCATGCCACCACCCAAGTCTGAGAAGGAGATTCGAGGCTTTATTGGAAGATTGCAATACATAAGTAGGTTCATATCCAAACTCACGGCGATATGCGAACCTATATTCAAAAAGCTCAAGAAGAACGTTCCGGTCACATGGGATGACGATTGCCAAAAAGCTTTCGATAAGATCAAAGAGTACCTGTCAAACCTACCTGTGCTAGCACCAGCAATGCCTGACTTTCCTCTTCGACTCTACCTTACGGTCACAAGAGAAACGATGGGGGCAATGCTAGCACAAGAGATTGAAAGCAAGGAGAATGCAATCTACTATTTGAGCAAGAAGCTTCAAGGATATGAGACACGATACACATTACTTGAGAAGTTGTGTTTCGCACTTGTGTGGGCTGCACAGAAATTAAGGCATTACATGCTTACTCATACAGTACATGTCGTGTCCAAGATGGATCCTCTCAAATACTTGTTCGAAAAAGCAACACTCAATGGTAGGTTGTCAAGATGGATTGTCAACCTTGCTCAATTTGATTTGAAATTCGTACCACAAAAGGCTATCAAAGGTTCTGCGGTCTCTGACTTCTTAGCGGACTTTCCACTTAAAGAAGTTGAGAAAGAAGAAGATGAGTATGATTTCCCTGACGAAGATCTACTTATGACTGAAGATGATAGATGGACGCTCTATTTCGATGGAGCTTCGAACCAAAGGGGGTGTGGTGTAGGGGTCTTTCTCGTATCACCCAGTGAAGAGCATATCCCAATTTCCATGAAACTCGACTTTAATGTCACCAACAATGCCGCAGAGTATGAAGCATGAATTTTGGGATTAGAAACAGCGGTGGCCTTGGGAATTAAGAAGCTCAGAATTTACGGTGATTCATCATTAATCATTAACCAGATCTCTAAGAGATGGAAGGTGAGAAGTGAAAGTCTCGCTACGTATCAAGCTCATCTGGAAACTCTCACGGAGCAACTAGATGAAGTGGAATATACGTACTTGCCTAGAGAAGAAAATCAGTTTGCTGACGCACTAGCAAAGTTAGCATCAATGGTGCGCATTCCAACAGACACGATCAGGATGCCGCTAACTATAGAGCGAAGATATGAGCCAGCCTATGTTCATGCACTTGATGATGAACAAGAGTCACAAGAAGAAGATGAAGAACCATGGTATATGGATATCTTTAACTACGTGACCAAGGGTGAATACCCTCCTAACACTGATAAAAGGGCACGCCGTGCTTTGAGGCTCCTGGCCTCACAGTATGTGCTCATCAGGGGAGAACTCCACAAAAGGACTTCGCTAGGGAGAAATCTCTTGTGCATAGCTGGGAAAGAAACACATAGGACCATGGAAAACCTTCATGCCGGAATATGTGGAACACATATGAATGCTAAGATGTTATTCCAAAAGATTCAACGACAAGGATATTATTGGACTACTATGGAGAGAGATTGTCACGAATACGTCAAGAAATGTATGAAGTGTCAAGTCTACGCAAATTTGCAGCACGTTCCACCTTCGCTTCTTTACACATACACTTCCCCATGGCCTTTCTCTACTTGGGGTATTGATATCATCGGCAAAATAACGCCACCAGGACAAGGAGGACATGAATTCTTCCTCGTAGCAATCGACTATTTCACTAAGTGGGTCGAAGCTGCCTCATATGCTAAATTAACAGCAAAACATGTGGCTCAATTCATTGAGAAAAATATCATATGCCGCTATGGGGTACCTCACGAAATGATCAGTGACAATGGGACACACTTCCAAGCCCAGTGCGCAGAATTATTAAAGAAATATCATATCAAGCATCACAGATCATCACCCTACAGACCACAAACAAATGGTGCAGTCGAATCAGCTAACAAAAATGTGAAAACTATCATCGAAAAGATGACGGAAAATTATAAGGATTGGCCGAGCAAGCTACATTTCGCCCTTTGGGGGTATCGAACTTCTGTTCGTACATCAACGGGGGCTACCCCCTTCTCTTTGGTCTATGGAGTTGAAGCCGTACAACCAATAGAGCTCGAAATCCCCTCTCTACGAATTGCATTGAAAAGCCAATTAGATGAAGTCGACTGGATTAGAGCAAGATATGATGAACTAGTCTTACTTGACGAAAAACGCTTGGCAGCTTTGCATCATGTCCAAACCTACCAACAGCGTATGGCACGACATTTTAATAAAAAAGTGAAGACTAGGAATATCAAGGAAGGTGATTTGGTACTTAAAGCACTTCGCAAAAACGTGCTCGATCCAAGAGGAAAATTTAGACCGAACTGGTCAGGTCCATATATTGTCAAATTTATTTTGTCTGGCGGAGCAGCACAATTGGTAGACATGGATGGTAATGGGTTCCACAACTTAACCAATTTGGATCAACTCAAGAAGTGTTATGCCTAGTTGCATGGGTTCATGACCCAATAGAGCTACGTTTGGCCTGATTCCTTTTTAAGGATACGTAGGCAACCTCTCAAGGGGGCCTGACCACTTTAAAAAAAAAATCCCTTCTTCGTCGACTAAATATGGCACACAAGGCAGAAAAACGCAACAAAATTACAAAGGAGAATCCACCGGGACACGGTAGAAGCCACCGCGCCACGGTATAATCTACCGTGACACGGCAGAACCCACCTTGACACGGCAGAAATCACCGTGTCACGGTAGAAACTACCGCGTCACGGCAGATCTGTTCTTTGATTACTAACGCTGCGCCACTCAAACTGCAACCGCGACACTCCAAATTTTACCGTGACACACTTTGATTAACCGTGACACGGCAGATTTTTCCGTGACACAGCAATGCGATGTTGTAAATTTTGTTATTTTTGTTTCTTTTCGAATACTTTATTCGACAATTATTATTATTCTTCCATTGCGTCCGACTTCTTGACTCGGATTAAAAAAAAAAAGTCATTGTAATTTTTAATTAAGGCAAAAATAAATATGCTATTATTATTGAAATAAATGTGATTACAATTATTGGCATCATACGCCTTATTTAAAAATTAAAACTTAAAATCATAAAAGCAAAGCAATATTGGTCTAATCCTTCTTCTTTCGAAGCCTCATCTTTCTTTTCCACTAAGTCGGCCTTCACCATTAGTGTGTCCCTTGTAGCCCGAACCGTCACACCTCTTGTCGAACTCTCACCCCTTTCATCCCTCTTATAGTTCTTAGGTTGCTTTTCCCTATAAACCATATTTTCTTTACCCTTTCCTTTCACATAAGTTTTCTTCTTAGGCATTATAGGAGTTTTAAACTCAATTCCTTGTGTTCTTGGACCAAGACGATCTTTAGGGGGCGCCTTCTTACTTCCAAATTTACGTGATCCAAACCTCTCCCTTCTACTTCGAGGATTCAACCATGCCTTGTATGCACTAGATAAGGGGGAGGAGCTTGATCACTCGCAGAAACGGTCCACATAGGCCTTGCAATCCAATAGAGCTCATACTTGTGAACATTACTTTCATGCAATGATACTTCACGGGGACTATCATTATAGCGTGGAATTACTTGTTCAAGTCCATATTGTCGCATCACTCGAGAAGGAAAATAAAAAGTCAACTTTGATATACTAGGAATACGGCAATACGGTGTATCATGCGTCCCAACCATCCTAGTAAGTCTCCACCAAGGCACCACCCATCGAATGGAAAATTCTCTCTTTGCAAAGAACACCTTCCAATCATCATACGACATGTTTGCAGAGTAATTTTTCTTCTTTCGGACTAGATCATTGGGACCATATTTTTCAATATCGTCGGGGGCTTTAAAGAGTTCTAAACGCCCCATCAACATAATCTGCAAAAAAAAAAAAAAAAAAAAGGGAGTCAGTTCCGTAAAAAAAAAAAAGCAGATTTTTCCACCGTGTCACGGGAGATCTTTACCGTGACACGGTGCCTGCCAGGTGTCACAGGAATTAATCAGAGGCCGTATTTACCTGCAGCAATACTAGAGAGCCCTTCCTGATGGCTTTCCGGTCAAATTTTGCTTCGTCAAGGCCGCGCAAAGTTTCTCCAAGACAAGTTGGCATAGGGGATCTTCCAGATTCAACATGTTCAAGCACAGACGCTAAACAAGCATGTCCTACCCTACCGTTTGCAAATAAAAGCTTGCTAAACATGCAAAAAATATAAGCCCTTCTACGGTATACATGATATGACTCAGAGACAGGGCGATTAAAATATAAATTTGCAAGTTTTTCTAGATCTACTTCATTACCGCACACAATCCTATTCAAATCAGGATATGTCAGATTCAGATGGCGTTCAAAATCATGGTAATAGTATTCGCGCAGAGTAGGCATGGCAACAAGATTCCTAGCAGGAAAGCCAAAGATGGCACCAAATTCCTCCGGCAGAGGGCAGAGTTCATCATAATCAAACTTAAAGCAATGAGTTTCTGGACTCCAGTAATCTAAGGCTGCCCTCAGAAAATCATGTTCAATCGCGACATGTCTCAGGGCTAATAAACCTCTCACATAAAACAACTCCAATTCTCTTTTGTCAGCATTAGTCAAAGAATATGACCAATCACGCAATATGTTATCAAAATTCTGAGACATTATTATTGAAATATAAAATTCTAATTATTTTGTATTTTGTAATCATGCATATCATGAATTATGGGTCGTATTTTATAGGCGAAAAGGGTCAGAACGTGGAAAAATTTATCAAGTTACACGCGTATAAAACGCGGCTGTAATTTTTTATCACCGTGACACGGGAATATCCACCGTGACACGGGAATTCCCACCGAGTCACGGGACATCCTACCTTGACGCGGTACAATAAAACGTGTCACGGTGCGCACGCGCTTTCTATTTGTTATCCTTGACCTATTTTTCCGGATATTTTTATTTACCGTTTATCTTCCACTCTTGTTTCGAGAGTTTTATTCCCAATAAAATTCCCCCTTTTTGTTTTATTTTATTTAATTTTTTTTTGGGGAAGTTTTTAAACTTGCTCCATTTTATTTTATTTTATTTTTTCCTTTTTATTTTATTTTATTTGCTTCTTTTAGTTTTATTTTATTTTAGTTTATTTGGGGAAGTTTTTAAACTTGCTCCGTTTTATTTTATTTTTTCTTTTTTATTTTATTTGCTCCTTTTTATTTTATTTGCTCATTTTCATTTTATTTTATTTTATTTTATTCTATTTTGGGGAAGTTATTAATCTCGCTCCATTTTTATTCTGGGGAAGTTGTAAAATTAGCCTTTTTTCTATCTCTTTTTTCTTTTGTTTTTTTTTTTCTTTTGGGAGAAGGTCGGTACCCTCCACTTACGAAAAATAACGGTATTTTTTCGCGTCGTTAATAAACACACAGTCACACACAATCAGTCTCAAGCACACACTAACATACACATTAAATAAAATCAAAAGCATAGAGTGTGAATAAAATAAACAAAGTAAGTCATAGTACATAGTTAGTGTCAAGTGTCATCAAGCAAAGTACAAATATAAACCCTCGGTCAAAAATCTCTAGAACTAGTATCAGTATCATCTCTGTTTCGGGGTTTTTTGTGATTTCCTCGGATACTGGTCGCGTTCTTCTAACAACGAGACGTAGACACCTGCAAAACAACGAATATTCCGTTTATCGGAATATTCGCCTCCGACGATCAAGTTAGAGATCGGAAATCGGAAAAGCTAGAGAGAGAAAGTAGAGAGAAGTTAAAGATCTTTAATGCTCCATTTTTTGTTATGTCACAATCCACCCCTCCCATCATAAATGATTGGTGTATTTATAGGGGTGGGAACATGTGCCCCTCTAGGGTTTGTACCCTAGAATTTCGTGACGTGATTGGCTGCGCAATCAAGGGTCGCCACGTGTCAAGGGGGGGCGCAGTTTTACGCTTTCAAGGTTTTCTCGGGATTTGGGCCTGATGTAATTAAGGCCTTTTTCTCTTTCTGATGTTGTATTAAGTACTAAAGACAGCTGACACGTGTCACCCTATCAGGAGGACACGTGTCGCCCTCTCATAGGGCCACGTGTCGCCTTCTTATTGGGCCACGTGTCAGTATGAGATTGGGCCATGTACTTGGGGTATTTTTACCCTAAACATTTGCCCCTCAGAGGGGGTGGCTCGTACACTTACTGGCCGCCTCCTCTGATCTTCCATTTGGACGTCCATGTACTCTGGGTTGGGTTTACCTCCAATCTGCCCTGGACGTCCATATACTTTGGACTCAAAACTCTTTTTGCTATCTGGACGTCCATATATTCTGTTCTGGACGTCCTCGTAGTCTGGAGTGAGCTTGTCTTCTTGCTCATTTGGACGTCCATACTTTGTACTGGACGTTCTCATACTCTGAGAGAGGCTTAACCCCTGGTTCATTTGGACGTCCACATACTTTGGACTGGACGTCCTCATACTCTGGGAGGAGCTTATCTCCTAGTTCATTTGGACGTCCACATACTTTGGACTGGACGTCCTCATACTCTGGGAGGAGCTTATCTCCTAACTACCCAGAGCGTCCACAACACTTAAAATGAACGTCCTTGCTTTTTGGTCTAGACGCTCTCATACTCTGGGAGGAGCTTATTTCCTAGCTACCCAGAGCGGCCGCAGCAGTGGGACTGGACGTCCTCCTATTTTGGTCTGGACGTTCTCATACTCTGGGAGGAGCTTATTTCCTAGCTACCCAGAGTGTCCACTGCGTTTGAAATCGATTGGGCGTCCTTGATTTCAGGCGTACTCTCTGGTTCTTTCATCATGCTTCGTACGTCTAAAATCTCCCTTTTGGACTAAATGTCTGGGAACTGGGCGGACGCATTTTCCTCTTTAGATATTTTTAAGTTCTGGAGACTAAGTGTTGAAGGTGTAAATCTCTTGAATTTGTGACTCAACTCACTTTGACGTGCCGTCAATTGTCCGTCTGGGTTTCCACATAAGTTAACAGAACCCTAACGTCATTCCGTCTCTTTCTTCGAGTAATTTCTCAAAAAATTACCGTTTGAATGTTTAGGCGGGAAAGGTGGTTTTACCATTTTGTCCCCATAGATTCATTCTATAAATATAGGAAGTGAATTCTCATTTTCACACTTTACCCAATTGTGAATTCTAGAGAGAAGTCAGAGCATTCTAGTGAGAGAAAGTGATTTTCCCCTTAATCTTCAAGAGCGCCGCCGTGAGTTTGAGTTTTCCGGGCATTTTTTGAGTTTTCCGGTCAATCTTCAAGAACACCAAGAACACCTTCAAAGTTTCAGAACGTACAAAGGTAGGCCGTCTACATTTTTCTCTTTTACTTTTAGTTGTGTTTTCTTTTTCTTTACTTCAATTCTGGATCCATACTCGGCTTCGTCCGACTCTCCTCATGAGGCCGGCCGTTCGCCTGGGACTGAGGAGTCTAGAGTGGACGGAGAAGAGTTGTCTCCTCCTTGGAGTGAGTCTATGTCTAGTGCGTACATACTCACCCCCACTTATTCTTCTCTGTCCCCACAGGCAATGGCTAGAACAATGCGTACGCGCGAGCGTCATGCGGCCAGGAACCCAGACGGTAGTCTGGTTCACCCTAGGGTCCCTTATGACCCTAGTAATCCAAGTACAATGGAGGTGGAGACTACCTCCACCACCCAAACAACGACCGCCTCCACTAGCTCTTATCACTTGGCCGTGGAGGTCACATCTTCTTTCGAGGAACGCCAACAAGCTCAAGGCGCCTCGTCCACTCCCATCCCGGAACTTAGGTTCCCTCAATTTGCCAGCTCAGTCATGGATGAGGCCGAGCTGGTAGCCAGCCAAGACCATCCTTCCAATCCTGGGGCGGACGCTGCTGGTTCGTCTGTCCCCGCATCTTCCCAACGTCTGCTCCAACTGGGCAGAACAGACAGGCCAAGGACGGGAATCTCAATTAGAGAGCCGTCTTTTCTGCCTCTTCGTAGTGCCCCTACTTCGGCAAATGAGGCGGCCGCTGCCAAGGATAAGGGCAAGCGTCCCTTAGTTGAAGAAGATGCCTCTTCCCCCATGGGCGTACTCAGCTCTAGAGGCCGGAGCTCGGCCGAGGCAGCAGACCTTGACAGGGTACTGTCCTCAGAGTTTGGTAGCGCTCCTTCTCACCTGGTGGAAGAAGAAGAAGTTGAGAAAGAGGCCGAGGGTGAGACGGCCTTCGCGAGGCGACGGCCGAAGAGAACGTCGCCAACATAGATAACTTCAGAGACCCGTACGCCTGTACGGTGGGGGAGACGGCCCTGAAGTTCTTGGGCCATAAATTCGAGCAGTACAAGGAATCCCTCCATCTTGGGGAGGGGTTTGAGATTCAGGTTCCCAGGAAGGCCATTGCTGTGGCCACCTGGGACGATGAGAAGCCGCGTAAAAGGGCCTTTTGCGTGTACAGGGCCGCTTTGGATGTGGGCCTTCGCTTCCCTCTTCATCCTTTCATCCAGACGGTGCTGGACGAATACGACATTGGCCTTTTCCAACTGACGCCAAACAGTTGGTTAAATGTATTTGAGTATTTGGTGACGTGCATCTGCAAGGGTTTCACGCCAGACTTTGCTGTTTTCTGCGAGATGCACTCACTAACACGGCTGGAGAAGGACACGGACGGTTGGCTCGTCTTGAGTGCAACCAGGGACTATATGGTAGTGGTTGACCGTGTCAGTAAGTGGAGGGACTGGAAGCACCGTTTCTACTGCATCAAGACTAAAGATGCGGAGTTCAACCTTCGCATGAATAGGTGCTGTCCGGATCCCATTCAACTCGGACGCGGGGATCACAAGCCTGACAAACCGCCCATCCATCCAAGCCAAGAACACCAACTTGAATACTTCAAGGTCAATTGGGTCAAGCGGGGTAACAAAACTGAACGTGTCCCTCGCCATTGGGTTCCTGTATCCAATTGGCTTAGGGACACCACTTTCATGTCTGCGTACGGCCTGTACCTGAACATACCCCAAGGTGGACGCTTAGATATATAAACTTCTTGTACGCACATAGATTTTATTTAGAAAAATATTCTAACACTTTGTCTTCTTTTTTCTTTTTTGCAGCGGAGGCGTACGCTATGCTTGACCCGGCACAGAAGGGAGAAGTGGCGATGTCCGAGGTGGACATTGCCCGCTACAAGGCTCGTTTCAAGATGTACGAGCAAATCAAGGAGGTAAATACTTAGTTTATTTTTGAGTCTTTCTTTTCTCATTGTCCGTTCTGCTGTATTGGGAGGAGCCTGCTTCCCGAGTTTGCACGGACGCATTTCGTCCGTTCAGGCATATTGGAAGGGAGCTCTTTCCCACTTTTACACGGACACTGAAATTTTGTTTTGTGCCCTTTTTCTAACAAGTTTACTTGTATTTTGACAGTCCTCCTCCACTCCAAAGGCGAGGAGGAAGCAGCCAGCTTCTTCTACTCCCGATGCAAACGCATCGAAAAGAAGGAAGAACAGCCTGCTTCCAAGGCCGCGGCGAAGGCGAAGTCGCAGACTGCTACAACGCACTCTAGAGGAGAACAGCCCCGGCTGACACAAAGCGGGGTCTCAAAGCCCGTGGAACCTGTTGCTGATCAGGTTCACGATCTGGAAGCTCTATACTTGAACTTCAAAGTAGGTCTATAGTTCGATCATGCATCATTCATGCATATCCATGTGATTAACCGAGCATCACTACGCTCCCATAGCCCATGAAACTGCACTATCCAATCAATCTTAACATGCTAGTCTAAATTGAAATCATTTATGTCCACTTTAATGATTCCGAACTAGGAACTTAAATAATGTATGAATTTTATTCACCTATGGGGTTTCATTCAAAAGGTCATCAACCTAGTGAGCCCATCAATTCATAATTATTTTGGACATTTTATTTAATATTTAAACCACAATTAAATAAGAAAAATCATAATTTCTGATTAAACATAATTCTGCAAATGAATGTATTACATATGTAATTTATTTTCTCAAAACAAATAACAACTTCTAATTACATCATTCGCTTCAATCCAGTTGCACTAGTATGCTTCTCATGCTTAGGCATTGGAAGGGGTTTAGTAAGCGGATCAGCGATGTTCTCATCCGTGTGAATTTTGCTCATCTTGACATCTCCTCTGTCAACGATCTCTCGAATGAGGTGAAACTTCCTCTCTACATGTTTGGATTTGAAGTGTGACCTAGCTTCCTTCGATTGAGCAATAGCTCCATTATTGTCACAGTATATCTCGATTCCCTTTTGAGCACTTGGTACGATATCCAGCTCAGTCAGGAACTTCTTTATCCAAACAGCTTCCTTAGCTGCTTCAACAGCAGCCAAATACTCTGATTCTGTCGTAGAGTCTGCGACAGTGCTTTGCTTCGAACTCTTCCAGCTCACTGCTCCTCCATTCAGACAGAAAATGTATCCAGATTGAGATCTGAAGTCATCCTTGTCTGTTTGGAAAGTCGCATCCGTATAACCTTTGACAACCAACTCATCTTCGCCACCATACACTAGAAACATTCCTTTCGTCCTTCTCAAGTACTTAAGGATGTTCTTGGCAGCTGTCCAGTGTGCTTCACCTGGATTTGCTCGAAACCTGCTGCACATGCTTAGAGCATATGCAACATCCGGCCTTGTACAAATCATGGCATACATAATCGATCCTATTGCAGAAGCATAAGGAATGATAGCCATACGTCTCATCTCATCTGGCATAACCGGGCATTGAGATTTACTGAGCGTAATGCCATGGGACATGGGGAGAAAACCTCTCTTGGAGTTTGTCATCTCAAACCTGTCAAGAACCTTATCAATATAAGTCTCTTGACTTAGTCCAATCATCCTTCGAGACCTGTCTCTATGGATCTTGATTCCCAAAATGTACTCGGCTTCACCTAAGTCTTTCATGGAAAAACAACTCTTCAACCATTGCTTGACTGACTCAAGCATTGGTATGTCATTTCCCATGAGAAGTATGTCATCCACATACAAGACTAAGAAAACTACGTTGCTCCCACTAGACTTCTTGTATACACAAGGTTCCTCTTCGCTTTTGACAAAATCAAACCTTTTGATCGCTTCATCAAAACAAAGATTCCAACTCCTGGATGCCTGCTTCAATCCATAAATGGATTTCTCAAGCTTGCATACCTTTCTAGGATTTTCTGGATCTTCAAAACCCTCAGGTTGTGTCATGTACACTTCCTCCGTCAAGAACCCATTCAAGAAGGCGGTTTTGACATCCATCTGCTAAATTTCGTAATCGAAAAATGCGGCAATCGCTAGAAGAATCCGAATGGACTTAAGCATTGCTACTGGGGAAAAGGTTTCATCATAGTCAATACCATGAATCTGTCTGTACCCTTTTGCAACCAGTCTTGCTTTATGGATGTAGGCATTTCCATCCTTATCTGTTTTAATCTTGTAGACCCATTTGCAACCAATGGGTTTTACCCCATTAGGCAAGTCTACTAGGGTCCACACTTTATTTTCAGACATCGACTCCATTTCGGATTTCATGGCCTCAAGCCATTTATCTGAGTTGGGGCTCACCAAATCTTGCTTGTAGGTTGTGGGTTCCTCATTCTCCAATAAGAAGATTTCAGAATCCTCAGTTAACAGAACCTCGACAAACTGTTTGTTTTTTATTCTGGTAGACCTACGTGGGGTAGGAGCAACAGTAGAAATTTTCTCTCCAACTCCTTGAAGATTTTCGCATGAATTAGATTCAAGTGGGACGATAGGAGTCTCGCTGGTGGAATTAGCTTGCTCCGACGCATGATTAATCGTCTCATGCGCCCTCGCCTCTGACGTGGTGTTATCCACATCCATTTGTTGCTCGTCTCGAATTTCTTCGAGAACCACTTTACTCCCACTTGGCTTTCTAGACAGTAATTCCTTTTCTAGAAAGACACCATCGCGAGTAACAAACACTTTGTTATCTTCGCGATTGTAGAAGTAATACCCCTTTGTTTCTTTAGGATAACCCACAAAGAAACACTTGTCTGATTTTTGGTGTAATTTGTCGCTTTGTAAACGTTTTACATAGACCTCACATCCCCAAATCTTGAGATAAGACAATTTTGGAACTCTTCCAGTCCATAACTCATATGGTGTCTTCTCAACTGCTTTGGACGGGCTTCTGTTTAGTATATTCGCAGCTGCTTCTAATGCATATCCCCAAAATGATATGTGAAGATCAGTAAAGCTCATCATGGACCGAACCATATCTAGTAAGGTCCTATTTCTCCTTTCTGACACACCATTTAACTGAGGTGTCCCTGGAGGGGTTAATTGTGAAAGTATTCCACAATTAATCAGATGTTCATCAAATTCTTGGGTCAAATATTCGCCACCACGATCAGATCGCAATGCCTTAATTGTTTTCCCAAGTTGGTTTTGTACTTCATTCTAGAATTCTTTGAACTTTTCAAAGGCTTCCGACTTGTTCTTCATTAAGTAAATGTAACCATATCTACTTAAATCATCAGTAAAAGTAATGAAGTAGCTAAATCCACCCCTAGCTTTTGAACTCATTGGTCCACATACATCTGTATGTATGAGTCCCAAAAGGTCACTAGCTCTTTCACTTACACCCGTAAAGGGTGACTGAGTCATTTTTCCAAGCAAGCATGACTCACAATTTTCAAATGATTCATAATCAAAAGAAGAAACGAGTCCATCCTTATGTAATTTCTGGATGCGCTTTTGGTTAATATGTCCAAGCCTACAATGCCATAGGTAAGTTGGGTTTAAATCATCTGTTTTCTGCTTTTTATGATCTATGTTGTAGACATGAGTTGCATATTCTAAGACATACAAGCCATTGATTAACTTAGCATTAGCATATAACATACTTTCTTTCGAAATAAAACAACGTTTGTCTCTTATTTCAAATGAAAAACCTTCAATATCTAAAACTGAAACTGAAATAATGTTTTTAGTAATGCTAGGTACGAAATAACAGTTATTAAGTACTAAAATAAGTCCAGAAGGAAGTTTTAAATGATAACTCCCAATAGCAAGTGCAGCAACTTTTGCTCCATTTCCTACTCGAAGTGTTACTTCTCCTGGATCTAGCTTCCTACTTCCTTTCAAGCCCTGCACGTCATTAACGATATGAGCACCACAACCGGTATTGAATACCCAAGTGGAAGATGAAGTAAGATTAATCTCTACAACAAAAACATCAAGTAACTCCTTACCTTCTGTTTTCACTGGTGTGTAATGGGGACACCCTGGTGTATGGGCTTGCCATCCACCACAAAAGAAGCACTAGCAATCTCTCCTTATCAGGTACTCCTCAGCATGGTTAAGTAAGATGTTGATCAAATTTGCTGATGATCCCTCATCATTATGAGAGAGTCTTACAATGTCAAAACAAGCATGGAGCGAGAACAAGATAATGTCACGCGCAGAATCATCATCGATCGGTTTCCCAAGGATATCCATTTGATTGATCATATCAACCAATTCATGGACATGGTTCCTCACTAACTGACCAGGTAAGAGTTTCTTTGCCATTATCTTACCATGAATCTTGTAAGTCTCATACCTTAAACTGTCAGCCCAGGAATAGTAAATCTGAGGGATCGAGTTAACGATCTCTCTTACATTTGGATCGTTGACACCTTTACTACCCAATGCCCCCATGCCACCTCTATAGATAGCACGAAGACATTGATACAAGTTGGTCACCTCATACCATCTAAACCTATTATACCAACAGTTTGGAATAGATTCCAGTATTAGGTACTTGACCCTTTGTGCATCCAAAACTAATTTTGCATGCATTTGAGGATCCTGACCAAGAGCACACTTGTTCTCAATGGGTACATACAGACGACCTTCAAGCTTGTGGCTTGTGAGAACATTTCTCAATTCGCCCTCCCATTGCCTGTAGTTTCTGAGATTTAGCCTTAAATTGAGTTTCATTGGTAAATCTGTGTTGTCATATAAGTTATTCATCTACAAACAAAAACAAAACGAGGCAAAATTCAATAATTATGTTTAATAAATTTAAAGTACCACAAGTAATTTTAGGATTTATTGGTAGCTTTAAAGCACTTATTCAATATTAAATGATCCCTATTGAATAAAATGATTCCAAGATCCTTTATTTGTGCAATAATTAACCGGACTTTGGCCCTGCCATCAACCATTACATTTTCAAGGTGAGTAAACTCATTACTGATTACAACTCTTGTAATTCTTGGTTGAATAATTAATCATCACATGTTTAATTATTACTCTTAGCTTCAAGGTTCTAAATTTTGTCTTTAGGTAACCCTGTTGAGTATAACCAATTAAAAGTGTAGAATTTGTCCTACCCCCACTCCCCAATGAAAATTATGATGCCCAGCTTTGGCATGACCCATCACAAATGTCAAAGGTTTCATCGGGTTTTTAATTGGAAAATCTGCCTCAATATTACTGGGATCTAGATTTATTATGTTGTGATTATATAGTGAACTCTAGCGCATCATCAAGCAACATAAATAAACCTAAACATGCATAATCTACTAATGCAATAAAACATGACATAGTATGGCCCCTTAATCCTAAGAAAACTAATAAAGCAAAATGCTCCCACTTGAACCTTCATGGATCTCATCCATCTTGCTCCATTGGGCCTTCACTTCATTGGCTTTTAGATCAACTGCAACCTGTAATTTTATTCTACTCTATCTACTACTTAAATAAAATAAAATAAATTACAAAAATACTTAACGGTACGCAGACCGTATTTAGATTACAAAAATACATCACGATGCGCAGATCGTATTTAGAATCTATGGGCCATACTAGTCTATATATAGCAATAAACAATATCATATATTATAAAGTGCCATATAATAAATCACTCATCATGCTTTCCTAAACTACAACATCGAATGTTCACAATAAAGGAAACATGGCTATAAATATCTCATATTTTAATTAATTACTGTAATTAGATAATATCATATATTATTCATGACCAACCATAAAATATCATATATTTTAATTTAGGAATGAGATAGAATCAAATCTTATTTGAATTATGGAAGATAAATCATATTTATTTTCCATGATTATCCTAACTAATTTAGGAAATTCTATCCTAATTACTAACCAATCACATATTTTAAATCAATTATTATTATCCATAAATAATCATAGCATAATCACATTACTTAATCAATTATTATCCAAATAGAATCTTTTGCTCCATAATTATCCAAACTTAACAAAAATAACAACTTTAATTTTGTTAATCATCTTTTCAAAATTTAAACTTATCCTTTTTTTTAAAAAATTTGAAATCTGATTTTATCTAAAATAAATTTTTTTTTTTTTGAAAAACCGCCAGCCACCGTGGTGTGGCCAGCCGAAGCCAGCCACGGTGGCCGTACACCGCAAGGTGTACGCTGCTGTGCAGCGGTGCAGGGCAGCAGCAGCAGCACCGTGCACCTGCAGCGCGGCACTGCTATTGCTGCTGTTCCGATCCTCGCTGCTGCCCCTCCCCGCCCCTTCCTCCAGACCACCAGCAGCGGCACCACCGTGGCAGCGCCACCCAGCCGCGGTGCTGCTGCTGTAATTTCACCCTTTTTTTATTTTTTTTTATTTTAATTAATTAAAACAAAACAGATTTTTGTAAAATTAAATTAAACTTTATGTGGTCCAATTAATTCCAAAACTAAATCATATTCAATTTTGAAATTAGGGTTCTTGATGAAATTAATCTCCAATTTAATTTAACACTTAAATTAAATAATTTGATCATGAAAAATTCACAATTTTAACATGTAATCAAATAGATTAAATTCCTTAAACATATTACCATCGAAATAAATCAAAAATTAAACACAAAATTTCACAAATCAGGGTTAAGATTCGAAATTTTCGAAAATTAGGGTTTAGGGGTTCGAATTTTTTTTGATTAATTTGGGGCAAATTTCGGATCAAATTATGGCTAATATGGAGCAAATTAAACACCTTTAATGATTCTATATTGTTAAATCACATTTAAAATAACAATTGACCCATAATTAAATTATTCTCCCTCCTAATTGAATTAAAATTGTGGATTATCAAAGAATTATTACTCAATATATGTAAATGCAAGAGGCTAACTGATACCACTGTAGGAGATTATGGGTACTAAATGCAAAATTAACATGAATCATATTCACATAGCACCAAACCAAGGATCTCATGCATAACACATAAAGAAGTAAGAATTATACCTTTGAAGCGTGATTCCACGGTGATCGAGCAAGAACAATGGGGAGATAAAGAACCTCAAACGTGATTCCTCTACTTGGTCCACGGGCACAGATTAAGACCTCCACTAATGCTAGTTAGTCGCGAAAGAACCCTTCTATCGACCTTCTACGGCGATGAACGAACGATCAACTAGCCAAGAACCACCGCGCAACACCACGTGGGCCACTAGGGGTGGCCGGCCGTGGGTGATAGGGGAGAGTGAGGGGCGTGCGTGTGAGAGAGAGATGGTGAGGGCTTTTGGATGTTGGTTGCTTAGATTCACAATTCACTGTATGTTAATTGTGACTTAATTAATAAACCCTAGGCATGACTATTATTTATAGATCATATCTCTAAATAATAGTCCAAGTTCAAATCCAAGCCCAATTCCTAATCCCACTCAAACTACACTCAGCCCAATCATACTTATGACTAATTAATTGCTTATGAGGCCCATTAATGGGCCTCTAACTTGCTTAACCCATTACCCTTGTGTGTGACCAATATAGGATCCATTCTAAAGGGCTTTGGGCTATTTGACTAGCCCAAAGATCATCTCTCATAGTCTAGCAACAGAGGATGACGCCCCAATAGAATGAACTTATTATCTCCATAATAGTGATCCTTGATATATCTAGTAATTGCACTTATCGAAGACACAATTCCTTCAGTTGCCTGGCCAGTCACTGACTGGCGCGGACAGGAAGGCCATGCGCGAGGCCATGGTTCGCGCGGTTCCCCAAGCGCAGCGTGACAAGCTGTGGGGAATCAATGAGGGCTTCCTCGGCCCCATGCTCAACTGTAGTGCTGAGGTACGTCTCCTTTTCATTATACTTTCTTTCCAACACTTAGCAAATTTTTCTTGTCATTTGACTAAGTTTCCTTCTTCTGTCCGCAGCTCTTCCTCCGCTTGAACGCCTTCGTTGATTGGAAGGACAAAGAAAACGAGCGGCTAAAGCAGGCTTGGCTCGCGATCAGGAAGGCCGAGGATGCTGTGACGGGGACGGCCGTTGTCCAACGGGTGCATTTTAAGACCCAAAATAACCGCGCTGGCCGACAAGGCGGCGCGGCAAACTGAAGACCTGGTCAAACTGGGCAAGGCACTTCAAGAGGAGTCCTTGGCCAGGGAGGCCATGCGGGTTGAAAGGGACGAGGCCGTCCTGGAAAAAGAGAAGTGGAGGCTGGGCTTCGAGGCGTCTGAGGCCTTGAAGAGCGAGCTGAAGTTGGCCTAGACCAACCTTAAGTCTGCTTTGGACGAAACGGACTCGCTGAGGGCCGAGGTTAAGGCCTTGAAGAAGTCCGTTGCGGACTATGCTGAGCAGCTAAAAGCTCCTCGGCCACCCAGCGCGGAAGAGATCGTCCGCATCAAGCAGAACGCCGAAGATCGGCTTAAGGAGTACTTCTTTGATGCCTTTGAGCTGATGGTGGACGATGGTGAAGCCGCTTATTACGAAGAGCGCTTCAAAAAGCGTCTTAACTACGTCTGCCTCAGAGAAGAGGCAAAGAGGGCCGGCCAGCCTCCTCCAGAGCTGGTAGTTACCTCTCCTGAGTCCGGAGAGGACGAGGAAGAGGGAAATGAGGAGGAGGAGTCGGACGTTGATGCCGCTCCGGTCAAAGACGCTAAGGTTACGGAGGAGCCTGCCAAGGATGATACGGCTAATTAGAGCTCAGGTCCTCCAGCAACCGTCTGCTTAGCTTCCCAGCTTTTTCTTTATGCAGCTTTCTTTTTACTTAGCCTATTTTGTACTTTTCTTTTTCTGTACTTATATTGAAGCCGCCTATTAGAGCGGTATTGTAAACCTTTCTGGCCGCCTTTTGAGCGGCCTTATCAATGAAAATTTTGTCCGCCTTTTGGGTAGTTCTTTAATTCTACTTCATACTTAGCAATTTTTTGCAATGTTTGCTTTTTGAATGTTTTTCGTACGTCTCAATATTATGCTCAATATTATGCTCTTTCGTACGTTCCTAGGGGTATGCCCCTTTATTCGATGTTCACCTAGTCCATTCTCTAAGAGGTTTGATTAACTTGGTAGTTTTTATTCCTTAAAGGGTATGACGACTAGCAAGTTAATCAAATCATAGTAATGATTGCCCTTGGACTAGGTGAAGCACCAAAAAAATTTAATTAGCCGTTCAGCTTTCTTTGTAAGAGTAGTCCGTTGAAACTATCGCTCGGATGTACCCTAGAAATCCCAAGTATTATCTCAACTTAGAGATTCTTGGCTCGGCCGGGCTAAACGCCTAGGTATGCCCTTGCCCTATTTGTAAAGGACACTTGTTTTCTAAACAAGTTCAGAATACCTTGCCTCAATCGTCCACCTTGGATTGATACGGACGCGTTGTTCTCTGAATTAAGTCATTTTTTTTTTTTTTTTTTTTTTTGTGGCCGAGTTGCTTCATTGGAAGCAATCTTGCTTCCCTTTTTTACTTCGGCCACTTAGTAGGACTTTGATAAGCCGTGTTGCTATGTTGGAAGCAACTTAGTAAGTGATTTCACTCGGCCTTTCATCACAAATTATAATATGCAAATAGAAATTAGTAAAATAGCAAAATAGTTTAACAATGCCTGACTTTTTCATTAATTTGTCAAAAGTACATTGTTGTGGCCATATGGCTTTGATTACATGGCTCGGTCAGTAGACCTAGCTGTATACACAGCTTTTTGGCTAAGTACTTAGAGAAGAAACTTAAACATGATATTTCTTCAGATTGTCAGTGTTCCATGTCCGAGGAATCTGTCGGCCATCAATTGCTTCAAGGCGATATGTGCCGTCTCGGACTTCTTCCCTGATTCGGTACGGCCCCTCCCAATTTGGAGTCAACTTGTCGTCTTCATTGGCACGGCCAACAGCTTCCATTTTCCTCAGCACTAGATCCCCCATTTTTAGCGGCCGCTTAGACACTCGACGGTTATATGCCCTTTTCATCCTTAAGCGATATATTTCATGCCTAAGCGCCGCATTGCCCCTAGCTTCTGGAAGAAAGTCTAGAGCGGTCTTCATGGCCTCCCAATTGGCCGATTCATCATAAAGCATTACCCGCAAAGTGGGCTCGTACATTTCAATTGGGAGTACAGTCTCAACTCCATAGACCAAAAAGAATGGAGTTTCCCCTGTGGAACTCTTTGTTGTTGTCCGTATAGACCATAGCACATTAACCAACTCATCTGCCCATAGGCCGCCTGCCTTTTCAAGCTTGCGCTTGATCCCATTTGAAATTAACTTGTTATAGGCCTCAACTTGACCATTGGCTTGTGGTCGGCCGACTGAGGCAAAACAATAAGTTATACCTTGGTCCCCCAACGATTACTTGAGTTGGCGCGTCTCAAACTGAGGTCCATTGTCGAACACCATTGACTGAGGTACCCCATACCGAGTGATTATGCTTTTCCAAATGAAGGCTGACACATCCGTCCATTTGATGCCCCGGATGGCCTCAACTTCAACCCATTTAGTGAAGTAGTCTACTACCACTAGTACATATCATCTCTGGCCGGATGCAGGAGTATACGGCCCCAAAATGTCCATGCCCCATTTAGCAAAAGGAAGCGGACTACTGATGGCTGATAGGCTATTTGCTGGACGATGAATAAGGGTTGAAAACCTCTGGCACTTGTCACATTTTTTCACCATTTGCATGGCGTCCGTATTCAAGCTCGACAAGTAATATCCCAAATGTGTCGCTTTTTCAGCTAAGGCTCGTCCTCCAATATGTGAGCCACAATGTTCCTGATGGAGGTCGTCCAACACATCATGCCCTCTTTCAGGAGTTATACATTTAAGATAAGACTTCACAAAAGCTCTTTTGAATAGCTCCCCATCCTTCATCTCAAACCAGGTCGCTCTCCTCTTCATTAGCCAACTCTCTTTTGGGTCGTCCGGAAGTATTCCATCCCTCAGATAGGAAATAATTCCGTCCATCCAGGTTGAACTTCTATCTATTATCTGAACAGGCTCGGCATCAATACTCCTTTTCTCCTTTACTTCCCAAAACACTAATCTTGGAGTATCACATGATGCCGAGGAAGCCAATTTGGAGAGCGCGTCCGCTTGATGATTTTCTGATCGAGGAACTTGTCTGAGAGAGAAATGTTCTAGGCACTCGGCCTCGTCCTTCACTAGCTGCATGTACTTCATCATGGCCGGCTCCCTAGCTTCGAAGCCACCATTGACTTGGTGGACTATTAGCCGGGAGTCCGAGCATACTTCAACTTTGGTTGCCCCGGCCGCTTTACACATCCTTAGGCCGGCCAACAATGCTTTGTACTAAGCTTCATTGTTTGACGCTTGGATTTGAAATCTCAACGCATAATCATAATTGTCTCCTTCAGGAGATTCACATATAATACCAGCACCACACCCGGTCGCTGTTGCACTACCATCCACAAACACTTTCCAGACTTGGTCCCCGGCCGGCTGAAGATCAGGCCGCGTCATCTCAGCCAAGAAGTCCGCAAAGGCTTGCCCCTTGATTGCCTTTCTTGGTTCAAACACAAGGTCAAAGCCCCTGAGTTCCAAAGCCCACCTAAGCATGCGGCCACTTGCTTCTAACGTTGAGAACGGCTTCTTCAAGGGTTGGTCTGTGTAGACCACAATTGAATGTGCCAAAAAGTACGGCCGCAGCTTCTTTGATGCCATGTACAAGGCCAGGCCAAATTTTTTCATTTGGGGGGTACTTAAGCTCAGCATTGTGAAGTACATGGCTGATGAAATAGACTGGGACCTGGTGGCCGTCCCTCTCAGCAAGGAGGACGGCACTTAGAGAATGTTCAGAGATGGCAAGATAAATAAATAACTTCTCATTCCTGAGCGGACTGACGAGGCGAGGCAATGTATGCAAGTGACTTTTCAACTGTACGAATGCTTCCTCGGCCTCCTCTGTCCACTCGAACATGGCTTTCTTCTTAATGGTTTGAAAAAAGTAACGGCACTTATCCCCTGACCTTGACAAAAATCTTCCAAGGGCTGCTAAACAGCCGGTCAGTCTTTGCACTTCCTTAATTGTTCTTGGGGACTTCATGTCAAGGACGGCTTGAATTTTTTCAGGGTTGGCCTCAATTCCACGTTGATCAATCAAAAATCCAAGAAACTTGCCGGACTCAACACCAAATACACACTTCTTTGGATTTAACATCATCTTATGCCGCCTGAGTTCGGCGAACGTTTCTCGTAGATCCTTGAGATGGTCGGCCGGCTCTTTTGACTTGACAATCATGTCATCAATGTACGCCTCCATGTTCCGGCCGAGCTGGTCTCTAAAGACTGTGTTAACAAGCCTCTGAAAGGTAGCAGGGGCGTTCTTGAGGCCGAATGGCATAACTTTGTAACAGTACAACCCCTGCTCGGTTACAAACGCTTTCTTTTCTTGATCTTCTTCCCACAAGGGAATTTGATGGAATCCGGAGTATGCGTCCATAAAACTCATTAGGGCGTGTCCGGCCATAGAATCAACCAAACGGTCAATCTTAGGCAAGGGGAAGCTATCCTTAGGACACGCCTTGTTCAAGTCCGTGTAGTCCACGCACATTCTCCAAGTCCCATTCGGCTTTTTTACAAGAACTACATTGGCCACCCAATCTGGGTAGAAGCATTGCCTAATGAAACTGGCGTCCAGCAGCTTTTTCACCTCTGCTGCGGCCGCCTGATTCCTCTCTTCTCCGTGATTCCTCTTCTTCTGGCGGACAGGCTTTATCAAAGGATTCACGGCCAACTTGTGCACGGCCAGGTTATGACTTATCCCTGGCATTTCACCAACTTCGAATGCAAACACATCTTTGAATTCTCTTAACAGCTGAACTAACTCATCCCCAAGCAATCCCAAAGCTATAATGCCAACACTAACTGTCCGTTCTGGGTGGTTGGAGTCAAGCACTATATCCTGGTGACTGCCGGCCGGCTGGGGCCTCAACTCATCTGGCCGGTCGACAGTCATTAATTGATAAGCTTCTTTTGCCCTGGTCGCCTTACGCTTTTGGCCGACCTGGTATGCTGGGAGTGAAGTTCCTTCCTCCTTTGGCTCGGACAGTTTTGGGCCGCGCGCTGTTGGCTTCACGGCCAGCTGATTGCATTCCTTAGCCATTTTCTGACTTCCTTGAATTGTTTCAATTTTACCGTCCGACCTTTCAAACTTCAACAACATTAAGTGAGGCACTATGACCGTCTTGGCTGCATTTAGAGTGGGGCGGCCAAGGATGACATTGTACTCAATCAGCTCTTTGACAACTAGGAAACGAACGACCATGTCTCTCCCTTCTCCCTTCTGCCCGAAACGGATTGGAAGATCTATCCGTCCGACGGGATGAATGACATTCCCCCCAAATCCTACCAAGGGGTGAGTGATGTCCTGGAGAGCATCTTCTGGGAAGCTTAAATTCCTTAGGGCAGACAGGCTGATGATATCGGCCGAACTACCCGTATCAATCAATATTCGTCCCACCTTCAAATTTGCTATCTTCATGACAAAGACCATGGGATCATTGTGCAAAGCCTTGACCTCCCCACGGTCAGCCTCACTTATGATTACTTCAGGAAATGGCTCAGCCTTAACAGCGTCCGTTTGCATCACATTTGACAAATTTCGAGCGTCCTGCTTGATTCCTTTCATGGTAGGGTCGCCTGAAGCAAAGCCTCCTGATATCACGGCCACAAAACCTGAATCAGTGCTATTCCCATCATCTTCTTTGTCATTTTTCTTATCATTTTGTTGCTTTTTCTCGGACGTGTTGTCTGTCCGTTTGTAGGTGAACTTGGACTTTGTCACATAGGGTTTCAACAGACCCTTGTCAGCCAACTTATCCAACAGCCTCTTCAGATTGATACAATCGTTCGTGTCATGACCTACATCCTTGTGGTAATGACAATACTTGTTCTTGTTTCTGTACTAGGCCGAGCCTCTCAAAGGCTGAGGCTTCTCAAACTTGTCTTTTATCTCCATCAAAATGGAGTAGCCATCCTTGTTGAACTCATACTGAGGCTCGTACGTATTTCTTTTCTTTGACTTGGGTTGCTTGTCATCAGCTACAAAGATTTCTTTTCTTTTGCTTCCTTCTTTCTTTCGGCCGGCCGAGTCTTGCTGAGAAGATTGCTTCTTCTCAACCCCCTTGGCCGGCTGTTCCGATTTGGTGAGCGAACAAAAGTCCGCGGCCTCAATATAGGCTTCGGCTTCCCGCAATACACCTGCGTATGACCGAATCTTTTTTCTTACCAAATCAAACTTAAAACCATTATGCCTTAATCCCCGGAGAAATTCTGAGTATGCCATTTTGTCCGGAAGATTATGAATTTGGGCTTTTTCTTGGTTAAATCTTTGGACCTACGAGCGTAGTCCTTCATTCTTTCCTTGGACAATTGTTGCCAAGTTGAGACTTTTCTTTCTTGCTGAGATGTTGTATGAGAAATTTCCCACAAACAACAAACTGAGGGTAGTAAAGCAATTTATGCATCCAGCCGAAAGGCTGTTAAACCAATCCTGGGCCACTCCCTTAAGAGTGGTCGGGAAGCATCTGCACCATGTAGCATCATCTACACTTTGCAAGTACATCAGATTCCTGTACGAGGTAATATGTTCCTCTGGGTTGCCCGTACCATCATAGGCACCCACTAGTACACTCTTCACTTTTGCTGGTTGAGGGGACGTTAGTATGTCTTGCGAAAACGGAGGCGGCTTATCTCCCAAATTAAACAAACGCATCTGCCAATCAATGGGATGAGGCTGCGTGGACGTTCTAGCCAGATAGGGAGTCTGGCCGAACACCTGGCCATACGACCCGTATTGCCCAAAGACTAGGGGAGTTGGCTGTATCAACCCGTTGAGTACTTGAGGGGGCTGATATTGTGATGGCTGAACTGGAATGGGAGTAATAGTATGAGCGGCTTGACTTCTGCTGGAGACGGCCGTGTTGGTGTATTGAGAGAAAGATTGGTTGGAGACTTCATCCGACATGGTTGGGGTAGAGGCCGTGTTAGAATATGCGGCCCTTTCCCTTTTCTTGTGCCGAATGTAATCCCTTGCGTCCTTAAAACGCTGTGACGGCTCAGTCTCAACTCTTTTCGGCTGTCTGCCCCTCCCCCAGCCGACTGTGTTTTCGCCAACAGACTAGAGAGGTTAGTCCGTGGGACTCGGGGAGACCTTCCATGCGGACAACGGAATGGGGTATTACCAGCATCAGTTGCATTGGTCTTGTTAGGTGTTTTCTTGGAAGTACCTCCTCCCCCCTTTTGTTGGTTGGAGGCCAACTCTTGGCGAAGCTTAGTCAGCTCGGCCATTAGGGTAGCTGGGGTAACAGGAGGTTGTTCGGCCTCTTGAAATGAGGCAGTCAAAGGATTGCTAGAATGTATGGTTGTATGTAAGTCTTCTACATATCCGTCCTCGCCTGGACGAGGACCAGTATTAGGTGTCTGACCATCTATTGCCATAACGGACGAGTATCCCCACAGACAGCGCCAAATGTTTCGGGGTTTTTTGTGATTTCCTCGGATACTGGTCGCATTCTTCTAACAACGAGACGTGGACACCTGCAAAACAATGAATATTTCGTTTATCGGAATATTCGCCTCCGACGATCAAGTTAGAGATCGGAAATCGGAAAAGCTAGAGAGAGAAAGTAGAGAGAAGTTGGAGCTCTTTAATGCTCTATTTTTTGTTATGTCACAATCCACCCCCTCCCATCATAAATGATTGGGGTATTTATAGGGGTGGGAACATGTGCCCCTCTAGGGTTTGTACCCTAGAATTTCGTGACGTGATTGGTTGCGCAATCAGGGGTCGCCACGTGTCAAGGGGGGCGCCGTTTTACGGCTTTCAAGGTTTTCTCGGGATTTGGGGCTGATGTAATTAAGGCCTTTTTCTCTTTCTAATGTTGTATTATGTACTAAAGACAGCTGACACGTGTCACCCTATCAGGAGGACACGTGTCGCCCTCTCATAGGGCCACGTGTCGCCTTCTTATTGGGCCACGTGTCAGTATGAGATTGGGCCACGTACTTGGGGTATTTTTACCTTAAACAATCTCCAGCCTGAGTATCCTGAGTATACGGGGGCTGAGAACCAAAGAGTCCCTCCATCATCCGAGTACGAGGAGTAGTGTCTCTACTAGTCCCAATAGCTCCAGTAGAAGACATGGTCAAGGCAGAGCCCGTCCAGCTAGTAAACGGCGTAGACTGACCCCAAGTAGTAGGAAGCGTCGGTGAAGACATCGTCCCAGACAGTGGAACTGAAAACAAGCCAGGCACCAGTGAAGGCATCGCCCCGGACAATGGAGCTGAATATATGCCCCGATCCACAAGAGTGATGACTGGAGTGAACTCAGACTGTGAAGGCTGTGAAAATGAATGCTGCTGCCACTGACCCTGAAAGTGCTGGAACGGCTGGGAAGGCTGAGGCTGCTGCTACTGAGCCTCACGAGACGGCTGAGACCGAGAATGCCGACGAACCCCTGGAGATCGTCTGCCATGACTAGGCTCCCCCTCGTCCGAGTCTCTATGCCTCGAGCGCGATCGGGGCCTCCGTCGCTCCTGAAAAACACGAAATCAAAGATGTCAATGATGCAAGATAGAACAAATGGTAAAAATAAAAAGGTGAACATACCTTAAGAACATCGCTAGAACCGCCTCGACAACTTGCGCCACGCCGAAGCTTGATGATGCAATACTTCAAGGCATCAACCAGCTTCATGAATCCCATCATCTCCGGGTGAGTAGGCTGAGAACAAAGCAAGGGAAAATCAGTAACAAGAGGTATTAAAAAGGGTGAACAATATATCAAAAGCTTACCGCTCAAACACGTCAGGCAAAGACTCCTGCGCCTGTCTGTAACCCTCTGGCGCGTCAGCAATGTGGTCCTCGGTAATACCAATAGGCCCCGGGTAACGGACAGATTGAGGTGGCACCTCAATCCTCCCCACAGGGGGAACAGTCGTCTGAAAATACGATCGAATAATCAGGTTATTCGACGATTTAAACAGAGACTAGTGACAAAATTCTCAAAAGAAACTATACCTCGGGAAGACGGGGTGGAGGAGCCAAAAGGGGAAGCACGTCCCGCGAGTAATCACCCTCCATGTGCACGAGCCCCTGCCAAGGAAAAGTGAACCGCTCTCCCCTGTTTATCAACTCCCTAAGCAATCGTGAGTCCAACATCGACTCTGGTGGAGGCAAAGGCACCACAAAGCGATCATCACTGTGCCGGCGAACGACACGCTCTCCAAGATACCAAACAAAGAGACCAGTACCGACAAAAACAGTACGGCGCGTCGAAAGCTGCAAGGCCTCAGGAAGGTCAGCCATCCTAGCCCAAGGCCGATACTGGACGTCAACAGCCACCTGAAAACCATAAAAAGTTGTAATGAGATGCTGAAAATGACGTCAAGATAAAGAATGGCAGGCTGCAAAATCAATTCTTACGCCTACAGAAGAGGTGCCTCGTCGTAACAACCCGCGCAGCATAGAGACAGACTCCACTTGTGACTCGCCTCGGTCACGCCAGCTATCTCTAACAGGGAAGTCATGGACCGCTCCACGACGTCGACGAGGGGCCAATCCCGGGAAATACTCATAGAACCAAAGCTGCAATGAAAAAGTAATCTCTGAGCACATGAGTCAAACAGATTGGAACAAAACAAGAAAAGGAAAGATCATCACCTCTACGACTCTCCATAAGCCGTAAACAGTCACGGGGGACTGGTCATTCAGCTGCCTGCAGCCATGACGTAGCGACAAGAGAAGATCCGCATATCCAACGCTAGCCCAGCTAAGGGATCCTATCTCGTTGATCCTGACTAAAAAAGGAAGATAGCAAACGAGCGCGCGTGAAATCCTATCAGGAGAAAGACTCATAGAAATCAGAATCAAAATGAAGATCCGCACTCGCTTCTCAGGAGACGTCTCCTCCATGTCAAAACCCTAGGCCAGGACGGAAGCCAGCTCTGATCGCCCGCTCCTCGGACCACCTCGAGGTACCGGCCGAGTCCTAATATACTGAACGACCGGACCCAACAGATCTGCTACCTCAGCCGCCCCCCAGCTAAGGTTAGGAAGCTGTCGTACGGCCTGATCGGTGAAGCGCAAACCAGTAATCATGCTGAAGTCCAGAGGGGTCACTGTCATCTCCCCCCAAGAAAAATGAAAAGTGTTGGTAGTATCCCAGAAATACTCCAACAG
Organism: Chenopodium album; assembly: GCF_948465745.1. Taxonomy (NCBI): domain Eukaryota; kingdom Viridiplantae; phylum Streptophyta; class Magnoliopsida; order Caryophyllales; family Amaranthaceae; genus Chenopodium; species Chenopodium album. The sequence goes on along the minus strand of NC_137858.1, from coordinate 28,566,961 downwards.
TGCACGAACAACTGTCGGGCCGCAACCCCGGGGGCTGCGAAACCCTACGACCGCCAAAAAAAAAGTCTACTAAACCAGCAGATACCCACAAGGCATTCGTAACAGGATCCCTCGTGATAATCTCATGCAGTCGAGGAATCAAATCTCCAGCTCCGGATCCATGATGGCGAAGCATGCCATCGACTATGCTGGCAAGTGGACGGTGAGAAACGTGGTTCTCACGACAGAAAACCAACTCATCAGGTGTCCATAGAGGTGGAACCCATCTACCCCTACTCGAAGAGGCGCGCGGCTCGGTCTCTAGGACGTCGTCCTCCACACCCTCAGGAACTGTGGGAGTGTCCTCCCGAAAAGCCTGACGCCGGCCACGTGTGGAAAGATCGCAATCCCGCCGTCTAGGCATGCTATTTCAAAAATAAAAATCTAAATGCTTAGCATCATTTCCTAAGTTATTTATTTATTTATTCCCAAAATGGCTTATCAATTATCTCCAGTTGCATTTTCTGTTATGCGCTAAATTTTTACCTCAAGGCTAAAAATTAGCAAAATAATAGAATTATTCCTAGTATTAAGTTTCTCCATGACAAACTAATACTACAGTTCTCCTAGCTGCATGATATTATGTTCTCCACGACAATATAGTACATACACAAAAATATGTTTTGAAATTGCACAAAAACAATATATCAACACATCATGCCCTATTTTACAAGATCTACCATCAATATTTCACCATTTCAAGTGCAAAGAAATAACATGAACAACAAGAACATCATTTCACAAGAAGTAGTACCCAAAAATGGTATTTTGTTCAATTCTCTACCAAATCATGCAATTTTTGTCTCCAATTTCTCACAATCGCACATACATACATATAAAAGTAAACTCATGGCAAATATTTCTACATAAAAACTCAAAATCAAAAATCCCCAAACTGATTTTTAAGGGTTTTACATGAAACTACTCACTTGAAGCAAATTCGAGACAAAATCAAATGAAACTTACATGGATCCTTGTAGAGAATCGAAAATAAGGAAAGTAGCAAAAATTAGAGCAAAATTGATGGAGATTTGAGCTCCAAAAGCTCGAAAAAACCGTGAAGACAGCAGCAGGCCACCGCGACACGGTCAGCCACCGCGACACGGTCAACCACCGCCGTGACACGGTCAGCCACTCCCGTGTCACGGTGAAACTGGGCAGAGACGGCGACACAATAGAAGCGGCAGAGCTCCGGCAGCAGCAGCGGAGTGCAGACAGGGGAAGCAGTCGACTTCGACTAGCAGCAGAAGCACACCGTAGCAGACAAAGATTCACCGTGTCATGGTTTGTGGTGCCGTGTCACGGTGTCGGAAGACGTGCGCCGGTGTTTCTAATTGTGGCGCGGTAATTTGTGTGAGCAAAATTGAAAATGGGGAAAGGAGAGAGAAAATGTATGAAGAAATGATGGAAATGGTGAAGCAGGAGATTGAATTTAAAGCCAAAATATGACAGTTACGCACCCTGTTCCCCGTGCCACGGGGTCCGTTATCATTTAACGGTTAGTTCCTAATGTGGCACGTTTTTTATTTTCGAGTCAAAAGCACCAAATTTGACCAGTAGAAATCCCGCGTCACGGGACCTTGTACCGCGTGACAGTACTGAATCCCGTGTCACGGCAGATTTTCTTCGTGACACGGTGATTCTGCGCGTGTCCTGCACGTTCCTCGATGCTGTCAGCGAATATTCCTGGCTCTTTTGACTAAAATTACACGATTTTCCGCAGCTTTTGGGCAGTTAATTTTTCGCTGAGATTACGCGGGAAATTCTAACTGGTATTTAAAGGGGACTAAAATTACCATTTTACCCCTAGCAAGCATCAAAGTCTATTTTTCAACATTTCCAACACCTAATATGGTCGAAAAGTCGACTTGAAGGTGAATCATCTATGGCCCACGTTTGGGGACAATCGAACCACTATCATTCCAGCGCAAGGTTCTCGATACACAGAGACTTGTAATTTCAATAGACAAATTTTTCCTCAAGCATGGAAAATTGTCGGTCGTTGTCACCTCTCAACACGAAAAAGTCAACGATTATTTCATTCATCGACTTTCCTCAAGCATGGAAAGTATTCATTCATCGACTTTCCTCAAGCATGGAAAGTATTCATTCATCAACTTTCCTCAAGCATGGAAAGTTTTTTATCTGTCGACTTTCCTCAAGCATGGAAAGTGTTCATTTGTCGGCTTTCCTCAAGCATGGAAAGTATTATCGGTGGATTTCTTCAAGCATAGAAAACCGCCAAAATCATCTGTCGATTTTCCTCAAGCATGGAAAATGTTATTCGGTAGATTTCTTCAAGCATAGAAAGCTATCAAATTCATCAGTCGACTTTCCTCAGGCATGGAAAGCATTTCAGCGAAACATAATCCGGTGGATTCCTTCAAGCATAGGAAGATACCAAGCATCATTTGTCACTGATACACTGGTGTCAGATACGTATTCTATCCCTTTACACTTTTATCTGTAGAACTAACATTTTTCTGCAGGTATCGGCGTATACAGAGTGATTTAGGATCGCAGAACGTCTTAAATCATTCTCCGTCCCTATCGACTACTTTGACTATCGTTTTCGAAACTTACGTTTCTACAAACTCAGTCAAAGTGGGGGCTTCTGTAGACACCTAAAAATGTCTCCCCAAAACCAAACCCGATGATGAACAACCTTTCACCGCTATTATTGGTCGGGTTCAGTATTTAATCCCGAGAGTGCTTAAAAATCATATTTAATTAAATTCGTATTTCTGAATAGTCCACGGATCAGTCTTGATGTTTGGTAAAAGCATAGTTTCAATTTCAGCCCAAAACCCTTTTTTATTTTATTGTTTTATTATTTATTTTTGGCCCAGACCTTTTATTTCTTTTTAATTATTTTCTTATTTTTAGCCCAAAATTAATAAATCAGAAAATGGCCCGAAATTATCAATCGGCACTTAAAGGCTGAATGAAATTAGGGTTTAAAATGAATTTAGACGGAAAAAATGACAAAATTGTCCCGCGTCACGGCAGGAATTCCCGCGTCACGGGATTCACTCCCTTCTGACGGTATAAAATCCCGTGACACGGGAAACCTGATGTGACACGGGTACGGTATGTGTCTTTTCCGCGTAAACCCTAACGCGTTTTCTTCCCCCGTTTGTTTAAAAATATCCCGCGTCACTCAACATTGCAACGTGTCACGGGAACATTTCCCGTCTGACGGGAAAATTTACCGTGTCAAGGTACAGTTTGCCGTGTCACGGGATACTGTTTTAGGGTTTTTGTCATTTTAGGGTTCCGTGTGTTCCCTCAGCACATTTCTTCTATAAATAACCCCTCAGTTCTGATGTACGGGGCATCAATTAATTCTCTCATTTTCTCTTTTATGCTCTAGCCTAAACACTAGCCTACCCTTCTCTCTTTCAAAATACCTTCCTTAAGCACTCCAAGGAGTCCGTACTTTACCTGAGGTTCTATCCTTAAACCACGGCGTGAAAGGTAGAACTGTTTGAGGGTTTGGCCCCAAATCAATTATATTCTATTTTAATTTAATTTAATTCCATTTTAATTATTGTTTAATTAATTTTCCTTGAAGTTACTAACGCGTTTATTGTTTTTTATAGTAGCAAGCAAACAAAATCAAAGTAAGGAATCATGTTCCTTTTATTTCTATTATTTTTCTAACGATTTTATTGTTGGATCTATTGTTAAATTTCTTCCAATATTAATGTTTATTTATTCTATATTTATTGATCACCATATTTCATGTTTAAAGGGAATATGTAATTGAAAATCACGACTAATAAGATAATTTGGACAACCGGTTTAGGTTCCTTTTTAATCTTGTTGTTTAATCGAAGTGATCACGATATTATAGAATTATGTGTGCATTAATATTCAACCAATTTAGCATAATAATAGTTTGGAGCAAATTGAATCTTTGTTTGCATGCCTTTGAGATCGCAGGAATACTTTTCATAATAAGAATCGAGTAGAGGCCAATACGGGCGAATGTGACTCCATGACTCACTTCGTACCATCATCCCCGATCCTCCTTTCGTGGTTCCGAACCATATAGAGTTAGTAATCTCATGGATTATGAATGGGGTGTAACCTTCACGGGTCAATCGTTGTTGCCTATCATTGTCCCTTAATCGTGGTTGCCTTAAATGATCCGTGAACGGTTTACAAGTTCCTTAAAAACTTGTTGGCGGCTCCCTACTTTATTTGTCCCTAATCGTTGTCCCTAATCGTATATGTCAATTCCCACTTCCTATGAGTGCCAAGCATATTCACACTATGCTTTAACGTAGGCGCACTTCAAACGACGCCTACAGTTCCCAATGCAACACATAATTCACGTTGTCCAATCGCCATCACCTATCTACTCATCAAAATGATAAGTAGGGCCAAGCCAAAACAAAACAAATACGTATTAGCCAAAATTCTAAGTACATACAAATGACAGTCATGTAAAATCAATTTAATTAATTAAACATACTTTCGAAGAGATTTAACTTTAATAAATCATAATTTATCCAAACCATTCATGAATAGAAATTCATGTATAAAAACTTGTCAAAAGAACCAATTTCCGAAACAACCAACTTTTCAAAGATAATTCCGAATAGGATGGATCAATCCTCATTTTCGTAAATCATTTTACCAGCTAAGTGTGCACATCCCCCAAGCTAGTAACTCCTTTACATAGTGCTATCAAGGGGAAAGACTAGGTCATACGACGTCCATAGTCTTCAACTTACTCCGCGTAGTGGAAGTTAAAAATCCAAAGATCCAAGGAATAAATTCCGATAAATAAACTCTCCAATATCTCATACTCGGGATAATTTAAACAATAAAACTAATTCCTTCTTGAATATCAATACAATTTTATAATCAACCATATAAAACATTTAAACATTTGAGATTAAACGATTAAAACATGTTTCACCAAAATATATTTCACAATCATTTAAACATGGTTCAAAAATCGCTTAATATGTAAATCACGTTGCATATAAAAGCCACTTTATAAAAGATCTAGCCACATGTACGTACCTCGATCTTTGCACACAATTACGGAGCTCCTAATTTCGAACCGGAAATTACTCCTATAACAAACCAATAATCCTAATCAAATACTTTTCAACCTATAGACACGAAGGCTTAAAATACTGACTTTGACTTGTTATGCATGAACAATTGATTGTTTTAATCCTTGTTATAAATTTAACGTTTGTTTTTATAAGCTAATCTTTAATATTTTGTTAAACATACTTATAGCAATAACAATAATAATAATAATAATAATAATAATAATAATAATAAGTACGTACTATAGAAGTAGTAGGTAGTACATAGTATGTAGTAGTAGTAGTAAATTAGTTAATGTTGATAACTATCATTGATTATAGTAGTGACAAAATAAGTAGTATGTAGGATAGTAGTAGGTAGTAGTAGTAGCAAACACATTAACAGCAACAACTACGACACTAACAACAACAATCGTAATAGTCATAATAACAATGATAATAATAATAATAATAATAATAATAATAAAATAATAATAATAATAATAATAATAATAATAATAACAATGATGATGATGATAATAGGAAGTAGTAGTAGTAGTAGTAGTAGTAGTAGTGGTAGTAGTAGTACGTAGAACATAGGAGTAATAGTAGTAGTAGTAGTACTTCTAGCTAGTGTTAGTAGTAGTACTAGAGAAAGAAGTATATGGCTTACAAGGAAGGAGGGGGCTGCTATTGCGGTGGTCGGTGGCCGTCGGTGTTAGGCGGCGGTGTAATGGTGATAGCTTTGTGGTGGTTGGGCGGCGGTAAGGTGAAACTTTGGCCAACTCTTGATGATAGAAAGAAGCTAGAATGAAGGAAAGAAATGGAGAGGAAAGAAGGACGAGATAGTTTGGAAGGAGATGATTCATGGCTATTTATAGCAAAAATTTTGGTACTTCAGCCATAGTATTAATGAAGGAGGCAAGTGGGATTAGTTCCTCCCCTTTGCCGACATAGTTTTTAGATTTTATTATTATTATTATTATTATATATATTGAAGTAGATATTTTGTGTAGTACTAGTGTACTACACATATGAATTGAACTCGTATAGTGAATTTTGTACTTTGTCGTCTGAATCGGGTATAATTTATTAACGGTTGAAAATTTGATTTGGGTACGACAAGTTTTAACTTGACTCGTATAATTAAAATCATCATAAAATATAGGTATAAAATTATCAGATAAATATTTTGTATGATAAAATATATCAGGAGAACCATATTTAATAATTATTAAATGACTTAAAAATACGGGGTATTATAGTCTACCCCCCTTAAAAGAAGTTTCGACCTCGATACATGAGTAAAAGTTGGTTAAATATTCCAAGTTAGTAAAAATTGACTCATGCACAACTTATAATGACTTGAAATGACTCAACCATGACTCAGACACAACACATAGCAACTCAAAATGACTCGAAATTAACCAAAAAGGGAAAAAGCGCGAAACTCTATCGCATTCTACCCCACTTAAAAGGAGTTACGCCCCCGTAACTCGACAAACCTCATAAAACAATTCTGGATATCTTTTCCTCATATATGCTTCGGCTTCCCAAGTAGCTTCCTCGGTTTTATGGTTTGACCATAAAACCTTGACTATCTTAGCATCCTTGTTCCTAGTGTTTCTCACCTTACTATCTAAAATCTTCACAGGCCTTTCCTCATAAGTCAAGTTCTCGTCCATCTCGATAGTTTCTGGCTGTAAAACATGGGAAATATCTGGTATGTACATCCGAATTTGGCTCACATGGAACACATTGTGAACTTTTTCTAGCTCGTTAGGCAAATCCAACTTGTATGCTACCTTTCCCACCTTTTGGATGATCTCGTAGGGTCCAATGTACTTCGGGTTAGCTTTCCTCTCTTCCCGAACCTCATTACTCCCTTCATCGGAAATATTTTTAAAAAAACATTCTCACCTACTTTGTATTCCTCATCCCTTCTCTTCAAATCTGCATGGCTCATTTGACGATCTTGTGCGGCTTTTATTTTCTCTTAAATCATCTTTACTTGTTTCACCGTGTAGGGAATATTTCAAGCACTATAACCCCAAGCTTGAACCCCACTATGATCATACATTTAAGTATGGTGGCGTCCAAAGGGAAAGAAAAGAGAGCAAAAGAGTCGCCAACAAGTTTTAGGAACTTGTAAACCAATCATGAGGTGAAGGTTACACCCCTAAACAATCCAGGAGATCGTCAACTCCATAAGGTCTTGAACCAAATAGGGTTTGGGGATGAGGGTACGAATCCAATCTACAAAAGAAAGGACCCGCCCTATAAAATAGGCCTCTACTTTATTCTACTCGTATTCATGTGCACTTTCTGACTAACATGCAAACATTATATTAACCCTAAACCTGTTTATTTATGTTGGTTGAATATTAATGCACAAATAAAACTATTATTGGCGATCACTCGAATTAAAATCATATTATCCTAAATAAAATTATTAATTATCTTATTAAGCGTGATTTCAAGTACTAATTCCCTTTAACAAGCATAAAAGGCGCGATCAAGCAATAACAATAATATAAATAATATCATGCAACATAATAATAATAAGCATAATCATAATAATCATAGCATAATCATAATCATGCATAATAATAACAATCATGTTAATAAAGCTTAAATATAATAGCAAGATCCTAGGCATGATACTAACAAGATTAATAACAAATCCTAGCATGTCACTAAGCAATAAAGATCAAAGTTTTAAACCTAACATGATACTAACATGATATTAGAAAAGAGTAAAGGCACCCTAAACATTATACTAGAAAGCATTAAATAACATCCTAACATGATACTAGGAATTAAGCAAATAATAAACATGCTTTCTACAAGAATAGAGCAATAAGATTACATACTTTGATGCCTCGTACCTTTTTCTAATAACAAAATACACACGTTAGTAAACTTCAATGAAAATAATAAAATTAAAGAATGAAATTAAATAATTGAAAGAAAGAGTTAAAAAGTTTAGACTGGATTTGGGACCTAACCCTCAGAAAAGTATAAACCTTTCACGTCTAGGGCGAAGGCAACTTCGAAATTGGTTAGGTGTTTCTAGATCTTGTGAGTGCGGTATTGTGTTTGTAAAAAGCTAGTTTAGAAAACAATAGAGAAAGAATAAGCTATATTGCTTGATGAGAGTTGATTGATTGTTGATGAATAAAAACAGTGGTCGAGGACCCTATTTATAAGGAAAATAGTCCGGAAATTGACAGAATTTGATAAGGAATAAAACTACACGTTTTCGCCAGAAATTCACTCTATCGCCAGGCGACAAGGTCTGTCGCCAGGCGACAGACTGGCTTGCACGCGCTTTCGACGCGGAATCCGATCTTTAACCGACTTTGATCTACGGAATCCGTACAGAAGATAAAATGTATCTTTAAAAAATAATAATATAATAAAAAAAAAAAATATTTTATTCCAAATAAAAATCCATCTTAAAATAATTATTAATCCTAATAATATTAGAATTTAAAAGAACCTTCTAGAAACTTCTAGAAAGTTATAATTAATCTTAATTATTTTAGAAATAATAATTAACATTGGGCCCTCCTCTAGATCATTGGGCCGTATGTAAATAATAAATCGGGCCCAGTTTAGTACTTTGGCCATAACTTCCTCAATACTCATCGAAATTGGGCTTATAATATATCGTTGGAAAGGTCTTTTCGAGCCCCATCTAATTACACTATTATTGGACCCTTATAATGGACCAAACTAAACTGGATTGGCTATTTATAATAAAATAGAGTTGTTTTCAAAAATAGAAAGAAGAGAATTTTTAATAAAACTAAACCGCAACACTTGACTTTCCACACTTTCACCTCATTCGATTATGGTTCGACGTGAAAGGCATTCATCACTGGGTTTGGTTTTGGGGAGACACAAATGGGTGTCTACAGAAGCCCCCACTTTGACTGAGTTTGGAGAAACTTATGTTTCGAAAACAAAAGTCAAAGTAGCGATAGGGACGGTGAATGATTCAGAACGTTCTGCGATCCCAAATCATTCTTGTAACGCCGAAACCTGTAAAACAATGTTAGTTAAATAGATAAAAGAGTTTAAGAAACGCGTATCTTGCACCGTCGAGCACACGTCTCTGGAGGTAACTGTTTTGTTGCTGCATTTTGTTTTTACGGCCTTCTACGAGCTAGAGAACGACATCTTTGAAGGTAACATTGCGTCGTCATCTTTAACATTTGTTGGTGACAATATTCCACAGTATCTCGGGAACATTGTCGAAAATAATCGTACGTCGTCATCTTCAGGGTTGTGGCAGTACGTCGCCGCTATAGACAATCTCTACTTTATCTCGAGGGATCGTCGAAGATCACTTTACTTTATTGATCCTTGATATTGCTATTGATGCTTTGGGTGATGACAATCCTCTTTTCTTCAGGAACATTTGTCAACACATCTTTTGTATGACAATCCGATTTAGGGAAAGTTGTCCGTGCTTCGTAACAATCCATCCTTGGAAATGTTGCCACGATGAAGCGACAATCCGTATCTCGGAAATTTGCCAAAATCCAATTTTTGGGAAAAGTTGCCAATGTTTCGTAACAATCTGTCATAAGAACCTTGCTACGATCAACAATCCACGTCTTGGAATATAACTCTTTAAAACAATCCACCTTGGAAATTTGCCAATGCTATGCGACAATCCTCTTAGGAAAATATTGCCACTATTGACAATCTGTGTCTTGGATCATTTGCAAAGAAGAGACGATCGACAATCCACTTCGGGAAAATTTGCCAATCCACGTTGAGGAACCTTTGCCGGAATTTATGATGAAGAGAAGCTTACGACAATCTTTTGGGAAATTTTTTCATAGGGAACTAGGTATATGACAATCCAATCTCGGAAAAATTGCCAAGGTTTTGATGAATATATGACAATCCGAACTTGGAAAAATTTGCCAAACAGGGAAGGAGCACGACAATCTATACTTGGAAATTTTGCCAGAGGTGATAATCCATTCCTGGAAAAATTGTCGTGGAAGAAGATACACGACAATCCACATTTGGAAATATTGTCAGTTGGGGATGACAATCCAATCTTAGAACATTTGTCGTATAAGCGATGCGCTTTCTTTTGAACCGATGCTTTGGTGCTTGTGATAAGCCAATAATTAGGCGCTTTAAGCTAAGTTAGGCGATCTTTAATTTTGTCAAGTCAATCAATTATTGCGATTGTAATCGAGCCGACTACTTAATCATGTCAATTTGCTTATAGGGGCTAGCTGGCGTACCAAGGAACCCGAAATTGTTTATAAGATCCGCATAATTTAATATGGGGGGCCACATATCTTGTCGCTGCACTGGCGCATGCAAGATCATATTGTCGCCGCAATACTGCTCTGTCGCCAGGCGACAGATTTTGTCGCCAGACGACAGTCTTGTTGTCTGGCGCTGGAGTTCTTACTTGCTGGAATGTACCTGCCTTTATATTTTGAACTATAAGACTTTGCTTTTTTTTAGTTAGCTTAGGGTTGACCTAAGGCTTAGTGTTACTTGACTCATTGTATTGCTTTGACTCGACTCAAGGCGTTTGACACATGTGTTAGACTCCACTCGATGTGATATGACACGACATGACTCAATGTACATGACTCGTATGTGATGTGCGACTCGAAAATGCAAAAAAGCAAAAAAATTTCCGTCATTTTTGTGGAGGGTACCGACTTTCTCCCGAAAAAGAAAGACGCGAAAAAGAATCGAAGTGTTTGATGAGCATGTTGAATGAGCTTAATCAAGTATATGCATTTGATGCTATCTCTCAAGGTGCAAGGATTAATTTCTTCTAAGCTATCTTAGTTGACTCGATTATGAAAGTATTTAGGTAACTTCGGCGCGGAGGCTAAGTACTTCATACTTCCTGATACAATGATGATTATGAGTGATGAGTGATGTTGATATGACAAAGCATGCTTCAACGTTAAGTTAAGACTTCATGACAAAAGGGTTCCTAATGGGAAGTCTATTCGGTCATGTATCTGTGCAGTGAGTGAAAGTTTCACTAAGGCTAGGCTGCAAAGGCCAAGTGTATGGAAAAGTATTATTTGATAAGAGTCAAATAATGATGATCCTTAGGCTAGGTAGGCTAATGATGTAAGGATCAAGCCCACAAGTCTAGCTTTAAGTGAATAGGGATGAGCATTGGAGATCCCTTGACATGATCATGGTGTAAGTGTGTGAGTGTGAATATGAATGCGTTTTTATTATGGCCGCACCTCAATGTGAGATTGCCTACGTATCCGTTAGGAATCAGGCCAAACGTAGCTCTAGCCGAACCTCGCACAAGTGTATGTATACCTCAAAAAGGTCTTTTTAAGGGTTGTAACGTGGTTAGGCTAAAGGTTAGAGAAGAAGGGGATAAAGGCTCAAGACCCTAAATAAGCCCCCAAGGTGTGTAACCTTCCTTTTGAATATTTGTATTTTTTTTCTTGAGGTTTTCTCACTTTTGAGCTTTCTTTCTTCTTTTTTTTTTTTTTTTTTTTTTTTTTTTTTTCCTCTATTTTTTTGCTTTTGCATTTTTGCTTATTTGAAAATTTTCAATAAGTGTGGGCAATCCCGATCATGCGGTCTATCACTCACTTGGCATTCATGTTTCTCAGGCACGGTACCGAGCACTCGATAAGAAACGCAATCCGAGACGTGTTCTTATCAAAGATATTTTCATATCATAGACATTGGAACACTTGCCCTTTTGCGCACTTTAATTTATTTGCTTATTTTTATTTTATTCTTTTGAAATCACTCAAGCTTTTATTCTTTGTACATTGCATAGGTTACACACCATCCCATCCCAAGGTTAAGTAAATGTAGGTTGAAAAAAGAAAGGTCTATCGTTAGACAAGGCTCAAAGTGGTTTATCAAAAAAGGATTGCATATTTGAAGGGTGAAAGGTGATATGATATGGCTACAAATGGTGCCTCTAATCATGGATTTACCTTATACTTAGTTCGGCGTTTTTTTTTTTTTTTTTTTTTTTGACAATGCAATGCAATGATCATATGTGAGGGAAGAAACGCTCATTTTATTAAAGGGGAACAAAATAAAAAAACCTATGTAATAAATCTAAGGTAGACAAAGGGTGCCTATTCTAGACTTATTGGGGAAGGGTTTGAAAAAAAAGAAGAAGAAAGCATGAAATCTTGGTGAGAAGCTTGCCTTGTATTTTGTCTCATCATTACTTTTTTTCTTGTCAATCACATGACTCAAACTCGATTCAACATGCATAGATGGGAAGAGATCATGAAAGAATGAAGGAAATAATATGTGTGGAGAAAGTATGTGGAGTGTAGGAAGAAGATGTAGATGAAGAAATATGGAAGAAAGTATGTGGAGAGTGGGAAGATGATGTATATGGAGAGATATTGAAGAAATAGGAATAGAATGGACCCCCAACTCAAATGACGGAAAGACGACTCATGCATGAACCTAAGACATGGTCATGGTGACATATACAAAGTGTGTGCTAAGACTAGTGAGTGTTGGTGACATGTTAAGACTTGTGTCATGACCATGTGGCTAGACTATGTGACTAGACTCAAGCAAAGACTAAGTTAAGACTTCACGTATATGCATTAAATTGGACAGACTGTAGTATTTTAGTCATAACTTTTGATCTGTGACTCAAATTGGGACGAAACCAACGCCAAATTAAAGATAAAACTCGGGGTTACAGATCCATAGGCTGTACGACTCGTAACTCTTCCTAGAACTCCAGCTATGACTAAAACAAGTTGACGCATGTGCAGTATACGGGAATAAAAATCCGGGTTGACTTAAAGGAACTATGACTCGATTGTAGGCTTATTCATTAGTTCAAATTAATTAATTAATTAATTAAAAAAAGTCCTTTAGTCATTTGTTAGTTTTTTTAAGCATATTTATGATCACAAGTCAAACCAAACAGTTAGTTTAGCCACATAATAAGTATGCACAAGTAAGAGATGCACAAATAGTCAAGTAGTCACAATATGATGCAATGAGTTTGCAACTTAACCATGGCTCTAGTTCTCTAAAGTTCAAGGATATGGGTTAGTCAAAGAGGGTCCATGGTTATGAGTCCAGATGCATCGCGAGGAAGCCTTACCTTTGGAAGGGTTGGCGCGTATGGATGGGACCCCGCAAGTTAAAAACTTGCTTCCACGGTTTGGTGGATTCACAAACTCGGATGTACCCGTCGTTGCCAAGAGCGTTCGATTGGGTAGATAGAGCGTGAACCCCCAGAGGGTTATGGCCATATGTAGAACACATATGGGTTTCAGAAAAGAGAGAAAAACTCAATCAGGAAGTAGAATCGAGCCAACAGTACTAGAAATGGTCAAAACTAGAAGGCAGAGTTCTGGCTCGGTATTGGAAGAACTTGGCGCCAGACTACAAGGACTGTCGCCACAAAAGTACCCCTGTCGCCAAGTGACAGAAGCTCTTTACAGGCGACAAGCCCTATTTTCTAGACGCTAGTTCCTACATGCCTTGGCAGGTATCTGTGTTCTTAGAATTTTCCAGATTTCGCAGTATTATTTCGATTCTAGTTGTGAAAGATATTTCTCAAATTTCCTACGTGTAAAAATCCTATGTTTTGACTCATTTCGAATGGTCTATCCAATGAGGACCTTTTTTATGCATATGACAATAATGTTAATCAAAATTACGCACATGAAAACTTAGAAATTTTCGAGTCTCATCTGCTCATTCTAAGTAATTGCCAAAATAAATTTCAGGAATTAAAAAAGAAATCCTCCCCAGTGGGGTCGCCAAAAAACTGTAGGGATTATTTCAAGCACTATAACCCCAAGCTTGAACCCCACTGTGATTATACATTTAAGTATGGTGGCGTCCAAAGGGAAAGAAAAGAGAGCAAAAGAGTCGCCAACAAGTTTTAGGAACTTGTAAACCAATCACGAGGTGAAGGTTACACCCCTAAACGAACCAGGAGATCGTCAACTCCATAAGGTATTGAACCAAATAGGGTTCGGGGATGAGGGTACGAATCCAATCTACAAAAGAAAGGACCCGCCCTATAAAATAGGCATCTACTTTATTCTACTCGTATTCATGTGCGCTTTCTGACTAACATGCAAACATTATATTAACCCTAAACCTGTTTATCTATGTTGGTTGAATATTAATGCACAAATAAAACTATTATTGGCGATCACTCGAATTAAAATCATATTAGCCTAAATCAAATTATTAATTATCTTATTAAGCGTGATTTCAAGTACTAATTCCGTTTAACAAGCATAAAAGGCGCGATCAAGCAATAACAATAATATAAATAATATCAAGCAACATAATAATAAGCATAATCATAATAATCATGGCATAATCACAATCATGCATAATAATAACAATCATGTTAATAAAGCTTAAATATAATAGCAAGATCCTAGGCATGATACTAACAAGATTAATAACAAATCCTAGCATGTCACTAAGCAATAAAGATCAAAGCTTTAAACCTAACATGATACTAACATGATATTAGAAAAGAGTAAAGACACCCTAAACATTATACTAGAAAGCATTAAATAACAACCTAACATGATACTAGGAATTAAGCAAATAATAAACATGCTTTCTACAAGAATAGAGCAATAAGATTACATACTTTGATGCCTCGTACCTCTTTCTAATAACAAAATACGCGCGTTAGTAAACTTCAATGAAAATAATAAAATTAAAGAATTAAATTAAATAATTGAAAGAAAGAGTTAAAAAGTTTAGACTGGATTTGGGACCAAACCCTTAGAAAAGTATAAACCTTTCACGTCTAGGGCGAAGGCAACTTCGAAATTGGTTAGGTGTTTCTAGATCTTGTGAGTGCGGTATTGTGTTTGAAAAAAGCTAATTTAGAAAACAAGAGAGAAAGAATAAGCTATATTGCTTGATGAGTGTTGATTGATTATTAATGAATAAAAACAGAGGTCGAGGACCCTATTTATAAGGAAAATAGTCTGGAAATTGACAGAATTTGATAAGGAATAAAACTACACGTTGTCGCCAGAAATTCACTCTGTCACTAGGCGACAACCTGGCTTACACGCGCTTTCCACGCGGAATCCGATCTTTAACCAAATTTGATCTACGGAATCCGTACAGAAGATAAAACGTATCTTTAAAAAATAATAATATAATAATAAAATAATAATTAATATTTTATTCCAAATAAAAATCCATCTTAAAATAATTATTAATCCTAATAATATTAGAATTTAAAAGAACCTTCTCGAAACTTCTAGAAAGTTATAATTAATCCTAATTATTTTAGAAATAATAATTAACATTGGGCCCTCCTCTAGATCATTGGGCCGTATGTAAATAATAAATCGGGCCCAGTTTAGTACTTTGGCCATAACTTCCTCAATACTCATCGAAATTGGGCTTATAATATATCGTTGGAAAGGTCTTTTCGAGCCCCATCTAATTACACTATTATTGGACCCTTATAATGGACCAAACTAAACTGGATTGGCTATTTATAATAAAATAGAGTTGTTTTCAAAAATAGAAAGAAGAGAATTTTTAATAAAACTAAACCGCAACACTTGACTTTCCACACTTTCACCTCATTCGATTATGGTTCGACGTGAAAGGCATTCATCACTGGGTTTGGTTTTGGGGAGACACAAATGGGTGTCTACACACCGTCTCTTCGATCATTTCCGACCCAAGTGTAACAGTCTCGCTTATGTCGTTCCAACATATCGGGCTTCTACACTTTCGCCCATACAAAGCCTCGAATGGCGCCATCCCAATGCTTGCATGATAACTGTTGTTGTAGGAAAATTCTATCAAGTCCAAATGATCTTCCCATGAACCCTGGTACTCCATAACACATGATCTCAACATATCCTCTAATGTCTGTATTGTTCTCTCTGTTTGACCATCGGTTGCGGGGTGGAATGCAATGCTCATCAACAACTTAGTCCCCATAGCCTTTTGTAAACTCTGCCAGAAGTTGGATAAGAACCTTGAGTCTCTATCCGAGATGATGTCCTTCGGCACACCATGGTATTTCACCACAAATTTCACATACGCTCTTCCCGATTGATCCATCGACCATGTACTCCTCATGGGTATGAACTTTGCACATTTTGTTAGTCGATCCACTATGACCCAAATTGTATCATTTCCTGCTCGAGTCTTAGGTAAGGCTCCCACAAAATCCATAGAGATCGAATCCCACTTCCAACTAGGCACCTCCAAAGATTGAACTTTTCCTTAGGGTCTCTTATGCTCGATCTTGACCTTTTTATAAGTTAAACATCTAGCCACAAATTCTGCCACTTCCCTTTTCATGTTCGGCCACCAGAATGTCTTTTTCATGTCTTTATACAACTTTTTCCCTCCGGGATGCATTGAATAAGGAGAACTATGAGCTTCCTCCATCAACTTTTGCTTAAGATCACTTCGATTCTGAGGGACACACCATCTCCATCAACCTCATGCTTCCATCATTGGCTATTGAAAAGTCAAATACTTGCCCTTCCTCGATCTTCTCTTTAATCTTGTTTAACTTTTCATCTCCTGGCTGACTTTCTCGAATCTCATCATAGATTGACGGTCTGCTCAACAAGGAACTCAAAATCTTCTTAACTTCTCCTTGTTCCAATACCTCCAAATTCATCTTTTGGAACTCCACACACAATTGATCTGGTAGGATCATCGCATTAACTACATGACTTGACTTCCTACTTAATGCATCAGCTACAACATTTGCTTTCCCTTCATGATACTGAATCTCCAAATCGTAATCCTTAATCAACTCCAACCATCGCCGTTGTCTCATGTTCAACTCCTTTTGAGTGAATATGTACTTCAAACTCTTGTGATCGGTGAAAATCCTACATGTCACTCCGTACAAGTAGTGTCTCCAAATCTTCAATGCAAACACAATTGCGGCTAACTCTAAGTCATGGGTCGGGTAATTCACCTCATAAGGCTTCAACTGTCTCGAGGCATAAGCAATCACCTTTCGGTTTTGTATTAAAACACAACCTAACCCAAACTTCGACGCATCACTATACACCTCATATTGCTCACTTCCATCGGGCAGGGCTAACACAGGTGTCGTAGTCAACTTCTCTTTTAATGTCTGAAAAGCCTTCTCACACTCCAGAGTCCATTCATAATTACGTTCTTTCCTCATTAAGCTCATCATAGGTCATGCAATTCTCGAGAAATCCTTAACAAATCTTCTATAATAACCTGCTAACCCAAGAAAACTCCGAACATCTGACACACTCCTCGGGGTCGGCCACACTTACAGCCTTTACCTTTGCTGGATCCACCGATACTCCTTCCTTAGAAATCACATGACCTAGGAAAGCTACCTCTTCCAACCAAAACTCACACTTTGAGAGTTTGGCGTACAATTGATGCTCCCTCAAGGTTGCCAATACCGCCCTCAAATGATCCTTATGCTCTTTCGGGTTCCTCGAATACACCAAACTATCATCGATAAACACCATAACAAACTTGTCCAAGTATGGCCTAAAGATTCGGTGCATTAAATCCATAAAAACCGCAAGTGCATTAGTTAACCCAAATGGCATTATAGTGAATTCATAGTGACCATAACGAGTCCTAAAAGCACTCTTTCGAATGTCCGACTCTGCTATCCTCAACTGATGATACCCGGATCTTAAATCAATCTTCGAAAATATTCCCGCCCCTTTTAGTTGGTCGAACAAATCATCAATCCTAGGCAGTGGGTACTTGTTCTTAATTATCACATTGTTCAACTCTCGGTAATCTATGCACAACCTCAAGCTTCCATCCTTCTTCTTCACGAACAAAACTGGTGCACCCCATGGTGATGAACTAGGCCGGATATAGCCCTTCTCCAACAAGTCATCTAACTGAGTCTTTAGCTCTTTCATCTCAGCCGGGGCCATCCTATATGGAGCCTTTGAAATAGGTCCTATCCCTGGCACTAAGTCTATGGTAAATCGACATCCCTCACTGGCGGCATCCCTGGAATCTCTTCAGGAAAGACATCGAGAAATTCATTTACTACTAGAATATTTTTCCCATCATCTCTATCTCCTTCTTCTATCCTTTGGACACTACACAAATACAGTGGATATCCTTTTGCTACACACTTCTTAAGTTGCAAAGCAGATATGATCTTTAACCCTGATTTCTTTCCCTCCCTTCGATAGGTTACTGGGCCACACAACGTGACCTTTTGGGCCTCGCAATCAATTTGGGCCTTGTACTTGCCCAACCAGTCCATCCCCAAAATAACATCGAGAACTTGTAAGTCAAGTTCGATTAAGTTTGACGGAAATTCTACTTTTGAAATGACAAGAGGTACACCCTGATGCATCTTAGTACAACTCACCACTTCCCTTGATGGAATAGCAATATCTAAGGAAACAGACACTGGACTCTCTAACTTGAGTCTATCTACTAAAGTTTTAGAAATAAAAGAGTGAGAAGCCCCTGAATCAAACAAGACTTTAGTAGACATAGAACAAATAAAGAAATCGCCAATTACCACATCAGAAGCAGTTGCAGCCTCACGACTGTTCATCACGAACACACGACCTTTGGGAGCGGCTCCACTATTGTTGGGTGTTGACTTAGGAATGAATCCACTGGGCTGAGCTGGCTTGGGTTGGTTCTTCTCATCTTGGGGTTTACCCGACTACTCATCAGAGACCTTCTTATAACACATGCTCACGGTGACCTAGCTTTTGACAGTAGCAACAAGTCACTAGGTTTCCTTCACAATCCCTTCCTGGGTGGTTCTTCGTACATCTCTTGCAAAAATAGGTTCTCTTGGGTTTGTCTCCATTCCCTCAGTTCTCATTCCCTCTTTCAAAATTACCCCTGTTGTCCCTTTTCCCATTGAAATTCCTACTCGGGTTCCCCTTAACTTTGGGTTTCTTCTCACTCCCATTGAAAGTCCCACTAGGCTTCCTCTTTTCCCCGAAAAAGTTTCCCTCTAGCTCTCTCCCCTTGATCCCATGAAGGTGTACTGCTCTCCCATAAACCTCATCTAAGGTTTCAAAGATCACTCCTCCTAATTTTCCTTAAAGGGTCAAAGTCAAACCTTGCTCAAACCTATGTGCCTTAAGTGCTTCAATTGGTACTACCTTAGGTGTAAATCTCATCAACTCAATGAACTTGCTATAATATTCATTAATCGTCATGTTCCCCATCCTAAGATTCGTAAACTCCATACACTTTTGTTTCCTCAAGTAGGAAGGGTAAAACTTCTCTCTTAAAGCTTCCTTAAATTCAGCCCACCCAAAATTAGGAATACTCAACAAGTCATTCCTCCTTTGACTCCACCACAAATCGGCTTCCTCTCTAAGGTAATAAACAGCATTATTGACTTTTAATTCCTCAGGCAACTTATAGCATCAAAAAGTTTATCGAACTCTCTCACCCAATTTTCTAACCTTGATGGGTTTACTTTGCCAAGGTAAGTGGGTGGTTTGGCTGCAGCTACTCTTTTGAAAACTTCCCCAAAGGCGTCAAGGTCATTATGGGCTTTTCCCTGGTTTGAGACAATACCGGCCATGTTTTCGATTATTTTGGTTAGCCTTTTGATGACAGAGCTGACTTTGGACTTACTCTTTTTCTTAATTCGTTGCCTTAGAGACATGATCCCGAATAATGTGGTAATTAGACACATGAATTTACAAACAAATTGTTCATCTATCCAACAAAGACTCAGAGTTGTGATAACTTTACTGTTCACAAATATCTTGAGTACTAGACGTTTCATCAAATTAACTAGCAAGTCTAAATTGCCATTTTTAGAAGCAACTCTATGTAACATCTCAAAATAAATCATCACAAGATTTATCATAATTTGCATACAATCATAACATACAAATCAACAAACACTTCTCCATATAATTCATCACATAAGAGTGAAATTCACCTTCCAATCTATTTTCAATTTAGGAATAATTATTGAATAATAATTTGTGAATCTTCACTAATATACCGTAGAATATAAAAGTTCCCAAAAGACTGTCAATCTTAATGCAATTCGAAATTTAATTCGAACTTTTATAGTATAAAACACAGTTTGGACGTTTGCTTAGTCCATATGCACATAATTCACGTTAAGTTCGAAATCACTTTTGAATACGTTTCAAATTATTTAATTTTGAAAATATCATATATAGTTATAAGTTGAGTACTTGATTCATAATGTGGATTAATTGGACCCATGAGCTAGATCCCAGGTAGGAGAGGTTAGGGACGACGTTGCCCAGAGCCCAAATCATGCCTTAGCCAGAGCTCATTGTTAATCCAATAATCCCCACTATTAATCTTCTTCATATTAAAATAGAAAGTAGTTTTTACTTAAATATATACTTAATATATACTTTCGGAAAAACGAATGCGAAACTCTATCCTATATGCCCTTCTTAGGTCTACCCATCAGTTTTATATTCCAATTTTTATCTTTATAAGACCCGAAAACTGATACCACTTTGTAACACCCCCAAATTACTCTCTAATATTAATAATAATAAGCCAACTTTAGGGAGTATCCTGCGAGTATTACCGCCACGTGATTACGTAAGGCTTAACAGAGTTTTGCAGCGGAAATCAATACTTATCTTTCATTAATAATAATAATAATAATAATAATAATAATAATAATAATAATAATAATAATAATAATAATAATAATAATAATAATAATAATAATAATAATAATAGTTTAATAGACTTTCAAGGTAACTATACTACTAATGCAATGTTTATTAAGTTAAACTAGGTGATCACCGCCCATCGTTCCCAATGCAGCACATAATTCACGTTGTCCGATCGCCATCACCTATCTACTCATCAAAATGATAAGTAGGGCCAAGCCAAAACAAAACAAATACGTATTAGCCAAAATGCTAAGTACATACAATGATACAAATGCCAGTCACGTAAAATCAATTTAATTAATTAAACATGCTTTCGAAGATATTTAACTTTAATAAATCATAATTTATCCAAACCATTCATGAATAGAAATTCATGTATAAAAACTTGTCAAAAGAACCAATTTCCGAAACAACCAACTTTCCAAAGATAATTCCGAATAGGATGGATCAATCCTCATTTTCGTAAATCATTTTACCACCTAAGTGTGCACACCCCCCAAGCTAGTAACTCCTTTACATAGTGCTATCAAGGGGAAAGACTAGGTCATACAAAGTCCATAGTCTTCAACTTACTCCGCGTAGTGGGAGTTAAAAATCCAAAGATCCAAGGAATAGATTCCGATAAATAAACTTTCCAATATCCTATACTCGGGATAATTTAAACAATAAAACTTCCTTCTTGAATATCAATACAAGTTTATAATCAACCATATAAAACATTTAAACATTTGAGATTAAACGATTAAAACATGTTTCCCCAAAATATATTTCACAATCATTTAAACATGGTTCAAAAATCGCTTAACATGTAAATCACGTTGCATATAAAAGCCACTTTATAAAAGATCTAGGCACGTGTACGTACCTCGATCTTTGCACACAATTACGGAGCTCCTAATTTCAAACCCGAAATTCCTCCTATAACAAACCAATAATCCTAATCAAATACTTTTCAACCTATAGACACGAAGACTTAAAATACCGACTTTGACTTGTTATACATGAACAATTGATTGTTTTAATCCTTGTTATAAATTTAACGTTTGTTTTTATAAGCTAATCTTTAATATTTTATTAAACATACTTATAATAATAATAATAATAATAATAATAACAATAATAATAATAAGTACTTACTATGGTAGTAGTTAGTAGTACATAGTATGTAGTAGTAGTAGTAAATTAGTTAATGTTGATAACTATCATTGATTATAGTAGTGACAAAATAAGTAGTATGTAGGATAGTAGTAGGTAGTAGTAGTAGCAAACACATTAACAACAACAACTACAACACTAACAACAACAATCATAATAATAATAATAATAATAATAATAATAATAATAATAACAATGATGATGATGATAATAATAGGAAGTAGTAGTAGTAGTAGTAGTAGTAGTAGTAATAGTAGTAGTAGTACGTAGAACATAGGAGTAGTAGTAGTAGTACTTCTAGCTAGTGTTAGTAGTAGTACTAGAGAAAGAAGTATATGGCTTACAAGGAAGGAGGGGGCTGCTCTTGCGGTGGTCGGTGGTCGTCGGTGTTAGGCGGCGGTTGTGGTACCTTGTTTTTAGTGGACAAAAGGGTAGTCTATGAAGGTTCCACTTAGGTGTCTGATAAGACTTATAAACAAAAATTAGAGTCGCCACCTTATTTTTATCCGAATAAGGACGGATTTTAAAACAATCAATTTTAAGAAATAAAATTAAATAAATAAATAAATAAAATCAATTGCTAACTCCATAAAAAAAGGCACAGGGTTTGGGGTTTAGGTTAAGAGAATCGAACGTCTAGAACTCGTCTTCTCTTCCGTTCTAAGGAACGGGCTCTTACTATTGCGTTGTTAAAAAAAGAATTTAAGACATATCAACCAAAAAAAAAAATTAATACAAGGTAGGTTTGAGCAACAAAGTTGCACTACGTACCGATCATAGTGAGATTTTGAATTCACTAACGGATCAAAACCTTCGTAGTTCGGACAGATGCCATGTTTTAAATAACCAATTCCATTGGGTTTTTAATATAGGTAGTTGACATAAACATCATTTTTGTAAGTGGGATTTTAGTGATCTTTAACGGATTCACTCATAAAAGTAAAATGAACCACCTTGGTTGAGGAAAACCACCCCGATTAGTGATCACCAAAAATGTCTTTTGAACAAGACAATTCAACAAATGCGTCCCGATTGACGACTTTTTAGTGGGTCAAGGTATTTTTTGGAGCGAAACTGTAATGGTTCACTATATAATCTCACTTTGGGTTTAAATTCACTCAAGGTTAATTTTTGTAAGGTTTTAAGGGTTATGTGTTTAGGCTTAATGGAATTGACCAAATAAAACACGACACCTGTCAAGGCCTTACTTCCAAATAAAAGGTAACAATAAACTATTTAATCATATCTGATTGTCAATTAATTCATCGGGTAATTATAATGGGATGTAAGCTAATTTTCATGGAGATGGATAATTGTTACAACCTTATATGACTAAATAATTAATCTTAACCTCATGTTTGGAAATGAGGCCATAACCTCATATTAACTATTATTACTTATTAAAAACAAACAATCAAAGTTATGATTCATTCTTGTTCACAAAAGCCAAAAGGGTTTGAAATAAGAAGGTTCACAAAATTATAAAAGAAAAATAAAATTTGTTAAAACTTTTATTTCTAAAGTCTTAAAAGAAAATTAAAGTCCTTAAGACATCATTTATTTCAAAGGGTATCTTAAAAACTAAGATTAAAGATTTTAAAACAACAACATTTAGAATTAAAGATTCTTATTTCTGAAGTCATCTTTAAAATAAGATTAAAGTTTCTTAAAATAACACTTAGAATTAAAGCTTGTTAAAACTCTTATTTCTAAAATCATTTTTAAAATAAGATTAAAGACATTTTCATTAAAACTTCATAAGTTAAGAAGTATACATATAATATAGTGTAATATAGGTTTCATACCACCATTAGGTTGTTAAAAAGAAATTAATAAAAAAAATTTAAAACAATTAGGAGAAAAACGTGCATATTTCATCTTTTTGATAGCTTGAACTAAAAAAATCATTAAAATTCATAGAAAAATTGAAAAAAATATTGTGAGATATGGTTGGAAAGCTCTTGAAAAGTTCTATCACTTGAGCTAAAGAACTGGAACTGATTCTGGACATAAAGGTTCTTTCATAGGCCATCTTTGGGGCGTGGTAAGTAATTCCTTACTCTTTAACATTCTCTACATAAACTCTTAATTCATTAGGTCTTTAAGCTCACTTTAAGAAATAAATCATTCTAAAAAATATGCTTTAGGCAGACCCATGAATGTATTAACCTTCCATATTTAAAAAATGCATTAGAAAGAGATGCAATGCAAGATGCAATTACCCCCCCCCCCCTTTTTATAACCTATCACCTCACCAATAGGCTTGGCTTTCTAATGTGGAGTAATGAAAGATTTAGGGCTAATTTAGCACCTAATATCATCATTACCCCTATTGGTAACATCACATGGAAACAAACATATTAGTTAGCATAATAATAATAATAATAATAATTAAGGAAATTAAGAAAAGATTGAAGATAATACCTTGAGCTAGATGTAGCAATTTTTGGGTAACCTCTTTGGTTTAACAAGGATGAAAATATGATCACTCCTTAGTTAAAATGAAATTAAAAAGTCTAAGTAATTTTTTTGAAATTTTGATATATTAAAGAAACTAAAGCAAAATGAAGCTATTGAACTCTTTTTTTTTTTTTTTTTTTTTTTTTGATTAGAGAAAATAAACTTGAAAAATAAAGCTAAACTTAAGAAATAAACTTTTTTTTTTTGGGTTTTAAGATAGAATAGGAAAATTTAACCAATTAAACTAATATTCTAACAAAGATAATAACAACAATGCTTGAAATATTTTTGTGTTTTTTTTTATAGGAATTAAAGATAATAACAATACTTAAATAAAAATAGCAACTTAATTATAAGATGCTTTTTATTAAGCTAATAACTTAATAATAAAGCTAAATTAGAGACTTTAACTAAAATTAAGATTAGAGGAGAATTTTTAGAGAGAATTTTTAGAGAGAAGAGTTGTAAGAATTTTTTGGTGTGTTAAAACTTGAGAACTAGGGGGGTATTTATAGCTAAATAAAGGGGTTAATTTGTAAATAAAAAAAAAAGTAAATAAGTTAAAATTCAAGGATTACTTTGGTAAATATCAAGATCTTGGTAATAATGAGAATCTTGATATTAAATTCTCTTGTTTTACATGTAACAAACTTGCTAATCTATTTTGCAACGCTTAAACTGATAAAATAAAGAAAACCGTAATAAAATCAACTCTAATATTCACATAATAAAAAGGTTCTAAAATGCCATGGTATATATATATAATATGTATGACCAAGTCGTGTCATAACTCAAAAAAAAATAATAATACTCACATGGTATATAATAAAAGAGTGCCTAAATTTAATTAGTCACTATTATACTCACCAAGGTGTTAAAACAACACTTATATATAAAAAAAAAAAAAATTTAGCTCTGAGATGTCAGCTCTAAAAGATATACAAAGACATTAGGTTACAACACTAAAAGGGTTGGACAAAATATCTCAGAGTTAGTAAAAATAAAAGTAAAAGAGAAATAACCCCTACCCTTATTAGATAGTACATATAAATTTACCCAAGAACATCTAAACATACGATAAAACCCTATACATACGAGCATTTCAAATAATAACTCTTACTAAAAAAAAGTGATTCATATAAAATCATAAGATTGACATGGTCAACGTGAAAATACATCCTACAATACAAAGTCATACAACATAAATTTAAGGTGGTCAAGAGTAAAATATATTCCCTTAACCGAATGACCTTAAAAAAAAGTGAACTCTTATCTTACTTTACTCTACTAAAGCGCAAATTTATATTTACCATAGTCGTAAAAAACAAAGACAAAATATACAAAACTAGATCAAAACAACAGGAAAACAGATAAAACAGGAGCCAAATATATGTCGGCAAAATAAAGTTTTCATAACAGAAATTACTATTTGGAATAGTGCCAAATAGTGTTTGCATAGTGTCAAATAGTGTTTCGAATAGTAAAATACAATACATGACGCGTATGGAATCCTGCTATCCCAATTAGCGTCGGATAAATATTGATACAATTGATCCAAACTGAAATTTATTGGACACCACATTTACCGCAGGGGATAAAAAAAAAGGTAACGTTTACTCACTATTGACAATTGCTTATCAAAATTGAAGAAGAAATACACAAACTAAATTGAGTAAACAAATCCGAGAAAGAAAAAGGAAAGAAAAAAAATAATAAAATAAACAATAAAGAACACAACAAAAGAAAAAAACAAAAAAAAAATAAAAGAAAAAAAACAAAAAACGTAAAGCAAGTAACCAAAATGTCAGATTGAAATAAAAACTCATAATAGCAAAAGCAAAGACATGATCCATTTTTTTAGGGGATTCTACTATTCATACAATAATTATACGTACAACCATACATTTACACTCATACGTACCCCTCTTTATCCTCATCCATACAATGCTCAATTATTCTTAGATAAATATTGCCAGGTTAGGTCTGAACTTGTATTTATCGGATCAAGTATTAACTGCGGAACAAGGATATTAGAACAGGCGTACATAAAAGGAGGTCCCTTTAGCACTACAACATATAGTACCCATTTAGGTGTGAGAATGTTTGTCATTCCCCTATATTGGTTGGACATAAGTCTTTAGAGTAATGGACTTTATAGCTTAGGTAAATTGGTCATATGATAGGATAGTGCACGAATCACAAAAGAAAAAAAAATATTAGATAAAATAAAAAGCGCCCTAACGATCTAAGTGAACATATTAATATACTTACTATACTTTAAAGGGTTAAACGATACTTGTTTATAAGGAAAATGACATATTCCCCTAGCGAGATAAAAATATTATACTTTATACTATACGATTATTATACAAATACGTAAAAAAAATACGATTATTATACAAAAATACTTACTTTTTACTATAAAAAGAAATTACCCTCATCCAAAATCTCCACTCACCACTTAATTCTTATCTTCTTCCATCTTCCTCCTTACCTGAAAAAATCAAACAAAAACCACCATTAAACTCAACCACCATGTTTCAAGAAAATCAAGAAGATCAGCCTGTCTTTACATTTGAGGAAGACATGAGGATGATAAGGGTGTATTTCATGTACATTGTGGGGCTAGTGGTCCTCCTAATGGCCATATTAATTTACTTGTTAATTCACATGTAAAAACCCGAAAATTACTTCGGTGGAGCAGGGTAATAATGCATGTAATGTGAGCTGTACTTCAATATTTTGTAATTTAGTAATTTAGAAGTATAAACTATAACATGTATTTTGGAAATTATTAATAAAAAATCATTATTATTACTCATTTCCTTCGTTTTATGTAATAAAACAAACGTCATTAAGTTTATAAAAATAATTAGCAAAATAAAAAAAAAATTTGCATAAAAAAACAATAATTATAATTATTAGTGATAATTAAAAAGGTAGGATCAAAATTTGGTGTCTACAGATTGCCCCACATTGATTGAGTTTAAGTAAAACGATAATCAATGTTTGAGAAAAGACACAAAATTTTGATGTACGTACGTTTCTAAAAAAAAGGAGGAAAATCCCAATTGATTTTTATTTAAACATTGGCTTAAGTGCAGTTGAAAAACTGGCTGAAAAATAAAGTGAAATTCTTACTCAATTGCAACACAAATGTTGGCTTGGGTGCAGTTGAAAAACTGGCTGAAAAATAAAGTGAAATTCTCACTCAATTGCAACACAAATGTTGGCTTGGGTGCAGTTGAAAACTGGCTAAAAAAATAGAGTGAAACCCTCACTCAGTCGCAACACAAATGTTGGCTTGGGTGCAGTTGAAAAACCGGCTTAACCTTGCAGAAGATCAAAACTCCAATTTGCACGAGCTTGAATAACAATCATTCTCGAAAAACGGTTTATGGATTTCGGAAGCAAAATAGCAGGTGGTTTGTACTGAGTTTTCGGAAAAGTATACTCCTTCGGCCTTTTCTTCCTGGCCCCATTGCTAACACCAACCCTATAAAAGGATGTGGTACTCATTCTTTTCTACACCAAATCAAACTTCTTTCTTCTTCTTTCAAGCTTCTTGAGTCTTATTTCTTCTCTCCTCAAATTTCTAAAAAAAAAAATGAATGCCATATTTCAAGAATTAAATGAAATTAGTGGAGCCAGAAAGCTCCAACTAAAAGGGGTGGTAGAAAATATTTCTCCACCTCGCCTTTCCCCTTACACAAGTGTCTTCACCAGAAGCATTACCCCTCTCCTAGCTATTCAACCTCGGTATGATATGATTCATGCTGCTGTTAAATTTTGGGATGAAGAACGTCATGTCTTTCGTTTTGGAGAGTCAGAAATGACTCCTCTTCTAGAAGAATTGGAGGTTTTACTAGGTCTTTATGAAGAAGGTTGTGTGATTACACCTGCTGACCCAAGGGCAACCAATGCGGCCATGAGGGATTTGCTAGGCATACCATTAAATATGGAAAGCAATTATCGCCTGCTTGATAGCCTAATCTTAGAGAATTTCCTTGAAACCTTCTCTTTATCTCATTGGGAATCTGCCAATAATGAGGATTTCAAAAGGTGCCAAGAAAGAGCTTGCATCCTTTTATTGCTCGGCCTTGTTTTGCTCAAAGAATCATTATTTTCCTGTCATGTTCGTTGCCTTTCTTTGCTGTCACAGATTGAGTCAGGGAACCGTTTAGGGCCTCTTATCCTAGGGGAACTTATGATGGGCTTGACCATCTGAAACAAAATCCAGGTGGTTTCATTAAAGGGTGTCCAATTGTGCTTCAACTTTGGTTATGCGAGAAATTCAAGCTGCCTAGACCACCTTTTCGAACTCCTTACCAAACCCGACATATTCGGGAGAGAGGCTTTTTTCCTATATTCCGTCAATGTTGCAACCAAGGTGGATGGACAGACCTTTTTGCCGCAGCTGATGTGGAATGGATCATTTCATTTCTCAATATAAATTCCATAACAATTAGCACTAGCAGACGCAAGGGTGTTCAACTTCCAGGATTATGTCGCGTTACCTTCTATCTTCCTTGGAGATGTTTGAGACAAGCGGGTCAACTCCAGCGACTCCTAGAGCTTCATAAGCTTCCAGCGGTACCTTGTACCACCTATGAGATTGGTAATGTGGAAGCTCTTAGGGCATCATCTCGTGTATGGCAATTTGCACGAACGATCTTTGCGTTTACAGTCCTTGAGAATGATGTTCCAACCCCATCCTACACAACATGGTTGTTGGAAGACCTCGAGGGTGATGCTTGAATCAATCCTTAGAAGAATTTCCTTATTGTAATTCAATACTTGTACTTGTGTTTCCTTTGTTTATGTATTTTCAATTCCAAAAGAAAAATCGTATCCGAAGGCGTTGGTCTTTAGGGTATGGTGTATGTGGTTGTTGTTTTCATGGTTAAAAGTGGATGTAATCTTGCTAAAAAGCGAGAGAGTTTGCGTTAAAAAAAAGTTTGTTCGTTGTAATCATATTTTGTTAAGTATTAACTTGATCATGATCTTTTAATAATAATGAATATTTCTACATGACCATTAAGCATGCAAGGCAAACATGAATGAAATCTAAACTTTAACATGATACACATAACTATCTAAAGCTAGTAGGAGATTCAAGTTTTTTTTTTTCTTTTTTTTTTCGAATCCCACAAATACAACACTGTACCAATCAAGCATAATACTTTTTTAACTGATCAAGGTTGGTGAAATGAACAAATTCATTTCCATCAAGATCCATCAATTTTACTGCTCCCGCTGGTGTAAGATGTTTAACCAAGAAGGGACCAGACTAGTTTGGCTTGAACTTTCCACGTGGATCATGAATCGGTGCTCGATTTTTTTTAAGTACCAAATCTCCTTCTTGGATATTCCTTTCCCTGGCCTTTTTATTAAAAGCCCGAGCAATGCGTCTTTGATAAATTTGAATGTTGTGTAGGGCTTGTAACCTTCGTTCACTTGCTAAAGAAAGTTCATCATATCGTTCTTTAAACCATTGTTCTTCAGATATCTTGCTTTCATTCATTACGTGAAGCGATTGAATCTCCGTTTCGATTGGAAGAAGCGGATCCATTCCATATACCAAAGAATATGGAGTAGTCCTAGTTGGTGTTCGAATGGAAATTTTGTATCCCCAAAGTGCATAGGGAAGTTTATCAGGCCATTCTCGAGCCCTATCTGTCATCTTAGCGATTATCGTCTTGATGGTTTTGTTAGCTGCTTCAACAGCTCCATTGGTTTGAGGACGATATGGTGATGATTGGTGATGTCTGATTTTGTACTTCTCAAGGGTTTCTTTGAGATGGCCTTCAAATTGTGAACCATTGTCGGAAATAATTTCAAAAGGTATCCCATACCGACAGATAATGTTATCGATTACAAATTTTGAAACTTGTTTTGCCCCTAGTTTCGAATATGATGATGCCTCCACCCATTTCGAAAAGTAATCGACAGCAACAAATATATATTGATGCCCGTTCGAAGCTTTCGAATGTATTTGCCCAATGATATCTATCCCCCAGCTGGAAAAAGGCCATGGTGAAGTAAAATTATTTAGGCTAACTGGCGGCATATGATTAAGGTTTGCAAATAGCTGACATTTTTTGCATGTTCGTACGGAATGGATGCAATCACTTTCCAAAGTGGTCCAACAATACCCTGCTCGTTGATGTGTGTCATAAATGGCACACATTTGATGAGCATTTAGGTCCTTTCTATTCTCTTTTCATGGCTTTCATGCTTAATAAATGCTTAGTTTTATGCTTTGTTGCTTAGTTTTACCTTTCCTCTCTTATTTTGTAGCTTTTGTGCATTTTATTGGTTTTCTAGCCTTTTCTTCTTTATTTGCTCTATTTTTGTGGTTGTAGGTATTGGACGAGGTTCGGGTCTTGATTTTGGTGATCCACTATGGTGGAAGAAGCTTTTGGATAAAGTTCATGGCATTCGGGAAGCTCAAGATGCAAAGAAGTGGAAGTTCCAAGTCTTGGCTCTTCTCTTGTGCTCGCTTGCGGTGCTCCCTTCAAAGGGAGTGTGTGCCCTCCAATATTAAGCCTTAGCTACTGCCACTCCTAGTGCTCATCACCATCATAAATCATCACCATCATAAATCATGCGGATGGTGCGGCCGCACACCATGGTGGTGCGGGCGCACATCCTTTGTAGTGCGGCCGCACCGGCGTAGGTCTTTTTCGATCGGATTTTGACGATTTTCTCTCTCTTCTTATACCTATTTGAACCCAATTTTTGTAAGCAAGTTTTCATATTAGAATTAGATCATATTCTTAGCTTAGTTGAGAGCTTCTCTCTCTAGATCTAGGGGTTAGTTTTAGGAGTAGATTTTAGAGAGAGAAAGTGAAGAATTTCAATGGTGATTGAGAGATTGAAGATCCAATGGTTACAATTGTATTGGAGATCTACTCTATTATCAATGAGCATTTCTAAACTCTATCTCATTTATTGTTTTGTTTAGTATTCATGTTTGGATTGTTTGATTTTGATTGGATTTTGATGATTTGATGATTGATGTTTGATTAGAGTAATTGTTCTTCTTTGATTGTTGATTCTTTGATTGTTGATTTCTTTAGTTGTTGGTTGAATTGATGATGTTGCTAGAGTAGTTGTTTGGTTAGGGATTTGGTGAAGCTTATATTATGTAATGGATTGATGTAGATTGGGGATTTTGATGGAGTTGATGATGTGATTAAATTGGTTAATTGATTATGTGCATGTGTGTGTTTGATTTAGGCTTGATCACCCTAGTTATTCACACTAGATTGCATTGTAAGTTCACATTGATACGGACTTGTGATGTTTCCTAGCTAGAGTTTATCGTAGTTGACGCTAGTTAGACCTCTAGGAGAATAGCTTGATATGCTCTTTTGGTTGCATAATTGATCTTCCCTCACATTGCTTGACTTAGTCAACTTCCTAAACCAATTTGCATTGTTCATTGCAATTATAAGTGAATCTTAATCCCTAGCACTTTATTTGTTTGGTTTCTTTGTCTTAGTAGTTGTTAGTGTCCTCTTTTACCCTTTGACTTCGACCTAGCTTAGGCACATAATTGGAAGCACTTAGACATTACCGTTCCTTTGGGTTCGACCCTTGACTTACCTCTATACTTGTATTTAGGTTTGTTGAGTGTTTATAAATTTTGTTTGGCTTAGGACGATTAGTCCAACGACCTAATTTTCCCACGTCACTCACAGAATCTTCTGAGCAAGCATTCGTCCATTCATATGAGGCCCACATTCTCCCCCATGTACCTCTTCCATGATCCTTTGTGTCTGCTCCCCATCGATGCATAATTGCAAATTTCCATCGAAACTTTGATGATACAACAAACCTTTCAATGTTGTAAAATGGGAAGCTAGCCTTCGAATAGCCAACTGATCCTTCTTGTGACTTCCTTTAGGATATTCTCCATCGATTAAATACTTCTTAACATCAGTATACCAAGCATCCTCATTATCTTCTTGGGTCAATAAAGCAATTGTTGGTTCAAAATTAACCACTGGAATTTCTTTTTCTACAATTGTTACTGATTGTACCTTCACATCATTTTCCCAAGTTAAATTTACCGCCAGATTTGCCAAAGCATCAGTGAAACTGTTTTGTTCGCGAGGGAGATGTTTGAACTCTATTTCTTCAAAGAATGGGATAAGTTGTTGAAGATACTCCGTGTACATTTGCAACCTTTTGTCCCGAACTTTCCAAGCTCCAATAGTCTGGGAAATTATGAGAAAAGAATCACCGTACGCCGTGAGATTCTTTGCACCAGCTGCTAATGCTGCTTTGATTCCATAGATGCAGGCTTCATATTCAGCCGTGTTATTTGTCGTTGGAAAACCAAGCTTCACAGCGAAGGGAATATGTACTCCATAAGGATCGATCAATAATACTCCTGCACCATTGCCCCTCCTGTTAGAGGCTTCATCGAAATACATCTTCCATTGTGACGTACTAAGACAGAAAATATGTTCATCTGGAAAATCATCATCAAATTCATCACCCGATATAGGTCCATCAGCCAAAGTTTCAGATATAGCCCTCCCCTTGACAGACTTTTGATTCACACACTGAATGTCAAATTCTGACAATATCGCATGCCATCTTGCTATTCTTTCACTCAAAATTGGCTTCTCAAAAATGTACTTGATTGGATCTAACCTCGAGACCAGATAAGTAGTATGTGCTTGCAAATAATGTCGAAGCTTCTTGGTTGTGTAAATAAGGGCAATGCAAGCTCTTTCCAAAGGAGTGTATCTAGTTTCATACTCAAGGAACTTTTTACTGAGATAGTAGATAGCTATTTCCTTCCTTGTACCCTCTTGATACTGAGCCAAAAGAGCTCCCATGGCCGTTTTCGTGATGGTAAGATATAATATCAAGGGTTGCCCCGGTTTCGGCGGCATTAAAACTGGAGGATTGGAGATATATTCTTTCATTGAATCAAATGAGGCTTGGCATTCGTCATTCCATTTTGTAGGAACATTTTTCTTAAGTAACTTGAATATAGGTTCACACCGAGTTGTCAATTGCGATATGAACCTACTAATATATTGAATTCTACCAAGAAATCCCCGAATATCCGTTTCTGTCCTTGGCGGAGGAAGCTCTTGTATGGCCTTTACCTTGTTAGAATCGACCTTAATTCTGTCTTAACTTACGATGAAGCCTAAAAGTTTTCCCGAAGTTACTCCAAATACACATTTCTGAGGATTCAATCTCAGATTGTATTTCCTGATTCTATCGAAGAATGACTTTAAAGCATCAAGGTGCGTCTCACGATCATGACTTTTGACAATCATATCATCAACATAAACCTCCACGATATCATGGATGAGGTCATGCAAAATCGTCGTTGCGGCCCGTTGATAGGTTGCCCCAGCATTCTTTAATCCGAAAGGCATTGCTCTATAACAAAAGGTTCCCCATGGGGTAATAAAAGAAGTTTTGGACATGTCCTCTTCTGACATAAGTATCTGATTATATCCCGAGAATCCATCCATGAATGAGAACATGGCGTGTCCAGCAGTGTTATCAACCAGAACATCAATGTGGGGCAATGGAAAATAGTCTTTTGGCGATGCTGAATTTAAATCCCTAAAATCAATACACACTCTGACCCTTCCATCTTTTCTGGGCACTACTACCACATTCGCAAGCCATTCCGGATGCTTGATTGGTTTGATGAAGTTGGCATCAAGCTGCTTTTGAATTTCTTCCTTAACTTTGAGACTAACTTCTGGTTTCATTCTACGAAGCTTTTGTTGCTTTTCCTTGCTACCAGGATAGATTGGTATACGATGTTCAGCATATTACGATCGACACCAGGCATGTCAGCATAAGACCATGTGAACACATCCACATATTCTTTAAGTAAAATAATGAATGCATTTTGTTCATCGAGGGAAAGGGAAGATCCTATCTTGACTTCTTTTACATCATTATCCGTACCTATGTTTACAGTTATAGACTCTTCCATGGGTGTCACACATGATTTAGGTTCATTGAAAAGTTCATTATTAGAAAATGCATCATGATCAAGATCAATTTCTTGTACGCAAATATGTTTACAAGTAACTTTATTGATATCTTCATGATATGAGATATCAAGCAGTGTATGAATAGACGATTGGCTAGATGATGAACTATCGGTTTCATAACCGTCTGAGGAAGAGGATCGAAAGGGATATAGTTCGGGGAAAGGAAGGAATTGTTCTTGAGTTTCGGGTCGAATATCATTTTCAACTTCTGTTCTTATTGGAGTGATAAGTGTAATGGGATCGAATCTAGCTTCATAATCAGAATTTGACGAAAACAAGCTTCTTAGAACTCCTTGCTTTAGATAGTCAGCCCAATCAACATCTTTCTTAAATACTTATTTCTTATCAAACCATTTCTCAATAAATTCTTCATTCCTTGCTTCTGCAAAGAAAATTTCTAACCCAAGGTGAGTTTTCTCTTTATCCAAGTCACGCCAAGGTTCAGGAAACTCATAAAACAGCTCAGTGTCGTTTTGCAACACAAATTGCCCATTCAAGGTGAGAGACTTCCTTTTCATGACTTTAGAACCCATTTTCTCATCGAAGCCCAAACCATGACGATTTCGCTTATCAATTATTAGGATTGGATGCCTCATGCCTTCACCGTTTCGTCCTAAACTAGTTCCTGGAACATAACCCATTTTCAACATCAATTGAAGTCCTCTGGTAAGTGTTTGTGGTATTGGGTCTTGGATTTCTTGAATGGAATTTGGGGGTAGGGTAGATTTTCAAGTTTGGTTGGTCATTGGTTGGCAAAGGATACCTAAACAATGCATACTCAAGGTTAGGATTTTCTCCCTTTTTGAAAATAATAAAAAAAAAAGTAAATGACGAACGCAAAAATGCACGCGGGAAAAAAAAATTGGTAAATATTTAAAAGATGTATGTTAAGTTAGATAAGTTAGTGGGGTGTTCATTCCCAAAAAAAAAACTTTTAATTATTTTAGGTCGCGCCATAAGGCTGCCTACGTATCTCCAGATAGATTTTTTTGTATATATATATTTTTTTTTTTTTGGAGAATCAGACCCGTCGTAGTTCAAAATGGGAAAAAGATTTTTTTTTTAAACAGCTGCACTCGATCAGAGTTGCCTACGTACCCCAATAACAAAGTGCGTGCAAGTACAATATTTGTGTATGATCATGAAATAGTGCTTTGGGGGATCAAGCTGTACGTAGTTCTTTGTACTAGAAGAAAATACAGAAAAACAAAATGCTTAGATTACAAAGTTCATACTACCCCTTCTCATTTATCCTTCTTGATGGAGGGTGAGATAGAGATCACCATGTTGTTGTAGTGATTGCGGATGCTTCCTTTCCCATGTAGAGATACTCCTTAGGCTTCAGGGTCTCCAACTGTCCTAGAGCAACCTTCCTCGCAATCTTGTTGAGATATCTTCTCCAAATAGTGACGAGCAATCAAAAGAGTGGGATCGTCTTCGCGTGTCAAAATGGACAAAGCATTTATGGACACTTTCTGATTCGGACAAGAAATTCCAGTGGTGCGCTTTATACACCAACGGAGGGCGTGACATTCGTTAGTATCATGACCATGTAACTGAAGATAATGACAATATTTGTTGAGATTTGTCCCAACAGGATCGGCTCCTGCTCGACGAGGTAAAGGCTTAATACGACCTTGTTCAAGTAGTTGAAGGAACAAATCAGCTTGGGAGGCCTGTGGTTGTGCCGTATTTGTCTCTGGTGTGTTATACTTAGAATGGGCTGGAGTGATGATTCCGCGATCGATGAGATCCTGAATCGCACACTTAAGATCATAACAAGTATCTGTTCTTCTTTGATTGTTGATTACTTTAGTTGTTTGTTGAATTGATGATGTTTCTAGAGTAGTTGTTTGGTTAGGGATTTGGTGAAGCTTGTATTATGTAATGGATTGATGTAGATTGGGGATTTTGATGGAGTTGATGATGTGATTAAATTGGTTAATTGATTATGTGCATGTGTGTGTTTGATTTAGGCTTGATCACCCTAGTTATTCACACTAGATTGCATTGTAAGTTCACATTGATACGGACCATTGATTTGTGGCTTGCATTTACACGATTGAGGTGTCTTGTGATGTTTCCTAGCTAGAGTTTATCGTAGTTGACGCTAGTTAGACCTCTAGGAGAATAGCTTGATATGCTCTTTTGGTTGCATGATTGATTTTCCCTCACATTGCTTGACTTAGTCGACTTTCCATTCCAATTTGCATTGTTCATTGCTATTGTAAGTGAATCCTAATCCCTAGCATTTTATTTGCTTGATTTCTTTGTCCTAGTAGTTGTTAGTGTCCTCTTTTACCCTTTGTCTTCGACCTAGCTTAGGCACATAATTGAAAGCACTTAGACATTACCGTTCCTTTGGGTTCGACCCTTGACTTACCTCTATACTTGTATTTAGGTTTGTTGAGTGTTTATAAATTTTGTTTGGCTTAGGGAGAATTAGCCCAACGACCTAGTTTTCCCCACGTCAAAATGGCGCCGTTGCCGGGGAACGGTGTCTATGTTTGAGTGTTTTTGATTGCTTGAGTCTAGGTCTTACCCAAAAATATTTTGAGGAGAGTTTGCCTTCTTTTTCCTTTTCTTCTTATTTTTTTTTTTCTTCTTATTTTGTTGAGTTTTCTTTTGATTCTTCTTCATTCTCTTGGCATCTCTCTCCTCATAGGTGTGCACTATGCTTGTTGCATGCTTTATTTTTGTCATGTGCACACTTACTTTCTTATGAAATGTGTAGTAGTTCATTTGACAAGCTCTTGCGATCGTTGCAATATTATTTTACTAGAGCGGTCAAGCTTGGACCTTAAGCAAGCCTTTCTCGGGAAGTAACCCGTGTTTTAGATTAGATTTTCCTTTTCTTTTTAGAATAGATTTTTTTTCTCTCATGGAAATGTTTGTGTGCCTTTTGCTAGGTACATGACTTGATATACCTTGGTGCTTCGATTTGGATCAAGAATCAAGGAAGGTTGATTCCTATCTTTGCAAGCATATGGAAACAAGGTTCAATTCTTGAGAAATTAGCTATGAAAGGTTTAATTGGGTCATTTGCGGGTATTTACACCCACCTCAAATCCGGTAATATCTTTCCTTGCCCTTTCTCTAGTGGATGATGCCATGTTGGACATATGTTGGTTTGTTGGATAAATCTCCTTGTTTTCCCCTCCCATGGATTATATGATTTATGTTTGAGTGTATTGTCTCATTCAAGCTTGGGGGAGGGTATTTTATCATGTTTGGTAGAATGTTGATTCTTATATGCTATGCACCTTTGTATATGCTTTTCCATGTTTCTTATATTTTGAAAAACTCCAAAAAGATTTTCCTTTCTATCAAGGCAAATTTGCAATGTGTTTTGTTTTGTTCTTGCTTTGGACATAATAACATTTGGACTTGTATAATTGAATGCTTTTCTTCCTAAATGGTAACGGTGTGCACGGTTTGAGAGTACGCTTGGTTAATTCTAGGATAAAGCATGCTAAGGTAGTTGGTTAGAACTAGTGGGAATATGAAGCCGGATTCTACTTGTTTGTGGCATGTTTGGTAGTTGCTTCCTATAGTCGATTTGACACCAATAGTGAGTTTTTGCTACATCCGTGTGAGTTCTATGTTTTTCAAGCCTTCTACCTATATTTGCATGAGCGGCATGGATCCTTGACTTCTTGCAAACCTAATCTTGAAACTTGACTCATAGATCTTGAATCCGAGACCGAACCATTTAGGGAGGAAAAAGGCACCTTTTTCGGGGTGGTATTTTTCGTTGTTAGGATAGTTTGTTTCATCTTTATTTTTGGGTTTACATTTGCCTTCTTGCAACCACTTGAGCCTTATACCTTCTTTTCAAGCCACATCTTTAGATCTTTGGCCTTTTGTTTCATTTTTCTTTCTTTTCTTGGTTTTTGTGAAGCAATTGATCATTCTTGATGGAGTTTGTGGTGGAGAAGTTGAAATGTTTGGTTCTTATGAAAGCAAGATTGTGTTATGAATTCTTTGTGAATAATGGCAAATGAGTATGAGTAAAAGCCGTCCTACATTATAAAAGGCATGGACAAATAAGTGCAAACGTTAAAAAAGCCGTCCAAAGTTAAAAGAGGCGAGGACAAAGCACTATTAAATAAAAAAAAAAGAAAAAAAAAGTGAAAAATGAAAAATTCAAAAATATTTTGATGTGAGTTTTATCCCTTTTTGAGCATTGAGGACAATGCTCCATTTAAGCTTGGGGGGAAGCGTCCTCACGCTTTTTGTGTATATGTTTGTGATTTATAGCTTTGAATAAGCTTGGGGGTGTTAGTTTGTTTTTGTTTGGTGACTACTTGATTGTGATTCTAAGAATTGGCCGTTCTTTGCTTCACTTTTAGGAAAACCACCAAATTTTAAATTTTAGCCTACCTTCACCCTTTTGCCTTAAGTTACAACCTTGGGGAAAGACCTTTTGACCTAAATGGTTGAGTCATTCATCGGTGGAGAGGAATGTGAGTTTTAGGAATAGGGAGAGGGGATGCAAAAGTCAAGATGTCGAGTAGCCTAAAAACTCTTTTTTTTCCGGTTCCTTCGTGGAATCATTGGGATGCTCATTAGAGGTCGATTTGAAGCTATTAGGAAGAACGCGGTAAGATCGTTTGGGATGAAAGTGGATTGTGAAAGCTAGTTGCTATGCTTAGCATATTTATGTTTCAATCAACCTTGGGTATCTTGGAACGTGCACTCCCTTACTTGTTTAGAAAGATTTGCATCCACTTGTGCATGTACATTTGCAAAAAGTCCTTTCATGAACATTTGTTTGCTTTTCTTATATTTTGTTTTCTTCTTCATGCTTTGCCTTGTTTGTATTATTGTGAGAGTTATGGGTCAAACTCTTAGGATACCCTTACGAGACCTCACTCGTCCTCATAGGCGACTTTGGGGTTTAAAGGGCTTGTTGTAGCTAAAAACAACCGTGATTCCTACGAAAGTGAGTTAGTGTATATTCTCATCTCGTCTCTTCTTTAGTTTGCTTTAATAAGCTCGTCATTTCCACTCCCTTGGTTTTGTTTTGCTCGAGGACGAGCAAAAGGTAAGCTTGGGGGTACTTGATGTGTGTCATAAATGGCACACATTTGACGAGCATTTAGGTCATTTCTATTCTCTTTTCATAGCTTTCATGCTTAATAAGTGCTTAGTTTTATGCTTTGTTGCTTAGTTTTACCTTTCTTCTCTTATTTTGTAGCTTTTGTGCTTTTCGTTGGTTTTCTAGTCTTTTCTTCTTTATTTGCTCTATTTTCGTGGTTGTAGGTATTGGAAGAGGTTCGGGTCGTGATTTTGGTGATCCACTATGGTGGAAGAAGCTTTAGGATCAAGTTCATGGAGTTTGGGAAGCTCAAGATGCAAAGAAGTGGAAGTTCCAAGTCTTGGCTCTTCTCTTGTGCTCCCTTCAAAGGAAGTGTGTGCCCTCAATATTAAGCCTTAGCTACTGCCTACCTTGTCCTCCATCACCATCATAAATCATGTGTGCACCCTTTGAGCTTGAAGAGTTGAAGATTCGAAGAAACCCAGCTGCATGCGGCCGCACGCGCAGAATGTGCGGGCGCACACGATGGATGTGCGGCCGCACATCATGGTGGTGCGGGCGCACATCCCCTGTTGTGTGGCCGCACCAACGTGGGTCTTATCCGTTCGGATTTCAACGATTTTCTCTCTCTTCTTATACCTATTTGAACCCAATT
The DNA here is from genome assembly GCF_948465745.1 of Chenopodium album. Lineage (NCBI taxonomy): Eukaryota > Viridiplantae > Streptophyta > Magnoliopsida > Caryophyllales > Amaranthaceae > Chenopodium > Chenopodium album. Next base: position 28,526,849 of record NC_137858.1, on the reverse strand, counting down.
TTTGTAAGAAGTTTTCATAATAGAATTAGATCATATTCTTAGCTTAGTTGAGAGCTTCTCTCTCTAGATTTTAGGGGTTAGTTTTAGGAGTAGATTTTAGAGAGAGAAAGTGAAGGATTTCAATGGTGATTGAGAGATTGAAGATCCAATGGTGACAATTGTATTGGAGATCTACTCTATTATCAATGAGCATTTCTAAACTCTATCTCATTTATTGTTTTGTTTAGTATTCATGTTTAGATTGTTTGATTTTGATTAGATTTTGATGATTTGATGGTTGATGTTTGATTAGAGTAATTGTTCTTCTTTGATTGTTGATTACTTTAGTTGTTTGTTGAATTGATGATGTTTCTAGAGTAGTTGTTTGGTTAGGGATTTGGTGAAGCTTGTATTATGTAATGGATTGATGTAGATTGGGGATTTTGATGGAGTTGATGATGTGATTAAATTGGTTAATTGATTATGTGCATGTGTGTGTTTGATTTAGGCTTGATCACCCTAGTTATTCACACTAGATTGCATTGTAAGTTCACATTGATACGGACCATTGATTTGTGGCTTGCATTTACACGATTGAGGTGTCTTGTGATGTTTCCTAGCTAGAGTTTATCGTAGTTGACGCTAGTTAGACCTCTAGGAGAATAGCTTGATATGCTCTTTTGGTTGCATGATTGATTTTCCCTCACATTGCTTGACTTAGTCGACTTTCCATTCCAATTTGCATTGTTCATTGCTATTGTAAGTGAATCCTAATCCCTAGCATTTTATTTGCTTGATTTCTTTGTCCTAGTAGTTGTTAGTGTCCTCTTTTACCCTTTGTCTTCGACCTAGCTTAGGCACATAATTGAAAGCACTTAGACATTACCGTTCCTTTGGGTTCGACCCTTGACTTACCTCTATACTTGTATTTAGGTTTGTTGAGTGTTTATAAATTTTGTTTGGCTTAGGGAGAATTAGCCCAACGACCTAGTTTTCCCCACGTCAAGCATAAGATTGCTAGGTATATTGGTGGTCTTGAAAGAAAGCTTGGGCAAAAGGTTGATGTGCATGCCCATGGAAGTTTTGATCAAGTGGTGCAAGTGGCTTTGAAGTTTGAGAAGTATGACAAGGTGAGTAGTGCTAGTGGGTATCCTAAGCCTACCTTCAAGAATTCTTTTGCTCCAAAGGGTGAGACAAGCAAGCCCATTGTCAAGGATGACAAAGGCAAGGCTCCCATGCATTTTCCTAACAAAGATGATCACAACAAGATGGGAAATCAAAAGACTTGCTACAAGTGTAGAGGCTATGGACATTTTGCTAATGAGTGTCCAAATAGTAGAGCTATGATGATTCGTGAAATGGATGATGATGAGTACGAAGATGATAAGAGGGATTTTGGTGACCCTATATATGATGAGAAGGATGAAATTGTAGTTGACGCCGATGAGGGTCAAATCCTTGTAGTGAGGAGAGCACTTCACTCCATTTCCACCCCTTTAGCGGAAGAGCAAAGGGAAAACATCTTCCAAACTCGATGCACCATCAAGGATCGGGTTTGCAATCTTATCATCGATAGTGGCTCTTGCACTAATGTGGCTTCAACAACATTGGTGAGCAAGCTCAATCTTGAAACTACCGATCATCCTACTCCCTACAAGCTTCAATGGCTTAACAATCACAATGAGGTGAAGGTAACGAAATAAACTCTTCTTTCTTTCTCAATTGGCAAGTTATATAAGGATGAGGTGCTTTGTGATGTATTGCCTATGGATGCTTGTCATGTATTGCTTGGTAGACCTTGGCAATTTGATAGAGATGTGATGCATGATGGAAGAAAGAACACTTATTCATTCATGATGGATAAGAAAAAGATTGTACTCAACCCCTTGTCCCCCACCATCAAACACAAAGAACCCTTGGGTACGGGAAACACAATCAAAGAGAACCTTCTCATTGGGGAAAATGAGATGGGAAAGGAGATAAATCAAGGACACATTGTCTTTATTTGTCTTCTTAGGGAAACACAAGAGAGTGAGCGAGAGAACCCAATCCACCCCCTTGTCGAGGAAGTATTAGTTGAGTACCATGACGTTTTCCCCGATGATCTCCCACCCGGTTTGCCACCTATTAGGGGAATTGAACATCAAATAGATCTTATTCCCGGATCACAACTTCCTAATAGACCGGCTTATAGGTGTACCCCCGATGAAGCAAGAGAGCTTCAAAGACAAGTTGGTGAGTTGATTGAAAGAGGATTTGTAAGGGAATCCTTTAGCCCTTTTTCGGTTCCGGCTCTTTTGGTTCCGAAAAAGGATGGTACATGGAGGATGTGTGTGGATAGTAGTGTTGGGGTTTGGTGAGTCCGACTCACCGCGGAAACAACCCCTCCCGAGGAACCACTCGCAATAATTAAAATCACAAAGCATAAATAAATATTCACAAAGAAAAGATAACGAATCTTACCCTCGAAGCGAGCTTCGCCCAAAACCCGGGGCTCTTACTTGAAAGCTACTAGCACGTCAAGCGCCGCGCCTCCGACGGTATCCACCCACAAATGGGCGAACACAACTTTAAGGTCTACTACCTTGGGGTTAGCAAGGTCCGACCTAAACCCGAGTGTTATGTGAGTTTAAGAGTTTTCCTAAAAATTATGGAATGCTCTTTTTAACTCCCACTCAAGCACTTTTCTCCAAAACCCAAAGCTTGGTATTTATAGAGGAAAGTATGAGTGGGAATTTCTATCCCATCAATGTGGGATCATGAAATTCCACAAATTAATTTAAAGCTAAATTAAATTAAAATTGCAAACTAATAATAAATCTACAAGTGGCATTACCATGTGAGATGGGTTGGTGAGGACCACATGGAGAGTAGGGGACCATACTTGCTCCCCACTCAATACTCTCCTTGTGCCACATGTCCTCTCCCACTTACTCCCATATTCCAAGCTTCCCCTTTATTCATGGCCCTATGGCCCGAGCCAAGCCACGAGCCAAGCCCGAGCCTGGCCCGCACCTGACCCGAGCCCAGCCCGCACCAGCTGTTGCTGCGGCTGCGGCTGCGTCTGCTGCCGTGGCACGGCGCGGCTGCTGCTGTGCCTAGCAGCGGCTGGCCGGGGCTGCTAGCACGGTGTGCTAGCTCGTCTTGCCCCTAGCATTCGGATGCTCGGGGCACTCCGATGCTAGGGGTATTTTCGGGAATATGGTCGATTTATTATTATTTTGCGCGTCTCGTCTTTTATCATTTAGACTCGACTTCCGACGATCGGTTTCGACGCTCTAAGCTCGAATTACCGACGTCTAAATATTTAACACTCAGGCGACGAATTAATTTCTTCCGAATTAATTCGTCGAGTTGGTTCGCATATATTTGCTTGGGTGTGACCCGAAGGGTTCAGTCAAGATTAAGCTGTAATATTATATTAATATTACTGATCGGAAGCGGCCTCCACCCAGGCATTCCGATCACTTGACCTTACTGAATATATTAGCTTTCTAATAATTCTGAACCCGCGATCAGAATAATACACTTGTTCGAAGGACACCATTCCTTTCAATCTCCCACTTGTCCTTCCGGACAAGTGTGCATTTAGTGTATAGCCCTTAACCTATGTCTCTTCATGTCTCTTCATGAACTACAGAGTAAGATTACTAGTCATCTCTGTTACGTCCAGAAGTGTTTCTCGAAAGCCGAGTTTGACTGTCAATAAGCAGATGATTTCTAAAATCCATCTGAGCACGGCCATGCATTTTTCACAGTCTCGCTCTTCGAGAGGCCTTGTAAACAACAAGACATGTTCCCTATTGTTAGTAGGGGGACATTTCCAGTCTTGTAATGTAGCTTCTCTTACTAAGAGGACTCACCCGCCCGATATCCGTCTTTATAATCCCCAATTACGGCAGACGTTTGGCGGATACCAAAGCGGACCAGTACTCAAACAAGAGATCTCCCACTACTCATGGTCAAAGGAAAAGAGTTCTGATAGTAATAATGAGAAAATATTTATGACGATTTTTAATCTCTTAAAGCATCCTCATAGGTCTGTCCAGTATGGTTCTAAACCAATACCTGTGCAAATGATTTGTATCCTCATAGCACAAGAAACGGTGCTACAAATCATACTACACACTAATCTCTGATGGTCATTATTCGTCCACAAAATACGACCTTGATTAGGGTTAATTTTCGATTAAAATATTCAACGTTCACTTAATAGGTGTTTCTTTATCCAAGCCATTGACTTGATACCCTATTTTGAATATTTATGAAAATCGAATGGACTCATTATTTAATTCTAAACCACAACTAAATAGTTTTGTGGAATATTTAGAAATATTTTATTCCACTATGAAACTTCACAATGTTTCATCTTATGATAAATGGTTTTTCCCAAATGTTTTAAGAGTAGTACTCTTCATAAAACATTCATAGAAATCACACTCATATTTGATATGCTTGATTTCTTTCATGCAATTATGAATGTTGTCGTTCACTTATTGCATAGGTTTAGTTATAATTACTTTGCAAACCTTAGCATCTTCATTATCCACCATTTCTATGTTTCTCCGTAAGTCAATCCTCTTATTAACTTTATGAGAAAACATGTTCCTATTTCTTCATGCAATGCTTTCTTTAATCCCATGACGGATTCCATGTGCTTGCTTTCAAATCTTAGCATTATTTAGATTTTCAAAACCCTTAGACTATTCCATAGTCACTTCCAAAATTCCATTTTGGGAAGGCGGTTTTGGTATCTATTTTTCCATATTTCATATGCGCAATTTTGCTAGATCAATCACGAAAAGACTTGAGCATTCCGATTGGTGAATGGGATTTTATTAAAATCAACTCCTTGAAATTAATTATATCCTTTACAACCAATCTAGCTATGTATGCATATACATTTCCACATTTGTTAGTTTTCTCCTTGAAAACTTATTTGCAATCGATGGGTCTTTCATCTTTCATGCAGATTAATCAAGTTTCAAACATGATTTTCAAACATGGAGTCTATTTCGGATTTTCATGGCTTTTAACCATTATTCGGAAATTGGATTTGTCGTAGCTATCTTACAAGACACTATTCCTTTACTATCTAATAGTAAATAGTATGCTTGTAAGTCTTAAGTTTGTTTCTAACTTAATCCAAGCCTTTGGTGAATTCTATACCTATACGGGGCAATTGCATCAAACACTGAGTTTTAAGGCGCTTTCAAAGCCCTTTTATTATGTTGATCTTACTCCAACATCTTTAATGTTTTGTGAGTAATGAATTCTCTTTTAAGGCACTTGTAAAGTCCTTTTGAGTATTCTTGATCAAGCATTATCACGAAGTCCTTCAAGGTCTTCCGAGATTCTCAGTTCTAGTTTGTTGCTAAGCTCGATGGTCATCGAGTTCATTTTCCTCCCACTTGTCGTTTTGGAAACGTGTTACTTTCCACAAAGACACTACTTAGAGCAACAAAAATTTTTTGTTCTCAATTAGGATGTGGAGGTAATACCCGTAGTCTCACTTGAATGCTTACAAAGAGACATGTATATTGTCTTTGGGTAAAAGTTCGTTGTGAAACAAACAGTTAGCTCCTACTTGAGCTATCTTAGTCTTTATTGAGCCATTCAGCTCCCACTGAGTCACCTAGCTCCCACTGAGCCACTTTGCTCCCACTGAGCTAGTGAACTCCTACTGAGACTAAGAGCCTTAGACATATACTTGAAATGACTTTTAGAAGTTATTTCTATCCATAACTAAATATGGCGTCCTTTCTTAGCTTCGACATTTTGTTTAGTGTAACATTAGTCATTTGTACAAATCTTTAAGAACTTTATAGGAAGGGTTGTGAACCATCATCGTTCGAGTCATTTTCAAATGACACCGAGGTCTCCGTAAAGACACACCATGTTCTTTGTGGAGTTATTTATGAAATTTTCCATTCATAACTTTGAGATAGTCACGCTTGGCTCAAGCAAACATCTCTCGATCTAATCTAGACGTTTTGATATCTTGCCAAGTCGATTCTGTACTTCACTGAACTCTTGAGCTACTCAAGTCAACTTTGTTCACATTTGATGAATATAGCCATATCCTTTCAAATTCTTTGTGAAACGTTGAAGTAATTGAATCCTCTTTAGCCTTCGGAGTCAATTGTTTATACCGAGAACAATAGCTCTCTGCTTTGTCGGTTTCAACAAGTAATACTTTCTTGTCTTAGAACGATTCCAATTCGAGCAACTATCAAGAGCCTATCTAATAGAGCCTTGAGTACGTTCTTGTCGATGTGACATTTCTAAAGATGTTTGGAACGCAAATCAAGCCCATAACTTGAGTTTAGTGAGTTTATCATGTTAGGGAAATGTTTGTTTATAATCAAGCATTCTTGACTCAACGCTTGGATAGCCATGCCATTCAAATAAATCTCGCAACTATTGCTCATTATTGTGAATGTGAGTCTTTCCGTGTGTAAACGGATCAATTGCTGATTATGGAACATAATAACCATTGCTTGTTCCAGCCTTTGGCTTAAAAGGTCTTTAAACAAAACATACGGCCTTACAACTGATGTAGCTCTTCTTGCTTCGTTCTAAGCTTGTAAGTCGATAACTTAGCTTAACTTCAATAGTTTGAGGTCACTATCATAGTGGAACACTCAAGCAGTATCCGATACTTGTGAAGATAACGAATTGCTAAGTAAACTACAATAACATGAACTCATGAGTTGAAATGAAACCTAATTCCTTTTCTTCGTTCCTTCTTTCCTATATTTCTTATCATACAATATCTCATAATCTTACTTTAAGAATCATTTCTTTGACTTCTTATACTTTGTTAGGCATAATCAAGCACCTAGTGCGCCGTAAAACAAAGTTCCATCTTTTCCATTAATTCTTACTCGAATTACTACATCAATGAGTCCTACTCAATTGTGATGCGAAAAGATACGTTGGTTGTCAAACATTGACAATCTTGAGTTTTCAACTCAATACCTCATGTTTTATCAAAACTACCTAGTATTTTGAATACATGATGTCCAACCGTCCTTTCGGACTTAGTTATAAAAGTCATTTATGAGAATTGTATTTTAGAAATGCTTTTCCTGTCTTTGAGAACTATTCTCAAGGTTTTCCTTTACCAATCATGGAAACAATATTATTTGATTTAGAGTACTATGAATATAAGTGCAAAGTATAACCATTTATCAAGAACATAATAAGTTTGAAATTTAATAGCATTCATGCAAACTTCAATCTTATTAAACGTCTTATTTACGCATAAAAATTGTCCCTATTTGGCGAAAATAAGGCGATTCCAAGATCCAAAGAAACAAAGAGTGGTTAAGCATGCTTTGGCTTGTCTTAAACACTCAATCTTCTAGGTAAGCATTACCTTGCTAATGGCTCTAAGCCACTCTTGGTTAGACAATCGTCGCATCTAATGCATCTTTGACGATGTATCTCTTTTGCCACGGTATGTGAGGACTCCTCACTCATACCGATGAGTTAAACCAAAACCAACGTGCACACCCGGTGTGCCTTATGCCCCTTAGAGGAGTGATGGCACCTCGCTTTGGCGTAGCCTACCATCACCATCGTCCGGTTAGTAAGTGTTGTTTTGGAAAGGCAAGTTTGACTCAATATTATTAGGGACCTAGGATTTCTATGTTGGTTGATTTAAGTGAACTTAACTAATCATCGCAACATCAAGAAAACCTAAACATGCATCTAACGAATATTTCACACACATATATATAACCATAAAATATAAAGCGAAATAATAGATGCATATTGGCAACTAGCATGACCCCTTGAAATCTTCATATCTTCAAAAGGTCTTCATTTGCATTTCAAGGCTTTGTCTTCCAAGATACACCGTCTTCAAGACTTAACCAAACTATGCAAAAACTAGTGTCTATAACTAGGAATGATCTAAATATTAAAGTACAAAAATACTTAACGGTGCGTAGACCGTATTTAGATTTACAAAAATACATAACGGCACGTAGTCCGTATTTTCTATCCTAGTCGGGTCCCACTAGTTGCCATTTCATAAAACCTGTGAGAGAGAGAGAATATATATATATTCCATTTATCCATTCACTATTTGTGAATGGCCCATGCAATTTACAAAATTAACAACAAGTAAAATGCATTCAAACAACGCGCGCACTAGTAACTAATCTAGGTGGTTAATCCGATTAACACGCCTAATTAAAACTAGTCAAAGTTGTTTAACCGATTATATTAATTACGTCATTAATAATTGAAGCTCCCACTAAATTCCGCATTTCCTTAATTAATCCAATTAATTAAGTCGGTAGTACCCAAACTTGTCAAAATGAAATTTTGCCAATGCCGCTCAAAAACCCGAGGCCTAGCCTCCCAAAATTTTAATTAAAATTAACAAAATTAATTAAAATAAATAAACGGCAAAATAACTAACATCAAGCCTACTACGGCTAACCACCTCACCGCACCAAGCATACGCACACGCCAAGACCACGAACATACGGCCCACGGCACACAGCCGCAAGCCGCTGCCATAGCACAGCCGCTCGTGACTGCTGCTGCCGCGCGTGAGCTGCTGTTGTGCGTGGCTGCTGCCGCGCGTGTGGCCCACCATCAAGGCGTCGCAACCACCGTGGCAGCCACATGCGGGCTGCTGTGCAGCCCGGCTCGCCATGGTGGTGCATTGCCTCGTTTTGCGTGCCACTACCTTGGGATTTGATCCCTTTTTCCCGAGACAAAAATAATTAATTCTAAATTAATTTTAGAACTAATTTAGTGAGCAAAATAAAATTTTAAACAAGTCTAACTTAATAAAATTTTCAAAGTGCAATAACCAAAATAATTCCATGAACCATCTTTAATTAAATTGGTTTAGCATGGTGCAAAATAAAATTGAGGTAATTTCTCACTTTCAATTTAATCAATTTAAATTAAACTTGAGAATTTGACAAATTAAAGGGAAGTTGGAAAAGTATGAACTTTAATGTTCAAATGAAAATTCCAACATCTAAAATTTGTGAATCCTTGAAAATTATATCTTCCAACATGAAGATAACCAAATTTCTATCACAAAAATCGAAACTTTATGTTTCTAATCAACTCAAAAAGATTAAAACAACAAAGTTCAACTCAAAATAACATGGAATTTAGTGGTTTTCAAAGTTTCAATCACTTATCACAAATAAAGATTGAATCTTTAACACTTAGGAAGCCTCAAAATAAAATTTTCTCACTAAAAAGCAATTAGTTTGCAATTATGTGAAAATAAATCAACCTTTAAGCATCAAATACTACCAAGTAAGTGTGCTTTAAGGGGACATAAAAGTGCAGAAAATTATGCAAATAATCAACCATATAATCAACAATTTATGCCAATAATTTCAAGGTCAGAAAAGACTTAAAATTTTTCGTCAAAAACGAAAAACCCCTCGAAAAAGGCATTTCTGGTCAGAATTTGGCTAAAATCACAGCCCCAACAGGATAAAACCCTTTCCAGAACACGTTTTCCACCCAAAATTCACTAGTCTTGGGCGAAAATCTGGGTTCTGGGCCAAATTCGACATTAAAAACGGGATTAAATAAATAAAACCGAGCTACTAATCTAATTAGCTACATAAACCAGAAAATTAAGCCAAAAAATAAACCTTGAAAAACATGATTATAAAAATAAACGAGCGGGGCTCCGAGACCGCTGTTGGGGTTTGGTGAGTCCGACTCACCGCGGAAACAACCCCTCCCGAGGAACCACTCGCAATAATTAAAATCACAAAGCATAAATAAATATTCACAAAGAAAAGATAACGAATCTTACCCTCGAAGCGAGCTTCGCCCAAAACCCGGGGCTCTTACTTGAAAGCTACTAGCACGTCAAGCGCCGCGCCTCCGACGGTATCCACCCACAAATGGGCGAACACAACTTTAAGGTCTACTACCTTGGGGTTAGCAAGGTCCGACCTAAACCCGAATGTTATGTGATTTTAAGAGTTTTCCCAAAAATTATGGAATGCTCTTTTTAACTCCCACTCAAGCACTTTTCTCCAAAACCCAAAGCTTGGTATTTATAGAGGAAAGTATGAGTGGGAATTTCTATCCCATCAATGTGGGATCATGAAATTCCACAAATTAATTTAAAGCTAAATTAAATTAAAATTGCAAACTAATAATAAATCTACAAGTGGCATTACCATGTGAGATGGGTTGGTGAGGACCACATGGAGAGTAGGGGACCATACTTGCTCCCCACTCAATACTCTCCTTGTGCCACATGTCCTCTCCCACTTACTCCCATATTCCAAGCTTCCCCTTTATTCATGGCCCTATGGCCCGAGCCAAGCCACGAGCCAAGCCCGAGCCCGGCCCGAGCCCAGCCCGCACCTGCTGCTGCTACGGTTTGCTGCGGCTGCTGCCGTGGTGCGGCTGCTGCCGTGGCACGGCGCGGCTGCTGCTGTGCCTAGCCGCGGCTAGCCGGGGCTGCTAGCACGGTGTGCTAGCTCGTCTTGCCCCTAGCATTCGGATGCTCGGGGCACTCCGATGCTAGGGGTATTTTCGGGAATATGGTCGATTTATTATTATTTTGTGCGTCTCTTCTTTTATCATTTAGACTCGACTTCCAACGATCGGTTTCGACGCTCTAAGCTCGAATTACCGACGTCTAAATATTTAACACTCAGGCGACGAATTAATTTCTTCCGAATTAATTCGTCGAGTTGGTTCGCATATATTTGCTTGGGTGTGACCCGAAGGGTTCAGTCAAGATTAAGCTGTAATATTATATTAATATTACTGATCGGAAGCGGCCTCCACCCAGGCATTCCGATCACTTAACCTTACTGAATATATTAGCTTTCTAATAATTCTGAACCCGCTATCAGAATAATACACTTGTTCGAAGGACACCATTCCTTTCAAGTAGGGCCATCAATAACATCACCATCAAGTATCGCTTCCCTATTCCCCGACTTGATGATATGCTTGATGAGTTACATGGTTCCAAGGTGTTTTCGAAGATTGACTTGAGGATGGGGTACCATCAAATTCGTATGCGTGAAGGAGATGAGTGGAAGACCGCTTTCAAGACAAAGCAAGGCTTGTATGAGTGGCTAGTTATGCCATTTGGGCTCTCTAATGCTCCTAGCACTTTCATGAGGCTCATGAATGAGGTACTTCGCCCTTTTATTGGTAAATTTGTTGTTATTTATTTTGATGACATACTTGTTTATAGCAAATGTGAACTTGATCATGTTAAACATTTGAGGCAAGTATTTGAAACATTGAGAAGTAGGCAGCTTTTTGCCAAGTTGGAAAAATGTACTTTTATGGTGGATAGTATTGTTTTTCTTGGTTATGTGATTTCAAATGTAGGGATTTCAATGGACCCTAGTAAAGTGGAGGCCATTCAATCTTGGCCTACTCCTACTACTCTCACTCAAGTTAGGAGTTTCCATGGTCTAGCTTCCTTCTATCGAAGGTTTGTGAAGAATTTTAGCACTATTTCGGCCCCGGTGACCGAATGCATGAAGAAGGGTACTTTTGAGTGGACACCATCGGCTCAAAGGGCTTTTGAGACCCTCAAGAAGAAGTTGTGTGAGGCTCCAATCTTAGCTCTTCCGAATTTTGATCAACCCTTTGAAGTTGAATGTGATGCTAGTGGGGTTGGAGTTGGAGCGGTTCTTGTGCAAGGAGGGAGGCCGGTTGCCTATTTTAGTGAGAAGCTTGGTGGAGCAAGAATGAGATATAGTACCTATGACAAGGAGTTCTATGCTATTGTGAGGGCTCTTGATCATTGGTCACATTACTTGAGGCCTAGACCATTTGTACTACACTCCGATCATGAATCTCTCAAGTACATCAATGGTTCTCATAAACTCAATGCAAGGCATGCCAAATGGGTTGAATTCCTACAATCATTCACTTTCTCTTCTAAGTACAAGGAAGGGAAGAGCAATGTTGTTGCCGATGCTCTTTCTAGGAGGCATTGTATGATCACTATTCTTGATGCGAAGTTTTTAGGGTTTGAGTTTCTTAAAGAGTTGTATCACAATGATGAGGATTTTGGTGGGTTGATGAAGAAGTGTGAGGAATGGGTCGATGGCTCTTTCATGGTGCAAGAGGGTTTCCTTTTCAAGGGAAACAAGCTTTGTGTTCCGAAATGCTCTCATCGACGGATGCTTGTTAAAGAAGCTCATCAAGGAGGGCTAGCCGGACACTTTGGGGTTGCGAAAACATATGACATTCTTCGAGAGCATTTTTATTGGCCCAAGATGTTTGGTGATGTGCAAGATGTGATAGCTCGTTGTGGGGCTTGTCACAAGGCTAAGAGTCAATTCCGTGAAGGACTCTACTCTCCTCTTCCGGTCCCTAGTCACCCTTGGGATGATCTTAGCATGGATTTTATGGTTGCTCTCCCTCGCACTCAAAGGCAAAATGATTCCGTGTTTGTTGTGGTTGATCGTTTTAGCAAGATGGCTCACTTCATTCCTTGCCATAAGACCGATGGCACTTCTCATGTGGCTACCTTGTTCTTTAGAGAAGTGGTGAAGCTTCATGGCATTCCAAAAAGTATTGTGTCGGACCGTGATCCTAAGTTCTTGAGCTACTTTTGGAAGACTTTGTGGAAGTTAGTGGGAACCAAGCTCTTGTTTAGTACCTCTAGTCACCCTCAAACCGATGGCCAAACCGAGGTGACTAATCGTACCATGTCCACCGTTCTCCGAGCTATCATTAGCAAACACATGAAAGATTGGGATCTTAAGCTACCTCAAGTTGAATTTGCTTACAACCGCTCTCATTGCATAGCTACCGGGAAAACACCATTTGAAGTAGTGTATGGTTTTAATCCCCGCCTACCACTTGACTTGTTGCCAAGTATCCCTCAAGAGGAATTGAGCTTTGAGGCAAAAGATAGAGTTGAAACGATGAAAAGGCTTCATGAAGATGTCAAGAAGAGAATTGAGAAGGCAAATGAGAGTTACAAGGCAAGGGAAAACAAATTCAAAAAGCCAAGGGAATTCAATGTAGGTGATCTTGTGTGGCTCCATCTTCGGAAGGAAAGATTCCCGGCTAAGAGAAAGAACAAGCTCATGCCAAGATCCGAAGGCCCCTTTGAAGTTGTGGAAAGAGTTGGACCTAATGCTTATAAGCTCAAACTACCGGGAGACTTTGGTGTTCATGCTACCTTTAATGTTGGTGATCTTGCTCCTTTTCTCTTTGAAGATGATATTGGTGATGATGATCCGGAATTGAGGGCAATTCCTTTTGAAGAGGAGGGGTTTGACGCGGGTGCATAGAACTTAGTGGAAGAAGTGGAAGACATGCCACGTGTCATGACACGAAGTAGGGCCAAGCTCCTTGGAGGTCACCTTTCGGGGCTAACCATCATCACACTTTAAGACAAGAAGCTTATCAATATATGATGCAACTACTTCATTCAGCCATATCTCCTTCGTTACAAGGAATTTTTAGGTGATTCAAGTTGGAGGTGAAAGTAGAGTTCAAGAGCTTTCCAACGACTGGTCACATGCCAAATTTGAGCGAGAAACGAAGAAGTTATGAACGTTTGAAGTTGAGCTGTCCAAGAGCAGGAGAAGTTCGGCCGAACCTACACTGTGGTTCGCCCGAACCTTCCAGGCAGTTTCAGAGCTGATTTTTGCATCTTTGCAGGAGTGGCCGAACTCCAAAAGTTCGACCGAACCTACCCACAAGTTCGACCGAACTTACCCAGAGTTCGGCCGAACCTTTTCCCGTTTTTCTGTCAGTCTGTGCGAACTATTTAAGTTGTTTTGAGACGTTTTTGCATATTAATTTTTGTTGAACTTTGTAATCAAGAGACTTTCTCTCTCAACCATAATCCTTGTGATTATCTTGCTTTCTTTGTGATTGCATCTCTTGTAATCTTTGTGGTTACACCTTAATCTTAGCTTTACTTGGTGTTGGCTTTGATTAAGACCCCTATTTCATCTATCTTTGTGAATTTGAGATAGGTTATCTTGGTTTGTTGGTTTGAACTTGTTGTTACTTGATTTCTCCTCCCTTTTACTTGTCTTTCCTTGGTTATTTCATATCACAAACTGATGGTGGAAGCACCTCTCACCAACCTCCATCAAAGCAGAGGAAAACAAGAAGCACTCAAGATGCTTAGTTCACATCTGCCATAATTTTTTGTCATTCCACCACTGCCATATTTTTCTGTAAAGAAATTGAAACTAAGTACCTATATTTGATGTCAGTAGGTGGTAGATTGTGGTTTTTTTTGGACAAAAACATAATCATATGTAATTAAAGCACTTTTTATTTTGAACATTACTGTAAACATTTTATTAAGTCACTTAAATGTTACAAATACAATGATTGCAAACATTACAAACCCTATTTTGATTGCTACATTAACTACTCTTTGCTGCTGCTGCATCTTTTTCTTGAGCACCTTCATCTCTTGCTTCAGTTTACATTTCCCTGCTGTTTCTTCTTTGCTTTGGCATTCATTAAAGGCAGGGTTGTCCTCTACAACACCTCTACACCATTTGAAGTTGTCACATGCATCGAACTTGAAGTATAACCTTTGGGGATTTTTTGTTGCTTCCGAACTTCTAATTGCATATTTCTTTCCACAAGAACATGTTTTATTAGGAACTCTAATATATGAAGATTCATAAGAGGAAGAAGAGGTTTGTGAAATCATGCTTGAATTGGATATGAAATATCAAGTATGAGAGGATTCAATATATAAGCCAAAGGAACTAGCCGTTTTTTTTTGTTTTACAGGCTAACGACTAGTTTTTTTTTTCAAAAATTTCCAGAAAAATTTTCGGGCTAAATGGTAAAAAAAGGTTATTTAAGTTTGTGTATATGGTGAAAAAATTTCTTTGAGTATGGTTACATGGTGAAATACAAAAAACTACTAACGGGAAGTTAACGTCAGTTAGGTAAAAGGGCATTTAATGCTAATGTACGACAACTGATGGGTATTTGGTGAATTTGAAAGTTTTGATGGGTATTTGGTGAATTAAAAAATTACTCAGGGGCATTTCATGAAATTTCCGCTGTTTTTTTTCAATAAAATTGTATTTTTAATCATTGAAATATTCCAATACTAGGTTATCCCCGTGCGATGCACGATTAAAATTAACCTTTCTTGTAATAAATATTCAGTTGCATTTCTGATTATTAGAATGATATAAGAATAATTTACATTTAAAAAAAGTAAAAAAAAAAAAAGTTGAATCCACGATCAACATCAAACAAATTAGGTATGTGAATCTATAATTTAGGAGAGAAACTTGGTTAGTTGAATTTTATATAGATACTTATGCATTGAAGTCAAATGTGTAGATTAAAAATAAAATTAAAAAATGAATAATAATTAATGACATCATACATAGAATTGGAGGGAAAAAATTTAATGTGTGAATGACACATAATATAGTTTTAGAGTTGATGATGTCAGCAATGTTTTGTTTTAGTATTAGTTAATAGATAGATAGATACCTTTAGTACCTTTTTTTTTTTTTTTTTTTTTATATATTTTTATGCCTTTTAAATTTTTTTGAGCGAACGTAGAGGAAAGAGATTACTGCGGAGTCAAACGCTATCTCTGTCCAGGTGCTCTACGCCTCCACCCTTTTCTCCCCTGCCCCCTTCTTGATTTTCTTTTCGAGGGTTCTTGTATTTTGTGAACTTGCATAAACCCTAGGCAACAATTTGAAAAATTCATTGCTGAATCAACAGTCTATACTATTACATCTTTTTTGAAACGAATTTCACACTACAATTTGCGATTATTGTTATCTGCTAATCAAGCAGCATTTTTTGAGGTAACCTTTTCATAATTCGTTGATCAAACTGTTATATTCACTAGTCTGTCCTGATTTCATCCCAATTTTTCGAGCTTTGAATTTTGATGTCTATATGCTTAATTTTTAACCTTAATTTCGTGCAACACTTTGGTATTAATTCTTGTGTGATATATATGCTTAATTTTTAACCTTAATTTGGTGCAACACTTGGTATTAATTCTTGAGTAATATGTATATATATTTGGAAAATAAAATTGTTTGAATGCTTAACAAAAGATGTTTGGTTTTAATTATGATTACTGTAATTTCAATGATTTGCCAAATTGAACTTAAAAGGCTGAATTTCAATGAATTGCCTAATATGTGGTAATGAACATGGGCGCAGGAATGGAATTTGCTACCTAATTAAATTAGTGTAAAACCGTATCATTCACAGTTACCCATCGTCCCATTTGTATGTTTCGGATTGCAGTTGTCTGGACAGTATTAATGGATGATTTGTAGCTTTACACAGATGATGTATTTATTTAGTAATTTTTATCTGGAAATGCTGCAGGCTAGATCAGTATTGCGTCCGTGCTTAATTAGAGAGGTGGGAGGTATCAAGAGAGGCAGTACTGAATTAAAGGTATCATCTTATTACATTGCAACCGTGTGTAGGCATTTGTTCACTACTTATTGGGGATAGTTAAATCTTAAAAGTTTAAACTTGGTTTTATATTCGGTGTTGTCAGCTATATTAGTAATTTCTGTCAATATTGGCTACTGAGGTGGTGGCACTGAAATTTGGTGAATTTTTGTGAATTAAGGGGAATTCGTTGATTTGATGATAGTAATTATATGGGTTCAGCAGTGCTAAATTATGTGCTAAATCTGTGGCCTTTTACGGGCCTCAGAGTTGATGACGTGACATTATCTGATCGTTTGGTGAAGAGACTTTCACTTCCTGAACACACCCAGCAATTTGTTTTTGCTATTAGTGAGCCAGAAAATGAGGCCATTGTATATATTCTTGCTGCACAAAATTTGTCTGAAAGATCATCTAGGGATGCTGAGCATTTAATAAGGGAAGTACGACCTGATGCAGTTGTTGCCTTAGTTGGTCATAATACATTGTCTGAAATTCATAATCATGAAATGGTTGAAGGTATGGATGATCTTGTTCCAACTTCAGCTTTTAGAGTTTTGATGAGGTGTTTTATGGACAAAACAAACAAAGACAATTATGAAAATCTTGCTGGAAACTTGGTTCTGAAAGAGATATTCGGTGTTGGCTTCTATGGGCACTTCTTTGTTGCAAAAAGGTTGGCAGAGGAAATTGGTTCTTCATTCTCGGTCATTGAATCTCCTTTGATAAAGACAGCTAGAGCTGACATTGATCCTTCTACTGAGACTAGTAAATCCAATAACATGCTTCAAACTTTGGCCTTGCAGCCAGTTAGCTTGGTTCCTCAAGATTGGGGTTCCTTAGTTGGTAATTCCCGAAGACTTATGCTTCACAGTGATGTCCAATCGCAGATGATCACATTGGTTTGTCCATTTTTATCCCAATCATTAACGAACTTGAGTGTTTCTGGCTCTCCTGAGGATGGAGAGTCATGTATAATGGAGTCCAGGTGCAATTATTGTCCCCCACCATTTGCCCAAGCGGTTTATCCCTTACTCATGGATCTTCATAACATTTTCGCTGACATTCCATCTATGGATCGTGCTCTGGCATATGCACAGAAAATGTTTCTTGATGTGGGTAAAGGAGAGGGCATTGATGCTGATCTATTGTCTGAAGTTTATACCTTCAGAATTGCAGTTGAGGGGCTGAGGATTGCTCTGAATAACGCTGGTAGACTCCCACTCCATAAATTAGGTAAATGTATGCCAAGCAAGATTGATTTTAACGAGTTATCAATTGAGGAAAAATCCCATTGTCTTCTTGCACAAACCCTACGCAGTCAGGCAAAGAAGTCTAAGACAGTAGTAGCAGTAGTAGATGCTAGTAGCTTAACTGGTCTTCGGAAATTTTGGAACACTCCAATCCCCGAAGAAGTTAAGGATATGGTTGAAGAACTTATTGTATGCCAAGACATTGATGCAGAAAGCATCAATGATAAAAGGAAGCGTCTGTTGTCTGGTAAGCCTGTAGTGGCAGTTGCTTCTGGTGCTACTGCAGTTCTGGGGGCATCTTCCCTTTCTAAAGTTGTCCCTGTGTCATCTATTGTAAAAGTTGTTATGGTTAATGTTCCAGCATCTTTAAAACTTTTCCTTGCACAAACACATAAAGCAACTTTATTTGCACTAACCAAGATTCTTGGTCAATCAAAAATTGTGGCTCCAGGCTTTGCAACTTCTGGGGCTAAAGCATCTACTGCACTTAAGGCAGCTGCTTCTGCGGAGAAAATTAGAGTCATTACTCATAGTGTTATAGCTTCTGCTGAAAAGACTAGCTTCTCAGCTATGAGAACTACGTTCTATGAGATAATGAGGAAACGACGGGTTCAACCGATTGGTAGCAGGCCATGGGGTACCTTTGGCTTTAGTGTGGTTAGCTGTGCAGGATTGCTTGTTTATGGTGATGGAATTGAATGTGCTGCTGAATCTTTCCCTGCAGCCCCTTCCATTGCCAGCTTGGGCCGTGGTATCCAAAATTTGCAGCAAGTGTCACAATCTATTGGAAACTCGTGTGGAAATAAGATTCAGAAAGCTATAGAGTCGCTGATGTACAGGTTTAAAAATGTGAAGATCCAGTAGAGTGAGAATCTATGACTTCCTTTTTATGTTATTCTAGCTGTTAGTGGTATTGAATACATTGATGATACGTCATCCTATTGTCTGGAGAATTAGGAGTACATACATAATCCAACGAAGGGTGGGGGTTTGTATTGATGACTGGTATTTTCCAGTTTCTTTCTGCCAAAATTTCTCAATAATTGATAACATGCTTCTTTTGTCTACTTATTTTTTGTTGAGTCTACAAATATAATGTTCGCTTTTTATAATATGCATATCTGGCTTGTCAAACTATTCTTATAAAGGCAAAGGCAAAACAATAGAAAAAAAGGCATAATTCCTCTGTCCAGAACTGGTATGTAGAAATAAGTTATTATCTGATAGTAGTGACTTGTGATAAAATTTCTCAATACCTCACGACTTTCATAGTTAAAAGTAGTGATACAAATAGGATAAAAATAGCCCAACTATCTAAGAATTATCTTTCATAAACCATGTCATTTTCTTCATTTTTGATGGGTAGGATAATTTGACAAGCAGTTTTCTGGAGTCAGGACCCAATCAAATGATTGTGCATTATTGCATTAGGCATAACATATTGTGGTTTATGGTAATAGGCTTATCACTTTTGTACTTGTATTTTCTTGAGTAAGTGGCCTTCCACTTCTACCTCTTATAAAGCTGAGGGCCCTCCCCTGTGTAGCTCTCTCTTCACTGTGATTTCTTGGGTTGTATATTTATTCATTTACTTCCTTTAATATATTCAATACCAATGATGATATGTTTCAATCCAAAATTGTGTAGCAAACTGATATTATCACCCTCTTTTGAACTTTTAAAAGCGGAATAATATATAGTGTCTGTTTTGTGCTCTAGACCACTTCTGAAATAAGATCATAAACGAATGTTTTGGTTTGCTTGATTTGCTCGACTAGTTTATGCCTTTATGGTGATGTAGCATTTGTACCTGGCAGGGCTGGCACTAATGATGTGAATGGCGGAACCCCAGAGCCACAGTTCTATGTTCCATCTGGTATCTCCCCCTATGTTCAGGCGAAAACTTGTGATGCTATGAATTGTCTTTCCTTTTTTTTTTTTTTATAAATAATTTGGGGAGATGTGCTTTATGTCATATGTGCACTCTAGCTGCAAATTGATTCTGATATATTCTATTATCACATGTCTTTGGACTGAATTTCTTGCTCAATTTACTTTTTAGATTGCTATCTCTTATTTATTGTTAACCCGCTAAATGCCTCCTTTGTTTCTTACAATCTTTTCACACTTCACTGACATAATTCATTTTTTAGAATACAATTAGTTTGTACACAGTAGCACAGTAGGAATCTTCGGAGATATTATTGGTATGTTACTTTGAGTTTTACATGTATGTATAGCGAATAAACTAGAAGCTTTCAATAGGGATGGAAGACATATATTGGCTAAATTGCAGCATCTTGTCTTTAGTAAGTAGGCATTAATCTACTCTTTTATTTGACGATCCCTCCCTCTTTGCTGCCCCCCTCTTAGGTTGGGAGGGGTTGTGGTGTCGCCAAGATGTTAATGGCCATCCTTCCATGCTCTCTCCTTGTGTATAAAAGGTGTGCTACGGCTTCAATAGGGTCAAGCGCCTTTGGCTGAGGCAGCACAATTTCAAAGTGGCTTACTAAAGTGCATTAATGTGAAGAACTGTTTATTCAAAAAATTTAATTTTAAGTTGTGCATCCCACTTCAATGAGGCATAACTAAGGCGTGTAAGGATCCCTATCACCTCAGTGCGCCATAATTTTTTTGCGCTCTCAAAATTAGTTTTGGCTGATGTTTATTTGTATTTTTTCTCAACTCCTATACAATTCTTTATTCAAATTGATTAATTTTATTTTTTTTATACTATCAGATTGTTGTTTAGGAATCGCGGCAAGGCAACAGACCTTGTTGTTTGTGCTGCTTTATTTTTACCCTGTAAGGTGAAGTGTGTTATGGTGATTCAATCGTCTCCTCCTCGTACAATGAGTACATGGGCTTCAACTCCCAATTCCCCAGTTCAAACTACTTTCATTATCTAAGAATTGCTTCTGCTTCCTCTTCTGGATCTTGAGCTGTAAACCAGGAAAAAGGGTTTCTATGTTCAATAAAACAGTACAATAAGGCAAATATCTACTTGCTGTAAACTGAACAATCTTTCTGCAAGTGCCTTATAGACAAAAAAACAGTACTTTGCCATGCTCTTGTTCTTAAAGATGATTGTGACAAGTATCTTCTGTGTTCTATTGCTCATCATATATTGTCTGGGCTTGTTTGGGGATGATCAGTCAATTTGTATTTCATTTAATATTGACCATGATTGTGGAAATGACAGCTTTCTTTTCCAAATTATCTTGACTCGTAATTTTTTTTTTTTTTTAATTTTTTTTTTTTTTTTTTTCTAATTTTTTTTTTTTTTTTTTTTGAGGGGTTTCATTATGCTTCTTCCATATTTCAAGCTCTTACTATGTTGTAAATAATATGATATTTTCAGTCAGACAAATTAAACAACTAAGTTGGAAGAACACTTGAAGTGATGGTGTGATCCTCTTGAACAATGCATTAAAGAATTTTGTTCAGCTGTTTGACGCAGTTGAGAAACCCCTTCTAATTTTATTTTCAACATCAAGTCATTATAAGCTTTCCATTGTAGTATTTTAACAATATTTGTCTATCGTGCGGATAAATCGTCATTTAATCGTGAAGTTGCAATGGATATTTGGAGTTTGGATGATAAACCTTGATTCTAGTGTTATGAAGCTGATGAGTTTGATGATTTCATTGTGAGTGGAATGGCAAGTTTTATGTGTCTTTGAATTCTGAAATGAATTTTTGCAGTTTTGGTGTTTTTCCCCCCTAAATTTGTTTTGTTTACAATGCTCTTAGTAATTCTAGAATATGGGCCAAAGCTTCTAGAAATTGTAAATTTTCTTTTATTTCTCCATGCCTTCTACTAACGCCTTCCATAGTTAACGACTGCTACATAATGTTTATTAACGCTCTGGCTTGTAGGGCTGGAGTAAAAGGGCGGAGCCTGCGGTAATGGAGTAGGGACAGAAAAAGCAAGGTCTCAAGAAATCCTATGAGAAGAGGAAAATTAAAGAATAGGACATCAATCTGCTATACAGGAAACTGTACAACCAAAATATCTGCCTTATTACTACTGCTTTAGAGATGAATTAGTTGAGCTTTGCAGCAGTTTTGTTTTGGGTTCTTTTGTATTTTTCCTTTGGCTGAAATGTTGATGCTTAATGTCTTTTGCCCCAGATTGAAAGGTTTTTTTTGGGTTCTTTTGTATTTTTCCTTTGGCTGAAATGTTGATGCTTAATGTCTTTTGCCCCAGATTGAAAGGTTTTTTTTTGGGTTCTTTTGTATTTTTCCTTTGGCTGAAATGTTGATGCATTATGTCTTTTGCTGGGTGATTGAAAGGTATTCTTTGTCATTTGATGTTTTTTTTTGAGGTTGTAACCGATAACTATGCATGTCTCTTCTATTTTCGGCTCCATTAAATTGAGCAATTCTGATTTATTACTTTGTTATGATTAAAGGATCCTCTATTCTGTCTCATTTATTGGTGCTTTACTATTTGACTTTCATGACAGGTTGGATTACTATCAATTAAAAGGCCATTTACCTGAACCCAGAAGGACTACAAGGTCTATGCATTTTCCCCATGGCAACTACTGACTTTAAATGACAAACTAAGGTAATTTATTTGTGCTTTTTGCCACTAGGATACTTTGTTAAGGTTTAATCTTGTGCATTTTCTGCAGTAATTTTCTCATTGACATGTCTATATGCTAACTTGGCTGTGTGGCTAGATTATGATATTTTTATTAAATTTAAATTGATATTTTCTTCCATAGCTCATTTCAAATGCACCTAGACTACATGGATTATAGTCTATCACTTGTGCTTTTATTCACTTGCCATTCAAACGGTTTTAATTTCAAGCATTGTTCTTACTGGTTTGTTAGAGATGTTTGATGCATGCAGCTATGGCTTACTGGGAGAAGAGAGAGGGGGGGGGGGGGCCTTTAAAAAAAGATGTAGTTTGCTTTTTAGAATGTCATGTGATTCTCAAAGTCTAAAATCATCCAAGCTTAATTCAGTTGTTGCTGGCTGCCTGCTCATTTCCATTTCTGTTACCATTTCATTCATAATGCTATTTCTCTGTTAGAAATAGATGGAATTTATGTTAGATCCTAAATTCTTAATCTAAAACCCTTAAAAAAATGGGAAGTGCTTCTGTAGTACAGTATTATCCCAAGAATGACCTTTGCTTGAGATTCTTTTTACTGCCCTTGCCCCAAATAAATCCCCTTTTCCCCCTTTTCCTCTCTTCCACTCACTCGACTCCTAACTAATCATACTAATCAACTCATGCAACATCCTAACATAATTGATTTCCATGGATATCCTATAGATGAATTAAAAACAATCATTACAAATTAACAGGATTAAAATTAATTAAAAGTTTAAAACATTAACACTCATTAGTATGACATGAAAGTAAGTTAAATCAATTAGAAATCAACAACAAAGAGAATAGAGTACAGAATAAGATTTCTAAAAATTCCACTTCAAATTGTTTAACTTTAATGTTTCCAATCCAAGATTACATGAACTAAGGAAGAAAAAGAGGCTAAAGCGGCTAGACCTAGAAATATGTGCTAATAACGTAAACATTGCTCCTTATTGGCGATCTCGCTGCTATATATACTGACCTAGAATTAATTACTATATAAAGATAGAAAACAAAGGTGTGAAACTACAACAAAGGCCACGCGCGAATGTGTTGGAAAGATTTCAAAGATAGAATTTGTAGATAGAGAACATTGTAAAACACAACTAAAACTTCGTTAATTAATTTCCATGCTTTACAAGTACAACAAAGAGGCTATATATAAGCTTAACATTAGCAAACTAAATCTAAAAATTAGGACTCTCTAACTAACCCACTAATTGATCCACCACTAGACTACTCCACCAAGTAAAACAGTTCACTCCTATTATTAAGCCATGCACACCACCACTAACCACTCAATTGCTATCACACATTCCTAAACTACAGGAACTTAATTTTGGCTTAAGATCGGAACCTAGATTAGCTCGGATACCATCACTAGCGAGACTATTGTTAAGAAGCCTTCACAAAATGAAGGACTATAAGCATATTGTTACCGCAATTTTGGAGTCTAAGGACCTATCAACTTATAAATTTGATGAGTTCTTTGATGGCTCATGAGGAAAGAATGGATAAGTCTACGAATGAAAACGTTGAGGAGAAAGCCTTTCAAGTTAAGGGATGTCGGATGATTGGCATTATGATAATGGTCGTGGTTGTGGTCGCGGTATGGGTAGTCGTGGTTGTGATCGTGATGGAGATGGTCGTGGTTGATTCGAAGGACAACGTCAAGCCATGAGTAGCATTCAATGCTACTATTGCAAAAGGTATGGTCACAAAGAAGATAGGTGTTGGGATAAGCAGCGTGACAAGAAGAGAAAAAGCAAAGCAGTTTTGCTTAAAGTGTTGAAGGAGAGGAAAGCAAGCTCTTTTAATCGTTTGTTCTTGTTTGTCAAGAGTTTGTGGTGAAGTGTGCGTGTCGAATGTTTTTAGTAGTGTCCAAGTCAATTGAAGGTTTATTTAATTAAATGCAAGTCCATGGCAAGATGGAAGTCCAATGTCAAAAAATAAAGTGTCGTGCATCTACGACAATTTGGATGGCATGTTTGATGTTTATGATGAAGTACAATAGTTGAGTGTGTGATAAGGGGGAGGGTTAAGTGACTTATTCAAAATTAAGTCCTATCATTTAGGAACGTGTGATAGCTATGGAGTGGTTAGTGGAGGTGTGCTTGGCTTAATAAAAGAAGTTGACTGTTTTACTTAGTGAAGTAGTCTAGTGGTGGGTTAGTGGGTAGTGGGTTTATTAGAGGGTCCTACTTTCGAGATTTAGTTTGTCAATATTAAGCTTATATATAGTCTCTATGATGTACTCGTAAAGCATGGAAATTAATTAATAAAGTTTTTACATTGTTCTCTATCTACAAATTCAAAATTTGAAATCTATCCAACAAAATCTGCAAAGTTGGAAATGCCCTTACTCTGTTTTAGAGTGGATGCGTTACTTCATGTGTGACCGCATAAAGCTGTCCTCCGATAGCCCTAGATTAAGTTTTTAATTATACAACCCTATCGGATTACTAACTACCCCTAATACAATGGCTAGTATGGTCATGTCTCCAAATGGAAGCAAGCATAATGCATAGTCAATTCGAATTATAAAGAGTCAAGGAACGTATTAAGACTTGTTAAGAATACTAATCAAACAAACATAAAACATATATGAGATAACTAATTAGAACGAGAATAATTATCAAGTGGTAAAAACACTAAGGGAGGGGGAATTTGGGAAATAGTAGTAAACTCAAATAATTAATCTCGCATAAATGATCATGGACTCCGTGCAAAACAAACATTAAAATACAACCAATTAGACTAATTTACTCTCGTACAATCAACCTGGTCTAAACATGGATGAATTACTATTGTCAATCAAATCACTTCGTGTAATTAATCAAAGTCCTTATTGTATTAAAGGATCAGTTAGCTAGAAAGACCTTAAGCAACTATGGCCCTCACCCACATTCACAAAATCACAAATTTGCTACAATCAATCAAACAAGTTCATCACCATTGCCTTCATGTCCTTACCCTAGCTAAAAAGACTAGAATAGGAAGAGAAGGCATGTGGAACATGGAGAAATTAATCACAATCTCAACAAGGCTAATCATGATTACCAAAAATGATTAAGATTTACAAGCGAACAAAACTAAAGTTACTAAACACAAATATTAAAATTAGAGAAGAAGAAATTACCAAACAAATGAAGAACTTGGATTGAAATGCTTAAGATTTTGAAGGTTCAACAATGGAAATTTGCTCTCTATCTACTTTCTCTCTCTAATAATTAAGCTAATTTTAGTCTAAAATTTGATAAAAAGCCGTAATTACATGATATATAGCTATATACTCCCCGTAATCCCCCAAAATCAGCTCAAAAGAGCTTAAGATCAATTGATTAATACCCATAGGTGCGATCGCTTCAAATAGTAGAACGATCGCTCCTTAGAATGTTGCTCATGCTGATCCAAAATACATCACTAGAGTGGCGCTCCCTTGCAATCTTTCGGAATGACCGCACCCGTTCTAGGCCTTCTATTCGAGCACTTGGAGAGCCAAATGCTCATAGATCATAGCGTTTTCTCCTCTACTGTGATGTTCCTCGATCATGACAATGATGTTCCGAAGCATCCTAAAATAAGGAATCATACAAACTCGTGAGCAATAGGGAAGGGATCAGGATGAGAGGGAAAACGAGCATAAATCATCATAAATCATGCAATTCTAACCTAAGTACTACAAAAGTAAATAGGAGGGAAAATGAGCATAAATTATCTTAAATCATGCAATTCTAAGTTAAGTACTACAAAGTGAATAGACTAAAGAGATTAACGAGATAAAGGACTAAATTATGGGGTTAATGAGTAATAAATGTGGCCTAAAAACCACCTATTAGTTATTATACACCCCCCAACTTACTCCTTTGTTGCCCTCGACAAACGAAAAAAAAAATCAAATGAAGGCAAGTGACAAAAATGTATACTCACTTACTTTCGTAAGAATCACAATTATTTTTAGTATAAACAACAAGTGACTTAAATCCCATAGAACGCTCTAGAGGACAAGTATGCTCTCATAAGGGTTTTCAAAGAGTTTTACCCACAACTCTTACGAAACATGTTCAAGACAAACCAAAAACAAGGGGAAAAGAAGATGAAAAAAAAACCCACAAATCATAACCAAGAAGTAAAAAGGACAAGCATGGATAGATAACAAACTTTATAAGTAAAATAGAGTGAGCACACAAGCGGATGCAAGGGTTGATTGAAGGATAAACTATGGTAAGCATAGAGAACTCTAACAAGCTCCACTCCCCCTGCATCCCAACCATTCATACCAAGTTCTCTTAACCAGATCCAAGTCCACCATTTCTCAAAGTTAATATAACAAAAACAGGATATCTTATGCTCTCTCCATATATTTGAAATCTAGCCCCCTTCATCAATTAGTGACTCAACTAATCTAGGTTTTAGGGTCTTTAAAAGGTTATAATGTAAGCTAGGGGGTAAAGGTGTGGCAAAATTTGGAAAATTGGTGTTAGACACTAATTGTGAAGCACAAGGGCGATCTACTTCACAAATATAACTCTACTTCTATTTCAACCAACACCTTTTCAACTATCCAAACAAAGTATCCACACATACTTTCGTGACCATACAACTTCACAATAACTAGGTTTAAAATAAAGCAAAAGGGACATAAGAGTTGTAATGAGCTCATAAAAAACAAAAATCTAAACCTAGAAAATAAAATAGTCACTGAAAAAAAAAAAGTCTTATTACTCCCTTTAATAGTCCTTCGTTCACCGAGGACGGTTTCGCCTTTTGGGGGGGGGGGGGTGGGGGTGGAGGGCGTTCTTTCATTGTTTTCATCTAAAAGCATAGCAAATTAGGGGGGGTTTGGGGGTGTCCTTTGTCAATTGGGTCCCGTTGCAAACTTGATGATGTTTGATTGCTCTTCTCTCTCTTTTGATCAAAATATTTGTTGAACGTTGTATGTAATGGTTTCTATTCCTTTTGTTTATCCTAACCCTTGTGTTTGGAGTGTGTTGTCTTCTAGCCTTTTGTGCAAGGTGCAAAGCAAGATATTCCATTGGAGCCGATGTGGTAAAGAATGGTAATCTATGATGGAATTGTAATTTGGTGCTTGTTTGGTGAGACTGTTCTAACTTGACTCTTTTATACTTGATTTGGTTGCATAGAATAAGATTAATTTAGAATGATGTTGAATGCTTCGAGGATGAATGCAATTATTATTTGAGAACATTGGTTGATCGCTAGCGATTTGGTCACAATCTTGTTTGTTGATTAGGTTTATGATTGATTTGCACGTATCCGTGATCTTTTATTTCATGCTCTTTTCCTAGTCTTCTATGTGAAAAAAAAAAAAAAAAATCGTTCAAGACAAGATATTCGTTCTTGTAATAATAGGTGATTTGTGTGTGTGTGTGTGAATGTGCTACTTCCTTAGAATTAGGAGTTTGCACACTCATGGATTGCCGCTAGTTGACTTTGGAAGATGCTTATGGTAAAGTAGTTGTACTCGTTAGGCCCATCTTTGATGGTGTTTGTGGTAAGATGGTGTTTCTTGCATAGATAATATGATGTGTTCCTGTGAAGATGTCTTTGATTGGAAGTTGGTGGATGCATTCAATTGACTAGTTGACATCATTGTGGAAGAGGGCTGTCAAGCTAAGCAACTGCTTGCAAGGTGCATCCAGAGATGTGTACGAGTAAACTAATCAAGGTATTACAAACTTTCTTAAACTGTATGCTTTGACATTACTCTGCTGCCTTTGCAAGTATACTTTATTTTGAATGATGATATAAAATGAAATCTTAGCCCTATCATCTAGAGCTTATGAAAAGGTTAATCTTGTGATGAAATTCGATGGTCTTTAGTTTGTTGCTCCTGTTGTGGTAATAGTCATCTCTGATTTTAACTTGGCTTGTATCAAGTATGTCAAAAAGCTACCTTTTTACTTCTTGGTGCAGGGTGCATCAAGTGTTTGAAAATTGAAAATAATCTTTTTAATGGGTTTGTGTTATTTTTTAGGGTAAACCATAAAAAAAAAAAAAAAAAAGGACCTGTACCTCTTTTTTTTATTGGGTGGAAAATGTAATCTTCTGTTGAGAACTACATATTTATAACCGGTTACCTAAATAATGAAAATATCTACATTCTTGAAATTTATGGTAGTCCTTTTAGGAAAGGACTAAAAGTAATTTGGGTACTAGATTAGAACAGTGGATTAAATAAGCAAAGTTAAAGGATAACTTATAATGAAAAAAGCGAAAAGAATATAGGGATGTATAGGGACCATGGTATAATTAAATTTGTGTGTTTTTAATCGTGACACTTAATCTTTTTCCCATTTTAATCGCCACTTTCCTTTTAGTCATCCCAATTTGATGGACATACTTCCTCTATGTGTGTCTACTAATGTTTTGTTCTCTTTTTCTACCATCAAAAGTAAAGTCCCATAACCTCTCTCATTCAATTAAATATAAATAAAAAAATAAAAAGATTTCTCCAATATCCTAGTCACATCTACTTTCGATTAAATATAACAGATTAGCCCACAACAACTTATTTCATACAAATCTGTGCAAAAATTGGTGTGATGATTATAATAAAACGGATATAGTACGATTGATCCAAAATAGTCCATTAACATTAGTTTTTGACTTAAAATTTGTCATAGAGGCTGATTTTTGTCTTTGTCTCTTCTCATGAGGGACTGTATGGGAAAAAAAAAAAAAAAAGAAAAAAAAGGAGGCTGATAAACTCCTCTCTAAAAGCCTTAAGTATTGGAGTCGAGTTTGTAAGCTATTCCCTCCTTACCACATCTAACTTATCACTTGTATTTACAAGCTCAAAGCCTCAAAGTTCATATACCTACGACCATGAATTATTTGTACATATTATCAAGTGAGATCTTGTTAGGTTCTTTTTAATATGTGATTATTACCTTCTAGTAATTTTAGTCAATGCATAATAAGAATTTCTAATGGTTAAATTTTTTTCCAGATTTGAAAATAATACGTGGGAAGCTAAATGTGGGATGAAGAGGTATCTTGTCTGTTGGACTGTTGCTGTTGTGTGCGTTATTCGGTAATTGTCTTCATTTCTCTTCCAGTGATGCATCATTTAGTATTCTAACTTTCATTGTTATTACACATTGCATGAACTCATTAAGTGCTTGTACATTTCCCTTTCATCATTGTGCCACTTGTGCATATTGTTGTAATAAGAATCATAGCATAAAAGGAAATAAGCGTTGGAAAGATACTAGTGCTGCCTCTCATTGAAATGAACTAATGGAAAGTGCTTTTAAATAGGCTACAAGTTTCACCAAAGTTCCTAAAGTAAAGCAACTAAGCTACTAAAGTGGAGTAGTGCTACTAAGTACATGGCTTACTACATGCTGCCACTCTTAGTGCCCCCAGTTCCTATGATTAAAATCAACTACCTCCATTTCAAATTATTTGCATCGATCAGACATTTTCTACTCACATTTATGTCAAATTGTTGCAAATTATTTGAAACGGAGGTAATAATTTGACTAAGCAATCCAACAAGAAAAAGGAAGACTAATGTACTACTAAACACAACTAATTTACTACTACTAGACTTTATTAGGAGATATTCTTGTGACTAAGTGAAATCAGTCATTGACGGACTCTTTTGAAGCATATTTTAACAAAATTGCCATAGGCACTTTCAGGAGTTTCAACTTTTCGTTGTGTAATCTGCTTGGTTTTAAGTGTATTTTGTTTCTAGGATCTTTTTTTTGTTAGGTTTGTAAATGTATGAATATTGTTTATTTTGGTTGAATAGTACATTCCCAAATATATCAAAGAAAGAATGCCACATTCCCCTCCCTTCCCCTCTCCCCCCCCCCCCCCCCCCCTTTTATTTTTCTCTTTTCTCTATATTCTTGAATATGAAGTTGGTAGCCCTTTCTATTTAAAATATACTCCCTCCCTTCTTTTATATTCTATATGATAATTGTAGATGTTATTTAAGAAAATGTTGAAAAATGTAAGTAGCTGTAAAATTAAGATTAATGTAATAAGAAAGTATAAAAGATGTAAGAAAAAAGACAAATAAAGTAACAGAGTGTGTTTGGAAAGATGTAAATGTAATAAGCTAGTAAAGGTTTGCTTAAAATTGCATTGATCGAAGTGATAGGATTAAATATGAACGGAGGGAGTATGCTCCATGAAATTTAAATTTAATTTTGAATGATTTTATTGAACCAAACATAATTGATTTTCACGGTCTTCAACATTTATTTTTAAAAACTAGTATAAACCTCCGATTTTATACATGCAAAGATTATAAAAAATTCATATTTGTAATGAATCTAATATCCCACTTTTTATTTATTTATTTATTTATTTATTTTTAGATGAAAAAGGGATTTCATTAATAAAATATAGTCAAACGACACTTACATATAATTCCTAAGAAGTTAAAAATTCCAACACAAGTACACACCTTAAAACTAAATACATCGTAGATTTAATTGACAATTGCCTTTATAAAAAACTTCATCTGAAGCAATACAATCTGTGAGTTTGCACTGATTCGGCTTGAAATTCACTGATGCGTAGTCGTTTGAGTGAAAATACTCATGTGGTCTTCCGCATTCTTGTAGAGATTATGAAACCCTAGATCTTCAACTCTCGCCATAGAAACATAAAAAGAAAATAAACTCGAGAGAAAAATCATCATCTCAATGAGATCTATTTATTGAAAGCAATTTTAAGGTTTTTGGGGATTACCACCGGTAAGAACACCAGTGGAGGCCCCTACAAAGATACCAAGAGGAGAAGAGATGATAGAGATGGAGAGAAAAAGGAGAGGAGAGAAGAAAAACCTTCAAAAAAATTGAAAAAATCTAGCAATGGAGGCTAGGAAAAACCCTTCCAAGGGAAAACCTGAGAGGGAAAAAAAAAAAAAACCCCCTCTCATCTAATATCCTACTTAATTATATTATTTCTTATAGAATGTAGATAAACATACAATGGGGCATAAAAGTAGGAATTGAGGGGGGTATTTAAGTCTCTAGCTTCAACATTAATATGTATTAAGTTCCATGGAAAATATAATCTAATTACATGAGTCTTTCAAACCGAACGTAACCATAGTTGAATTTGAGTTGCTAGCTCACTATTTCATACCTTCTCAACTCCTATTTGTGCTAACCCTCAACATATGAGGTTCAGATTAATGGAGTGTATATGCAAGTATGCAACCATATCATATAAATATATTTTTTAACCTAAAGGAACAGTGAGGAAGGGATAGTTATCATACAAAAGGTTCTTCTGATTATCACAGATTAGCTGCTTATGGTTTTAAGGAATGGTACTTTATGTGTCATCATGGAGTTTCTGGTGGCTGCTCCTGTGTGTAGATATAATCCAGGTGTGCCGCCAGAGACCTCCTGAACAAGCATTCATCTTTCTCCAGCATCTCACAATTGATTTCGTCTCTGATTTCAGTTTTACTTGTGTCCTGTCATGCAACCAAAACTAATAAGTATATCATGACTTCAAACAATTTTACCTCCATAAGTACAATTAACTT
This sequence comes from Chenopodium album, assembly GCF_948465745.1. NCBI lineage: Eukaryota > Viridiplantae > Streptophyta > Magnoliopsida > Caryophyllales > Amaranthaceae > Chenopodium > Chenopodium album. Next base: position 28,495,045 of record NC_137858.1, on the reverse strand, counting down.
TAATTTGGTTTTAGGAATAAGAAAGATAGAAACTGATATAATACCATGTTCACTCTGTGTTGGTTTTGCAGTACTTGATCAGCACGCCCGAGTCGAGCAGCAGTAAAGCTTATCATGAAGGTGAGGATGATGATGAAGGTGATACAAAAGCTGACCGCTTTGGACATCGTTGTATTATTTGCACTAAGCTAGTGTGTAGCTTAAAGAGGTTACTGGGATATGATACTTGGGTGTGGTATATATAATCAAAGGTATAAGATTCAGTAGACAGGGTACTGTTCGGTGTGTCTTGGTCCCAGTAGGAAGACGTCGTAATAACATTATCAAACATTCCAAAATTGGTGCGTGAGAATTGTACGTATATGTGTCAAGATTAGACCTGAATATATCATGAAAAGCCAATAGGTAAGATATGATTCTCGTGAAATGTGTGAACACCTTTTGTTCATATATACTTTATGAATTGACGAATTTGATCTTTATATATTCTGGAATATTGAAAATTTTCTGCTGTTTTTTTGTAAGATGACGTGAATTTTTTTTTGCTTTGCTCGAGTCAATATCATTTGTGACCCATGGTTTGGTAGTTTTTCCGGTATCAAACAACCGACTTTCTTTTTTTTGTTGTTGTCCAAATGGCAAATTTCAGTCATGTGAGTTGCTCGAAAATAGGGTGCTATAAGCCTATAACTACAATTCTACAATGCCTACAAAATACCATTCTAAGTGGGTCATCTCTTATGTTTTTACTTGGAATTTATGGAGGAGATTAAATAAGACAATGGGCCTGAATGGAATAATCAAGATTTGTTGCTCAATTTTCCATGCAGAAAAATGGTGCGTGTGGAACAAAATTAATATCTCTCTTTCATGTATACATACGCGTATATCTATACTATTTCGGTTATATATTATTTGCAATAACTGACTTGAATTATTCTCTTTAGGCTAAATTTCTTGAGGGGTAATTATTATAGTTAGAGATATGTGATTAGGAGAAGGTAGGAAAGAGAAAGTGTATATCAACTTTTTATAGGAAAAACTAGTGTCAGGTCTCGAGTTACTGCATTATTTCCTTGATAAAAATCTTTATTAATATTTAATTTTTATTGAATGACATGTAATGTGGTAATAGCTTAGTGGCTAACACGTTGAAGTTTAAACTTGAGGTTGTGGGTTTAAATCTCGTAAAAACCATATTGTTAAACACGGAGTGAAAATCGGATTAAATAAAAAGAGCACCACGTGGCACCTAAACTTCTTTAGGGATACCTTTTAATATATAGTATAGATTGAAAAGAATAATCTCACCTTTGCTCGACCTGCTCAAAACGAGCCGACCTTTGCACAATCTGGGAACATGCTCACCTTCACCCCTTATTTTCTTTAAATAGTTTCTTTTTATAGGCTATTGGCTGAAAATGTTAACTTTTTTTTATTGTAAAAAGAAAAAATTCTTTAACCATCTTCTCCTACTTCAATCACCAGCACCATTCACCATAACTACCACATCACAACCTAACCCCACCACCACCTCTAAACCAAGCTGACCCCACACCCACAACCACTGACCACCACCCCTAGAATTCACAAGCCCTTAACAGAGATCTCTAAATTATATACGTGTTTCAGGTCTAGTGGTTGGTTACCAATACAATGAACAGTGGTTACGCCCTCGGGGGTGGCTTCGAGGAACCCCCCTTCGAAGCTTAAGCTAGTATGGTATTTGGGTTAATAATGATGGATAAATGATGAAATGTGATTGTCTAACCTCTTTTCCATTGTACTTGGCTTGCTATTTATCGTTGTACTATTCTCAGTGTTGCAGGTTGGGGCCTGCTAAGGTCAGCCATGAGGCTAAGCCCCTAAAAGATTGATTTTGACTACGAGGGGGAGCCTATTGGGGTCAGCCGTGAAGTTGAGCCCCTACGAGGTTATCCCTGTCCTTGGACTATACTGGCGTGAGTGGGCACCTCTCAAGTGGTGTTGGGAGAGCGGGTCAGCTCAGCGGGAGCTACCCTATACAACTAGCCCCTCAAGAGGTAGTTTGAGGTTCAGGTCAACTCTCGGGATACTAGTCGCTTTCTTCTGACAAGTAGACTCGGACACCTGCAAAATAACAAATATCCTGTTACCGGAATATTTGCCTCCGAGGATGAAGTTAGTGATTGGAAACGGAATATACTAGAGAGAGAAAATAGAGAGAAGTTGGAGCTTTTAGTGCTCTTTTCAAGGTATGTCACATTCCACCCCTCCCATCATAAATGATTGGGGTATGTATAGGGTTAGTGACCTAGAAATATGTGCCCCTTTAGGGTTAGTGACCTAGAAAGTTGTGCTCTGATTAGCTGCGCAATCAGTTGAGGGCATGTGTCCCTTGGGGGCGCCGTTTTTGCGGCATTCTAGGATCATTGGGCTTCCTGATGTAAGGAGGCCCTTATTCTCTTTTTTCAGGTGCTCTTATGCTTAACACGTGTCATCTTCCTATGGGACACGTGTTGCCTCTTGATTTGGGCCACGTGCCTCTATGGGATTAAACCACGTAATTGGGGTATTTTTTACCCTAAACATTTGCCCCTCCGAGGGGGTCTCACTTGTCCAGAGTACTGAGGCGTTTTGAGCATTTGAAGCTGATGTTTCCAGAGGTCGGACAGGGTCGTCCGTCCGTCTGATAAGGCTGGATGCCTTGTCTGGTTCGCCCGACATCTTCAAGGGACTTTATCTGATTATCAGGCGGACGGGGTCGGCCAAATGGCCTTTGACGAGCAACCAGTTGGTCACTATTATTTCGAGAAAATGGTTCAACTACCGAGGCAGATGTTGAATTTGACGGATAATTATGACGTCCCATTCGAATTCTGTCTTAAATGACCTGACACCCGTTCGGATTCCGTCTTGAATGACGGGGTGGTTTTAAACCGTTTGACTTTTAGGGTTAAATTTCTTTGAATGTTAACCGTTTTTTGTTCTTTAGGCGGAAACGGCGATTTTATAATTTTACCCCGTTGAATTTTGCTTATAAAAAGCAAGGGTTTGACCTCATTTCTTTACTTTGCATTTTTAACTCTCTAGAGAGAAGTCAGAGCTTCTAGTGAGAGAGTTATTTTTCCTTCAAATCTTCAAGAGCTCAGCCGTATGCTCGAATTTTTCGACCAAGCATTTGAATTTTCCAGTTAACCTACATCCAAGAACTAAATCTCTAATAAAATAACTAATAAAGCTTTCTACTCGGGCGAAGGTAACCGAATACTTTCCTTTTCTTTCTTGATTTTTATATACTTGTTTAATTTTTTCGAACACCCTGGCTCAACAATCGGCCTCGTCCGTTTCTCCTCATGAGGCCGTCTATTCGTCTGGGACAGAGAAATCTAAAGTGGACGGGGACGAGTCCCCGTTTTATGAAGTGGTTCCATTTTTAGTGCGTAGCAACTCACCCCCACTAATTCTTCTATGTCCCTGCTGTAGAACATGGCGCGTACGATGAGAACACGCAAATCATATGCTGCCAGGAAGCCGGACGACAGTTTGATAGAGCCATTGGTTCCCTATGATTCGAGTAACACGGACGGGAAAACTACATCCACAATGTAAACACAAACACAAATACATCCACCACTGTTGGTGGTAGTGAGTGCTCGGCGGTCGAAGTGACCGTTTCTCTTGAGGAGCGCCAAAATCAGCAAGGCACTTCTACATCTGGGCGGAGCCCGAGTGTATCCCTAGGATTGTGTATTTGAGAGACGAAGATTAGGTGGGTCTTGGATGGGGATTAGGCGGGTCTTTGGTGGGAAGTAGATGGAGATAGATATCTAAGTGGGGGTGGGGCGGGGATAGTTTTGGAGTTGTACCTGCCGGGGCGGGGATGGGGATGAATATTGAGCCCGCCGCGGGGATGGGGATGGTGATGAAAATGTTAGGTGGAGATGGGGATTGGAAGGTCATGACAAGGTAAAGTCGTATCCCCTAATCAAAGGTAATTACCTAAGTCCTCTGACTAATGCAAATAGGGAAGTAGGGTCGAATCCACATGAAAATAAGTCTTTCTATTCCTAATTAATTATTATAATCTAAATTATCAGGGTAACCAATGTTGTTGTGATTAAAGACTATACTAGCAGGGAAACTAAAATAGGGAGAAATCAAATAATAAAAAGCCTAGGGCATAGGTTCACTAATAAACAATATTCCAGGGTAAAACATAACAATTAATCATCAATGCATCAATTAATCAGATCATAAAGGGCTTTCGCTACGTATTACAATCACAGAGTTAATTTACCGGTATTAAATCTCGTCTCTCAAATCTCGACCTAACCATTTATAAATTAGTCAGCCTATTGAAACTAAGCCTAAACATCAATTCTCATCTCTCGAATCTCGAATCAATATTGTTAAACTCATACAATTAAACCAGGCCTAATCTAATTGCATAGCATTAAATCAATCAATAGGAAATTAATTAAGCATTAACAATCTACAATCATAAATTACCCCTTCATATTATTTATTAGATCCCCATAACCCTAGAAAGTAAACTACTCAGACATGATTAAGACTAAACAAATCAAAGCAATTAAACAAGTCATAAGGAATTGAAGGAATAAAAATACTGAAATTAATAAAGTAGAAATCGTACCGAATCGACGGAATTACAAAACGGAGTTAAGAACAAGAGTAAAAGTTTAGAGAGAGAAAATCTAAGTAGAGAGAGAATAATAGTAAGAGTATGTAAACGAAGGTCCTAAACTTGCTTAACAAAATAGTATATATACTTAGCAAGAGATCCTACGCTAAAATGAACTAATCCGGGGCCTTAATTTATGCTCAGAAACTCGTGCCTGGTCAGGCGCTGTACCGCCCGGCCGGGCCCGCCTTTTTTGCTGGTCCACTCTTCTCGCGGCCGGTCGGGCGCGACCACCGGACGCTGCTACTACTGCTTTATTGATTCGCCCCGCCCGGCCGGGCGCGCCTTCGGGCGAGGCTTCATGGCTCGGGCAGAGCACTTGTGCAGCCAATTGGACTTCGATTAGGCTTCGAATCCTCGGCCCAATCGGATTTCCTCTTTGGGTCTTTAACACTTGGTCCAAAATGCCTCGGAATCTCAAGTATCGAGCCCTTAATCACCGGTCAAAAACTCTGACCGACCTTGGGCTTCAAAGGGTGGTTGTGCTCCTCCAATGCTCATAGTCACTCCACGAAAATCCGGAAAACTGCTCCAAAAGTGCAATTTCCTAAAAAACTCAACCAAAACTACGAAAACACTAGAAAACACCAATTAGTAATAAAAGTGGCTCGAAAGAGCCAAAAACACTACTAATTATGACCAAGGGATGGGGGTAAATTACTATATAAAATAGACATATCAAACTCCCCCAAGCCAAACCTTTGCTTGTCCCTAAGCAATGAGCTCATCAATGAACAATAAAACATGTCTCACCCCAATAATCAAATCAAGCATAAACGATTCAAGGCAAATCTAATGAACATGCTTCAACATCAATCAATCTCATTCATTTAATCACTCTTCCTCCCCAACAATTGTCAAATAGAGCAAACCACATGAGCATATAGAATTCGAGACTAGTGCTCACACACTCAACTCTCATTTATGTGGTGAGTAAAAGATGTACTCGTGTATTAAAAAGACATACACTCAACCTAATAGTCGACTTGGAATATGTCAAGTCATAACTTGCTTTGATAAACAACACTTTCACATCTACACAACTCTATGCACAAGGTCGGAAGGTCTTTAAAACTTGTAATGTAAGGCTAGGGTAAACGGTAGGATGAATTTGGGAATATGTGAGAGAAAAACTATGCATTAAGGGAGCTAAATCCTAATAAAGCCATGATCAAAAATAAATGATGATCATACATCTCCAACATAACCAACTCCAACAAGAATCCACCAAATAAAACTCCAAACAACATAAACAATCCCAACACTTACAATTTCACTTATAGACATATAACAATGTAAAACTTGAGTGAATAAACAAACTTTGAACTCATTCCTTTCTTTTTTCGAACTTGAAATTTTTTTTTTTCTTTTTTTTTTTTCTTGAGCAACCTTCATATAGAACATTTGAACATATAAACAATTTTTTTTTTGTTTTGCTCTTCTTTTTTTTTTTTCTTTAGAAGTTCACTTTATTTTTTTTTCATTTTTTGAACTTCTTTTTTTTCCATATCATCATACTTTATTTTTTTCTTTCAAGAATATTCAACTTTCAAACCCATCAAAAATAAAATACGATCAAGAACAAATAACTTCTCAAAACCCACCCAAATTGTGCAAATAATAAGCACACTACAAACTCCCTCACCTCACTCACTAATAGCTCCCCCAAGCCAAGCTTGGGACTAGTAACCAATGGGGCAAACATGGCTTGTAATGTGGCTATAAACAACAAAAAGTCAAGGAAACAACATGGGTAGCAAGAAGGGAACAAATGTATCTAATTCATCTGAAGGCTACCTGAAAGAATGAACACCTTCGTCCTCCACATGTGCATAATAATGAGCCATGAAACACTAATCATAGTTGCAAACCAATACTCAAATTCATTGACATACCAGGAACTAACACACATTCCAAACCAAATCAACTAGTCAAGCACTATATTCACAAGCAGTTGGACAAAATTGACGCATTTTAGGAATTCAAGCAATTAAACTTCAAATCATGACCAACAAATCCACAATGCTCATCATCAATAACCAAGAATCAAAACAAATTTTCTCCAGTATGGGGCATAGGGAAGTATGATTTACAGTTCATTGGATCGTATTTTTGGATTTTTTTTTTTTTTTTTATTTTTCAATTTTCTTATGTTTTTCATATAGGAAAGCAATAAAAACTACACTAGAAAACAATAAATCTAAACTAAGAAAACACACCAACAATAAAAGAAAAAGGGAAAAGGAAAGATACCAAATCCAAAAATCTCCCCCAAGCCAGAATCAAACAATGTCCTCATTGGCCCGAGTGCTAGCCCAGCATGGCTAATCCTCCTCATCCTCGTCCATCCGGGTGTATCTCCCTCCTCCGCTGCTACTTGCACCATCTGCACCAGAAGAGCTACCACCAAAATAGTTAGCATGAAAACTCCCCCTGCCAGTCCCCCAAAAGGAATGTCCTGGCCGTACCCATGGAAGGAAGAATAGTCAGTGTAAATGCCATGGGCAGTGGGATCCCTATTGTATCCCTGGGGTGGAGGCTGGAACCAGTCACGGTAAATAGCATCGTCGGGAATGTTGCCCTGACGAGCATAATCATCATAAATAGGGTAGAGCCCTCTACCCTAGTTCCTCTCAAGATACCCTAGCCTATGGTCAATGGACCCTATCATGTTCCTAAGGTTAGTATGGGAATGCTCGATACGACCTAGGGCATGACCTATGCTCTGAAGGTCCCAAACTGGGTCAGAGTCGACATGAGACATGCGGGGTGGTGATAGTGGAATCTCTATGGGCTGAGTCACAGGTGGTGGCTATGGTGGTGGAACAGGAGGTACTTACCCTCAAGCATGGGCAACTAAAAGGGCATAGGTGTAAGAATCCTGCCCAGGGGGAAAGGCGGTCAAGTCAGGGTTAGGTAGGGGAAAGATGGGCAAAGGGTTCTCATTCCCTACCTTAATGCACCAATGGGTAACCTGATGGCCGTCTGTCCTCAACCACCCCAACTCCTCAAGGTACCTAGCAGTCATGTAGGTATCAGGTCCACAGTTAGTCATACGGTGGGGTATGGTCTCTACAAACCCGACCTTCTTGATGGATATCCTAGTGATAAGACCACCTAGACGGATGGGGGTAGTAGCAATGTTACTCGCAGTAGCATGTCTACCTAGGTGGTGGATGATGTACCTAGCAATGTTAAGCTTCCCTAACCCATACACATAATGGCCAATCACAGCTAGTTCGTTGGTCTGACAGTTATGGGGTTCGTTCCTACCTAGGAAACACACACCGGGAAATCTTTGCCACACTTTGGGGACGGGGTGATGGATCGGTTTGGAACTAGCATGTTGTGCATTAACATTAGGCAAACCAGTCAAAACATTATACACATCTTCCATTTTATATTCAGCATGCCATTTTCGATCCAATTCATGATCCAAATCAAACAATTTACAAAATTCCACAAAAGATAAAGTAATATTTCTATTATTCAACCTAAATAGCAATTTTGGTCCAATTTTATGGTTTTGAACAATCAAAGAAGACAGGAATTCACATGTTAATTCACGATAAGTGGCATAATGCATATCAACAAATTTCCGCATACCAATATCGTTCATAAATCTCCTAACATAATAAAAAAATTCCTAGAGCTTCTAAAGTAGGGCGGTGTAACCACCGTGAAGGAATTACCTCGCGCCCGTAGAGTACCTCAAGCTTTTCTTTCTGCTCCGGGGTCACAATCTTGATCGTCGGCCATTGAGGGAGCCGCAACGTCGGGTCATATTGTTGGAACGAACTTGAGCTTTCCCTGAGAAGTGTCCTAGCCCTCTTTGTCGCAATTTTTATAAGTGGGTAAAAATTAATTTGATTGGAACTTGGAAATTTTTGTATAGGAATGTAGAGGATGAAGAGAGGAGAAGGAATAAGTAAAAATAATTGGATTTGGGTAAGAGATGGAGGAGAGATATTAGAGAGAAGGTAGAGATTTTGAGTTTTTAGAGTGAGAAAATAATGGAGGAAAGAAAAAGAAAGAAGAAGGAAGGAGGAAGAAGAAAAAAAAAACAAACGGACGGGTTGGCTTAGTGTCGCGCCCGGTCGGGCGCCCATTCGCCCGATCGGGCGATCTAATGTTCCCCGAATTCGCCTTCTCGCGCCCGATCGGGCGCCACACCGCCCGGTCGGGCGATGCAACTTCTAAAATTCTTCTTCCTCTTGCGCCAGGTCGGGCGCTCCACCGCCCGGTCGGGCGATTAAAAAGTCCGTACACGTCAAGTCTCGCGCCCAATAGGGCGCTCCTCCGCCTGGTCAGGCGAAATTAAGCATTTTCAAACCCTTGCTCTCGCGCCCGGTTGGGCGGTCACTCGCCCGGTCGGGCCCGAGAGCTACTTGGACGATTTCTTTTCTTTAAATTTTGGCTAACTCTTTTTCTCAAATCTGTACCAAAAACTCATAAAACTCATTAAATTCCCTCCTTTCTCCTCTCACAAGAAAAAAGAAGAAAAATAAAAACTAAAAAGCAAGAAAAATACGGATTGCCTCCCGCAAAGCGCTGGTTTATCTAGGTCCCGTACAACCCTCTTACCATAATGTGCCTCAAGGTGAACTAGAACTAATTAGGTGTAGCAATTCAACCGCACCAATCGTAGCCCCCTCATGGTATAGCTTAAGTCTTTGGCCATTAACCTTGAACTCAGTACCATGCTCATCAAACAACTCTATAGAACCGAACTTATTGGCCCTTTTTACAGAGAAAAGGACCCGACCACCTTGACTTTAACTTTCCTGGGAAAAGTTTAAGTCTAGAGTTGAACAACAACACCTTGTCACCCTCTTTGAGTTCTCTCGGAAGGATCATCTTGTCGTGCCATCTCTTGGTCTTCTCCTTGTAGACACGCGCACTATCATAGGCCATCAACCTAAACTCATCAAGTTAATTAAGTTGAAGTAGCCTCTTTTCTCCCGCTAGCTTAGCATCCAAATTGAGCTCCTTAATAGCCCAATATGCCTTGTACTCTAATTCTACCGGAAGATGGCATGCTTTACCGTACACAAGTCTATATGAAGTAGTACCTATTGGGGTCTTAAATGCAGTTTTGTATGCCCAAAGGGTGTCATCCAACTTATCACTCCAATCTTTCCTCAATTTTGCTACCACCTTCTCTAGAATGACCTTAATCTCACGATTAGAAACTTCAACTTGGCCACTAGTTTGGGGATGGTAGGCTAAACCTGTCCTATGGTAAACACCATACTTTTTAAGAAGGGTATCTAACTTCCGCTCATGAAAGTGGGATCCTCCATCACTAATTATGGCTCTATGTACTCCAAATCTCGGAAAAATGATCTTCTTAAAAAGCCTATGGACCACCTTGGCATCATTGGTAGGAGTGGCAATGGCCTCAACCCACTTGGATACATAGTCAACGGCGACAAGTATATAGCGATTCCCATTTGAAGAAGGGAACGGTCCCATGTAGCCAACACCCCAAACATAAAAAATTTCAACTTCCAAAATCCCAGTTTGAGGCATCTTATGCCGCCGTGAGATGTTGTCAGTTCTCTGGCAAGAGTCACAAGCCTGCACAAAAGTGTTAGCATCCTTAAATATGGTGGGCCAGTAAAATCCTGACTCATTTATCTTGGCCACCATTTTGGTTGGACCATGATGTCCTCCATAAGGTGAAGTGTGACAACTAGTAAGTACGCCATGAACTTCCCATTAGGGAACACACCTGCGAAATAATCCATCTGCACACTCACGAAACAAAAAAGGATCATCCCAAAAACAATGATTAACTCAGAAAGGAATTTCTTTTTTGTTGGTAGGACAAATCAGAAGGTAAAGTACCACCCACTAAATAATTAGCAAAATCAGCATACCAGGGGTGTTGCTCTACAACTGCATACAGGTTGTCGTCAGGGAAAGAATCATCTATAGGAAGAGAATCCTTACCCTCATCATACCTGATTCGTGACAAGTGATCTGGCACAACGTTCTCTACACCCTTTTTGTCCTTTATTTCAATGTTGAAATCTTGGAGCAATAGAATCCAACGGAGTAGCCTGGGCTTTGATTCCGCCTTGGCTATTAAGTATTTTAGAGCTGCATGGTCAGTAAAAACAATAACTTTAGAACCAACTAGATATGATCTAAATTTTTCTAAAGCATAAATAACAGCAAGAAACTCCTTCTCCGTAGTGGCATAATTGACTTGAGCATCATCCAAAGTTTTACTTGCATAATAAATAGCATGCAAAACTTTGTTCTTTCTTTGTCCAAGCACGGCTCCTAAAGCAAAGTCACTTGCATCACACATGATTTCGAAAGGAAGATTCCAATCGGGCGCACATATGATGGGTGCCGATATCAAAGCCTGCTTTATCCTGTTGAAAGCCTCAAGACACTCGTCAGTAAAAACAAAAGGGGCATCCTTGAGTAAAAGCTGAGTTAGTGGTTTAGCAATTTTAGAAAAATCGTTGATAAAACGGCGATAAAACCCTGCATGACCTAAGAAACTCCTAACTCCCTTAACATTAATTACCTGGGGGAGGTAATTGCTCAATCACTGAAATCTTAGCCTTATCTACCTGTATACCCTTATCAGATACAATTTTACCAAGAACTACTCCCTCTGTCACCATAAAGTGACATTTCTCCCAATTTAATACAAATTGCATTCTTCACATCTTTCCAAAATTTTAGCGTGATTAACTAAACATGCATCAAATGAAGAACCATACACGCTAAAATCATCCATAAATACTTCCATAATAGATTCCATGAAATTTGAAAGATACTCATCATGCAACGTTGAAAAGTAGCAGGTGCATTACATAAACCAAAGGGCATTCTACGACATGCAAAAGTACCATAGGGGCATGTAAATGTAGTCTTTTCCTGATCTTCAGGTTGAATCAAAATTTGGAAAAATCCTGAATACCCATCCAAATAGCAAAAGAGCTTATGGTTAGCTAACCTCTTAAGCATTTGATCAATAAAAGGGAGGGGGAAGTGGTCCTTTTAAGTGGTAATATGTAATCTACGATAATCAATGCACATACGCCACCCTGTAACAGTTCTAGTGGTAATCAATTCATTTTTATCATTTTTAATAACAGTCATCCCACCCTTCTTAGGAACCACCTGTACAAGACTTACCCATTTAGAGTCAGAAATAGGATAGATAATACCTGCATCAAGTAATTTTATAACCTCTTTCTTGACCACTTCTTGCATATTAGGATTCAACCTCCTCTGGGGTTGAATACAAGGCTTGTAATTTTCCTCCAAGTGCATCCTGTGCATACAAAAATCGGGGCATATACCCTTGAGATCATCAATACTGTACCCTATTGCCCTTTTGTGGGTTCTAAAAACCTCTAGAAGTTGGGAAGTTTGAGGGTCATCAAGTGCAGTACTAATGATCACGGGGTACATTTCCTGGTCATCCAAAAAAACATATTTTAAATGAGAAGGGAGAGGTTTTAGTTCAGGTTTCTTCACCTCTACAGGTTTTGATTCTTGAACCAATTTTACCACCTTCTTACTCTCGTTGGAATCGAGTTCTTCTATGGCAAGAGCTTTTTCAATGGCATCCACCTCTTTACTCCAGATACTCACATCACCTGCAGACAAATCTCCACAAAGTATTCTTCCGAGGGATCCCTTGCAAGAACCTTTGTTAAGCTATCTTCACAAATATCATCCATTATATCAATAACATCAATCACACAACAATTTTCCTCTAGCATAGGACCTTTTAAAACTTTCCCTAAATTAAATGTGATATTATCATCGCCAACAGATAGGGTTAGTTTACCATTTTTCACATCAATAATGGCTCCTGCAGTTTGGAGAAAAGGCCTTCCTAATATAACGGGGATTTGTGTATCCTCAGCCATGTCTAAAACAACAAAATTTAACTCTACCAGGGACGTGCTCTAAAATACCTAAGGGATATTTAACAAAACGATCTGCCATTTGCAAAGTAATATTAGTAATTTTTAAATCACCCATATTTAATTTAGAACAAATAGACGATGGCATAACACTAACTGAAGCACCCAAATCACACAATGCTTTATCAATGAAGACATTACCAATATGACAAGGGATAGAGAAACTACCGGGATCCTTTAATTTAGGAGGGGATTTATTCTGTAATAAAGCACTACACTCTTCTGTAAAAGCTACAGTTTCTACCTCATTAAAGGCCCTTTTCCTAGTCAGAATATCTTTCATAAATTTTGATTTGGGTATTTTTACCCTAGCCCGTTGGCCCAATCAAAGCCCGCCACGTGTCACTGGAAGGGGCACCACTTTGGACCTTCTAGGGGGCGACACGTGGCAGGCAGATAAAGGCCCCTGGGATTGGTGGCTTTCAAGGCCCAAATCCCGAGGCCCTGCAAAAATCTGCGTGCCCTTCCCTAGGGCACAAAACCTATGGAGGGAACACATTCCTAGGACCCTATAAATAGGGAACATTCCCCTCATTTATGGGGTACGTTCTCACTTTTTACGAGCACACTTTTCTAGGACATATCATTGATTGAATACCAATCATTTCCTGAGCTGTCACTCTCAAGAAACAGTGCACTCGAGCTCGGAATCCGAGCAGATAACCTTTCATCCCGCACGTTTTCTCTCCAAATCCATACTAACTTAATCTTCGGAGGCGGACCACCGACTATTCGGTGCTCCGTTGTTTTGTAGGTACAGGCGTCTTTGCAGATTCCAGTCTTAGTGTTGTAACTCTCCCGAGGGACACAAAATACCCCGAAACAAATTTAGCATATGCAGGAACCTGTGTAACAAGTTCTGTGAAAGGAACTGTTACCTGCAAATTTTTCACAACCTCCAAAAACTTACCAAACTGCTTATCCAATTTAGTTTTCAATTGAAGATTTGGGAATGGTAGTTTGATGATAGGTTGTTGTGCTTCCCTACTCTTCTCCTGGGGTGCATCCTTCCTTGAGGTTTTACCCTGCAAATGAATTATCAAATATGTTAGTATTATCCTGGAGCCCTGCATGAACATCAAATATAACGGAATCAGGATTAGCAATTTTAATTGAATCAGATTCATCCTCTTTGGGCATAGGGGGCCCATCGTAGTGTGAACCACTCCTTAGGGTTATTGCATTTGCATGATCTGTAGGTTGAATTCCCTGCGCCGGTAGAGCTCCCTGCTGGCGAGCCTGTAGAGTAGATAACAATTGGGCAATTTGGGTGCCCATAACCTTATTATGTGCTATAATTGAGTCAATCCGTTGGTCTCTACTCTCCATATGCTTTTGCATACTAGTTAGCATTACTCTAATTTCTGACAAAGCAGGGTCAAAAGATGTAGTAGGGGTTTGTGCTAGGGCTTTTTGGTTAGAGTGAGGGTGGTAATATTTCTGCTGTGGAGGGGGTGCTTGTGTGGTTGTTGTGGAGGTGGGGGCTGGGATTTTGAACATTGGTGCTCCGATAGGATAGGTAAGGGTGGTTCCGGAGCCCAGGATAGTAGGTGTTGGAGTATGGGTTATTTTGCCTATATGTTTGAAAGGCATTAACTTGCTCCATAGTGCTCCTGCAATCTTGCTCCCAATGTCCTACAATTCCACAATTTTCACAAAAAGCTTCGTTAGAATTATTAGCTACAGCAGAAACATTATCAACAAAATTAGGAACAGTAGTACTAAGGTTATCTAGTTTTTGGCAAATAGAAGTAAGCTGGGCCTGCAAAAACGATAGTGAATCAACGTGGTGTTTGCCTTTATTTGCATAGCCTCTAGAATTCCCATATTGGGAATTATGTATCGCCATGTCTTCAATAACCTGACCTTGTAACACCCCCGATTTACTAGCTAATAATAAACAATAAATAAAGGAAAAATATACAACCTTTAAATAAAATTGCGGAAGTATACACCTATATCGGAGGTATTACCGCCACACTTGACAACCTGTCAAGTGCTAAGGCTTATAAAAACCCATTAATTACAACCCAATACATTTAGGTGAGCTATTTATACAACTTTACAAACTTGTTATAACAAACTAATCGAAACATTTGAGCTCCTTTAGCTACGATCACTTGATCAACCTGTTACAACCTTGACTGCTCACCATTAAGGACAAATTCCAAAATAGATTGTCGCAGGGCCACCATAAGAAAAAGACATGACTGCAACCACAAGTAGCACAACAAAATAACACACACGCGTCAGCAAAAAGCTTTGTAATCACCACATATCATAATACAAAGAATAATAGGTTATTTGACAATACTAGCTCAATTAAACAATGTAGTTCAAAACTACATTACACATTGATACCTCAAGGAAAAAAAATTACTCTGTAATCTGAAAATAACCTTTATCAATTCAACTTCAAATAATAATACTATCTTTTACTCAATTAACTTATTTAACCCATAAGTGTGTCGTGCTCTTTGTTCTATACCTAGCCTTGGACATGAGTAATTTGAATAACAAACCAACAAGTATAAAAAACTTGAATACTCTCAATAACCAAAAAACACCTTAATCAAACCAGACCACATACGGGCCAATTCCCAATGTAGGGGACCATAGAAATATAAATAAAGATTGTACCTCATTCTTAACTCATGATTATCATCCTCTTACCAACATGCCAAGGACTAAGGTATATAACGCCGAGCCTCAAACCAAGAATAAAATATAATTCTCAACCTTTTGATCTCATATAATGATCATTCACAACTAAGGGCCTGTTCACATTTATTTAATTTCAGTTCAGTTCAGTTCAGTTCAGCTCCAATCAGTTCAGTTCAGTTCAGTTCAGTTCCAATCAGTTCAGTTCAGTTCAGCTCTTAATTTCCCTCTCACATAAAATATTCATTTCAGCTCAATTCAGTTCAGTTCAGTTCTAATCAGTTCAGTTCAGTTCAGTTCAACTCCAATCAGTTCAATTCAGTAAATATGAACAGGCCCTAAATCTTAATAACGACACTTGTTCTTAAATAACATAACAATTCGATTCATAATTATCTCAACTCTTAGGGAAATAATACTAGCACCCAAAATTAATTAATTATCAACCCAAAGTAATACTCTGCATTAATAATCCTAAAACCTCAAAAACAATACTCCCTATAGCAATAACATTAAAAACCCTAGAAAAATAATACAATCAAACAATATAACAATAATAACAAGAAAATTAAATCAGATCATATCATAAAATTATATACGTCAAACATATATATATACACTCGAGCATATTAATATCCATTTATACAATAATAATATAAATCAATAATTATACAAACAATTCTAAAGGTTGATCGCACATTAATTAACACATATAGTCTAGTCGCATAAGAAAAGGTTGATTGTTGCAAAGTAAGAGGGTTATTACATGGTGGGAGTTTAAATGTGTCAGAGCTCTTTTCACAATAATTTGCCGAACGTTAGACAAGTGCTAGCAAAGAATAATCAAAGGTGTTGTACATATAAGAAATTGAGAGGTTGAATTTGATGATTGAGACTTGCGTCATAGTTCTTCAGCCACGGCGGCACATAATTGCTTATATTACCTCCGATCCAAGTTAGTTGCAACTTTGGGATATTATTTGTGAGATATTAAATATTCCAAAGTTGCAATTAACTTGGACCAGAGGTAGTATAAGAATACATAAAGATTATAAAATAGGGTTTAACGAATATATAAATATACACGTGCTTAAAATAAAAGAGTTATACTGTCAATAAAATAGGTTTAAATGTACGAAACTCGTAAAATAATAATTTAATAAATAATAAAATAAATGGGTATTACAATCTACCCTCCTTAAAAAAAATTTTGTCCCGAAACTTAAAGTACGAAAATAACTTACTTGTAAATTTAAAAGAAACAAAAATAACTTACTAAAATATATAGGTAAAGTGATAAAGTATTAGTGGTATTACAGACCTGCATCATCAAAATTAAGATTCATAAATCTACCACTAGCCGCGGAGTCTAGAATCGTTTTAGATGCATTCCCTAATCCGTTGTAAAAAGCTTGAATTAGCTGCCACTTTGCCAAATTATGGTGGGGACACTCCCTCTGCAGATCCTTGAATCTCTCCCAAGCCTCATATAACGCTTCATCTGGCTCCTGGGAAAATTCTAAATGGCACTTCTCAATAATGTTGTTTTCTCTGCAGGGTAAAATTTATTATAAAAATTCAAAGCGAGATTCTCGCATTTAGTAATACCAAGTGCAATTCTATTCAAACCATTAAACCACAATTTAGCTTTTCCATATAATGAAAGGGAAAAAGAATCTCCCTGATCTGGTCCTGCAAAACCCTATTCTGCCGAATAGTATTACAGTATTGACAGAAATCTGCAATGTGAAGATTAGGATCATCACCTTTAGCTCCACTGAATTGCTTCCTTTCTATCATCGTTATGAATTGGGGCTTGATCTCAAACTGGATTCCCTCTAGTTCTGGTCGAGGTGAAAGGTGTGGAAAATCCGTTAGGGACGGTTGCGAGTAATCGCTGAGCTTCTTAGGTATTGTAATCTCTGATTCTGAATCTGAAGATATTTCCGAATCACTAGAATCAGATGGCTGATCACTAGGAATATCGTTACTCCCAGAACCTGCGAGGATTTGTCTGTAAAAATTCTTTTATCTATGGAAAGAGCGCTCGATCTCAGGATCGAATGGAATGTAACCTGATCTGGAACACCTAGGCATAAACAAAGTACTAAAAAGACAAATATGAGAATTACCTCAAAGAACTAATGTTCTTTGAGACAAAAGAAAATAATCTAGACTACAAAAATAATCAGAAATAAAAATAAAACCGTATCCCCGGCAACGGCGCCAAATTTTGACAGGGTAAAGTCGTATCCCCTAATAAAAAGTAATTACCTAAGTCCTCTAACTAATGCTGATAGGGAAGTAGGGTCGAATCCACAGGGAAACAAGTTTTTCTATTCCTAATTAATTATTATAATCTAAATTATCAGGGTAACCAATGTTGTTGTGATTAAAGACTATACTACGAAGAATATAAGCAGGGGAAATAAAATAGGGAGAAATCAAATAATAAAAAGCCTAGGGCATAGGTTTACTAATAAACAATATTCCAAGGTAAAAAAAAAAAAAATCAATCATCAATGCATCTATCAATCAGATCATAAAGGGCTTTCGCTACGTATTACAATCACAGAGTTAATTTACCGGTATTAAATCTCATCTCACGAATCTCGACCTAACCATTTATCAATTAGTCTGCCTATTGAAACTAAGCCTAAACATCAATTCTCATCTCTTGAATCTCGAATCAATATTGCTTAACTCATACAATTAAACCAGGCCTAATCTAATTGCATAGCATTAAATCAATCAATAGGAAATTAATTACGCATTAACAATCAACAATCATAAATTACCCCTTCATATTATTTATTAGATCCCCATAACCCTAGAAAGTAAACTACCCAGACATGATTAAGACTAAACAAATCAAAGCAATTAAACAAGTCATATGGAATTCAAGGAATAAAAATACTGAAATTAATAAAGTAGAATCGTACCGAATCGACGGAATTACAAAACGGAGTTAAGAACAAGAGTAAAAGTTTAGAGAGAGAAAATTTAAGTAGATAGAGAATAATAGTAAGAGTATGTAAAAGAAGGTCCTAAACTTGCTTAACAAAATAGTATTTATACTAAGCAAGAGATCCTACGCTAAAACGAACTAATCTGGGGCCTTAATTTATGCTCAGAAACTCGCGCCTGGTCGGGCACCGTACCGCTCGGCCGGGCCCGCCTTTTTTGCTGGTCTCCTCTTCTCGCGCCCGGTCAGGCGCGACCACCGGGCGCTGCTACTGCTGCTTCATTGATTCGCCCCGCCCGGTGGGCGCGCCTTCAAGCGAGGCTTCATGGCCCGGTCGGAGCACTTGGGCAGCCAATTGGACTTCGATTAGGCTTCGAATCCTCAGCCCAATCGGATTTCCTCTTAGGGTCTTTGACACTTGGTTCAAAACGCCTCGGAATCTCAAGTATCGAGCCCTTAATCACCGGTTTGAAAACTCTAACCGGCCTTGGGCTTCAAAGGGTGGTCGTGTTCCTCCAATGCTCGTAGTCACTCCACGAAAATCCGAAAAACTGCTCCAAAAGTGCAATTTCCTACAAAACTCAACCAGAACTACGAAAACACTAGAAAACACCAATTAGTAATAAAAGTGGCTCGAAAGAGCCAAAAACACTACTAATTATGACCAAGGGACAGGGGTAAATTACTATATAAAATAGACATATCAGGTCAACATCTACCCCGCCCCGGCCCATTGATGTCCCTAAACATGACATAATTACCCCCAATTAACACCATGTCAATTTTCCTGGTACCAATCTCTTTAATGGAACTGGTTCACACTAATTTATTATATATATACAGTGGCAGATCTTGGACTAAAAAGTTAAAAAGGTCAAGGTTTTATCCCTCAACCTTTTGCACAAAAATAACATACTTAATCACTATGTCACAATCAACATTTTTTTTAATTATTAATTAGACATTATATTAATTATAATAAATAACCCAAATATGCTTAATGGGGGCCAGGTCCTAACCCTCCCTAACCAAGATCCGCCCCCATATATAGACCACTAACATTATAGACACTATGGTTATTTTATTAATGGAAAAGGTTAATGTGTGTGTGTGTGTGTGTGTATGTGTATATGTGTGTATGTATATATATATGTATATATGTATGTATATATATATGTATACATACAGACACACACACACATATATATATATATTTAGTATATATTAAAATTAAGGTAGATTGGTATTATACACAAAAGTTATAAGAGGTTAACTTTTTTTTTTTTAAAATAAAATGTTTTACATATGGGTCAATATGAATAATAAAGGTAACTATGTAGAAAATAAGATCACTATATTCAACATAACGTTGCACTTCAGATTCACTAATATTATATATTAAAGGTCACACAAGTTTTAATAAAGATTATTATGTTAAAAAAATAAGGTTATTATATTAAAATTAGGATTATTAAATTTTATATAACGTCAGTTGCGTGCATATAAATCTCGGATTTACAATAATGTTATTGGGGAAGCAAGATTTTATTGTTTCCATGAACATTCAAGTTGACCCTACCATCAATTAGACAATTAGTAAGGCCCCATTACTATACAAGATTAGCATCATGCTAACAACTTTATATAATTTGCCATCCGTAAAATCATCAACGGGCCTGCTAGACGCATAGCAAAAGGAATTTTTTTTTAATGTAGAAAGTAAACAATCCAGAATTCAACAATTAGTACAACAAAAAAAAATAAAAATCCTTACAACTAGCTCATTATCTTGGGTGTTATACCACCACCAAATTTGATCATAATATGGCAGCTACAACCTCATCAAGTTGTAGTAACTTCTGGAACTTCCGAGCAGGTGGGCATACCAAGGTTCGTTCTACCTCATCGTCATCGTCGTTGTCGGGCCACCCGAGTTGTGGAAAGGTTGATGGGGTGGCCATGTGGTTCATCAACGGTGTAACATCGGCATTCTTTGCTTCCCTAGAAAGATGTTCTTGTATCCGTGTGACGACGGTTGAGGACGACGGGGAGGATATCAACGAGATGCCATTGATCTTCAATGATGGTAACACAAGACATGATGGAAAAGATAAGGATAGTAGTACCCGAAGGAGGCGTGTACGAGGGAAGCAAGGTGGAGGTTACACTAATAATGAAGACTAAGAGTTTTTATTAATGTTTATGTCAAAACTTTGTTATTCTTTTTCATCATCATGGTACGTTATACTGGTAACATATTTTTCTTACTTTCATTTCAAGTAATTGTAGTGTTACATGGAAAAAATAAGTTTGGAAGATGAAATGCTGCAAATTTACTTGTGATAATTGTCTCTAACGAATATTGAATTAAAATTATGGACCTTTTTTTTTTAATAATATGTTCCTTTATTTTTATTTTTTTTGAGATGTTTCATTTAGTCATGGTAAATGATTATGCCGTTATATTTTAATTTATAATAATATTGAATTTTTCATGTTAATTATATGAAAGTTCAATGGGGTAAATGGTTGAAACCCAAATTTAGCCTAACAACTAGTATATGTTCCGTTGATTAGGTGACTTCCATACAAAAGGAATAAAGATCACCTTATCTTAGAGACCCAGAGTTCGAAACGTATCATGTGAGTTTAATTGAAGATGATGCCGCAATTACCTCTCTTTTTTAATTTAAAGTGACTAACTCGTAAATAAGGAACAAAAATAATTATGAAGGACATACGATCCATTTATAAAACGATCTCTAGGTGTGCTATAATTTGGAAATTGCAAGAATTTCTTGAATTAAATCCACAAGAATAATTGTAAAAGATCTAATAACAAGTTTAGTATATTCGTTACCCAACATCTCATCTTTAAATGGTATAGAATGAAATTAAGTCTCAAGGAGTGTTATTCATGAGCAATAATTGATTACTAGTGATAATCATGTAGCCTAATTCTTGATTAATAATTCAAATGGGCGTTAAAGTAGCTTTAGTTAGTAAAGAAGACAACTTTTTCCTCGTGATTCATCAAATAATGCTGCATTTGTTATCATAATGTTCCCCATTCTAAGATCTTTAGCGTTTAAATTAAATCATGAATAGTGTGGGACAATGTAGTAGGACTAATTTAATTTCAATCAGATGAACTTTTTTTTATTGGAATTGAAATTTGTCTTAAGCTATTACTAATAGGTAGAATTTAATCTTAATTCGAAAAGTGAATAGACAAACGTCACCTTTGATTTGACTATGTGGAGAATTTATCTCCAATTATCTCGCCTGAATATCAAAAGGAGAATGACATTTTTTGACATGCAAACTGAGACATTTCTAGGGGAGAGTCTACAGTACATGACGTGTAATGCTATGTACTGTAATGCTATGTATCGTACGATTACGATACATAGCATTTACAGTACATATCACTCTTTCCTTTGTTTCCCTACCCCCACAAAGAAAAGAGTGCTATCCCTACCCCCACCTCCCGGCTTTTAACACCAGGTCATGGGCTCTAGAAGTAACACTCCTGGGTTCATAACAACAAAAATAAGAGAAGCTAGAACTTAATTGTAGGATATCCAAGACCAAATTCCTCAGCTCCTTAGGCGCCTGGAACGGGCATCTAATGGTTTCAACACTAAGGGCCTGTTCTCTTACGTTGAAATTCAGTTCAGTTCAGTTCAGCTGAATTCAGTTCAGTTCAGTTCGCTCAGTTCAGTTCAGCTCCTAAAATCCTTATCTTATAAAATATTCATTTCAGTTCAGTTCAGTTCAGCTGAGTTCAGTTCAGTTCAGTTCAGTTCAGCTGAGTTCAGTTCAGTGCAGTTCAGGTGAGTTCAGTCAATGAGAACAGGCCCTAAGTTTGCTATCCGATCTGACCTCCAGCTGGGTAAACCATTGTCGTGCGTTTATTATGCCTTCCCTTATGGCTAGAAGCTCGCATGCAAAGCAGAATTTCCTATGACTTGCTTACCTCCTTCTTGAACTAGTGCTCCACAAAGATGTTCTAAGTAACGCCTTTTAATATAATAGTATAGATAGACTAGCCTTTTGGCCCGTGCAATGCACAATTGTTTATAGGTACAGTATAAACTGTAATTTTATAATATATTTTTATTGGAATATGAATAGTTTATAAAGGAGAAGGGGTGATAATGAAAGGTAATTGTAGAAGACATTAAGTCAAGAAAAAATACACCAAACAACATTCATACATGTATTGAATTAAAACTATTTTTTGTAAAAGTATGAGAAAGGAGATTGTAGGGAATATTTCAAGCATTACGATAACCCCAAACTTGAACCCCACTGTGATCATACACTAAAGTACGGTGGCGTTCCAAAGGGAAAGACAAAGAGCAAAAAGAGTCGCCAACAAGTTTTAGGAACTTGTAAACCTAAAAGACAATCCAAAAGGACCATCAACTACTCCATAAGGTCTTGAACCAAACAGGGTCCGGGGATGAGGGTACGAATCCAATCTACAAAAGAAAGGACCCGCCCTATAAAATAGGCCTCTACTTTGTTCTGCTCGTATTCATGTGCGCTTTTCGAATAACATACAAACATTATATTAAACCTAACCTGTTTATCTATGTTGGTTGAAATTAATGCACAAATAAACTATTATTGGCGATCACTTGAATTAAAATCACATTAGCCTAAACCAAATTAATAATTATCTTATTAAGCGTGATTTCAAGGACAAATTCCCTTTAACAATCATAAAAGGTGTGATCAAGCAATAACAATAAAATATAAATAATATCAAGCAACATAATAAATAAAGCAATAATAATAATAACGATAATAGCATGATAAGGCATAATAAAGCTCAATAATAATAGCAAGATCCTAGGCATGATACTAACAAGATTAATAACAAATCCTAGCATGTCACTAAACAATAAAGATCAAAGCTTTAACCTAACATGGCACTAACATGATAACATGATATTAGAAATAAGTAAAGGCACCCTAAACATGATACTAGAAAGCATTAAATAACATCCTAACATGATACTAGGAATCATAAAACAATAATAAGCATGCTTTCTACATTGAAAGAGAGTAATAAGATTACATACTTTGAAGCCTCGTACCTCTTTCTAATAACAAAATACACAAGTTAGTAAACTTCAATGAAAATAATAAACAATAATTAAAGAATTAAAGAATTAAAGAATTAAATTATAATCAAATTAAATAAAGTTTTGACTAGATTTGGACCAAACCCTCAGAAATTATCAACCTTTCACGTCTAGGACGAAGGCAACTTCGAACTTGGCTAAGAGATTCTAAGTCTTGTGAATGCGGAATTGTGTTTGAAAAAAGGTTGGTTTAGAAAGAGAGAGAAAAAAAAAAGAATTAAATAATTCTTGAGAGGGAATAGAGAGAATTGAGAAAGAGTTGATGATTGTGAATGATTGTTGATTGTAATTGATCATGAATAAAAACAGAGGTCGAGGACCCTATTTATAAGGAAATAGTCCAAAAAATCATAGAATTTGATAAGGAATAAAACTGCACGCTGTTGCTAACAAACCGACCTTGTCACCAAAGATTTATCTTGTCGCCAGGCGACAGAGTCTGTCGCGAGGCGACAAAACTGTCGTTTGGCGACAGAGACAGTTTTTGCGGATTTTGTTTTTATCATATCTTTTGATCTAGAAGTCCAAATAAGTCATATAATATGTCGTTGGAAAGCTCTTGAAGTCTACTTTCTAATGCAATTGGAATCAGATTAAAATCTTTTGTAGATAAAAAGATATGGACGAAATAGTGAAAGGGTGTCAGTTTTGGATAGAGTTTCGTATATCTTTAATATCTTTTTCGTTATAGCTCGGATTTAATATTATAATATATCATTGGAAAGATAATTTCAAGATCTATCCAACCATATGAAATTTGGATAAAAAATATGAGGCACGAAAATAATATCTGACTATCTTTGGACAAGTTTAAATCCGAATAGAATTAGGAAAGTTTTAAAAAAGGAAAGTTTTATTTAAATTAAATTCTATGATCTTATCTTTTCAAAAAAGGATAATTAAGATATTTTAGAAACTTATAGAAGATTCTAATCAATCCTAATTAGTTTAGGAATAGGATTAAACCTTTGGACCCTCCACATGATCATTGGGTCGTAGGTAAAATCCGGTTTGGGCCCAGTTTAGTATTTTGGCCATAACTTCCTCATTATTCATCGGAATTGGGCTTATAATATATCGTTGGAAAGGTCTCTTCGAGCCCCATCCAACTACACCATTATTGGACCCTTATCATGGACCAAACTAAATTGGATTGGACGTTCTTATAAAATAGAGTGGGTTTTCGAAAACAGAAGGAAGGATTTTAATAAAAACTAACCGCAACACTTGACTTTTCACACTTTCACCTCATTCGATTATGGTTCGACGTGACAGGCATTCATCACTGGGTTTGGTTTTGGGGAGACACAATTTGGTGTCTACAGAGATTAAAGTAAGAAAGATTAAAAAAAGGTAACATGTGGCATTAATGAATAATAAAATTACATGTGGCATGATGATGCTGATGGCCTGGTTTGTGTTTTTAAATACTAAGTCCTTGTTTAGTTCACCTTATTTAAACTTAATTCATAAAAAATAAGTTCAGATCAGATAAAAAAAATAAGTTAGATCAAATCCGATTAAAAAAATAAGTTTTGATCAGATTAGAAAAAATAAGTTCAGATCAGATCATTGTTTTTTAGCAGTTTTTTATCGCTAAATATCTTTAATTTCGTAATGAAAAAATAATCTGAAAATCAAATATTAATAAAATACACATTATTATGAAGCTAACAAGACTCCACTTAATATATTTTTTCAGTATAAATTATCGTATATTTAAGGTCAAAGTGTGGCCAAATTTGACATTCAGATCAGATCAGATCAGACTAGACCAGATCATATCAAATAAAATCAAATCAGATCAAATAAGTTTAGATAAGTAAAAATAAGGTGAACCAAACAAGCCCTAAGTATAAATTTAAATACAGATATAGACAAATATATAGATAAGTATAG
Organism: Chenopodium album; assembly: GCF_948465745.1. Lineage (NCBI taxonomy): Eukaryota > Viridiplantae > Streptophyta > Magnoliopsida > Caryophyllales > Amaranthaceae > Chenopodium > Chenopodium album. The sequence continues at coordinate 28,469,719 of NC_137858.1, read as the reverse complement.
TATTAGTCGACAAGTAATCTTATCAAAATTACAAGTTGTTCTACATTTTCCGTTGAATTTAGAATAAAATTTGAGAGATTATCTTTGGTAACACGATAGTTTTTAATTTTCTCATTGGTAACTTGTAAAATTTTGTATTATCCTTGGTAAACTCCAATTACTTTTACTAATCCAATGGTAATAATAATGACAATATTATGAAATTATAAGCCTAACCCTAGTTAACGAAGACTTAATGACTAACTTAACCCTATTTTATCCCCAACTGTGGCACCTGACCTATCCTCACCAAGGTTGAATCTCGTCACCACCCAAACCCGCCACCTTCCCACCACCGCCTTATAACCACAGATGAATCAACTACTCTAAAGCATTATAAAAGTAGTAAATTAGCATGGCAACATTTTGTTCATTAAGTGGGTTCACCAACAAGTTTGGCACTTATCATAGCTCATATGATGCTGAAATTATATAAGAATCTATACCGAATCTGCATTAAGACATAAGAATTGAAGGACTACAAATATGTTAAAATAAAGAAGTTTGCATTGTATTTTGAGCTTCTATTTTACTGTTTGTAATAAAATGTATCAATCTTTATCTTGTGAACTGTTAGAGAATTGTTAAAGTAGAGAATTGTTCAAACTATCAGAAATTGTAATTCTAAGATTAAAAGTTGCTAAAACACACATAGTATCTGACAACAGAAAACTAGTAATAAACCAACAAAAACGAAAAAAAAAAGAGGAAAGCAAAGGGGAAGCTAGCAGTTTGCAAAAATTATACCTGATCATCACTTTGGTGATCCAATGCGTCCCTGTAATATGAAAGGTCACCGCTAGCTGATTCCACGCGCGTAAGGTATACACGTAACCAACAGTGCCAGGGCTAAAATTGCAAAAAAAATTTGGGGCCCTGTTTAACTTTTTAAAATGGGGCCTTATAGTTCATAAATTTAATACCTAATTTTTAATTGATAAAAAAAAATTCATTACATTAGAAAATTCATCATTTTTTTAAAATAAAAGGGAGATGATTAAGGTTAACAAAATTAGGATCAAGAAGCACAATGTGGCCATGATCCTTGGGCCTAAAAAGGCTGCTGATCATCAGCAAACAAAACAACTTAAATAACATAACATCCAAGCTACAAATCATACTACAAAATATCAAAGTTTGATTGTTCCTAGAAATCACTTAAAAAGAGTAGCTCTTCTTGTATGTTTTGTAGCAAAGTCATCGATGACATTCTCCATATCGACTTCATCTAAAAGATCAGATTCAATAGCCATCAAAGCGAGTCCATTTAATCTTTCTTGTGACATTGTCGTCCTTAAGTACGATTTCAGCAACTTCAACTTTGAAAAACTCCGTTCTGCATAAGCAACAATAATAGGAATTGTTAGTAATATCCTATAAGCAATTGTTGCATTTGGGAAGCAAGTATATCGTTTTAAAAAATTCAATAAATCAATTGCTCCCATTTTCTCCTTGGGTAAAAACTCTCTAAACCATGTTAACTCAATAAATAAATCCTCTCCATGAACATCAGAAACCTCGCCTTTCTTAAGAGCATTTTCAAAAGCTAAACAAGAAGATAAAAGTTTCTCATCATCCATTGAATGCAACTTATCAGAATTGAACAAAAAGCCAAAGATATTATCATACGATTCATATTGTTCAAACCTTTTTTCCAATGATGCAATAGTTTGATCCACAATGTATATAAAATATTGGATTGTAAATGATTCCTCAGGAGATAATAGTGTTTCATCACCATCTATCTCATCAAATTGTCTTTTCTACGTATTATACGTCTTTGTGGAAATACAGGATCAATGCCAACTTCAATAGCTAATTTTTTTGCAATATCTATGGCCTTTGAAAAACCATTCCCCCTATATTTTTTAAAAAAGGAAATCAACCCTTTAATCTCACCAATGGCGATATCAATCAGCATATCCTGGGATTGTAATTGTTTACTAACAAAGTTTACAGCACATAAAATTTCATACCAAATGATTATAGCAAGCAAAAATTCAAAACTATCAAGTTCATTATTTGCTAAAGATCTAGCTTCACTTTGAAGTTTATGATCATTGTCAGCATCAGCTACTTCAGCTACTTCAAGTAATGCTTCACGTATCTCAGGTATTTTTGAAATCTGATTGCTTTGATACTTTCAACACGACTTTCCCATCGAGTGGCAGATAATGATTTAAGAGTTAAACCTTTAACATTTTCTTTTAAAATATGTCATCTCTTAGTAGAACCAACAAATATAGTATAAATACGTTGGACTATACCAAAGTATTCCCTTGCTTTAGGAGAAGCATTTGCAATGTCACACAAAACTAAATTAAGACTATGACAACCACACGGAGAATCAAAAGCTCTAGGATTCCAATAGTCTCTTTTGCACACCTTGATGTTTACCTTTCATGTTAGAACCATTATCATATCCTTGTCCCCTTATATTATCTATGTCAAGATCATGAGATATTAACACATTTTCTAACACTTTAAACAGTTCTAGACCAGTAGTATCATTAACTTGTAAGAACTCAATAAAAAATTCTTTCACTTTATAAGAATTTGAACATTTGTCAACACACCTTAAAATTAAATTCATTTGTTCCTGATGACTAGCATCAGGTGTACAATCCAACATCACAGAAAAATATTTTGCTTCTTTTATTTTCTTCATGATAGCATTATTGATTTTAGAAGCAAGTAAGAGTATCAATTCATTCTGAATTTCATGGCTAAGATAATGATGATGAATAATCCCATTCTCAATACGACGAACATGCTCAATAATCACAGGATCAAATTCAGCCAACATTTCAATCAAACCTAAAAAATTTCCATTGCTACTTTGATATAACCTTTCATGTTTCCCACGAAATGCAAGGTTATTTTTACCAAGGAACTTCACAATAGCAATAATTCTAATAATGACACTTTTCCAGTACTCCTTTTCTTTATGAAATTGGTGTTGGGTAATTTTGTCTATTGTTTCATTATTTTTCAATCTATTTCTTAGTTCACACCAAGCACCCATGTTCAAAACGTGATCAACACTTGTTTCATGTTCTTTAAGTCTATTACTAACATGTGACCAATCATTATATCCTTCATTTACCAAATTGCCTTTTCCGATACCCTTTTTGAAAATTTTATAGCAAAAACAAAATACTTTGTCAATATCTTTAAAATAAACAAGCCAATCTCTATCACAAGTTTCACCATTAGGCAAATACCTAGTATATAAATTTGAAGTAAATCTCCTAGATACTTTGTCTTTAGGGCCTTTCACTATGGTTAAGTCTCTTTTAGGGCCATTGAGAGCCAAAATATCAATCGACTTCTGATCAAGAGCTTCCCATATCCTTGGATCATATATATCACGAGAAACAAAATCATTTTCTTCAACATTGTGAATATTATGGTCTGAATTTTCCTCCACATTTTGTTCAAAATCATTAACATTATTCAGATTCACATCTTCTTGCTCAACATTAATATTATTATCATCAACATTAACATTGTCATTTATCACATCTACATTATCATTATCAAAATTAACATTATCACCACCAACATTATCATTATTTTCTTTTAACTCTGAATCAATAGGATTTTCAGTTGACTGTGGCACTATTACAAAAAACTTATCTAAAGCACCTTTTTGTGATTGAATGAATTGATCTTCCTTCTTTTTTTATTGCGTTTTTCATGCCCAGATGGATACTTTCGAAACATTTTAAACACAATTACACAAAATATTTGATAGAGAGGAAAAATATCACCGGAAAAACTTGGAACAAGCCAACGATTGAATTCGACAGAAATCCAATACTCCATCAAAACCATTCATCAACCGCTGTAATCAATAAAAAAAAATAAAAATAAAAACTTATGAATAATTTATACATAGTAATTGCTAAAATTTAACAAAAAAAAAATTCAAAAGCATAATATTATCAAACAGTAACAGATTTAACAGGTAAAAAAAAGCAGATTAAACACATACCGTACTCCATAGGCGTATCCATATCCAATGTCGATTCCAAAGAGGTTTGTGATGAAATTTTTTCCAATTACTAGCTGTACTCACAGTACTTGCAAATAATTTTGGAATTAATATTATCTTAAAGATTTCTTTTTTTATTTATAAAATTTAAAAACCTAGTAAATTGCATATATAGAAAAATTTGGGGGATTAACGACGGTTTAATAATTAATTTCATCTTAAAATTGAAGATTTAACCGTTGAAATTATGAATTAATATGGGCAAAATTATTTTGGAAGATGAAATATTTTTGGGCTAATTGAATGATTGAAGATACTAATAAAAAGTAAATTAAAAATGTTGAAAACAAGATGTTAAAATAGATAAGTGTGAAATTAATTTTGGAAATATAGAGTGAAATTAATTGAATGATATATACGACTTGGAATTAATTGAATGATAGATTGAAAGTTTTTTTGGAGAAAAATATTGGAGAAGAGGAAAGGTTTGGGCGGAGTATTCTAGAGAAGTGACTTAGTTCATTCACTTCATTGAATTTGACTGCCATACAGCTGTACACTACTACACTTTATTTCCCAAAAAAATAAAAAAATTGCTGGCCCCAAGGCTTGAAACTAGGTCTCGTACACAAAGCATAAGTGTTATAACCAATACTCCAACTATAATCTTGTGATATTATGTACAACTTAATTACATATATCTGAATTTTGGGCTGGGGGGCCCTGTTCCGTCGAACACCCCGCTCCGGCCCAGAACCGCCCCTGTTAACCAACTGAAATTAGAGTATAAATATCAAGTTAAAAAAAAAAAAGGATAGAACCTATAACTAGAATCAGATGTACCTACATGCTAAAGGGTCAATGCCCTTCATATGTTGAGAGCCAAGTATCTGAGGATCTGTTACATCCTCAGGCTGCTGCTCTGGAGGATTATTGCCGGCCTGTCGAAGTCGAGATATTGTTGGTACACCAATGTGTATATGCTCCCATGACCATAACTGAAGCAATAACAAAGGTCCTCCTATCTCCTTTGCGTCACGTCTACAAGCTCGACATAATTGCCTATACAAAAAGGTAAGCGTTGCACTACCCCAACTATAGTTTCTTGCTGTATAAAGATCTGTCAAAAGTGGTAAGTAAATAAGCTGAACTGCATCACCACTCTTATTAGCAAACAAAACAGATCCCATAAGCATATGTATATATGCTCTTGCAAATCTCTGCACTGTAAGGTCATCAGCATCCGAGGATAAGTTTGAGAAGTTTTTCCTCAACCAATATAATCTGAGTGCAGGACCCTTAGCTTGAGTGCTGGCTTCTGAGTTGTATCATCAACTCCAGGTATAACTCCTAGCAATTCTTCTACAAGTGCAGACCATTTTTGAGAAGTGGATCCGATGACAGCATCACCGTGTACTCGCAGCCCTAACAAGACTGCCACATCCCCTAAAGTAATAGTTGCCTCACCAACTGCCAAGTGGAATGTATGCGTTTCTTGTCTCCACCTCTCAACCAAAGCGGTAATGAGAGGTCGATCAAGACCTACAGAACATCGTAGTCTGTGCACTCCATAGAATCCTTCTTGCTTAACATAACTTAGCATTCGATCATCTACTACCCAATTCCGAGTCGAAGAAAATAAATGCTTCCTACATGACAATACCTTATCTCCTCGTGCTACTCCTTTCCACACATCCTCACTCCTATGATCCTCCTGGTAAATAAGAACGGAACGGTTAAGGGGGCCCGAGTGGACCATTTGACCTGAATTAAAAATAAATGCAAATAGGTTAACACATGATTGCATATTGTATAATTACAATTATTGAATGTTAAACACAAGCATGCTGACTAATGTAAATTGTAAAAAATAAATAAAATTGATTTACCCCAAAATTTGACTGTTATTCCTATATCTACAAGTGGTCTTGTTATGCCCTCTAAAATGACATATGCTGCATTGCTTTTTTGCTCGTGTCTTTTCATCCATCTCGTTTCGAAACCTACTTGAAGGGGTGCGTCCAGGGGCGCGCTTTTGAGTAGGGGGGCAATAATTTTAGGGCCAACATATGGAGGCCATCTCGAAACATCAGGTACAGGCATGAAAGTGCTCTTATAAGTATTCCTATACTCTGTTGTTCTGAAGAAAGGGTCAACAAAATCAGCATATGATAAGCTTCGATGCCGACAAACAGCTAAAACATGAGAGCATGGAAGCTTATAGATGGTCAGTTTTTGACATGTACAAGCCCTTTTAGATAGGTTCACAGTATGCACATGACCACCTTTTCCAGAAGCTCGATTACCACAACCAGTTTCAACTGCAAACAAGCCCTTCTCATAATCAAAAGGATCAACCTTATGTGCTGCTGATTTTTTAAAGTTATCATCGATAGTTTTCAATGCCTTTTCACTGTACTCATAACCTTCTTGCAGTCTTCTTTTACCCTAACCACGTCTAGTCACAAAGTAAGCTAAGAATTCACTCTATAGAACGTCATTTTAACTATAGCAGTAATAGGTAATAAACGAGCTCCTTTCATTACCCCATTGAAGCACTCTAACATATTTGTGGTTCGTATACCGTACCTAAAACCACCATCATGATAGATTGACCACTTATACAATGGCTTCTCTGCCAACCATTCACGTGCTTCCAATTTCAATTCACCGATCTTGTTAAAGTAGTGTATGAACTTATTCTTTTGATGTGCATCCACGGCACGACCAAGTAGGTTTTTCAAGTGAGCATTCTTAAATTTGGAGTTGAAATTTGAGGCTAGATGACGAATACAAAACCTGTGATGAGCATGTTGTTCTTCCCATCCACTTCCCACAACAGTCATTGTTTTCAAAATCGAGGCATGCCTATCTGAAATGACACAAAGACCCTCTCTTTGAGTAACAAATTGTCGTATGCATAACATGAACAATTCCCATGCATCACCAGTCTCACCTTCAACAACGGCAAAAGCAAGAGGAAACAACTGAAAATTAGCATCCGTGGCCATGGCAATGAGAAGTGTCCCCTTGTATTTTCCATAAAGATGGGTTCCATCGATGGTAATAAGTGGGCGACAATGGTTAAAGCCATCAATAGATGGCTTGAACGCCCAAAAAACTCTCAAGAACACATGAGTAGAAGGGTCTAATGTTGGTGTTGTACACCAATGAACCACTGTACCCTCATTCGACTCTTTTAAAGCTTGCATAAATTTGGGTAACTCTTCATATGATTTATCCCAATCCCCAAAAATAGTAGTAATTGCCTTCTGCTTGGCTAACCAAGCCCTTTTGTATGTTATGGTATATCGAAGTCGATCTTTAATAACTTGCACTATAACACAAACTTTTAAAGAAGGGTCGGCTCGTTTGAGATCAAGTATAACACCACACACAAAATCAGACGACAAAAGGGGATGGTCAAGATTATTAATTTCACCAACACATGTGCTTGCATGAGGTCCTTCGTACTTCACAATTCTAAATATGGGAAGTGCTGGTAACTTGATTGCACGCAACCTCCAAGGACATTTGCACTTTTCCTTTCTTATGCACTCAACAGCATATTTTTCAGGCTGCACTTCCTTCACTCGAAAAGTTTGATTTTTGGATATAGAATATTGTTTAACAGCGTCTTTTAACTGCTACAAAGTATCAAACTCTTGACCAACTTTAAACTCACCCCGAAGAGAAAAGTTGTTGTTCCCCGACCAAGTTCTCCAAGAATCAAGCACTTTTGGGTCTACATCTGGAACATTGTTAAAATCCTGTGTTGGTGCACTTTCCTTAATAATTATCTCATTAGCTTCTCTCACATCATCATCTTCACCCTCATCACTATCCACCATAACATCATCACCTAGCGTATCTAGCTCGGGGTGTAATGAATTATACTCACCAAAGGAAGAAAAGCCTGATTGAGGTGAGGGTGTTGGAGAAGTAACATCCGATAAATGATCAACAACATAATGATCATCATTAAGCATTTTTGTAAAGGATGCCCTCCCTTCATTAGGAATTCTTCCCGGCGAGTTTGGGACCATACCCGACAAAGATTGAACGGTAGGAAAAGAACCCGTGTTATCTACCACACTTGCTTGCTTGGGAACCAATTCTAAATACAATTGAATATTAGACATTGAATATTGTCTTACAGCAGCCCACATGTCTTTTAATGAGCTATCATCATTCAATCGAATGGCTACATATGAGTTGTGTGTAGGATACCTCATTCTCATCTTCAACTCAAAATATCGAGAATCACACCCCACAACTTCATATATCTTACTCAGAACCTCTGAGAAACCCATAGAACTACTGACTAGCAAAAATCTATTCTCACCACCAATATATGACACGTCACATCCTGTTTCTACAAGTTCCCTGCGCATAAAACAGAGTAGAGGGAAATTTGACATCTCCATATTCTAAATAAAGAATTCCAGCAATGATATAACTTGATAACCAAATAAAGAAATAAATTAAAGAATTATTGCATGCAATGATATTGTTTGAAGAACCATATTACTGGAACAGAGCTCTCACATGAACAAATTCCACCACTCAAGTAAAGCATCAAATTATACTCATAAAAATTTTTCATTATCACCATGAAATTTTAGAAATTTACGCTCATACATACACCTATTATCAAATTAAATTAGGAATTAAACTACAATATACATATGAATAAAAAAATTAAAAAAAGGAAAATTAGGGCTAACCTCTCACAATTGACGGTAGAAAGATACAATTGGGACAAATTATGGGCGTTGAGCAGCTGCCGTGGAGATCGTACGGACGTCTCCGTGAACCACTGCCGTCGTGGTCGTTTTTGGTGATCGCTGCTATGAATTCTCGTGGTCGCTGCTATAGTGCTCTATTGCTCTCCTTTGTTTTTCGTATAATTTGTCAATAGGAATTGCAAAGGATATTCTAAGTAGGTGTGATATTATTAAATTAAAAAAGAAACGCTAATAACGTTAACGGTTATTACATAAGAACCGCTAATAGTGTTAGCGGTTCTATACGATTCTTCTAGTGTATAGAACCGCTATCACCGTTAGCGGTTCTTTACTGAATTAAAAATTAAAAAAAAATTACGAAGCCGGTACCAGTCCTACGTGGACAGTACCGCGGGAATAAGTTTTTAAACCACGCAATTAAGGAATTAATTTATAATTAAGCAATTTCTACGGAAAGCGTTCCTAAACTAGGTGAAGCAAATCCCGGGACTCCCATATGCTCATTCATGACTCCACCTGAAAATAGTCAACACTGCTTACCATTACGGTAAACAGGGCGAACCAAAACAAATAAGAAATACGGATTAGCAAATTATGCTAAGTCAATAAGTGCAAGATAATGTAAATTCAATTTATTCGCAAACATGCTTTAAAATCAATTCCAATAATTAATCCAATAATTCCAAAACTCATGATTCAAAACCAATTCCAATGATTCAACTTTCAAAATACTTGATAAACCAATTCCTTTAAAATCCAATTCCTTTTTGAACCAATTTCTTTTAATCCAATTCCTCACCCAAGTGTGCACCCCCCCCCCCAAGCTAGTCTCCTTATATTACAAGGCTATTCTTGAGGAAAGACCCGGTCATACAAAGTCCAAGGCCTCATCAATAAACCAAATCCACATAGTGGGATTACCAACATGCTTATAAAGCATTAATAATAATTCATGGTTCAATAAATCCTTTTCAAATCCAATAATTCCAATATAATTCAAACTCCTTTTTAATTATTCCACATACTTTTAAAATAAAAACCTTTTAAATAAATACTTGAGAATAAAAATCTAATGTTAATGACTTTTCAAAATCAATAACTCTTCCTTGAAAAACCTTCTATTTAATTCAATAAACTTTTCGAATCAAATCCAAACATGATAAGTAATTCAAACCATTAAAAACATGATTTAAAAATCAATCATTCAATATACTTTTTATCAATACATCCAAACATAATTTATTTCAAAATCATAATTCAAATCAATTTAATTCAATCACCAATCAAATCATATAAAACATGTTATTTAAACCAATCACTTTCAAAGGTATCTAGCCACCTAACGTACCTTGATCCTTGCTTAGAAAAAACATACCAAAAGAACATCATGAATCTTGATAGAACACACCCTACAAATAAATATAACCTTAATAAGGTTAACAAATAATTAAAAACCCCCATCTATATGTACATGAACATCATTAAAAATATGATTTTATATAATTAAAACTACTCATAATAATTTTTATAAATCCCCCATAATAATAATTATAATAATAATAATAATAATAATAACAATAATAATAATAATAATAATAATAATAATAATAATTGAATAACAGAAGAGAAGAAAAAAATATAAGAAACCAGAAAAAGAGAAGAATTGGATTTGCGTAGGAAATAATAGGTAGAACTTGCAGAGGCTATAACTCCTTTGATATAGCTCCGAATTGGGTGATTCTTGAGCCTAACCTCAAGGACTTTTCGAGAGGAACAACTTTCTGTGAAACGTCAATACCCTAAAAACTGACCAGAAGTGCCCGAAAATTGGCTTCAAAGATAAAGGGGATGATTTGTGTAAAATTGAGGAGAAGAAAAGAAGAGTATTGGTGTGAAAAATGTGAGAGGTATGAAGGGTATTTACAGGCTATTATGAGCATGAATTATGGTAGGAAAATGTAGGAATAATTATGGTAATTAGGGTTTAAGAGATTACTTGGAGAAGTGAGTAAAGAATTAAGGAAAGTTTAGATATTAAGGTGATTGTGTATACTTGAATATGGAATGTATGTATGTCATGAAAAATAATAAGGAAAATAGAATAACTTGGGGAATAATCAAGAGGAACAAAAGGCAAGAGAATATGATGATTGGATACTAAAAAGATGGAGAATTAGAATTAAGGAAAATAGGAGATTCCCTTACTAGTATTTAGGAAGATTTTGCTCGGTTTAAGGAATAAAAATAATTGTGTAAATAATATAGAATAATTAAATAATTAATTAATTAATTACCAATTTTTCACCAATAATTAACTAAGAAAATCAGATTTTCTATACATAGAAAATCCGAATTTCCTAGCTAAATAAATGGGAATTTTCGGCCATTTAATATAATAAATAAAATATAATTTTTCTTTAATTAAACTATCCGACATATGTAAATAATCTGGTGTTTAAGATAAGATAAATGGATAATAAATCTTATCCAAATTAAAATAATAATTAAGTTTCAAAATACTTTTGGTGCCAAAATTCAAATATTATTTTGGCTCCAAATAATAAATTTACTAAATACCCTTTTTATAAAATAATTCCTAATTAATTAATTAGGAAAATACGTATGAAAATACGGGGTATTACATATATTTTGTAAATGACATGACATACAATTAATAAAATTTAGTTTACAAGAATGAGTAATTATAACTTTGGTGGATTTGATAAGGATTCAAAATTGATAAGTTAGTATTTTTGTATAAAAAGTAGTCCTACAAATAATCTAAATAGATAGTATGATGTAAAATAAATCAAACAAGTATTGAGAAGGATTCAAAATTGATAAGTATTTTTTATATATAAAGTAGTTCTACGAGTAATCATAAGAGGTTGTATGACGTGAAATAAATAAAAAATTTAAAAATATGAGAAGGAAAAAAAAATATGGTGAGCACATAGATTTGATCCTTAAACCACTAATCAAAGTGATAATGCAATTTACCATCTTAGCTAAAGTCAACTTGTGTTTAACAAATACAAAAAATAAATAATATATTTAATTAAATTTATTAGTGGTACATAGCGGTACGTTGCTTTAGTGGTACATAGCGGTACGCGTCATTTACTATAGAATTTTCGTATATGTATATGGAAAATTTGTAAATTACCACCCAAATAGGAGACCTGTTTTGAAGTTACCACCCGTTTAAATTTTTATTTTATTTTACCACCCCTTAAATTAAAAAAATACTCAGATTCCCGCCTTTTTCATAAATCCGGTGGCTTTTCCGTCAATGGCGTCCACCTTACTTATTTCCCTCCTTTTTTTTTCTTCTTTTCTCTCGATTTCACACTCTCACTATTCTATTGCACTCAGCTAAACCATTTCCCTCTTTCAATTTCTTCATTAAATCTCTTAAAAATCATCTATCTTCTTGTAGACACCCAATTGTGTCTCCCCAAAACCAAACCCAGTAATGAATACCTTTCGCGTCGAACCATAATCGAATGAGGTGAAAGTATGAAAAGTCTTGTGTTGCGGTTAGTTTTTATTAAAAATCCTTCTTTCTATTTTCGAAAACCCACTCTGTTTTATGAAAATGTCCAGTCCATTTCAGTTTGGTCCATAATAAGGGTCCAATGATGGTGTAATTGGATGAGGCTCGAAAAGACCTTTCCAAAGATATATTATAAGCCCAATTCCGATGAATAATGAGGAAGTTATGGCCAAAATACTAAACTGGGCCCATATCGAATTTTACCTACGACCCAATGATCATGAGGAGGGTCCAAAGGTTTAATCCTATTCCTAAACTAATTAGGATTAATTAGAATCTTGTATAAGTTTCTAAAAGATCTTAATTATCCTTTTTTGAAAAGATAAGATCATAGAGTTTGAATTTGAATAAAACTTTCCTTTTTTAAAGTCCTAATTGTATTCGAATTTAAAGATGTTCAAAGATAGTCGGATATTATTTTCGTGCCTCATATTTTTTATCCAAATTTTATATGGTTGGATAGATCTTGGAATTATCTTTCCAATGATATATTATAATAATAAATCCGAGCTATAACGAAAAAGATATGAAAGATATACGAAACTCTATCCAAAACTGACACCCTTCTACTATTTCGGTCATATCTTTTTATCTACAAAATATTTTAATCTGATTCAAATTGCACTGGAAATTAGACTACAAGAGCTTTCCAACGACATATTCTATGACTTATTTGGACTTCTGGATCAAAAGATATGATAAAAACAAAATCCGCAAAAAAACTGTCTTTGTCGCCAAACGACAAGTCTGTCGCCTGGCGACAAGATGAATTTCTGGAGACAAGGTCGGTTTGTTGGCGACAGCGTGGAGTTTTATTCCTTATCAAATTCTATGATTTTCTGGACTATTTTCTTATAAATAGGGTCCCGAACCTCTGTTTTTATTCATCAACTCTCATCAACAATCATTAATTCTCTCTATTCTCTCTCTAAGCAATATACCTTGTTCTTTCCCTCTTGTTTTTCTAAACTAGCTTTTTACAAACACAATTCCGCATTCACAAGATCTTGAAACACCTAGCCAAGTTCGAAGTTGCCTTTGCCTCAGACGTGCAAGGTTTAATATTTTCTGAGGGTTTGGTCTCAAATCCAGTCTAACTTTTTAGCTATTTCTTTCAATTATTTAATTTAATTCTTTAATTTTTATTATTTTCATTGAAGTTTACTAACGCGTGTATTTTGTTATTAGAAAGAGGTACGAGGCATCAAAGTATGTAATCTTATTGCTCTATTCTTGTAGAAAGCATGTTTAGATTTGATTAATTCCTAGTTTCATGTTAGGATGTTATTTATTGCTTTCTAGTATCATGTTTAGAGTGCCTTTTGTTCTTTCTAATATCATGTTAGTACCATGTTAGGTTTAAAGCTTTGATTTTTATTGTTTAGTGACATGCTAGGATTTGTTATTAATTTTGTTAGTATCAAGTCTAGGATCTTGCTATTATTATTAAGCTTCATTATGCCTTATCATGATTATGATTATATTATGATTATTATTATGATTATTATTATTATTGCTTGATACTATTTGATCACGCCTTTTATGCATGTTAAAGGGAATTTGTATTTGAAATCACGCTTAATAAGATAATTAATAATTTGGTTTAGGCTAATATGATTTTAATTCAAGTGATCGCCAATAATAGTTTTATTTGTGCATTAATATTCAACCAACATAGATAAACAGGTTTAGGGCTAAACCTAATGTTTGCATGTTAGTCCAAAAGCGCACATAAATACGAGCAGAATAAAGTAGAGGCCTATAGGGCGGGTCCCTTCTTTTGTAGATTGGATTCGTACCCTCATCCCCGAACCCTATTTGGTTCAAGACCTTATGGAGTTGACGATCTCTTGGATCGTTTAAGGGGTGAAACCTTCACCTCGTGATTGGTTTACAAGTTCCTAAAACTTGTTGGCGACTCTTTTGCTCTCTTTTCTTTCCCTTTGGACGCCACCATACTTTAGTGTATGATCACAGTGGGGTTCAAGCTTGGGGTTATGGTGCTTGAAATATTCCCTACACTTCTCTAAAATCTGAAAATCATCTATCATTAAGAACCCTAACTCATGAAATCCCCCAATTTCCCTTAATTAATTTGTGGGAAGAACCCTAATTCATGAAATCCCCCAATTTCCCCAAAGTAATCTATACAAAGAACCCTAATTCATGAAATCCCCTAATTTTCCCTAATTAATTTGTGCGAAGAACCCTAATTCATAAAATTCCCCAAATTCCCCCAATTACAATCTGTGAAAAACCCTAATTTTAAAATAGAATTGAGAATACCTGATTGCAAATTGAGCGTCTGCACTAGTGGGAGAGTCGTCTTCAAATACAATTTAGCAAAATTTGTGAGAATCATTTGGGAGAATTTGGGGTAGAAACAACAAATTGAGTTTAAGGAAATGAGTTATAGAAAAAAATCGAGGGGAAAACAATAATGAAGGCTCAATGTAGCCGTTATGTGGGCACCAGTGACGGAAAGTTCATCGGATTTTTAAAAAAAGGTGGGAATCTGAGTACTTTTTTTAATTTAAGGGGTGGTAAAATAAAATGGAAATTTTGTGTAGAACTACCCTAAAGATAGGGTCATTTGTGAACAACTACCCATTTTTTTATTTGTTTAGAACTACCCACAAGTTTGAAAACGTTTGGGTAGCACTACCCATGAACATTTTCCGTCCAATTAAGACGTTATCGGAGCCCACTTTTTTCACTTTTTCCATCCAATTAACTCTCCGAGTTTGTTTAAAGGTTTCAATTCACCTTAATTAACCTAACTAGGGTTTTAATTAGAATTCATTTTAGGGTTCATGAGTGTAAAATTATTTGGGGATTTTGATTTCTAAGGTTTGGGGGTTTAATTGAATTGGGGTTTTTGCTTATTTTAGCATTAATTGGCCATTGTAATTGATAAAAGTGAAAATTAGGCCAACACAACATTTTAATTGGACGGAGAACGTTAGTGGGTAGTGCTACCCAAACGTTTCCAAACTTATGGGTAGTTCTAAACAAATAAAAAAAAAATGGGTAGTTGTTCACAAATGATTCTATCTTTAGGGTAGTTTTACACAAATTTTCCAAATAAAATAAATATTTAAACGGGTGGTAATTTCAAAACAGGTCTACTATTTGGGTGGTAATTTACAAATTTTCCTATATATATATTAGATTTAAAAATAGAACAGAGTAGAGCAGATTTGATTTGAGCATAATAGTTTTAATGAGGAGGGCCTTAGAGCAAGATTAGCCCTGAGTCTTAAGACTCAGGATGACATCATCATTTTTTGATTTTGTGATCTTAAGACAAGACTTTGTTTTTTTAATGCATTTAAAACTCAAGACTTAACTTAAGACTCAACTCTATACACTATACACAGTGTTTTCCCTATATATACATCCAAACACGGTGTTTTGAAAATAAATTTATTTTTTTAGTTCTTTAAATACATTATAATTTATGTACATTTCTTAAAAAAAAAAAAATCTATGTACGTTGTTTTAAAAAAAAAATGTATGTACGTTGTTCCAAATTTTTATTTATAGATATGAACGTTGTTTTTAATTTTTTGTATACAAAAATCATGTTGCTTGTTTTATGTTATCTTAATTATGTACTTATCTTGTTGCAAAAAAAATATTCATACATACCAATCATGATTTAACAACGTTTGATTTCTTTCCAAAAAAAAAAAGTTTTCGTTTGATGACAATTATCAATCAAAAATATATTCAACGTTTATCAATTTAAATTATCCTATTTTTTTGTTATTATTGGTTGGCTTTTAATATTTATCATGTATGTACCTAGTCATAATTAAACTACTCTATATATGTATTATAAAAGCTAAATATCCTATTGATTTTATTATCATTTAATTGTCTTCTTTAAAAGCCTACCAAAAATATAAAGAATGTACAATATTATAGCTTTCTCTGAATATGGATCCCATTCAAAATTTTGATTTGCAATCTTTTATGAACTTGATTCAAAACAATAAAAATCAAAATATACCCTCACAATTAGGGATGGCAGTTGGGCGGTGCGGGTGCGGGTACCCCCTCCCCCATACCCACACCCGCCAAAATATTTTATACCCACCACCTACCCGCTACCTGCGGCGGGTAATTTTTCAACACCCACACCCGCCTAAGCGGGTAGAAACCTAAACCCACACCCGCTCCACCACCCAAGTGGATATCCACCACCTGCGTTTACCCGCCTTTACCCGCTAACGAAATATCAGTTTTTTTAAATAAATTTCTCATATAAAAAGTCATTATACAATAAAAATTGTTGCAAATATATAGTTAATTTGAAATACAAACAATTAAAGTAGTCCGACATCATAACAAATACTAAAACTAAAACTAAAATAATAATAGTCTTATTTCCTAAAAATAAAAACTAAAACTAAAATAATAATATTCTTACATTAGTGGGTATTTGGGCGGGTATGCGGGTAATTAGGCGGGTAGGCGGGTATTGGGCGGGTCAGGCGGGTATTACTCAAAATCCAGTACCTACCCACTATCCACGGCGGGTATGACTTTTATACCCATACCCGCCTACATACCCGCCAAGCTTGTACCCATACCCGCACCAATTGGGGCGGGTGCGGTGCGGGACCCGCTTTTTTATACCCACTTGCCATCCCTACTCACAATCAATGCAAAATTCCCAACTCCCTGAATTTCCAACAAGGGTTGGAACATATTGAGGTACAAAATCCTCCTACGACCACTCAAGGCCGAAAAAGAAAATCGACTCCCGGACGATGAAAAAAAATATATTGAAATACATATGTTAAAAGATAAAAAATAATAATAAATATTTTAAATAAATCTAAAATAAGTCTTAGGATTGAAGAGATAAATCTGATTAAATTTTAATATAAAATCTGATGTGGAAATTAATTAAAATCTTAAGCTAATCTTGCTCTTAGGCTGATAAAATGTTAGAATTCCTTTCTCTCTCTCGGTTTATGCTCCCTTCTTTATACTACGTAATTCGGTGTCTGCTTCTACAGACTCATCATACCTTCTGGGGTCTGTCGTTTAATTACGCGGTTTTCTCAATCGGAAATTCCAATGCTCATTTGAACATTTTACTCCAATCTTTTCATCTATCACTCAATTATGTTCTCTCATGGAGCTCAAAATCCTTCAAGGTATCATCTCATCGTCCCTAATTTCTTTAATTTTTTTCTTCATTGATTTCCTATTATCTGCGCTCAATTTGTTAGCTAGCTTGTTTTTTATTTATTTATTTTTTATGAAATTCGTATTTTCATAAGTTTGTGATGTTATTGTTTGTGAGGGAGCCCCAGTTAATCTCGGAGATTAACATTTCAGTTTATCTCTCCTCACAACTTTATGCATTGATGAAAGTGCCACTTTATTATTTTCATTTTATCATTTAAATAATAAAAGAAAATAATAAATTGTGAGAGGAGATATATTCACAGATTTATCTCAGAGATAAACTTGCATTTACCCATTGTTTGGTTAGTTGATTGCTGGATGAATTTTGCGTATTTATTAAGATTTTGCTGACATTGAAGTTGTTCCTCATATTGGCGATTTTATTTTTGGTTTGTTTGTTTTTTGTAATAGTTGATTAGTTGTAATTGTGTGCTCCGTCCTTCCGAAGTTGAGAAAAATGACATGATAATTGGGCGAAAACTCAAAATGGCGTCGATAAATGAGCAAGGAAAAATGAAAATGGAGAGAGAAATGAAAGAACCGTAGAATAAAAATCTATACGGAGTATTTATGCTTTTCTTTATCAAATATAATTTGATGATTGGGTTATTATTTGGCTGATTCTGTCCAATAATAGCCATATTCAATAAAAATCCTTATAAAATTGACTGTAACATATAATCAAAGGGTGGATCTGTCCACACTTGCTTTATTGCAACAATGAATTATCTTGTTTAGAGCTTTAGTGTGGTAGGAATATTGTTCAGTTAATGATGGTGCATGGTTACACGGAATAATCAAATTTGGTTCATGTAGCCGACCTCACTTATGGAATTAAGGCTTTGATTGATTGATTAACGTTGGTGCATGGTCATCAAAATCACACATGTAAGCTACCTTTGGGGTTTTAAGGAATTCTATGTTATGCTTAAGGAACTAGGGTGCAATGTAGGCATTGCTAAGAGTCAGGGGTTCAAAAGGTTTTGATTGAGGTGGGCAGGGTTCTAGATGTTCCCTAAATTGGTTATCACGTCTAATATGAATTGCTGGATGGGCTGATAATATTACCCAGGGATTGAAATTGATAAGATTGATAGTTATTTTTGTCACTAAATAGAGAATTATTTCAATTATTGATAGGATTTTTGACAATTGCCATCATTTCTAAGTATGAAAAGAAGTAGAAGCTTGCATCAAATTTAAATAAGATTTGTTCCATTAGGTTGGATTATGAGAAGAAAAGTTAACCCGCTGTTATGATGGGGAGAACACATTTGTGTTTAATAGCGAGACAAGCCTGCGTTTTTTGTTTTGAAGAGGTGGCGCATGTCCTTAGGACTACCTATGTTCTGGTCTCTCTTCTTGCTTATCTGGATTTTGTCAAGAATGATACAACAATGACGAGTTCTAATTTAATGAAAATATTGAAGGGCATGAAGATTAAAATTAAATTGGATTAGTTGGTGTATAGAAATTTGTTAACTCTTTGCCTAATTGATCAAATACTCCCCCATAGCTCTAATTACCAGAAGGTATAATCAAATTATTTTTGGTTGGTGATGACTTGGAGAGGGTCAATTCCTCGGGGGTTGACTGATCAGTATATTTGTTTCCGCCTCTAAACAATGATACATGCTTTTAAACATTTTCATTGAAAATTAGAAATGAACCCTGCCTCATCCTTTTGGGATTATGGTTCAAAACTTCACACTAATATTGTTGTTGAGAATCTTGGTTTATTGGTTGATGAAATGGAAATTTCATAGAGCTGGCTTTCCTGTAAATACCTTTTTCCGGTTTATACATGGTGATGGATTATTTTGTTTGATCTTTTGCTCAAAATTTTGCAAAAATGCATTTAGTAAATTCCTGTTGACAAATTATTCTTTGAGCCAACTGTTTGTCTATATGGCATTGTGATGATGCTGACCAGCTGTATTATATCTTGCATTAGGTAGTTTTTTGCCTGCTTCTTATAAATTTTTCCTTGGTGGACTGTTTGCTTTGAAGGTATGAATTGCTGTGTATGGTAAAGAAGCACTCTAATTTGTTGGGGAAGACTATAGTTGATGAGCAGGATGCATCAGATGTTGAATTGGATCAAGCTTTTTGGCACGATATTCTGAATCTTTATTTCGTTCAAGGCAAGCAATCAAGAGGACGCCAAGATGATGATCTCATTTTTTTTGTTAGGAAAATGGTGCTTAAATATTTGTTTGTCCTTCCACTGCATGGGTATATTGCCAATCAGTCATTTTGAGTAAGATATATATTCTTACACTACTCTTGTATTGTTTTATTGTCATTGCAGAACATCCATGGACATAGTTCTAGTGATGACTTAAATGCCAATTCTCCTTACTTTGTACGCAGGTGGGCATCTAAGGTAAAAGCCAATCTGATTTAGCATTGATACTAGTATGTGTTCATAATGGATTTCAATGTTCGTAGATATATCATGAGAAGCAGATGCCATGAAAGTTTTAAAATTGAAAATTTAAGTAATCACTTTTCATGGTTACAACCAGAACATTTGTCTTAGCCTTTGGAGCTAGCTATTGTTCACTTGCAAAAGTAAATGAAGAAATATAAAATGAAGGATAGAATATGGGGTATATTAGTTTTCTGTTGTGCTATTCTGTATTTGTTTTATAATTTATATAAGTGTTAAATACAGTTTATTTTATTAATACAGTTGGATAATATGGTCGGTGACAATTTGATGGAGGTGGATTGGAGGCGATCATTTTATTTGAACCTAATTGCTCACACTTCATTCACAGTAACTGTTGCTATTTGCAGGTAGCTTTGCTGTCTTTTCCACATTGGTTTCTGCTCTTTTGCATTGTCATTTATCTCTATCAAAATTGCTAGTTTTGCTCACTCCCCCACCCCCACCACCTCTACACTTAATAGTTTAGAAGTAGAAAAAGAGTCTTTATACATGTTTACATATGCAAGGGTTGCATAAACTCTTGTTTGAGCTTTTACAATGGTGAATCATGATTTGGGTTTGATGTATATATCTTTCCTCAATAGCCTGTTGGTTGACCTCTTAAAGCTTTTGACCTTCTCATTGAAAAAGATCTGATGTTGCTAAATTATGCTCCTCATAACAATATTCTTCACTTTCGATTTGGTAGGAGATTTTAATACAAGTCTTGTCTCAAGAATAAATATGGTGGAAAATTGTAAATTTTTGATCAATTTAATGGTAATATTTCAATATGTGTATCCAGATCCTGTTTGGATTCCTTTGTTTCGTGTCACAGTCCTAAGGTCCATACATTCACTTTAAAGATCTTCAATATTGTTTACTCTCTTTATTAAGGGAGGCTCTATTTGGATCCAAAGAATTTATCAGACTTATTGCTATTATAATAACCTCTATATGGAATGCTGACATGGAAAAGAAAAGGAGTAGTTTGAAACTTTGAAAAGTATCTACCAATATCACGGAAAATACCTATTTAATTCTCTATGGATTCGTCTATATAAGCTACTGTTAAAGATGCAATATATGGGTCTGCATACCAACTGTAAATAGTATAAGATACATGGCAGTAATTCGAAGCCACTAAAGGTATTGAAGAACAAGAATGACTACTAATTATTCATTCCCTAATGTATTTCCAAAATGTGATATACTAAGTGGTAGAGGTTTTGTGAAATCTTTTAAACTAGGTTATTAAAAGGTTTCTTTGCCTCCAAATTATTCTTAGCATTGTAATTGTTCGTTTGAAACTTGTGGGAAGGATGCATGATGCTTACAGATCTCCTTGAGCTGTAAGGATGAAACTATGTATTTTAAGCTCATTTGTTTTAGATCATTCTGTTATAGACCAGATTTCTGACTCCAAGATTAACACAAAGAACAGTAATTTAAGGCTTAAAGCTTGAGTAATTAATTGCTAATGATTTGGGAATACAAACTAAGAAGGATAACTATAGCTTTAGGCTATAAATCTCAAGGTAGCTTGAGGCTTCTACTCTCATGAAGAACTCACTGAACTCACTTAATTTCTGGATAATTCAACTACTAAGCTTACTACTACATTTATTCTCAAGCTTTTAAGGAACAATTAGCCTTCATGTGACTACTTAACCAAAATAGCTAATCCAACCCAAGACATTGCTACTGCTTGTTGCTTGCTTTCCCTAACTTCTCCTTAATGAGTTTTGTCACTTTGCTTTTTGTTGCTTGTTGACTCAAGTCTCCCTTTCCTTGCTTCTGCTGTCCCCTTCTCATCGGTTGCCGCTTCTTGACTGTTGACCTTCGTATGGTGATCCATCACATTACCCACCGGCTCAAGATTCACCTTGTCCTCAAGGTTGGACATAGGAAAACGTTGTGTCGCCTCCAAAGTCGGTTCGCCAGTGAGCGTGATTGGCAGCCACCTGGTGAACCTCATTTCTCAAGTCTTCCAGTTGATGGTCATCACCCCCAATTTCTCCAACCATTGAATCCCCAAAATTAAATCGACACTCCCCAATTGCAAAGGAAGAAATTCTTCCACGATCATGACACCGCCATCAATCTTCACAGTCAACCCTTCACACACTCCACTTCCCAGAATTGTAGTTCCATTTCTTAAGGTCACCCGGAAAATTCCTCTTTTTGTCACCGAGATCGCTGCCTTCTCCACGAACCTCATAGAGATGAAATTGTGGGTCGCACCCGGATCGATCATCACCACTACCCCTTGACCTCCTATTACGCCCCTTAGTATCATCGTTTTTGAGGTAGATTCATTCACCATTGCGCATAAAAATCCATTCGCCTCCGTCTCAGCCACCACAATTCCACCGCCCTCTTCAGCATTATCATCACCGCCTTCCGCCGTCACGAGGACGTTGAGCTCTTTGCACAAACATCGGTGGCCCACTCCCCACCGTTCATCACACCAAAAACATAATCCTTTCGTTTTTCGTTCTTGGAGTTCTGACTCTGTTAAGCGACATGTACCTCCATTCCTCTTGCTAACTAAGCTAGTGCTGGACTGCGTGCAATTAATAGAGGTCTTGGGCTCAATTATTAATGGGCCACTGGGTACTCCATAAGTTTGAATTAAGCCCACACCCCCTCCTTCTCACCTAGTTTGTGAGGACAATTTGGTACTGACCCAAATCTTGTACCACCCACTTCACCTATGTGGATCTGGTTGACCCGATTTTTTTCCTCAATCCGGCTGCCAATTTCATTGCCTCTTCAAGGTTATCTGGGTTGAGCATTCAGAGTTCAGTTTTTATCTTTTCTTTAAGGCCATTTATAAACTGACCCATCATCACACTCTCAGGTATCTCTTCCAATTGAGAAGCAAGCTCGATGTATTTTCAGTGGTACTCCTCCACCATGCCAGATTGTTTGACAGCCAGCCACTGCTCGTGGAATGAGCCTGAGTGTGACAGCCGAAACTTGTTGAGCACCCTCTGTTTAGATCTGGCCTGTCCTAAACGGGTGTCGCTTGTGTTCCCATTGGAACCACTTCAAAGCCACACCATCCATGGCTACCACAGCTGCTTCCATCTTCTCCTTCTCCATTAACTGATAAAACTCAAAATACATCTCTGACGATCCAGTTATCAGGGTCATTGCCTCCGAAAATGGGCATCTCGAGTTTTCGATGTTTCTACTGGCTTCCACCACCGCTACCTCCGTGTCCGCCATCACTTCCCCGCCATCCTCCGCCGCGCCACCCTCCTGTTTCTAGTGGTCGCCACCCTGGCAGCCCATAATTCCTTCCCTCACCCGGAAATCGTACCCCGTTCTCGCCCAGTACCTGGCTTTTCTCCGCCTCCAGGTGACTCACCGGGGGTGGCCGAGGCCGAGGATTCCCTTGAACCGCCTTCATCTCCTCCTGCGGCTCACGACCTTAGCACCTCCTCCATCCTCTTCCTTTCGGCTTCAAACAGGGGCGAGAAGTGTTCGGACATGGCTTTCTGGGCATCTGCCATGGCGGCATTCACCACTTCGCCACGCTCATGTGGCACCTTGGCCTTGATCGCCGTCAACCTAGAGTCAATTTCCTCCATCTTTTCATCCAACGCGTCTGCGCGCTGCGACAAGGGTACCACCATTTTTTTTTTAATACTTCAAATATTAAGATCGGAGGTTTCCAGTGTCTAACCGCCAGGAACGTTGCTCTGATACCAAGTTGTTATAGACCAGATTTCCGACTCCAAGATGAAGACAAAAAACATTAATTTAAGGCTTAAAGCTTGAGTAATTAATTACTAATGATATGGGAATACAAACTAAGAAGGATAACTACAGCTTTAGGCTATAAATCTCAAGGTAGCTTGAGGCTACTACTCTCATGAAGAATTCACTGAACTCACTTAATTTCTGGATAATTCAACTACTAAGCTTACTACTACATTTATACTCAAGCTTCTAAGGAACAATTTGCCTTCATGTGACTACTTAACCAAAATAACGAAACCAACCTTAGACATTGCTACTGCTTGTTGCTTGCTTTCCCTAACTTCTCCTTAATGAGTTTTGTCACTTTGCTTTTTGTTGTTTGTTGACTCAAGTCTCCCTTTTCTTTGCTTCTGCTATCCCCTTCTCATCGGTTACCGCTTCTTGACTGTTGACTTTCGTTTGGTGATCCATCACACATTCCCATGATTATTTAATCTGAGACTTGTCTATGTTAGCAATCAGGTCCTTCAACATCATCGAGTGGGGCAAGATACAAAATTGAGTCCTATATACAAGGTGTGTACTTTTCCTTTATGAGATAGTGGATGATTTTCTAGATAATTATTTTGTAAAAACTTTTTACAATCTGGTTATAATCTGAGCTCAAGAAAAACTGTTCCATGTTATTATGAAATCTGCAGTGTTTATTAATAATATATTTTTACAGGTTGTAAAGACTGTTTATGCATCACCAAGCCGAGTCAATTTCCATTTGGATTCTAGGAAGGTGAGTCCTAATCCAATATTAGATCTAGTTTTCAGTATTTCCTGCTATGTCTCAATAGTCAATATATTATCTGAATTAGTCTATCTTATGTCCAGGAAGCAGAAACATTTCCGGCGTATCCTGATATATGCTTTGCCATCGATGACTTTGATTCCACATTTGACACAGTGGTAATTTATCATATTATCTGAAACTGTTATTATTTTCGTATTATCAAAGAGCTATAACTATTAAGTGTGTCAATACAACTTCAGTCATCATTGTGACTGCTGATCTACCAACCTATTTTGTTTAAATTTTTATTATTGTTTATTTAATTTTATTTTACTGCAGGTTTTGTCAGATGCAGATCATTGCTACTGTGTGGTCCTTAATGCACATGCTGGTGCAGCATTTCCTAGTGAAACGCCTGAGAATGAAGTTGCTGACAAGTCACCAAAAACAGAAGATTCTGGAACTAATAATAAAACCAAGGTTTGGTACATCCCATTCTAAGAATACACAGTGATTGAGTTCCGAAAATAATTGAATCCCACTTCCTTGAAATACATTGAATATTGGGAAATTGTTTTTGGGAAGTTGGGGAACCTTATGGTTAGTAAAATTCTCAATGATAATCTATGTGTTTTTAATATGTATCTCATTAATGACCTTCATGGTAAAAGCAAGCGAATGACATAGAAAAGAAGAATATAATCACTGCTAGATTTGTAATCTAGGTATTTGTTTTTTCTCAAAACACTTTTCTAATACTAGTGCGGCTAACACACGATGCACGTGCCTTATCTAGCCATGTTCGGGGAGATCTTTCGGTTTGTCCTTATGGCACAATATTATTTGTTGGCATCATTAATGAGAGAAATTTGTAAACAAATATTTTTCAGACTATCTGCACACTATTCTTAAGAGTTAAAAAAAATGAGGCAATTAACATTCATGTGGCAAATAAGTAAATGCGTAAACATTTTAGAGCGTGTAATTGTCCGAACACTATTCATAAGAGTTATTTCAAACTTATTAAAAGGTAGGATTTCCTCACCTTTGATATGTTTCCTTCCTCTTTTTTTTAATGTTTCCGTCACACAATTGAAAAGTCCTCTTTGTTTTACTCTTGTCTTCATGAGTTATAAGAGAAAAATACAATGAAAAAAAAATCTGAAATTTGAAAATCCCATATTGTTTTGTTTTTATGTTTAAATATTAGATTTCCCTTGATTTTACAACCCCTTAATAACAACCCCTTAATAGAGGAAAAAAAATAGAAACGTTCGAAATAAAATTGGGTAATTTGGGATTTAGCAAAATAAACAAGAACAACAACAAAGCCATATTCCTAAAATGATTTGGGTCGTCTAATACTCCTTCTATGTTTTTTTAAGTGCTACAATTGCCATATGCAACCATATTTTTTTTAGTGTTATGCTTCCTTGTTTGGCAAAAAACTTCATTTTGATTTTATATTTTCTCTTCTCATGGTCCTTGCCCAAACCACTACTACTTTTTATATAATTTCTTTTCTCTCACATTCATTATTTTTCAACAAACTATTAACTCCACTATCTTTTTTTATAATTTATAATACTTGAACTACCCCACTTACCTCTCATTTTGATTTTATATTTTCTCTTCTCATGGTCCTTGCTCAAACCACTACTTTTTATATAATTTCTTTTCTCTCACATTCATTGTTTTCAATAAACTATTAACCCCACTATCTTTCTTTACAATTTATAATACTCCAACTACCCCTTTTACCTCTTATTTTATCTGATTTTATTAAATTGCCTAAAACTATGTGCCGATCAATGTGTAATACTTAGGAAAACACGGAGGGAGTATGAGTCGTCAAGGAACTGTCCGATATAAAATATAGGACATAACAACATAATAAGTTGAAATATTTTGAAAAAAGTTTGTGTGAAGTGAGTAAAATAAAGAATATCTAAGTAAAATTAAAAGAGTTTTAAAAGAGAACTAAGATCAAAATTCAAGATAGGTTTTAAAGAGTGGTCAAATCATGTGATTAAAAAACATAAAGGTTTGAGAAAACTTTAGTAAAGAAAATCAATAAAGTTTATAAACACGAATTAATTAAAAAAAAATACTAAGATAAAATAAACAAAAGTATATATATAATAATGACGCGTCGTTGACGTGAATTTTCTCCCTCCATGCTGCCTTATTCAACACCATATTTTCGTATATCCCTAAAACACTCATATCCCTCTTAATCACCCAAATTTTCTTAAGTCTTCCCCCGCCTCTTATGTCGATGACTACACGGAATAATCAAATTTGGTTCATGTTAGCCGACCCCCACTTATGGGATTAAGGTTTTGATTGATTGATTCCTCCGCCTTTTGTGATCCTAACACTTTACAACTCTTCAAGCCTCCTTATCGGAACCTCACTTGGTCTCCTTTTTACATGTCAAACCACCTTAAGCGATCCTCTTTTATCTTATCTATAATTGATGTAACCCCTACTTTCTTCCTAATTATCTCATGATTCTCATCCCTCATATCCTTTCTTGTATATCTACACATCCATCGCAACATGCGCATCTTTGCCACATTCATCTTATGCACGTGGCTATGCTTTACAACCAACATTCTGCATCATTATCATATAATTATGTTGGTATTATTGCCGTTTTGTAGAATTTGCCCGTTAATCTATGAAGC
This sequence comes from Chenopodium album, assembly GCF_948465745.1. NCBI lineage: Eukaryota > Viridiplantae > Streptophyta > Magnoliopsida > Caryophyllales > Amaranthaceae > Chenopodium > Chenopodium album. Next base: position 28,442,558 of record NC_137858.1, on the reverse strand, counting down.
ATGCCAAATTAGATAAAATCCCCATCGCACTTCCACTTTTACCAACTTGCTTTATAACTATGAGCTACATCTCCATCCAATTCTCCATCCTTTTGAAAAATAGATCCCTAAAGACCTTAGTTTTAAAAGGCGTGAGGCGCACCGAGGCGCAAAAGGTCCTTGGAGCCTAGGCGCGAGGCATAAGGCTCAGGCGTGCGCCTTTTGTATATGAGGAGCACTTTTGTTTTTATATATATATATTTTATCTCTATTAAAAAAAGTTTGGGAAAAAAAGTGGAGAAGCACATTATTAGTTTAGTACAGGATGAGTAAGCGGCTAAAATCCAAAAGAAGGGAGAAACTAAGAAAGGCACGTGAAGAGCATTGAATCTAGAGAAAAGGTAATTAAAAAGGTAGAAATTGAAAAGTGACGGGAGAAAAAAGCAGATTTGACCAACTTACGTCGAAGAACCCACCGGAGAGACGACCACCGTCGCCGGCAACCTCTGTCGGGCAATTGTTTATTTTCCAATTGCTTAACAAATCGTGAATTAGGGTTTCATAAATTTAGGGTTTTCAATTTGGGGGTTAAATTAAAGTTGATTGATTCAATTGGTATAGGGCTTTTGATCGAAATTGTGAATTAAAGTCTGGATAAGATTTAATTTGGAGTTTTTGTTGGTTTTTTCTATAATTTCAACCTTGATCTTCTCTTTCTCTGAACAAAAAGGCGCTGCGCCTCGAGCCTTGGTTGAGGTGCACTAAGGCGTGTGCCTTTTGTAGGAGCCTGCGCCTGCTTTGGTACGCGCTTTTGTGAGCCTTGCGCCCAGGCGCGCTTTTGTGAGCCTTGCGCCCAGGCGCGCTTTTTAAAACTAAGCTAAAGACTAGACCCAACTTTGGGCAATCTTCCCGTCTAAGATGATCACTCTTGCGTCATGTTTCTTACGCAGCTAAATTTACATTCTAATTACTTTGTCTTACTTGTGCTCACCTTAAAGCCACATGACTCCACAATTCTAACTACATTTCACGCTTTTTTTTTTTTTTTTTTTTTTTTTTTTTTTTTTTTTGTTGTTGTTCTCATCAATCAACACAATATCGTCAGCAAACATCATGCACCATAATATATCATCTTGAATAGAACTCGTCAATTCACGCATGACTATATCAGAAAGAAAAGGGCTAAGTGTATTACCTTTGATGAACTCCAATTGTAATAGGGAACTCAGAGTGATCCGCACACTTGCGCTAGCTCCTTCATATATGTCCTTAATGATGTCAATATATTTCTACGAAATGTCTTTCCTTGTTAAAACATACCAAAACCTTATTGTATGCCATTCCAAATCAATAAAAACCATTAAATCCTTTATCTCATCCCAATAGATCTCCATTAGTTGTCTCATAAGATGGATTTTCTCCGCAATTTATCTTCTAGGCATAAATCCAAATTGGTTTTCGGAGATATTCAATCTTCAACCATTGTTCTATCACTCGCTCTCAAAGTTTCATTGTATGACTCATTTGTTTGATCCTTCGACACTTAGCACAATTTTGGACACCGCCTTTGCTCTTATACAATTTTCTTTTCCTCCGGTGCAAAGGCATCTTATTCCATCACCCAAATCTTGTTGAAAAAAGTAGTCAACCATTCAATTCCTCTTTTTCCCAAACATCTCCAAACCTCAATTGGAAAATAAAAAATGGGAAAAATAAATTTTAAAAAAGTACAAAAACGAATTAAAATACACATTTTGAAGAGTTTGTAGGAAATAATAGATTTTTTGGTCTAAATGTCGCTTGAGCTTATTTTTTTACCAAATTGTCGCACGGGGTTAACTATTTTTTTACTAAATTATCACTGGAGTTATTCTGTTTACACAAATGTTGCATGGTTTGTTTATTATTTTTTTAACTAAACTGGTCAGTTGACCCCAATGATAGAGTGAGTTAGGACTTACTTGATAAAAGGGTTTTAGTGTGTAGTGTAGGTATAGGTTAAAATGGTGCTGATCCTTTGCTTTTTAATCATGGTCAATGGGTTCCCTACAGATTGTTTTTCTTCGCCTATTAGTGCTGTGTCAGAGAGATCCATTGTCACTTTTTTCTCTTCAATCTAGTTGTTGATGGTCTTTTGAGGTTGCTGCATAAGGGGATTTCAGGACGTTTAATGAAAGGTTTTAATGTGACATAATAGAGGAAGTTCCTGTGTCCCATTTGCAATATGTTTAGGAGGCTATTTTTCTCTTGGAAACTGGATTCACAATTTCAAATTAGTGCTCACTGTGCTACTGGAAGTGGATATCTGATCTAAGAATTTATATTCCCAATGCAGTTTGTCTGGGGTAAATCTTGCTTTGGCTTGTATTGGTACAGTGTCATAATGTCAACTAATCAATTATAATTTGTGTCAAAATACGGTAGATCCTCATGAAGCTGTTCTGGTTGATGACTTTGAGCAGGGCTTTCCCCAAGTTAGATAGCTTGGAGCTCCCTTGCTAGCCTTAAGTCTTAAAGATCATCACTATGCTAACCTGATGTCCTAATTAGCTGCTAGGATTGCAAGAGCTGGGGTGATCTGGGGTGATCTGGGGTGATGCCTACTTTAACAGCTGGGAGATGGCTTTTATGAAAGCATGCTTTTATGGCTTATATGGGAGCATGTTTTTTATTTCACTGAGCCGTGGCTTACATGGTAAACACAAGCAAGAGGATCTCAGTTTATTATATATTGCGCAAGGAAATCAACATTTGGAGGGGGAATGTACTAGGAAAATTTTGGAATATGTTAAGAAGTAGATGACACGTCAATGAAATTTATGGACAACATTATGTGGGGCTATCCACAGGAGGTCAGAATGGGTAAATGACGTAAATTTCCCATTCCCAGAGGCCATAAGCTTCTGTATTTGTTGCCATGTGGTTTCAAGTCGTATAGGCTTCTGTATTTTATGCGATGTGGTTTCAACTCGTATAGTTTTAATAAATCATAAGTTACATTAAAAAACTCTTAAACTGCTTACCTGGGGTCACTGATCATATGGAGTCTGTTTACCAAGGAATAAACTGTCAGCATGTATCCTATGTTACATATTTATAAAGAATGATTGTCTATCTGCTATTCAATTTGACTTGTCCATCGCAGGGAATTAGATCTTTAAAGTGTGATGCTGTGATTGGCAACATGCTTTATTTTTGGCTGGGTCATATCTGGAAATCTAATATTAGCTGCATATGAGATAGAAATTCCATTTTTTGGGTTTATTTCTATGCTTCATTGCAATAATGCAATGTTATTTTTTGAGTTAAAAGTAGGAATTCCTTTGGGAAATGCGACCATGTTCATTTCTGGTTATTATAGGCTTATAGCAGTTATCGAACTCAGTATATGATTTGAAATGTCCAATGTACTCTTCTGTACAAGCTTTCTGAGTGATTGACACAATTATGGCTGCAGGTTACTATATTTTCTGGATTTGTGAGCTATCAAATGGTTCGTGATGCATATGATGGTAATTTCTTACAACTCAACAATCCAGTACCTATGTTCTCTATTGCAAAGAGTGACAATTTTGGAATGTCAAGGTTGTTGGTGTTTCATTGTGAATACAATCAAAAGACTTTGTCATTGGATAAGTTTCAAGCATTTATTACCATAAACCAAACGTGTATGGTATCCATAAAGTAGTCTGATAATACAAATGAAGTGTTTATTAAAATTAAAGAATTATTACATGGGATAGGCAAGTACTGACCAAGCATATGAAAGGCTTGAGAAGTTAGACAACCTCAAAGAGAATATGTGGTTACGTGGATGAAATGTTTCTGATAGATTCTACTGATTAGCAGTTTCTGATACATGGGATTAATCTGCGATTCCCTGAGTCCCTGGGTAGTGGTACCCTAAGGCTGCACATGACTTGAGAATCTGGGTTGCTGACTCAATGTCTTGATAACCATCTATCTTTGATATGATGTTATATTGATCCTTTTTTGGTTACAATTTATTTTTATTGGTACTCCTATAGTTTGCCTTACTTATGTGCCTCTAATTAAAATTCACGTTGCGGACTTCTTAAGCTTTAGCTTGAAAAGATGCTCAACCAGGGTAGAGCGCTTTCAAAGAGGCACACTAGAAGTGCACAAGGTGCATCCGAGGTGCACTTCAATCATTTAAAAATACTCATAGAGGAGGATATATAAGATTTGAATAAAAAAGAAGCAAAATCGGAAAGTGGGTTGAAGTTGATCATTTAGGAAATTTATGCATTAGTAGAGATTGAAAGGTATTGTGTGTAATTGTTCTGGAGAGATCTCCATATTATCCAATCCAGCCAAGTGTTTGTGTCATATTATCAGTTTGGCACCCATTCTATTATAGTACTATAGATGTAGAGTTGAAGCTGTTCTTGAATCACTACACCTTTTATTTCGATTCCGCTTGTGCAATTGATAACATTATTTTGATCAATGAATAAGAATTTGTTGGCTGACCCCATTATTTTGGAACTAATGCTTTGTTGTTGTTGAATGAGAATGTGTTAAAAAAATGCTATAGTTCTTAAACATGGATTTTTTTTTAGCTAATCTTGAAATACTTCAAGTTCAGGCTCTGTTTTCTCAGCTGATATTGGACGAAATAAACTAACCTAAAAAAAGGTACTTTAACTGAACTTAACTTGTTTTTGCTGATCCCTTGTTTAATTTGGCTTATTCACTGGAACTCATTTTAATAAGTTATAGAGGATAGAGCCTAAGTTAAGGAAAGCACGGGTCACAAGTAAGTGCAGTGAAAGTTTGATGTAATAATACTATTTTGAAACTGCAGAACACCAGCACCCCAAAAAAGCTAAAAGTACCAGACCCTTTTGTCCCTTTACTAGATGGTATATATGTACTAGTTTAGTGAAAAACTATGACTTCAATTATTATTTTTTGTTTTTTTATTTTTTTGTTGTTCTTTGTTTTGTAAATTTATTGAACTTAATAGTGTTGTCCGTAGATTCCTAAAACGAGCAATAGTACGTATATGTCATAATGTATAAGTGGGGGTGGCCATTTTGGATCTCGGTTGTCTGTGTCCTCAAGCAACAATGTCTTAAATAAGGAATTCTTTCCGACAGAACTCCGTAGTACTGTTAAGTATCATGACTTCATCCATGCAGTCTTTCCATACATGATCTTCAGCCTTGTATTGGCATTGAGGCTGTCTTAATATGCTATTTATGTCTTAGTACTTTCTTGGCCATACCTAAGCAAACTGCACTAAACCTCACATATTTGTGCTTCTCATCCATAAATGATGAGATCACTTGGATGCATTTGTGGTACTGATACATGTCATTAAGCACTTTTCAGTCTAATCAGATTGGTCTACTTTGGGACATTATTGTTTGAGTCAGCCCCTGATTTTGGAAATTGAGTTGCTAATTAGTGTTGATATTTGATTATTATGGGATTGTGGATGAGAATTCAATGTAACTTCCATACTGCTGAAAGATTATCCTGGCTCGCATTCGTGTGTGTTGCAATTTTTAGAGTTCATGAGCTTTGACTTGCGTAAAACATTCTACCTTTCGTCATTGCTTTATGCTCTTTATAGATTTTGGAAATCTATGTTGACATCAGACTAAACATTTTTTTTTTTTTTTTATTTTTTTTTTTTTTTTTGCCTTTGCTTTGCCTTCTCATTGCTCTTCATTCTACACTTCTTCAGCAGGGAGACATCGTTTTGGGAGTCTACTGTCTTTCAGTCATTCTTCAGGTAAATTAGACAGAATTTACATGAAAGGTCCAGGCGGACGTGGAGAAGTTGAAGTTGCTGTTTCTGGTGTTGAAGGTACAAGAATATTAAACTCTTTCAATGGACTAGTTGACATTCGACATTTTATTTCCAAAATATATACACGAGAGTTTGTGCATTTAGTCATCTATTTTTTTTTCTGTGAAGGTCCGGAGGTGGTTATTTTTTTTGCAGCATAATAATAATGGATATGTTTATAACTTTTTTGGACTTAATGGGAAACAGAGAGTAGAGACGCAAAATTCGTTGATATTTTTGAAAATGTTAATGTATAACTGTATATAGGTCCTAATACAGAGAGTGAGGGATAGCTCAAGTGGTTATAGCATCCCTCCCGGTTCCAGGAGATACTGGGATCGATTCTCACCCCTGCCCTTGTGGCTCTCTAAACACCAAAAAAAAGGTCCTAATACATGTCTTAGAGCTTGCATTTAGCTTCTCATTCCTTTGTTTTTATAAGTTACTTTTACCTATTTCTTGTTATGCTTTGTCTCCATTTGTTTATGGCTAATTAATCAAGTATTTGTGTAAATTGGGGTGATCAGGGGAAACCTTTAATTGCAGATATCAAGTATTTGTGTAAATTGGGGATGATCAGGGGAAACCTTTAATTGCTGATAATCTAATTGGGAATAAAGCTTAGGTGTAGCAAAGGAAACCTCTTTCAATCCTCTCTTGCTCAACATTAATTCTTTCTCATTTTTCCATGGATAAACAACAGTTGCATCTTCAAGTTCTTTGTTTGCCAAACAACTGAACGTTATTGTTCTGTCATTTCCGTGTAGTAATGAATTAACATAATCCCCCAGTCTGATTTCTGTATAGATTTTTAACAAAAGTTAATCATATGAATGCTCTTTCCAGAATTAATTTTACTTTGGAGATTCAGTTGTTTTGCCTGGTGTATCCATCTCTGCAGGAAGATGAGGAAGATCCTATCTGATATAGTCCACACAGACTCCTATCCAAACCATCTCTGCAGTTATACTCTAAGAACTATACGGAGAATTCTAAAAAAAATTATGAGTCACCCCCTGCCCCCCATATGTCAAGCAGCTAGAACTGTTATTAATTCCTATCTTCTGCCATGCTATAAACTGATGTTTTAGAGACTTGTAACTTGTTCTAGATGCTGCTAAGCCCATGGTTCAACTACCTCTTCCCCACAGAAATTAATACCTCTTTTAATAGAGTATCCACTCTTAAGATGCCACTGATGTTGTGAAAATCCTTGATGGAACTCATTCCTGACTTTGTATATCTTCTAGCTAGCCCCTCGAGGAGGGTTATAACTCTACCAGTCATGCTCCTTCACATACACTTTATTAACCAACATCACACAAAGATTATCCTCTTTGGAAGCTATTTGTCATTATTTTTAATACTGAGTGGCTGGATATATAGAGGAAAAATATGATGAGAGAGATTATCAGCGTTACATTAAATTACGGAGTACAAAAAATTTGTAATTATAGAATATAGATTGTAGCTGAAGTTATTATTCTGAATACAGTTAATTTGTATTTCAGATGCAATCTCAACATTTTGTTCAATTTATTATTGTGCTTGGTGATAAATAATTAAATTATTTTGTTTAACCAGACCAAAGCCAGCATTCATCAAGGCCTTCTTCACCTGTTGAATCAAAAAGTGGATTTGGTTTTGCTACAATTGTCCGGAGAGCTGCATCTGCTGCTTCTGTTGCTGCTAAACAGGCGTACGCAGCTGCTTCAAATAATTTAGATGATGAGATGTTGCCTCTCAACTGCTCTTTAATGTCTGTATCATTGCCTTGGGAACACATTGCTCATGATCTCTTGTTTAAGGTAACAGTTTATGAAAATTGTTATTATTGTGCACTTTAGTGCTGCAAGTTTTTTTACTTCAAAATGAATGTATTTAAGCTTTGCTGGTCTTTTTATATTAGATATCTTATCAGTATGCTGCCTATTCTTATACGTTTCCTTGTTCTATTTTCATCAAAATCAGGGTGGTCCACCAGTGAGCATGTGATCTTTTATCTTGCTGAGCAGAGGATGCACAATGCATAACTATCAAATACACAATTTGCAGACTATTCCAGATATTGGATCTTCTGTCCATATCTTTAGATTGGAAACTCCCAGAAACTGGGTTAATCATGATTTCTTGAGTGTTTTTGTGTTAGATGGTTCTAAAGCATCCTCGAGTTTGAGCAAACTGCATTCTACAACTATTGTATATATGTGAAGTTTAGTTCTTTTCTTTTCTTTTCTTTTGCCTTGGTCTTTTCTTAAGAAATGGGATGAAACTTGCATAGGAATTGCAAATAGCTTATGGAATTGAATCTACTCCTGTATTTTGAGGTGCCCTTGTATTTTCGAAGGAGGTACAGAGGGGGAAGCAATATTTTTCTCTTTTGATGTGCATTGCTGCTGCTAGATTAATGTGTGAAACAAAAATAATAGCATGACTAATTTTTTTCCCCTATATGGTTGTAGCTTGGGCTTTGGTTGTTTTTTGTTGGAAGGTGCTGCAACTGTAGTAGATGTAGATGCTTATTGGCTAGTTGTGGTTGCTCGGACCTTAAGGGAAATATTCAGTAAGCAATGCTGTGAGGCTCATCACCTCATCTCTAGTAGATGAGCTCTTTTGAAGTACCCTCTACTCTTTTTGACTTACGCCTCTCAGGAAGTACTCTGATTGCTAGTGGTAGAGGTTGTCTGAGATATACTTTATCCCAGTGCTTAGGACTCGGCATAGGAGGGAGTATGTGCTCATAAGCTAAGAGATATGTATCTCTACTGTAAGTAGAGTGGACATAGTATGCATAAGAGATTAACAAAGAGCTAAAATGAAAAATGAAAAGCTTGAACCCACTCCTATGGACTCTAAGTCGAAGCTTGGCGCTTGATGGCAATGTCATCTCTAATTCTTTCTTACACAGGAGACAGGAGTGTAGCAGGTGCTTTTAAGGAACAAACCTTTTCTAGACCTAACATTATTGCCTTCATGTCTTCCCTTCAAGAGCCACACATTGATGCACTTAAGCACATCATAAGTCAAAGGTACCCTTGATCATGGTTTTCCTCTATCGCTACACCCACCCGGATCTCCATTACAGATGCCGATTGGAATGGTCCTGACAAGCATTGTTCTACCCCCAGATACTATGTCTTTTTGGGTGATAATCTCATTTCTTGGCGTACAAAGAGAAGATTTACCTTGTGATGATGTATATGCGCTTACTTATCAAGCAAGCCGATTCAACACCAACAAACAAAGCTAATTGTTTGTGAAAAAATTGCTACAGGCCATGTTTGTGACCCACATTCGTTTTTCATATCAGTATGCAAGGATACGGTATACCTCGACAACTACTCTTGGACTTCAAATTCAGTCTGAGAGTTTGTCTTTCTCCTGCACAGGGGTATATATTAATATTATCCTCATAAATTTTATAAAAAAGTATATTTTTTAATCATATAAACCCTTGTTTCTCTAATATTAGGTTTGTACTACAGACTATACCTATATATTTATATACATTGATTAATGATAATTTTCTTGATTAATACATTGATTAATCAAGAAGAATTACGCACTTCTACACATCTCTATCAAGAAGTTATTGCACTTAAATTGATAACATTTGGACAAACACGTCAATTATGGTACTTCAATTCAAGGACATTGTCAACATGTGATGACAATATAAAATTCAAAATGGGAATACTATACACCTAAGGAAATGGCCTCCATTAGTGGGCTATAAGTTGGTTGGAACATGGAGCAGCACAAACTAACTGCCAAGTATAGTAGTAAAGCAGAAAGCAGTGTTTCAACAATAAAAACCGTTCCAAAATATTCTTTTTGTCCTTTGGTTTTTGATAATTTATCTGCTTTTAAGTTTAACTAGTTGTGGCTATCGAGCCCAATAAACTAGTATTAAGTGTCGGTAATATAGTAGTGTAAGTGAATGTGTAATAATACTTATTGTTGTATTTATTGTTGAGGAGTAGAAACAATTGTTATTATTTTGTAAAATAACTAGATGAAAGCCTGTGCGATGCACGGTTTTTTTATATATAAATCTCAAGATAATATATTTTCATATAGATTCTATGTTTTTTTTTTTAATTATTTGATTTATTTTACTATCTAAAAGTTTTAGACAAAAAAACACATAATATTTTAATTAAAGTGTTATTGCCTATTACAAAAGTTTTTTTTTTTTTTTAAAAAAAATGTAATTTATGATTCGACTTTTTTTCTATTGTTTTTTTGTATTTTATCGTGGTTGTTAATTATATGACAACTGAATTTAAAAATATGAATAAATTGTAAATATGATATCTTTCAAAAAAAAATTTGTAAATGTGATATTATTTTATCTGTTACTTATTAGGATAAAATCTTTAATATGAAATGATATTTTTTTATTTTTAAATAATATAAATCCTAAATCATTATTCGTTGTTTTTTAAAAGATAAAAATAATAAAAAATAATAAAATCATGTATACTATAGATAGAATCACCAACTTCGTTCACACCCATATCTTTTCCATCTAATCAAAATGGATAAATAAAATATGTTAGCAAAAATAAAATTTACATAAAATTAATCTTTATAGTCTTATAAAAGAAATCAATGTATATATTTACCGGAAGTGAAAAATTGTTGTGAAATTGATCTAAAAATTTTAATTGTACAAAATCAAATCTAGATCTATGCATTGGAATTTTATCATCATCCTCAATTGCCCGAACAATAATATTTTAAAAAATTAAATCATTATATATTTACCGGAAGTGAAAAATTGTTGTGAAATTGATCTAAAATTTTAATTGTACAAAATCAAATCTAGATCTATGCATTGAAATTTTATCATCATTCTCAATTGCCCAAAAATATTTTAAAAAATTAAATCATTATTTTGTTGTCACTAACAATGCGTGCGATATTGCTTCTTATTTGTAACGATTGAAAAGTATCTAATGGCGTAAACTTTTCTTTCAATTTATTTTGGACGAAAAGCTACAAAGTTAGCTTTAATTGAGGCATGAACGCAATCATCCTGTAATTAAAAATAAAAATTAAGTTAATTTGATGGCTTGATTATGCTATCTAAATCACAAAAAAATTGTTTTAATCATAACATTAATTAATAAAAACTAAAAAGGTTTATAAGAAATGTAAAAAATGTAAACGATTTATAAAGATATAATACCTCTTCGTACTTTGATTTTCCAATCATTTTTGATCGAATTTAATTATCTGATTTAATTAGATCTGCATGTAAAAACAAAATTCAATAAACAAAACATAAACATATAATCATTAAGTTTTCCAAATAAACACAATGTAAGCAATAATCACAAATATATACATTTAACACATGAAATTTAAAAATTAAACTAAGAATTACGCAACCATTGATGACCTAAAACGGACACAAAATTCGCTTGATTTGGTTTTGTATTGATATGAGATTTTATGTGAGTCGTAGAATGCGTCAATTTATAGTGGTAGGCATCACAAATTTTAATTTAATTACAATTTAAAAATAATTTTTATTTCTTATCATAAACACTATAAAGATTATCTTAGATATATAAATCCTATATCTAAAGATGATTTTTGTAAAAGATAAATTTTAGTTTTTTAAATAAATTAAATCCTCATAAATCATTATTCGTTGTTTTTACCTACGTGTCAAATTTCTTAAATCTCATTCGTCGCTTTTATTTAGGTGGCAAGTGAATTTTTTAATTCTAAAATAAAATAGAATTCTAATTTTTAATTGGTCAAAAATATACCTTTGCTTATGTGGCGTGCCGAATGCTCTCCAAAAATGTCTACTTTATTTAATATATTAGATTATAATTTAATGTTTGTGAAAACAGTAAGAATAATTAAGCATTTTGTAATTAAGTATAGAAATATTATTCATATTGTGACTATTGCCTATAAGTATATTAATATTTTATAATATTACCTCACCTTTTTAAAATTACTCTCATGCCTAAATAATTTGCCCGCCCTTTAAAAATCATATACATCATCGATGAAGGCTGTATCTTGTACAACATATTCTTTGTGGAAATAAAAGATACCTTTGATTAATTATAAAAAGCACTATCCATTGTTACACATCACAATTCATCTTGCTTAATTAATTAGTTTAGATTTCACATCTAAAATCGAGCAACATTCGCATGGTCGGTATCCTTCACTGGCTTCAAATCCTCAACTAATATGATTATCAACCTGCATCATCAAATAAAATAAGAAAATAAACACCACCACTTTCCTACCAAACATATTGAAAACTTTGTATTCAATGAAAATAAACTCATTACCATGTATGTATAAGTTAGTAAGAAAAGCAGAATATAGGAAAACTCAAACAGGAGAACAAGATTGAGATACACAAAATACAACAACCATATCCTTTACAAGCAAATCCTACAAGGCACATGTGATATATACAATACCCATAATTGATTTTACAACAGAATTTTACATAGTAAAGTCACAAATTTATGACTACAAAATTCAGTGGGAGAGACTCGAGAAAGAAGAGAAAGAGAGATAGAGAGGAAGAAATAGGAAGAGAGGGAGACAAAAAAAAGAGGGGGGATGGAAAAGAAAGAGAAGGGTCAAGAGAAAAAGACAAAGAGAGCCAAGAATGAAAAGGGCTAGAAGATAGAGAGAAGGGTTGGGAGAGAAAAAAAGGCCAGGAGAAAGAGAAAGAATGGATAGATATATATAGATAAATAGAAAAGGCAATGCCGAGAGAAAGAGATCGAGAGAGAGAGAGAAAGGGGGGGACCGAGAGGGTCGGTTAAGAGATGAAGGTGCTAGGAAAGAGAAAGAAGGCAAGGTCGCGAGAGAAGAGGGGGTAAGAGAGAAAGGTGCTATGAAATAGAGAAAAAGGTACTTCAAAAAAGAAAGAGAAAAGGCAGGCCATAAGCTAAGAGTAAAGGGCATGCCGAGGGATAGATAAAGAAGGGCCGGGAGAGAGGGGCCAAGAGACGGGAAAAAGGATCTGGGAGAAGAGAGAAAATAAGAAAGAGGGGCTGGGAAAAATAAAGTGAGATAGAGAGAGAACGAGGGCCAAGAGAGATAGAGGAGGTCGAAAGATCGAATAAAGCTAGAGCGCTAAATAGAGATAGGGGGATGGGAAAGAGAGCGAGAGAGATAGAGAGAGGGCTCAAGGGAGAGCAAAAGAAAGATAGATGTTGGGGGGAGGAGAGCAAGAAAATACAACCTATAGTTTTAAAAGCCTTTTTTTTTAAGAGTGGAACAAGGACAAGAATGATTAGGATTTAGGACAGAAGAAAGACAGAGAGATAAAAAATAGTTTGAGCTAATAAACGAAAGATGAGTGAAATGTGAGCAAGTGAACGTATGATTTCAAAGCTATTGAAAAAAGGAACGGGGAGATAAAGTAAAAGTAGATAAATGGAGAGAGAGAGAGAGAGAGAGAGAGAGAGAGAGAGAGAGAGAGAGAGAGAGAGAGAGAGAGAGAGAGATTATTAATTAGTACACTTAAAAGCCATTAAGTAGTTATATAAATCATGAGAAAGAAAACGCTTTATCATGTGTTCCATATTTACCCAACACAATAGCACTCTTAAAAATACATATTTAATCAACAAACCAAATTAGAATTCAACTTATCTATTGTTTAAAGCCCTTAGCACTCTTTCCTAAAACAACACAAGAACATCCTATTTATAGAATAAGATGCTCGATTGCTAAAAACACTACAATCGTTCAAATGTAACTAATTAGTATAAACCAAACTTATGTGCATTTATATAATCTTAGAGATAAAAACACACAATTAACATTACATATATTGCACCGATTAGTCCTTAAATTAGGGCTAAGCAAAACTATTTGAAAATTCGAATATTTGTTGATCCAATCCGGATCCGATCCAAAAAATTTGGATATTTAATTCGAAAAAATTGGATATCGGATATTCAAGATAATCACACACAATAATAACATTAATGATTCAACAAGCTCTTTTTACAATTCATTAAATTATGCTCCCCTAATCAGCATGTTAATAACACCTCAAACTACGAAACACGATCACATCCACGAATCTTACATATCTTACTGTCAAGGGGGCACGCGCGTAGTGTAGGTTGCTGGGAAATTCATAATCTCAAACTACGAAACACGATCACATCTATGAAACACGTGTGTTGACTACGATTTAATTTTTTTTCTAGATTGTTTGTTTTTATACCAATAGTTTTTTTAAAATACACCACGTATGGATCGCACTATGTTTCTTACTTTACATTACTAGGGGAGCCTACGGACGCGTTGCGTGCAATATATTCGATGTTTATGGTCGAGTTGTAATAGACTAATAACTTATCATAACACCCAAAAATTTTGTCGGCTAGGCTTTTGAATGCATAAACTAAGAAATAAATTGTTGACAATTATATCCTTGCGTCGGTACGGAAATGTAACACTTGAATTGAAATATATATACACTATTCACTTTTTAGTTGTAAGCTTTTTATGGTGCAATATGGCTTTTGTTGTGAATTATTATATACATCATTCGTCACTTTTAGTTGCAACGCTTGAAAATATATATACATTTTTCATATTTTTTTTTATAATTGATCTTTATTTTTTTTACCTTTTTTGTTGGGCATAATAGTCATGTGGGATTTTATTAGATTCATCTCGATTTTTATATATGTTTTAAATATTTAATCTTTAGAGTTTTTTACTTGTCTATAATATGAGATACAAAATATTGGAATTATGTATTGACAAGCGTGAAAGTTAAAATGTTACAACTAAAAGCTAACGGAGAAAGTTTCAAAGAAAAATGTCTAATTAGGAGGTGAGGTAATTAAATTTGGTGGGTTTGTGTGTGTGTGTGTATGTGTTTTTTTTTTTTTTCTTATTTCTTTCTAATGAAAATATTAACAAAGTGGTTTATATCCAACCTATTCCCCCACCCCTTGAAGTGGACTATTATCAGGTTAAATAGGTTAAAATAACTTTAAGCGTTGGAAGGAAGGAAGACTAAAGAAGCTAAGAAAAATAAATAAGGAAAGCATAATAGTTAATATGACATAAATGGGTAAATGGGTAAATAAACATTTTTAGGGGTAAAAAAGTCATCACACTATTCATAAGAGTTCTTTTTTACTTTTTATAAGGTAGGGTTGTATACACCGCACTATTTTTACAACAAAATAAGCCATTTTTAAAAATAAAACACATTGCACTTGAACTAATATTTTACACACATTCCAATCATTACACTTCTAATAGACAAATTTTAAAATATACTCTATATCAATTTTTCACTGTTTGTATTACAAAGCCGGAACATAATAACAAATACTACACGGACCATACAAATTCGCGAATATTACTTATCTTGCCGTCGGGGGGCATGCGCGTAGCGCGTGCACCAACGACTAGTATTACAAAAACATACAATAATTAAATAGTCTTTTTAGGACCAATAAAGTAATGACATACTTGATAAGTGATAGGTTGTCGTACACTTGTCAAAAATAAATTCCTAACAAAACCAACTAACAATGTAGTAGGGTAAGTAGGGTCGAATCCACAGGGAGATGGTATTAATCTAACCTCTAAGAAATTGGAGAAACTAACCTATGTCACGAAATTGGGAAAGAGAAGTAGTCTAAATTTTACAAAAAGAAATAAAACAATTAATAAAAGGACCTAGGGTTATGGTTCACCATGTTTATAGTTCTAAATCTATCAAAAATCAATAACAATTCAATAAATCAATTATCTAGAGCAATTGCTAAGCCTACGGTCGGGTCTTAATGCTCTCAATTCAACATATGTAGTTCGGTCGCTAACATAATCAGAATTGCTAATTGTAGGTAAGCCTCTAAAAGTAAGATCTTTCGATTCAAACTCTTATTAACATGAATTAATCATACAATTGATCAGGTTGCAAGATTAACAATAAAACACTATCAATTAGAGAAATCAATAATCAAAATATTAATAATATCAATCAAGATTCATAATATAAACGTGGATTCCCAAACCCTAGAAATAGAACTACTCTAGCATGAAATAAATATATAAAACTAGATCTAAGGAATAAAACATAATTAAAAGCAAGAAAATAGAAATAAAATACCTCAATGAATTAAAATAGTAAACCCAAGAATCATCCATGGAAGAATCCATGGAGATGCCATGAGAAACTAGGGTTCAAGAGAGAAAACTAAAAAGAACGTAAATTGATAAAAAAAACATAAAAAGGCATAAGGGAAAAATAATATCCCTTGAGTATTTAAATTATCCTAAAACTAATCTAAAGATAAATAAATAAAATATGATAAGAAAATAAAAATAATAAAAGTTGTCATATGATTGGTCGCTTAAGGCGACAAGTAGAATCGTAGTCAAGGAAGCTTGCAAAGGTCGGAAAACGAGGGCCATCACGAGCTGCCAGCCACGCACAAACCAGCGCCCGCTGGGTATCCATTGGGCCAGGCAGAAGCTCGCTCGTGGCTGCGCGTATCGAGCTTCGGGCGCTGGTCGTCCGCTGGTTCTCAGGGAAGATTTGCAGAGGCTGTAACTCAAGATCTAGGAAGCGTGTAGGGGCGTGCGACCTATCGTTGGAAAGCTCTTCCAGTCTAGTTTCCAATGCACTTTGAATCTCTTTAATCTGATCTGTAGAACTCAAGTTATGATCAAAAGAGTGGACAAAGGTCAGTTTTGCCACTTTGTAAAACATCGTTTAACTTCGTTACTAACTCAAATTCGTTTCCGTAAAGTGCATAACGACCCTTGTGGATGCTATATTCATTACTCATTCATATAAAACTCAACCTAAGCTTCCACAAACACATATCCTTCATTGAGCGACCTTGATTCATCGACTTTTCATCCTTTCATTGTCCCGTTCTTTCAAAATCACTCCGAAAGCGTTCAAATGATTATGAAATCACCTGAAACATTAAGAAAACACAAACGAAGCGTAATAGAGCACAAAATGGACAACTTATGTAATTGCGACCTAAAAAGCAACAAAAGACTCAAAAATCAACTATAAAACTAGGATAAACGTGCCTATAAACTCTATATAATTATGACTCATCAATAAGTTTCTTACTTTAAATCTTGAGTAGTAAATAAGAATTGAGGTCTAACTCCTATTAAGGCCCTGTTCTTTAGAGTTGCTCTACTCTGCTGAAATCTGTTCTGCTCTGCCCTGCTCTGCTTAACAATAATACTTCCTTCGTTCTTTTATTATTGCACCACTTGCCTTTTCAGGAAGTTTCACAAATATTGCACCATTTCCTGTTTAGGAAAAAAAATTATTTGTGTTCACACAACAAATACCCAACATACCCTTGCTTTTTCACACTTACTTTTTAGTTTATCAATATGTCACATGGGCAATTTTGTAATTTTACCTTTCTCTCTCTTACTTTTTTCCACTACCAAAATATTTGTACACAACCCCTATGGTGCAATAATAAAAAAACGGAGGAAGTACTTAATATTGAATAACTATAATAATAATTAATGTTTAATAATAATAATAATAATTAATATTTAATAATAATAATAATAATTAATATTGATTTATTATTATTATTATAATAATAATAATAATTAATATTTAATAATAATAATAATTAATATTTAATAATAATAATAATAAAATAATAAATAAATAATATTTAACAATAATAATAATAATTAATATTTTATAATTATAATTTTAATAATAATAATTATTATTATAATAGTATTAATAATAGTAAAAATAATAATAAAGATAACAATAGTAATAATAATTTTTATATTTAATAATATTAATTATAATAATAATTGATTTTTATAATAAAAATTAATATTTAAAGATAATACTAGTTATTGATTTTTAATAATAATAATAAAAATAATAATTAAATAATAATAATAATAATTAATATTTTATAATTATAATGTTAATAATAAGAATTAATATTTAATAGTAATAATTATTATTGTTATAATATTATTAATAATAGTAATGATAATAATAATGATAATAATAGTAATAGTAATACTTATAATTAATAGTATTAATTATAATAATAATAATTGATTTTTTATAATAAAAATTAATATTTAAAGATAATACTAATTATTAATTTTAAATAATAATAATAAAAATAATAATAAAATAATAATAATAATAATAATAATAATAATAATAATAATAATAATGAAATATGTTGTACTTCGCTCTACTCTACTCTGCTCTACTGAAATCTACTCTGCTCTGCCCAGAAGCTCAAAAGAACAGGACCTAAGTGAGGGTGTACTTACCCTCTTTCCCTCTACTTTCAAGTGACTAGCCTGTAATAGTGGACCCAAAAAAATTATGATGGTTTAAATCTTGTCAGCATTCTCCTTGCTATTAAAAAAAATGGTCTTTTTAGTATTGTAAGATCTTGTTTAGTTCAACTTATTTTTACTTATTTTAGAAAAAATAAGTTCAAATGAGATCGGATAAGATAAGTTCAGATCAGATCAAAAAATAAGATCAGATCAGATCATCGTTTTATGTGCAATTATCACTTAATATGTTTAATTTCGTAATGAGAAAATTTACGAAAATTATATATTAATAAAATACACATTATTACAAATTTAAAAGATCCCACCTGATATATTTTTTCCTTATAGATTATAGTACACTAATTGTCAAAGTTTGGATAAATCGGACAATAAGATCATACCAGACCAAATCAGATAAAAGCAGACCAGATCAAATAAGTTCAGATAAGCAAAAATAAGGTGAATTAAACAGGACCCATGATGAGGGAAAAACTAGGTCGTTGAACTAATTCTCCCTAAGCCAAACACAAATTTATAATCACTTAACAAAGCTAAATACAAGTATAGAGGTAAGTCAAGGGTCGAACCACTAGGAATTGTTATGTTAAAGTGCTTTCAATTATGTGCCTAAGCTAGGTCGAAGTCTAGGGTAAAGAAGGTTACACTAACAACTAACTAAACAAAGAACCAAACAAATAAAGCACTAGGGAATGGGGATCAACAAGTAATCATGACAATTGTAGCAACTTAGGAATAACATGCAAATCAATGGTTGCGAAAACTAATGGTAAGAGCAATCAAAAGAGCTCGACAAGCTATCTCCTAGAGGTCTAGCTAGCGCCAACTACAAGAGACCCTAACTAAGAACGTCACTAACCAAGCTCAATAGACAATTGCAATTCCTAAATCAATGGTCCGTATCATTAGAAACTACAATGCAATCTAGCATATTTCTCAAGGCCTAATCGAATTACACACATGCAAACTTATTTTAATCAATTTAATATCAACAATTAATCAACACAATCCCCAAGTTAAGCATAATCAATCAATCATACAAGTTTTACCCTATCCCTAGCCAAACAACTACTCTAACATCATCATCTAATAAAAAAACAACTATAGAAATCAAGAATCAACAAAATATCAAGAACAACTACTCTAATCAAGCATCAAACATCAAAATCAAATCAAACAAACATGAATATTAAACAAAGCAATAAAATGAGATAGAGTTAGAAATGCTCATTGATATTAGAGAAGATCTTTAACACAATTGTCACCATTGAATCATCAATCTCTCAATCACTACACTTTCTCTATCTAAAATCTACTCATAAACTAATCCTAAAACTAGCGAGGGAAACTCTGAACTAAGCTAAAATTATGATCAAAATCTCATTCTAAAACTTGAACTAATTACTCCCAAAAATCGGGTTACAAAGGTTTAAATAGGAGGCGCAAAACGAAACCGAGCAATAACAGGGACCCGAGGAGGCGCGCCCGCGCTCCTCTGGGCTTCTTCGATTCTCCTCGATGCTTCATGCGTTCACTAAGGGCCTTCGAGTGAGCGCACCGAATGATGATGATGGACACCAAGGATGGCAGATCAAAAGGAGCTTGATGGTGGGTTCAACACCACATCTTCATGAGAGCACGACTTGAGAGCGCAGGAGCTACAACTTGGAGATCCCACTTTTTTGCACCTTGAGCTATCCTATTGCCACGAGCTTGCTCCAAAAGCATCTTCCACCTTAGTAAACCACCAACATCGAGACTTGAACCTTGTACAATACCTACAACCACGAAAAGAGAGCAAGTAAAGTAGAAAACACTAGAAAAACCATCAAAATGCACAAAAATACAAAATAAGAGATAAAAGGTAAAACATAGAGGAAAAGCATAAAACTAAGCATTTATTAAGAAGGAAAGCCATGAAAAGGAGGTGAAAACACCCTAAATACTCATCAAATGGGTGCCATTTATGACACCCATTAAATGCCCCCAAGCTTATCTTTTGCTCGTCCTCGAGCAAAACAAAACTAAGGGAAGGAAAAATGATGAACTTATTCAAACAAAAAAAAAGAAGAGAAGAGACAAAAATATACACTAACTCACTTTCGTAGGAATCACGGTCAATTTTGGCAATTAAAGACAAGCTATTTAAACCCCTAGATCGCCCTAGAGGATGAGTGATGCTTTTCTAAGAGATTAACCCATAACTCTTATAATAATACGAACAAGGCAAAGCATGAAAAAGAAATCAAAAGAAAAGAAAAGCAAACAAATGTTCATGAAAGGAATTTTCCAAATGAACAAGCACAAATGAATGCAATTCTTTCTAAACGAGTAAGGGAGTGCATGTTCCAAGATATCCGAGGTTGATTGAAACATAAATATGCTAAGCATAGAGAACTAGTAAACGCAATCCACCTTCATCCCATTCAATCTTACCGCGTTCTCCCTACTAGTCTCAAATCTTCCCCTATGAGCATCTCAATAGTTCCTCGAAGGAACCAGAAAAGAAGATATTTTAGGCTACTCAATGTATTGACTATGCATTTCCTCTCTATAGGCTATGACTCATAATTCCCTCCCCTAATATGTGACTCAACCTCTAGGTCAAAAGGACTTTTTAAGGTTGTAATTTGTAATGTAAGGGCAAAAAGGGTGAGGGTAGGCTAAAATCACTACAAAAATTCGGCTAAATTGTGACCGTTTTTCTACGACCGTCATCTAAACGGTCGCAAAATATGACATTTGCGACCAATTTTGCCCTTTTAAACCGTCGCAAGGGTATTTCAATGATTTTAAAATAAGTCGAAATTAAAAATACCCTTTTGAGACCGTTTCAGAAACAATCGTAATTTATGTAATTTGCGACCGTTTTTGGCGGTTGACAGGGTAAAGTCGTATCCCCTAATCAAAAGTAATACCTAAGTCCTCTAACTAAAGTAGATAGGGAAGTAGGGTCGAATCCACAGGGAAACTGGTCTTTCTATTCCTAATTAATTAATATAATCTAAATTATTAAAGTAACCAAATTGTTGTGTTTAATATGAAACTATACTACGGAGATTAAGTTCAGGGAGAAAATCAATAATAAGAAGGCCTAGGGTCATAGGTTCACCAATAATTAATAATCCAGGATAAAACATAACAATTAATAATTAACATTGCACAAATAACATGATTAACAGGCTCTCGCAATTTATTAACCAACATAGATCTAACAGGCTCTCGCAATTTACTAAATCTAAGTTCCTATTGAAAATAGCCTTTAATATTAAATTAACATCTGCTCGATTCATCAATTCAATATTGCTAAACAGTCACAATCAAATTACATCTGCTCGATTCATAATCTAATTGCAAAGAATTAAAATAATTCAATAAGAAATTATCATGCAATATCAATAATCGATAATAACAAATTACCCCTTCATATTAATTATGGATCCCCAAAAACCCTAGAATTAAACTACTCAGACATAATTAAATCTAAGATAAGCAAAGCAATAAAATAAGCCAGAGTGAAAGAAGTAAAATAAATAACTGAGATTAAGGGAAAAGAAATAGTTACCAAAGTTAAAAGGAACAAGAGATGTAGAGAGAGAAAACCATACTAAGAGTTTAAGAGAATAGGGAAAGAGAGTAAAAGTTAAGGGGAGGGAGAGAAGAATACTGAAACTAAAACTAAAACAAAACTAAAATAAAAATAATGAAAAAGCTAAAACTCCCCCCTCGTTCCTACGTACTACCTCCCTTAATAAAGAAATAAGGAGTAGAAAAGTCAACTTCTAACTTCCACTAAAACTAGGAAACCAATCACATCATAAACCGTCAATCCTCCAAGAATTCAGATGTAAAACTTAAGCCCAAAACCACAAAGCCCATATTGCTGAAATTGGCGCTAATATCCATCCGCACGATCGGGCCAGGCCTTGCCCGATCGGGCCCGGTCAGCAATGCTACAAGCTGGGTCATGCCTTCTTTTGCTTTAGGCCCAATTCTTCTTTCTTTCATACTTGGCCCGCGGCACTTAATTGATCCATGATAATAATGTGGGTTTATCTAGCTCGGTTTTGGGCTTCAAATATACGGTCATGTAATACGATCAAACTCCAATATCTTTGTAGTAGTTTAAATAACTCGGAATTGTCATAATTCTGCAAATTCCTACAAAATAATACCAACTCTACAAAAATACTAGAAAACGTATATTAGTAATAAAAATAGCTCCGTAGAGCTCAAATAAGCACAAATATGACCGTGGGACGGGGTATAAATATATATATAAAATAGACTTATCAGCGGTCGCAAAAGGCTTTTCATTTATTAAAAGATCAGGTATAAAAGGGAACCCACTTCATCCTAACCCTAACAAACCTCACGCTGCTCTCTCCATTCCTCTCTTTTCTTTCTTCTCTTTATTCTCTCTCTTGTCTTCTCCTCCTCCATCTTTCACTTTCATTTCTCTTGTTTCTTCCACCACCATCTTCACGACTTCACACCTGTCCTCCTAGCTCCTTCTGTTCTCCTTCACATCCTAATATTTCTTTGTTCTTGTTTGGATTATGGTGTTAATGGTCAAATTTGACCATAAAAATTTCAGATCTAGAGTTTTCATGGTCGAATTTAACCATATAAACCCAAAGAGGAAGATATATTGTACAAGCTAAGGTATGTTTTTCCTTGAAATTTTGTTTGTTTTTGTTTATTTTCGACTTTTGTGGGTTTAATTCGTTTTTTGTTCGATTTGTTGGCCGAATTTGGTTTAATTTCTGCGAATATAATTAATTTTAGCAATTTAACTTATGTGGGTTTTATTTCATTCAATTTTATTTATGTGGTTTTGATACTTTTTCGAATTTGTATATGTGGATTTAATATTTGTACGATTTTATCTATTTGGGTTTGATTTTTTGTTTGTTTTTGTTAATTTTCAACTTATGTGGGTTTTAATTCTTTTTTTATTTGATTTCTTGGTCGAATTTTTTGGGTCTGATTTTAGGTCGATTTTTTTGGTCGAATTGTTCTTCATTATGGGTTTGGTGATTTTCGTTAACTGCGGTTTGATTTATTTTTTTGGTCGAATTGTTCTTCATTCCGGGTTTGTTGCTTTTTCGTTGATTTCGGTTTAATGTTTGCTAAAGGTATGTTGATTTTTTTTTGTCAAATAGTTCTTCATTTTTTTCGGTTTGACTTTTGTTGATTTTGGATTTGATATTTGTTTTGAATTTGTGTTTGATTTTTGGTAATTTTTTGATTGATATTTACGCTTTTTTTGCTTTAAATTATGATTTATTTTATGCTGGGTTTCATTTTATTAATTGATTTTTGTGGTTTCTGCTTGTAATTTGGATTTTGTGGTTTGTTTCCGCTTGAATTTGATTTATGTTTATTTTTTGTTTGCTTTGATTTCTGGATTTTGGTTTATTTGTTTTTGGTTTCGTTTGTTTCCGATTTTTAATTTTTTTTTCGAATTTTAGCAACCGCTTTGGGCCGTCGCTAATACACATTTTTGCGACAGCTACTGTACCAGTTGCAATTATTATAAATTACGACCGTTAATTTAACGGTCTTTGAAAATAACGGAAACGGTCGCAAATAAATTTCGACCGTAAATTAGTCGCAATTTTGACTTTTTGCGGCCAGGTAAATAACGACTACCACGTTACGACCGTTGACGGTCGCAATTATTTTTAGCGACTTTAACGACCGTTAGAGACGGTCGCAATTTAGCCGAATTTAAATAGTGAATTTAAAATTTGGTGGTTTCATTCCCTAAATTGTGAAACAAAGTTGGCCAAATCTTAACACCAAAACCAAGTAATCACCAAACAAAAACACCAACACCCCCAAGCTTATTCAAAGCTAAAAATCACAAACATATACACAAAAAGCGTAAGAACTCTTCCCCCCCAAGCTTAATGGAGCATTGTCCTCAATGCTCTAAATAGGGAGAGGTAACTTATATCAAAATATTTTTGCATTTTTTATTTTTCACTTTTTTTTTTTCTTTTTTACTACCTTATCCTCGCCTCTTTTAATTATGGACGGCTTTTTCAACTTTGCAACTGCTTTGTCCTTTCCTTTTTTAACTATGGACGGCTTTTTAATTTATTCACTTGCCATTATTCACACAATATACAAAACACAAGCTTGCCTACATATAGAACCAATTTTCAAGCTCCTCCACCACAATCTCCAACAATGATGACCGATTGCTTCACAAAAACCAAAAATGGGAAAAAAATGAAACAAATGTCTCAAAATCTGAAGATGTCGCTTGAATAGAAAGGATATGGCTCAAATGGTTAGCAAGTTGGCAAATGTCAACCCAAAAACCAAAGAAAATGAAAATTATCCTAGAAAAGAAAAATTACCACCCCGAAAGGATGCCTTTGTCCTCCCTAAATGGTTCGGTCTCAGTCTTGGGAACTATAAGTCAAGATTCTAGATAAGGTCCGCAATAGTCAAGGATCCATGCCGCTTATTCAAGTATATGTTGAAGGCTTGAAAAAGTTAAACCTCACATGGATGTAGCAAAAACTCACTATTGGTGTCAAATAGACTATAGGAAGCAACTACCAACATGCCACAAACAAGTAGACTTGGGCTTCATGGTCCCACTAGTTCTAAACACGCTACCTTATATTAGCCTGCTTTATCCTAGAATCAACCAAGGATAATCTCAAACGTTGCACACCGTTACCATTTAAGAAAAATAGCATTCAATTATACAAGTCCAAATGTTATTATGTCCAAAGCAAGAACAAAACAAAACACATTGCAAATTTGCCTTGATAAAAACAAAAATCTTTTTAGAGTTTTTCAAAATAAAAGAACATGAAAAAGCATATACAAAGGTGCATGACAAATATGAATCAACATCTATCCCACCAAACATGATAGAATACCCTCCCCCAATCTTGAATGAGACATTACACTCAAACATAAATCAAATAATCCATGGGAGGGGAAAACAAGGAGATCAATCCAACAAACCAATACATGTCCAACATGGCATCAACCATTAAAGAGAGAGCAAGGAAGGATATTACCATTAGGTGGGTGTAATTAAATACTCGCAAATGACCTAATTAGACCTTTCAAAGCTAATTTCCTCAAGAATTGAATCTTGTTTTCCATGTGCTAGCAAAAATAGGAGTCATACTTCCTTGACTCTTGATCCAAATCGAAGCACCAAAGTATATCAAGTCATATACCTAGCAAAAGGCACACAAACATTTCCATGAGAGAAAATCTATTCCTAAAAACAAAAGAAAATCTAATCTAAAACATGGGTTACTTCCCAAGAAAGGCTTGCTTAATGTCCAAGCTTGACCGCTCTAGAAAATAATAAATCAACGTACGCAAGAGCTTGTCAAATGCACTACTAATCATTTCATAAGATAATCGGTAGGCAAATGACGGGATAAGAACGTGCAACAAGACTGTTGCATGCAAGTGAGAAGGGAGATGCCAAAAGAAAGAAGAAGAGGGATCAAAAGGAAAAACGAGAAAATAAGAAGAAGGAAAAGACGGAAAATAAGAAAGGAAAGAAAAGGAAAAGGCAAATCCTCCTCACTAAATTTTTGGTTGGCATAATTCCTCTCTTCCTCAACAATGATGGAATGAGGGATATGAAAATCATCCATAGAAAGCGGCTCCCCAATAGGCTCTTTGAGATAGGAACACTACTACAAAATCATCCATAAAGTAATGCATTGACAAGCGTAAAAGCACTTATGGTGCAATAAAAATGAACGGAGGAAGTATATGACATGTAATTATTGTTTTCCACTATTTTATAGTTTAAAATAACCAATTGCAACATCTTTCAAAAAAAGAGGAAGTAGATTAATTATAACTTGTGAACATCGCGGTAAGTGATTAAAAACTAAAAGTCTAAACAGACATCAATTCCCTCAATGTTTAATGCAAAGGTACATGAGTACTAATTCCCGTATCTCAGGGAAGACTACAACGTTTAAAAAGAAAAAAGGAAGACTATAAAAATCTAAAAGTCTCCCTATATATATTACAGAATAACAAATAGATGAGTGAAAGAAATAGAAAGATACTAATATAGTGCCCGTGTAATTGCAAATTTTTTATTGTTAAAATATTAATTCTCACAGAATGGAACCAAAGTTAGCTTAATGTATTATAATGATATTTTTTATATTATTTTATTATTCATTTACAATAATGTGTACCAGTGTCGCGTATCATAATTTTTATTTAATGTTAAATTTAAATGTAGAGATATAAAAGGATCTATGGTCTACTATACCAATCTTGCTTAGTTAATTTAAAATGAAATTAGCATATAATTTAGATAAAAAAAAAAGGTCCGGTAAAAAGATCAAAATCTACGTACGAGTAAATTTTTTACCGACGTGTATTATAATGTATGGTTGAAGTGTCTAGTTTCTTCTTTTATTATCAATCTTCGTCGTTAAGCTAATGTTTGATTAGGCAATGTGGCACCACATAGACCCACCCACCATTAAACACTATCCCCTAACTTTGAAAAAAATAAAATCCAAAAAGGAATGAAAAAGAAAAGTAAAAGCTAGCAAAGAAAATACTATTTTTAAAGGGTGAAAATGTGCCCCATGTTCATGTTTAGTGGACCCATTAACCCTAATCTTACTCTTTAAATACCCCCTCCATCAACACAATTCTTCCCTTTTCCCTTCCTAATCTCTCTTCCCACCACATTTTAAAAATTTTCCACCTATTTTTTCTCCAATCCGGTTCTCAAATATGTTGTTTTCCGAAGAACCGGTTCGTTTTCGACCAGCTTCCTTTGATGACCTCGAGGAATTTCTTTCATTTTTCCAAGATGATCCCCCTTCTGGTTCAGATGATATGAATCAGGATGTATCACGTTGCTATTACGATGAAAATAATGATCGTAAAATTAGGCGAATGCTGTCAAATCGACTATCAGCTAGGCGATCTAGATTGCGCAAGAAAAAACACTTGGAAAATTTGACAATTGAAGCAAACCGTTTAAAATCTCTTAATCGGGAATTGAAAAATCGGTTGGGCATGTACACGTACCATCATCATATTGTTAAGAGAGAAAATGAACGGCTTTATTGTGAGCACGTTTTGCTTAAGCAAAGACTATATGATCTTTATCGCTCTTTGCTTGGTATCCAGCCAACTAATAACGGTCGTCAATAATTCAAAATTATTATTATTATATAATTTAGCGCTAAAAAGAATGTCCAAACTTTTGGCACTTTTTTTTTTACTTTTTCTTTTAAGAGGGGAAAACTTTTTAGTATTCTTTTCCTAAGGAGTACGTAGTATGATTTTGAGGTTACTTTTTATATTTTAAAGTTAGGAGTTTTCACCTCTAGCTTTTGTACATTGATTTACCAATACTTCCGATTTTAGGAGTTTTGTGTTGTAAATAATTGAGGTCTGTCCCGTCAAAAAAAAAATAAAAAATAAAAAAATAAAATAAAATAAAATAAAATAATTGAGGTCTGTGCATTAGATAATTGGATATTAGTTATTTTATAATGGAACTACGATTAATAAACAATTCAATTTATAATTCGAATTCAGTCTAATACATTGTTTTCTTTTGTATTGTTGACCTTCTGAACCCATCATTTTTAATCCTATATGTATATTGAGCGTGCGTATTAACTTGTATAAAAAAAAATCAAATTCAAATCAGTTCAAATTAATTCACTTAATATTAGATACTTTATCTGTCTTTTATAATGATCACAATAATTTGACTATATAGTATACACTATTTAAACAATATCACTCACCAAATGTTACGAGTATTACATTTATGTAGTAATAGAGTGTCGTTACATTAGTCTTATAACACTATTCGTACGTGTTTTATACTCATAACAATTTGACATTTATACTATCTGTACATTTATATTATTTGTATACAATGTACCTTACATTGATTGTACTAAGTGATTTGTAATTAAGGAAATAACAAGTATTCTCTCCGTTTTTAAAATACTTACTCAATTTCTCCATGAGCGGAATTTTAGGAGAAATTGGAGAAGAATAGTGGGGGGTGGGTGGAAGAATAAAAAAATTGTATAAAGTAAAAATAGTTGAGTGAATTGGAGGAGAGAGAATATGAAATTAATAAAATATGATTTACTGGGTGAACTAGGTGAGAGAAATGAATTTAATATTGTAAAAGTTTTCCAAATAAGGAAATGGAACGGGTATTTAAAAACGGCCGGAAAAGAGAAGTGGAACAAGTATTTAAAATCGGAGGGAATAATAATGTTCGTGGCCTAAAAAAAAAAGGAATAATGTTCTTGGAATCGGATATTAGTATATTTGTCTCAATGCATACATATTAACTAACTTATTCGTAACTAGAAATATTAGTGTTTGAACTTACTAATCATCAACAATCGTTTTGACTAATGTCATGTTAAAATAAATAAATACATAAATAAATAAATAAAAGAGAATGAAAGGAGGATACTGGAACCCAATGTGTATCACTTGTGAGTGTCCCACATTGGAGAAAGAGGAGAGATGGTTTCACTTTATAAGGTAGAGGAGTACCTCCTACTATTGCCAATTGGTTTTAGTATGGAAGCTCCAAAGCCTTGTTTGTGGGTCTACCTCTCCTCCTCCTTATCCGGGTTGCCCAGGCCCATTTCATATTGTCTCGAAATTTAACATGGTATCAGAGCCCAGGTTTGTTAGGCCGTTTATAATTGGGTATTTGTCAAGCCACTAGTTAAGGGCCTCTATTGGATGTTCATTCCCAAAGAGGATTTATATTGTACCTTCTGGTGTGCTCTAATTCTAAGGACACTTACAAGTGAGGGGGAGTGTTGGAACCCAATGTGTGTCACTTGTGAGTGTCCCACATTGGAGAAAGAAGAGAGATGGTTTCACTTTATAAGGTAGAGGAGCACCTCCTACTATTGCCAATTGGTTTTAGTATGGAAGCTCTAAAGCCTTGTTTGTGGGTCTACCTCTCCTCCTCCTTATTCGGGTTGCCCAGGCCCATTTCATATTGTCTCGAAATTTAACAGAGGAAATATATTGTTAAAATTATCAAAATATTTATGTGTAGTATATAGCTACATGCTACTCCTTCTAGGTTTATACTTTTAAATTTTTATGTATTACACTTTGATCGGGACAAAATTTTAACTAGATAATTGAATTTTAACAACGCATCCTTTTTGTAAAATATTACACTTTAACCGTCACACAGCTATATGTGAATGAATTGATTTCTATATAAAAAGATGTTACTGGGTAATTGAGGATTAAAAAATAATAAGAAAATATAGTAGGGTTAATATTTTATTGAAAAAAAGAGTAGTAGTTTGAGTAAGGACTATGCATGCAAGGGGAGATATGAATATTTCCTCCATTTTTTTAGTTGCATCACTTTACAAATTGCAGACTACTAAGCGATTTTCATAGATGAGAGAGATAGAGAGAATTCAAAAATGGATCCATCTCATGTAATAGTAGAGCATATCAGATACATAAAGTTTATTAACTAAAAAGAAAGTGATGCAACTAACTTGAAACTTCCATTTTAAAAAAATGATGCAATTATAGGAAAATGATAGATGCAATTATATAAAAACGGGAGAAGTATTTAAATGGAATAATTTGTCAAAAATAGAAGTGTAACACCTAAAAAAACGCGCCTCACGCGCTAGCAGAAACCCCCCAAAAAACAACCAAACTCCAGCCCCTATTTTTTTTTAAAACCGCTTTCTTTCAGCATTCCCGACAGATCGCCGGCTATTGGAGAGGTGGGGCTTGCTCCTCGATCGCCGGCGATTGGAGAGGTGGGGCTTGCTCCTCGATCAAGCTTGACAACGCATCACGGAGGCCGTGATTTGAACCAACGCTCCTAGCCTATCCTCGTACTCTCGGGTCGGGTGGAACTCCAGCTGCGGCCTTCTGGGATCACTGCCAGCGGTGACTAAGTGTTGCCTAGTCCTTTGAGGTAGCCACCCGTGTTCTGGCTTTCAAGGCTCTCCGCCGGTACTTTATATGATTTCCTTGTTTTTATCGCTTTCTTCTTAGCTCTTTATTTCAGTAAGTTAACTATGGATTGCAAGCCTTTAATCGATGCTCTCATGGTCATGCATTTGAATGGTGATTATGATGATACTATTGTTAATTTTGCTCTTAATAATTGTCCCCGTAACATCTATATTCAAGTTAGGGGGTTAAAGGATGAGGGTAATGTATGTTTTAAGAATGGTGAGTTTGTTTGTGCTGGTCCAAAGTACGATAGAGGCCTAAAACTTCTTTGCTTTGGGTTACCAAGTAATGTGGATGATAGTGTCATGCTCTGGAATCTAGCAATTGTCTTGGAATTGAATCTTGCAGCTTGTGCTCTTAAGGTCCATGACTGTAATCAAACTAAGGAGCATTGCTCCTTGGTCTTAAAATTTGATGGTAGCAATGTTAAAACTCTTTATAGAAGGGCCTTAGCAGACATTAGACTTTCCCAATTGGAGGAGGCGTATGAAGATCTTGGCAAGGCCGCCAAGATAGAGCCATCTAATAAGGATATTCTCCGCGAGTTGGAGAGGTTGACGGTACTACGTGGTCAAGCTAGAAAACTCAATGGTAAGAGGGGTGCCGAGAATTCTGTCCTCACTCACTGTACTCACACAAAAAATGGAAAGGCCATTCAACCGCATTTTAGCCTTGTGTCAAATCCGTCATCTCATAGTGAGGATCAAAGCGGTGTTACTAGCTGCCTACCCACCGCAAATCAGGCTAGTAAAATGGAAGTAGAAAGCACTATTCCAATCCACAACTCTTATGCCCCTTTGGAAGATAAGGAGGTGTAGACACCCATTTGTGTCTCCCCAAAACCAAACCCAGTGATGAATACCTTTTGCATCGAACCATAATCGAATGAGGTGAAAGTGTGAAAAGTCAAGTGTTGCGGTTAGTTTTTGTTAAAATCCTTCTTTCTGTTTTCGAAAACCCACTCTATTTTATGAAAACGTCCAATCCAGTTTAGTTTGGTCCATGATAAGGGTCCAATAATGGTGTAGTTGGATGGGGCTTGAAAAGACCTTTCCAACGATATATTATAAGCCCAATTCCGATGAATAATGAGGAAGTTATGGCCAAAATACTAAACTGGGCCCAAACCGGATTTTACCTACGACCCAATGATCATGAGGAGGGTCCAAAGGTTTAATCCTATTCCTAAACTAATTAGGATTGATTAGAATCTTCTATAAGTTTCTAAAATATCTTAATTATCCTTTTTTCAAAAGATAAGATCATGGAATTTGATTTAAATAAAACTTTCCTTTTTTAAAACTTTCCTAATTATATTCAAATTTAAACATGTTCAAAGATAGTCAGTTATTATTTTCGTGCCTTATATTTTTTATCCAAATTTTATTTGGTTGGATAAATCTTGAAATTATCTTTCCAATGATATATTATAATATTAATTCCGAGCTATAACGAAAAAGATATTAAAGATATACGAAACTCTATCCAAAACTGACACCCTTTCACTATTTCGGCCATATCGTTTTATCTACAAAATATTTTAATCTGATTCTAATTGAATTGGAAAGTAGACTTCAATAGCTTTCCAACGACATATTATATGACTTATTTGGATTTTTGGATCAAAAGATATGATAAAAACAAATTTCGTAAAAACTGCTATCTATGAGTTTTATTTCGATTCGAATTTGGATTTCTTTTCTTATTCTTCGACCTTCTCTTTTTTCTTATAAATAGAGGTCATATCTCCCCTTTTTCAATCATCAACTCTCATCATCAATTCTCTCTATTCTCTCTCTAAGCAATATAGCTTATTCTTTCTCTCCCTATTTCTAAACCAACCTGTCAAATACAATATTCCCTACAGTTTTTGGCGACTCCACTGGGGAGGATTTCTATTTATATTCCTGAAATTTATTTTGGCAATTATTTAGAATGAGCGGATGAGACTCGAAAAATTCAAAGTATTTCATGTTCGTGATTTGATTAACATTATTGTCATATGCATTAAAAGGTTCTCATGGGAGAGCCCCATGAGTCAATACCTAGGAATTTTACACGTAGGAAATTTGAGAAATATCTTTCATGACTAGAATCGAAAAGATGATGTGAAATCTGGAAAATTCTAAGAACACAGAAACTTGCCAAGGCATGTAGGAACTAGCGTCTAGAAAACAGGGCTTGTCGCCCGTAAAAAGTTTCTGTCGCCTGGCGACAGTTCTGTCGCTTGGTGACAGAGGCTTTTTTGCGGCAACAATCCCTGTAGTCTGGCGCCAAGTTCTTCCAATACCGAGCCAGGGGTCTGCCTTCTTGCTTTGACCATTTCTAACATTGTTGTCTTGATTTTACTTATTGATTGAGTCCTTTTCTCACTTTTCTGAACCCATATGTGTTCTACATGTGGATATAACCTTCTGGGGGTTCCTGCTTCACCTGCCCAATGGAATATCCCACTATCATGTGCAAAGTTCAAATTTGGGTACGTGCAAAGTTTGTGAATCCACCAAACCACGTCGAGTTCGACTTCATCACGAACTCGCGGAATCCTGTCCATTCGCTCCAACCCTCACGGTAGGCTTGTGTGCAATGCATATGGATTCATAACCATGGACCTTTTTGACTTAACCCATATCCTTGAACTTTAGAGAACTAGAGCTATGGTTAGGTTGCAAACTCATTGCATCATATTGTGACTATGTGAACTACTTGTGCATCCTTGTTTGTACATACTATATATGTGTTAACCGTTTGTTTGACTTGTGATTAAGACTAAATAAATTGACTAATGACTAAAAGGACTTTGTTTAATTAAATAATTAATTAATTTGAACTAATGAATAAGCCTAAAGTCGAGTCATAGTTCCTTTTAGTCAACCCGGATTTTTATTCCCGTATACTGCACATGCGTCAACTTGTTTTGGTCATAGCCGGAATTCTAGGAAGAAACACAAGTCGTACAACCTATGGATCTGTAGCCCTGGGTTTTATCTTTAATTTGGCGTTGGTTTCGTCCCAATCAGACTCACAGATTAAAAGTTATGACTAAAATACTACAGCCTGTCCAGTTTAATGCATATACGTGAAGTCTTAACTTAGTCTTTACTTAAGTCTAGTCACATAGTCTAGCCACATGGTCATGACACAAGTCTTAACATGTCACCCACACTCATTAGTCTTAGCACACACTTTGTACATGTTATCATGACCATGTCTTAGGTTCATGCATGAGTCGATTTTTCCATCATTTGAGTTAGGGTCCATTCTATTCCTAATTCTTCCATATTTCTTCATCTACATCTTCTTCCTACTCTCCACATACTTTCTTCCATATTTCTTCATCGACATCATCTTCCCACTGTCCACATACTTTCTCCACACATATCATTCCCTTCATTCTTTCATGATCTTTTCCCATCTATGCATGTTGAATCGAGTTTGAGTCATGTGATTGACAATAATAAAAAAAAAAAAAGAGTAATGATGAGACAAAAGACAAGGCAAGCTTCTCAAAAGATTTCATGCTTTCTTCTTCTTTTTTCAAACCTTTCCCCAATAAGTCTAGCATAGGTACCCTTTGTCTACCTTAGATTTTTTACATAGGTTTTTTTATTTTTTTATTTTGTTCCTCTTTAATAAAATGAGCGTTTCTTCCCTCACATATGATCATTGCATTGCATTGTCAAAAAAAAAAAATCAAGGTCGAATTAAGCACAAGGTATACCAATGATTTGAGGCACCCTTTGTAGCCATATCATATCTTTCACCCTTTAAATATATAATCCTTTTCTTGATAAAACACTTTGAGCCTCGTCTAACGATAGACCTTTCTTTTTTCAACCTACATCTACTTAACCTTGGGATGGGATGGTGTGTAACTTATGCAAGTTCCAATTTACAAAAGCTTGAGTGATCTCAAAAGAATAAAATAATAAATAAATAAATAAATAAAAGTGTACAAAAGGGCAAGTGTTCCAATGTCTTGGATATAAAAATATCTTTGATAAGAACATGTCTCAGATTGCGTCTCTTATCGAGTGCTCGGTACCGTGCCTGAGAAACATGAATGCCAAGTGAGTGATAGACCGCATGATCGGGATTGCCCACACTTATAAAAAAAAATGCG
Organism: Chenopodium album; assembly: GCF_948465745.1. Lineage (NCBI taxonomy): Eukaryota > Viridiplantae > Streptophyta > Magnoliopsida > Caryophyllales > Amaranthaceae > Chenopodium > Chenopodium album. The sequence continues at coordinate 28,408,248 of NC_137858.1, read as the reverse complement.
AATATGAAAAATGCAAAAGCAAAAAAAGAAGAGCAAATAAAAAAAAAGAAAGAGAGCTCAAAAGTGAGAAAACCTCAAGCATAAAAATAAAAAAAGATTCAAAAAGCAAGGTTGCACACCTTGGGGGCTTATCTAGGGTCTTGAGCCTTTATCCCCTTCTTCTCTAACCTTTAGCCTAACCACGTTACAATCCTTAAAAAAGACCTTTTTGAGGTATACACACACTTGTGCGAGGTTCGGCTAGAGCTACGTTTGGCCTGATTCCTAACGGATACGTAGGCAACTTCAAAATGAGGTGCGGCCATGATAAAAATGCATTCATTTTCACATTCACACACTTACACCATGATCATATCAAGGGATTTCCAATGCTCTTCCCTATTTACTTAGAGCTAGACTTGGGGGCTTGATCCTTACATTATTAGCCTACCTAGCCTAAGAGTCATCATTATTTGACTCTTATCAAATAATACTTTTCCATACACCGTTAGCCTTTGCAGCCTAACCTTAGTGTCAGTTTCACACACATCACGGATACATGACCAAATAGACTTCCAATTAGGAACCTTTTGTCATGAAATCTTAACATAATGTTGAAGCATGCTTTGTCATATCACTCATCACTCATCACTTATAACCATTATTGTATCAAAGTATGAAGTACTTAGCCTCCGTGCCTAAGTTACCTAAATACTTTCATAATCGAGTCAACTAAGATAGTTTAGGAGGAATTAATCCTTGCAACTTGAGGGACAACATTGAACACATATACTTGATTAAGCTCATTCAACATGCACCATCAAACACTTTGATTCTTTTTTGCGTCTTTCTTTTTTGGGAGAAGGTCGGTACCCTCCACAAAAATGACGGAAAATTTTTGAGTCATGTACACATCAAGTCCAGTGCACACACGAGTCACACATAGTGAGTCATCATTAAGTCAAAGTTCACATCGAGTTGAGTCTAACACATGTGTCAAACGATTTGAGTTAAGTCATGTCAAATCAATGAGTCAAGCAACACTAAGCCTTAGGTCAACCCTAAGATAATAAAAGATGAGCAAAGTCTTACAGTCTGAAATATAGATGCAGGTACATTCCAGCGAGCAAGAATATTCCCGGATTTTTTCGAAAAACCGCGAATATAGATGTATGAAACTTTTCCAAGATGAGAGAAGTTTGAGCAAAATTATATGGAGATGAAGAGCCTTAATTTGCAAAAGATTTGAGCAGATTTGGTTGTAAGGAAACGACCAAATTGAAAGTTCGGAGCGATATCGCGGCGACAGAAGGTTTTGGCTTGCGCTGGTGCGGCGACAGGTCACGTGGCTTCATGATGTGGTCATATAGACCTGGCTCAGCAATTTTGGGTTCCTTGGTACGCCAGTTAGCCCCTATAAGCAATTTGACATGATTTAGTAGTCGGCTCGATTACAACAACAATAAGTGATCGACCTGACAAAAGATCGTCTCACGTAGCTTAAAGCGCCTAAGTATTGGCTCATCGCAAGCACCGAAATAACTGTTCACAACGATTTCCTAGGATGTTAGAAGATTTGAAGATTCAAGAAGACGAAGCCTTCAACAGGGAGCTTTAAGATTAAAAAGAGTCTATTGCTTGGATTTGAGAAGGGCGGTTTGAGATGAAGCGACCTTCAATAGCTTTCACTATGATTGGGGAGGTTATTATTTGAGAAGAACGATTCAAGATGAAGCGGTCTTTGATAGCTTTCGCTAAGATTGTGAAGTTTATCACTTGATTTGAGAAGATAGCACGAGATGAGCAATCTTCGACAACGCCCGCTAAGATTGTGGAAGTTGTCACCAAGATTTGAGAAGATAGCACGAGATGGGCGATCTTCGACAATGTCCGCTAAGATTGTGGAAATTGTCACTTATATTTTAGAAGAGCGGTTCGTGATGAGGCGGTCTTCGACGACCTTCGCTAAGATTGTGGAAGTTGTCATCAAGATTTGAGAAGATAGCACGAGATGGGCGGTCTTCGACAACATTCGCTAAGATTGTGAAAATTGTCACCATGATTCAAGGAAAAGCTCGAGATGTAGCTGCAATGATAGACAGCATTCCCTAGGATGTGGAGAGTTGTCTCCCCAAAACCAAACCCAGTGATGAATACCTTTTGCGTCGAACCATAATCGAATGAGGTGAAAGTGTAAAAAGTCAAGTGTTGCGGTTAGTTTTTATTAAAATTCTTCTTTCTGTTTTCGAAAACCCACTCTATTTTATGAAAACGTCCAATCCAGTTTAGTTTGGTCCATGATAAGGGTCCAATAATGGTGTATTTGGATGGGGCTTGAAAAGAACTTTCCAACGATATATTATAAGCCCAATTCCGATGAATAATGAGGAAGTTATGGCCAAAATACTAAACTGGGCCCAAACCGGATTTTACCTACGACCCAATGATCATGAGGAGGGTCCAAAGGTTTAATCCTATTCCTAAACTAATTAGGATTGATTAGAATCTTTTATAAGTTTCTAAAATATCTTAATTATCCTTTTTTGAAAAGATAAGATCATGGAATTTGATTTAAATAAAACTTTCCTTTTTTAAAACTTTCCTAATTATATTCAAATTTAAACATGTTCAAAGATAGTCAGATAATATTTTCGTGCCTTATATTTTTTATCCAAATTTTATATGGTTGGATATATCTTGAAATTATCTTTCCAATGATATATTATAATATTAGTTCTGAGCTATAACGAAAAAGATATTAAAGATATACGAAACTCTATCCAAAACTGACACCCTTTCACTTTTTCGGCCATATATTTTTATTTAAAAAATATTTTAATCTGATTCTAATTGCATTGGAAAGTAAACTTCAATAGCTTTCCAACGACATATTATATGACTTATTTGGATTTCTGGATCAAAAGATATGATAAAAACAAATTTCGTAAAAACTGCTGTCTACGAGTTTTATTTCGATTCGAATTTGGATTTCTTTTCTTATTCTTCGACCTTCTCTTTTTTCTTATAAATAGAGGTCATATCTCCCCTTTTTCAATCATCAACTCTCATCATCAATTCTCTCTATTCTCTCTCTAAGCAATATAGCTTATTCTTTCTCTCCCTATTTCTAAACCAACCTTTCAAATACAATATTCCCTACAGGAGGAAACCTTTCCTCACCCTACAATGAATCAAGAAGCTAGACACTCAAATGGAAAAGATCGTGAGAACTTCCACTACTTCTCCAATAGAAGGAAAAGAAACCATTCCCTTAAGCTATCCACCTTGTCTTACTCAAAACTCATACAAGGGTAGACTCTTAATTTCTTGAATAAATCTTTTGACTCATGGATGACTGTACAAATGAAGGACAAGACTACTCGAGAAAGGCATCTTGGAAATCACAAGCCTACTGACTTACAAGGTCATTATGCTTTGTGGATGCCATCTAGTTCGGTGCGTCTGGGTGAGAGGAGCAACGACAAAAAACAGCATAAGGAAAAGGTCATGCCTCCCCCTGACTTAAGAGTGGTTAACCATGATATTAGGCTCGGAAATACCAGGCCTAACAGGGACACGGACTTGAGCCCTGAGGATGGGAGTGACGTGCCAGCGGAAGATTTAACCCCCACTAACCTTGTGGAAGTGGAATCCGTAGGCTCAAATGAAGATGACCCCATGGCTCTTGAATCCGATGTAGTACAAGTTATCCCTACACTCACACACACTAGTTTCGAGTTCTCCGCCACAAAAAGGAAGTATGGAAGGCCTCATAAGTCAAACATGAAGAATAGGAAAGGTAAATCTCTTTTCAGGTTCTGGCATGACAGGTCTAAGAAGTGCAAAGGAGCAAACCTTGGGCATCCGAAGACTATGATTTGTGATGAAGCTTGGGAACCCTCACATTTGCATTGTCTATCATGTTTCGATAATTGTCCCCCCATCCCTCGTTTATATCCTTGTATTAATTCTGATAAGAGAGTTAAACTCTCTCCTAGTCCTTATTTGTACGCTTTTGGTAGTCCCGAGTCTATTGGGAGCTAGTCTCCTTTTTCCCCGCTGTCAAAAAAAAAAAAAAAAAAAACCAACCTAAAAAAACGACCACATCTGATAAGTGTAAAACTTAGCAAAAACTTAGGGAGTAAAACATGTAAAGAGGTAGGCGGCAGCTAGGGTATTAGTTTATTACTATAAGAAAAGGAGGTAAATGTGCTATATACTTTAGATCCAATCGAGTTTATAAATGGAGGGATTACTTCTATGTACTATCCTTAACTACTTGTCATCAATCAGAAATTAATAATCTATCTATATACTATACTAAAACAGGGTACACTAGCTCCATGGCTGCCACGTATCCTTGTTTTAGGTTTTTTTTTTTTTTTTTTTTTTTTTGATAATATGTATGATTGTTAAAGATCCTATTATTAAAGATACTCCAAGATAATATCTTGAGTTGCTTAATATTGTTTCTCAATCTATGTTATTCATGGATTTTCAGCATATATTTAGTCTATATCATTTGACTTTAGATTGCTTAATTCAAGGAGAGTACATTCTATTAAATTTTAGCTTTCCTTATTAGCAATGGCGGATTTTGACAATTTTCTTTTGGTGGTTCGAATTTAAGTTTAATTATTGAACTTAAACCATAGTAGACAGTAATAGCAATATATAATAGTTAACCTTATTTTTTAAAGTAACTATAGAATATTATTCCATATTAAAAAATAAAATGAAAACCATTATATAATATTAGTTCATAATTCTATTACTCCTTAAGTCAGGTAAAAGTGAAAATAAATAAATTATACTGTAGCAAATACAGTACATGAATAACATTGCTAATTGCCTAATTCTTTAAAAATGAATAACGTAATACTGTATTATTATTTATATAAAATTTGGTTTTTTTTTTGAAATAGAATAAAAAATTTGTACTTGGCTGTCAATAATACTACCATTGAATTATTATAACAAGTTTTTAAACTTTTTCTAAACCTATAAACTATTTATACAACAACTAAAGTCACAACACACTCAAGCATAACACCTACAAATTGTAAAAAAGTTGATTGATATAATTCTCTATAAACTATAATTCTCATTTTTAAATACAGAGTTCGATACTAATTTTTACTCCATTCGTCATCTTATAACTGACACATTAGACTTTTTTTTCCACTGTCCACAATATTAACTTTGATTAGGCTTGTTTGGCATCAATTTTGGTTTTCAGTTTTCTGTTTTTTTCAAAACTAAAACCCAAAAACAGGAAACAAGAAAAAGGTGTTTCCACTTTTTTGTTGCCAGTTTTCAAAAATATTATGATTTTTATAAGTTTATATAATTTTTGATTCATTATGTGGCATATATCATATACTTTCATATATCATGTATTTATTAATTTTTATAAATTTAAAAAATTCATATTTTATCATGAAATCAGTTGTTAAATAGATATTGATTTAAGGTTTTACGGTTAAAAAGATTATAATTTTTTTTGATATTTAATTACATAAAAACTAGGTCAAACTATTTTATCAACGACATGTATGCAGCTGTAAGTTCGATTATGTTAGTTATTCATCAATGTGGGGGTCACTAAATTAGTGATATAAGGCTTACTTTTTTTTTCTTCTTTTTTTTTTTTTTTTTTTTTTTTTGAGCAAAATAGATGGCTTACTTATTAGTAAGTGTTATAATGGCTACTCTGTGAGTGTTATAGGGGTTACTTTATTTGTTAACTATTTAAGAGTTACGCGTCAATAAGTATAAAATAAGGGGCTACTCTAATCTGTTAGTAAAATAGGGGTTAACTTGTCGGTGTCATAAGTGTTACTATGTCTTTTTACAAGTGGCCACACGGTGTGCCAGTCGCATTGAAAACGCGTTGTATATTTTGCATATGTCGTCACGGGTGATATGTAAAGGTAATATGCATTTTTTTTAACTATTATATACTTGTATGTGCAATAAAAATATCAAATGATTGCATATAATAATAATAATAATAATAATAATAATAATAATAATAATAATAATAATAATATATTTTTCTCGGCTTCCCGCTAATTTTTTGTAGGCTATATGACAATGTCTGTTTTTGAGATATAATAATAATAATTAATAATAAATAAATAAATAATAATAATAATAATAATAATAATAATAATAATAATAATAATAATAATAATAATAATAATAATAATAATAATAATAATAAAGAAACAATTTATCAAACAATTAAGGGCAAGCCTTAGCATTCTATAGGTTATCTATAGATAAAGGTTACAATTTTTGCATTGAAAAAAAAATTATACTAAGCATTGGCTTTTCAGATTTTTAGACGTCTAAATTTTTGAATTTGGAAGATGCAATATGTGTGTAGTGATGATGTTGATTCATCATGTGATAAAATTTAGTAGGTGATCTGATGAGAAAATATTTTCATATTTTTTATCCTCCACGAGTGAAAGGAAAATTTGGGAAGTAATATTTACAAGCATAATAAAAATACTGCAACTTTTTGGTACAGTGGGCCACATTGTGTGTCTAGGGTTATTCGAGTTAGTTTGTTAGAGGTAACCCAAGTTATTTAAGCAGGGGTTACTCGAATTACTCGGTCAGTTATTTAGGCAGGGGTTACTCGAATTACTCGGTTAGGGGCTACTTAAGGGGTTCACTCGGTCTAGAGTTACTTACTTGGTCAGGGGTTACTTGAGTTACTCGGTCAAGGGTTACTCGAGTTACTCGGTTAGGGGTTACTCGATCATGAGTTACTCGTTCAGGGGTTACTCATGTTACTCGGTCAGGGGTTATATAAGGAGTTTGATCAGGTGTTGCTCAAGTAATTAGGTCAGGGGTTACTTAAGGAGTTAGGGGTTACTTGAGGGATCACTCAGTCAAGGGTTACTCGAGGGCACTACAAAAATTCGGCCATTTTGCGACCATTTTTCTACGACCGTCATGAAAACGGTTGCAAAATATTATTTTTGCGATCATTTTGAAAGCAATCGCAGATTCACGACCGTTTTTGAGTTAAAAAGCGTTCGCAAAGTGTAGGCGTCGCTCGAAGTGCGCCTACGTAAAAGCATGTTGTGAATATGCTTGGCAATCATAGGAAGTGGGAATTGACATATACGATTAGGGACAAGGAAAGTAGGGAGCCGCCAACATGTTTTTAAGTAACTTGTAAACCGTTCACGGATCATAAAAGGCAACCACGAAAAGGGACAACGATAGGCAACAACGATTGACCCGTGAAGGTTACACCCCATTCATAATCCATAAGATTACTAACTCCATATGGTTCGGAACCACGAAAGGAGGATCGGGGATGATGGTACAAAGTGAGTCATGGAGTCACATTCGCCCGTATTGGCCTCTACTCGATTCTTATAATGAAAAGCATTCCTGTGATCTCAAAGGCATACAAACAAATATTCAATTTGCTCCAAACTATTATTAAGCTAAATTGGTTGAATATTAATGCAATATATAATTCTAGAATATTAGTGATCACTTGATTAAATAACAAGATTAAAAAGGAACCTAAACCTGTTGTCCAAATTATCTTATTAGGCGTGATTTTCAATTACATATTCCCTTTAACATGCAATATGGTGATCAATAAATAATAATATAATAAACATTAATATTGGAAGCAATTCAACAATAATAGCGTTAGTCAAATCAATAATAATAATAATTAATTAAATTAATTAATTAATTACTCACATTTCGCGCGTTCCTTAAAATTGCTACATCATGAATAAATTGTTAGTAACTTCAATAAAAATAAATCAAATTGAAATAATTAAATTAAATAAAAGTAGAGTTGATTTGGTCCAAACCCTCAGTTAATTATACCTTTCACGCCTTGGTTTCAGTATAGAACTTCGGGTATTATATGAACTCCTTGTGGAGTGCTTAGGGGAATTATTATGGAAGAATAAGAAAGCTAGAAATTAGGTTAGAGAGGGAGAAGAGAATGATTTTAGGTGTAAGGTGAGAGAGAATGATATTTGGTGGAAAAGAGAGGAAGAGAGAAGGATTTGATGCCCCGAACTGCAGAAAGGGGGGTTCTATTTATAGGGAAAATGAGCAGAGGGAACACACGGAACCCTAAAAAGATAAAAACCCTAAAAAAGGCTACCGCGACACGGTAGATTCTACCGCAACACTGCAGATTCTACCGTGTCACGGGGGAAATTAGCGTGACGCGGGGAAAAATAGAGTGACGCGGGAAATATTTGACCTACGGGAGTAAAAACGCGTGAAGGGATTACGCGGAAAAGTGCACCGTGTCACGGCATATGGCGCCGTGTCACGGTACTTATTCCAAGTCATGGGGCACTAAAAAACATGAAAATCCCCTCCAAATTACCGTGACACGGGAATTTCTCCCGTGCCACGTCAGATCTTGCCGCGTCGCGGCATTTTAGCTGCTGCGCGGTAATTCCAGTTTTTTTACGCGTTTTTAAAATCATCATAACTTTTGATCTGTAACTCGGAATAAGGCATATAATATATCATTGGAAATAATATCAAGTCTACTTTCTAACCCAATTAAAATCAGGTAAAAATAATTTGTAGATTTTAAGATATGATCGTTTTAGCAGAAGGGTGTCGGTTTTGGGCCGAGTTTAGTGTTTTGCTCATATCGTTTTCGTTATAGCTCGGAATTGGGCTTATAATATATGGTTGGAAAGCTTATTGAAAGGCCTATACAACAAAATAATAATTGGATCAAAATTTTATAGAAATGAAATCAGTTCAGGTCGGTTTTTGAATGTGGATATGGAAAGTGGAAAGTAAGTTATGGTTTAGGGAAATGAGCTAGGAAATGGATTGGTTTATGAAATGTATTGGGTAGAAACATGGATTTAATCACTCCAAATATTAAATACTCAACCCGACCAATAACGGCGGTGAAGGTGTTCATCATCGGGTTTGGTTTTGGGGAGACATTTTTAGGTGTCTACAGAAGCCCCCACTTTGACTGAGTTTGTAGAAACATCAGTTTCGAAAACGATAGTCAAAGTAGTCGATTGGGACGGAGAATGGTTTAAGACATTCTGCGATCCTAAATCACTCTTATACGCCGATACCTGCAGAAGGATGTTAGTTCCTCATATAAAAGAGTAAAGGGATAGAATGCTTATCTGACACCAGTGTATCGGTGACAAATGAGTTTGGTAGCCCTATGCTGGAAGGAATCCACCGGATTATACTTTCCATGTTTGAGGAAAGTCGACAGATGATGTTGACAGTTTTCTATGCTTGAAGAAACCCACCGGTTTAGATACTTTCCATGCTTGAGGAAAGTCGATAGATGACAATTTTCTATGCTTGAGGAAAAACTTATCTGATGATGAAATTGCAAGTCTCTGTGTATCGAGAACCTTGCGCCATGAAATGATGGTGGTTCGATTGTCCTCGAACGTGGGTTGTAGTTGGTTCGCTTGTCCCCGAACGGGGCTGTAGAAGGTTCGCTTGTCCCCAAACGTGGGCTGTAGATGATCCACTTGTCCCCGGACGTGGGCTGTAGTTGGTCCGCTTGTCCCCGGACGTGGGCTGTAGTTGGTCCGCATGTCCCCGGACGTGGGCTGTAGTTGGTCCGCTTGTCCCCGGACGTGGGTTGTTGTTGGTCCGCTTGTCCCCGGACGTGGGCTGTAAATGGTCCGCTTGTCCCCGGACGTGGGCTGTAGATGGTCCGCTTGTCCCCGGACGTGTGCTGTAAATGGTCCGCTTGGCCTCGGACGTGGGCTGTAGATGGTCCGCTTGTCCCCGAACACGGGCTGTAGATGGTCCGCTTGTCCCCGGACGTGGGCTGTAAATGGTCCGCTTGTCCCCGGACGTGGGCTGTAGTTGGTCCGCTTGTCCCCGGACGTGGGCTGTAAATGGTCCGCTAGTCCCCGGACGTGGGCTGTAGATGGTCCGCTTGTCCCCGGACGTGGGCTGTAAATGGTCCGCTTGGCCCCGGACGTGGGTTGTAGATGGTCCGCTTGTCCCCGGACACGGACTGTAAATGGTCCGCTTGTCCCCGGACGTGGGCTGTAGATGGTCCGCTTGTCCCCGGACGTGGGCTGTAAATGGTCCGCTTGCCCCTGGATGTGGGCTGTAGTTGAGACCTGCAAAATAAAATTTGCCAAGGGACTCGTATAGACCATGATTGACTCGACCAACTGACTTGACCAAGTTTGACTTGACACGACTTGACATGACATGTGTATGACTTGTGATTGTGTGTGTGTGTGTATATGTATGATTTGAGTGTGTGTGTAGACACAAGCAAACGAAGATGCAAAAGCAAAAATTTTCCGTCATTTTTGTCATGAGTGGAGGGTACCGACTTTCTCCCGAAAAAGAAAGACATGAAAAAGATTTTATTTTCGAACTTCCCTCGATGAGAAAATTTTGGAAAATATTTTGAACTTCCCCAAAAGAAAATAATGAAAAAGGGGAAGAAGTTTTGAACTTCCTCCTTAAGCAAGACGAAATGAATCGTATGAATTGAATTGCTTGTCTTGAAAACAGTTATGCATGATGCATGCTCTTTGGCCAGGAGGCTGAGGAAAATTACATCATGTAACACGATAGATGAATGAACTTAGGTTATGGAGCTAAGCATCATATATGGTGTAAGAAACGATCTTGAACGTCACTTAGGTCTAGAAGCTAAGCACGTATATAGACGAAGTGATTATTGCATAATGAACGTTGCTTAAGTCAAGGAGCTAAGCACGATATGCTTTGTATGATTAAAAATCACAAATATATAAATGTAACTCAGCACATTACGCGATGCATGAAACAATGAATATTGCTCAGGTCAGGAAGCTAAGCAAGTATACAATGTTTTTTTTTAAATGAATGTTGTATTGAAAGATGATGACATGCACAGTGTTGAAACAAGATTTCATGATAGAGTGTTCTTAAAGGGAAGGATGATATGGCTATGTATGTGTGAGTGAAGTGTGTGAAAGTGATACTAAGGTTGGCTGCAAAGGTTGTGGTGATGGAAATAGATGCGAGAAGAGTCAAAGATGATGACTCTTATTGGGCTGGGTAAGCTACGTGATGTGGGTTCAAGCCCCCAAGTCTAGCTCTAAATGGTAAGGGATAAGCATTGAATATTCTTTGACTCAATCATGCATAGATATGAATGTGGCCGCACCTCAATGTGAGGTTGCCTACGTATCCGTTAGGAATCAGGCCAAACGTAGCTCTAACCGAACTTTGCATAAGTTTATGTACACCTCAAAAAGGTCTTTCAAGGGTTGTAATGTGGTTAAGTTCATGGTTTAAGGAAGAAAGGGATAAAAGGCTCAAGACCCGAGAGAAACCCCCCCGAGATGTGTAATTGTGTATTTGAAAACTTTGAATTTGCAAGTTTTATTTTTCACATATTTTTTGCTTTGAAATTCTGTTCTTTCTCTTTTTTTTTCATTCTTTTGAGTCAATGTAGGCAATCTCAGATCATGCGGTTCATCACTCACTTAGCATTCATGTTTCTCAGGCACGGTACCAAGCACTCGATGAGAGACGCAATTTGAGACGTGTTCATATCGAAGAAATTGGAACACTTGCCTTTAGACATTGTTTTTTATTATTTACTTTATTTTTTATTTAATTTTTTATTTATTATTTGAACTTGCTTTCTTACTATTACACAAATTGCACATCTTTCCATCCCTGGGTTAAGTGAATGTGGGTTGAATAAATAAGGTCAATTGTTAGACGAGGCTCAAAGTGGTTGATGAAGAAATGGAATGAGTGTTTGAAAATGTTTTAAAGGAATGAATGGGTTGCAAAGGCGCCTCAAATCATGGGTGTACCTTGTGTTTAGTTAGGCAATTTTTTTTTAAAATGAAAATTGCTATGATCGAGATGTAAAGAAATAATGCTCATTTTATTGATGGAAATGGTGAATAAAATAACAAAATTATCAAATTATAGAAAAAAGGAAATCTAAACACTAAATTTAGGAAGGGAAATCTATGCTAGACTTGAAAGGGGGAAAGGGAAAAAAATCATGAAATCTTGCACGAGGAGCTCGCCGCACGCCTTGTCTTCATTGCTGCTTGTCACTTTTTACCTCCTGGAGGGACTGGAAGTTTGTTGGCATCAACAAGATCCTAAATAGCATCCTTCAAATTCCAGCATTGTTCGGTAGAGTGACCCCTTCCTTGATGGAACTTGCAATGGGCGTTGGGGTTCCATTTGGCGCTCCTTTCTTCAGGTTTAGGCTCTGGAAATGGCCCAATAGGTGTGATCAAGCCTTGTCCGTAAAGGCGATCAAAGGCCGCATCATAAGTCATTCCTAAAGGAGTGTAAGTTCTCCTTTTCTTGGGCAATGGAGCATCAAGAGCTAATACTTCATTGAGATCAACTTGGCTTATATTGTTGGTAGTATTTTCCTGCTTAGAAGACGAAGAAGAAGGAAGGTCGTTCTTCTTGTTTTTCCAAGTGTTGTTATTGTTACTACCAGCAGTCTTTATTAGCTCGTCCTCGATATTGATGCTGATGTCATATACAGCTTCAAAAGTGTTCAACGGAAGAAATTTGAGATGTTGCTTGTACTTGTGAGTCAGATTTTGGATGAAGAGGCGAATCATCTCTTTTTTTTGGGAGGATCTACCAAGAGCGCAGCTGTTTCCCTCCACCTATTCAGATAAGCAGTGAAACCTTCATTCTCTTTCTGTTTGAGAATTGAGAGTTCACGTTCAGAAGTCTTACTTTGAATGTTACATTTGTAACGGTTCATAAAACTGTCGGTGACATCTTGCCAAGTCGCAGTACGCTTGGCATCTAGGGAATAAAACCATTGTTGGCAAGCATGTTCTAAGGAGAGAGGGAACACCGTAGGGAAGAGTGTTACATCCAATCCCTTAAGAGCCATGGTTGCAGAAAAAGCCTTCAAATGAAACATAGGGTTATCAGTAGGCTTGAACTTGGGAATGTCAGCGGTGGAAAACTTCTCTGGAAGCCTATCCCTTATGTTCAGAGAAGTGGCAGGTTGCTCTACATAGGTAAACTCTTCAGAGATCTTACTCGTCCGTTCTCTGATCTCGTCTATTGCAGCTACAGTGGCATTGCTTTGATTGTTTTGCTCTACCGTGAGAACCCTGGTAGTGAGTGCTTCCATCATAGTAGACAACCTTTCGAGGGCCCGGTTCATGTTCTCCATATCTTCCTTAGTGGCCATTGGTCGAAAGTAAATGGGAGATGGATCCTGTGGGGATGCTTGTGGTGGTTTTCTTGTACGCCTCTTAGGTATAAGAGGTTGTTGAGGTAGCGACTCAAACCGTAACAGTCTACCCCTTCTTCTTGACCAAGTGCTGTGAAATGAAATAAAATCACTTAATTGTTTGACTCATTGGAAAGGAAGGAAAAAAAGACATTTGAAAACAGGTGAGAAAACTCCACTCATTTTTTTATGACGAAAATGGGGGTGCATGAACCTAGTATACGATCATAAACGACATGGTGCATGACTCAAGTCGGAACATAAAGAAAGTGTGTGGACTATTCTTAACTCGTGAGTGATTAAGTGATGTCATAAGACTCGTGGTATGATCGTATGGCTAGACATATGAACAGTAACCAAAATGACTGATGCAAGGACCAAATTAATACGGAAGACTAAAGGAAAACTAACTGGACTTATTTTCTAGGCACCGTGACACGACAAACTGTACCGTGTCACGGCACAAGCTGACGTGGCACGGCAAATTTATTTATTTATTTATTTTTTTTTGAAATCCACCGTGCCATGGTGGACTCTGCCGTGACACGGTGGGCTTTCCCGTGCCACGGTGGACTCTGACGTGGCACGTCAATTTTTTTTATTTTTTTATTTTTTATTATTATTTTTTTGACGCTAATTACTAAGTGAGTACGGTCCATTGGCAATTGTTAGTCATAAAATATTCCACCATAGACAAAGAAAGATCGTTAAGGTTAGAACAAAACGATCAAATATACACACATAGAACACGTAGACACAATGATGAAAAGAAGAGTTCGCAACCTAAGGTCAAGTTCTATGTTCCACTATGGTCAAGCTTTGGGTGTCAAAAGGGTACCATGGTTAAGAGTTTGGACGCGTTAGCAAGGCAGCCTCCCTTGAGGGTATATGCCAACGGGCGGCTCCGCGAGTTTGTGATGAAATCGAACTCGACTCCATGGTTTGGGTGGATTTAATAACTCGGATGAACCCTTAATGCCATGAGCGTTTTTGGGTTGATAGAGCTTAAATCCCCCGGGGCTAAGACGTATGTAGAACACATACGTTTTTTCAGAAAAATCGAAGGAAGTTGACTGTGAGAAGAGAAAATAAGCCACTGGACTGATTTAAGGACTGCCGTGACACGGCAATCACCACTGTGTCACGGTGCTGTTCACCGTCAGACGGTAAACTGCACCGTGACGCGGCAGTATCTGCCGTGACACGGCAGTCAGGAAATCTGACTGGTGCCCTATTTTTTTTCGTACGCAATCAAGTTGTTCAATTTTTCCTACGGGACAGATCTAAATGCGACGTTAAAACGTCTATGCTTATGCAAAAATGCCAAATTAAACACAGGAATATTTTTCAAGAATCTTTCAAGTCTCATCCACTCATCTCAATTAAATACCGATCACTCAAATCGATAAATAACCAAGAATAATCCTCCCCAGTGGAGTCGCCAAATTGTAGGCGTCGCTCGAAGTGCGCCTACGTAAAAGCATGTTGTGAATATGCTTGGCACTCATAGGAAGTGGGAATTGACATATACGATTAGGGACAAGGAAAGTAGGGAGCCGCCAACAAGTTTTTAAGGAATTGTAAACCGTTCACGGATCATAGAAGGCAACCACGAAAAGGGACAACGATAGGCAACAACGATTGACCCGTGAAGGTTACACCCCATTCATAATCCATAAGATTACTAACTCCATATGGTTCGGAACCACGAATGGAGGATCGGGGATGATGGTATGAAGTGAGTCATGGAGTCACATTCGCCCGTATTGGCCTCTACTCGATTCTTATAATGAAAAGCATTCCTGTGATCTCAAAGGCATACAAACAAATATTCAATTTGCTCCAAACTATTATTAAGCTACATTGGTTGAATATTAATGCAACATATAATTCTAGAATATTAGTGATCACTTGATTAAATAACAAGATTAAAAAGGAACCTAAACCGGTTGTCCAAATTATCTTATTAGGCGTGATTTTCAATTACATATTCCCTTTAACATGCAATATGGTGATCAATAAATAATAATAGAATAAACATTAATATTGGAAGCAATTCAACAATAATAGCGTTAGTCAAATCAAATAATAATAATAATCATGATATTAGCAATATAAAATAATAATAAGTAATTAAATTAATTAATTACTCACATTTCGCGCGTTCCTTAAAATTGCTACATCATGAATAAATTGTTAGTAACTTCAATAAAAATAAATCAAATTGAAATAATTAAATTAAATAAAAGTAGAGTTGATTTGGTCCAAACCCTCAGTTAATTATACCTTTCACGCCTTGGTTTCAGTATAGAACTTCGGGTATTATATGGACTCCTTGGAGTGCTTAGGGAAATTATTATGGAAGAATAAGAAAGCTAGAAATTAGGTTAGAGAGGGAGAAGAGAATGATTTTAGGTGTAAGGTGAGAGAGAATGATATTTGGTGGAAAAGAGAGGAAGAGAGAAGGATTTGATGCCCCGAACTGCAGAAAGGGGGGTTCTATTTATAGGGAAAATGAGCAGAGGGAACACACGGAACCCTAAAAAGATAAAACCCTAAAAAAGGCTACCGCGACACGGTAGATTCTACCGCAACACTGCAGATTCTACCGTGTCACGGGGGAAATTAGCGTGACGCGGGGAAAAATAGAGTGACGCGGGAAATATTTGACCTACGGGAGTAAAAACGCGTGAAGGGATTACGCGGAAAAGTCCACCGTGTCACGGCATATGGCGCCGTGTCACGGTACTTATTCCAAGTCATGGGGCACTAAAAAACATGAAAATCCCCTCCAAATTACCGTGACACGGGAATTTCTCCCGTGCCACGTCGGATCTTGCCGCGTCGCGGCATTTTAGCTGCTGCGCGGTAATTCCAGTTTTTTTACGCGTTTTTAAAATCATCATAACTTTTGATCCGTAACTCGGAATAAGGCATATAATATATCATTGGAAAGCGTATCAAGTCTACTTTCCAACCCAATTAATATCAGGTAAAACTAATTTGTAGATTTTAAGATATGATCGTTTTAGTAGAAGGGTGTCGGTTTTGGGCCGAGTTTAGTGTTTTGCTCATATCTTTTTCGTTATAGCTCGGAATTGGGATTATAATATATGGTTGGAAAGCTTATTGAAAGGCCTATACAAAAAAATAATAATTGGATCAAAATTTTATAGCAATGAAATCAGTTCAGGTCGGTTTTTTAATGTGGATATGGAAAGTGGAAAGTAAGTTATGGTTTAGGGAAATGAGCTAGAAAATGGATTGGTTTATGAAATGTATTGGGTAGAAACATGGATTTAAGCACTCCAAAGATTAAATACTCAACCCGACCAATAACGGCGGTGAAGGTGTTCATCATCGGGTTTGGTTTTGGGGAGACATTTTTAGGTGTCTACACAAAGGTATTTAAATATTTTTAAAAAATAAATATATGTAAAAAATAATTCAAAATAAAAATAATGTTGTTGCAACCGTTAGTGGCGGTTGCAATTCCCACAATTGCGACCGTTTGAGAGTCGGTCGCAAAATTACGACCGCTAATGCCTGTCACAAAAGATCTTTTTTAAAAAAAAGGGTACTATAAAAGACGAGCATTATAACACCCCCAAATCTCCCTCTACGGAAATACTAGTATAATGCGTATAATTATACCGTAGAGATAGACTTGGGCGTATTACTGCCGCGTGATTATGCAAGGCTACTCAAACTTACTAAAATAAACCAATACTTTGCAGCGGAAACTCAACTTTCTTTTATTAATACTTATAAAAATAGTAACATTGTTATGAGTGTTCAAAAATAAAGACAAGACCAACATTCCTAAACTAGGTGAAGCAAATCCCGGGACTCCCATATGCTCATTCATGACTCCACCTGAAAATAGTCAACACTTCTTACCATTACGGTAAATAGGGCGAACCAAAACAAATAGGAAATACGGATTAGCAAAATATGCTAAGTACGATAAGTGCAAGATAATGTAAACTCAATTTATTCGCAAACATGTTTTAAAACCAATTTCCATTAAATAATCTAATAATTCCAAAACTCATGATTCAAAACCAATTCCAATGATTCAACATTCAAAATAATTGATAAACCAATTCCTTTAAAAATCCAATTCCTTTTTGAACCAATTTCTTTAAATCCAATTCCTCACCTGTGCACACCCCAAGCTAGTCTCCTTATATTACAAAGCTATTCTTGAGGAAAGACTAGGTCATACAAAGTCATAGTCTTATCAATAAACCAAATCCGCATAGTGGGATTACCAACATGCTTATAAAGCATTAATAATAATATTTTAATGGTTCAATAATAAATCCTTTTAATATCCAATAATTCCAATATAATTCAAACTCCTTCCACATACTTTCAAAATCAAAACCTTTTAAATAAATACTTGAGAATAAAATCTCATATTAATACTTTTCAAAATCAATAACTCTTCCTTGAAAAACCTTCTATTTAATTCAATAAACTTTTCAAATCAATTCCTTTAAACATGATAAGTAATTCGATCAAACCCTTCAAAACATGATTTAAAAATCAATCGTTAAAAATACTTTTATTAAAACAAATATTAAAATCAATACCTCCAAACATAATTTATTTCATAAATCATAATTCAATTCAATTCAATTCAATCACCAAACAAATCATGTAAAAACATGATATTTAAACCAATCACTTTCGAAGGTATCTAGCCACCTAAACGTACCTTGATCCTTGCTTAGCTATACACACCAAAAGAACCTCATGAATCTTAATAGAACACACCTTACAAATAAATATAACCTTGATCAATATAAGGTTAACAAACACTAGGCGAAAAAACAAGTTAGCCACCGGTTCAAAACCCCCCTATGCTACCGGTTTTGAACCAGTGGTCATTTGGGGGGTGGCAATACCCACAAGAAAGGCCACCGGTTCAAAACCGGTGGCAAAAGAGCTTATTGCCACCAGTTAACCGGTGGTAATAATTATTATGGGCACCATTTAACCGGTGGCAATTAAAGTGCGCGCTTTTTTTTGGGTGGATGACAGGCATTTGCCACCGGTTAACCAGTGGCAATTATAGGAAAATATTTTTTTTCCTGCAATTATTCCTGCAATATTCCTGCAATTATTCCTGCTATAAATTCTGCTGTAATATAATTATATATAACAAGAATTATAAATATATATTTAGACATTAATAATTAAAAACCAAATGCAATATAATAAATAAAGTATCATATACATAAGTACAAATTAACAATACTAACTATACAAACAATAAATAAAGTAGTCTAAAGGTTAATCAACAAAGTTTAAATTCAAAATGATGTAACATTTACAAATTGAAGATGATGAAAGATGCCAACATGTCTCGTACTTCATTAAGGTCCTTGCTTGGTAACAGATCTCCCTTTTGCACCTTGCAAAACTTGGAATATATATACATTATGTTAGAATTAATTAGTTAAGTTAAACATGTGTAAATAAATATGCAAAAAATTAAATCACATAAAAATAGCAACTTACTAAGTTTTAGGACGCATTTTCATCCTAAATGGCCTAAATAAGTCCTAAATGACTTCTACTTTGCCCATTTTCTACATTTTTTAACTAATGAGCAAGTTCTTTCTCATAACATGTCAATTATACTTAGTTTTAGGTGGCTAAGCCGTGAAATCAACTAAAAAGAGCAACTAACTAAGTTTAAGGACCCATTTTCATCCTAAATGGCCTAAATAAGGCCTAAATGACTTCTACTTTGCCCATTTTCTACATTTTTTAACTAATGAGCTAGTTCTTTCTCATAACATGCCAATCATACTTAGTTTTAGGTGGCTAAGCTTTGAAATCACAGAAAAGAGTAACTTACTAAGTTTAAGGACGCATTTTCATCCTAAAAAGGCCTAAATGACTTCTACTTTGCCCATTCTCTACATTTTTTAACTAATGAGCTAGTTCATTCTCATAACAAGTCAATTATACTTAGTTTTAGGTGGATAAGCCTTGAAATCACATAAAAAAGCAACTTACTAAGTTTTAGGACGCATTTTCATCCTAAATGGCCTAAATAAGGCCTAAATGACTTCTACTTTGCCCATTTTCTACATTTTTTAACTAATGAGCTAGGTTTTCTCATAACATGTCATTTATACTTATTTTTTGGTGGCTAAGCTTTGAAATCACATAAAAAGAGCAACTTACAAGGTTTAAGGACGCATTTTCATCCTACATGGCCTAAATAAGGCCTAAATAACTTCTACTTTGCCCATTCTCTACATTTTTTAACTAATGAACTAGTTCTTTCTCATTAAATGTCAATTATACTTAGTTTTAGGTGGCTAAGCCTTGAAATCACATAAAAAAGCAACTTACAAAGTTTTAGGACGCATTTTCATCCTAAATGGCCTAACTAAGTCCTAAATGAGTTCTACTTTGCCCATTTTCTACATTTTTGAACTAATGAGCTAGTTATTTCTCATAACATGTCAATTATACTTAGTTTTAGGTGGCTAATCTTTGAAATCACAGAAAAAGAGCAACTAACTAAGTTTTAGGACGCATTTTCATCCTAAATGGCCTAAATAAGTCCTAAATGACTTATAATTTGCCCATTCTGTACATTTTTTAACTAATGAGCTAGTGTTTTCTCATAACATATCAATTATACTTAGTTTTAGGTGGCTAAGCCTTGAAATCACATAAAAAAGCAACTTACTAAGTTTTAGGACGCATTTTCATTCTAAATGGCCTAAATAAGGCCTAAATTACTTCTACTTTTCCCTTTTTCTACATTTTTAAACTAATGAGCTAGTTTTTTCTCATAACATGTCAATTATACTTAGTTTTTGGTGGCTAAGCCTCGAAATTACATAAAAAGAGCAACTTACAAAGTTTTAGGACGCATTTTCATCCTAAATGGCCTAAATAAGTCCTAAATGACTTCTACTTTGCCCATTCTCTACATTTTTTCACTAATGAGCTAGTTGTTTCTCATAACATGTCAATTATACTTAGTTTTAGGTGGCTAAGCCTTGAAATCACATAAAAAG
Organism: Chenopodium album; assembly: GCF_948465745.1. NCBI lineage: Eukaryota > Viridiplantae > Streptophyta > Magnoliopsida > Caryophyllales > Amaranthaceae > Chenopodium > Chenopodium album. The sequence goes on along the minus strand of NC_137858.1, from coordinate 28,387,962 downwards.
CAACTTACTAAGTTTTTGGACGCATTTTCATACTAAATGGCCTAAATAAGGCCTAATGACTTCTACTTTTCCATTTTTCACAATTTTTAACTAATAAGCTAGTTATATCTTAAAACATGTCAATTATACTTAGTTTTTGGTGGCTAAGCCTTGAAATCACATAAAAAGAGCAACTTACTAAGTTTAAGGACGCATTTTCATACTAAATGCCTAAATAAGGCCTAAATGACTTCTACCTTGCCCATTTTCTACATTTTTTAACTAATGAGCTAGTTCTTTCACATAACATGTGAATTATACTTATTTTTTGGTGGATAAGGCTTGAAATCACATAAAAAGAGCAACGTACTAAGTTCAAGGACGCATTTTCATCCTAAATGGCCTAAATAAGTCCTAAATGACTTCTACTTTGCCCATTCTCTACATTTTTTAACTAATGAGGTAGTTCTTTCTCATAACATGTCAATTATACTTAGTTTTAGGTGTCTAAGCCTTGAAATCACATAAAAAAGCAACGTACTAAGTTTTAGGACGCATTTTCATACTAAATGGCCTAAATAAGGCCTAAATGATTTCTACTTTGCCTTTTTTCTACATTTTTTAACTAATGAGCTAGTTATTTCTCATAACATGTCAATTATACTTAGTTTTTCCTGGCTAAGCCTTGAAATCACTTAAAAAGAGCAACTTACAAAGTTTTAGGACGCATTTTTATCCTAAATGGCCTAAATAAGTCCTAAATGACTTCTACTTTACCCATTCTCTACATTTTTTAACTAATGAGCTAGTTATTTATCATAACATGTCAATTATACTTAGTTTTAGGTGGCTTAGCCTTGAAATCACATAAAAAAGCAACTTACAAAGTTTTAGGACGCATTTTCATCCTGAATGGCCTAAATAAGTCCTAAATGACTTCTACTTTGCCCTTTTTCTACATTTGTTAACTAATGAGCTAGTTCTTTCTCCTAACATGTCAATTATACTTAGATTTTGATGGCTAATTCTAGAAATCACATAAAAAAGCGCATTTACTAGGTTTTAGGTCGTACCTCATCAAGATGTATGGTGTTGGTACAATGAGTCGCTATGTTAAGCATGAATCTCATCACGTATAATCCACAATCAACTCCATTATCTTGTTGTGGGCACTAGCATAGGAACCAATCAAATGAATCAAACATCACATAAAATCCACAATTGTTTTAGCAATGTTTTTTAAGATAATCACAATATGATGTGGTATTACCGTAGGTGATTTCCATGTAGGACCGTATGATGTGGTATTACCGCGTAATGTTGTGGCCTAAGCGATTGGAAATGGACCGTATCACCGGTCGTCGCTTGTGCACTACCATGCGCCACCAACTACAACTCTTCACTATTTAATAGCCCCAAGGCTAGAAATGTACACTCGGTTTCTACCTACATCATTAACGAAATTCACTTGTAAAAGCAGAAATTATCAAAAAAATGGTCTTTTCCTACACAATTGATCATGTAACGAAATTCACTATGTTAAAACTAATAGATTATCCTAAATTCACCTCTAAATCTGGAAATTCATGGGGTGTTGGATTATCAAGCTCCCTCGAGTCCGCATGTGTGGGAGTAACAACCTGCAACAGTTATTCAAAAATGTCATATTAGATCTCACATAAATCACTATGACAAAACTAATTGATTGAAAACTACCGCATGTATCTCATCTTCTCCATGTCTCTCATCTTCTCCTTGTCCTTTTGGGTGGCTACTTGAGTCGACCGGTGTAGTCGGGGGGAACGGTAAGGATAAGTTCATTTGCTTCGCCCAAGCATTGAATTCACCTACTAACTCATTGCGTTCTTGTTCCTTGATGGATGCCACCTTGGCATCCAAGTCCTCCGGTGAGTTAACACTTGCCCGAGATCTTCCCAATTTTGTGTATTCTGAACCCATCACTTTTTCCCATCCTAGCAACGTCCCTCCCATACCTACTACCCGGCCTGGATGGTAGGGCTTTCCCAAAGCCAAGGTGAACGGGTCTTTCTCTATAGTCGGGACCAGCTTGCCTTCAACAACTTCTGTAGTGTACTCAAGCTGTAGCATAAGAAAAAAATGTCAACATTAATACATATAATGTTTTTATATGGTAAAGTTATGCAAAAGTTTTAAATAGCTTACAAGTTTATCAGCCACTTTTTTTTTCCGGTTCCTTGATGACCCATTTTCCGGTTTCCTTATCAAAGGAATGTAGAGAACAAATGAAATTGCCAGCACGACTAACCAACGTAGTGATCGTGGATTTGGAGGGTTCTTTGGATGACCCAGGCATCAAAGTGGGGTATATACCCTCCTTCATCCAAGTAGGCCTCCATTCACAAAATGTCTTGGCCCCCGTACGATGGAGGTACTCCTTCTGCAATGCATTTGCCATTTTTGCTCTCGAAGTTCCTACATAAATACAAATGTTAACATCATTACTGTTTAGGGTAAAAATACCCCAAGTACGTGGCCCAATAAGAAGGCGACACGTGGCCCAATAAGAAGGCGACACGTGGCCCTATGAGAGGGTGACACGTGTCCTCCTAATAGGGTGACACGTGTCAGCTGCCTTTAGTACACAATACAACATCAGAAAGAGAAAAAAAGGCCCTGATTACATCAAGCCCAAATCCCGAGAAAACCTTGAAAGCCGTAAAACGGCGCCCCCCATGACACGTGGCGACCCCTGATTGCGCAGCCAATCACGTCACGAAATTCTAGGGTATAAACCCTAGAGGGGCACATGTTCCCACCCCTATAAATACCCCGATCATTTATGATGGGAGGGGTGGATTGTGACATAACATAAAAATAGAGCATTAAAGAGCTCCAACTTCTCTCTACTTTCTCTCTCTAGCTTTTCCGATTTTCGATCTCTAACTTGATAGTCGGAGGCGAATATTCCGATAAACGGAATATTCGTTGTTTTGCAGGTGTCCACGTCTCGTTGCCAGGAGAACGCGACCAGTATCCGAGGAGTTCACAAAAAACCCTGAAACATTTGGCGCCGTCTGTGGGGATACTCGTCCGTTATGGCAATAGATGATCAGACACCTAATACTGGTCCTCTTCCAGGCGAGGACGGATATGTAGAAGACCTACGTACAACCATACATTCAAGAAATCCTTTGACTGCCTCATTTCAAGAGGCCAAACAACCTCCTGTTACCCCAGCTACCCAAGACAGCAAACAACAAGACCAATGCAACTGATGCTGGTAACACCCCATTCCTTCGTCCGCATGGAAGGTCTACCCGAGTCCCACGGACCAACCTCTCTAGCCTGTTGACGAAAACACAGTCGGCTGGGGGGAGGGACAGACAGCCGAAAAGAGTTGAGACTGAGCCGTCACAGCGTTTCAAGGACGCAAGGGATTACATTCGGCACAAGCAAAGGGAGAGGGCCGCATACTTTGACACGGCCTCTACCCCAACCATGCCGGATGAAGTCTCCAACCAATCTTTCTCTCAATACACCAACACGGCCGTCTCCAGCACAAGTCAAGCCGACCATACCATTACTCCCATTCCAGTTTAGCCATCACAATATCAGCCCCCTCAAGTACTCAATGGGTTGATACAGCCAACTCCCCAAGCCTTTAGGCAATATGGGCCGTATGGCCAGGTGTTCGGCCAGACTCCCTACCTGGCTTGAACGTCCGCGCAGCCTCAGCCCATCGATTGGCAGATGCGTTTGTTGAATTTGGGAGATAAGCCGCCTCCGTTTTCGCAAGACATACTAACGTCCCCTCAACCAGCAAAAGTGAAGAGTGTACTAGTTGGTGCCTATGATGGTACGGGCAACCTAGTGGAGCATATTACCTCGTACAGGAATTTGATGTACTTGCAAAGTGTAGATGATGCTACATGGTGCAGATGCTTCCCGGCCACTCTTAAGGGGGTGGCCCAGGATTGGTTTAACAGCCTTCCAGCCGGATGCATAAATTGTTTTACTACCCTCAGTTTGTTGTTTGTGGGAAATTTCTCATACAACATCCCACCAAGAAAGACAAGTCTCAACTTGGCAACAATTGTCCAAGGAAAGAATGAAGGACTACGCTCGTACGTCCAAAGATTTAACTAAGAAAAAGCCCAGATTCATAATCTTCCGGATGAAATGGCATACTCAGAATTTCTCCGGGGATTAAGGCATAATGGTTTTAAGTTTGATTTGGTAAGGAAAAAGATTCGGTCATACGCAGGTGTATTGCGGGAAGCCGAAGCCTATATTGAGGCCGCGGACTTTTGTTCGCTCACCAAATCAGAACAGCCGGCCAAGGGGGCTGAGAAGAAGCAATTTTCTCAGCAAGACTCGGCCAGCCGAAAGAGAGAAGGAAGGAAAAGAAAAGAAATCTGGGTAGCTGATGACAAGCAACCCAAGTCAAAGAAAAGCAAGACGTACGAGCCTCAATATGAGTTCAAAAAGGATGGCTACTCCATTTTGATGGAGATAAAAGACAAGTTTGAGTTTGAGAAGCCTCAGCCTTTGAGAGGCTCGGCCCAGTACAGAAACAAGAACAAGTATTGTCATTACCACAAGGATGTAGGTCATGACACGAACGATTATATCAATCTGAAGAGGCAGTTGGATAAGTTGGCTGACAAGGGTCTGCTGAAACCCTATGTGACCAAGTCCAAGTTCACCTACAAACGGACAAATAACACGTCCGAGAAAAAACAACAAAGTGACAAGAAAAATGACAAGGAAGATGATGGGAATAACACTGATTCAGGTTTTGTGGCCGTGATATCAGGAGGCTTTGCTTCAGGCGGCCCTACCATGAAAGGAATCAAGCAGGACGCTCGAAATTTGTCAAATGTGATGCAAACGGACGCCGTTAAGGCCGAGCCATTTCCTGAAGTGATCATAAGTGAGGCTGACCGTGGAGAGGTCAAGGCTTTGCACAATGATCCCATGGTCTTTGTCATGAAGATAGCAAATTTGAAGGTGGGACGAATATTGATTGATACGGGCAGTTCGGCCGACATCATCAGCCTGTCCGCCCTAAGGAATTTAAGCTTCCCAAAAGATGCTCTCTAGGATATCACTCACCCCTTGGTAGGATTTGGGGGGAATATCATTCATCCTGTCGGACGGATCGATCTTCCGATCCATTTCGGGCATAAGGGAGAGGGAAGAGACATGGTCGTCCGCTTCCTTGTTGTTAAAGAGTTGACCGGGTACAACGTCATCCTTGGCCGTCCCACTCTGAATGCAGCCAAGGCGGTCATAGTCCCCCACTTAATGTTGTTGAAGTTTGAAAGGTCGGACGGAAAAATTGGAACAATTCAAGGAAGTTAGAAAATGGCTAGGGAATGTAATCAGCTGGTCGTGAAGCCAACAGCGCGCGGCCCAAAACTGTCCGAGCCAAAGGAAGAAGGAACCTCACTCCCAGCATACCAGGTCGGCCAGAAGCATAAGGCGGCCAGGGCAGAGGAAGCCTAGCAATTAATGACTGTCGGCCGGCCAGATGAGTTGAGGCCCCAGCCGGCCGGTAGCCACCAGGATATAGTGCTTGACTCCAACCACCCAGAACGGACAATTAGTGTTGGCACTATAGCTTTGGAATTGCTTGGGGATGAGTTAGTTCAGCTGTTAAGAGAATTCAAAGATGTGTTTGCTTTTGAAGTTGGTGAAATGCCAGGGATAAGTCCTGACCTGGCCGTGCACAAGTTGGCCGTGAATCCTTTGATAAAGCCTGTCCGCCAGAAAAAGAGAAATCACGGAGAAGAGAGGAATCAGGCGGCCGCAGCAGAGGTGAAAAAGCTGCTGGACGCCGGTTTCATTCGGCAATGCTTCTACCCAGATTGGGTGGCCAATGTAGTTCTTGTGAAAAAGCCGAATGGGACTTAGAGGATGTGCGTGGACTACACGGACTTGAACAAGGCGTGTCCTAAGGATAGCTTCCCCTTGCCTAAGATTGACCGTTTGGTTGACTCTACGGCCGGACACGCCCTAATGAGTTTTATGGACGCATACTCCGGATTCCATCAAATTCCTTTGTGGGAAGAAGATCAAGAGAAAACAACGTTTGTGACCGAGCAAGGGTTGTACTGTTACAAAGTTATGCCAGTCGGCCTCAAAAACGCCCCTGCTAAATTTCAGAGGCTTGTTAATACAGTCTTTAGAGACCAGCTCGGCCGGAACATGGAGGCATACATTGATGACATGATTGTCAAGTCAAAAGAGCCGGCCGACCATCTCAAGGATCTACGAGAAACGTTCACCGAACTCAGGCGGCATAAGATGATGTTAAATCCAAAGAAGTGTGTATTTGGTGTTGAGTCCGGCAAGTTTCTCGGATTTTTGATTGATCAACGTGGAATCGAGGCCAACCCTGAAAAAATTCAAGCCGTCCTTGACATAAAGTCTCCAAGAACAATCAAGGAAGTGCAAAGACTGATCGGCTGTTTAGCAGCCCTTGGAAGATTTTTGTCAAGGTCAGGGGATAAGTGCCGTTACTTTTTTCAAACCTTTAAGAAGAAAGCCATGTTCGAGTGGACAGAGGAGGCCGAGGAAGCATTCGTACAGTTGAAGAGTCACTTGCATACATTGCCTCGCCTCGTCAGTCCGCTCAGGAATGAGAAGCTATATCTCTATCTTGCCATCTCTGAACATTCTCTAAGTGCCGTCCTCCTTGCTGAGAGGGACGGCCATCAGGTCCCGGTGTATTTTATCAGTCATGTGCTTCACAATGCTGAGCTTAAGTACCCCCCAATTGAAAAATTTAGCCTGGCCTTGTACATGGCATCAAAGAAGCTGCGGCCGTATTTTTTGGCACATTCAATTGTGGTCTACACAGACCAACCCTTGAAGAAGCTGTTTTCAACGTTAGAAGCAAGTGGCCGCATGCTTATGTGGGCTTTGGAACTCAGGGGCTTTGACCTTGTGTTTGAACCAAGAAAGGCAATCAATTAAGGGGTAAGCTTTTGCGGATTTTTTGGCTGAAATGACATGGCCTGATCTTCAGCCGGCCGGGGACCAAGTCTGGAAAGTGTTTGTGGATGGTAGTGCAACAGCGACCGAGTGTGGTGCTGGTATTATATGTGAGTCTCCTGAGGGAGACAAGTATGAGTACACGTTGAGATTTCAGTTCCAAGCGTCAAACAATGAAGCTGAGTACGAAGCATTGTAGGCCGGCCTAAGGATGTGTAAAGCGGCCGGGGCAACCAAAGTTGAAGTATGGTCGGACTCCCGACTAATAGTCCACCAAGTCAATGGTGGCTTTGAAGCCAGGGAGCCGGCCATGATGAAGTACATGCAGCTAGTGAAAGATGAGGCCGAGTGCCTAGAACATTTCTCTCTCAGATAAGTTCCTCGTTCAGAAAATCATCAAGCGGACGTGCTCTCCAAATTGGCTTCCTCGGCATCATGTGACACTCCAAGATCAGTGTTTTAGGAAGTAAAGGAGAAAAGGAGTATTGATGCCGAGCCCGTTCAGATAATAAATAGAAGTTCAACCTGGATGGACGGAATTATTTCCTATCTAAGGGATGGAATACTTCCGGACGACCCAAAAGAGAGTTGGCTAATGAAGAGGAGGGCGGCCTGGTTCGAGATGAAGGATGGGGAGCTATTCAAAAAAGCCTTTGTGAAGCCTTACCTTAAATGTAAAACCCCTGAAAGAGGGCATGATGTGTTGGACGACCTCCATCAGGGGCATTGTGGCTCACATATTGGAGGACGAGCCTTAGCTGAAAAAGCGACACATTTGGGATATTACTGGCCGAGCTTGAATACGGACGCCATGCAAATGGTGAAAAAATGTGACAAGTGCCAGAGGTTTTCAACCCTTATTCATCGTCCAGCAAATAGTCTGTCAGCCATTAGTAGTCTGCTTCCTTTTGCTAAATGGGGCATGGACATTTTGGGGCCGTATACTCCTGCATCCGGTCAGAGACGATACGTACTAGTGGCAGTAGACTACTTCACTAAATGGGTTGAAGATGAGGCCGCCCGGGGCATCAAATGGACGGATGTATCAGCCTTCATTTGGAAGAGCATAATCACTCGGTATGGGGTACCTCAGTCAATGATGTTCGACAATGGACCTCAGTTTGAGACGCGCCAACTCAAGGAATGGTTAGGGGACCAAGGCATAACTTATTGTTTTGCCTCAGTCGGCCGACCACAAGCCAATGGTTAAGTTGAGGCCTATAACAAGTTGATTTCAAATGGGATCAAGCTGTACACCCAATTGAAATGTACGAGCCCACTTTCCGGGTAATGCTCTATGATGAATCGGCCAATTGGGAGGCCATGAAGACCGCTCTAGACTTTCTTCCAGAAGCTAGGGGCAATGCGGCGCTTAAGCATGAAATATATCGCTTAAGGATGACAAGGGCATATAACCGTCGTGTGTCTAAGCGGCCACTCAAAATGGGGGATCTAGTGTTGAGGAAAATGGAAGCTGTTGGCCGTGCCAATGAGGACGGCAAGTTGACTCCAAACTGGGAGGGACCGTACCGAATCAGGGAAGAAGTCCGAGACGGCACATATCGCCTTGAAGCAATTGATGGCCGTCAGATCCCACGGACATGGAACACTGACAATCTGAAGAAATATCATGTTTAAGTTTTTGTTTCTCTAAGTACTTAGCCAAAAAGCTGTGTATACAGCTAGGTCTACTAACCGAGCCATGTAATCAAAGCCATACGGCCACAACAATGTACTTTTGACAAAATTAATGAAAAGTCAAGCATTGTTAAACTATTTTGCTGTTCTACTTATATTTATTTGCATAATGTGATTTATGATTAAAGGCCGAGTGAAATGACTTACTAAGTTGCTTCCAATATAGCAACACGGCTTATCAAAGTCTTACTGAGTGGCCGAAGTAAAAAGGAAGCAAGATTTCTTCCAATGGAGCAATTCGGCCATTTAAAAAAAAAAAAAAAAAAAAAAAAAAAAAAAAAAAAAAAAAAAAAAAAACTGATTCAATTCAGAGAACAATGCGTCCGCACTAATTCAAGGCGGACGGTTGAGGCAAGGTATTCTGAACTTGTTTAAAAAGCAAGTGTGCTTTACAAATAGGGCAAGGGCATACCTAGGCGCTTAGCCCGGCCGAGAGCCAGGAATCTCTAAGTTGAGATAATACTTGGGATTTCTAGGGTACGTCCGAGCGATAGATTCAACGGACTACTCGTACAAAGATAGCTGAACGACCAATTAAATTGATTCGGTGCTTCACCTAGTCCAAGGGCAATCATTACTATGATTTGATTAACTTGCTAGTCGTCATACCCTTTAAGGCATAAAAACTACCAAGTTAATCAAACCACTTTGAGAATGGACTAGGAGAACACCGAATAAAGGGGCATACCCCTAGGCACGTACGAAAAAGCATAATACTGAGACGTACGAAAAACATTCAAAAAGCAAACACTGCAAAAAAAAAATTATTAAGTATGAAGTAGAATTAAAGAACCGCTCAAAAGGCGGACAAAATTTTCATTGATAAGGCCGCTCAAAAGGCGGCCAGAAAAGGTTTACAATACCGCTCTAACAGGCGGCTTCAAAATGAGTACAGCAAAAGAAAAGTAAAAAAAAAACTAAGTACAAGGAAAGCTGGAAAAAGAAGAAAAAGCTGGGAAGCTGAGCAGACGGTTGCTGGAGGACCTGAGCTTTACTTAGCCGTATCATCCTTGGAAGGCTCCTCCACAACCTTAGCGTCTTCGGCCGGAGCGGCATCACCGTCCGCCTCCTCCTCCTCATTTCCCTCTTCCTCGTCCTCTTCGGACTCGGGAGAGGTAACTACCAGCTCTGGAGGAGGCTAGCCGGCCCTCTTTGCCTCTTCCCTGAGGCAGACGTAGTTAAGACGCTTTTTGAAGCGCTCTTCGTCATAAGCGGCTTCCCCATTGTCCACCTTCAGCTCAAAGGCGTCAAAGAAGTACTCCTTAAGTCGATCTTCGGCGTTCTGCTCGATGCGGAAGATCTCTTCTGGGCTGGGAGGCCGAGGAGCTTTTAGCTGCTCAGCATAGTCCGCAACGGACTTCTTCAAGGTCTCAACCTCGGTTCTCAGCGCGTCCGCTTCGTCCAAAGCAGACTTAAGGTTGGTCTGGGCCAACTTCAGCTCGCTCTTCAAGGCCTCAGACGCCTCGAAGCCCAACCTCCACTTCTCTTTTTCCAGGTTGGCCTCGTCCCTCTCAACCCGCATGGCCTCCCTGGCCAAGGACTCCTCTTCGAGTGCCTTGCCTAGTTTGACCAGGTCTTCAGTTTGCCGCGCCGCCTTGTCGGCCAGCGCGGCTATTTGGGTCTCAAGATGCACCCGTTGGACGGCGGCCGTCCCCGTCACAGCATCCTCGGCCTTCCTGATTTATAGCCAAGCTTGCTTCAACCGCTCGTTCTCTTTATCCTTCCAGTCAAGGAAGACGTTCAGGCGGAGGAAGAGCTGCGGACAAAAGAAGGAAACTTAGTCAAATGACAAGAAAAATTTGCTAAGTGTTGGAAAGAAAAGGTATAGAGAAAAGGAGACGTACCTCAGCACTACAGTTGAGCATAGGGCCGAGGAAGCCCTCATTGATTCCCCGCAGCTTGTCACGTTGCGCTTGGGGAACCGCGCGAACCATGGCCTCGCGCATGGCCTTCTTGTCCGCGCCAGTCAGTGACTGGCTGGGCAGCCTCATTTGCAACTCCTCTGAGATATCTGCGAACGACCGTGCAAAAAGAATTAGCTAAATTTACAAGTATAAGTAAATAAAAGGTACAGGAGTAAAGAAGAAAGGCTGACCAGTGGAGAAGCTTGGAGGGGAGAGATTGATGGGAGGGGGCGGCAAAGAGGTGTCCCCCTCGTTCTCTAAACGGCCAGCAGCGTCACTGGCCGACTGACTGGCATTCAACCAATCAGATTTTTTAACTACCTCGACATGCGGAGTCGAGATGAGGCCGATCATTTTTTCCGGGGTTGACTTACCCCCATCGTCCATAGGGACGGATGCGTCGTGGACCTGATCAGCAACAGGGTCCACGGACTTGGAGGCCTCGCTTTGTACCAGCCGAGGTTGATCTCCTTTAGACTGCGTTTGAGCAGTCTGCGACTTTGTCTTGGCCGCTGATTTTGAAGGCGTCTTCGTTGCGACCGTTTTCCTCCTTTAGGATGCGTTCGCATCAGGAGTGGAAGAAGCCGGATGCTTCCTTCTTGCCTTCGGAGTAGAGGAAGACTGTAAAAATACTAGCAAAGTTAGAAAAATTACAAGGCAAAGAACGTGTCAGCGTCCGTGTGAATTGGAGAAGGAGCTCCCTTCCAACATGCATGAACGGACGAAATGCGTCCGTGCAAACTCGGGAAGCAGGCTCCTCCCAATACAGCAGAACGGACAATGAGAAAAGAAAGACTCAAAAATAAACTAAGTGTTTACCTCCTTGATTTGCTCGTACATCTTGAAACGATCCTTGTATCGTGCAATGTCCACCTCGGACATTGGCACCTCCCCCTTCTGTGCCGAGTCAAGCATCGCGTACGCCTCCGCTGCAAAGAGAAAAAAGCAAAGTGTTAGAGTATTTTTCTAAAAAACTCTACGTGCGTACAAAAGGTTTATATATCTAAGTGTCCACCTTGGGGCATGTTCTGGTACAGGCCGTACGCAGACATAAAAGTGGTGTCCCTAAGCCAATTGGCTAGAGGAACCCAATGGCGAGGGACACGTTCAGTTTTGTTACCCCGCTTGACCCGATTGACCTTGAAATATTCAAGTTGGTGTTCTTGGCTTGGATGGATGGGCGGCTTGTCAGGCATGTGATCCCCGCGTCCGAGCTGAATGGGATCTGGACGGCACTTATTCATGCGGAGGTTGAACTCCACATCTTTAGTTTTGATGCGGTAGAAACGGTGCTTCCAGTCCCTCCATTTGCTGACACGATCGACCACAACCATGTAATCCCTGGTTGCACTCAAGACGAGCCAACCGTCCGTATCTTTTTCCAGCCGTGTAAGTGAGTGCATCTCACTGAAGACCGCAAAGTCTGGCGTGAAACCCTTGCAGATGCACGTCACCAAGTACCCAAATATATTTAACCAGCTGTTTGGCGTCAATTGGAAAAGGCCAATGTCATATTCGTCCAGCACCGTCCGGACGAATGGATGAAGAGGGAAGCGAAGGCCCACATCTAGGGCGGCCCTATAAACGCAAAAAGCCCTTTTGCGCGGCTTCTCGTCATCCCAAGTAGCCACAACAATGGCTTTTTCTGGGGACTTGTATTTCGAATCCCTCCCCCAAATGGAGGGACTCCTTGTACTCATCAAACTCTTTCTTCAAGAACTTCAGGGCCGTCTCTCCAACTGTACAGGCGTACGAGTCCCTGAAGTTATCAATGTTGGTGACATTTTCTTCGGCCGCCGCCTCACCTTCGGCCGTCTCACCCACGGCCTCTTTCTCAACTTCATCTTCTTCCATTTGGTGAGAGGGGGCACTCCCAAATTCTGAAGACAGCACCCTATCCAGGTCTGCTGCCTTGGCCGAGCTTCGGCCTCTTGAGCTGAGTACGCCCATGGAAGAAGGAACGCCCTCCTCAACTAATGGACGCTTGCCTTTGTCTTTGGCAGCGTCCGCCTCGTTCCCCGAAGGAGGGGCGTTGCGAATAGGCAGATCGGACGGTTCCCTGATTGAGATTCCCGTCATAGGTCTGTCCGCCCCGCCCAGTTGGAGCAGAGGTTGAGAGGAAGAGGGGACAGACGAACCAGCAGCGTCCGCCATAGAATGGGTGAGATGTTCTTGGCAGAGTACCAGCTCGGCCTCGTCCATGACCGTGCTGGCGAATTGGGGGAACCTAAGCTCTGGGGCTGGTGCGGACGAGGCGCCCTGAGCTCGTTAGCGCTCCTCGAACGAAGAAGTAACCTCCACGGCCAAATGATGGGAGCCAGTTGAGGTGGTTGTTGTCTGAGTGGTGGAGGTAGTCTCCACCTCCATTGTATTGGGGATGCTCGGGTCATAAGGGACCCTAGGGTGAACCAGAATTCCGTCTGGGTTCCTGGCCGCATGAAGTTCACGCGTACGCATTGTCCTTGCCATTGCCTGTGGGGACAGAGAAGAATAAGTGGAGGTGAGTACATACGCACTAGATATAGACTCACTCCAAGGAGGAGACGACTCTTCTCCGTCCACTCTAGACTCTTCAGTCCTAGGCGAACGGCCGGCCTCATGAGGAGAGTCGGATGATGCCGAGTATGGATCTAGAATTGAAGTAAAGAAAAAGAAAACGCAAGTAAAAGTAAAAGAGAAAAATGTAGACGGCCTACCGTTGTACGTTCTGAAAACTTCGAAAGTGTCCTTGGTGTTCTTGAAGATTGACCGGAAAACTCAAAAAATGCCCGGAAAACTCAAACTCACGGCGGCGCTCTTGAAGATTAAAGGGAAAATCACTTTCTTTCACTAGAATGCTCTGACTTCTCTCTAGAATTCACAATCGGGTAAAGTGTGAAAATGAGAATTCACTCCCCATATTTATAGAATGAATCTATGGGGGAAAAATGGTAAAACCACCTTTCCCGCCTAAACATTCAAACGGTAATTTTTTGAGAAATTACTCGAAAAAAGGGACGGAATGACGTTAGGGTTCTGTTAACCTATGTGGAAACCCAGACGGACAATTGACGGCACGTCAAAGTGAGTTGAAGTGAGTTAAGTCACACATTCAAGAGATTTACACCTTCAACACTTAGTCTCCAGAACTTAAAAATATTTAAGAAGGAAAAGCGTCCGCCTAGTTCCCAGACGTTTAGTTCAAAGGGGAGAGTTCAGACGTACGCAGCATGATGAAAGAACCAGAGAGTACGCCTGAAATCAAGGAAGCCCAATCCTTTTTAAACGCAGTGAACGCTCTGGGTAGCTAGGAAACAAGCTCCTCCCAAAGTATGAGAACGTCCAGACCAAAATAGGAGGACGTCCAGTCCCACTGCTGTGGCCGCTCTGGGTGGTTAGGAGATAAGCTCCTCCCAGAGTATGAGAGCGTCCAGACTAAAAAGCAAGGCTGTTCATTTAAAATGTTGTGGACGCTCTGGGTAGTTAGGAGATAAGCTCCTCCCAGAGCATGAGGACGTCCAGTCCAAAGTATGTGGACGTCCCGATGAGCTAGGAGAAAAGCTCCTCCCAGAGCATGAGGACGTCCAGTCCAAAGTATGTGGATGTTCCGATGAGCTAGGAGATAAGCTCCTCCTAGAGTATGAGGACGTCCAGTCCAAAGTATGTGGACGTCCCGATGAACGAGGGGTTAAGCCTCTCTCAGAGTATGAGAACGTCAAGTACAAAGTATGGACGTCCAAATGAGCAGAAAGACAAGCTCACTCCAGACTACGAGGACGTCCAGAACAAAATATATGGACGTCTAGATAGCAAAAAGAGCTTTGAGTCCAAAGTATATGGACGTCCAGGGCAGATGGGAGGTAAACCCTACCCAGAGTACATGGACGTCCAGATGAAAGATCAGAGGAGGCGGCCAGTAAGTGTACGAGCCACCCCCTCTGAGGGGCAAATGTTTAGGGTAAAAATACCCCAAGTACGTGGCCCAATAAGAAGGCGACACGTGACCCTATGAGAGGGTGACACGTGTCCTCCTGATAGGGTGACACGTTTCAGCTGCCTTTAGTACACAATACAACATCAGAAAGAGAAAAAAAGGCCCTGATTACATCAGGCCCAAATCCCGAGAAAACCTTGAAAGCCGTAAAACGGCGCCCCCCATGACACGTGGCGACCCCTGATTGCGCAGCCAATCACGTCACGAAATTCTAGGGTATAAACCCTAGAGGGGCACATGTTCCCACCCCTATAAATACCCCAATCATTTATGATGGAAGGGGTGGATTGTGACATAACATAAAAATAGAGCATTAAAGAGCTCCAACTTCTCTCTACTTTCTCTCTCTAGCTTTTCCGATTTCCGATCTCTAACTTGATAGTCGGAGGCGAATATTCCGATAAACGGAATATTAAATGTTTTGCAGGTGTCCACATCTCGTTGCCAGGAGAACGCGACCAGTATCCGAGGAGTTCACAAAAAACCCTGAAACAATTACTGCAAAAAGAGTCAATATATTATACAATTCTCATTAGATTTACTAGTTATTACAATTGCTTTGGGTCGACTTTTTTGAAAAACAAAGTCTTTCCACTCGTCCTCCGTCACGCTTGGCCATATTTTCCACGGTGGTTCTTGTTCCTCAACAACTTCCTCATTTCCACCTTCACCACCCTTCCCCTTGGAAGCTTTCTTCTTGTGTTTCTTCTTCTTATAGATCCATCCATTGGTCAAATGGGTCTTAAAGCCTCTGAATCTCTCCACTATTAAAGAAACAAACACCCTTCTCTTCTCGGGATCATTTGGAATATTAAACAGCTTCTGCAATCACAAATACAAGCAATTATTATTTGAAATTCACTAACAACCATTAAGTGAAAGTATTTGTAATTGTGTAAATGTGCATTTAAACAAAACACTTGCCCTGGTATCATCCCAAAATGTTTGAATCAAGCCTGGAGGTACTTGCCGCCAACCAAGTGTAATGGGGATTTTGCAAGAACACATGCCAACTTGGTTTGCATAATTCCGAAGCCATTTGCCAGTAGGTCGTCCTCTTTTGTCATACTCCAGGACCATGGGACCGGTTGGCTTCTTAATACTTGTTGTCGGACCCCTACCCTTTCTCTTAGCAGGAGCCTTTAACCCCCCTCCACCACCTGTGTTCAATTGCTCCTGTCTTTGGCTTTGAGTTTGAGGAGTAGTGTTCTCACCAACGACCTCAACAATTGTAGAATCAATAGGAGGCGCACGTTCAGCTGACAATTCAAATTCTACAAACCTGCGCTCAAAAGTATCTTGTTCCTGATCTTCTAGCCACTAGGCGAAAAAACCACTTAGCCACCGGTTCAAAACCCCCCTAAGCCACCGGTTTTGAACTGGTGGTCATTTGGGGGGTGGCAATAACCCCAAGAAAGGCCACCGGTTAACCGGTGGCAATTATGCTTCCCGGTTTTTTTTTCTTGATATTACATATAAATGCCACCGGTTAACCGGTGGCAATAACATACTTTTTTTTTCTATTTGCTACAATAATAATTATAATAATAATAATAATTAAAAAAAAAACTCTGTAAAATATAAGGCAAATAGCATCACAATATTCACAATCAATATAAGAGCCCAATGAAATATACTCACATTTATATTCAAATTGTTATTGTACAATAAAAAAATTACAATGAAGTATACATTACCAAAAAAAATTACAATGAATTATACAGTACAAAAAAAAAAATTACAACATTAAAAACAACAATATTCCAAAATGAAAGTCTTGAATCCATCATCAATTAACACCTGCATCAATTAAAACCTAGAAATTAATAAAACTCAAAAAAAAAATGTGAAAAAAACCCAGAAACTCATGCATGTATACGAACAAAAAGAGAAAAGGCTTAAAAAAAACAGAAAGAGAAAAGGAAAACCTAGTAAATTCGAAAATCAAATAACCCAAAAATTTTGAAAATTAAATAAACCCAATAATTTTCGAAATAAAAAACCCAAAATTAAAACAGAAAATTTTCGAAATAAAAAACCCAAAATTAAAACAGAAAAATTTTGAAATCAAAAACCCAAAACCCAAAAAACAGAAAAATAAATTTCGAATTCCACCAAAAAAAAAACAAAAACCCACCCACCATAACCACAACCACCACCAAAAACCACCACAACCCATGAACTCCACCAAATTAACAAAAAACAAAATAAAAGTAAGAAAAAAGAGAAATTACCTCGAATTTCAGCAAAAACCCCCGAAATTATCTTGAATTTGGGTTATAAAGGTCTAATTTGACCATGAAAACTCTAGATCTAGAGTTTTCATGGTCGAATTAGACCAGCAAACCTTTAGCGGCGGCGGTGGTGGTCGAAAGAGGTGAAGAGGAGGAACATGAGGGAGGGGGCGAGCCCGAGCTTCCGTCGTCGGCCACTATTTATGCGGCGGCGAAAATATTCAGGAGCTTCTTCAATTCGGCGGTGGTTGGTGGTTGTAGTGGTAGTGGCCGTTGAGGGGAAAGAAGAGGAGGGCAACGAGAGAGAAGGAGATCGGCGGTGGTTCGTAGGAGAGATAGAGAAGGAGAGGAGAGAGAAAGAGATAGAAGAAAGGAGAAGAGGAGGATCGCAGGAGAGAGAAAGAGGCAGGAGAGAGAAGGAGGAGAGGGGAGAGATAAGGAGAGAGGCTGAGTGAGAGGAGAGTATTAGGGTTAGGGGTTTATATAGGGGGGGCGTTTTTTTTTTATAAACTAAGCCAACGGTTTTGAACCGGTGGGTTTAATATTTTCCCCACCGGTTCAAACCGAACCGGTGGCAATACTAATCCCTCAAAATCCCGCCCATTTTCCCCTTACTTTTTCCCACCGGTTTTTGAAAACCGGTGGCCATTGAGCGGTGCCTTTTTGCATTTTTCTACTAGTGAGCTTACCCAAATCAGTCTCCTTGTTGACATCATATGGCTCGTCCTTGTCCTCATCCTCACCATCATAGCCATTGTCATCATCCTCCAAATCCTCTACTAGTTGGTCATGATCATCCTCCATGAGTTATAAAAACCTGTCATTACAAACATAAAACGATATTAGGTCCATAAAAGATAAAAATGTTGACATATAGGTCATACTACATGTTAGCATATAAAATAGGCAAGTAAGTTCACATATAGATCATTGTTATTCTATTTTTATGAAATTGACTCTATAAATTACTTAACTTGTTATTTTCTGGTACCGTTGACACTTAAAATATTAAATTCTATCATATTTAACATATTTTGAGATATACTTCATTCATTAACAAGAACTTGTAAAAATTTAGCAACTAAGTTAACACTTTCATTCATTTTTCCAAAAACTATTAATAAAATTACCTAACTTATGATTAAATAATACTTTTAAATGCTTACAATCTCAAATTAACTGTTGTAGTACCTCATTCTAACATTCCTTCGTTGTGGTCTGACCGCATATAACTTGTTTGGTCGTCTATGTCATTTAATGCAATAGGTCTAGGAACAGTGAAACGTGCTGAATCATCAAACGCATCATATTCTTCCTCATCCTCAACATCTCCAATGCCTAGGATTCTTCTTTTCCCAGCTAGCACAATGGACCATTTTGAATCGACTGGGTCAGTTACAAAGAACACTTGCTTAGCTTGAGATGCTAGGATGAACGGTTCCGCACTATCATTCAAGTGGCCAAGATCTACAAGAGTAAAGTCATCATACTTGACATTACGCCTGATATTATCAACCCACTTACACTTGAAAAGTGCAACCGTGAAGTTACAATAATCAAGCTCCCATATTTCTTGAATTCGACCGTAGTATGACAATTTTGCATCGACAGGTGATTTATCCTTTGCACTTGCAAACTCCCTTGACGATGGCACAAGCGTTACTCCACTGTTTTGGGTCGACGAAGATTTGAAATCCCGACCCTCTGTCCAAAAAGTGTACCCATTGATGTCATATCCCTCAAATGAGCGAACATCATCCCTAGGACCATAAGCAGGCTACCTTACTGTATCGGTGACACTATCATCCAAACGACTCATCACTCATTCACTAAACCAACTCACAAACCTCTTATTATGCAACTGCATTAGTGTCGTTTCACCTTTCGATGGAAATTCATCACGCAAACTAGCCATGTGCTCATCTAAATATGGGTGAACATCTGCAACATGGTGCAACACATAAAGGTGTGCTTGTAAGAACTGATCTCGATTAGGTGACATTCGTTTCGACCCAATTGTGCCATGACCATCCAGTCTCCTTCATGTCGAGAAGTAGGAAGACCGATAGGTTCCGCAACGGCTAAATAGTCGGCCACAAAATTACCAATCTCCTCACTCACAGTCCCTTGAATCATGCTTCCTTCCGGACGAGCAGGATTCCTTACTTTATCTTATAATGTGCCCATGTGTCTTTCAAAAGGATAGCACCACCTTAGGAAACTGGACCGCACAACTTAATCTCACGCACCAAATGAAGAATGAGGTGCACCATTATGTCAAAAAATGAGGGTGGGAAATACATCTCAAATTTGCACAAAGTCACAACCACATCCGTTTGGAAAGCATCAAGTGTACAAGGATCAAGCACTTTGCTGCATATTGTATTGAAAAACGAACATAGGCTTGTAATAGCTTCCCTCACGTGCTTCGGTAAAATACCACGTATTGCAATCGGTAGAAATACTTGCATCAACATGTGATAATCATGGGATTTCATAATTGTCAGCTTCATTTCTCCACTTAAGGATACAAATCTTTTCATGTTAGATGCGTACCCGGAGGGAACCTTAATGCCGTAAAGACATACAAAAAACATTCGCTTTTCTACCCTTGACAATGTGTAGCAAGCCGGTGGTAAATACTTCTTCTCAACCTTGCCTTGACCCTCATCTCTACTTTTTGAAGCATCCGCGGCCTTTCCCTTTCCCTTGCTCTTCCCCTTTCCTTTTTTCGAAACATTTACATTTTCCTGTTCCGGTTCCTTTCCCTTTCTATCCTTCCCCTTTCTAACCTTGTCTTGAGGCCACATCAAGGTAGTGACTAACATCATGTTCTTTCCAGTACGGAAGCTTCCACAAGATTGGTTCTTTTTTAAAAAGAGCTGTTGAGACCGGAGCTTTTTCATATTTTCCAAACACCGTTCGTATACCCTTAACTCGAGCATAAACCTCAACACTGGTCAATGGCCTAGGCGCAATCTCCTCTTCCACTGTCCCATCGAAAGCCTTTTTCTGCCTACGGTACGGGTGATCACGCCTAAGGAACCTTCGAGTCCTTAAGTACACATCTTTGTGAGAATTCTTAAGGTATATGCTTGATTTGTCATCAATACATATGGGGCATGCTTTTTTCCCTTTAACCTTGTACCCACACAAGTTGCCATATGCAGGAAAGTCATTCATGGTCCACATAAGGGTTGCACGCAATGTAAACATCTCGTTCTTATGAGCATCTAAACAAGAAACCCCTTCGTCCCACATCTTCCTCAAATCGTCAATTAGTGGCGTAAGGTAAACATCTATGTAATTTCCAGGTTGCCTAGGCCCCGTTATTAGCAATGAAAGCATTATATACTTCCGTTTCATACATAACCAAGGAGGCAAATTGTAGATCACTAAAAGAACCGGCCAAGTGCTGTGTTGGGTACTAAGAGTGCCAAATGGATTCATCCCGTCTGTGCACAACCCAAGTCTTAAATTTCTGACTTCATTACCAAACTCTGGAAACTTCAAATCAATGTTCTTCCATTGCGGGGAGTCAGCCGGATGCTTCAGCATTTTGTTTTTCTGTCTTCCCTCGGCATGCCACCTCAAGTTTTTAGCGTCTTTTGGTGTTGAGAAACGCTTAAACCTTGGAATAATAGGAAGATACCACAACACCTTAGCAGGAGGTCCCGTCGTACCAGGATTGCAACTCATGCGCTTGTAGCGCTACTACTTGCATCGTGGACACTCCTCCAATTGTTCATACTCATTACGATACAAAATACAATCATTAGGACATGCATGTATCTTCTTATACTCCAAACCAAATGGACACATCAGCTTCTTTGCATAATAGTAAGACTTAGGAATTTCATTCTCATCAGGCAACATATCACTTAATGCGGTCAACAAAGAAGTAAAACTGACATCCGTCCACCCATGCTTCGACTTAATGTTAAAAAGTGTTAGCACGGCAGAAAGTTTAGAGTATTTTTTGCACCCAGGGTACAAAGGCTTTTTGGAAGCCTCCGAAAGTAATTCAAACACATCACCTTCGACATTATGCAACATCTCATCTACGTCTTCATCCTCGACCTAATCTACTGGATCATCCTCAGCTCCATCCTCACCATACTCAAAAACATATTCATCATTCTCACATTCCTCGTCCACATGAATCTCATTGCTTCTGTCGTGCACATCATTCCCATCAAGATCCCCACTATACTCTCCACTTTCACCATGCCAAATCCACACATGGTATTTAAGTCTAAACCCACGACAAAGTACATGATCTCTAATGATCTCAACACTATTGACCACCTTCACATTATTACAATCAACACAAGGACAATACAGGTCTTCCTCACCCATTTTGCGCTGATAAGATAAAGCCGTCTTGCAAAACTCTTGAACCCCATTCCAAAATTCCAATGTATCACGTCTACCATACATCCAACCACGAGCCTTCTCCATTTAGTAAAGTGTCTCTAAACATATATAGGAACATATTATGAATAATGTACAATTGCTACATATTTTACGTAAAT
Source organism: Chenopodium album (assembly GCF_948465745.1). Taxonomy (NCBI): domain Eukaryota; kingdom Viridiplantae; phylum Streptophyta; class Magnoliopsida; order Caryophyllales; family Amaranthaceae; genus Chenopodium; species Chenopodium album. The sequence goes on along the minus strand of NC_137858.1, from coordinate 28,366,658 downwards.
CAACTTAAGTACACACCGTGAATATACCATTCATATAGTGAAAAAATGCATGTTTCCAAAGTGTCCTTATCACTCTAACCTAACCCATCCTTGAATGTCTACTCTCACTAGTGAATGTATTTCAACTTTCCAATTTTAAGGAAAATCCGGCAGCACTTCCCCCCAGTTCTCCAAGTACACGATGTAGATAATTACTTACCCACATATGTACCCAGAGAGCATGGTGAAGAAATGGAAAGCCAAGATGTTCCTTAAAATCGAAAAAAAGACATACATTCACCACCTAAGTGAGAGTAAACATTCAAGAACAGTCCCAACCGGGGACTATTCAAGACTTTCTCCTAATGAGAAAGCCTTGAACGGGTATCTAGGCATATGATGATGCAAACATTCAACAAGACACAACTTTCAATATCATGAACAAACTTTTATCAAATGGATAAATAGAAAGAAATATAGCTCCATAAAGTTTTAGTTCATACCAATATCTATCGCAAGTACAATGGAAGTAATGTCACGAACTTCCCACTTGAGTAGCTAATAAACTTGTGCTTCACTACATATCAATCTACAAAAATAAACAAAATAAAACAACATAAAAGTTAGTAATTTTGTCAAGAACTATAAAACAACCTAAAATTACACATTAAAACATACCAATTAATAATTACACATTAAAACATACTACCAAAATTCAACTAATTAAGTAACAAGGTTACTAATAATCTCTAATTTAATAAAAATTACCCATTAAAACTTATGAAAATTCAAATAACTTTTTTCCTAATCTCTACCTAATAATAAAACAACCTAAATTGTTCAAAATTTCTTAATAAAACAACCTAAAATTCAGAAAAATTAGGGTAAATTATATTCAAAACTAACTTAATTTTAATTTGCCTAAACATTATTCAAAAGGCAAAATAAATTAAAACTAACCCTAGGTGGAGATGAAAGGGAGGAGAGAAGGACGGTGGAGGACGGTGGTCCGTGGTGGAGGGACCTCACCAGCGCGGCGGCTTGGCACAGTGGCGCGGCGGTGAGGAGGCGGAGATGCTGCTGCTGGTGGAGGGGGTGCACGCAGGTGGTGGAGGGTGGAGCGGTAGCTGTGGCGTCGGTGGTGGAGTTCGTGGTGCAGTGGTAGGGTTGGCAGGGTCGTGAACTGATGAGGAGAGAATTTTCGTGGCTAGTGGTCAAATGAAACAGGAAAAATGAAACAGGAAAGAGAAGGAGAAGAAAAGGGAAAGGCGCGGTTTTTTTTTTTTAATATAATCAGTAATTGCCACCGGTTAAGAACCGGTGGCCAATGAGCGTTGCCTATTTCAATTTTTCTACTAGTGAAATAATTATAAACCCCCAACTATATGTACATGAACCTTTTAAATTATTTTCTCATAAACATCATTTAAAATATGATTTTATACAATTAAAACTACTTATAATAATTTTTATAAATCCCCCATAAAAATAATAATAATAATAATAATTGAATAAGAGAAGAGAAGAAGAAAAGATAAGAAACCAAGGAAAAGAGAAGAATTGGATTTGCGTTGGAAAGAATAGGCAGAACTTGCAGAGGCTATAAATCTTTCGATATAACTCTGAATTAGGTGATTCTTGAGCCTAACCTCAAGTACTTTTCGAGAGGAACAACGTTGTGTGAAACGTCAATACCCCAAAAACTGACCAGAAGTGCCCAAATATTGGTTTCAAAGATAAACGGGATGATTTGTGTAAAATTAAGGAGAAGAAAAGAAGAGAATTGGTGTGAAGAATGTGAGAGGTATGAAGGGGTATTTATAGGCTAGTATGAGCATGAATTATGGTAGGAAAATGTAGGAAGAATTATGGTAATTAGGGTTTAAGAGATTACTTGGAGAAGTGAGTAAAGAATTAAGGAAAGTTTGGATATTAAGGTGATTGTGTATACTTGAATATGGAATGTATGTATGTCATGAAAAATAATAAGGAAATTAGAATTACTTGGGGAATAATCAAGAGTAACAAAAGGCAAGAGAATATGATGATTAGATACTAAAAAGATGGAGTATTAGAATTAAGGAAAATGGGAGATTCCCTTACTAGTATTTAGGAAGATTTTGCTCGGTTTAAGGAATAAAAATAATTGTATAATAATATAGAATCAATAATTAAATAATTAATTAATTAAATACCAATTATTTACCAATAAATAATCAAGAAAAATCAGATTTTCCATACATGGAAAATCCGAAATTCCTTAGCTCTTTATTGGAAATTTTCGGCCATAATAATTAATTTATAAAATATTATTTTTCTTTAATTAAAATATCCGAAATATGTAAATAATCAGATTTTTAAAATAAGATAAATGGATAATAAATCTCATCCAAAATATTAATTAGATTTCAAAATACTTTTGGCGCCAAAATTCAAATATTATTTTGGCTCCAAATAATAAATTTACCAAAATACCCTTTTGATAAAATAATTCCTAACTAATTAATTAGGAAAATACGTATGAAAATACGGGGTATTACAAGCATACCCTAACCCTAAACAGTTTCAGCCGCTCCTCTTCCCCTCTCTCATTTTTTTCATTTCTCTCTCTCCTCACGCCTCTCTCCTCTTCCCTTCTCTCTCTTTCCTCTTCTTCTTTCCCTGATCTGTTTCCCCTTCTCTTTCCTCTTCTCCCCAATCTCTTTCCTCTTCTCCTTTTCCTTTACTCTCTTCTTCTCCTCCCTCCGTTCTCTTTTACACCATTGCTAGCTCGCCTTTGCTGATTCTTCACTGAGCAATTAACAAAGTTTGATAAATTCAACGAGCAACAAACGAATTATGGTGTTAATGGTCAAATTCGACCATAAAAAATCCAGATTTGGAGTTTGTGGTCGAATTCGACCATATGAACCATTAGAAGAAAAAATATTGATAAAGGTATGTTGAATTTTTGTTTAATTTATGTTCGAATTTGTGGGTTTAATTGTCGAATTTCGGTTCGAATTTGTGAGTTTAATTGTCGAAATAAGGTTCGAATTTTTTGTTGAATTTAGGTTCGAATTTGTCGGTATAATTATCGAATTTACATTCGAATTTTTGTTGAATTTAGGTACGAATTTGGGGGTTTAATTGTCGAATTTAGGTTCGATTTATGAGGGTTTATTTTGTTTTTATTTGGTTTTTTTGTTCGATTTTTTGGGTTTAATTGTTGTGGGTTTTTTTTTTTTTTTTTGGGTATAATTGTTGTGGTTTTATTTTTTTTGGTTTAACTTTTTTGCATTTTATTTGTGGGTTAAATTGTTTTGATAAATTGATGTTGTTTTTTTGTTTTATTTTTGTTCAAAATTATGTGGGTTGTTTTTGTCGGTTTAATCGATTGGTTTTGTGGGTTAAATTTCTAGGTGATTTTTTTTATTTTTATTTTTTCAATTTTTTTTTATGTTTTTCTGGATTAAGGGTGGGTGGGTGGGTGATGGTGGGTATTGGTGGTTGAAGGTGGGCGAAGGTAATGGTTGGTAGAGGGCGGCGGCGGCTAATGGTTGTTTAGGGTGGGCAGTTGTGGTGGTTTGGGTGGGATCTGCTTTGGGTGGATCTGGTTTAAGGGTGGATGGGTCTTTTTTTTTGTTTTTTTTAATACTTTTAGCGACCGCTTATGACGGTCACTAATTTCAAGATTTGCAACCGTTTCATAAGGCGGTCGCAATTTCTAATATTTGTGTAGACACCAAATTGTGTCTCCCCAAAACCAAACCCAGTGATGAATACCTTTTGCGTCGAACCATAATCGAATAAGGTGAAAGTGTGAAAAGTCAAGTGTTGCGGTTAGTTTTTATTAAAATCTTTCTTTCTATTTTCGAAAACCCACTCTGTTTTATGAAAACGTCCAATCCAGTTTAGTTTGGTCCATGATTAAGGTCCAATAATGGTTTAATTGGATGGGGCTTTAAAAGACCTTTCCAACGATATATTATAAGCCCAATTCCGATGAATAATGAGGAAGTTATGGCCAAAATACTAAACTGGGCCCAAACCGGATTTTACCTACGACCCAATGATCATGAGGAGGGTCCAAAGGTTTAATCCTATTCCTAAACTAATTAGGATTGATTAGAATCTTCTAAAAGTTTCTTAAATATCTTAATTATCCTTTTTTGAAAAGATAAGATCATGGAATTTGATTTAAATATAAACTTTCCTTTTTTAAAACTTTCCTAATTCTATTCGGATTTAAAGATGTTCAAAGATAGTCAGATATTATTTTCGTGCCTCATATTTTTTATCCAAATTTTATATGGTTGGATAAATCTTGAAATTATATTTCCAATGATATATTATAATAATAAATCCGAGTTATAACGAAAAAGATATTAAAGATATACGAAACTCTATCCAAAACTGACACCCTTTCACTATTTCGGTCATATCTTTTTATCTACAAAAGATTTTAATCTGATTCTAATTGCATTAGAAAGTAGACTTCAAGTGCTTTCCAACGACATATTATATTACTTATTTGGACTTTTAGATCAAAAGATATGATAAAAACAAAATCCGCAAAAACTGTCTCTGTCGCCAAACGACAGGCTTGTCGCCTCGCGACAGACTCTGTCGCCTGGCGACAAGGTCGGTTTGGTTAGCGACAGAGTGGAGTTTTATTCCTTATCAAATTCTATGATTTTCCGGACTGTTTTCTTATAAATAGGGTCTCGAACCTCTGTTTTTCATCATCAATTCTCTCGATCAATTCTCATTAACTCTTCCTCAATTCTCTCTTTTCTCTCTTGAGCAATATAGCTTATTCGTCCTCTCTATTTCTAAACTAGCTTTTTTAAATACAATATTCCGCATTCACAAGACTTAGAGTCTCTTAGCCAAGTTCGAAGTTGCCTTCGCCCTAGACGTGCAAGGTTTGATAATTTCTGAGGGTTTGGTCCAAAACTAGTCTAAACTTTGTTTAATTTGATTTCAATTTAATTCTTTAATTCTTTAATTATTCTTTATTGATTTTCATTGAAGTTTACTAACTTGTGTATTTTGTTATTAGAAAGAGGTACGAGGCTTCAAAGTATGTAATCTTATTACTCTCTTTCAATGTAGAAAGCATGTTTATTATTGATGTTAGCACCATGTTATCATGTTAATCTTTTCTAATCTTTTCTAATATCATGTTATCATGTTAGCACCATGTTAGGTTTAAAGGTTCGATCTTTATTGCTTAGTGACATGCTAGGATTTGTTATTAATCTTGTTAGTATCATGCCTAGGATCTTGCTATTATTATTAAGCTTTATTATGCCTTATTATGCTATTATCATCGTTATTATTTATTATTATTCTTTATCCTTATGTTGCTTGATTTATATTATTTATTGTTATTGCTTGACCACACCTTTTATGATCGTTAAAGGGAATTTGTACTTGAAATCACGCTTAATAAGATAATTATTAATTTGGTTTAGGCTAATGTGATTTTAATTCAAGTGATCGCCAATAATAGTATTATTTGTGCATTAATATTCAACCAACATAGATAAACAGGGTAGGTTTAATATAATGTTTGTATGTTATTCGAAAAGCACGCATGAATACGAGCAGAACAAAGTAGAGGCCTATTTTATAGGGCGGGTCCTTTCTTTTGTAGATTGGATTCGTACCCTCATCCCTGGACCCTATTTGGTTCAAGACCTTATGGAGTAGTTGATGGTCCTTTTGGATTGTCTTTTGGGTTTTACAAGTTCCTAAAACTTGTTGGAGACTCTTTTTGCTCTTTTTCTTTCCCTTTGGAACGCCACCGTACTTTAGTGTATGATCACAGTGGGGTTCAAGTTTGGGGTTATCATAATGCTTGAAATATTCCCTACAGTTTTTTGGCGACTCCACTGGGGAGGATTTCTATTTATATTCCTGAAATTTATTTAATTTTGGCAATTATTTAGAATGAACGGATGAGACTTGAAAAATTCTAAGTATTTCATGTACGTGATTTGATTAACATTATTGTCATATGCATTAAAAGGTCCTCATGGGAGCACCCCATCAGTCAATCCATAGGAATTTTACACGTAGGAAATTTGAGAAATATCTTTCATGACTAGAATCGAAAAGATGATGCGAAATCTGGTAAATTCGAAGAACACAGAAACTTGCCAAGGCATGTAGGAACTAGCGTCTAGAAAACAGGGCTTGTCGCCCGTAAAAAGTTTCTGTCGCCTGGCGACAGGAGCTTTTTTGCGGCGATAGTCCCCGTAGTCTGGCGCCAAGTTCTTCCAATACCGAGCCAGGGGTCTGCCTTCTTGCTTTGACCATTTCTAGCATTGTTGGCTCGATTTTGCTTATTGATTGAGTCCTTTTCTCACTTTTCTGAACCCATATGTGTTCTACATATGGAAATAACCCTCTGGGGGGTCCTGCTTCACCTGCCCAATGGAATATCCCACTATCATGTGCAAAGTTCAGATTTGGGTACGTGCAAAGTTTGTGAATCCACCAAACCATGGAGTCGAGTTCGATTTCATCACGAACTCGCGGAATCCTGTCCATTCGCTCCAACCCTCCCGGTAGGCTTGTGTGCAATGCATATGGATTCATAACCATGGACCTTTTTGACTTAACCCATATCCTCGAACTTTAGAGAACTAGAGCCATGGTTAGGTTGCAAACTCATCATATTGTGACTATGTGAACTACTTGTGCACCCTTGCTTGTATATATTATATATGTGTTAACCGTTTGTTTGACTTGTGATTAAGACTAAATAAATTGACTAATGACTAAAAGGACTTTGTCTAATTAATTAATTAATTAAAGGATAATAAATTAATCAATTCGACTTAGTATGACTTTAGGCATGTCCATTTAGAGTAAAATTACTGGAAACAGTCCAGATTAATGTTCCAGCAATGGCACATAAATTTGGACTGTGGCGCTGCAGTTTAGTGTCTGTCGCCTGGCGACAGTTTTGTCGTCTGGCGACAGGCTCTTAACAGTGGCGGCAGTCCTGTTGTTTTAGCGACAGTCCAGTTTTCTTGCTCGAGTCATCACGACGAGTCTAATTCACAGTTTACTAATCAGTTTATCAGTTTATTAATGGTTCAAACCATGTTTAAGTCTTTAATTGAGTTTAGGCAATTAAAGTCCAATGGTCATACACTAAGAGTCAAAGACTTTGTTTAATTAATTAATTAATTAATTTGAACTAAAAAAAAAAGCCTAAAGTCGAGTCATAGTTCCTTTTAGTCAACCCGAATTTTTATTCCCGTATACTGCACATGCGTCAACTTGTTTTGGTCCTAGCCGAAGTTCTAGGAAGAACCACGAGTCGTATAACCTATGGATCTGTAGCCCCGAGTTTTATCTTTAATTAGGCGTTGGTTTCGTCCCAATCAGAGTCACAGATTAAAAATTATGACTAAAATACCACAGCCTGTCCAGTTTAATGCACGTACGCGAAGTCTTAATTTAGTCCTTGCTTGAGTCTAGTCACATAGTCTAGCCACATGGTCATGACACAAGTCTTAACATGTCACCTACACTCACTAGTCTTAGCACACACTTTGTATATGTCATCATGACCATGTCTCAGGTTCATGCATGAGTCGTCTTTCCGTCATTTGAGTTGGGGGGGTCCATTCTATTCCTAATTCTTCCATCTTCTTCCTACTCTCCACATACTTTCTTCCATATTTCTCCATCTCCATCATCTTCCCACTTACTACATTCTTTCCCCATGCATATCATTCCCTTCATTCTTCCATAATCTTTCTCCACCTATGCATGTTGAATCGAGTTCGAGTCATGTGATTGACAATAATAATAATAAAAAAAGGAGTAATGATGAGACAAAACACAAGGCAAGATTCTCACTAAGATTTCATGCTTTCTTCTTATTTTTTCAAACCTTTCCCCAATAAGTCTAGCATAGGCACCCTTTGTCTACCTTAGATTTATTACATAGGTTTTTTTTATTTTCTTCCCCTTTAATAAAATGAGCATTTTAATTTCTTGCATATGATCATTGCATTATTATTAAAAAAAAAAAAATCAAGGTCGAATTAAGCACAAGGTATACCAATGATTCGAGGCACCCCTTGTAGCCATGTCATATCATCTTCACCCTTCAAATATATAATCCTTTTTTTGATAAACCACTTTGAGCCTCGTCTAATGATAGACCTTTCATTTTTTCAACCCACATCTACTAACCTTGGGATGGGATGGTGTGTAACTTATGCAAGTTCCAAATATGAAAGCTTGAGTGATTTCAAAAAAAATAAAAATAAGCAAAAATGAATAAAAGTGTACAAAAGGGCAAGTGTTCCAATGTCTTGGATATAAAAATGTCTTTGATAAGAACATGTCTCAGATTGCGTTTCTTATCGAGTGCTCGGTACCGTGCCTGAGAAACATGAATGCCAAGTGAGTGATAGACTGCATGATCGGGATTGCCCACACTTGTAAAAATAAAAAAAATGCAAAAGCAAAAATAAAAGAAGAGCAAAAAATAAAAAAAAGAAAGAGAGCTAAAAAATGAGAAACCTCAAGCATAAAAATACAAAGATTCAAAAGCAAGGTTGCACACCTTGGGGGCTTATATAGGGTCTTGAGCCTTTATCCCCTTCTTCTCTAACCTTTAGCCTAACCACGTTACAACCCTTAAAAGACCTTTTTGAGGTATACACACACTTGTGCGAGGTTCGGCTAGAGCTACGTTTGGCCTGATTCCTAACGGATACGTAGGCAACCTCACATTGAGGTGTGGCAATAATAAAAATGCATTCATTTTCACATTCACACACTTACACCATGATCAAGTCAAGGGATCTCCAATGCTCATCCCTATTCACTTAGAGCTAGACTTGGGGGCTTGATCCTTACATCATTAGCCTACCTAGCCTAAGAGTCTTCATTATTTGACTCTTATCAAATAATACTTTTCCATACACTTAGCCTTTGCAGCTTAACTTTAGTGTCACTTTCACACACATCACAGATACATGACTAAATAGACTTCCAATTAGGAACCCTTTGTCATGAAGTCTTAGCACAACGTTGAAGCATGCTTTGTCATATCACACATCACTCATCACTTATTATCATCATTGTATCAAAGTATGAAGTGCTTAGCCTCCGTGCTTAAGTTACCTAAATACTTTCATAATCGAGTCAACTAAGATAGTTTAGGAGGAATTAATCCTTGCACCTTGAGGGATAGTATCAAATGCATAAACTTGATCAAGCTCATTCAACATGCACCATCAAACACTTCGATTCTTTTTCGCGTCTTTCTTTTTCGGGAGAAAGTCGGTACTCTCCACAAAAATGACGGAAATTTTTTGCTTTTTTGCATTTTCAAGTCGCACATCACACACGAGTCATGTACATTGAGTCATGTCGTGTCATATCACATCGGGTGGAGTCTAACACATGTGTCAAACGCTTTGAGTCGAGTCATACAATGAGTCAAGCAACACTAAGCCTTAGGTCAACCCTAAGATACTAATAATAAGCAAAGTCCTATAGTCTAAAATATAGATGCAGGTACATTCCAGCGAGCAAGAATATTTCCGGATTTTTTCGAAAAAACCGCGAATATAGATGTATGAAACTTTTCCAAGATGAGAGAAGTTTGAGCAAAATTATGAAGAGCCTTAATTTGCAAAAGATTTGAGTAGATTTGGTCGTAAGGAAACGACCAAATTGAAAGTTCGGAGCGAAACCGAGCAATGAACAGCAGCAGCAGCGGTAGAAATGAAAAAGAAATCTGTCACCAAACGACAAGGTTTGTCGCCTGGCAACAGAACGATATCGCGGCGACAGAAGGTTTTGGCTTGCGCTGGTGCGGTGACAGGTCACGTGGCTTCATGATGTGGTCATATGGACCTAGTGCAGAAGTTTGGGTTCCTTGGTACGCCAGTTAGCCCCTCTAAGCAATTTGACATGATTTAGTAATCGGCTCGATTACAATCACAATGAGTGATCGACCTGACAAAAGATCGTCTCACTTAGCTTAAAGCGCCTAAGTATTGGCTCATCGCAAGCACCAAAGTAACGGTTCACAACGATTTCCTAAGATGGAAGAAGATTTGAAGATTCGAGATGACGAAGCCTTCAATAGGGGGCTTTAAGATTAAAAAGAGTCTATTACTTGGATTTAAGAAGGACAGTTTGAGATGAAGCGACCTTCAATAGCTTTCACTATGATTGGGGAGGTTATTATTTAAGAAGAACGATTCAAGATGAAGCGGTCTTTGATAGCTTTCGCTAAGATTGTGAAGGTTATCACTTGATTTGAGAAGATCGCACGAGATGAGCAATCTTCGACAACGCCCGCTAAGATTGTGGAAGTTGTCACCAAGATTTGAGAAGATAGCACGAGATGGGCGATCTTCGACAATGTCCGCTAAGATTGTGGAAGTTGTCACCAAGATTTGAGAAGATAGCACAAGATGGGAGATCTTCGACAATGTCCGCTAAGATTGTGGAAGTTGTCACTTATATTTGAGAAGAGCGGTTCGTGATGAGGTGGTCTTCGACAACATTCGCTAAGATTGTGGAGGTTGTCACCTAGATTTGAGAAGAGCGGTTCGTGATGAGGCGGTCTTCGACAATGCCCGCTAAGATTGTGGAAGTTGTCACCTATATTTAAGAAGAGCGGTTCGTGATGAGGCGGTCTTCGACGACATTCGCTATGATTGTGAAGGTTGTCACCATGATTCTAGGAAAAGCTCGAGATGTTGCAGCAATGATAGACAGCGTTCCCTAGGATGTGGAGAGTTGTCACAAAATTTGAAGATGGCGAAGCAAGGTCACCTTCGACGGTTCCTCAAGGTAAAGAAGAGATTGTCTATAGCAGCGATACACTGCCGTGGCGACGTACGGCCACAACCCTGAAGATGACGACATACAGTTATTTTCGACGATGTTCCCGAAATACTGTGGAGGATTGTCACCAAGAATATTGAAGATGACGACATATGGTTATTTTCAATGATGGCGTTCACGAAATACTGTGGAGGTTGTCACAAACAACAAATGCAACAGAAAAATGATTACGTTCAGAGACGTATGCTCGACGGTGCAAGATACGCGTTTCTTAACTCTTTTATCTGTTTTAACTAATGATTAGTTTGCAGGTATCGGCGTTATAAGAATGATTTGGAATCGCAGAACATTTTGAATCATTCTCCGTCCCTATCGATACTTTGACTTTCGTTTTCGAAACATAAGTTTTTCTCCAAACTCAGTCAAAGTGGGGGCTTCTGTAAACACCAAATTGTGTCTCCCCAAAACAAAACTCAGTGATGAATACCTTTTGCGTCGAACCATAATCGAATAAGGTGAAAATGTGAAAAGTCAAGTGTTGCGGTTAGTTTTTATTAAAATCTTTCTTTCTGTTTTCGAAAACCCACTCTATTTTATGAAAACGTCCAATCCAATTTAGTTTGGTCCATGATTAAGGTCCAATAATGGTTTAATTGGCTGGGGCTTTAAAAGACCTTTCCAACGATATATTATAAGCCCAATTCCGATGAATAATGAGGAAGTTATGGCCAAAATACTAAACTGGGCCCAAACCGGATTTTACCTACGACCCAATGATCATGAGGAGGGTCCAAAGGTTTAATCCTATTCCTAAACTAATTAGGATTGATTAGAATCTTCTAAAAGTTTCTTAAATATCTTAATTATCCTTTTTTGAAAAGATAAGATCATGGAATTTGATTTAAATAAAACTTTCCTTTTTTAAAACTTTCCTAATTCTATTCGGATTTAAAGATGTTCAAAGATAGTCAGATATTATTTTCGTGCCTCATATTTTTTATCTAAATTTTATATGGTTGGATAAATCTTGAAATTATCTTTCCAATGATATATTATAATAATAAATCCGAGTTATAACGAAAAAGATATTAAAGATATACGAAACTCTATCCAAAACTGACACCCTTTCACTATTTCGGTCATATCTTTTTATCTACAAAAGATTTTAATCTGATTCTAATTGCATTAGAAAGTAGACTTCAAGTGCTTTTTAACGACATATTATATTACTTATTTGGACTTTTAGATCAAAAGATATGATAAAAACAAAATCCGCAAAAACTGTCTCTGTCGCCAAACGACAGGCTTGTCGCCTCGCGACAGACTCTGTCGCCTGGCGACAAGGTCTGTTTGGTTAGCGACAGAGTGGAGTTTTATTCCTTATCAAATTCTATGATTTTCCGGACTGTTTTCTTATAAATAGGGTCTCGAACCTCTGTTTTTCATCATCAATTCTCTCGATCAATTCTCATTAACTCTTCCTCAATTCTCTCTTTTCTCTCTTGAGCAATATAGCTTATTCGTCCTCTCTATTTCTAAACTAGCTTTTTTAAATACAATATTCCGCATTCACAAGACTTAGAGTCTCTTAGCCAAGTTCGAAGTTGCCTTCGCCCTAGACGTGCAAGGTTTGATAATTTCTGAGGGTTTGGTCCAAAACTAGTCTAAACTTAGTTTAATTTGATTTCAATTTAATTCTTTAATTCTTTAATTATTCTTTATTGATTTTCATTGAAGTTTACTAACTTGTGTATTTTGTTATTAGAAAGAGGTACGAGGCTTCAAAGTATGTAATCTTATTACTCTCTTTCAATGTAGAAAGCATGTTTATTATTGATGTTAGCACCATGTTATCATGTTAATCTTTTCTAATCTTTTCTAATATCATGTTATCATGTTAGCACCATGTTAGGTTTAAAGGTTCGATCTTTATTGCTTAGTGACATGCTAGGATTTGTTATTAATCTTGTTAGTATCATGCCTAGGATCTTGCTATTATTATTAAGCTTTATTATGCCTTATTATGCTATTATCATCGTTATTATTTATTATTATTCTTTATCCTTATGTTGCTTGATTTATATTATTTATTGTTATTGCTTGACCACACCTTTTATGATCGTTAAAGGGAATTTGTACTTGAAATCACGCTTAATAAGATAATTATTAATTTGGTTTAGGCTAATGTGATTTTAATTCAAGTGATCGCCAATAATAGTATTATTTGTGCATTAATATTCAACCAACATAGATAAACAGGGTAGGTTTAATATAATGTTTGTATGTTATTCGAAAAGCGCGCATGAATACGAGCAGAACAAAGTAGAGGCCTATTTTATAGGGCGGGTCCTTTCTTTTGTAGATTGGATTCGTACCCTCATCCCCGGACCCTATTTGGTTCAAGACCTTATGGAGTAGTTGATGGTCCTTTTGGATTGTCTTTTGGGTTTTACAAGTTCCTAAAACTTGTTGGCGACTCTTTTTGCTCTTTTTCTTTCCCTTTGGAACGCCACCGTACTTTAGTGTATGATCACAGTGGGGTTCAAGTTTGGGGTTATCATAATTCTTGAAATATTCCCTACAATTTGTGACCACTTTTTCAACGGTCGTTGAAAATAGTTAAAACGGTCGTGAAAAATCTACGACAGTCAAACGGTCGTAACATTGTTTTTTTTGTGAGCAAGAGAATAACGACCACCATGTTACGACCGTTAATTGTCGCAATTATGTTTTGCGACCGTTTACTATTTTCTGCGACCGTTTGCGGTGGTCGTAATTTGGCCAATTTTTAGTACTGGGGGTCACTCGGTCAGGGGTTACTTGAGGGGTTACTCGATCATGATAAACTCAAGTAACCCCTAACCGAGTAACTTGAGTAACCCCGACAACTTGAGTAACCCCAGACCAAGTAACTTGAGTAACTCCAGCAACTTGAGTAACCCCTAACCGAAAAACTTTAGTAACCCCTGAACAAGTAACTCGGATAACTCTGTCACACGGTACAACAGGCCTTATACAAAAAAATTGTGATAAACATATCAAATTTTCATAAAAAGATGTGACTATATTCATGATATATGTGAATATAAATTATCCTATTTTAAATAGTTACATATTAAATTTCAAGTGTTTTAGAGGCTATAGAGAAAAAAGATATGACATTATATGTGATATACGAAATACAATATTAATAATTGATCATGTTGTTTTATAATAGAAATTTTTCCAAGCATATATTGAGTTCACAAAGTTTCATATGTGGCTACACCGTGTTGTTGAGATTACTTGGTCAGGGGTTATTTGATCAAGGGTTACTTGATCGATCAAGGGTCACTCAGGTAGTTTGGGGTTAATTGGTCAGGAGTTACTCGTGTTTTAGCGTGTGTCAGCCATGTCAATCACACTAAAAAAACGTTGCATATATTGAGTTAGTGGACAGAGTTTTTTTAAAAAAGGGTGGCCAGTGACTGATAAAGGAAATAATCGCGTCGTCAAACAACTATCCCTAAATCAAATACAATTTATACACCTAAAGAAACCTAATACGAGAATAAGGCAAGCATAGGGGTCAAACCACAAGGAATGATTAAACACTACCTAATGCTATCAATAACTAAGCTAGTCCGGAATAAGGGAAGTAAACTAAGGGTCTAAACACACTAAAACAAGAAGTAAAACACTAAGCAATCACTCAAGCATAAACAAAGGCATAGAAGTTGAATTAATTATGAACTAAACATGCTCGAATATCGAAGTAAGGTCCAATCTAGCCACCTTCCGGAGTTAATTGGGTTCTCCTAACATAGCCTCTATGCTTCCACATTAGAACCATATACTAGGAAGTGCTATCAAATTACAATCGATACAAATAAATCTTGCTAGATAGGTCCGCTATCGCATCTATTAACAATAATTCACTCCCAATCAACTAACAACATGCATTTTTGAAAATCTCATAACTTTTTTTTGTAAGTATCACAATTCTAAGGATTACAATATTCTTAGGGTTTTTTTGTTCCCTCTAGGGTTTCTCCCTTGGGAGGGTTTTTCTAGCCTCCATTGCTAGACTTTCTCTACTTTTTTGAAGGTTTTCCTTCAATCTTCTCCTTCTCTCTCTTTCTCTTCCATCTCTTTTCTTCTGATCTCAATTGTAAATTTTTGTAGGGGCTTCCATCGATATTTTTATTGGTGGTAAGCCCCAAAAAAACATTTTAATTTCTTTCAATAAAAGAACACATCTTTATGATGGAGTTTGATCTATTAGGTTTAATTTATTTGTTTGTTCGTTTGTCAAAGTTTGAAGATTTAGGGTTTCACAATCTCCAAAAGTGTTTAGAAGGCCATATAATTT
The DNA here is from genome assembly GCF_948465745.1 of Chenopodium album. Classification (NCBI taxonomy): domain Eukaryota; kingdom Viridiplantae; phylum Streptophyta; class Magnoliopsida; order Caryophyllales; family Amaranthaceae; genus Chenopodium; species Chenopodium album. Next base: position 28,351,507 of record NC_137858.1, on the reverse strand, counting down.
TTTTCACCCAAAAAACTATTCATATGTGGATCTCAAGCCGAATTAGTGCTAACTCACATATTGTATTACTTCAGATGAAGATTTTTATAAAGGCGATCATTGATCGAATCTGCGATGTAACTAGTTTTAAGGTGAATTGTATATGTATTGGAATTTTAGATTTTCTCAGAATTATTTGTAAGTGCCGTTTGGCTATCTTTCATTAATGAAATCCTTTCTCTTGTCAAAAAATAAAAAATAAAAAAAAACAAAATGCATTTTGCAAGTAGATTGAAGAATACCAAGCATATAAGACTTTAATGACAAATAAATCAATTCCAAACCCTAGAACATCCTCAAGGTCCAACTACACTATGACCATCCCCTTAATGGGGGAATTACTCACTAATCATGATAACAACAAGATTAATCAACATGATTAATAGGCAATACCAACAACAAAAACAATAATAAAAAGAAAGCAAATAAAATAGAGGAGATAAAGTTAGAAATTCTCATTGATTAGGGTGAATGTCTACAAACAAGATGATCAATCTTCCTCTTCAAGATCCAAGATCAACAATGGTGAAATCCTCACTTTCTCTCTCTAAACTATTCTAATCTTAAGCTAAACCTAGAGAGAGAAGCTCTCAACCTAAGCTAAGAAAATGTGATCTAAAAATTGAATCTGAAATTGTTCTCCTCAATTTACCCCAAAAATGGGTATTTTATTTACAAGATTAAAAGGAAAATAAAATAAAAGGAAAGGAAAGTAAAAGGAAAATAGAAAATTTTTTTGACGAGAAGAAAAAGGATTTCATTAATGAAAGATAGCCAAACGGCACTTACAAACAAATCCTAGGAAATCTGAAATTCCAAAACAAGTACAAATCACCTTAGAACTAGTTACATCACAGATTCGATCAACGATCGCCTTAATAAAACCCTTCATCTGAAGCAACACAATCTGTGAGTTAGCACTAATTCGGCTTGAGATCCACAGATGAGTAGTTGTTTGGCTGAGGAAACTCATATGGTCTTCTAGATACTTTTGGAGAGGATGAAACCCTAAATCTTCAATCTTTAGCACACGAACAATAAAAAAAAATAAGCCTAGAGTGCCCTTTTCCTCCCCTAGAGTGCTTCGGTCACGATCTTGGGAACTATAAGTCAAAACAAGGATTAAGATATGCATAGCTAAGGATCCAAATGCGCCATACAACATAGTGATGAAGGCTAGAATAATGTTACCTCACGAGGGATTATAATTAAGAAAATACCAATCAAGGGTGCCAAATCCACTATAGAGAGCAACACCATCTTACCATAAACCCGTGAACTAAGGCTTCATGGATTCTTAAAAGTTCTTAACCCGGCTACCTTAGCATATAGTACTCTAGAGTCAACCAATGACATTCTCAAATCGTGCACACATTAACCCCTTAGGAAGAAAAGCATTCAAAAGTATACAAATCCAAAAGATATAATGTCCAATTCATAAGTGAAACAAAGACACAATGCCAAATTGCCTTAGTAAAGCAAAAATCTTTTTGGAGTTTTGTATTCTTTTTCTCTTTTTTTTTTTCTTTTTTTACATAAAAACAAAGTTAAGGAAAAGACATGGAAACGCATAAAATACATGACAAAAATGAACCAACAATCCATCCAACATGAAACAATACTTTCCCTCAAGTTTGAATGAAGCAACATGCTCAACCAAAAACCAAAGAATCCATGGGAAAGGGGAAGGAAAAGTTAAATCCAACAATACGAACATATGTCCAACAAGGGCATCGCTAAGAGGGAATGCAAGAAGAGATATTACCAGATAAAAGTAGGTGTAAAATCCACAAAAGAGCCGACATAACCTTTTAAGCGAATACATTTCCTCCAAATTAAAGCGCCATATAGCCAAATGCTAGCAATAGTGGATCAAATCTCCGTGATTCAAACGCCACGTGACATACGCTCCATTAAAAGACCTAGCAAGTAAAACAAACGAAGGAAAAAGAGAAATATTTGCATAAAAGAAAGTTAGTAACTTCAACAAAACAAAAAAAAAATCGAATTTTTAGGGTTTTGATTTTCGAATTTGGGGATTTGTATTTTGGACTTGGAGCTTGTAGTTTGGTGTTCTAATTGGCTTATTTCATTCATTTTTTCCATTTTCAAGTGTTTTAAAGCATCATTGAGGTATGATTTCTCCATTTCTAGTCATCTTCTTCCTCACTTTGAAGCTTGAAACCCTTGTTTGGGCTTTAATGGTAAAACTCCATTGCTAGTTCTTTTTGCTTGTAATTTGTGTTGTATGATGTTATTTGATAATACTTTGATTTGCGCTCTCAAGCATCAAGCTCGTGTGATGATGATGAGCAAGGCAGCCTCAATTTCACTACATTTGCGTGTTCAAGACCAAGGCATGCGATGATGGTGATGCACGAGAGCGCTAATGCCAAGAGTAGGAGCTTGCTTCTTGCCTTGAACTCTAGCCAACCAAATGACATGAGGTCCTAACCTGAGCATCCAAAAGACTTGGAGATCCTTCCAAACTAGATCCCAAGACCCGAATAAAGCCTACAATAAGAGAGAGTAGAGCAAGTAAAGTAGATTAGAAAAAAAAAATACTCTTAAAATGCAAGAAAACACAAAGTAAACTAGAAACTTTATTAAAAGGAAATGAAGAGAATTAAAGAGAAAAATACGAGAGGATAAGCATCGAAAGGACTCTAAAACTACTCCCTAAGAGTGACATAAATGTCACTCATCAGTGACTCAAGTGCAAATGAGAATAAAATGACTTAATGTAGGGATTGATTATCTATTTTTTTTTAATTCAAATGAGGGTACAAAGTTCCAAAGTAAAAGAAAACGACAAGAATTAAAAAACACAAGCACAGCAAAATAAAAGCTACCTACGGAGGGATAAACGAGGCACAACTACACCTCTTATATCCTCCTCTAAAATACGACTAAGTTCTACCGACACATCATTACTATAGATTTCCAATTGAGAGTCGTGAATGACTCAACAGTTGGCCAACCAATTCACCACTCTATTCCCTTGTCTGAAGATGTGAGCTACTGTCACTTGCCATTGATCGTCACAAAAGCATTGATTATCAGATCATTAATTGAGTTGAATTATATTTTAAAACTTTACACTCAATTTAAGAATAAAAAAATTGTTTTAAAGTAGTATATCATTATTTTAAGAGGTTAAAAATGCATGATTAAGATATCTATGTAAGTAAATTCATTATTACTCATTAAATCGTTTTATCTTAAAATTTTGAGAAATGAATATAAATAATAAGATTTGTAAGTCGTGCATCGCACAGGTGCTATGCTAGTTATATACTAAAAGACACACCAACAATAACACATGTCATCTCCTAGCGTGTCCTTATTTATTTATTTTTTTTATCTTTTTTTTTTGTAAAAAAATCTATCAATTAAGGAAACAAATCATTTACAACAATAACATTGTATTTTTATACATATTCCATATTAATACGTAGTAATTATTATATTTAAAATAAAAAGAATTCACAAATCTTTCTAAGAAAATTTAGACAACTATAAACCAAAAATCATATTCTTATTTGTGACCTAGAAAAAAATATTGCTCAGATTTTTTACCTACTTTTTGTTTTAGTTGTGTACTAGAAGCTACAATTAAAAAATGCAAATATCAAATCAACGCATCATATACTTTTATTATTTCTCGACTAATTTATGATTATAATACTTATCAATCAATAATCTACAACTATACTTGTAGGGAATATTTCAAGCATTACCCCAAACTTGAACCCCACTGTGATCATACACTTAAGCATGGTGGCGTCCAAAGGTAAGGAAGCTAGAGCAAAAGAGTCGCCAACAAGTTTTAAGAACTTGTAAACCGTTCATAGGGTGAAGGTTACACCCCTTAACGATCCATGAGATCGTCAACTTCAATAGGTCTGGAACCATGACTGGTGTTTGGGGATGAGGGTACGAATCCAATCTAAAAGAGAAAGAAGTCACCCTATAAAATAGGTCTCTACTTTATTCTACTCGTATTCATGTGCTTTTCTAACTAACATGCAATCATTAGATTAACCCTAAACCTGTTTAATCTACGTTGGTTGAATATTAATGCACAAATAAATCTATTATTGGCGATCACTTGAATTAAGATCATATTAGCCTAAACCAAATTATTAATTATCTTATTAAACGTGATTTCAAGTAAGCGTGATTTCAAGTACAAATTCCTTTTAAACCTGCATAAAAGGCGTGATCAAGCAATAACAACAAATATATCAAGCAACATAATAATAATCATAATCATATCAACACTGAAGCATAATAACAATAGCAAGATCCTAGGCATGATATATACCAACAAGATTAATAGCAAATCCTAGCATGTCACTAAACCATAAAGATCAAAGCTTTAAACCTAACATGATACTAACATGCTATTAGATATAAGAAAAGGCACCCTAAACATGATACTAGAAAGCAATAAAAACATCCTAACATGACACTAGGAGTTAATCAAATCTAAGCACGCTTTCTACATCGAAATAAGAGGGAGTAAGCTAATTACTTACTTTGAAGCCTTGTACCTCTTTCTAATAACAAAATAAACGCGTTAGTAAACTTTAATAATATATTAAATCAAATAATTAAATTAAATAATTGAAAAAAAGAGTTAAAAAGTTTAGACTAGATTTGGGACCAAACCCTCAGAAATTATCAACCTTTCACGTCTAGGGCGAAGGCAACGTCGAACTTTGCTACGTGTGTCTAGATCTTGTGAGTGCGGTATGATGTTTGCAAAAGGGTTGGTTTAGAAAGAGAGAGAAAGAAAGCTATATTGCTCAAGAGAATAGAGAGAATTATGATGGTTGTGGATGAGAGTTGATGATTGACAACGGAGGTCCAAGGACCCTATTTTTAAGAAAATAGTCCGAAAACAATAGAAAATACTTCAACACTCTATACGGAATGAAACTACCATCTGTCGCGCCAGGTGACAAAGTGTTGTGCCAGGCGACAAAGTCTGTCATTGGCGCTAAGACACTTTTTTGCGAATTCTTTTTTTATCATATCTTTTGATCTAGAAGTCCAAATAAGGCATATAATATGTCGTTGGAAAGGTCTTGAAGTTTACTTTCCAACCCAATTAAAATCAAGTTAAATTCTTTAGTAGATAAAAAAATATGGCCGAACTAGTGAAAGGGTGTCAGTTTTGGATAGAGTTTCGTGTTTCTTTCATATTTTTTTTTCCTTATAGCTCAGAATTAATTTTATTCGATTTCAAAATTTTTGAAACATAATTATCAATCCTAACTCCATTAGGATTTAATATAACCTTCTAGAGTATTCTAGAAGACTATATAATCAATCCTAATAACTTTAGGAATGATAATTAACAATAGGCCCTCCTCTAGATCATTGTGCCGCATGTAAGAACCAAATCGGGTCCAGTTTAGTATTTTGGCCATGACTTCCTCATTATTCATCGAAATTGGGCTTATAATATATCGTTGGAAAGATCTTTTTGAGCCCAATCCAACTACACTAATCTCTCTTCCAATTTCCCTTTTTCTTGAAATAGAAGCATTCGGAATCAGATTTAGAAGATGCTACCTTCTTCTCCTTGTTGTCCTTGGTAACTTTCGGCTTAGCCGGAAAGTTCTTCTTACCTTCCCCTTAAAGCCTTTCTTCTTCTTGCCCGCATTCATGAACGGCTTGCCCTTTTTATTTTTATCATGAGCATATCATGCTTTCCCTCATCCTTGAGCGTTTGCTCGGCTTGCTTCAACATACCATGAAGCTCGGTTAGGTTTTCTCCATGCTATGCATATTATAGTTCATCTTGAATTGATCTTAGCCTTTGTGAAGGTAATGTACAATGATGTCAATGGCCATCTCAGTTGAATACCCCGCATCAAGCCTTCCCATGTTCTCAAACAATTCAATCATTTTGAGTACATATGGGCTGACTGGCTCTCCTTTCTTGAGCTTAGTCTCAAGGATCTGCCTGTGGGTTTCAAACCTTCAGTTTGTGCCTGTTTTTGAAATATATTCTGAAGCTCATATATGATCTCATAGGGCGATTCTTTCTCGAAGAAAGTTTTCTGAAGTTCGGGAGACATAGTGGCCAACATTATGCACTTGACATCCCGATCGGCCACTTGCCATCGGTTAAGGGCGGCCTGAGTCATTTCCTCATTGGGAGCCTCGGGCATTTCCTCATCAAGGACATACTCTTTCTATTCTTGCATAAGAACAATGCGCAAATTTCTTTGCCAATCAAGAAAATTTGACCCACTCAACTTCTCCATGTCGAGAATTGAGCGTAATGAAAACTGGTTGTTTGAGTTGTTTGAAGACATGATTCTACAATTGAAAGAATTTGAAATGAAAAAACATTCATAATACTAAATAAGATTGAATTTACTTCATGAAAATATTTAACTTATTTAACGTCTTATTTACACATATAAAATTGTCCCTATTTTTGTGAAAGTAAGGCGATTTCAAGATCCAAAGGATCAACAAGTAATTAGGCATGCTTTAGCTTGTCCTAACACTTGTTACCCCAAGGTAAGCAATACCTTGCTAATGGCTCCAAGCCATTCTTGGTTAGATAATCGTCACATCTAATGCGTTCTTGACGATGTATCTCTTTTGCCATGATATGTGAGGACTCCTCACTCATACCGACGAGTTCAACCAAACCAACATGCACACCTGGTGTGCCTTACGTTCCTTGGAGAGGTGGTGATGCCTCGCTTTGGCGTAGCCCATCACCACCCTTGTTCGGTTGGTAAGTGTTGTTTTGGAAAGGCAAGTTTTACTTAATATTCTTAGGGACCTAGGGTTTCTATGTTGGTTGATTTAAGTGAACTTAATTAATTATCGCGACATAATGAAATCCTAAACATGTATCTAACATATCATTCATATATAAGCACAAGCATAAATATATAAAGCATAAGTAATTGATGCATTTGGCAACTAGCATGACCCTTTGAGTCTTCAAGTCTTCAAAAGGTTTCTTTTGCAACTTTATGACTTCGTCTTCCAAGAACCTCCGTCTTCAAGACTTGACCAAAATTATGCAACTACTAGTATCTACGATTAGGACTAATCTAAATATTAAGGTACAAAAATACTCAACGGTTCGTAGACTGTATTTAAATTTATAAAAATACATCACGGAACGTAGTCCGTATTTTCTATCCCAATCGGGCCCCACTAGTTGCCATTTCATAAAACCTGTGAGAGAATATACATTCCATTCATCCATTCACTATTTGTGAATGGCCCATTCATTTTACAACGATAAACAAGTAACAATGTATAAACACGAGTAAACTATCTAGGTGGTTAATCCGATTAACGCGCCTAATAAAAACTAATCAAAGTTGTTTAACCAATTATGTAGTTTAGTGCAATTAATAATTGAAGCTCCCACTAAATTTCGCATCCATCTTAATTAATCCAATTAATTAAGGCGGTAAACCCAAATATTTGCCGAAATTAGGATTTTGCCAATGCTGCTCAAAATCGAGGCCTAGCCTCCAAAAATTTAATTAAAATAATTAATACAAATTAAATTAATTAGAAAAATTAAAACGGCAAAATGCAAAATAACATAGCCTTAAATCCCGGGTACATGTGCTAAGTGAGGGGTTGTGCGCACAACCGTGACTCATGCCAAGCGTCACACCCATAGCCTAAGATACCGCATACGCGTAGCACTCCCTACGGGGCGTGCTTGCGACACAAGCCACGAAGGCCGCACAAGCTTGCTGCTGTGCGCATCGTGCCGCAAGCTCGCAGCATACCCCACATGCACATCCGCAGCTACACCAAGCAATGCACGTGCCAAGCTCGCACCTGGCAGCAGCTTGCGCACATAGCCATGTTGCCGCACCACGCTGCTGCTTGGCTGCTATGTTGTTGCGTTGCTGTTGCTTTGTGGTGCACTATCCACGCACACTTGTGTGGTGCGCACCAAGAAGCACCAAGCCTTGGCAGCCACATGCGGGCTGCATAGCGGCTCGACTAGCCAAAGGGGTGTTGCCTTGGTTTGCGTGTCACACTCTCGGGATTTAAACCCGAGTTTTTGCGTGACTAAATAATTGATTCTAAATTAATTTTAGAACTAATTTAATGAGTAAAATGAAAATCAAACAAGTATTTAACTCAAATAAATTCATCCAAGTGCATTAAACCAATATTATTTCCAAGAACTATTCTTTAATAAAATTGGTTCAAGTTGATGCAATAAGGCTATACTCATTATTAATTTAATTAATTTAAATTAATTAATCATGAGATTTTGACAAAATAAAGGGGAGTTGGAATTATGAACACAAATATTCAAATAAAGATTCCAACTTTAAATATGTGAATCCTTGAAAATTCATCTTCTAAAATGAAGATTTAATAAAATTTCTATCATAAGATTGAAACTTTATGATTTCAATCAACTAATAAATTATTAAATCAACAAAAATTCATAGAATTTAGTAACTCAAATTAAAGTTTCAATCACTTAAACAATTAAAGATTGAATCTTTAGTACTTAGAAGCCTCAAAAAATAAACATTTCACACTTAATGCAATGAATTTGCAATTATGTGAAAAATAACCAATCTATCAAGCACTAATTACTACCAAGTAACCATGTTTAAATCAGTTAAAAAATGCAGAAACATTAAGGAAAGAACCAAATACATAATCACCAAAAATATGCCATTAAGATTCAAAGTAAGAAAGACTTAAAATTTTTCGTCAAAACAAAAAATCCCTCAAAAAAGGCAATTATGGTTTGATTTTGGCCTAAAACACAGCCCTAAAAGGCTGAAAACATTTCCAGAACGCCTTTTACACCCAAAATTCACTATTTTTGGACGAAAATCTGGGTTCAAGGGCCATCGCTTTAAAAACGGGATTATAAATAATAAAACCGAGCTCTTAATCTAATTAGCAACATAAAAGAAGAAAAATAAAGCCTTAAAAAATCTTTAAAAACATGATTATAAAAATAAATGAGCGAGGCACCAATACCGCCAGGGCCGTCTTAAACGTATTAGAGGGCCCTGTTCTAATTCTAAAAGTTGGGCCCTATTTTTAAAAAATGAAATTTTAATTACTAGTATGAGAAATTTTTTTCAACTCTGCATTATCTTATTCCGATTTACGAGTACAGTGTACATTATGTGCACCAAAAAAAACTCAAAAGCACTTTTTTTGTGCATATAAAATCACAAAAATATACAAAGATATGTAATTAAGTTAATGATTTAGAATGATAACAAGATTAACAACTTAGGGCTTGTTTGGCATCAGTTTTAGTTTTTAGTTTCTTGTTTTTTAGAAAACCAAAAACCAAAAACCAAAAACCAAAAACCAAAAACAGAAAACAAAAAAAAGGTGTTTCCACTTTTCTGTTGTCAGTTTTCAAAATTATCATAATTTTAATAAGTTTATATAATTTTTGATTCATTATGGGACACAAATCTTATACTTTTAGAAAACAAAAAACCAAAAAACAGAAAACCACAGCAATGCCAAACGAACCCTTAACAGTTCGATTAGGAATGGTAAAGGCCGATTATTGTTGCAAATCGATAATACTCCGTATGAAGTACCAAATTTTCTTACTCTAGTTTCAATCTTAAGAAAACACAACTACAATAAGCACTTAGCAAGTCTCAAATATAAGAAATTCTTTCATATTAAAAAAATAATAATAATAATCAATCAATCAACTATATACTAAAAGACACACCAGCAATGACACGTGTCATGTCCTGGTGTGTCCTTAGTATTTTGGTTTTAATTTAATATAATTAGAAAAGATTTATTTAAGGAAGTTATTTAAAAGAAAAGTTTTTTTTTTTGTCAACCAAATAAACAAGCAATAATATTTACCTTTCTTATGTTATTGCGCAAATAAGTACGGATTAATAAGGAAATATATAATCTTTTTACATAAGATTATTAAGATATAATAATGGCATAATATAATTTATTCTACAAAGATATTAACATTTTATTTTGTATGTCATAAATTATTTTATAAAAAGAAAACATGGAGTAATTAAAATAACCGTGCATGGCATGGTACCTAACCTAGTAAAAAATAAAAATTATTACCTCACAATCAACCGATTCTCCTTATTTGATAGATTCTCATTTTAACCAAGTAAACCAAGATGCAAGATGAAACTAATTTTTCTATTAGAAGCAAATCATAATGAAAATACCACTAATCACCATTAAAATCAAGAGAAGAAGGTGTAGCTGAAATGTTAAATTGATTTTTTGAAAAAAATTACTCGTATATCTTTGGTAAAACATGAAAATCAATGACAAGCTTTAAATTGACATAGGAAGATGGAAAGTTTTCCATAGGAATTGCAAATTAATTGCGGCAATTATGGAGTAGATTAAACTAGGTTAGATCCCGTGCCATGCACGGTTTTTCACTCTTCGTTACGGAGTATCAATTAAAATTATATTTATAAAAAAAATGATCCATAGTCAATTTCTTATTTTAGCTTAAATCTAGCAACTTAAAATACTACTTGTTTAGGGTAAAAATACCCCAGGTACGTGGCCCAATCTCATAGTGACACGTGGCCCAGTAAGAAGGCGACACGTGACCCTATGAGAGTGTGCACGTGTCCACCTGTCAGGGTGACACATGTCAGCCATCTTTAAATACCCAAATACAACATCAGAAAGAGAAAAAGGCCCTGATGACCTCAGGCCCAAATCCCAAGAAACCTTTGAAAGCCGTAAAGCGACGCCCCCCATGACACGTGGCGACCTCTGATTGCGCAGCCAATCATGTCACGAAATTCTAGGGCATAAACCCTAGAGGGGCACATGTTCCCACCCCTATAAATACCCCAATCATTTATGATGGGAGGGGTGGATTTTTGACATAACATAAACATAGAGCACTAAAAGCTCCAACTTCTCTCTACTTTCTCTCTCTAGCCTTTTCCGGTTTCCGATCACTAACTTGATCGTCGGAGGCAAATATTCCGATCACCGGAATATTCGTTGTTTTGCAGGTGTCCGAGTCTCATTGTCGGCAGAACGTGACCAGTATCCGAGGGAATCACAAAAAACCCCGAAACATTTGGCGCCGTCTGTGGGGATACTCGTCCGTTATGGCAATAGATGGTCAGACACCTAATACTGGTCCTCGCCCAGGCGAGGACGGATATGTAGAAGACATACGTACTACCATACATTCAAGCAATCCTTTGACTGCCTCATTTGAAGAGGCCGAACAACCTCCTGTCACCCCAGCTACCCTAATGGCCGAACTGACTAAGCTCCGCAAGGAGTTGGCGGCTACCCAGCAAAAGGGGGGAGGAGGCACTTCCAAGAAAGCCAACAACAAGACCAACGCAACTGATGCTGGTAACACCCCATTCCGCCGTCCGCATGGAAGGTCTCCCCGAATCCCACGGACCAACTTCTCTAGCCTGCTGGCGAAAACACAGTCGGCTGGGGGGAGGGGCAGACAGCCGAAAAGAGTTGAGACTGAGCCGTCACAGCGTTTCAAGGACGCAAGGGATTACATTCGGCACAAGCAAAGGGAGAGGGTCGCATACTCTAACACGGCCTCTACCCCAACCATGCCGGATGAAGTTTCCAACCAATCTTTCTCCCAATACACCAACACGGCCGTTTCCAGCAGAAGTCAAGCTGCTCATACTATCACTCCCGTTCCAGTTCAGCCATCACAATATCAGCCCCCTCAAGTACTCAATGGGTTGATACAGCCAACTCCCCAAGTCTTTGGGCAATATGGGCCGTATGGTCAGATGTTCGGCCAAGCTCCCTACCTGGCTGGAACGTCCGCTCAGCCTCAGCCCATCGATTGGCAAATGCGTTTGTTGAATTTGGGAGATAAGCCGCCTCCGTTTTCGCAAGACATACTAGCGTCCCCTCAACCAGCAAAAGTGAAGAGTGTACTAGTGGGTGCCTATGATGGTACGGGCAACCCAGAGGAGCACATTACCTAGTACAGGAACTTGATGTACTTGCAAAGTGTAGATGATGCTACATGGTGTAGATGCTTCCCGGCCACTCTCAAAGGGGTGGCCCAGGATTGGTTTAACAGCCTTCCAGCCGGATGCATCAATTGTTTTACCACCCTCAGTTTGTTGTTTGTGGGAAACTTCTCATACAACATCCCACCAAGAAAGACAAGTCTCAACTTGGCCACAATTGTCCAAGGAAAGAATGAAGGACTACGCTCGTACGTCCAAAGATTTAACCAAGAAAAAGCCCAAATTCATAATCTTCCGAACGAAATGGCTTACTCAGAATTTCTCCGAGGATTAAGGCATAATGGTTTTAAGTTTGATTTGGTAAGAAAAAAGATTCAGTCATACGCAGGTGTATTGCGAGAAGCCGAAGCCTAAATTGAGGCCGCGGACTTTTGTTCGCTCACCAAATCAGAACAGCCGACCAAGGGGGCTAAGAAGAAGCAATCTTCTCAGCAAGACTCGGTCGGCCGAAAGAGAGAAGGAAACAAAAGAAAAGAAATTTGGGTGGCTGATGACAAGCAACCCAAGTCAAAGAAAGACGTACGAGCCCCAGTATGAGTTCAACAAGGATGGCTACTCCATTTTGATGGAGATAAAAGACAAGTTCGAGTTTGACAAGCCTCAGCCTTTGAGAGGCTCGGCCCAGTACAGAAACAAGAACAAGTATTGTCATTACCACAAGGATGTGGGTCATGACACGAACGAGTGTATCATTCTGAAGAGGTTGTTGGACAAGTTGGCCGACAAGGGTCTGCTAAAACCCTATGTGACCAAGTCCAAATTCACCTTCAAACGGACAGACAACACGTCCGAGAAAAAGCAACAAAGTGATAAGAAAAATGACAAGGAAGATGATGGGAATAGCACTAATTCAGGTTTTGTGGCCGTGATATCAGGAGGCTTTGCTTCAGGCGGCCCTACCATGAAAGGAATCAAGCAGGACGCTCGAAACCTGTCAAATGTGATGCAAACGGACGCCGTTAAGGTCGAGCCATTTCCTGAAGTGATCATAAGTGAGGCTGACCGTGGAGAGGTCAGGGCTTTGCACAATGATCCCATGGTCTTTGTCATGAAGATAGCAAATTTGAAGGTGGGACGGATATTAATTGATACAGGCAGTTCGGCCGACATCATCAGCCTCTCCGCCCTAAGGAACTTAAGCTTCCCAGAAGATGCTCTCCATGACATCACTCACCCCTTGGTAGGATTTGGGGGGAATATCATTCATCCAGTCGGACGGATTGACCTTCCCATCCGTTTCGGGCAGAAGGGAGAAGGAAGAGACATGGTCGTTCGTTTCCTTGTGGTAAAAGAGTTAACCGGGTACAATGTCATCCTTGGCCGCCCCACTCTCAATGCAGCCAAGGCAGTCATAGTGCCCCACCTAATGTTGCTGAAGTTTGAAAGGTCGGACGGAAAAATTGGAACAATTCAAGGAAGTCAGAAAATGGCTAAGGAATGTAATCAGCTGGCCGTGAAGCCAACAGCACGCGGCCCAAAATTGTCCGAGCCTAAGGAAGAAGGAACCTCACTCCCAGCATACCAGGTCGGCCAGAAGCGTAAGGCGGCCAGGGCAGAAGAAGCCTAGCAATTAATGACTGTCGGCCGGCCAGATGAGTTGAGGCCCCAGCCGGCCGGCAGCCACCAGGATATAGTGCTTGACTCCAACCACCCAGAACGGACAGTTAGTGTTGGCACTATAGCCTTGGGATTGCTTGGGGATGAGTTGGTTCAGCTGTTAAGAGAATTCAAAGATGTGTTTGCATTTGAAGTTGGTGAAATGCCAGGAATAAGTCCTGACCTGGCCGTGCACAAGTTGGCCGTGAATCCTCTGATAAAGCCTGTCCGCCAGAAGAAGAGGAATTATGGAGAAGAGAGGAATCAGGCGGCCGCAGCAGAGGTAAAAAAGCTGCTGGACACCGGTTTCATTCGGCAATGCTTTTACCCAGATTGGGTGGCCAATGTAGTTCTTGTGAAAAAGTCGAATGGGACCTGGAGGTTGTGCGTGGATTACAAGGACTTGAACAAGGCGTGTCCTAAAGATAGCTTACCCATGCCTAAGATTGACCGTCTGGTTGATTCTACGGCCGGACACGCCCTAATGAGTTTCATGGACGCATACTCCGGATTCCATCAAATTCCTTTGTGGGAAGAAGATCAAGAGAAAACAACTTTTGTGACCGAGCAAGGGTTGTACTGTTACAAAGTTATGCCATTCGGCCTCAAAAACGCCCCTGCTACATTTCAGAGGCTTGTTAATACAGTCTTTAGAGACCAGCTCGGCCGGAACATGGAGGCATACATTGATGACATGATTGTCAAGTCAAAAGAGCCGGCCGACCATCTCAAGGATCTACGAGAAACGTTCACCGAACTCAGGCGGCATAAGATGATGTTAAATCCAAAGAAGTGTGTATTTGGTGTTGAGTCCGGCAAGTTTCTCGGATTTTTGATTGATCAACGTGGAATTGAGGCCAACCCTGAAAAAATTCAAGCCGTCCTTGACATGAAGTCTCCAAGAACAATCAAGGAAGTGCAAAGACTGATCGGCTGTTTAGCAGCCCTTGGAAGATTTTTGTCAAGGTCAGGGGATAAGTGCCATTACTTTTTTCAAACCATTAAGAAGAAAGCCATGTTCGAGTGGACAGAGGACGCCGAGGAAGCATTCGTACAGTTGAAGAGTCACTTGCATACATTGCCTCGCCTCGTCAGTCCGCTCAGGAATGAGAAATTATACATCTATCTTGCTATCTCTGAGCATTCTCTAAGTGACGTCCTTCTTGCTGAAAGGGACGACCATCAGGTCTCGGTGTATTTTATCAGCCATGTACTTCATAATGCTGAGCTTAAGTACCCCCCAATTGAAAAATTTGGCCTGGCCTTATACATGGCATCAAAGAAGCTGCGCCCGTATTTTTTGGCACATTCAATTGTGGTCTATACAGACCAACCCTTGAAGAAGTCGTTCTCAACATTAGAGGCAAGTGGCCGCATGCTCAAGTGGGCCTTGGAGCTCAGAGGTTTTGATCTTGTGTTTGAACCAAGGAAGGCAATCAAGGGGCAAGCTTTTGCGGATTTTTTGGCTGAAATGACGCGGCCTGATCTTCAGCCGGCCGGGGACCAAGTCTGGAAAGTGTTTGTGGATGGTAGTACAACAACGACCGGATGTGGTGCTGGTATTATATGTGAATCTCTTGAGGGAGATAAGTATGAGTACGCATTGAGATTTTAGTTCCAAGCGTCAAACAATGAAGCTGAGTACGAAGCATTGTTGGCCGGCCTAAGGATGTGTAAAGCGGCCGGGGCAACCAAAGTTGAAGTATGCTCGGACTCCCGGCTAATAGTTCACCAAGTCAATGGTGGCTTCGAAGCCAGGGAGCCGGCCATGATGAAGTACATGCAGCTAGTAAAGGATGAGGCCGAGGGCCTAGAACATTTCTCTCTCAAACAAGTTCCTCGTTCGGAAAATCATCAGGCGGACGCGCTCTCCAAATTGGCTTCCTCGGCATCATGTGATACTCCAAGATCAGTGTTTTGGGAAGTAAAGGAGAAAAGGAGCATTGATGCCGAGCTCGTTCAGATAATAGATAGAAGTTCAACCTGGATGGACGGAATTATTTCCTACTTAAGGGATGGAATACTTCCGGACGATCCAAAAGAGAGTTGGCTAATGAAGAGGAGAGCGGCCTGGTTCGATATGAAGGACGGGGAGCTATTCAAAAGAGCCTTTGTGAAGCCTTACCTTAAGTGTATAACTCCTGAAAGAGGGCATGAAGTGTTAGACGACCTTCATCAAGGACATTGTGGCTCACATATTGGAGGACGAGCCTTAGTTGAAAAAGCGACACATTTGGGTTATTACTGGCCGAGCTTGAATTCGGACGCCATGAAAATGGTGAAAAAATGTGACAAGTGCCAGAGATTTTCAACCCTTATTCATCGTCCAGCAAATAGTCTATCAGCCATCAGTAGTCCGCTTCCTTTTGCTAAATGGGGCATGGACATTTTGGGGCCGTATACTCCTGCATCCGGCCAGAGACGATATGTACTAGTGGCAGTAGACTATTTCACTAAATGGGTTGAAGCTGAGGCCGTCCGGGGCATTAAATGGACGGATGTGTCAGCCTTCATTTGGAAGAGCATAATCACTCGGTATGGAGTACCTCAGTTAATGGTGTTCGACAATGGACCTCAGTTTGAGACGCGCCAACTCAAGGAATGGTTGGGAGACTAGGGCATAACTCATTGTTTTGCCTCAGTCGGCCGACCACAGGCCAATGGTCAAGTTGAGGCCTATAACAAGTTGATTTCAAATGGGATCAAGCGCAAGCTTGAAAAGGCAGGTGGCCTATGGGCAGACGAGTTGGTCAATGTGCTATGGTCCATACGGACAACAGCGAAGAGTTCTACAGGGGAGACTCCATTCTTTTTGGTTTATGGAGCTGAGGCTGTACTCCCAATTGAAATGTACGAGCCCACTTTGCGGGTAATGCTTTATGATGAATCGGCGAATTGGGAGGCCATGAAGACCGCCCTAGACTTTCTTCCAGAAGCTAGGGGCAATGCGGCGCTTAGGCATGAAATTTATTGCTTAAGGATGACAAGGGCATATAACCGCCGAGTGTCTAAGCGGCCGCTCAAAATGGGGGATCTAGTGTTGAGAAAAATGGAAGCTGTTGGTCGTGCCAATGAGGACGGCAAGTTGACCCCAAACTGGGAGGGGCCGTACCGAATCAGGGAAGAAGTCCGAGACGGCACATATCGCCTTGAGGCAATTGATGGCCGTCAGATCCCACGGACATGGAACACTGACAATCTGAAGAAATATCATGTTTAAGTTTTTATTTCTTTAAGTACTTAGTCAAAAAGCTGTGTATACAGTTAGGTCTACTGACCGAGCCTTGTAATTAAAGCCATGCGGCCACAACAATGTACTTTTGACAAAATTAATGAAAAGTCAGGCATTGTTGAACTATTTGTTGTTTTACTTGTATTTATTTGCATATTATTATTTGTGATTAAAGGCCGAATAAAATGAATTACTAAGTTGCTTCCAATATAGCAACACGGCTCATCAGTCTTACTAAATGGCCGAAGTGAAAAGGAAGCAAGGTTGCTCCCAATATAGCAATTCGGCCACAAAAAAAAAAAAAAAAAAAAAAAAAAAAAAAAAAAAAACTGATTTAATTCAGAGAACAATGCGTCCGCCCAATTCTAGGCGGATGATTGAGGCAGGGTATTCCGAACTTGTGTAGAAAACAAGTGTCCTTTACAAATAGGGCAAGGGCATACCTAGGCATTTAGCCCGGCCAAGCAAGGAATCTCTAAGTTGAGATAAAACTTGGGATTTCTAGGGTGCGTCCGAGCGATAGATTCAACGGACTACTCGTACAATGATAGCCGAACGGCCAATTAAATTGATTCGGTGCTTCACCTAGTCCAAGGGCAATCATTACTATGATTTGATTAACTTGCTAGTCGTCATACCCTTTAAGGTATAAAAACTACCAAGTTAATCAAACCACTTAGAGAATGGACTAGGCGAACACCGAATAAAGGGGCATACCCCTAGGAGCGTATGAAAAGGCATAGTATTTAGACGTACGAAAAGCATTCAAAAAGCACGGAGTTGCAAAAATTGCTAAGTATGAAACAGAGGTGAAAGAACCGCGCAAAGGCGGACAAATTTTTCATTAATAAGACCGCGCAAAGGCGGCCGAAATGTGTACAAAACTGCTCAAACAGGCGGCCTCAAAATACAAAACAAAAAAAAAGTACAGAATAAGCTAAGTAAAGCTGAAAAGAAAGAAGGAAAGCTTGAAAGCTGAGCAGACGGCTGCTGGAGGACCTGAGCTCTACTTAGCCGTATTATCCTTGGCAGGTTCCTCCGCATTTTTGGCGTCCTTGGCCTTGGCAGCCCCGTCGTCCGCCTCCTCCTCCTCATCCCCGTCCTCTCCAGACTCGGGGGAAGTAACTATTAGCTCGGGAGGAGGCTGGCCGGCCTTCCTTGCCTCTTCTCTGAGGCAGACGTAGTTCAGCCGCTTTTTGAAGCGTTCTTCATAATAGGCGGCCTCACCTTCGTCCACCATCAAATCAAAGGCATCGAAGAAGTATGCCTTCAGACGGTCTTCGGCGTTCTGCTCAATGCGGACAATTTCTTCCGCGCTGGGTGGCCGAGGAGTTTTCAGTTGCTCCTCATAGTCCGCAATGGACTTCTTCAAGGTCTCCACCTCGACCTTCAGCGCGTCCGCTTCGTCCAAAGCAGACTTAAGGTTGGCTTGGGCCAACCTCAGCTCACTCTTCAAGGCCTCAGACGCCTCGAAGCCCAGCCTCCATTTTTCTTTCTCTACGACGGCCTCGTCCCTCTCAACCCTCATGGCCTCCCTGGCCAAGGACTCCTCGTTGAGCGCCTTGCCCAGTTTTACCAGGTCTTCAGTTTGCCGCGCCGCCTTGTCGGCCAGCGCGGTTATCTGGGTCTCGAAGTGCACCCTTTGGACGGCGGCCGTCCCAGTTACAACATCCTCGGCCTTCCGAATTTCGAGCCAAGCCTGCTTCAACCGCTCGTTCTCTTTGTCCTTCCAGTCAAGGAAGGCGTTCAGGCGGAGGAAAAGCTGCGGACAAAAGAAGGAATCTTAGTCAAATATATAAAAAAATTGGCTAAGTATTGGAAAGAAAAAAGTATAGAGAAAAGGAGGAGTACCTCAGCACTACAGTTGAGCATAGGGTCGAGGAAGCCCTCATTTATTCCCCGCAGCTTGTCACGCTGCGCTTGGGGAACTGCGCGGACCATGGCCTCGCGCATTGCTTTTCTGTCCGCACCAGTTAGCGACTGGCCGGGCAGTCTCATCTGCAACTCCTCTGAGATATCTGTATGCGGCCGTTCAAAAAGAGTTAGTTAAAATTTACAAGTACAAATCTAAATGTACAAGAATAAAGCAAACAGGCTAACCAGTGGAGAAGCTTGGAGGAGAGTGAGCGATGGGAGGAGGCGGCAAAGAGGCCTCCCCCTCGTTTCCTGGACGACCAGCATCAGCATCGCTGGCCGACTGACTGGCATGTAGCCAGTCAGATTTTTTGACTATCTCGACTCTCGGAATCGTGAAGGAGCCGATCATTTTTTCTGGGGTTGACTTATCCCCACCGTCCGAAGGGACGGACGCATCGTGGACCTGATCAGCAACAGGTTCCACGGGCTTGGAGACCCCGCTTTGTGTCAGCCGGGGCTGTTCTCCTTGAGACTGCGTCGTAGCAGTCTGCAACTTTGCCTTGGCCGCGAATTTTGAAGGCGTCTAGGTAGCAACTGTCTTCCTTCTTTTAGATGCGTTCGCATCAGGAGTGGACGTGGCCGGCTGCTTCCTCCTAGCCTTCGGAGTAGAGGAGGACTGCAAGAAACACAATCAAAGTTAGAAAAATTTTACAAGACAAAGAATGTGTTGGCGTCCGTATGAATTGGGGAAGGAGCTCCCTTCCAGCATGCCTGAACGGACGAAAAGCGTCCGTGCAAACTCAGGAAGCAGGCTCCTCCCAATATAGCAGAACGGACACAATGAGGAAGGAGAAACTCAAAAAATAAACTAAGTGTTTACCTCTTTGAGCTGCTCGTACATTTTGAAACGAGCTTTGTAACGAGCCAAGTCCACCTCGGACATCTCCACCTCTCCTTTCTGGGCCGAATCAAGCATAGCGTACGCCTCCGCTGCAAAGAGAAAAAAGCAAAAGTGTTAGAATATTTTTCTAACAACTCTATGTGCGTACAAAAAGTTTATATAAGTGTCCACCTTGGGGCATGTTTTGGTACAGGCCGTACGCAGACATGAAGGTAGTGTCCCTAAGCCAATTGGCAAGAGGAACCCAATGGCTAGGGACACGTTCAGTTTTGTTACCCCGCTTGACTCGGTTGACCTTGAAGTACTCAAGCTGGTGCTCGTGGCTTGGATGGATGGGCAGCTTGTCAGGTCTATGGTCCCCGCGTCCGAGCTGAATTGGTTCTGGACGGCACTTGTTCATGCGAAGGTTGAACTCCGCATCTTGGGTTTTGATGCGGTAGAATCGGTGCTTCCAGTCCCTCTATTTGCTGACACGGTCGACCACGACCATGTAATCCCTGGTCGCACTCAAGACGAGCCAACCATCCACATCCTTCTCCAGCCGAGTAAGTGAGTGCATCTCACAGAAGACCGCAAAGTCTGGCGTGAAACCCTTGCAGATGCACGTCACTAGGTACCCAAAAATATTTAACCAACTGTTTGGCGTCAGTTGGAAAAAGACCGATGTCATATTCGTCCAGAACTGTCCGGACGAATGGATGAAGAGGGAAGCGGAGGCCTACATCCAAGGCGGCCTTGTAAACGCAAAACGCCCGTTTGCGCGGCTTCTCCTCATCCCAGGTAGCCACAGCAATGGCTTTCCTGGGCACTTGTATCTCGAATCCCTCCCCCAAATGGAGGGACTCCTTGTACTGCTCGAAATCCTTTTTTAAGAACTTCAGGGCCGTCTCTCCAACTGTACAGGCGTACGGGTCCCTGAAGTTATCAATATTGGCGACAGTTTCTTCGGCCGCCGCCTCACCTTCGGCCGTCTCACCCACGGCCTCTTTTTCAACTTCTTCTTCTTCCACTTGGTGAGAAAGGGCACTCCCAAATTCCGAAGACAGCACTCTGTCCAAATCTGCTGCTTCGGCCGAGCTTCGGCCCCTCGAGCTAGGAACGCCCATGGAAGAAGGAACGTCCTCCTCAACCATCGGACGCTTGCCCTTATCTTTGGCAGCGTCCGCCTCGTTTCTCGAAGTAGGGGCGTTGCGAATAGGCAGGTCGGACGGTTCCCTGATTGAGATTCTCGTCAAAGATCTGTCCGCCCCGCCCAGTTGAAGCAGAGGTTGAGAGGAAGAAGGGACGGACGAACCAGCAGCGTCCGCCCCAAGATCGGTAGGATGGTCTTTGCAGGCTACCAGTTCGGCCCCATCCATGACTGAACTGGCGAAGTGAGGGAACCTAAGTTCCGGAGCAAGAATGGACGAGGCGCCTTCAGCTTGTAGGCGTTCCTCGAAAGAAGAAGTGACCTCCATGGCAAAGTGATGAGAGCTAGTGGAGGCGGTCGTTGTTTGGGTGGTGGAGGTAGTCTCCACCTCCATAGTGCTTAGGTTGTTAGGGTCATAAGGGACCCTAGGGTGAACCAGACTGCCGTCTGGGTTTCTGGCCGCATGACGCTCACGCGTACGCATTGTCCTTGCCATTGCCTGTTGGGACAGAGAAGAATAAGTGGGGGTGAGTATGTACACATCAGACATAGACTCACTCCAAGGAGGAGACAACTCTTCTCCGTCCACTCTAGACTCCTTAGTCCCAGGCGAACGGCCGGCCTCATGAGGAGAGTCGGACGAAGCCGAGTATGGATCCAGAATTGAAGTAAAGAAAAATAAAACAAGTAAAAGTAAAAGAGAAAAATTACTTTCTCTCACTAGAATGCTCTGACTTCTCTCTAGAATTCACAATTGGGTAAAGTG
This sequence comes from Chenopodium album, assembly GCF_948465745.1. Classification (NCBI taxonomy): domain Eukaryota; kingdom Viridiplantae; phylum Streptophyta; class Magnoliopsida; order Caryophyllales; family Amaranthaceae; genus Chenopodium; species Chenopodium album. The sequence goes on along the minus strand of NC_137858.1, from coordinate 28,329,940 downwards.
TGAAAATGAGAATTCACTTCCCATATTTATAGAATGAACTCATGGGGGAAAAATGGTAAAATCATTTTTCCCGCCTAAACATTCAAACGGTAATTTCTTGAGAAATTACTCGAAGAAAGGGACAGAACGACGTTAGGGTTCTGTTAACTTGTAAAAAAATCAGACGGACAATTGACGGCACGTCAAAGTGAGTTGAAATGAGTTAAGTGACAAATTCAAGAGTTTTACACCTTCAACACTTAGTCTCCAAAACTTGAGAATATCTAAGAGAAAAATGCGTCCGCCCAGTTCTCGGACGTTTAGTCCAAAAGGAAAAATTCAGGCGTACGCAGCATGATTAAAGAGCCAGAGAGTACGTCTGAAATCATGGAAGCCCAATCTATCTCAAAAAATATGTGGCTGCTCTGGGTAGTTAGGAGATAAGCTCCTCCCGGAGTATCAGAACGTCCAGACCCACTGTTGTGGCCGCTCTGGGTAGTAAGGAGATAAGCTCCTCCCAGAGCATCAGAACGTCCAGCTCCACTGATGTGGACGCTCTGGGTAGTTAGGAGATAAGCTCCTCCCAGAGTATGAGGACGTCTAGTCCAAAGTATGTGGGCGTCCAAGAGAACTCAGGGGTTAAGCCTCTCTCAGAGTACAAGAACGTCCAGTACAAAGTATGGACGTCCAAATAAGCAAGAAGACAAGCTCACTCCAGACTACGAGGACGTCCAGAACAAAATATATGGACGTCCAGGTAGCAAAAAGAGCCTTGAATCAAAAGTATATGGACGTCCAGGGCAAATGGGAGGTAAACTCAACCCAGAGTACCAGGACGTCCAGAATGCAAGATCAGAGGAGGCGGCCTGTAAGTGTACGAGCCACCCCCTCTGAGGGGCAAATATTTAGGGTAAAAATACCCCAGGTACGTTGCCCAATCTCATAGTGACACGTGGCCCAGTAAGAAGGCGACACGTGGCCCTATGAGAATGTGACACGTGTCCACCTGTCAGGGTGACACATGTCAGCCATCTTTAAATACCCAAATACAACATCAGAAAGAGAAAAAGGCCCTGATGACCTCAGGCCCAAATCCCAAGAAACCTTTGAAAGCCGTAAAACGGCGCCCCCCATGACACGTGGCCACCTCTGATTGCGCAGCCAATCATGTCACGAAATTCTAGGGCATAAACCCTAGAGGGGCACATGTTCCCACCCCTATAAATACCCCAATCATTTATGATGGGAGGGGTGGATTTTATACATAACATAAACATAGAGCACTAAAAGCTCCAACTTCTCTCTACTTTCTCTCTCTAGCCTTTTCCGGTTTCCGATCACTAACTTGATCATCGGAGGCGAATATTCCGATCACCGGAATATTCGTTGTTTTGCAGGTGTCCGAGTCTCATTGTCGGCAGAACGTGACCAGTATCCGAGGGAATCACAAAAAACCCTGAAACACTACTATTTTTTTTTTATTTTTTATGACTACATATTATATTTTTGGTTCAAACTTTCTTTTTTATATTTTTTATTTCACATTTAAAAAAAAATTCATTCGCTAATTATGTTAGGTTGAAATATTATATTCATGATTTTTTTTACTATGAAACATAATTATATACATTAAATGCAATTACTTAAATAGAAAGATATGATTAGATATCTAAGTTTGTAAATATATTATTTTACGACTAAATTTTGGAAAAAAATATTTTGCATATATTCTCTATCATTTTTTTCAAAAGTTTTTTTTTTAAAAAAAAAAAAAATATACTAAGGACACACCAGAAGATGACATGTGTCATTGCTGGTGTGTATTTTAGTATATAGTTATTGATGATGATTATTTTTTTATTTTTTATGACTACATATTATATTTTTAGTTCAAACTTTCTTTTTTATATTTTTTATTTCACATTTAAAAAAAAAATTCATTCGCTAATTATGTTAGGTTGAAAGATTATATTCATGATTTTTTTTACTATAAAAAATAATTATATACATTAAAAGTAATTACTTAAATAGAAATAGAAAGATATTTATGATTAGATATCTAAGTTTGTAAATATATTATTTTACGATTAAATTTTGGAAAAAAATCTTTTGCATATACTTAAATAGAAATAGAAAGATATATATGATTAGATATCTAAGTTTGTAAATATATTATTTTACGATTAAATTTTGGAAAAAATATTTTGCATATATTCTCTATCATTTTTTTCAAAAGTTTTTTTTTTTTAAAAAAAAAATATACTAAGGACACACCAGAAGATGACACGTGTCATTGCTGGTGTGTCTTTTAGTATATAGTTATTGATTGGAGGAAATTCAAACTGAACATTTGGGAGTCGGGACTCGGGACGCAGAAGATGGCTAAACTAATGTTTTTTTTTTAATACATGTATGGGCTCCCAATCAAATTGGGCCCTCAAATTGTTGAGGCCCTGTGCTAAGGGGCTGGTTGCACAGGCCCTTAGCCGGCCCTGAATACCGCAGTTGGGGTTTGATGAGTCCGACTCATTGCGGAAGAAAGCCCGAGCCAAGATCACACTCACAATAAATATAATAAAAAAGGCATAACAAACATAATTAACAAAATAGATTAAGAAAAGAAGATACCCTCGTAGCGTGCTTCGCTTGTACCTCGAGCTCTTACTTCGGAAAGCTTGAGTTTCGCGTTTAGCGGAAACCTCCTACGGTATCCACCGGCAACACCCTCTGACGAGGTCTATTGCCTAGAGGTTAGCAAGGCCCGACCAAACTTACTCGAGTAATTATGTGTGTTCAAAGGTTTTCTCAATGGAGATGCCTTTTTCAACACCTTACTCAAGTGATTATTCCCATACCCCAACTTGGGTATTTATAGGAAAATCACGAGTGAGAATTTCGCTTCCATCAATGTGAGAGAGTTTATTATTCTCCTTTTATTTTTAAATCAAAAACAAAAGAAAATAAACATCATCTAATTAATCAACAAGTGTCACACTTAGAGGGAGGGTTAGGTAAGGAACACTTGGGAAGGGGGGGACCAAACTTGCTCCCCAAGTTCTCCTCACAACAGGCCACATAATCCCTCTACCTTGCAATCCACGCGCGCCATGTGGCAGCCCCACTTGGGCACCAAGGCACCCCAAGTGTGGGATGTAGCTCCTACTGCTCACTCGGACTAGCAAGCCATGCACATATGTGCGGGCTGTTAATCGAGGCCTGGTGCTAGCAAGCACGCCATGCTGTCGCTAGCTGCTGCGGCATGGCTGCTAGCAAGTATGCCCATGCGTGTCTGTTGTGCTGCGGCCAGCCTTGCTAGCCATGGTGCGCTAGCACACACCAGCCAGCCTAGGCTCGGTTTGGTGCGCTTGCTAGCCACCGTGCTAGGCCATATGCCCTAGCACTCAGTTTGCTCGGGGCATTTCGATTCTAGGGGTATTTTGTAATTTTGTTGATTATTAGTAATTTTCATGTCTCGTCTTTTATAATTTTTCCACTCGACTTCCGACGCTCCTAGCTCAATTTCTGACGTCCAAATATTAATTACTTGAGCGACTCATTAATTCCTTCCGAATTAATTCGTCGTGTCGATTCGTTTGTTGCTTGGGGTGTGACCCGAAGGGTTCAGTCAAGGATTAAGCTGTAATATTAATTATACATTAATATTACTGTTCGGAAGCGGCCTCGGCATTATGATCACTTGACCTCACCGAATAATTAGCTTTCTAATAATTCCGGACCTTTTATCAGAATAATACACTTGTTCAAAGGACACCATCTCTTTCATAAATTATGATGAACATTTGAGAAGTTGCTACATCAACTCCACCTTAGAAACCACCGCCACCACAATCAATGGTTGACTTTGAGCATTATCTTGCCTCGCGTGATCATCCTGATGTGGTTATTACTAGTGGCAGATCTAGGGGGTACATAGAGTTACAACTGTACCCCCATTTCAAAAAAAAAAAAAAAAAAGCTGATACAAAAAGAGACCGCCTATATCTAATAGGCGGTCTCTTAGTTACTGTTATCAGTAGTCCACCGCAACAACGGCGCGCCTCTTTTGTACAAGTATTAAATTCTAAGAGACCGCCTATTTTAAGACTGGTCTCAGGCGGTCTCTTGGATGATATATATATTCCACAGTAGTGCTTTTGAACAAAGAGACTTGTTGTTGCAGTAACAGGTCTCTTAGGTGATATTACTTTTGATCAAAGAGAAATAACAAGTTTCTTATACAATCTCTTTTTAAAAAGATATTTCATCACTCAATTTAAGCCTTGTTGTTGGAAGAAAGGGTGTATAGTACACGCAAATACTAATACTAGAGTAAAATGGTTTTTTTTTTTTTTTTTTTTTTTGACAAGCACTAAGCAAGACCTAAGGTCATTAGGTAGCCCTATTCCTAACTTTAATAGCTAAGTCATGAGCATCCCTGATAACCTGTCTAGACACATAGGTAATATTACAGAAATCAAATAAACTACCCTTATTACAGATTTCCTGAACCAGATGCTGCAGATGAACTGGCCCTAACGATGGATTCCGGAGGAGGTTGATAGCTACCTGGCAATCTGACTTGATATGAATTTCCCTGATAAAGTGTTCATGACACCATTCCATCACGTCCAGAAGGCCCTTAAGCTCCGTATGCAAGGCCGACTCACATAGGACAGCCAATTCTCTAGTCTCCAGTACACATCCCTGTACTGGATACCTACAGATCTAGCCAATCCCACATCGAGGCATGCTCATCCCTGCTTTGGCTTTTTTCCAGGCACCATCCACATGAATAACAGCTTGGACAGTCCCCACAGGCCCCTTACCAAGATCAACTACAATGGGTGTCTTGTGGCAGCTTTCTTTCTTTGATCTGTTGCTTCACAGTCTATGAGCTACCGCCTCCCTACAGATACTCTCCCAAGATTTCATCATCTCCATGAGGCTGCTCGGCTCTCGGCTCGCTTGTCTATAGATGATTTTATTCCTGTAAGTCCAGATCGTCCAAAGCCCTGCAAATAGAGAATTGATCCTCGCACAAGCCGGTCTATCTTCCTTTATTAGAATGAGAACCCAATCCTGTATCCACCGCCACAAGGGTATTGCTGTGTTCGCCCTAGTATTGAGACCCAATGATGATGCAGCCCACATCCTAGAGGACCACTCACAGTCCCTAAAGAGGTGTTCCTGATTTTCCATGTCCTTCTCACAGAATATGCAGACGGGGTCAAGTCTTACCCCTCTTTTTCTCAAATTTGACTTATCCGGTAGAGCATTGTTGCATAGTTTCCAAATGAACAGCTTGATTTTAGGAATGGAGGGAATTGCCCAGAACTTCTTCCAGAAAGATGACTGGCTTTCTAGGCAAGAATGTCGAGGACTCTCTGCTAGGAGAGAGTTGTACCCAGATTTCACTGTGTATTTCCCAGCTGGGTGAAGACCCCACATCCGCTTGTCCTCAACAAAGTCTGAGGGAATATGTGAACTAAGGATTTCCTGAGCATCATCAAATGTAAACAGCTTCCATACCAGTCCCACATTCCATGTCTTTGTAGTGGGATATTGGAGATTCTGAACCGTGATGATATTTTCCTTGTCACATTCCCTAACATCGCACCTCAGAGATGGTCTCCTCCCTCTTACCCACGCATCCTCAAAGCAGTTAATGTGGTAGCCATTGCCTAGCCTCCAGATGGTGTGCTTCTTCATCTGTGATGAAACTCTAACAATTCCTTTGTATCCCCATGACCAGCTACCCTTCTCTACTCCTTTCTCAGCTGCTTCCAGAGGAAGTTGTCCATATTTTGCCTTGTAGATCGAGCCGAGGAGGCTAGACTGATTGTTTTGACATCTCCAGGCATACTTATACAGAAGTGCCCTATTGAGGAAACCCATGTTCCTTATACCCAATCCTCCTTTCCCTCAGGGAAGCTCCAGCAGGAATTATTTTTCCAATGTATAGCCCGTTCCTTACCCTTGGAGGCCCAGAAGAATTTCTTAAAGAGGGAGTCCAGAGTGTCTGTAACTTTCTTCGGGACCAGGAAGACCGAAAAGACATGAGTGAACAGAGCTGAAAGGATACCTTGGATAAGCACCAGCCGACCTGCTTGAGACAGGGATTTGGACGTCCACGAAGAGATTTTAGCATTTACCTTGTCTATCATGAACCAGAAGTCCTTCGTCTTTGCTGAAGTAAATGTGACTGGGCTACCCAAATAAATCCCCGCATCCTCTTTTTCAGGAATCAAGAGCGCATTCTTTATGGCATTTCTCTCCTCAAGGGATATGTTCGGGCTGAAGATTATTGAGGATTTCTTCAGGTTTACTATCTCTCCGGAGGCCCTGCAAAACAGCTCCATTGTTTGCTGGAAATGTCGGCACCCTTCAATATCTGCTTGGAGGAAGAAAAGAGCTTCATTTGCAAAAAAGAGGTGAGAGATTGGCCTTGCTCTACGAGCTATTCTGACGCCTTTGATGCTCCTTGAATCTTCGAGATCTTTGATCAAATGGGACAGGACTTCCATACAGATTATGAAGAGGTAAGGAGACAATGGATCACCTTGGCGCAGACCACATTTCGGCTTGATTGCCCGGGAGGGTTCACCATTCAAGAGGACTTTGTAGGAGACCGTTGAGACACACTCCATTATCCACTGGACCCACTGCGTCGGAAATCCCATACCTATGAGGGCTTGCTCCAGAAAATCCCATCGGATCCTGTCAGACGCTTTATTCATGTCAATTTTCACCGTTGCCAGTGGTTGCTTGCCATGCTTCTTGCGCTTGATGTGGGTTAGGAGCTCATGGGCTATTAGGCTGGCATCCCCCATTATTCGTCTCGGAACAAAGGCATTTTGAAATGGGCCAATAACACTATCCAACACTCTTCTCAGCCGTAGTGTGAGACATTTCGATATTAATTTATACACCACATTGCATAGGCTAATCGGTCTGAAGTCCCCCACCGCGGAGGGTCGAGACACTTTAGGGATTAGTGCTATAAAAGTATGGTTCCATTCCTTCAAAATCTTCTTTTGCGCGAAAAAACTTTGGATGTTTTCCATTACTTCCTGACCCATTTCCTTCCAGAATTTCTGAAATAACTCACTTGGGATGCCATCTGGTTAAGAAAAAATTATTACACTCCACATATTACTTTGTATATTGTAAATTTTTTTATTAAACTTAATTTTGTACCCCAATTACCTAAATCCTGGATCCGCCATTGGTTGTTACACCTATAAAATTACGAGGTCTTAGCTATGATGATTGGGCTAAGGCTAGCTATATGTCGTTTGGTCATGAGTAGACTCAGGCTAGTTTGGATTCGTTAATGGATCAATTAGGGAGCCTAATTCGGGTAAAATGAAAATGAAACATTGGGTTGCTATTCATTCCATGCTATGTCTTGGACGTACTACTAGTACTTAGAGGACAATTTTCTATCTCAGATTGATTTGATATTATATATTTATATGTGATTTATGGGTTTACTTATGGATATGGAGGGGAGCACGAGTACACTTAATTGAAGGAGAGATACGAAGAGTTCAGAATATCTTATAAAATATTACTCCCTACGTGTTTTAATAAGTGTTACACTTACTAAATTCGACCGTGTTTTAATAAGTGTTACACTCAGTGGCGGATCCAGGATTTTTAAGGTTCTGGGTCACTGTCACCTATATCGATCATCACTCATCGACCGCATGCCGGAGGTGGATGGATTTTGTGATAGACGATGATTTTGTGGAGGAGGAGGATGCTTGGGACTAAAAAAACTTGTTATATCATATATATATATTTTTTTTTTATGAAAATTAAGTCACAATTTCAATTTAATTACAAAATCCAATATTGTCAAAAATAGATTAATTCAATCTTTTTGCAACTTGTCTATTCTATACCCAAGTGGTTTTTAGAATATTATACCCAATTAAGTCACAATACCCAATTTAATTATACAAACATAATATATACAACACAAATTAGAAAAACCACTTAATGTAATGTCTTAACAACACAAAACATAACAACATTGAAGGATAATCAAATTAATCACATGATAATCAAATAGTCATAAGTTTATAATCATTTCAAAAGGAAAACCAAAAAATAAATTCTGTTTCTAGCTAATGCTACTACAATGAATTAAATGAAAAAAGAAGGAAAAAATTCAAATAATCACATGAAAATCAATAAATCACATAACCATAACATAGGAAGGAAAAAAAAAACAAAAAACAAAAACAAAAAGATAAAAGGAATACAAAAATTGTAAGTAATAAGGCTCGAACTCAAGACCTGTGTGGCTGGGCCACTTGCTAATTGGGCTTTGTCTCAATCCCTCCAACCACTATGCTACAAATTGTATTGTTAAGTTATAACCAAAAATAATGCTTATATCTTACTAGTGCGAATGCACCGCGCGCGATGCGCGCGCACCAAATTGTAATGATTATAACGAAAACCTTAAGCAAAATGTATAAATTAGATAATTAGTTTCATTTTTTGTTAAACGTACATGATATAAATTATTAGTATGATATATATGTAAGTTAATTAGCCTATGTTGTTTAAAATTGTATGTTATAAATTGCTGCATTATTATATAAAGTATCATGAAATTGGATTGACGTAAACTAATAATATTATTCATTGATAATATATATAAATTATAGACGTATAAAAAATTGTATCATTTTTATTTGTTCATGATGTTATGCTACTCATGAATGTGTTTAGTAAAAGAATGGCTATAGCCCAACAACTTTGTTATATGCATATATAATACTATAGGCCTAATTATAACACTTTTAGGTAAGCCCATGAATAAACCAATATACATCCAATTTAGCTAAGAAGGTTAGATTAGATCTAATACATCAACATATTACATGCCTTTATGTAAGGCTTTTATGTTTTTTTTTAATAAATGATTTCCTATACTAATAGTTGCAAGATATTTACTTAGTAAGAATGAGATGATAAATGAACTAAAACAATGCTAAGCTACATTGTTAGGAAATTAGAAGAAAGAGTTGAAATTAGTTGAAAAGAATTAATTATCCATAAAAGGACATTTATATTGTAATTATTAAGCAAATAAAAAAGCAAACATAAATTAAAGACGGCAAAAAAGGAAGGAAAGCATTTACAAAAAAACATTATAATAAGGATATATTAAGTCGAATATTGGGTGAGGAAGTTTTACTTTTAGCATTTTCCTTATAAAAATTGCTAGTTCGGATTTGCCTCTGCCATTTTTTTTTTTTTTTTTTTGTTCTTGCTAAACATTTCTCTTCCTTTTTACCCTCTTTATCCTTTTTCCACTTTTTCTAATTGCTCAGAACTCTTTAATATTTCTTCTCTTTCATTTAACATTTATCATTTTAGAAACTTGATCGTAATTTAATCTATTTGACATTACATAAATACTAAAGAAATATAATTTATATTTTTAGAAAATGTTCATGTAATTTTTTTTGTATACCAAGAATAGGACATTTATTTTTGTCAATTGTAAAGGCATTCTTTGTTTACGTGCATTGGGTGAAGCAATACAATTCTTGCTTTTTTGCATGCTATGAAATACACTCGAAAAGACACCATAAAATTGACGGTTGGATTTGCAAATAAATACATCAAATCCACATTTTTTTTGCAACACAAACACCTTTTCATTTCCCTTCAGCTGCACTTCTTTCATTTCTCCACTCTCCACTGCAAATTCACTATTCTCCATGGCTGAACGTGATGATGATAATATATTTGATGATTGGTATCGAAATTTCCTCGTGAAAATGAAAGATAAACTCAATGGGAAGTATTTGGCTTATGATGAAGTGCGCTTAAAAGCAACAAAGAAGCTTGATATGCTCACAAAGGAGATGAAAGACATCGATATCGCTAAGTGCGATGAAGTTGCCCGACAAAATAGAAACAAAGGTAAGATTTCTAAAATCGGGAGTTCTTTTGACTGTCCTATTGAAATTGGTAGCGATTCCGATGAGAAACCATCTAAGGTGAGGAAAATTGAAGAGTTCATAGGAATGTCATCTAAGAGTAAGGGTGAGTGTAGTAAGCAAATTGAGGGTAATTGTGATGGCGTGGAAGGTGGGGAAGCAGATATGGATATTAGTGATGAAGAATTAGTAGAGAAACAGGTCATATCTTCAACAGTGGTTGTGCAGGCCGAGCAAGTTCAAGAACAGAATGCAGTTGGTGGAAACAATGTTAATGTGATGCAACAGGGGCAACAAGAGCCGCAGCAGGGAGGTCAAGATGACGATGAGGAAGAAGACACAGAGGAAGAAAGTGAGCAGCAGCAGAATGAAGAGAGTGAAGAGGATCCTTGGGATCTTCAATCAGAAGAGGATCTTGGCGTTCCCTACCACTATCACTCTCCTGAGGGTTTTGGAACTGATGATGATGCATATGGCTTTGATTCTGATTGAAGTTTGTAATCAATTTATCTTAATTTAAGTAGTTAGCAAATTAGAGACCTTTTAGCCAATTACAATTATATTATCAAAAATGCAATGTTGCTTTATGAATTGGTCTCTTTTTACTTATAAATCTTTTGGTTAGGGTGTTTAGTCTTTTAAGATGTATGAATATTTTGGTTAGAATTTGCTAATGAATTACTATGTTCTAAATAGTTGATGCATTTTGATTGAGCTATTTTTTGTTTGTTCTTGTTTAAGTTAGTTTAGTGTTTGGTGCTGGCTTGTCTAAATTAAATAATTAGATAAAAAAAGGCATGTAATGTTGGTAGCATTTTAGATTAAGTGTAATTAGGCTCATTAGATTGCTAACTTACTATGTCCATTTATATTATGCTAAAAAAATCTATTTTGTTGAGAGAATCGAAATAATTAGAATGAAATTATCACATAATAACATGCCATGTATGTACATAAACGAAGGTAAATTCGAATGTCTAATTTGCACTCAATTTTGTCAAACCAGATTGTTTGCAAAAGAACATGATTTTTTAAACTTCCAACTTCCTTAGTGACATTTATTTATTTATGTATGAAATACAAATAGAAACTCATTGAAGTTTCAATTTGATAATGACTTTTGCATAATAAGAGTCTCCTTTTAGTAGTCTAATGTACTAAATCATGTTGAAATGTTGGTAGTTTAACTAAATTATAAATCAGTCAACATTAGTCAAAACACATGTCCTAATACTTGAAGATATCAGCACATTTCAAGGGCTCAATATATAATATTTTGAAAATTTTATATGAATTCCTTGTTTTTATTCTTAGAATGATATTCCAAATAATATATGTAGCAGCCTATTCTGCAATTAAGAAAAGAGCTAATGGATAGAAATGTGGCTAATGACAGTACAATAATAATTGATTACAATCATAATATAACTAACTGCCAAAATGTAACAATAATTTAAAGGTACTGAACTTATAGTTCATTACATGGTTTTCTAATAAAATACTCATTACAACATAAGGTTACATAATTGATCATTTCTTATCACATACTTACTCTGTACTAATTTGAATTGTTACCAAAACCAATAATCAATGCTTACTTTTTCATCATATCCTGGATTCTTATCTTGACACAATGCTGAATCTTCGCCGTGCATGGCTGTTGCTTGAAATGCATCAGTTGTAGCTAGATTAGCTCCTTCAGTCACTTCTGTTGTGCAAATTGGAGTTTGACTTGGTTCAACCAATGATGCAGAATTATCATAATCACTCTGAATATCTTGCTTAATCTTCTTCATTATTTCAGTCATTCTCATTTCAGAAATCTTTTTTTTTACCTCATGCAATTGCATCTCTAGATTTACAATACTTTTCTTAACATTCAAGCAAGTGATCTTTGCATCTGATAATTGACCCTCTAAATGAACTTCTTTATGTAAAAGTTCTTGAAGCTCTGTCTTGCGTTTGTTGCAAGTAGAAGCATTCTTACAAACTAAAGATACATGTTTTTCTGCCATTTGAAAAAAAGAGTTTAAGGAAAATAATATGTCTTCCTTACATAAATAGCATTCTTATATAAATATAAAGTTCAGTTACAGCAGCTCATTGTCTAATGGGTAAATTACAGCATGGCAACTATCTAACAGCTGTATACACTACTATCCTAGCAAAGCTGGTTGTCCTATCATGTCACACAATAGTCTTGATTATGCATGAAAGCATTACAATACACATTGGATATTACCTTGGAAAAAAGGTTGTTTAGATAACTCCCAACATATTAAAGTTATGTGCAATTCTTTAAGTGTAAGGTTTGTATATAAGGTTTAAGATTTATATTATTGTTACACACTTGAATAACCTATCCAAATTTATATAAGGTTTATATTATATTACTATCAAATTAAAGTTTTGCTTATTATATATGCTGTAATTCAATGTATGCAAGTAGTGTCATATGTTGTTATCTGAAGTATGTATACATAAATCAGCAAACAGATATCTGTTACATTGAAAAGCTACACTGATGTATAAAGAAAATAACAATTTTTTGGCATTATGTATAACATTATGAGTCTTTGAATGTGCTTGACCTATAATTATTGCAAGAATGACTATTAGAAAGGAAACTTGAAATTAAGCTCTGATTCAGTTTTTGTAAATCAGGCCTGTTCAAGTCCCTTTTTGGTTTAATAATATTTAATTGCCATTAATATGCAATCAATTTGCTGCATTGGTTTTGCTATATATATTGCAGTATCTGATATTGCATAAATCAACTCCTAAATTAGGGCTACAAGCTAATAATATACATGTATTTTAGTGTCTTGTGAAAAAATTTCAATGGCAAATTTTGCAATGACATTTACTATGTGCTATGAGGATCATCACAGAGATAAGCTGGTATGGTATTTATAATTAATGGCTTAACATTGCTATTGTGTTTGTTAATAGATGTAGTTATTTTTTGTAATCTTTTCAAATAACTTTGTTGGTTTACTTTTATGTGCTTATTACTTACACATTGAAATGGCATATTGAAATTGTGTGTTCATCTATAGCGCATTCCTGATGATTTTAAGAATGTACTAAATGATGGCCCTAAAGGAGTTGATTTGCAACTGCAAAAGTATGGTAGGGTTTGGGAAACTACCATGACACATGAAGAGGATGAAAATGGCTGGATGATTGTATTAACAGATGGTTGGGCAGAATTTGTTGAAGAAAATAGGATAAATAATGGAGATGGGCTAAAATTTACATATATAGGGGAAAGTTCTTTTATCATACAGATTGTTAGACCACAAGGAAGTAAGAAAGCATCAGGACTTGCAAGTGACAGTAGCAAAGGTGGGTCTAGCAAGAGACGTGGCCGCACACCTGCTTACCATGGCAAATCTGCAAAAATGATCGAGACAAATGAATGGATCGATGATCTTGCACGGAGCTGTCCTGAGCCACATTTTAAATTTATCTTTACTGCTGCTTATCTTAAAAAAGGAGCAATTGTATGTTTCTTTAATTTACTATAAGTAGTACTTATACTGAAATGTTTATTGTCTGTTTTAGTTTTTTTCCTTGACAAAATTATCTTATCTGTTGCCATTTTACTGATTGCAGAATGTCCCTGTTGAGTTTGCAAACAATTGGTTGAGTGAATTTGATGAATCAACTAAGGTAGTCCTACAGAATTTCGATGAACAGATTGATGCTAACTTGAAAGCTACAAAGAAGGGTGGGCTCATTACTAAATGTGAAATAATCAGTGGTGTTAAGGAATTTGCTGCTCGATATAATGTTCACAATGAAGAAGGTGCATTGATTATTTATCGAAAAGGAAATCCTCCTGTGTTTGATGTAGAGCTAGTCCTAGTTTGAACCATGAAAGGAAACACAAATGTTTAAGCTTTAAGAGCAAAATAAGAATAGTATGATTATCATAATTCAACTTAGATCTCTGTATTAGTAATTTTAAGTGTCTGTATGACATATTATGCTGTTTTAGAGTTGGCAGGCAATTTTTATTTTCATTTGAAGTTGACAATGTGGCTTAATGTTATGTATTAATTTGCTTATTTCATTAAATTAAAGTAACATAGCTAAATAAGTGTGACAATGAAATGTTACATGTGTACAATAGACTACATAGCAATATAAGTTATGCACTTGAAGAGTACAATCTATTATCCATTAAATATTTGGAAGAGGCTTGTAATATTGAACCAATTGCAGAGCTATTCAAAGCACCTTTTAAATAATCTCAGGGTAAGAAGCTGTAGCTCACTTACTCTATATAATAGCAGAGTAAAGTGCTATAATCCTCATACTCCACAAGCATTCATTATTTAAAATTCTACTTATCTGTGCTAGAATTCACCTTGTTTCTATGGCAAGCAAAGGTAAAGAGAAGTCTGATGGTAGGGGTCAATGCCAGGCAGCCAAGCAAATCAGTCTGGAAATGGTGGAAGAACGCGTTAGGTATCTTGAACAGAAGGTAGGAGAGCTAGAAGCCATTATTGCTGCACTTTGTTTTGGTGAACCTGAAGATAAGCAGCCTAGTTCTAAGAAAAGGAGTTCTATTAATGTTGCTGAAAATGAAGCAACACAAAAAACTCAGGGAGAAACCAGCACCTTTAATGCTCAACTTCTCATTCCTGGATCTGAAATTCATCACCATTCTAGCCCATCATTCTCAGGTGGGAGTGATGCCTCACATGATGGCCCATATTAAGGTGGGGGTACTTTTATTAGCCATAGTTCTCTTTAGTATGTAATGTATCGCCTACGCGGTTAAAAAGGTTATCAAGCTTTCCTAAATAATTTGCCTAGTGTTCTTTATGTTAAAAGTTGATATGTATCTTAGTATGATCTTGTTTAGAAAATATTATCAATGAAAAATAAAGTGATTTGCTACTAATGCTACTGACTATTTATGAATTGGGAATTAGTACTTGTCAAATATAATTGCTTTACTTATAAGAATCAGATGATCAGGTTCACAAGATGGCATGTAACTATGTGTTATTTTTTGCCTCTCCTTTTCAAAGCCTAGCAGAGCAGGCTATTTGTTTATTATTTGTTTAAACCATTTATTGTTATTGGAGCTTGGCCATAAAGTAATTATCCAAACAGAAATGCAAACTTAGATACAATCAATAATGACAGTAATCATTCATAATGCATGGAAGCAAATACAGCAATAATAAGCCAAGGTACATATAAGCAAGCTGCAGCTACTTAGTAAGGTTCAAAAGACAGCACTTAAGCAAATCTAAAATAGTTCAAAAGTACATAACAACGTCGAAACACTTAGGCTTATGATATGGCTGCTTAGCATAGAAATGTCTCAAAAGGTGTCCAGCAGGAACGCATTCAAAATAACAAAGAAGTCCCTTTTTAAAAAACATGTTCCTTCCAGAAGCCAAAAAGCGAATTAGCTAACACTTACTCATGCACAACAGACTTCACGACCCATTTCAAGTAGCCAATTCTCTTGATTGCACCAGTAGGTCCTACTTCTAGCTTAAAAGGCTTCTCTTTTAATTGAGTAGCTATCTCTTCGAATTCAGGCCAGTCTGTTATCTGTTTATACAATATCAACATGATGGTTAATATATATATAAATTACAGTCAAATTGAAGCTTAAAATGCAACTTGACAGCAAGAAGTTCTAGTGCAAATTAGTGCTTTCTACCTTTT
The DNA here is from genome assembly GCF_948465745.1 of Chenopodium album. Taxonomy (NCBI): domain Eukaryota; kingdom Viridiplantae; phylum Streptophyta; class Magnoliopsida; order Caryophyllales; family Amaranthaceae; genus Chenopodium; species Chenopodium album. The sequence goes on along the minus strand of NC_137858.1, from coordinate 28,314,299 downwards.
TCTGTATAAGCTCTGTGTCTTTCAGACCTAGCAATGTCTCACACTGCTTTCCATACGCAGTTAAACGAATACTACCAGTGTCATCAGCTGCAGTGAAGCTAACACTCACTCTGTTAAATATTGTTAAGAATAAAACAAATGAATAATTAATTTTTTCTTTGCCTGAAAGCATATACCTCTTTTCTGCAATGCATTGAGCTTTGCATACATCATAGTAAAACTTGAAAGTTTCAACATTAGAGCAGTGCTTTCCACATCCATTACATCCAATGTGAGCATTCACATCCTCTTTCTTAGCATTTGGAATGGTAACTTGGAGCCAGTGGCGCTCATATGCTGTGGTTGTAGTTGACTGCAAGCAAACATACACATATGAGAGTAATTTATGTAATATATAAAAACTTAAATCAGCAAGGTATTTTATGGTTACCTTTTTGTTATTAAGATCTTTAATAGTCATTATAACATTAGAGCTGCCACCTTCCCTAAGAGTTAGTTGATGACCCATATGATCAGAAATGCGATCTTCATTCTCTGAAATCCTGTTGCACATAAAATATATATAGGTTAACAAATACTGCAGTAAATGATTGTTCTATTTCATAATGCACAATTATTCACCAAGCCTTGAGTGCATCAACTTCTGGACCAGTGGGGTTGATATCAATTGTTGTTGACATAGATGAAGCCAATGAGAATCCTACATTAATAGATTAAAGTTAGAATAGATTATTCAGTAATGAATTAGAATTAAAACAGAAATTATAGATTGTCACCAGTGTGTTGAGCTGGTTGCAAATGTCGAAAGCTGACAATAATAAAAGATTCACACCAAGCAGTCAGTTTTGCACATTCTTTAGTTGCAAGCTCACCATACAAAGAAATCACAAGTCCATCTCCAAGCCTGTAAGTATAACAAATTAATGAACAAGAATATGAAAGGTAGCAATCTTATTTATTATCTACATGCATCAATGCAAACTTACTTCAGAATACTATCATCAAAAACTACAACATCACGCGCATCAAATTCATAGCCGCTGTTAGTTTTCTTCCTTCGCGTGTCTTCCAAATAAACCACAACTCCAAGAATATCTGCATCAATTATTAGAAAGCCAATAAAATCAGAAAACATGTCATAAAATAAAAAACAATACAAATCACAGAACAGAAAGTACCAAAGCGATCATCTTCACTGCTGGTTGGTGGCACTTCAGCTATAGGAGTGTAGTTTGGCAAGATAGGACCAGCATTAAGGTTAAGAGGCTGAATTGCAGTCGAGCCTCCAAATGACAAGTAATATTCACCTTCTTTATGGCGGTACATTGGATTGGTGTTTCTGATTGGTGCATCTGCTATCACATATTCTCTCTCATGTTCTAATATACCTTCAAAATTCTCAATTTCATCATCAAATAGAGTTCCCCTGATCCTGTTACCCTGTATGTGCACCGAAAAAACACATCAGATCATATTTAATACAAACACGTAATATAAGGATTATATAATGCCAACAATATACCTGATCATCCTCAAAAACAAGTTTTTGATAAGCTTTTTTATTTTCTGGATACTTTGCTGGGGACTTTTCCTTAACCTTAACCTTAATCTTGTACCTTTTGTTTTTAGGAGTTAACTTATCCAGAGGAACATATTGAGGCTTCATCTGTTATTAAGTTAAGATACAAAAGTGCTAGTCAATAGTTGTCCGTGATGGAAGTTATGCAGTTTATTATAAGACAAGCATTAAAAGAATGCTTGCATGCATGCAAATATAATGCAGAAACATAAATAGAAAATTAAAGTATGAAAACATGCATTAGAGTTATAATACACAACCACCCTTACTTAAACACTAATAAAAATCTTAACAGCTATTACATGTGCTTAAGCAATCAACAAGGAAAAAGAACTAAACACAGCATGAAGAAACAAACAGCATCAACCAAACACAACTACATCAAGTAATTCAGATGTATATGTATGAAAATAGCAAACCATCATGATTAGACTACATATCCTGAAGCCTGATTATATAAACAACTAACAACAGAAAGCAAGCAGCAAGTGTAGATCTACAGCAGCTTGTGTGACTAAAGTATATGAAAATGATGATGCTTCACATATGAGTAAAGTATATGAAAATGACATCAAATTAGTTCAAATAAAATGGCTAATAAATACAAAAAAATGTCAAGCATACAGGACCACTATATTTACTACCATAACAAGCCTAACAATCTCAACAATATAACATGGTCAACTTAAATGCATTATAGCAAGATATCAAATCAGGGTTTTATTCTAAAACTCAATTAATAAGCCATGCTATTCTGTGAAAGACTAACCAAAGATATGCTATTTAAAAAGTAAAAGAACAATAACAGCTAAACATACTGAGATATAGTAAGGAATTTATTATAGCAGAAAATAACAATAAATACAAACAAACCAGAATTGAATAGTATAGAAATCATGGTATAAAACCATTAATGAACTAACCTTAGCAGCAGAACTCAGAGAGAATAATCTGCAAAAAAACATAGCTCTAAAAGAGAAGAATGTTCATGTTTTGACAAGAGAAGGAATCTTTATATAGAATTGATGAATTAATAAGGTTAGAAAAGTAACCCTGTGTAATATCCACTGGAAATAAGCAAAGGTTTATTTTACCTGGATAATAATGAGCTGCATTTTCAGGTTCTCCAATATTACAAGCAATGTCAACTTGAATATACTTTAGTGAGACATTTGATTAATCTGATTTAGACTTTTCTGCCATAAAACCTTATTAAAATATTTTGTACCTATAATGTTAATACTAAACTATTATATTTATTATTCATTGCATATAGTCTATTGCCATTTCAAAAATCTAAATTTGAAAAGCCAAGCATATAATATTTAGTGATATTTAAATATAAATTTACACTGCAACAATACAAAATAAGTAAATATAAATATATAATATATAAAAAGTCAAATATAAACAACATACAAAGCATAAGCAAAATCATAATTAATTTGGCAAAAGTTACAACCACATATGTAACCAAAAGAAGTCGTATATTTCTAAAATAAGCTCAAATGTTATAAGCAAACTTATGCAATGCAATAGGCTCACCAAGTAAACCATGCTCACAAATAAACCTACATAATGTCTGCAAATTCAAGAAGTAAGATCAAGTCAATATATAAAGCTAAAAATTACAATTCTAAAATGGCTAAATTAGTCAATGTAAACAAGATATCATGATTAAAAATAAGTTAACTTACCAAACTTCACATGTAATAATATTAGCCAATCGTAGTACATCATATGATACGATATTCTTGACACTGCTTTCAGTACAAGTTGCTGGTGGTTGGGGTGTATAGACAGTTACATTATCAGATTTCTTGGCACGAGAAAGGGCCACATATAATTGACCATGAGAAAAGCAAGGTTGTGGCAAGTATATCAGCACTTGGCTTAATGTTTGCCCTTGAGACTTGTTTATTGTCATAGCAAAACTTAACTTCAGGGGGAATTGCTTGCGTTCAAACTGAAAAGGATACTTACAAGAAGATGAGGGTCTTAAGTTAACCCGTGGCACAAAATATAAAGTCCCTTTATAATGACCCACTACTATTTCACAAATAATTGAATTAGGAAGAAAGCGTCTACAAATAAGACGAGTGCCATTACACATGCCCTTAGAAGGCGCTAAATTGCGCAGCAAAATAACAGGGCTTACTATCTTCAGTTCAAGCTGATGAGGACTAATTCCTCCCGGACAAAGTGTGTTAAGAAATTCAGTAGGATACAGTGTACAACTGTCATCAAGTATTGAATCATAGCTTTCATACATAGTAGATGTGCCTGGAAACAATTTAATCATATATTCATTGATGGCATCAACATCCTCATTCATTGGTGTAAGAATTGCACGTTCATTAAAAATGTTGCTATCAAACCCAGGAACAGAAATCTCAGGAAAAATTGCAGCAGCCAACTTAGAAACAGGATCATCATTCATAGCATAATACCTAATAATGTGTTGTGGAATCTGCACATAAGCACTTTCAACTGGCTGTAATTGTCCATTTCCAAGAGCAAGCAAAAAAGCTGAATACACTGGATCTTCTCTAGCTCTTATATTCTCTGTTAATCGGAATTTTGTCAAAATAGGCCAAATGTAGGAACTGAGAATACTTACACCAACAGCTTCTTTTTGTGTACGGCGAGGCAGAATAGGCAACACTTGCCTAAAATCCCCTCCAAAAACAATTACCTTTCCACCAAAAGGCTGATCAGGATAACAAAGATCCCGAAGCAATAGATCTAATGATTCAATGTTTTCTCGCCGTGCCATTGAAGCCTCATCCCAAATAATAAGAACAGCCTCTTTTATCAAAGCAGCCAAGCTTCCTTGCTTAGGAACATCACAAGCAAGTGATATTTCAGAATCTAATGGTATCTTAAATCTTGAGTGTGCTGTTCTGCCAGAAGGAATATTAGATGCTGCAATACCTGATGTAGCTGTTGGAAAAACTATTTTTCCTACCAAACGGACCTCAGCATATAAAGCATTATATAAGAAAGTTTTCCCAGTTCCACCAGGACCATCCACAAAGAAACACCCTGGTTTGCCATCTTGAATATAACACATAATACTGTTAAATGCAGCTGCTTGAGCTGCATTTAATTTGTCTCGACAATCAAGACACTCTGGAGGAATAGGTGCTTCTAACGCATCTGCAATATCTCTTGTTACACGCATCCCATCTTGCTCTTCCTCTACTAAGTGGCCTAATTCAAAATATTCCAATGTTTTCCCCATGGCTTCTAAGCTGCTCTCTAACTCTTTCACAGTCAAACTCTTTACTTTAGATGGGCAGTCTGGATATTTATGCTTGAAGTCTTCAGATAACGAACTATAGAAGCGCAACCAAAGTGCATTTGGATTACTTGGCTGGCAGAATATTAACAAGGTTGCAAAGAGTTGCCTCATCGCTGAAGGCATTTGAGCTTCTGCTGCCTCCTCCAAACATGCAGTGGTGGCACTGTCCTCTTGAAACAATCCCAGCTTAATAGCAGCTTCTTGAAATGTTGAGTACAAAACTCCACCAACAGTTTTTAGATGGTCAAATGAAAGAGGGCTTTTAACTTTACCCAGCAACAAGCGCAAGAAGAAACGCTCACCTTCTGAAGGAACAACAAAAGCCATCCGACCTACATTATTCTTTTTATAACTCCTCTTAATCCACTCCTTATTGCTGCTATCCCATCTGTATTCTGTAATCATTTCAGTATATGTAAGGCCTGTACCTCCAGGTAGAGATGTATTTTTGCTAAAAAATTCAGTCAAAGCAGTTTTGCACCTCTTTTCATTTCCAATAACTGAATCAAGCTGTTCATGAGCCCTCATGTAAACAGTCTGCATATTTGGCATGTGAACTGGTAACAACATGACTGAAGGGGTCATCTCAAACAAATCAAACCCAAATATTCTCCAAGTTGCTTCACATGGAGAAACCCATCTACCAGCCTGAAAATTTTCAATCTCATCTACACCTTCATTGCCTTCTCCAGCAACATTAAAAGAAACACGGTCATGGCCCTTATAGACATACTTATACAAATATTTCACTGCTTGAATAGTAGAGCACACCTCAACATTTAAATGGCTATCAAATAATAAACATAAGTAAGGATTATATGGGATGACCCAACGATTATCAAGATTAGCACCACGAATCCTAACATGTTCTCCTGTGTTCCGCCTTCTATATAGTGGATAACCATCCTCATTAGTAGTAGTTTCTTCTACATATGACTTTGGATAACTATATTTACAAGCAAATTCATCCTTAACTCTCTTTTTCATGCACCCACACTTTGGATTTAAGCTACCACAAGGGCCATGCATCATGTGCTTGAGTATAATTTTGCGCAACTGAGGAGAATCAGTAGAAGGTATTTCTGCACTAACAAATTTATCATAATCTGCAGGACCAGTAAGCTTGTACCCATGATCTAAGATAATAAGAAAATGAGCATGTGGGAGACCTCTTTTTTGGAACTCTACAACATACACCATAGCAACAACCTTCCCAAAAACTTGCTCTTCAGTGATTTGCTTTTTCAAAGCAATTAATTTACTTCTGAATACACGAGCAACAACATCTGGACGATCAGCTGCAGTCTCAGTGCCAGCAAGTTCAGCTCTTATCTCTGGCCAGTTAGCATTACATGTCATAGTAACAAAAAGATCAGGCTTGCCAAACCGCTGAACAAGTGCCATAGCATTTAAATAGCGTTTTTTCATATCACGGGGCCCACCAATGAAAGAAGGTGGCAAAATAACTCGCCGGCCAATATTGTTTGCACTTTTTTCCCCATCATCAACAGTGTCTAGAATACCTTGATACAAATCTGCTCTGATTGTTTGTTGATTCCTTCTAAAAAAATCAAGCCTAGTATTTTCAATCTTCACATACATATCAACAATGTACTGTTGGAAACAACGACCTCCAAGAAGAAGCATGTTCCCTGGCCTGATCTGCAACTTATAAGCATAATATTCTCTAGTAGAAATATGCCTGTTAGAAGTGCCTGAACAGTCTGCTGAACCTGTATGCCCAAAAAGTTGCCACATCAGTTAAGTTATAAATCAATGCACATATGAGAGCTAAATGAATTAAATTAACAATGTGCAACTGAAACCTACGTTTAGCCTCTTCGTCCAATAAACTATCTTCTGTATGAACAACACATGAAGAAACAGGACTAACATCCATTAAAGCCTTCTTTTGTGTACTTGTATAGGTTTTTCGCAAACCTTGAGTCCAGCCACAGTCACCATATGGGAAGAGCAGAGGGTACTGCAATGGGTCATAGCATCCATAATAATGAAATATTCGATGCTTCCTAGTAGACTTCCCTGATACAATAATATGCGGACCACTATAATCGCTCGAAGACATGCTATCTGGCCATATAGCAGCAACCTCATCAGTGGAAGGTGCATTATACACGCGCTGGTCTAACACCGTGCTTTGATTAATGGCAATCTGTGTACTATGGGTAACAGTAAGATCTCGCAATTACCTGAAGAATCGAGCATACGGATTTATACTTGTAACGTGCATAAGTATGTCTACTATGTCTCTCCTAACCTCAGGGAAAACTTTTGATCTATTCACAGCCTCAAACTGTGCATCATAGAAGTAAAGCTGCAAGTACTTAAGCTTTTCATTTCCAGGAAGTAAGTCAGGCAAATTGTGATAAATCTAACCATGCAGCAAAAACACATAAATTCCCTTTTCAGTCTTTGTATTATAATCACCTCCAAGTGAAAAAAATGCAAACAAATTATTGTACATGCGAACATATTGCCTAAAGTGCAATGCATCCTCGTCTTGAGATGTAAAGAGTCGATGAAGTTCAGGAGGAAAATCGTTTGAAGCAATCTTAATTCTTCCATTCCCGCAACAAAAATGGAGCCATTCATACTGAAATTTCCTAGCTCCGCATTTAAGACAGACACGAGGAGCCTCCATCTGTAACGGAGCTGTTGGAAGTGGCTGGCCAATTGCAGCAAGTGGGTCTTCTGGAAGCAATATTTAAAAATCAACAACTACCTAATTCAAATGGTATATATTAATCAAATAAACAATGAACTAATATGCATACTCTTCTTTTTTGGAGCAGGTGTTTTCTTTTTGGCTTCCTTAGGCTGTCCTAGTTTAGCATGATTTCTAAGTGCACCCTGCGCACTGCTCTCTCCAACCTCACTAATGTCACAAATAGAAACACAACGATAAGACAAAAAACATGTAAATTCTATTAGCTAATGTTAACAGTTAATGGAAAACATGACAACCTTACAGAGTCCATTAACATTAACCCATTTATTGGCTCTAAGTAAGTAACAGCAACAATTGCTCCTTCTATTATTAAAAACCTGACTCTGTCAAACAAAAACCACAATACAAATCTCATCTATAAACTTACACAATCAAACAAATATACTTACTTGCTTTCCTTTGAGAAGATTGTTTAAGTTCCTGTTCTGAAACTGTTTTTTTCTTCTTCTTAGTATTAGTACACACTTTCTCCATAATATTGTCAGCTACCTGATTATCCCCATTGATTACTCCCTCTATAACATTGTAAATTATAGATTAGCAAGGACTAAATAGATAACATTTAAGCAAAAACAATAAAAGATCAAAAATCTCACTGGACTTCCTTGAATTAGACTGCTTAGGAGCTGTATTGGCATTTATCTTTTTCTTGCCATTGTTCATGCGTGCCTTCTTTGCACTGTTATCAACCACCTTACCATCTCTAACAATAACAGTAACAAGCATGTAACTGTAATTTAGTCTTGAACCATTTCACATATAAAGCTACAAACTTAATAACTCAGCCCAACCTGATTCCATTTAGTCCTGAAAGAGCATCAATTGCAAGTGAACGTTTGCTAGCACGTTGCCTTACATAAGTCCCATAATTTTTAGCCTTTTCTGTCATATATTTTTTAAGCATTTTAGAAATAATAAGATACAAGACTATTTTAATTCCTACAGAAAAGTCTTATGTAATCTATGTTTTTTTTCAAAAAATGCTAGATTAAGGCCAAAATCATACCCATGAAATGATAAACTGAGTCAACAACTTGAATCGAAACAATTTAATGTTTGTCTGTCTTCTGCAAGGCTTGCAAAATTCAAAAAAAATAAGAATGCATAAATAAAAGAACAGCAACAAATATGCATAACATGATAATAATAAAAGAGTGCAGCAAGTTATACAAAAAAGAGAACCAACATAGATACTTCCATTCAGTTAAAGCAACACTGCATTGCATACAAAGACACTGTCTTAAACCATAAGATTACATCCCATTAGCTAACACTACAAAGAAAGGCAAAAGCAAGCTGGGATGACTTAGCAGTACAATTTCTAGACAAAAAACCAACACATTATGCCAACCTAACACAGACTCTTAGATTAAGTACTACATATTCCCAGCTAAACTACATGTTCCAATCCAAGCTAATCTAAATCATCCTACGCTTAAACACAGTTTCCAAGTCATCTGGAACTGGAACAAACAAGCCATCAAGTATCGGAACAGAGCGTGCAGCAGCATGCTGGCCAAATGAAGGAGAAGCCTTTGGCTTGGAAGGGGCTGCTGGAGGCAAGGCAGGAGTTGGGATCCTATGATAGCCTGACCGAGGCGTGAGGCAGTCACTTCCACCAATATAAGGAGCTAAATGCAACTCTCCTTGCTTTCCAAGTGCACGTTCCCTCACTGACATATAACTCTCCCTAGCCAATGCACACTTAATACCAGAGTAAACCCCCTTTCCATAGTTAAGATCAACTATGTCAACATTGTAGCGAATACGCAAGACCTTAACAGCCCGCTTAGCAGCATCTTGCTTTGCTTCCTTGCAACTACTGGACAAAGCACTATAAACACATTCCAAATCAACATTGCCACCAAAATACACCGTCAGCCAAGACACCCACTTTCCTGCAGAAAGTTCAGCAACTTCCACACCAGAAACCCTTGATTTAGTTGCAACAACCAAAATACGCAGCACATCTATGTAGTCAATGCATATGCACTTATTTCCAGTATGCTTTGTTGGCGGGACAGGCCACTTAGCCACACCCTTTGGCGAAGGCTTTTTCAGCGAGTTCAATGCAATGCGCTTCATCTCAAAAAGAAAAGCACATAAATCAAGCCTATACATAGCTTCTGCAGTTAAATCATGAATCAGCAACCCATAGTCTGCTCGTAAAAAACGAACAGCTTGTTCAGCAGCATTTTCACGGGAAGCATCCAAGGTCAGAGCAGAGCCACCCTCAAACGTATAGGGGGAGAGAATACAATCAGTCACAAGAGAAAGCTCAACAGCATTCCCAGATTCACCAGTTAAACGATAAACAGGTGGTGCTAGCTTTAGGAAATCAATAACCTGATTCAACAAGCATTGAAAAGAAATGGCAACTTTCAATGGCTCTGTCCCCATAACCTGTAGCCATGATCAATGTATACCATCAGAAGCTAAGCGACCACAAAACATCACCTAAGCAACTTATAACCCTTAGAAATGTCCTAATGTATACACATAGCTTCACTATATAAATCTGACCACACCCTTAACAAATAATCCTTATGGTAACCATACATGCATACCAACTAACCACAATCAAACTAAGATTCCATAGCACTATAATAAGAACATAAAAGACAAAAACCATAAAACAAATCAACATATACTCTAACACAATCACATCGTATTCAGATTAATCTAAATAGCAACACAAATAAGAAAGCGTAAACACATACAGCAGGTTCTGAAGCACCAAAAACTGCAACCTTAGATGCTGGGTACCTACATAAACAACCAAAAACAACAAAGAACAAATTAACCAAATATCCTCTAAACAATTCAGAATATACGCGAAACAATAAATTACAACAAAGCAAAACAAAGTAATGACCATAATCAGCACCCAAAAAAATAGAATCAAACAAAAATTTAAAAAAATAAAAAACAAAAACAATAATTAACCCAAAAAAATTATTTACAAAGCATCCCACATAACCAGCCCCCCCCAAAAAAAAAGGAGTAAACAAACTAAAAAAACAACCAGCATAATCAAACCAACAAAATATGCACTATAACAATATTATTAATTCAAAAGATCAAAAATTTTGATTTCCTTGACTAAGCACTCATCAAAATAATGCTAATCTCAGCAATGATCAAATTTTTAATTCAAAAAATCAAAGATTTTGATTTCCTTGACTAAGCACTCATCAAAATAATGCTAATCTAAGCAATGATCAAATCATCATCTGATATAATAACAAATGGAAGCATCAAAACCAGATATAAATTTGTCCATCCATAAACCCCTTAAATTCATAAACAACAATAATCAAAAGTCCATATTGCAAGTCCAATCAGTACAAGCTTTGGTTATCAATGAATCTGTTCTTTGAAAGTCAATAATTTGAGCCCAATTTTAATGTAATATCAGGGCAGCATATCAAGAGGTAATACAATATTGTTTATGTACAATGCCGTGCAATTTAAGTCAAATTGGCGAACACTATATAGCATAATAAGCGAAAATAATCTAATATGTTCTTACCAAATTCTTATATTTTCCTTTCATCCCCAGTTTTTTTTTCCCCTTTTTCTTGCCTCTGGGTTGGTAATTAGTCACCATAACATAAGTGGCTTTTATACATGGCAACACCAAAGCATAAAACCTTCAAGTACAAGGTCAAGTAGCATGCGAAGACACCTGAAAATCCACTAAATAATAGCTTGGGAGATGCAACCCACCTTAATATCCAGATTATAGCCGAATAACCACTGGATAAGCAACTGCACCTTACTTGGAACTCCCAACAATAATTTCTTTCTGCACCTCATCTTATTATCCAGCTAATATCCAAATAACCACAATATAATAGGCTACATTACTTATTATCCACACCCCTTTCACAATGGAAGTTTTTTTTGAAACCAAAGACATACATAATACAAATTCATCAGTAGTACATATATAACACAAAAATATTAATTAGTACCAAGCCAAAATTCTAACAAAATCATTAGCAATTCTATAATAGCAATGTTAAGCAATTCTCTAACAGCAATGTTAAATGACATACAATCAGAAATTCCCGACTGATAATAAATCAACAAGACCATGCTAATCAAACTATTTAAATTATACATTTGACAAGCACAAGCAATATTATATAGTTATGCATCAAAACAACCATAATGAGATAATATTGAGATGAAGATTTAATACAATAGCAGAAAAACATGTATTTAAATCATTAGCAATACTATAACAGATTTGAATAGATTTGATTTGATTAGCAGGTAATCATGGTAATCATTAGCAATCCTACAATGTGTAAATCATTTTATACATTGACAATCAAACCCAACATCAAACCCAATATTAATATGCAATTTGATTCAAGATTACAAGCAAAACCAAAATCAGAAGTACACAAAAGATATCAAGAAATCAGTAGCTTTCTCTATGCACTAATCCTAAGCTAAACTTGATTGTCTCCATAAACCCACGTGTAAACATCTTCAATCTACCACCTCTTCAACTTGTCACCACACGTGTATCTCCATCACCTGCCAGCACACCAAAAAGTGTTACTTTTTTGTAAAGAAAGAAGCAGCAAGAAAGCAAGAGGGCAAAAAAGGAAGAGCACTATTGCAGCAGAACAAAAAAAAAATTGTGGCAGGGGCAAATCCGTCCTAGCATTGTTCATAAGGAAAATCCTAAAAGTAAAAACTCCCCACCCCAATTTGGCTTTTATAAAGGGTTATGGATTTTCCAATAGGTGCCATTTAAAAACAAAAAATGATTTTTTTTTTTCTGCTAGGTCACGTGACCCAGCAGGACCAAGGCTGGGTCCGCCACTGGTTACACTTCCTTTTTTGGCAAAAAACTACATTAAAATAGTATAACTCTCTCATGGTCCTCTCATGGTCCCACGACTCCCACCCAAACCCATGACTATTTTTTTTTATTACTATATGTTTCCTCTCACATTCATTACTTTTCAATAAACTATTAACCTCACTATCTTTTACAAATTCTTAATACTCCAACTACTCCACTTATCTCTTATTTTATTTAACTCAATTAAATTGCCTAAAACTATGTGACGGTCAAACTGTAACACTTAAAAAAAAACGAAGGGAGTATCTCTGTTAACTTTTAGTTGCAAATTTAGGGTATTATTTGTGAGATATAAAATATTCCAAAGTTGCAATTAAAAGTTAATAGAGGTAGTATACAATATTTGATTTATTTTATATTTTTTTAACCGATTATAACCTAATTACATGTTTTAGTACTCTATTTGCAATTTTGCAAACGATCAATACCTCATCTACAACTTTTTGAAATATTCAATATGAAATTATGAAGTACATACTTTTTTTAAAAAAAGACAGTTAGTACATATTTATATCATAGTAAGATTGTCAACAAGTACATAAGACGAAACCTCAAGTGGAGCGTACCTCTCTTGGAGCGTGGTTTACCCAACATTGTTCACGATCTATAGGCACTAACCTAGCTAAGTGGTGAACAACAAAATTTCCATCACGCTTAACAAAAGACCAAAAAACAGAAGAAAAAAGAGAGCTAGAAAACATAATATCATCAACAATATTGACTCATTACGAGTATTCCATTGGCACAAGAAGGCAAGAAGAGAAAAGGAAGATTTGTCTAATGACTATTAAGTTTCACAGGGGCATTTCTGTAACTTAATCTAATTCAAAACATAAAAGTACCTACCAAAGCCCGCCCTTGGAAATCCCTCTCTCATTTCAATTCAAAAACACTCACCCCATTCCACCCAAAAAAAAAAAAAAAACAAAAAAAACATTGACCAAAATTTTATAGGAAGAAAAAATGGAGAAGATTTGTGTTGCAGTAAGAGTGAGACCTCCAGTAACCCAAGAATCCTTTAATGGAACCTTCTGGAATGTCGACAATAATCGCATTTCTCTTCACAAGTCTTCCGGCACTCCCATTTCCGGCGTTGCCTTTACCTTCGGTTTGAAATTTTGTTTCACGATTACTTCCTATTTTTTAATTAATTAATTAATTCTTGATTTGAATATTTCTTTATTTTTTCTTGTTTATTTTTACAGATCATGTTTTTGATCAATCTTGCCCAAATTCTAGGATTTATGAGCTTCTTACTAAGGATATTATTAATGCCGCCGTTGAAGGATTTAACGGTATTTTTTTTTTTTTAAATGCTAATTGTAGCAATTTTCGAGCATTAAATCGATGATTTTCCGTAATTTGTAAAATTGATTATAAAGGCTGATTGTTGTTTTTCGGTTGATTTCAGTTATGAAAATCAATTTTTTTTTTGTTGAAAATTGATTGATTATAAAAGGATGATTTAATTTTGTTAATTTCAATTATAATTATTGCAGTTTTCTGTTGGAAGTATGATTGTAATTTTTGTTGTTGATTAATAATTATTATGTTATGTAGGATAGTTAGTTGTTTCTGATAATTTGTATGTTTTGTAGGCACTGTTTTTGCATATGGGCAGACTAGTAGTGGAAAGACATTCACTATGAATGGTTCCGAAAACGATCCCGGGATCATTCACCGGGCTGTCAAGGATGTTTTTGACATGATAACAAAGGTGAAATTTCTGGTCTTTGCCTTGGTTGATCCTCATTACGGCATAAACTTCATATCTATCAATCAATCAAAGCCTTAACCCCATAAGTGGGGTCGGCTACATGAACCAAAAGTGATTATTCCGTGTAGTCATAGTACCGCGATAATTTTGTAGTTGAGTATCTAAGCCGCAAGATTTCTGTTGTTTTCAGCATGATGAGAGGGAGTTTTTGATTCGTGTGTCATACATGGAAATATATAATGAAGAAATCAATGACCTTTTGATGGTAAACAACCAGAAGCTGCAGATCCATGAAAGTTTGGAGGTAAATTTAGTAGCCTATGCTAATTCATTTTCAGTTTCGAGAGAGGAAGGTTCACTAATTGTGATTTGTTTGTAGCGTGGCGTTTTTGTTGCTGGCCTTAGAGAAGAAATTGTGAGCGATGCTGAGCAAGTGCACAAGCTTCTCGAAGCAGGAGAAGGTTTGTCTAGCCTTGCTGCAATATGCACTCGAGTTGTATTTAGTGAATTGTGACAAAAATTCTAATGCTTGATCTCTGAATTGAATGATGCAGTCAATAGACATTTTGGTGAAACAAATATGAATGTACGAAGTAGCAGGTCACACACAATCTTCAGAATGGTAGTTTCTCAATGCCGTAATCTGATTTGAGCTTTAAAAGTAATTTACGAGCTTTTGTAACTGTTTGTGGTTTCATTAACAGGTCATAGAAAGTAAGACTAAGGAGATGGACGGTTCTAGTTCAGATGCTATCCGTGTTTCTGCTTTGGTTTGTTATTTCTTTCTATCATTTATATATACTTCATATATCACTTTCCTTTTTTAGTGTTATGGGTTTTAATATCCTTCTTTTGTTCAATTAAATTTAGAATTTGGTGGATCTGGCGGGATCAGAGAGAATTGCGAAAACTGGTGCTGATGGAGTAAGATTAAAGGAAGGAAAACACATTAACAAGAGCCTGATGGTTCTTGGCAATGTCATCAACAAGCTAAGTGAAGGAGCTAAACAAAGGTTTGTAACTCACTAGCATTAATTTGTTCTCAATGGTCAAGTCATTGACACAGATTTATGGGTTTGGCAGGGGACATATTCCTTATCGTGACAGTAAGCTGACTCGCATACTCCAATTTTCACTTGGTGGCAATGCTAAAACTTCAATTATCTGCACAGTAGCTCCTGAAGAGGTTTGGTCGCTTTAAGAACAGTTGATTTGAATTAGTGCATTAAGATTATTTTGAAGTGTTTGACTTTGATGTCTTACTAAATGGTTAGGTTCATGTTGAAGAAACTAAAGGCACTCTTCAGTTTGCTAACAGAGCTAAACGTGTTACTAATTGTGCTCAAGTGAATGAGGTTTGTTACACTCTTGCTCGGTCTTTTGTTCATTGACACCATTGATGAACATATTTGGTCCCACTCAACATTTAAAGATACGTGTTGACTGCTGCGTTAACTTAAATAAAGAGTTGAACTTGCTGATGAACTAAGTATTTTGAGACAGAAGTGAATCTGTATTCATTTGGAGTTTTATACATATAATCATCAGGTTTTTTCCCTAGATACCTAGAAATTATTTGGTGTAGGGGCCTGTACTAACTTACAAATGTTAATGCACTGCTTCTGACAGTATAAAGAACATATGCATATTTCTTCTTACATTACAGATAATTTGAGTCGTTTCTAATAATTATTCATAGCACTTTCACCTGCTGTTAACGAATCCAATTGTTTTACTCCGTTTATTAGTGTATAATAGCTAAATTTTCATTTTTTTCAATGTTTTGTTTTGGAACCATTCTTTTGGATGAAAATAAAGGATCTATTACTTAACATTCATGTATACATTTGATTATGGCCTGCTGATCAATAATTTTTGTATTAGATCTTGACTGATGCGGCCTTGTTGAAGCGTCAAACTTTGGAAATAGAGGAACTACGGCAAAAACTTCAGGTATAGTTTATTTGCTAACCTTGACTTTCTTGGGCTCGTGGCTCATTAAAGTATACCTAATTGATATTCTCTTGTTTAGGGATCTCAAGCTGTAGTTATGGAACAAGAAATCTTGAAATTGCGGAATGACTTGCTTAAGGTGCAGTATCTCTTGTTGAGTAGTCTCTTGTACTTGTTCTATCCCTTTGCTAAAACAATAAAGTTGAGGTATTCACTGATCATTCTCTTATTAGTATGAACTAGAACATGAAAAGCTTGCCATGGAGCTTGAAGAGGAGAGAAAACTTCAAAGACTAAGGGATCTGCACATCAAAGAACAACAAATTAAAATTAACAACCTCAGTAATATGGTGAACTTTTCAGACAGTGAGAGAAAGAGCAATTCTCAGGTGTGCTTTGAGACAATAGAATTACCAAACCATCTTTTAAATGGCCAATGATAGTCTTGTCTTATCCATCTGAGGTTTGTTTTTCTTTGCATATTGTAGCATCAAGGTTTCTCAGGTCAAGGAATGGGGGAGAGGAGCATTAATAGCCAACATATGCGGCAAGAAGAAGCTTTCAGCACCCCTGGCTTTAAAGAAGCTCCCAAATCTTTTGTTGTTCGACGATCAAATTATGCAACAGTATCTGATTCTGATTCAAGTCCCCTTCCTGATGCATTCAACGATGTGGCAGACGAAGATGCGTGGATGAAGATGAATAAAGGATATGTAGCTGATCTTGATACAATTTGTATGACTCCTGCAATTAAAGTTCGGTCCCTGTCATCTGATGGCATTAGTCCTGTAAGATTCATTCTTGAAGCTTAGTTGTGTATTTTGAGTAGTTTCTAACATCCCTAATGTCCTATCCCAATAAATCCTAGAATCCAATAATTGTAACTTCTTTTTGACGTATCTATTTATTGTAAACTTTTGTTTATAAGAGAGTTGAGTAGATGTAAAGGTGGATAAAGTAGAAAGGTAAGCTGGTAAAAAATAATAAAAAAAATTATGTAGAGAGAGGGTGGGAATGTGGTATATTTTGTGAGATACATATAATAAACACTTAAAATGAAGGTGGGTTAATAAAAATCTAATACAGGGAGTATAAATAATAAGGGTAGAAACTAGAAAGGGTAGTAGTTATAAGAAATTGTAAAGTAACTTAAGATGTGAGAATGTGTGAAGAATGAAGATCAAGAATTTTGTTTCTCATTTTGTTGTCAGAACTTGGCAGTAATTCTCATTCCTTCTCATTTTACAAATATAAATAAAATGTGTCTGCTCCAGTACACTTGACTCTAACAGTGAAGAGAGAGATAGCGATAGAGTGAAACTAAGGTTCATGTAAATTGAGTTGGTATCGACAGTTTGGGATCTCTTGCAGTTAATTGCTTTGTAAGATACGTTTACCTTAAAAGAATTTTGCTTTGTAAGATACATATAACAAAGTTAAAGTTATCTTTATCAGGCTTACTCAAAAGGTCGTTATGAGCACGAGATTCAGAACCTCAGAAAGCAAATGGAAATTGCAACTAAAGAGAAAGACGAACTTGAGGTTAGTTGGTGAAATTTATCCTTGTTGCTCACATAAACCACACTTAGTGCCTACATATTACTTGCATTATAATGTATCTGCTGCAAATCATTGTTTGAAGTTATTATATGTATCCACTTTTCTACAATTAGTTGCTCTTTGGTTTGTGAATCTGAATTACATTTAGAAACTAAACTTATATACATATTCGTAAAGATTTATATTCTTTTTTAGATTCATATCTTCATGTATGATGTATTTGCAGAAAAATTATAGAGATCAGGTCTTGTTGAATAATAATTTAACCAAAGAGATCATTGAACTTCGGGAGGAGGCCAAATTGACAAGAGAAGTTCCTCAAATGCTGTCTGACTCTGTGACAACATGTAAAGACATATATAAGGATGTCTTATCTGTTATGCAGGTATACTGATATCACAATGCTCTACATATACAAATTTATAAGTGAAGTGACTCCATCTGGCTTAAGTCTAATTGTACCAGTTGGATTTATGCAGCGTGCTGTTGACGATGAAAAATCTTTTGCAAATATCTTGCTAACCATCATGACTGAGATTGGCACAAATCTTTTTTCAACTTTGGAAACTCACTGCAGAATGTCTGTAGATGGTCATCAAACTTTCAGCACGGATACCTCTATACTGCAAGAGCAGTGTAAAATTCTTTGTGATAGATTGAACAATTCTGTTGCATTGTTGGCATCATCAGATGCACAAACTACAACGGAGAAAGAATCGACAACCAGACAATGCGGTTCTGATTATAAGGTAGTTTCTAGGCTAATATTGTCCAGATTTCACTCATTATTTTTTGTGCTACTCCTCACCTTGACATTAGGCTACACTATATTTCTTTCCAGACTTTTGATCTAAACATCTAACTTTATGCCTGTATTATCCTCTCTACAAACTGATTTATTCATTACTCTATTGTCAAATTTATCTCACGTTTATTACTAAATCACAAAGTTATAGGGATAAATGAAAGAAAAGCCACTTCCATAGTTCTGAACTGTTTTATGTCAAAATTATCAAATCATGTGGCAAAACTAATTTGATACTCATATGTTGTTGATATTATAATGAGTTTCACCTAGGAAAGATTTTATGCATGACAGAACCAACTGGTGGGAATCACATGATAATATTGAAAGTCAGTACTCAGTAGGTTGCTGTTGGTGGGAAAGATGAGATTACTCTAGAAAGCATGGTGTCTTATTGTTTGATTAACTATTAGGAGGATCTCTGAATTAGTTTTATATTCTTTTTCTTTGGTAAAGGGTGTTGACTTCGGGGAGGATTTCGCTTATTGGAAGGAGAAATTGAGCAAAGAAATCAACACATACAGAGACAAATACATAAGCCTTGAAAAGGATCATGATCAATCTAAACAGGTTCTGGAAGAGTCAAATTCAAGGTACCTTGACCTTGAGAGAGAATTACAGGTTCTGCAGCAAGATAGGGAAACCTTGCTTGATAAAGTTTTTAAATCCAGCCAAAATCTAAGGTTAGTATCAGAAGAGAGAGATATGTTGTTGGAGAGATACAAGTCTGAGGTACAAAAAAGAAATAATCTCAAACAAGGGATCGAACAGTTTAGAGTGGCATTTGTCTCTCGCCAAAGATCAATGGCATCCTTTCACACTGATTGTAAATCTAGGCTTGAGGATCATAAGTCTCAGAACCCAGTTATGGAAAGCTGCTCTTTCGGGTTTTAGAATTATTAGTATCTGCCCCATATTTGTCATGAGCTTGCATATTTTGACAATGGATGGACTTAGTTTATACAACCTGCAGCCATTCTAAGTTAATCTGTCATGAATTTAATTGTGAGATTTGATGGAATTGTCAGCTGTGTAAATTATGAGTTGTGTGTCTCCTTGGGTGTATTAAGACTAGGCTCAATGAAAATTTTGAGCTTTGATGTAAGGCTTCGGCGCCTTCAATTGTATTGGTCAATTAGTTTTTAGTTCCATTGCATTTAACACGTAGTTAATGCATGCTTTATTTATCTAAGTTAGCCTGCTTTTGAACTCAGATGAGATTTCTCTGACATGATGAGAAGCCCTTGGTGTTGCTGGCGAAACCAAATTGATCCTTAATTGAGAAGATTACTAGATATGAATGTGATCACAATCGTTCCAATAATGACTTTGGTGGATTTTTCTAATCCCATTCGAAAGATAATTGTCAAGTAAAAAAAAAAAAAAACCAAAAAAGAAAACCAAAAAAAAACTCTCTTACAAAAGTTTTTTTTATTTATTTTTATTTAACCCGGTTCATTTTAGTTGCAACAAAGGATAACTTTATGCAAACCTAGGCAAAACTTTTAAAGGGCTTTAAGCATGTGTAGATTAAGTAATTAAGGATTTAAGGGAGTAAAATGAGAGGAAAATCATGTGGGATCTTTTTTTAATAAAGTAAAAGTAGTGGGAAAATTTGGTGAGGTGGACTTTTCCCACCCAAATAATTCTGACTTTTCACATGGGTGGGAATTCCCTCCCTTTTTTTTAGCCAACTTTAGGAGGGAGTCCCCCCCCCCCCCCCCTTTTTTTTTTCCTTTCCCACGAATTTCCCTCTCAAAATTTCAAGCCGATTTCAAAAAATTTCCCAAATACCCCAAAACCTGTATTGCATACCATTCAAATCAAATCCCCATATAAATAGAGGAGTTTCCAAACCACTTTACTGTTTGTTTATCAACCAAAAGACAGATGAGGGAGGGGTTGGGGGGGGGGTTTAGGGTGAATAATTTAGTTTTTACAAAACGCAATCCCTACAAATTACACAATCCTACAATTAGTTTGAAATTAGCCTAAATTCACAGTGCTAAGTTAATCAAAAGCAGCATCTATGTTCAGTTCTTCTAGGCTCCATTGAAGACCATTCAAAAAATTCCAGCCACCACTTCATCACCTTCAGACAGCCTGAAAAATAAAGGTAAGGGACTCATGGTAGAGTTCTTTGAAGAACTCTTTTTTAATTCTTTGAAGAACCCTTTTTTTTTTTTAATGAAAATCAACTGCACAATGAGGAGCAAACAATGGCTGCATGACAGCATTTGACAGATGAAGCCTACTTTGATAAAGAAACTGAAGAAGACAGTAGCAACTCAGAAGAAGCTGATTATGATGCAGATGATGATGGTGAACAACATGGTCCACTACATTTGTATGGCAGACAAAGCAGAGAAATGACAGTAGAAGAAAAGCGCCAACTTGTTGATGCGATTATGCTTAATATGGAGGGGGACTCTTTGCCAAGAGGATATTTATCCAGTTTGGCCAGAAAGCATCATGTGCATAGATCAACAACAAGAAGATGGTTTCTGGTAATTAAGCAACACATGTTAGAAGGAAATGTTGTAGATGTTAGGACCAAAAAATTAGATACTGTTGATAGAAAACAAAAAGAGTACATTGATGAATTCTTAACATTAGTGCCTTTGTACAAGAGACAAACTGAAAGAGAATATGCTGCAGCACTTCATGTTTCCAAGTCTGCTATTAACAGGTTAAGGAAAAGGGGTAGACTAAGAACACACACAAACACAAACATACCAACACTAACTGATAACCATAAAATAGCAAGACTGAAATGGGTTCTTAGTCACATTACCCCAAAACCTGCTGAAGGGGACCCTTTATTTGTTGACATGCAACAATGGATACACATTAATGAGTATTGGTTTTTTGTAAACCCAGAAACAAGGACATTCTATCTTCTTCCAACAGAAAATAATCCATACAAAGCACAACAGTCTAGAAGGTTTAAGGTGAAGGCTATATTTATGGGCATGATAGGGAAACCATTGTATGATGCAAACAAACAACTCTTACATGATGAGAAGTGTTTAGGTAAAAATAACCCAAATACGTGGTCCAATCCCGTAGTGACACGTGGCCCATTTAAAGGGCGACACGTGTCCCATTTAAAGGGCGACACGTGTCCCTATGAGAAGATGACGCGTGTCAAATGCCCTAAAGGGGCACCTAAAATCAGCAAAGAGAAAAGGACCTTATTACATCAGGCCCAAATCCCGAGAAATGACAGTGAAAGCCGCAAAACGACGCCCCCAGGTGACACGTGGCACTCTCTGATTGCGCAGCCAATCACGCCACGGAATTTTAGGTTACAAACCCTAGAGGGGCACATGCTCCCAGAGGACGACGAGGAAGATGTTGAGGTAGTTGAGTTGGGGCGTTGGTGAGGGAACCGAGAGGTATGAGAAGAGAGAGAGAAAATATTAAAAAAAAAAAGAAAAAATAAATTTTAGGCTAGCCACATGGTGTGGCCAGCCACATATGAAAGTTTGTGTTTTTCAAGTTCTATTCGATCTATTCATAGTCAATCAGGACTTTGTTAGGGCGTGTTTAACGTTAGCTCTTGAGTGGCTTTTAGTGGTTTGACCTACTTAATAAAAATTATTACTCCTTTTGTCCCTAAATTACATTCCTGGTTTCTATTTTGGGTATTCCAAAATTACATTCCTCCTTTCCATTTTTAATAAGTTTTTTTTTCCAAATATCCCAAATCAACTCTCTTTTTCTGTTGTATATTTAATGCTTTCTCACTCTTACGATCCTAATCTCACTCTTATTTTCTCTCTACATTGTTTTTCTCAAGTTTGTACTTCCCATAACTAACCTAATGAATATGATTGGTTCTTTATTTTCAATTAGAAGCATGTTACTGGTCCTTCTTTTTGCAAAGGATTGATGAGATGACATCATTAATCATAATCTATCTTTGTTTTATTCAAAGACATCATTTAATGTTTTTTTATTTCCCATTGAAATATTTTATCATTATTATTTGTCTTATTCTTTCTTCCTTAATTCCCGTGTAATTTTACAAATAGGAATGTAATTTAGGGACAGAGGGAGTAGTGTTTGGCAATGTAGTAGGTGGGGTAGCTTTTAGTAGTGGAGGTAGCTTTTATCAAAAGTTAAAAATATTAGCTTCTGAAGTTAGAAGTAGCTGTTGAAAATTTAATCTATAGTATTTTTTAAAAAATGTTGATTTTGTACTACTTTTTACTTGACATGTTTCTTGTATCACACTTGCCGATGCACACCTTTAACCATCGATAACTTTATTTTTCTATACGTAACAATTATAAAAGTTATATGTTGTGATAGTACTTGTTGAGACGGTTCTAACAAGATCTAACATGAATAAATTTATTTACATGTATTTCACAGAATACGGTCAAAAGAGGAGTGGTAATAGTGTAAAAGTCAAAGCGGGTCAAGTAAAAAAGAACAGAGGAAGTATGTAACAACTAGTCAACCGCTACTTTATCAAACACTCATACCTACATTATTAATCTTCATAGCTAAAAGCTTGTACACAGCTAACAACTACCTTCACAACTATATTTTATCGAATATGCCAAAGACTCATTTTGTAAGATTTTTTTTTTCTTCTTTTGAAATATAAATGAGAATTAACTCTCTACCCTACCATTTTGGTGATTATATATTGTAATGCATGTTTGAGATTTCCCTCAATCTTTTCAGCATTTGTGTAAAGTCAAGATTGATAACCTTGATTTTATTAATTTTGGCAATTAGTGTATGAAGTTCATATCTTTATGGTTCTTCTTTAATTTAACACAAAATACACAAAATGCTAGGAATTTGAGCATATGATATTTTGCAACAAATTATGTCAAATAATTTAAGATATGTCCCTAATTATGTCCCTTGTAATGTGTATGTGTATGCCTCTCAAACTAGGTTTATATTGAATTAGGTAATTAGTCAGTAGCAACAAACAACTATATAATGACTTTTGTCATCAGCTATGTGTACAAAGACCACACCACATATACCCTATATGTAACAATTTTTTTAGTTAATGAAAACAAATTCAGACTTAACAATATTTATTGTCTTGATGATTTGTAGCTGAAATTGCATTTTTTTTTTTTTTTTTTTTTTTTGGGCGATGTGTTATTCTAATTAAATTGCAATGTGACCCAAGACCATTAATCATGTCAATGAGGATTGAGGAACGACAAAGATGGTCTAAAAACTCTAAATATATACAGAAATATGTCTGCATCACTTTAATTATTGTTGGTGGTTGAGTTAATGACATCAACATCCACATACTAATCTTCTTTTTCCCAACATACATTCCAAACTAAAATTATTCTTTCCTATTACTAGTGCTGTCAAATATTACTAATTATATACAAGTAATACCCCCCCAATTAAAAAAAAAAAAAAAAAACTCAAATTATTTTCGTACTTCTTTGGGCATCGTGTTGGGTCATTGATAGTTCGATATGTGCATATAGGAGACTTTGACACATGAAAATTTACAGAAATCAACGGAATCAAACACTTGTACATGTACCCGTGTAACATACGCTAATACTCATTAGTGATCAATCATGTCACTGATAATCTGTTCTGTAATATCATCAAAGATACAATTTCCAATTTCAGCAACAATTTCTCTCTTCCATACTTCAAAGCCACCCCATTCATCATCTCCTAATAAGTCCAGTTTAAGTACCTGTTTGATGTTTGTTTTATCAGCAGACAGTTTCCCCCATTCTTTCAAGTTTCTACAAATGAACTTCCCAATCTCTTCAGGTCCCATTTTTAGTCCATTTTCTCTGTTGCTGTTGTTCTGTTGCTTCCCACTTTCGACCGCCTCCCTCACGCAGTCGAACATCAGTTGTCGATTTTGTTGTAAGGCTTTCTTAGAGTTCATGTACTCGGGGAATGGTTTTCTCCTCCCTTGTTGCTTTGGCTTGTTTCTGAACTGCACCAGCAGTTCCCAAAGCGAGGCCGAGACAATTGCATCCTCTGAAACATTTCTCTGAAACCTTATTCTTGATTCTACTGGTGTTCTCTCTAGCGGATTTTTCGCTGTTTCAACCCCACAAACATTATCAATACCATATATCATTATGATTTTTCAATTTTGACGAAGTATTTGAATTCGAATTGTAAGTACAGAGTGCCAAATATAAGAGTATGAGACTGAACAATCAATTTAGCACTACACACAAATTTTGATACATAAAAGCTGTAGACTTTGTAAAACCTTAATGTTTATGATAAAACAAACTTACCATTATAAACAGGGATAGCCTCAAAATCGAGTTCATCAAGGACTGAATCCGGACTACATTGCTTGTCATCTTCGACGATTCTCCATTCAATCATTAATCTATCTGATGCTGACTGCCAGAAGATAAAAATCAGTTTCCGACCTCACAGCAATAACATACACAGAATAGTACTCGAAAATTTACCTTATCATTACGAGTAGTCTCCTTCTTGGCTGGAGATGATATACTGATACTATCTCCATCTGTACCGCCCTCAAACCATGTATAATTTGACAACGTAGTTGAACCACTAGTAGAAGAATATTTATTACCAGGCTCGACTTCATTCTCTTTCGTTGTTCTCGTCTTCCTCCCCTTCTTCGAAACGAGTTTATTAACAAGACTCCTAGCAATGCTTGAAATAGAGCTACTCTTCCTTGGTACATGATAAGTCGAGCTCTTTTTCAAATTCTCTTTGCTTGAGCTGTTTTTAACATTATGGTTCGAGGAAGTAGAACAACAACCAGTATATCCACCCTCTAACTCCAAGCTTTTTCTTATACGATACCCTCTTTCACGTAGGTATATCTCTAGCACGAACGGTTCTTGCTGCTCGTTAAGAAGCTCTGATAATCGCCTCGGAGCCTCTTCTTTGGTTGAAGCTATAGCCATCAAAATCAAATTTGTTAAATCAAAGAAGTTTAAGGAGAGATTTTTGTTGTTAATACAAAAGAACTTTCAATAGAAGATTTTTTTATTTTTTATTATTATTATTATTTTTCAGATTATACAGCAGAACAATGCATTGATTATTTGATTGGGGTTGCTAAAACATATCTATCTGTTAAGGGACTTGACAACAAGAAAAACAAATACAAAAATATAAAATTTAGATATAAATATATGTTAGAGAATTTTTTTAAAAAGGGAAAACTTGAGTTAACATAGTATGCAGGTTTATATATATGAAGGTGAATTTAAATGCCAGCAAACAGAAAAAATAATTAAAGTTGGCTCCAAGCAAAAAGGGTTGATGAAATTCATGATTTTTCTATCTTTCATTCCTAACATTATTTTAATATTATTTTAAAAATTTGAATAATTATGATGTCTCTATATACTTCCTTTTCCATCCTGTCATATACTCCATAGTATTAATTAATTATTTAGGTTTTTTTTTTTTCCTTCTTCTTTTGAGGAAATGAGGAGAATTATTTAAGTTGCTTGTTAATATTTTTAATTTTAATAAATAATTATGCTACTATATGGTCCCTATGAAAACGTTATTGTCCGAAAGAGAAGGATAGGATTAAACCATGCTTATATATGATGGGTACAATTGAATGCTTTTATCTGTTAGCATTTTAATTTGTTTTTTTTTTTTTTTTTAGCTTCTTTGTGTTGTTTGGATATGGTACTCCATTGGACTCTAGTTTAGTTGTCATTTAAATTTTTCTTAGGATGAGTTCTATATCTTTATCATTTTACCACCCTAAAAAACATGACAAGGCAGTATAAAATCTAATGTTGCGTGGGTTTAATTTTTGAAAGAAAGAAACATTACTTAGCTACCCTAGGAAAAAACCAATCTATTTATCATCTATTTCTTTGGAAGAACGATAAACTTACTTGGCGTCTAAGAAGATAAACCAACACGAATCTTCGATATGACAATAGCAATATGGAAAAATATTCACAATTTGTTACTCCATATGTTTCATATTGCTCTTCTTATTTGAAATAGTTTTGTGAGATAAAATTGATCAAAATGGAAAGAACAATATAAAACTATGGGAGTATTACTGAGATCCCAGTGCCCAATTCACCTCATTTTAGAGTGGTTTTTTTTGTTACAATGAACCGTCGTTTATAGATGATTTTAGTACCTTAATGCTTTTGTTTATGTCCATTGCACCTTACCACTAGACCAATAATAATTATTTATTACAATTAACTATCGAATAATAATACAACACATCTTTGTTTCCATTATATTGTCTAATAATTCAAAATCTTGCCCAATTTCAAATAAGATATTGTAATTGCAACGTCTCTAAAAATTTATTCCAAAAAAAAAAAAAAAAAAAAAAGAAAATTAAAAATTTAATAGTTATAATTAAAATTGAGAAAAATGAACAAGATTTCGTATAACAAAGTTCTGAATTATATACTACTACGACGTATTTATCTATTACCTCCGATCCGTTTCATATTTTTTGCAACTTAAAAGGTATTATTTATAAGATATTCGTACAATATATTCCAAAATTGCAAAAGATAGAAAAAAGGGAGGTAGCATTTTTTAACAAATTTCGATTAATGTGCATTTTTGTTTTGGGTGCATACAAAGTCTCGAAGGACAAATAATTAACTAAAATCCCATCTCAATCTTTAACACATACCTAAAACTATGTTAATTATTAAATTAAGCATGCATTATAGATAAAGTACACCCAAACATATAATTTTAGGATCACAAAATAATTGCATTAAGCACGGCACCGTGTATAAACAAAGGACACAAACTCTAAATCTACACTTTTTTTAATTTGCACTCATCAACGTACCCAATAAATGTCTAAATGTATTATTGCTATTGTTGAAGATTACTTATTGCAACAAAAGGATAAAGTAAAGGAGATCCGATAAACTAAAGCTTCATAAAGAAATTTACATAAAGTTGAAAAGGCAATATTTGAACAAATTTTCGGATGATAGATTTTTATGCCACATGGTGAAGGGTCCCTATTTAATTTAATTAATTAATTTATTTTTATTTTTTTTAGAGGGAACGATAAATCTATTAACTATTATTAAAACAGAAAATGCTGACATCATCATTGCCACATGTCGCTCTCTTAATAAAAAATTTCACGTCAAAATGCAATGACGATGTCATCATTTTTTTTTGTAGAGCTACCATATTTAACATTTTGGAAATTTAAATTTTAGAAGCTTCTACTTACAACTAAAAGCTACCAATTTATCGTAGGAATTTACAACAATTTTAAATAGCACAATAATAAATGACCTCCTACATTGAATTATTAATTTGACGACGTTGAACAGATATTATATCATAATTTTGATGAAAATAAAAAGTATTAAAATTGCAAAATATACGTAATTCTTATTTATATTCATATGTAATAGCCATTTATTTTTAAAATATACAAATTAAAAATAAGTTTTATATAAATCATGCATCGCACGGGTTCTAACCTAGTTAGTTATATAAGTGAGGCCAATTGGTTTGCCAATAAATCAACAAAGTGGCAACAAATGAGATGTCAATTAATTATAGTTGTTTATAATTAAATTCCAAAATATACAAGTATATATACTTGACTTCTTCGAAGAGAATTGCAATTACTTTTGTGTGAAAGCTTTATAATTTACTAGTAACATCCACTTCAACAAAAAAGGACACAAATCCATGAAACCAGGGATGTTGCCATAATCCTTTTTTAAGAAATACGCAGTGTTTTATTGCTAATTGCTAAATGATAAAATGGATTGTACTCTGGTTGGACGTGATGAAAAAGACTATTCATGCACGAGAGAACACTTAGCCAATTTGCCAAAACAGAACAAAACTAATTAATGTTGCGCGGTTAGTTCGTTATTCAACTACTTTACCTAGACTATTTGAAAAAAAAAAGAAAAAAAAACTACTCTACCTAGACCCATCTTTGCAACTTGCAAGGTTCAATTGAAATGTCTCTACCATTTAGTTTCGAGTTTTGACAAAATATATATTGGAATTTTTTTTCAACCGAAAATGGCGTTTCTGATTGTCTTGTATTTGAGGAAAACATAGTTTTTACTTGAATTGAAATCGTCTCAATCTGAACAACAAATTGATGTCAAAATTAACATGATGACTAGGATTTTTCAATTTTCAATCAATAACTAATTGACAATAAATTTGAATGTTAAAAAATAAAATTTCAACCCCACTCATTCCTTAGATAGAATGAGTAATGAACTGTTTCTCTTTGACTTCAGCATCATGCAAAGCTTATCTAGCCTTAATTATTGAATGTTGAAAGCATAGCTGATACTCAAGAAGGAGGGGTGGGGGGAGTTGAATTAAGTACAGTAGTAATTAGTGAACTTATAAAATTTTCTCGAATTAAAGGGGAACCAACAAAGATTAGTTCATGCACATCGAAAATATAATAAAACAAATAAAGTAATAGTCTACGTCCTCCTCACCTTAATTATTCTTTTTAATCAACTTAGAGTTAAAAGATGTAACAATTGTTTATCTTCTCAAGCTAAACAATCCCCACACCTAACTAAAGGTGTCACTTGCACTTGAATTCACATATGCTACTAATCACTTCCCCTGAGTGATTCAATCATTAACACACATACTCTGTTGATAATCCTTTCTTATTACAAAGTTATGGTAAGAGACAATGTAACTCATCATAAAAGAATGTGTTTACAAACATTGGAAAACTAACGAGCTTTTTGCATGAGTGCTTTAATCTTTACAAATAGTCTCTCAAAATATGCGTGAAAAGCTTTGAGCTCAAAACTGGAGTTGTTTTTGTGTATTATATAGTGCTTGTGTGATAAATTATTCCATTACTTAGAATATTTTAGTGATAGCTTGCAATTTTGTATGCTTTTAGAGTGATTTTGAGCCTTAGAATTGTGAGAAATCATTGTCTTATTTCACTAATTACTCTATTTCTATGCATTTTTTGAGTATCTTATGCTTCACGAGGTTTCTAGTATTTCGGTGCATATTTAGGAATAAAGAAGGCACTTTGACGTTTTTGGACAAATAAGAAAAGAAGTTGAAGGCAAGAGTAGGAAATAAGGGAGCTTTGGAAGAATTAAAGAAACAAGGAAAAGAGTCCAAGAGTGAAATAAGAGTATTTGGAAAGGTTTTGGAAGGATTTTTGCACTAAGGTCAACTTCAAATAACCATAACTTTTGTTGTATTTAACATTTTAAGTGATTAAAATTGGAGATTAAAGTTCATCTCAAGAGCTTTCCAACGACTGGTCACATGCCTTATTCCAATGAGTAATGAAGAATTTATGACCTTTCGAAAAGAAGTTGTTTCGCTAGAAAAGGGCTGCACGTCCGTCCAATCAAGTTCAATTGCTCGTATTTTAATAGGTCTGCACATCCGTGCAACCTTTGGCACGTCCGTGCCAACCTGTAGACGGGTTGTTCACTCATTTTCTTCGTCCTTTTACTTGGGGGGTTATATAATACCCCTTTGGCGTCATATGTAGGGGAGATCTTCTTCTCCCTTAGTCCTTTTAGGCTCTTTCTCTTAATTAACAATGTAGATCTTTAATTAATTAGTTATTTTAGCTTAGAATCTCTCAAACTCAAGCATTGTAGAAGCTAATTTCAAACTTTGTTCTCTCAATTTCAACATTTCTCCTTAACTTTGAAGCTTCAAGTAGTAATCTCTTACTCTTTTCTCTTCTTAATTTTCTGTTTTTATATGCTGTTGTGAATCTTAATTTTCTCTTAATCCTTATCAATGTTAGAATGTTTTTCTAATGATTTGTGAGTAGTTTTTAGTTAGGGGTTGGGTGAAAATTCAACCAAGACATGGTTGATTGACTTGGATTTATTCATGTTCTGCTTTGGATTGATAGTTGTTTGTGCTTTAATTAATTATTGCATGTGTATTTTGGTGACCACTTTATGCTCATGTGTTTATTCCCTTACTCACATTGAAAGATGGGGTTTGGTAGTGAGTCATTTCTTGTGCAATTGGATTATGCCTCTTTCATGACTATGAATACTTTGTTTTATTGAATATGATGTTTTAGGGTGATAATTTATGTGAGAAACCCTACTAATTTGTGCCTTAAGCTTTTTCGGACCGATCGAAAGACAAACTCGAGTTAGATTTCCACTTCCTATCATTGAGACTTTATTTCTTATCATGTTAGTTGTTTGATCTAGGAAATACTTATTGTTGTGGCTTTGAAAGAAGGCAACATTGAGTTCCCATTCTATCGCCTATGTATGTTCATGATTTATCCTTGTTATTGATTATTTGGTTTGGTTGGTGTTGAACTCCATTTATCCCTAGCACTTCTTTCCCTTGTCATTTCTTTTAGTCTAAACTAGTTAGTCCATAAACTTTCAATCCCTGATTCGGTCTAGCTTATTATAATTAACTCTTGTCGGCGGTTCCCCTTAGTCCCTATGGAAGAATGATCCTTACTTATCATAATGCTTAGGTTAGTGGTTAGTAAGGTAGTTTGATTCTAGGGTGTTTGCCCAACGACCAAATATCCCTCTTGTCGAAATGGCGCCCCCAAGCCAGGCTTTTGCTCATCTCGAGCAAATTAGAATTAGACATAACAAACCAAATTAAGAGAGGAAATAACTCGCATGGTTCAAACCAAATAAATCTAAGGCAACAAGGGATGAAGAGAATGAAAAAAAAAAATCGCACTCATGGCAAATACGAATCACTTTTAGCACAAGTGAGAAGCCATTTAAACCCACAAGTCGCCTTACAGGACGAGTTTTGATCTCGTGAGGGTTTCCATTGAGTTTAACCCACAAATCACGCAAAAACCACAACATACCATCAATGGTTACACAAATTTCAATGTTTTTTTATCACTCAAGTCAACATATCGGGATTTGAATCACAAACAAGACAAGTGAGCAATTTTCAAGGATTACCAATCATACGAATTTACACATGAGTTGGGGGTAAAGAAGAAAACTAAGCAAGGTTGTACTAGGATACTTCCTTTGACCCTTTACTAGTTCATTAGAACACATCTAGATATTCCAAAGTTGTAACAAGCCCTCTTTCAGTTATGAAATCACTAAATGCTAGTCCACCTCCCAAAATGCACACCCAAGACCCTTTAACTACACTCTAACTCGGGTCTTTCACAAAAGATAACTATGTAAACAAGGTGTAGGAGGCATCCACGAGTTGATCTCTATAGAAGAGATAATAAAAAATAAAATTGAGAATTTATTGGGGGGGAGTTTTTGTTCTCCCTTTTTTT
Organism: Chenopodium album; assembly: GCF_948465745.1. Classification (NCBI taxonomy): domain Eukaryota; kingdom Viridiplantae; phylum Streptophyta; class Magnoliopsida; order Caryophyllales; family Amaranthaceae; genus Chenopodium; species Chenopodium album. Next base: position 28,282,480 of record NC_137858.1, on the reverse strand, counting down.
TCTATGCTCTTCTTTTTTTTCTTTTTTTTTTTTCTATTTTCATTGCCCTCGCCTCTTTTAACTATGAGCGGCTTTTTCTTTATTCAAAACATGTGGCTTATTATGCCACTTATTACACATTTACACATGATAAAAGTAGAACCAATTCCCTAATACAGTTTCATTTCGGGGAGGAAAGGATGCACATGAAGGGCACAAGGGACCGCAATTCAAATCAAACATATACTACTTTGGGCAAATTTAGACAATATCCTATGCTAGATGTGCAACTGATCATTCATCGGTTTTCATTTCATATACACTAATGCAATCAAGATTAATAAACCTCTAAATGACCCTAACTCTTGCATACACCCTTCTAAAAGAACTAGTATTCATCGCTCAAGAGTCACGCAAGTAAAACATATAAGCATCATCGATCATTTGAGTCTCATCCTTGGGCAGTTTTTTTGAACAATCTCCATGCAATGATAAAAAGGAAATAAAATGAGAAAATACTACCAAAGCACAGGTGACCTCTCGAGAAGGGCTTATTTAAAGTCATTAAGCTTGACTTGTACTAGTAAATAATATGTCAATGATCACAAAAGTTTGTCAAATGCACTAGCACACATTTCATATGATAACAAATATGCAATTGAAAAACGATTGACATGCACCCTTCATAGTGCACTTTTATACAAGTAAGAATAAGTATGCCAAGAAGATGAACAAGAAGGAAAAACAAGAATATAAGAAAAACACTTAGAAGAAGAAAAAGAAGAAAATGAAAAAGAAATACAAGAAGGCATACTCTCCTCCACATACTCCTTTTTGTTAGTAATACCACATCTATTCTCAACAATCACCAATTGGGGTACATGGAAATCATGGGAAATGAGAGGCTCATTAAGAGTTGAGGTTTTGAGAAAATATGGAAGGGGTGTAGGAATGGAAGTAAAACAAGATTTTTAAAAATTGAGACATGAGAACAAAAGGTTAAATCAAGAGGTTGAATTAAGACTTCACTCACATCACTATTCTTCACAATACATGCTTCTTTGACCAAAGATTCCTTTATCATTGAATTTCAATAAACATATAGGGAGATATCTCAACCTCACTATAATCTAAGCAATCACTCAAGGGAAAAGAAGTGTGTGAAAAATCTCCAATGCTCAATTCCTCGAGATCATATATCATAGGCAAAAATTGAGGCTCAAATTCATCCCTTCTACATGAAGCATCTTTGATGAACTCATTCAAAAATTTATGCATTTTCGTTTCAGCTTCAACGAATTTTTGATACATATCCTCAAATGAGTCTAAAATGGAGTCAATCTCAAGTTCTTCTTGGGAATCAAGGAATGTAATAAAAAAGCGAAGCTTACATAACAATTCCGAAGATTCAAATTGCAAAGAACTTAGAAATTTATCATGAAGAGGGATACCACAATCAATTTCAATAGATTCATCATGGTAAGTATATGGTACACCTTTAGAATTCATGCAAAAATCGGATTCAACATGAGAAAGAACATGCACTTTATCATCATTTGGATGCACATCAATACAATGAGTTATTGAGAGAGGGATGTTGAAATCATTCATTATAGGTTCATTTTTGGGTACACTAATCATATCAAAGGAGTTCATGCTCTCGTTAGAAGAATCATGACAATATGCATTAAAATTGGAAACATGAGAATCCCGATCATAAGTATCCCTAGCGAACCACAGATAAAAATCCCAAGCATCATCAATTGATAACGCCCGAAATTCACCATTAAACATATTTTCAACGTAGACCATAATTTAATAATTTGCTCATTTAATCCCCACTCAATGATCTCACAATCCTCCCAAAGATCACTACCAAGGTAGCTTAGGAAGGCCTCTAGCCTATCAATATATACACCCAAAATGGTTCATTTTCAAGTTGGGGAAAAGATGTGCTTTCCATTTTTTTCATAATAATAACCCTAAAATAAAACCAAGAAAAAAAATTATATACAATAGTCTAGGCTCATCTAATAATCAACACGTTATCAATGTTGGGCGAAGTTTCTCTAAAACCCTCTTTAATGAGTTTAGTTTTCCTCAAAGCTCAATCATTGTAAGAATTAATTGAAGTTTGGTCCCTTGAATTCATCATTTTCCTCAACTTTGAAGCTTCGTTAGTAATCTCTTTCCTCTATCTTTTGTTCTTTATTTTCATTTTTTGATTGCTTTGAATTGTTAATTTCCTCCTTATTCTTGTTTAATTGTTGTTGCATGTTCAATCTACCTTGTTTTTACTATTCTGTTCAACTTGGTAGATTAATGTTGAACTTAGCTATTGTTGTTAGAATGTTTTCACCATGTTTAGTGAGTAGTTAATTAGCTAGGGGTTGGATGAAGACCCAACCAAGCCATGACTTGATTGATATCTGTGCTTGCATGTTAATTTTGGGATGATGATTGATTGTTAAAGAATTGGTTAATTTCATGTGTAATTGGATGGCCACTTATTGCTCATGTACTCACTTCTATGCTTGCAATGAAAGATGAGGTTTAGTTGTGAGCCTTTTCTTATATGATTATGCCAAATTCCTCTTGATTACGGTTCCTTGTTTGGATGATGTATTAGTCTTAGTTGCAATAATTAGGTGAGAAATCCCAATTACTTGTGCCATAATGCTTACTTGGGCCGATCGAAAGACAAACCCGAGTTAGTAGTCTACTTCCCATTGTTAAGACTTGGTTGGCCTATCTTGTTAGTTGAGTTTAGTTCAGGAATGCTTAGTGTTGTGGCTTTGAAAGAAGGCAATGTTGAGTGCCCTTTCTATCATCCACTTTGTGTTCATGCTTGCCTATTGTTTGGATCCATTGGTTTGGTTGGTGTCGATTCCCATTACCCCCTATTGTTTGTCTTCATAGTAGTTATCTAATCAAAACCCCCAATTTGTGACCGAACTACATTGCAACCAGTTCATACCCTTGGTGTCCGTACCCATTTTCTGTGGATACGATCCTTTACTTGCCCTAGACTTAGGTTAGTTTAGGTAGAAATATTGTTTGGCTTAGGGTGATTGTCCAACGACTAATCTTTCCTTCTACCATTTAGCTTAAGTGAAGATACTTTCTACAAAGCATCTATCATTCGCATAATAGAAAACATCTACATTATTATATTTCCATATACATGGAAAATATTTTATCTCCTAAATATTAGAAACACATGCTCCTCTTAGTTGGAAAATATTCTCGTGCTAAAAATATATCATGGACATAATCCTCAATCTTCATAAATACTAAACATTCACTAACTAGTGGACCAAGTTCATTAAACAAACCTTTTGTTCTATTTCCTAAACTGGTAGTACTCTAGGTACTTGGTCAGTTGCTCCTGAGTCCCACAACACTTTACTCCTTAATAAGAAACATTTCGACAATCTAGTTAGCTACTCATACACACTTACAATAAGAAGCCTAACTAAAATAAAAACTTATTGAATTCTAGAAATATTCTTGTTCTTCCGTTCTTGACGCTTCCCTTGATCAACTCATTATAATTCTTCTTTTCTTGAACGAAATTCAAAATGGCTGTCAATCGAGAAGTACATTGACTAACTTTATTACACATGGAAAACAATTGAGAATACCCAAACAAATAGTAATCAGAAAAGTTGTTTGATATTACTAAAAAACTAAGAAACCTAACAAATTCCTTCTCTTTTATGATGACAAACATTTGAAATTTTTGTAAAAAACACTTTAGTTCACAAAAACAACAAATATGTGAAAGACTCAAACAAAGGCATTAAGAATTAGACTTTCGTATAACTTTTTAAAAAATTTATGTCTTTAGTAAAAAGTTATATTTGACTTATTAAAAAGAGAAAGATATAATTTGAAGGAAAGGACTTACATAAACAATTAGCTATTTCCTATAACATAACTATAGAGGTAAATAAATATTGTTCTTTACCAACAAGTCAAATAATCAATATTTTTCTAGATGATTAAGAGGCTGCCCTTATTGTTATTGGTTTCAAGATTGATAACCTTGCTAACGTAACACAACAAAAATAGTAAGAAGTTATATCCTTATAGAAGTTTAGACAAGTTAGATTGCTAAAGAAACGAGTAGATGATGAACATATGACAAGTTGAAGAAAAGACTAATTCCACGCTCATACAATAATTGGAAGGGAGGGTTGGATCTTCAATACATACTATGTAAACTAAACTATTGCTTGGCTACTGTTAAAATTGAGACTCGAATGCTAGTAGAGCTGACTTTGAATGCACATATCTCTCAATCTAAAAGTGATTTTGAGGTGATTCAAATTGAAGGTGATAGCTTGGTTCAAGAGATTTCCAACGATAGGTCATACACTCAATTCCAATAAGAAACAAGAAAGTAATGGCTGTTTTACGAAAACCAGACGAAGTTGAAAAATTGCAACGAGCGGGTGAGCTATAGCTCTATGCGAGTGAGCTATAGCTAGGCCCTATGATGATTATGCACTTTAGGGTTAGAAGTTTGGGGTTGCGGTTTCTACGATCTCTTCATGATAAGTGCCCCTTTGAGATCTCTTGGTAAAAAGAGAAAGTATGTGAATTCTTGGTATGGAGTCTAAGATATATTGCTTTTGATTTTCGTTTGTAATAAAGTAGCAATCTTGGTACTTTTGTGATTAAGTACAATTGCAAGTTAAAAATTATTGATGCAATTTTATTTTTCTAAATTGCTGATGGGTGTCATAAATGGCACCCATTTGATGAGCATTTAGGTCCTTTTTATCCTCTTTTCATGCTTTTCATGCTTAATAAATGCTTAGTTTTATGCTTTGTTGCTTAGTTTTACCTTTCCTCTCTTATTTTGTAGTTTTTGTGGATTTTGTTGGTTTTCTAGCCTTTTCTCCTTTATTTGCTCGATTTTTCTGAGATATATTTAACGAGGTTTGGGTCTTGATTTTGATGATCCACTAAGGTGGAGGAAGCTTTTGGATCAAGTTCATGGCATTCGGGAAGCTCAAGATGCAAAAAAGTGGAAGTTCCAAGTCTTGGCTCTTCTCTTGCGCTCGCATGCGGTGCTACCATCAAAGGGGTGGTGTGCCCACCAATATGAAGCCTTAGATACTGGCACTTCTAGTGTTCATTGAAGGAGTTATGTCTTCGATAAGTGCAATTACTAGATATATCAAGGATCACTATTATGGAGATAATAAGTTCGTTCTTTTGGGGCGTCATCCTCTGTTGCTAGACTATGAGAGATGATCTTTCCACTAGTCAAATAGTCCAAAGCCCTTTAGAATGGATCCTATATTGGTCACACAACAAGGGTATTGGGTTAAGCAAGTAAGAGGCCCATTAATGGGCCTCATGAGCAATTAACTAATCATGAATTGGATTGGGCTAGCATAGTTAGATTGGAATTAGGTTTTGGGCTTTTGACATGGGCTCTTATTTAGAGATGAGATATATATATATAAGATCCATGCCTAGGGTTGGATGTAAGAAGTCATAATTCACACACTGTGAATTTTAACATCAAGGCAACCAATCCCAAAACCCTAATCCTCTCTCCAACTCACGGCCCTCATCCTCCCCCCACGTCCGTACGGCCGGCCACCCCTTGGTGGCGCGTGTGGTGGTTATCGTGGTGGTTCTTGGTTAGTATGTCTCTCCTCTCCGTAGAAGGTCAATTGAAGGGTTCAATTGCGACTAACTAGCATTAATGGAGGTCTTAATCTGTGCTCGTGGACCAAGTAGAGGAATCACGCTTGAGGTTCTTTATGTCCCCATGTTCTTGCTCGATCGCACGTGGAATCACGCTTCAAAGGTACAATTATGTGTTCTTTATGTGTTATGCAATGATCCTTGGTTTAGGTGCTTTATGAATATGATTCATGATTATTTCCGCTGTGTAGTACCTATAAACCCCTTCATTCATCACCATCATAAGTCATGCACCCATCGCAAATGCTCTAAGCCTTGAGAAATCGAAGAAACCCAGCTAGGTGCGGCCGCGCACCACATGGTGGTGCGGGCGCACCTCCCCGGCTGCGCAGGCGCGCCGCCGCGGGTTGTTTTTGCTCGGTTTTTGATGTTTTTACACCTCTATTTATACCTTTGTAAACCTGATTTTTGGGTAAGTTTTAGAAGGAGAATTAGATCATATTCTTAGCTTAGTTGAGAGCTTCTCTCTTTAGATTTAGGGGTTAGTTTTAGGAGTAGATTTTAGAGAGAGAAAGTGAGGAATTTCAATGGTGATTGAGAGATTGAAGATTCAATGGTGGCTTGTATTGGAGATCTTCTCTATTATCAATGAGCATTTCTAAACTCTATCTCATTTATTGTTTTGTTTAGTATTCATGTTTGGATTGCTTGATTTTGATTGGAATTTGATGATTTGATGATTGATATTTGATTAGTGTAATTGTTCTTCTTAGATTGTTGATTTCTTTAGTTGTTTGTTGATTTGATGATGTTGTTAGAGTAGTTGTTTGGTTAGGGATTTGGTGAAGCTTGTATGATGCAATGGATTAATGTATATTGGGGATAATTGATGGAGTTGATGATGTGACTAAACTTGGTTGATTGATCATGTGCATGTGTGTGATTAATTAAAGAGTAGCTAATTTTGATTGTTGCACTAGATTACATTGGAAGTTCACATTGATACAGACCATTGATTTGTGGCTTGCATTTACACGGTTGATGTGTCTTGTGATGTTTCCTAGCTAGAGTTTATCGTAGTTGATGCTAGTTAGACCTCTAGGAAAAGGGCTTGATATGCTCTTTTGGTTGCATGATTGATTTTCCCTCACATTGCTTGACTTAGTCGACTTTCCAATTCCAATTTGCTATGTTCATTGCTATTATTTGCGGATCGTTATCCCTAGCACTTTATTTGTTTGGTTTCTTCGTCTTAGTAGTTGTTAGTGTCACCTTTTACCCTTCATCTTCGACCTAGCTTAGGCACATAATTGAAAGCACTTAGACATTACCGTTCCTTTGGGTTCGACCCTTGACTTACCTCTATACTTGTATTTAGGTTAGTTGAGTGTTTATAAATTTTGTTTGGCTTAGGGAGGATTAGTCCAACGACCTAGTTTTCCCCTTGTCAATTACTCATGTTTTTAGTTTGGTTTTGAGATGAAGAAGTGTTACAAGAGAGTTTGGTCAATTTTGATAAGCATGCTTGGCGTTGAGACATTTGATAAGCAATCGTAATCTAGGCCATGTGATGGTTTTATGTATGGAATTTTATGTTCGGAGACGCACCGACTTATTACAAATTATGGAAGATGTCTGTTTGGTACGATGATAGCCTAATGTGAGTAGGCTTATTGAGTTTCGTTTAAGGTGGAGGTTTTTATACTATCTTATGAGCATTACTTCTTGGTTTTTTGGTTCAAGGTGGAGTTACCTTGTTTGGTCGATTAAAGTCAAGGCGGAGATTTGTCAAAATTGTGACTCGAAATCTAGTAGGGTTAACTTTGAATGCAGATATCTTGGTTTATGAGCTTTCCAACGATAGGTCATATGCCCAATTCCGATAAGAAACGAGAAAGTTATGGCCGTTTTACGAAAACCGGACAAAGCTGGAAAATTGCAACGAGCGGGCGAGCTATGACTCTATGCGAGTGAGCTATAGCTCGGCCCTATGATGACTTGCGGCAGGCGTGAGCTAGCTGCCGAGCTATATCTCGGTAGTTTGGTTCTTCTAGGATAATTTATTGAATTTTACCTAAAATTAAATCTTTCTTATGACGGCTATTTAAGTATACTTTGGGAACACAATCACACCCTTATATCCTAACAGCTACTAAGCCAAGGGAAATCTAAGAAAGCTAAGTAGAAAGCTTTAATTTAAAGAAAATGAAATACTTTTGTTGATTGATTTGCTGATGATTATTACTTGGACTTCATTCTTTACTTATAGGCAAATGTATTCCACTTTATCCCAATTTCTTAAATAACCGCCAAACGGTTATGGCTCTTGGCTCTAGTCATCCTTGAATTCAAAATACTTCATTTGCTGTAAACCAGCCTATCTTTTGGACTTGAAATTTGGGCCTTAGTACTCAATTGCACTTCTCATCATTGGATTGTGTTAACTATTCGTTGGTCTATGACCAATATCAACATAAAGTAAGAATTTTTATTTTTATTTTGTTTATTTATTTTTTTAAAAAAATTTAGGTATAACAAATGCCTACCTGATTTGCGTGATTGATGGTGTTTGAAACTAGGCAAATTGTAACTAAATTAGCTACATTATAGATTTATTGAGTTTCTTTAAACGCTACATTAAGAAATATAGAAATCATTCAAAGTTACTTCTTATTATATATAATTAACATATATAAAAGTAAGAACAACATCTCATAAAATAAGTACGTATTCTGAATAGTGAATGCTCAAAATATATATATGTGAGAATACTATACTTATGTGAGTACACTTTAAAATTTAGAACATTAGAAGAACTTTTTAGAACATATGCAACATCTTTTAGAACATCATACTTAACCTTTTATAGCATAGCTTTTAGAACAAAATGCCTAAAAATATAGAACCTAGACTCAACGATTCTTAACATATGTAATATTTCTTAACAGAATAAACTTAGCTTTACTGAATATAAATTTAATTGGAACACGATACTCAAATTTTAAGACCTTGAACTCAAAAAAAAAATATGAATATATGCAATATTTTTTAGAACATATGCAACATATTTTAGAACATATGCAATATTTTTTAGAACATATGCAACATATTTTAGAACATATGTAACAATTTTTAAAACATACTTAAATTTTCTTGAGCATAATTCGTTCATTTTGAACACGAATTGAAATTTGATTTTTACAACGAATTGATTCGAAATCAATTTATTCTTGATTTTTAATGTAACATAAAATTGCTGAATTGTTGTTTTGTTTCTTAAATAAATTAAAATTCCTTGAAATTTCAAACTCTATATAATTTGCCCAATTTGATTGATTTGGATGAAAAAAAAAATTTTGATTTCACATATTAAACTGTCAAGCTTGGTTTACCTTTGATTAAGCTTCACAACTTGAATTCTCGATTATAATTGTTCAAAAGTTGATACAAAACACATGAAATTCTTGAGCATGTGGTTATGGTGTTTGTCGTGCAGTGGGAGAAGAGAGAGGGTGGTAGCCATGATGGAGGGAAGAAGAGAAAGAGTGCTGGTGGTGGAGGTGGCGGCGTAAAGGCTGTATAACATGCAGTGGTGGTGATGGAGGAGCTAGAGATTGGATAGTGTTGGTGGGGAGAAGAGAGAGAATGTTTGAGGTTGAAGAGGGTAGGTTGGGTTTAAAACTGAAACCTCAACATTAACATTTTTTACACAAATGTGCGTGGGAAGAGTAGAGAGAGTGCTGGCGAAGTTGTGAGAAATGCAATGGTGGCAGTGATGGTGTTGGGGAGAGAAGAGAAAATGTTGAGGTTGAGGATGATGGGTATAATTTATTTTCAAAACATCTACCTTAACATATTAGAACATAGATGTGTTATCACATAAAAAGTGACACACACACACACAATATATTTATTTAGAAGCCAATAATACCCATATCATCTTTACTTTTGGCTAATGCCCTCTGCAAAATAGGATCTACAATGAATGCCTCAAACTCATCATCGTTAGGCTCCTCTAACTCCCAATTGATCTTATTGTTAAAGTTATTTGAATCGTCCCAACATTGACATGCATAATTATATTGCGATCTACTATTCCATGGGATACCTTGCCCTTATAATACCTTATGAAATAAAAAATCATCATATTCATCAATAACCTATTAAAAGAGAGGGGATGGACATCCCTAACTCCCTTGTCCTAGTCCTTGAACACCAAGAAGCGTGTGCCCTGTCATCGACATCGGTTTAGGTAAGATGTGATATCTCAAAGGATCAGCATTTGCCCATATTGAAAAAGCTCTAGGGACAACATGCCCTTCTAGGTCTTCCAAGATGAATAACCTCTCACCCTATTGATTTATGTTTCTCTTCCTATTCTTGTAGTTTTATATATGTTCACACTTTGAATACCTGTCTGATGGGTGACATAAATGACACCCATTTGACGAGCATTTAGGTCTTTCTTATCCTCTTTTCATAGCTTTCTTGCTCAATAAATGCTTAGTTTTATGCTTTCTCTCTCTGTTTTACCTTTCTTCTCTTATTTTACGGTTTTTGTGCATTTCTATGGTTTTCTAGTATTTTCTCCTTTATTTCTTCTATTTTTGTTATTTTAGTTGCTTTCTCTTTATTTTAGATTTTATAGATTTAGTTTTATTTTATTTTATTTTACTTTATTTTATTTCATTTTCATTTTCATTTCATTTTCTTTCCTTTATTTTATTTTCATTTTATTATATTTTCCTTCTTTTATTATTTTCATTTTCATTTTATTTCTTTTACTTTTATTTGTTGGTTTTAGTTTTATTTTGCTTTATTTGCTCCTCGGTTCATTTGTGTTTTGTAGGTAGTTGTTCCAAATTCAAGTCCTTGCACCCTCAAGTTGCTCTCGCAAGCCGGATTGCCTTGAACCCACCAATTTGGTGCTTTGCTACTGCACCCTTTAGTGTTCATCAAGGTCATGCTACGATGGGGATGCTCGCGCCCACCGACTACTTAACCTCAAACAACCTCCCTAGCTTCCCCAATCCACACAACAGCAGCAACAACTCTCACAACACCAAGCCTGCCACCAAACAGTCACCATCACACCACCATTTCTGCCAGCAAACACCGACCTCCACCTCACACATAGCTGCTGCCCCCCTGACCAGACCTCCTCCAGCAAACCACCACCGTAACTGCTGCCCCTACTCAGCCACCATTCACGCAACCTCCCTTATTTCCCCAATTCGCCAACAACAACAACTACAACTCCTAGCAGCCTCGGCATCACCCAATTTCAGCCCGCCATAACTGCCACTGCAGCTCTCTAATTCCGCCACTAATTAGCACCACCTAACAACCGCAATCGAAGCTTCCCTGCTCCCGCAATAATCACCAAATTAAACCAGCCACCAATTTCCTCCACCAACAACCACACAAATCAGCCATTACTCACCAATTGCGCCACCTGCTACCTCCGTTTCCAGCCCCGCAACACTTGCAGCCACCCTCGCAGCGCGCAACCACGGCAGCATCTTTCCTGTTTCGGCCACCGCAAATGCACTCAATTCGAACCTTACCAGACGCGGGCGCGCATCCTTTAATCGCGGCAAGGAGGTGCGTGGCAAGGAAGTTCAAGTCTTGGCCGTTAATCAAGTGATGATGCGATTTGGAGTTTGATGTGCGAAGCAGGGGATATTTCCCTTCCTCAAAGAGCAGCAAATTCGTGCTGACTCTGTTTTCTTTTTTATTTCTTTTATTTTATTTTCTTTTTAATTTTAGTTTTCTTTTTCCTTTCCTTTTCTTTCAGGTAAAATTGGTATAAACCACCTTTTTTGTCCGACTTTTTTTTTTGAAAAAACCACCTTTTAAGTTTTTTTTTTTTTTTTTTTTAACTAAACCACCTTTTAAGTACCTAAATTTTTTATTGCACCACCCCAATTTCAAATCTAACATATTGTATCTCAACCATCCACTTCCAAATCATCAACCATAGCAAATCTTTCCCTTCCATCTCAACCATCCACTTCAATTAGCTCAATTTAGGTTTTGAGAATAAACAAATACTACAATTTAATTTTTGTAGCAAAATTAAGTTTGGTTTTTTAGAGCTTTACTCAATTTAGTCATGCATATATATAAAGGGGAGGGTCAAATGTTTTTGGAGGTGAAAAAAAATACATGATTTAGAAGCGAAAATCACAAGTTGTGGGCACCTTTGACGTTTTAGTTAATTTTTTCGTCATAATTTGAAATAAGGGTGGTGCAATTAAAAATTTAGATACTTAAAGGGTGGTTTAATTAAAAAAAAACATAAAAGGTGGTTTTTTCAAAAAAGTTGAACATAAAAGGTGGTTTTTACCAATTTTACCTTTCTTTTATTGTTTTATTTTATTTTATTTTATTTTCTTTTCCTTTCCTTTCCTTTTATTTTTCTTTTCTCTTTTATTTTATTTTAATTTAACCTTGTATTGATAAATACCCATTTTTGGGTAGAGAGAGAAACAATTAGATTAGAATCCAATTTTAGATCATATTTTTCCAAGATTAATTGAGAGCTTCTCTCTCAAGTTTTAGGGTTAGTTTTAGGAGTAGATTTTAGAGAGAGAAAGTGAGGAATTTCAATGTTGATTTGAGTGATTGAAGATTCAAGGTGACAATTGTATTGAAGATCATCAAATCAATCAATGAGGATTTCTAACTCAATCTCATTTTATTGCTTTGTTTAATATTCATGTTTGGATTGTTTGATTTTGATTGGAATTTGATGATTGATATTTGATTAGTGTAATTGTTCTTCTTAGATTGTTGATTTCTTTAGTTGTTTGTTGAATTGATGATGTTGTTAGAGTAGTTGTTTGGTTAGGGATATGGTGAAACTTATATGATGTAATGGATTGATATAATTTGGGGATAATTGATGGAGTGGATGATGTGATTAAACTTGGTTAATTGATCATGTGCATGTGTGTGATTGATTAAAGAGTAGCTAACTTTGATTGTTGCACTAGATTGCATTGTAAGTTCACATTGATACGGACCATTGATTTGTGGCTTGCATTTACACGATTGAGGTGTATCGTAGTTGACGCTAGTTAGACCTCTAGGAGAATAGCTTGATATGCTCTTTTGGTTGCATGATTGATTTTCCCTTACATTGCTTGACTTAGTCTACTAGCCTATTCCAATTTGCTATATTCATTGCTATTATTTGCGGAACCTAATCCCTAGCACTTTATATGTTTGGTTTCTTCGTCTTAGTAGTTGTTAGTGTCACCTTTTACGCTTCGTTTTCGACCTAGCTTAGGCATATAATTGAAAGCACTTAGACATTACAGTTCTTTTCGGTTCGACCCTTGACATACCTCTATACTTGTATTTAGGTTAGTTGAGTGTTTATAAATTTTGTTTGGCTTAGGGAGGATTAATCCAACGACCTAGTTTTTCCATCGTCACTGTCTATAACCAAATAATGGTTAGGACATTCACTGGGATACTCCAAAGTGCAGGGATCGGATTTACGTACTCTAAGAGGCATATCATGAATGTTATTTACACGCACCTAAAACAGGATCACATGCATAACACACAAGAAGCACATAATTATACCTTTGAAGTGTGATTTCCACATTGTGATTGACGACTGACAATTAGGGAGAGAATAGAGCCTCAAACGTTGGTCCTCTACTTAGTCCACAAGATTGGAATGAGTCGTCCACCAATGCCATATTGATCGGATGATAGAGGAATGCACCATGATCACTATCTTTATGGACAACCAGCCACCACAACGAACACCACCACCGCCACCACCGTGCACGCAAATTGTCGCAAGGGGAGAGAGAGGTTAGGGTTTGTGTTTGCTAATTAGGGTTTGATAAAAGATCACTAAATATTGTGTGTTCAACCCTAGGCACCTGACGTGGGTCGAAGCTAGGTCGTTGAGGCTAACACCTACTCAAGGCCAAACAAAATTTGTAAACACTCAACACACCCCTACACAAGTATAATGGTAAGTTGAGGGTCGAACCCAAAGGAATAGTGGGAGACTATCTATTGTCAAAGGTCAAGCTATTCTAAAATCTAGTGATGGGGTGTGAATACTAGGACAAAAACTACTAATAAATGAGATGAAATCAAATGTATAAGGTACTAGGGTTCGGGATCCACATGTAGTCATAACGGATTCAATTAATTGGGAGGTCAATTGACTAAGTCAAGCAATGTGAGGGAAGATCAATTTTGCAACAAAAAGAGCATATCAAGCTATTCTCCTAGAGGTCTAACTAGCGTCATTTACGATAAACTCTAGCTAGGAAAAATCACAAGACACCTGAATCGTGTAAATGCAAGCCACAAATCAATTGTCCGTATCAATGCGAACTTGCAATGCAATCTAGTGTGAATAACTAGGGTGATCAAGCCTAAATCAAGCACACACATGCACAAAATCGATTAACCAATTTAATCACATCATCAACACAATCAATTTTCCCAAATTAACTTAAATCCATTACTCTTACATGCTTCACCATTACCCTAGCAATTCAACTACTCACAATCCATTAAGAACATCAAAACTAAAGCTAATCTAACCAACAAATTCATATTCATAAATTGAAGTCAAACCAAACAAATCAAACAATCAATAAACTTGAACTATAAAAAAAACAACTGAAATTAAACAAAAGATTGAATTAAAGTGAAAGGAATTCTTAAAAACTTGATCAAAATCAAACCAAATGTAGCTATCTTCAATCATCAAATCTCAAGTTTCTCTCTCTAACAAAAGAAACCCCAGATTGCGTGGTCGCAACAAGCTAGAAAGGAGTGCGGCCGCGGGAAAATGGCTACGGAGGAGGGGCCTTGGAAGGCGCGCCCGCACCCGCACTAGGCGCGCCCGCGTCACCCAGGTGCGCGGCCGCACCTCCCTGGTGCGTGCACGCACCAGGTAGCAGGGCACCCTCTCTCTTCTTCGTCCTAGCTTATCCTCGTGCGCTCGTCTTGGTGATGATGATGAACACTAAGGTAGGCTGTCTTGAAATGGTACTTTTGGTGGGTTCATCCCAAAGATGATGCCCCCACCGCATGCGAGCACCGATCTCAAATACTTGACCCTTGCATTCCTTCAAACTTGAGCTCCAAAAGACGATCATGAGGCATCCAAATTGATGAGAATAATGAGAGGAGGGCTCGGGAATACTTGGAACATGATCATAACCTAAAAATACACGAAAACAAACAAATAAAAGAGAAAAAGACCAAATAAACAAAGAAATGCACAATAAAAGAAAACTAACTAAGGAAAGCACAAACTAAAGAAATAAAGAACAAAACTAAGGAAAACTAAAGAAAATAGCTATAAAATGGCATAAATTTCATCCTAAAAGAAGCTAAATGAGTGCCATAAATGACACTCATCATCACCTATTCTATTTTTAATCATATCATAATGAGAATCGGACTCAAAGCCGAAACCCACTAAAAAGTCTCCTCATGGTTGACCACCTAGAGGAATGAGGCCCATCATGGGCCTCTTCCTCTTATGTTCAATCTAGGCCCTTTGTGTGGCCTTATACTATTTGTGCAATTGGGTTTGGTCTATTTTACTAGCCCAAAGATTGTTAGTACCTCTTACGGGTGCTAATCGGGCAAACCAAGCCCAAATTATGGTTTGCTCGGCTCGTGATCGTTTAAATTTGTTCGAACTAGAACCGAGTTCAAACCTATATGAGTTGCGCTTTTACCGTGCCGAGCATTGACTAAGAGTTGACCGAGTCAAACTCAAACTGTTCACGAACAACTCGATTTATCCTTATCCCTTGTGTACTTGTCTTCTTTATTGTTCATTATTAAATTTTTCATTTTACAACGAGTTATTTTTTGTAATAATTAAAATACTAACTTATCATTGTGTAATATCTATTGATAATATATTTATACTTATATACATGGATTTTTTATATGGAAAAAAATAATCGAGCTTTTTCATGAACTTTTCAAGCCGAGCTTGGCACAACTCAGCTTGGCTCATTAAGGTCTTGAGCCGAACTCAAACCGAATTCGAGCCACCACGAATCGATCTTTGACCGAATCGAGCTCGAATAGTTCACGAATAGCTCAGTCTCATTATCATCCCTAGTACCTCTAGTTATGATATAACGACGACCCAAAAGAATGAACTTATCTTTATAATTTGATCCATTATATATCTAGTAATTTTACTTGACGAAGACATAAAACGCTCAATCCTCCCACTTGCCTGAGACAAGTGTGCAATATTCAAATTCCTTAAGTCAATATGTGTTGATTTGATAATATGATTACATCACTTACTGAGATCATATTAATCTACAAATCATTTCTGAAAATCTGAGTAAGAATTGTAAACCAAATGATTATTATGTAATTTATTTAAGCACGACCATGCATTTTCTCAATTATCTCTCTCTTGAAGAGACCATAACACATTACCTATATATATATAGGAAGACTTAATCCAATCTTGTGGCAACCAAAGCTCATACTCAACTTTTGAAGTGACAAGCAAACACCCTTTATAGTCCCCTTTTACGGGATGACGTTTTGATGTCCCATAGTTAAAACAATCATTGAATGAAAATAGTGTTCCACTCATGTCAAAGGAGCCCGCTAATATATCCGGAAGTTCTATACTTGAACTTCAAAGTAGGTCAATAGTTCGATCATGCATCATCTATGATGTAGACATCTGATTGTGTCTCCCCAAAAACCAAACCTAGTGATGAATACCTTTCGCTTAATTCATTATCGAACAAGGTGAAATGTGAAAGAGTCTCGTGAATTCTTCTACTTTCTAAATTTTTTTAATAAAAAATAGTTCTTTTTGCATTTTGAAATCTTTATTTTTGTACCCTATTTATGAAAAACGTCCATCCCAGTTTAGTTTGGTCCATAGTATGGGTCCAATAACTATGTAGTTGGATGCGGCTTGAACACTAAAGTGGGCCCAAAACGGATTTTATGTACGGCCCAATGATTACGTGGAGGGCCATTAATTTTAGTAAATATTCCTAATGTCATTTGAATTTGTCTTAATCTTCTAGAATTACCTAGAAGGTTATTTTATGTTCTAAAGGGATTAGGATTGATAATTATAATTATAATTGATTTTGAAAAGATAAAGAATTTTATTTGGAATAAAACAAGTGTTTTTAAAGGATTAAATCTGATTTAATAAAAGATAAGTACGAACTCTACTTAGCCAAATTCAATTAGAAGGACTCTGTAAGATTTCTATCGTACAACTACTATCGCCTTGCGACAGGTCCATCGCGTTGCGATAGGCTTGTCGCTGTGCGATAGAGCAATCGCGTCGCGATGGACCGAGTCTTACTATAAGTCAAATTCTGAATCTTTTTTTATGGTTTACGGACGATTTTTCTCTATAATTAGGGTCGATATTCCTTGTTTTCAATTAACCAACAATCATCATCTCTCTCTTCTCTCTCTAAGCTAAAGCTTATTCTTGCTTTATCTCTCTTGATTTCATAGCCTATCCTTTTCCATATATACAATTCGTCCATCACGAGACTTAGACACACCTAGCAAAGCTTGAAGTTAATTGCCTTTGCCCTCGACGTGAAAGGTTGATAATTTCTGAGGGTTTGGTCCCAAATTCATGTTTCAATTATTTAAATTAATTGTTGGAATTAATATTTCATTGAAGTTTACTAACGTGAGTATTATATT
This sequence comes from Chenopodium album, assembly GCF_948465745.1. NCBI lineage: Eukaryota > Viridiplantae > Streptophyta > Magnoliopsida > Caryophyllales > Amaranthaceae > Chenopodium > Chenopodium album. The sequence continues at coordinate 28,265,116 of NC_137858.1, read as the reverse complement.
ATTAGAAAGAGGTACAAGGCAACAAAGTAAGTAAATTAATTGCTCTATTTCTTTAAAAAGCATGTTTACATTTTGTTAATTCCTAGTATCATGTTTAGGATGTTCATTATTGCTTTCTAGTATCATGTCTAAATTGCCTCCTATTTCTTATATCATGTTAGTATCATGTTAGGGCTAAAGCTTTGATTTTTATCATTTAGTGACATGCTAGAATTTGTTTTTAACCATGTTAGTATCATGCCTAGAGTCTTGCTAATATTATTATTATTCTTTGATGAGATTATTATTATGATGATGATTTGTTGTGTCAATATATTATTATTATGTTGCTTAATATATATTATTGTTATTGCGTGATCATGCCTTTTCTGCAGGTTTAAAGGGAATTTGTACTTGAAATCACGCTTAATAAGATAATTAATAATTTGATTTAGGTTAATATGATTTTAATTCAAATGATCGCTAATAATAGATTTATTTGTGCATTAATAATCAACCAACATAGATTAAACAGGTTAAGGGCTAACTTAATGATTGTATGTTGACCGGAAAGCGCACATGAATATGAGAAGAATAAAGTAGAGGCCTACTTTAGGGCGAGTTCAATCTATTTTAGGTTAGATTCGTACCTTTATCCCCGAATATCCAATCATGGTTCCATACCACTATAGAGTTAGCGATCTCTGTGATCGTGAAAGGGTGTAACATTCATCATGTGAACGGTTTACAAGTTTCTAAAACTTGTTGGCAATTCTTTTGCTCTAGCTTCCTCCATTTAGACCCCACCATGCTTGGGTGCATGATCACAATCGGGCTCAAAGTTGGGTCATTAAAAAATTCCCTACACATGCATATCCATGTGATTGACTAACCATCTCTATGCCCCTTTAGCCTCTAAAAATACGCTATCAATCAACCTTACATGTTATTCCATTGATTGAAAACATTTTTGTCCAATAAAATGATTTCAAACTAGGAACTTAAAAAAAATTATGTATTTAGTTCACCTATGGGGTTTCATTCACCAAATAATTAACGTATTCAACGATCCTAACAATTCATAATTATTTTGGACAATTTATATAATATCAAACCATAATTAAATATGAGAAATAAAAAATTCTAATTAATTATAATTTTGCAAGTTAATGTATTACAAATATAATAAGTTTTCTCAAAACAAATACAACTTAAATTATATAGCTTGCTTCAATCTAGTAGCCCTACCTAGTGTGACTCTTATGCTTAGGATGTGGGAGAGGTTTAGTAAGCGGATAAGTGATATTCTCATCCATATGAACTTTGCAAGTCTTGACATCCCGCTTGCCAACGATCTCTCGAATGAGATGATACTTTCTCTTTACATGTTTGGACTTGTAATGTGACCTTGGCTCCTTTGATTGAGTAATGGCACCATTGCTGTCATAAAATAACTAAATTCCCTCCTCAGCACTTGGTACAATGTCTAGCTTAGTGAGGAATTTCTTAATCAAAACTTTTTCCTTAGCTGCTTCCAACGTAACCAAATACTTAGATTCTGTCGTAGAGTCTGCAACAGTGCTTTGCTTTGATCTCTTCTAGCTCACTTCTTCTGCATTCGAACAGAAAATGTGCCTTGATTGAGACTGCTAAACATGCTCAAGGCATATGAAACATCTAGCCTTGTACGTATCATGGCATACATAATGGGCCCTTTTGCCAAAGCGTAAGGTACATTAGCCATATGTTGTAACTCTTCTGGCTTTTGAGGGCACTGAGTTTTACTAAGCGTAATACCATGAGACATGGGAAGGAATCCTCTCTTAGAGTCTTGTATTTCGAGCATATTATGGATCTTATCAATACAAGTCTCGTGACTTAGTCCAATCATCCTTCGAGAGCTATCTCGATGGATCGATCTTAATTCCCAATATGTACTCGGCATCTCCTAACTCTTTCATAGAGAAACAACTCTTTAACCATTCCTTGACTGACTCAAGCATTAGTATATCATTTGTTATGAGTAGTATGCATGTCATCTACATATAAGACTAAGAAAACCAAGCTACTCTCACTAGACTTCTTGTATACACAAGGTTGTTCTTCACTCTTGAGGAAACCAAACTATTTGATTGCCTCAGCTCGTCGAAACGAATGTTCCAACTTCGTGATGCTTGCTTCAATCCATAAATGGATTTCTTAAGTTTGTAAATCCTCAAGTTGTGTCATATACACGTCCTCCATTAAGCAATTATTCAAGAAGACGGTTTTAACATCCATCTTCCAAATTTCATATATAATCGAAAAATGCAGCAATACCTAGCTAGATGAATCCAAATAGACTTAAGCATTGCTACTGGGAAAAGGTTTCATCACAGCTAATACTATAAATGTGTCTAAATCATTTTGCAACCAGTCTTGCTTTATAGTTATAGACATTTCCATCAGGCAAGTCTACTAGGGCTCACACATCATTAGCAAACATAGAGTCCATTTCAGATTTCATGGCTTCAAGCCATTTTTCCGAGTCACAGCTCACCAAAGCTTGCTTGTAGGTAGTGGGTTCCTATATTCCAATAGGAAATCTTTAGAATCCTCACTTAATATAACATTAATAAATTATTTGTTTCTGATTCTGAGTGACCTACGAAGGGTAGGAACAACGATCACTACTACAAAAAAGGGTTTATAGTGTGGTTAAAATAGGCCTTATAGAACGCCTTTGGACCGTTGTTTTGCTAAGAGATGTGTAAAATATCACTAGTAAAAAAAAGCAATCCCCCACCGGTTCAAAACCCCCTATGCCACCAGTTTTGAACCTCTGGGCATTTGGGGGGTGGAAATACTCAGTTGAAAAGCCACCGTTTCAAAACCGGTGGCAAAATCAACTCCCTCTTGTCCTTGTTGCTCGTCCTCTCGAACTTCGTCGAGTTCGATTTTCCTCCCACTTGTCATTTTGGAGAGATGCTCCTTCTCTAAAAAGACACCATCACGAGAAACAAACACTTTGTTCTCGGATTTGTTGTAGAAGTAATACCCTTTGGTTTCTTTTGGATAACCCACAAAGTAAACCTTGTCAGATTTCGAATGAAGTTTGTCAAAAATGAGTTTCTTGACATATGCTTCGCATCCCCAAATCTTGAGAAAAGACAACCTCGAAGGTTTATTTGTCCATAATTCATATGGAGTCTTTTCCACTGCTTTTGACAGAGCACGATTCAGTATAAGTACCGCAGTTAAAAGTGCATGTCCTTTGATTTTCTTGCCAAGTTGGTTTTCAACTTCTTTCTGAAATTCTTTGAATTTATCAAATGATTCAGATTTGTGCGACATTAGATAGACATAACCATATCTACTATAGTCGTCCGTGAAGGTTATGAAATACCGATAACCACTCCTTGCGGGTGTACTCATTGGCCCACATATATCGGTGTGTATTAGTCCCAACAAGTCACCAGCCCTTTCTCCTAACTTGGAGAATGGTTGCTTTATCATCTTGCCTAATAAACATCATTCACAATTCTCAAAGGATTCTAAATCAAATGAGTTAAGAATACCTTCTTGAAGAAGCTTCTTGATGCGTTTGATGTTAATGTGGCTAAGACGACAATACCACAGGTAAGTTTGACTAGACTGTGTAGTCTTAGCTTTCTTTGCGTTGGTATCAAACATTTTGTCTAAAAACACGTGAAAGTGTCATTCCATAAATATGTTCAAGACATCAAAACAAAAGTCTTGGTTGATGAAAACGACGTCCAACGTTGGAAATACATCAAAAGTATGGTGCATAAAACTAAATAAGTTCTACTTCTTTAGACAAAACATGAGTTTACCAGTTTTTCTTGGATAAATCATCTTCATCCTACTTGTGTACTCATTTCCACTTGAAAAAGCACCGCTCACTTGGTTCCTGAAAAAAGAGTGTATTGTGAGTCAATTTTCCGGTATCTAATACCTTTTGAAATTGCTTATATTCAAGTGTATAAGATGATACATGAGGTTGAGGTTACTTATCCTTTCGCCTCATCATCCAGATACATGCCGCATTCTCTTTTGTAGTGTCCGGGGTTACCACAATAGAAGCAGCGCATCTTCCTCTTATCTTTGAACTCCTTCCTTGGTCTAAGGGCAAAATTAGCCTTCTTGCAAGAATAGGTCTTTTGGAGCTCTTAGATGACTTCCCTTAAGGACAGTGTATCCCTATTGGCGGTGAGACGCATTTTAAGCCCCATATATCCCGAGTGAAGTGAGTCGCTTTCTCGTCTTCCACTGGTTTGCCAATTATCTCTAAATGGTAAAATAGCCTTGTCATGTTAATTACATGAGCTTGAAGTGGCATTCCGGGCCTAAGTCTTGCATTGTAGACTTTTCCCCACACCTCTTGTCTTTCTTTCAAGAGACAACCATCTTGCGGTGGCTTGATCCTTATTTTGGAGAGTGACCTAGTCACATCCTCCACGTGACCATCATAATTGCCCCTAGCACTTTTGGTGACCCTCAAATTGACTACATCCTCAAGAGCTTTGAGCATCATGTCCGGAAAATAGCCGGAGAAAACCTCCTTCCATTGAACCAAGATGGAGTTTGCCATGAGTTTCGAAACTCTTTTGCAATCCATGCTCCAATCTTCATGAGCTTCATCACTCATGATCCCTTCCGAGTAGAAACCGGGGATCGGAGTGTCCAAGATATGCTCTAGGTAGCAATTTCTAAGTGTCTTTCGGAGTTCATCTTCCCGTTCCTTGAAGTTCACCAAATTGAGCAAAAATGGTAACTTTTCGGGAAGTTCTGGGTACATAAGGTCGTTGTCAGTAGTTGAAGACATGAGTCTACAAATGAAAGAATTTAACGTCTTATTTACACGTAAAATTTTCCCTATTTAGTGAAAATAAGGCGATTCCAAGATCAAAAAAAACAAAGAGTGGTTAAGCATGCTTTGGCTTGTCTTAACACTCAATCTTCTAAGGTAAGCATTGCCTTTCTAATGGCTCTAAGCCAATCTTGGTTAGATAATCGTCGCATCTAATGTATCTTTGACGATGTATCTCTTTTGCCACGGTATGTGAGGACTCCTCACTCATACCGACGAGTTCAACCAAAACCAACATGCACACCCGGTGTGCCTTATGAGCCTTGGAGTAGTGATGGCACCTTGCTTTGGCGTAGCCTACCATCACCCTCTTTTGGTTAGTAAGTGTTGTTTTGGAAAGGCAAATTTGACTCAATATTATTAGGGACCTAGGATTTCTATGTTGGTTGATTTAAGTGAACTTAACTAATCATCGCAACATAAAGAAAACCTAAACATGCATCTAACGAATAATTCACATGTATATAAGCATAAATATAAAGCGAAATTATAGATGCATATTGGCAACTAGCATGATCCCTTAAATTCTTCAAGTCTTCAAAAGGTCTTCACTTGCAATTCAAGGCTTCGTCTTCCAAGAAACTCCATCTTCTAAATATTAAGGTACAAAAAATACTAGTATCTACGACTAGGAATAATCTAAATATTAAGGTACAAAAAATACTCAACGGTGCGTAGACCGTATTTAGAGGTACAAAAATACATAACGGCACGTAATCCGTATTTTCTACCCTAATCGGGTCCCACTAGTTGCCATTTCATAAAACCTGTGAGAGAGAATATACATTCCAATCATCCATTCACTACTTGTGAATGGCCCATGCAATTTACAACATCAAACAAGTAAAATGCATTTAAACAACCCACGCACTAGTAACTAATCTAGGTGGTTAATCCGATTAACACGCCTAATTAAAACTAGTCAAAGTTGTTTAACCGATTATGTAATTGACGTCATTAATAGTTGAAGCTCCCACTAAATTCCGCATTTCCCTTAATTAATCCGATTAAAAATGCCGGTAGCACCCAAACTTGTCAAATTAAAATTTTGCCAATGCCGCTCAAAATCGAGGCTTAGCCTCCCAAAAATTTTAATTAAAATAAACAAAATTAATTAAAATAAATAAAACGGCAAAGTAAGCAAATATTAAGCCAACTACACTTCAAGTAGCTTTCGCTTTAAGCGTTTTGCCAAAGAAACTCGAATAATTGCGGCTTGTGCAAGCCAAGCACACTACGACCATTTGCCTCACCGCACCAAGCACACACACACACAAATGCTCCGCACACATGGCCCGCGGCAAGCAGCCTTGAGCTGCTGCCACTGCCGCACACACGTGCACGCACAGCCATGGCTGCTGTGGCCGTGTGCTGTTGCCGCGCATATGGCCGCACGCAAGGAGGGACAGCCACCTTGGCAGCCACATGCGGGCTGCTATGCAGCCCGGCTAGCCAAGTGTGGTTTTTGCCTCGTTTTGCGTGCCATGGCCTCGAGATTTTGATGCCATTTTGCGAGACATAATTAATTAATCCTAAATTAATTTTAGAACTAATTTAATGAGCAAAAATGAAAAAATTTAAACAAGTCCAACTTAATAAAATTTCAAAGTGCAATTAACCAAAATAATTCCAAGAACCATTCTTGATTAAATTGGTTTAGCTTGGTGCAAAAACAAAATTGAGGCAACTTCTCACTTTTAATTTAATCAATTTAAATTAAACTTGAGAATTTGACAAAGTAAGGGGAAGTTGGAAAAGTATGAACTTTAATGTTCAAATGAAAATTCCAACATCTAAATTTTGTGAATCCTTGAAAATTATATCTTCCAACATGAAGATAACCAAATTATTATCACAAAAATTTAAACTTTATGTTTCCAATCAACTCAAAATGATTAAAACAACAAAATTTAAGACAAATAACATGGAATTTAGTGGTTTTTAATGTTTCAATCACTTATCACAAATAAAGATTGAATCTTTAACACTTAGGAAGCCTCAAAGAAAAATTTTCACACTAAAAAGCAATTAGTTTGCAATTATGTGAAAATAAATCAACCTTTAAGCATCAAATACTACCAAGTAAGTGTGCTTTAAGGGAACTAAAAAAAATGCAGAAAATAATGCAAATAATCAACCACATAATCACCAAGTTATGCCATTAATTTCAAGGTTAGAAAAGGCGTAAAATTTTTCGTCAAAAACGAAAAATCCCTCGAAAAAGGCATTTTTGGTCGGAATTTCGCTAAAATCACAGCCCCAATTGGATAAAAACCTTTCCAGAACGCCTTTTCCACCAAAAATTCACTATTTTTGGGCGAAAATCTGGGTTTTGGGCGAAATTCGACATTAAAAACGGGATTAAAATTAATAAAACCGAGCTACTAATCTAATTACAAACTTAAACTAGAAAAATAAGCCAAAATAAACCATGAAAAACATGATTATAAAAATAAACGAGCGGGGCTCCGATACCGCTGTTGGGGTTTGGTGAGTTTGACTCACCGCGGAAACGACCCCGACCCAAGGAACCACTTGTAATTAATAAAACCATAAAGCATAACTAATAAACACGAGAATAGGAAGAACGAAACATACCCTTGAAGCGAGCTTCGCCCTCACAAACAGGCTCTTACTTGAAAGCCTTGAGCACCGCAAATGCCTCCAACGGTATCCACCCACAAAGGACGAACACGACTTTTTAGGTCCGTTACCTTGGAGTTAGCAAGGTCCGACCAAAACCCAAGTGTTAATGGAGTTTAAGAGTTTTTCCCAAAATATGGAATGCTCTTTCTAACTCCCACTCAAGCACTTTACTCCAAATCCCAAGGTTGGTATTTATAGAGGAAAGTATGAGTGGGAATTTCTATCCCATCAATGTGGGATCATGAAATTCTACAAATTAATTTAAAGCTAAATTAAATTAAATATGTAAGCAAGTAATAAATCAACAAGTGTCCTAGTCATATGTAAAGAGGAGTATGGACCACATGGAGAGGAGGGGACCATACTTGCTCCCCACTCCTTCCTCTCCTTGTGACACTTTTCCACACCAAAAAGCAAGCGTAGTTACTAGCTTCCCCTTCTACCCGACCCTAGGCCCACGGCCCAGCTAGCCCCGCAACGTGCGGGCTTGCTAGTTGCTGCCAGCTCGGCCAAGCACGCCCACGCACATTAGTGCGGGCTGCTGCTAGCTAGCCAAGCACATGTGCGGGCTGCTAGCAGCAGCACACGCCATCACGCCACGCAATGCTTACGGGCTGTTGGCTGTGCTGTGCTAGCACGCCTCGCACATGGTGCGGCCTGCTAGCCATGCATTGCTAGCATGCCTCGCACATGGTGCGGGCTGCTAGCTCGGCTATTCCCCTAGCACTCGGGATTCTAATGATAGGGGTATTTTGGTCATTGTTGATTTATTACTAAATATTCGTCGAGTCGGTTCGTATATTTTGCTTGGGTGTGACCCGAAGGGTTCAGTCAAGATTAAGCTGTAATATTAATTAGATTAATATTACTGATCGGAAGCGTCCTCCACCAAGGCATTCCGATCACTTGACCTTATTGAATATATTAGCTTTCTAATAATTCTGAACCCGCTATCAGAATAATACAATTGTTCAAAGGACACCAATCCTTTCATCCACTGCCCAGTAGTGTAGCAGCAGCTGCGGGCAGCAGCGAGACTATACATGATGAGTGACATTTGTGGCACTCATTTGATCTCTTTTTGGATAAATTCTATTTCATTTTTTAGCTCTTTTCTTTAGTTTTCCTTAGTTTTGCTCTTTATTTCTTTACATTGTGCTTTTCGTAGTTAGTTTTCGTTGTTTTTCTCTATTATTTGTTTCTTTTCTTTTGTTTGTAGGTTATGATTGATCATCCAAAGATTTCCGAGCTTCCCTTCAACGGTTATCATGGCTTTTGATGCCTTGTGTTATTGTTTTGAGCTTCAAGTCAAGAGGAACTCGGAGGGCAAGTTTCAAGACCGGTGCACACAAGCGGTGTGGACACCATCTATGCCTTGTACCCACCAAAATGGCCATAACTTGCTGCCTACTTCGATGTTCATCACCATCACCAAAGTTCGTGTGCACCAATTAAGCAAGGATGAAGAAGGGGAGGAATACCCTCCTTGGTGCGGGCGCACAAGAGTCCTGTGCGGGCGCACAAGTGGCACGTGCGGCCGCACAGGTGGCGCGTGCGGGCGCACCCCTGTGGGTTTTGTGCCCGTGCGCCCCCTCTCTCTCCTATGTGCGACCGCACCGGCGTGGGTCTATTTTTGGACCTCACAACCAACTTCCCCCTTGTATATATAGCTATTTCCTTCTATTTTTGGATAAGTTTTTACATTAGAATTCATTTGATTAGTTTTTGATTAGATTTTTAGAGAGAGAATTAGAGCTTGTTCATACTTTGTAGAGAGAGAAACTCAAGTTTGAAGTGAGAGAAATTCATGGTGTATTGTTGATGATTCAAGATTTTTTCATTGTAATTGATCTTTGTTAAAGTTTTGTAAGGATTACTCATCTTTGATTTCAATATAACTTTGATTTTAGTTGATTTTATTTGTTTTTCATATGATTGTTGATTGTTTGATGTTTGATTGAAGTTTGATAAAAGTTTCATTGATTTTTGTATTGATCTTTAGATTTCTAATATGTTGATGATGAAATTGTTGATTAGTTGTCTTTTAATCTCAATTACTATGAGTAGTGAGTAGTTTACTTGCTAGGGTAATGGTGAAGCATGTATGAGTAATGGATTAGAGTAATTGGGGATAATTAATGGAGTTGATGATGTGATTAAACTTGGTTGATGATTCATGTGCATGTGTGTGATTGATTGAAGTTTGGCCACCTTTAATTGTTACACTAGATTGCATTGTAAGCTCACATTGATACGGACCATTGATTTGTGGCTTGCAATTACACGATTGAGGTGTCTTGTGATGTTTCCTAGCTAGAGTTTATTGTAGTTGACGCTAGTTAGACCTCTAGGAGAATAGCTTGATATGATCTTTTGGTTGCATGTTTGATCTTCCCTCACATCGATTGACTTAGTTGATTTGACCTCCCAATTATCCTTCTCTATTACGAATATATGTGGATCCTAGCCCTAGTGTTTATCACCTTTGATTCCATACAAGTTCATTTGCATAATTAGCTCTAGTTCTAGCTTACAACCCCGCTCTTGACTTCGGAATAGCTTAGCGTTAGGCAATAGACTCTCAATTACCATTCCCTTGGGTTCGACCTTGACTTGCTACTATACTTGTATAGGGGTTAGTTGAGTATATAAATTTTGTTTGATTGATTGGGGAAGGTAGCCTAACGACCTACCGTTTCACTGTCCATCAGTACAGCCCAGCTTGCCAGTGCTGGGCAGCTGCCACCGCAGCTTGGTACGGCTGGGCAGTCCACTGTCGCTGGCCAGATACTGCAGGACGCCGACGCCGGTCAGCCGGAGGTGCTGGAGGATGGCGCCGGTGGTGCCGGTGGTGTCGAGCAACCGAATAATATTATTGAGCGAGAAATTGTTGATGAAAATAATTTCATTAACACGGAATCCTTGAGGGGGAGTTCGTCGGAAAATTTGGGTCGTGGTCATCGTGAAAAGAGACTCCTTCGTGGCATCGGAATTATGTCACTTATACTATCATCACTGAAAATATAAACCCCTCTACATCAACTATCGACCCTCCTCAATCACATTTCTCAGGTAAACCTTTCCCTATAGCTTGTCATGTTGAATATAATCGTTTTTCTAACAGACACAGGTGTTTTCTGGCGACAATAACAACGGGAAAGGAACTGTCTTCATTCAAAGAAGCGGTTAAAGACGTCGATTGGCGTAAGGCTATGCAAGATGAAATTGATGCTCTAGAACACAATGGTACATGGGCCGTTGTGGATCTTCCTCCAGGCATGAGGGCTATTGGTTTTGGTTTGGTGTAAAAAATCAAGTACATAGACAAGTCAAAAGGTGGAACGTCTCAAGGCTTGTTTGGTTGTTCGTGGCAACCGTCAGGTTGAAGGTGTTGATTATAATGAGACGTTCGCTCCAGTTGCAAAGATGACTACGGTACGTATTTTGTTGTCTGTTGTAGTATCTTTGAATTGGGAGTTACATCAGATGGATGTTCATAATTCTTTTCTTCATGGTGATTTGGATGAAGAAGTATATATGCAATTACCTCAAGGGTACGGTACTCCGACACCTGGCAAAGTTTGCAGTTTGGAGAAATCTTTGTACGGCTTTAAAACAAGCCCGGAGATAGTGGTTTGCAAAACTGTCAAGTGCACTGCGAGGTTTTGGCTTTATAAACTCATATGCTGATTACTCTCTATTTAGCTATGTACAGGGCAGTGTCTCTTTGCATGTTCTTGTATATGTCGATGACTTGATAATTGCATGCTCCTCTCATGATGCTATTGTTCGATTTAAAGCTTATTTGAGAAATGCTTCTATATGAAGGATTTGGGTTAGCTTAAGTATTCCTTAGGCATTGCGGTTGCTCGGAGTGCCGAGGGCATCTTTCTTTCTCGACGAAAGTATGCTCTAGATATTTTGACTGAGGCAGGAATGTTCGGTTGTAAACCCATCAATACTCCGATAGAGCAAAATCATCGTCTTGCACATGCTTCCAGTGAGCCGTTCGCTCATCCAGAACAGTATCGTCATTTGGTTGGTCGTTTTGTTTACTTGTCGGTCACTTGACCGGAGTTGAGTTATTCAGTGCATGTTTTGGCACAATTTTTGAGTGTTCCACAGGTTTCTCAGTTAGATGCGGCCATTCGTGTCTTGCGCTATCTTAAGGGTAGTCCGGGACAAGGTATTTTGTTGCGACCTACGACGGATTTACGCTTGACGGCATTTTGTGATAGTGATTGGGAGGCATGCCCGTTGAGTCAGCGTTCCTTGTCAGGTTATTTTGTTTTCTTAGGTCGTGCCCCCGTTTCTTGGAAGACTATGAAACAACCTACTATAACCACATCTTCATCTGAAGCCGAATACAGGTCTATGTCACTCACTTCTTGTGAGTTGAAATGGTTGAAAATGTTGTTATTTGTTCATGGTGTTAAGCATTCAAAGCCTATGTAGTTGTTTTTTGATAATCAGTCGGCTTTGAATATAGCTAAGAATCCGGTGTTTCATGAACATACGAAGCATATTGAGGTTTACTGTCATTTTGTTCGTGATGAGTTAATAAACGATAATATTTCTACCTCATATGTTCCGATATGTCATTAGTTGGCAGATATTCTTACCAAGGCTCTTGGACGTCAACAGTTTGGTTTTCTCTTACACAAGTTGGGCATTCTTGATTTACATGCTCTAACTTGAGGGGGAGTATTAGATTTTGGTTGGGTCGATTATGTTAATATTGTATATTTGGAAAGTTTATCTTGTTTAGGTATTTTTGGCAAATTAGATATTCTATTATATTGAGTATATATTTGTGATTAATAGAATACAAAGGCCAAGCCGTTTTCTCCAATATTTCTCCACTTTAACACAGAGCTGCTGGTTGTCTTGGTGGATGCGAACTGAGATTGGTGATAAGGTGGCTTCTCTGTTGGTGGTGAGAGCTGCAGCGTTGCGGCTGAACAGGGGAGTTACGGGCTGACTGTTGAGAATTGGGTTAGGGTGCGGTTAGAGGTTGACGGTGGTGCAGGTGGTGTTATTCCAGGTCTGGTGAAGGGTGAGTTGTTGTACAGGCAGCAGCGTGAGGTTGCAATGGCTGAAGGTGGTAATTGGTGGTTGTGGGAACGATGGTTGTGAATTGGTTGTTTATTTGGTGTTGCTAGGTGCGTGAGGTTGCAATTGGTGGTTGCGTGAGGGTGGCGGCAAGTGTTGGGCGGCTGGGCAGTGTTGCTGTAGGAGGCTTGTGGTTGTTTTTGTTGGACTGGAGCAGGGGGCTGTGTGGGTGCTAGTGGTCAGGTCGGTGGATTGGTATGTTGGTGTGGTGAAGGTTGTAGGTGGAGCTGTGAATTGGAGCAGGGGAGCAGTGAAGGCTGTATGCGTGAGTGAAGGTGAGGGATCAGGGGATAATTGGAGTGTTATGGTGGTGGAGGAAGAGGTGAATTGTGGTGGAGGATAAGCTGGCAGCATGCTTGTGAAATGGGCATTTAGCGTTTGACTTAAATTTTAACCCGAACTCACTTGACATGAAACCCGAACCCTTACACACAAAATCGAGAAGAATTGGGATAAATAAAATAGAATTAAAGCAAATAAATTACGGAAATAAACTAATTCTAATAAAATAAAGAAGCTAAACTAAAATGTTCCAAAATTACCTAAATAAACTAGAAACTTAATTAATGAGAAAACAAGAGAAGAAAAGAAAAACAAGGGAAAATAAACACAGAAATTGTTTCGGGGTTTTTTGTGATTTCCTCGGATACTGGTCACGCTCTGCTGACAATGAGACTGGGACACCTGCAAAACAACGAATATTCCGGTGATCGGAATATTCGCCTCCGACGATCAAGTTAGTGATCGGAAACCGGAAAAGGCTAGAGAGAGAAAGTAGATGAGAAGTTGGAGCTTTTTGTGCTCTATATTTATGTTATGTCCTAATCCACCCCTCCCATCATAAATGATTGGGGTATTTATAGGGGTGGAAACATGTGCCCCTCTAGGGTTTGTACCCTAGAATTTCGTGACATGATTGGCTGCGCAATCAGAGGTCGTCACGTGTCATGGGGAGCGCCGTTTTACGGCTTTCAAGGGTTTCTCGGGATTTGGGCCTGAGGTAATCAGGGCCTTTTCTCTTTCTGATGTTGTATTTGGGTATTAAAGGTAGCTGACATGTGGCAACCTGTCAGGTGGACACGTGTCACTCTCTCATAGGGACACGTGTCGCCTTCTTATTGGGCCACGTGTCACTATGAGATTGGGCCACGTACCTGGGGTATTTTTACCCTAAACATTTGCCCCTCAGAGGGGGTGGCTCGTACACTTACTGGTCGCCTCCTCTGATCTTGCATTCTGGACGTCCTAGTACTCTGGGTTGGGTTTACCTCCCATTTGCCCTGGACGTCCATATACTTTTGATTCAAGGCTCTTTTTGCTACTTGGACGTCCATATACTTTGTTCTGGACGTCTTCGTAATCTGGAGTGAGCTTGTCTTCTTGCTCATTTGGACGTCCATACTTTGTACTGGACGTTCTCGTACTCTGAGAGAGGCTTAACCCCTGGGTTCATTTGGACGTCCACATACTTTGGACTGGACGTTTTCATACTCTGGGAGGAGTTTATCTCCTAACTCATCGGGACGTCCACAACAGGGGGGCTGGACGTTCTGATACTCTGGGAGGAGCTTATCTCCTAACTACCCAGAGCGGCCACAACAATGGGGCTGGACGTTCTGATACTCTGGGAGGAGCTTATCTCCTAACTACCCAGAGCAGCCACATCAATAGGGCTGGACGTTCTGATACTCTGGGAGGAGCTTATCTCCTAACTACCCAGAGCGGCTACATCAATGGGGCTGGACGTTCTGATACTCTGGGAGGAGCTTATCTCCTAACTACCCAGAGCGTCCACATATTTTTTGAGATAGATTGGGCTTCCATGATTTCAGACGTACTCTCTGGCTCTTTAATCATGCTGCGTACGTCTGAATTTTTCCTTTTGGACTAAACGTTTGAGAACTGGGCGGACGCATTTTCCTCTTAGATATTCTCAAGTTTTGAAGACTAAGTGTTGAAGGTGTAAAACTCTTGAATTTGTGACTTAACCCATTTCAACTCACTTTGACGTGCCGTCAATTGTCCGTCTGATTTTTTCACAAGTTAACAGAACCCTAACGTCGTTCTGTCCCTTTCTTCGAGTAATTTCTCAAGAAATAACCGTTTGAATGTTTAAGCGGGAAAGATGGTTTTACCATTTTGCCCCCATGAGTTCATTCTATAAATATGGGAGGTGAATTCTCATTTTCACACTTTACCCAATTGTGAATTCTAGATAGAAGTCAGAGCGTTCTAGTGAGAGAAAGTAATTTTTTCCTTAATCTTCAAGAGCGCCGCCGTGAGTTTGAGTTTTCCGGGCATTTTTTGAGTTTTCCGGTCAATCTTCAAGAACTTCACCACCACCTTCAAAGTTTTCAGAACGTACAGAGGTAGGCCGTCTACATTTTCTCTTTTACTTTTACTTGTTTTTCTTTTTCTTTTACTTCAATTCTGGATCCATACTCGGCTTCGTCCGACTCTCCTCATGAGGCCGGCCGTTCGCCTGGGACTGAGGAGTCTAGAGTGGACGGAGAAGAGTTGTCTCCTCCTTGGAGTGAGTCTATGTCTAGTGCGTTCATACTCACCCCCACTTATTCTTCTCTGTCCCAACAGGAAATGGCTAGAACAATGCGTACGCACGAGCGTCATGCGGCTAGAAACCCAGACGGAAGTCTGGTTCATCCTAGGGTCCCTTATAACCCTAGTAACCCTAGCACCATGGAGGTGGACACTACCTCCACCACTCCGACAACAACCGCCTCCACGGGCTCCCATCACTTGGTCGTGGAGGTTACTTCTTATTTCGAGGAGCGCCAACAAGCTCAGGGCGCCTCGTCCGCTCCAATCCCGGAACTTAGGTTCCCTCAGTTTGTTAGCTCTGTCATGGATGAGGCCGAGCTGGTTGCCTGCCAAGACCATCCTACTCAATCTGGGGCGGACGCTGCTGGTTCGTCCGTCCCCTCTTCCTCTAAACCTCTGCTCCAACTGGGCGGAGTGGACAGACCTAGGACGGGTATCTCTATTAGGGAACCGTCCGACCTGCCTATTCGCAACGCCCCTCCTTCGGGAAATGAGGCGGACGCTGCCAAAGACAAGGGCAAGCATCCGATGGTTGAGGAGGACGTTCCTTCTTCCATGGGCGTTCCTAGCTCAAGGGGCCGAAGCAGCAGATTTGGACAAAGTGCTGTCTTCGGAATTTGGGAGTGCCCCTTCTCACCAAGTGGAAGAAGAAGTTGAGAAAGAGGTCGAGGGTGAGATGGCCGAAGGCGAGGCGGCGGCCGAACAGAACGTCGCCAACATTGACAACTTCAGAGACCCGTACGCCTGTACGGTAGGAGAGACGGCTCTGAATTTCTTGAACGATAAATTTGATAAGTTCAAGGAATCCCTCCATCTTGGGGAGGGATTTGAGATACAACCCCCTAGGAAGGCCATTGCCGTGGTTTCTTGGGAAGAGGAGAGGCCGCGCAAAAGGGCATTTTGCGCATATAGGGCCGCCCTGGATGTGGGCCTTCGCTTCCCCCTTCACCCCTTCGTTCGGACTCTGCTGGACGAATATGACATTGCTCTCTTCCAACTGACGCCAAACAGTTGGTTGAACATTTTTGGATACTTAGTGACGTGCATCTGCAAAGGCTTTAAACCAGACTTTGCCGTCTTCTGTGAGATGCACTCACTTACCAGGCAGGAGAAGGACACGGACGGTTGGCTCATCTTGAGTTCGACCAGAGATTATATGGTGGTGGTCGACCGTGTCAGTAAATGGAGGGATTGGAAGCACCGTTTCTACCGCATTAAGACTAAAGATACAGAATTCAACTTGCGGATGAATAAGTGCAACCCCGAGCCTATCCAGCTCGGACGCGGGGATCACAAGCCCGACAAGCCACCCGTCCATCCAAGCCAAGAGTGGTGCTTGAGTATTTCCGAGTGAATAGGGTCAAGCAGGGTAACAAGACTGTACGCGTTCCCCGCAACTGGGTTCCTCTATCCAGTTGGCTTAGGGACTCTACTTTTATGTCCGCGTACGGCCTGTACCAGAACTTGCCCCAAGGTGGACGTCTAGATATAACTTTTTGTACGCATAAGAATTTCCATTAGAGAATTATTCTAACACTTTTTCTTCTTCTTTTTGGAGCGGAGGCGTACGCTACGCTTGACCCAGAGCAAAAGGGTGAAGTGGTGATGTCGGAGATCGACTTGGCCAGGTACAAAGCTCGTCAAAAGATGTACGAGCAAGCCAAGGAGGTGAGTACCTGTCCTTAATCTTTTAAACTCTTCTTTTCTCATTGTCCGTCCTGCTGTATTGGCTTCCTGAGTTTGCGCGGACGCATTTCGTCCGTTCAGACGTATTGAAAGGGAGCTCCCTCCCAACTTCACTCGGACGCTGGGGCATTCATTGCCTTATCCCATTTTCTCTAACAGTTTTTCTTGTGTGTCTAACAGGCCTCCTCCACCCCAAGGGCACGAAGGAAGCAGCCGGCTTCTTCAAATCCGGATGCGAACGCATCCAAGAGAAGGAAGACGGTCGCCACCAAGACTCCTTCACAATCAGCGGCCAAGGCAAAGTTGCAGACTGCTACAACGCAGTCCAAAGGAGAACAGCCCCGGCTGACACAAAGCGGGGTCTCCAAGTCCGCGGATCCCAGAGCTGATCAGGTCCGTGATGAGTCCGTCCCTTTGGACGGAGGGGATAAGTCAACCCCAGATAAAATGACCGGCTCCCTCTCGATTCCGGGAATCGAGATAGTCAAAAAATCTGACTGGCTAAATGCCAGTCAGTCGGCTAGTGAAGCTGATGCTGGCCGCCCAGGAAATGAGGGGGAGGCTTCCTTGCCACCTCCTCCCATCAATCTCTCTTCTCCAAGCTTCTCCACTGATTAGCCTTTCTTCTTTATTCTTGTACATTTTTATTTACTTGTACTTGTAAATTTTAGCTAACTCTTCTTCCACGGTCGTCCGCAGATATCTCAGAGGAGATGCCACTGAGGATGCCCGGCCAGTTGCTGACTGGCGCGGACAGGAAGGCCATGCGCGAGGCCATGGTTCGCGCGGTTCCCCAAGGACAAGCTGCGGGGAATCAATGAGGGCTTCCTCGGCCCCATGCTCAACTGTAGTGCTGAGGTACGTTTCATTTTCTCTACGCTTTTTCTTTCCAACACTTAGCAAATTTTTTCTTGCCAATTGACTAAGTCTTCTTCTTCTGTCCGCAGCTCTTCCTCCGCCTGAACGCCTTCCTAGACTGGAAGGACAAAGAAAATGAGCGGTTGAAGCAAGCTTGGCTTGAGATCAGGAAGGCCGAGGATGCCGTAACTGGGACGGCCGCCGTCCAAAGGGTGCACTTCAAGACCCAAATAACCGCGCTGTCCGACAAGGCGGCGCGGCAAACAGAGGACCTGGTCAAACTAGGAAGGCTCTCGAACAGGAGTCTATGGCCAGGGAGGCCATGAGGGTCGAAAGGGACGAGGCCGTCCTTGAAAAGGAGAAGTGGAGGCTGGGCTTCGAGGCGTCTGAGGCCTTGAAAAGTGAGCTGAAGTTGGCCTAGTCCAACCTTAAGTCTGCTCTGGATGAAGCGGACGCGCTGAGGGCCGAGGTTGAGACCTTAAAGAAGTCTGGTTGCGGACTATGTTGAGCAGCTTAAAGCTCCTCGGCCACCCAGCGCGGAAGAAGTTGTCCGCATTGAGCAAAACGCTGAAGATCGGCTTAAGGAGTTTTTCTTTGATGCCTTTGAGCTGATGGTAGACGAAGGCGAGGCCGCTTACTATGAGGAGCGCTTCAAGAAGCGTCTTACCTACGTCTGTCTTAGAGAAGAGGCATGGAGGGCCGGCCAGCCTCCTCCAGAGCTGGTAGTCACCTCTCCTGAGTCCGGAGAGGACGAGGAAGAGGGCAATGAGGAGAAGGAGGCGGACGGTGATGATGCTCCGGTCGACGACGCTAAGGTTGCGGAGGAGCCTGCCAAAGATGATACGGCTAAATAGAGCTCAGGTCCTCCAGCAACCGTCTGCTCAGCTTCCCAGCTTCTTTCCATATGCAACTTTTTATTTAATTAGCCCATTTTGTACTTTTCTTTTTGTTCTTATTTTGAGGCCGCCTTTGCACGATCTAGTCAATGAAAAATTTGTCCGCCTTTTGAGCGGTTCTTTTACTTCTGTTTCATACTTAACAATTTTTTGCAATTTTGTGCTTTTTGAATGTTTTTCGTACGTCTCAATATTATGCCTCTTCGTACGTTCCTAGGGGTATGCCCCTTTATTCGGTGTTCGCCTAGTCCATTCTCTAAGTGGTTTGATTAACTTGGTAGTTTTTATGCCTTAAAGGGTATGACGACTAGCAAGTTAATCAAATCATAGTAATGATTGCCCTTGGACTAGGTGAAGTATCGAATAAATTTAATCGGCCGTTCGGCTATCATTGTACGAGTAGTCCGTTGAATCTATCGCTCGGACGTACCCTAGAAATCCCAAGTATTATCGCAACTTAGAGATTCCTGGCTCGGCCGGGCTAAACGCCTAGGTATGCCCTTTCCCTATTTGTAAAGGACACTTGCTTTCTACACAAGTTTGGAATACCTTGCCTCAATCGTCCGCCTTGAGTGGGGCGGACGCATTGCTCTTTGAATTAAATCAGTTTTTTTTTTTTTTTTTTTTTTTTTTTTTTTTTTTTTTGTGTGGCCGAATTGCTGTACTGGGAGCAACCTTACTTCCTTTTCACTTCGGCCATTCAGTAAGACTGATAAGCCATGTTGCTATCTTGGAAGCAACTTAGTAAATCATTTCATTCGGCCTTTAATCACAAATCATAATATGCAAATAAATATAAGTAAAACAGCAAATAGTTCAACAATGCCTGACTTTTCATTAATTTTGTCAAAAGTACATTGTTGTGGCCGTATGGCTTTAATTACAAGGCTCGGTCAGTAGACCTAGCTGTATACACAGCTTTTTGGCTAAGTACTTAAAGAAATAAAAACTTAAACATGATATTTCTTCAGATTATCAGTGTTCCATGTCCGTGGGATCTGACGGCCATCAATTGCCTCAAGGCGATATGTGCCGTCTCGGACTTCTTCCCTGATTCGGTACGGCCCCTCCCAATTTGGGGTCAACTTGCCGTCCTCATTGGCACGGCCAAGAGCTTCCATTTTTCTCAACACTAGATCCCCCATTTTGAGCGGCCGCTTAGACACTCGGCGGTTATATGCCCTTGTCATCCTTAAGCGATAAATTTCATGTCTAAGCGCCGCATTGCCCCTAGCTTCTGGAAGAAAGTCAAGAGCGGTCTTCATGGCCTCCCAATTGGCCGATTCATCATAGAGCATTACCCGTAAAGTGGGCTCGTACATTTCAATTGGGAGTACAGCCTCAGCTCCATAGACCAAAAAGAATGGAGTTTCCCCTGTAGAACTCTTTGCTGTTGTCCGTATGGACCATAGCACATTAACCAACTCGTCTGCCCATAGGCCGCCTGCCTTTTCAAGCTTGCGCTTGATCCCATTTGAAATCAACTTGTTGTAGGCCTCAACTTGACCATTGGCTTGTGGTCGGCCGACTGAGGCAAAACAATAAGTTATGCCTTGGTCTCCCAACCATTCCTTGAGTTGGCGCGTCTCAAACTGAGGTCCATTGTTGAACACCATTGACTGAGGTACCCCATACCGAGTGATTATGCTCTTCCAAATGAAGGCTGACACATCCGTCCATTTGATGCTCCGGACGGTCTCAGCTTCAACCCATTTGGTAAAGTAGTCTACTGCCACTAGTACATATCATCTCTGGCCGGATGCAGGAGTATACGACCCCAAAATGTCCATGCCCCATTTAGCAAAAGGAAGCGGACTACTGATGGTTGATAGACTATTTGCTGGACGATGAATAAGGGTTGAAAACCTCTGGCACTTGTCACATTTTTTCACCATTTTCATGGCGTCCGAATTCAAGCTCGGCCAGTAATAACCCAAATGTGTCGCTTTTTCAGATAAGGCTCGTCCTCCAATATGTGAGCCACAATGTCCCTGATGAAGGTCGTCCAACACATCATGCCCTCTTTCAGGAGTTATACACTTAAGGTAAGGCTTCACAAAGGCTTTTTTTAATAGCTCCCCATCCTTCATCTCAAACCAGGCCGCTCTCCTCTTCATTAGCCAACTCTCTTTTGGATCGTCAGGAAGTATTCCATCCCTTAAGTAGGAAATAATTCCGTCCATCCAGGTTGAACTTCTATCTATTATCTGAACGGGCTCGGCATCAATGCTCCTTTTCTCCGTTATTTCCCAAAACACTGATCTTGGAGTATCACATGATGCCGAGGAAGCCAATTTGGAGAGCGCGTCCGCTTGATGATTTTCTGAACGAGGAACTTGTTTGAGAGAGAAATGTTCTAGGCCCTCGGCCTCATCCTTTACTAGCTGCATGTACTTCATCATGGCCGGCTCCCTGGCTTCGAAGCCACCATTGACTTGGTGAACTATTAGCCGGGAGTCCGAGCATACTTCAACTTTTGTTGCCCCGGCCGCTTTACACATCCTTAGGCCGGCCAACAATGCTTCGTACTCAGCTTCATTGTTTGACGCTTGGAACCGAAATCTCAATGCGTACTCAAACTTGTCTCCCTCAGGAGATTCACATATAATACCAGCGCCACACCCGGTCGCTGTTGCACTACCATCCACAAACACTTTCTAGACTTGGTCCCCGGCCGGCTGAATATCAGGCCGTGTCATTTCAGCCAAAAAATCCGCAAAAGCTTGCCCCTTGATTGCCTTCCTTAGTTCAAACACAAGGTCAAAACCTCTGAGCTCCAAGGCCCACTTGAGCATGCGGCCACTTGCCTCTAATGTTGAGAACGGCTTCTTCAAGGGTTGGTCTGTATAGACCACAATTGAATGTGCCAAAAAGTCAGTCTTTGCACCTCCTTAATTGTTCTAGGAGACTTCATGTCAAGGACGGCTTGAATTTTTTCAGGGTTGGCCTCAATTCCACGTTGATCAATCAAAAATCCGAGAAACTTGCCGGACTCAACGCCAAATACACACTTCTTTGGATTTAACATCATCTTATGCCGCCTGAGTTCGGTGAACGTTTCTCGTAGATCCTTGAGATGGTCGGCCGGCTCTTTTGACTTGACAATCATGTCATCAATGTACGCCTCCATGTTCCGGCCGAGCTGGTCTCTAAAGACTGTATTAACAAGCCTCTGAAATGTAGCAGGGGCGTTCTTGAGGCCGAATGGCATAACTTTGTAGCAGTACAACCCCTGCTCGGTCACAAACGCTGTTTTCTCTTGATCCTCTTCCCACAAAGGAATTTGATGGAATCCGGAGTATGCGTCCATAAAACTCATTAGGGCGTGTCCGGCCGTAGAGTCAACCAAACGGTCAATCTTAGGCAAGGGGAAGCTATCCTTAGGACACGCCTTGTTCAAGTCCGTGTAATCCACGCACATCCTCCAAGTCTCATTCGGCTTTTTCACAAGAACTACATTGGCCACCCAATCTGGGTAGAAACATTGCCGAATGAAACCGGCGTCCAGCAGCTTTTTCACTTCTGCTGCGGCCGCCTGATTTCTCTCTTCTCCGTGACTCCTCTTCTTCTGGCGGACAGGCTTTATCAAAGGGTTTACGGCCAACTTGTGCACAGCCAGGTCAAGACTTATTCCTGGCATTTCACCAACTTCAAATGCAAACACATCTTTGAATTCCCTTAACAGCTGAACCAACTCATCCCCAAGCAATCCCAAGGCTATAGTGCCAACACTAGCTGGGGCCTCAACTCATCTGGCCGGCCGACAGTCATTAATTGCTAGGCTTCTTCTGCCCTGGCCGCCTTACGCTTCTGGCCGACCTGGTATGCTGGGAGTGAGGTTCCTTCTTCCTTAGGCTCGGACAATTTTGGGCCGCGCGCTGTTGGCTTCACGGCCAGCTGATTACACTCCTTAGCCATTTTCCGACTTCCTTGAATTGTTCCAATTTTTCCGTCCGACCTTTCAAACTTCAGCAACATTAAGTGGGGCACTATGACCGCCTTGGCTGCATTCAGAGTGGGACGGCCAAGGATGACATTGTACCCGGTCAATTCTTTGACAACAAGGAAGCGGACGACCATGTCTCTTCCCTCTCCCTTCTGCCCGAAACGGATTGGAAGATCGATCCGTCCAACCGGATGAATGATATTCCCCCCAAATCCTACCAAGGGGTGAGTGATGTCCTAGAGAGCATCTTCTGGTAAGCTTAAATTCCTTAGGGCGGACAGGCTGATGATGTCGGCCGAACTGCCCGTATCAATCAATATCCATCCCACCTTCAAATTTGCTATCTTCATGACAAAGACCATGGGATCATTGTGCAAAGCCCTGACCTCTCCACGGTCAGCCTCACTTATGATTACTTTAGGAAATGGCTCGGCCTTAACGGCGCCCGTTTGCATCACATTTGACAAATTTCGAGCGTCCTGCTTGATTCCTTTCATGGTAGGGCCGCCTGAAGCAAAGCCTCCTGATATCACGGCCACAAAACCTAAATCAGTGCTATTCCCATCATCTTCCTTGTCATTTTTCTTATCACTTTGTTGCTTTTTCTCGGACGTGTTGTCTGTCCGTTTGAAGGTGAATTTGGACTTGGTCACATAGGGTTTCAGCAGACCCTTGTCGGCCAACTTATCCAACAGCCTCTTCAGATTGATACACTCGTTCGTGTTATGACCTACATCCTTGTGGTAATGACAATACTTGTTTTTGTTTCTGCACTGGGCCGAGCCTCTCAAAGGCTGAGGCTTCTCAAACTCAAACTTGTCTTTTATCTCCATCAAAATGGAGTAGCCATCCTTGTTGAACTCATACTGAGGCTCGTACGTCTTGCTTTTCTTTGACTTGGGTTGCTTGTCATCAGCCACCCAGATTTCTTTTCTTTTGTTTCCTTCTCTCTTTCGGCCGGCCGAGTCTTGCTGAGAAGATTGCTTCTTCTCAGCCCCCTTGGCCGGCTGTTCTGATTTGGTGAGCGAATAAAAGTCCGCGGCCTCAATATAGGCTTCGGCTTCCCGCAATACACCTGCGTATGACCGAATCTTTTTTCTTACCAAATCAAACTTAAAACCATTATGCCTTAATCCCCGGAGAAATTCTGAGTAAGCCATTTCGTCCGGAAGATTTTGAATTTGGGCTTTTTCTTGGTTAAATCTTTGGACGTATGAGCGTAGTCCTTCATTCTTTTCTTGGACAATTGTTGCCAAGTTGAGACTTGTCTTTCTTGGTGGGATGTTGTATGAGAAGTTTCCCACGAACAACAAACTGAGGGTGGTAAAACAATTTATGCATCCGGCTGGAAGGCTATTAAACCAATCCTGGGCCACTCCTTTGAGAGTGGCCGGGAAGCATCTGCACCATGTAGCATTATCTACACTTTGCAAATACATCAAGTTCCTGTACGAGGTAATATGCTCCTCTAGGTTGCCCGTACCATCATAGGCACCCACTAGTACACTCTTCACTTTTGCTGCTTGAGGGGACGCTAGTATGTCTTGCGAAACGGAGGCGGCTTGTCTCCCAAATTCAACAAACGCATTTGCCAATCAATGGGCTGAGGCTGAGCGGACGTTCTAGCCAGGTAGGGAGCCTGGCCGAACATCTGACCATACGGCCCATATTGCCCAAAGACTTAGGGAGTTGGCTGTATCAACCCATTGAGTACTTGAGGGGGCTGATATTGTGATGGCTGAACTGGAACGGGAGTAATAGTATGAGCAGCTTGACTTCTGCTGGAAACGGCCGTGTTGGTGTATTGAGAGAAAGATTGGTTGGAGACTTCATCCGGCATGGTTGGGGTAGAGGCCATGTCAGAGTATGCGGCCCTCTCCCTTTGCTTGTGCCGAATGTAATCCCTTACGTCCTTAAAACGCTGTGACGGCTCAGTCTCCACTCTTTTCGGCTGTCTGCCCCTCCCCCCAGCCGACTGTGTTTTCGTCAGCAGGCTAGAGAAGTTGGTCCGTGGACTCGGGGAGACCTTCCGTGCGGACGACGGAATGGGGTGTTACCAGCATTAGTTGCATTGGTCTTGTTGTTGGCTTTCTTGGAAGTACCTCCTCCCCCCTTTTGCTGGGTAGCAGCCAACTCTTTGCGGAGCTTAGTCAGCTCGGCCATTAGGGTAGCCGGGGTAACAGGAGGTTGTTCGGCCTCTTCAAATGAGGCAGTCAAAGGATTGCTTGAATGTATGGTAGTGCGTATGTCTTCTACATATCCGTCCTCGCCTGGACGAGGACCAGAATTAGGTGTCTGACCATCTATTTCCATAATGGACGAGTATCCCCACAGACGGCGCCAAATGTTTCGGGGTTTTTTGTGATTTCCTCGGATACTGGTCACGCTCTGCTGACAATGAGACTCGGACACCTGCAAAACAACGAATATTCCGGTGATCGGAATATTCGCCTCCGAAGATCAAGTTAGTGATCGGAAATCGGAAAAGGCTAGAGAGAGAAAGTAGATGAGAAGTTGGAGCTTTTTGTGCTCTATATTTATGTTATGTCCTAATCCACCCCTCCCATCATAAATGATTGGGGTATTTATAGGGGTGGAAACATGTGCCCCTCTAGGGTTTGTACCCTAGAATTTCGTGACGTGATTGGCTGCGCAATCAGAGGTCGCCACGTGTCATGGGGAGCGCCGTTTTACGGCTTTCAAGGGTTTCTCGGGATTTGGGCCTGAGGTAATCAGGGCCTTTTCTCTTTCTGATGTTGTATTTGGGTATTAAAGGTAGCTGACATGTGGCAACCTGTCAGGTGGACACGTGTCACTCTCTCATAGGGCCACGTGTCGCCTTCTTATTGGGCCACGTGTCACTATGAGATTGGGCCACGTACCTGGGGTATTTTTACCCTAAACAGAAATAACTCTAAAACTACTCCCTAAGAGTGACGTAAATGTCACTCATCAAATTTCCCCAAGCTAAACCTTTACTTGTCCTCGAGAAAAAGCTAGAGCAAAAGAGAACAAGATGAAATTATTGAAAGCAAAAGAAACAAAATAGAAACAAAGAGAAAGAATGTACACTAACTCACTGTCGTAGGAATCAAGGTTGTTTTTAGGTACAACAAGTCCTTAAAACCCTAAAGTCGCCTATGAGGACGAGTGAGGTCTCGTAAGAGTTTCCTTAGAGCTTGACCTATAAGTCTAACAACATATAACATTCAAGGCAAATGTTAAATCATGAAAACTCGAGTTTTGATGTTTCAAACGAAACACAAACAAAAGGCTAAGTGCACAAGAATACAATCCTTTCTAGGCATTAAAGGTAGCCAAACAACGCCTGCTACAGATACGCGTTCTATATAGTTGCAAAGAACACTTATCCTACCTAACTGTTCTATATTATGCGTTCCCTATTCTAATTTTTGTAGTAGTGGGTAGAAATATTCTCTTCAAATCTTTGAAGATTTTCACAAGAATTACATTCAAGTGGGATAATAGGAGTTTCGCTAGTTGATAACTTGTTATTTAAAATAACCTTCTAGATATTTCTAGAAAATTAAGATAAATCCGTATGATTTTAAGAATATAATTCAAGGATAACGGACCCTCCACATGATCATTGGGTCCATACATAAAACTCAAATAAGGCCCAGTTTAGTATTCTAGCCATAACTTCCTCGATATAACTCGGAATTGGTTATAATATATTGTTGGAAAGCTCTTTTCGAGCCATCCAACTACACAATCATTGGACCCAGATTATGGACCAAAATAAATTGGATTAAATTTTTTTTATAAATAGTACACAAATGGATAATTTTTAAAATATTTTTAGAAAAAGAGAATTCACGAGACTCCTCCACATTTCACCTTGTTCAATAATCAACGACGTGAAAGGTACTTATCACTGGGTTTGGTTTTTGGGGAGATACAATCAGGTGTCTACAGGCTTGCCACCTTTTCTTTCATAATTGATCTAGTAACACTAGCTTCCACGACCCTCTTTATAAGGCTCAAGTTTGGGTCTAGTTGTATAGTATCATCCTCCTCTCTAAACTCATCTTAAAATATTGTTCTTGACCAAAAAGAAGTCAAATACTCTATTTTTTATTGGTTTCAAAGTGATAACCTCGCTAACGTAACACAACAAAATAGCAAAGAGGTTATCCTTGAAAAATTTTTAGAAGAGTTGGATCGCTAAAGAAATGAGTAGAGAACATATGATAAAAGATGATACATTTTTCTTAATTAAAAGAGAAAGTCAGGACTACAATTGTACAAGGTGAAGGAAATATTACCAGCATATTCATACAATTGGAATAAATGGATTATCTTCAATACATGCTAAGTAAACTAACCTATTATCTAGCTACTAGCTAGTCCAGGGAAACTAAAAACGTTGTAAGGTAAGGAAAGCTTAAAAGGAAAATGAATGCTTTTGTTAGTTGATTCGAAATACCTTTTCTCTGAAGTCCTTCCTCCATTTATAGGCAAAGCACTCCTTGAAAGTCTCCCCATGATCCTCTCATAACTGCTGGTCAGTTAATAATCCTGGTGCGAAATCTCTATTTTAGTATTAATTTAACCGTTTGATCTTCCTCAGTAATTTTTTTCCTTGAGCTTGATATTTATCCTTAGTCGTCATTTAATATTATGATTTACTTGGCGTCGGACCGTCTAATATTCAGAGTCAAATACTCCAATTATGTTTACCTCTATTAGTCGAATTCCATGGTCAAAGTAAGTCAACAAATATTGATTTTACGTACAACAATAATTAATTTTAGAAAAAAAATATAAAATCATGGAACTTAGTACCTAGTTGGAACTACTTTTACAATCTAAGGACCTCGAAATATAATTTGTTCAAATAAGGTCCTTTTTGTTTATATATATAAATAGGGCCTGTCATTGGTTGAACTGATTTTAGGTCCTTACTTTTCAAGTCAAAGCTAGTTTTGGTTCCAAAATAGGGTAATCTAATTTTTTTTCACACCTAGCCAGCGTTACTGAATTAGAGTACGCATAATACACTAGTTAGACATGGTGCTGGACACATCATCATCTCAAAATAATATGTAATTTAAAAAAAGGTGTAATTTATTTTAGGAAGAATATCATGTTTGTCAACCCTAATAAGGAAAACATATCAAAGTTAGAGTGAAACAAATTACTTGAGATTTGTATAGATATTTCAATAATTATGAGTATAACTTTTTGTAATAAGAAAATCTTTAAGACTTTTGTACGCCCTTTATGTAGTTTATTTTATTCTAAAGTTTTGTAAAATATGTTAGGTTCGGTTAGCATGAATTTTACTAAATTTTCATTTACTAATCAAAAAATGTTATTACTCTAGAGCATGTATTTTTTAAGGAAAAATAAGTTTAAGGTAAATTCTAATAAACATTAATAAGCTTACACGAGTTTAATTTACAACTAAAATGAGCTGTAATAAGGTCTGATAAGTTCAATATATCTGGATAAGTGAATCTCGGGTTTATAGAAAACAACCTTAATTACAGCCTAATTTGTTTTCTAGTTATCCATTAAATATCCTTTAATAAGTTTATTTGAAAGTAATAATGTGAGTGTATCAACTTGAATATAAAAGATCATCAACCATTGGTTGTCATTTTATATATGATGAATCACTCTCTAATAACAAGTTTTCTACAAGCCTAATTATTAGCTTTTTAATCTCACTCATTCCAACATTCTTCCCTTGGTTTTCACCTCCTTCAATCTTCCACCATAAGTACTTCTGTTTTAACATGCATCAATTCTTTATTTTTCTCTCTTTAAGCCAAAATCTTTAGCAATCATCATGACATATGACGATGGAGAATTTTATAGTTCTTGTATAAAGTTTCTAGACTATTCAGACCCTCCTTCACTTTTCTCATATTTTTTTCCTGGTATTTCTCCAACATCAATGGAAAGGTTTTTACTTGGTGGCGTTATCTCCATTATTTCTTTTGATTTATCTCAAACTGAATCAACCATAAACACCATCACCGATGACATGGCTAATGTCATTTTACCATTCCAAAATAATACTTACCTTATTAATAACCCTGATTCTTGGTACGGTGTTGGGAATACCGTCATTTTGCCCACAATTATGAAGAAAGAAGATATAGACTTTGTGAATGGGTTTCTTGTTGAAGAAGTGAAGTTTAAAAAATTCGAAGTTAGTTATAGTCGGAGGTCTAAGAAGAAGTAAACATAAAGAACCTTTGCGAATTGGCAATGAAAATCAAAAGAAATATGACAGGTTTGTATCAAATTTATTTATTTATTTATTTGTTATTGAGATAAGTTTTATGAAGATAAAATATTTGTTGAGAATTTTTCTTGTTTGAGATCTCGTAGTGTTTTTTATTTTTACAGATATTATCAATTTTACCACAAAACCTGATATTGGCTTCTTCTTCTAACGTACTCTTTTACTAACACAAAAAAACCAAAAATTGTTTTTCACCACCTACCGTCAAGAACCATCCGTTAAATCTAACAAAATAAAAAAATTCTTTGATTTTCATGACAAAAACATGGTTTTTAGAAGTTTTAGGGTTCATTTCGTGTCAAAAATATGATTTTTGTGTCAAAAACATGGTTATCGGAAATGCCTCGTCTTGAGTGTTTCACTCAAAGTAAGGAGTTTTAAGTAAACGAAACGCGGCACTTACTATATTTTTTGACAGTTTGACTTGAAATCGAGCTCTTTAGGACCAAAATGACCCAAAAAAATCAAGATACCATGTTTTTGGCAAGAAAATTAAAAATAAAAAATTGAGCTAATACATTAACGGATTTCTTCACGGATGGTGATGAAAACCAATTTTTAGATTTTTATCGGGTTTTTTTTATGGTGGTAAAAGTCTAAATTTCTTATATATAAAAAAGGAAATATGTTCTTTCTAACAAAAGTTGTATGTTATGTCATTTTAGTTGATATGAAAAGTTTATTTAATTACATCATATTAATCTTCTGATATGCTTTTAATTTTTTTTTTTCTTGCAGATGATATGATGATACAAGATTAATTGTGTTTACTTTTTGTAATTTATGGTTTGGTTTTATTTATTTTTCATAATGATTTGTGTTTAGAATTTAGAATATTTATTTAATTTCATGATGAGAACGTATTTTTTGTTATGATACTGAAATTTGTCTTTTGATAATTCACTAGATTAAATTTACGTTATTTTGTAATGAAGTATTTTCATGAACATAGTGTCAAAATATACAAGGAAAAAAAATTGGTTTATTATCTCAAAAAAAAAAATGAAGAGCAAATCAGGGACTCAATGTCATAAAAGATGATATCATATACGACCCCGTACCAAGGAATTTAAATTAATTTTATGAAGTTTAAAATAGTACTCATAAAGTCTTTATTTTAAAATTTTTTATCGCATCTTTTATACTTCCTCTGTTTTTTATTGCACCATTTTTATTAGGAAGCTGCATATTAATTGCACCATTTCTTTATTTGGTATGTTTTATTCACTTTTTGTCATTGTTCATACACAAAATACCCCAATTATCCTTGTTCACATGTTATAACAGCAATTATTAGCCCATCTTTTCTCTCTCTCTCTCTCTCTCCCTTTTTTTTTTTTTTTTTTTTTTGTGTGTGTGTCAATTGAGCACATATGACAGTCTCCATTTTTAAAACGAAGGAAGTATTTACTATGTACACATCTGGCTATTATGAAAGTTTATAGTTTACATGAATTGAAGCCACTTTATTTTCAATAATAATAAGAAGGCTCATTGTCAACCAGTTAAACCATTTTGTGTAGATTCTATCAACATGAGTGTTTTTTACTACATAAATTACAAATTTCGTGAATGAGTCTAATGCACTTGAATTTTCTTTGGTTAATTGTAATTAAGATTGTTTAATATATTTTGAGGTGGACAACTTTCTTCAAATCAAAGAGATAGATAATTAAATTAAGGTACACTTCAAATAAAAAAAATCAAGAAATTTATAATTTAATAATAATAATAATAATGATAATAATAATAATATAATAAATTGTTATTATTATTATTATAATAATTATTATTATTATAAAAATATAAAAAAAAACCTACAAAGTCAATCAATTTACAAGAAATTAGTGAGGAGCCGAGATACAATCTGGACCCCCACCCCTCTAGCTATAGCGAACCCGATCCTGCTGAAGATGTGAGTTGCCGCACGAACACCAATATCCTAGTCTTAGCGAACGCCTGAATATTATTATTATTATTATTATTATTATTATTATTATTATACAACCTATAGAAAATTAGTGGGAAGTCGAGATACAATCTGGGCCCCCACTCCTCTAGCTAGAGAAAAGCCATTCCTAGTACAGATATGAGATGCAGCTCGTGCCCCAATATCCAAAGTTTACGAGGACTTCTGAATCCGCTTCAGATATGCAACAACCTCCTTTTCAAACTCCCCAAGAAAAGAGAAAGAGAAAGGAAGGATTCGTACTTGACCAGCTTCCGATTGGCCACATCAGTCACTACCTGTCCATGAAAAAAGTCAAAAAGCCCAGACTGTGTCAATGGAGAAGACCCTGTCAAGTCAACGCAAACATCGCAACCACAATCCCATGAATAAATAACACATCTGGAGGTCTGAGTGTCCCACCATTCCCTCCAGATAACCCAATGTCCACCTCATTTCTATCTGAAATCCCTGACCTATACCAAACATCAATAAGGGTATCCCAAACAACATTATGCCGATGTTTAATGCCCACAATACCAGCACAAGGCACTGCGTGATCACTGAAAATGTCCCCAGCAAAAACCCTTTAACAAGCAAAGCATGGTGTCGTGATAGAGAACAATGGAACACCCAACCGATAGCACAACACACAACGATAAGTCTTGGCGTTCATCGTCTGACCCAATTTTGAAATAGGGATTGCCTGAAGCCAAGTAGAGAGGTGATCTCCATGCTGTAATTTCCACGATGCTGATTATCGAGGAGTTAAAGAATAAGCAAATTCTACAGAAGCGGTAACCTTTGTGAATTATATATTTGCCAATTTTTTCATGAGTTTAGTGGTAGTAACCTCACTAGGATTACTTATGTCATACACCTACGTTCCATTAAAAAGACTCATTGCATTCTCAAAGGCACATCCAAGACCAACAATGTCAGCATGCCGTAGAAGTTGTGTTTGCAACCCAGCAAACTGCAACCGAGAAGCAAGAAAAGCATAATGACGAACATCACCTGCAGAATAAACACCAAGCCCTCCAAACACAAATGGTAAGGTGACAAGCTGCCACTGCCAATCGCCAAACCCAGCCCTTAAGTAGTAACAATACGCTCCAAAGAAGATCGAAGACCCCTATCAAAAGTGCGCTGAGCCGCCTCAAAAGTACTAGGAGGACAAGTACGCATTGCAAAGTAGAGTTTAGAAACTCTGGTACATGCCCTATGTAACAACAACTCACATTGAGGATCATCTAGCATAGCTACCTTATCCATAAGGGCAATGGTCTTGGTTACCCGCTGCATCAAAAGCTCACTAATAAAACCTGAATCGAAACTAGTGCGACCACCAAGCAACTTAACACCATGAAAAGGTCGAGCAATATTAGATGAAAGAAACCCACAAGCCTGCTTCGAGGATCTTGTGTAGGCCAGAAAACTTCAGTTTTCTCCACGTTAAGATGTAACCCAGAACAAGGCCCTTCCTCTACAATCAACTGCGGAACCTTCCCCACCACCAACGTGTCACTGATAATAGTGCGTCATTCAAATACCAAGCCTGAAAACATACATCAAAAGTCTCTCTGATTTTACACACCAGGGGTTGTAAAACCAAAGCAAAAAGCAAAGGATGAAGGGGATCACCCTGCTGCACCCCTTGAGACGACCCTAAGGTTTAGTCCCTATAATATAATCTGGATGAATTAGAATAGCATAACTCTAACCATCGCGAAATGCCCGGACTACGGTGATGTACTTCACGTAACATGACCGAACGATCAACGAGATTTAAGGCGTTTTCAAAATCCACCAACAATATAGAAAGACCAACACCAGAATCATGATCCTGAATCAACCGATTTACTGCATGAAGAATTGCCTCACCACCTGAAGAAACCCAAACACCAAATTGAAGACCATCAAAGTAACTCCCTCAAGACTGACCAACCATAACAGCACCCACCTTCGAAACTACACGCCGTTAAATGTACCCACATCAATAGGACGAATACTAGCACCAGGCTTGACAAGTGGTGTAAGAGGAGCAATAGCAATATACTCTCCTAATTCCATATGACATCTTCTAGCTAGAAAGAGATGAACCACCTCGATAATAGAGTCAACCAACTCATCTGAGACAGCCACAGCAGCACCACTCAAACAATCCATAAGATGTTGAGCACGTAATCTATCCTTACCACAGGATGTGCCACGAGGAAAACTCTTAATCCAATCCAAAACAACAGCAGAAGTCGTAACAAGATGAAGGTGATCAATAGGTATATCAGGCAAGGATGGAGCTGGAGACGAAGGGTGCTTTGATTGTAAATCCGTAAGAGTGGCGTCATTATAAGGAGCAACGCCTGAAGAAGAAAGATCTCGAACTACAATGGTGTAATGGCCATCACAAATCTTCTTATGACACTGCTTGATATTACGGTCTTCCAAATCAAGGTCCTCATCTAATCGATGGTTAAATGGTAGGTCGTTGGGCTACCTCCCCCAAACAATCAAACAAAATTTATACACTCAACTAACCTCAATACAAGTATAGTAGCAAGTCAAGGGTCGCTCCCAAAGGAATAGTGATTGAGAGTCTATTGTCTTGCGCTAAGCTATTCCGAAGTCTAAAGCGGGGTTGTAAGCTAAAACTAGAGCTAATGACACAAATAAACTTGTAGAAAATCAAAGATGATAAACACAAGGGCTAGGATCCACATGCATTCGTAATGGAGATGGCTAATTGGGAGGTCAAATCAACTAAGTCAATCGATGTGAGGGAAAATCAATCATGCAACCAAAAGAGCATATCAAGCTATTCTCCTAGAGGTCTAACTAGCGTCAACTACAATAAACTCTAGCTAGGAAACATCACAAGACACCTCAATCGTGTAATTGCAAGCCACAAATCAATGTTCCGCATCAATGTAAACTTACAATGCAATCTAGTGCAACAATCAAAGTTGGCGAATCTTCAATTAATCACACACATGCACATGATTCATCAACCAAGTTTAATCACATCATCAACTCCATTAATTATCCCCAATTAACACTAATTCATTACTCATACATGCTTCACCATTACCCTAGCAAGTAAACTACTCACTAATCATAGTAATTAAGATCAAAACACAACTAATCAACAATTTCATCATCATCATATTAGAAATCTAAAATCAATACAAAAATCAATGAAAAATCAATCAAACTTTAATCAAACATCAAACAATCATATGAAAAACAAATGAAATCAACTAAAATCAAACTTATATTGAAATAAAAGATGAGTAATCCTTACAAAACTTTATCAAAGATTAATTGCAATGAAGAAATCTTGAATCATCCACAATACACCATGAATCTCTCTCTCTTCAAACTAGAGTTTCTCTCTACAAAATATGATCAAGCTCTAATTCTCTCTCTAAAAATCTATGAATGAAAAATCTAATGAAAAGCTAATCTAAAAAAGTTCTCTAAAAATAGAAGGAAACTACTATATCTACAAGGGAGAAGTCGGTTATAACGTTCAAAAATAGACCCACGCCGGTGCGGCCGCCCATAGGGGAGAAGAGGAAGCGCACGATCACAGACCCAGAAGGGTGCGGCCGCACGCGCCATCTGTGCGGCCGCACAAGCCCTTTGTGCGCCCGCACCTAGGAGGGTTTTCCTTCCCTTTCTTCGACCTTAGATCATCCTAGTGCACACAACTTGGTGATGGTGATGAACATCAAAGTAGGCAGCAAGTTTATGGACATTTTGGTGGGTTTGAGGCATAGATGATGCCCCCACCGCATGCGTGCATTGGTCTTGAAACTTGCCCTTCGAGTTCCTCTAGACTTGAAGCTCAAAATGCTAGCACAAGGCATCAATTGCAATGATAAATGTTGAAGGGAAGCTCGGAAATCTTTGGATGATCGATCTGGTCGGGTCTAAATCTACTGCAAGTGTATGGTCAATTACAGTAAATATAGGGTGAGCAAGGTATCGTATCCACACGGAGGTCTACTCAAGTACCAAATTAATAATAAACTAGAATACTATTTAGACTACAAAAATATGAGAAAAGTAGTACTAAACTATAAATGATTAAGGCTTGCAAACTAATAAAACGATAGACAATAATAAGTAGTTCTAGGTTTCGGGTTTCGCCAATTACTCTCTATAATGAAATTAAACTAATTGCAGGGTTGAACATATATAATATACCAATGATCGAATTACCAATAGTATGTAATCTCCTCTTCCAAGGTAGAAAACGTATAGTTAAATCAATATCATGTCTACTTCCGTGATCACAACAATTGAATTAAACTCATTAAGAATAGGAATTCAAAAAGACCACCCCAAGTGTATAACTATTCCTATAATTATACTATTTGACGTTTGATAATCCCACGAACTAGTATTGAAATTTCACTTCCGCTAATAATCCAATACCTTAAACATACAATCAATTGGCCAGATTAAAAGTACGAATTAAAACAAGATTATCAAATTGCATTCATATAAATCAAACCCAAACAATATAATTCAATTCATTAACAGAAATATAAAAGACTACATCCCTAACCTAGAACAAAGGAAATTAGTCGGATAAGGAAATACGGAAGACGCCCAATTCGTAAAACAATGAAAAATTGATACTCGACATATTAATTAATCAGAGTTTAGCAAATTGACAAAAATTAACAAGTTGAGAGAAGAAAAACTCTTAATCAAGTTGCTGCTCGGCCACTTCGTATCCCCCCGTCTGTGTCCTCTGCTGCGTCTCTGTATGATTTATACAGTAGTAGTTGTGAGTTATGAGGGTTTCATCGTGGTTATTTTTTGCCTCTTGCCGCTTCTGCTCTTTTTGGGAGTATTGAGTTTAGTGGGTTTTCAACCCACATTCTCTTAATTGTGGAAGTTTGCTCGTGGGATTATAGTGGGCTTTGCTTTGACTCACGATTATTGCCACTTGAAAATATTTGCTGCCTAATTATAACTTCGACCTAATTAAAAATACAATGGGAACATGTTATATACTTGTATGATAAAAGTGAGTAACAAATATGTATGCACATTATAATGAATTGCTTTGTAATATAATAGAATTAGGAAGTAAATACTAGACTTTGCAAATTAGGCCATTCAAATTATATTTTCTTGATTATGCATATAAACTTGTATCAAAAGATACTAAATCATACCCAATTTAGTTATAAAAAGAGATAATAAGTATATAAAATATTGACTTATCACGATCATAACCTAAAAACAAATGAAAACAAACAAGTAATAGAGAAAAACAACGAATAAACAAGAAGATGCGCAAAATAAAGAAACTAACTACGAAGCACAAGGTAAAGAAATAAAGAGCAAAACTAAAGAAAACTAAGGAAAAGAGTTATAAAATGAAATAAAATTCATCCAAAAAGGGATCAAATGAGTGCCATAAATGTCACTCATCAAATTCTCCCAAGCTAAACTTTTACTCGTTCTCGAGCAAAACAAAGCAAGAAAGATTTATTAAAAATGAAAAAGAAAGACTAAAGATAAGAATATACACTAAGACTCACTGTCGTAGGAATCACGGTTGATTTTAGCTACAACAAGCCCTTTAAACCCCAAAGTCGCCTATGAGGACGAGTGAGGTCTCGTAAGGGTGTCCTAAGAGTTTGACCCATAACTCTCCACCAATCATCAAAGAGGTGAATCCATAAAAAGATAAGAAAAGAAAATGAAAACAAAACCTTTGCGAAATGGACTTACATAGAGACTATAATGCAAATGAATGAAAGTCTTTCTCAAGTAATCAAGGTATGCACTTTTCGATTGAAACATAGGGTATGCTAGGCATAGGAACTAGACATCACAATCCACGTTCATCCCAAACGATCTTACCGCGTTCTTCCCACTAGTCTCAAATCTCCCCTTAGTGAGCATCCCAATGATTCCTCGAAGGAACTGGAAAATGAGATTTTATTTAGGCTACTCGACAATCTTAACTATGCATCCCCTTTCCTTAGGCAATGACCCATGATTCCCTCCCCCGAATAGTGACTCAACTTTCTAGGTCGAAAGGTCTTTCCTCGAGGTTGTAACGTAAGGCATAAAGGGTGAAGGAAGGCTAAAATTTTAAATTTGGTGATTTTCCTAAAAAGTGAAGCAAAAGGGTGATAAATCCTCAACAACACAATCAAGAAATTACCAAACAAAAACAACACCCCCAAGCTTACTTGAAGCTATACTCACAAGAAATATATACAAAAAGCGTAAACGCGTCTCCCCCAAGCTAAAATGAAGCATTCAATGCTAAGAAGGAGAAAAGAATACATCAAAATATTTTTGAATTTTCACTTTTTCAAATTTTTTTTTCTTTTGTTTTTACTTAAACTTGCAATGTCCTTGCCTTTTGCTAAATTCGGACGGCTTTTTCCATAATGCAATTTATTAGTCCATGCCTTTTATGATTAAAGGCGGCTTTTACTCAAACACTTGCCATTATTCACAAAGATAACTTAATCACAAACTTGCACTCATAAAAACCAAATTTCCAACTTATCCACCACAAACTCCATTATACATGATCAATTTGCTTCACAAAAACCAAGAATAGAAAGAAAATGAAACAAAAGTCCAAAGAACTAAAGATGTGGCTTGAAAAGAAGGTATAAGGCTCAAATGGTTGCAAAAAGGCAAATGTAAACCCAAAAATAAAGATGATACAAACTATCCTAAAAATGAAAAATACTACCTCGAAAAATGTGCCTTTGTCCTTCCTAGATAGCTCGGTCTCGGGTTTAAGAATCATACATCAAGCTTTATAGATTAGGTGTGCATAGTCAAGGATCCACGCCGCTCATACAAAATAGGTTGAAGGCTTGAAAAACAATGAACCTCACATGGATGTAGGAAAAACTCACTAGTGGTGTCAAATTGACTATAGGGAGCAACTACCAAACATGCCACAAACAAGTAGAATCCGGCTTCATGATCCTTCAAGTTTAAACCAACTATCCTAGCATACACCTATCCTAGAGTCAACCGAACATAGTCTCAAACCGTGCATACCTTTACTACTTAGGAAGAAAATCGTGCAAAAGACAAAGTCCAATGTATAAAGTCCAATTCATAAAGAAATAAAAATGAAAAATATGCCTCAAAATCATACCACAAACAAGAAGGAAAATAAAAGAAAATAAAGGAAAAGAAAAATAAAAGAAAAGAAAAGAAAGGAAAGGAAACATAGAAAAAGGAAAATAGGAGAAAAAGGTGAAATGGACTAGAAAGCAAGTTAAACACATATAAATCCCAATCGACAAACAAGTGATCGAATGACATCATCGTCATCGATCCCAAACACATTACGTGTTAACAAGCATTCACCCTCGAACCATTCAATTTCTCCTAAACTAATCCTAGCTAGTCTATGCAACCAAAGAAAAATAAAGAGAAAAATTAGAAAGGTCTCACCGGGCTATCCATGCTTAGCAAAGTAAACGAGGGCAAAACGAAACCACCTTCGTTGCATTCCAAGACCAAAAGCATCTTCAAGAAGCCAAGTGAGAAAAGGAAAAATAAAAGAAGCTATAAACAAAGAAAACGGTTACTAACTTCCAAACAAAGAAAAGAAAATACCAAATAAAAGGAAACTAAACTAAGCAAAAACTAGGGATGGCAAATGGATCAGGTCGGGTCGGGTTCGTGTTCGGGTCACCTAATTTCGGGTCAGCTACCCCCCAACCCGAACCTGATCCATTTAACTTTTCGGGTTGAAAACCCCAACCTGAACCTGATATTTTCAGGTTCGGGTCAACCCGAAATTGACCTTATTTGACCTGATTTTTTATTTGGGTTAAAATCAGGTTTCTTTGACCTGAAATTAACCCGAGCCAAACCTGATATATTCAGGTTCGGGTTAACCCAAAATTAACCTGAATAACTTTTTTTTTCATTTCAAAGACAAGTTGTTCAGAGGTTAAGCGTTTTAATTCAAACCAAAATTAAATAGCATAGTCTAACAAAGTAACAATCCTACTTAACGATTATAAACCAATAAAAAGTGTAATTCACTAATTACAAACCAAAGATAAAGTTTTAATAACACAAATTACAGCTCTCAAAAAATAATAGAAGATGCAATAAGATATTCATTTGGATTAAGATCGGGCGATGTTGGGACTGTCAATTTGTCATTGCTGATATCCTTGTTCACCACCTCAAGCTTCAAAATTTATCCCACAACATCTCCAATTGAACATGGGTGGGCTACTTCTTGCTGCCAAACCTATAAAGAAAAACAACACTAACATAATTAAAACATGCAATTCTAAATCAGACTAGATTGTCTAGATCTAACTAGTAAGATCTAAATTAAAACATGCATGCTCATGATAAACAAAAGTAAATAACAAATATTAGCAAGAATCACCATAACATAGACAACATTTAACAATAAAAATTAGCATTAACATTCAAAAATTAGCAAAAACAACCGTATAATAACATAAACAACCACATTTAACATCAGAAATTAGTAATAACACTAAAAAATTAGCATGTAAAAAACTAAAATAAACGAAAGCAAGTAATTATTAAATTGACAGAAGAATTAGAAAATAAACAAAACTAGCATATAAAAACACGAAAAAAAAATAGAAAATAAATTAAGAAGCAAGATACCTTTGATGAAGGAGAGGAATTCGTGGAGGAGTGAAAGATTCAAGCCGTGAAGGAAATGACAATGGTAAAATTGGGCTTAACGGAACTACCTCTGTCGAATTTAACAATGAGTTTTTGAGGAGATAGAAAATTAAAGAGAGAGAAGTGAGGGGAAAAACGGCTGAAGATCGGTGAGGGGAAATGAGTTGATTTAGGGTTTAGAATTTCTATATGGAAGCCTCTTTGTGAATTTGGGCTGGGCTTAATAAGGTTTTTACGTTTTTTTTTTACTTAAACTAGTTCGGGTTATCAGGTCGGGTTCGGATTGACCAGACCTGATTTTGACCTGAAATTTATTTCGGGTTAAGTGGGTCGTTTTCGGGTTGAGATTTTCAACCTTAACCTAATCCATTTAATTTCGGGTTCGGGTTCGTGTCGACCCATTTAAGTTTTCGGGTCGAAAATCTCAACCCTAACCCGCTTTTTTCGGGTCGGGTTTTTGTATCGGGTCAGTTTTTGCCAGCCCTAGCAAAAACTATAAACAACTAAGCAAAACAAGAACTAAACTATCAAAGACTATATGAAATAAAAGAAAGAAAATCTAAGAAAACAAGAAAACAACTATCAAACTAGGTAACTAAACTAAACTACATGATTTGGATTTTAGGGATTTGGATCAAAGGGATTTGGATATAAGGGAGCAAACACAACAACAACATCATAGTCAAATCATAACAACAACAACATGAAACCAAGCATATCGGGCAAACAATCATGCATCAAGAGGAGTAGCATAGAGATCAAGAAAATGAAGCAAACCAAACAAGAAGAGCATAAAAATCAAACAAGCAAACAAAGTATGCATACAACAACAAGTATTGGCTACCGAGTCAAGAATTAGTTCCCCCAAGCTAAATAATGATACATCTCAACATCCCAACAATACAAAGCAAGCACCAAAAACATAAGGGATGGAGGCAAAAAGCACAAAAAGCAAGGGAACTAATGACTACTACCATCACCACCACTACCACTAGGCCCGGCCCCATTGGGGTCAATGTTGCCCGCGTGGTCATCGAAGGTTGGGGGTGGATAAGGCTCCCAACCTCCGGTGAAACCATCGAGCCACCCATAATGCCCCTTAAATTTATCTTGTTGCCAAGGGGCAAGAGGGGTGAAGTTATCGGGCAAAGCTAGCTCGTAGGGGTGGTTAGGATGCACAAAGGGGTAGTTAGGATCACCCCTATAGTCGCATCCACCGGGAGCCTTGTAATCGTAATTACCTTCCTCATCCGGATAGAAGCAACGCTCGGTATTGGGGACGGAAGGTCCCTGCCAATACGGATGCCCATATGAAGGTATAGGACCTTGCTGGGGCGGAAAGTAAGGATAGTTGATCGGGGGAACAATGTTCCCGCGGTCAACTTCCGCATCATAAAGTTGTTGTTGTTGTATGAACATACCTTGTTGCATTTCCGAGATACTTCTCATTTGGTTATAGATGGCTTCGAAATCTTGATCGTACATGCCCTCCAAGAGGACTCTCAAGCCGCTCATTTGCTCACTAGGTGCCTCCAAGTCGGCACTAGCATAAGAATGTTGCCCTTGTTGTTGTTGTTGTTGTTGTTGAACTTATTGTTGTGGAATTTGTTGTTGTTGTTGACGTTGATGTCGTTGTTGTTGATTTTGTTGTTCTTCTTCTTCATCATCATCCTCCTCATCATCCTCGGAGTCATAGTTGGGGCGCTGATAGGACTTGGGAAAGTGTCACACGTTCTCGGTGTTGATTCGGTGCAGGGAGGTCAACCCGGGGTTGGGCAACTAGCACCAATGCTCATTATCCCTCAACCACTCATACTTTCCATCTTCATAGTGCTTGGATATGAATTGCATTTGACCCGATTGCTTCAAATCAAGGAAAATAGTAGTGCCATCTCCAACTTCCTTGAAATATGGCAAGTAAAGATCGAGGTGGAGGCGAGTCAAGAGCCTAGTAACCATGCCCCCACATGGTATCTCCCCGGTGCTCCGGCCCCTCAAAGATAGGCAATAGGTGGCAAACATATACCCCAAGTTCAAACGGCCACGATACTCGGGACGGGTGGCCAACCACAAAATTTTGAGCTCCAACTTGCTCATTTTCCCCAACTCTTGCTTGGGAAATACAACATACCCCAAAAGAAGGTGCACTACCCGAAGACAAGGTTGGTACACCATTGAAATCTTGGCGGCACTTGTAACAAACTCATTACCCCCCGAAATATCATCCCATCAATAATGTTGATCATACTCCAGAATGATATACGGCTCAAGATCATAGATATCACCATGAGGATCAAAATCCAAAGCCGCCTTAAATTCCTCCAAGGAGTGGTCAAAGAACTCGTTGAAGATTTGAACCCGCACCCTATATTGCCCTCCCACGGGCAAAAGATCCAAAGTAGCCAAAAACTCCAAGGTTGGCTCCTTGTAGGTGCGGAAGGAATCATTGATGAAGGTACCCATTCTCAAGTTGAGGAGCAACTCTTTAACATCCTCATCTATCCCCAAACTAGTCATGTCTCGTTGGAGATAGTGGCGGGTTGGTTTGAGGGTTCTCTCATCTTTGAGCTTTTGGTAGAGGATCTTTTTTTCGGGGTCATGGTTTTTTCGTTTTGGTAGAGGTGTTGGAGGTCGTTTTTGTGAAGGTGAAGATGATATGCTATGTCTAGGTTCTTCA
This sequence comes from Chenopodium album, assembly GCF_948465745.1. Classification (NCBI taxonomy): domain Eukaryota; kingdom Viridiplantae; phylum Streptophyta; class Magnoliopsida; order Caryophyllales; family Amaranthaceae; genus Chenopodium; species Chenopodium album. Next base: position 28,222,971 of record NC_137858.1, on the reverse strand, counting down.
ATGGAGACATTAGTTTTTCTCTTTTTGGTAAACTTTTTGATGAGGTTTGACATTTTTGTGGCTAGTTTGTTCACCAAAATCAATCAATTCAAATTCAACACCAAGACTCCAAGAATTACCAACTCAAGAACCAACACTTCCTTCAACATACAAGTTCAATCCAATTCAACCAAAATCACCAAACAACCAAGAAAAACCTTCACCAACAATCCAATACACAATCAATCAACCAAAAATCAATATGGGCACCTTACTACCAAAATTCCAAATTTCAATGTCAACAAATTCCAACCAAAGATGATTACAAATGCTATAAAATCAACAAACAAGACAATGTTATGCAAAATCAATCAACAAACATCACAAAATTTCATCCAAAATCAATATCAATCATCAAAATCCACAAAAAACCATACTACCACTATTCATGCTCATACAAAAATTCTAAACATGCATATATATGATATAATTAAGCAAATTGAAGTTATAGAAGATGATTATACCATATAAGAAGCAAGTTTGAACAAATTTGAGCCTCCAATTTCGATCATGCACAAAAGCCCCAAATTATACCCGACTACGGAGGAGAGAGATTAGGTGTTTGTTTAGGTGAATTTGTGTGATTTTTGATGAGTAGAATGGAATTTGAGTAGATTTTTATGAATTTGGAGTGAATTTTGTGAAGATTTGATGAAGATTTGGTGGTGAATGGAGGGGGTTTGGTGCGCACAAGTGAGGGTTTAGGGTGATGGGATTCGTAGGAGAGAGAGTGGAAAATGAGGGAATGAAGGAAGAAGGAAAGAAGAAGAAAGATAAGGATGGCCGAGGCTAGTGTGCGGCCGCACACACCTGTTGTGCGCCCGCACCAGGTATGTGTGCGGCCGCACATCACACTAGTGCGCCCGCACAGCTCCCATTCTTCCTCTTTCTCTATTTTTTTTCGTTCTTTGATGCTTGGTGTGTTCTTGGGTGCGTACATGAATCATGATGGTGATAAACACCAACATAGGCAGTAGCAAAATACATTTTTAGTGAGCTCAAAGTTTGAGATTCATGAACCCACCACAAGAACTCACTAGTCATCAACTTCCTTCAACTTTCAAAGCATGAATTTCCTAACTTACCTCACTAAGATTCTTACCCCTTTACCTCAAATATCGATTAGAAATACCGTAATCATCTTCCATTCATCATGCTTGCTTGAAGAAATCCAATCCCGAAAAGTTAATCCTATAGATCCAAACAAGTAGAAAAGTGAAAGAAAAGAAAAGGAAATAAAAGAGGGAAAAAAACAAGGAAAATTCAAAAATCAAAAAGAAAGGTTAGAAACTCCGGGTTGCCTCCCGGGAAGCGCTTGCTTAAGGTCCTAAGCTCGACCCTTCCTCCAAATCAAGGAGGGTCAAAGAACACCACCTTTTTCAAGGTAGTAAAAAGAGCAAAATCTTCTTCATTTTTAGCAACCTTCCTTCGTTGCTTGATGAAACTTTAATGAAACACTTCTCAAAACCACATTTTTCTTTTCTCAACTTCTTGGAATCACGAGCCTTCTTCTTTGGCTTGTCGTTCAATGTAGATGGAACTTCAACATCTACAATCATAGAAACCTCCCCTTCATCTTGAGGAATAAGCTCAAACCAACTTGGAATCTCAATTTCCTCCTCGTCCATGAGCTTGGGAATCATCATTTTCTCTTCACTAACCTTCATGCTATCAAAACTTGTAAGAACATTATCAAAATTCGCAAGAGCATCGTTAGTAGAACAGTCAATCATATATACATTATCAATAGAACAAGAAGAACTTGCACACATCATTTCTTGCACAAAAGACAAAGATTCATGCATTGGTTTCAACTTAAAACTTTCCTCTTGCTTACCACATCTCAAAGTAATGCGGCCTCCTTTCACATCTATCAAAGCTCCCGAGGTGGCCAAGAAAGGTCTCCCTAAAATGATAGGAATGTGTTCATCTTCCTCAATTTCTAACACCACAAAATCTACGGGATAAACAAACTCCCCAATCTTAAGTGGGACATCCTCAACTCTCTCCTTAGGAATCTTGATAGATCGATCGGCTAATTGAAGGGTTATATTGGATGGTAGAAGCTCACCTAGATTGAGTCTTTTGAAAACTGAATAAGGCATGATACTCACACTAGCTCCTAAGTCACAATGATCATTTTCAAACATCATTTTCTTGATCTTTCAAGGGATAGAAAAATTCCCCGGATCCTCCATTTTCTCCGGTAGTTCCCCATGGATAAGAGCACTAAAACATTTCCCTCCTTCCACCGAATTGCCCTCATTACAATCCTCCTTCCCTTCTAGAATCTCCTTAAGAAACTTTGAGTACCTAGGCATTTGGGGAATAGACTCGGTAAAAGGGGTGGAAACATGAACTTCTTTAAGCATTTCAAGGAACTTCCCAAATTGCTCATCCATTTTATATCTCAAGAACTTTTGAGGGTAAGGTAGATCGGGAAATCTCTCCTCCTCACACATTTTCTCACCAACATTCTTTTTCTTTTGCTCCTCCTCACAATAGACATCCTTGGACACAACCCTCTTAACTTCATTCTTCAAAGCACTCCTCTCCTCTTCTTCCTCGATAGAACAAGAAATTCCCTCACTAAGCACTCTCCCACAACTAGTGGTAACGGAATACACGGGTTTCTTTGGTTCAACACCTTGAGAAGGTAAAGAACAAGGACTAGCATAGTCCTTGAGAGTGTTTGCTAATTGGGTTATTTGTGTCTAAAGCATCTTATTGTGAGTCATCATCTCATTGAACTTTTTATCACTAACCTCCATATAGGTGTTAATGATCTTAGTTTGATTGTCAATCAATTGTTCCAAGTTTGTTTTAAAAGATGATAGTTGGTAATAAGAACTTTCACCATTGGATTGGGACTTTGGAGCAAAACCGGGAGGGGGTCCCCTTTGATTGTTATTTTGAAAATTTCCCCTATTTTGGTTGTTGTTCCAACTTCCTCTTCCTTGAATATTGCCATTGTTATGGTAATGATTACCAAAACCTTGAGATTGGTTTTGATTTCCATACCCATGGCTTGTGTTTTGATTATTATAACCTTGGTGGTTATAGTTGCCTCAGAAACCTTTGTTTCCTAGGTTCCTCTATCCTCCATTGTTATAATTATCGAAACCACCTCCTTGAGGGTGAGAATTCCTATTACCAAAGCTCTTAGGTTCTTCAAACCTTTGACCACCATTGGCATTAGACACAAAGTTCACATGTTCACATTCATTATTTTCAACATCATCACATCCATCAACAAAAGCTTGTGAACACATGGAAGAATCATGAGCATAAGAACCACATAAATCTAAAACACACAACCACTTGGCATGTTATTAGAAGTAGAAGGAGAAGAGTTAGAGATTGTACCTTTCCCTTTGGTTTGGAAGGGAAGACTCAAAGAATTCAGGGACACACTCTCAAGCTTTGCTTTGATTGATGTCATCTCTTTCCCTAGATTTGAAATTTGGGATGACAAATTGTTGATTGCATTAAGGTGATCCATCGAATAGATCGTTGAGCCACTCTTGCTTGTGGACTCTCTCTTTCCTTCATGCCAATCTCTATAGTATCTCACAACATCCTCAATTATGTCTACCACTTCTTCCTCCGTCCTATTTATTATAGGACCACCGGCTCCTCCATCTAGGCATGACTTGCCTTGAGCACTCAAACCTCCATAGAAAATTTGGATCACTTGATAAGTAGGAATCCTATGATGTGGACATTCTCTTTGGTACTCCTTGTACCTCTCCCATGCCTCATAGAGATTCTCATTAGGCCTTTGCTTGAATCCTTGAATTAATGCTCTAGCCTCCGCCGTCTTCTTTTGTGGGTAAAATCGTGACAAGAAAGCTCTAGTAACATCATCCCATGTTCTAAGCAAATTAGGCTTAACCTCTTTATCCAATTATTCTAAGGCACGACCAATGAGAGAAAAGGGAAACAACTTTAGCCGAATAAACTCTTGAGAAATGTCGTTCACCTTGATGGTATTGCAATACTTCTAAAATTCCTTGAGGTGATTCAACGGACTCTCACTCTTGGCTCCACTAAATTGCCTCCTTTCTATTAAGGTTATCATGGCCGGTCTTATCTCGAAATCATTCGCCGGTGTTGTAGGTGGAGCAATCCCACTCTCGAACCTATAAGCACCGGGAATTCCTAATTCCTTCAAGGCTACCCTTGGATTCTCTCCCATTCCTCCTTTTTGCATCTCTTCTTCAAACTCCTCTTCACTTGAAGAACTATATTGCAAAGATCTATTTGTTATTCTTCTCCTTGAGAGTGTCCTCTCAATTTCCGGATCAAAAGGCACAATAGATCGATCACGAGCACTATGCATGCAAAATCTTAAAGAAATTGTTAGAAACACGGCTACAAGAGTAGCCTAAAAGAAAGAAATCAAGTCTTTTTGTGTTTTTCAAATAAATGGAATAGACGCAACAACAATACACAATCAATACACTATTCCCCGGCAATGGCGCCATTTTGATTGATGGTGAAATGGTAGGTCGTTGGGCTACCTCCCCAAAACAATCAAACAAAAATTATAAACTCAACTAACCCCTATACAAGTATAGTAGAAAGTCAAGGGTCGAACCCAAAGGAATAGTGATTGAGAGTCTATTGTCTTGCGCTAAGCTATTCCGAAGTCTAAAGCGGGGTTGTAAGCTAAAACTAGAGCTAATGACACAAATAAATTTGTAGAAAATCAAAGATGATAAACACACGGGCTAGGATCCACATGCATTCGTAATGGAGATGGCTAATTGGGAGGTCAAATCAACTAAGTCAATCGATGTGAGGAAAAATCAATCATGCAACCAAAAGAGCATATCAAGCTATCCTCCTAGAGGTCTAACTAGCGTCAACAACGATAAACTCTAGCTAGGAAACATCACAAGACACCTCAATTGTGTAAATGCAAGCCACAAATCAATGGTCCGTATCAATGTGAACTTACAATGCAATCTAGTGCAACAATCAAAGTTGGCGAATCTTCAATTAATCACACACATGCACATGATTCATCAACCAAGTTTAATCACATCATCAACTCCATTAATTATCCCCAATTAACACGAATCCATTACTCATACATGCTTCACCATTACCCTAGCAAGTAAACTACTCACTAATCATAGTAATTAAGATCAAAACACAACTAATCAACAATTTCATCATCATCATATTAGAAAAATCAATACAAAAATCAATGAAAAATCAATCAAACTTCAATCAAACATCAAACAATCAACAATCATATGAAAAACAAGTGAAACCAACTAAAATCAAACTTATATTGAAAACAAAGATGAGTAATCCTTACAAAACTTGATCAAAGATCAATTGCAATGAAGAAATCTTGAATCATCCACAATACACCATGAATCTCTCTCTCTTCAAACTAGAGTTTCTCTCTCTACAAAATATGATCAAGCTCTAATTCTCTCTGTAAAAAATCAATGAATGAAAAATCTAATGAAAAGCTAATCCAAAAAAGTTCTCTAAAAATCGAAGGAAACTACTATAAATACAAGGGAGAAGTCGGTTATGACGTCCAAAAATAGACCCACGTCGGTGCGGCCGCACATAGGGGAGAAGAGGAGGCGCACGAGCACAGACCCAGGGGGGTGCGCCCGTACGCGCCTCCTGTGCGCCCGCACGCGCCCCCTGTGCGCCCGCACCTAGGAGGGTCTTCCTTCCCCTTCTACGACCTTGATCATCCTAGTGCACACAACTTGGTGATGGTGATGAACATCAAATTAGGTAGCAAGTTTATGGACATTTTGGTGGGTTTGAGGCATAGATGATGCCCCCACCGCATGCGTGCACCGGTCTTGAAACTTGCCCTTCGAGTTCCTCTAGACTTGAAGCTCAAAATGCTATCACAAGGCATCAATTGCAATGATAAATGTTGAAGGGAAGCTCGGAAATCTTTGGATGATCGATCATAACCTAAAAACAAATGAAAACAAACAAGTAATAGAGAAAAACAACGAATAAACAAGAAGATGCACAAAATAAAAAAACTAACTACGAAAAGCACAAGGTAAAGAAATAAACTGCAAAACTAAAGAAAACTAAGGAAAAGAGTTATAAAATGAAATAAAATTCATCCAAAAACAAATCAAATGAGTGCCATAAATGTCACTCATCATCATCATCAACCACTGACAAAGTAGGGGAATCCTCTACCAAAGTATCCCTCACAAGGTGCAAACTACCACCCGTTGCACTCCAAGAAAAAATAGCACGTGAAATACTCTCTTCCTGATGCCGACGTCTTACCGATTACTGAGACTCACAGCTACTCCGAGGGCAAAAAATTTTAAGGATGCAAAGAGGTAACATTAACAAAGAGACCCAATTAAAAATGTCATCAGGGTTAAAGATCACCTTTTCAAGAGTACCTTTCAGAACCCGAGAAAACCCCAAACAACACTTGGGATGGATAGGCTTAACAATGCAAAACCCTTTAGAGAACAAACAATCGAGGAGAACCACATCAAAACCACCGTTATGATCTCGTACCAAACCATTCACATGTCCAACTCGAGCAGGAGAAGAGGAGCTTGTGGCTTAGGAAAATTATGAAGCACAATACGAAGAAGACCATCTCCTTCAATGGGGGGCGACACATCCTCACCCCTATCTTGACGACATTTAGAATGAACCGTGAGTGTTTTGTAGCAAACTCCACATAACCAAATCCCCATACGCCTAAAAGTAACTTCTGCCTTATTCTAAACAGCCAAAATTAGAAGTAAGAGAATGACAGGTGATATCTCGCGCATCGATACAACAATGACAATCACTAAGATGCTTGATTAGATAACGTCGAGTAAGGCCATTTCCACTCCCATCTTGAAAGCCACTAAGACCCACAAAGGGACAATGAAACTTCACACCGGGAGCCGACATAGCTACACACACATGCACCACCAAAAACTACCCAAGCCGCAAGAAACACCAACAAATCCGTTACAAGACAAAAACAACCAAATAAAGGCCCCAAACTGACCAGGAAACTGCCGTCAATACCCATATATGTTGCCTGAAAATTACACAGAAAATGCACCAAAAACTCAACTAAAAGTGCACCCGAAAAACTAGTCCACAACAAGCCCAAAAACATAGCCAAAATGCCGATAAACAAACCTGAGAACGCTCGAAATTGCACCAAAACAGACCAAAAACAGCATCCAAACGCACTGAAATTTGAACCACAAACTTCCACCTGGAAAGTCGCCTAAAAAACCGATCAAAAACGCCTGAAAACCGCCTTAAAAACCTGTCGCAAATGCCCAAAAACAGCCCTAAAAACACGTGAAAATCCTGCCTAAAAAGTCACCAGAATTTGGGAAAAACCGGCAGCTATACGCTTAACTGAACCTTCCGCTGGAAAATTGAGTACAAGACTGTACAAACAAAGCCCGATTCTACCTGAATTTCACCCTAAAACTGCACCCAAAAAGCGTTGAATTCTCCTGATTTGATTGCACACCAACCAAGAATCTCGCCCTTCACCTAAACGCCTCCAAAGCCCCCGGAAGGACGCCAGAATTTGACGTGAAAGTTGTTGACGTCCCCTGCCTTAACTACCCTAAACGAGAGAATTTGATATTAGTATTACTATTACTATTACTATTATTATTATTATTATTATTATTATTATTATTAAAAAACTTACAAAGTCAATCAATTTACAAGAAATTGGTGGGGAGCCGAGATACAATCTGGGCCCCCACCCCTCTAGCTATAGCAAACCCGATCCTGCTGAAGATGTAAGCAGCTGCACGAGCACCAATATCCTGAGCCTTAGCAAACGCCTAAACTCGCTTAAGCAACGCAACAGTATCCTTCTCTAATTCCCTCAACGAAGAAAAGGAGAAAGGAAGAAAACCTTAGCCAATAGCCCTGCAACGCGCCCCATACTTGTCCCGCTTTCGCTGAGCTGCCGCAGACACAACACGACCAGGAACGAAGTCAGACAACCCCGGTTGTGTCAAAGGTGAACACATTATAAGACATTATTATTATTATTATTATTATTATTATTATTATTATTTGCTATCTAATATAAGACATTATATGGTCAATACTTTTTTATGACTATATCTTAATATCTAAAACTATATCTTGATATGCAATTATTAAATTTCAGTAAATTATATTTTTGTGTATTTTTTTCAGCTTCCTTTATCCCCTTCCCTATTATTATACTTTTTTAAATAGTGAGATATCGGGGGAGGGGGGGCTACCCTATCACAGTAATGAAGGAATGAGGAATTGAACCCCATCACTTGGGGGAAGATGGAGGGATTAACCATCCCTCCATCTACTCTATTATTATACATAGAATTATTTCCTCTGTTCTTTTTTTTTTTTAATATTTTCACTTTGACTTTATTCCTCTTAAAGTAAACAAAATATTTATTTTTATATCTGCTTACCCCACCACATAATCCACAAGTTATTACATAATAATATTAATGTTTGGAAATAGTTTTTTCTTTCTTATCCAAAAAGGCAAAAGCGAAACTCATTTTGTTTTCATGTTCTAATCCACACTACTATACTAAATTGGAACATAAAAAGAATAAAAAGGTAGCTAATTTGTTTCAAGTTAGTCTTAGGCAATCTTCTAGTTTTCCTAGTCCTCTTATCCGTGTCAACTTGTATAACATAGGATTGTACATTTTATTTATTTATTTATTTATTTATTTATTTATTCCCATGAGTCCTAACTCTTCTAGAACTCTAGTTTTTGTCCTTAGTTTTTTTTGTGATTATTTTGCTAATCTTGACATGTATTCTTTATCTTTGATTGATTTTATTTTACATATGATTAACGATTTTTATGGGACCTTTAGTTTGTCTTTTAGTCTTTATTGCTATTTGGTCCTTACGTTCTTCGTTTTTCACATTGTCCTCATGACTAGCCATACGATCATACCACGAGTCTTATAAATTCACTTAATCACATTTTTTGAGTCATTGCACACACTTTTGTTTTCGAGTCACAGACCATGCAATACACGCGTCATTTTCCGTCATAATAGGAATGAGTGGATTATTGCCTATATGTTTTCCAAATTATTTCACACACTCTTCCATTCCAATCAAAGTATTAAGTCAATGTATAAAGTGAGATCATTTTGTTCCACAGTACTTGAGTCCAAGAATCACAAGGCAACAGTTGGAAGAATAAGGGGAACGACACTCCTTCCTTCTTTTCTTCCAATTAAAGCATCAACAACAACATAATTCTTGTCCCTCTGTAGGGAATATTTCAAGCATCCCAAACTTGAGACCCACTGTGATCATGCACTTAAGCATGGTGGTGTCTAAAGGGAAGGAATTTAGAGCAAAAGATTGCCAACAAGTTTTAGGAACTGGTAAACAGTTCACAGGAAGAAGATTACACCCCTTCACGATCCTAGAGATCACTAACTCCATAGTGGTCTGGAAACATGACTGAATATTCGCGGATGAAGGTACGAATCCAACCTAAAAGAGATTGAACTTGCCCTAAAATAGGCCTCTACTTTATTCTACTCATATTTATGTGTGCTTCCTGACTAACATACAATCATTAGGTTAACCCTAAACATGTTTAATCTATATTGGTTGATTATTAATGCACAAATAAATCTATTATTGGCGATCACTTGAATTAAAATCATATTAGCCTAAATCAAATTATTAATTATCTTATTATGCATGATTTCAAGTACAAATTTTCTTTTAAACCTACAGAAAAGGCGTGATCAAGCAATAATAATAATATATATTAAGCAACATAATAATATAGACAGAACAATCATCATCATAATAATAATAATCTCATCATCAAAGCATAATAATATTTACAAGATCCTATGCATGATACTAACATGATTAATAACAAATCGTAGCATGTCACTAATAATAAAGATAAAAGCTTTAGCCCCAACATTATACTAACATGGTATAAGAAATAGGAAGCAATCTAAACATGATACTAGAAAGCATAAAGACATCCTAACATGATATTAGGATTTAATATAATATAAACATGCTTTCTAAAAGAAATAGAGTAATAAAATTACTCACTTTGTCTCCTCGTAACTCTTTCTATCAAAACAATACACACGTTAGTAACTTCAATAAAATATTAAATTAAACAATCAAATAATTGAAATAGGGATTTAGGACCAAACACCCCGAAATTAGCAACCTTTCACGTCTAGGGCTAAGGCAACTTCGAACTTGGCTAGTTGTGTCTAAGTCTCGTGAATGAGGAATGGTGTTTTGAAAAATCAAGGTTTAGAAAGAAAGAGGGATAAAAAAAAAAAGCTTCGCTTAAAGAGAAAAGAGAGAGAGAGATGATGATTGATGGTAGTTGTTGGTGATTTAAAAACGGAGAATATCGACCCAATTTATAGACAAAATCGTCCGAAAATGATTAGAAAACAGTTAGAATTCAAATCAGATTAAAATTCCTTTTGACGCGGCGAGATAAGAAGTATCGCAACGCAATAAAAACAATTTTTTGCGGACTTTGTTTTATCAAATCTTTTGATCAAGAAGTCGAAATAAGTCATATAATATGTCATTGGAATGATCTTGAAGTCTACTTTTCAACCAAATTAGAATCATATTGTCAAAGCCATCTTCTGCTGCTTGTGACAATCCTCCACAAGCTAGGGAACATTGTCAAAGGTGACTTTGGTTGTAGCCATCTTCAGTTGTTGATGTTGTGGTTGTGCTTCGCCGCCGTTGATGTTAACCTGTCTCTAAATAAAAGAGCTTCTTCTAGAAGAATGTTCACTCATCTTTGAATAATGGAGATTAATTTTGAGGAATGTTCACTCGTCTCTGAACAATAGAGCTTCTTTTTTAGGTATGTTCACTCGTCTTTGAACAATGGAGCTTTGATAGGATGCCCACGCATTTTTAAGCAAGAGAGCTTTAAAGGAATGTCCACACATCTCTGAACAAAAGAGCTTTAAATGATATGTCCACGCTTCCCTAAACAAAAGAGCTTTAAATGATATGCCCACGCATCTATAAATAAAAGAGCTTTAAAAGGAATGTCCACGCGTCTCTGAATAAAAGAGCTTTGATGAGATGTCCATACGTCTCTAAACAAGGGAGCTTTGATAGGAATGTCCACGCATCTCTAAACAAAAGATCTTGATATTTGTTGAGATCGTTTGGTTGGCTGCGAACAGGAGCTTTGCTGAATTGTTGTATCCTGTAAAATCAAAGAGATTGCCAAATGACTTTGCTGGTGTTTTTCTTAAGGTTGAGTTATGTTGACTCATTGTGATATATTGGTTGACTTGAGGTTGATTCAATGTGTTATGACACGTGTGACTCAATGTGCATGACTCGTGTGTGTATTGTATTTGTGATTGCGCGACCCAAAATGTAAAAAAAAAAGCAAAAATAAAGCAAAAATTTATCCGTCGTTTTTGTGGAGGGTATTGACTTTGTCCCGGAAGAAAGAAAGATGTGAAAAAGAATCAAAGTTTGAGTGTTTGCGATGCATGTTGAATGATCTTAGTCAAATGTATGCGTTGATGTTTATCTCATGGTGCAAGGATTATAGCATCCTTAGTGTAGACATCTACTTTTGGCCTCCTATCCCGACAGGAAGTGCTATGACGATAAATAAAACCATCTTTATGTTGGATCCACGTGAAGAATGCTTATGGACAACTGATTAAGTCACAAGAATGCAAAATGACTAACCTAACCCAAAACAAAATAAACTAAGGTCCTAACCAACTAAACTCGATCATAATTAGGCTTAAGCCTGAGGTTAAAGCCTAATTATGATAGCTTTAGAGGCGGCTAGGTTAAAATTAATGTTACCGTAATCCGCGGACATCTCAATGAGTTGCACTGGTCTCACTACTACAAAACTTGGAAAAACGACCCCAAATTAAAGATCCGCTACTTAACTAACGGGTCTATTTGACGTAAAAGACCCAATATTAATTATAACGGGTCTCTTAGGTATATAAGATAAAAAAAAGTACAAAAATAAGAGACCCATTACCAAACCTAACGGGTCTCTTAATTATATTAGGTCCCACATTTCTTATAAGAGAAGAAAATGTGAGATCTGTTCTATAATTTGAAGGGTTTCTTACATTGTATGTGTCTGGTACGTACTCTCGTTTTTTATTTTAATTATCATTATATAAATCCCTTCAAACTCATTCACACCTCTCTCTCTCTTCAAAATCTCCGCCCAACCCTAACCCCAAGTCCTCCTCTTGTTAGCCGCCAACACTTCTTCTTCCCTTCTCCATTTCAAAACACATCAACCAACAATCAAATCAACATCTCTATAAAAATCATTAATCGCATTCAATTTTTCCAAACATCTTTCTGAATAATTATCTCTCCTCAATTTTCTCTCCTACAACCCCATTTAGATTTTTGTAGAGGGATGTTAATGGCGGTACCTTCTAGTCATGTAGTTACTGCGGCTTCTGAGAAGAAGAAGAAAGAGGAGAAGACGAAGGTCGTCAACAACGAAGAAGTGGAGACGAAAATGGAGACCCAGAAAGATGAAGATCTGAAGCAACCTAAGCGTAGTAAAGATCCTGGTATTCAAGTTGTTGGTGGTAGAATTTATGATTCTCAAAATCACAAGACCTGTCATTAGGTATATATGTGTATAATTTCCCTCTTTTTTAATTTTAATGGGTTTTAATCATTTCTTAGGTTTGAAATTTTTCTGGGTAAATCTTTTTTATGTGGGTTTTTGGGGTTTTTTTTTAAATTTTTATTTTAAATGTGTTTCCATATAAGTTTTCTAGTAGAATTCTTAATTACAATTTACAATTGCTTCTATCTTTGTTTTGGCTGTAATTCGGGTCTCGCCTTTGGGGCTTATTTTTCTGCCATGACTAATTAATAGAGGTTCGCTGAGATTGTTATATTTTCTGGGTGTTATTCCATTTTACATCCTGTAGTTGCTGGTGTTCTTCTCCCCCCTGTCAAGTGGCTAACTATGTTATTTATTAGAGGCATATTATGTTCTTAATGAAGAGTATTAATTTGTCTTTTTTTTTTTGTTTTGTTTTGTCAGGTTTACATGATTTCTTCCCACCATATTCTCAAACAAAGAACCAGCATTCAAGTCTTAGCTTATTGCTATAACTATAATTGTAAATTTCAGTTACTTCAAATGATTTTTTTTTTTTTTTTTTTGTGTGCGTATAATGAGTTTTTTTTTTTTTTTGTATCACATTAATTTAAATTTAATCCATTGCTATTTGTATGGTCTTAAAGTATAAATTACAATTTATGATCAATTATCCAACAATTTTAATATGGTATAAAAACAAAATTTTCAATATTCAAACGAAAACCTCCCAAGCCACATCAAATAAAAAGAAAAAAAGAGACCCGTCATTTAACATGATAGGTCTGGTAGATACCCACTAAACAGACCCCATATCTCAAATAACAGGTCTCTTTTCAATCTGAATTATTAATATAATCATTTGCATAACAGACCCGTCATCACTTACAAGGGTCACTTTATCAAACAAACCCCTGAGATAGAGACCTGTTGTGAGGCGGTCTCTCATGCATATTTCAACGGGTCTCTTTGGCAAATTTTGTAGTAGTGTCTAGCACGCACAACTTAATCAGTTGTGCGTGACACCCAGTGTAACTTCTAGTAATGCGCTTACGGAAGATTCAGAATTTCATAAAAATATAAAATCGAATCGTACCTTAATACCGTGCGCAAGATGTTCAGTTGTGCTGCCTATAGCAGGGCATCTAAATCACTTGCGCTGGGATGTCGCGCGTAACCCATTCAGATGGGCGCGACACCTAATGCGGCAGAACGTTCAAAACCCTAAACGCATCATTTCCCTATAGATAGAGTCTTTATACGGGCTTAAACAGATAAAATTAACCAAAACTCTAGTAGAAACTTTGTGAACTTGTGTAGTACCAAACCCTCTTGCCCTAAACACTCATCCCCTTTAATACTTGTTACTATGGTGGAGGTACCTGAACATGAAGGAGTCAATAAGTGTTCTAATCGAAAATCTAGCAAGGAGAAGTGGTACATTCCCGAGCACTTAGATCAATCACCTTTATTTTATTGTGTAAATAACTTTTAATCTATTAATTGGAATTTTTTTATCACTTTAAACAAACTTTTAATTAATTAATTAATTCCACATAGTGGTATCTTGCGTTAAATAAAGAATATAATTGAATAAGTAATTGTTAATTGATCACCTAAGCCCGGGCGAATCTTGTTTTTTTATTGTTCTTTCACGAATATTGATTAAATAAGAATAACGACTTTTGCAATGTAATTCCTACGCGATCGGCGCGTGTAAACAAAATCAACTAAATAAGAATATTTTTTGGTGATGAAATTGTGAGAAAGGAATATCTAGTACAGGCCGCGCTAGGGCTAGGATAGCGATTCCCCCCTAAAGAGAACGTTATCTTGGTACCCTCGCTCCCGAACTCATTTATGGTACATGTAGACCAATTTGGGCATCGGTAAACTTACGATTCATGCTAAATATCCCTTGAAATCTACTTGGGAGAAAGGCATGAACGAGGTTTATGAGTTTTTCTAAAACTCATTGGCGACTCCTCACTTATTTCTCATAAAAAGCGTAATGATAGGATCAACTCTAATTCAACGTCCCCCAAAAAGTCAGGAATTCAAATCCTAATACACCCTAACAAGTGTAAAGTCTTAGGCTTTTAAAGGGCCATGGACATTTAAGGAGAAGGATCTCCTAAAATGGGCACACGCTTCTTAAAGTGGCGACTCCACTGGAGACTTAGAGGTTACAAGATTAAATTTTAGTTATGGTCCAAGGTTTCCAACACTAGGTTGCCTATGGGTTGTACATAAATTAACTTGGATATTTTTGATCTAGTTAGAGAGCGAGACTTGAACGCGTAATATCTTCCTTTTTTGCAAAAGTAAAAACCAAACAAGCAACATTACATCATGCATAATCATAGCACACTATAACCCTAAGGGATTGGCTCATTGTCTAGGGGTTGCCAACACTAGGCTTCTATCCCGAAATTAATAAGAATCATCCCACCCATATCGCCAACAAAATGTTGGGAGGGCTATGTCATAAGTCAACACATTGAGTGATTGATTTGTGCATCGATCCCTAAGATATGGTACATTTGGACACTCAAGCTTGCGACCATAGAAAGGCATTGTGAGAATTTTGGCTTATGGTATGTTTATGTGATTATATGACTATGTGTGACGTGTTTAGGATAGCCTTTTTTAGTTTGGTTTAGGTTCCCAATTGCAAAGATGTCCCTTTGTAATTTTGAGTCGCATTCGGAGGGTACCATAAAAAAAATCGAAGAAAAAATGTTAAGAAACAAATATAAAAAAAAAAAACTGTTTAAAAAAAAATTGCATGACCGGGTGGCGCGCGCAACTCATTCAGTAGCGCGACCACTACTGGCGCAAGAGCCATGGATACGTGCACCTTCCGCGCGCGACGTTATTAATTGTGCGCGCCTACTGTTACGGGATTCTTTTGATTCATTAAGAACAATTGACTCGTTCTAACAATATCATTATTAATGAATTGTTTAAAGGTGATGTTATCCATTCAAATGCATCTTGAGTCTTTTCTTTCTTCCTATCTTCTTCTTTTGTCTCCTAAACAAGCGTATCGATTTACTTATCCTTTCGTACATCTTTTAGGGCTCATTCTTGGGAATGAAGACTCCCGGGCGCTCACATTCTACGTTTACCATCAAACAATTCACCCCCTTAAAACCACCTTCCTTCAACAACTCACTTTAGTCCAATAACGATGTTAGCCATAGAGCAACTCCAAGAAGATATTGTTCGTTTAGGAGAAGAAAAGGCTCTTGAGGCTGAGGAGAGAAGAATTAAGAAACTTGAGAAAGCTAAAAAGAAAAATGCTAAAGCTTTGGCTTTGCAACAAAAGATGGAGGAACTATCCATCAAAGAAAAGTCGTTAGAGAAGCTTGTTCTTCGTTCCACATGCAATGGGGAACAAGTACTTTGATGCAGAAAAGTTTGCCAATATTCAAGGTGACCAATAATTCAAAAAATCATATAATGAGTTTTACTGGTACCATGGCTTTAAAAGGAGTTGATCCTAAGCTTTATGCTTTGCTTTCCCTTTATCTCTAGACCCAGCTGCGAGAGAGTGGTACTATGGGCTACATGCTAAGTTCAAAATAGCATGGGAAGATGTAGTTTCGGCTTTCATTACCCAATATGAGAGTAACCTAGAGTTCAAATAAACTTTGTGTGAACTTGAAATGCTTAAGCAAGGCGACGATAAAGGTTTCCATGCTTTCTATGGTAGATGGCGAGAAAAGGAAGCTCTCCTTGCCCAAAGGCCACCTGAACTCGAGTTGGTACAAAAGGTTTTTACAATTGTCATGAAAAGTACAATAAACATCTACGCTACCTTAGTTTAGACACTTTTCAAAAGGTCTATTCTATGGATACTAGGATTAAGGATGATCTTGCTAAAGAAAAGACAAACAAGCCTCAACATCAACAACCTAAGAACAACTACAAAAAGGGGAATGATAACACGTCATCCTCTATTGATGTATTTGCGACTTTCACGCAATATAATAGCACAATGCAATATCATAGTAATGACCCTCGGAGAAGATGGATAAGAGAAAGAAGATTTACACAATTTCCTATGAGCTACAAAGAGTTGCTAGAAAAATTAAACGAAAAAGGATTGCTCGCACTAACATGGTAAACACCACCCACTTCTCCAGAAAAAATAAACTCTTAATGGGATGGCAATGCCTATTGCGCTTATCATAGAGGTATTGGACATAAAACTGAACGTTGTTTTGTCTTAAAGCACAAAATTCAAGATCTAGTAGATGATGGGAGAATTCCCACGCCTAAACCCAACAACAATGTATCCCCATTGGGGACATTTCACATTGATGAGGACCATATGGGAAGTGATACGTTCAATCCTTTGAATTATATCACTCTTGTAGGGAAACCTCAAACCACAACACTCATAGGGGCAACTAATGAAGTGTGTGGGTTATGGGACGACGACTTCCAAGACATGTATGTCTCTAAGTACGCCGTCGTCCCACCTCAACCTTGTTTACAAAACAAAACAAGTGGAGCGCTTGATTGGGATCATTACTTGGGGAAATCACAAGATTTATCGAATCTCTCCTTGGATGAACAATGGCATCAAGCACATGTCATGAAACATCTTAAAATGGAGGCATACTCAAAGCCTCTAGAAGAAAGTTGGTTCACGAGTCCCATAACTAACCCAAACGAGATAGATCAAACTCGTTCTGGGCGAGTTTATCAAACACAACCAAATAGATCTTTGACCAATCAAAATCAAGTTCAAAATCCTGTACCACCTCCACCTGAGGTGGAATATCCATTGGTCAAACAACTTTGCCAATCTAAGGCAAATATTAGCATTTGGGAACTCCTAAGTACTTCTAAAGAGCATAGGAATTTTCTTATTAATGCTCTAACGGATTTGTCTATAAGTACAGAAACAACTCCACTGGATCTCATTAGCTTGCTTACTAGCGAAAATCTGACAAATCAATCACTTATACTAGTGATGATTTTCCCTCAAAAGACACTACCCACAACGATGCACTATACTTAACTGTGGGGTGCAAGGGATTCAACATCCCTCTTACTCTAGTGGATAATGGTCTGCCGTAAATGTATGTCCATTACGAACTGCGAAGTATTTAGGCCTTAATCTATTAAAAGATTTCCAATCAACAACATAAAGCATTAGGGCCTACGACAATTCTAGGAGATCGGTGTGTGGAACTGTTGAGCTACCAATTACCATAGGCCCAATAAAAAAGATGGTTGAATTTCATGTCATGGACATTAACCTACATTCAACCTTCTTCTTGGACGTCCTTGGATACATGAGTTTGGAGCGCCACCAACCTCGCTCCATCAAATGATTAGGTTGAACTATCAAGGTCTTCCTATGACTATACATGCTTCTTCTCTCAAAATAGCGATAAATGATCAATCACTTCTAGAAATAAACCATGATAATGATGAAGAGGGCATGTGGGGATTTGTCACGGAGGCACTTTGCACACTAGAAATGGAGGAAAGCCTTGAAGAACCATTCAAGCTTGATCCATATTCCACCCCAATAGTAAATAAAATCTTATTCAGGAATAGTTACTTTCCTGTGATGCCCTTGGGAATAGGAATAAAGAAATCTCTTTTACTTTTTATCCCAAAGAAAAGCTTCTCTTTTGGATTGGGATATAAACCAGCGAAAGATGAACTTAAGTCTCACGATGCTAAGATCAACGCACGTAGAAACAACAATAAGAAAGGGATAATCACCTACTCTCATCTTACAATCAAACTCTCAACGGTCAATTCGTTAGGGAGGGAGAAGATTACCCGTGCTATAACTTTCCACAACCATTAGTTCTAGAAGGTATCAAGAAGACTAGATTCCAAATATTCCACGATTGCTACTTCTTGAATGATGATTTCGAAATCGTTCAATCAAAACACCTAACTCTAGGGTGATTTGATAAGCAAGCATTTAACTTGCTATTTGGACTAGAGCAAAACCACGTTGCGACGCCATCCAAGATGGAGCTTTTAACCCAACCTCATTGATCACCTCTTTTAACAAAACCTTCGAGAATGGATGGAGGAAAACTTTCAAATGGATTAACCATAAAGGTGACAAGCTGGAAATCACCATAGGCGAAGTAAAAATGTTTGAAGAATCTGACGATGAGTTTAGTTTAGACTTTAAAGAAGCTGAAAGTTTAGGCCTTGTGGCCATTACCGAGTCTTTATTTTCTAGTTCTAAGGACGAAGATCCCAAAAAGGATTCTTCTTTTGATGTACTTTCTTTTGATTTCAATAACATGAGCTCTATTTCCAAGTATATGCCTTCTCTTGAATCTTTTAAATGCTATAATAATCAATCTAATGAAGATGATAACATTAAGAAAATGGTTGAATTAATAAATGAATGAGAACAAAAAAATCTTGTAATTGAAGAAACTGAAACAATTAATATCAAAACAAACAAAAACAGAACGGAACTCAAGATTGCTTAACCTTAAATCAAAGAGCGATCAGTCCTTATATCAATGCTCAAAGAATTCGAAGACGTGTTTGCTTGGTCAAACAAGGGCATGCCTGGAATAGATAGGGAAACCGTGGAACATACCATTCCCTTGCACCGTACCTCTAAACCAGTAAAACAAAAACTTCAACGAATGAAACCTGACGTCGCTTTAAAAATAAAAGAAGAAGTACAAAAGAAATTAGACGCAGGCTTCATTCGGGTATGTAATTAACCTGAATGGGTAGCAAACTTTGTCCCCAGTCCCTAAAAAGGATGGATGAGTTCACACGTGTGTCGATTTAGCGACCTCAAAAGGCTAGCCCTAAAGACAATTTTCCTCTACCTCATATTGACTTATTGGTAGATAACACGACTAAACATGCGATGTTATCCTTTATAGATGGATACGCAGGTTACAACCATATGCTAATGGCAAAAGAAGACGAAGAACATACATGCTTTATTACCCCTTGGGGTACATATTTCTATACAGTCATGTCATTTGGTATAAAAAATGCAGGAGCTACGTATCAAAGAACGGCTACAACTCTCTTCAATGATATGATGTGTTTAGGGTAAAAATTGTTGGGGTTTGGTGAGTTCGACTCACCACGGAAACAACCCCGACCCAAGGAACCACTTGTAACTAATAAAACTATAAAGCATAAATAAATAAACATAAGAAAAGGAAGAACGAATCATACCCTTGAAGCGAGCTTCGCCCTCACAAAACGGGCTCTTACTTGAAAGCCTTGAGCACCGCAAATGTTGTGCCTCCAACGGTATCCACCCATAAAGGACGAACACGACTTTTTAGGTCCGCTACCTTGGAGTTAGCAAGGTCCGACAAAAACCCAACTATTAATGGAGTTTAAGAGTTTCTCCCAAAATATGGAATGCTCTTTCTAACTCCCACTCAAGCACTTTACTCCAAATCCCAAGGTTGGTATTTATAGAAGAAAGTATGAGTGGGAATTTCTATCCCATCAATGTGGGATCATGAAATTCCACAAATTAAATTAAAGCTAAATTAAATTAAAATTGCAAACTAATAATAAATCTACAAGTGGCATTTCTGTGTGAAATGGGTTGGTGAGGACCACATGGAGAGTAGGGGACCATACTTGCTCCCCACTCAATACTCTCCTTGTGCCACATGTCCTTACCCACTTGCTTCCATATTCCTCAAGCTTCCCCATATGACCGGTCCTATGGCCCAGCCACGAGCCCAGCCCCGCACCAAGATGCGGGCTGCTGCTTTGCGCGCAAGCCACGCACTTGGTGCGGGCTTGCTGCTTAGTGCGTGCGCTGCTAGCACGCCTAGCTAGCTGCTGCACACACCACGTGTACGCGGCTGCTAGCTACTGCTAGCTCGTGGCTGCTAGCATGGTGCGCTAGCACGCACCTAGTCAGCCATGCTAGGCTCGGCTTGGTGCGCTTGCTAGCCACCTACGCTTGGACATTTTTGCCCCTAGCATTCGGATGCTCGGGGCATTCCGATGCTAGGGGTATTTTGGGAATATGGTCGATTTATTATTATTTTGCGCGTCTCGTCTTTTTATTATTTTTGACTCGACTTCCGACGCTCGATTTCGACGCTCCAAGCTCAAATTACCGACGTCTAAATATTTAACACTCGGGCGACGAATTAATTTCCTCCGAATTAATTCGTCGACTCGGTTCGTATATTTTGCTTGGGTGTGACCCGAAGGGTTCAATCAAGATTAAGCTGTAATATTAATTATATTAATATTACTGATCGGAAGCGGCCTCCACCCAGGCATTCCGATCACTTGACCTTACTGAATATATTAGCTTTCTAATAATTCTAAACCCGCTATCAAAATAATACACTTGTTCGAAGGACACCATTCCTTTCAATAATTACCCCTAATACTTGGTCCAATCCCGTGATGACACGTGGCCCAATAAATGTGCGACACATGTCACCACAGGAAGATGACACGTAGAAAGAGCAAGAGAGCACCTGAAAATGTGATTAATGTCATAAAGGCCTCCTTACATCAGGAGGCCCAAACTCTTAGGAAAGCCGCAAAACGGCGCCCCCTTAGGACACCTGTCTTAATCTGATTGCGCAGCCAATCAGAGCCCAAATTCCAAGGTCACTTACCCTAAGAGGCACAATTTCCAACCCCTATAAATACCCCAATCATTGATGATGGGAGGGGGGGATTGTGACATCATTACAGAAGAGCACTAAAAGCTCCAACTTCTCTCTACTTTCTCTCTCTAAATTTATTCCGTTTTCGGTCACTAACTTGATTGTCGGAGGCGAATCTCCGATCACCGGGGATTCATTGTTTTGCAGGTGTCCGAACCCCGTTGCTAGGTAGAGCGTGACCAGTATCCCGAGGGATTCCACAAAACCCCAATACATTTGGCGCCGTCTGTGGGGATACTTGTCCGTTATTGGCAATGGATGGTCAGACACCAAGCTCAAACCGTCTCCCTAGCCAGGACGGCCATGTAGAAGATATAGCTACTACAATTCACTCGACAGATCCTCTGACCGCCACATTCCATGAAGCGGAGGATCCTCCGGTTACTGCTGGTTTGCTTCTGCTCGCTTTCAACAAGCTCCGAAGGGAGATAGAGGGTAAACGGTCATCCTCTTTTAGTCCACCGCCCAGGGGAGAAGGGGAAGGCCAGAAAAAGAAACCCAAGAGCAAAGAGAATAATGCGGTAAATTCTGGTAACACCCCACACTGCTGGCATTAACATTCGCCGAGGGTACCAAGTTCGAATTTGTCTCGGATCCTTGGCAAAACGGAGTCGGCTGGGGGGCAGGACAGATGACCTTAGAAAGAGATTACTGAGTCGTCCCATCGGTTTAGGGACACTACCTCTACACCATCAATGCCGGATGATTTCTCAAATCACATCCCCTCCAAGCATACCAGCACGGCTAGGACCAGCAGCAGTCAAGCTCATCAGACTCCAACTCTAGTCCTAGTTCCAATTCAACCATTTCAGTACCAAGTTCCTTAGAATTTCAATACTTTTCTGCCGACTAACCCTGCTGTCTTCGGGCAGTATGGACAGTTCGGTCAGCCGTTCCACGAGATAGCTTATCTAGCCGGACCTCAAGCTCAGCCGCAACCAATTTATTGGCAAATGCGTATGTTAAATCTCGGAGACAAGCCGCCTCCGTTTTCTCAAGAGATCCTCAGCTCTCCCCAGCCTGCAAAGGTGAAAAGTGTTCCTGTGGGTGCCTATGATGGCACGGGCAACCCGGAGGAGCACGTCACCTCGTACAGGAATCTTATGTATTTGCAATGTGTGGATGATGCCACTTGGTGCAGGTGCTTCCCGGCCACTCTCATGGGTGTGGCACAAGACTGGTTCAATACTTTACCAGCTGGGTGCATCAACTACTTCACAACATTAAGCATGTTGTTTGTAGAAAACTTCTCCTACAATATTCCTCCAAGGAAGATGAGCCTTAATTTGGCTATGATCGTGCAAGGAAAGAATGAGGGGTTGCGTTCGTACATCTAGAGATTCAATCAAGAGAAAGCCCAAATTCATAATCTGCCGGATGAAATGGCTTATTTAGAGTTTCTCCGGGGATAAAGGCATAATGGTTTCAAATTTGACTTGGTCCGCAAAAAGGTTCGAACATACGCAAGCGTTTTGCGGGAAGGCAAAGCATATATAGAGGCAGCAGACTTTTGTTCTCTCACAAAAGCTGAAGTACCGGCCAAGGGGGTTGAGAAGAAGCAAACTTCTTAGCAAGACTCGGCCGGGAAAAATAAAGAAGGGAAGAACAAGAGAAAGGTTGGGTAGCTAACGGCCTAGAAACCAAGTCAAAGAAGCTAAAGGCGTACGAGCCCTAGTATGAGTTCAATACAAATTTATTCGATATTGATAAAGATTAAAGATAAGTTCAAGTTTGTGAAGCCCACACCGTTGAGAGGCTCACTCCAGTACAGAAACAAAAACAAGTACTATAATTACCACAAGGACGTGGGGCATAATACTAATGACTGCAACAATTTGAAAAGGTTGCTAGACAAGTTGGTCGAGAAGGGCATGCTCAACTCGTATGTGAAGAAGCCAAAGTGCACATACACTCGAACAGATGACAAGCCAGACAAGAAAAAGCAAAGTGAGAAAGAAAAAGATGGGAACATCACAGACTCTGGTTATGTGGCTTTCATCTCAGGCGGCGCAACCATGAGGGGAATCAAGCAGGATGCAAGGAATTCGGGAAAAGAAGTAATGAACACTGAAGGCGTTAAGTAGGAGCCTACGGTATCTCCGGAGGTAATTGTAAGTGAGGCTGGCTGAGGAGAAGTCAAGGCCTTGCACAATGATCCTATGGTATTTATTATGAAGATAGCCAACCTGAAGGTCAAGAGGATACTGATAGATACAGGAAGTTCGTCCGTTATTATCAGCCTTGCCTGTTTGAAAAATCTGAAATTCCCTGAGGATGCTTTGAGGGACGTCTCACACTCGTTGGTTGGGTTTGGTGGGATGGTGATTCACCCAGTCGGTCAGATTGACTTACCAGTCCCACTGGGGCAAAAAGGGGCAGGGAGAGACATGGTCGTTTGCTTCCTGGTGGGCATAGATCTTACAGGTTACAATGTCATACTCGGCCACCCCACTCTCACTATAGCAAAAGCCGTGATCATGCATCATTTAATGTTGCTGAAGTTTGAAAGGTCGGATGGACAGATCGGCTCGATCCAAGGAAATCAGAAGATGGAAAAAGAATACAACTAGTTGGCTGTAAAGCCGACGATTCGAGTCCAAGTAAAGTCGTCCGAGCCAAGCTCAAATGATGGGTCACTCCAAGCATACCAGGTCGGCCAAAAGAGAAAGGCGGCCAAGAAAGAGCATGCATAGCAATTAATGACTGTCGGTTGGCCTGAGGAGTTGAGGCCTCAGCCGGCCGGCGATCACAAAGATGTGGTGCTGGACCCCAATCGACCCGATCGGATGGTCAAAGTGGGCACTATAGCTACTGGTTTGCTTGGGGATAATCTAGTCATTCTGTTGAAAGAATTCAAGGATGTGTTTGCCTTTAAAGTAAGCGAAATGCCGGGTATTAGCCTAGACCTGGCCGTACACAAGTTAGCTGTGAACCCGCTTGTCAAGTTTGTCCGCCAAAAGAAGCGGAACCATGGAGAAGAAAGGAATCAAGCGGCCGCAGCCAAACTAAGAAATCTATTGGACGTAGGTTTCATTCGGCAATGCTATTACCCTGACTGGGTAGCAAATGTGGTTCTGGTCAAAAAGCCAAATGGAACATGGAGAATGTGCGTGGATTACACTGATCTCAATAAACCGTGTCCGAAGGATAGTTTCCCTCTGTGAAAAATCGAACGTCTGGTTGACTTTATGGCCGGACACGCTCTTATGAGTTTTATGGACGCATACTCCGGAAAAGACTTCCTTTGTGATCGAGCAGGGACTGTAGTGCTACAAAGTTATGCCATTCGGTCTCAAGAATGCTCCCGCTACTTTTCAGAAACTTGTCAATACAGTCTTTAGAGATCAGATCGACCGTAATATTGAAGCATATATTGATGACATGATTGTCAAGTCAAAGCTTTCGGCCGACCATTTGAAGGATCTTCGAGAAACATTTACCGAACTCAGGCGGCATAAGATGATGCTAAATCCAAAGAAATGTGTATTTAGTGTTGAGTCCGGCAAATTTCTTGGGTTTTTCATCGACCAGAGAGGAATTGAGGCTAACCTTGAAAAAATTCAAGCTGTCCTAAATATGAAGTTGTCGAGGACTATCAAAGAAGTGCAAAGATTGACTGGTTGCCTAGCGGCTCTCGGCCGATTTTTGTCAAAATCAGGGGATAAGTGCCGATACTTTTTTCAAACAATCAAGAAGAAAGCTATGTTCGAGTGGACAGATGAGGCTGAGGAAGCCTTCGTGCAGCTGAAAAGCCATTTGCATACACTACCCTGGCTCGTCAGTCCACTCAAAGATGAAAAGTTATTCATGTATCTTGCTATTTCAGACCATTCTTTAAGTGCTTTCCTCCTTGTTGAGAGGGACGACAATCAGATCCCAGTCTACTTCATTTGCCACGTACTGCGCAATGCCGAGCTAAGATATCCACCCATAGAAAAGTTCGGTCTTGCCTTATTCATGGCATCAAAGAAGTTGCAGCCATATTTTCTAGCCCACTAAATTGTGGTGTATACTGATCAGCCGTTCAAGAAGCCTTTTGCTACTCTGGAAGTCGTGGCCAAATGTTGAAATGGGCCCTAGAGCTTAGAGGTCTCGACATTACGTTCGAACCCAGAAAAGCGTTCAAGGGGCAAGCCTTTCCTGATTTTCTGGCAGAAATGACTAGGTTGGACCTGCAGCCGGTCGGGGATCAGATATGGAAAGTCTGTGTTGATGGAAGTGCTACTACGACCGGATTTGGTACAGGAGTTATTTGTTTATCTCCGGAAGGAGACAAGTATGAGTATACATTGAGATTCCACTTTCAAGCCTCCAATAACGAGGCCGAGTATGAAGCCCTCCTAGCTGGCCTTAGAATGTGTAAGGCGGCAATAGCTACAAAATTTGATGTAAGTTCGGACTCCCTTCTAATAGTCAGCTAGGTAAATGGCGACATGGAAGCAAGGGAGCCGACCATGATGAAATATCTGAAGATGGTTAAAGTAGAGGCCGAGAGCCTAGAGCACTTTACCTTACAGCAAGTACCCCGTTCGTCCAATCATCAAGTGGACGCCCTCTCCAAATTAAGATCCTCGACATCATGTGATACCCCAGATCAGTGTTTTGGTAAGTATTGGAAAAGTGGAATATCGAGGCCGAGCTAGTGCATATCATTGACAGAAGCTATACCTGGATGGATGGGATCATCTCTTACCTGAGAGATAGATTACTCCTAGCCGATCCAAAAGAGAGTTGGCTGATGAAAAAAGAGTGGTCTGGTTTGATATGAAGAACGGGGAGTTATTCAAAAAAGCATTTGTGAAACCTTACTTAAAATGCATCACCCTAGAGAGAGGGCATGATGTGCTGGGCGACCTCCATCAGGGGCATTGTGGTTCCCATATTGGAGGACGAGCGCTGGCATACTGGTGATGAGTGTCATTTATGGCACTCATTTGGCTTCTTTTAGGATGAATTTCATGCTATTTTATATCCCTTTTCTTTAGTTTTCCTTAAGTTTGTTCTTTATTTCTTTAGTTTGTGCTTTCCTTAGTTAGTTTTCTTTTATTGTGCATTTCTTTGTTTATTTGGTCTTTTTCCCTTTTATTTGCTTGTTTTTGTGTATTTTCAGGTTATGATCGTGTTCCAAGGATTCCCGAGCTTTCCTCTCATATTTTTCATCAATTTGGATGCCTCATGTTCGTGATTTGGAGCTCAAGTTTGAAGGAATGCAAGGAGCAAGTTCATGAGATCGGTGCATGCATGCGGTGGGGGCATCATCTTTGGCTTGAACCCACCAAAATAGCCATTTCAATACTGCCTACTGTAGACACCCATTTGTGTCTCCCCAAAACTAAACCCAGTGATGAATACCTTTCGCGTCGAATCATAATCGAATGAGGTGAAAGTGTGAAAAGTCTTGTGTTGCGATTAGTTTTTATTAAAATTCTTTTCTTTCTGTTTTCGAAAACCCACTCTATTTTATGAAAACGTCCAATCCAGTTTAATTTGGTCCATGATAAGGGTCCAATAATGGTGTAGTTGGATGGGGCTTGAAAAGACCTTTCCAACGATATATTTTAAGTCCAATTCCGATGAATAATGAGGAAGTTATGGCCAAAATACTAAACTGGACCCAAACCGGATTTTACCTACGACCCAATGATCATGAGGAGGGTCCAAGGGTTTAATCCTATTCCTAAACTAATTAGGATTGATTAGAATCTTCTATAAGTTTCTAAAATATCTTAATTATCCTTTTTTGAAAAGATAAGATTAAGGAATTTGATTTAAATAAAAACTTTCCTTCTTTATAAAACTTTCCTTTTTTAAAGTCCTAATTCTATTCGAATTTAAAGATGTTCAAAGACAGTCAGATATTATTTTTGTGCCTCACATTTTTTTATCCAAATTTTATATGGTTGGATAGGTCTTGAAATTATCTTTCCAATGATATATTATAATATTAATTCCGAGCTATAACGAAAAAGATATGAAAGGAATACGAAACTCTATCCAAAACTGACACCCTTCCACTGTTTTGGCCATATCTTTTTATCTACTAAAGATTTTAATCTAATATTAATTGCATTAGAAAGTAGACTTCAAGAGCTTTCCAAAGACATATTATATAACTTATTTGAACTTCTAGATCAAAAGATATGATAAAAACAAAATCCGCAAAAACTGTCTCTGTCGCCAAACGACAGAGGCGACAGACCCTATCGCCTGGCGACAATATAAAGTTCTGGCGACAAGGTCGGTTTGTTAGAGACAGAGTGGAGTTTTATTCCTTATCAAATTATTTGATTTTCCGGACTATTTTCCTATAAATAGGGTCCCCAACCTCTGTTTTTATCAATCAACTCTCATCAAGAATTACTTGATTCTCTCTTCTCTCTCTTGAGCAATATATGCTTTCTTTCTCTCTCTTTCTAAGCTTGCTTTTTTTATTAAACACAATTCCGCATACACAAGACTTAGAAACACCTAGCCAAGTTTGAAGTTGCCTTCGCCCTAGACGTGAAAGGTTTATACTTTTATGAGGGTTTGGTCCCAAATCCAGTCTAAACTTTTTAACTCTTTCTTTCAATAATTTAATTTAATTCTTTGATTTATTATTTTCATTGAAGTTTACTAACTTGTGTATTTTTTTATTAAAAAGAGGTACAAGGCTTCAAAGTAAGTAGATTAGTTTACTCTCTATTTTATTCACAATGTAGAAAGCATGTTTATTATTGTTTAATTTCTAGTATCATGTTAGGATGTTTTTAATGCTTTCTAGTATCATGTTTAGGATGCCTTTATTATTTATAATATCATATTAGTACCATGTTAGGTTAAAAGATTTGATTTTTATTGGTTAGTGACATGCTAGGATTTGTTATTAATCTTGTTAGTATTATGCCTAGTATCTTGCTATTATATTTAAGCTTTATTATTAACATGATTTTGATTATTTATAATTATAATTATGCTATGTTTATGATTATTATTATTATTATGTTGCTTGATATTTTATATTTTTTATTGTTATTGCCTGATCACACCTTTTATGCTTGTTAAAGGGAATTTGTACTTGAAATCACGCTTAATAAGATAATTAATAATTTAGTTTAGGCTAATATGATTTTAATTCAAGTGATCGCCAATAATAGTTTTATTTGTGCATTAATATTCAACCAACATAGATAAACAGGTTTAGGATTAATATAATGTTTGCATGTTAGTCAAAAAGCGCTCATGAATACGAGCAGAACAAAGTAGAGGCCTATTTTATAGGGCGGGTCCTTTCTTTTGTAGATTGGATTCGTACCCTCATCCCCAAACCCTATTTGGTTCAAGACCTTATGGAGTTGACGATCCCTTGGATCATTTTTGGGTTTACAAGTTCCTAAAACTTGTTGGCGACTCTTTTGCTCTCTTTTCTTTCCCTTTGGAACGTCACCATACTTAAGTGTATGATCATAGTGGGGTTCAAGCTTGGGGTTATAGTGCTTGAAATATTCCCTACAGTTTTTTGGCGACTCCACTGGGGAGGATTTCTATTTTAATTCCTAAAATTTATTTTGGCAATGATTTAGAATGAGCGGATGAGACTCAAAAAATTCTAAGTATTTCATGTGCGTAATTTTGATTAACATTATTATTGTCATATGCATAAAAAGGTCCTCATTGGATAGACCAATGAGTCATAAAACATAGGATTTTACATGTAGGAAATTTGAGAAATTTCTTTCACAACTAGAATCGAAATAATGCTGCGAAATCTGGAAAATTCTAAGAACACAGATACATACTGAGGCATGTAGGAACTAGCGTCTAGAAAACAGGGCTTGTCGCCTGTAAAGAGCTTCTGTCGCCTGGCGAGAATTCTGTCGCTTGGCGACAAGGGTTCTTTTGCAGCGACAGTCCCTGTAGTCTGGCGCCAAGTTCTTCCAATACCGAGCCAGAACTCTGCCTTCTTGTTTTGAACATTTCTAGTACTATTGGCTCGATTCTACTTCCTGATTGAGCTTTTCTCACTTTTCTGAAACCCATATGTGTTCTACATATGGACATAACTTTTTGGGGGTTCACGCTTCATCTACCCAAACGAACGCTCCTGGAAACGACGGGTACATGCAAGTTTGTGAATCCACCAAACCGTGGAAGCAAGTTTTTAACTTGCGGGGTCCCATCCATACGCGCCAACCCTTCAAGGTTAGGCTTCTGCGCGATGCATTCGGACTCATAACCATGGACCCTCTTTGACTTAACCCATATCCTTGAACTTTAGAGAACTAGAGCCATGGTTAGGTTGCAAACTCATTGCATCATATTGTGACTATATGAACTACTTGTGCATCTCTTACTTGTGCATAGCTTATATGTGACTAAACTAACCGTTTGGTTTGACTTGTGTTTGTAAATAAGTTTTAATAAAGTAACCAATGACTAAAGGACTTTGTTTAATTAATTAATTAATTAATTTCAACTAATAAAATTGCCTTAAGTCGAGTCATAGTTCCATTAAGTCAACCCGGATTTTTATTCCCGTATACTACAGAAGCGTCAACTTGTTTTGGTCATAGCCGGAGTTCTAGAAAGAACTACGAGTCGTACAAACTATGGATCTGTAGCCCCGAGTTTTATCTTTAATTTGGAGTTGGTTTCATCCCAATCAGAGTCACAGATCAAAAGTTATGACTAAAATACCACAGCCTGTCCAGTTTAGTGCACATACGTGAAGTCTTAACTTAGTCTTTGCTTGAGTCTAGTCACATAGTCTAGCCACATGGTCATGACACAAGTCTTATCATGTCACCTACACTCACTAGTCTTAGCACACACTTTGTATATGTCACCATAACCATGTCTTAGGTTCATGCATAAGTCGATTTTTCCGTCATTTAAGTTAGGGTCCATTCTATATTTCTATTCCTAATTCTTCCATATTTCTCCATCTCCATCATCTTCCCACTCACATCATCTTCCCCATGCATATCATTCTTCTCATTTTTCCATGATCTTTCCCCATCTATTGCATGTTGAATAAAGATTGAGTCAAAATAATTAGTATAAAACTTATCCCTAATTTCCCTTTCTATAGTACTTGATCAAGGAGAGAAGGGCGTGTAGTCAAGGATAACACTTTCGTTCAAGTCTTACTTTTTGACAAGCCAATTGGTAGAAAAAGGAAAGCTAAGAAGATAATGGCAAGTCAAGAAGAACTCAATGAAGTTAGGGGAGAGGTAGCAAACCTGACTGAGATATTGAAGGGTCTAACTCTTCAAGTTAACGACCCTACAGAATAACAACAAATGGACCTCATCCAGGAAAGTTTAAGCAAACTATCTAATGATTATAGGTTCCAGGGCATTATTTCACAAGGGGTCTCGGTGGATAAGGAACTTCTTCCGCATAAGTTCAATGCCAATGACATCCCTAAGTTTAAACCAAATGACAATCCTTACTTCCACTTAAGGGCCTTTGAAACTATAATGAACATTAAGAGGATTGATAGGAAGAGTTTTCATTCTTTGTTCTCACTGTCTTTAGAAACCGTTTGTCAACAATGGTTCTTTTCTCTTGGAAAAGAGAAAATCTCTTCTTGGGATTCAATAACAAACGCTTTCATAGATAGATATAAGTGCAACATTCAAGATGAAACAGACCACAGACAACTTGAGATGTTAAAACAAAAAGAAAATGAAGGGTTCACTTCTTTCTTCAACAAATGGAGGGAAACTTCAGCTAATATGGTTAAGGTCCCTACTGAAAAAGAGTCTGTAAGGATGTTCATCAAGAACCTTCAAGAAAAATATGCAAAGCACTTAAATTACCAACACAACTTGAATACTTTCCAGGCTGTGTATAATATAGGTATTGACATTAAAGATGACATCCTGAAAGATAATAGTGCTAGAGGAAAGAAGAACGACCATCCTTCTTCTTCCTCTCCCATTAACGAAGTACATGCTACGAACACCTCTAACCAGCGAATCTAAAGGTCAAAAAGAGTGTTCACTCCACTTGGTATGAGTTATGAAACAGCTTTCGAAAAGATACACCACAAAGGACTGGTCATGCCCATAGGACCTATCAAAGACCCAGTTCCCGAAGCCAGGCCACCTAAGTGGGATCCTAGTAAACACTGCAAATATCATCAAGGAAAGGGTCACGACATTGAGGAGTGTTGGAAACTCAAAGAAGCTATTCAGGACCTGATTGATAACAATAAAACTTCCGAGATTCTAGCCATCACAGAAGATCAAACATCCTTCAATCCTTCACTCCTTATCACACCTGTAGGTGAGCCCATGATCGATATAGCTTATATAACTTCTATTAATGAAGTGGCCATGATCGAGGAAGATGAAGGGGCTTTCTTAGATAATATCGAGGAAAATTTGTCAAGTCTAAAAGAAGACGTTCAAAAACTACAAGATGTCATTGCCATGCTCTTGAATGTGGTAGAAGAATTAGCAAGTCGGATAATGGTTATCGAACATGTTTTGAGTATAAAAATTTAGGGTATTACAATCTACCCTCCTTAAAACAAGTTAAGGAATATGAAACTTAAAGTAGAAAAATAACTTACTTGTAAATTTGAAAGAAAGTAAAAATTAAATCAAAATTTTCTGTATAAAATATATAGATAGAGTACTAAAATATTAGGGGTATTATAGATGTTTTAAAGACCAAGGAACCAGAAAGAAAGTGTACCCCAATTGGGATGAGCTACATTATCGCCTTTGATCGACTCCATGCCAAGGGACTCATCACACCAATTGGTCCTACGCAAGATCCTCGTCCTAAAAGGAGAACAACCGAATGGAACACCGACTCCTATTGTAAGTACCATTGAGAAAACGGTCATACTACAAATAAATGTCACAAGTTTAAAACCTCATTCAAAATCTCATCGATGCAAAAAAGCTTCCATTCCCTCCAACTGGCAAGAAGACCAAGTGATGATAAGCACAAGACACGAGGTGAGCTTCAACGACAAGACTTCATGATGCTTTTCGCATTTTTTCCCTTCCCCAACAAGTCTAGCATAGGCACCCTTTGTCTTCCTTAGATTTATTTCATAGGTTTTTTCTTTACGTTATCCATTTTAATAAAATGAAGATTTCTTTCGTTGCATATGATCATTGCATTGCATTAAAAAAAATTAAAAAAATAAAAAAAATTGTCGGACTAAGCATAAGGTATACCAATGATTTTCCACATCATATCACCTTTACACTTTTCATTCATTATATAATCCTTTCTTGATAAACCACTTTGAGCCTCAACTAACGATAAACCTTTCTTTTTTCAACCTACTTCTACTTAACCTTGGGATGGGATGATGTGCAACTTATGCCATTTCCAAATACAAAAGCTTGAGTGATTTTACTAAGATTTCACAAGTTTGAATAGCAATAAAAGTAAGAAAAGGGCAAGTGTTCCAATGTCTTTGACATGAACATGTCTTTGATATGAACACGTCTCAGATTGCGTCCATGAATGCCAAGTGAGTGATAGACCGCATGATCGTGATTGCCCACACCTATCAAAAAAGATTCTAATATATAAAAAATGCAAAAGCATAAATAAAAATAAAAAATAAAAAATAAAAAATAAAGAGAGAGAGAGAGAGAGGGAGAAAATAAACAAAAAATGAGCTCAAAAGTGAAAAACCTAAAGTATACAAATACCAAGATTCAAATGCAAGGTTGCACACCTTGGGGGCTTACTTTAGGAATTGAGTCTTTTATCCATTGTTTTTCAACCTTTAGCCTAACCCTGTTACAACCCTTAAAAGACCTCTTTGAGGTATACACACACTTGTGCGAAGTTTGGCTGGAGCTACGTTCGGCTTGATTCCTAACGGATACGTAAGCAACCTCATATTGGGGTGCGCCCATAATAAAAATGCATTCATATTTACATTCATACATGATCATATCAAGGGGTGGATCTCCAATGCTCATCCTTATCCATTTAGAACTAAACTTAGGTGATTGCTCCATACTTTATTAGCCTACCCAGCCTAAGAGTCACCATAATTTGACTCTTCGCAAAAATATTTTTTCACACCCTTAGCCTTTGCGGTCTAACTTTAGTGTCACTTTCACACACTGCACAAATACATAGTCAAATAATCCTTTATTTGTCATGAAATCTTGATACAACTTTGAAGCATGCCTTGTCATCTTAGAATCATTCATTATCATAATCATCATCGCATCCGAAAGTATGAAGTACTTTGCCTCTATGCCTAGGTTACTCAAATACTTTCATCATTAAGTCATCAATTGAGATAGCCAAGGATGCTACAATAAAAGAAGACCTACACTAAAGTTTAGATTATACAATAATAACTTATACTTCCTCCGTTTTCTTTTAGATGCAACACACACTTTTTCACGGTATTTAAGAAATGTGGGGTTCACATGATATAATACACTTTTAAATGGGATGAGTGGTTGTTAGGAGGGTAATTTAGTGGGTCATGTGCTTTAAATAAGGGAAATTGTATAGTTTTTTCCCTAAAATAACTTTCTTTTTATAGTGTGTTGCAAATATTGTGACATTTCCTTTTTAGGGAAGTGTTGCAAGTAAAAGAAAACGGAGGAAGTAATTGGGATTAATATGAGAAGACCTCTCATACTTTGGATTATTCATGTGAATTTTTTCTTTGAAATATTTTTGTCAAAATATTGAACAACTATGCATTGTACGGGGTTTTAACCTAGTGTAAATTAAACCGGAACATACAATACGAATCATGCGATGCACACAACTTGACGATTTTGTCCTGGGTACTGACTTTTGGGTCTTGGTCACCGCTTGTCGGCCCATAGGATTAGGGTTTTAAATTTATCGCCTTCAATTTCATTCCTTCTTCTATAATAATCCCCTTCGCCGCTGCTTCATACTCCAACTCCTCTTTTGTTAAAGTTTTTGATTTTATCCTCTTATCTCTATTTATTTATTTTTATTTTTTCATCCTTTAATCTTGGGTAAATAGCGATGATTATAAAAATTCCTCGTTCTGAATTGCTATAACAATGGCATGATAGACTCATCTATACACCCATAGAATATGAGCGATTTACCCCATTTTTATTTTCTGTTGAAGCTAATTTTTAAAATTAATGTGTTTTTTTTTATTTTATTTTTTTTTTTATTATTCTTTTATCAATTTTATTCAATTGGCAAAATTTATATAAGTTGATTGTAGATGGGTTTGGATGCTGTGATTAAATTTATAATCTATATCTCTGAATGCCAATTTTGGCATGGAAGACTCCTCAATAGCTGGATAGTATATGAGCACCTCCATTTTTTCTGTTTAATAATTTATTTTTATTGAATTTTTATTTTTATTGAATTTTTTTTAAAAAAAAAATTCTGTTTTTTTTTAAATTCGTATAAATTGTATTTTTGTTAAAGGAGATAGCTAAATTTGTTATGTTGCGTCTGAATCGATTGGATGTTACATGAAATTGGCACTCCTAAAATTGATTAAAAGTGGTGTTTTAAAGCCCTGATTTTCCTGTGCATTGAATGTATGGTATTGGGGTTACGCACACCTCTATATTTCTACTAAGGTATAATTAGTTAATTGGTTGAATTTGGAGCTTGATAGTTTGCTTTATATTATGTCAATTCGGTCTTACACGGGCGGTAGATATTATGTTCAATGTTCATCAAAGAGAATGAACCAGTTTTGGCCGATCTAAACTGATACCAACATGTGATAGAAATGACGTGGTCGATCTAATCTATATGTTGTTATACTTCTTCCTCTTACCAACCCTTAAAACCTTATGATACTATATCTCATTCAACTCTAAGATATGCCACCTAGGTGTAAGGACTAAAGGTTTGTTCTGATGATTGGGGCTGAACTGATATAATTAGGATTGAATGGGGCTAAAATGAAATGTTTATCAGTGAATGAAAATTAAATGAACTAATAGAATTTGAATTGAATTGATTAGAGCTGAGCTGAACAGAAATTTTTTTTTTTTTGATTCAAATGAAGAAGAAAGACTTCCAAAGGAAAAATAAAAAACAGAAAAAAAAAAGAAAACAAAAGCAAACAACAAACTACAACTACTCGATCTCTAAGAAGGGACTAAACGAGGCAAAGCAACTCCTCTAGCATCCTCCTGTAAGATCCTCCCAAGCTCTTCCGGTACCACATTGATGATTTCTAATTGAGAGTCTTGAGAGACGCCGCGGTTGACCAACCAATCCGCCGCTCGATTTCCTTCCCTATAGATATGAATAACCTTGACTTCCCATCTATCATCTCGAAGCAGCTATAGACAATAATTGATGTCATGAACATTCTCTCCTCGTCCCTCTCTTTGTTTTTGCATTAATCTGGCACATGCTTGGTTATCAAGATGCACTTTAAGCTTTGAAATTTGCAAATTCTGAGCTAATTCTAGCCCTCTTACCAGCGCCATTACCTCAGCTCTGAAAGCTGAGCAGTAGCCAAAAGCCGCCGAGAAAGCAGTGATGAACTGACCTTCATGGTCTCTAATGATCGCCCCCCCACCAGCAGGACCTGGGCAACCTTTAGCTGCCCTATCACAGTTGAGAACAAACCAGCCAGGAGCAGGGGAATGCCAGGGGACATTAATCTCAATCTTCTGTTTGCTTGTTGAGGCTGCATCACCATGAACTTTATCCAGGCTAACTTTCATTTCCTTGAAGCGGACTCGAAGAAACGCACCAACATCCATAGGGATCTCATCTCTTCTATTAAAAATTCGGCAGTTTCTCCACCTCCAAACCCACCAAGTCGCAATACAGAACATTGTATCCCAGCTAACAACATTGATTGAGCTTTTACCATCCAAATTATAAGTTAGCCAGTCTCTAAGAGGTAACCTGAAAAATTGCTCATGAAATCTGGGATGTAATATTTTGTTCCACACAATTCTAGCATTGGGGCAGTCTCTCAAAATGTGCAGCGCATTCTCATCACCATTTCCACAAATATGACATATAGGAGAATCTGTAAGCTTGCGTTTGTACAAATTCAGGTTCCCAAGTAGTCTGTCATGACAGACTAGCCATAGAAAGGCTCTCACGCGCTGCTGGACTGGAGCCTTCCATATCATATCCCGGATTTTATCATGTAGCACCTCAGTTTCATGTCGCATTATGCTCATCACAGACTTTATCGTGAATTTCCCTTGAGAGTTGCCATTCCAATAAACCAAATCTCCCAATGACGGATCAGCTCTAACTTCATGATTTTGTATGCATTTAAGCACTTCTTGAGGTAGGAAAGGTGCAAAAATATTCCACCTCTAGCCTTGCCCCTCTTCCCACATTTCCTCGACAGTGGCTCCAGCCAACTCCATGGGCAGTGGCTGCGACACTAAGTCACTCAAGGGCTTGTCAGTCGCCCATTTATGATCCCAGAAGAGAGTGCGATTACCATTGCCAATTGCAACCTTTGTACCTTCACCAAGCACCCTTGCATTCTCTGTAATTTCGCTCCAAACGTTCGACATCCCAGCCTTGGGTTCGAACATGTCAAGATCACATCTACCTTTACAATACTTTGCACGCAAGACTCTAGCCCACAATGAATTGTGTTCCGAGAGCATACACCAGCCAAGCTTTGTGAGAAAAGCCGAATTAGCGTGTTTAGCCGAATAGATTCCAAGACCACCAAATTCTTTGGGCCTTTGCAAACACTCCCACGACAGTAAATGAATTTTCCTTTTGTCTTCATTCCCACCCCACACAAAGCGCCTGGTCCTTTTATCAATATTATCACAAATTGTCTTCGGGATTTTAGTGGTTTGCATTGAGTAGTAGGACATCGTTGCTAAAGTGGATTTAGCCAAAGTAATTCTCCCTGCTAGTGAGAGGTATTTCGATTTCCAACCAGCTAGCCGACGATCGATTTTTTCGCACAAGTGACTAAAAGTGTCTTTTGTCACCCTACTAGATAGCGTGGGCATACCTAGGTACATCCCCAAGTCATCAGTAATTTCCATGCCTAATTCAGCCCCAATCTCCAGTTGCTTCTCATGATGAAATTTTTTTGAGGAAAATACCCTCGACTTTGGTAGACTAACCTTCTCACCCAAAGCATGACAGAATCTACCGAGGCAAGATCTGATTAGGTTAGCTTGTTCGACACTGGCTTCAGCAAAAAGTACTATATCATCTACGAAGAAAAGGTTTGAGAGCAATGGCCCATCTCTACTTGCACGAATAGGCTTCCATTTCCCTTGAATAATAGCCTCTTCAATCACTTGGTAAAACCTCTCCATGCACATCACAAATAAGTAAGGAGAAGGGATCGCCTTGACGGATACCCCTACTCGGTTTAAAGCTCTTTGAGGGCTCACCATTCCATAGCACTTGGAGTGAGGCCGTAGAGATGCAATCCATAATCAATTCTACCATAGTAATTGTCAAATTCATCTGAACGAGAGTGTCTCGAATGAATGTCCATCTAAGCCTATCGTAGGCTTTCTCAAAGTCAATCTTGATAGCCATATATCCAACTACACCTTGTTTCTTCTTCATGGTATGGAGCACCTCTTGCATAATAACAATGTTTTCTGTAATTTGGCGCCCAGGAACGAAACTAGATTGAGTATTGGATATAAGATGGGGAAGCACCGGTTTGATTTGGTTAATGATTACCTTTGTAATGATCTTGTAGGCCACATTACAAAGGCCAATCGGCCTAAATTGAGACGCAATCTCTTGTTTTTCAACCTTCGGAGTCAATGCAATACACGTGTTGTTCAAGCACTCCAAAGAACTTTTACCCTCAAGAATTGGAAGAATTGTTTCATAAACATTTTATGACACCAACTCCCAATTTTTCTGGTAGAAAAGCACCTGGAAACCATCGGGTCCTGGCGCTTTAAGGGCTCCCATGTCTTTAATAACCTCATCTATCTCCAGTTTAGAGTAATACTTTGTAAGCATACCCCAATCATCATTCGATAACTCTGGGAATATGTCTTGGGGAATATCCCACGATCCCTGGTCACCCTCCTCAGTAAAAAGCTTCGAATAAAAATCCACAATCAAATTTTGGATTTCAATCTTGTCTTGAGTCCACACTCCCTCATCATTCTTCAAAGCAGTAACTTTATTCTTCCATCTTCGTACAATCGTACTTAAATGGAAAAAGGTGGTATTTCTATCCCCATCTTGAAGCCAAGTGATGCGAGATTTTTGATACCAAAGTGTCTCTTCCCGATCAAGAACTTCCTCCAAATCTTTTCGAAGCTTCGCTTCCAATTTGAGCAACCCTCTATCAACCCTTTTGGACAAAGATTTCTGAATTCCACCAAGTCGAGCAAGCAAAGTCCTTTTTTGTTTAAAAATGTTCCAAAAAACATCTCTATTCCAATTTTGCAAATGCATTGATAGCTTCGACAGTGCTGGGACTAGGGGGTTATTTTTATTCCAATTTTGCTCCACAAATTCTGAAAAATTTTCATGCTGGAGCCAAGCAGCTTGAAATCAAAATGGCCTATGAATCGATTCAAGCGGAACAAAGCCATTAGGAGAAATAAAAATGGGGCAGTGATCTGAAAAGGCAGCAGCAAGATGGCGCATCGAAGCCTTCTCAAATCTTAATGCCCACTGATCATTACAAAGAGCTCTATCCAAATGACCACTCTGTCTTGTTTCAGAGGATTTTCCTCTAGCCCACGTATGTGCTGCACCCGAGAATTCCACCTCCAATAAATCCATTCCTTCAATCCAATCATTAAATCTAGCCGATCTTCTATCCGTTTCACTGCAAGAAGTGTTTCTTTCCGAGGGGAAACGAGTGTCATTAAAATCTCCAGCCATAAGCCATGGTTTATCATGAGTGTGAGCGAAGTTCTCAAGTTCAACCCATAATTCTTCTCTCTTATTAGGATCAGGGCTTGCATAAATTGCCGTAAAATACCACGGCATTGCTCCCACACGCGAGATTTCCATAGTTATGTATTGATTATGCTTATAAATCGGGCTAATGGTAACCAGGTCTTTTCTCCAATAAATCCATATACCACCACTAAACCCCACCGCATCCGTTCGAACATGACCATCATATCCAAGAATTGAGGCAATTTTGAGAGCATGATCTTCCCCATATGCGTTTCCACAAGAGCAAGGACATTAGGTTTATTGATTTTCACTAAGTCCTTTAGAGAAGAAATAAAGTTACGACTACCCGCACCTTGTACGTTCCACACCATACAAGTAATAGGTAGAGAGTCCGGAGCTAAATTCGGGATTGTATCTTCCATAGAAACCGGAATAGAAGGTAAAGTTGTCATATAAGCAGCACTAATGAGTCTAAGCAAGCGCTTAAACTCATTGGGAATTTTCAGAGTTGCCACCAACTCCAGGGGAGTTGTGCTTGGGGGTAGCATCGATTCGAACTCCACTTCCATCACATGGATCAGGGGGTTCAAGCTCACCATGTAAGGCTCCTCCATCGGGTGTCCTACACAAAGAATTTTGTCTGTAGGGACTATGAGTGTGATCGGGGAAAGAGTTGGAGACATGAGTAACGTCCTCTGCTAGCACCTCGATAGCTTGGTTGGTCTCCTTGATGGCTTTTGGGAAACTTGAGTGTGCTTGGGATTGGACTTCAGTGATGGCTGGTGTAGGGGCATTAAAGGAATTAGCACAATTTTCCTTTCCTTCGTGGGCTGTTGACTTATTTTTGTTAATGATAATATTCGTATTATCATTAATTTCTTTTAGTGGCTCAAAAATATTCTTCGAAGATAGATTTTTATTTTTTTCCTGATATACTTTGGTGGACTTTTTCTTTGATTTCGAATGAGATTGGCTTGGGATATTATTATTTACCCGAAAAATAGGAGTAAATCCATCCTTAGGTAAGTTATCTTGTGAATTTTCACCTAGCTCAACCGTTTCAATAAAGTTTCCATCTTTATCTTCAATCATATCTTCTGATTCCTTATTTTTCTCCACTTGATTCTCCAAATTTTCTTCTTCTTGATTGTCCAGCATAGCAAATCTTGAGCCCGACCCCTTAATTCCAGCACCACTTGAGTTGGCAAGATTTTTTTCCAAAAATTGGGCCGCACCCGAGTTAGGTTTGGCACCATTGATTGGGCTTTTATCCTGCTTTGTTTGCTTCCTTCGGCCTGGTTTCTTCACCATCATCCACGAACCAAAAGCTTCGGTTTCCTCAGGCTTGGGATTGTGATTGTGCAAAGGATTATTGTGTACAGTCATGGCAGTGACTTGATTCTCAGCATGATTGATAGGACAATCGTCTTTAGCATGTCCAAGCTTACCACACTTAAAGCAAATCATACGGATACCCTCATATTGGACTCTCCAGACTCTTCCTTTTAGCCAAAATTTGGACAATAATGGTTTAGAAAGATCGATCTCCACACTGATTCTAGTGAATTGCCCACGTTCAGCTTGAGCAGTAGTCTTGTCAATTCTAAGTACCCTGCCAATCTTCGAACCAATCTTGTTAAGAAAGGCTATATCAAAGTATTCAACTGGTATGTTAGGGATGCGAACCCAAGCAGTTAAAACCTTGATTGGGGCCTCATCAGGGATGAAATTTGGAACCCACTTCCTAATCGTGAGATAATTATCATCGAGAAGCCAAGGACCTTGAGTCAATACATAGTTATAATCAGCCTTATTGGTGAACCTTGCAATGTAGTAATTGCAGCCAATATCAGTCAGAGCTAGTTCACCTCTAATATTCCATTTCTTTTTTAACCTTCTCATCAGTCCCATATATCCAATTTTTCCACTAAAAATCTTGATTATCAAGGAGGTTTTCCACGGCTGTCAAAGCCTTGCTTTTTCCTCCTTCGATAACTTAATCACAGGACATCGTTCATCATTTAGGATTTCTTCAGGGATGTTTTCATCATCAGATTCCACTTCCTCTTCTTCTTCAGAGTCTAGAATCTCCATCTGTTGATTCTTATGAGCAGCAGCCTCACCCCTTAGTAAATCCCTGAATGAAATTGCACCTCCATTTCGCCCTTCGATGGGGTGTTTCTCCCCCAAAGAGCCTACAATGTTCGTATGGTTTTCAATACCAACATCGAACATCTCTTCATCATTTTCAGCATTGGAATTGAATCCCAAATGGTTAATTTTGCGTTTAGGTTTCTTATTTGATCGATCTAGTTGGTCTCTTTCCTCACTCGAAGAGGGTTTTTTCGTCGCGCTCAAAGGGTTTTTCGAGAGAGAAAAATCCATTCTTCTTAGAAAAGTCCTTTTACACAGCTGAACAGAAATTAAGTTGAACAGATTCGGCCTTAAAGAGAGTTAGTGTACTTGAGCTAGCGCTGTAGCAATGATTTTAGGGCATGTTGTAATTTAAAATAGGACCTTAATATTTTTTTTTTTTTAAATTAGGCAATACACAACTTCCCGTATACAGTAGACCTTCTCTAATGGTGGGATTTGATTGAGTTTTTTTTAGGGGAGAGTGGGTGTTTTTTGTAAAGGATACCTACAAGTTAGTATCTAAAATTAGCAACTCTAAAAGAAAGTTTTTATGTTTAGATACTTAACTTTGATTTTTATTTGACAAAAACTTAAAAAGTATGAACCCTTGTCAATATTATACGGAGTAATATGTTTTGTAATTTATTTAAGTTTTAATTTTTTTTTTCTAAAAAAACTTATAATATGATTTGGTGGGCTATAAATTGAAAGTGACATTAGTACACCTTAAAAATAGAAAATCTCACCTTTGGGAAATTAGACTTCACAAAAATAACTCATTTGTATTTCAATACTCAAAGTTGATTTTCACCATTGGAGATGGTCTTACAAATGAAATTGCTTATGTATAACAATTAGTCAATTACTTCCCCCGTATTTTATTACTTGACCCGCTTTGACTTTTACACTATTCACCACCCCTCCTTTGACCGTCTTTTGTGAATAATATGTAAGAAAAATATATGTATGATCTTTTTGGATTCGTCTCAGTAAGTACTATCATAATTTATAACTTTTATAATTTTTACATAAGGAGAATTTAAGTTATTGATCGTTAAAGTTTTGCATTGGCGAGCGTGATAAAAGAAATAGGTCAAGTAAAAAAAGAACATAGGAAGTATATATTAGTCGATTACGCAAAACCAAATTTCCTTATACTATAATTATTTTAATTCTCGTGATTTTGATTAGATTCAAAGGAGTTCAACCTTCACAAATAAAAAGTAAAAAAAAAATCCTTTGGTTACACCGTTAATTTTTTATTTATTTATTTATTTATTTTTTTGACAAACACTATTAATTTAAAACTAATACATTTGGACAACATAAATAAATAAAGTAACTGACGTTATCAAAACTAGAAAAGTTAAAGAAATAAAATTAAAATTAAGAACATTCAAATATTACCTTAAATCAAACGCAACACCATAATATGATGTGATATTAGAACACCAACATGTGTTTCTTTATACAAGGGTGCTGATATTGCCAAGGCATAAAAAACCATTTCCAAGTAAAATTATCTACCCGCTGCCCGTAATATTTGAGAATCTAAATATGTCAAACTTATTAATTCAATAATATACTTTGTAATATTGTATTGCCTATATTGTCGCCAATAACAATTAAATCACTTTATTTCTTGCACATACCAAATCGGCATATGATCTTCACCTCCACATAAACTAAATCACTACATATACACACACATGCATTATATTATTCTAATAATCAATACTCCAAGAAGAATCAAAACAATCAAAAGTACGAATTGATTATTGCAATAGGTATAAACCAAAACTTCCAACAGCTACAAAAATGGTCCAAATTTTATTAAATTAAAAAAAAAATATTGCATTGGATCATTGATAAAAAAAAATGCAAATATTAAATTACAAATGTTTAAAAATAGCAGACGATAAACATAACTAATCCGGAGAGAAGTTTAGCGTATGTCCAACAGTCCAAGGAGTTCTACATCGTATGAATTTCATATGCATAACCCCTGCCACCAAAAGATATACGAAGTAGTAGTTAGTCATATGTTATTGTTAA
This sequence comes from Chenopodium album, assembly GCF_948465745.1. Taxonomy (NCBI): domain Eukaryota; kingdom Viridiplantae; phylum Streptophyta; class Magnoliopsida; order Caryophyllales; family Amaranthaceae; genus Chenopodium; species Chenopodium album. The sequence goes on along the minus strand of NC_137858.1, from coordinate 28,179,579 downwards.
AGAAGATTAGTACATCATTAAGACTAATAATAACTAAAAGAGTATAAAAACCACCTACATGATAGGAAATGAAGAACAATCAATCTAGCCAAACAACAGGTGCATTAAGATCAATTAAATTCAGTGCACTTTCACCATGGGTTGGATAAGAATTATATGACTCGTGTTCGTGTATATGCACTTGAGACTTAGAACGTTTCAATGATGCTTCTACTATTTCAAATTGTGATGGATCTCTTCTTGTTGAACTTAAAGGTTCCTTTCGTCTGATAGAACCCTTCTGTGGGCGTCCTTTATGAGGCCGGGTATTTGGTTCCATCAATGTAGGTTCCACTGTATTCAACATAAGAGATATCTTGTTCCTTATTTCTTCCTTCTGAAAAATAGGCATATGCTGATATTTATCCCGTAGCTTGTCAGTAAGCTCTTCAATTTCATTGCTACTATCACTTATATTTGTATCATAAGCATCAAGTGACTTTAAGTCAATCCTCCATTGTGTATGTACAGACTCCAAAGACAATGCTTTCTCTTTCGATTCATACATCATATGAGCACAAGGTAGTCTCATAGTACACTGAAAATGGCCTGTACAAATGGCTTTTGCTTTACCAAATTTAGCCATTTCATATTGCTCATAGAGCTTGTTCATTGTAAAAGTCGAAACATGAGAAACAAGATTTTTAAAGAATGGGATGCGATATTTGTGAGGTACACGAATTTTCTCGATTTCAAGTAGAGTCTTTATCTCTTGAAATTCATCATCAATAGCAAGAATGATTTTGTCTCTTACTTGTCGAAAGTCTCCGGTTGAAACTTGTAGGTAACCTTTCAATTTTGCATGTGCACCTTCTACTCTTAAAGAAACACGGTTGCCATAATGACCATATTTTTTGGTCCAAGCACTCACAAATCGTTCCTTATATGGTATCCATGTACTTCCAATGTAATCAACAATATCCTTCTTGTCCATGTATAACTCTTTGAATGAAGCCCAAGCATTGTCAAATGATTCATTTGTCTTGGCATATATAATAGTATTCCAATTCAACATAAAATCTTCCCAATCTTCATGTAGCTTTTGCACTTGGAGACCACATTTTTTTGAATATGCCACACACATAAAATATGAGTAGCCCTAGGAAAAACAATACGTATTGCATTCATTAAAGCTAGCTCCCCATCTGTGACAATAACAAGATGCTCACATGATATACCCTTAATGTTAGCAAACATTTGTAGAGCCCAGGTATAATCTTCTTCCTTCTCTTTCTCTAGAAATGCAAAGCATGAATAAAAAGATTTATTAAAACTTGATACACCAATTATATCAAGCAAGTGCATCTTGTATCTATTAGTCTTATAAGTGCAATCCACAACAAACACATTTGGAAATGCTCTAGTCAGAGTGATGGACTTTGGGTGAGAAAAAAATACATGTGTCAGGTTTTCGTTATCATCATGTTTATAGTTGTAAGTAAACCCCTCTTGACCAAGTTCATCAAACAAGGCTTGTAACATTGAACGTCCATCTAAATTATCTTTCCAAATCTTAGCTTTCATATTATACACATTTCTAGCTATGGCTTGAAGGCCAGGATTTTTTTGTCTAAGAGAAGACAAAATTTGACGAGGTTGAATATCCGACATACACATTTTATCAATATCTAAAATTTCTTCATTTGTAAAACGACGAGAAGAAGGATGACCAGACATATCAACATTAGCTTCATGGTTATGTGAATTATTTTGCAATTGAAGAGACCAAAATCCATCATTTTGTTTCTTACCTCGTATTCGAAAAGGACAATCTATAAGACGAGTGCTTGTTTCCCTATCTTGAGATGTATCTATCATTTTATTACGCCTGTCCCGATATATGCCGCCCCTATCACAAACAATAGTCACATAACAATCCTTTCGAGAGTCCCTAATTGAGATGGCATATCCCTTTGACTTATACAACCTTCTAAAAACATCAAGGAGTTCTTCACGAGTTTGATATTGTGTACTAAACACATCGTGCACATCCTCGTCCATCATTATATGATTAGCAATAATCTGTCAAAGAAATAGATAAATAATTAAGATGCACTGTTTAGAAAATCTTTGTCTACTAATCCTTAAGATCGAATGCCCAACAATTAGATTTTAATTATAGTTTGAAGAATGAAGTATCCCAGGTTTATATACAAACATAATGCTATTTTTTTTTTGTTTCAATGGAAAATTTTATAATAAAGGTAGAACATTCATACGTATATTGTTGACGTGAAACACTTATACTAATAGTCATTTACAAATTAATTAAGCACTTGATAAATAAATAAAATTAATCAATAAACAAGTTTAGAGGTAGCTAATACCTGTAAAGCTTTGATAATGGTGTCTCTCCCAATAAAATGTTAAATTTAGTGAGTATATGTTGATGAATAATTTAATTAATTGCAGATTTTGACGAGAATAATTAGTAGTTGGAGTCGGAAAGATTTTAATTGGAATATTTAGCTACTAAAATTATAGGCAATAAAATGTTACAAAGTATATTATTGAATTAATAAGTTTGACATATTTAGATTCTCAAGTATTACGGGCAGCGGGTAAATAATTTGCCTTAGAAATGGTTTTTTTTGCCTTGGCAATATCACCACCCTTATACAATTGACAAGACAATCAACTAATATTTTTTTCCAATAATTACTCACTCTGTTGGAGTTTTGATTATAAACTTGAATATGTTAATATTGTTGGACATTTCTTAATTCTTCTTGAGTCTTTTATATAGTTAAAAGTGATTTTTCTAAGAAATTTAATGGGATTTATCACTTCCTCGAATTTGTCATTGCCAATTGTTGCTCCTTTCCTTTTTCGAAAGTTCTTATATTTTAAATATACTAGTCGTTGGAGCACGCGCGATGCGCGTGCTCCCCCAACGGCAAGATAAGTGAACTTCGTGGTTGGGTTCTGTTATTGTGATATTCGTGATTGTTTTCGGTTATTGTGATATTCGTGCTTGTGTTCGAGTTTTTTAATAGCAATGATACACATAAATTTGTAAGTATTAACAAGCTAGGAGTAGTGATAAAGTTTCTATGGGGATAAATCTATGGAAAAACAAATAAGTGAATTTTTTTTGAAAGAAAGATAGAGCTTCATTCATTAAGAGGAAATGTCCATCTCGGCCAATGTTACAACATCTAGTGGAAAATTTTTAGAACGAACTAACTCAGAATTCCCACTCGTGTCACCCCTAGCAATAAGGTGAGCAACGGTGTTACAACTCCTCTTAGCATGCGAAAATAAACAAACATTAAAGCTCGCTCTATCTAGATCAATATCATCATAGACCACGTGTATAGGAGAAAGACCAGCGTCATGAGAAGAAATTGCATTAATCACATTAATCGCATCCGACTCCACCCAAAGATTAGAGTAGCCAAACCTTAGAGCTAAGCAGAGAGCATATCTTACAGCTTGTGCTTCACAACACTCAGGAGATGAGGCCTCAATTCTTTTTGTTGCTGTGAGAATAATGCGCCCAGTAGCATCTCCGAAAACTACCCCAAGCCTGCTAACCCCGAATCAGTTACACGAGCATCAACATTGGCTTTGATTCAACATGATGGTGGGCACTTCCAAACAGCGCTGCTGCCCAACGCCTGATGTGCAGCAGGTTGAAAAACCTTTTTTGCATATTCATCATAGTCTTGCACCAGTTTACAATACCCTGCTGCAAGCATTACAACATCAGGAGACTCGTTCTCAAAAATGATCAGATTACGGCACCTCCATGATGCCCACATCAGAGCAGTCATGCATAATATGACACCCCTTTCTACTTTGCTATGTAACCACTGCCATCTAGCTTCGAAAGACTCCGTAGGTGCCCCTACAAGATGGTCCTCCAATCCACTATGACTCCAAATCTCAGTAGCAGCCTTGCATTCAAATAAAGAATGGATAATGGACTCACATTGTGCGCCACAAATCTGGCAAGAAGCTTCATTGGTAATGTGATGCTGCATCAAACGCTCCTTAACTGCAAGATTACCCTTTACAGCTCCCTCACAAGAAATGCTTAAGTTTTGGGGGACCTTTGACGCTCCACATTGATCTCCATAAGTCTATATTATGACCAGTTTAGGGTCTGATTGAACTAGTGGTTTTGCATAATCGACCATACTTTTATTTTACCTTTGTAGCTGCCAAAAATTGTCCTCGAAAGTTGTCGCTCCTCAGGTGACGTTAGTGGCATCATCATCTTCCTCTATGCATGACCATTGATAAGCAAAAAAATTGTGGAGGATTCGAAGATGATAAAAACAACTGCAGTTCATTGCATAACACTTTGATTATCAGATCATCATTTCTACTGCATTCAAACAATAATAAAAGCATAAATAAGCAAATTTCAAAAGTCAAATGGAGTAAAATTAGACACTAATAACAACTGCAGTTCATTGCATACAGGTTGTTAACACTAATATCATCATATGTAACAACAGGTAACACACTATAACCCTATTATGATGAAATTTCAATGCAAATAGGCCTTCAAACTCAACAAGAACACGCCGTAAGTTGTTGATGAAAATGCACTAAGTGACTGCACAACACAAGGTGCTTTCCTCATACTTCACACAAACAACACAATTCCAAAAACGAGTAGCAAACTCCCAACCCCTACAATCTAAAATAAGTATTTCTTCAATAAATTATAGGAATGATCACAAAAGTAACAAAACCAAAAAAAAAAAAAAATAATCAATCAATACATATAATGATAAAATAAGTGCAACTATATCTGAAACCGCTCTGATAAATAGAGAAACGCATACGAATTTGTAAAATGGTGAGAGTCGAGGAATTCTGCAAAATACGAGACGGAACAAAAGTAATTAATTCAGTAATACTCAGAAGCAATTATGATCTATTATTTCTGCACTTGAGGGATTGTCTTCCTTTGCTTTCTGTCCTGAAGCAATAACAATCTCGACAGGTAGAGGGGCAAAGGATGACCAATATTCGTACACATATATCAGCTTTAATGCATGTATAGAGCCATATATCAGCTTTCATTATTTGCATTATAAGAAAACAAAAACAAAAATAGGTAAAAACAATAATTAGATATCAATGCATGTATAGAGCCATATATATTGTTTGTAGACTACAGTTGAAAAAACAAGGAAGGTACATGTGGGCGAGCAATGACGTTACAATAGAAGTTGCAAAAGCCACAATGACCTGACAATTTCAGTGGAAGAGAAGTATCACTCTTTCAGGCTATCCTACAGCCATGTCTCCATCTTCATTACCACAACCCAATTTTAGGTAATCTATTTCCTTCTTTTGTCTTACTCTTCTAATAATGATCAATTCTTTCTGCTCAAATTATCAATTTTTCCTTTCATATTTGTGGTTTTGTGGGGCCCACCACACTATCTATTGAATTATATGTCATTTTCTGTTAATGGGGTTCCTTTGAATTATGAGTAAATTCTACATTCATAGTGTTATTCTATAAGATTTTAAGAGTTCCAAGTTTGAAGGGTAGTCCCTTTTCAATTGGGGTGGTTCAGAGAACTTTGGTGCTATTACTGGCTTTTGATAAGAATTTTATGCAGTAATTCTATATTGTTTTAGTAGTTGGGTAATTGAATGAACCATGGCAAATACTTGAGAAAACAAAAACAAAACTAGCTAAATTATTCAATTACCATATCGTACACATAAACTCCAGTATGGAGCAAGCCAACACCTCTTAAGAACCACCTCTTCCTAGTCCAACGTTATGAACCATGTAAATACAATTGGAAATAATTATAATAAGAAATGAAAGAAGAGTAGAGCTCAAACCATCTCTTCGTGCGTCAACATTATATTAATCTATGAACCGTATACCGAAGGGATCTTAATTTAGACTCGGACTCCCGGAGCTGATCAAGTGCAGAAATTGCCTCATCCCTAGCCGTCTATCCAAAATAAAGTGTCATTTCATCTATTAACAAGCATGAAAAGAAAATCTAGCATCTGAAAGATAGGTAGCCGGAGAAGTAAAATTGGACACCTCTACCTCTATCCTAAGTGCCACAACATCTCTAGCATTGCCACCATATTTTTGTGAAGCAACTCTGAGTGCAGCCTGCACATGAAGAAAGAGGTGGATGATGGCTTTATTAAGAAAAAGTAACCCAAGGCAATTGTTTCAAAAACTATGGTGCATATGCTATGTGATGTAAGTCATGTAACCCAAGGTAGTTGTTTCAAAACCCTAATGTAAATAAATAAAAATTGAACAACGAAATACTTCATCAATGTGTAAAATAACAACTCAAAACTCTCACCGATTCACTTAAAACACTTAAATTTCACCAAAAAAAAAACTTCGAACTTCAGCCGTTCTTGTTTCTCAATCAATTGAATTTAAATTCCATCAATTTCCAAAAATATTAACAACACACAAATCACAAAACAGATCAAAAATTAATCATACAAATATGCTAACATCAGATATTGCACAGAATTTCTAGAAATTAAATAATAAAAAAATAGGTCGAACATCCAATGATACCTGAGTTTTTTTACCTTAAACTCGAATCAACCAAATCTTGATCCGTCTTCCTCCTTCCAGCTTCCGCCTATTTTAGAGAAAAAACAGAGAAACTGGAGGATAAGAAAAAAATAAAGGCTAAAAACAGTGAATATGGAACACGAAGGCTTGATGCTATCTGGTATTCTGGGTATGAGTATGCAAACAACATTTATTTGCTCTCGGTTATATGACAACTAAATCAGTATCAATATGGCCTGTATAGCATATGCATGGACATAGTCATAAGTCACTAATACATTAGACATATAAGTAAGCTACGAAATTTAACAATTCCTATTAGAGATTCTGTGAATTAATGTTAACAAACAGAAGAATATAGAAACAGATTTCATAAACAATTAAGGTATGCCGCACCAAAAACAATTGTAACAATAGTAGTTACGATCAATCAGATACTTATTCCCTCCGTCTCTTTATTAGAGTCCCCTTTCTAACATTTATTACTCTAATAAAGAAAAAGGGGACTCTAATAAAGAGACGGAGGGAGTATATCATAATCACAGAGAATTCGCAAAATCGTAAGCTATACGACAACAGTGAACAAATAGACTCGAAACTTAACAGTAAACCATGATATTTGAGCTATAAAAAAAAATCAAATACAGTGAAGTGATAACCTGAAACATCTGAAACCGCCAAACTTCTACCGTCACACACCAAATTACTAGCCAAAACTAAAAGAACTACGAGCTAGAATCAAACATCCATGATTACTGAATTAAAACATATGAAGCTTGGTTCAAAAAAGTCTCTATATTTCTATAAGACTATAACAATAACAATTGGCAATTGATGAAACAATAAGGAGATTATATGTCATAAATCAGAATTCCAAAGCCTGAGAATCAAAAAATTTTATTACAAAAACAACAAGAAGTACAACGCAGGTGAACAGATGAACAATCAAATTATACAATCAAGATTACAACTTTATTTTTTTTTAAAAAAAGTCATACAATCAACAAAAACCACTACACAACAATCAAAATTTAAAAATTAAACAAAATCAAAGTAGAAAATAATAGAAAAGAATTAGGTACCTGATTTTTTGTGAGGATTGAAGATGAGTAGGAAAAAGATTAAAAAGGTTGGAAAGAAGAAGACTACAAAAATTGAAGAAGATTCCTTAGAGTAATACATACCATTTATTTCCAATTACAGTTTATCTCCTCCATCATTGAAGCTGAGGAAGCAATTTTTCATGCGCATTACCAACACCAGAACCTGCATCATGAAGAGAAAAAAACAAAAATATTTTAAAATCCTATACCAAAAAAAAAAAAAAATCAAAAGTCTAGATCATAAAAAAAGGGAGCAATTTGTGTAACCTCCCAAAAAATCCTGCGAAAAAACCAGAAATAATCAAAAATTAAATCAGTCAAATAAAAGGAAAAATCTAATCGAAGAGATGAACACCAAATCATAATTTTTTTTGTTTTGAACCTCAGAAACTGATCCAATGGAGAGATAGAGAGTGAGAGCGGGGAGAGGAGAGAGGAGAGAGGAGAGAGAAAGATAGTGAGAGGAGAAGAAGGAAGAAGACTTAAGAGTTAAGAGAGAGAAAGAAGATAGTCTGAGACAGCTGCCAAAAGTCAGGCCACCAAAGAAACATAAACAATAAAGGGTAAAATCGGCAATTCAATGAATTCAGGGGCGCATATGTAATAGCATCACAAAGTACTATTCATAAGCTACAGTAATTTTTATAATGGTTATGGATTGGAATACCACGCTTCAAGTTCATTAGTAACCGATGTTGTCCTTCTGGGACATTAATTTTAATTTGAGCATTTACAACTGATATATAGTCAATGACATTAATTCATATCCATCTTAGGGATGGTGTCATTGTAAATATGTAATATTACGTGGGCGCTGCTATTAAATAGAAGAAAATAAAGAATTAAAGATGAAGATGTAGTGCAAATATTCATTGTCTATTTTATTTTATTTTATATATATATATATATGTATATATATATATATATATATATATATATATATATATATATATATATATATGTATGTATGTATATATGTATGTATATGTATATGTATCTGTATATGTATATATATATACATATGTATATGTATATGTATATGTATATGTATATATATTATACATATGTATATATATATACATATACATATGTATATATATATACATATACATATGTATATATATATACATATGTATACATATGTATACATATGTATATACATACGCATATGTATACATATGTATATATATACATACATATGTATACATATGTATATATATACATATATATATATATACATATATATATGTATATATATATACATATACATATGTACATACATATACATATGTACATACATATACATATGTATATACATATACATGTATGTATATGTATATGTATATAATACATATATACATATGTATATACACACACACACACACACAAGATCATTGTAATTTCCTAGTGACAATCAGATTTCACCATTATAAGAAGAGTTAGGACTAAGGGAGTTACATGGGGAGTTACAAAGTGGAAATAATAAAGTTTAATACGTTACAAAAGTATAATGGACCTAACTTGATATCTTCTAGTCCCGCATTAATGAATCCAATATAGTTGAATATCTTCTCATTTGTAGTAAAATATCATTCGTTAATATTCGATACTCCCAAACTGAAATTGCATCTTCAAACCTTCAAGTCATCATGAGAACATGTGAAGTGTCTTCATTTCACCATACATGTGTTTTTCTCTAATATCATTATTTCAACCTCTTCTGAAAGTCGTGAATAATAGAAATTGAAGATTATTATTTGATCAAACATTCATTAAAAAAATTTGATGACAAAACTTGATATTACTAATGTCGTTCTTCAATCTAATATGAATTATAATATAACACATGTAATTATACATTGATTGTGGTTCTTCTGGAACATAAAAAACATCCTCAAGCATAAGTATTCCATTAATATTCCTTAGACATTTCATAGTTGACATGACAGTTCTCTTACAAATACAAATTGTAATTTTCACTAACTTTTATATGCTCAATCTTCAGGTTGAGATGTCAATGATGTAGTCACATGACTAAAAGTTTATTAATAATTACAATATTCATAATATAAAATTTGTAGGGCTATAAATACGTCGCATATAAGTTCTTCGGAAACTTTTCTTACATGATATTAAATCAATGTCATCAATAATTTCATCACAACTGTAAGCCCACTGAAATATGAATATCTCTTTGAAAGTTCACATTAATGTTGTAAATACCCCATATTATATTTTGGACGAACATTCACACATACCATAATAATTATGTAGAAACTATTACATGCAATATGAGATATAGAAATCACGATAAGATATTGAACAAGATATACAATGAGTAATGCATCTAACAAATTCCTACATATGCAATGAATAATTCATTAACCTATGACTCACACATATATATGAACATACATACGACTCTAAATAATGCATGATTGGATTTAAAAATCTATATTTCATTGGACTTTTAGTCCATGATAAACTTATGATCATTATCATTATATCGACATCAAAATGGACATTTATTTCAGCTCCCTTATTCACTAGTCCACTCTATTATGCATATGCATATTATTCATTAGTTCCATTGTGTACCAGTATCATAAAATTCCTTTAACGTACACATGCTATTTTGCTATGATATCTGAATACTTTCTTATTAGTACCATCATAACTTTCTTACATGCATCATAGACCATCTATTGTAATAATTCAGATATCTATACCACTTTTAGGGTATTTCATACATAATGGTATTTATATATAATATTACATTATTAGTGTTAACTGCACTATCTTGCCATATATCATATCTATTAGACATATCTTTATTTTGGAACTGATCATACAACCTACACTTCAGGTGTAGTGATTCAAGTATAATTGACAAGATTTTATCTCAATGTATACACATAATTAATATGACCAAAATGTATCTTCAACGCTATGCAACATGAGTCATAACTGAATACAAATCAAATCATAAATGTGGAAAATGTATTGATAATATATATAGACAAAAGTTGGTATATAACTTCTCAAACTACAATTATAGGGATCATAATTATTATTTATTTATTAATTTTTCCTACTTTTACTAATTCGTTTTTTCTCCCCTAAGTTGTGTAGGGAATATTTCAAGCACTATAACCCCAAGCTTGAACCCCACTGTGATCATACATTAAAGTATGGTGGCGTTCCAAAGGGAAGAAAGCTAGAGCAAAAGAGTCGCCAACAAGTTTTAGGAACTTGTAAACCAATCACGAGTTGAAGGTTACACCCCTTAAACGATCCAGGACATCGTCAACTCCATAAGGTCTTGAACCAAATAGGGTTCGGGGACGAGGGTACAAATTCAATCTACAAAAGAAAGGACCCGCCCTATAAAATAGGCCTCTACTTTATTCTACTCGTATTCATGTGCGCTTTATGACTAACATGCAAACATTAGATTTACCCTAAACCTGTTTATCTATGTTGGTTGAATATTAATGCACAAATAAAACTATTATTGGCGATCACTTGAATTAAAATCACATTAGCCTAAACCAAATTATCAATTATCTTATTAAGCGTAATTTCAAGTACAAATTCCCTTTAAACATGCATAAAAGGCGTGATCAAGCAATAACAACAATATAAATAATATCAAGCAACATAATAATAATAATAATCATAATAATAATAATCATGTTAATAATAAAGCTTAAATATAATAGCAAGATCCTAGGCATGATACTAACAAGATTAATAACAAATCCTAGCATGTCACTAAACATTAAAGATCAAAGCTTTAAACATTAAACATTAAAGATCAAAGCTTTAAACCTAACTGTAGGCGTCGTTTGAAGTGCGCCTACGTAAAGCATGTGGTGAATATGCTTGGCACTTATAGGAAGTGGGAATTGACATAACGATTAGGGACACGATTAGGGACAAGGAAAGTAGGGAGCCGCCAACAAGTTTTTAAGGAATTTGTAAACCGTTCACGGATCATAAAAGGCAACCACGATTAAGGGACAACAAAGGCAACAACAATTGACCCGTGAAGGTTACACCCCATTCATAATCCATGAGATTACTAACTCCATATGGTTCGGAACCACGAAAGGAGGATCGGGAATGATGGTACGAAGTGAGTCATGGAGTCACATTCGCCCGTATTGGCCTCTACTCGATTCTTATTATGAAAAGTATTCTTGCGATCTCAAAGGCATACAAACAAAATATTCAATTCGCTCCGAACTATTATTAAGCTAAATTGGTTGAATATTAATGCAACACATTATTCTAAAATATTGGTGATCACTTGATTAAATAACAAGATTAAAGGAACCTAAACCGGTTGTTCAAATTATCTTATTAGGCGTTATTTTCAATTACATATTCCCTTTAACATGTAATATGGTGATCATAATAAATATTAGAATCAATATTAATATAAAAACCAATTTAATCATAATTCCAACAACATAAAAATCGTTAGAAAAATAATAATAATAAAAAGAGCATGATCCTTACTTTGAATCTGTTTGTTTACAACTACAAAATAATAAACGAGTTAGTAACTTCAAGGAAATAATAAAGCAATAACTAAATTAAATTAAATACGATAAGGTTGATTTTGGGGCCAAACCCTCAAAGGATTCTACCTTTCACGCCTTGGCTTAAGGACAGAACCTCGAGTAAAATATGGACTCCTTTGAGTGCTTGAAGAAGGAATTTTGAAGTGAAAAGGGTAGGCTAGTGTTTAGGTTAATAGCATAGAAGAGAGAAAATAATAATAATCGAATTCTGGTTGCCTCGTACATCAGAAATGAGGGGGTATTTATAGGAAAAATGTGCTGAGGGGGCACACGGAACCCTAAATTGATAAAAACCCTAAAAAAGTATCCCGTGACACGGCCAGACTGTACCGTCAGACGGTACACTTTCCCGTGACGCGGTACAGTTTTGGAGTGACATGGGAAATTTTCAGAAAACGAAATGAAAAACGCGTTAAGGGTTTACGCGGAAAGGACACGGAACATCCCGTGTCACGACAGACCTCCCGTGTCACAGGAAGTCCCACCGTCAGACGGGAAGGGTTCCCGTGACACGGTCAGACTGTACCGTGACACGGTCACTTCCAGTCCATTTTTCCGTCTAAATTCATTTTTAACCCTAATTTCTTTCGGCTTTTTAAGTGCCGATTGATAATTTCGGGCTTTTTTCTGACTTTTATTATTCGGGCTAAAATAAGAAAATAATAAAATAATAAAATAATAAAAAAAAAGGTTTGGGCTTAAAATTAATTAACAAGCTTGGGCTAAAATTAAAACTATGCTTTTACCAAACATCAAGACTAATCCATAGACCTTTCAAAAATATGAATTTAATAAAATACGATTTTTTAAGCACTCTCGGGATTAAATACTAAACCCGACCAATAGTGGCGGTAAAAGGTTATTTATCATCGGGTTTGGATTTGGGGAGACATTTTTAGGTGTCTACACTAACGGAGGTCGAGACCCCTATTTATAAGGAAAATAGTCCGGAAATTGACAAAATTTGATAAGGAATAAAACTACACGTTGTCGCCAGAAATTCACTCTGTCGCGAGGCGACAGCCTGGCTTTCACGCGCTTTCCACGCGGAATTCGATCTTTAACCAAATTTGATCTACGGAATCCGTACAGAAGATAAAAACGTATAATTAAAAATAATAATATTTTATTCCAAAAAAAATTTAACTCTAAAATAATTATTAATCCTAACAATATTAGAATTTAAAAGAACCTTCTAGAAACTTCTAGAAAGTTATAATTAATCCTAATAATTAACATTGGGCCCTCCTCTAGATCATTGGGCCGTATGTAAATAATGAACCGGGCCCAGTTTAGTATTTTGGCCATAACTTCCTCAATATTCATCGGAATTGGGCTTATAATATATCGTTGGAAAGGTCTTTTCACGCCCATCCAATTCACTATTATTGGACCCTTATAATGGATAAAACTAAACTGGATTGGCTATTTTTAATAAAATAGAGTTGTTTTCAAAAACAGAAAGAAGAGAATTTTTAATAAAACTAAACCGCAACACTTGACTTTCCACACTTTCACCTCATTCGATCATGGTTCGACGTGAAATGCATTCATCACTGGGTTTGGTTTTGAGGAGACACAAATGGGTGTCTACAGAAGCTCCCACTTTGACTGAGTTTGGAGAAACATAGGTTTCGAAAACAAAAGTCAAAGTAGCGATAGGGACGGAGAATGATTCAGAACGTTCTACGATCCTAAATCATTCTTGTAACGCCGATACCTGTAAAACAATGTTAGTTAAACAGATAAAAGAGTTAAGAAACGCGTATCTAGCTCCGTCGAGCACACGTCTCTGGAGGTAACCGATTTGTTTCTACATTTTATTTTGACGACCTTCTGCAAGCTAGAGAACGCCATCTTTGAAGGTAACATTGCGTCGTCATCTTCAACATTTCTTAGTGACAATCCTCCACAGTATCTCAAGAACATCGTCGAAAATAACTGTACGTCGTCATCTTTAGAGTTGTGGCAGTACATCGCCACGGCAGTGCGTCGCCGCTATAACAATCTCTTCTTTATCTTGAGAGACCGTCGAAGGTTACCATATCTTGCCATCTTCAGAATTTGTGACATTATCTCGCCACGGCAGTACCTCGCCACTAGATAACTTCCTCTCTATGTTGGGACATCGTCGAAGATCACTCTACGTATTGATCTTTAATATTACTCTCGTACCAATACGTCGGTGCTTCTACTATTTTGTGAACCATTACGTCGGTGCTTCTATCTCTTATGAACCATTATTTCGGTGCCTTGCTATGAGCCAATATTTAGGCGCTTTAAGCTAAGTGAGACGATCTTTTATCAGGTCGATCACTTAATGTGATTGCAATCGAGCAGATTACTAAATCATGTCAATTTGCTTAGAGGGGCTAACTGGTGTACCAAGGAACCCAAACTGCCGCACAAGGTCCACATAACCATGATATGGGGCCCCATATGTTGTTTCCACTCTAGCGCCAGCCAGAAACAACTGTCGCCTCGCGAAAACCCTGTCGTTTGGCGACAGAATCGGGTTTTTAAATACTCGTGCTTTCTTCTTCTTTTCGCTTCTGCTCTGTTCGTATTCACTCTCAAAAATTCTAATTACTCGTTCTTGTTCAATTCTTGGCTGAATTCGCTCAAACTTGTTGCAAATCGAAACTTTTCTTATCTATTTTCCCGATCTTTGTAAGTTTTGCTCAAACTCACACCAGTTTTTGATGAATTGCTCATTCTTGTTCACGAATTTTCGAAAAATTCGAAACTTACTTTGCTTAATTTGCTTTGCTCGTTGAATTTTATGCCTTGAATTCACTTGATTATGTTTGTATATTGCCTTGGTAGTATTTTGAGACTTGTTTGACTCAATTTGGTGAAGAAATGAACGATTCACCATTGTTGGACCTCTTAGGGTCGTGAAGAACAATGTGACTTGTTCTTTGTGTTTTTGCCGTCTTTTCTTGTACAATTTGTCACAATATTTACTACATTATTGCAAGAAATTGTTTATTCACTTGAAAATGCTAATTATGCTTAGATTGAATTTTCGCTCTGTTTTAGTATTACGTATTCTGTTTTTTGCGAACATAGTATCATGTGGCTAGGCGAACCTTAGATACTATAGAGCCTTAAATTTAATTATTTTTACATAATTTAGCATCGCTAGACGACGTGGTTCTGGTTCTCGATCGAGAGATCCACGCCGGGAGGACGAGCCTGCCAGCGAGAGCGAGGATGCTCCGTCTACGTCCAGACTAGGACTCCTTCCAGAGTGGGACAAGCGCACTCTGTTCCATGCACTTGTGCACCATTTGTCGGAGCGAGTCCGACGCGGTCTTGAGAGTGGGAGGACCCATAGTCACGGCTCGGGTAACTCCACCATTGGCACACTCTACGACACCTTCATTAGTAGAGATGAGGGTTTACGACAGCTTTGGGAGTCATGTGGGCTGACTCCTCTTCTTCAGGCGACCCGGGTGATGCTTTCATACGATGGGGGTAACCTCGTCGTTCGAGCTTTCGTGGAGTTCTTTTGGGACACCACCAACACCTTTCACTTTCCCTAGGGCGAGATAAAAGTCACTCCAGCCGACTTTAGTCTCATCACGGGGCTAGAGTTTCAGTCTGCTCCTCTGCCGTTTGACAGCGACATTACGGTCTATTCACTGATCGTTTCGGAGTTGTTGGGTCCGATTGCCATTCGGGCCCGAGCTGAGGCTCAGTCGGGACATATGAGCTCCCGATGCATTCGCCGCGGCACACTGGTTGTGGCTTTCGAGGATGATGCCACCACTCGAAAGAAGCGGGTGCACATCTTTGTGCTTATCTTGTTTTCAGGGACGTTTTCCCCTGATAGGGGTAGTAGAGTACTTCTTTACTACCTGTCCGCTGTTCGCGACCTTCACCTGGTCAGGATATATGACTGGGCCAGCCTGGCCTATGCGGACTTTCTGCTGGGCCTGCGACGTTCTTGTCGTCATAGGGCCTTGTCTTGAGAAGTCGCACTTTCCAGCTTCTGGAGGGTCGTAGAGGTACATCTCTTTCCTCTTTTGAGATTTAGCTCTAGACTTAGTGTAAACTTTTACTGACCTTTGCCATTTATGTAGATCTGGTTCTACGAGTATTTCCCTTCACTCGCGCCTGCGAGACCTTTGCCTCGCGTGCTCCCTATTGCTGCTAGTTGGGGCGGTCGTCGAGGTCCGCCTGAGGTGCTTCGTCTTCGAGAGATGATCCTCTCGGTAGGTTCCTATAAACACCGTTTCTTAATTATCATTTTTTTGATTAGCTTTTATCTTACATAGTTGTTTTGTAGGAGCCTGGTCCGGTCTATCGACCTTGGGCCAACTTTGCTGTACCTGTGCTAGCTGCACAGTACACTGCTGAGCGTTGGTATTTTCTGGGGACATACGACGCGGTGGTCTACCTAGGGGAGAGGGTAGCCATTCAGCGTTCTTCAGATGTTTTTATCGTTCCTGCTCCTCCACCCCGGCACATGTTCCATGATGCCTTACAGCGGGACCGAGCGAGTGGATCGTCTCGAGGCACTCCTTGGAGATCTTACATTCTCCTCGAGCAAAG
The DNA here is from genome assembly GCF_948465745.1 of Chenopodium album. Lineage (NCBI taxonomy): Eukaryota > Viridiplantae > Streptophyta > Magnoliopsida > Caryophyllales > Amaranthaceae > Chenopodium > Chenopodium album. The sequence continues at coordinate 28,162,753 of NC_137858.1, read as the reverse complement.
CTACGAGGATGATCTGCTGCCGTTGCTAGCGCCGGCTCCCGTTCTTTCCGAGGAGGAAGCGCTATGCTTTTTTACTTTATTTTATTTGCTTTCTACTAGGTAGCCCCCAAGTGATTTCTAACCTCTTGTCTTTACCTCCATTAGGCCGGTCCTAGGGAGTTTATTCCCCCGAGGATGTCCAAACGCTACCAAGGCATGTACGGGCCGATTGAGGAGCTGATTCCGCCAGCTCCGGAGGAGGAGCGGTTCGTGGAGCGCTCCATTCCCCGTCACCAGACTCGGGTAAGCATATTTGTATCTTTTTGCTTTTGTATTTGATCACATACTGTTACTAACTTTGTTGTTTTGACAGTTTTCTCGCGAGGTGTTGACAGCTATGGCGAGGTGCATAGACACCTTTCGCAGCCAGCTCGTGAGGTTGCGGAACCATGCTACCTGTCGTAGCAACGATGCTGAGGAGGTATTACTTTGACTTTAGCATTACTTCCTTGTTTTATCTTTACTTGCTTTTTGAATTGATTCATTCTTTGCAGGGACAACCTATTCCTTCTCCACGCACTCGGTCGAGACCCGAGCTTAGGAGGGAGACTACTAGGTCTGACTCGAGGCGTCTCCGTACTACTTACGATGGTCGGGGTAATCGTTCTGAGGCTGCCCCTATAGAGAATTCAACCTCATCTCCTGAGGATGCTCCAGTTGGGCCGACCAGCCGAGGAGGGATGACAGGGGCTCCTTTCATGAGTGGTGAGACGTACGAGGTTGGCTCGTCGCCACAGCAGCCCTTGCAGCCTCAGCCACTGTCTGTCGGATATCAGGTTGAGCCGGGTTGGGCTGGCCCTGAGTTGCGGTTTCCGACGGTTGGTGGATCGGGAGATGGTGAGGGACCCACTCCCCGTACTACGACGTTTTTTGATGCGATGGGTGTACCCCATCATTTGCGGCCTCCAGCACCGTAGTTGTACCTGTGTTTATTATTTATTTTGACTTTGTAGGACTTTGTCTAATTTGTATTATATGACTCATGTATTAGACTCTTGTATATATGCAATTTATTATTATTAAACTCATTTTATTTCTTGCATTTTATGTTTTCATTTTATTTTATGTGCATGTGAGTGTGTGAAAAAATTGTGATTTTTGCGCAAAAAATTCCGTCATATTTATTATTAATGGAGGGTACCGACTTTCTCCCCCAAAAAAGAAAAAATGAAAACGAAGTAAAAATATTTTAACTAAAAATAAGCCTAAAATTAATTAAGCTTAATTTAATCAAGAGGAAAGGATAAAGATGAAATGATATGGGTTTGATAGGCCAAATCAAAATCGAGTTTGAGTTAGGAAAAACGCGTTTTACGAAGCGCGTGGCTGTCGCTGGAAAAAATAAACTGGCGCCACGCGTTTATTTCTGTCGCCACGCGACAGACGTTGTCGCCACGCGACAGGCTTGTCGCTTGGCGACAGACTTGATTTTCCGATCCTTTTAGAAATTGAATTCTGGCAAGAAAATAACTTATAAATAGCCCCCAGATCTAACGTTTTCTGCATAATTCGAACAGATTAATAATTAAACAAATTAACAATTAATCATGTCTTTAATAAAGAAAAACTTTTGTGATTTCACACGTGAGTGATGTTGTTCTTTAACCGCTAAAGAGAGGAAAGAACTAGACTTTTTTCACATGGGGGGTATTTATGGCATAAAGGGGGTAGACCTTGACATAGATTTTATTCATACCGCCTTAGAATATTGGGATGCTAATTCTCACTGTTGTAAATTATTCTACGATGAAATTTGCCCTTTATCGAAAGAACTCGGAGCCATTCTAGGCTTCCCTTCCTTAAATCTTGCGGTAATGCCTAGGATAAGTGAGTACTATTATAAAGATTATGAGCGTTTCTTTGATCTTAGGGGTAAAGATCTAAAAAACATAGTGCATGGTAATACTATTGATTTAAAAGAATTTGCACGTTTTTATTTTGATAGACCATGCTCCGAATCTTTTCATGTTTATAGAAGAAGAGCCTTCCTCTTTTGCATGCTTAGCCAATATCTTCTTACCAGTGGTAAAAATAATGAGGGCCAAGCAATAATCATATCTGTGTTAGAACAAATTGAATCAGGGAGAAATCCAATGCCATTAATTGTTGGAGAAACTATGTTAGGTCTTGATGAATTGAAAAAGAATCCAAAAGCACCCCTTCGAGGTTCTTCAATTTTATTACAGGTAGAAAAATAATATCCTTAATTACAGAAATTAAAAAATTATTTTTTTATTGTAATACTAATCAAGTGCATTTTTACAGATATGGCTCATGGAGAGACTAGGATTAATTAGTCCTCCCGATGATATTGACAACTATACTCCTAACTGTTTTGTTCGGCGAAAGAAACTCTTTTCTTTAAAGATGGGCCGCCGTGAGTGGGGCAAGGTGTTTGCTGCTGGTGACTTTTCCATAAACTGGGTCGTCCCTTGGTGGAAGATTGAGAAGATGATTGGTTGTAACAACCAACCTTTTTGCCGTCTCCCTAGTTTATCAAAATTAACCTTTTATTATCCCTGTAGAGTGAAGAGACAATGTGGCATTGCACAAACCATCCCTACGGGAGATCTTCGCCGTCCTTATGAATTCCCTGTTTCACAAGAAGTTCAGCGCTTTGATAAGTATTGGTGTGGTAGGCCTTTATCCGAAGTGATTCCCCATAAGGTTCCACCCTCTTTGTCCAATAGTGTGAAGCAATGGCTTGATGGAAGATCTCAAAAGGACCAAGTCAAAATTGAGAAGACCAATGTGAAGACTTGGCTGGGAGACAAGAAAGCTCCTGTTAAGGAACGCCTAGGTGAGTTTAAGGCTCCTATTATGCCTAAAAACAAGAGTTCTAAAAAAGACAAAGGGAAAAGAAAAGTTGACTCTACAGAAAAGAAAGTTTGGGTGGAGAAGAAGCATGAGGTTTTAGCGGAGGGAGAGACAACCTACACCAAAATAGAATGTAGATCTTCTAATGGGGGCCTCCTAGCAAAGGTGGTTGATGAGGAAGAAGACGATGCGGATAAAAATTGGAAAAGGATTAAGAAAGAAAAGAAACATTAGAGCATTGCCTTTCCTTTGATTTATTAGACAATTTAAATTTGTTTTAAGTTAATTTCTTTGAGCTTTATTTCATCAATAATATAATTTTTTATTAATTAATGCAATTTCAGCTTTTTAGTCAAAATAACTTTACATTTGAAGCAATGAAAACAATTAAAAATATTTATTTTCGGAAGATTTCTTTGAGTACGGAAGTCGAAAAATTTCCCAGAATACACCAAATTTGTCCAATGACTCGCAGAAGACTAGTGCTATAGGTTAAGATTCTGTCGCCTGAGTTTTCTTCCTGTCGCCTGGCGACAGAGTCTTTTTTCTGGCGCCAGACTTGTTTACTTGCAGGCATGATTTTTTCGATCCTGGGATGCGAGAATCTGAAAACTTAAAGTGGCCGCACCCTTTTAAGGGTTGCCTACGTATCCTTTAATAAGGACTCAGGCCAAACGTAGCTCTCTTGAGTATTTTACTCAAGTGATTATGGGTAGTACTTCTTAAGTTGGTCAAGATTTGTCATATTTGAAAACTCATTGCCATCCATGTCAGTTAATTTAGCTGCGCCTCCTGACAGGATTGTCTTGACAATGTATGGTCCGGACCAATTAGGCCTGAACTTGCCTCTTGGATCCAAAAATTTTTTCCTTAGTGCTTTTAATACCAAGTCTCCAACCTTGATATTTCTAGTCTTGACCTTTTTATTGAAGTGTCTAGCCATACGAGTTTGATAGCATTGGGTATGATGTAGAGCTTCCAGTCGCTTTTCATAAAGTAGGATTAACTCTTCATACCATGCTCTAGTCCATTCCACTTCATCGAGTTTACTTTCTAACGCGATGCGTAGAGAAGGTATTTCTAACTCGACAGGTTGTACGGCATCCATCCCATACACCAAGGTGAATGACATATTCCCTGTTGATGTTCGGATTGACGTGCGATAACCCCACAGTGCAAAGTGGAGTTTGTCACGCCAATCTTTGTAATTCTCTGTCATTTTCTCGATGATAGTCTTTAGGTTCTTATTGGCGGCCTCAACAGCTCCATTTGCTTGAGGCCTATAAGGGGAAGAATGGTTATGTTGAATACCATACTTTTGCAGTAATTCTTTACATTGGGCTTGAAAGTGAGTTCCATTGTCATTTATCATTTCATGTGGGACTCTGTATCGACAAATTATGTTTCTTTCGATAAAGAGTGCTACATGTTTTGCAGTGAGTTTAACATATGATTGTGCTTCAACCCACTTTGTGAAGTAATCTATTGCGACTAAAATGTATTCATGACCTTTTGTCCTAGGAGGTGTAATTTTTCCAATTATGTCAATTTTCCATGTTGAGAAGGGCCATGGTGAAGTGTATGTGTAGAGGAGAGATGGAGGAACATGTTGCAAATTTGCATAAATTTGGCATTTGGGACATCTCTTTACATATTGATGACAGTCCCTATTCATGGTAATCCAATAGTATCCTTCTCGCATTATCTTTTGGACTAGCATTTTGCCATTAACATGTGTTCCACATATTCCTTCATGGACAACTCTCATAGCTCTTTGAGCATCCTTTTTACCTACACATAATAAAGCTCGACCTTTAGGTACCCTTTTGTGTAACTGATGGGACAAGAAACGGTAGGTCGTTGGGGTACCTCCCCGCCCAATCAAACAATATTTATAACTCAACAAACCCCTATGGAAGTGTAGTGGTAAGTCGAGGTCGAACCCAAAGGAATGGAAGTTGAATGTATGTTGCCTAATGTCAAGCTACTCCGAAGTCAAATGCGGGGTTTATGCTAAGAACTAGAGCTAGAGCTAATCAATGCAATGAACTTGTATAAAATCAATATAAAAGACACTAGGGGAATGGATCCACATGTAATTGTAATGGAGAATGGTAATTTGGGAGGTCAAACCAACTAAGTCAAGTGATATGAAGGAAGATCAAACATGTATCCAAAAGAGCATACCAAGATATTTCTCCTAGAGGTCTAACTAGCGCCAACTACGCTAAACACTAACTAGGGAACGTCACAAGTTACCTCAATCGAAAAATTGCAAGTTACTAATCAATGGTCCGTATCATAGCAAGCTTACAATGCAATCTAGTGCAACAATTAAAGATGGCCAAGCTTCAATCAATTAGACACATGCACATGAATTATCAACCAAATTTAATCATATCATCAACTCCATTAATTATCCCCAAATTACTCTAATCCATCACTTAAACATGCTTCACCATTTCCCTAGCTAGAAAACTACTCACTAGCCATGGAAATTAAGATCAAAACTACACTAATCATCAATTTCATCATCAACATGTTAGAAATCAAAGACCAAATCAACAATCAATCAAACTTCAATCAAACATCAAACGAACTTCAATCAATCAACAATAATATGAAAAACAAATGAAATCAACTAAAAACAAACTTATATTGAAATCAAAGATGAAAGATCCTTACAAACTTTGATCAAAAGATCAATTACAATGAAGAATTCTTGAACAATCAACCAAAAACCATGAGTTTCTCTCTCTTCAATCCTTGAGTTTCTCTCTCTAAAATTCTAATAAAAAACTAAGATCTAATTTGCTTCATGAATTTCTCTCCCAAAAATAGAAGGAAATAACTATATATACAAAGGAGAGGTCGGTATTGACGCCCAAAAATAGACCCACGCCGGTGCGGTCGCACGTAGGAGAGAGAGTGGCGCGCACGGGAAATACACCCAGATAGGTGCGCCCGCACGCACCAGGTGTGCGGCCGCACTCGACATATGTACGGTCGCACACTCTCCGAGTGCGCCCGCACCAAACTGGGTAGAGTCCCCCTCTTCTCTTTGTCCTCATGCGGTGCACACATCCTAGATGGTGGTGATGGAGGACAAGGTAGGCAGCAACTTCCTTGGAATTCTTGAAGAATATAAGCCATGAAAAGAGCATAACCAAGGTCTTGAAGCTTGCTCCTCGGATCCCCCCTTGACTTGAAACTCTTTGCACAAGCATAAGGCATGAAAAGCAATGAAAAACCATGGAGAGGAAGCTTGGGAATTCTTGGACAATCAATCACAACCTATAAACAAAGGATAAAAAGCAAATAAAAGGGAAAAATAACAAGTAAACTAGAAAATGCACAAAATAGATAAATTAACTAAGAAAAGCATAAAATGAAGAAAATAAGAATAAAACTAAGGAAAACTAAAGAAAAGAGTAATAAAATGAAATGAAATTCATCCAAAAAGAGATCAAATGAGTGCCATAAATGTCACTCATCAAATTCCCCCAAGCTAAACTTTTGCTCGTCCTCGAGCAAAACTAAGCAAGAAAGATCAAGGATGAAAAATTTATTGAAAATGAAAAAGAAAGATTCAAGATAAGAATATACACTAAGACTCACTGTCGTAGGAATCACAGTTGCTTTTAGCTACAACAAGCCCTTTAAACCCCAAAGTCGCCTATGAGGACGAGTGAGGTCTCGTAAGTGTATCCTAAGAGTTTGACCCATAGCTCTCCACCAAACATCAATGAGGCAAACCATGAAAATATAAGAAAAGAAAATGAAAACAAACCTTTGCGAAATGAATTCACATAAAGACTATAATGCAAATGAATTAAAATCTTTCTCAAGTAGTTAAGGTATGCACTTTTCAAGATATCTAAGGTTGATTGAAACATAGGGTATGGTAGGCATAGGAACTAGACATCACAATCCACGTTCATCCCAAACAATCTTACCGCGTTCTCCCCACTAGTCTCAAATCACCCCTTAGTGAGTATCCCAATGATTCCTCGAAGGAACCGGAAAAAGAATTTTATTTAGGCTACTCGACAATCTCGACTATGCATCCCCTTTCCTTAGGCAATGACCCATGATGCCCTCCCCCGAATAGTGACTCAACTATCTAGGTCGAAAGGTCTTTCCCCAAGGTTGTAACGTAAGGCATAAAGGGTGAAGGTAGGCTAAAATTTAAAATTTGGTGATTTTCCTAAAAAGTGAAGCAAGAGGTTGATCAATCCTTAACACCACAATCAAGAAATTACCAAACAAAAACAACACCCCCAAGCTTACTTGAAGCTATACTCACAAAGAAATATATACAAAAAGCGTACACGCTTTTCCCCCAAGCTAAAATGAAGCATTGTCCTCAATGCTTAGAAGGAGAAAAGAATACATCAAAACCGTGCATACCTTTACAACCTAGGAAGAAAATCATGCAAAAGACAAGTCCAATGTACAAAGTTCAATTCAAAAGAAAAATGAAAAATAAAGCCTCAAAATGATACAACAAATAAGAAAAGAAAAATAAAAGAAAATAAAATAAAAGGAAAATAAAAGAAAATAAAAGAAAAGAAATGGAGACATAGAAAAGGAAAATAGGAGAAATAATAAGAAATGGACTAGAAAGCAAGTTAAACACATAAGAATCCCAATCGACAAACAAGTGATCGATCGACATCATCGTCATCGATCCCAAACACATTACGTGTTAATAAGCATCCATCCTCGAACCATTCAACTTCCCCTAAACTAATCCTATTCTATGCAACCATGGAAAATAAAGAGAAAAATAAGAAAGATCTCACCGGGCTCCATGCTTAGCAAAAATTAACGAAGCAAGTAGAAACCACCTCGTTGCATTCCATATCCAAAATCTTCTTCAAGAAACCAAGTGAGAAAAGGAAATACAAAAGAAACTATAAACAAAGAAAATGGTTAGTAACTTCAAAACAAAGAAAAGAAAACAACAAATAAAAGAAAACTAGACTAGGCAAAAAGTATATACAACTAAGGGAAATAAAAGCTAAACCAATCAAAGAATAAAAAGAATAAAAGAAAGGAAACTAAGAAAGCAAGAAAGACTAAACTAACTAAAGAACTAGACTAAACTACAAGATTTAGATTCAAGGGATTTGGATCAAAGGGTTTTGGATTAAAGGGATTTGGATAGTAGGGATCAACCACAACAACAACGTCTCAAGCAAAGCATCACAAACAACAAGTATCCAAACAAATCGGGCAAGCATACTAGCTACAAGGAAAGTAGCCTAGAGATCAAGAAAAAGAGGAAATCAAACAAGATGAATAAAAATAAACATGCAAACAACCAAGGTATGTACACAACAACAAATATTGGTCACCGAGCAAAGCATTAGTTCCCCCAAGCTAGATAAAAATACATCTCAAAATCCCAAGCAATACAAAACAAGCAACAAAAATATAAGGGATGGAGGCAAAAAGCACAAAAAGCATAAGGGAACTAATGACTACTACCATCACCACCACCACTACCACTACCACTTGGCCCGGCCCCATTGGGGTCAATGTTGCGCTCGGGGTCATCGAAGGGATGAGGGTAAGGCTCCTATCCTCCGGTATAACCCTCGGGCCACCCATAATGCCCCTTGAAAAGATCTTGTTGCCAAGGAGCAAGAGGGGTGAAGTTATCGGGCAAGGTAAGTTCGTAGGGGTGGTTGTCATGGACATGGGGGTAGTTAGGATCACCCCTATAGTCACTTCCACCCGGAGCCTTGTAATCATAGTTACCATGCTCATCCGGGTAGTAGCGACGCTCGGTATCGGGGTCGGAAGGACCCGACCAATATGGATGCCCATATGAAGGTAGAGGACCTTGTTGGGGCGGGAATTACGGATAGTTAACCGGGGGAACAATGTTCCCGCGGTCAACTTCCGCATCATAGATTTGTTGTTGTTGTGCAAACATACCTTGTTGCATTTCTTGGATACCTCTCAATTGTTCGTAGGTATCCCCAAAATCTTGATCATACATGCCATCCAAATGGATTTTCAATCCACTCATTTGCTCACTAAGAGCCCTCAAATCGGCATTTTCATAAGCATGTTGCCCTTCTTGTTGTTGTTCTTGAGGAACTTGTTGTTGTGGAATTTGTTGTTGTTGTTGTTGTTGCTCTTCATCATCATCTTCATCATCCTCATCGGAGTCAAAGTTGGGACGCCGAAAAGACCTAGGGACATGCCACTCATATCTCCCATCCCTGTAGTTCTTGGAGATGAATTGAATTTGACCCAATTGCCTCAATTCGAGGTATAGGGAGGTGTTGTCTCCGATCTCCTTGCAAAAGGGAAGATATGCATCAAGGCGAAGGCGAGTCAAGAGCCTAGTCACCGTGCCCCCGCATGGAATCTCTCCCGTGCTCCGGCCACGAAGATCAACACAATATTGGGCAAAAATGTACCCCAAGTTCAAACGGCCCACATACTCCGGGCGAGTAGACAACCATAACACTTTGAGCTCAAGCTTGCTCATCTTCCCCAACTCTTGCTTGGGGAACACCACATAGCCCAAAAGGCGGTGCACAACCCTAAGGCAAGGTTGGTACACCGAGGAGATCTTGGCCTTGTTGGTGATGAATTCATTCCCACCCGAGATGTCTTCCCACCAAGAGTTATGGTCGTACTCCGGGAAGATGTAGTGTTCAACGTTCAAGATATCCCTATGGGGATTAAAGTCCAAAGCCGCGTTGAACTCTTCCAAAGAATGATCGAAGTAATGATTGAATATTTGGAAGCGCACCCTATATTGCCCTCCCAAGGGCACAAGCTCCAAGGTAGCCAAAAACTCCAACGTTGGCTCCTTGTAGGTGCGATAGGCATTGTTGATGAAAGAACTCATTCAAAGGTTCAAGAGCAAGGACCGCACATCATCATCTATCCCCAATGTAACCATATCACGCTGGAGATAATGGCGGGTTTGTTTGAGGGTTCTTTCTTCCTTCAATTGTTGGTAGAAGGTTTTTTGTTCGTTTGTGAAGTTTTTCTTTTTGGGAAGAGAGGTGGGTGGTCGTGTTTGAGAGGAAGAGGGGTTTGATGTACTTAGCCTAGAGGAAGTGCTAGGCCTTGATGAAGTACTTGGGCAAGGTTCCTCGATGATAACATCGGTCTTTCTCTTTTTGGTGAGTTTCTTGAGGTATTTAGACATGTTTGAGGCTTTGAGAAGGGTCACTAACAATAATCAAAGAGCAATACCAAAGAACCAAGAACACCACACCCAAAATCACAACGTACTACCAAATTCACCAATTCTCAATTTCACACTTCCTTCCACCAAAATCAATTCCAATCCAATCAAAAACACCAATTATCCAAGAAAAACTTCTTTCAAACAATCCAAGATCAACCAAAAACCAATACCAACAATCAACACTTACTACCCAATTTCCAAAAATCCAACTCACATATTATCAACCAAAGATGATGAAAATTGCTACAAAACCAACAAACAACACAATGTTATGCAAAATCAATCAACAAACATCACAAAATCATATCTAATATCAAGATCAATCATCAAAAATCACAAAACCCATACTACACTATTGATGCTCATACAAAATTTCAATCTTAGCAAAATTATGATATAATTGATAAAATTAAAGCAAGGATTAGTGATTATACCATACAAGATGCAAGATTAACCAAGTTTGAGCCACCAATTTCAATCCCAAACAAAAGCCCCAATTTTCGTCCACCAAATGTAGGAGAGAGAGTGAGTGAAATTTGGGTCAAAATGTGAGGAATTTTGAATGTAGGAAGGTTTGTGAGTGAAATTTGATGAAAATGGAGTGATTTTTGTGAGGAATTGAAAGATTTTTGAGGGTGAATGGTGAGTGAGGGTGCGCACAAGTGAGGGTTTTGAGGGAGGATATGCGTGAGGAAGAAGAAGGGAAATGATGAAATGAAGGGAAGAAGGAGGAGGAAGAAAGATAAGGAACTACGGCCATACATGTGCGGCCGCACCTAGCAGGTGTGCACCCGCACCTGCTGGGTGTGCGGCCGCACACTGCTGCATTCTCTTCTTCTCTTTTTGTTTCTTTTTCTTTGATACTTACTGCCTATTTGGGTGCGCACATGAATCATGATGGTGATGAGGAACACCATAGGCAGTAGCTAAAATCATTTGTAAGGATCTCAAAGTTGAAAATTCATGTGCTCACCACAAAAATTCACTAAGTATCAATTTCCTCCAACTTTCAAAACATGAATTTCCTATCTTACTTCTCTAAAATTCTTACCCCTTTTACCTCAAATTTTGATTGGAATCGAACAAAATATGATATGTGCCACGAACACCTTCCATTCACCATGCATTCTTGAAGAAATCCAATCCCGCAAAGTTCATCCTAAAAATCCAAACAAGTAGAAAAGTGAAAGAAAAGAAAAAGTAATAAAAGAAACAAAAACAAGAAAACTCAAAAATCAAAAAGAAAAGTTAGAATCTCCGGGTTGCCTCCCGGGAAGCGCTTGCTTAAGGTCCTAAGCTCGACCCTTCCTCCAAATCATGGAGGGTCAAAGAACACCACCTTCTTCAAGGTAGTTTAAAGAGCAAAATCTTCTTCAAACTTAAGCAACTTCTCATTGTTGCTTGATAAAACCTCCACAAAATTCTTCTCGAATTCACTTTTCTTTTTTCTCAACTTCTTCTTTTTCTCAATTTCTTTGAATCACGAGCCTTTTTATTCAGCTTTTTGTTCAATGTGGATGGAACTTCATCATCCAAAACCATAGAAGCTTTCTCTTCATCTTGAGAATTAAGCTCAAACCAACTTGGAATCTCAACTTCCTCCTCATCTTTTAGCTTGGGAATCACAATTTCTTCTTCACTAACCTTCATGCTATCAAAACTTGCAAAAACATCATCAAAATTCTCAAAAGCATTGTTAGTAGAAGAATCAATTATGCATACATTGTCAATAGAGCAAGAAAGACTAGAAAATGCTATATCTTGCACAAAAGATAGAGATTCATGCATTGGTTTCAACTTAAAACTCTCCTCTTGTTTACCACATCTCAAAGTAATGCGGCCTCCTTTCACATCTATCAAAGCTCCCGAGGTAGCTAAGAAAGGTCTCCCTAGAATGATTGGAATATGTTCATCTTCCTCAATCTCCAAAACTACAAAATCTACGGGAAAAACAAACTCTCCAATCTTAAGAGGGACATCATCAACTCTCCCCTTAGGAAACTTAATAGAGCGATCGACCAATTGAAGGGTTATATTGGATGGTTGAAGCTCACCTAGATCAAGTCTTTTGAAAACCGAATAGGGCATGATACTCACACTAGCCCCTAGATCACATAAAGCATTCTCAAACATCATTTTCTTGATCTTGCAAGGAATTGAAAAGTTTCCCGGATCCTCCATTTTCTCCGGAAGCTCACCATGGACAAGAGCACTAAAACATTTCCCCTCCTTCCACCGAATTGCCCTCATTACAATCTTCCTTCTCCTCTAGTATCTCCCTAAGAAACTTGGAGTACTTAGGCATTTCGGGAATTGGTTCGGTAGAGGGTGTGGAAACATGAACTTCCTTAAGAACTTCAGGGAACTTCCCAAATTGCTCATCCATTTTGAACCTTAAGAATTTTTGGGGGTATGGTAGATCGGGAAATCTCTCTTCCTCACAAATCTTTTCAACAACACCTTCTTCTTTTTCCTCATCCTCACAATAGACTTCCTTGGACTCAACCCTCTCAACTTCATTCTCCAAAGCACTCCTCTCATCTTCTCCCTCCATTAAACAAGAAACTCCCTCACTAAGGTCACTCCCACAACTAGTGGTAATAGAATACACGGGTTTCTTTGGTTCAACACCTTGGGAAGGTAAAGAAGAAGGACTAGCATAATCCTTGAGAGTGTTTGCTAGTTGGGTTATTTGAGTCTCAAGCATCTTATTGTGAGTCATCATTTCATTGAACTTCTTATCACTAACCGCCATGTAGGTGTTAATGATCTTGGTTTGATTATCAATCAATTCTTCCAAATTAGTCCTAGGAGAAGAAGATTGTGAATAGGAATTTTCACCTTGAGTCTTTGGAACAAATCCGGGTGGGGGACCTCTTTGAGCATTGTTTTGAAAATTGCCCCTTCCTTGATTGTTCCAAGTACCCCTATTTTGATTTTGACCATAACCTTGATTATGGTTACCACCACCTTGATTATGGTTACCATTACCTTGGTTTTGATTTCCATAACCTTGGTTTTGATTACCATAGCCTTGGTTTTGAGTACCATAATTTTGGCTTTGATTTTGGCCACTATAACCTTGGTTATTATGGTTACCATGAGATTTTTGATTCCCTTGGTTCTTATAACCACCACCATGATTATAGTTATCAAAATTGCCTTGGTTTTGGTAATTCCTATTCCATTGACCTCTTTAATTATCAAACCTTTGAACATTGTTGTTTGACACAAAATTCACATGCTCACACTCATTGTTATCAAACTCATCAACACATTCATTATTGCAATTGCTAGAGTCATGATCATATGATCCACAAGCATCACAAAACAAACATCCCATAGGCATATTATGTGAAGTGGGAAGAGTTTGAGAGTTAGAAGAAGTACCTCTCCCCTTAAATTGGGAGGGAAGATTTGAAGCTTGAGAAGAGGAAGAAACACTCTCCAACTTGGCTTTGATTGCGGTCACCTCCTTTCCCAAGTTTGTCATTTGAGAGGAAAGATTGTTGATGGCATTGAGATGGTCCACCGAATACAACGAAGATTGCTTTCTTGAAGAATCTCTTTCCCCATCTTGCCAATCTCTACAGTAGGTCACCACATCCTCTATAATGTCCACAACTTCTTCTTCGGTCTTGTTCATGATAGGACCACCAGCCCCTCCATCAAGGCATGACTTGCCTTGAGGACTCAAACCACCATAGAAGTCTTGGATCACTTGGTATGTTGGAATTCCATGATGAGGACATTCTCTTTGATACTCCTTGAATCTTTCCCATGCTTCATAGAGACTCTCATTTGGCTTTTGCTTGAACCCTTGAATTTAAGCCCTTGCCTCCGCCGTTTTCTTTTGAGGATAGAAACGGGACAAGAAAGCTTTAGTGACATCATCCCACTTCTCAATGAATTGGGCTTCACCTCTTTGTCTAGCCATTCTAAAGATCTTCCTTTGAGAGAGAAAGGGAACAACTTAAGGCGGATAAACTCTTAAGACACTCCATTAACCTTGATTGTGTTGCAATATTTTTCAAACTCCTTAAGATGGTTCAATGGGCTCTCATTCTTAGCCCCACTATATTGTCTCCTCTCAATTAGGGTGATCATTGCAAGCCGAATTTCAAAGTCGTTTGCCGGTGTTGTAGGTGGAGCTATGCCGCTCTCAAACCTATATGCACCGGGCACTCCAAATTCCTTCAAGGCAACTCTCGGATTTTCTCCCATGACTTGCTCTTGTTCAATCTCTTCCTCGCTTGAAGAACTATAATCCAATGACTTGTTTGCTACTCTCCTCCTTCAGAGAGTTCTTTCAATCTCCGAATCAAAGGGAACAATTGAACGATCTCGGGACCTATGCATACAAAACTCAAAGAAAATATTAGTAGCACGGCTACAAGTTTAGCCTAAAGTGTAAAATCTTTTTGTATTTTGCAAATAAAGTGGAATAGACTCAACAACAATATGCACTCAAAGCACCATTCCCCAGCAACGGCGCCATTTTGATGGGACAAGAAACGGTAGTTCGTTGGGCTACCTCCCCGCCCAATCAAACAATATTTATAACTCAACAAACCCCTATGGAAGTGTAGTGGTAAGTCGAGGTCGAACCCAAAGGAATGGAAGTTGAATGTATATTGCCTAATGTCAAGCTACTCCGAAGTCAAATGCGGGGTTTATGCTAAGAACTAGAGCTAGAGCTAATCAATGCAATGAACTTGTATAAAATCAATATAAAAGACACTAGGGGAATGGATCCACATGTAATTGTAATGGAGAATGGTAATTTGGGAGGTCAAACCAACTAAGTCAAGTGATATGAAGGAAGATCAAACATGTATCCAAAAGAGCATACCAAGATATTTCTCCTAGAGGTCTAACTAGCGCCAACTACGCTAAACACTAACTAGGGAACGTCACAAGTTACCTCAATCGAAAAATTGCAAGTTACTAATCAATGGTCCGTATCATAGCAAGCTTACAATGCAATCTAGTGCAACAATTAAAGATGGCCAAGCTTCAATCAATTAGACACATGCACATGAATTATCAACCAAATTTAATCATATCATCAACTCCATTAATTATCCCCAAATTACTCTAATCCATCACTTAAACATGCTTCACCATTTCCCTAGCTAGAAAACTATTCACTAGCCATGGAAATTAAGATCAAAACTACACTAATCATCAATTTCATCATCAACATGTTAGAAATCAAAGATCAAATCAACAATCAATCAAACTTCAATCAAACATCAAACGAACTTCAATCAATCAACAATAATATGAAAAACAAATGAAATCAACTAAAAACAAACTTATATTGAAATCAAAGATGAAAGATCCTTACAAACTTTGATCAAAAGATCAATTACAATGATGAATTCTTGAACAATCAACCAAAAACCATGAGTTTCTCTCTCTTCAATCCTTGAGTTTCTCTCTCTAAAATTCTAATAAAAAACTAAGATATAATTTTCTTCATGAATTTCTCTCCCAAAAATAGAAGGAAATAACTATATATACAAAGGAGAGGTCGGTATTGACGCCCAAAAATAGACCTACGCCGGTGCGGTCGCACGTAGGAGAGAGAGTGGCGCGCACGGGAAACACACCCAGATAGGTGCACCCGCACGCACCAGGTGTGCGGCCGCATTCG
Source organism: Chenopodium album (assembly GCF_948465745.1). Classification (NCBI taxonomy): domain Eukaryota; kingdom Viridiplantae; phylum Streptophyta; class Magnoliopsida; order Caryophyllales; family Amaranthaceae; genus Chenopodium; species Chenopodium album. The sequence continues at coordinate 28,147,016 of NC_137858.1, read as the reverse complement.
ACATATGTGCGGCCACACACTCCCCGAGTGCGCCCGCACCAAACTAGGTAGAGTCCCCCTCTTCTCTTCGTCCTAGCTCATGCGGTGCACACATCCTAGATGATGGTGATGGAGGACAAGGTAGGCAACAACTTCCTTGGAATTCTTGAAGAATATAAGCCATGAAAAGGGCATAACCAAGGTCTTGAAGCTTGCTCCTCGGATCCCCCCTTGACTTGAAACTCTTTGCACAAGCATAAGGCATGAAAAGCAATGAAAAACCATGGAGAGGAAGCTCGAGAATTCTTGGACAATCAATCACAACCTACAAACAAAGGATAAAAAGCAAATAAAAGGGAAAAATAACAAGTAAACTAGAAAATGCACAAAATAGAGAAACTAACTAAGAAAAGCATAAAATGAAGAAAATAAGAATAAAACTAAGGAAAACTAAAGAAAAGAGTAATAAAATGAAATGAAATTCATCCAAAAAGAGATCAAATGAGTGCCATAAATGTCACTCATCAGTAACTCATTTCTTGTGAGCACAAACTGGGAAGCCAAAAGTCTTAAGGCTCGTTTTGCTCTTTTGTCAGCATGGGGAGGGTATTCTCCTTTGGTGACATAATTGAGTATGGTTCTTCTTCTTGTTCTTCTTCTTGGACTACTTCATCATCTTCTATAGCTTGAATATATGCTGGTTTATGCCTTTTTTCTATGGTTAAAGGCATTTGCTCAATTTCCTTAGGAATTCGAACCATTGAGGCTAGTTTTTCCAAGGCGTCAGCAAATAGATTTTCCTCTCTAGGTAGATAGGTGTATTCTAACTTTTCTAGTTAGTCAGTGAGAGTCTCCAGGTATGTTTGGTAAGGGGCTAAGCTTTCGCTCCTAACCTTCCATCTTTTAGAGATTTGGTTGATGATTAAAGAGGAATCTCCAAAAATTCAAAATTTCTTTACACCTAAGGCTAGAGCCGTTTTGAGGCCTACCACGCATGCTTCATATTCAGCTGCGTTATTGGTAACGTCGAAATCTAGCTTAATCGAGATTGGTACGTGTTCCTCTTTGGGTGATACTAATAGGACTCCTACGCTACATCCTTTTTGGTTTGAGGCTCCATCAAAGTATTGAGTCCATGTATCATCTTCTGTCATCATTAAATCCTCATCTGGAAATTCGTTATCATGTATTGGTGTCGAATCTTCTATTGGGAAGTCTGCTAGAAATTCCGAGACCACAGATCCTTTAATTGCCTTTTGAGGCATGAACCTTATATCAAACTAGGCTAAGTTAACTATCCACCTTGAAATGCGTCCATTAAGTGTTGATTTCTCGAATAAATACTTGAGAGGATCCATTCGTGACACTACATAGACAGTGTGTACGAGCATGTAGTGTCTTAACTTGGTCGTGGCCCACACCAATGCGAGGCACAATTTCTCAAGTGGTGTATAGCGTGTTTCATATTCGAGTATCTTTTTACTTAGGTAGTAGATAGCATTTTCTTTATCTTCTACCTCTTGCGCAAGCATAGCTCCCATTGTTTCTTTGGTAACTGTCAAGTATAACCTTAGAGGTATTCCCGGGAGTGCTGGAGCTAATACAAGAGGATTTGCGATATAGGCTTTGATCTTCTCAAAGGCTTTTTGACACTCATCGTCCCATATAATTGGCACATTTTTCTTGAACTTTTTGAATATTGGTTCACATATTGTGGTTAACTTGGATATGAACCTACTTATATATTGCAACCGACAATAAATCCCCGAATTTGCTTTTCGGTTTTGGGCGGTGGCATAGACATGATTGCCTTAATCTTGGTTGGGTCTATCTCTTTTCCTCTAGATCTTATGACATATCCCAAGAGTTTTCCTGAGGTTACTCCAAAAGCACATTTGGAGGGGTTTAACCTCATGTTGTATTTTCCTAGCCTTTCGAAGAACTTTCTTAAGGCCACTTGATGTCCTGGACAGTCCTTAGATTTTACAATCATGTAATCTACATAGACCTCCACTTCTTTGTGCATCATGTCATGGAGTAGGGCAGTCGCTGCTCGTTGGTAAGTAGCTCCCGCGTTTTTCAACCCGAATGGCATTATGATAAGTGACTTTTATGTTACTTTTAGGGTATTTTTATGCTTATTTTACTGTTTAGTTTCTATTATTTTTACCTAGTTTTATACTTTATTTCTCTTATTTTCTTATTTTCCTTTTTCGTTCTCTATTTTGAGTGTTTTTGCATTTTTATTAGTTTTTAGTTTATGTTGTAGTTTTAGTTAATAATTTCCCTCTTCTCTCGTTTTATTTATTTTATTTTAGTTTCTAGTTTGATTTATTTTATTTTATTTTATTTCTTTTAATTTTATTATTTCTTTAGTTTTTGCATTATATTTTACTTTATTTATCTTATTTTATTTTACTTTATTTTTCTTATTTTATTTTATTTTATTTTATCTTCCAATTCACCCTCGTGTTTTTGGTTGTAGGTGTTCCGGGTTTCAAAGTCATATTCGCGTTCGGAGGACCAAGGTTCGAGGCACAAGCATAGCTGCTGCCCCTTTTTGTTGCCACATTATCGTACACCACACCTCACCTTACCCTACACCACAACACAACACCAGCACCCAACACTCCCCTGCTTTCCCTCTTCTTTCCTCATCCACACACCTCCAATTACCACCACGCAAGTCTCACCACCTGCAAGCAGCAACCAATCTCCATCCACCGCCCTGCTTCCACCAGCACTACACCACCACGCAACCAGCCACAATCCCCTGCTCTCACCACCTCACACGACCACAACCAGACCCCCACACCTAGCAGCCGCAACAGCGCACACCACCCAACACCACCACCGCCATCACCCATTTCAGCCACCTGAGCTCAATTAACACCAACCCACAAAACCCACACTCCTAAATTCGCACCAGTCACACACTCCCACCACCAAACCACTCGCAACCACTGCCACCATCTCCTCCACACAAACCGACCCGAAACCACCATCAATCTCCACCACAGCCACGCCATTAACCCCTGCTACTCCTTGCATCCTTCACTCGCAACCCCACAAATTCAATCACACCAACCACCTGCCACCGCAACAAAACAGCAACTCCAATCAGCTTCGCAAATCGCACAACAATAGCGCCCAAAATTCAGAGCAATTCAAATCAATTGGGTTCGAGCAAACCCATTGAGAAGTTCGGTCGAATTAAAAGGGCAAAAACAATCAGTATCATTCGATGTTTTCTGATTTTTAGAGAAGTGGTTGAACACACCCATGGTTCGATCGAACCAACCCATAGTTCGGCCGCACCTATTTCGGTTCAATCGAACCATTTCACAAGCTTCGCACATGGAATTTAGTGAGATTGAACGGTGGCGATTAAGTGATGATTGTTGATGATGATTGATGATGGAGTATGAACGGTGAAAATGATGGTTGATGATGCGTGATGGTGATGAAGGTTCAGAGTAGCCACAAAGAGAAGAGGATGTTGGGTCTGATGTCTGATGGTCCGTGTTTTAGGGGAATTGGGGATGTTTTGGTTTTCTTTTCTTTTAATTTTTTAGTTTTGTTATTTTTATTTATTTTATTTAGTTTTAATTAGTTTTATTTATTTTTATTTTATTTTGTTTAACTTGTATTATAAATACCCCTTTGGGGTTATTTCCTCTTAATTTTGAATCAACATTTTATTTTAGATTAGAGTAGTTTTAGTTCCTTTATTTTCTCTCTCTTAGGGTTAGATTAGGATTCTCTCTCTCTAGTTTAGGAGTAGTTTAGAGAGAGAAAGCTTGGATTTTTTATGGAGTTTTTGGGATTTTGAAGAAGCAAATTTGTGGATTTTTCCTCTCATAAATTCAATGAGTCTTCCTAACTTTCTCTCACCTTTATTGCTTTCATTTATTATGGTTTTTGCTTATTTATTTGTTATTTGAGTAGTTTAATTAGTTTAGTTATTTGACTCTTGCTTTTATTATTATTTTACCTTGTTTTCCATGTTTTTGTTCATTATGTTAGCTTAGATTTTGTTCTAGGGAAATGGATGAAGGTTATGTTAATAAATTGAATGATTGATTGTGATTAGTATGAAATTGTTTCTTGATTATTATGTATGGATGATGCTTAAATGGATTAGAATCTTTCTAGCTAATTGATTCTATGTTTTTAATTGTGTTTTCAATCAATTGTGCGAAAGTGAGTTGTTTGAGAGCCCTAAATTCCTCCATACCTTTGCTAGGCTAGTTGCACGAGAGTGAATTAGTTTAGTAGGATTATTGACATGCTTAATTGCGCGAGAGTGAGTTAAATGTGTTGATTGTTCCTAATCGAGGTCATTTTCATCTAATTGTTTGATGTTGTTGAATGCATTGATGTAATTGGATTCCACTTTCCCTAGTTTTAGTTATTTGCTCTAGGTTGTGTTTAGTTGAATCTCTCTCTATCTCACAAGCTTTCCTAGTAGTCTAATTAGCATAGATTGATACACTTAGTCCTTTTGAGTTCGACCCTTTACTTACCCCTATACTTGTATTAGGGTAGTTTAGGTTATAAATAATTAATTTGATTAGGGTTAGTAGTCCCAACGGTACTACTTAATCCCTCGATCAAATTACCGTGTAACAGTAAGTACCCCAAGGTGTTATGAATGTTGTCTTCTCCATGTCTTCTTCGGCCATGAGAATTTGGTTGTACCCTGCGTATCCATCTATAAACAAGAGAAGTGCGTGATTTGATGTATTTTCTACCAAAATATCGATGTGTGGTAAAGGGAAGTCTTCCTTTGGACTTGCCTTGTTTAAATCTCGATAGTCGACACACATTCGAACCCTACCATCTTTTTTCGGAACTGGGACCACATTTGCGACCTATTCGGGGTATTTGGATACCCTAATAAAACCTGCAGTTATTTGCTTTTGTACTTCTTCTTTTATTTTAAGAGCTACGTCGGGTTTCATTCGACGTAACTTTTGTTTTACAGGTTTCATTCCTGGAATTAATGGTATTGTGTGTTGAGCTATTTCTCTATTATTGCTTGGCATATCTTCATATGACCAAGCAAATACATCGATAAATTCTTTAAGTAGATTAATTAGATCAGTTCTTTCATCTTTGCTTATTGTAAGTCCGATTTTAACTTCTCTTTTAATGGTTGGATCTTTTGAGATGTCAATCGTTTCTGTATCTTCAATTATTAGTGTTTTATTTTCAAGTGTTTCTTTGTCATTTTCATCATTAGTTAAGTAATGCTCGTCATCTTTGGTTAAAGAAAAACACGAGAAATAAGGGGAAGAAGACATATTATTAAATTCAGAAATCATTACATCGAATAAAAAAATGTCCATTGGGACTTGACTACTAACTATCCTAGGAGTAGAAATAGAAGATGGAGGTGCTACAACTAGAGACTTGGAAGACTCGATGGGGGAAGACTCTGACTCGGACTCTGACTCAGACGATTCTTCAAACATTGGCCCTTGTCCTGTAGTTACGGAGATCTTTCTTCCATTTGTAGTGGTCACCTTTACCGTTTTGCGCCATCCTCGCTCTTGATCTTCTATTGGAGTAATGAACTTTGATAGATCAAAGTTTTCGCTTTCTAGGACTGTTTGAATGACTGAAGAGTTGTCCTCCACATATTTTGGCTCATTCTTTTCTCGCCCAAAGTGGAGTCCCATGACATTAAAGTCAAAGCAAGGGGGACTTTCTCCTTATGGTTAGGAGTTGGGATCTCATCTAGAAAGTAACAGTCTAGAAATATTTCGAACCCTAGTTGTCTTATGCCATTTACAATAAAGGGTTCAGGAAATTCATAACATGGATAATCTTCTCCCTCTCTTATGAATTGTCCATTTAAGGTGAGAGGATATTGATCCATGCATTGGTATTACTTACTTTTGCGTGCGAGCATTCCTACGTGCTTTTAGCTTTTCCTGGGCTCGCTTGAGGTCTTTGAGAGTTGGTTCGAAACCAAGTCCGAAAGTGTCCAATTTAGGGAGGCCAGGTAATCCCATGTGCTTAGCTATCTCTTTCTTTTTTCCTAGAGTCATTCCAGGGAAGTGCCCTTGCTTTCTTAAGATAACGTTAGTAACCGTATTTGAGTGGAGGTCATAGTGAAGAGAGGTCCTTTCATCTTCCTCTATCAAGGAGACCTCTTCGTTAAAGCCCCACAAGTCTTCATTATCTTCATCATGTTCCACATTAATTAGTGGGTTTTCCACTGTCTTAATTCTCATAGGTGAGGCATCGATCGCAATCGGTATTCCTCCAGTTATGGCTTTCACTTGTTGATGAAGTGATGAAGGGACGACCTTTAGGTCATGAAGCCAAGGGCGTCCCAATAGTAAGTTAAAGGATGCTTTAATATCCACTACTTGAAATGTGGTAGCATGCTCGATTGCTCCTGCCGTTATATTCATGGTAATTGTACCCAATGCTTGACGACTTGAGTTATCATAGGCTATTATTCCTTGTGTTGATGGGGATAAATCCTCATCTCTTATGCCTAACATCCTTGCAGTTCTAAGTGGGCAAACATTAATTGCCGATCCGTTATCTATAAGGGTCATAGGACATTCATCCTTTTACAAATTACTGTGAGGTTAAGAGCCTTGTTATGTTTGTCACCTTCCGGCGGTAAATCTTTGTCCGAAAAGGTGATCAAGTTGATAGGACTTTGGAGATCACTCGTGAGGAAATTGGCTAACCCCTCAGGAGTGGTGTCCGAATCTAATCCTACCTTAGCCAGAGCATCCATATCTGCAACTCTATGTTCTCGGGATGTGGCTCAGAGTTTACATACATTCATTTCGACCTTGGTCTTCTTTAACTGCTTGGCAACATCGTTGTCTTCTATGATTGGTATGGGAATTTGTTGAATAGTAGGCGCAGGCTGCGTTGTAATGGGGGGTCGCATTCTCCCGGACCTTGTGAGGACATCTATGGGTGAATATTCCTCGTCCCAAATGTCACTTACTGGATATATTGTTGATATAGGAGTCTCTTCGATGTCCTTGAGGTAGACATCCTCATCGTCACTGTCTCATACTCCATTTATTGTGGCATCCTGTGGGAGTTGGACTAGTTTCTTCTCATCAATCAGTCGTTGAATTAATTCTTTGAACTTGAAGCAGTTCTCTATTGTATGTCCCCCTGATTGATGATATGAATAGTAATACCTATCTGTTCTTTTGAGTGATTCAAATGGTCTCGGTTTGAGAGGTTGGATCTTACCATTCTCGGAGAGCATTTTAAACATGTTGGCATAAGACGTCCCAAGTGGAGTATATAGCCTATTACTCCTTTTGGGCGTGTCAATTACTTGTAGAGAGAAGGGCTTCTTCTCCTTGGGTGGAGGTCTATTTTTAAGAAACTCGTTTTGTTCTTTTAGGGCCTCCTTGGCTTGAAACAATAGCTTGTTTGCTTCGGCCATAAGTAGTGTAAGTGCATGTATGTCTTGCCTAGTTACGGGTTCTTGCCCATAAGAGTCACTAGCATCTTCGAAGATCTCTTCTTCTTCGATAGTCTCAATGGGTTCAATAAGACTCGATGGGTCTACTTGACTCTCTTCGTCGGAAATGGCCAAAGAATCCGACAGTGGTGCAGTGTTGATGCTTGGCTTCTTACTTGCAGGGGGTAATGGAAGTTTGTTGCTATCAATGAGATCCTGGATGGCTTCCTTTAGCCTCCAACAATTTTCCGTATGATGGCCCCTACCTTGATGATACTTACAGCGTGCATTTGGATTCCAGCTAGTCGTTCTCTTTTCGACAGGTGGGTCCCCAAATGGTCCAATGGGAGTTATAAGACCTTTTGCGTGTAGGCGATCAAACGCGGTGTCATAACTCATACCTATAGGAGTATAGTTCTTCCTAAACGGTTTCTTTTGTCCTTGATTGTTATTCATAGCTAGGACCTCATTCAAATTAAAGGTGCCAACATTATTGGAGTGGGCAGTTTTGGAAAAACAAGGATTGTCGTTCTTCTTACCTTTCCAGCCACTGTTGGAGTTATTGTTGGCAGCTTTTTGTTTAGCTAAGTCGTCTTCAATATTGATACCAATGTCATAGACGGCCTTAAATGTGTGTAAATTACTTTGGTACCTAAGATGCTTAGAATATTTTTCTTGGAGGTTCTTAATGAACATCCTTACAGATTCCTTTTCACTGGGCACCTCAACCGTTTTTGCGGTAGTTTCCCTCCATTTATTAAAGAAGGAAGTAAAGCCTTCATTTTCTTTTTGTTTTAATATCTCAAGTTCTCTATGATTAGTTTCAACTTGAATATTACACTTATACCTATCAATGAAAGCACTTACAATGGACTCCCAACTAGAGGTTTTCTCTTTGTCAAGAGAAAAGTACCATTGTTGACACATAGTTTCTAATGATAAAGAAAACACTGAATAAAATTCTTTTTTGTCTATTCCCTTAATATTCATTACAGTTTCGAAAGCTCTTAAATGAAAATAAGGGTTATCCATAGGTTTGAACTTCGAGATGTCGTTGGCATTGAACTTCTGCGGAAGAAGGTCCTTGTCCACCGAGACCCCTTGTGAGCTAATCCCTTGGAACCTAAAGTCATTGGAAAGCTTGCTCAAAATTTCCTGGATTAGTTCCTTTTGTTGTTGTTTCACAGGGTCATTGGTTTGAAGAGTTAAACTCTTCAATATTTCAGCCAAGTTAGCTACCTCTCCCATAACTTCATTAAGTTCTTCTTAACTTGCCATTATCTTCTTAGCTTTCCTTTTCCTACCAATTGGTTTGTCAAAAAGTGCTACTTGAATGAAAGTATTGTCCTTGATTAGACGCCCTTCCTTTCTTGTCCACGCGCTGTAAATTAAACCATATTCGTTTTAATAACTCGACTCTAATCGAATTTGATTTTATGGTTTAAAAGTAAATAATAAAAAAAGAAAAAAAGCAAAAATAGGGTGCATATTTTGGGAATGGGTTCAATCAAATGGTTGATTGGAGGATTAATATCCAACTTACCCCCTAAAAAAAATGACGGAAAACACGCATTCAAGACTCTCTAGACATGGTCATGGTGTTACAAACATGTTATGTGTGTGCATTATAAATGTGTGTGAGTGACATGCTTTGACTCTTGTGTATGACCATGGGACTTAAGTGCCTAGACTCAACTAAATACTTGAACATGGTTTAAACCATTAAAAAATTGGTGAACTGATTAGTAGACTTATTTAATTAGACTCGTCGTGGTGACTCGAGCAAGAAACTGGACTGTCGTTATAGCAACAGGACTGTCGCCAGTGTTTAAATCCCGTCGCCAGACGACAGAGCTGTCGCCAGGCGACAGACAATAAACAGAGGCGCCACAACCAAAATTTTAGCGCCATTGCTGGAACATTAATCTGGACTGTTTCCAGTATTCTTACTCTAAAGGGACATGCCTAAGGTCGTACTAAGTCAAGTTGATTAATTTATTAGCCTTTAATTAGTCAAACTAATTAATTAATTAATTTAGACAAAGTCCTTTTTAGTCATTAGTCGATTTACTTAGTCTTAAACACAAGTCAAACAAAAAGTTAGCACATATAAAGTATGCACAAGCAAGAATGCACAAGTAGTTCACATAGTCACAATATGATGCAATGAGTTTGCAACCTAACCATGGCTCTAGTTCTCTAAAGTTCAAGGATAAGGGTTAAGTCAAAGAGGGTCCATGGTTATGAGTCCGGATGCATCGCGCAGAAGACTTACCTTTGGAAGGGTTGGTGCGTATGGATGGGACCCCGCAAGTTAAAAACTTGCTTCCACGGTTTGGTGGATTCACTAACTCGGATGTACCCGTCGTTGCCAGGAGTATTCAATTGGGGAGATGAAGCGTGAACCCCCAGAGGGTTATGGCCATATGTAGAACACATATGGGTTTCAGAAAAGTGAGAAAAACTCAATCAAGAAGTAGAATCGAGCCAACAGTACTAGAAATGGTCAAAACAAGAAGGCAGAGTTCTGGCTCGATATTGGAAGAACTTAGCGCCAGACTACAGGAACTGTCGCCGCAAAAGAACCTCTGTCGCCAAGCAACAGAACTGTCGCCAGGTGACAGAAGCTCTTTACAGGCGACGGTCACTGTTTACTGGACGCTAGTTCCTACATGCCTTGGCAGTTACCTGTGTTCTTAGAATTTTCCAGATTTCGCGGTATTATTTCGATTATAGTTGTGAAAAATATTTCTGAAATTTCCTACGTGTAAAATCCTATGTTTTTGACTCATTTCGGATGGTCTATCCAATGAGGACCTTTTTTTTATGCATATGACAATAATGTTAATCAAAATTACGCACATGAAATACTTAGAACTTTTCGAGTCCCATCCGCTCATTATAAATCATTGCCAAAATAAATTTCAGGAATTAAATTAGAAATCCTCCCCAGTGGAGTCGCCAAAAAAACTGTAGGGAGTATTTCAAGCACTATAACCCCAAGCTTGAACCCCATTGTGATCATACATTAAAGTATGGTGGCGTTCCAAAGGGAAGAAAGCTAGAGCAAAAGAGTTGCCAACAAGTTTTAGGAACTTGTTAACCAATCACGAGGTGAAGGTTACACACCTTAAACGATCTAGAAGATCGTCAACTCCATAAGGCCGGTTTTGAACCAAATAGGGTTCGGGGATGAGGGTACGAATCCAAACTACAAAAGAAAGGACCCGCCCTATAAAATAGGCCTCTACTTTATTCTGCTCGTATTCATGTGCGCTTTCTGACTAGCATGCAATCATTATTTTAACCCTAAACCTGTTTATCTATGTTGGTTGAATATTAATACAAAAATAATACTATTATTGGCGATCACTTGAATTAAAATCATATTAGCTTAAACCAAATTATTAATTATCTTATTAAGCGTGATTTCAGGTACAAATTCCTTTTAAACATGCATAAAAGGCGTGATCAAGCAATAACAATAAATATAAATATATCAAGCAACATAATAATAATCATAATCATAATAACAATAAAAATCATGTTAATAATAAAGCTTAAATATAATAGCAAGATCCTAGGCATGATACTAACAAGATTAATAACAAATCCTAGCATGTCACTAAACATTAAAGATCAAAGCTTTAACCCTAACATTGTACTAACATGCTATTAGAAAAGAGTAAAGGCACCCTAAACATGATACTAAAAAGCATTGAAAACATCCTAACATGATACTAGGAATTAAACAACAATAAACATGCTTTCTACATTGAAAGAGAGTAATAAGATTACACACTTTGAAGCCTCGTACCTCTTTCTAATAACAAATTACACGAGTTAGTAAACTTCAATAAAAATAATAAAGAATTAAATTAAAGTTGGAATTAAATTAAAGAAAGTTTAAACTAGATTTGGACTAAACCCTCAGAAAATATTAAACCTTGCACGTCTAGGGCGAAGGCAACTTCGAATTTGGCTAGATGCTTCTAAATCTTGTGTATGCGGAATTGTGTTTGAAAGGTTGGTTTAGAAAAAGAGAGAGAAAGAATTAAGCTATATTGCTTAAGAGAGAGAATAGAGATAATTAAGTAATTCTTGATGAGAGTTGATTGATTGTTTATGAGAGTTGATGAATAAAAACGGAGGTCGAGGACCCTATTTATAAGAAAACAGTCCGGAAAATCATAGAATTTGAAAGTAATAAAACTCCACGCTGTCGCTAACAAACTGACCTTGTCGCCAGAAATTCATCTTGTCGCCAGGCGACAGACTTGTTGTTTGGCGACAAAGACAGTTTTTGCGGATTTTGTTTTTATCATATCTTTTGATCCAGAAGTCAAATAAGTCATATAATATGTAGTTGGATAGCTCTTGAAGTCTACTTTCCATTGTAACTAGAATCAGATTAAAATAATTTGTAGATAAAAAGATATGGCCGAAATAGTGGAAGGGTGTCAGTTTTGGATAGAGTTTCGTATATCTTTCATATCTTTTTCGTTATAGCTCGGAATTATTATTATAATATATCATTGAAAAGATAATTTCAAGATCTATCCAATTATATAAAATTTGGATAAAAATATGAGGCACGAAAATAATATTTAACTGTCTTTGAACATGTTTAAATTCGAATAGAATTAGGACTTTAAAAAATGAAAGTTTAATTCAAATTCAAACTCTATGATCTTATCTTTTCAAAAAAGGATAATCAAAATATTTTAGAAACTTATAAAAGATTCTAATCAATCCTAATTAGTTTAGGAATAGGATTAAACCTTTGGACCCTCCTCATGATCATTGGGTCGTAGGTAAAATCCGGTTTGGGCCCAGTTTAGTATTTTGGCCATAATTTCCTCATTATTCATTGCAATTGGGCTTATAATATATCGTTGGAAAGGTCTTTTCAAACCACATCCAACTACACCATTATTAGACCCTTATCATGGACCAAACTAAACAGGATTGGACGTTTTCATAAAACAGAGTGGGTTTTCGAAACAGAGAGTAGGAATTTTAATAAAAACTAACCACAACACAAGACTTTTCACACTTTCACCTCATTCGATTATGTTTCTACATGACAGGTATTCATCACTGGGTTTGGTTTTGGGGAGACACAATTGGGTGTCCACAGAAGCCCCCACTTTGACTGAGTTTGGAGAAACTTAGGTTTCGAAAACAAAAGTCAAAGTAGCGATAGGGACGGAGAATGATTCAGAACGTTCTGCGATCCCAAATCATTCTTATAACGCCGATACCTATAAAATAATGTTAGTTAAACAGATTAAAGAGTTAAGAAACGCGTATCTTACACCGTCAAGCACACGTCTCTGGAGTAACCGTTTTTGTTGTTGCAATTTGTTGTTTTGATGACCTTCCACAAGCTAGAGAACTTCATCTTGCTGTTGTTGATGTTCACTCGTCTCTGAACAATGGAGCCTTTTTTGATGACTGTTCACTCGTCTCTGAAAAATGGAGCCTTTCTTTGAGGATATGTCCACGCGTCTCTGAACTAAAGAGCTTGAAAATGATATGTCCACGCGTCTCTGAATAGTGGAGCCTTTTTTTGTAGATATGTCCACGCGTCTCTAAACAAAAGAGCTTTGAAAGGATGCCCACGCGTCTTTGAGCAAAAGAGCTTTGATGGGTTGTCCACGCGTCTCTAAACAAAAGAGCTTTTTTTAGGATATGTCTACGCGTCTCTGAACAAAAGAGCTTGGTGATGAGATGTCCACGCGTCTCTGAACAAAAGAGCTTTGATGATATGTCCACGCGTCTCTGAACAAAAGAGCTTTGATGATATGTCTACGTGTCTCTGAACAATAGAGCTTGATAGGATGCCCAAATGTCTCTAAACTAAAGAGCTTAATGATATGTCCACGCGTCTCTGAACAAAAGAGCTTGATGATATGTCCACGCGTCTCTGAACAAAAGAGCTTGATGATATGTCCACACGTCTCTGAACAAAAGAGCTTGATGATATGTCCACACGTCTCTGAACAAAAGAGCTTGATGATATGTCCATACGTCTCTGAACAAAGAGCTTTGAATGCTTGAATGTTTGTTGAGGTTGTTCGGTTGGCTGCGAACAGGATTTTTGCTGAATGGTTGTATGCCTGTAAAAATCAAAAGATTGCCAAAAGACTTTGCTATTGCTTTTCTTAGGGTTGACCTAAGTCTTGATGTTGTTCTTAGGGTTGACCTAAGGCTTATTGACTAACTTGAGGTTGACTCAATGTGACTGACTGACTTGAGGTTGACCCAAGGTGAATTGACACGTGTGACTCATGACTCGTGTGACTTAATGTGTTTTGACACATGTGTTAGACTCAATTTGATGTGATATGACACGACATGACTCAATGTACGACATGACTCGTGTGTGATGTGCAAAAAAGCAAAAAAAATTCCGTCATTTTTGTGGAGGGTACCGACTTTCTCCCGAAAAAGAATCGAAGTGAGTGATGGTGCATGTTGAATGTGCTTAGGCACATATATGCGTTCAATACTGTCCCTCAAGGTACAAGGAGTAATTCATCCTAAACTATCTTAGTTGACTCGATTATGAAAGTATTTAGGTAACTTAGGCACGGAGGCTAAGTACTTCATACTTTATGATGCAATGATGATTATGAGTGCTGAGTGATGAGTGATGAGTGATGTGTGATTTTGATAAAGCATGCTTCAACATTATGTTAAGACTTCATGACAAAGGTTTCCTAATGGGAAGTCTATTTGGTCATGTATCTGTGATGTGTGTGAAAGTGACACTAAGGTTAAGCTGCAAAGGCTAAGTATGGAAAATATATTATTTGATAAGATTCAAATGATGATGACTCTTAGGCTAGGTAAGCTAATGATGTAAGGATCAAGCCCCCAAGTCTAGCTCTAAATTAATAGGGATGAGCATTTGCAATCCCTTGAAATGATCATGGTGTGAGTGTGTGAATGTGAAAATGAATGCATTTTTATTATGGCCGCACCCCAATGTTAGGTTGCCTACGTATCCGTTAGGAATCAGGCCAAACGTAGCTCTAGCCGAACCTCGCACAAGTGTATGTATACCTTAAAAAGGTCTTTTTAAGGGTTGTATTGTGGTTAGGCTAAAGGTTGAAGAAGAAGGGGATAAAGGCTCAAGACCCTGGATAAGCCCCCAAGGTGTGCAACCTTGCTTTTGAATCTTTGTATTTTTATGCTTGAGGTTTTCTCATTTTTGAGCTCTTTTTCTTTTTTTTTTTTGTTTATTTTTTTGCTCTATCTTTTTTTTGCTTTTGCATTTTTATTTTTATAAGTGTGGGCAATCCCGATCATGCGGTCTATCACTCACTTGGCATTCATGTTTCTCAGGCACAGTACCGAGCACTCGATAAGAGATGCAATCTGAGACGTGTTCTTATCAAAGATATTTTCATATCAAATACATTGGAACACTTGCCCTTTTGTACACTTTTATTCATTTTCTTGTTTTTATTTTTATTCTTTTGAGATCACTCAAGCTTTCATATTTGAAACTTGCGTAAGTTACACACCATCCCATCCCAAGGTTAGGTAGATATGGGTTAAAAAATGAAAGGTCTATTGTTAGACGAGGCTCAAAGTGGTGTATGAAGAAAGGATTGCATATTTGAAGGGTGAGAGGTATGATATGGCTACAAAGGGTGCCTCCAATCATTGGTATACCTTGTGCTTAATTCGGCGGATATTTTTTTTTTTTAAATGTAATGCAATGTTTATATGCAAGAAAATAAAATGCTCATTTTATTAAAAGGAAATGAAAGTCCTACAAAGTAAAAGCTAGGGGAAAATGAAAGGTGCCTATGCTAGACTTATTGGGGAAAAGAATAAAAAAAAAAAGAAATAGAAAAAAGTGGTCACAAAATCTTGTCGTTGAAGCTCGCCTCTTGTCTTATGCCTTATCATCACTAAGACTTCTTGTTGACTGGAGGTATAGGAAGCTTGTTATTGTCAATCAAATATTGGATGGCCTCCTTTAGCTTCCAACAGCTCTCAATAGTATGACCCCTACCCTGGTGATACTTGCAATATGTGTTGGGATTCCAGCTAGCTGTCATCCTTTCGACAGGTGGATCCCCAAACGGTCCAATGGGAGTAACAAGACCTTTTGCATGTAAACGATCAAATGCGGTGTCATAACTTATACCAATAGGTGTGATGTTTCTCATTTGCCCTCGTTTGTTCATGGCAAGGATCTCATCCAAGTCAAATGTGCTAACGTTATTTGAGTGGGTAGTTTTGGAAGAAGAAGGATTGTCGTTCTTCTTTCCTTTCCAGCCACTGTTATTATTGGTACTATTTTTGGCCTTCCTGTTGCTAAGAGGAATATGAAGGTGATTTGAATCAATGAGGTTTTCCATGGTCCGTTTTTCCCGTGGCTTAGGAGCATTGAATTCTTCATTAAATCCTTGGTGAGAATTGTAACACCCTAGAAATTCCTTTCCTTTAAAATACACCCTTTACTCTTCGAAAATACTTTTAGGAATATCTAAGACATTACCGCCACCGTGAAAACGGCTAAGGCAACTATCAAAGATGCACAGCGGAAGACTTAAAAACCAAAACTATTTAAATTACTCACTTCAAAAGCCAAACCAACGAAAGTAAAGTTGAAAATCAACAAAACCAAAGTCAACTAAAAATCCACTACAACTTGGAACCATTCAAATCAACCAAAATTTTGTGTTAGTCAACAAAATAAACATCATAAAATATTCAATGCATAAAACACATCATATCCTAATGGGATCTAGCATGATTCCCTCTTCACTCATACCCCGTCATGAACATGCTTCAATACCTGAAAAGAGTATCCCCCCTTGCCCCCACTACTCTCCATTAAAATGGATCATCGTAGGGCCAAGATAAAGACATAGCCAGACACAAACACACACACACACACACAATCAGCAAAGCTAAGTACATAAGCGTAATGAAACAAACTAACATTCTTTCTCCTATCATCACACACTTACCTCATTGCACCTGTTTACAAGCACACACAACATTCAACAAGACACTTTAACTAGACACTAAATAGTTCATTTAGCGTTGATTACGCATCGAACGGGTTTCCTACTAAACCTCCCCCAAATAAATTGAGGTTAACTGACACGAGAGCTAACCGTGCCAGCGACAAAACCACTCAAAGGTGGCGGAATTCCTGCGCATAAAAATAAATAAAAAGGAATGTACAGCGTCCTGTACTCCATTAGAAGTTATGGTTAAATATAAAACCCCATAATTCCCCCCATTGTTCATACTCAAGGTATATACGTTCCAAGAGTTTTGGTGCGTAATCTCTTTCACTTTACGTTATTTACATGTTATTGGACTTGGTGGTGACTCTCAAAGCATAATAAATCAATCAACAATAATAATTTAGTCAATCAAACATACCAATTTAATTCTTGAATATTTAGTGACCACATAATATTTGATGTTGAACCCTTTTAAATTCTACCTCAGTGTCAAAGACACCTTAAACGCATAAAGCGCCGAAAATCCTATCCCTCGGTGTTAAAAACACCTTAAGTGCACAAAGGCACCAACATACTATTTATTCCTTGTGTACATAGACACTTATATAGCTCCTTCCTCATGCTTAAGGCATCAATAAAAATTATATGAACCTTAATAAAATTCCTTTTTATTATTCCAAACATAATTAAACAAATAGTTTAATCAAACATGCTCTCTATCATGCCATAAATAAATATGTAGTCCATATAATCATGCCAAAAATATAATTTTCCCAATCCATAAACCATCACAAATAATTTGTGCTTTACAATTCAATCACTAACACCAATAGTTCACAATTCAATACATAAACCTTAGCATGATGCTACTTGCAATTGATTGAAATTAAGCCTAGCATGATCCTACATCATCAAAATATGCTAAGTACGCGAACGTACCTTGAATACGATCTTAAAATCGCCACGACTAGTAAAAATTGCTCACTTCGAAGTCTCCTACACATTAAAATTATAATAGATCATTAAAACCCACTCTAAACAAATTTCCAGCAATATATACTATTTTAAAACCCCTCATAAATTAATTAGAATAAGCTCAAATTATATTTAAAACATCATAATTAAGTCCCACTTAATGGGTAATTTAAATTTCCTTCAAAAACACCATATTTAGGGTTCTACATAAAATTCCAGCACTTTATTTCTAATTAAAACTTGCTGTAATTTGGTCTTAAAGCACTTAAATTGAAGATCTAAACATTAATACATCATATACTTTCATAATTTCATAAATCAAGAACCTAGGGTTTCAAAAATTGGGGCTTTTTAATTAAAAACCAAATCTGAAAATTTACTAACATAATTACAACATTCAAACATCAAAATTTAATCCCAAAACTCATAATTTATAATTAGATCTAAGCATAGATTAAATTAAAATAAGAAAGCTAAGTTTTTTTTTATATATATATATATGATTAGAAAAAGGGGAAAGAAGAGGAAAAAGAAACGGCAGCCACCACCGGCTGCCGGCTGCTGGCGGCGATGGCTGCCTACTGCCGGCGGCTTGCGCTGCTGGCAGCGGCGGCCACCAGCTGCCGATGGCTGGCAGTGGTGGTGAAGGGGAAGGTAGCCGAAAAAAAATAAGGGGAAGGGGAAAAAAGAAAAAAAGAAAGAAAATAAGGAGAAGAGAGAGAGAGAAGTTTACCTTGGGTTTTCTCCACTCTGGGCAAAGTTTGATTTGCCTCATAAGTGGGATATTTATACCCCTTCTCTACTAACCCTCTTCCCTAAACTTTCCTCTTTTAAGTTTTCCTAATTCCTTCCCTAATAAAACTTATTAAAATTAGACTTTCCTAAAATAAAACCCCAACTTTTGATTTAAAATAATTAAATAAACTTTCCTTTTATAATAATATTAATTAAAATACTTTAATTAAAATAATTACAACTATTTAGATACTTTATAAAATACATACTTTAAATAAAATACGTATAAAAATACGAGGTATTACAAGAATTTTGTTCGATAACCATTATCCGACTTGCTAATCCTTCAACCACTTTCAAGAGCATGGCAATGACATCTTGTAGTTTTCGAACGTCTTCTTTTAGACTTGACAAATTTTCCTCGATATTATCTAAGAAAGCCGCTTCATCTTCTTCAATCATGGCCACTTCATCAATAGAAGTTATATAAGTTATATCGATCATGGGCTCACCTACAGGTGTGATAAGGAGTGAAGGATCGAAGGATGTTTGATCTTCTGTGATGGCTAGAATTTATTGTCATCAATCAGGTTCTGAATAGCTTCTTTGAGTTTCCAACACTCCTCAGTGTCGTGACCCTTTCCTTGATGATATTTGTAGTGTTTACTAGGATCCCACTTAGGTGGCCTGGCTTCAGGAACTGGGTCTTTGATAGGTCCTATGGGCATGACCAGTCCTTTGTGGTGTAGCTTTTCGAAAGCTGTTTCATAACTCATACCAAGTGGAGTGAACACTCTTTTTTACCTTTGGATTCGCTGCTTAGAGGTGTTCGTAGCATGTACTTCGTTAATGGGAGAGGAAGAAGAAAGATGGTCGTTCTTCTTTCCTCTCGCACTATTATCTTTCAGAAGGTCATCTTCAATGTCAATATCTATATTATACACAGCCTGGAAAGTATTTAAGTTGTGTTGGTATTTTAAGTGCCTTGCATATTTTCTTGAAGGTTCTTGATGAACATCCTTACAGACTCTTTTTCAGTAAGGACCTTAACAATATTAGCTGAAGTTTCCCTCCATTTGTTGAAGAAAGAAGTGAACCTTTCATTTTCTTTTTGTTTTAACATCTCATGTTGTCTGTGGTCTGTTTTATCTTGAATGTTGCACTTAAATCTATCTATGAAAGCGTTTGTTATTGAATCCCAAGAAGAGATTTTCTCTTTTCCAAGAGAAAAAACCATTGTTGACAAACGGTTTCTAAAGACAGTGAGAACAAAGAATGAAAACTCTTCCTATCAATCCTCTTAATGTTCATTATAGTTTCAAAGGCCCTTAAGTGAAAGTAAGGATTGTCAGTTGGTTTAAACTTAGGGATATCATTGGCATTGAACTTATGCGGAAGAAGTTCCTTGTCCACCGAGACCCCTTGTGAACTAATACCCTGGAATCTATAATCATTATATAGTTTGCTCAAACTTTCCTGGATGAGGTCCATTTGTTGTTGTTTTGCAGGGTCATTAACTTGAAGAGTTAAACCCTTCAATATCTCAGCCATGTTTGCTACCTCTCCCCTAAATTCATTGAGTTCTTCTCGAATTTCCATTATATCTTCTTAGATCTCCTTTTCCTACCAATTGGTTTGTCAAAAAGTGCTACTTGAATGAAAGTGTTATCCTTGATTAGACGTCCTTCTCTCCTTGACAAAGTACTGTGAAAGGGGAAATTAGGGGTAAGTTTTATACTAATTATTTTGACTCAAGCTTTATTCAACATGCAATAGATGGGGTAAGATCATGGAAGAATGAGAAGAATGATATGCATGGGGAAGATGATGTAAATGGAAGAATTAGGGATCGAATGGACCCCCAACTCAAATGACGGAAAGACGGCTCATGCATGAACCTAAGACATGGTCATGGTGACATATACAAAGTGTGCAAAGACTAGTGAGTGTAGGTGACATGTTAAGACTTGTGTCATAACCATGTGGCTAGACTATGTGACTAGACTCAAGCAAAGACTAAGTTAAGACCTCACATATATGCACTAAACTGGACAGGCTGTGGTATTTTAGTCCTAACTTTTTATCTGTGGCTCTGATTGGGACGAAACCAACGCCAAATTAAAGATAACACTCGGGGCTACAGATCCATAGGTTATACGACTCGTAGCTCTTCCTAGAACTTCGGATATGACCAAAACAAATTGATGCATGTGCAGTATACGGGAATAAAAATCCGGGTTGACTTAAAGGAACTATGACTCGATTTTAGGCTTATTCATTAGTTCAAATTAATTAATTAATTAATTAAACAAAGTCTTTGAGTCATTGGTTAGTTTGTATAAGCATATTTATGATCACAAGTCAAACCAAACGGTTAGTTTAGTCACATATAAGCTATGCACAAGTAAGATATGCACAAGTAGTCAAGTAATCACAATATGATGCAATGAGTTTGCAACCTAACCATGGCTCTAGTTCTCTAAAGTTCAAGGATATGGGTTAAGTCAAAAAGGGTCCATGGTTATGAGTCCGGATGCATCGCGCGGAAGCCTATCCTTGAAGGGTTGGCGCGTATGGATGGGACTCCGCAAGTTAAAATTCACTAACTCGCATGTACCCGTCGTTGCCAGGAGCGTTCGATTGGGTAGATGGAGCGTGAACCCCCAGAGGGTTATGGCCATATGTAGAACACATATGGGTTTCAGAAAAGTGAGAAAAACTCAATCAGGAAGTAGAATCGAGCCAACAGTACTAGAAATGGTCAAAACAAGAAGGCAGAGTTCTAGCTCGGTATTGGAAGAACTTGGCGCCAGACTACGGGAATTGTCGCCGCAAAAGAACCTCTGTCGCCAAGCGACAAAAGCTCTTTACAGGCGACGGTCTCTGTTTTCTAGACGCTAGTTCCTACATGCCTCAGCAGGTATCTGTGTTCTTAGAATTTTCCAGATTTCGCAGTATTATTTCGATTCTAGTTGTGAAAGATATTTCTCAAATTTCCTACGTGTAAAAATCATATATTTTTGACTCTTTTCGGATGGCCTATCCAATGAGGACCTTTTTTATGCATATGACAATAATGTTAATCAAAATTACGCACATGAAATACTTAGAACTTTTCGAGTCTCATCCGCTCATTCTAAATCATTGCCAAAATAAATTTCAGGAATTAAAATAGAAATCCTCCCTAGGGCTGGCAAATGGATTAGGTCGGGTCGGGTTTGTGTTCGGGTCACCTAGTTTCGGGTCAGCAAACCCCTAACCCAACCTGATCCATTTAACTTTTTCGGGTTGGAATTCCTAACCTGAACCTGATAATTTCGGGTTCGGGTCAACCCGAATTTGACATGATGACCTGATTTTTTTTTTGGGGGGGGGGGGGGGGGGCTAAATCGGATTTCAGAAAGTTCACAAGTCTTCATTTCAAAACAAAATAAACAACAAAGTAACAATCCTAAATTCCTTAATTAGAAATTACAAACCAAAAATATTTTTATTAAAAATCAAACCTTACAAATCATACATTTAAACTGTAGGGAATATTTAAAGCACTATAACCCCAAGCTTGAACCCCACTGTGATCATACACTTAAGCATGGTGGCGTTCCAAAGGGAAGAAAGCTAGAGCAAAGAGTCACCAACAAATTTTAAGAATTTGTAAACCAATCACGAGGTGAAGGTTACACCCCTTAAACGATCCAGAAGATCGTCAACTCCATAAGGTCTTGAACCAAATAGGGTTCGGGGATGAGGGTACGAATCCAATCTACAAAAGAAAGGACCCGCCCTATAAAATAGGCCTCTACTTTATTCTGCTCGTATTCATGTGCGCTTTCTGACTAACATGCAATCATTATTTTAACCCTAAACCTGTTTATCTATGTTGGTTGAATATTAATGCACAAATAATACTATTATTGGCGATCACTTGAATTAAAATCATATTAGCCTAAACCAAATCATTAATTATCTTATTAAGCGTGATTTCAAGTACAAATTCCTTTTAAACATGCATAAAAGGCGTGATCAAGCAGTAACAATAAATATAAATATATCAAGCAACAAAATAATAGTCATAATCATAATAACAATAAAAATCATGTTAATAATAAAGCTTAAATATAATAGCAAGATCCTAGGCATGATACTAACAAGATTAATAACAAATCCTAGCATGTCACTAAACATTAAAGATCAAAGCTTTAAACCTAACATGTTACTAACATGCTATTAGAAAAGAGCAAAGGCACCCTAAACATGATACTAGAAAGCATTGAAAACATCCTAACATGATACTAGGAATTAAACAACAATAAACATGCTTTCTACATTGAAAGAGAGTAATAAGATTACATACTTTGAAGCCTCGTACCTCTTTCTAATAACAAAATACACGAGTTAGTAAACTTTAATAAAAATAATATACAATTAAATTAAAGTTGGCATTAAATTAAAGAAAGTTTAAACTAGATTTGGACCAAACCCTCAGAAAATATTAAACCTTGGACGTCTAGGGCGAAGGCAACTTCGAATTTGGCTAGATGCTTCTAAATCTTGTGTATGCGGAATTGTGTTTGAAAGGTTGGTTTAGAAAATGAGAGAGAAATAATTAAGCTATATTGCTTAAGAGAGAGAAGAGAGAGAATAGAGAGAATTAAGTAATTCTTGATGAGAGTTGATTGATTGTTGATGAGAGTTGATGAATAAAAACGGAGATCGAGGACCCTATTTATAAGAAAACAGTCCGGAAAATCATAGAATTTGTTAAAGAATAAAACTCCACGCTGTCGCTAACAAACCGACCTTGTCGCCAGAAATTCATCTTGTCGCCAGGCGACAGGGTCTGTCGCTAGGCGAGAGACTTGTCATTTGAATACAAAGACAGTTTTTGCGGATTTTATTTTTATCATATCTTTTGATCCAGAAGTCCAAATAAGTCATATAATATGTCGTTGAAAAGCTCTTGAAGTCTACTGTCTAATGAAATTAGAATCAGATTAAAATAATTTTTAGATAAAAAGATATAGTCGAAACAGTGGAAGGGTGTCAGTTTTGGATAGAGTTTCGTATATCTTTCATATCTTTTTCGTTATAGCTCTGAATTATTATTATAATATATCATTGGAAAGATAATTTCAAGATCTATCCAACCATATAAAATTTGGATAAAAATATGAGGCACAAAAATAAAAACTGTCTTTGAACATGTTTAAATTCGAATAGAATTAGGACTTTAAAAAAGGAAAGTTTAATTCAAATTCATACTCTATGATCTTATCTTTTCAAAAAAGGATAATTAAGATATTTTAGAAACTCATAAATGATTCTAATCAATCCTAATTAGTTTAGGAATAGGATTAAACCTTTGGACCCTCCTCATGATCATTGGGTCGTAGGTAAAATCCGGTTTGGGCCCAGTTTAGTATTTTGGCCATAATTTCCTCATTATTCATCGGAATTGGGCTTATAATATATCGTTGGAAAGGTCTTTTCAAACCCCATCCAACTACACCATTATTGGACCCTTATCATGGACCAAACTAAACTGGATTGGACGTTTTCATAAAACAAAGTGGGTTTTCGAAAACAGAGAGTAGGAATTTTAATAAAAACTAACCGCAACACAAGACTTTTCACACTTTCACCTCATTCGATTATGTTTCGACGTGACAGGTATTCATCACTGGGTTTGGTTTTGGGGAGACACAATTGGGTGTCTACAATTAGATTTACCCTAAACCTGTTTATCTATGTTGGTTGTATATTAATGCACAAATAAAACTATTATTGGCGATCACTTGAATTAAAATCACATTAGCCTAAACCAAATTACCAATTATCTTATTAAGCGTGATTTCAAGTACAAATTCCCTTTAAACATGCATAAAAAGCGTGATCAAGCAATAACAACAATATAAATCATATCAAGCAACATAATAATAATCATAATAATAATAATCATAATCATAATAATCGTGTTAATAATAAAGCTTAAATATAATAGCATGATCCTAGGCATGATACTAACAAGATTAATAACAAATCCTAGCATGTCACTAAACATTAAAGATCAAAGCTTTAAACCTAACATGGTACTCACATGCTAACATGATATTACAAAGAATAAAAGGCGCCCTAAACATGATTCTAGAAAGCAATAAATAACATCCTAACATAAAATTAGGAATTAATAAAATAATAACATGCTTTCTACATTGAAAGAGAGTAATAAGATTACATACTTTGAAGCCTCGTACCTCCTTCTAATAACAAAATACACAAGTTAGTGAACTTCAATAAAAATAATAAAGAATAATTAAAGAATCAAATTGAAATCAAATTAAATAAAGTTTAAACTAGATTAGGACCAAACCCTCAGAAAATATTAAACCTTGCACGTTTAGGGCAAAGGCAACTTCGAACTTGGCTAGGTGATTCTAAATCTTGTGTATGCGGAATTGTGTTTGCAAAAAGGGTTGGTTTAGAAAGAGAGAGTGAAAGAATAAGCTATATTGCTTAGAGAGAGAATAGAGAGAATTGGGTGATTGTTGATGGGAGTTGATGAATAAAAACGGAGGTCGAGGATCCTATTTATAAGAAAAATAGTCCGGAAATTGACAGAATTTGATAAGGAATAAAACTACACGTTGTTGCCAAAAATTCACTCTGTCGCGAGGCGACAGGGTCTGTCGCCAGGCGACAGACTTATCGTTTGGGGACAGCCTGGCTTTCACGCGCTTTCCACGCGGAATCCGATCTTTAACCAAATTTGATCTACGGAATCCGTACAGAAGATAAAAACGTATAATTAAAAATAATAATATAATAATAAAATAATAATATTTTATTCCAAATAAAAATCCATCTTTAAAATAATTATTAATCCTAACAATATTAGAATTTAAAAGAACCTTCTCGAAACTTCTAGAAAGTTATAATTAATCCTAATAATTTTAGAAATAATAATTAACATTGGGCACTCCTCTAGATCATTGGGTCGTATGTATATAATGAACCGGGCCCAGTTTAGTATTTTGGCAATAACTTCCTCAATATTCATCGGAATTGGGCTTATAATATATCGTTGGAAAGGTCTTTTCAAGCCCCATCCAATTACACTATTATTGGACCCTTATAATGGACCAAACTAAACTGGATTGACTATTTTTAATAACATAGAGTTGTTTTCAAAAACAGAAAGAAGAGAATTTTTAATAAAACTAAACCGCAACACTTGACTTTCCACACTTTCACCTCATTCAATCATGGTTCGACGTGAAAGCCATTCATCACTGGGTTTGGTTTTGGGGAGACACAAATGGTGTCTACAAGTTGGTAAAATATCTCATTTGTAGGGGCATCTAATTCTATACCAACTTACTAATTTTCTTTAATAAAATTCACTTCATTAGGAGGATCACAATCAAAATTTAGTTCTTAGAAGATTTAAATTAAACAAGTCCTATTTCTTCTGGAGAACAATTTCAATGAAAAATCTTTAACTTTATTAATTTTACATTGCATGTGAATTTATTATTCCCTTTTTCATAATATCTTATGGAAAACAATGTCAATGTGGAGACATGTGCTGTGCAGCTGTACATTTTTCTTTCTTTTTCAATTCCTTATGTGCTGGCATATTATAGCCCCAATCAAAAGAATTGATATACAAGCATAAATCACTTGCTTTATAATTTTAATAGGTGGTGATCTTCTAGATATTTAAAGACTTAAATAGTGTATTTGGTGAGCTTCTAGTCACCTGATAGTTGTCAATACAATATAAGTTATTTTGGTGAAAAAAGGTCACCCATTACTCTTTTATATACGAAATCAAAACTTATTAAACCTTGAAATTTTCATTAGTACAAATTATTATGAATCACAATCCAAATATAGCTTAATCTCAATGTTTTGTTTTGCCATTCAATTCATTTCATACATCAAACATTGAGAGAGCGTCAGCACATTATCAAATGAAACTTCAGGTTTTCATAACAGGTAATTATTAAACCCGGATGGCCTAATTTAATCATAACATCCAGTCACTTCTCTAAATTTGAGCTTTGGTCAGTTTTCCAACACTAGCGATTACTTAAATTTACTTTATGCATCGCCATGAATATGATGTGATATTAGAATACCAACATGTGTTTCTTATACAATTGGCAAGACAATCAACTAATACTTTATCCAATAATTACTCATACTCAACTCGAGTTTTAACTATTTTCTGGAGTCTTTTACATAATTATGGAACATATGAATTTTACCTAAAGTGTTTTTCCTGGAGGGGTTTATCACTTTGCTTCTTTTCTTTTTAAATCTATTGGATTACCACGCTTCTGGCGTGCTTTAAGTTCATTAGTAACCGATGTTGTTCTTCTAGGACAGTAATTTTAATTGTAGCATGTATAACTATAAATGATCAATGACATTCATTTATTTATATCCATCTTCAGGATGGTGTCATTGTAAATATATAATATTATGTGGTCGCTTTTATTAAATAAATTATTGACATTTATATTAAAGCTAATGTATGCACTACTGACCATCGATATATCATACAATTCATGTGCAAAGATTACATATAATAATGAAATAAATAATATCTCCCCCTAATCCTTGCATATGGGGGGTATGAAATTAATCCAAGTTATCCAATAATCTTGAAATCCTTTGCTCTCTATAAATTCTTTTGGTAATGTCATGTATCAAGCAATGAAAAATGTTCTTATAAAATTCTTGTTCCTTTTGCCCAATAATATTAATCTTGATGTTGAAAATTCTGTAGACTATGGGCATAATAAATACATTCAAGTAATTTGCTCAAAATAGCATGTTTAATTATTATCTTGAACTCAAAACACTATTCTTTGATCAAATAGATGCTCTTATGAACTTTTCCATAAGTTATATATGATCGAGAAAACAATATGCAAATATACTTGTTAATTATTCAATAATCATGAGTTTCTCATTCATTTTCGAAAATGAGGTAATAAGTCTCGAATGACATATACAAGAACACATTAGTTTTGTGAACGGAGAATTATCCAGTCAACATACTTTCAAAACTATTAGACATTTCTAGATTGTTCTATAAGGTTTCTAACCCATTATAAATTTAAGGAACATCAGGTTCATATGTCTGAGAATTCTATGTTCAATTTACACATCATTCTCATAATCCAACTTCATGTATTATCGTGTCTACTAAACAATTATCTCTTACTGAACAAATGTTTACAATTATGTTTTTATATAAGAAAGGGTTCTTATATAAGGAGGGGTTCTTACCGGATCCCTCCCCTATATATATGTATGTATATATATATATATATATGTATGTATATGTATGTATATGTATGTATATGTATATATGTATGTATGTATGTATATATGTATGTATATATATATGTATGTATATATGTATATGTATATATATGTATATGTATATATATGTATATGTATATATATATATGTATATATATATATATATATATATATATATATATATATATATATATATATATATATATATATATATACAACTATCTAATAATATTTATAAACTAACTTCACAATTACATAAAACAATAATTAGATCTACAATATAACCTAAATTAAAACAAGATCTACAAGAGAGAGTAAGTTATTGGCTTGCGACGGTGGTTGTTGGCTTTGTTGGTGTTGTGCTGTTGTTGTGCGGTTTATGTTGGTTGTGGTTGGTTATTGTTGTTGGTGTTGCGTCGTTGTTTTTTATGGTCATTGTTGGTGGTGGACTGAGAGAGCAGAGGAGGGACAAAGAGAAGCTAGATGAGAAAGAGAAAGGAGGACCAGAGAAGGAGAGAAGAGGAAAGAGAAGAGAGAGGAAAGAAATTATAAGCCAAAATGCCCTGAAATTTCGAGGAAAAAAAAAAGGGGGGGGGGGGAGGGAAGAAGGGCTCACGTGCTTGCCACGTGCCCAAGGTCAACGCCGAAATTTGAAATCAATGCCAAAAAGCTGATCTAGGTGGTCTTAGACAACAAAATAATTTATTCGGGTGGTCTTAGGAACATATTATTAAGTGGGTGATTTTTGACAAAAAACAGTATGACAAGTAGTTTTAGACAAAATTACTTGCTCAAAGGTTGTAATATACATTACAATTTATTAGTTGAATGTGGAAAGACATTTTCATCATCAAAAATACAATAATTGACACAGATATAGCCAAGCAAACACAACAGATCCTACAGACACCAAGAGTCACAAACTATAGTGCTCTACCAATAATTCATACAAGAAATGTAACAAAAAGCAGCCAATAACTGTGATATGAACGCACATTAGAGGCTGAAGTACTCCCTGATGATCTACTTATGACTTAAGAATGAAAGAACTTCTTTATCACAGAATTCTACAAAGCAGTGTCGTGGACTAGACTACAAAACAGCATTGTACAGCAAATTTTCGAACTCTAACACAGAGCTCTAGTGGCGATATACACCCCAGATGGCTAAAAAATGGGCAAGGAAGACGAACTCCCAAGAGTGAAGCCAATAAGATCACCAGAAAGTGTACTAGATTCGAGGGCTTTTCCACTCTCTGATTTAGGGCTGCTCCCTGCACTGCTGTTAGAGAAATAACCCAGTACACCTGTTGGAGATGAGGCTGATTGAGGGTTCCCATCATAGCCTTTCGATAAAAGATTTAGAGGCAATATGCTCTTGCTTTGAACCCCTGAACTACTATTGGTGGTGGTTTTGAGGACCTCTCCTAGAGGACCACCAAGCGAGGTTTCCCAAGAACAGGGTCTCCTGTCATTTGTGGCAGCATTCACTCCCAAACCCATTTGGACAGTGTCAAGTTCCCGGGATAATCTTAAAGGAGATAGAGCAGCTTTCTCTCCAGTAGGAGAAGAGGTGGAAGACATAAAATCAGCTGGAGGTATTGAGATTGATAACTGCGTTGTCCTGTCTGTTTGTGTTTGTAACTTCGACCACAAAATGCTAGATTGATCATTCGTGAAGGAGTGATCTGAATGTTGTGGGTTGGATCTTTGGGCATTGAGGTCATGGGTTGGATCATAAGACCTAGAGACAGAAGAGTCCCTGTGTGTGGTGTTTAAGATTGCATCAGGTGTATGAAATGCAAAATCGCTAGCAGTGGACTCAGTAACTGAGAACGCATTTCCGTTGGAATTCAGGCTAATTTCTGGGTATTGAAAGTCAAGTCCTGTTGCGCCTTGCATTCCCTGACTGCTGTTTGCTTTGTTCACAATATGCCTGGAACCACACAAGAAATTTTAGTTATCTCAACTTAATTTAAACATCATATACTGGTATTGACAATTGACAGTGTCAAGGAAGGATCCGACTTGACTGCTTAGAAAAGTAATTTCTGATATTACTTCCAAAACTTAACACCCTCCATCTTGAAATGAAAGTTGATTGTCCCAAAATAGTACGAAGTAATACATTTTGATCAGATTTCTTAGTATGCCACGCCAACTACTTATGGCCGAAAAATATCTAGATAATCAAAACTTAACCTTAGGAAGGGTTGAGACAATATCACTAGTTCATGACTTCAAGAGTAATGACAAAAAAAAAAAAAAAAATTTACAGTAAGGAAAAATTATGGGACAGTACAGACAACTTTTTTTTAAGACACAAAAGTAGGTGTAACAATAAGTTATAATTTACAGTAGTTTGATTTGAATTGAAAGAGGGTATTGACTTTGATAATGTTACCTGTTAACCAGGGAAGAAGGCAAATGATTTGGTGGAACAGGCTGTATGTCCTTGCTTTGATTAAAGTTTATAGCAAAGCTGTTGGATGTACCACCACCAGGCACCACTAATGCACTCGAAGAAGAGGCGGAATTCATGACATTAGTAGTAGAGTAACTAGTTTTGTTAGTGGTGACTCCGGAGATGGAATGTCCAGGATGACCTTCCACAGGCTTTCTTGAACGATGGCGGCCTCTGTTCATATGCCGCTCACAGTATTTTTGATCAGTTACTGCATCTCTCGAGCACCGCCATTTCTTCCCATCCGTCCTACGACACCGTCCTGGCTCAGGATCAGCATTGTTGGCAAAGCCGAGATGGAAAGGACCCCATCCAACTAAATCAAACCAATACTATCAAATAAACACACTATGCAGGACAAGTACAGAATTTAGGGTGCAGATATATAACTAATTTTAGACTAAAACATTTATGTTACTCTTCCGTCCCACGATTAACATCTATCCTTTTGAAATGTCCTGCACTCCTGCTATTACATAGTACATACACAAGTAACATTCTTTTAGTACAATTATCCGACGAGTCTTTTCTAATCCCTTAAAGTCATTCATTTACTTAACAATACTAGCTAAAACTAGCAAGACAGAAGCAATGAAGAATTATTGTAGCTTGAGGACACTTAATAATGTAATCGATGTGAAAAATGTGATCGATGTTTTAAACTTTTTATGCTTTGTTTGTTACACTTGTTCTTGATTCTTTAAAATTCAAATTGATCCAAAAGGCTAATGGCAAGAGAAACGTGACATCTTATTCTATGTAAACAAATTAATGATCACAATGTGGACAGTAAGAAGACATACACCTCTTTATACAATAAATGCTTTTTATGTCAATAGATTAAATAATGGTAGGTGAGCATTTGAGAGCAAGCAGGTGAATTGAAGAGGACTTCAAGGCAAGTAGTACTAGATGTTTACAAGCATTCAAGCAATTGCTAAATGAGACAAATTCGATATACTTGTACTAACGAGAACTAAATTCACCCTCTTTATAGATTTTACTCAATCTACAAGAGATTTTTCTCTGACAAATTGATAGCTTTAAAGATCGTCTCCAAAAATTACCATACATAAAAATGATGGACAACTAGTTTATTAGTCAGCTAAAGTCTTCTAGAATGATACGTCTAAGATTCAAATCTCGTCTATATTATTGTCTATGTGACTCATATAAACAAAAATAAGTGCACAAAATAAGACGGTCAACTAGTTTAGTTAGTTAAAGTCTTCTAGAATAATACCTCTAAGATTCAAATCTCGTCTGTATTACTACTTATGTGACTCATATGAACAAAAATAGGTAAAACAAAATTTGCATTAAATGAAGAAAGTTGCTAAAAGTTTAGATCAAACTTACATGTGTTGGGTCTCAAAAGTCCACTAGAGAAGCTAGAAAATCCTGCTGAATCAAAAGCTCTTCTTATTGGAATCAACAAATTAGGTGGTATGGGAACATTTGCAATAATGTACTTGTAGATCAACGCTTGTTGTTCAAGCTCAAACCATTGAGATGGTGTAAATGGTGCTCTTACTCCATTTGATAAACACATACTTGCATTCAAATTTCCATTACACGAATAGCCTAAATCATACACAAAAAAAAAAAAAAAAGGTTAAACTCAAATATATTTTCAAAGCATAAATTATGCAGCATTAAATTTTTGTATCAATTATTGCATATGAAATCAACACTAGAGAATCAGTAAAAAAATAAAAATAAATAAATAAATAAATAAAAAAAAAAAAAAAAAAAAAAACACTTGTAAACTTCACACTTCATCCGTCTCTAAAGAGTCTACCTTTACGATAATGATTGTGTTACACAAAAAAAGTCAAAACAGGAAATGTTTTAGAGATTTAAGGATTAATTCGTTGCCACAAAATAAGTTTAATTCTAACCCCTGGTTCAATTTATTTAACTATTATAATGAATTATAAATTGTACCCATTTTAACATTTATTTTTTCAAATACTAAGGGAGAAATTCTTTTATAGGACTAATAATTATATTAAATATCAATATTACTAAACTTGCTAATTAAAACATTTTTAAGAGAGAAAGTTGAAAAAGGTAAAATTAATCAATGGATGTTCCTTTATTTTCACTTCTTTCCCCTTTTATACTACAAGTATTTGCTGTTCATTCAGCTGCAAAAAATCAATATAACAGAATTACTCAAACAGGAAGACAAGCATATAATTAGTACCCATAAAAAATGTTTCATGCAACCAAATAAAAAGGAAGTAAATTTCCAATCTTTTTGCTACATTAGTACAAGAAATATTAGTAAGATACAATTAATCAGTCATTTCAACAAATTAATAACAAATTACCTGCATATTTACTGTAAAATGAACTTGAGTGCTGAAAAAATGGAAATGTAGAGCTTTTTGGTGAAGAGAAGTTTAACAAATTCTGTTGTTGCTGCCAATCAGAAAATGCATTACTTAATTTAGCAATTTTTGTGGGTTTCCAATTATCATCAGAAATTCCTGAAGATGGCATTTCCTTATTTGAAAACTCAGAAGATCCAATTAACAAATTCGACAACCCATTTGAGCCCATCAAACCAAATTCCATGAAAATGAAGCTTTTGGCAATGCTAGAAGCTTACATGAGTCAGAAAATGAAGCATTGTTTTGAAGAAAATGAAACTTTGTTTTATATTGTTTGGGAGGGGTTTAAGGTAGTACAGAGGAGCTTTTGGTTGGGTTTTGAAACACGATATTTTTTTTAGAAAGAATGAAATAATTGGAGAGAGAAAGTGAGTGATAGCCAGAGAAGAGAAGGGAGGGATGGTGGGAGTCATTTGACAAAGACAAAAAAAAAGTCGATATAACGGAGTTTTGTAAAATGTAAACTGTGTTTTCTTTGTTATTTTTCGACTTTGGAAGTTTGAAGTGTGGACGTAATCACGTAATGGAGTTGCAATAATAGGGGACTTTGTTATTAGGGTCGTAGGGGTGTCAAACTGTCAATGCAATTTGGGTAATTGGATGAAGCCTGGGCTAAACTACTATGACGGGTCAAATCTTTTTGGTCAATGTTAGCCTTTAAAACTTGCTCGGTTTGGGTCAAGTCAAGAGCTGTAGAGTCACAGCGTGTTTGAGTCGAGTCAAGTTATGGTAGATTCATATTCTTTTCGGATAGATTTATATCAGATTCAAAACAGGTTTGACAGAGTTAAAATTTAGTCGGATGCCTTTCACTCGAATTGATTCCGATTTGACTAATTTTTGTTAAATTTTGTTTAGCTTGATTAATGTAAGGTTGATTCATTAATGGGTTGATTCCAATTTAGATACTTTTTGGGTTTGGCTGAATTTGGGTCGGGTTGACCAAATTTAATATTCAAACAAGATTATTTTTAACCAAAGTAATTATTGAGTTATTACCTTATTATTGAATAAGGGTCTATTCTCATACGTTGAAATTCAGTTCAGTTCAGCTGAGTTCAGTCAATGAGACACAGGCCCTAACTATCATGTTATTCACTGTCATTTTCAAATTGTGTCATTAACAATTATTAGTTATCTCATTGGATATATATAGGGGAGGGATCCGGTTAGAACCCCTCTTTATATAAGAACCCTTTCTATGTAAGAACACTTTATGTTCTAAACTTTTTTCTATTTCTAAATTATATTTTCAGCTTATGTTATAAAGTTTTTCCTAT
This sequence comes from Chenopodium album, assembly GCF_948465745.1. Taxonomy (NCBI): domain Eukaryota; kingdom Viridiplantae; phylum Streptophyta; class Magnoliopsida; order Caryophyllales; family Amaranthaceae; genus Chenopodium; species Chenopodium album. The sequence goes on along the minus strand of NC_137858.1, from coordinate 28,113,391 downwards.
ATTCTAAAAATTTTTCTACTTATATTCCAAATTATTTTCAATGTTCCAAATTGTTTTTAGATTGTGTTCTAAATTTGTTCCTATGTTCTAAATTATTTTTTCAGCTTGTGTTCTAAATTTTTTCCTATGTTCTAAATCTTTTTTCAACTTAAGTTATTAATTTTTATTTATGTTATAAATTATTTTTTCAACTTATGTTCTAAATAATTTTCTTATGTTCTAACATTTTTTGTTCCTTATGTTCTATATTTTTGCTATCTTCTAAATTAATTTTCTTATGTTCCAAAATATTCTGCTTATGTTCTAAATTTTTTCCTCTTATGTTCTAAAATTTTACCTATGTTCTAAATTTTTTTTCTATGTTCTAAATAAAAATTTCTCAAAATTACAGAATTGACATTACTAAAGGATCATTTTAGATGGTTACTGTAGGGAATATTTCAAGCATTACGATAACCCCAAACTTGAACCCCACTGTGATCATACACTAAAGTATGGTGGCGTTCCAAAGGGAAAGAAAAGAGAGCAAAAAGAGTCGCCAACAAGTTTTAGGAACTTGTAAACCCAAAAGACAATCCAAAGGACCGTCAACTACTCCATAAGGTCTTGAACCAAACAGGGTCCGGGGATGAGGGTACGAATCCAATCTACAAAAGAAAGGACCCGCCCTATAAAATAGGCCTCTACTTTGTTCTGCTCGTATTCATGTGCGCTTTTCGAATAACATACAAACATTATATTAAACCTACCCTGTTTATCTACGTTGGTTGAATATTAATGCACAAATAAACTATTATTGGCGATCACTTGAATTAAAATCACATTAGCCTAAACCAAATTAATAATTATCTTATTAAGCGTGATTTCAAGTACAAATTCCCTTTAACAATCATAAAAGGTGTGATCAAGCAATAACAATAAAATATAAATAATATCAAGCAACATAATAATAAACAATAAATAATAACGATAATAGCATGATAAGGCATAATAAAGCTCAATAATAATAGCAAGACCCTAGGCATGATACTAACAAGATTAATAACAAATCCTAGTATGTCACTAAACAATAAAGATCAAAGCTTTAAACCTAACATGGTACTAACATGATATTAGAAAGAGCAAAGGCACCCTAAACATGATACTAGAAAGCATAAAATAACATCATAACATGATACTAGAAATATTAAACAATAATAAGCATGCAATCTACATTGTGAAAGAAATAGGGAGTAAGCTAATCTACTTACTTTGAAGCCTCGTACCTCTTTCTAATAACAAAATACACAAGTTAGTAAACTTCAATGAAAATAATAAACAATAATTAAAGAATCAAATAAACTTTAGACTAGATTTGGACCAAACCCTCAGAAATTATCAACCTTTCACGTCTAGGGCGAAGGCAACTTCGAACTTGGCTAGGTGTTCCAAGATCTTGTGAATGCGGAATATTGTATGTAAAAAGCTAGTTTAGAAATAGAGAGAAAAATAAAGAATTAAGCAATATTGCTTAGAGAGAGAATAGAGAGAATTAATAAAAGTTGATGAGAATTGATGAGAGTTGATTGTTGATGAGAGATGATGAAAGTTGATGAATGAAAACAGAAGTTCGGACCCTATTTATAAGAAAACAGTCCGAAAAATCATAGAATTTGATAAGGAATAAAACTCCACTCTGTCGCTAACAAACCGACCTTGTCGCCAGAAATTTATCCTGTCGCCAGGCGACAGAGTCTGTCGCGAGGCGACAAATCTGTCGTTTGGCGACAGAGACAGTTTTTGCGGATTTTGTTTTTATCATATCTTTTGATCTAGAAGTCCAAATAAGTTATATAATATGTCGTTAGAAAGCTCTTGAAGTCTACTTTCAAATGCAATTAGAATCAGATTAAAATCTTTTGTAGATAAAAAGATATGGACGAAATAGTGAAAGGGTGTCAGTTTTGGATAGAGTTTCGTATATCTTTAATATATTTTTCGTTATAGCTCGGATTTAATATTATAATATATCATTGGAAATATAATTTCAAGATCTATCCAACCATATAAAATTTGGATAAAAAATATGAGGCACGAAAATAATATCTGACTATCTTTGAACATCTTTAAATCCGAATAGAATTAGGAAAGTTTTAAAAAAGGAAAGTTTTATTTAAATTCAAATTCCATGATCTTATCTTTTCAAAAAAGGATAATTAAGATATTTTAGAAACTTATAGAAGATTCTAATCAATCCTAATTAGTTTAGGAATAGGATTAAACCTTTGGACCCTCCTCATGATCATTGGGTCGTAGGTAAAATCCGGTTTGGGCCCAGTTTAGTATTTTGGCCATAACTTCCTCATTATTCATCGGAATTGGGCTTATAATATATCGTTGGAAAGGTCTTTTAAAGCCCCATCCAACTACACCATTATTGGACCCTTATCATGGACCAAAATAAACTGAATTGGACGTTTTCATAAAATAGAGCGGGTTTTCGAAAACAGAAAGAAGGATTTTAATAAAAACTAAACCGCAACACTTGACTTTCGAATCACTTTCACCTTATTCGATTATGATTCGACGCAAAAGGTATTCATCACTGGGTTTGGTTTTGGGGAGACACAAATGGGTGTCTACAGTTACAAAGGGCTAAGATTGGTTCTTATATAAGATTAGGGTTCCTACATGAGCCTTCCTTATATATATATATATATATATATATATATATATATATATATATATATATATATATATATATATATATATATATAGGGGAGGGATCCGGTAAGAACCCCATCTTATATAAGAACCCTTTCTTATGTAAGAACACTAATTATGTTCTAAACTTGTTCCTATGTTCTCAATTTTTTTCAACTTATGTTCTAAAGTTTTTCCTATATTCTAAAAATTTTCTTACTTATGTTCCAAATTTTTTCCAATGTTCTAAATTGTTTTTTAGATTATGTTCTAAATTATTTTTTTCAGCTTATGTTCTAAATTTTTTTTTTTATGTTCTAAATTTTTTTTCAGCTTATGTTCTAAAGTTTTGCCTATATTCAAAAAATTTTCTACTTATGTTCCAAATTATTTTTAATGTTCTGAATTTGTTCCTATGTTCTAAATTATTTTTTCAGCTTATGTTCTAAATATTTCCTATGTTCTAAATTATTTTTTTCAGATTATGTTATTAATTTTTACCTATGCTATGAATATTTTTTTTCAACGTATGTTGTAAATTATTTTTCTTATGTTCTAACTTTTTAGTTGCTTATGTTCTAAATTCTTGCTATCTTTTAAATTATTTTTCTTATGTTCTAAAATTTTCTGCTTATGTTCTAAATCTTTTCTGCTTATGTTCTAAATTTTTTTCTATGTTCTAAATTTTTTTTTCTATAATCTAAATACGAAATTCTCAAAATTACAGAAATGTCATTACTAAAGGATTATTTTAGATGGTTAGATCAAAACTAATAAAGGGCTGAGATTGATTCTTATATAAGATTGGGTTCTTATATAGAGGAGGGTTCTTACATGAGCCTTCCTCTATATATATATATATACATATATATATATACACATATATATACACACACACACACACACACACACACACACATATATATATATATATATATATATATATATATATATATATATATATATATAAATTGTCACGGGATATTTTGTGGACTAGAAACTTAGGAGGTTCCCGTGATGGCGCCTAGGCCAAGTCTAGACCAGCCTAGCACTCAAGCAACAAAGGATAAAGGCACACAAGTAAGATACAAGCAAGAACAACGTATTGTACTCTCGTTCCCAAAGTAATAAGAAGTAGTCTTGTGTTTGCCTTTGTTTGCTTGTCTTGCTTTGATTATCATAGTAGGCTGGTCTAGACTTGGTCTAGACGCCATCACGGGAACCTCCTCGGTCCCTAACTTAGAAAAAAAAAAGTTAGTCCTTAAACTTTCCCGTGACAATATATATATATATGATATGTAGTGAACTAATGACATATTGATAGGTGATAGTCATCTCTGGTCAGGTTATGTTTATGAAAAATTATAAATGATTAATGAAACAAATAATGACGTGAATCAAATTAAAGTAATTAAGTTACTTAAGTAAGAAAAAGAAGGATGGTCAAGGTTGAGTTTGAAATTATGTTTGGCATGAAATCATAACGAGTTAGTACAAATCAAATTGAATCGGGTATTTGACTAGGTGGTGTCGGTTTGAGTTCAAATCGGCTCAAATCTGTGTCAGATTGAGTTCAAGTCGAGTCAAATCGATGTCGAATTAAGTTCATATTAGTTTAAATTCCAATTTGGGTTAAGTTCAGGCTGGTTATATATTTGGTTTCAGTGTTGAATTTCTCAGATTAAACCAGATAGCTAGGATTCGTTTGGCATCATTGTGATGATCTATTTTTTGGTTTTTGTTTTCTAAAATCATATGATATATCTCATTTAATAAATAAAAATTTAGTCAAACTTATTAAAATCGTGATAAATTTGAAAACTGCCAACTAAAAAGTAAAAACACCTTTATCTGATTTCCTGTTTTTGGTTTTTTTTTTTTTTTTTTTTTTTTTTTTTTTTTTTTTTTACTGAAAACCAAAAAGTATGCCAAATAAGCCCTAAGTTACAGTTCCAAAACTCCATACGTATGTGGTATGTCTATACTTTCTAACCAAAAAAAGTACGTATGCTCGTAACTTTGTACGAATTTTTAATCTTTTACTACGAGTAATATATATATATATATATATATATATATATATATATATATATATATATATATATATATATATATATATATATATATATATATATATATATATATTCAATGTTAAAATTCAGGTATCGGAACCTGTTGCAACACGTTCTTTAGAATGGGAACCGGAATAAAAAATTCTTATAGAAAATGAGAACCGGAATCAGAACCTTTATGTTAAGTTCTAGTTCTGGTTTAAGATACCATGTCTTTTAATATACTTATCAATAATTTTTGCAAGATTATTTTAAAAAAATCTAGATTATCACAATTCAATACATACATTTGTTATTATTATTCTAATTTTTTAAAACTTAGGGTTGAATTGGTGTATAATATAAGCTTAGGCTTGAATTGGTGTATAATATGCGCTTATAGTGATATATTTTATGAAGTTACAGTGTTTCCTACAATTTTAGTTCCAAAAAGTTAAGAACCTGTATCAAAATTTGTTGTTACAGGTTCTCAATTTTATCACCCGAAACTGGAATCTCTTGTTTAGATTCCGATTCTAAAACCGGTGGTTCCTAACAAGTTCCAATTCCGATTTAGGACTTGATTTATTGCTCACCCCTAATATGATTAGTCAAAGTATACGAAATAGACTAATAGAGACATAGCGTATGTCAATAATCTTGCTTAATAACCTTTTACATGGACCCACAAGGCATGCCATGCCATGTGTCTAGGTAAGCGACCTACAATTGAGTTCCCCATGCCCAGTTGCCCACATAGTAATTTGTATCAAGAGCCTAGCTAATAGGATAGCCAATGGAAACAAATTCCAATAACTAAATTCATAAGTTAGCTAATGTCGGTATTAGTTTAATTAGGTTGAAAATTGAACTTTACTCATGGCATCAAGGATTGCAACCTTTTGACCCAAAAGTCTATACCCAATGCAATCCTTCTTTACGTAGTCTATTATTTTATTTAGTTTTCTATGTACCCTTGGTTTTGGGTTTGATAAAATGACAAAAATAATAACCTAAAATATGTAAAGAAAGATGCATTTGAGATTGTGAAACCCTAGAATGGATAATCAATTGCATAACACCTAGAGATGCTTCTTACGTCTCTATTATCCAGTAAACTAGAATTGTTTATTTACACAAACATGGTAAGACTTACTTCTACCTATAAAAAATATATTGGGGTGTGCCTAAATTATTAACCCCAAAGGAAGTCCATAGTCTCGATTTTCACCAACGAATATTGATAGAACGGGTAACATTCGCTCCATTTTCTCTTGAACATTGAAAATATATGTACGTTCTCCATTAATGTATTATTTTTCACGTTTCATAACAATCCTAATATAGATTAGATTTTTTATAAACTCTTAGGAAAATTATAGGATAAGGATCAAATAGATATATTTATAATACTACTCCCTCCGTTCCTTATTGATGGTCACATTTGTCATTTTTGGTGACTCAAAATGTTAGTCACATTTGCTTTTTTCAAGTACCATTAATATTATATTTTTACCAAAATTCTCTAACATTTGCAAAAATATTTGTGCAAATTTAACTTTCCCATGTACTTTAATTACTTTCTCTCTCTACTTTTTTGCATACCCAATATAAATATACTTTTTCAATGTACTTTCTTTATTTCTCCTTAATTCCCTGAGCCAGGCGCTCTTGCAGATCCAGTTTTTGGGGACCTTTATTACTTCCCCGGTTGACAAGGTGGCGTCTGTGAGGCCAAAAAAGTCGGCCTCAATTATTTTTTCAAAGTCCTCATCCGGAATCAGGGGAAGACAACATTTCCGGCCCATCAGCTCGAGCTTCTTATTGTACCGGCGGAGTTCGTAGTTTTCACGCCGGGTTGGGGTAGTCAGCAAATAGAACCGATGCTTCCAGCTGTCAAATTTTGAAACCTTATCCAAGGTCATCATATATTGAGGGTACGTGGTCAAGGTGTACCACGCCCTCCAACCGCCTGGGTTGCGGCTAAGATAGTGCATCTTAGCAAAGGCCTCCCAGCCGAGATGCAGCCCTTGAAACTCGTAGGCGGCAACATACCCCAGAATGTTTGCCCAAGAATTGGGGGTAAGTTGCCAGACTCCGAGGCCGTAGCCTCTCAAGATTGCCTTCACCGCCTCGTGAAGGGGAAAGCGAAGACCGGCTTTGAACGCCGCCACATAACAGCCGAAGTAGCCGTTGGCGCTCATCTCATCGTCCTCCCAGGCGATGGTGCCGTCCTCAGGCGGCACTCTGATTTCGTACCCGTCTCCTAACGGGTCATGAGTTTAATCTTCTCCAAGTTGTCTTCCATGTGTTTTCTATCCTTGGCTGAGACGTGGATTTTGAAGGGATCGTCCTTCTCACTCCACTTCTTCCTCTCTTCATCCTCGCTGTCTACAAGCGGTGACATGGGCTTTTCACTGCTCTAAGAGCTGGAGGCGGAGCTGTCGCTCCCAGATTCCTCCTTATTTTGTGAGAAGGGTTCAGAGACGACTTCATCGCCGCCTTGGTCGCATTCCTCAAAAAAGGAATCCGCTGGGGTAGAAGGGGCACGCGGAGGGGATCTCTCCAGAGCTGTCTGGTTTTCCCGACAAGACGTTTCTCCCTCGGGCGTTTGGCCGCCTGAGCCCTCGCTCCTATAGTCTGGATCGAGGGCCGTCTGCATTGTCCGAGCCATTGTGTCCTGCACAAACACGTAATGGTCGGAATCTAAGCAAAAGGGTGGTCCCAACACCCCGAGACGACACTCCCAGTCCTAGACTCAGCCGTCCTTGGTGACCGGCTGGACTCTAACCTAGGCTGTGCCGTGTGTGTTGGTGATGCATCCATTTATTGCAAGAAATATGTACAAGCGGTGAAAAATGAAAAGAGCGGAGAGAGACAGAGACGGTACCTTTAGATTTGATATCTGAAGGTAGGCGGAACCGGCTATGTAAGACGAGAGCGAACTTTCGGGCTTGCGCTTGACTCAGACGGAAGATTAAGCTAAGTTTTCTCTCTCGGAAATTTTTGTAAACGTACAAAATTATGAGGGGTAAACGGCTATATATAGAGGGTAAATTCGAGGGCATTCCCGTAATTTACTCAGAAGGTGAACAATTACTTTTTGGCGGTAAAATTACCACCAACCGGAGCGTGACGCGTGTCACAGATGCCACGTGGCGTGCCACGTCACATCTGTGAGGGGCAAATGTTTAGGGCAATTTTACCCCGCCATGTGGTCCAATAAGAGGATGACACGTGTCAGCCCTGGGATGGCCCAAAGTGGACCAATCCTTGCTTGACACGTGGCACTCCAGATAAATGGGAGAAAAGGCGGCCTTCATGGCCCAAATCTCGAGAAAGCCGCAATGCGGCGCAGCCCACCAATGATTAGGGCTCGATGACCTAATCAGGGGCACTAATCTCGAGGACCCTATAAATAGGGGGATTCTCCTCTTTTGGAGGGGACGTTTTACCATTTATTACACACTAACTCTTTGATAAGGACATCGGAGCTTGGAATCCGAGCAGATACCAACCTAAATTTCCGCACCTTTTTCTCTCCCTTCAAGTTACTAACTTGATCATTGGAGGCGGAGCTCCTACCACTCGGAGTCTCCGTTTATTTTGCAGGTACAGCTCGCGCAGGACCAATCTTTGTGCTGTAACTCTCCCGAGGGACAAAAACACTCAAAACAAATTCCATTCCCGATTAGTTGTATCCATTGCATGTATGTGTGGATCCTAAACCCTAGTGCTTGATATGTTTGGTTTCAATCTCATTTTCTTAGTTGTTTAGATTACACACACCTTACCCTACGTCTCCGAAATAGCTTAACTCTAGCAATAGTGACCACCTCCTATTCCTTAGTGGTTCGACACTCGACTTAATCCTATGCTAGTATAAGGGTGTGCTGAGTGATCAATGACCTACTCTCCACCTCTAGTAAAAAATGGCGCCGTTGTCGGGGAATGGCGTAAATGTTTGCTATTGTTGTTGAGTCTATTTCACCTTATTTTCAAAAATACAAAAAGATTATTCTCTTCAGGCTACATTTGTAGCCGTGTTACTAATAGTTTCATTGAGTTTTGTATGCATAGAGCACGTGGACGTTCCCTTGTGCCGTTTGATCCAAAGATTGAGAGGACACTTTCAAGGAGAAGAATTGCTGGTAGATCTTTAAGTACAAGTTCTTCAAGTGAAGAAGAAGAAGAACTAAGCATGGGAGAAAATCTGAGAGTGGCATTGAAGGAATTGGGGATTCCCGAGAGTGGGATTGCCCTAGGTACAACATCGGCGAACGACTTTGAAATAAGACCGACTATGATCACTTCGATCGAAAGAAGACAATTTAGTGGGGCTAAGAATGAGAGTCCACCATCTCAAAGAGTTCGAAAAGTATTGTAACACTATCAAAGTGAACGGCGTTTCTCAAGAATTTATCCGGCTCAAGTTGTTCCCCTTTTCTCTCATAGGTCGAGCCTTGGAATGGTTGGACAAGGAGGTCAAGCCGAATTCTCTAAGAACATGGGACAAAGTTACCAAGGAATTCTTATCCCGATTCTACCCCCAAACGAAAACAACGGAGGCAAGAACTTTGATTCAAAGTTTCAAGTAAAAGCCTAGTGAAAGTTTGTATGAAGCTTGGGAGAGATATAAGGAGTATCAAAGAGAATGTCCTCACCATGGAATCTCGAACTACCAAATTATTCAAATTTTCTATGGAGGGTTGAGTCCTCAAGGAAATCATGAACAAAACCGAAGAAGAGGTTGTGGACATTATAGAAGATGTGGTGTGCATTATATGGATTGGCAAGAGGGAGAGAGAGAGAGAGTCTTCGAGCAAGAACGGATCAACGGTTTATTCGGTTGATCACCTCAATGCCATCAACAACTTATCCTCTCAAATTGCAAGTTTGGAAAGAAGATGACAACAATTAAGGCCAAGCTTGAGAGTGCAAATTCCAATGCCCAAGTCATCCCTCCCACATTAAGGGGAGAGGTACATCTTCTAACTCTACTCCTCCTTCTACTTCAAACAATATGCACAATGGATGCTTAATTTTGTGATGTTTGTGGGTCTAATGACCATTATGCTTCTAGTTGTTCAAATGGATTTGACAATGGTGATGATATTGAGAGTAGAGAATGTGAGCATGTGATTTTTGTCTCAAATAATAACAATGGTCAACGATTTGATGGACAAAGGAACTTTGGGAATAGAAATTCTGACCAACAAGGTAGATTTGATAACTACAATGATGGTAATTATAGGAACCAAGGAAACCAAGGTTTTCGAGGTAACTATAACAATCAAGGTTATAGTAATCAAAATCAAGGCCAAGGGTATGGAAATCAAGGCCAATCTCAAGGCTTTGGTGGCCAATACCAAAATTTTGGCAACAATCAAGGTCGAGGTAATTGGAACAATCAAAATAGGGGAAATTTTCAAAACAATTAAAGGAGACCCCCACCCGAATTTGCTCCAAGACCTCAAGGCAATGGTGACAATTCTTATACTCAACCCTTATCGTTTAAGTCTAATTTGGAAGAGATAATTGAGAATCAAACAAAAATTTTGAACACCTACATGGCGGGAGTGATAAGAAGTTTAATAAGATGATGACACACAACAAAATGCTTGAAACACAAATCACTCAAATAGACAACACCTTGAAAGATTGTGCTAGCCCTTCTTCATTACCTTCTCAAGGAGTTGATCCTAAGAAACCCGTTTATTCTATCACTACAAGGAGTGGAAGAGTGCTTGAAGAGAGAGTTTCTAGGAATTGTGAGGAGGTTGAGAAGAAGAGTGATTCAAGTGAGGAAAAAGAGAAAGATGTGTCAATGAGTGTGAGCAAAGAGGAAGTCCATGAGAAAAAGAAGAGTGTTGAGAGAATGCAAGAGGAAGTGAGAAAACCCGACCTTCCATACCCCCAAAAGTTTATGAGGAACAAATTGGATGAACAATTTGGGAGGTTCCTTGACATGTTGAAGGACGTCCATTTTTCTATCCCTCTCACCGAAGCCATGACCCAAATGCCTAGATATTCCAAATTCTTTAAGGATATCTTGAGTGGCAAGAGAGAGTGTAATAAGAAAGATTCGGTAGAGCTTGGTGGTGTTGTAGTGCTTTGATTCACAATGACCTACCAAAGAAGATAAAATATCCGGGTAATTTCTCTATTCCTTGCAAAATCAAGAGTAAGTTGTTTGAAAATGCATTGTGTGACTTAGGTGCTAGTGTTAGCATTATGCCTTACTCGATGTTTAAGAAGCTTAAGCTAGGAGAGCTTCTTCTACCAACATGACTTTGCAATTGGCTGATAGATCCATTAAGTTTCCAAAAGGAAGAGTTGAGGATATTCCCCTTAAGATAGGTGATTTCACAATTCCCGTAGATTTTATTGTGCTTGTAATAGAAGAAAATGACCACATTCCTATTATTCTAGGGAGCCGTTCTTAGCTACCTCGGGAGCTTTGATAAATGTTAAAGGAGGTCATATCACATTGAGAGTTGGTATTAAAAAGGAAAGCTTTAAGCTAAAACCGATGTATAAATCCTTGTCTCTTGTGAAAGGAATCAAGAGTGATAATTCCCTTCGTTCATTTGATAATGTGTATGTGATTAATTCTTCAACTAACAATGTTCATGAGATTTTCGATGATGTGCTTGTGAGTTTTGATTGCATGAAAGTTAGTGAAGAGAAAAAGGAGCTTTCAAAGGCTAATGACGAAGAGGTAATTAACATTCCATGTTGGTTTGAGCCTTGTCCTCAAGAGGAGGAGGATGATTCCATGGATGTGGATGGTGTGAAAACGTCTACAAAAAGGAACAAGGTTAAGAAGAAGGCAAGTGCTTATACGAAGAAGAGAATGAAATTGAAGTTGAAGCACAAGAAGGTTGTTTTTGAAATGCAAGCAAGTTAGGTTTCATCAAGCAATAATGAGAAGTTGCTAAGTATTGAAGAAGAATTTGTGCCTTCCACCACTTTGAAGAAGGTGGTGTTCTTTGACCCTCCATAATTTGGAGGAAGGGTCGAGCTTAGGACCATAAGCAAGCGCTTCCCGGGAGGCAATCCAGAGATTTCTGGCCTTTTCTTTTGATTTATTTTCCTTAATTTTCTTTCTTTTATTTTCTCTTCTTTCACTTGTTTTTTTTTTATTTATAGGTTGAATTCTTGGAGTTGGATTAATTCAAGTGACCATGAGTAATGGAAAGGTGTTTCACGATTTTGAATGTGATAATATTCGATTTTATCGATTTTGAGGTAAAAGGGTAAGAAATGTTAGTTAGGTAAGATAGGGAAATTTGTGCTTAAATGTGAAGAAAGTTTGAACTTGGTGGGTTCATTGTGGTACTATCATTATTGTGGGATGTTGAACCCACTGTCAACTTTTTTTGAAACTGCCACTTTTGTGGGTTCAATAGCCCTGGGATGATATTGAACGAAGAGCCCACACATGAACGCACCAAGAAAGAGAAAGCAGGCTAGCGCGGGCACGCCAGGGCAAGGCATGGCCGCACGCGACACTGGCGCGGGCGCGCCAGGTCAAGGCGTGGCCGCACGCGACACTGGCACGGGCGCGCTGCCAGGCCGCGCAACCCTGATGTCGTGCCTCTTTATTTTCTTCTTCCTCCTTTCTTTTCTTCATTTCCTCCTTTTCCCTATCAACTCGAACGTACCCCTCTTCTCACTCAAGATAAGCACAAACCCTAACATCTTTCCTCATCAAATTTCATCATCAAATCTTCCAAATTCCATCAAATATCATCACAATCTTATAACAGTTCCTTCATTTTCAACAAATTCATACTATTTTCCTCAAATTCAACCTCCATTCTCTCTCCTCCATAGTTAATACATATTTGGGGCTTTTCGTTCTTGAGTGAATTGGTGGCTAAAGGATGTTCAATCTTACTCCTTGTATGGTATAATATTCTTCTCATATTCTTAATTGCATTTTTATACCATAAAATTGCATGTTTAAGATTGTTCATGTTAGTGAATAGTAGTAGTATGAATTTTGGTGATTTTGATGATTGAAATTGAATTTTAGATGATTATTTGCGATGTTTGTTGATTGATTATTGCTTACATTGTGTTGTTTGTTAATTTTTTTAGCTAATTTGTGGAAATTTGTTGTGATTTGGTGAAGTTGATTTTTGGTAGTATTGGTGAATTAGTGGTCGGTTGAACAACGGTGTGATTAAGGTGTGATTGGTGGTTTGGAGTGTTTAAGAAGTTGAACTTGTGATTTGGTTGTGATTGTTAAGGTGATTCATCATGTCTAAATACTTGAAAGCCATCACCTCCAAAACCAAGAAAAGAAAATCAAACGTTTCCATTGAAGAACCATCACCTTCAAACACATCCTCTCCACAATCTCAAAACCTTGAACCTCTTCCCATTTGTAAAACACATTTTGTTGACAAAGACAACAAGCCTACATGGCAAAGCTTTCAAAAGAGAACCTACAAGCCCTCGCGGCACTACCATCAATATAGCATGATATAGTTGGGTATTGATGAAGATTTATGGGTTCTGTTTGATAATCTTGGCTTTGGGATACATGATAATAAGTGCTACCGGCTTACCTTGAGCCTACTTGGGAGTTTTTATCTTCTTTGAGTGTGACTCCTAATGGTGATAGAGAATATGAGATCACCTTCTAGCTTTTCAACGAGGTTCGTGTCATGTCCTTGGCCAAGTTCAATGTGGCCTTGGATTTCAATCCAAATGCGGATCTCTTCTTCTCCGATCGCGAGCACGAGTACTTAGATGGTTTCTCTCCGGATGCCTTTTGGCATACCATCTCCGGTTTTAACAAGTTTGGTGCTCGTTTCTCCCTAGCTAGCGACATTTATCAACCTTGTATGAGAGTGCTTCATCGGCTCTTGGAGTACTCGGTGTTCCCTAAACAAGATTTGGGAAAGTTATCGCTCCCTGAGTTGCGAGCTTTATGGATTGCTACTAAGGAGGAGTATAGGGGTCGGTTAAACCTCGGGCGGATTTTGTTGAAGAATTGTTTGGACATGAGGGGTAGCCGGTCGGGTGAAATTCCTTGTGGTAGCATGATCACAAGGTTGGCTACAAAGCTTGGGTATGAGAGATACCTACTTTCTTGCACTCCGGTAGGGGATCTTAACACCCTCTACCTTGATATCAAACAACTGAAGCAAGTGAATTACTTAGCCAAGGATGAAGATGATGAGGTCTTTTATTGGCTTTATAGGGGTAACCATTGGTGCTATCTTCCAAACCCTTCTCTAACCTCTCTTCACCGCCATGCCCGAAATGTATGGTTTGTGCCCTCTAGTTACTGAATCCCCGGGAGGATGAAGATATGGAAGATGTTTTTAATGAGGAAAGGCAAGCCCAAGAACATCAACAACGACACCACCAACAACAACAACCGCAACAACAAAAACATCAAGATCAACAACACCAATATGCAAGCTCCGACTTGGATGCTCTTAGTGCTCAAATGAAGAGCATGAAAATATGGTTGGAGGGCATGTATCATCAAGACTTTGAGGCCCTCTATACTTAAATGAGGGGAATTTCGGAGATGCAACAAGGTATGTTTCTCCAACAGCAACAAATGTATGATGCGGGTGTTAACTGGGGAGACATCACTCCCCCGGTCAACTACCCATACTTTTCACCCCAAGTTGGTCCAATACCATCTTATGGGGGTGATGGGGTACCTACGCACCCATATTGGCAAGGACCCTCGGGGTCCATTACCGAGCCTCGCTCATTCCCCGATGAGCACGGTAATTATGAATACCGTGCTCCCGGCAGGAGCGACTATAGGGGTGATCCTAACTACCCCTATGTACACCCCGAGCACCCACTACCGCTCGCTTTGCCCGAGTAATTTACCCTTCTTGCCACTTGGAAACAAGAAAACTTAAAGGAGCATTATGGTTGGCCACCTGGGTACACCGGATGTAATACCCGGGATTTTTAAACATGATTTATTGTACTCCAATCTTTATTATAAGCTTAATATAATTTTAATCTCTATTTTACGAAGAACGACTGTGTTTAGTCTTAATCTTATTTTAAGATTATATTATTTCAAAAGCTAATTCTACAACGAAAATTATTTATTTCAAAATTTATTTCGGGTCAAATGATATTTTTATGATCTGTAAAATGTCAAAGATCGAGAGAGTGAAATTACCAAAATACCCTTATGTATCCAAAGAAAACAAAACCCACCTCTTCCCTTCACCCATTTTTCTTCACGGTGAAGTTATAAAGACCAAAGTTAATTTTTGCTTGTTCTTTTTACTTGTTGCTTAATTTGGCCTAACCGATCAAAGTTGATTGATTATGCTTATCTCAATCTTGAGCTTATCTCACTCCTTCACGGCTAAGAATTGATGATTAAAAGTTACTTTTTACTTCCTTATAATTGGTTGTCTAATACTCAAGCTTATCACTTTAGCAAACTTCATCTTATGATTCATAACCTTCATTTCTTTCAAGTTCTTGGAACAATAATACTCCATATATTATCACCGTCCTTACTACCGCGGCTATCACCGCTCCTCCCTTTGCTTGAAATGGTTGCTGCCATCTCTTTCCTTGCCACCAAGCTCACGCATCGCAGCCACGTACTCTTCTTCTTCCTCCAATCATGGTATGCTTGGTGAAACTAAAAATGGCCTTTGAGGCTACTCTGTACACGTGAAACTAAAGTGAGCTTATTACATCTTTTATTTGCTCTTAATTATGGGTATAAGTTGACTTCTATGTTTGGAAAGCAACTCTTGTTTTTCTTAGTTAATGATTATATATTACTAGCTTTGTTTTAATTTAATTTTCTTAATGATGATGAATAATAGTAGTATTTGCTTGTTTAGTATCATATCTGTACTTACGTACTAATATTTATACCCATTTCTAATAAAACGAGTATTTTTGACTATTTGTGTTGTTTTCATATTAAGTAATTAAAGTATTTGTAGATTTAAACTCTTTTTCTACTAATATGAATAGTGGTAGTATCTATTTTTAAAGTAATGCTCATTTTACTCAAAATGAGGTAATACTTGTTTTGTTTCTAAAAATAAGCTTATACTTGTTCTATCAAAGGTTTTGAATTGAGAGGTTACTAATGAATATTTATTATTACTGGGTATGATCGAATGAGTCATAGCAATGAGAAACTAATGATGGAGGTTATAGAGCTCAGATGATAATTATGAGGCTAAGTGAGATGATTAAAGATGATCGAATGAGGTAATCATTATGTCTAGCCCTGTGTGTGTAACCATTATGTTTAGCAATTGTGTTCAGTTCCGTATCTGTAATTATTATGTTTAGCTACTGCATGTGTTTAGACCTGTATGTGTGACAATTATATCTAGTTATTATGAGTGCACGTGTGTAATTTTAATGACATGTTATTGTAACATACGTATGCATGTATGGTATGTTTGGCATGTTATGATTTAAAAGCGTGGTATGTGCAAATGACATGACATGATCTTTTATATTCTGGTATAAATGACTTGCTAGATGATCAACATGTTCGTTGATGTATTTCAGTCTTATGATTTATATGAATGATTTTACATGTATACAATGTTTTCTCAATTTGTGGAACTCTCGAAAGTATGTTAATAAACTACGAATAACTTATTAAAAGATACATAACTTAATAAATGAAAGTGAAAGACCTAGTCCGTCTGGCAGTATATGTTATGTTTCGGTCATGCAATGCATGTACCCATGGGGCACCTGCCCAACTATGTCGAGCACCAGCTCTATGTTATGGGCACCGGCCCATCGCGGAAGACGTTCCGCCATGTCATACTGTCCAGCGACTAGCATGTCCACCAAAAAGATTATGAATACTTGAATTTTGTTAAAGGACTTATGAGAACTCATAAGGATACTCTATTAATGAGTTTTACGATATACTGATATGTACGATCGTTCATAAAGATGTCTTACCATCATACAAGGTGATAAGAATTCTATGACTAACAGGTATTTCTAGTTATTTTATTAATCTATAAGATATGTGGACGTGATCTGTTATGTTATGCCCCTGTTAATTGTTTAACACTAATGAATATTTTATTCAATTAAGTGTTACAAATGAATGATTATAAATTGTGCCAATGTGCTATGAATTTATATGAGGTATAAAGTTGTTTAGAAATGATTTAATATGATACGAGGTTACATTTGTCGACAATGGAAAATGAACTGAACATAGAAAATAAGTGAGTTATAGGTGGAGGAAAGTATGTTAATGAAATGGGGAATTAATCCCACACGAATGAAAGTTATGTTATGTCCAAAACCTGTGCTTACCTATGATCTTATGTAAAGGGAATGATCCTTGCCGATTCAACTTTTAAAAATAATGATATTATATTATTTCTGAACAACTATGAATGCATAAGGAATAAGATATGTGCTCAAATGATTTTGAAAGAAAAACGGTTTTACGAGCTAGAGTAATGTTACTGAGTTTTCCACTCATTTTTGGATTTTTCCTGTGTTTTCTATGTTTTCTATTTTTATGGATAATTACAGGGATAATGATGACGAAGCTAATATCAAAGGCAAAAGGATTAAAGGAGTTTACATAGTTGAGGGATTATGGAATCAAGGCTTATGTATTATGAATCATTGAGAGCTGAGACAGATCTGTTATTTTATTACTGTAAGGAAGACTGGAGTTGTATAATTTATTGAATTTTCTTATTAAGGAGTATGTTTATTTGTGGGCCATAACCCACAGGTGATTATGAGATTATCTATATGATTGATTCCGCTGTGTATGATGAGTAAAGAATGGTTTAGCTATGACTAATTAATTTCTGCTGCGAATGACAGATTAAGTACGTTCCGGTAACGCCAGTTAAAAGTCGGGGCGTTACACCGGAGGGTAGGATTCTTATGGTCCCCCATCCTTTGATGACCACGATGGCGCCGGGCTGAGTGGTAGTGGTTGCTAGTTCCCTCATTTTTGTGTCGTTTGCCTCCATCCCTTATCTTATGTGTGCTTTCTTTGTATTGATGGGATTTTGAGATGTATTTATGATTAGCTTGGGGGAACTTTACTTATCTTAGGGTTTTTGTATCGGTAGTGTAGGGAATATTTCAAGCATTAACCCCGAGCTTGAACCCCACTGTGATCATACACTAAAGTATGGTGGCATCCAAATGGAAAGAAAAGAGGGCAAAAGAGTCGCCAACAAGTTTTAGGAACTTGTAAACTGTTCACGAGGTGAAGGTTACACCCCTTAACGATCCATGAGATCGTCAACTCCAAAAGGTCTTAAACCAAATAGGGTTCAGGGATGAGGGTACGAATCCAATCTACAAAAGAAAGGATCCGCCCTATAAAATAGGCCTCTACTTTATTCTACTCGTATTCATGTGCACTTTTTGACTAACATGCAATCATTAGGTTAACTTTAAACCTGTTTAATCTATGTTGGTTAAATATTAATGCACAAATAAACTATTATTGGCGATCACTTGAATTAAAATCATATTAGCCTAAACCAAATTATTAATTAGCTTATTAAGTGTGATTTCAAGTACAAATTCTCTTTAAACATGCATAAAAGGCGTGATCAAGCAATAACAATAAATATATATCAAGCAACATAATAATCATAATATTAAATATAATCATGATAATAAATCTTAATAATAATAGCAAGATCCTAGGCATGATACTAACAAGATTAATAACCAATCATAGCATGTCACTAAACAATACGGATCAAAGCTTTAAACCTAACATGATACTAACATGCTATTAGAAAGCATAAAAGGCACCCTAAACATGATACTAGAAAGCATTAAATAACATCCTGACATGATACTAGGAATTAATCAAATCTAAGCATGCTTTCTACATTGAAATAAAATAGGGAGTAAGCTAACTTACTTACTTCGACGCCTCGAACCTCTTTCTAATAACAAAATACACGAGTTTGTAAACTTCAATGAAATATTAAATCAAAGAATTAAATTAAAGAATTAAAAGAAAGAGTTAAAAAGTTTAGACTGGATTTGGGACCAAACCTCAGAAAAGTATAAACCTTTCACGTCTAGGGCGAAGGCAACTTCGAATTTGGCTTGGTGTTTCTAGATCTTGTGCGTGCGGTATTGTGTTTGTAAAAGCTAGCTAGAAAGAGAATTAGAGAAAGAAATCATGTATTGCTCAAGAGAGAAGAGAGATAGAATTAGGTGATTGTAGATGATTAAAAACGGAGGTCCTGGACCATATTTATAAGAAAACAGTCCGGAAATTGATTGAAAAATAGTCAGAATTTGAAAAGGAATAAAACTCCATGCTGTCGCAAGGAATTCAACTTGTCGCCAGGCGACAAGTTTGTCGATTTGCGACAGCTTGGATTTCCACGCGCTTTCGAACACGGAGTCCACTTATCAATAAAATTGAGTTGCAAAGTCCGTACAAAGGCTAAAATCGTAATTTCACATAAAATATTATTTTATTCCAAATAAAACTCATATACATAATTATCAATCCTAATTTCACTAGGATATGAAAAGAACCTTCTAGAAGACTATAATCAATCCTACTAACCTTAAGAATAATAATAGGACCTCCTCTAGATCACTGGGCCGTATGTAAATATCAAATTGGGCCCAGTTTAGTATTTTCGCCATAACTTCCTCATTATTCATCGGAATTGGGCTTATAATATATCGTTGGAAATCTCTTTTTGAGCCCCATCCAACTACACTATTATTGGACCCTTATCATGGACTAAACTAAAATGTATTAGGTATTTTCATAAAATAGAGTTGGTTTTCAAAAACAGAAAGAAAGATTTTTAATAATTACTAACCGCAACACTAGACTTTTCACACTTTCACTTCATTCGATTATGGTTCGACGCGAAAGGTATTCATCACTGGGTTTGGTTTTGGGGAGACACAAATGGGTGTCTACAGGTAGCCAATTTGTTGTTGAGCTTGCCTTGTTTTATTTTGCCTCTTTGTATGTTGGTCTCTTTCTTGATCTCTCTTTGGTGTTGATTGCTTTTCATGCCCACTTTTTCCATTCTTGATCTTGTTGTTGTAATGATTTTTCATTGATGATCATGTTATTGCTCCCACAAATCCAAAGCCCTAATATCCAAAACCCTTGAATCCAAATCCCTTTGAATCCAAATTTTGTAGCTTAGTGTTAGTTGTTAGATTAATGAGTAGTTTTCTTTAGCTTACTTGATTTGTAGTTTATTTCTTGATAGTTTACTTCTTTTCCTTTCTTGATAGTTTAGTTTTGCTTATTTTTGCTTTTTAGTTTCTTTCCTTTTCACTTTTCTTTCTTTTATTTTGTTTTGAAGTTACTAACCGTTTTCTTTGTCTATAGTTCTATTTTTCTATTTTTGTTCTCACGTGGCTTTCATGATGATGCTATGTCTCTTGGAGCTTCATAAGGTGGTTGGTTCTTCACCATACTATTTTAGCATTGCTTGGAAGCCCGGTGAGATCCTTCTTATTTTCCTTCTTTTATTCCTTTTCTTTTCTTAGATGCATAGAATAGGATTAGTTTTAGGAGAAGTTGAATGGTTCGAAGATGTATGCTTATAACACCTAGAGTATTTGGGATCTTTGACGATGGTGCCATTTGATCACTTGTATGATGATTGGGAATTATGTGTTTTGCTTGCATCTTTGCTCTCTTCTTTATTCTCCTACTTTTCCTTTATCTTTGTCTCCATATTTTCTTTATTTTTCTTTCTTTTCCTTTCCTTTTCCTTTCTTTTCTTTTGCTTTTGGTTTGTATATAGTTTTTGAGGCTTATTCATTTTTCTCTTGTGAATTGGACAATATACAATGAACTTTTTCTTTTGAATAATCACCTTCCTAGGTAGTTGAGAATATGTTTGGTTGATTCTAGGATGGCGTATGCTAAGGTAGCATGTTTAAGAACTAGGAGGATCATGAAACCGGATTCTACTTGTTTATGGCATGTTTGGTAGTTGCTTCCTATAGTCGATTTGACACCAATAGTGAGTTTTTGCTACATCCATGTAGTTAATAATTTTTCACGCCTTCAACATTATTTACATGAGCGGCATGGATCCTTGACTATTGCAGACTCAATTTAGAATCTTGACTCATATTTCTTAAGACTGAGACCAAACCATCTAGGCATGACAAAGGCATCTTTTCGGGGTGGTACTTTTTCTTTTCTAGGATAGTATTCATCGTTTTTGATTTTTGGGTTTACATTTGCCTACTTACTAACCATTTGATCATTTAACCTTGTTTTCAAGCCACATCTTTAGATTATTGAGCCTTTTGTTTCTTTTTGTTCCATTTTTGGTTTTTGTGAAGCAAATGATCATATTATTGAGTTTGTGGTATGTTAGTGTGGATATTGGTTCAAAATGAAAGCAAGCTTGTGTTTTGTGTATATTTTGTGAATAATGACAAGTGGATAAATGAAAAATCCATCCAAAGTTAAAAAAGGCAAGGACATTCAAATGCAAAGTTGTAAAAGTCGTCCATAGTTGAAAGAGGCGAGGACAATTGTCATGATATGAAAAACAACAAAAAAAGTGAAAATTCAAAATTATTTTGATGTAATACTTTTCTCCTTCTAAGCATTAAGGATAGTGCTTCATTTAAGCTTGGGGGAGAAGCGTTTACGCTTTTTGTATATATATTTGTGAGTGACTGATTATAGCTTTGAATAAGCTTGGGGGTGCTAGTTTATTTTTGTTTGGTGATTACTTGATTATGGTGTTAAGGATTGATCACCCTTTGCTTCATTAATTAGGAATACCACCAAATTTTAAATTTTAGCTTACCCTCACCTTGTACCCTTACGTTACAACCTTTGGGAAAGCCTTTTGACCTAGAGGTTGAGTCACTTTCCGGTGGATGAAAATATGAGTTATAGCCTAAGGGGAGGGGATGCATAGTCAAGATGTCGAGTAGCCTAAAAATTCTTCTTTTCCGGTTCCTTAAGGAACTATTGAGATGCTCACTAGAGGGAGATTTGAGACTAGTAGGGAGAACGCGGTAAGATAGAACGGGATGAAAGTGGAGTGTGATACCTTGTTGGTTGAGAAAGTTGTTTATTCATTTGAAATGTAGTCTCTTTGTAATGTCCAATACGTAAAGGTTTCATTTTTCATTTTCCTTTCTTTTCTTTCTTTTACTTTTTTATGTTTTGCCTCATGTATAATTATGAGAGTTATAGGTAAGCTCTTTGGAAACCTTTACGAGACCTCACTCGTCCTCATAGGCGAATTTGGGGTTTAAAGGGCTTGTTGTAGCTAAAAACAACCGTGATTCCTACGATAGTGAGTCTTAGTGTATATACTCATCTTGTGTCTTTCTTTTTCTTTTTGATTAGTGAGTAGCCTGGAGATTACCTAGGTTGCTACTTTTGTAGTTATACAACTGATATATTTTTAAGGCTTTTCGAAACATAAATAAACATTGTCAAACCAAATGCCATAACTTATTTGTCTTCCCCCCTTGTGTTATTTCAATACCACAATCAAAACATACATCATAATTTGCAATTATATGTTTTTTCAATAGCATAATCAATCTAAACATCATAATTTATTTGCAATTATATATATGCATTTATTTTTCATGTTTTTAACATGTTTGATAATTGGGGAAAAAAATTAAACAATCATCCTTCTTATAAGAGGTTGGGTGTTTGAATCTACTCTAACTGGTGACGTGGCATAATAAAAAGTTGATTAGATGACGTGACGTAATGCAAAAGGATGGCATATAAAAGGTTGAGTAGGTGGAGGAAGTATAAATCATGAGTTGTGAGACAAATGGAAGTGTCTCACAACTATTAAAATAACATAAAAGTTTAAGGAAGAGAGAGAACGGAGGAGAGAGATAGGAAGAGTGAAAAAGGTGGCATGTGCCCCACTAAAACTTTTCAAACATATATCACGTGCAAAAACGGATACAAATTTTTTGGGACCACTACCACTGAGTTTATATTTTGTTCCACTAACATTTCAGTGGAGCTTTTTGAAGTACCACTTAAACTATATTTTGTACCATTAAGAGTGTATTTTACACCACTAAAACTCCAGTGATATTATTTGATAATTCAATGAGACAACTTTAAACTGATGCCTGAAATGCCTATATTACCCTTGTGAGGCATGACTTTATTGTCTCTCAACCCTCACCCTCCATTTATATAACCTCAAGTAGGTGACATATCGTAATGAAAAAAAGTCTATGTGGTGCATAAAAAGGAACATGGATGAGGCAATCTTAAATTGACTAATGATCATGAACTCTTGTGACTCCTGGATTTAATTAGAGTCGATAATCTCAATTCTGCAAACCACCCCCCAAGTCCCCCACCCACCCTCTCTCTCTCTCTCTCTCTCTCTCTCTCTCTCTCTCACCCCTACAGGGCGACAGAGGTTCCGCACTGTCCTTACTGCAAACAAGCTAAATTCTGATTTTCAGATTTTGTCAAGTTAACTAAAATATGATACCTAAATATGTAGTACATCCGTATAATGTTGCCCAAAAGTAATTGTCAGCTTAATAAAAACAGCAAGTATTATAATAACAAGCTGCTGAGTTTGTAAGGCTTTCCATAACAAACAAGCAGCTTGTAATTTCACATGTTTAAAGCTTCCCAATAAGGCATTAGCAAAACAGCATAAACAACATACCATTTCGTGAGGATAATATCAGATACTCGACATATATAGCAAACGTATCAGCATATAACTCCTGAATAGGAACGTATGACTTTAAATACGCAGAAATATAAGGCATATGATTGAATTTCTGCAATTAGGAACTACTTATATTACAAAATTTGAATCCTGTACTAAAATTTCATTAAAATGAAACAAGAAAAGAGAAAAGATCTATATATATCAGTTGAATAGACAGAGAAAGGAAGGAGGTAACTAAAGTAGAATAGTGCAGAGACTACAAAACAACCTCAACTCCTCCTTCAATGTATGAATCATAAACATTTGTGGATACAAGTGGAATTTGGTCAGCTAGATTGACCCACAGGAGACACCACCTTCGCCTGCACTTGCACATCAGGGATTCTTGAATTCTTCTTGACATTCACAGCTCCTTTTATGTGTCGACTACCGTCTTTGATAGGCACCTGAGAATTTCCATTGGTATTCTCATCCGGTTTTACATTGCCTCCAGTATCTACAACTCCATTATAACCATTAAACATTCCCAACAAAGCAACCCCGCCATTTCCAGTTGGATAATAGCCAGTTCCATAGTGCAAAGGTCGAACCCCCATCATTGCACCATAATTATTCCAAGGGGTTCTAGGAGCCATAGGCATCCCATAACCAACTACACCATACCCACCAACAGGATATGCACCGCCATAGAAATACCCAGGATAGGTGGTGGTAACAGGGAATTGACCAGGATAATGAACATACGGAGTAGGACCTCTTGACCAATTGTTATCATCCAAGTGACCACCAGCAGCAGCAGGGGAGTACCTCCCACCACCAAATCTATTATTTCCATTGTTAGAACTCTTTGTTGCCTCCCTAGGAACAGCCCTCTTAACCTCCACACGCTTTCCGTTCAACTCATGGTGACTCTTTTGCATAAGTTTTTCAACCACCTCTTCGGAATCGAAAGTGATAAACCCAAACCCTCTAGGCCTGTTATTGGAGTTATCATACATCACAACTACATCTGTAATCCTACCAAACTTCTCAAAGTACTTCTTAAATTCCTCCTCAGTTAGATCAGCAGACAACCCCCCTACAAATATTTTCTTAGTTTTATGGGTATGATCACTGTTGCTAGCACCATAACTACCATTACTGTAATTCCTAACAGATCCTTTGATTGTATGAGAGTACCCTTGCCCCGGCAGTTGCTGCCGATGAGGCGATTGCTGTTGTTGCGATGGTTGAGTATTTGATTGTTGTTCATGTCTTGGTATAGCTTTTTTCACTTCTACCTATATATCACATTCCAGCAAAACACAACTCATCGCCAAAATTAAAACAAAAATTGAAAATTAATCAAATCCTATCTTCTATATTTGGACTAATTTTAGATATACAGTATTTGTTTTTGAATAGTATGAGACTAATTTTATTTTCTATAAGAACATAAACAAATTATTAAAAAAAACCTGAAATATTAAATAAAAATTATCACAAATCAAACTCAATTATTAAAATCTGGGGCTCAAATAAAAAACTAAACAATCCAAAATCCAGATAAACACACATTGTCAAAATCATTACCAGTCAATCCAAATAAACGCACATTATCAAAATCAAAACCAATTATTTAAATCTAAACAAATAACATACATTCCAAAACTATATATCGCAGTAAATTGAATATAGTATAAACATTAACAAAACTAAACCAAAAGTCAAAATCAAAACTTAATTAGGGTTCATGCAATCGAGAAAAGGAACCACCGACATTGGAAAAAAAAACTCCAAAATTCACAATCAAAGATTCAGAAAAACTGACCGGTCTACCAGAAATAACGTGTTGAACACGAAGAGCATCGTCAACAGAAGAAGGATCAACGAAAGTGACAAACCCAAAACCTCGAGGTGTATTAGTGAGACGATCTTTAACAACAACGGAGGAAGAAACTTCGCCATATTTGGCAAAGTAATCCCGTAAATTAGCGTCCGAAGTATCCCTGGAAATTCCGCCGACGAACAATTTACCGACATCGGAATCCGCCATTGTTGATCAGATCCGAAAACTTGTGAAAGGAGGAACCCTAAAAAAAAAAAAAAGTAAGTCTCGCTTTCACTCCTGAAAAACTCACGCTCTCCTGAAAACAACACCAGAAAATTGTCAGGTATATAATATTGGTATGTTTTTGAGTGAGTCGGGCCCAGGTGTGATGATGTAAGTGTTGAATCGGGCCGAAGTATGATTTGGGTTTGGGCTCAAACATAGGTCAATTACGAGGAATGCTGAATTAGAATGCGTGTGTAACCAACGACTTACGATGAGGTGAGGTGGCGTGTGTGCAAGTTTAACGAATGCGACTTTTACTAGTACTAGACTACTAATACTCATACATTATTATCTTTTTAGGGTAAGGAGAAGGGCTCTCAATAGATATCAACTTCTTAAGTCTTCACGGTAATTTTAATTTAATATTTGTGGGTTAGACAAGATAAGAGAAGGAAATGAATTTTCACCCTTAAAGTGTCTCTAATAAGATTGAACCCAACCTTAAAGGTTTAATATTTCCCAATAATTTTAGATTGGTTATTAGTACATTAGTACTTGTACATGTGTAAGGTGTAATTGGGTTTTAAGTGAAGTATTTTAGTACCTCTCAGTTCGTTTTTTGTCCTACTACTACTCCCTCTGTTTTGTTAAATGCATCACTTGCTTTGCACAAAGCTTTAGGAGAGTTTATTTGGTTTAATATTATACTACCAGTCTACCACATACCATGTGCTAATGCATGGATATTAATAACATTAGGAAGTTAATATATGGAGTAACTTATTAATATCTATGAGAAATCATATAATATAAAAATGTAAATCTATATTATATTAGTCAAGGGTGATGTAGTGCAGTGATGTCCACATATAATACCTAAAATGCCTTTACTTTTACTTACTATTACAAATTATCTATGTAGATATGTTTAGAATTGTGCAGCATGCATCACGTGCGTGTAGATCTGCATTCAAATACGCTTAGGCTCTCGACTTTATATGGTAACATATACAAAATAAACAGGTGATTTAAATCTAAATGTACTCTATACTTGTTTCAGATTTCAAAACCATATATAGTGAGTCAATAGAGCATTTGAAAGTAAAGTTCCTATGATGAGTATATAATTCGCAAAATGAAAGATGTAGTTAGGTGTTTGACTAATTCATGGTGATTTTTCAAGTTAATATATTTCTTGTTTTTTTTTTCAGTTTATTTTGCTTAGTGTTGTGTTTTCCTTTAATTGTTCCTTTTATCAGTTAATGAATTTGAAAGTTTTTATTTGTTGGTTAATAGTTTTTGTAATTATAGTACGTGGGATTATGAAAGTTCAAGAGATTTTTTAATTCCCTTATTTGGCTTTTTGATGCGATTTCATAATAGTTCATTGGCGTGTCGTGACAATAACTGTGATGAGATTTCATTTTAATAGTTTACTTACATGGCGTGACATTAATAGTGATAAGATTTCAGTTTAATAGTTGGCTCACATAGCGTGAATTTTTCTTACACATTCAGTGACGTATCTAGGATTCACATATAGGGTGTGTACAATTATATACTTAATAGAAAATTATGTTGTAGTCAGAAAAAAAAAAATGGTTGGGAAAAATGAGTAACAATGGGATTTGAACTTTAGACTAGAGTTAAAATTCAAGAAAGCTTAAAAAACACTTGATTAACCAGCAAGCTACACTTAATTTATTGCTAAAAAATTGCACCAAATTCTATTTTTATGTAGTTGTAGGGTATGCAAAGGCATACCCTTGGTACAAGCTATATCCGCCCCTGAACACATTGCTGATGTACGTTGTGTGGCATTATGAAAGGGGGAGTATTTGGGGATTGCTCCCTCTCATTGAAATTACTTCTAAACAATAATTTATATAATGCAAGTAGTAAGTAGTGGATGATTTATTGAGAACCATGAAAAAGAAAGCATGTGAGAGAGGAGGGTTTTTTATGTATATTTTCTATTATTTTTTACTCTCTATGTGTTTAAAGAAATAAAACATTTTGACTTTCACGAAGTTTTATGAAGGTTAATTGAGTTTATTAAAATAATAAGTAGTGGGGTATAATTTAATTTGAGGAGAGAGTAGATAGTAAGTGGTTTCGTGGGGACCATTAGTTAGTAAAATATTATTTTAAAAAAAGTAGAGAACGAAAATATTATTAAAAAATAGAGAAAATATTATTTAAAAATAGAGAGAATTTAATATAAAAATTAAACGTTTCATTTATTTAAACACGGTCGCAAAAGGAAAATATTTCATATATTTAAACACGGAGGGAGTAATATTTAAGTAAGACTATGAAAGAGAAAGAAATGATAAAATATTTTGTGTAGGATTTTAGGAAAGAGAGAGAAATAATAAAAATATGGTATAAAGTTTTCTAATAGAAGTGATAAGGGCTGGCAAATGGATCGAATCAGGTCAGGTCAAGTTCGTGTTTGGGTCACCTAATTTCAGGTCAGAAAACTTCTAACCCGAACCAGATCCATTTAGCTTTTCGGGTTGAAAATCTTAACTTCAGTTTGAGCTATTTATTTGGGATTATGAAACTCAAAGCGATAGTTTGAAGTTTGAAATTTGAATTCTTCAGAAAGATTGAGAAAGAAAGATGAGAAAATGAGGAACGGAGAAACTGAAACGACTCTTAGAGAATGTGAGGAAGTGAGAAAATGACGAATTTAGGGTTTTAGTTTTTATTAGGTGACTTGGTTAGGATTTTGATCATTACTATTAGAAATATATCATCCCAAAATTCTTTTCTCACTTCCTCTTTTATCAATTAAACCTACAAGTTTGAATTGCCAACTATTGCAACAGAAGACTTTCTCTATTTAGGGCGATTACTAATTTACTACATATCATGTATTAACCTCCATAGATGGCAAGGAAGAAGAAATCAACTTCGAATAATTTGTCGGAGAAGAGTGCGTGGAACAACTACAATAGGTAAGCTAGATCTGGAGATAATGTTGGTCTTAGGTCTATGCTTGCTGCAGATGGAATGGGTGGTCAAGTAGAGCTTCTTCAATCGCCACTAGTTCATCCGAGTGTTGGGCTCATTACAAGAGAGGAACATGAGAATGTTATATATGGAGCAGAATCGGGTGCTAGGCATTCCAGTGATGAACAGTGAAAGCAATGGAACTGTACCCATATCTCATAATTTGGTGGTAATCGGATCTGATAGTGGATTTGTATCTGAGGTTGAAGATGAAACTCATATGTTGAACTCTAGGGGGGTTATTACTGGTGAGAATCAAGATGTGGCTGAGAAGGAAGTAAGAAATGATAGGCAGGTGCATCGTCGACATGGAGGTTAATGATAAACCTGCCCGGACAAGTTTCTTTTAACGATCTCCCTTGACAAGTAAAAAAGTAGCTCTGTAATTTGTTGCTCCCACTGTGAAGGAAGGGAAGAAGGTGCGCAAATGCAGAAAACTGATATTGAAGCCATGAATATGAAGTGGCTTGCCTCGATCATCATGTATGTTGTAGGAGATACTCCAACTCTCTCTACAGTAAAAAGGTACATTGCTTCAATTTGGAATCAAGTTCAATTGTCGAATGTTTTCTAGCATGATGATGTCTATTTCTTAGTGCAATTTAATTCTATTGAAAATAGAGATGTGATTTTAACTGGTGGCCCATATATTTTTCTGAATAAACCTTTGATAATCAAACCTTGGTCTACCGATTTTAATTTTTATGAGGAAATTTTGAAGGTTATTCCTCTATGGATTAAACTTCCTAACTTACCTCTAAACTGCTGGAGTGCTAACTCCTTAAGTAGAATTGCTAGCACTTTAGGTGTTCCTCTATTTGTTGATGATTGTACAGCTAGACAACAGAGAGTTTCATTTACTCGTATCTTGGTTGAAATTGATGTCCCTAAGACTTTACCTGATCATGTCTATATTGAGGATAAGTAGGGAGTTGAATTCAAGCAAAAGGTTATCAATGATTGGAAGCCAACTTATTGTAAGAAATGCAAATGCCATGGCATGACTGCTCTGCATATGGTAAACCCCTTAAACTTGTTGCCCCAGCGAAGAAACCCCCAAAGCAAATTTGAGTTCTTAAGAAGGTGCAAACTCAGCAGCCTGTCCAGCAAGAACATCTATCCTGCTGCTGTTACTAGTGTAACTACTCCAGAGCACCAAACTATTGTTGGCACTCAATCTGGTGCTGATGCAAGCTGGAGCGTTACTACTAAAAAGGCAAAAAGTAAAGGAGTTCCTGTTCATTCTTCTAATGGTTTCAATACTCTTAATGAAATAGAGATGACTGAAGTGGAAAATTTGGTCACAGAGGATACTTTTACTCAGGTTGTGCCTGGGGACCCTCTAGATGGACAATGATTAGTCTCTATACTTGGAATATAAGGGTTTTAAATGATCCTAGTACTCATAATATAAAAGTAATTGCTTTATTTAAATCTAGAATTAACCGCAAAATTGTAGTAAATGATGTTTGGGAGACATTGGCATGGGAGATGAATTATTCTTGTTGTGGTAGGGGAAGAATCTGGTTAAGTTAGCAACCTAATGATGTTACCGTCTCTATTCTTTCTGTTACTACTCAAGTGATTCACTGTGAATTCACTAATCATGATGTTGGTTTCTCTTTTCTCTTCTTTACTATTGTAGGGAATATTTCAAGCATTATCCCAAACTAGAACCTCACTGTGATCATACACTTAAACATGGTGGCGTCCAAAGGGAAGGAAGGCAAAAGAGTCGCCAACAAGTTTTAGGAACTTGTAAACCGTTCACAGGGTGAGGGTTACACCCCTTAACGATTCAGGAGATCGTCAACTCCAATAGGTCTAGAACCATGATTGGTGTTCGGGGATGAGGGTACGAATCCAATCTAAAAGAAAGAGGACCCGCCCTGTAAAATAGGCCTCTACTTTATTCTACTCGTATTCATGTGTGCTTTCTGACTAACATGCAATCATTAGGTTAACCCTAAACCTGTTTAATCTATGTTGGTTGAATATTAATGCGCAAATAAAACTATTTTTGGCGATCACTTGAATTAAAATCATATTAGCCTAAATAAATTATTAATTATCTTATTAAGCGTGATTTCAAGTACAAATTCTCTTTAAACCTGCATAAAAGGCGTGATCAAGCAATAACAATAATATACTTCAAGCAACATGATAATAACAATAACAATCAATCATAATAATATCATCATTAAAGCATAATAACAATAGCAAGATCCTAGGCATGATACTAACATGATTAATAACAAATCTTAGCATGTCACTAAATAATAAAGATTAAAGCTTTAGCCCTAACATGATACTAACATGCTATTAGAAATAATAAAAGGCATCCTAAACAGGATACTAGAAAGCAATAAAAACATCCTAACATGATACTATGAATTAAACGAATATAAGTATGCTTTCTACATTGAAATAATAGGGATCGGAGTAAGCTAATTACTTACTTTGAAGCCTTGTACCTCTTTATAATAACAAAATACACGCGTTAGTAAACTTCAATAAAAGAATAAATCAAAGAACTAAATTAAATAATTGAAAGAAAGAGTTAAAAAGTTTAGACTGGATTTGGGTCCAAACCCTCAGAAATTATCAGCCTTTCACGTCTAGGGCAAAGGCAACTTCGAATTGGGCTAGGTGTGTCGAGTGCTAATGATTGCGGTATGGTGTTTGTAAAAGGCAAGGCTAGAAAGAGGGAGAAAGAATAAGCTTTAGCTTGGAGAGAGAGAAGAATTAGAGAATTCTGGTTATTGAAAACGGAGGATCAAGGACCCTATTTATAAGAAAATAGTCCGGAAACCAATAGAAAAGTGATCGAATTCCACAATGAATAAAATTCTTCTTGTCGCCAGACGACAAGGCTCGTCGCCAGACGCTGCACTGCAGCGCCACACGACAGAGTCTGTCTTTGGCGCTAAGACAGTTTTTTTGCGGATTTTGTTTTTATCATATCTTGTGATCAAAAAGTCCAAATAAGGCAAATAATATGTCGTTGGAAAGATCTTGAAGTCTACTTTCCAAACCATTTAAAATAAGATTAAAATGTTTTTTAGATAAAAAGATATGGTCGAAATAGTAGGACGGTGTCAATTTTGGATAGAGTTTCGTATTTCTTTCATATCTTTATCGTTATAGCTGGAAATTAATATTGTAATATATCATTGGAAAGATAATTTCAATATCTATCCAACCATATAAAATTTGGATAAAGATTATGATGCACAAAAATAATATCTGAATATATTCCACTTCGTACAAAAGAAGTATTCTCAAAAGGAGTAGTTTTATTCAATTTCAAACTCTTTGAAACATAACTATCAATCCTAACTCCATTAGGATTTAAGAGAATCTTCTAGAGTATTCTAGAAGACTATAATCAATCGCAATAGCTTTAGGAATGATAATAATAATAGGCCCTCCTCTAGATCATTGGGCCGCATGTAAGAACCAAATCGGGTCCAGTTTAGTATTTTGGCCATAACTTCCTCATTATTCATCAAAATTAGACTTATAATACATCGTTGGAAAGCTCTTTTCGAGCCCAATACAACTACACTATTATTGTACCCTTATCATGGACTAAACTAAATTGGACTAGCTATTTTCATAAATAGAGCAGGTTTTCAAAAACTGAAAGAATGAATTGTATTAAGAATGTTAATAGTGGTGGGAGGCCCTTCAAATTCTTTGATTTCTTAGCTGATCATAAAAGATTTATTCCTATTGTTGAAGAGTTCTAGAATACTAAGGTCAGAGGTACTTGTATGTTTTCTGTCTAGACAAGATTGAAAATTATAAAAGAGAAGCTTAAAGGGTTACATAAAGAGGAATTTATGGGTATTCTTGAGAAAATTGAGTTAGCTAGAGCAGACTTGGATGATATTCAAACTCAATTTCAGATTGATTACTCTAATACTCCCCTTTTGCAGCAGGAAAGTATTAAGGTTGCTACCCTTAAAAAGTGGCTAAAAGTGGATGAAACCGCCTTGAGACAAAAGACAAGAATCCAATGGCTTCCTATTAGTGATTCTAACCACCAGTTCTTTTACTCCTCTGTCAAAGAGAGGAATAAAACTAATAGAATCTCTATTCTCTATACTAATCAAAATGAGAAAATGACAAGTCATGATGATATTCAACAAGAAGCTATCATATTCTATGGTGGCTTACTAAGGTCCTGTGCTTCTCATCTCCCTATGATTGATCTTCCGATTATGAGATCTAGTCCTAGGCTCTCTATATATCAAAGGTCTCTTCATCTCTGCCAACCTATCACTGATTTTGAGATAGAGAATGCTTTGAATGATATTGATAACAAGAAAGCTCCTGGGCTTGATGGGTTGAATGTTGTCTTTTTTAAAAGTGGAGTGTTATAAAACATGATATTTGTGTGGCTGTTAAGGAGTTCTTTGAAAAGAAGTCAATTCTCAGACAAGTCAACTGTACATCGGTTCTTACAATCTCTAATCCCTCTAAGATAAAAGATTTCAGGCCAGTTGCTTATTGTTTAGTCATTTATAAAAATCATTACTAAGATTTTTACCTCAAGGCTTTAAGTGGTGGTTGGCTCTGTTGTGAGTGAGTGCCAAGCTAGTTTCACTCATGGTAGACACATCTCTGATAATATACTGCTGGCAACAGAACTCATCAAAGGCTATACCAGGAAACATCTCTCTCATAGGTGCATGATCAGGTTTACCTAAAAAAGGCTTATAACTCTTTTGAGTGGAGTTTTTTTAGAAGTGTAATGCAAGAGCTTGGATTTCCTGATTTATTTTTGGACTGGATTTTTTCTTACCTTTCCTCTGTCTCCTACAAATTTTTTATTAATGGGAAGCCTAGCCCTCCTTTTCCTGCTAAGAAAGGTTTAAGACAGGGAAACCCTCTTTCTCCTTTTCTTTTGCAATAGGCATGGAATATCTATCGAGAAATATGGCTCATCTAAAGTATGATTCAAACTTCAATTTCCACCCAATATGTGAAAAATTGAACCTCACTCATATTATGTTTGCAGATGACTTGTTGCTTTTTTGTAGGCTGATATCATTTATGCTAAAATGCTTTTTCAAGTGTTTAAGCAATTTTCTTATGCTTCTGGTTTAGAAGAAAATTTAGAGAAAAGTAATGTGTATCTTGGTGGGGTTGAGTGGGATACTCAGCAGCAAATTCTTAATAGGCTTACAAATACCTGCTGGAACCTTTCCCTTTAGGTACCTAGGTGTTCCCTTGGATACAAAAAGCTTTCCTATGCTGAGTGTAAACCTCATATTGACAAGGTGATTTCTAGAGCAAAGAGTTGGATTGCTAAAACTCTTGCATATTCTGGCAGACTGCAGTTGGTTAAGATGATTCTCTTGAGTTTGTAGTCATACTGGTGCCAAATCTTTGTCATTCCTATGAAGGTCATCAAGGAAATTCAAAGAATCGGTAGGCTGTTCTTATGGACAAGTAACATAAGTTCTTAAAAAAAAGCTCATATCTCTTGGAATACTCTTTGCCTTCCTAGAGTGGCTGGAGGGTGGAACATTAAAGACATGGTTCTGTGGAACAAAGCTGCTATATGAAAGCTTCTTTGGGCTATTTCCTGCAAGAAGGATACGCTACGGGTGAAATGGATTGATGCTTATTATACTAAGAACATAGATCTTGCTACTGTTAGCTTCCCTGCTAACTTTTCTTGGGCTCTAAAGAAAATCTTTGACTGTATGTAAATCATACTGTCTGCTGGTGGATGGAGCAAATTTTTGAGGAATGGCTCCTTCTTTATTAAGGAAATGTACAAGTATTTGCATGGAGATCATGATAGAGTATCCCGGTCTAGAGTTCTTTGCCAAAACCAAGCATCTACTAGAAGTTTGCTTACTACTTGGATGGCTATTCATGATAGACTTAGGTTGTTTGCTTACGCAACAATAATTGTGCCTACTCGACTATTATGCCTATTGTGACTTGCTGCTTATGCAACAATAATCTTGAATCAGCTGAGCATTTGTTCTTTCATTGTGATTTCTCTTCTCAGATTTGGTCTATGTCTCTTAGAATTTTGGGTTTTAACAGAAGACCTAATACCTTTTCTAGTGAGCTAGAGTGGGCTATTAAAAGTGCTAAACAAATCCTTCTAAGCATAAGTGTTTCTTATGTACTTTGCTGAGTGCTAGTATGCTATTTGGCTTAACAGGAATGATCAGATTTTTAACCAAGGCCAAAAAGCTATGATGGCTGCTATTCTTTTTCGGGAAATCAGCTTCAAGGTTGCTAGCAAATGCAGTGAAGATCAGAGGAAAATTTTGATTAGTTAAATGTTGCTTCCTTTTTGGTATTTATTTATTTATTTATTATTCTGGCATTTAAGTCAAATTCTTTGGGAGTGTGGGTGTAATCTTTCTGTTCTTCCTTTGGTAATTAATAAAATTTCTTTTAATTGCCAAACAAAAACAATCAATTTTTTTAGGTTTGTTAACAGTTTAGTTTTTTTTTTTTAAAAAAAATATTATTGGATTCGGGTTATCAGGTTGGGCTCGAGTTTGGGTTAACCTGGCCTGATTTTGACCCAAAAATATTTTCGAGTTACATGAGTCATTTTTGGGTTGAAATTTTCAACCTTAACCTAACCCATTTAATTTTTAGGCTAGGTTTGGTTGATCCATTAAAGTTTTCGGGTTAAAAATCTCAATCCAAACCCGCTATTTTCAGGTCAGGTTTTTGGGTCGTGTCAGCTTTTGCTAGTCCTATAAGTGATGCATTAAAAAACACCCATAAATGGTAATTGGTTCCTTTAAGAAAAAAAAGGGAGTAGCATTTGTCCAACGCACATGTTTGACTAATTATAACTTTAATTGCGCACTAATGTAAATTATAAAATAGGAAAAATTGTAAGAATTATACAACCTTTGGTCAAATCTTTTTAAACAGGTTAACTTTATGATTATTTTTTGATATTACAACCTTTGGTGGGTGTTAATTTATAGAAATTTTGATTCTTATCACTAAAATGTAACACGATAGATAGATATTGGTTTTTACCACCTACGCTTTTTAAAAGTAGTGCTCACCTTTGGTGCAACATCATTGTCTTGATCCTTCTCCATGGATACATCAGTATCACTCGATTCACCCAACAACTTTCTGCGTTGTTGGCGTTTGGGGCAGAATCTGGCTATGTATGGCCCTTTGCAAATAAAACACTTATCGTTAAGAAGCGACATTTTGTTTAAAGGGTTATCTTCCTTCTTGTTTTCGGATTTCTGACCCGACTTCTCACTGCTTTGGAAACCTTTCTTCTTTCCAAACTTTCTCTTCTTTCTATGATCATTGTATCTATCTTTACCACCTTTGTTATCAGAAACGTCTGACGATTTTCAATTGACTAATGCTTCAGTGAAAACTATTGTAGAATTTAAATCTTGAACTTTTTGTCTCCTTAATTCGATTTGAGCCCTTGGCTTCAAACCTAACATGAACTGGAATAATTTGTCCTCTTTCGGCTGATATCTAACATCAATGACACAAACTCCCTAACATAGTCACGAATTATGCTAGTATGCGTAAGGTCCTTTAACTTATCCCTCACAACCCTAGATGTATTATTAGGCAAATTTTCTTTCTAATCTCGTCTTTCATCACATCCCATAAAAAATGGGATCCTTTCTATCCATTTTATCCGCCTCTTGACAAGACCTCCATCATATAACTTTGCATCGCCAGACAGATACAATGCGGCTACATCAACTTTACCGCCATCTCCTATTGAGCACTTAAAAACAATGCTCGAAATCCCAAATGAAATTCTCTAGGGTCTTCGAGTCCCTAGTTCCATCGAATGACATCAGTTCAGGGACTTTAGTACAATCCTCCTTCCAAAGGGAGATGCCTACTCTTCAACAGTCTTGCGAAGAGGAGTGAATTCTTCCCTTAAATACTTCATTTTGCATCCACCTCTAATTCCTTTTCCTTGTATAACGGAGTTCCACTAGGACCAAACATCTCCCTTTGTTTTTCCTCTAGACTTTGAATCATCCCATTCATTTTGTTCAATTGTTCAAAAAGCAACTGAATAGACTCCCGCACCGTACTATGAGGAAGATCATCATTTCCAAAGCCTAAGTAGTTTTCGATCTTGGCCCAAGCGGCCTTAAATTATTTCTTCAGAAAACTTCACCCTTTTTCTATGATACTTTTTGTAGGAGAATCTTGCAAAATAACGCTAACTTTGTAGGATTAAGATTGAGAGCCACGATTTAGAGGAGCGAGATTACGATGATTTAAAGGAGTGGGATTGTGATAGTAATTCACAGAGTAACAACAATTCCCTGAGAATAGGAAATCCAAATGATCAATGGTTTTATTATAGGCACGAAACTTCTCTTTCTCCAATCTCTTTATTTCTCAAAGATAAGGAGCAACATGACGAGAAACTTTCTTTGCAATTTACTAAGGAGGAGACATAAATTATGAACACAAACTAATCGTATAGCCTGCTCTTATAACAAAAACACCATAAGGTCATAAAGTACTATTTACATAGCTTGCCTCGCTTAGCATCGAGCCAAGTTGCCAATGTGCCTTTGCCCGGGCACATTAGAGGTCTTAAAAACCTCCTTTGTAATACACCGAAAATTCCCTTTCTTTAAAATACCTTTTAACTCTAAATAAAACTCATTTTTAGGAAATATCCAAAGTATTAACGCCACCGTGATAACGACTAAGGCTGTTTTCAAAGTCATACAACGGAAGACTAACTTTTAAAAAACTCAAATAACATTAAGTTTATTAAAACCAAACTCAACCTTAAAACCAACTTACATTAAATCATTAACTTGGAACCTTTAAAAGCCCTTAAAAACCAAACTAAAATATCATAACAATAATTAATGTTAGTGTCACAATTACATAAATAATCTAATACAATAAATAAACAAAGAAACATATAACCCTCTTCGCTCAATCCCATCATCCTTGATATGCTCCTTCTACATGTACTTCTCCTTATTTCAACCTCACTACTCGCCAAATAAAATGGGTCATAGTAGGGCCAATACGAAGAAAAGCCAAACACAAATACAAAAGTACGAATCAGCAAAAGCTGGGTACATATGCACCAATAAAAATAATCACACTAACATGAATATCCTAGCAATAGACAATAAATAAATAAATAAAACATGCTTGCCATACAACACAAGTCAACTTACCTTTGACTCATGACTCTACTTTAATTTATTAATATATATATCTTTAGATTACGCATCGAACGGGTTTCCTTCCATAAAAATAGCCCATAAAAAATGGAGCTTCCAATCAGGGAGCCACCACCAATTGGCACCTAATATCTCACACCTTGGCGATGGAATTCCAGCGCATAATAATAAAATAAAGTACAGCGTCCTGTACCCCTGTAGAAGCTATGATAAAATATAAAGTCACATAACTCCCCCCCCCCCCATGTGTGTTCATACTCAAGGTGTATACGTTTCAAGAGTTTTGGTGCGTATCCTCTTACACTTTACATGATTTATCAATTTAACTTGTGATGAATCCAACCAATCAATCAAGAATAAACATAACAACATTTAACACAAACTTCCAGTTCATTCTTGAATTAATTAGTGAGCACATACTATTTATTTTAATTAAGGTTCCTTGCCTAGTTTTGTGCACAAAATCGCACGATTAATACCTTGGTGCATAAAATGCACTAATAATTTCCTTGACTCAATCTCAACTATGTGATTGAGTAATAAACTAACTTTTGACTCGACCTCAACTATGTGGGTGAGAAAATGAATAAACTAACTTTTTTTACTCAACTCCAATAATAAATGGGTGAGAATAAAATCATGAATCCATGCTTCATAAATATACTTTAGCTCTTTTCAATAAACATAAGTCTTGCTTATTAATTACTTGCCTTCTTGATAATGAATAATAAATAATATAACATGATTCAATTACTTTCAATTTGTATCAAGCTCATAATAATTATTCGAATATATTCACATGCTTACATATAAGACATGGATAACCAATAAATCAATTTAAGCATCACAACACAACTTAACATGATACTAATCTCATACTTGATACCAATTTAACATCCTAACATGGTACTACGACGCACAATTAAAATATCCTACGTGCATACGTACCTCAATTCGTCTTTCCAACTAGCCACAATGCTAGAAATTACTCAACTTAAAGTCTCCTACAATACCAAGTATATAAACTCAATTAATCCCTTGATTACACAAATTTCCAGCAACTTTTAAACATTTTAAAACCTCTCTAACAAGCTGAAATTTTGGTTTAAAACCTTTAAAACTCTTTCTTTAAGTGGGTAATTAAAACCACAAAGTAGAAACTTAATTATAGTGCTTATATAAAAAATTCCAGCATACTTTTAAGGTTGAAACCCCTCAAATAAATCTGAAAATTTTATTAAAACCAAATAAAACCTTCTCTATACATGGATAGTCAACCTCTTTTTATTAACAACACAAAAGTAGGGCTTAAATAGAAATTCTAGCAATTTAATTTAATTAAAAACTCATCAAAATTCCATAAAGATACAATCTTTAATCTTTATTATCAATGGTGATATAAAACCCCCAAATCAATTGCAAGTTACAACCCTAAAAATCAATACTTTAATAATAAAACCCAAACTTTTTAATACTTTATGAAATATGAAAATAAAACACTTTATAATCTAAAATTTACAATCTTTGATCATCAAAATATAATTATAAAACATACTAATCATGTTTAGACAATTAAAATCATACTCAAATACATAATTATAGGGATAATATTTAAAACAAGAGGAGAGAGAAGGTGGTGGCTCACGGAGGTGGATGCCCGGCTATTCGTCGGCGGTTGTTGGGCAGCCGAAGGTGGCTCAACTCACCGGCATGGCTGTGGAGGCGGCAGCAAGAATTGTTGACGTGGGGTGGGGTTTAGTCCCAAATTCCTCACGTTCAACAAGCAAACAAGGAAAAAAATAAGAAAAGGGGAAAAAGAAAGAAAAGAAAGAAAATAAGAAAAAGAAAGAAAATAAGAAAAAGAAAAAGAAAATAAAGAAAAGATTACTTACTTTAATAAAATCTTATTATGAGTTTTTTTGAGTGAGAAAATTTTGGGGTTTTGAGAGGTATTTATAGAGTAGAGAATAGGGTTTAAGTTTGGGCTCAATAAATAAATGGGCTTAAATTATGGAATATATGACTCACAAGGGTTCAAATGAAGGGTTGAGCTTATTTAAATAAAATGAGTTATTACAATAAGAGTATGTAGGACTAGTTTACATACGATATTTTAGACAAGGCCCAATAATAGTAAACATTTGGCCAAAATTTAATTTACTTTATAAAACATTATTATTAAAAAAAACTTTGCCCTTTAAAATATTTAATTAAATTACTTGAGCCCTTAAAAATATATTTTATAAATACTTAAATAATTTATAAAAATACATAAAAATACGGAGTATTACATCCTCCACTTGAAGAGACTCGCCCTCGTCAGGTAATCTTCAATGTGAACTTCGAATTGCCATAACAATGGATCATGTTCTCATACGGCCTCCGCCTCATGGCAATTTTTCCACTGCACTAAGTACTCAACTCAACGATTTTTCTTACTTTGGCCCAACACCATTTGATCAAGAATCTATTATACTACCTCAGTAAACTGTTTTTGGATCGTTTGTGGATTCCTCTTTGAAGCAAGGAAATAAAAAAATTGAGAGGGTTATGAAGGTATACCAGTTGAATTGAGGAGAAAGAAGTTAGGGTTCATGAAGAACAACGAAGAACGTGGAAGGTTGAAGAAAGAGAAGAGAGAAATAATAAGATTTGATGATAAAAAACAAAGAAAGTGGGGAATTTATGTAATAAATGAAATATCAAGGGTTGAAATCTAGTGGAAAAATCAAATAGAATCTAGAGACGGAATTGGGATTTAAATGGGAATATAAGGGTATAAGAGGAAAAAAATAGAGTCACTACAACAAATTGACCCTTGTGCCACGAAGTTAAGAATTCCCGTGGCTATGCAATTTAGCCACGGGAATTTTGAAATTTACTCCCGTGGCACAAGAGGGCGTGGTTAGAAATTTGCCACGGGAAAATAGATGTCGTGGCAAATTTTGAAATTTATGCCACGAGTATTTACGTGGCAAAGAAATTCTATTGCTACGAATTTTAACGTGGCTAACAAATTATTTTCCACAAACTCTACCGTGGCTACAAAACTTTGTTGCCACAAGTATTAAGCTTAACTAATAAGCTTCTTTGCCTAAAATTCTTCCGTGTTTAACAAACTTTGTTGTCTTAATAAATATTATTGTGGCTAATAACGTTCAGAAAAATTGCATTTTTATAAGCAAAAGTAGTGTAAACACTTAATACGTATACATAAAAGTTACAAATTTTAAGTAATCCCCCGTATTTTTAAATATTTTATAAATGAAAATTTATTTTATTTATAATATTTATTTGTTTTTTTTCATAATTTAATTTCAAAAGTTTCAAATTATTAATCTAGGTCAAAAATTATTTGAACCAATTATTTTATGCACCTTTATTTTACAATTTATGTCCAATCACACAAGCCTAACCCATTTGTTTACTTAATCGACCCATTATTTTTATGAGGCCCAATCTTTCTTTTTACCCTACAATAATTCTCTCATATAAATACCCCATGAATCTCCAAAAATTTCCCACACAAAAAGGTTAGTCTTATTTTCATCCTCCTTTGTTTCATTATTTTGCTTAATGTTAATTTAATTGTTTTGGGTTTGATTTTAGTATAAAGATTATATTTTTAATATCAAATTATATTTTAATGGTATAAAGATTATAAATTTTAGATTATATTTATGTTATAAATTTCATATTTTATGAATTATAAACCTAGGGTTTCAATTTATTGAAAATCATGATTTTAGGGTTTTTATGAACAATTGATTTAGGGCTTTTATAGTAATGATGTTTTGAAATTTTGGTGATTATAACTACTGATTAGTTTAACTTAATTCCAGATTATTTTGAACACATAGATTCGTGTTTTAATTTTTAGATTTCCGTTCGTTAATATTAATCCCGTTTTAATCCCGATCAGGTTCTAAACTCATCCGATTTTGACAAAAAAGTAGTGTTTTCCATATGGAAACAACGTTTTAAAAAAGACTCACTACCATTTGTAGTGAGCACCACCCTCTCGTGGCCAAATTCAGCCTCTAAATATGATTTTCGGGCAGTTTTTGGTTTTTAACGAAGTTTTTTTTAAATTTTATCCTTGAGTTTAAAGGGTAAGAGATAATTTAATTTTTCTATGGATAACTTAAGTATAGAGATGTATTTTGATGAAGTTTTGAAGTGGTTTTCGATTAGTTTAAAATGCTGGAATTTAATTTAAAGTAGTATTGCTCGAGGACGAGCAAAGAGTGACATTTATGGCACTCATTTGGTCCCTTTTTGGATGAATTCTATTTTATTTTATCTCTCTTTTCTTTAGTTTTCCTTAGTTTTATTCATGTTTTCTTCATTTTATACTTTTTGTAGTTAGTTTCTCTATTTCATGCATTTTCTAGTTTACTTGTTATTTTTCCCTTTTACTTGCTTTTTATCATTTGTTTGTAGGTGGTAATTGATTGTCCAAGAATTCCCGAGGTTCCTCTCTATGATCTTTCATCGTTTTCATGCCTAGAGATGGTGCAAGAAGCTTCAAGTCAAAGGTGGATCCAGGGGCAAGCTTCAAGGCTTTGTATATGCCTTCTTCATGGCTTATACTCTTCAAGAAAATCAAGAAAGTTTCTGCCTACTTTGTCCTCCATCATCATCATCTAGGATGTGTGCACCGCTTGAGCTAGGACGAACAGAAGAAGGGGGAATATCCAGCCAGGTGCGGGCGCACCAAGGTGGTGTGCGGCCGCACATTGGTCGAGTGCGGCCGCACACCTGGTGCGTGCGGGCGCACCAATCTGGGTGTGTCCCGTGCGCACCATTCTCTCTCCTCCAAGCGCCCGCACCTACGTGGGTCTATTTTTGGGCGTCAATACCGATCTCCTCTTTGTATATATAGTTATTTATTCCTATTTTTAGGAAGAAGTTTTTAGATTGAATGGGATAGTTAGTTTTTGATAGAATTTTAGAGAGAGAAACTCAAGAACTTTAGAGAGAGAAACTCATTATTTTTGGTGATTGCTCAAGAATTCCTCATCGTTATTGATCTTTAGATCAAAGTTTTGTAAGGATCTTCTTCTTGATTTCAATACAAGTTTGATTCTAGTTGATTTCAATTGTTTTCCATGTTATTGATGATTGATTGAAGCTTGTTTGATGATTGATTGTAGTTTTATTGATTTTTGATTGATTGTTGGTTTGATCTTTGATTTCAATTATGTTGATGATGAAATTGATGATTGTTGCAGTTTTGATCTTGATTCTTATGGCTAGTGAGTAGTTTTCTAGCTAGTGGTGAAGCATGTTTGAGTGATGGATTAGAGTAATTTGGGGATAATTGATGGAGTTGATGATATGATTAAATTTGGTTGATAATTCATGTGCATGTGTGTGATTGATTGAAGTTTGGCCATCTTTGATTATTGCACTAGATTGCATTGTGAGCTTGCTATGATACGGACCATTGATTAGTAACTTGCAATTTCACGATTGAGGTGCTTTGTGACGTTCCCTAGGTAGTGTTTAGCGTAGTTGACGCTAGTTAGACCTCTAGGTGAACTATCTTGGTATGCTCTTTTGGATACATGATGATCTTCCTTCATATCACTTGACTTAGTCGGTTTGACCTCCCAAATTACCATTTTCCATTACAATTACATGTGGATCCATTGCCCTAGTGTCTTTAGATTGATTTCATACAAGTTCTTGCATCATTTAGCTATAGCTCTAGTTTCCTTCATAAACCCCCTTTACTTGACTTCGAAATAGCTTGACTTTGGCATTGTGCATTCGACCTCCATTCCTTTGGGTTCGACCTTGACTTACCACTACACTAAATAGGGGTTTGTTAAGTTACAAATTTTGTTTGATTGGGTGGGGTGGTAGCCCAACGACCTACCGTTCTCCTTCCCATCAAAATCATCCAAAGGAATGATTTTGTTTGATTGGGTGGGGTGGTAGCCAAACGACCTACCGAACATAGTCTCAAACCGTGCATACCTTTACAACCTAGGAAGAAAATCATGCAAAAGACAAGTCCAATGTACAATGTTCATTTCATAAAAAAAAATAATGAAAATAAATGCCTCAAAATCACATCAAAAATGGAAAGAAAAATAAAGGAAAGTAAAAGAAAAAGTAAAATAAAAGAAAGTAAAAGAAAAGGATTGGAGACATAGAAAAGGAAATATAGGAGAAATAGCATGCAATGGACTAGAAAGCAAGTTAAACACATAAAATTCCCAATCGACAAACAAGTGATCGATCGACATCAATGTCATCGATCCCAAACACATTACGTGTTAACAAGCATCCATCCTCGAACCATTCAACTTCTCCTAAACTAATCCTATTCTATGCAACCAAGGAAAATAAAGAGAAAATATTAAAGGTCTCACCGGGCTTCCAAGTTAAGCAAAAATAAACGAAGCAATTAGAAACCACCTTCAAGAAATAAAAGAAATAAATGAAATAAAAGAAACTATGAACAAAGAAAATGGTTAGTAACTTCAAAACAAAGAAAAGAAAACAACAAATAAAATGAAACTAGTCTAAGCAAAAAGTATAAACAACCAAAGAAAATAAAGGCTAAACAAATCAAAGAATAGAAAGAATAAAAGAAATGAAACTAAGGAAACAAGAAAATCTAAACTAACTAAAGGACTACACTAAACTACAAGATTTGGATTCAAGGGATTTGGATCAAAGGGTTTTGGATTAAGGGATTTGGATATTAGGGATCAACAACAACAACATGCCAAGCGAAACATTATCACAAACAACAAGCATCCAAGCAAATTGGGCAAACAAGCTAGCTACAAGGAAGGTAGCCTAGAGAACAAGAAAATGAGGAAATCAAACAAGAGGAATAAAAATAAACATGCAAACAACTAAGGTATGTACACAACAACAAAATTGGTCACCGAGCAAATTATTAGTTCCCCCAAGCTAGATAAAAATACATCTCAACATCCCAATCAAAACAAAACATGCATAAAAAATATAAGGGATGGAGGCAAAAAGCATGAGAAGCTAAAGGGAACTAATAACTACTAACATCACCACCACCACTCCCACTCGGCCCGGCCCCATCGGGGTCCTTGTTGCGCTCAGGGTCATCGAAGGGATGAGGGTAAGGCTCCCATCCTCCGGTGTACCCCTCGGGCCACCCATAATGCCCCTTGAA
The DNA here is from genome assembly GCF_948465745.1 of Chenopodium album. Classification (NCBI taxonomy): domain Eukaryota; kingdom Viridiplantae; phylum Streptophyta; class Magnoliopsida; order Caryophyllales; family Amaranthaceae; genus Chenopodium; species Chenopodium album. The sequence continues at coordinate 28,068,533 of NC_137858.1, read as the reverse complement.
AAGATCTTGTTGCCAAAGAGCAAGAGGGGTGAAGTTATCGGGCAAAGTGAGTTCGAAGGGGTGGTTGGGATGGACATGGGGGTAGTTAGGATCACCCCTATAGTCACTACCACTTGGAGCCTTGTAATCATAGTTACCGTGCTCGTCCGGATAGTAGCGACGCTCGGTGTCGGGGTTAGAAGGCCCCGACCAATAAGGATGCCCAAACGAAGGTAGAGGACCTTGTTGGGGCGGGAAGTACGGATAGTTAACCGGGGGAGTAATGTTCCCATGGTTAATTTCCGCCTCATAAATTTGTTGTTGTTGTGCAAACATACCTTGTTGCATCTCTTGAATACCTCTTAGTTGTTCATAGATGACCTCAAAGTCTTGATCATACATGCCATCCACGTGGATTTTCAATCCACTCATTTGCTCACTAAGAGCCCTCAAATCCGCATTGGCATAAGCATGTTGCCCTTCCTCTTGTTCTTGCTCTTGCTCTTGAGGAGCTTGTTGTTGTGGAAATTGTTGTTGTTGTTGTTGTTGTTGTTGTTGTTGATGTTGTTGTTCTTCTTCATCATCTTCTTCCTCATCCTCATCGGAGTCGAAGTTAGGACGCCGAAAGGACTTGGGGACATGCCACACATTGTTGACGATCCGAGCCAAAGAAGTCAAGCCGGGGTTAGGCAAGTAGCACCAATGCTCATTGCCCCTAAGCCACTCATATCTCTCCTCGCTATAGCCCTTGGAGATGAATTGGATTTGACCCAATTGTTGCATATCGAGGTAGATGGAGGTGCTATCCCCAATCTCCATACAAAATGGGAGATAAGCATCGAGGCGAAGGCGAGTCAAGAGCCTAGTCACCATGCCCCCGCATGGGATCTCTCCCGTACTCCTCTTGCGAAGATCCAAACAATACTGGGCAAAGATATACCCCAAGTTCAACCGGCCCACATACTCCGGGCGGGGTAACAACCATAGGACCTTGAGCTCCAACTTACTTAACTTCCCCAATTCTTGTTTAGGGAACACAACATAGCCCAAAAGACGGTGTACAACCCTAAGACAAGGTTGGTACACCGATGAGATCTTAGCCCTGTTGGTGATAAACTCGTTACCACCCGAGATGTCTTCCCACCATGAGTTATGATCATACTCTGGGAAGATGTAATGTTCAACGTTTACAATATCCCCGTGGGGATCAAAATCCAAAGCGGTGTTGAACTCTTCCAATGAGTGGTCGAAGATGTGGTTGAACAATTGGAAGCGCACCCTATATACCCCTCTTATGGGTACAAGATCCAAGGTAGCCAAGAACTCCATAGTAGGCTCCTTGTAGGTGCGGTAGGCATCGGTGATGAAAGAACCCAATCGGAGGTTTAGGAGCAACGACCGCACATCATCATCAATACCCAATTTCACCATATCGGGTTGGAAGTAATGGCGGGTTTGTTTTAGGGTTCTTTCTTCCTTCAAATTTTGGTAGAAGGTCTTTTGTTTGTCGGTGAAGTTTTTCTTTTTGGGTAGAGAGGTTGGGGGTCGTGTTTGAGTGGAAGAGGGGTTGGAAGTACTAGGCCTAGAAGATGTACTAGGCCTAGAGGAGGTACTTGGGCGAGGTGGTTCATCGATGCTAACATCGGTTTTCCGTTTCTTGGTGAGTTTCTTGAGGTATTTAGACATGTTTGAGAGGCTTAGAAAGATCACCAACAACCAACAAGAAGCAAAACCAATGAACCAAGAATACCACACCCAAATTCACCACTTACTACCAAAATCACCAAACTCCAAATTCACACTTCTTTTCAATCAAAACCAATTCCAAACCAATAAACAACACCAATAATCCAAGAAAAACTTCCTTTCAACAATCCAAGAACAACCACAAGACCAATACCACAATCACCACATACTACCAATATTCCAAAAATTCAAATCACAATATATTAACCAAAAATGATGAGAATCACTACAAAATCAACAAACAATACAATGTTATGCAAAATCAATCAATAAACATCACCAAATCACAACCAATATCAAGATCAAGCATCAAAAATCACAAAATCAATACTACACTATTCATGCTCATACAAATTTTCAATCTATGCAAAATTATGATATAAATGGCAAAATTAAAGCAAGGATTAGTGATTATACCATAAAAGAAGCAAGATTAACCAACTTTGAGCAAGCAATTCCAACCCACAAAGAAAGCCCCAAATTCGGCCACCAAGAGTAGGAGAGAGAGTGAGTGAAATTTGGGTCAATTTGTGAGGAATTTGTAGTGTAGGAAGGTTTGTGAGTGATTTTGATTGAAAATGGAGTGATTTTAGTGAGGATTTGAGTGATTTTTGATGGTGAATGAGGGATGAAATGGTGCGCACAAGAGGGTTTGTATGAGGGGAGTTCGTGAGGAAGATAGAGGAAATGAGGAAATGAAGGGAAAAAGGAGGAAGAAGGAGGTATATGGCACGTCCAGCCCATGTGCGGCCGCACAGAGCTGATGTGCGCCCGCACATGCCTCGTGTGCGGCCGCACATCCCTGTGCGTGCCCCTTCCTTCCTTTTTCTCAACAATTTGATACTTACTGCCTATTTTGGTGCGCACATGAATCATGATGGTGATGAGGAACAACATAGGCAGTAGCTAAAATCATTTTCAAAGACCTCAAAGTTGAAAATTCATGTGCTCACCACAAAAATTCACTAAGTATCAATTTCCTCCAACTTTCAAAACATGAATTTCCTATCTTACCTCTCTAAAATTCTTACCCTCTTTACCTCAAATTTCGATTAAAATCGAACAAAATGTGATTTGTGCCACGAACACCTTCCATTCACCATGCATACTTGTAGAATTCCAATCCCGCCAAAGTCATCCTAAAAATCCAATCAAGTAGAAAAGTGAAAGAAAAGACAAAGTAATAAAAGAAACAAAAATAAGAAAATTCAAAAATCAAAAGGAAAAGTTAGAAACTCCAGGTTGCCTCCCGGGAAGCGCTTGCTTAAGGTCCTAAGCTCGACCCTTCCTCTAAATCATGGAGGGTCAAAGAACACCACCTTCTTCAAGGTAGTTGATGGAGCAAAATCTTCTTCAATTTTGAGCAACTTCTCATCGTTGCTTAATGAAACCTTCACAAAATTCTTTTCAAATTCTTCCTTCTCTTTTCTCAACTTCTTTCTTTTTCTTGCTTTCTTCGAGTCACGGGCCTTTTTCTTCGGCTTGACTTCAACATCCTTAATCATGGAAGCTTTCTCTTCATCTTGAGAATTAAGCTTGAACCAATTTGGAATCTCAATTTCTTTCTCATCCCTTGGCTTTTGAATTACAAATTCTTCTTCACTAACATCATCAAGACTTGCACAAACATCATCAACAATCTCAAAAACATCGTTAGTAGAAGAATCAACCATGCACACATCATCAATGGAACGAGAAAGACTAGCACATGCTATATCTTGCACACAAGATAAGGACTCATGCATTGGCTTCAACTTAAAACTCTCTTCCAATTTTCCACATCTCAAAGTGATTTGGCCTCCCTTCACATCTATTAAGGCTCCCGAGGTGGCTAAGAAAGGCCTCCCTAGAATGATTGGAATATGCTCATCCTCCTCAATCTCCAAAACAACAAAATCCACGGGAAAGACAAACTCTCCAATCTTTAAAGGGACATCATCAATTCTTCCCTTAGGAAGCTTAATAGAGCAATCGGCCAATTGAAGTGTTATATTAGATGGTTGAAGCTCACCTAGATCAAGCCTCTTGAAAACCGAAATGGGCATAATACTCACACTAGCCCCTAGATCGCACAAAGCATTCTCGAAAACCATTTTCTTGATTTGACAAGGGATTGAAAAATTCCCCGGATCTTCCATTTTCTCCGGAAGCTCACCATGGACAAGAGCACTAAAACACTTCCCTCCTTCCACCGAACTACCCTCATCAAAATTTTCCTTCTCCTCTAGTATCTCCTTAAGAAACTTGGAGTACTTAGGCATATCGGGAATTGGCTCGGTAGAGGGTGTGGAATCATGGAATTCCTTAAGAACTTCAAGGAACTTCCCAAATTGCTCATCCATTTTGAATCTCAAGTATTTTTGGGGGTATGGTAGATCGGGAAATCTCTCTACCTCACTCATCTTTTCAACAACACTTTCTTCTTTTTCCTCAACCTCACAATAAATTTCCTTGGACTCAACCCTCTCCACTTCATTCTCCATAGCACCACTCTCATCTCTTCCCTCTTTTGAACAAGAAAATCCCTCATTAAAGTCATTTCCACCACTTGTGGCAATAGAGTACACGGGTTTCTTTGGTTCACACCTTGGGAAGGCAAAGATGAAGGACTAGCATAATCCTGAATAGTGCTTGCTAATTGGGTTATTTGAGTCTCAAGCATCTTATTGTGGGTCATCATCTCATTGAATTTCTTATCACTAACCGCCATATAGGTGTTAATGATCTTGGTTTGATTATCAATAAATTCCTCCAAAGTAACCCTAGGAGAAGAAGGTTGTGAATAGGAATTTTCACCTTGAGTCTTTGGAACAAATCCGGGTGGGGGACCTCTTTGAGCATTGTTTTGAAAATTTCCCCTTCCTTGATTGTTCCAATTACCCCTATTTTGATTTGGACCATAACCTGGATTATGGTTACCACCACCTTGATTATGGTTACCATTACCTTGGTTATGATTTCCATAACCTTGGTTTTGATTACCATAGCCTTGGTTTTGATTACCATAATTTTGGTTTTGATTTTGGCCACTATAACCTTGGTTATGGTTACCACGAGAACCTTGATTCCCTTGGTTCCTATAACCACCACCATGATTATAGTTGTCAAAATTGCCTTGGTTTTGGTAATTCCTATTCCATTGGCCTCTTTGATTATCAAACCTTTGGACATTGTTGTTTGACACAAAATTAACATGTTCACACTCATTGTTGTCAAACTCATCAACACATTCATTGTTGCAATTACTAGAATCATGGTCATATGATCCCATACATCACAAAACAAACATCCCATAGGCATATTATGTGAAGTAGAAGGAGTTTGAGAGTTAGAAGAAGTACCTCTCCCCTTAATTTGGGAGGGATGATTTGGAGCTTGGGAAGAGGAAGAAACACTCTCCAACTTGGCCTTGATCGCCGTCATCTCCTTTCCCAAGTTTGTCATTTGAGAGGAAAGATTGTTGATGGCATTGAGATGGTCCACCGAGTATAACGAAGATTGCTTGCTTGAAGAATCTCTTTCCCCATCTTGCCAATATCTATAGTAAGTCACCACATCCTCTATTATGTCCACAACTTCTTCTTCGGTTTTGTTCATGATTGGACCACCGGCCCCTCCATCAAGACATGCCTTGCCTTGAGGACTCAAACCACCATAGAAGATTTGGATCAATTGATATGTTGGAATTCCGTGGTGAGGACATTCTCTTTGGTACTCCTTGAATCTCTCCCATGCTTCATAAAGACTCTCATTTGGATTTTGCTTGAACCCTTGAATTAAAGCCCTTGCCTCTGCCGTTTTCTTTGGAGGATAGAAACGGGACAAGAAAGCTTTAGTGACATCATCCCAAGTTCTCAATGAATTGGGCTTCACCTCTTTGTCTAGCCATTCCAAAGACCTTCCTATGAGGGAGAAAGGGAACAACTTAAGGCGGATGAATTCTTGAGACACTCCATTAACCTTAATCGTGTTGCAATATTTTTCAAACTCCTTAAGATGGTTCAATGGGCTCTCGTTCTTTGCCCCACTATATTGTCTCCTCTCAATTAGGGTGATCATTGCCGGCCTAATTTCAAAATCGTTTGCCGGTGTTGTAGGTGGAGCTATGCCGCTCTCGAACCTATATGCACCGGGCACTCCCAATTCTTTCAAGGCAACTCTTGGTTGTTCTCCCATGACTTGCTCTTGTTCAATCTCTTCTTCGCTTGAGGAACTATAATCCAAAGTCTTGTTTGCTACTCTCCTCCTTGAGAGGGTTCTTTATATCTCCGGATCAAAGGGAACAAATGAGCGATCTCGGGACCTATGCATACAAAATTCAAAGAAAATATAAGTAGCACGGCTACAAGTGTAGCCTAAAGTGTAAAATCTTTTTGTATTTTGCAAATGAAATGAAATAGACTCAACAACAACATGCACTCAAAGCACCATTCCCCGGCAACGGCGCCATTTTGATGGGAAGGAGAACGGTAGGTCGTTGGGCTACCACCCCACCCAATCAAAAAAAATTTGTAACTTAACAAACCCCTATTTAGTGTAGTGGTAAGTCAAGGTCGAACCCAAAGGAATGGAGGTCGAATGCACAATGCCTAAGTCAAGCTATTTCGAAGTCAAGTAAAGGGGGTTTATGAAAGAAACTAGAGCTATAGCTAAATGATGCAAGAACTTGTATGAAATCAATCTAAAGACACTAGGGCAATGGATCCACATGTAATTGTAATGGAAAATGGTAATTTGGGAGGTCAAACCGACTAAGTCAAGTGATATGGAGGAAGATCATCATGTATCCAAAAGAGCATACCAAGATAGTTCACCTAGAGGTCTAACTAGCGTCAACTACGCTAAACACTACCTAGGGAACATCACAAAGCACCTCAATCGTGAAATTGCAAGTTACTAATCAATGGTCCGTATCATAGCAAGCTCACAATGCAATCTAGTGCAATAATCAAAGATGGCCAAACTTCAATCAATCACACACATGCACATGAATTATCAACCAAATTTAATCATATCATCAACTCCATCAATTATCCCCAAATTACTCTAATCCATCACTCAAACATGCTTCACCATCTCCCTAGCTAGAAAACTACTCACTAGCCATAGGAATGGAGATCAATAACAATCATCAATTTCATCATCAACATAATTGAAATCAAAGATCAAACCAACAATCAATCAAAAATCAATAAAACTACAATCAATCATCAAACAAGCTTCAATCAATCATCAATAACATGGAAAACAATTGAAATCAACTAGAATCAAACTTGTATTGAAATCAAGAAGAAGATCCTTACAAAACTTTGATCTAAAGATCAATAACAATGAGGAATTCTTGAGCAATCACAAAAAATCATGAGTTTCTCTCTCTAAAGTTCTTGAGTTTCTCTCTCTAAAATTCTATCAAAAACTATCCCATTCAATCTAAAAAACTTCTTACTAAAAATAGGAAGAAATAACTATATATACAAAGAGGAGGTCGGTATTGACGCCCAAAAATAGACCCACGTAGGTGCGGGCGCTCGGAGGAGAGAGAATGGTGCGCACGGGACACACCCAGATTGGTGCGCCCGCACGCACCAGGTGTGCGGCCGCACCCGGCCAATGTGCGGCCGCACACCACCTTGGTGCGCCCGCACCTGGCTGGGTATTCCCCCTTCATCTCTTCGTCCTAGCTCAAGCGGTGCACACATCCTAGATGATGATGATGGAGGACAAAGTAGGCAGAAACTTTCTCGATTTTCTTGAAGAGTATAAGCCATGAAGAAGGCATATACAAAGCCTTGAAGCATGCCCCTTGAATCCACCTTTGACTGGAAGCTTCTTGCACCATCTTTAGGCATGAAAACAATGAAAGATCATAGAGAGAAAGCTCGGGAATCCTTGGACAATCAATTACCACCTACAAACAAATGATAAAAAGCAAGTAAAAGGGAAAAATAACAAGTAAACTAGAAAATGCATAAAATAGAGAAATTAACTACAAAAAGCATAAAATGAAGAAAACAAGAATAAATCTAAGGAAAACTAAAGAAAAAAAAGATAAAATGAAATAGAATTTATCCAAAACGGGACCAAATGAGTTCCATAAATGTCACTCATCAAGTATAATTGTGATTTTAATAAAAGGGTGTGATTACCTATTAAAAGGGAGATTTTTAGGGGTTTTTATATAATTTTTAAATTTTTATTAGACTTTGAACTTGCTGTAATTTCATGTATAAGAGTGTATTTTAAGGTTTTTATGAAGAATAATTTAAAGAACTATATATAAGCCTTTAATTTTAACAAAAGGGAAGGTTTTAAAGTGTTGTTTAATTTGGATTTTGAAGGTTTTAAAGTAAGTTAGTATTGCTGTAAATTTAATTGATTGGGTATTGATTGAGATGTTATTATTTGGCTTAGGAGAGGAGTTTATTGAAGGTGATTTCTAGTTAGTAAAGTGGCATACCAATTCGTTTGCTCAAAGTACGTACAAGTTACGAAACTTTTCTTTTAGGTGCATGTTTAAGGACGACGGATCGAGAACTTAGTATCATGTATAGGGATGACTGAGTTAAATTGTTTGGTTATACATTGTGAATTTCGTATGACGTGCACTATTTTATATTGCAAGTATTATTTGTGCTCCAATTATGCAAGGTGCGCTTAGAGGCAAAGGTATATGATTGGTGTAATGATTAATTTATTACTCATTCATGATTATGCAAGCAGGATGAGTAAAGGAAGAATTTAAGTCTTCTAAGACGAGGTTGAGGTTTTGGGGTGCCTTATGCACTCAAGGTGTGTATATACCGAGGTAGTAAAGGAATAAATAATAAATGTTGCTTGCCACTAATAAATCAAGAATTGAAATTGAAAAGTTGTTTTACTTGATTGAATTGATATTGGATTGATTGAATTGTTATGCATATGAGTCATCACCAAGTCTAAACTTGTAAATCACGTAAAGTGCAAGATGGATGAGCAATAAAACTCTGGATTGGTGCACTTCTGGAGTAATGACAATCAGGGGTTGGGGTACATGGGGTATTAACCGTGTACTTTTCTCGAGGCCGTCTGATCTACGAGTCTCTTATTTCAAATATTTTTCAAAAGTAGGAGTTAGGTGAGATCTCGTACTAACTACGGTCACGAAGTCGCGCCCGTGGTCGTTGGATGTGTATTGATGTTTCCGAAATGAGGCATGAGGTTTTTCTTTTATTGATGTTCCAAATGGAGCATGGGTTGGACAACCTAGTCTATTGCGTAATCCAATGAATAAAAATAATGATTTACCTAATATTAATTAATGGAGTCTTAGTAATATAAATAGTTGAGCCGTGTGTTGAGTCTATAATTTAATGATGCATGATGATTGATTATTAGTAGCATGTTATGGATTTCTTAATTTATTTTGCAGCTTGTATGTACTAAGCTTTGCTGATTGTGTGCTTTGTGTGTCTTTCTTTGGTCATGGCCTTCGCCTTTCAATGACCCTGTGACGATCCAATTTTTACACTTGTAATATTGGGGAGCAGAATTACCACAGGTTCTTACACATGCAGCATCCATCAGGGTTGTGGGATTTTGAGTAGAGAGTTGGTTGTTTGCATTTTATTTCTTTTGCAAGTTTGAATTTATTTTAATTCGATTTTATTTGACACTATTTCTTTTGGGTTTGAATTTATTTGAACACTGAATTTAATCACTTACTACTTTTATTGGGTTTTGAATAAGGGCCTTAATGGTTCCAAGTTGTATGACTTAATTTGGTTTCATTCGTTGGTTTTGAAACTTATTTATAACTGATTTAGTTTTTCCGCTGCTATTTTCTGATAAAGGCTTAACGTTTGAACACGTGGCGGTAGCACGCCAGTAATTCTCTTGAATATTGTTCAGGGTCCTCAGAGGTTTAAAGAGAGAATTATTGGGGTGTTACATTTTATATCACTTGTGTTTATAAAACACCATTAACTAGATTATTACAATATATATATATATATATATATATATATATATATATATATATATATATATATATACATATATACATATATACATATATACACACACACACACACACATAAATATATATGAAGGCTTATGTAAGAACCATCCTCTATATAAGAACCCAATCTTATATAAGAACCAATCTCAGCCCTTTATTAATTTTGATCTAACCATCTTAAATGATGCTTTAGTAATGGAATTTCTGTAATTTTGAAAATTTCGTATTTAGAACATATAAAAAAATTTAGAACATAGGTAAAATTTTAGAACATAAGCTGAAAAAATTTAAAACATAAGCTAGAAAATTTTTTAACATAAGAAAAATAATTTCAAAGATAACAAAATTTAGAACATAAGCAACCAAAATTGTTAGAACATAAGAAAAATTTAGAACATAGGTAAAATTTTAGAACATTAGCTGAAAATTTTTTAAACATAAGCAGAAAATTTTAGAACATAAGAAAAATAATTTCGAAGATAGCAAAATTTAGAACATAAACAACCAAAAATGTTACAACATAAGAAAAATAATTTAGAACATAAGTTGAAAGAATGATTTATAGCATAGGTAAAAATTAATAACATAAGTTGAAAATATAATTTAGAACATAAGATTAAATTTAGAACATAAACTAAAAAAATTAATTTTAAACATAATCTAAAAAACAATTTAGAACATTGAAAATAATTTGGAACATAAGTAGAATTTTTTTTGAACGTAAGCTGAAAAAAATAATTTAGAGCAAAGGAACAAATTAGAACACAATCTAAAAACCAATTTTGAACATTGGAAAAAAATTTGAAACATAAGAAGAAAACTTTTAGAACATATGAAAAAATTTAGAACATAAGAAAAAGTTTAGAACATAAGGGGTTCTTATATAAGGAGGGGTTCTTATATATATATATATATATATATATATATATATATATATATATATATATATATATATATATATATATATATATATATGTATATACATATATATATATATATATATGTATATACATATATATATATATATATATATATATATATATGTATATACATATATATATATATATATGTATATACATATATATACATATATATGTATGTATATATATATATGTATATATATGTATGTATACATATGTATATATATATGTATGTATACATATATATATATATTTCTTTTTGATTCATATGAGCCACAAGGGCGGTACAACGGGGGGGCGGGGGAAATTCCAGCATATGCTAGGGGCAAGGATCAATCCCGTAACCTCGAGGTTACGAGATGGGAGTGCTACCATCAAGCCAACTCCACATCCTTATATGTATATACATATATATATACATATACATATGTATACATATGTATATATATATACATATGTATATGTATATATATGTATATATAAACCAAAAATAATCTGATGTGTTGAAATTGCAAAGGCAAGAATGCATCAGTTTGTTGCTGCTATTCAGAGCATCAAACCAGTCTAGCTTAAATAGGGGATCTCATATGTGAGAATTTTAGTGAACCTTAATGTGCTGCTGAACAACATTGATCCCTGCTAACTCTTGATCGACATCCTAAAACATAAAACCAAAAAAGTGTTAAACAACCAACAAAGACTATGCAAGGGATCTAGAACAAAAATAACAGCATTTACAACAACAAAAGATGTAGCATCGGCATCAGATGCATTAGAAACAATGGCTGTAGTTGCTGGGCTGGCTGCATTAGCTGTGAAAATGTTATGCATTAGCAATCATTGATTTTGTAACGAAGAGAGAAGGAAAAAAAATCACTAATATAAGTATGACTCAAGTAGCAACATCAGGGGGGAAGACTGAGGGTAGCAAGCAGCGGAGAGGGAAAGGCAGCAGCAACCAGTTAGAGGGAGGAGAGAGACACTAGGCAGCACTCGCAGCAGGCAGGGGAGGGGGAAAGGCAATGGCAGGCAGTAGGGAGGAAAGAAAAAAAAAGATTAAAGTCCAAGACTCCAAGTGAAACTAATTGCAATAATCACAAGGCAGCAGAAAAGGGAGGAGGAAAGGCAATGGCAGCCAGCAGGGAGGAAAGAAAAAATAAAAATAAATAAATATATAAATAAAATTAAAGTCCAAGACTCCAAGTGAACTTAAACTACACTAATCACTAGACAAAAAATCTCCCTTAATTTGTGGCAAATGTCCCTCAAAATTAACCTTAATATATACTAAAAAAGGCCTAATAAAAGATACGCCATAAGACCTCTTGGATTTTGCGACTATGTTAACTATGTTATCAAAGATAAGCCATCAAACCTCTTGGCTTTTTCCCTTTAGTTTTCTACATAGAATTACTATATGGTATAAAATGATCATTGCGCTCAAAAATCTTACCTATCGCCGTTAAGTTTGAAGATGAAAGGTTAAAGGGAATGTTGATGAAGTAGTTGGGTCAAAAGGGAATCCTGATGATGTTGTACTAGAGAAGGGTTGGCATGGTACCACCTTGGAGTTGGATTTGTCATCACCAACGACCCCTTGATTTGTTTATGTTGTCTTTGCTATTGCTCACTCGTGTCAAGTGTAACAATTTGAATTGAAGTCTAAGCTTGCAACTGATATCCGTTTATTAAATATGCAGCAAGTTCTAATCAACTAACCCAATGTAATATAGTAGCATACACATAAAGATAAAAGTTGGTTAAGATAGAATTTGAAAAGTGTCATTAATCATCTATAGTTCATTACCTGATTGTTAGGAAAGAAAGTGGGATTAACACCATTCAAACACCAGGGTGCTCCGAAGGGAATGGATTATAATAATTAGCCGGCAGTCTCGTTGCTGCTTGAATCCAGTTGTGATCCTAAAAACACAATGTATGGCACTGTTTTAAACATTTAAAAAGTAATTTAACCCGTATGAAATAAATTGAAATGATCCAATACATGCCATTCCTCTCATGTAATTTAACCTACTATTTTGGCCTTGTAAAAAAGGATAGCTGCCAGCACTATGAGATTTCTTCTCTTTATCAGCAAAATAGGGACTAACTATCCTCGAGTTCAAATCATCATCGTTAATTCATATTATTGATCACCAAAAATACATAAATTATGATTTTGAACAGTTACTAGCTACCTCCATCGTGGGCTCTAGAGATCAGCCATTCTCTCAAATTTAGGGTGTAAATTTCTTACTTCAGTCCCAAAAGTTTTCCCATTTAAGCCACCCATCAAATAAATTTGTACAACTACCTATACCACTTTTTTACCCTAGTAATGTTAATACGTTCCAATAATAATATTAAAAAAAATGATCTATCTATTAATAAATTAAATTAATCACAATTGAGCCAACACCATGAGATACTACGGAGTACAATCTAATAATTTTAACAAAATGGAGAGAGCTAATTTATCAAGAACTTTACCACTATCTGTTTTTTTTTTTCCTATTTTTCCCTTTATTTGAAACAGAATTCCCTCACCCATGCAATAGATTGATTCATCCGGCACTCCAAATTTCAAATCCTAAACAATCATCAAAAGTTAGGGATGATTTTACCCTAGTTAAGGTTGGGGATGAGGATGCTGCCTTAATTCTTTTAGTTCGGTCTTGTATTATTGGTAAAGAGACAGTGTCTCTAGAGGAGGTTAGATCTGCTCTCCACACTAGAGAGTTGCGGGTACAAGCATAGATGATCTAGCCAGTGAAGGTAGGGAATTCGGGGAGAAAATCCAGGAAACCATATTCTTGGGGTCCTAAACCTAATGATATATGTTAAAGTAAGGAGAAGGGGCATTGGAAATCTGAATATCCCAAGAAGATGAGACAACAGGTTAGTTCTGAGTCTGCAAATATTGCAGATGGAGACACCCGTTCAAAAGAGGATTATGTTCTGATTGCTGATGAGCGTGCGCATGATGTATGGGTTCTAGATTCGGGGGTGTCTTATCATATGTGTTCACGTACGGAGTGGTTTATGAACTACAAGCAGGTTGATGGAGGTGTAACTATGGCCAACAACGAAGTCTGCAAAACAGTTGGTATAGGGTCCATCAGAGTTCGGACAGATAATGGTAAATTATGTATGTTGAACAATGTTAGGCATGTTCCACAAATCACGAGGAATCTGATTTCACTTAGTCTTCTAGACAGAAAATGGTTCATTTTCAAAGGTGAAGGTGGAGGGTTGTATGTCTACAAGGGATCAAAGGTAGTTCTGAAAGGTGTTAAACGGGAGACATTGTATATGATGCAAGGGTCTACGTTATCTAGTCTGAGTCAATGTTTGAAAAAGGGCGCGGGTTAGAGCTTAATTGTTGTCAGGCGAAGCGATTTTAATGAAGCGCAATTAGGCTCAATAAAGCGCGTGAGGCGCACTAGGCGCAGAAGTGTGCTTAATTGCGCCTTTTTAATAAAGTTGCTTTTCTATTTTTTACCGTTATATATGATGCTTTCTTTTTTTTTATTATTGTTATGTGCTAGAAAGTTCTTGCATATGTTTTATCTTGTTTTATTATGTGGTCCACAAAATCCTTAACAATAGAAATAAATAAAGAAAAAAATAAAAAAGAAAAAAAAGAGAAGAGTAGAAGACAGAAGAATTCGTTGTAGCCGGCCCTAGTTTCTTGAAGACTTCTTCAGCAATCTCCAATTCTCCAGGTACGTAATACTAATCTTCAAACCAATTTTTTTTCTTCCTTTTCATTTTCTTTTTTTCCTTTTTTTTTCTCATTCTCCTTTTCTTTTTCTTCCATACTTCTTCTGTTTCTTCTTAATTTCGTTCGTATTATTTCTGTATTTTTTTTTTTTGGAATCTCTTTGTCTGAATATCTTCATCTCCTGAAAAAGACCCAACCTTTATGTCCTTTGTAGAGATGAGAACCTTTTATAATGCCTCTTATCAGTAAATTTTGCATGCAAATAAAATATATAAAAAGAATAAATGCAAATATCAACCATCTGTCACTTTCTACCAAAATAAGAGCCACATGGTGTACGCTTTAATGAACTAACATCACCACTAACCAGCAACATTTTTTTAATCAACTACTTTTTATCATAATATGTGATTATTTTTGTTGACTAATATGTTCATCATCCAAGATAATTTAGTTATAATAATAATAATAATAATAATAATAATAATAATAATAATAATAATAATAATAATAATAATAATAATAATAATCACAGATATGGAGGATGATGGCAGCAAACGAACTGATTTAGGCTGGACACATGGATTTTTAGCTAATCCAAATAACAAGAACAATGTCACTTGCAAGTATTGTATGAAAGTGGCCAAAGGGGGAATATACAAACTTAAACATCATTTAGCTGGTGGTTACAGAAACATAACATCTTTTCCAAGGTGTCTTGATCATGTGAGAGAAGAAATAATAGAATACATGGCTAAGAGAAAGAGTAATCGAGAGCAAGTTAATTTGATGCATGAGTTTGATCAGGTGGCTGACCTTGATGATGAAGATGATGAATTGCAAATGTTAGGATCTAACCCCAAAGGAAAAAGGCCAATGAATGTCAGTGGAGCAAGCAATGATAAAAGAGCAAAACAAGTTGGTCCAATGGATGCATTTTTCAGATCTCGTACACAAACACCGGGTACACAAAAGACCCTTAATGAATCTTACAAGAAAGAGCAAAGGGAGAAGGCATGTGCAGATTTTTCTAAATGGATTTTTGATGCTGGAATTGCATTCAATGCTCTAAATTATCCTAGCTTCAAAATTGCTATTGATTCCATCACTAGAGCCGGAATTGGAATGAAGCCACCAAGTGCATATGAAGTCAAGGTGCCTTTTCTGAAAAAGGAAGTTCAAAATGTTGATGAGATCATCAAAAGTCACAAAGAAGAATGGGCCAAATCAGGATGTTTAATTATGTCGGATGGGTGGACCGATAAATATGGAAGGACAATAATCAACTTTTTAGTCAATTGTACTAAAGGAAGTATGTTCCTTGAATCTGTTGATGCCTCAAGCTATTCAAAGACGGGTACCAAGCTATTTTATCTACTAAGTGCTATTGTTGACAAAGTTGGAGAGAATAATGTTGTACAAGTTATCACAGACAATGGAAGTAATTTTGTTGCTGCTGGTAAGAAAGACTAAAATACTATTTTAAATTAACTTTATTATTTCACTAGTTTCTTATATATATATAACTATATTTTGATTAGGTAACCTCTTGATGGCACATTATCCAAACTTGTATTGGACTCCTTGTGCAGCTCACTGCATTGATCTTATACTTGAAGATATTGGACGACATCCTATCATTGAAAGAGTCCTAAAGAGGGCAATTCAAATGAATAGCTTCATTTATCAACGCCCTGGTCTTCTAAATTTGATGAGAAAATTCACTAACCAGAAGAACTTGTTGAGGCTAGCAAGACAAGATTTGCTACTGCATTTATTACACTATCATCAATTCACAAGCAGCAGCATAATCTAAAATGTTTACTTCTCAAGAGTGGAGAAGTTGCAAATGGGCCAAGGAATCATGAGGCAAAAAAGCAGTTGAATCTATTATGATGCCCTCCGTTTGGAATGGTACAGTGTATACATTGAAGTTAACAGGTCCATAAGTTCGTGCACTAAGATTGGTGGATGGTGAAAAAAAACCTCCCATGGGCTACATATATGAGGCAATGGATCGTGCCAAATAAGCAATTTCAGCATCATTCAATCAAAATGAGTCCAAATACAAAGAAGTTTTCGAGATGATTGATAAGAGATGGAAATGTCAACTTGTAGGCGTCGTTTGAAGTGCGCCTACATTAAAAGCATGTTATGAATATGCTTGGCACTCATAGGAAGTGGGAATTGACATATACGATTAGGGACATGATTAGGGACAAGGAAAGTAGGGAGCCGCCAACAAGTTTTTAAGGAACTTGTAAACCGTTCACGGATCATAAAAGGCAACCACGAAAAGGGACAACGAAAGGCAACAACGATTGACCCGTGAAGGTTACACCCCATTCATAATCCATGAGATTACTAACTCCATATGGTTCGGAACCACGAAAGGAGGATCGGGGATGATGGTACGAAGTGAGTCATGGAGTCACATTCGCCCGTATTGGCCTCTACTCGATTCTTATAGTGAAAAGTATTCTTGTGATCTCAAAGGCATACAAACAAAATATTCAATTCGCTCCAAACTATTATTATGCTAAATTGGTTGAATATAAATGCACACATAATTCTAAAAATTTGGTGACCACTTGATTAAATAACAAGATTAAAGGAACCTAAACCGGTTGTCCAAATTATCTTATTATGCATGATTTTTCAATTACATATTCCCTTTAAACATGCAATATGGTGATCATAAATAATAATAGAATCAATATTAATATTGGAAGCAATTTAACAATAATAGCGTTAGTCAAATCAAATAAATCATGATACTAGCAATAAGAAATAATAATAAGAGTAATTAAGTGATTAACTACTCACTTTCCGCATTTCCTTGAATTGCTACATCATGAATAAACTGTTAGTAACTTCAATAAAAATAAATCAAATGGAAATTAAATTAAATAAAAGTAGAGTTGATTTGGTCCAAACCCTCAGTTAATTCTACCTTTCACGCCTTGGTTTAAGTATAGAACTTCGGGTATCGTATGGACTCCTTAGAGTGCTTAAGGGAAGAATAGGATTTAAGAATATAGGTTTGAGGCTTAGAATATAAGAGAAAAAGAAGAGAATGATTTATTTTTTTTGGTGGAAAAGAGAGGAAGAGAGAATGATTAGGTGATCAAGCTTGTTGACGATTGAAAAAGGGGAGATATGACCTCTATTTATAGGGAAAAAAGAGGGGTCGAATCAAGAAAAGATAAGAATTCGAATCGGATAAAACTCTTGCGATAGACAGCAGTTTTTACGGTTTTTGTTTTTATCATATCTTTTGATCCAGAAATCGGAATAAGATGAGTAAGATATCGTTGGAAATCTCTTGAAGTCTACTTTCTAACCCAATTGGAATTAGATTAAAATATGTTTTAGAATAAAAGATATTGCCAAAATAGTGGGACGGTGTCAGTTTTGGATAGAGTTTCGTATTTCTTTTATATATCTTTTTCATTATAGCTCGGAATTAATATTATAATATATCATTGGAAAGATAATTTCAAGAGCTATCCAACCATCTAAGAATTAGATAAAAACAGTGAGGCACGAAAATAATTACTGACTATTCTTAAAAATGGAGTTGATTCCTCATTCCAATTAATTTCTAACCAAACAACATGTAAGGGAATGAGATCCCATTCCAAAATTGAACCAAACACATGGTATTAAGTATCAAGTTCCAACCCCATACCACCTTAACCCCATTCCTGATTCCAAAGTCATACCACTATGTGAACCAAACGCCCCCTTAATGTTATCTTTTCAAAAAGGATAATTAGGATCTTTTAGAAGCTTATAGAAGCTTCCAATAAATCCTAATTGGATTAGGAGTGTGATTAAATCCTTTGGACCCTCCACATGATCATTGGGTCGTAGGTAAGGTGGGCTTAGGCTCGATTTAAACTCAGTTTAGTATTTTTGCCATAACTTATTCGTTATAACTCGAATTTGGGCTTATAATATATCGTTGGAAAGCTCTTTTAAAGCCCTATCCAAATATTTAATCATTGGACCCAGATTATGGACCAAAATAAACTGATATAAACGTTTTTATAAAAAGGACACGAAATGAATGATTTTAATGGACACGAAATGAATGATTTTAATGGACACGAAATGAATTATTTTGGGTTTATAGGCACGAAATGAGGAAAATAAGTTATTGTTTGTGAAAATGGGTTAAGAATTGGGTTGGTTTATGAAATGTATTGGGAATGAACATGGATTTAAGCACTCTAAAGATTACATACTCAACCCGACCAATAATGGCGGTAAAAGGTTGTTCATCATCGGGTTTGGTTTTGGGGAGACATTTTTAGGTGTCTACAGAAGCCCCCACTTTGACTGAGTTTGTAGAAATGTCAGTTTCGAAAACGATAGTCAAAGTAGTCGATAGGGACGGAGAATGATTTAAGACGTTCTGCGATCCTAAATCACTCTGTATACGCCGATACCTGTGGAAAAATGTTAGTTCCACAGATAAAACAATAAAGGGATAGAATGCATATCTGACACCAGTGTATCGGTGACAAATGAGTTTGGTAGCTTCCTATGCTTGAAGGAATCCACCGGATGATACTTTCCATGCTTGAGGAAAGTTGACTGATGAATGTTGGCAGTTTTCTATGCTTGAAGAAACCCACCGGTTGAGATACTTTCCATGCTTGAGCAAAGTCGAGAGATGACAATTTTCCATGCTTGAGGAAAAACTTGTCTGATGATGATATTGCAAGTCTCTGTGTATCGAGAACCTTGCGCCGTGAATCGTCTTCGCTTGGGAGATGATCACTAAAATGATGATGGTTCGATTGTCCCCGAACATGGGCTGTAGTTGGTTCGCTTGTCCCCGGACGTGGGCTGTAGTTGGTCCGCTTGTCCCCGAACGTGGGCTATAGATGATCCGCTTGTCCCCGGATGTGGGCTGTAGATGATCCGCTTGTCCCCGGACGTGGGCTGTAGTTGGTCCACTTGTCCCCGGACGTGGGCTGTAGATATATGGTCCGCTTGTCCCCGGACGTGGGCTGTAATTGAGACCTGCAAAATAAAATTTGCCAAGGGACTCGTATAGACCATGATTGCCTCGACCAACTGACTTGACCAAGTTTGACTTGACACGACTTGACATGACATATGTATGACTTGTGATTGTGTGTGTGTGTATATGTATGACTTGAGTGTGTGTGCAGACACAAACAAACGAAGATGCAAAAGCAAAAAAAATTCCGTCATTTTTGTCATGAGTGGAGGGTACCGACTTTCTCCCGAAAGACATGAAAAAGATTTTATTTTCGAACTTCCCTCGATGAGAAAATTTTGAAAAAGTTTTTGAACTTCCCCAAAAGAAAATAATGACAAAGGGGAAGAAGTTTTGAACTTCCTCCTTAAGCAAGACGAAATGAATCGTATGAATTGAATTGCTTGTCTTGAAAACAGTTTATGCACGATGCATGCTCTTTGGCCAGGAGGTTAAGGACAATTACATCATGTGACACGATAGATGAATGAACTTAGGTTATGGAGCTAAGCATCATATATGGTGTAAGAAACGATCTTGAACGTCACTTAGGTCTAGAAGCTAAGAACGTATATAGACGAAGTGATTATTGCATAATGAACGTTGCTTAAGTCAAGGAGCTAAGCACGATATGCTTTGTATGATTAAAAATTACAGATATATAAATATAACTCAGCACATTATGCGATGCATGAAACAATGAATATTGCTCAGGTCAGGAAGCTAAGCAAGTATACAATGTTTTTTCTAATGAATGTTGTCTTGAAAGATGATAACATGCACAGTGTTGAAACAAGACTTCATGAAAAAGGGTTCTTAAAGGAAAGGATGGTATGGCTATGTATGTGTGAGTGAAGTGTGTGAAAGTGATACTAAGGTTGGCTGCAAAGGTTGTGGTGATGGAAATAGATGTGAGAAGAGTCAAAGATGATGACTCTTTAGGCTATTTAGGCTAAATGATGTGGGTTCAAGCCCCAAGTCTAGCTCTAAATGGGTAGGGGTAAGCATTGGATATTCTTTGACTCGATCATGCATGGATATGAATATGAATGTGGCCGCACCTCAATGTGAGGTTGCCTACGTATCCGTTAGGAATTAGGCCGAACGTAGCTCTAACCGAACTTCGCACAAGTACATGTACATCTCAAAGAGGTCTTTTGAGGGTTGTAATGTGGTTAAGCTGATGGTTTAAGGAAGAAAGGGGTAAAAAGGCTCAAGATCCGAGAGAATCCCCCCGAGATGTGTAATTGTGTATTTGAAAACTTTGCAAGTTTTATTTTTCACATTTTTTTTTTGCTTTGAACTTCGTCTTTTTTTTTTTTTTTTTTTTTTTTTGGTCTTTTGAATCAATGTAGGCAATCCCGGATCATGCGGTTCATCACTCACTTAGCATTCATGTTTCTCAGGTACGGTACCAAGCACTCGATGAGAGACGCAATTCGAGACGTGTTCATATCAAAGACATTGGAACACTTGCCTTTAGACATTGTTTTTTTATTTACTTATTCTTTTTTTTTTTTATTTTGAACTTGCTTTCTTACTGTTACACAAATTGCACACCTTCCCATCCCCGGGGTTATGTGAATGTGGGTTGAAGAAATAAAGGCCAAACGTTAAACGAGGCTCAAAGTGGTTGATGAAGAAATGGATATGTGATTGAAATGGTTTAAAGGGAATGACAGGGTTGCAAAGGTGCCTCAAATCATTGGTGTACCTTGTGTTTAGTTCAGCAATTTTATGTTATTTTATTTTTTTTTATTTTTATTTTATTTTTTTATTTTTTTTGTGACTGACATGATCGAATGCAAAGAAAATAGATGCTTATTGATGGAAAATAGCATAGAGACATAAGGATAAGGAGAACCTATGCTAGACTTATTAGGGAAAAAGGGTTGGAACGAAAGAAGAAAAAAAATGAAATCTTGTATGGAAACTTGTCTTATGCTTCGTCTTCATGGATGCTTATGAATTCTTGTTACCGCCAAGAGGGACAAGAAATTTGTTATTACTGATGCTTTGATTAAAAGAAAAGAAGGAAGGAATGACGTTCCCCTTATTCTTCCAACTCTTGCCTAGCTAATGAATCTTGAACTCGAGTACTATGGAACAAAATGAGCTCACTTAATGCATTAACTCAATACTCGGATTGGAAAGGAAGAGTGTATGAAAAAATTTCAAAACCAATGTGAAATACTCCACTCATTCCTATTACGACGGAAAACGACGCATGCATAGTCCTAGTATACGATCATAAACAATATAGTGCATTACTCGAAGACAAAGTGTGTGCAACGACTCAACATGTATGATTAGGTGAGTTTATTAAGACTCATGGTATGATCGCATGGCTAGATATGAGGACGTTGTGAAAAACAAAGGACCCAGGGACCAAATAGCACGAAAGACTAAAAGCCAAACTAACTTGATTAATTTTGTCCAATTTTAATGTTTATGCTATTTACTAGGTGAAAACGGTCCATTGGCAATCGTTAGTCATAAATAAAGATCAACAACATGTTAAGATTAGCACAATAAATCACAAGAAACTAGGAACACGAGTAGAATTCTAGAAGAGTTAGGACTCATGGGTATAAATAAATAAATAAAAATAAAAATCTATAATCCTATGTTATACGAGTTGACACGGATAAAAGGACTTGGCTAAGACTAGCTTGACACGAAAAAAAAAAATAAAAAAGAAAGAAAGTTGACGCTAAAAAGACACCTAAAACTGGACAGGCTGTAGTATATCGGTTATAACTTTTGTTCTGTGACTCTGATTGGAACGAAACCAACGCGACATGAAAGAAAAAACTCGGGGCTACAGATCCATAGGTGGCACGACACGTAACTCTTTTTAGAACTCCGGCTATGACCAAAACAAGTTGACTCTTATGCAGGATACGGAATCCGGGTTGACTCAAAATAAATAAAAAAAATCTATGACTCGACTCTAATAAAAAAAAAAGTTTGATAAGAGAAAAAGAAACAAGAGAAGAAAAAATAAAATAAAAATATGCACACATAAGCACATTGTCACGCATGATGCAATGAAGTTCGCAACCTAAAAGTCAAGTTCTATGTTCCACTATGGTCAAGTTTTTGGGTGTCAAAGGGTACCATGGTTAAGAGTTTGGACGCGTTAGCAAGGCAGCCTCCCTTGAGGGTGTATGCCAACGGGCGGCTCCGCGAGTTCGTGATGAAATCGAACTCGACTCCATGGTTTGGGTGAATTTAAAAACTCGGATGAACCCTTATTGCCATGAGCGTTTTTGGGTTGATAGAGCTTAAATTCCCCGGGCTAGCCACGTACGTAGAACACGTACTATTGTGGAAAAATAGGTAACCTAATATACATATGCATATTTGACAATGCCAATTAAATCGCAGGAATACAATTCAAGAATTTTTCAAGTCTCATCCACTCATCTCAATTAAATACCGATCACTCAAATCGATAAATAATCAAGAATCCTCCCTAGTGGAGTCGCCAAATTGTAGGCGTCGTTCGAAGTGCGCCTACGTTAAAGCAAGTTGTGAATATGCTTGGCACTCATAAGAAGTGGGAATTGACATATACGATTAGGGACACGATTAGGGACAAGGAAAGTAGGGAGCCGCCAACAAGTTTTTAAGGAACTTGTAAACACTAGTAGAAAAACATTTATTTGCAGCGGTTAAAAAGTATTAATTTGCTGCGTTTTTGGGATGGCAGCAAACGCCAGGGAAGCAAATCAATCAATTGATTTGCGGCGGTTACACCCCATTCATAATCCATGAGATTACTAACTCCATATGGTTCGGAACCACGAAAGGAGGATCGGGGATGATGGTACGAAGTGAGTCATGGAGTCACATTCGCCCGTATTGGCCTCTACTCGATTCTTATAGTGAAAAGTATTCCTGTGATCTCAAAGGCATACAAACAAAATATTCAATTCGCTCCAAACTATTATTATGCTAAATTGGTTGAATATAAATGCACACATAATTCTAAAAATTTGGTGACCACTTGATTAAATAACAAGATTAAAGGAACCTAAACCGGTTGTCCAAATTATCTTATTATGCATGATTTTTCAATTACATATTCCCTTTAAACATGCAATATGATGATCATAAATAATAATAGAATCAATATTAATATTGGAAGCAATTTAACAATAATAGCGTTAGTCAAATCAAATAAATCATGATACTAGCAATAAGAAATAATAATAAGAGTAATTAAGTGATTAACTACTCACTTTACGCATTTCCTTGAATTGCTACATCATGAATAAACTGTTAGTAACTTCAATAAAAATAAATCAAATGGAAATTAAATTAAATAAAAGTAGAGTTGATTTGGTCCAAACCCTCAGTTAATTCTACCTTTCACGCCTTGGTTTAAGTATAAAACTTCGGGTATCGTATGGACTCCTTAGAGTGCTTAAGGGAAGAATAGGATTTAAGAATATAGGTTTGAGGCTTAGAATATAAGAGAAAAAGAAGAGAATGATTTTTTTTTTTGGTGGAAAAGAAAGGAAGAGAGAATGATTAGGTGATCAATCTTGTTGATGATTGAAAAAGGGGAGATATGACCTCTATTTATAGGGAAAAAAGAGGGGTCGTATCAAGAAAAGATAAGAATTCGAATCGGATAAAACTCTTGCGATAGACAGCAGTTTTTACGGTTTTTGTTTTTATCATATCTTTTGATCCAGAAATCGGAATAAGATGAATAAGATATTGTTGGAAAGCTCTTGAAGTCTACTTTCTAACCCAATTAGAATTAGATTAAAATATTTTGTAGAATAAAAGATATTGCCGAAATAGTGGGACGGTGTCAGTTTTGGATAGAGTTTCGTATTTCTTTTATATCTTTTTCGTTATAGCTCGGAATTAATATTATAATATATCATTGGAAAGATAATTTCAAGAGCTATCCAACCATCTAAGAATTAGATAAAAACAGTGAGGCACGAAAATAATTACTGACTATCTTTGAACGTCTTTCAATTCGAATAGAATTAGGACTTTCAAAAAGAAAAGTTTTAATCAATTTCAAATGCTTTAGGGGGCGTTTAGTTCGCGGAATATAGGTTTGAGGTATGGGTTTAGAAGTACTAAAACCCATAACTTATGTTTGGTTGTCAAAAGTATGAGTTTCAAACCCATATCTCAAACCCATGAGGTATGGGGTTTGGAAACCTTGGGGGGGAGGTGGGTTTGGCCCATTCCATTCCCCTAGGTATCAAATATAAGGAGGGAAGAATGAGGGAAACAGGGAAATTACCGCCAAAGTCCATCTCCTACTTCTGCCGCCATATTCATCCTTGAGCTGTTGAGCAGCAATAATTCAGCCTTCATCCAGGTAATTCTTCTTCTTTTCTTTTTTTTTTTTAAATTTAATTAAATCTTGTTCTTATTTTATGTTATTTCCCCAATTTTTTATTCACTTTTTCCCCAAATTTGTTGTATAATTATTCTGGTTAGCTATATATTGTGATCAAAGTAGTCATCTTTCGTGTGAAATTTATTGAATTTTATCATAGTAATTGTTTATATTTAGTTGATTTTTTACTATCTCAAAAAATAAATTACCGACATATAATTGTGAAATAGTTCTGATGTATGAAATGGAGTGTTCATTATTGCAGGTCCACTATTGTGAACTATCATTGATTTCATTAGCATACATATTACTTGTTGACTTTTCTTTTTTAATTCTTTCTGTGGATTGCCGATTGCATGCCTTTCTTTGGCTTATGCTCTTGTATTTTTCTTTTTGCTCCCACCAAAGGTTGTATATATGATAGGAAAACATATGAGTAAATACTAATAATCAATTTATACGGTAATCCTTTTTGTGTTGTGTTTTTACAGAAATGGAGTCCTGTGGACTATCCTTGTTAAGGAGGAAGAGAAAGCGACAAACAGAACTACTTGTAACTTTATTAGTTATAATAAATTTCATGATTCTCATGTATTTCGTGCTACATAAAATACATCGAATTAGAGATAAGAAACGTAATAGATTAATTAATTTGAACTCGTTGATTAGAGATAGTGATGTTGCTTGTAGGAGTGAATTGCGTATGAACAGACATACTTTTGATGTACTTTGTGAGATGATAAGCGATATTGGTGGATTGAGAGGGACTAGAAATATGAGCTTACAGGAGATTGTAGCTATGTTTTTGTATACATTATCTCATCATAAAAAGAATAGGTCGATAGGGAACTACTTTTATAGGAGTGGAGAAAGTGTTAGTAGACAATTTAACCTTTGCCTCCTTGCGGTTCTAAAGCTACATCATCACTTGCTCAAAAAACCCACACTTATTACAGAAGATTGTGAGGATAGTAGATGGAAATGCTTCCAGGTATATTTAACATTTTAAAATATGATAAAAAGAATGCTCATTCTACAGTTGATTAAAAGCAATGTTCTACATACATCCTATGTAAATAAATCTAGTGTATTTTCTTTATAATTGTAGAATTGCTTAGGAGCTCTAGATGGTACATTTATCAAAGTTCATGTTCCAAATGAGGATAGAGGAAGGTACCGAACAAGGAAAGGAAACCTTGCAATGAATGTTTTAGGTGTTTGTACACCTAACATGGAATTTGTTTTTGTCTTACCTGGATGGGAAGGCTCTGCACATGATGGTCGTGTTTTACGAGATGCAATTTCGAGGCCTAATGGTTTAAAGGTGCCTCAAGGTAAACCATGTGATAAAAATAACCATATGATAATATAACAATTTTGATTATTACAATTAATAATGACTTCAATCTATTCTATGATTTTCAAGGTTGTTACTTTTTGGTAGACGCTGGCTACACTAATTGTGAGGGGTTTCTTGCACCATATAGAGGGCATCGTTATCACTTGAATGAATGGGGGGATCGAGTACCAGCAAGTGCTGAGGAGTACTTCAACATGAAACATTCTAAAGCTAGGAATGTAATTGAGAGAACTTTTGGTTTGTTGAAGGGAAGGTGGGCAATTCTTAGAAGCCCTTCTTTTTTTTCAACTCGTACACAAGGTCGCATTGTTACAGCGTGTGCTTTATTACACAATCTAATTCGAAAGCACATGCCCACAAATTTTGAGGTTGATGAGTCATCAGATGAGAGTGAGGATGAGAATGAGAATGAGGATATTGGTGATGATGTTGAATACATTACTCAAGTTCAACCATCAAATGCTTGGACCGGCTTTAGGAATAATTTAGCGCAAACTTTATTTAATGCTTGGAGAGCTAGGCAAAATAACGAAACATGATTTTTTTTTTTTTTTAATGAATAATGACTCTTTTTAGTCTTGTCCTTGTGTTTTGTGAAACGATCTTTGTATTTTATGATTTTTTGTTTCTCATCTGTGTTTGATGTTAATCAAGGGACATGATATTTTTATTTAACTTTTAATTGCTTTCATTATGTGATATTGCTTCCTGTATATCATAAATAAAATATTTGGTTATGTATTCTTACTTAATTGATTAATTAGGATGGCCGCAAATGGTCAAAGTTCTCAAAGTGGAAGAGGTAAGAATAAGCGCTTTTGGAAGAAAGAGGAGGAAGAAGCTTTGATTGATTGTTTGTTGGAGTTAAGTTGTGACCAACAATGGAAAGGAGAAGGAGGGTTTAGGAATGGATACTTGAATCAGTTGGAGCTTATGCTGAACAATAAGTTTCCTGGATGTGGTTTAAAAGCCATTCCTCACATTGAATCAAAGTTCAAATGGTTCAAAGATAAGTATGCAATAGTTGCTGAAATGGTGAACAAGACATCCGGGTTTCAGTGGGATGAAGAAACTAGTACAATACAATGTGAGAGACAAGCTTATGATGATTTTTGCAAGGTAACTGATTTCTTTTTTTTTTTCTTTATATATTTTTTAAAATCTTGCATTTTACTTAATCTAATATAATATATAACTAATGTTTAGACTCATCCTAAAGCTGGAGGATTATGGAAGACTCCTTTTCCTTACCTTAGCAAGCTAGATGATATATTTGGTGTTGATAGAGCTAATGGTCTTGCGGCTGAGTTGCCTGAGGACTCTATCCATAACCTTGAAAAGGACGTTGTTCACCTTGATAATGATAGTGACGATGAAGAGTTATCTGTTACTTGTTCACCTGGTTTAGCTACAGATTACACTCAACCCCAACCTCCTCCTGCTAAGAGAATGAAAAAGGAAAAGACTCCAAAGACCAATAAGAAAAAGAGAGCTACTCGATTTGAAAATGTATCATCTGTTGACAATATGGCAGTTGGTTTTATGAAAGATATGAATAATCATCTTGCTACTATTGCGTCTGCCATGAGTACAACACAAGAGCGTGAAAAAGAGATTGTTGAACAAAAGAGAAGGCTATTATCTGAGATTGGAAGTTTGCCTGGAATTACCCAAGCTGAAGTTATAAGAGCTGCTAGTTTGTTTTCATCAAATCCTAGCCAAATGGAGATTTTCTTTTCAAGTCCTAATGATGAATGGAAAAAGGAGGTGGTGCTTGACCTTTTGAGTCGTAATGCTTGAAATAATTTGTCTATTTTCATGACAAATTGCCAAATGTGATGGATTATGAATTTGTTTTCTTTGAATAAATGTTAACTTGGAATTTTAAACAGGGTTTTTGAGTATTAGTTTTAATATTAAATAATTATCTCAAATATTAATATGATTGTTTAAAATTTAACAGAAGCTTTGTAGTTATTGCTCTTAGAGAATTGATTTTGCTAGTTGATTAAAATAAAGATTATTGAAAAAAATGGAGTTGATTCCTCATTCCAATTAATTTCTAACCAAACAACATGTAAGGGAATGAGATCCCATTCCAAAATTGAACCAAACACATGGTATTAAGTATCAAGTTCCAACCCCATACCACCTTAACCCCATTCCTGATTCCAAACTCATACCACTATGTGAACCAAACGCCCCCTTAATGTTATCTTTTCAAAAAGGATAATTAGGATCTTTTAGAAGCTTATAGAAGCTTCCAATAAATCCTAATTGGATTAGGAGTGTGATTAAATCCTTTGGACCCTCCACATGATCATTGGGTCGTAGGTAAGGTGGGCTTAAGCTCGATTTAAACTCAGTTTAGTATTTTTGCCATAACTTATTCGTTATAACTCGAATTTGGGCTTATAATATATCGTTGGAAAGCTCTTTTAAAGCCCTATCCAAATATTTAATCATTGGACCCAGATTATGGACCAAAATAAACTGATATAAACGTTTTTATAAAAAGGACACGAAATGAATGATTTTAATGGACACGAAATGAATTATTTTGGGTTTATAGGCACGAAATGAGGAAAATAAGTTATTGTTTGTGAAAATGGGTTAAGAATTGGGTTGGTTTATGAAATGTATTGGGAATGAACATGGATTTAAGCACTCTAAAGATTACATACTCAACCCGACCAATAATGGCGGTAAAAGGTTGTTCATCATCGGGTTTGGTTTTGGGGAGACATTTTTAGGTGTCTACAGAAGCCCCCACTTTGACTGAGTTTGTAGAAATGTCAGTTTCGAAAACGATAGTCAAAGTAGTCGATAGGGACGGAGAATGATTTAAGACGTTCTGCGATCCTAAATCACTATGTATACGCCGATACCTGTGGAAAAATGTTAGTTCCACAGATAAAACAGTAAAGGGATAGAATGCATATCTGACACCAGTGTATCGGTGACAAATGAGTTTGGTAGCTTCCTATGCTTGAAGGAATCCACCGGATGATACTTTCCATGCTTGAGGAAAGTTGACTGATGAATGTTGGCAGTTTTCTATGCTTGAAGAAACCCACCGGTTGAGATACTTTCCATGCTTGAGCAAAGTCGAGAGATGACAATTTTCCATGCTTGAGGAAAAACTTGTCTGATGATGATATTGCAAGTCTCTGTGTATCGAGAACCTTGCGCCGTGAATCGTCTTCGCTTGGGAGATGATCACTAAAATGATGATGGTTCGATTGTCCCCGAACATGGGCTGTAGTTGGTTCGCTTGTCCCCGGACGTGGGCTGTAGTTGGTCCGCTTGTCCCCGAACGTGGGCTATAGATGATCCGCTTGTCCCCGGATGTGGGCTGTAGATGATCCGCTTGTCCCCGGACGTGGGCTGTAGTTGGTCCACTTGTCCCCGGACGTGGGCTGTAGATATATGGTCCGCTTGTCCCCGGACGTGGGCTGTAATTGAGACCTGCAAAATAAAATTTGCCAAGGGACTCGTATAGACCATGATTGCCTCGACCAACTGACTTGACCAAGTTTGACTTGACACGACTTGACATGACATATGTATGACTTGTGATTGTGTGTGTGTGTATATGTATGACTTGAGTGTGTGTGCAGACACAAACAAACGAAGATGCAAAAGCAAAAAAAATTCCGTCATTTTTGTCATGAGTGGAGGGTACCGACTTTCTCCCGAAAGACATGAAAAAGATTTTATTTTCGAACTTCCCTCGATGAGAAAATTTTGAAAAAGTTTTTGAACTTCCCCAAAAGAAAATAATGACAAAGGGGAAGAAGTTTTGAACTTCCTCCTTAAGCAAGACGAAATGAATCGTATGAATTGAATTGCTTGTCTTGAAAACAGTTTATGCACGATGCATGCTCTTTGGCCAGGAGGTTAAGGACAATTACATCATGTGACACGATAGATGAATGAACTTAGGTTATGGAGCTAAGCATCATATATGTTGTAAGAAACGATCTTGAACGTCACTTAGGTCTAGAAGCTAAGAACGTATATAGACGAAGTGATTATTGCATAATGAACGTTGCTTAAGTCAAGGAGCTAAGCACGATATGCTTTGTATGATTAAAAATCACAAATATATAAATATAACTCAGCACATTATGCGATGCATGAAACAATGAATATTGCTCAGGTCAGGAAGCTAAGCAAGTATACAATGTTTTTTCTAATGAATGTTGTCTTGAAAGATGATAACATGCACAGTGTTGAAACAAGACTTCATGAAAAAGGGTTCTTAAAGGAAAGGATGGTATGGCTATGTATGTGTGAGTGAAGTGTGTGAAAGTGATACTAAGGTTGGCTGCAAAGGTTGTGGTGATGGAAATAGATGTGAGAAGAGTCAAAGATGATGACTCTTTAGGCTATTTAGGCTAAATGATGTGGGTTCAAGCCCCAAGTCTAGCTCTAAATGGGTAGGGGTAAGCATTGGATATTCTTTGACTCGATCATGCATGGATATGAATATGAATGTGGCCGCACCTCAATGTGAGGTTGCCTACGTATCCGTTAGGAATTAGGCCGAACGTAGCTCTAACCGAACTTCGCACAAGTACATGTACATCTCAAAGAGGTCTTTTGAGGGTTGTAATGTGGTTAAGCTGATGGTTTAAGGAAGAAAGGGGTAAAAAGGCTCAAGACCCGAGAGAATCCCCCCGAGATGTGTAATTGTGTATTTGAAAACTTTGCAAGTTTTATTTTTCACTTTTTTTTTTTTGCTTTGAACTTCGTCTTTTTTTATTTTATTTTTTTTTGGTCTTTTGAATCAATGTAGGCAATCCCGGATCATGCGGTTCATCACTCACTTAGCATTCATGTTTCTCAGGCACGGTACCAAGCAGTCGATGAGAGACGCAATTCGAGACGTGTTCATATCAAAGACATTGGAACACTTGCCTTTAGACATTGTTTTTTTATTTACTTATTCTTTTTT
This sequence comes from Chenopodium album, assembly GCF_948465745.1. Taxonomy (NCBI): domain Eukaryota; kingdom Viridiplantae; phylum Streptophyta; class Magnoliopsida; order Caryophyllales; family Amaranthaceae; genus Chenopodium; species Chenopodium album. Next base: position 28,037,457 of record NC_137858.1, on the reverse strand, counting down.
TATTTTATTTTGAACTTGCTTTCTTACTGTTACACAAATTGCACACCTTCCCATCCCCGGGGTTATGTGAATGTGGGTTGAAGAAATAAAGGCCAAACGTTAAACGAGGCTCAAAGTGGTTGATGAAGAAATGGATATGTGATTGAAATGGTTTAAAGGGAATGACAGGGTTGCAAAGGTGCCTCAAATCATTGGTGTACCTTGTGTTTAGTTCAGCAATTTTACGTTATTTTATTTTTTTTTTATTTTTTTATTTATTTTTTTTTTGTGACTGACATGATCGAATGCAAAGGAAATAGATGCTTATTGATGGAAAATGGCATAGAGACATAAGGATAAGGAGAACCTATGCTAGACTTATTAGGGAAAAAGGGTTGGAACGAAAGAAGAAAAAAAATGAAATCTTGTATGGAAACTTGTCTTATGCTTCGTCTTCATGGATGCTTATGAATTCTTGTTACCGCCAAGAGGGACAAGAAATTTGTTATTACTGATGCTTTGATTAAAAGAAAAGAAGGAAGGAATGACGTTCCCCTTATTCTTCCAACTCTTGCCTAGCTAATGAATCTTGAACTCGAGTACTATGGAACAAAATGAGCTCACTTAATGCATTGACTCAATACTCGGATTGGAAAGGAAGAGTGTATGAAAAAATTTCAAAACCAATGTGAAATACTCCACTCATTCCTATTACGACGGAAAACGACGCATGCATAGTCCTAGTATACGATCATAAACAATATAGTGCATTACTCGAAGACAAAGTGTGTGCAACGACTCAACATGTATGATTAGGTGAGTTTATTAAGACTCATGGTATGATCGCATGGCTAGATATGAGGACGTTGTGAAAAACAAAGGACCCAGGGACCAAATAGCACGAAAGGCTAAAAGCCAAACTAACTTGATTAATTTTGTCCAATTTTAATGTTTATGCTATTTACTAGGTGAAAACGGTCCATTGGCAATCGTTAGTCATAAATAAAGATCAACAACATGTTAAGATTAGCACAATAAATCACAAGAAACTAGGAATACGAGTAGAATTCTAGAAGAGTTAGGACTCATGGGTATAAATAAATAAATAAAAATAAAAAACTATAATCCTATGTTATACGAGTTGACACGGATAAAAGGACTTAGCTAAGACTAGCTTGACACGAAAAAAAAAAAATTAAAAAGAAAGAAAGTTGACGCTAAAAAGACACCTAAAACTGGACAGGCTGTAGTATATCGGTTATAACTTTTGTTCTGTGACTCTGCCTGGAACGAAACCAACGCGACATGAAATAAAAAACTCGGGGCTACAGATCCATAGGTGGCACGACACGTAACTCTTTCTAGAACTCCGGCTATGACCAAAACAAGTTGACTCTTATGCAGGATACGGAATCCGGGTTGACTCAAAATAAATAAAAAAATCTATGACTCGACTCTAATAAAAAAAAAAAGTTTGATAAGAGAAAAAAAAACAAGAGAAAAAAAAATAAAATAAAAATATGCACACATAAGCACATTGTCACGCATGATGCAATGAAGTTCGCAACCTAAAAGTCAAGTTCTATGTTCCACTATGGTCAAGTTTTTGGGTGTCAAAGGGTACCATGGTTAAGAGTTTGGACGCGTTAGCAAGGCAGCCTCCCTTGAGGGTGTATGCCAACGGGCGGCTCCGCGAGTTCGTGATGAAATCGAACTCGACTCCATGGTTTGGGTGAATTTAAAAACTCGGATGAACCCTTATTGCCATGAGCGTTTTTGGGTTGATAGAGCTTAAATTCCCCGGGCTAGCCACGTACGTAGAACACGTACTATTGTGGAAAAATAGGTAACCTAATATACATATGCATATTTGACAATGCCAATTAAATCGCAGGAATACAATTCAAGAATCTTTCAAGTCTCATCCACTCATCTCAATTAAATACCGATCACTCAAATCGATAAATAATCAAGAATCCTCCCCAGTGGAGTCGCCAAATTGTAGGCGTCGTTCGAAGTGCGCCTACGTTAAAGCAAGTTGTGAATATGCTTGGCACTCATAGGAAGTGGGAATTGACATATACGATTAGGGACACGATTAGGGACAAGGAAAGTAGGGAGCCGCCAACAAGTTTTTAAGGAACTTGTAAACACTAGTAGAAAAACATTTATTTGCAGCGGTTAAAAAGTATTAATTTGCTGCGTTTTTGGGATGGCAGCAAACGCCAGGGCAGCAAATCAATCAATCAATTGATTTGCGACGGTTACACCCCATTCATAATCCATGAGATTACTAACTCCATATGGTTCGGAACCACGAAAGGAGGATCGGGGATGATGGTACGAAGTGAGTCATGGAGTCACATTCGCCCGTATTGGCCTCTACTCGATTCTTATAGTGAAAAGTATTCCTGTGATCTCAAAGGCATACAAACAAAATATTCAATTCGCTCCAAACTATTATTATGCTAAATTGGTTGAATATAAATGCACACATAATTCTAAAAATTTGGTGACCACTTGATTAAATAACAAGATTAAAGGAACCTAAACCGGTTGTCCAAATTATCTTATTATGCATGATTTTTCAATTACATATTCCCTTTAAACATGCAATATGGTGATCATAAATAATAATAGAATCAATATTAATATTGGAAGCAATTTAACAATAATAGCGTTAGTCAAATCAAATAAATCATGATACTAGCAATAAGAAATAATAATAAGAGTAATTAAGTGATTAACTACTCACTTTCCGCATTTCCTTGAATTGCTACATCATGAATAAACTGTTAGTAACTTCAATAAAAATAAATCAAATGGAAATTAAATTAAATAAAAGTAGAGTTGATTTGGTCCAAACCCTCAGTTAATTCTACCTTTCACGCCTTGGTTTAAGTATAGAACTTCGGGTATCGTATGGACTCCTTAGAGTGCTTAAGGGAATAATAGGATTTAAGAATATAGGTTTGAGGCTTAGAATATAAGAGAAAAAGAAGAGAATGATTTTTTTTTTTTGGTGGAAAAGAGAGGAAGAGAGAATGATTAGGTGATCAAGCTTGTTGATGATTGAAAAAGGGGAGATATGACCTCTATTTATAGGGAAAAAAGAGGGGTCGAATCAAGAAAAGATAAGAATTCGAATCGGATAAAACTCTTGCGATAGACAGCAGTTTTTACGGTTTTTGTTTTTATCATATCTTTTGATCCAGAAATCGGAATAAGATGAATAAGATATCGTTGGAAAGCTCTTGAAGTCTACTTTCTAACCCAGTTAGAATTAGATTAAAATATTTTGTAGAATAAAAGATATTGCCGAAATAGTGGGACGGTGTCAGTTTTGGATAGAGTTTCGTATTTCTTTTATATCTTTTTCGTTATAGCTCGGAATTAATATTATAATATATCATTGGAAAGATAATTTCAAGAGTTATCCAACCATATAAGAATTAGATAAAAACAGTGAGGCACGAAAATAATTACTGACTATCTTTGAACGTCTTTCAATTCGAATAGAATTAGGACTTTCAAAAAGAAAAGTTTTAATCAATTTCAAATGCTTTAATGTTATCTTTTCAAAAAGGATAATTAGGATCTTTTAGAAGCTTATAGAAGATTCCAATAAATCCTAATTGGATTAGGAGTGGGATTAAATCCTTTGGACCCTCCACATGATCATTGGGTCGTAGGTAAGGTGGGCTTAGGCTCGATTTAAACTCAGTTTAGTATTTTTGCCATAACTTATTCGTTATAACTCGGATTTGGGCTTATAATATATCGTTGGAAAGTTCTTTTAAAGCCCTATCCAAATATTTAATCATTGGACCTATATTATGGACCAAAATAAACTGATATAAACATTTTTATAAAAAGGACACGAAATGAATGATTTTAATGGACACGAAATGAATTATTTTGGGTTTATAGGCACGAAATGAGGAAAATAAGTTATGGTTTGTGAAAATGGGTTAAGAATTGGGTTGGTTTATGAAATTTATTGGGAATGAACATGGATTTAAGCACTCTAAAGATTACATACTCAACCCGACCAATAATGACGGTAAAAGGTTGTTCATCATCGGGTTTGGTTTTGGGGAGACATTTTTAGGTGTCTACACAACTACACCATCCTTTACATGCTGCTGGACACTTTCTAAACCCTGAGTACTATTATGACAATCCCCAAATTGAGCAATGTGAAGAGGTAGTAAATGGATTATATGAGTGCATGCAAAGGTTGGTCCCACAACTTGACAAGCAAGACAAGATTATGACTGAGCTCACTTCTTGCAAGCAAGCAAATGGTCTCTTTGGAAATCAAATGGCTATAAGGCATAGGAAAACTAAAGCTCCAGGTAATCAACTTATATCAATTCAATTAATTGTAACTATTCACCTAATTACACACTAATCTCTGCACTGTAAATTTTAATTTTGTAGCTGAGTGGTGGTCTTGTTATGGTTCTTCTACACCTACTTTACAACAATTTTCCATAAATATTTTAAGTCTTACATGTAATTCATCAGGCTGTGAGAGAAATTGGAGTACCTTTGAAAATGTAAGTGGTGTTTCCTACTGATTCTTTGTTAAACTAATGTCAATTTCTTGGTGATTATAACTAAATATTTTCTATTTTGATAGATTCATTCTAAGAAGAGGAATCGACTCACACAATCTCGTTTAAATGACTTGGTGTATGTTAAGTACAATCGGGCATTGATTTAAAATTACAAGTTGCGTGATAAGATTGATCTCATAGCCTTGAAAGATATTGATGATAGTAATGAGTGGTTAACAGAAAATGATCATGTGTTTGATGATGATGATGATCATACATGGGACCAAGTTGCTAGTGCGTCCGGAGTTTATGAAGAAAGAATCAACTTGAGATCAAGAGGAGGTAGACTTCGAGAAAATATTGATAGTTCAAGCAAAGTAACCACACAAAGTCAGCCATTAGGACAAGCAAATGATGAAGAAGAAGAAGATGATGATGAAGGCTACTTGTCACTTGAAGATGATATGGGAGATGTCGATGCTTTTTCTGAGGAAGATGATTAAACAAAACACTAGGAGCATAGGAGGAAAGATTTACATATCCTTTTGAAACTACTATATTTGGTTTCCTTTTAGCTAGTAGCCTATTGCTGATATACATTATTTTGTATGCTATGTTTTTGGAGAAGCATGTGGAATGGGAAATCAGTTTTTACTTTTATATATGTGTGTTTTAATATTATGTTTCAAACACATATATATATTTATAAGTGAAAAAACCTTTAAATGTAGGAAAGTGTGCGTTACTTCGATAAGGCGCGCGCCTTGCGCTTGCGCCTAGGCTCTAGAGCCCCTATCGCCTTAGTGCGCCTTGCGCTTTTTTTTACACTGGTCTGAGTCTGGTGTTGTCACATCATCAGTTTGTGGTAGTGTATCAGAGCCGTCCAAGGGAGGTGTTGCTCATGCTAGGAAGAAGCATTGGCAAGCCATGTGTTCAAATCTAGTTCCGCGGAATAAGTCCCAAGGTTGCTTGGACTTACAAATTATTCGAAGCCGTTAGTAGCCCTTAGGGGCTAATTGGTGCCCGACGGGGCAAATCTAGTCTGGTGCTGACGGAGCAAATTGGGTGCCTAACGGAGGCAAATCTGAGCAAGGAAAGTCTCTTTTTGGTTATTTATCTTCTGTTATATCCGTCTAGCTTCGTGTTTGATGCATCAAGTACATCTAGCATTGTAATGATCAATGCGTTTGTACATCAGTTTTATTGTGAGGGGATTCAAGTCAAGGTGGAGAATGTTAAGAAATATGCCTTGAATCGGTGACCGAGTAGGTACATGATCATGTAGTCCATTGTACATGATCGTGTAGTAAGTGTTATTATATATGTACTCTTCAATATACACGGCCATGTGGTTCATGGTACATGGTCGTGTAGTTCCACTACTACAAGACTTGTCACACGGTCGTGTGATTTAGGGTACACGACCGTGTAGATGGGCACACTATTTGACTGCGCGATATACACGGCCGTGTGGATCAAGGTACACAGTCGTGTGGTTTGGTTCGTGTTGGCCCAAATCAGTTTCTATTTTTAGAGTTCTATATATACTCCTTAGGGTTATTTCCTAGTCGTGACAATCATAAGTTGAGTGATTATTTAGAAATCTGTGAGTCATTGTGTATTTCTTATCTGTGAGATCTAAGAAGATAACATAAGAAATCTGAGAGACAATCAATCTGTTTCTGTGATTGGTCTCAAATCTATTCTGAATATGTAATCTGTATTCCCCAAGATCAATAAAACTATTACTCTCGCCTGCCGGGGACGTAGCCAACATACTATTGGTGAACCACGTAAATGTGTGTGTTATTTATTTGTTTTGCATTCATTAATTCGTTCTTTCTTACATCCGTTATAACACTTATATATACAATATCTTACTTGTCAAATAAATTAACAGTTTACATGCATGTATTTTCTACTAAACAACATGCATAATTTCAATTAGCTATAACAAATTCAGACCTTACAGTACATACCCCTCCATTTACAATGAGTTTTATGATTTTCAAAATCAAATTTGGACCAACAAACATACATAATACTCCACATTGTTGCAAAATGTTACCAAAGTAATTGAAACCCAAAAAAAATTCAATAAATCTAACACTTGAAAAATCTAAAACTAATTCAACCATAAATTAGCTATATAATCCCTAATCCAACGAGTAGATGATATCATGATACAAATTTTAAATTGAAACTTGAAAATAAAGGATATGGATGAAACATTGAATAAATGAAAAGATTTGAAAAGTATAAAACTAGAACTTATCGTGAAGCGTGAAACTGACAAACTAAGAAAAGGTCGTCAGGCCGTGTGGGCAGAGCTATGAACCTCTTTTTCCCAATTTCCCCAAATTCATCCTGATATATAGACCCTAATTTCCCAATTTTGACTCAGATTATCGAACTTCACTTCGATCCTTCATCGGTTTGAAATGAGACAACATAGAGTCAGCCTTGGTAGAGGGAACATCAGTGGAATAGACGGCGCAGTGGAGTGGGCAGTGGAGTGGAGTGAGCGGTTGTACGTGGTGGATGAGTAGTTAGAAACTTATAATAGAAATGGGTTTTTTTAATTTTCATTAACTTTTTTTTTTTTGAAAGCATTACATGGTCATACTAAGAAAGAGGAAAGACTTGGAAAATAAAATTAGACCAAAAAAATCATTAATTTATCTCTAATCATATGGTTTTAATAATAGTATAATTTTATATTCCCGTCAATAAAAATATAATTTTAAATATAGGAATTGAGATTTGCGTATAGTATAACTACAGCTCACTCACTCTTGCCTATCACATTTCTTCTCTATTGTGAGGAGAAATGGAAATTAAGTAGCTCATGGCCTTGCAAAATTAAGTAGTACTTAGGTGATTAAAAGGCCGAGAGAAAACGAAAAAGGATTCTGTCCCTCGCTTAAGGTTCCTCGTTGACTTGGTGCCTCGTCCCTGATTAGGGCTCTGTTTTCTGTTGGTAAGGTTGTGTTTTCCGTTCGTCTTCTGATTTCCTTTCCCTTTCGCCATAGTATGGAGTCGGATTTGCTTAAGGAATGGGACAAATTAAAATTGACAGACGAAGATAATGTAGTGGTAGGTTGTGCGATTGATGATTCGATTGAGACTGATGTGGATTCCCAAATTTTCCTAACTCTGGTCGGGAAATTATTAACAAATAAACCGTTCAATGTTGATGCCCTGAAACGAACCCTAATCTCAGTGTGGAGAGCAAAGGACGATGTAGCAATTCGAATGGTTGAATCTAACCTTTTTGCTTTCTAATTCTTCAATGTGGAAGCAAAGGAGCGTGTTAAGCAGGGCAGCCCGTGGTTCTTTGATGACAAACTTTTTGTCCTTAAAGAGATTTCTGGAGATAAGCAGCCTTCGGAGGTTTCTTTCACACACTCCCCCTTCTGGGTGCACCTTGAGGATGTTCCTTTTAACAAACGTACTGCTGCTATTGCGAAGGAGGTTGGTGATTGTCTAGGAGGTTTCCTTGAATTTGATAATACAGACCCCATTGGCTGGGAGAAAGCTATGAGGATAAAGGTTCTTCTCGACATTAATAAACCTTTGAGGCGTGGTTTCAAGATTGCTACAGGCCGTGGTTCCTCGAAGTGGGTGGGATTGAAGTATGAGAGATTGGCAGATTATTGCTACTTTTGTGGTAGATTAGATCATACTGAAAAGGATTGCCAATTCCTTGACTGTACCGAAGCCTCAAAGGAGGAAATTGTTTTCCAGTATGGTCCTTTTCTTCGTGGTTCACCCCACAAAAGATCACGTATCTCAGAATCTGAACGAGCCAGAGAGGCTTCTCTCCTGAGGAAGATCAAGGAAAAACAAGTGAAGAAAAGGCCTAGTTATAATGATCCTGGGATAATTAAGTTAGGTCCTCCAGGGGTGGCCAAGAAGCTCTTGTTTGAATCCCCGCAAACAACTCAGAGCAATGAGAATGGGGGTATGTAGTTTGCCTCTGAAAATAGCTGGTGGAGAGCAGCATCCGTCTGATATAATAAGTGAAGATAAACATGAGAATATGGAGCATGATGCGCAACACATTGCTGCGTCTGGTTCGAAAAAGTGGAGAAACTCACCCGAAAAAAGGAGCACAGCTCTTCTATTGAAGCCACTAATGAAGCTAGCACACGAAAGAGATCTCACGATTCTAATAGTACTGTTGACAAGCAAGCACCAGAACAAGAGAAGAGGGCTAGAATTTATTCAAGCATGATCACTGATCCGAACTTTATGACAGTAGCGGGAGTTGGTGTTACCCAACCCTGCGAACAACAATGAGTATTTTATGTTGGAACGTTCGGGGATTTGGTAACCCTCGAGCTTTTCGTGCACTACGTAAGTGGTGCGATACCATTGCTCCGGACATTGTCTTTCTTTCAGAGACAAAGATCAGTAAGTTTGCGTGTGAAAATAAAAAAGTTTCCCTTGGTTTTGATTGTGCATTTGTGTTGGCAGCGTTGGTCTTGCTAGTGGTTTGTGTCTCTTCTGGAGTAGTAATAAAACTAATTTTTCTTTAGTGTCCTTTTCTAATAATCATATCTGTGGTGATGTGAATTCGGTGGAGTTGGGTAGATGGAGGTTTATTGGCCTATATGGCTGGCCGGAGTGCTCTAATAAGCATAAGACTTGGCTCTTGATTCGTGAGTTGTGTGAGCAGTACCAGGGACCTATCCTCATTGGAGGTGATTATAATGAAACATTAAGCTCCGATGAAATTCAAGGAGGGGCTGATATTTCCAAGAGGGATATCTCATCTTTCCGTGATACTCTTGAAGCCTGCAATCTGCGTGACCTGGGTTGTGGTGAGACTTGGTATACTTGGGAAAGAGGCAAGGAGGAAGGGAGGATAGTCCGTGAGAGATTAGACCGATTTTGTGGTAATTCTGATTGGTTTTCTTTATTCCCGGATGCTTATGTTGAACACTTGGTTAGATTCAAGTCGGATCATACCCCGATTTTAGCTCGTCTTAAGAGGCCTAAGAGTAAGAGGAAAAGGGGCAAAAGTAGTTCAAATTCGAGACCGCATGGCTTTTAGATGGTACTTGTGAGACAACTGTGAAGCAGGTTTGGGAAGAGTCTGATGGGTTGATGATGGAACAGAGGTTAGAGTTATTAATGGGAGCTTTGAGAAGATGGAGTAGCAAAAAATTCGAGAACATGGATAAACAAATCCATGACACGGAGTTGCTTTTGAAGGAGGTGCAGGGGAGAAACTTGAGCGATGAAAATTTGAAATTATGCTCTTCTTTAATGGCTAAGCTTGATGATTTGTTCAATAAGCAGGAAGCGTATTGGTACCTCCGATCACGTGTTTCTGAAATTAAAGACGGCGATAGGAACACCAAGTATTTTCACCATAAAGCCTCTTAGAGAAGAAAGAAAAATGAGATCAAAGGTTTATTCAATGAAGATGGTGTTTGGTGCAAAGATGAAGAAGATTTAGAGCACATTGTGACTGATTTTTATGAGGATCTCTTCTCCTCGTCGATGCCTACTCCCGAGGGGTGTGAAAAGGTGCTTGAGTTTGTGACTGAAGTCGTCTCCCATGAACAAAACATCGAGCTACTCCGACCATTTACTAAAGACATAATATTTGCTGCCCTTAGCTCGATGCATCCCTGCAAAGCTCCAGGACCAGATGGGATTCATGCCATATTTTATCAAAAATTTTGGCACATAGTCGGGAATGATGTGACTAATCAAGTGTGTGGGATTTTGCATGGTGCCCGCTCCCCGAAGCCGATCAATAAAACTAATATTGCTCTTATTCCGAAGGTCAATTCACCCACATCGATGTCTCAGTTTCGGCCGATTGCTTTATGTAATGTCTTATATAAAATTGCTTCGAAAGCAGTTGTTCTCCAATTGAAGAATATCCTCCCTGGGGTTATCTCAGAAAATCAGAGTGCTTTTGTTCCTAGTCGTTTGATTACTGACAACGCTCTTATAGCCCTGGAAATTTTCCACACTATGTAAAAACGGAGCAAAAGCAGAAAGGGGTCGATATCGTTGAAGTTAGACATGAGCAAGGCATATGATAGGGTGGAATGGTTTATTCTGGAGAGTTTGCTTCTAAAAATGGGGTTTGCCCGGGATTGGGTTATTATGGTTATGCAATGTGTGTCTAATGTGTCGTACTCTTACATAATCAATGGGGCGGTTTATGGTGATTTGACTCCTTCCCGAGGGCTTACACAGGGCGACCTGCTCTCTCCATATCTTTTTATTCTGATTGCAGATGCCCTTTCAGGGATGATTCATAAGGCTGTAGAGGATAGATCCTTACATGGTGTTCGTGCTAGTAGGAATGGACCGGTGGTTTCTCATCTTTTTTTTGCGGATGATAGTTTACTCTTTGCTAGAGCCAACCGAGTGGAATGCTCAAAAATTGTTGATATTCTCAACTTGTATGAAGCAGCTTCTGGACAGAAAATTAACTATGATAAGTCGGAGGTCTCTTTTAGCAGAGGTGTGTGTGTGTCGAAGCAAAAAGAGTTGACTGATTTATTGGGAATGAGAATTGTGGATGCTCATGAGAAGTATTTGGGGATTCCTACTATTATTGGGAGGTCTAAAAAATCCGTTTTTGCAGCTTTGAAGGATCGCATATGGAAGAAACTCCAAGGGTGGAAGGAGAAGCTCTTGTCAAGGGCCGGGAAAGAGGTGCTCATTAAATCAGTCATTCAAGAAATTCCAACTTATTTAATGAGCGTCTATAGAATTCCCACTGGAATTATTGATGAGATTCGATCACTTACGTCAAAATTCTGGTGGGGGAGTTCGAATGGCAAGAGTCACGTTCACTGGCAAAATTAGGACTCTATGTGCTCTCCCAAATGCCTCGGGGGCCTCGGCTTTTGGGACATGGCAGTATTTAACCAGGATTTACTTGGTCGACAAGCATGGCGTCTCATTAAGAACCCCAACTCTCTTCTAGCTCAGGTCTTAAAAAGTAAGTACTACCCAAATTCATCTTTCCTTGAGTCTTCGTTGGGTTTGCTTGGTAGTCATTCTTGGAAGAGTAATTGGGGGTCGAAGTCCCTAGTGATGGAAGGTCTGATTTGGAGAGTGGGAACGGGGGTTGACATTGATATTTGGACTGACCCTTGGGTGGCGGATGAACAAGGTCGATACATTACTAGTGACAGAGCTAGCAATGTCAATAAGGTTTATGACTTGATTAACAACAATGGTGATGAGTGGGACTATGAGCTACTTACTGCTGTCTTTAATGAGAGGGATGTAGACTGCATTATGTCTATTCCTCTTAGCTCCCGTGAGACCGGAGATGCTTTGACCTGGGCTTTCTCCATGGATGGAATTTACTCCGTCAAAACAGCATATCTCCTTGGCAAGTCGTGTAATTTAGATGACTTCCACCATGCTTGGGTTATGATTTGGAAGCTTGATACGACCCCGAAAGTTCGCCAATTTCTTTGGAGGCTTTGCACAGCTTCTCTTCCTGTTCGAGCCTTACTCAAGAGAAGACATATGACTGAGAACGATTGCTGCCCGTGGTGTAATTGTGAAGAGACTGTTCAGCACGCTTTGTTTGAGTGTCACACAGTCAGGAACCTCTGGGAAGAGTGTGAGTGCGAAGAGATGTGGCTTAATTACTCTGCGATTAGTCTCCCTGACTTAATTGCTTCGTGGGACAAGGTGGAGAGTAGAAAGTGCCAAACTGGAGTTGCTTTGATGTGGAAAATATGGTGCAGGAGGAATGATAAAATCTTTCATAGGGTAGAGATCTCGCACTTGGCTATCATTGGCAGAGTTCAGAGACTCGTGACTGACTATAACAAATATTATTCCAAGATTTATGGGAGCATATCCAAGGCAAAAGGCAGCAGCTCTAAGAGATGGATTGCTCCTAGCAGTGGATAGGGCTGGCAATGGATCGGATACGGGTCGGATTATGCTCCATCCGCATCCATCCGCCTATGCCCATCCATCACCCGAACCATCCGTCACCCGTTCCAGACTCCATCCATATCCGATCCATCCATCATCCACGGATGAATCGGGTGGATCGGGTGATAAATGGGTGAAGTTCTATTTGCATTCTAATTTAAAAAAAAAAAAATCAGATTTAGAAAAGTAGTCCACTAACATCAATACTTCAATAGTCTAATACACCATCAGTGAAAGAAAATGATAGTAATACCACATAATACAATTTAAAAAGTCTCACACAAATTACAACATTTGTCTAAAGCCTCATAAAAAAAAAGACAGTACATGAAAAAAAAAAGACAGTACATCTCAAGTACTGAACACTTGCTCCAAATACACGTCCATGAAATCTGTTGTTATATAAGTGAAAGATTAGTATTAATTAACAAAACAAACCTCTCAAGGCTTCCACAACCATAAATTATTAAAGTTTACATGCAACTATAACAAGATCTAACTATAAGAATATGAAATTGGCAAATTGCCACACGCAAATGTCCAAATTATTCTAAAAAACCTAACTTATATACATTACAATCTCAAATTCTAATTATAATTAAAGTCAAAACTCAAAAGCTAGATATTTTCTTATCTAATTTCCAGATTTTTCGTACAAGTATACTACCTAAACCACTTGCAAAACATGAAATTAATTAGTATGACTTTATCATCTTTGATCTGCAAGTTTTTCTTGATTTAATTTCTTGTTTTATAAATTACATAATGTTTGTTCCTTCTGATTTAACTAAGAAACGAAAATTAATTTACTGAAAATTCATGAGAATTATTTAACTAATGAACAAAAATAATGAAAAATAAAGAGAAGAGTAATAATAAAGTGTTCTAACCAGTTTGCCGATGAAATTAGAGCGGTTGATGACAGCGAAACTCGTCGAAATGGTGTAGCTCTGAAGATGCGGCTAGTCGGAAATTAGATCTAGGGTTTGAACTTTAGATGAGAGAGAAACAAACTCATAGAAATGATTTTCTATTCTATGATTCTATCAGTAACTTCTAGATGTTAAGATGTAGTAAATAATATTATATATATATATATATATATATATATATATATATGGATGGATGGGTGGATCGGGTGATGGGTTGGATGAAGGTCCACCCGAATCCGACCCGATCCGTCACCCGATCCATCCGTCATCCATTTATAATCCGCCTTTGATCGGGTTTTTATCCATATTTTCGGGTCGAATGGATCGGTTATCCGCGGGTTCGGGTGAAATTGCCAGCTCTAGCAGTGGAGTTATCAAAGTGAACTGTGACGCTTCTCTCTCGACTAAAGGTTGGGTTGGTCTCGGTGCTGTGGCAAGGGACGAGACAGGGGCTGTTCTGTTCGCGGTGTGTAGGGGAATGAGAGGGAAGTGGCTTGCTGTGGTTGCAGAGGCTATGGCAGTCTGGTTTGCTGTCAATTTGGGGGTGAGGCATGGGCTGAAGAATCTTGTTCTGGAATCATATTGCCAAGGCATAATCTCAAGACTCCAAGCTACGTCAACTTACTTCTCCGACCTTGACAAAATTCTCGATGATATTCTTGTTTCTAGTATGCATTTTGATTTTATTAGTTGGTTACATGTTAAACGCGACGGTAACTTTGTTGCTCACCATCTCGCGAGGTTAGTGCCATTTGGGGTGGAGCAGATTTGGGAAAACCATTGTCCTAGTGAAATTGCCCCGTATGTACTTATGGACTCTTTGTCCATAAACCTTGATTAATAAAGCGCACTAACTTTCTCTCAAAAAAAAAAAAAAAAATTAAGTAGTACTTTTTCTGAGTTTAGAGGTTGGATGGAAGAATGCCCAAATGATATAATCGAATTTGTGTTGGCTGACCAAAGCCTTATTGCTTGATTACTAAAATGATTACGATTGTTAAAATAAAAAAATAAAAATAAAAAATAAAAATAAAATACTAGAGCATTGATGTGTTCATTTTATATATATATTTACCCTCGTCCCTTGGGCGTAATTAGTAGTGTTTTTGGCTCCTTCGAGCCACTTTTATTACTAATTTGTGTTTTCCAGTGGTTTTGTAGTTTTGCTTGAGTTTTGTAGGAATTTGCGTACTTGGAGCACTTTCCCGGGTTTTCGAGGAGCGTCTACAAGTGTTGGATGACCGCGACCACTTTCGATAGCCAAAGACCGATTGGAGGTAGCAAATCGGTGACTAAGGGCTCAGTTTTGGAGTTACAAGGCACTTGGGCCAAGTTCGGAGGCCCAAAGGAAGAAGCCCAAGGCTAAAAAGCCACGCCCGGATCCACCAGGGGCCACCCGAAGGCGCGCCCGGCCGGGCGGGGCGAGACATCACTTGAGGAAGCCCGCGCCCGGAGCACGCGCCCGGCCGGGCGCGAGAGAGCAATATGAGAAGAAAAAGGCGGGCCCGGTCGGGCAGCCCTTTGCCCGACCGGGCGCGTGGATATTTTAGGACGTTTTACTTCTGATCAGTTTTGTTTAGCGTAAACTCCCTTGCTTAGTATTAATGTGATTATTATTAGGCAAGATTACTTACCTTTTTTCACTTCTCTTAGACCCTGTTTGATTCACCTTAAAAAAATAATATTAAGTAAAAATAATTTCAGTTCAGTAAAATTAATTTCAGTTCAGTAAAAATAATTTCAGTTCAGTAAAATTAAGTTCAGATCAGTAAAATTCAGTTTTCTTAAAGAAGAATTATAATAGAAAATCAATAAAAATAATTTCAGTTCAGTAAAAATAATTTCAATTCTGTAAAATTAAGTTCAGTTCAGTAAAAATAAGTTCAGTTCAGTAAAAATAATTTCAGTTCAGCAAAATTAAGGTGAATCAAACAGGGCCTTACTTTAGTTTTTAATTCCTTCTCTCTCTACTTAGACTTTCTCTCTCTAGACTTATTTTCTCTTGTTCCTAAAACTCCATTGTAATTCCGCCGTCTTAGTACGATTTCTCTCTTATTAATCTCAGTATTTTATTCATTCAATTTCTTATGTCTTGCTTATTTACTATGTTTTGTTTAACTTTAATTATGTCTGAGTAGTTCTCTTTCTAGGGTTTATGGGGATCTAATAAATAATATGAAGGGGTAATTTTATGATTATTAATTGTTAATGCTTAATTGATTTCCTATTGATTGTTTAAATGCTATGCAATTAGATTTGGCCAGGTTTAATTGTATGAGTTTAGCAATATTAATTCGAGATTCGAGAGATGAGAATAGATTTTTAGGCTTAGTTTCAATAGGCAGATTAATTTATAAATGGTTAGGTCGAGATTCGAGAGATGAGATTTAATACCGGTAAATTAATTCGGTGATTGTAATACGTAGCGAAAGCCCTTTATGATCTGATTAATTAATGCATTGATAATTGATTGTTATGTTTTACCCTGGAATATTGTTTATTAGTGAACCTATGCCCTAGGCTTTATTATTATTGATTTCTTCCCTATTACTTTCCTTACTCATAATCTTCGTAGCATAGATTTTATTCACAAAAATATTGGTTACTTTGATAATTTGGATTATAATAATTAATTAGGAGTAGAAAGACTTGTTTCGCTGTGGATTCGACCCTACTTCCCTATCTGCATAAGCTAGTGGACTTAGGTAATTATTTTTGATTAGGTGATATGACTTTAGCCTGTCAAGCATTCCTTGAGAGTATTTTTATCTCAAAAAAATTTATTTAAAAAAATTTCTACTACAGACTAGTAATTAGTTATATGTGCATATTGGCATTGCACTTAAAATAAAAAATAAAAAAATAAAAAAAAGGCCAATCATTTATATAACATGAAAATTAAGTGCTTATGGTATTAGAAGTTAAGAAGTAACGAAAAAATGAAGTAACATGTTTAATTCATGGTATCTAAGTTAAATTTTCATGTAATTATATATTCTTAGTAAAATTATTGTATGCTATGATTTTTATTCCATTGCATGAGCAGATCTAACCTAGATACAATTTTTCTTTTTTTTTTTTTGTTTTAGTCATAACAGTGGCATAACCGCATAAGTACGTGTATATTTGTCATTGGAAAATTCTTACATGTGATACTAGTGCAAAGTTTGCCTCAGAAAAAAACTACGCATGGTACTATAGGGAATATTTCAAGCACCATAACCCCAAGCTTGAACGCCACTATGATCATACACTAAAGTATGGTGGCGTCCAAAGGGAAGGAAAAGAGAGCAAAAGAGTCGCCAACAAGTTTTAGGAACTTGTAAACCAAAAACGATCCAGGAGATCGTCAACTCCATAAGGTCTTGAACCAAATAGGGTTCAGGGATGAGGGTACGAATCCAATCTACAAAAGAAGGACCTGCTCTATAAAATAGGCCTCTACTTTGTTCTGCTCGTATTTATGTGCGCTTTTTGACTAACATGCAAACATTATATTAACCCTACACCTGTTTATCTATGTTGGTTGAATATTAATGCACAAATAAAACTATAATTGGCGATCACTTGAATTAAAATCACATTAGCCTAAACCAAATTATTGATTATCTTATTAAGCGTGATTTCAAGTACAAATTCCCTTTAACAAGCATAAAAGGCGTGATCAAGCAATAAAAATAATATATCAAGCAACATAATAATCAATAATAATCATAAATAATCATAATAACAATAATAATAGTCAAAATCATGTTAAGGTATAATAAAGCTTACAAATAATAGCAAGATCCTAGACATGATACTAACAAGATTAATAACAAATCCTAGCATGTCACTAAACAATAAAGATCAAAGCTTTAAACCTAACATGGTACTAACATGCTAACATGATATTAGAAATAATAAAAGGCATCCTAAACATGATACTAGAAAGCAATAAAGACATCCTAACATGATACTAGAAAGCATTAAAAACATCCTAACATGATACTAGGAATTAAACAATAATAAACATGCTTTCTACATTGTGAAAGAAATAGAGAGTAAGCTAATCTACTTACTTTGAAGCCTCGTACCTCTTTCTAATAACAAAATACACGCGTTAGTAAACTTCAATGAAAATAATAAAGAATAATTAAATAATCAAAGAATTAAATTAAAATCAAATTAAATAAAGTTTTGACTAGATTTGGACCAAACCCTCAGAAAATATTAAACCTTGCACGTCTAGGACGAAGGCAACTTCGAACTTTTGTGTATGCAGAATATTGTGTGAAAAGGTAGTTTAGAAAGAGAGAGAGAAAGAAAGCTAATGCTCAAGAGAGAATTGGGTAATTCTTGATGAGAGTTGATTAGAGTTGATGATTTGAAAAAGGGGAGATATGACCTCTATTTATAGGAAAAAAGAGGGTCGAAGAATAAGAAAAGAATCCAAATTCGAATCGAAATAAAACTCGTAGACAGCAGTTTTTGCGTATTTTATTTTTATCATATCTTTTGATCCAGAAGTCCAAATAAGACATATAATATGTCGTTGGAAAGCTCTTGAAGCCTACTTTCTAATGCAACTAAAATCAGATTAAAATCTTTTGTAGATAAAAAGATATGGCCGAAATAGTGGAAGGGTGTCAATTTTGGATAGAGTTTCGTATTCATGTCATATCTTTTTCGTTATAGCTCGGATTTAATATTATAATATATCATTAGAAAGATAATTTCAAGATCTATCCAACAATATAAAATTTGGATAAAAAACATGAGGCACGAAAATAATATCTGACTGTCTTTGAACATCTTTAAATTCGAATAGAATTAGGACTTAAAAAAGGAAAGTTTTTATAAAGAAGGAAAGTTTATATTTAAATCAAATTCCTTAATCTTATCTTTTCAAAAAAGGATAATTAAGATATTTTAGAAACTTATAGAAGATTCTAATCAATCCTAATTAGTTTAGAATTAGGATTAAACTTTCGGGCCCTCCTCATGATCATTGGGTCGTAGGTAAAATCCGGTTTGGGCCCAGTTTAGTATTTTGGCCATAACTTCCTCATTATTTTTCGGAATTGGGCTTATAATATATCGTTGGAAAGGTCTTTTCAAGCCCCATCCAACTACACCATTATTGGACTTTTATTATGGACCAAACTAAACTGGAGTGGACGTTTTTATAAAATAGAGTGGGTTTTCGAAAACAGAAAGAAAGAATTTTAATAAAAACTAACCGCAACACTTGACTTTTCACACTTTCACCTCATTCGATTATGTTTTGACGTGAAAGGTATTCATCACTGGGTTTGGTTTTGGGGAGACACAAATGGATGTCTACAGGCACAAATGTAGAGATTGCCACGAAAAAATAGCTACCCGTGACACAAATGTAAAGTTTGCCACGGGAAATGCACTACTCGTGGCACATGTGATACATTTTCCACGGGAAAATAAATGCCCGTGGCATAAATAATTCTTCTTATATAGGTTTTGTATCAAATTCAATTTTCCCGTGGCTAGTTAAAATTATGCCTCGAATTTTGAATACCTGTGGCACAATTCGTGGCACAAGTAACGATTTGTTGTAGTGAGTAAATAAGGAATATATCCCATATGGGTACAACTTTTTGAAACGTCCAAAATAGAAAATGGGACTAAATCACTAATTAATAAAAATCGAATGAGTATAAACTTACATAAATTATTACATGTGGACCCTGGTCACATGATTCCCCAGGTGATCCCGACCACACCTGCATCATGTGACCAGTCAAACTTATAATTTAGATTCCGATAATTTCACAAGAATAATCCAACCTTTGTCTTGTCCTCCCAAAATAATCCAACCTTTTGATTAACCGGGAATAATCCTAAGTTTACTACTTATTCTTTTACACCAAGCCTATTTGACTGGTTACTTGAACTTGAGGTAAATTGTTAATTTTTTTTCCCTCCTTCTTTCTTCTTCAACTCCATTACAGGTCCAACCACCACGACCGGCGCCACCACGATCTTCGCCTCCACTTACCCCACCCAAACCCAGAACCTAAACCCTTTCCCCACTCCTACCCAAACTCAAAACCACCAACCCCACCTAGCTGAAACCACCAGCCCCACCCATACCCCGAAACCCAACTCCACCTACCCAGCCCGAAATTCCAACCTCACCTCCCTAAACCTTCTCGTCACCCCTTCCCATCCCTTATCAAACTCCTCTTACTACATACACCTCCCCGCCAACCTTAATATTCCTTCTCTTCTCTCTCTTTCAATTGGATTTGTGGCTAAATTGGGCACGCGTCTTCAATTATGGGCTCGAATAAGTAGGGTTATATTTTGGTTGGTGTTGAGTGTGGCGCGCTACCGTGGGTTGTCGGTGGTTGTAAGTCGTTGATGTTGTGGGTATTGTTTGCGGTTGTGTCGTGGGTTGGTAGCGGTTATTATATTGAGTAGTGATGTTTGTGTATTATGGTTGTGGTAGGTGGTGGTGTTGGTGGTGGTCATGGTCTCATGGATGATGTGTTGAGTGGTGTTGGTGGGTGATAATGGAGATTGGAAAAGGAGAGAGAAACCAGCAGGAAGGGGAAGGAGAGAAAAATCTTAAGTTTTTTTTTTCAATATTCAGAATATTTTAAAAAAAATAAATTGGCCAGTAAAGAAGTGCCACGTGGATGGTAACTGGTAGTAAAGGGTTAGGTAACCTGCTAGGGTTGCTAGGAGAAAATAAGTAGTAAACTTAGGATTATTCAGGGTTAATCAAAAGGTTGAATTATTTTGGGAGAACAAGGCAAAAGTTGGATTATTCTTGTGAAAAATTCCTTTAGATTCTCGTTCGGCCTTCCTTATTTTTTTTTAATAGCAAAAATATTTCATTAATTAAAAGTCATACGACATCTACAATAGAGATTCAACGTTAACAAATACATAAGATATTGAATCAAATAGAATTTTCCTTTATAAAAACTACGATCGTCGAGTAGATCTTGCACTGCGGAGCATCTCCCGTTTATATCGCTGAAAATTACAGCCTTGTTGGAGAGACAATCTAACGATCCTTTGTAGCCGTGAGGATGTTTTCCTTCTGATTCATCAATATGCATTCAAAAACTTGATAACTTTTTTCACCAACGAAATAATTTCACGACAATCCATTAGTTCTGCTACCTTGGATTCAAACCTAAGAAATTTCTCCCTCGAAAAGAGGAGATAAACCTTGTCTTTCGAAGGAGGTCGAAAAACCCTTGTCTTTCGAAGGAGATCGGAACCCCTTTCTTTCGAGGGAGAAAAGTTCCTCCCTAAAGGAGGAAGCATTATTATAAACCTAAAAAAATAATAAAGAAACAAGGATTGGGGCTTTTCACCGATTAAAATCGATGGAAGCCCCTTCAAAAATCAACAATGGAGGCTAGGGTTTTGGAGAGAGAAAGGAGGAGAGAGAATCAAACCACCTTCTTAAGTAACACGTAATCGTTCGGCCTTCCTTGTAGAACCTATTGAACTGAAATTATTTTTACTTAACTGAAATTATTTTTACTTAACTTAGATTATTTTTGCTCAACTTAAATTATTTTTATTGAACTGAAATTAATTTTACTGAATTTATTTTATTCAGGGTTAATCAAAAAGGTTGAATTATTTTAGGAGAACGAGGCAAAGGTTGGATTATTCTTGTGAAAATTTCCTTTAGATTCTTGCTATTGAACTGAAATTATTTTTACTTAACTGAAATTATTTTTACTTAACTTAGATTATTTTTGCTGAACTTAAATTAATTTTATTGAACTGAAATTATTTTCATTAAATTGATTTTTTTTTTATTGAATATCTATTATATTTTTTCTTTACATTTACTGATTTTTAATGAATTGAAATTATTTTTCCTGAATTGAACTTATTTTTCCTGAATTGAAATTATATTATTTAACGTGGAGTGAACCTGGCTTTTAACCCGTATGCGGTGCAAAGCACGGTGCTGGGCGCAGGATTACCCCTTGATTATTGCCATATGTAATCCAATTCCCAACCGCTAAATCCTCTTCTCCAACTCCAATTTTGAAAAACACAAGGTGAGCTTCAACCTTGAAAAGAAGCTGGAAAACCAAAATGCTGGTACTTAGCCAAGCACCGGCCTCCCTTCCCAACAGTAGCAGCAGATGCTGCAGCTGCTGCACTTCATCATCTTCTGTTACCTCTAAACACACTCTCAAATTTTCCCACATTAATCCAACTGCAACCCTTTTCTCTAAACGCACTCTCAAATCAAATTCAATCAAACACACCCTTCGATTTCCTCGTTTTGTTGCCAAATCATCCGATTCATCTTCTCCTGTTACCAAGCAATCCCTTCCTGATAACGACACCGTTTTTGTTGGCCCTGATTCTGTTCCTCTTGAAGGTGTTATTCAATTTGATAAGCCTTCTTCTTCTTCCCGCTTTCAAAAATGGGGGTAATTCATTTATTTACTTACTTTTTTGGTTTAATTTTTTGTGGGGTTTTTTGTTAATGGCAGAATTCATACTGGGTTTCTCTTCTTATAGAATATGTTGCAGTATTGTATTATTATAATTTGATAATCCTTCATCTTCTTCCCCTTTCAAAAATGGGGGTAATTCATTTGGTTATTTACTTTTTTTATTTTAAATTTTGGTGGGGTTTTTTTTGCTAATGGCAGAATTCGTACTGGGTTCCTCTTCATATTGAATTTGTTGCAGCATTGTCTTATTATAATTTGATTGTTTTTTATTGATTTAATTGAGAAAATTTCAGCAATTTTTATTTTATCATGTTTTTATTATGCCTTTTAAACCTTTAATGTGTATTGAATATGTTGCGAAAATCAGCATTATTTTTTATTTTTTAATTTGTGCTGTATTATATTCAGGAAAGTTGCGTTATTAGCTGGTGGGGATGTATTGGCAATACTCTTGTTTGCTGCAATTGGAAGGTTTAGCCATGGATTCCCTGTTTTCGAGGCTGAAACATTGCGCACTGCTGACCCTTTTATTGCTGGTTTGTAAAATTTTGAATAACATTTGTCATTTGAAGTGTTTAGATAATTTGGTTTTAACTAGAGTGTTTATATGTGATGTAGGATGGTTTCTAAGTGCATACTTCCTTGGAGGGTACAGTGAGGATGGTCGAGGGATGAATGGTTTGAATAAGGCAGTTGCTGCTGCTGCCAAGTCTTGGGCCGTAGGTATACCGGTAAGTCTGATTTTTACCTTTATACTTTCTTCTGCTTCATACTGCTGATATGAAACATTTTAGCTCTTTGGAAGGTGATATTAGTCATTTTAGTGTTATCAAATCTTGTTGTAGTGTAATGTTTAGATAGTTGCTTGTTCATAATTTAGTTTTTTTTTTTTTTTTTTTTTTTTTTTTTTTCTTTTCTTCTCATAATTTAGTTAAATGCATGCAAATTCGCAGTAAAAATTTATATCATTTTGTCTTTCATTTAACTATACAAATCTATTGTCCTTGTCCCCTCTTTTATGATGAAATTTTATTGAGTATGTTTCAGAGCTCCATGTTTTGATGATATCTTATATTTATTGAAAGTTGAATTTTTTCACACGATTTATTCACAAATTTGTGAACTCTCACAATAGAATTTAGCATATAATAACACTTAACGGATTTATGTTGGCCTTCATATGTGACAAAAGATTACCAATTGAATAACATAGAAAATCATCTTCAGTCACATATTCATGGATATTTATTAATTAGTCTCACATATTTTGAAAATCATTACTATATCAGAGTGATGCGAAAATCTACATTTGATTTTCATTAAATTTATAGCAACATCAGTCCTACGGTGAATCTTTCAAGAGTTATTCTTAAGATGTGACTGCTAGAGATTGTCACTTGCATATTTTATGTGAATACTACCTTCGTTAAAAATTATGTGCAACTTTGGGGTCTTGCACACACTTTAAGTCAAAAAACCTTTAATGTTGTTTAAGAAAGTGAAAGGTATGTCATTAATAATTAATCAAATCCAAATCCTCGCTTAAAAGAAAACAAAACAAAACTGTACCACCACCTTCACCACCCACCTAGCCAAGCCATCGAACCTCTGCCTTCACACCTGTCCACCTTGCCAAGGTACCCCACCTTTCCTACCCAACCAAGTTTTTATTTAGATAAAATACTACCTTGGGGGGGGGGGTAAATTGAAGTATGGAGCTTGCTTGTCACTTTTTGCGAAATTAAAAGAAACTTAACGCAAATAGAGAAATTGTGCAAGAGAGGTTTTACGAGGAAAACTTTCTAGGCCAAATAGGAAGTGAAAAGCCTCGACCCCAAGGGATTTTGACTCAAAACATTCCACTAAAATAGGCCAACGTTACATCTTGTACGGAACTAGAGCCTAACGAATTCCTCAATGAACTCATATTCCCAACAACTATTCCTTTTAATAGTTGCAGCTCGAGATTTTCCCTTAAAGATCTCTCTTCTTACTCAAGACTTCACTCAAAGTCTTACTCTTTCTCTTCTCTCAAGCTTCACTCAAAGCTTTTATTCTTTTTCTCTTAAGCTTCATTCAAAGCTTTCTCTTTCTCTCAAGCTTCATTGTTCTTCATTGTTCAACCAAAATTAACCACCCATCTTATATCTCTTGATTAATAATCATAATAATCACATTAAATCGTTTCGTTTACAACGTGTTTCTTCTAATAATCGCTTCTCATATGTCATAGAATTTTTTTATTTTTTTTTTTATTTTTTTTTTATTTTTTATTTTATATTTTTTTTTGCAATAAGGGTTCCAATTCGACACAACAAGTATATGAATTCTTAGTTGACAAAAACAAAGATAAATCCATCGTTATACCTATCGACTAACATTATAGGTCAACAATCGTGGATTTATCTTTGTTTTTGTCAATCTAAGAATTCTTATACTTGTTAAGTAATCGAATAGGAACTCTTATTTCAAAAAGTTTCAAAAACTCAAAAAACCATTAGATTTATGACAGATGAGCAGTGATTGATAGAAGAAACACACTGTAAACGAAACGAATTAATGTGTATCATGATTAATGATCGCGGATTTATAATTTTGGTTGAGAAATGATGCACATCATGAACAATATGTAATTTTGAATTTTGTTTTATTGTTTAATTTGATTAATAATAAATAAAAGAATTCAAAGTACTGTAAAATAATTTTCTGGAAATTAAAAATATATTTAAAATAATTAAAAATGATTTTTAATTAAAATTACTAATTAAAAGTAAATCAAAAAACAAATAATCTCAGCCGTCCATTTTGAAAATTGTGGTAGTCAAAACACATATGACTACATTAGAATCATTCCAAAAACCCCCATAAATACAAAGACCCAAACCTACCGTATGAACCATGGAACCACCCCCACCCTCTCCGAAACACCCTTCCAACCCATCACCACTCTCATAATTCAAACCCACAAATTGATAGAAGCCACCACGAAAAATTAGCCGTATACTATTGTCGGGTTCAATTACATGAAAGTTGAAGAGAGAGAATGAAGATCTTAAAGAAGATGAAGAGAGATAAAGGGATAAAAAATTTGGGGAAGATGAAGATAAAGTATGGTTTGTTGAATCGGGAAAATGAAGAAAGATAAATCACATTGGGTTAGTTAATTGGTGGAAGAATATTAAATAAATAAGTCAGGTTATTCACTTAATTAAATCTGATTTAGTAGACATATTAAATATGTAGGAGTTACACAATTTACGAATTGAACTCAAATAATAATAAGGATAACATGGAGGTATAAAACTAGGTTATAACCCTGTATAAATAATACACTTCTCTTTGATATATATTCTTCACATATAAAACTTCAAATTCTTATATCTCTTATTCTTTTTTCTTACTTCACATATTTCAATGATATTAAACACAACATATAACTTCTATTTCACAAAAGATATAGAGGATGAAAATTGTTCTCATCATCAATCTCATACTAATTTAATCAAATTCTAACCTTAGCAATCTAATAATAGTTATTCCCTAATTAATTTAAAGTTTATGGTTTTCAATACGCCCCCTTAAACTTTAATTTTCATTCCTAGTAATTGTTTGCTTAATCAGTGAAGCTGATTCAAAATTTGCACTAATACGCATTACTATGTGAATAGAAACATGTAATTTCTTTTGTAAAAATAGGTGTTGTAAAAATAATTACATGTATAAGGTCAAAAGTGGTTCACCGTATATTTGGCTAAACTTTTGACCTTTTATTGACCTTGTCCAATAAAGACCATGTTTATTAAATGCCCCATCTAATATAAACCTTTTCACCTTGACCAAAACCCTAGATCATTTGGCATAGCCTAGTCTTTCCATCCAATACTTCTCTCCCTTATTTCTTCTAATATATACGAGGATAAAAGGATCCCTTAATGATGCAAAATGTAAAAACATTCATATTCACATGTATTGTATAAATATAATTACATTTATAGTTTCATATTCAGTATTCACGTGTAATTACTTTTGTCTTTCTCCTCTATTCTTTTTCCGTGCTTATTTCATGCATGTCCATTCACAACCCACTATTGAACTTGAAGCGCCCGACTTACTTTGGCCCAATATACAATGACCCTTTTTTGACCCAACTTGCCTAATAGTTAGGTCTAGATGGAAGAAGTTTAGGGAATGTGTGCGTTAGGAATAAGGAAAGGAGCCTAATAAGTGCCGTTTGGTTCACATGGGGTAAAGGAATGGAATCAAGAAAGGGATAGAGAGGGAAGGAAAGCAGCACCCTTTGATATTACATGTTGTTTGGATGATATCTTTCTGGGCATAATCCATGTCCTAAGCCCAATGTGACTCAAATGACAAAAATAACCTTCCATAATCCAGCTCACCATCCTTAATCATCGATTAATCATACTGAGCTCACCCTTATTTGTCTAATTAGTTACATCTTTGCCACAAAGTACAATCTATAAATAGCAGCCAATGATTAATGATGGGGAACTATTTCTAATCTTTCATTCTCTCTCGACTTTCTCTCTCTAGAAAGACCATTCACCGACTTAGAGTGTCATAAGGACATTCCCGGGTCGACACTTACCTTCTATTTCTTGCATGCGTAGCTCAAGTACATTTGGACATTAGACATTTGACAAACCCGAAATACCCTTGCATACTGAGGAGTAATGTTTTGAATCAATATTATTACCTCCTCTTCTCACCCGTTCTCCTTTACTTCCTCCACCACCACCCTTAGGCGTCTTGCAGCCCTCCACGTTGGCACCACCACCCCTTTCCCTCCCCTCTACACCGCGACTGCCAGCACCTTCTTCAACCTTGTTGTCCCTCCATGTTTTACTGCATTCTCTCTCTTATTATTTAATCTCCATTGTTGGTCATGTTTAAGGTTTGAAAGGTCAAATTTGAATATTAACTTCAAATCTGAACCTTTCATGGTTGAATGTGACTATTTAAAGCTACAATTGATGATAAAATAAGGTTTTTTTTTTTTCTCTTAATTTTTTCACCAAATATTTAAGGTTGAGTTTTGGGTGGTTGTTGATGATTGTTAAGCTGGTAAAGTTTAGTTTTCAAGGTGGTAAGGGCTATTTTCGGGGTGGTTGGGGGCTTTCCGGGTTGGTGGGGGAGTTTCAAGCTAGGTGATGGTGGTATTTAGGGTAAGTGATGGTGGTTTTGGGGTGCAAAACGGTGGTTTAGAGGTGGGTGGTGGTGATTTCAAGCGGATTGAGTTGGTTGGGGATGGGTGAGGGAAGTTTCGGGGTGGGTTGAGGTGCTATGGTGGTGGGGCAGTGGGGCTTTCTGGTGGAGAGGTGGTGGATTGGTGGGTGGTGCACCGTACTAATGGGTTGGGGTGTAGCAGTGGTGGGGCGGTGGCGGTGAGGAAGGTAGCGGTGCTGATTGAGCATCAGGTGTTGGTGGCTTAGAGAAAGGGAATACAGATTCTGCAACATATCCTTAGGTTTTCATCAATACTCATTCATGAGGTGCCTGTATTCTGTTCTATTAGCAATGCATGTAAAAGTTCTATTTGCTTTAAAGTAAGATGATCAGCTTTATATTGGTTCCTGTAATCTTTCGATGCATTCCTTGGAACATTTCATTGGTGCCACCAATTTTACAGAGATACTTCAGAAGTATTGGGACTGTTTAGCAGTATCCAGCATGGATCTAGAAAGCTTTCTACATTTTCCAATTATTTTTTAAGCACCATATAATTATATTGGATTTGTGTCAGACATTGATATGGTAAGGTTATTATTGAGTCTGACTGTCTGAGTAATAGGAGGTGTTAGTACCACCCATAGCTTATGGTTTTTGCTCAGTTTGTTCATCGCAGTATTGAATATTGATGCTAATTTTTGTTCATTTGTTAGCAGTTGCTTTAATGTTGAAGTCATATTGAAATCAACATGCAACATTTTACAGTAGTTATCACCACCCCTCCTGCTGTTTCACCATGAATCCCTTACATCTTCAATTTATTTAGTCCTTCTTGAAGCAGGCAGTAAAATTAATACAAAATACTAAAAAAGGGGAGAGTTGGCTGAAGAAGGATTTTGGAGACTGCTAAAGTGCTGTAATTGACCTGGAGAATCATAGTTGGAAAGTGTAGCTAGAATTTAAAGATGCATGTTCATGTTTTCTCTAGAGTTCTAGTATTTTGAATGTATTAATTTATTACATTTAAGTAATTAAGTTTTTAATCATTGAGTATTATGGATTTACTCTACACTCTCTGCTTCTCATTGCTTTTTTCTTTTTACCCTTGGCAGATGGGATTGGGTATACGCGCATTAACTTCATCACATTTTCCTCCCACCAATTTTATTTTGGTGACTCTAGGAAGTACTGCAGTTCTGCTAATTGGTTGGAGGACACTCTTGTTCCAGATTCTTCCTAGTGGCAAGAACAAGAAAGATGATATGTACAGACGTGGAAGTCCATTCGAACTGTTTGAGGTATGAAACACTTCCCGTACATAAACTTTGTTAGCTATTTCAAATGGAAAAATATGTCACTATCATGTTAAGTTTCATGTATCTTCTGAACAGACATTAGTTTTAATTAACACCTTGTTGAGCTCTTAAATATTTGATAAACATGATAAGTTACTCCAATAAATTGAGTAGCCAGTAGTGTAAAAGTCCTTGAGCATTAATTTCAACGAAAATTTCTGTACTAAAGCATGTTAAACTGCTAATGATTACCTGATTGGGCACTTGGGCTATGTGGCTAATAGTCATAACTCATAAAGTTCAGGTGGTGATTTATGTTTTCTCACTTTAAAGTTGGAAGCAAAGAGGTTGGTTTGGTTACATATTGTTGTAGTGATTGCTTTTTATTCATTATAAGGGGTGTCTTTGCTTGTTTTACGATTTACATTAAAGGCGATCAAAGACACTGGTTGTTGGCTTGTTGCACACAGCCCGTCTCTTAACTAGTATAAATCAATCGATTTTAAACCTCGGTTTTTAGCCTACAAGGCCCTACATGACCAATATGGTGGCAATATCACTACTTCAGGTAGTGGCTTTAGCAAGGGTAAAATCGCTATTTTGGATAACAATTGAAATCTATGCCCTTATCTTTCATGGATGGTAAATAGGAGAATATGTTTTATTCCAAAGCTTAAAGGAGCAAGCTTTTTTTTTTTGCATCGCTCAAGTAAAGTTGATTGAGGAAACAGCAATTTTTATGTCGTTTTTGTTACGAACTGTAGCATAACTTCTCTATTGTTTAGGGGTGGTATGTTGTATATACTCCATACTAGTTTGTTATTAGTATATACTACCTTCGTTTCTTATTTTGAGCAACAAAATCCCTTGCACGTTTCCCAAGATAAAAACTTTTAAACAGTGTTAAATTAAAATAAGAGCAATTAAATAATTCCCATGTATTTTTTCTATTTTTTATTCTGGGGCCTATATAATGCTACTAATACGAAGTAAGTGATGTTTTGTGCTGCAGCTGCTTACTTCTCTGGTTAGGAGGTGGTGAAAAGTGGCTACATGCCTGACATTTGAGTATATTTCTTTGTAAATTCAGTTCACTACATAGTTGTATTTTCATCTTTAAGATGCTAATTTATTTTTAAATGATTGACTTTATCAATGATGCGCATTCATCTTTATTTAGTTGACACACTTTTCGTATAAAGCAAAATAATTTGTGTTCACTATGTTTGGATGACAATAGTGAAGGGAAAGGAAGGGGAAGGAAAAAGGGGGAAGGGAAAGGAAGGTGAGGGGAGGGAGAGAGTAATCTTCCATTTTCCCATCCAAATCTCTCCAAAAATGGAGGAATTTGGTTAATTAAATTGGAAAGGAAAATGAGTCCTATTTCTTTTCTCTTTCCTTACCCTATCTCTTCTCTAAATGAGAGTATATCCGTCACTTTTCCCCTACCTAATTTCTCCACAATTTCTATCCAAACATAGTGTGAATATGAAAGTATGCAATTCTTTAGACACGGAAGTTTTTTTATTCTAATTAGATAAACTACATTAATGATCATCAAGTAACAACATTAATAACCTATGCTTTTCTTACATTAAAAGAAATTATTCAGAAATTCGGTTTATTTATGTTAAATTCATCGATTTTGCATTTAAATTGTCTCTTCTAAATAATTTCACATCTCCTTATGAATATCCAAAATACCTCAAATTTGGGATATGTCTTTGCTGGCAGCAAAATCTCTTTAAGTGAGAGAATTGTGAAAATGCATGGTCATGCTAAAATAGATTATAGTTTAATCATTTGTACTTGACAATTGAACTTACATTTTTAACAAACACTTCTAAATGTAATAAGGATGAAGAAGAATCTTACTATATGTTTAAGAAGAGACAAAGTGACATAGGCATAGGCAATACACACACTTTTCAAGATAGAAAAAGTGGGATACTGAAGGAATAGTGTTGTTCGACCAAGTGTACTATTTCAATAGATGGTTTAGGGGAAATGATTTTGGCACACCCCCAATTGATTTTGGCACACCCTTATGTGAGAGCACAATTTTCTATGCTCTTCTCACATAGGGGTGTGCCAAAATCAATAAATGGTGTGCCAAAATCAATTTCCATGGTTAGATAAATATGGAGTCTATTATTTAGGAATACTTACTGGAGGTTGCTTCCAATCAGTTTGAATAATCAGTAATTAGTCTCACAACTTCTCACCTATCGATCGTTAATATATATAGTTTAGGTCAAAGCGTTGGACGTAGTTTAGGCACTCCAAGTCCAAACTCATATTGTTAAATGGATTAAAAGATCGCAAAGCGACGACTCAAACGATGGCCCATGGCAATGCTCATGGGCTACCAGAACAACACATGGCCATAAGGCCCAATCAAGGCTAGGCGTGCTAAGGTTGGGCACATGGGTCTAAGGGAGCCAGTTGAGGCAAGGCCTCGCCAACACATGCAAGTTGTTTCGGGGTATTTTGTGATCTCTTCGGACACTGGTCACGTTCTTCAGACAATGAGACTCGGACACCTGCAAAACAACGAATATTATGTTATCGGAATATTCGCCTCCGACGATCAAGTTAGAGATCGGGAAACGGAAAATCTAGAGAGAGAAAGTAGAGAGAAGTTGGAGCTCTTTTAATGCTCTTTTTAATATTATGTCACATCCAGCCCTCCTATCATAAATGATAGGGGTATTTATAGGGGTGGGAGTGTGTGCCCCTTTAGGGTTTGTACCCTAAAATTTTGTGACGTGATTGGCTGCGTAATCAGGGAGCGCCACGTCTCACCTGGGGGTGTCGTTTTGCGGCTTTCAAGGTCATTTCTCAGGATTTGGGCCCTGATGTAATAAAGGCCTTTCTCTTTGCTGATTTCGGGTGCCCCTTTAGGGCACAAGACACGCGTCATCTTCCCATGATGACACGTGTCGCCCTCTGACTGGGCCACGTGTCACTATGGGATTGGACCACGTGTTAGGTAATTTTTACCCTAAACATTTGCCCCTCAGAGGGGGTGGCTCGTACGCTTACTGGCCGCCTCCTCTGATCTTCTACTCGTATTTATGCGCCCGAGTGTACAGGGTTTTCTGGCTGGAAGATGGGACGGACAGGTCATGTCCGCTCATTGAGGGGGCGAACGCCCTGGACCACATATCGTGTCCTATTTGTAAAGGAATTGTCCTCGGACCGTTAAGATCCAAGATGAGGCGGACGAAAATTGTCCGCTCATTGGGGGAATGTACGTCCTGGAGCTCATACCATATTCCGTCCGTCTGGAAGCTTTCTCCACATATCGTCTCATACGATATCAGGAATTTAGTCGGACGGAATTTTCCATCTAGGATTTTGGAGAAAGTTCTGGACACCAAGTCTTTGGGATAGACTTTTGATTCTGTTATTTGGCCGTCTATTTTGACAAGCCATTACTCGTCTGTCTCATTTCTCA
This sequence comes from Chenopodium album, assembly GCF_948465745.1. Lineage (NCBI taxonomy): Eukaryota > Viridiplantae > Streptophyta > Magnoliopsida > Caryophyllales > Amaranthaceae > Chenopodium > Chenopodium album. The sequence goes on along the minus strand of NC_137858.1, from coordinate 28,005,642 downwards.
TCCACGTTGACGGAACCCTAATCCCAACCGTCTGATATTTAGGGTAATTTTTCAAAAGGTTACTCTTTGAATATTTGAGCGGGAGAGATGATTTTACCATTTTGTCCCCATAAATTCGACCTATAAATATGAGGAATTTGCTTCATTTTGGCACTTTACATCCTTGAGAATTCTAGAGAGAAGTCAGAGCTTTTTAGAGAGAGAAAGTTATCTCCCCTGAAACTTCAAGAGCTCCGCCGCATATTTTGAGTTTTTAGGACGTTTTTTGAGTTTTTCGGTCAATCTTCAAGAACTTTTCAAGGTTTTCAACACGTACAGAGGTAGGCCGCTTGTTTCTTTCCCTTGCTCTTTTACTTATCTTTCTTTTTCTTCATTTTAATTCTGGCTCAACACTCGTTCGTCCGCTTACCTCATGAGGCCGACCGTTCGCCTGAGACTGAGAAGTCTAGAGTGGACGGAGAAGAGTTGTCTCCTCCTTGGAGTGGGTCTATGTCTAGTGCGTACGTACTCACTTCCACTTATTCTTCTCTGTCCCTACAGGTGAACATGGCAAGAATTATGCGTACGTGCGAAGTTCACGCTGCCAGAAATACAGACAGTAGTCTGGTTAACCCTAGGGTCCCATATGATCCGAATAGCTCGGACGTGGAGATCGGCTCTACCACGCGTACATCCACCTCCACCGGCACTCATCATTCGGCCGTGGAGGTAACTTCATCTTTCGAAGAACGCCAAAGGGCTCAAGGCGCTTCTTCTACAGTGGGAACGTCCGGGCGAGCTCCGGATCTAAGGTTCCCACATTATGCCAACTTGGTCATGGATGAGGCCGAGTTGCTACTTCATGATGATCATCCTACCCCTTCTGGGGCGGACGCTTCTGGTCCGTCCGTCCCGTTTTCCTCTCAACCCCATCTCCAACATGGCAGGTTGGACAGACCAAGGACTGGAATCTCAATTAGGGAACTGTCCGCCCTACCTATTCGCAGTGCCCCTCCTTCGGAAAATCAGGCGGCCGCTGCGAAAGACAAGGGCAAAAGCCCCTTAATCGCTGAAGAACTTCCCTCATCCAGAAAAAGGCCTAGGGTTATAGGTTCACCAATAATTAATATTCCGGGATAAAACATAACAATCAATAATCAACATTGCACAAATAACATGATTAACAGGCTCTCGCAATTTATTAATCAACATAGATTTAACAGGCTCTCGCAATTTACTAGGTCTAAGTTCCTATTGAAAATAGCCTTTAATATCAAATTAGCATCTGCTCGATTCATCAATTCAATATTGCTAAACATTCACAATAAAATTACATCTGCTCGATTCATAATCTAATTGCAAAGAATTAAAACAATTCAATAAGAAATTATCATGCAATATCAATAATCAATAATAACAAATTATCCCTTCATATTAATTATGGATCCCCATAAACCCTAGAATTAAACTACTCAGACATGATTAAAACTAAACTAAACTAAGCAAAGCAATTAAACAAGTCATAAGGAGTTGAAGGAATAAAAATAATGAAATTAATAAAGTAGAAATCGTACCGAATCAACGGAATTACAAACGGAGTTTAAGAACAAGAGAGTAAAAGTTTAGAGAGAGAAAATCTAAGTAGAGGGAGAAAAATAGTAAGTGTGTAAAAAGGTGCTAAACTTGCTTAATAAAATTACATTTATACTAAGCAAGAAATTCTACGCTAAAACGAACTAAACAAGGGCCTAATTAAGCTCCAGAAACTCGCGCACGGTCGGGCGCCGTACCGCCTGGCCGGGCCCGCCTTTTTGCCTCAAAGCTTCCTCTCGCGCCCGGTCGGGCACGACCACCGGGCGCTATCTGGGTTTCTTCTTTACTCGTCCCGCCCGACCGGGCGCGCCTTTGGGCAAGGCCTCATGGCCTGGGCGGCTTCACTTGGGCACATATCATGGACTTCGATTGGGCCTCGAGTCTTCGGATTTCCTCTTTGGGTCTTTGAAACTTGTCCAAACGCCTCGGGATTTCCAATACCGAGCCCTTAATCACCGATTTGATTACTCTAACCGGCCTTGGGCTTCAATAAATGGTCGTGCTCCTCCAATGCTTGTAGTCGATTCTCGAAAATCCAGGAAAATGCTCCAAAAGTGCAATTTCCTGCAAAACTCAACCAAAACTACAAAAACACTAGAAAACACCAATTAGTAATAAAAGTGGCTCGAAAGAGCCAAAAACACTACTAATTATGACCAAGGGACGGAGGTAAATCACTATATAAAATAGACATATCAAACTCCCCCAAGCCAAACCTTTGCTTGTCCCTAAGCAAAGAGCTCATCAATGAACATATAAAAGATGCCTCACCCCAATAATCAAATCAAGCACAAACGATTCAAGGCAAATCTAATGAACATGCTTCAACATCAATCAATCTCATTCATCCAATCACCCTTCCTCCCCAACAATTGTCAAACAGAGCAAACCACATGAGCATATAGAATTCAAGACTAGTGCTCACACACTCAACTCTCATTTATGTGGCGAGTAAAAGATGTACACGATCGCTCTCCATCCCAACCACTTTATGTGAACAATGCCCTCCCAAACTCACAACACTCGTGTGTTTAAAAAGACATACACTCAACCTAATAGTCGACTCAGAATATGTCAAGTCATAACTTGCATTGATAAGCAACATTTTCACATCTACACAACTCTATGCACAAGGTCGGAAGGTCTTTAAAGCTTGTAATGTAAGGCTAGGGTAAAGGGTAGGATAAGTGTGGGGAAATGTGAGAAAAAAGCTATGCATTGAGGGAACCAAATCCTAATAAACCCATGATCAAAAATAAATAATGATCAACCATCTCCAACACAACCAACTCTAACAAAAATCCACCAAATACAACTCCAAACAATATAAACAATCCCAACACTTACAATTTCACTCATAAAAATATGATAATATGGAACTAGAGTGAATAACAAACTTTGAACTCATTGTTTTTTTTTTTTTTTCTTTTCAAACTTGAATTTTTTTTTTTTTTTTTTTTTTTTTTTTTTTTTTTTTTTTTTTTTTCTTGAGCAACCTTCATATAGATACTTTGAACATATAACAATTTTTTTCTTTTTGCTCTCTTTTTTTTTCTTTTTTTTTCTTTAGTAGTTCACTTTCTTTTCTTTTTTCAACATATTTCGCACTTTTTTTCCTTTGAACTTCTTCTTTTCTTTTTTTTTTCATCACACTTTTATTTTTCCAAAGATATTCAACTTTTAAACTCATCAAAACAAAAATATGATCAAGAACAAATTACTTCTCAAAACCCGCCCAAAATTATGCAAATAATGTGCACACTACAAACTCCCTCACCTCACTCACTAATAGCTCCCCAAGCCAAGCTTGGGACTAGTAACCAATGGGGCTAAATAAGGCTTGTAATGTGGTTTAATAAACAATAAAAGGGCACAAGCAACAACATGGGTAGCAAGAAGAGAACAAATGTATCTAAATAAATCTGAAGGCTACTTAAAAGAATGAACGCCTTCGTCCTCCTCATATGCATAATATTGAGCTATGAAACATTACTCATAGTTCCAAACCAATACTCAAATTCATTGACATACCAGGAACTAACACACATTCCTAACCAAATCAATTAGTCAAGCACTATATTCACAAGTAGTTGGACAAAATTGACGCATGTTTAGGAATCCAAGCAATTAAACTTCAAATCATGACCAACAAATCCACAATGCTCATCATCAATAACCAAGAATCAAAACAAAATTTTCAAGTATGGGGCACAGGGAAGCATGATTTACAATTCATTGGAACGTATTTTTGGATTTTTTTTTTTTAATTTTTCATTTTTTTTTTTGTGTTTTTCATATAGAAAAGCAATCAAAGCTATACTAGAAAGCAATAAATCTAAACTAAGAAAACACACCAAAAATAAGAGAAGAAGAAATATATACCGAATCCAAAAATCTCCCCCAAGCCAGAATCAGACAATGTCCTCATTGGCCCGAGAGCTAGCTCAGCATGGCTAATCCTCCTCATCCTGGTCCATCCGTGTGGAACTCCCTCCTCCGCTACTACCTGCACCATCTACACCAAAAGAGCTACCACTAAAATAGTTAGCGTGATAACTCACCCCCGCTGGTCCCTAAAAAGGAATGTCCTGGCCGTACCCATGGAAAAAGGAATAGTTAGTGTAAATGCCATGGGCAGTGGGATCCATGTCGTATCCCTGGGGTGGAGGCTGGAACCAGTTAGGGTAAATAGCATCGTCGGGAATGTTGCCCCGACGAGCATAGTCATCATAAATAGGGTAGAGCCCTCTACCCCGGTTCCTCTCTAGGTAGCCCAACATATGGTCAATTGACCCTATCATCCTCCTCATGTCAGTATAAAAGTGCTCGATATGTCCTAGGGCCTGACCTATACTCTGAAGTTCCCAAACAGGGTCAGAGTCGGCATGGAGAACTGAGTGAGACATTCGGGGTGGTGATGGTGGAATCTCTAAAGGCTAAGTCACAAGTGGAGGCTGTGGAGGTGCATTCCCACGGGCGTGGGCAACTAAAAGGGTGTAGGTGTAAGAATCCTGCCGGGGGGAAAGCGGTCAAGTCAGGGTTAGGTAGGGGAAAGATGGGCAATGGGTGCTCGTTCCCTACCTTGATACACCAATGTGTAACCTGGTGACCATCTACCCTCTACCATCCCAGCTCCTCTAGGTACCTAGCGGTCATTTAGGTATCAGGTCCACGGTTAGTCATACGGTGGGGTCTGGTCTCTACCAAGCCCGCTTTCTTGATGGCTATCCTAGTGATAAGACCACCTAGATGGATGGGAGTAGTAACGGTGTTGCTGGCGGTGGCATGTCTACTAAGGTGGCGAATGATATACCTAGCTATGTTCAACTTCCCGAACCCATACACATAATGGCCAATCACAATAAGTTCGTTGGTCTAACAGTTATGGGGTTCGTTTCTACCTAGGAAACACACACGACAAATCTTTGCCACATTTTTGGGACGGGGTGATGGATCGGTTTGGCACTAGCATATTGTGCATTCACATTAGGCATTCCAGTTAAAACATGATACACATCTTCCATTTTATAATCAGCATGCCGTTGTCGATCCAATTCATGTTCCAATTCAAACAATTTACAAAATTCCACAAAAGACAAAGTAATATTCCTATTATTTAATCTAAAAATCAATTTTGGTCCACTTTTATGGTTTTTGAACAATTAAAGACGACAAAAATTCACAAGTTAATTCACGATATGTGGCATAATGCATTTCATTAAATTTACGTATACCAATATCATTCATAAATCGCCTAACAAAATAAAAAATACCAATAGATTCAAGAGTGGGGCGGTGTTACCACCGTGAAGGAATTACCTCACGCCCGTAGAGAACCTCAAGCTTTTCCCGTTGCTCCGGTGTGGTGATCTTGATCGTTGGCCATTGCGGGAGCTGCAAAGCCGGATCATACTGCTGAGAAGAGCTCGAACTACCTCCTAGCAACGTCCTAGCCCTCTTTGCCGCCATTTTTTATAGTGGGTTAAAAATTGATTTGAGTGGAATTTGAAAATTTTTGTATAGGAATGTAGAGGATGAGGAGAGGAGAAGAAATATGTAAAATTTTTTGGATTTGGTTAAGAGATGGAGGAGAGATCTTAGAGAGAAGGTAGAGAAAATAAGAATTTTAGAGTGAGAAACTATGGAGGAAAGGAAAGAAAGAAAGAAGGAAGGAGGAAGAAGAAAGAAGAAAGAAGAAGAAAAGAAGACGGGTGGGGGGTCCGTGATGTGGCGCCCAGTCGGGCGCCCTTTCGCCCGACCGGGCGATCTGGCCCTCTCATCCTCCCTCTTCTCACACCCGATCGGGCGCCACACCGCCCGGTCGGGCGATGCAACTTTATTAATTCTTCTTCACTCTCGCGCCCGATTGGGCGCCTCACCGCCCGGTCGGGCGGAAATAAAGTCCGTACACGTCAAGTCTCGCGCCCGGTCGGGCGGAAATTAACCTTTTCCAACCCCTGCTCTCGCCCCCGGTCGGGCGGTCACTCGCCCGGTCGGGCCCGAGAGCAATATGGACGTTTCCTTTTTCTTCAAATTTTGGCTAACTCTTTTCCTCAAATCTATACCAAAAACTCATAAAACTTATTAAATTCCTCCTCTCTCCTTTCATTAGAAAAAGAAGAACATAAAAACTCAAAAACAAGAAAAATACGGGTTGCCTCCCGCAAAGAGCTGGTTCATCTAGATCCCGCACGACCCTCTCAGCATAATGTAGCTCAGGATGGAAGTGGGGTTAGGAGGGTTTCCTCCACATCTCTAATAGTAGCGCCCTCATGATACACCTTCAATCATTGGCCATTTACCTTAAACTCTTCACCTTTATCATTGACCAACTCTACCGAACCAAATTTGTTCACCCTTGTGACAGTGAAGGGACCGGACCACCTAGACTTCAACTTTCCTGGAAAAATCTTTAATCTAGAATTGAAGCGTAGAACCTTATCACCCAGTGCAAACTCTCTTGGTAGAATCCTCTTGTCATGCCACTTCTTGGTCTTCTCCTTGTAGATTCGCGCACTATCATATGTCGACAATCCAAACTCATCCAACTTATTGAGTTGGAGAAGTCTTTTCTTATCCGCTACCATAGAATCCATATTAAGCTCCTTGATTGCCTAAAAAGCTTTGTACTCCAACTCCACGGGAAGATGACATGCCTTACCATATACTAATCTATAAGGCAAAGTGCCAATTGGTGTCTTAAATGCCGTTTGGTATGCCCAAAGTGTGTCATCAAGCTTCATACTCCAATCTTTCCTTGACTTGGCTACTACCTTTTCAAGAATCGCCTTGATTTCCCTATAAAGACCTCAACTTGACCACTAGTTTGAGGGTGGTAACTAAGCCCGGTTTTATGATATACACCATACTTCTTTAGGAGGTTATCCAATTGTCTTTCATGGAAGTGAGTACCTCCATCACTAATTATAGCCCATGGAACACCAAACCTCGGAAATATGGTCTTCTTGAAGAGCTTGATGACTACCTTGGCATCATTTGTTAGTGAAGCTATGGCCTCGACCCACTTGGACACATAACCGACGGCTACAAGTATGTTGCAATTCCCATTGGAAGATGGGAACGGCCCTATATAATCAATACCCCAAACATCAAATATTTCTACTTCAACAATCCCAGTTTGGGGGCTCTGTGAAATGTCGCCAGTCCTCTGGCAAGAGTCACAAGCCTACACAAAATTGTTAGCATCCTTAAACATAGTGGGCCAATGAAAACCCGACTCATTAATCTTGGCCACCGTTTTAGTGGGGCCATGATGTCCTCCATAAGGTGAAGTATGACAACTGGTGAGAACGCCATGAACTTCCCATTCAGGAACACACCTGCGAAATAATCCATCTGCACACTTACGAAACAAAAAAGGATCATCCCAAAAATAATGTTTAACATCATAAATGAATTTCTTTTTTTGCTGGTAAGACAAGTCAGGAGGTAGAGTACCACCCACTAAATAGTTAGCAAAGTCCGCATACCAAGGGTGTTGCTCTACAACTGCATACAAGTTGTCATTAGGGAAAGAATCATCAATAGGAAGAGAATCCTTAACCTCTTCATACCTGATTCGTGACAAGTGATCTGCCACTACGTTCTCTGCACCCTTTTTATCCTTTATTTCAATGTTGAAATCCTGAAGCAAGAGAACCCATCGAAGTAGCTTAGGCTTGGATTTCGCCTTACCTATTAAGTACTTCAAAGCTGCATGGTCAATAAAAACGATGACTTTAGATTCAAATAGATATGATCTAAATTTTTCTAAAGCATAAATAACAGCAAGAAACTCCTTCTCCGTGGTGGCATAATTGACTTGAGCCTCATCCAAAGTTTTACTTGCATAATAAATAGCAACGGGAAAAGCTTGAGGTTCTCTACGGGCGTGAGGTAATTCCTTCACGGTGGTTACACCGCCCCACTCTTGAATCTCTTGGTATTTTTGATTTTGTTAGGCGATTTATGAATGATATTGGTATGCGTAAATTTGTTGAAATGCATCATGCCACGTATCGTGAATTAACTTGTAAATTTTTGTTGTCTTTAATTGTTCAAAACCATAAAAGTGGACCAAAATTTATTTTTAGATTAAATTATAGGAATATTACTTTGTCTTTTGTGGAATTTTGTAAATTGTTTGAATTGGAACATGAATTGGATCGACAATGACATGCCCGATTATTAAATGGAAGATGTGTATCATGTTTTAACTAGAATGCCTAATGTGAATGCACAACATGCTAGTGCCAAACCGATCCACCACCCCGTCCAAAAAATGTGGCAAAGATTTGCCGGTGTGTGTTTCCTAGGTAGAAACGAACCCCATAACTGTTAGACCAACGAACTTGCTGTGATTGGCCATTATGTGTATGGGTTCGGGAAGTTGAACATAGCTAGGTATATCATTCGCCACCTTAGTAGACATGCCACCGCCAGCAACACCGTTACTACCCCCATCCATCTAGGTGGTCTTATCACTAGGATAACTATCAAGAAAGCGGGCTTGGTAGAGACCAGACCCCACCGTATGACTAACCGTGGACCTGATACCTAAATGACCGCTAGGTACCTTGAGGAGCTGGGATGGTAGAGGGTAGATGGTCACCAGGTTACTCATTGGTGTATCAAGGTAGGGAACGAGCACCCATTGCCCATCTTTCCCCTACCTAACCCTGACTTGACCGCTTTCCCCCCCGGCAGGATTCTTACACCTACGCCCTTTTAGTTGCCCATGCCCGTGGGGATGCACCTTCACAGCCTCCACCTGTGACTGAGCCTTTACAGATTCCACCATCACCACTCCGCATGTCTCACTCAGTTCCCCATGCCGACTCTGACCCAGTTTGGGACCTTCAGAGTATAGGTCAGGCCCTAGGACGTATTGAGCACTCCCATACTGACATGAGGAGGATGATAGGGTCCATTGACCATAGGTTGAGTTACATAGAGAGGAACCAGGGTAGAGGGCTCTACCCTATTTATGATGACTATGCTCGTCGGGGCAACATTCCCGACGATGCTATTTACCTGACTAGTTCCAGCCTCCACCCCAAGGATACGATAGGGATCCCATTGCCCATGGCATTTACATTGACTATTCCTCTTTCCATGGGTACGGCCAGGACATTCCTTTTGGGGGACCGGCGGGGGGGAGTTATCACGCTAACTATTTTGGTGGTAGCTCTTTTGGTGCAGATAGTGCATGTAGTAGCGAAGGAGGGGGTTCCACACGGATGGACCAGGATGAGGAGGATTAGCCATGCTGGGCTAGCTCCCGGGCCAATGAGGACATTGTCTAATTCTGGCTTGGGGGAGATTTTTGGATTCGGTATATATTTCTTCTTCTCTTTTACTTTTATTTTTGGTGTGTTTTCTTAGTTTTAATTTATTGCTTTCTAGTATAGCTTTTATTGCTTTCCTATATGAAAAACACAAAAGAAAAATAAAAAATTAAAAAATAAAAATCCAAAAATACGTTCCAATGAATTGTAAATCATGCTTCCCTGTGCCCCATACTTTAAAATTTTGTTTTGATTCTTGGTTATTAATAATGAGCATTGTGGATTTGTAGGTCATGATTTGAAGTTTAATTGCTTGGATTCCTAAACATGCGTCAATTTTGTCCAACTACTTGTGAATATAGTGCTTGACTAGCTGATTTGGTTAGGAATGTGTGTTAGTTCCTGGTATGTCAATGAATTTGAGTATTGGTTTGGAACTATGAGTAATGTTTCATAGCTCAATATTATGCATATGAGGAGGACGAAGGCGTTCATTCTTTTAGGTAGCCTTCAGATTTATTTAGATACATTTGTTCCCTTCTTGCTACCCATGTTGTTGCTTGTGCCCTTTTATTGTTTATTAAACCACATTACAAGCCTTATTTAGCCCCATTGGTTATTAGTCCCAAGCTTGGCTTGGGGGAGCTATTAGTGAGTGAGGTGAGGGAGTTTGTAGTGTGCACATTATTTGCACAATTTGGGTGGGTTTTGAGAAATAATTTATTCTTGATCATATTTTTGTTTTGATGAGTTTAAAAGTTGAATATCTTTGGAAAAAATAAAAGTGTGATGAAAAAAAGAAAAGAAGAAGTTCAAAGGAAAAAAAAAGTGAGAAATATATTGAAAAAAGAAAAGAAAGTGAACTTCTAAAGAAAAAAAAAAAAAAAAAAAAAAGAGAGCAAAAAGAAAAATATTGTTATATGTTCAAAGTATCCATATGAAGGCTGCTCAAAGAAAAAAAAAAAAAAAAAAGAAAAATTTTTCAAGTTTGAAAAAAAAAAAAAAGAATGAGTTCAAAGTTTTTATTCACTATAGTTCCATATTATCATATTTTTATGAGTGAAATTGTAAGTGTTGGGATTGTTTATATTGTTTAGAGTTGTATTTGGTGGATTTTTGTTAGAGTTGGTTGTGTTAAAGATGGTTGATCATTATTTATTTTTGATCAAGGGTTTATTAGGATTTGGCTCCCTTAATGCATAGCTTTTCTCTCACATTTCCCCACATTTATCCTACCCTTTACCCTAACCTTACATTACAATCTTTAAAGACCTTCCGACCTTGTGCATAGAGTTGTGTAGATGTGAAAGTGTTGCTTATCAATGCAAGTTATGACTTGACATTTTCCGAGTCGACAATTAGGTTGAGTGTATGTCTTTTTAAACACACGAGTGTTGTGAGTTTGGGAGGGCATTGTTCACATAAAGGGGTTGGGAGGGAGAGTGATCGAGTACATCTTTTACTCGCCACATAAATGAGAGTTGAGTGTGTGAGCACTAGTCTTGAATTCTATATGCTCATGTGGTTTACTCTGTTTGACAATTGTTAGGGAGGAAGGGTGATTGGATGAATAAGATTGATTGATGTTGAAGCATGTTCATTAGATTTGCCTTGAATCGTTTGTGCTTAATTTGATTAATGGGGTCAGGCATATTTTATATGTTCATTGATGAGCTCTTTGCTTAGGGATAAGCAAAGGTTTGGCTTGGGGGAATTTGATATGTCTATTTTATATAGTGATTTACCCCCGTCCCTTGGTCATAATTAGTAGTGTTTTTTGCTCTTTCGAGCCACTTTTATTACTAATTGGTGTTTTCTAGTGTTTTCGTTGTTTTGGTTGAAATTTTCCAGGAAATAGCACTTTTGGAGCATTTTTTCGGATTTTCGAGAAAACGACTACGAGCAATGGGGAAGCACGGCCATTTATCGAAGCCCAAGGCCGGTTAGAGTAATCAAATCGGTGATTAAGGGCTCGGTATTGGAAATCCCGAGGCGTTTGGACCAAGTTTCAAAGACCCAAAGAGGAAATCCGATTGGGCCGAAGGTTCGAGGCCCAATCGAAGTCCATGACATGTGCCCAAGTGAAGCCGCCCGGGCCATGAGGCCTCGCCCGAAGGCGCGCCCGGCCGGGCGGGGCGAGTAAAGAAGAAACCCAAACATCACCCGATGGTCGCGCTCGACCGGGCGCGAGAGGAAGCTTTGAGGTAAAAAGGCGGGCCCGACCGAGCGGTACGGCGCCCGACCGTGCGCGAGTTTTTGGAGCTTAATTAGGCCCTTGTTTAGTTCCTTTTAGCGTAGGATTTCTTGCTTAGTATAAATGTAATTTTATTAAGCAAGTTTAGCACCTTTTTACACACTCTTACTATTTTTCTCCCTCTACTTAGATTTTCTCTCTCTAAACTTTTACTCTCTTGTTCTTAAACTCCATTTGTAATTCCGTCGATTCGGTACGATTTCTACTTTATTAATTTCATTATTTTTATTCCTTCAATTCCTTATGACTTGTTTAATTGCTTTGCTTAATTTAGTTTTAATCATGTCTGAGTAGTTTAATTCTAGGGTTTATGGGGATCCACAATTAATATGAAGGGATAATTTGTTATTATTGATTATTGATATTGCATGATAATTTCTTATTGAATTGTTTTAGTAAAAGTTTTGTGTAGAACGGACTCACGTGAGTCCGGTCATACAAACAGAAAAAAAAAATTGAGGAAAAAAAATCTTAATGGTCAGAAATTAGATAATAATAATCAGATTTTAGATTATAATGGTCAGAAATTAGATTATTATGGTCAGAAATTAGATTATAAATATCATATACTATATTATAATTGTCAGAAAATAGGTTAAATATATCAGAAAATAGATTATAATGGTCAGATATTAAACCCATCATTTCTTCCTCTCTTTCTCTCTCCTCAACAACCCACCATCTCTCTCCCCTTTTTCTGCAACTCATATTTTCTCTCTCCACCATAAAAATGGCGAGATCACAATTTGCACCACCAACAACGCCGTGCTTCTCGATTTTTCGATGGTCCTCTGGTGGACTACAATCATAGTCCTAAGAATTACCGCGGCGGCGGCGGCTTTGCTGGTACTCGACCGCGAGTTCGAAAGCCCCAATCACCCCCTGTATGGTTCTTTACATTTGGCTTTACAACTACCTACTTCTTCCTCTATTAATCCAACAATCCCATACATGATGATGAAATTCTTACAGAAAAAAACAATTAATTTAGGGTAGTATTAATAAGTGATAAATTCTTACATGATGAAATCGACCCATTGTAATTTGTAATTCTAGTGCTTTATGAATATGATTCATGTTATTTCCGCTGCGTAGTACCTATAAACTCCTACAGCGGTATCAGTTAGCCTATTGCATTTACGCATATTGACTATAATTCTTTGATAGTCCACAATTTTAATTCAATTAGGAGGGAGAATAATTTAATTATGGGTCAATTATTATATTAAATGTGATTTAACACTTGTAATTGATTAAATATGATTTAATAATGCTCAAAATAGCCATGAAGAGGACCGTTTTTTGCCCTATTATGCTCGAAAATTTCGAAAACCCTAACCCTAGATTCGAATTTTTCGAAACCCTAAACCCAAAAATTTTGATTTTGTGTTTTGGTTTTGAATAATTTCGATTGTTTCATGCTTCATGATTTTAATCTGATTAATTTCATGTATAAATTATGAATTTTTGCATGATCAATGATTTGATTTTAAAGTTAAATTAAATTGGAGATTATTTTCATGAAGAATCCTAGATTTTAAAATTAGATTGTGAATTTAATTTTAACAGGATGAATTAGCAAAATTATGTTTTAATTTATCATGGACCACATGAATTTTATTTACAAAAGTTGTTAATTAAAATTGATATAAAAATCAAAAAAAAAAAAGAATTACAAAGAGTTGTGATCAGTAAAGAGTTTACTCACCTTGAAAATGTAATGGTTGATGGCATGGCCAAAGTCCGGTCAATTATTGCACGAATTAACATTGAATAAATGCTTTAAAGCTACCAATTTAATTCTCTTATGGTACTTTAAATTTTAAAAAACATAATTGAAATTTGCGTTTACTTATAAGTAACATGTCGTTTTAGTTTTATTATTATATATAACCTCCTCGATTGAAAATAAAGTTGAGAAACGTTCTCAAAAGTTTAAAAGATAATCCATAAACCTATATTCCAATTTTGCTAAGATTGTTCTTAAAGGCAAGTTTTAGAAATTCATGTCACATGTCTAAGGTTGGTTTTATTCAAAATGTTTGAGTAAAACGCCAACACATCTTCATTTTGAAAAGTGTTTCAAGGGATCTAATGAGATGAGAGGTACAAACCCTCCAAAAGACAAGTGTAAAAGTCCAATAAAATCTCTTATCTTTAATATGATTGAATATAAGAAAGTGATTGGAAATCTCTATGATCAAAAGTTGATCAAATGACGCTATTCTTCATCCACTTTATATAGAGTTAAATAGATGATTAAAATCTTATATGAATAATGAAAGAATAGACTTAGCAAAATCATGAAAAGTGCTTAAAGAAGTTAAGCAAAGTATCATTTTGAACCTAAGAGAAGTGTTCTAAGTGGCTCAAACGGGAAAGGTTTAGGAATATATGAGGATTGCATTAAGATGTAATAGGCCAAGAAATGCAAACAAGCTGCTACTTCTCAAACATAGAACTACTTACTTGCTAAAAGCTGTTATGAACAACAAATGTTTCAAATTAAATGGATTAATTCCAATTGATTAGAAACTACCTCATAACAGTTGGAAGGTAAAAGAATGGAAATGTTCCAATATAAGAAGTACACTATAGAAATTGATTTAGCATATTGCTACTTCTTGGACATATGATGTCTTGTTTAGATCACTGATGTCTTGTTTAGATTACTCATTGCACAATCTAGTTGAACTAAAGGAAGAATTTAGCTAAAGGAGGAATAAATCTACAAGTTTAGAAACAAATGTAGCTACTTCACAAGTAGAATCTTTAAGTGTGGAAGTAAAAGTTGCAACTTTACAACTAGAACCAGTATTTCACCACTAATAATGGCTAGAATTAAATAAATGTTATTCATTCTTGCCATTATCAAAACACCATTCAATGTTAGTAATGACTAAACATCGAAGATTCAAAAACGTGGAATAAATGTTATTCTATGCTTCATTGAGTCATAATGTGTTTTGAATTGCTAAATAGGTTTAAAATTCTATATGATAGGTTTAATTAAACTATTTCTATACATACATATATATATATATATATATATATATATATATATATATATATATATATATATATATATATATCCCTAAAAATGTCAATTAATTCGAATGAAAATGAACATTGAATGCGAAAGATCCAAAGGGATGGACTTTCAATATCAATTAGATTATGAATCTATTGATATATGTAATTATCATTCTAATTTGAAATTTTGACTAAGTTACCATTTAGAGAAATGATGATGTCAACTCGAGGTCGAATATATGTGATGTAAGAAAACCAAAAGTTCAAAGGCTAGAGACAGTCAATGAAACTTCATTTATGATATGATCATTACTTGTTCTTAGTTGAAGCATAAGAGTGAAATTTTGAAAAGTTCAAAATTTTTAGTATGAAGTTCAGTATCAACTTGACAAGATAATAATTACACTACAATATGATTGTAATTGTGAAAATTTAAGTCGAGACATGTACTTGGCAACACATTCAAAGTATTGCGATATGATCGTAATGATGAGAATTTAAGCCAAGACATTGATAAACATCCAAGAGTTGTAAAATCGTTTTACAACAAACTCCGAAAGAAAACCTTGTGAAATGTTTATGAAGGGAGCTATCAACCTATATGAGATATATTTTGATAATGGATGTAAATTAACTATCTTCCAACCATTATCCATGGGATATACTTTTAAGATAAGCTACAAAACTAAACAAAAACTACATAGGTCAAATCTGAACATAGCAAAGGCTTCATATGAGATATGAATAAGAAGAGTTCTTATTAAGTCTTTCTACAAAGCAAGGAATGAAAGATGTATTAAATCGTTTAATACACATTCGATTCCTATATAGAACAAGGGGTGCTACTACACAAACCATACTTAGCACAAAATGTTTGTTGCTCAAGTAGGTGCCCTTATGGAAACTGTTCCAAAAGATCAAGTGGGAGTAGTATATATCTCGAAAGAGTTCGAGAAAAGCAACAAACAAACGTGGTACACACCATGATTGGTTCACCCTATGCTAAATATGCCTCCTCAAAAGGCAAGTGGGAGTATAAGAATCTTGAAAAGTTCAAGAGCCTTGAAAGAGTTCAAGAAAAGTGATTTCGAAAATCTTGAAAAAATTCGAGAAGTAATGGAATAAAAGCAACAATATGAGCATGATTCACCTCATGTTACAAATGACAACGCGTGGTATTATTATATGTAATGGGATTAATAACCATGTGAAGGTAGTACATTCCAAGTGCACATCCTCAATTGTCGTTTCTCATTGAATGCTAAACAAAGTTGTTGTATGAGTTTCAATTGTTGCATAAGAACCCACAATGATGACTAGCATATGTAAAACTTAGCCAAAGAATTATGATTTCCTTGACTAAAATTTCTAAAATATTTATTTAGGAACATGATGATTATGCAAGTAATAAAGATGATTTGACAAGTTATGACTCCAAGTGGTTTAAAACAAGGAAATCTGAAATAGATTCTAAGTATGTAAGAACGTGTATGACACTTGATTAATTTGCCTAATTGGGTGAAACCCATTGTAAGCAAAGCAGACAGGAAAGAAAAATGTATTCTAACTAAAGCAAAAACTTGTTAAAGGATTCAACTAATTCATAGTATGACTATGATTACGATGAAACCTTTACATTAGTCATGTTGCAAAGATGTATTAAAGATATTTTAGTGATTACTACCTTATGAGATTTGGTAGATGGATTTCAAAACACTTTCTTGAAATTGTTCATGAAAGAAGATTTGTATATGATACAATCAAAAGTTTGAAGATCCAATAATCCTAAGGATGCATAAAATATCCATAATGGATTGAAGTTAGCATCAGGAAGTTAATGTTCTTAATTTTGTGAGTTAATCAAATTGTTTGATGTTCTTGTAAAATGAAGGCCTTGTGTATACAAGATGTTTAGTGGGAGCTATGAAGTTTTCTTGGTCTAGTACAGAGAGCAATTATTGAAGGATCAAGTAATGGTTAATGCATTTTGTATGAAAACCTTTAAGAAGAAGATGAGTACATTTGGGATTCAAGATCTATATAGATAGGTCTCAAAGGATGTTTGAGTTTGGTTAAGAACTTATATTGATAAGATTCTTATAAGGTTCAACATTATATTGAAAGGAGTTTCAATCACATGTAACATGGCACATTTCTTAATGATTCAATGCTTTGAGAAAGGTTGATGAAATTAAGATTTTGAGTGATGATCCTTATGCAATTTGCAAAGGATGCATCATCACTACTAGAAAAGGAGGTTTTGGTATCGGAAAATTTAGTATCAGAAAATATTTCTGATGCTATTAAAGTCAATAGTATCGGATAATTTTTTTCTGACACTACTTTCTAGTTATTTACACAAACTAAGTATTAGACTTAACTATAGTGTCGGAAATTTTTTTATCCGATACAAATGAAATAATAGTATCAGAAACATTCCGATACTAATAGTCCTTTTACTGTCGAAAATAAATTTGTTACAAATAGACACTTTTTGTAACAAATCTTTCCGATACTAAAGCTAATTAGCACATATCAGATTTGGCGGTACAACAAAATTTTAGAATTGGCAACTTGGCGGTACATTAAAATTTTAGGGAAGTTCAATTTTTTTTTATTCCTCATTATGTTTGTGATTTAATTATCGTTCTCTATCCTTCTCATCTCCTCAAGCCTCTGTTCACTCTCATCTCTTCTCTCTCTCCTCTCAAGATCTCCTCAAAGATGAAGGCAACCACTGCCGCAGCCACAACCACAACCACAACCACCGCCGCTCACAAATTCTATCTCCCCTTTTCTTTTCGTTCTCTCTCCTCTAGCCGCCGTTTACTCTATCAATCATTTTCTAGGGTTTATCGCCATTGTTATACCTTTATATCTCAGATCTAATCACCTTCCCCTGTTAATTCGATCAATCTACCATGTTTACAGCTGTCTTAATGGCGAAGAAATTATTCCGTTCTTTGGCTTCGTTGGTGTCGCCTCTTCTCTCGTTTTTGCTTCGATTTTTTGGGTTTTGGTTTATTTTTCTTGGGTATGAGTTTCTTCAAGTATCCATCTTTTAATGTTAATTATATCTGCAAATTTTAGATCTTTGTTGATGTTGTTGTTTTTTTTTTTTTTTTGTTCAGAGCATAGCACTGAAGAAATCCAAGTATACGAGTTGAGTGTAGATCTGGGAAGAATGCTTTGCGTGGTGACAGTCTCAATCAACCTCATTAGAGCTCTCACTTTCTATAAAATTATAATCTAGGTAATTTTTTAATTGCGGTTTAGGATTTAATGAATGTTTTAACTGTTTTCTAATTTGTCATTAAATTAATTTGTTGATTTCTGTGGGATTCTTTTGGGTTTTGATATGAACATGTAAATTTTCATGTGTTTATTTTTTGTGCTAAATTAAATTTTCTGTGCAATTTTTTTTTTTTTTGAAAGAAAATTTTTCTGTGCAATTGAATCAAGATATTTGTCATATACAATTTTTGATACTGTTTAGCTGAATTTTTTTTTTTTAATCAATGTTGTTCGGTTAATGTTTATTGGTTTTTCTGTTAATGGATTTATAATTTGTTTATATATGCATTCTCATCCTTTTGAGGTCTGCTTGCTTAAGTCATTGAGATCAGCTAGAAGTGATTGTTTAAATGAGGTTTAGTGTTCACATCTTAGATTATTTGTGGCTTGTATTTGAGAGTATAGAGTTAGTGTTGCTGCTATTGCATAAGGAAAAAGCCTGTTCCATTGCTACTATTGTTAATTTGCTGCTGCCCCGTAGCCTCAGAAAAATACCCAATCTAGGCTCAAAAATTTTTCAATTTGGAATTTTGTTTAAAGAGTTGTGCTGTCTGCAAATTTTAATGTTATGCTGCCTTCATTCTATCGTAGCCAGATTATTGTTTAATTGATGCATGTTTTGTTGTAGTTGTGCTAAGTAATTGAGTTGAGTTGTCTTATATATTCTCTCAATCTCACACTCCCAGTCTTTCTTTATTAGGATTTAGTTTTGGTTGTTGATATTGTGTGCTAGCTAATTTTTTCTTATGCTTATGTTTTATTTAATTACTTTACTTTGGGAGAATTTCTTTATAGTATTAATTGCTAGAATTTTTGGATGCTCCTACCCTATCTTCTTCTTCCTTATTTTAATGCATTTTGAGGTTCAATTTTGAGGTTCACACTCTCCCTTTCCTCCTGCCTCCCTCTATTATACAAGCGAATGCCAAGTTTTTGTGGCCTATTTCTTGTTAATTGAATGCATAAGCTACACTGAACAAAAAGTTGCATATTACAATGAAGATAGCTAAAAATTTCCACTTGTATCCTAAATATGAAATATGTCATGAGAACCTTGTCCTTGTTAGATTTCAAGGAATCACAATGAAGATATCACAATGTAGTATCAGTTAGTTGTTTTCAAATTCCTTGAAGTTGGGTTGATTTGCATTGTATTGGTTGCTCGAAAACCTTCAGGCTATGCTTTCTCATGATTTTCTCAGCAGAAATTATAGGTCTGCATCATTTCCTTTATGGAGAGTCAGCAAGCGTAGTACTATGTCTGTTTCAGTTACTTTCTATCATAAATAAATGTGATATGGAGAGTCTTATATGGCTGGAGTCATTCCTTCTGGGGGCTCTTATACAAGATCCCAAAAGAACAAGTCAAATGACCTGCGGCTCCCTGAAAGTCCCATTTTTTTTTGGTAGGTAAGCTTACTGTACTTAAAAGTTTGATTTTCCTACATCTTCTATTGTACAATTGCAGTTGCAGTGTCTTATTGTATGGAGATATGTGCTAAATTCAATTATGTTGTTGAAGGCTCATATATGTGATGATTTTTCTCTTTCCTTGTAACAGCTTAAACTTTCTGATGATGTCCAAGTTTGAAGATTGTTAATGCAAGTGTATAGTTCTTTGGAAATCAAGTAGCTACTATAGACTTTTGTTAAGAGAACATTATGCTTCGATTGTATATCTTTAATAGTGGTGGTGGTGAAGATGTAAAATACACTTAGCATTTATACTTCAATTTTTTTGTAATAGATCTACATTATGAGAAATTGTGAGAGATATAAAATATAAATTCTTTTGTATAAGTATTCTTTTGAATCATTTATATCTTGTATGTGAACATTCCAATACCAGAGTACTTTTGTTGTTTTAAAGTATATCTTTAGTATCGGAAAATTCCAATACTAAAGGGATTTTTTAAACATGGGAATGATTATGGTAACAATAATTTCAGACACTATAGGGATAGTTTAGTATCGGAAACCAATTTGATACTAAAGCTCTAACTCTTTTGTATCAAATATTTCTGATACAATAGTATGTATATAGTAACAGAAGTATTTTGATACCACAGGACATGATAATTGCATCGGAATTTCCGTTACTATTTATCTGATACTATTGATTTTTCCGATACTATAGGAACCCCTTTTTAGTATCGGATTGGATACCTGATACCAACCTATTAGCCACGGAGGTACTAGTATCAGTTGAGTGTCGGAAATTATTTCCGATACTAATGACCTTTGGTATCGGAAAACAGCCCTTTAGTATCGCTTAATTTCTGATACTAAAGACCATTTTTCTAGTAGTGCATGCATGCTATGGACTATACTCGCCTATTTGATTCACGTGTTTTAAAGAACAAGTGATGATAGATTTCAATCGAAATCCAATGTGACGTTGGAATACAAATTAGAAATTCCTAAATTCCTTGCGAAAGGGCGAAGGAAAATTCTTAGTGTGTGGAGGTGAATATTATTATAAAGTTTAGAAATTACAAAATTCATGTTTATGAGAATGTCTCATGAACTCTACTTACTAAACCCCTTCCATTTCCAAAGCATGAGAAACATGCTAATGAAACAAGATTGAGGCAAATGATGTAATTAGAAGTTGTATGTGTTTTGGAGAAAAACAAGTTACATGTGTAATACATTTATTTGCATAATTATGTTTATTAATTGAAACAAAGTTTCAATCTTATTTAATCGTGGTTTCAAGATTAAATAAAATGTCCAAAATAATTGTGAATTGATGGGCTCACTAGGTTAATGACCTTTTGAATGAAACCCCACAGGTGAACTAAATTCATATATTATTTAAGTTCCTAGTTCGGAATCATTAAACTGGACATAAATGATTTCTTAAATTGGACTTGCATGTTAAGATTGATTGGATAGCGCAGTTTCATGGGCTATAGGAGCGTAGTGATGCTCGGTCAATCACATGGATATGCATGAATGATGCATGATCAAACTATAGACCTACTTTGAAATTCAAGTATAGAGCTTCCGGATATATTAGTGGATTCCTTTGACATGAGTGGGACATTGTTCTAATTCAATGGATGTTATAACTGTGGTACATTCAAACGTCTTCCCGTAACTGGAGATTATAAAGGGTGTTTTCTGGTTATTTCAGAAGTTGAGTGGGAGCTTTGGTTGCCACAAGATTGGATAGAGTCTACCTATTTAATTAGCAATGTGTGTTATTTTGGCCTCTTGAAGAGGGAGAATTCTAAAAATGCATGGTCGTGCTCAAATGCGTTACATAGTAACCAATTGTTTTGTAATTCAAACTCAGTTTTAAAGAAAAGATTTGTAGATTATTTATGATTACATAAGATGCAATCATATTATCAAATCGACACAAAATGACTTAAGGAATTTGAATATTGCGCACTTGTCTCAGACAAGTGGGAGATTGAAGGAGTTATGTCTTTGATAAGTGCAATTACTAGATATATCAAGGATCACTATTATGGAGATAATAAGTTCGTTCTCTTGGGGCGTCATCCTCTGTTGCTAGACTATGAGAGATGATCTTTGGACTACTCAAATAGTCCAAAGCCCTCTAGAATGGATTCTATGAGGTCACACACAAGGGTATTAGGTTAAGCAAGTAAGAGACCCATTAATGGGCCTTATGAGCAATTAACTAATCATGAATTGGATTGGGCTAGCATAGTTAGATTGGAATTAGGTTTTGGGCTTTTGAGATGGGCTCTTATTTAGAGATAAGATCTATAAATAAGATCTATGCCTAGGGTTGAATAAAAAGCATTCATAATCCACATACAGTAGATTTTGACATCAAGGCAACCAATCCCAAAAACCCTAATCCTCTCTCTAACTCACGGCTCTCACTCCTCCCCCCTTTGGACTCACAGTCGGCCACCCTAGGTGGCGCGTGTGGTGGTTCGAGGTGGTTCATAGTTGCTTCGTTGCTCTCTCCTCACCGTAGAAGGTCAATTGAAGGTTTCAATTGCAACTAACTAGCATTAGTGGAGGTCTTAATATGTGCTCGTGGACCAAGTAGAGGAATCACGCTTGAGGTTCTTTATCTCCCATTGTTCTTGCTCGATCGCACGTGGAATCACGCTTCAATGGTATAATTATGTGTTCTTTATGTGTTATGCAATGATCCTTGGTTTAGGTGCTTTATGAATATGATTCATGTTATTTCCACTGCGTAGTACCTATAAACTCCTACAATTCTACGATTTGCAAAAGTACCATAGGGACGTGTAAATGAAGTCTTTTCCTGATCTTCAGGGTGGATCGGAATTTGGAAAATCCCGAATACCCATCCAAATAGAAAAAGAACTTATGGTTAGCTAACCTCTCAAGCATTTGATCAATAAAGGGGAGAGGGAAATGGTCCTTTTTAGTGGCGAAATTCAGTCTACGATAATCAATGCACTTACGCCACCCTGTAACAGTTTTAGTGGGAATCAATTCATTTTTATCATTTTTAATAACAATCATCCCACCATTCTTAGGAACCACCTGTACAGGACTTACCCATTTAGAGTCAGAAATAGGATATATAATACGTGCATCAAGTAATTTCATAACCTCTTTCTTATCTACTTCCTGCATATTTGGATTCAACCTCCTCTAGGGTTGAATACATGGCTTGTAATTGTCCTCTAAGTGTTTCCTGTGCATACAAAAATCAGGGCTTATACCCTTGAGGTCATCAATACTATACCCTATTGCCCTTTTGTGGGTTCTAAAAACCTCTAGAAGTTGGGAAGTTTGTGGGTCATCAAGTGCAGTACTAATGATCACAGGGTACAGTTCTTGCTCATCAAGAAAAATATACTTTAAATGAAAAGGGAGAGGTTTTAGTTCAGGTTTCTTCACCTCTGCAGGTTTTGATTCCTGAACCAAATTTACTACCTTCATACACTCTTCATTGTCAAATTCCTTGGTGGAAAGAGCTCTCTCTATGTCATCCTTTTCCTTGCTCCAAATGGTCATGTCACCTGCAGATAAATTTCCACAAAGAATTTCCTCCAAGGGATCCCTTGCAAGAACCTGTGGTAAGCTCTCTTCACAAATATCATCCATTATATCAAGAACATCAATCAAATAACAATTTTCTTCAAGCATAGGACCTTTTAAAACTTCCCCTAAGTTAAATGTGATATTATCATCGCCAACACAAAGGGTTAGTTTACCATATTTCACATCAATAATGACTCCTGCAGTGTGGAGAAAAGGTCTACCTAATATAATGGGTATTTGTGTATCCTCAGCCATGTCTAAAACAACAAAATCAATAGGGGTAAAAAATTTATTAACTCTAATAGGTACATCCTCTAAAATACCTAAGGGGTATTTAGTAGAACAATCTGCCATTTGCAAAGTTATATTAGTAACTTTTAACACCCATATTTAATTTAGAGCATACAGACGATGGCATAACACTAACAGAAGCACCCAAATCACATAATGATTTATCAATGAAGACATTTCCAATACGACAAGGGATAGAAAAACTACTGGGGTCCTTTAATTTAGGGGGCGATTTATTCTGCAATAAGGCACTACATTCTTCTGTAAAAGCTACAGTTTCTACCTCATTAAAGGCCCTTTTCCTAGTCAGAATATCCTTCATAAATTTAGCATATGCAGGAACCTGTGTAATAAGCTCTATAAAAGGAACTGTTACCTGCAAATTTTTCACAACCTCCAAAAACTTACCAAACTGCTTATCCAATTTAGTTTTCAAGTGACGATTAGGGAATGGTAGTTTGATAACTGGTTGTTGTGCTTCCCTTCTCTTCTCTTGAGTAGCATCCTTCCCTGAAGTTGTACCCTGAAATGCATTATCAGAAATGTTAGTTTTACCCTGGAGGTATAACGGAATCAGGATTAGCAATATTAATTAAATCAGGTTCATCCTCTTTGGGCATAGGCGGCCCATCGTAGTGTGAACCACTCAGGGTAATTGCATTTGCATGATCCGTAGGCGGAATTCCTTGCGCTGGGGCTGGCAAGCTTGTATTGTAGATGACAATTGGGCAATTTGGGTGTCAATGACTTTATTATGGGCTATAATTGAGTCAATCTGTTGGTCTTTACTCTCCATATGCTTTTGCATACTAGTTAGCATCGCTCTAATTTCTGATAAGGCAAGGTCTGAAGATGAAGTAGGGGTTTGTGTTGGGGCTTTCTGGTTAGAGTGAGGATGGTAATATTTCTGTTGTGGAGGGGGTGCTTGTTGTGGTTGTTGTGGAGGTGGAGGATTTTGAACATTGGTGCTCCGATAGTATAGATATGGATGATTTCGGAACCCAGGATTGTAAGTGTTGGAGTATGGGTTATTTTGCTTATAAGTTTGAAAAGCATTTACTTGCTCCATCGAGCTCCTGCAATCTTGATCCCAATGTCCTACACTTCCACAATTTTCACAAAAAACTTCATTAGAATTATTAGCAACAGCAGAAACATTAGCAACAGAATTAGGGGTATTAGTACTAAGGTTATCTAATTTCTGGCAAATAGAAGTAAGCTGAGCCTGCAACAGGGATACTGAATCAACGTGGTGTTTGCCCTTATTTGCATAGCCTCTAGAATTCCCATATTGGGAATTGTGTATCACCATATCTTCAATAACCTGACCTGCATCATCAACATTAAGATTCATGAATCTACCACTAGCTGCGGAGTCTAGAATCGTTCTAGATGCATTCCCTAATCCATTGTAAAAAGCTTGAATAAGCTGCCACTTTGCCAAATTATGGTGGGGACACTCCCTCTGCAGATCCTTGAATCTCTCCCAAGCCTCATATAATGATTCATCTGGCTCCTGGGCAAAGTTCTGAATGGCACTTCTTAGTAAAGCTGTTTTCTCTGCAGGGTAATATTTATTATGAAAATTTAAAGCAAGAGTCTCCCAGTCAATAATACCAAGTGCAGTTCTATTCAAACCATTAAACCAAAATTTAAATTTTCCACATAATGAAAAGGGAAATAGAATCTCCCTGATCTGGTCCTGAGTTACCCCATTCTGCCTAATAGTATTGCAGTATTAACAGAAATCTGCAATGTGAAGATTAGGATCTTCACCCTTAGCTCCACTGAATTGCTTTCTTTCTATCATTGTTATGAACTGGGGCTTGATCTCGAACTGGACTCCTTCGAGATCTGGTCTGGGGGAAAGGTGTGGGAAATCCGTCAGGGACGGTTACGAATAATCGCTGAGCTTCTTAGGTGCAGTCATCTCTGATTCTGAATTAGAAGGAATCTCCGAATCACTAGAATCAGATGACGGATTGTTAGGAATATCGTTACTCCCAGAACCTGCCAGGATTTGTCTATAAAAATTCTTCTGTCTATGGACAGAGCGCTCGATCTCAAGATCGAATGGAATGTAACCTGATCTGGAACACCTAGGCATAAACAGAGAACTAAAAAGACAAATATGAGAACTACCTCAAAGAACTAATGTCCTTTGAGGCAAAAGAAAAATAATCTAGACTACAAAAACAATTAGAAATAAAAAAAAAAAACCATTTCCCCGGCATCGGCGCCAAATTTTGACAGGGTAAAGTCGTATCCCCTAATCAAAAGTAATTACCGAAATCCTCTAACTAAAGCAGATAGGGAAGTAGGGTCAAATCCACATGGAAACTGGTCTTTCTATTCCTTATTAATTAAAATAATCTAAATTATTAAGGTAACCAATTTGTTGTTGTAAAAAGGAATTAAACTACGGAGATTAAGTTTAAGGAGAAAATCAATAATTAGAAGGCCTAGGGTTATAGGTTCACCAATAATTAATATTCCGGGATAAAACGTAACAATCAATAATTAACATTGCACAAATAACATGATTAACAGGCTCTCGCAATTTACTAGATTCGGTACGACCCTTCCCTGTTTGGATTCCATTTGTCGTCCTCATTGGCTCGGCCAACATCTTCCATTTTTCTCAGCACCAGATCCCCCATCTTCAGTGGACACTTAGACACTTGGCTATTATATGACCTTGTCATCCTTAAGCGATAAATTTCATGTCTGAGCGCCGCAGTACCCTTGGCCTCTGGAAGAAAGTCCAGGGTGGTCTTCATGGCCTCCCAATTGGCCGAATCATCATATAACATTACCCGCAGAGTGGGATCATACATCTCAATTGGGAGTACTGCTTCGGCTCCATAGACCAAAAAGAATGGAGTTTCTCCTGTGGAACTTTTTGCTGTAGTCCTAATGGACCATAATACATTCACCAACTCATCAGCCCATAAGCCGCCTGCCTTTTCAAGCTTGCGCTTGATTCCATTTGAGGTCAACTTGTTGTATGCCTCAACTTGACCATTAGCCTGCGGCCGGCCGACTGAAGCAAAACAATGAGTTATGCCCTGGTCTCCCAAACATTCCTTGAGCTGGCACGTCTCAAACCGGGGTTCATTATCAAACACCATTGACTGAGGTAGTCCATAACGAGTGATTATATTCTTCCATATGAAGGCTGACACATCCGTCCACTTAATGCCCCAGACGGCCTCGGCTTCGACCCACTTTGTGAAATAGTCCACGACTACCAGCACATAACGTCTCTGGTCAGACGCTGGAGTGTACGGCCCCAAATTGTCCATGCCCCATTTTGCTCTCTTTGGGATCGTCCGGGAGAATTCCGTCCTTTGGGATCAGCCAACTCTCTTTGGGATCGTCCGGGAGAATTCCGTCCTTTAAGTAAGAAATAATCTTGTCCATCCAGGTTGAACTTCTATCTATGATCTAACAGGCTCGGCAGCAATGCTACGCTTCTCTTTTACTTCCCAAAACACCGATCTAGGAGTATCACATGATGCCGAGAAAGCTAACTTGGAGAGCGCGTCCGCTTGATGATTTTCTGAATGGGGGACTTGCCGCAAGGAGAAATATTCTAGGCCCTCAGCCTCTTCTTTAACCATCTGCATGTATTTCATCATGAACGGCTCCCTAGCTTTAAAGCCACCATTGACTTGCGACTATTAGGCGGGAGTCCGAGCACACTTCAACTTTGGTTGCCCCGGCCGCCTTGCACATTCTAAGGCCGGCCAACAATGCTTCATACTCAGCTTCATTGTTGGATGTTTGGAACTGAAATATCATTGCGTACTCAAACTTATCTCCCTTAGGAGACTGACATAAGATACCAGCACCACACCCAGTAGCTGTTGCACTACCATCCACGAACACTTTCCAAATCTGGTCCCCGGCCGGTTGCAGATCAAGCCGAGTCATTTCAGCTAAAAAATCCGCAAAGGCTTACCCCTTGATTTCTTTTCTCGGCTCGAACGTAATGTTAAAGCCTCTAAATTCCAAAGCCAACTTGAGCATGCGGCCACTAGCTTCTAAAGTTGTAAATGGTTTCTTTAAGGGTTGGTCTGTATAGACCACAATTGAGTGCGCCAAGAAGTACGGCCGCAACTTCTTTAATGTCGTATACAGTGCTAGGCCAAAATTTTCAATAGGGGGATACTTAAGCTCAGCGTTGTGAAGTACATGGCTGATAAAATAGACCGGGATCTGGTGGTCGTCCCTCTCAGCAAGTAGGACGGCACAGAATGGCAAGATAAATGACTAACTTCTCATCTTTGAGTGGACTGACGAGCCGAGGCAATGTATGCAAGTGACTTTTCAACTGTACGAATGCTTCCTCGGCCTCCTCTGTCCACTCTAACAGGGCTTTCTTCTTAATGGTTTGAAAAAAGTAACGGCACTTATCCCCTGATCTTGACAGAAATCTACCAAGTGCTGCTAAACAGCCGGTCAGTCTTTGCACTTCTTTAATTGTTCTTGGTGACTTCATGTCCAAAACGGCTTGAATGTTTTCAGGGTTGGCCTCAATTCCACGCTGATCAATTAAAAATCCGAGAAATTTACCGGACTCAACACCAAAGACGCACTTCTTCGGGTTTAACATCATCTTATGCCGCCTGAGTTCAGTAAAAGTTTCTCGTAGGTCCTTCAGATGGTCGGCCGACTCCTTTGATTTGACAATCATGTCATCAATGTACGCCTCCATGTTCCAGCCGAGCTGATCTCTAAAGACTGTATTAACAAGTCGCTGAAAGTTGTAGGGGCGTTCTTGAGGCCGAATGGCATAACTTTTTAACAGTACAACCCCTGCTCGGTCACAAACGTTGTTTTCTCTTGATCTTGTTCCCAAAGGGGAATTTGATGGAATCCGGAGTATGCGTCCATAAAGCTCATCAGGGCATGCCCGGCCGTCGAATCCACCAGGCGGTTGATTTTGGGCAGGGGAAAGCTATCCTTAGGGCATGCCTTGTTCAATTCTGTATAATCCACGCACATTCTCCAAGTTCCATTTGGCTTCTTCACAAGAACTACATTTGTCACCCAATTCGGGTAATAGCATTGCCGAATGAAACCAGCATCCAGCAGCTTTTTTACCTCAGCCGCGGCCGCCTGATTCCTCTCTTTTCCATTAATTTCTCTTCTTCTGGCGGACAAGCTTCATCAATGGATTCACAACCAGCTTATGCACAGCCAGGTCAGAACATATTCCCGGCATTTCAACAACTTCAAATGAAAACACATCTTTGAATTCCCTTAACAGCTGAACTAACTCATCCCCAAGCATACCCAAAGCTATAGTGCCTACACTGACCGTCCGACCTAGTTGATCGGGATCAAGCACTATATCTTGGTGACTGCCGGCCGGCTGGGGCCTTAACTCTTCTGGCTGGCCGGCAGTTGTTAACTACTATGTCTGCTCTGTCCTGGCCACCTTACGCTTCTGGCCGACCTGGTATGCTGGGAGTGAGGTTCCTTCCTCCTTTTTCTCGGACAGTTTTGGTCCGCGCGCAGTAGGCTTCACAGCCAACTGATCACATTCCTTAGCCATTTTTTGACTTCCTTGAATCGTTCCAATTTTACCGGCCGACCTCTCAAACTTTAGCAGCATTAAGTGAGGTACGATGACTGCCTTAGCTGCGTTTAGCATGGGACGGCCGAGTATAACATTATACGTACCAGTCAGCTCTTTGACAAAGAGGAAGCGGGCGACCATGTCTCTGCCTTCCCCCTTCTGCCCAAAGCAGACAGGCAGATCTATCTGTCCCACTGGATGGATGACGTTCCCCCCAAATCCTACTAACGGGTGGGTAATGTCTTGAAGAGCATCTTTCGGATAGCTTAAATTCTTCAGGCGGCAAGGCTAATGATGTCGGCCGAGCTACCCGTATCAATCAATATTCGTCCAACCTTCAAGTTGGCTATCTTCATGATGAACACACCATGGGTTCATTGTGTAGAGCTTGGACCTCTCCTCAGTCAGCTTCACTGATGGTTACTTCAAGAAAAGGTTCAGCCTTAACAGCATCCGTCTGCATCACTTTCCCCAAATTCCAAGCGTCTTGCTTGATTCCTTTCATGGTGGGGCCGCCTGAAGCAAACCCCCCTAATATCACAGCCACAAAGCCCGAATCAGTACTATTTCCATCATCTTCCTTGTCATTTTTCTTATCATTCTTCTACTTCTTCTCAGACGTGTTGTCCGTCCGTGTGTAAGTGAACTTGGACTTCGACATATAAGAGTTCAACGTGCCCTTCTCGGCCAACTTGTCCAACAACCTCTTCAAATTGATGCAATCGTTCGTGTCATGACCCACATCTTTGTGGTAATGACAGTACTTGTTCTTGTTCCTAAACTGGGCCGAGCCTCTTAAGGGCTGAGGTTTTTCAAACTCAAACTTATCCTTTATCTCCATCAAAATGGAGTAACAATCCTTGTTGAACTCGTACTAGGGCTCGTACGTCTTGACCTTCTTTGACTTAGGCTGCTTGTCATCAGCTACCCAGACTTCTTTTCTTTTGTTTCCTTCTTTCTTTCGGCCGGACGAGTCTTGCTGAGAAGATTGCTTCTTCTCAGCCCCCGTGGCCGGCACTTCTGATTTGGTGAGCGAACAAAAGTCCGCCGCCTCAATTTAGGCTTTGGCTTCCCGCAAAACGTCTGCGTACGACCGAATCTTTTTTCTTACCAAATCAAACTCAAAACCATTATGCCTTAATCCCCGGAGAAACTCATAGTATGCCATTTCGTCCGGAAGATTATGAATCTGGGCCTTTTCTTGGTTAAATCTTTGGACATACGAACGTAGTCCTTCATTTTTTCCTTGTACGATTGTTGCCAGTTGAAACTTGTCTTTCTAGGTGGGATGTTGTAAGAGAAATTTCCTACGAACAACAAACTGAGGGTAGTAAAACAATTTATGCACCCGGCCGGAAGGCTGTTGAACCAATCCTGCGCCACACCTTTTAGAATGGCCGGAACTTGGAAGGTTGTTGAACCAATCCTGCGCCACACCAAGTAGCGTCATCTACGCATTGCAAATACATCAGGTTCCTGTACGAGGTGATATGCTCCTCTGGGTTGCCCGTACCATCATAGGCACCCACTATTACGCTCTTAACTTTTGCTGGTTGAGGAGCCGTTAAAATGTCTTGCGAAAACGTAGGCAGCTTATCTCCTAGAGTCAGCAAGCGCATCTGCCGGTCAATCGGCTGAGGCTGCGCGGACGGTCCAGCCAGGTTGGGAGCCTGACCGAACGTCTGACCTTATGGCCCATACTGTCCGAAGAATTGGGGACTTGGCTGCATCAAACCATTGAGAACTTGGGGGAATTGATATTGAGGCGGTTGAACTAGAATAGGCGTTAGAGTGCGGACAGCTTGGCTTCTGCTGGAGATGGCCGTGTTGGTATGTTGGGAGAGAGTGTGGTTAGAGAACTCATCCGGCATAGTTGGGGTAGAGGTCGTTTCAGAGTATGCGGCCCGCTCCCGTTGTTTGTGCCGAATGTAGTCCCTTGCGTACTTAAAGCGTTGGGACGGCTTAGGCTCCCCTCTTTTAGGCTGTCTGCCCCTCCCCCCAGCCGACTGGGTTTTCGCCAACAGATTAGACAGATTGGTCCGTGGCACCCGGGGAGATCTTCCATGCGGCCGGCGAAATGGGGTATTACCAGCATCTGTCGCGTTGGTTTTGTTATATGTGTTTTCTTAGAAGCAACCCCTCCCTCTTTCGGCTGCTTAGAGGCCGAGGCACGATGGCTGTCCAACTCTTGGCGAAGCTTGTTGAGCTCGGCCAGCAGAGTAGTTGGACTAAATGGAGGTTGTTCGGCCTCATGAAATAAGGCAGTCAGTGGATTGCTGGAATGTATGGTAGTATGTATGTCCTCTACATGTCCGTCCTCCCCTGGACGAGGGCCGCTATCAGGTGTCTGACCATCTATTGCCGTAACGGACGAGTATCTCCACAGACGGCGCCAAATGTTTTGGGGTATTTTGTGATCTCCTCGGACACTGGTCACGTTCTTCAGGCAATGAGACTCGGACACCTGCAAAACAACGAATATTCCTTTATCAAGTTAGAGATCGAGAAACGGAAAATCTAGAGAGAGAAAGTAGAGAGAAGTTGGAGCTCTTTTAATGCTCTTTTTAATGTTATGTCACAATCCACCCCTCCCATCATAAATGATTGGGGTATTTATAGGGGTGGGAGTGTATGCCCCTTTAGGGTTTGTACCCTAAAATCCCGTGACGTGATTAGCTGCGCAATCAGGGAGCGCCACGTGTCACCTGGGAGCGACGTTTTGCGGCTTTCAAGGTCATTTCTCGGGATTTGGGCCCTGATGTAATAAGGGCCTTTCTCTTTGCTGATTTCAGGTGCCCTTTTAGGGCACAAGACACGCGTCATCTTACCATGGTGACATGTGTCGCCCTCTGACTGGGCTACATGTCATTATGGGATTGGACCACGTGTTTAGGGTAAATTTACCCTAAACACAAGCAGTTTGCCTAGCTAATAGTTGAGCCTCACTCGCAGTAGCATCCAATCGCACAAGGCCTTACAATAAGGTGGCTTTAGTATACGTGTAGGCTACTAATTGTGAGGCTCATGCCTACTTGGCGCTCATGGAAACAAGGCCCATAGTGTGGGCATGTATGCTAGTTGGCCATGCATTAGACTTGACTGGCAACTCGTTTCCTGATAAATGACTTTCCTAATATCATTAGGTTTCTATTGGAGGTGTAGTTATTATAAATACCTCTCTTGTCATTGATACACACATATAAGCCTATATTAGATTAAGAACTTAAGATCTAAACACACAACCTTAAGAGATTTGAACGTTATTCTAAGTTAATACACTCACGGTGGATTTGATCATGCGAATGAACTTTTGATATAGAGATTGCACTTGCGGCGATTCTTGGCTCCATCTGTACTAACAATCACGCTTCAAACATATACTTTAGAGTAGGATTATGTTTTAATTTAAACTTTCAATTACGTATAGATCTAGACATAAGTTTGTTTTCGCACTCATATTAGATTAATGTAAAACTCAATAGTTTCATCATTAGGTAATGTAGAGACACTTTTTTTTTTCTCGGTGTCTATACCAGAATGCTAACCATCCTTATATGCCTATTTTGGGTTATAATTAATGGCTGGAATGACTCCACAATCTTTGCATTGCAAACAAGTTCACAACGTTTGTACCCCCGATTTCCACTTTACCTCTTGTATTAGCTTGACTAACAGTGTGTTTAATTTGGATTGAAAGAAATGGAAGGGAAGAGAAATGGAGAGATGGAGTATCTTTCATCTGGATAACAAATAAGGATGGAAGAGAATTGGAGGGGAGAGAAATGGAAGGATAAAATTGTAGGAAATTGATCCCTCTAACAATGGAGAAATTTGGAAAGAAAACTCATCATTCTTTCCTTCCCTCCCTTTCCCTCCTGTTCCCTCCCCTCCTCTTCTCATCCCTCCTTCTTTTCCTTCCCCTTTATTTTTCCAAACACACTATAAGAGAGTTAAATTTTTGCTTTGTAGTCTTAAGTCAGTTGAGAGCAAGCCTCCTTTTTGGACCGTTGTCAAAAATAAATAAATAAATAAATAAAAAACCAAAAAATAAAAAACCAAAAAATTCAAAAGTGGTGTTTATCTACAACATCAAATCAAGCCACTGACTGGATAGCTAATGTTGGCCATTTAGTTAGTGATATATTATAAACTGAAATAATTCTGGTTTATATCGTATTCGTGTATCGAATGTATTTGTATTCCACCCATTAGTAGGGTCTCCTAATGTTCTCTCTTTTATTTCTTTTACTTTATTTAATTTTTTTAAAAAAAATAAATAAATAAACTTGCCCGCACGAAGTGAAAAAAAAAAAATCCAAAGCAAGGTCCTTGATTATAATTTCATCTTGTAAACCATTAATTTAATTCAAACCTCATGATTTATAAAATCTGGTCAAAACTCAACTCATGCAATCAACCACACGAGGAAGAGGATAATTAATGAGAGAAATCGCTTTATATAAATAATAACATAAGCAATGATGGTTTATCCACAATTCCACACCAAGACATGGAATTGCTTTTGCGTTCAACATCATTATATCAGTGGATAGTGATGACATGAACTTACACTTAATATATAATCCCAACTTTTAGTCCAAAGTAATTTCAATCTGACCGACGAGTAAAGTCTTCTTTAAATAAAGTCTTATGTTTATGGCCACTATTAATTTTTATACTACGTATTTTTTTTTTTGACAGAACACTATTAATTATTGCACAAATTCTTAAATGAACCTGGTTCACACTAATTTATTGTTGACCATTAATATTAGAGAAACTATGGATGTTTTTACTACTAAAAAATAAAAGGTCACTATCATAAAAATAAGGTCACTACGTTGAAATAAAAGTCATTTTGATAGTATATAGGCTATAAGAGGTTAATTTTTTAATGAAACATTTTATACTGGTCAATATAAATAATAAAGGTCACTATGTATGTTAAAATTAGGGTCATAATGTCGTATTCAAGTTCACAATAATATTAAACGTTATACAAGTTTAAATAAAGGTTACTTTGTTAAAAATAAGGGTCACTATGTTCAATATAATGTCACTTGCACGTGTATAATTCTCGGATCCGCAATAATATTATTGTGGACCAAGTTCACGCAAGTCTTTCTGTAATTATTGAGTCTTACTATTAGACCGTCTTAATTTAGAGGTGTCAATTTGAATGTCCAGATCGGGTTTGGTGATGTCGGGTTGGTCGGGTCAATTTTTAAAGTTTAGTCATGCTAACTTATTGTGTCCACACAAGTCATAATCTGAATTGGATATGTTTGGGTTAAGTCGGGTTGGGTGTGCTTTTGACATCTCTACGTCTCATACAAGTTTTTGTATTGGTGTAACTCGTTGTAATCTCTTATGAAAGGGAAATCTGATAGAGATACTATTTCTATTTTCTCCTCATTTATCATTATCGATTTAAATAGTGACATGATCGAGTATACTTCCTCTATCCCCAAATTGAAATGTTTTTTCACCCAAAAAGTTTGTCCCTTTATAAAAGTCTCATTTCAATATTGTGTACTGCCTCCGGTTCATTTTAGTCGCAACAAAGGACAACTTTACGCAAACCAAGGCAAAAGATTGAAAGCATGATTATGAAAAAATAAGGATATATGCTTAACTATTAATCCAACCCAAAATAAAAAAAAAATAAAAAAAAAACCTTAATTAAATTAAAACCACCACCACTACTGACACCACCAAGCATCACCCAAAACCATCCAC
This sequence comes from Chenopodium album, assembly GCF_948465745.1. Taxonomy (NCBI): domain Eukaryota; kingdom Viridiplantae; phylum Streptophyta; class Magnoliopsida; order Caryophyllales; family Amaranthaceae; genus Chenopodium; species Chenopodium album. The sequence continues at coordinate 27,971,075 of NC_137858.1, read as the reverse complement.
CACCACCACCCAGCATCACTGAAACCATCCACCACCACCTAGAGCGAACCCAACACCGCCGACGAACCACGACCACCACCACCACCCCCACAAACCCAGCACCCACCGAACTCATCAACCCCACGCACCCAATAACCCAGCAACCCCACGAACCCACCACCACCGCCCCTCACGCACCCAGCAACCACGAAACCCACCCACAAAACCAAACCCACGAAACCCACACGTCGCCGATCTTCAACCACGAAACCCACCACCACCGCCCCTCACGCACCCAGCAACCACGAAACCCACCCACAAAAACCAAACCCACGAAACCCACACGTCGCCGATCTGAAACCAACCCACAAAACCAAACCCACACGTCGCCGAGCTGAAACCGACGATCTGAAACCACGAAACCCACCCACAAAACCAAACCCACGACGCCGCCGATATGCAACCCACGAAACCAAACCCACGCCGCCGATTTGTAGCCCCCACCGCTCTTAACACTACGAAGCCACCATGAAAAGGGGGTTGGAGGAGGAGAGAGAAAATTAAAGGGGTGAGAGTTTAATTAATTAAGCTTGAGGTTTAATTAATGAAATCAGATTTGTAATTTAATAAGAGTGTTTAAGAGAAAAAGTAAAGGCATATATGTCATTTTACAGCCCAAAAGTTACTAAATAAGGAAAAAAAAAAATTTGTTGCAAGCAATATGAACCACCCCAAAATGGAAATTGTTGCAAGTAAAATGAACCGGAGGTAGTATTTTTTATTCACATTTTACCAATCAATTTTCACCCTCTTATTTTTACGGCAAATACAAGTTGAAATGCCATATTAACGATTTTTCGTTAATCTGGTGGCACTTTTCGTAAATATGTTCAAATACCGTGGCCATTAGTTCACTGATTTTGGACAGTTGTTCATCCATTCATGCAATTATTGCCCTACAGTAGTTAGTTGGTCATCCAACACAAATGACGCATGTACCATTGCAATGACACTTGAAAAGACGATTATACCCTCAGATAAACGAATAATGAACTGGGCAATGCTCTTTATATTAACCTTTAATATGTATTCACTTTATTACACCATTTTGGGATTAATTATCATCACCCGTGCTTGTGACTTTTATTTTTATTTTTTAAAGAAAGATAATTAGTGCTTTATTAATCAAGAAACTTGGTATCCATTACCATAAGGGGTAATCTTGCTAGGAGTGTGATTAACCCAAACTGTTCCACACCAAAGAGCACTAATTTAGCTAAGTGATACCCTACAAGATTCTCATATCTTCTAACACGAGACCAATGAACACCATTAAAAGAAACTTTTTTTTTTTATCATTATTTTTTTTTACATTAGTTTAATATACGTACCCAAGTAAGTTGAAAAAAGAAAAGAAAAACGAAGGTAGTATATATACGGACTATATTTTATTGGAATCGCATTTCAATTTTAAAAGGCACATGATAACATTTTTCAAACAATTCTTTAAATAATACGAGTACATGTGAACGATAGTTTAGGATGAATGGAGTAAACAATTTTAATGTAGATGAGACTAACTAGATATAATCATTAAACACCTAAAAACTAAAGATAAAGTCCTAATTAATTATGACTATTTAAACCTAAAAAGTAGATTTAAGAAGAAGGGTTCATATGAGAATATCTCATATCTTCCTCTTTTATAAGCAATCAGAGAGAATGTCTGCCACCTTTGAGGAAAGCATAAGATAAGATAAAAGGATCAAAGCAAAGTAGAGAGCATATTTTTGCAATCATATTGTAAAACAGATGATTGAATAATTCAGTTGAAGTAGAAGAAATAAATGATGTAGTCAAAGTTTAGTGATCTTCCTTTATCTTTGCATTATTGACAAATATAAGAAATGAGCTGGAGTTTGTACTTAAGCTAGTGACCCCATAATATTTATTTTTTCAAAAAGTTTCCTAAAGTAGATCCAATAATATACCATATTATATATATTGGCAATATCATGCCATAGAATGTTAATCATTAGAAATTCTTCTTCCTTTTTTTTCCCTCCATTTTTGCCAAAAAAGATCTTCATTTTACAAGAGGAGCCAAAAAGTTTGCATTAAGTTTGACAAAAGTTCCCAGCATTTTGCTTACAGACAGATAAATGGACCCCATTTTTGTCCCTAATTAAGTCTAATTACACCCCATTTCTCTAATTTTCTTCCACTAAACCCTCTTTTGTTCCCCACAAAAAAAAAAAAAAGATTTTCCCTCTTTTTTTCTTCAACCCACCATTTTCCAACTTTTTTCTTTCATCTTTTTTCTTTTGTCACTTTTTTCTCATGCAAAATAACCTGCTCCAACTTACTACAGGACTACTACTAAGTACTAAACATGTTAACTTAAGCATCATTCCAAGCAGCAAAAACAGGGAAATGAGCCAAAGGAATGGCTGTGGCCGCAACTGCGGCTGCAGAAGGTGTTAACTGCCCTGCTGATGCAACCCAAGGGAAGACCATCGAATTCGAGGTGGTTGATGACATATTCTCATCAGGACTACCTTCCCTAGAGCTGTTTAAACTTGTAACCAACGATGATGCACTCGAGAAATGAGCTGCAGAACCCAACTTTTGACTTGGACTTGCCATTTCGAGCTCAACAAGGTCCTGTAAGCCAAGTGAGAACGAAGGGTTGGGGTCAATTGACACCATCTTCCACTCTCCAGGAGAGTCATTGCCGCTGTTGGCTACAATTACATCGCCTGCAGTAATGTTCTCAGTCGAACCAGGGCTTTCCTCGAAAGCCTTGATCAATTCCAATTTGTTCCTTCTTGCTTGCTCTCCTGCTAGAAGAGTATTGCTAGACATGATCTTTTCCACATGGTACCTACTTATGTCAAAATTAGTCACAGCATTTATTCCTCGGAACTTAATCGCAGCTACATCATAAGCTTCTGCTGCTTCCTCTTGGGTGCCTAACAACATTACATTCAATTTTTGCTTAGAAAATTATCAAATACAACCATTTTCTTCATCGTTTATTAAAAGTTCAAAACTGCGAGAAGTTATTTGTGCACATTGGAAGTTATTTGTTCGTATGAACTTAAATTAGTTGTAGCATTTTATTAGAGCCAATCTAAACTATTTTTTCCCGAACTTACTACGTTAAAGTGAAAAGAAAAAAGTAACATACCAACAAGGATACTAAGGTCAGCCTTAGTAAAGCAATACTAGTAGTGACATAAAAGAGAAACATAAGAACAGATATTGACATAAAATGGAAGACCAATATAAAAGCATCTTTAAACACTAGTATAAAAGAGCCTTAAAAACCACCACTACAAGATTGACTTGGTCATTCTATATTTTCTTTTTCTTTATTTTTTATTATTTGACCAAAAATTATTTAACTACCTCCGTTTCATATTATTTGCAACGATTATACATTTCTACTCACATTTTACGTCAAATCGTTGTAAATAATATGAAACAGATGTAGTAATTTAAAATGTAAAATAAGTTAAGGGGAAGCTAGCTCACTAAATGTCCCCAAATAGAGGTCCTTGTTCCCAGCTACTCTGCCTATCCTAGCTTGCCATCTACCATGCTGATGATGCCTGCAATTCAAACTTAGAAATTTTAATACCAAACATTTATTATGTTAGAAATTACTACTTATTTATCACAATTTTAAATAGCAAAAAATCATTCAGAATGATGTGATGTTCTGAAAAATAAAAATAAAAATTATTTACATTTCAACTTAAGTTTGAAAATGCAAGTTTTTTTTTTTAATAAAGATTGAAAATGCAAGCTATTTAAGTGAAACATTTATTATTTGTTTTTTTTTCAAATTTGTCACATAAAAAATAGAATACACTATTTATATTTTGCAACTGAATTAATGTTTAAAAATACGGAAAAATAATGGAACCTTGTCACTCCTCTGTACATCGAAGCCCCTCTTGAAAATCCACTGCTTTTCCTGTAAATTATGATTAAGATTAATTATGAGTACGATAATAATTTGATAATATACACGTAATTGCGTTTTTAATTTGTTTACCTTCTTAAGTTAGCAACATATTCTTGACGAGTCATGTTCTTCATTTCTTCAATCTCTTGTTTGTAGTTTTCTATCTAACATAAATAAAAACAGACAATACATTGCAGATTCAGATAAAATAACCTTGATTAATTGATATATTCTAACATAGTAAAGAATTTTGTTACATACAGGGAAGTTAGTGTGAGTTGAGAGTCCCCAGTATTTCAGGGCAGCAAGATCATAAGATCTAGCAGCTTTTTCTTCCATATCATAGCCTCCTGAAAATCAACCCCAATATAAGGAGAATGAGAGTAAATCCATGGGCCATACGAAAATACCAAGTCCGTGATACGCATGTACTCTCTTCATTCGTCCCTTAAATATTGACCATAACATTTTAATCTTTCAAACGTTAAAAACTCTAATAACATTTTTATGTTTTAAGACGTGTTTTGAGAACCATAAAATGTTAAATGGGGTAATGTTTATAAGATAGGAGGAGTAAGAATAATTAAAAAGTCTAGAGAAAATTGATACTCGTAGCTTAAGAGACTTAGAAATTGTGTCATACCATAACAGAAGTTCACACGATATAATACGGAGTAACTATTTATGATAATACGAGTAGATTACTGAGGTTGTGTAAAAAAAACAAAAAAAAAAGTAGATTAATAAGGTAAACTAAAATTACTAGTTAAAGAAATTGCTTACCAAGATAAACTGGTGTAGCATTTGGTTAACAGGCATTCCAAGCAAGACATGATGAAAACAAACAAACAAAAAATTGATTAACAATTTAGTCAGATATATTTCAGTAATGACCAAAAAAAATGGACCCATAAATTTATGTCCTAGCACTTTCAAACAAATGATAGAAATTAGGCTATTTTTTGGTATTTAATTGACTAACCTTGTCTCCCTTTCCTTGTCTGCCCCTCTTTTTTGCAACTATTGTCCCATAAATGAGCTTCAAATCTACCAGTCCATCTATGCCTAAATAAAAATAAATACTTAATTTATAAATAAATCAAGAAAACAAAACAAAATAAAATAAAAATAATACAAGTACAATAAAACTCATAAAAGAATATTTTTATAAAAAATACAAGTAAATAAAATTTGTAATAAACATACTTGGTAACCCCTCTATATTGAGAGGTCCTTTGGCCAAAAGTGTCAATAGACTTCCTATGAACAGTCTGCTTAGATTGACCCACTTTGTTAAACCCTCTCTTCTTGGTGTCCATTGCAACTACACCAACACAATCACTCCCAGAAGAAACATTAGTCGTCGTCGTCGCTGCTGTTGTTGCTGGAGCTGTAATGCAACTCGATTGCGAACCGGGGCTCATGGACAACGAAAGTGACTGTAAATCACCACAGCCGCCGCCTACAGTTGGTGCAGCAGCAACAGAAGCAAGAGTATTTGTAGTACTATCAATGTTATCTACTGATGTTTCCCAATTCTTTAGCACATCATCCTCTGATGAAAATCCTTGGTATGATAATGCAGAAATGTAGGACTCTAATTGTTGCTGTTGTTGGTGGTTGTGATGTTGTCTGTAGATGCTGTCCAAGCTAATACCAAGAAAATTCTCTAGTTTCCGCTCTGATATATTCATAGAAAATGATAAACATAACGCTTAAATATTATTTAACAAACAAAAAGTAGAATTATTAAACATTTAGTAACATTGAAAGAATGTGTAATTTTGTTACATACTTTAATATTTATTCATAGTCTTATAAAAAAACAAAACTCGAGTTTTAAAAAGGAAACCTCTATTCTTTGTTTATAAATAAGCGGATGGCAAAATTACAAATTTTATTTACTACGTATAAATAAAGTGTCAAATAATTATTTACACTTTTGTCATTCCATAAACAAAGTATAAACTTGTATTTTTCTCGATTTTAGTAGCACAAAATATAAAGTAACACCCTAAAAAACAAACATAAATATATTTAATAGTGTGAAAAGGGAAAATAAAATGAATAAGAGTTTACCTTGAGGTGGTTGAGATCTAGTGAAAGCTTCCATAATGCAAAGAGTCCCATCAGACTTAAGTGGCATAACAGTCAATGGTGAATGAAAATATCCACTATTATCTCCTCCTCCTCCTCCGCCGTGATCAAAGCAAATCGGACCACTGCTGAGTTGCTGCGGCGGCGGCAGAGGAGATAAAAACATACCCACAGGGGCAGAAGACTGCTGCTGCTGCGACTGCGACTGCGACTGCGAGTGTTGATGATGATGAGTGTAATGATTAAGATAATCATGTGCAGAAGAATTACTATTAGAAGCCTCCATTTTCATGAAAGGAGACAAAGAAAAACCTAACCAATTGTTAGAACTACTGTTACTACTACCACTGTTACTGCCATTGTTATTATGATTTTCACTAGTAGGCTTCATTTTTTTTAGGCACGTTTTTCTCTCACTTACTTTAGATAATACTAATACCAGAATCTTACAGATGAAGGCAAAATTCAATCATTGGCTAGAAAAATAAATTAATGTGTAGAAAATTTCAAAAAGGGAAGAAATTTATTTATTTTTGGTTATTATTTTAGAGAGAACAAAATGAGAATCCTTTAGACTAAACAAAGAGAATGAAATGAAGAAGAAGAAGCAAAATGTTTTGTAATATTCATGGGGATCTGTGTATATATTGAGAAAGACTACTCCTTTTACTTTTTTATCCTCTTCTCTCTCTTGTTTCTTTCTATTTCATCTATGGGGTACGGTTGGGATTTGGGGTTCATAAGACAATAAGGGTCTATTCTCATACGTTTATTTTCAGTCAGTTTAGTTAGTTCAGCTCCTAATTTCCTTCTCCTATAAAATATTCAGTGAAGTTCAGTTCACTTCAGCTGAGTTCAGTCAATGAGAACAGGTCATAAGACACTCTTAAAAAAGTACCTATATAAAAATAAAACCATTGAAAAATGCAGTCCAAAGCTCCATATTTAATGTGGTATTTTAAGTGCAACACTTTGAATGACACAACTTAATGTGGTTGATTTAAATTTGTTAAAATATTAGTCGAAGAAGGATTTGTTAGGAAATTGAAAATTGATGAAAAATAGTTTATATAAAAGTATTTATTTATTTATTTATTTTATTTATTTATTATTTTGTTTTTTCGAAAAGATATGAAGAAATAAACATTAGTAAGCCCTCCTCAAGAGCTGAATTCCTAATAAAAGTAAAGAATATTCTATGAGTAAAACATGTGAGAAAAGAGATAAAACTATATTATTTTCATACTTGTATAATGAAGTGTTTCAGTTGAAAAAAATGGAGGGAGTAAGGGCTTGTTCTGATTTATTGAACTGAACTGAGATGAACTGAACTTAACTTAATTAAACTGAACTTATTAGAGCTGAACTGAATAAAATGAACAGAACTATTATTATTATTATTATTATTATTATTATTATTATTATTATTATTATTATTAATTATTATTATTATTATTAGTAGTAGTAGTAGCTTTACACAGTCATGGGATAAATCTAAACATGGGCACGGGCCGTGCCCGTGCCGCCGCGGGCCGTGCCTGGCCGTGCCGGGGTGGTGCTCGTGCCGTGCCGTGCCGTGCCGGCTCCGCGGCGTGCCGTGCCGTGCCGTGCCTGGAATTGGCACACCCCAGCCCACGGCACGGCACGGCCCACGTGCCTAGCGGGCCGTGCCGTGCCGGGCCGCGGGCCAAACCGTGCCGTTTTTTTTTTTTTTTTTTTTTTTTTTTAAAAAAAATAAATGTTAAAAAAAACGAATTAAAAACAAAAATGCATATAATAAAAAAAAAATACTAGTGCGATAATCCGAAAACACAAAAAATTGAAGAATAACTTATTTTATTATATGACAGTAGCCGACTAGCCGGTACGAATATACGATAATTCAATAATACAAAATTACAAAATAAGTAATGATAATTAAAAATCGTACAATAGTGTATGAATATTGAATAACTTCATTTATTATACGGAATACAAAGTTCGATAATACAAAAAGAATACAATAGTGTATAATGTAAATATGTAATCATGTAATTATTATTGGTCGTCTTCGTCTTCGCCTTCGTCTTCATCTTCGTCTTCGTCTCCTAGAGGTTCAAGTTCATCCGCCAATTGAGTGGATTGAGAACTAAAAGAAGTCGACGTTCCTTCATCGTCGTCGTTTTGTGCATAAGTACGATCTTGAGAACGAGTTTCGGCATCCAACCAATCCTTGAAGCAAACACACATTTCAAGTGTTTCGGGTTTTAGTCTTGTTCTTCTATCGTCTAGAACTCTTCCCGACGCACTAAAAGCTCTTTCGGAAGCAACGGAGGAGACTTGGATAGCAAAAATATCACGAGCCATTGACGACAAAATTGGATGTTTCACGGCTTGTGATTTCCACCAATCGAGGATGTCGAGGCCAAACTTCTCTTCATCGTCCATGCCTTTCATGAAGTCGTAACTTAAGTACATTTGCAACTCCGAAACATCGCTTTGAGTTCTCCTAGATGATGATGATTCTGTACCTGAATACTTAGACATCAAGTTAGCAGCTTGTGCAAATAAACCTTTGGTCCGTTTACTTACATTTTTGGATGTTTGAGAAGGGGCAAATCGAGACACGGTTCCATATTTACTTTCATAAACATTATATAAATTAAAAAACTCATCTGTCACCTTATTCTTAAAAGTTTCAACATCATCTTCAAAATTCATGTTACTATAATAAATATCAATTAATAAAAAGGTGCCATCATATTTTTGTCTAGGATCTAAAATGGAAGCAAAAATATAAATCATAGGAATATCGGTGTAATATTTACGCCATTTATCCTCCATGGATGGAAGATATCCACGATAAACATGTTGTGATCGGTGTTCCGCAAAAAGTTGTGCAAGTAAACATGCATTGCTAAGAAAAGAATGAGCACAAGGATTATATACAGAAGAAAAACAATGTGTCATACCATATAGTAATTGTAAAAACTGCATATATTTTTCACAATTAGCCCAATCATCTTCAAGTAAAGCATTTTGTGGATATTTCATATTATAAAAAAGTGTTAAATGAACCTTGTACTCGATTGCCCGACTCAACATTTCATAGGTGGAGTTCCACCTAGTTGGACAATCCGGTGCTATTTTTATGGTTTTAATCCGTTGTTGCCTGCAAAAACCTTTCCATTCTTGATATCTCATGTTAGAGCTATTAATAGTGCAAATAGCACTCCGTATTTTGTGATAAAATGGACCAATTGCTTGTGTTCCATCCTTCACACACAAGTTAAGAACATGACAAATGCATCTAACATGAAGTGCATCTCCATCTAATATAACATCGTTCAATTGGGATTTGACCAAATTCGCACTATATGTCATAGAAGTTGCATTATCGAAAGTCATAGACATGATTTTATCCCTAAGACTATATGCATCAATGGCTTCCATTAAATGATGTGAAATGTTAAGACCGGTATGAGGGTATTCAAGCATTTTGAAATGAATGATGCGTTTTTGTAACATCCACTCATTATCTAACCAATGACAAGTAACACATAAATAGTGAAGTCCGTACCCACTATCCCATGCATCGGCGGTTAAAGAAACTCTACTAGGAAGATTAGCTAATTCATTTACTAATCTCAATTTGTACTCTAGATAAGTCTTCATGGCAGCAGATCGGACGGTTTTTCGGGAGATTTTTTTGTGTTTTGGTTGTAGTGCTCGGTTAATATAGTTGTTGAAGGCATCATTTTCGGCGAAAAGAAAAGGTTGTTCTGCATGTACAATCATTCTCCCAAGTTCATCCCTATCTCTCTCGTAATTGTAAATGAAACCTTGTGGATGGAATTGAGAAATTTTAGGTTGGGTTGGATCACTAGATGGTCCACCACATTTTTTTGTATGTCTACTAAGGTGTCCCGTCCCTCCCTTGGTATCGGCCGAGAAAATTTTACCACAAGTCCGACACTTGCATTTTTTTCCATCTTTACTTAATTGATAATGTGCCCAAACTTCACTCTTTCTTTTGGTTTGAGCAAAATCCTCTTCGGTACACCACTCTAATATGTTAGGATTTTGGGTGTTGGGCATGTGAGTGGATGGTTCACTCGACCCGGAAGCTTGTGTTTGGCTACCTTGGGAAGGTGGAGGAGGAGGAGGAGGAAAAGGAAATTCATATTGTTGATATTGGGTTTGTTGAAATTGGGTCCAAGGAGCCATATCATCCATTTGTTCTTGCCCTCCCATGTTTTGGGGATGAAAGAAAGGGGTGGAAGTGTTTGGAAAGGGCATGTTAGAAGAGGGAAAGGGCATGTTAGGGGGGGGCATAGACATTGAAGTGTTTGGGTTTGGTGGTTCCCTACGTGTTGACTTGGCTTTTCTAGAGGAGGAGGAATCGTTCGGGTTTGATGCCATGATTAATTAATGATAATAACACAACTAACAATAACAAAGTAACAATTAACAACAATGAGATCAATGAGAATTAATAAGTAAGTAGTTTTTATATAAAATAAATTTTCAAAAATAATTATAATAATAGTAGATTATCTAAATCAATGAGATCCCAGGTAGGAGAGGTTAGGAGCGACGTTGTCCAGAGCCCAAATCCCGCCTTAGACAGATTTCAACAATCCAAATAACCCACAATTAAAATAGAAAGTAGTTTTTATATAATTAAGTAGTTCCAAGTATACAATAATAATAATAATAATAATAATAATAATAATAATAATAATAATAATAATAATAATAATAATAATAAATTAATAATAATAATAATAATAATAATAATAATAACAATAATAATAACAATAACAATAACAAATTAAAAAAAGTTGAGTTAGATCTTACAATGACGCTTCAATGCTTTCCCAAATTTATAATTTCTCGAATTTATAATTTCCCGAAATTTTAATTTCCCGAATGTAAATATAACAATTTTTTTTTTTTTTTTTTTGGTAGTAGACTAATAATATTAAAAATGTAAAATTTATAAGAGAGTAGGAATTTTTTTTTTCTTTTTCACAAAAGAGAGGAAGATTGTATGATTTGTAGGAATTTGAGAATTGAGAATTTGGGAGTAAGAAAATTAGAGAATAAGAGAGAAGAGATGAGTTGATGAATTGTGAAAATTTTGGAGGAAAATATGAGGTATTTATAGGGGATTTGGGTGGGAAATTGGGTGGGAAATTGGAGAAAAATATGGCCGTTTATAGCTGTTGGAAAACGGCCATAAACGGCCATATTTCCAACGGCTAGTGGCACGGGCCGTGCCGTGCCGTGCCTGGCTTCGTGCCGAGCCGTGCCTGGCCGTGCCACGTGCCGTGCCGGCGGGTCGTGCCACCGTGCCGGCCGTCGTGCCGGGCACCGTGCCGCCCGCCGTGCCACGGGCCGTGCCCGTGCCGGAGCTGGCACTTTTGTTCACGGCACGGCCCACGGCCCACAGGCGTGCCACCGTGCCGTGCCGTGCCGGTGGCCGTGCCCGTGCCGGGCCGTGCCGGAGTCGTGCCGGGCCCGTGCCGCCCGCGTGCCGGCACGGCCCGTGCCCACCCTTAGATAAATCTTATAAAAACGGATTTTATTTATTTTTCTTTTAAAGAGAAAGTTTGTTATTAATAAAAAAAAAATAAAAAATAAAAAATAAAAAAAACCTTACCATTGTGACCTATTTTTAGCATAATACAAGTAGTACTTATTACCATTTTGTTAATTACTTAATAATAATATTACAAAAAACGAAAATATTATAAGTATCCCTAAGGGCTTCATATAAGCATTTAATATATTACCTTTTTTAGTATTGAATTGAGAATTTATCGACAATTCACAAGTAAATTAGTGTAATAAATATTTATTTATTGTATATTCTTTCCACTTTTAACTTCTTATATGCAGCCTTTAGGAATGCATATATTTTTCCTACAAAAAAATACCATATGACTTCATCAACGTCTTAATTAAATAACAATTTGTACTTTTTAGAATTTATTATTTTTACTATTATTGATTATATGATAATCAACTGTTTTAAAATTTGTAACCACTAATATTTATTATTTTTTCTTAATAGAATAAGCAAAAGAATATAGCCTAATCGATTTTTTGTTAAAAATATAATATAGCCTAATATATTCTTAAATTGCGCCCACACACATTGAAAATGTTAAATTGTGATTCGAAATCTAATAGGGCTGACTTTAAATGCAAATATATCTCAATCTACAAGTGATTTTGAGGTGATTCAAGTTGGAGGTGATATCTAGCTTGGTTCAAGAGCTTTCCAACAGTAGGTTATATGCCCAATGCCAATAAGAAATGAGAAATTTATGATCATTTTACGAAGACCTGACAAAGCTGGAATGTTGCTGATGATGAAGTGCTCGGGCTAGCACGTCCGTGCCTGGATGGGTAGGGCGTTTTCTTGGATTCGTTTTAAGCGTAGGTGTTTTACGGATAATTTCCTAAAAATTATATCTTTTCTATGATAGTTATTTGAGTATACTTGGGGAATAATTTAGAGTTTTACTAGGGTTTCCCTGAATTGTGTTATAAAAGGACCCTTCAGTTGATTAATTAGATCATATCTTTTAAGCCATTAGATTTAGGATTCCTTATATTATTCTCTCGTTCTTTCTCCATTATAGTGAAAAAGCTATTCGAACTCCCCCACCCATGGATGTAGGTCTAATTTAACCGAATCACATAAATCCTTATGTTTTTTTATTGATCTTCTTTATTTTTTTTTTCGTTCTTATTTTTCATTGAATTGTTCGGCAATAATCAAACACAAATACACCCTTATTTCCTAACAGAAAATGTGTGTTCCTAAGCTTAATTATACAAAATATTTACACATTATTTATATTTCAATTTTATTTCACGATCTTTATATTTCTTTAAATTTTACAATAATTTATACATACATAATATTTAATACCACAATTACGTAAAATTTCGCTTTATTAAAATTTGCATTTAAAAATATAAATAAATAAAAGGGATTACGTAATACTCTGCATGAGTCAAGCTCACAAAATCTTCAAGATAGAGAGAAAAAAAAAAAAAAAAAGCAAATCTGACCTTCACTAATTAGCCACTAATTGACGAGAAAGTATTATTAACTTTTTCTTTTGGAAATGTTTTGATTAAAAAAAAAAAAATTATAGTGGGAAAGAGGTAGCCAGTGAGAAATGAACTGGGGAGTTGTAAGATAGATTTGACGTTCAGGACATCTGCCATCATCCAGTCACTTCATACAGTAACTCTGTTTGCTGACCTCCTGCTCTTACTGTTCCCGCCCTCTGTATTCCTGCTAAACCATTTTTTATATTACCCTTTTTTTTTAAAAAAAATAAAATAAAATTACGAGACCACTTATGTAAGCCTATATTCTCCCGTCTCGTAATACTCCCTCCGTCCCCTTTTGATAGTCTCTTATGGGCATTTTTCACGGAAATTAATAAACACAAATAAGAATAGTAAAAGTACATTGAAAAAGTAAATTAACATTGGGTATGCAAAAAAGTAGATAGAGAAAGTAATAAAAGTACATGGGAAAACAAAATTTACATTGGAAATTAAATTTGCACAAATATTGTTGCAAATTGGATGAAATTTTGATAAAAAACTAATATTAATGGTTGTTGGAAAAAACAAAACGGGTGAACATTTTGGGACTAAAATTTGTCCATAAGAGACTATCGAAAGAGGACGGAGAGAGTAATTTCAAGAATAGCATACACAAAGTTGTATGAAAATTATAGGAAGGACAACCTAAAGAGATTTTTTTATACTTCCTCCGTGTTAATAAGTGTTATAATTTGACTGATATATAATTTTAGATAATTTAATTGAATCAAACAAAATAAGAGCTAAGTGGGGGTATATAGTGTAGACACCTACTTTTAACCTCTTGTCCCGACAGGAAGTGCAATGACGATAAATAAAACCATCTTCGTGTTAAATCAAAGTGAAGAATACTTATGGATAACTGGTTAAGCCACAAAACACAAAAGACTAGCCCAAACAAAGAACAAGGCCAATACAAGGTCCAATTAACTAAACTCGTAGGCTTAAGCCCGTGCTTAAAACCCAATATTGACGGATTTAGGAGTGCCTAGGTTAAAATTAAAGCTGCCGCAGAAAATGCCGCGCGCATCTCACAAAGTCGCGCTGGGCAGTCGCGCGCAACTTATTCAGATGTGCGCGACACTTCGCGCAACTTCCAGAGATGCGCTCGCGAAAGATTTAGAATTTCGAAAATTTGGAAAATCGAATCTTACCATAGAGTTGCGCGCAAGACAAATAGTTGCGCGCGACATCCGCGAGCGGCCTATTCACTTGCGCGCGACAGCCGCGCGCAACTCATCTAGTTAGGCGCGACACCTACTGCGGCAGAATGCCCGTAACCCTAAACCTAATCATTCCCTATAAATTAGACCTTAATCCGACGCTTAAACAGAACAAAAAATAACCTAAAATTCTGGCAAAATACTTGTGAACTTGTGCTACCTAAACCCTCTTGTCCTAAACACCCACCCCTTTGATATTTTGTTACTACGGTGGAGGTTCTCCAACAAGAAGGAATCCATAAGTGTTCTAAACGAAGATCTAGCAAAGATAAGTGGTAAATTCCCGAGCACTTAGTTAATTCATATTTATTTTCTTGTTTAAAAGAACCTTAATCTATACTATATATTAAAAGGCGTTCCTAATCAAGGATACACGCCACGTGTCACCCCTCTCTTCCACCAAGATCATGCCACATCACCCAATTAGAAATGTGAATGCCACGTGTCATTTGAAAAAAGTGTTTTTGTCAAGAATCGAACTTGAGTCCATTGAAAAATAAATAAGAAGCCATACCAACTTTGCTATCTAATAATATGGTTAACTTATTCTTCTTAATATATTTAATGTAGACCATGAGAGTGTTTTTATTTGTACTTTTACATGTCAAAATTTTTTTAGACTAAATCTAAAATAAAAATATATAACACTATTATGTACATACAAAATATTAAAATTAAAGTTTATCTACATAAAATATAATATATGAAAACTATAATATATTAATTTTTCAATGTATCGACCCGGGGCATCGCCTGGGCTAAACACTAGTTAATTAATTAATTAGTGTTGCTTGATCACCTTAAAGGATTAATTAATCAATTCCACATAGTATCTTGCGTTAAATAAGATCAGAATTGAATAATTAATTGTTGTTTGATCACTTAAGCCAAGGCGAATATTGTTTATTTTCTTGTCCTTTTCACGAATTCGATGTAATTCCTACGTGAATTGGTATGTGTAAATAAAATCAACTAACATAGTTTTAGGTATCGCGTTGCATATATTGTTTGGTGATGAAATTGTGAAAAAGGAAGAGCTAGTAGAGGCCGCACTAGGGCTAGGATAGCGATTCCCCTCTAAAGGGAACGTTATCTTGGTACCCTCGCTCCCGAACTCATTTCTGGTTTATAGACCAATTTGGGCATAGGTAAACTTATGATTCATGCTAAATATCCTTTGAACTCTACTTGGGAGAAAGGAATGAACGAGGTTTATGGGTTTCCTAAAACTCATTGGCGACTCCTACTTGTTTCTTACAAAAAAGCGTGTATGATAGAATCAATTCTAATTCAAGGTCCCCCAAACAGTCAAGAATTCAAATCCTAATACACCCTAACAAGTGTAAAGTACTAGGCTTTTAAAGGGCCATGGGCATCGAAGGAGAAGCGGATCCCCTACGATGGGAACACCCTCCTTACAGTGGCGACTCCACTGGGGACTTAGAGATTACATGATTAGTTCGTAGTTATGATCCAAGGATTCCAACACTAGGTTACCTATGGGTTATAACGAGAATTAACTTGGATAATCTCTAGTTAGAGAGCGAGACTCGAACGCATAATATCTTCCTTTGCACAAAAGTAAAAACCAAACAAGCAACATTGCATCATGCATAAGTATAGCACACCTAAACATTGGGGATTGACTCATTGACTAGGGGTTGCCAACACTAGGCTTCTATCTTGAAATCAATAACAATCATGCCACCCATATCGCTAACAAAATGTTGGGAGAGCGATGTCATAAGTCAACTCGTTGAGTGATTGATTTATGCGTCAAATCTTAAGATATGGTACCTTGGACACCCAAGCCTTTTTTGACCTAGAATGGCAATACGTGAATCTTGACTTGTGACATGCTTATGTGATTATGTGAATATATGCAACGTGTTAGGATAGTCTTCTTTTTTCTTTTTAGTTTGGTCTAGGTTCCCAATTACGAAGTTGTCTCTTCGTGATTTAGAGTCATATTAGAAGGGTAACATAAAAAAAATAAAATAAATAAAAAACGATGAAAAAAAACAAAAAAAGTGCTCGAATTAAAAAAAATCCTACGAGTAGATGGCGCTTATGAGTTGCTCACTTGCGCGACTCCCTCAGTGCAAGAGATTCCGTTGCACGCAACAGTCGCGCGCAACTGTACGATTCATTTTTGATTCCTCAAAAACAAATTGACTCGTCAAAACGATATCTTCATCGAAGAATTGTTAAGGATGATGTTATCCGTTCGAATATATCTTGTGTCATTTCTTTTTTTTTTTCTCCCTTCTAAAGAAGCGTATCGGTTTACTTATCCTTTCGTACTTCTTTTAGGGCCGGTTTTCAATCTTGGGAAAGAAGACTCCCGGGCACTCGCCTTCTACGTTTACCACCCAAAGATCAACCCCTTTCAAACCATTTTCCTTCGACAACTAGTCCTAGTCCAACAACAATGTCAACCATTGAAGAACTTCAAGAGGTTCTTCGTTTGAGAGAAGAAAGGGCTCAAGAAGCCGAGGAAAAAAGAATTAAGAAAATTGAAAAGGCTAACAGGAAAAATGCTGAAACATTAGCCTTGCAAGAAAAGATGGAACAATTATCAGTCAAAGAAAAGTCGTTGGAGAAGCTAGTTCTTCGTTCTACAATGGGAAACAAGTACTTCGACGCAAAAAAGTTTGCTTCTCCCGTAGGACTTGCTTTACCGGAAAAGTTAGTAGCTACGGATTTGCCAATATTTAAGGTGACCAATAATCCACAAAACCATTTAATGTGTTTTACTGGCACTATGGCATTAAAGGGAGTTGATCCTAAGCTTTATGCTTTGACTTTCCCTTTATCTCTAGACCCAACATCGAGAGAGTGGTACTATGGGCTGGATCTAAAATTCAAGGCAACATGGGAAGATGTAGTTTCGGCTTTCATTACCCAATATGAAAGTAACGTAGAGTTCAAGTCAACTCTACGTGAACTCGAAATGCTCAAGCAAGGCGATGATGAAGGTATCCTTGCTTTCTATGGTAGATGGCGAGAAGAGGCGGCCCACCTTGCCCAAAGGCCACCTGAACTCGAGTTAGTACAAAAATTCAGTGACAATTGTCATGAAAAGTACAACAAACATCTACGTTACCTTGGAAAAAAACACTTTTCAAAAGGTCTATTCCGTGGCTACTAGGATTGAAGATGATCTTGCTAAATAAAAAGAAAATAAACCCCATCATCATCATCAACCTAAGAATAACTACAAGAAGGGGAATGATAACACATCATCCTTTATTGACATATTTGCGACCACCATGCAATACAATAACACAAATCGATATGATGATCCTAGAAAGAGATGGACAAAAGAAAGAAAATTTACACCATTTCCTGTAAGCTATAAAGAACCATTAGAAAAATTAAGTGAAAAAGGCTTACTTGCGCCAACAGGACCAACACCACCCACTCCACCAGAAAGAAGGTTTCCTCAATGGGATGGTAATGCTTATTGTGCTTATCATAGAGGCGTTGGACACGATACTGAACGTTGTTACGTCTTAAAACACAAAATATAAGACTTAGTAGACGATGGGAGAATTCCCACGCCTAAACCTAACAATATTGCATCTGTAGGAGTTTATAGGTACTACGCAGCGGAAATAACATGAATCATATTCAATCAAGTACCTAAACCAAGGATCATTGCATAACACATAAAGAACACATAATTATACCTTTGAAGCGTGATTCCACGTGCGATCGAGAAAGAACAATGGGAGATAAAGAACCTCAAGCGTGATTCCTCTACTTGGTCCACGAGCATAGATTAAGACCTCCACCAATGCTAGTTAGTTGCAATTGAACCCTTCAATTGACCTTCTACGAAGAGGAGAGACAAACTAACCAAGAACCACCACGAAACACCACACGCTCCACCAAGGGTGGCCGGCCGTACGGACGAGGGGGGGACGAGGGCCGTGAGTTAAAGAGAGGATTAGGGTTTTGGGAATGGTTGCCTTGATGTCAAAATCTACTGTAAGTTGATTATGACTTCTTACATGCAACCTTAGGCATGGATCTTATTTATAGATCTCATCTCTAAGTAAGAGCCCATGTCAAAAGCCCAAAACCTAATTCCAATCTAACTATGCTAGCCCAATCCAATTCATGATTAGTTAATTGCTCATGAGGCGCATAAATAGGCCTCTTACTTGCTTAATCCAATACCCTTGTGTGTGACCTCATATGATCCATTCTAGAGGGCTTTGGACTATTTGACTAGCCCAAAGATCATCTCTCATAGTCTAGCAACAGATGATGACGCCCCAAAAGAACGAACTTATTATCTCCATAATAGTGATCCTTGATATATCTAGTAATTGCACTTATCGAAGACACAACTCCTTCAGCATCCCCCTTAGGGGTGTTTCATATTGATGAGGACCATATGGGAAGTGATATGTTCAATCCTTTGGATTATATCACACCTATAGGAGAGCCTCTATCCACAATACTCATAGGGGCGACTAATGAAGTATGTGGACTATGGGACGATGGCTTTCAAGACTTATATGTCCCTAAGTATGCCGCCGCCCCACCTCCATCTTGTTTACAAAATGAAACAAATGGAGCGCTTGATTGGGATCATTTCTTGAGGAAGTCACAAGACTTATCAAATCTCTCCTTGGATGAACAATGACATCAAGCACAACTCATGGAACATCTTGAAATGGAGGCACATCCAAAGCCTCTAGAAGAAAGTTGGTTTGTGAGTCCTACAACTAATCCAAACGAGATAGACAATCTAACTCGTTCCGGGCGGGTTTACCAAGCACCACCACCAAATGGATCTTCGACAACACAAAATCAAACTCAAGGTCAAGTGCAAAATACAATACCACCTCCACTTGAGGTGGAAGATCCATTTGTCAAACAACTTCGCCAATCCAAGGCGAATGTTAGCATTTGGGAACTCCTAAGTACTTCTAAAGAACATAGAAATTCTCTTATGAATGCTCTAACGGCTTTGTCTGTAAGCGCAAACACAACCCCTTAGGATCTCGTTAGCTTGCTTACTAGCGAAAAATCCGACAAATCAATCATTTTTACTAATGATGATTTGCCTTCAAAAGACACTACCCACAACAATGCATTATACTTAGGCCTTAATCCAGAAAAAGATTTCCAATCAACAACACAAAGCATTAGGGCCTATGACAACTCGAGAAGATCGGTGTGTGGAATTGTTAAGCTACCAATTACCACAGGCCCAATTCAGAAGATGGTTGAATTTCATGTTATGGACATAAACCAACATTCAACCTTCTACTTGGACGTCCTTGGATACATGAGCTTGGTACAATACCATCCTCACTTCATCAAATGATTAGGTTGAACTATCTAGGGCTTCCTATGACTATACATGCTTCTCCACTTAAAATAGCTATAAATGATCAATCACTTTTGGAAATAAACCATGACAATGATGAAGAGGACCTGTGGGGATTTGCTGCGGAGCCAATCTGCACAATTGAAATGGAAGAAAGCCTTGAAGAACCATTCAAGCTTGATCCATATTCCACCCGGATAGTAAACAACATCTTCCTTAAGTGTAGTTACTTTCCTGGGATGCCTTTAGGAATAGGAATGAAGAAATCTCTCTTACTTCCTATCCCAAAGAAAAGCTTCTCCTTTGGATTGGGATATAAACCAACCAAAGAAGAACTGGAGTCTCATGATGCGAAAAACAAAGCACGTAGAGACAATAATAAGAAAGGGATAATCACTTTACTCCCATCCTACCAACAAACCCTTAATGGAAAATTCATTAGGGAGGGAGAAGATTATCCATGCTATGACTTTCCAGAACCACTAGTTTTTGAAGGAATCAAGAAGCCCGGATTCGAAATATTTCACGATTGCTACTTCTTGGATGACGATCTTAGTATCGTTAAATCAAAATGCCCAACTCCAGGGTGCTCTGATAGGCAAGCATTTAACTTGCTATTTGGACTAGAGCAAAATCATGTTGCTACAATGACCAATCAAAATGCCATTCAAGATGAAGCTTTTGACCCAACTTCATTGATCACCCCTTCTAATGAAACCTTCGAGCATGGATGGAGAAAATCTTTCAAGTGGACCAATCACAAAGGCGATAAGCTGGAAATCGTCACAGGCGAAGGGAAGATATTTGAAGAATCGGACGATGAATCAATTATAGACTCCAGGGAAGCTGAAAATCTAGGCCTTGTGGCCATTACCGAGTCTTTATTTTCTAGTTCTAAGGACGAAGATCCCAAAAAGGATTCTTCTCTTGATGTACTCTCTTTTGATTTTAATAATATGAACTCTACTTCCGAGAATATGCCTTCTCTTGAATCTTTCGAATGCTATAATAATCAATCTAATGAAGATGATAATATCAATAAATTGGCTGAACTAATGAATGAACGAGAACAAAAGAACCCTATCATTGAACAAACTGAAATTATTAACATAGCAACTAACGAAAATAAAAGAGAAGTCAAAATTGGCTAAACTCTAAATTCGGTAGAGCGATCGACCTTCATATCAACGCTCAAAGAATTCGAAGACGTGTTCGCTTGGTCATACAAGGACATGCCTGGAATAGATAGGGAAATTACGGAAACATACCATTCCCTTGAACCCTACCTCTAAACCAGTAAAACAAAAACTTTAACGAATGAAACCCGATGTTGCATTAGAAATAAAAGAAGTAGTATAAAAGCAGTTGGACTCAGGTTTCATTCGCGTATGTAATTACCTAGAATGGGTAGCGAACATCGTCCTAGTTTCTAAAAAGGATGGACCAGTTCGCATGTGTGTCGACGACTTTAGGGACCTTAATAAAGCTAGCCCTAAAGACGATTTTCCTCTACCACATATTGATATAATGGTAGATAACACGGCTGAACATGCGATGTTATCCTTTATGGATGGATACGCAGGTTACAACTAGATTTTAATGGCAAAAGAAGACGAAGAAAAGACATGCTTTATTACCCCTTGGGGTACATATTGCTACACAGTCATGCCATTTGGTTTAAAAAATACAGGAGCTACGTACTAAAGAACAGCTATGACTCTCTTGCATGATATGATGCATAAAGAAATAGAAGTGTATGTGGATGATATAATTGTAAAGTCCAAAGATAGAATGGGACATATAAAAGCTTTACGCAAATTTTTCACTCGCATAAAAGAATACAAAATGCGATTGAATCCACAAAAATGCGCCTTCGGGGTAACTTTTGGGAAGTTACTCGGATACGTAGTAAGAACACGTGGCATCGAGATCGATCCCTCTAAAATAAAGGCAATTGTTGACATGCCTCCCCCTCAAACAGAAAAAGAAATTAGGGGGTTCCTTGGCAAACTACAATAAATTAGTCAATTTATCAACAAATTGACTATGACTTGTAAGCCAATATTTAAAAAATTGAAAAAAGAGGAAGAACATGAATAGGACGATCAATGTCAAAAGGCCTGTGAGAAAATCAAAGATTACCTCAAAAGTCCACCAATTTTAGCACCACCAGTACCCAAACTACCTCTTAGGCTATACATTACAGTTACAGACACAGCCACAGGCGCCATGTTAGCACAAGAGGTAGGAAAAGTCGAGCGTGCAATATATTACATAAGTAAAAAATTCATTCAATATGAAACAAAATATAGCACCTTGGAAAAGACAAGTTTAGCACTAGTGTGGGCAACTAAAAAATTACGACATTATATGCTACCACACACTACTCATGTGATTTCACAACAAAATCCGATAAAGTATTTGTTTGAACAACCACCTATACAAGGAAGAATATCTAAGTGGTTGGTGATGTTGGTCGAATTTGAGTTAAAATATATTCCTGAAAAATCAATGAAAGGAAAAGTAATTTCCGACTTTCTGGCCCAACATCCAATTCAAATAAGTCGTGCAGAAACTACTCATCTCCCGGGTGAAGAGATTCTCATGACACAAGATGACAAATGGGTAATGTACTTTGACGGTGCGTCCAATAAAAAAGGATGCGGCGTAGGAGTGTTACTCATAAGTCCTGAGGGAGCACATACTCTAATCTCTGTTAAACTAGACTTCGAGGTTACTAATAATGCTGCAGAATGTGAAGCGTGCATTATTGGATTACAAGCAGCAGCTAGCATAGGTGTGCAAAAATTAGAGGTATATGGAGATTCCAGTTTGATTATAAATAATATATACTAAAAGAATGGAAAATAAAGAACTCCACAATGATATTATACCAAGCACACCTAGAGCAACTCATCGAGCATTTTGAACATATTGATTTTAAACATCTCCTAAGGGATGACAATCAATTAACCGATGCGCTAGCAAAATTAGCCTCAATGATCAACATTCCAAATCACTTAAATATGATGCCATTATGCGTTGATAGAAGAGAAGAACCACCATATTGCAACGCAATGGAGGAAATAAATGACATCGAAGGAGACAGTCCTTGGTATGATCATATCCTCTAATATATTACCCATGGCACATATCCCGAAAATACTTCATCGAAAGACCAACGAGCCATACGAACACTTGCAGCCCAATATGGTCTATTAAATTGTCAATTATGCAAAAAAGGACCTAATGGTCCAAGTTTATTGTGTATAGACCAACCTAAAGCCATACGCCTTATGGAAAATACTCACAAAGGCGTTTGTGGACCTCACATGAATGGTAAAATGCTTTCAAAAATAAGTTCACGACAAGGGTACTATTGGTCCACTATGGAACATGATTGCATACAATATGTTAAAAAATGTCCAAAGTGCCAAATGTTTGCTAATTTACAACACCTTCCACCAACTGAACTATACAACCTCACTTCCCCTTGGCCTTTTTCAACTTGGGGAATTGACATAATTGGAAAAATCTCTCCAACAGGAGCAGGAGGGCACAAGTACGTATTAGTAGCCATCGATTACATCACCAAGTGGATTGAGGCTGCTTCTTACGTGAATATCACTTCTAAACATGTCGCAAAGTTTCTCGAACGACACATATTTTGTAGATATGGAGTTCCACATGAACTAATTAGTGATCAGGGATCTCAATTCAAAGCTGAAGTCGAGACCCTCTAAAATCGTTATAAAGTAAAACATCATCACTCATCCCCATACAGACCTCCAATGAATGGAGCTATAGAATGGGCAAATAAAAATAAAACAGTCATCATTAAGAAAATGGCAGAAAATTATAAAGACTGGCCGAATAAACTACACTTACTTCTCCATTTTGGCTCGGAATTGGGCTTATAATATACCGTTGGAAAGATCTTTGAAAGGGCTTTCCATATGTATAGGCCTTGCATGGAAATTTTATGGTTTATTTATCTGTTTGGCTCAATTTTCAACAATGTAGGTTCTATTGGATCCAATCATTGCATTTGACGCATTTGGGTCCGTTATTAATCAAGTTTAAACATGTATGAACATATTTTAGGCCTAATTATTAATTGGACAAGGATCTAAGATATCTTGGTCTAAAATACGAGTTTTAACTTATTTCGCAATACTTTTCGTAGTCCATAAACACTTCAACTTTGATCTAGCATGAAGAACGGGTTTTTGTAACATCATCGCACTTCCTTTAGGGACAAGAGGCCAAATGTAGGTGTCTACAGTTAGCCCCCACTTTGATCGAGTCTAGAATAGACGATGATCAAAGTAGTCATGGAAATAAATCCGAGACTCATTCTGCGAAGTTCTATAAGAATAGAGAATCTTTCAGAAATATTAAGGATGTCGAAACGATCCTTGGTTCACTAAGTGTTTTGAAACAAATAGCTATTAAGGCTAGAGAAATTTTTTTCTAGTCTTAACGTGCTAAAGAATCTAGATTGATCCATTGCAATCGTAGAACGTTTTTACAAGTAAAGGTGTTCTGGGTGATGTCAAGTCATGAGAAGAGATCGGTTTTAAAAAAGAATAAAAGGGGATGATTTCCTCTCAATCATGTCATCGTTGGTTTAAAGTTCCTCGATATGTCATTGAAACTTTAGCCTGACTTTAACAAAGTAAAACGAATGAAAAAGGGTTTTCGATATTCAAATCGAAAAGGGGTCCGGTATTCGAGCAGGGTCCGGTATTCGAGCCGGATGTCCAGAAGATAGAAATACATGTCTCAGGACTGGAGGCATATATCCAAATCCAGTGAGAGAAAATAAAGTCAGCAACTCTCTCAGTAGTTTTGTCCACAAGATGAGTACACGTGTCTCAGGACTAGGGGCACGTGACTACATGGGTGCGACATCGTCTCGTCGCTCTTTATACCGGGGGTGGACGGACACCCTAACTGTCCGGTAAGCTAGTAAGCTCACTAACTACCGTATTTGCTTCCATTCAAGAAGTTCCTATTCCTGAAGGTTCGGCGTGCCTGTCGACTCGTGAGCTAACGCCTAGAGTAAATAGTCTACCTTTTAGTTCCGAGAGGTAGATCTCTCAAAGCTTCGGCTGAGGTGAAATTTTACGCAACACCTACGCCTTCCAATTTTACGCTGTACGCTACGCCATTTGCATTTTTAAGCTGCATGAAAACGCCTTCCTTTTGCTTCGTACATGAAAAAAGAAGAAAACCCGGACACTTATAACGTCAGTACAGTAAAATGACAAACCTGTCTATGGGTGCTTTTACGTAAAGCACCACCACGGAACGTCTTAAGGCACGCTTACGAAAAACGTTCAAAACGTATGCTTAGGGAAGGCACAAAGCACAGTGTGCATGCAAAATGATGCAA
Organism: Chenopodium album; assembly: GCF_948465745.1. Lineage (NCBI taxonomy): Eukaryota > Viridiplantae > Streptophyta > Magnoliopsida > Caryophyllales > Amaranthaceae > Chenopodium > Chenopodium album. Next base: position 27,945,942 of record NC_137858.1, on the reverse strand, counting down.
AAAACTATCAAAGAAGAAAATAAACTACAAATGCAAAGCAATTAAAAAGGATTTTGATAATTTGTGCGCCATTACGTCTAATAACGAGCAAAAACTGTTGAAAAATGATTAAACGGATCAAAATCCGGATACCGGTCATTTTAGTGACCAGTATCTGTGCGCAACTCACTAGGTCGTGCTGGCCAGGCGCGCGCATCATTCTTAGTTGCACTGGTCTGTCACTCTGAACTGATTCAGTTGCGTGCGACACTTAGTTCAGCAAAAAGAAAATTGTGGAGCGCAATTTTTCATTTTGTTCTCTCTCTCCTTCCTTCACGATTTTCGCTTCTTTCTTTCTCTAAAGAGCTCGGATTTTCTTGTTTTTTTTTCGAAGCTAAAGGAAGTAGATCTCGTCCCTTATTCATTTCTCCCATAATCCAATGTAAACTTTTTGCTAAACTCGTTTTTTCTTGGCTAAATTTGGGGGATTTACGAACCATTAAACCCCAAATCTTGAATTTAGGGGTTTTTTATTCGGTCTATTACTCTTGAAATTGTTTGCTCCATGTTGTTATACTATGTTTATGGAGTGTTTTGCAACAAATTTCATGAAGAATAGTTAAGTATTGAACCTTGTATGAGCATTTCTTCGTTTAAGTATGTTCTTGCTTTTTTCCTTCAAATTTAGTTCGAATATGTTGTTTTACTTGCTCATTTTGGTTATACTTGTTTATTATGAAGTGAATTATAGTATTGGAACTAATATTACTGATGAGTGACATTTATGGCACTCATTTGGTCCCTTTTTGGATGAATTCTATTTCTTTTTATATCTCTTTTCTTTAGTTTTCCTTAGATTTATTCTTGTTTTCTTCATTTTATGATTTTTGTAGTTAATTTCTCTATTTCATGCATTTTCTAGTTTACTTGTTATTTTTCTCTTTTACTTGTTTTTTATCATTTGTTTGTAGGTGGTAATTGATTTCCCAAGAATTCCCGAGCTTCCTCTCTATGAGCTTTCATTGTTTTCATGCCTAAAGATGGTGCAAGAAGCTTCAAGTCAAAGGTGGATCCAAGGGGCAAGCTTCAAGGCTTTGTATATACCTTCCTCATGGCTTATACTCTTCAAGAAATTCAAGAAAGTTTCTGCCTACTTTGTTCTCCATCATCATCATCTAGGATGTGTGCACCGCTTGAGCTAGGACGAAGAGAAGAAGGGGGAAGACCCAGCCAGGTGCGGGCGCACCAAGTTAGTGTGCGGCCGCACATTGGTCGGGTGCGGCCGCACACTTGGTGTGTGAGGGCGCACCAATCTGGGTGTGTCCCGTGCGCACCACTCTCTCTCCTCCGAGCGCCCGCACCTACGTGGGTCTATTTTTGGGCGTCAATACCTACCTCCTCTTTGTATATATAGTTATTTCTTCCTATTTTTAGGAAGAAGTTTTAGATTGGATTTGATAGTTAGTTTTTGAGAGAATTTTAGAGAGAGAAACTCAAGGATTGAAGAGAGAGAAACTCATGATTTTTGGTGATTGCTCAAGAATTCCTCATTATAATTGATCTTTAGATCAAAGTTTTGTAAGGATCTTCTTCTTGATTTCAATACAAGTTTGATTCTAGTTGATTTCATTTGTTTTCCATGTTATTGTTGATTGATTGGAGTTAGTTTGATGATTGATTGTAGTTTTATTGATTTTTGATTGATTGTTGATTGATCTTTGATTTCAATGATGTTGATGATGAAATTGATGATTGTTGTAGATTTGATCTTGATTCCTATGGCTAGTGAGTAGTTTTCTAGATAGGGAAATGGTGAAGCATGTTTGAGTGATGGATTAGAGTAATTTGGGGATAATTGATGGAGTTGATGATATGATTAAATTTGGTTGATAATTCATGTGCATGTGTGTGATTGATTGAAGTTTGGCCATCTTTGATTATTGCACTAGATTGCATTGTGAGCTTGCTATGATACGGACCATTGATTAGTAACTTGCAATTTCACGATTGAGGTGCTTTGTGACGTTCCCTAGGTAGTGTTTAGCGTAGTTGACGCTAGTTAGACCTCTAGGTGAACTATCTTGGTATGCTCTTTTGGATACATGATGATCTTCCTTCATATCACTTGACTTAGTCGGTTTGACCTCCCAAATTACCATTTTCCATTACAATTACATGTGGATCCATTGCCCTAGTGTCTTTAGATTGATTTCATACAAGTTCTTGCATCATTTAGCTCTAGCTCTAGTTTCCTTCATAAACCCCCTTTACTTGACTTCGAAATAGCTTGACTCAGGCATTGTGCATTCGACCTCCATTCCCTTGGGTTCGACCTTGACTTACCACTACGCTTAATAGGGGTTTGTTGAGTTACAAATTTTGTTTGATTGGGTGGGGTAATAGCCCAACGACCTACCGTTCTTCATCCCATCAAAATGGCGCCGTTGCCGGGGAATGGTGCTTTGAGTGCATGTTGTTGTTGAGTCTATTTCATTTCATTTGTAAAATACAAAAAGATTTTACACTTTAGGCTACACTTGTAGCCGTGCTACTTATATTTCCTTTGAGTTTTGTATGCATAGGTCCCGAGATTGTTCATTTGTTCCCTTTGATCCGGATATTGAAAGAACTCTCTCAAGGAGGAGAGTAGCAAACAAGACTTTGGATTATAGTTCCTCAAGCGAAAAAGAGATTGAACAAGAGCAAGTCCTGGGAGAACAACCAAGAGTTCCCTTGAAAGAATTGGGAGTGCCCGGTGCATATAGGTTCGAGAGCGGCATAGCTCCACCTACAACACCGGCAAACGATTTTGAAATTAGGCCGGCAATGATCACCCTAATTGAGAGGAGACAATATAGTGGGGCAAAGAACGAGAGCCCATTGAACCATCTTAAGGAGTTTGAAAAATATTGCAACACAATCAAGGTTAATGGAGTGTCTCAAGAATTTATCCGCCTTAAGTTGTTCCCTTTCTCCCTCATAGGAAGGTCTTTGGAATGGCAGACAAAGAGAAGCCCAATTCATTGAGAACTTGGGATGATGTCACTAAAGCTTTCTTGTCCCGTTTCTATCCTCAGAAGAAAACGGCGGAGGCAAGGGCTTTAATTCAAGGGTTCAAGCAAAAACCAAATGAGAGTCTTTATGAAGCATGGGAGAGATTCAAGGAGTACCAAAGAGAATGTCCTCACCACGGAATTCCAACATATCAATTGATCCAAATCTTCTATGGTGGTTTGAGTCCTCAAGGCAAGGCATGTCTTGATGGAGGGGCCGGTGGTCCAATCATGAACAAAACCGAAGAAGAAGTTTTGGACATAATAAAGGATGTGGTGACTTACTATAGAGATTGGCAAGATGGGGAAAGAGATTCTTCAAGCAAGCAATCTTCGTTGTACTCGGTGGACCATCTCAATGCCATCAACAATCTTTCCTCTCAAATGACAAACTTGGGAAAGGAGATGACGACAATCAAGGCCAAGTTGGAGAGTGTTTCTTCCTCTTCCCAAGCTCCAAATCTTCCCTCCCAAATTAAGGGGAGAGGTACTTCTTCTAACCCTCAAACTCCCTCTACTTCACATAATATGCCTATGGGATGTTTGTTTTGTGATGTATGTGGATCATATGACCATGATTCTAGAAATTGCAACAATGAATGTGTTGATGAGTTTGACAACAATGAGTGTGAGCATGTTAATTTTGTGTCAAACAACAATGTCCAAAGGTTTGATAATCAAAGAAGCCAATGGAATAGGAATTACCAAAACCAAGGCAATTTTGACAACTATAATCATGGTGGTGGTTATAGGAACCAAGGGAATCAAGGTTCTCGTGGTAACCATAACGAAGGTTATAGTGGCCAAAATCAAAGCCAAAATTATGGTAATCAAAACCAAGGCTATGGTAATCAAAACCAAGGTTATGGAAATCATAACCAAGGTAATGGTAACCATAATCAAGGTGGTGGTAACCATAATCAAGGTTATGGTCCAAATCAAAATAGGGGTAATTGGAACAATCAAGGAAGGGAAAATTTTCAAAACAATGCTCAAAGAGGTCCCCCACCCGGATTTGTTCCAAAGACTCAAGGTGAAAATTCCTATTCACAACCTTCTTCTCCTAGGACTACTTTGGAGGAATTGATTGGTAATCAAACCAAGATCATTAACACCTATATGGCGGTTAGTGATAAGAAATTCAATGAGATGATGACCCACAATAAGATGCTTGAGACTCAAATTACCCAATTAGCAAGCACTATTAAGGATTATGCTAGTCCTTCATCTTCGCCTTCCCAAGGTGTTGAACCAAAGAAATCCGTGTACTCTATTGCCACAAGTGGTGGAAATGACTTTAATGAGGGAGTTTCTTGTTCAAAAGAGGGAAGAGATGAGAGTAGTGCTATGGAGAATGAAGTGGAGAGGGTTGAATCCAAGGAAATTTATTGTGAGGTTGAGGAAAAAGAAGAAAGTGTTGTTGAAAAGATGAGTGAGGTAGAGAGATTTCCCGATCTACCATACCCCTAAAAATACTTGAGATTCAAAATGGATGAGCAATTTGGGAAGTTCCTTGAAGTTCTTAAGGGAGTCCATGATTCCACACCCTCTACCGAGCCAATTCCCGATATGCCTAAGTACTCCAAGTTTCTTAAGGAGATACTAGAGGAGAAGGAAAATTTTGATGAGGGTAGTTCGGTGGAAGGAGGGAAGTGTTTTAGTGCTCTTGTCCATGGTGAGCTTCCGGAGAAAATGGAAGATCCGGGGAATTTTTCAATCCCTTGTCAAATCAAGAAAATGGTTTTTGAGAATGCTTTGTGTGATCTAGGGGCTAGTGTGAGTATTATGCCCTTTTCAGTTTTCAAGAGGCTTGATCTAGGTGAGCTTCAACCATCTAATATAACACTTCAATTGGCCGATCGCTCTATTAAGCTTCCTAAGGGAAGAATTGATGATGTCCCTTTAAAGATTGGAGAGTTTGTCTTTCCCGTGGATTTTGTTGTTTTGGAGATTGAGGAGGATGAGCATATTCCAATCATTCTAGGGAGGCCTTTCTTAGCCACCTCGGGAGCCTTAATAGATGTGAAGGGAGGCCAAATCACTTTGAGATGTGGAAAATTGGAAGAGAGTTTTAAGTTGAAGCCAATGCATGAGTCCTTATCTTGTGTGCAAGATATAGCATGTGCTAGTCTTTCTCGTTCCATTGATGATGTGTGCATGGTTGATTCTTCTACTAACGATGTTTTTGAGATTGTTGATGATGTTTTTGCAAGTCTTGATGATGTTAGTGAAGAAGAATTTGTAATTCAAAAGCCAAGGGATGAGAAAGAAATTGAGATTCCAAATTGGTTCAAGCTTAGTTCTCAAGATGAAGAGAAAGCTTCCATGATTAAGGGATGTTGAAGTCAAGCCGAAGAAAAAGGCCCGTGACTCGAAGAAATCAAGAAAAAGAAAGAAATTGAGAAAAGAGAAGGAAGAATTTGAAAAGAATTTTGTGAAAGTTTCATTAAGCAACGATGAGAAGTTGCTTAAAATTGAAGAAGATTTTGCTCCATCAACTACCTTGAAGAAGGTGGTGTTCTTTGACCCTCCATGATTTGGAGGAAGGGTCGAGCTTAGGACCTTAAGCAAGCGCTTCCCGGGAGGCAACCCGGAGTTTCTAACTTTTCCTTTTGATTTTTGAATTTTCTTATTTTTGTCTCTTTTATTACTTTGTCCTTTCTTTCACTTTTCTACTTGATTGGATTTTTAGGATGACTTTTGCGGGATTGGAATTCTACAAGTATGCATGGTGAATGGAAGGTGTTCATGGCACAAACCACATTTTGTTCGATTCTAATTGAAATTTGAGGTAAAAAGGGTAAGAATTTTAGAGAGGTAAGATAGGAAATTTATGTTTTGAAAGTTGGAGGAAATTGATACTTAGTGAATTTTTGTGGTGAGCACATGAATTTTCAACTTTGAGGGCTTTGAAAATGATTTTAGCTACTGCCTATGTTGCTCCTCGTCACCATCATGATTCATGTGCGCACCAAAATAGGCAGTAAGTATCAAATTGTTGAGAAAAAGGAAGAATTGGGCACGCACAGGGGTGTGCGGCCGCACACGAGGCATGTGCGGGCGCACAGCCTGCGTGTGCGGGCGCACACCAGCCTTGTGCGGCCGCACATGGCTGGACGGGGCTTATAACCTCCTTCCTCCTCTTTCCTCCATTCATTTCTTCATTTCCACTCATCTTCAACCTCACGCACAACCCTTCAAACCCTCCTCTTGTGCGCACCATTCCCTTCCTTATTCACCATCAAAAACCCTTCATTTCCTCACTAAAATCAGTCCATTTTCACTCAAAATCACTCACAACCCTTCCTACACTATAAATTCCTCACAAATTGACCCAAATTTCACTCACTCTCTCTCCTGCTCTTGGTGGCCGAAATTGGGGTTTTCTTTGTGGGTTGAAATTGCTTGCTCAAAGTTGGTTAATTTTTCTTCTTTTATGGTATAATCACTAATCCTTGCTTTAATTTTTCCATTTATATCATAATTTTGCATAGATTGAAAATTTGTATGAGCATGAATAGTGTAGTATTGATTTTGTGATTTTTGATGCTTGATCTTGATATTGGTTGTGATTTGGTGGTGTTTATTGATTGATTTTGCATAACATTGTATTGTTTGTTGATTTTGTAGTGATTCTCATCATTTTTGGTTGATATCTTGTGAGTTGAATTTTTGGAATATGGGTAGTATGTGGTGATTGTGGTATTGGTCTTGTGGTTGTTCTTAAATTGTTGAAAGGAGTTTTTCTTGGATCATTGGTGTTGTTGATTGGTTTGGAATTGGTTTTGATTGAAAGGAAGTGTGAATTTGGAGTTTGGTGATTTTGGTAGTAAGTGGTGAATTTGGGTGTGGTGTTAAAGGTTCATTGGTTTTTCTTCTTGTTCGTTGTTGGTGATCTTTCTTAGCCTCTCAAACATGTCTAAATACCTCAAGAAACTCACCAAGAAAAGGAAAACCGATGTTAGCATCGATGAACCACCTCGCCCAAGTACCTCTTCTAGGCCGAGTACTTCTTCTAGGCCTAGTACTTCCAACTCCTTTTCCACTCAAACACGACCTCCAACCTCTCTTCCCAAAAAGAAAAACTTCACCGAAAAACAAAAGACCTTCTACCAAAATTTGAAGGAAGAAAGAACCCTAAAACAAACCCGCCACTATTTCCAACCCGATATGGTGAAATTGGGGATTGATGATGATGTGCGGTCGTTGCTTTTAAACCTCCGATTGGGTTCTTTCATCACCGATGCCTACCGCACCTACAAGGAGCCTACTTTGGAGTTCCTGGCTACCTTGGAGCTTGTACCCGTAGGAGGGGTATATAGGGTGCGCTTCCAATTGTTCAACCACATCTTCGACCACTCCTTGGAAGAGTTCAACGCCGCTTTGGACTTTGATCCCCACGGGGATATTTTGAACGTTGAACCTTATATCTTCCCGGAGTATGATCACAACTCATGGTGGGAAGACATCTCGGGTGGTAACGAGTTTATCACCAACAGGGCTAAGATCTCATCGGTGTACCAACCTTGTCTTAGGGTTGTGCACCGTCTTTTAGGCTATGTTGTATTCCCTAAACAAGAATTGGGGAAGTTGAGCAAGTTGGAGCTCAAGGTCTTGTGGTTGTCTACCCGCCCGGAGTATGTGGGCCGGTTGAACTTGGGGTATATCTTTGCCCAATATTGTTTGGACCTTCGCAAGAGGAGTACGGGAGAGATCCCATGCGGGGGCATGATAACTAGGCTCTTGACTCGCCTTGGCCTCGATGCTTATCTCCCATTTTGTAAGGAGATTGGGGATAGCACCTCCATCTACCTTGATATGCAACAATTGGGTCAAATCCAATTCATCTCCAAGGGCTATAGCGAAGGGAGATATGAGTGGCTTAGGGGAAATGAGCATTGGTGCTACTTGCCTAACCCCGACTTGACTTCTTTGGCCCGGTTCGCCAACAATGTGTGGCATGTCCCCAAGTCCTTTCGGCGTCCTAACTTCGACTCCGATGAGGATGAGGAAGAAGATGATGAAGAAGAACAACAACATCAACAACAACAGCAACAACAACAACAACAATTTCCACAACAACAAGCTCCTCAAGAGCAAGAGCAAGAGCAAGAGCAAGAGCAAGAGCAAGAGCAAGGGCAACATGCTTATGCCGATGCCGATTTGAGGGCTCTTAGTGAGCAAATGAGTGGATTGAAAATCAACGTGGATGGCATGTATGATCAAGACTTTGGGGCCATCTATGAACAACTAAGAGGTATTCAAGAGATGCAACAAGGTATGTTTGCACAACAACAACAAATTTATGAGGCGGAAGTTAACCGTGGGAACATTACTCCCCCGGTTAACTATCCGTACTTCCCGCCCCAACAAGGTCCTCTACCTTCGTTTGGGCATCCTTATTGGTCGGGGCCTTCCAACCCCGACACCGAGCGTCGCTACTATCCGGATGAGCACGGTAACTATGATTACAAGGCTCCGGGTGGTAGTGACTATAGGGGTGATCCTAACTACCCCCATGTCCATCCCAACCACCCCTTCGAACTCACTTTGCCCGATAACTTCACCCCTCTTGCTCCTTGGCAACAAGATCTTTTCAAGGGGCATTATGGGTGGCCTGAGGGGTACACCGGAGGATGGGAGCCTTACCCTCATCCCTTCGATGACCCCGAGCGCAACAAGGACCCCGATGGGGCCGGGCCGAGTGGGAGTGGTGGTGGTGATGGTAGTAGTTATTAGTTCCCTTTAGCTTCTCATGCTTTTTGCCTCCATCCCTTATATTTTTGATGCATGTTTTGTTTTGATTGGGATGTTGAGATGTATTTTTATCTAGCTTGGGGGAACTAATAATTTGCTCGGTGACCAATTTTGTTGTTGTGTACATACCTTAGTTGTTTGCATGTTTATTTTTATTCCTCTTGTTTGATTTCCTCATTTTCTTGATCTCTAGGCTACCTCCCTTGTAGCTAGCTTGTTTGCCCTATTTGCTCGAATGCTTGTTGTTTGTGATGATGTTTCGCTTGGCATGTTGTTGTTGATGATCCCTAATATCCAAATCCCCTTAATCCAAAACCCTTTGATCCAAATCCCTTGAATCCAAATCTTGTAGTTTAGTGTAGTTCTTTAGTTAGTTTAGACTTTCTTGTTTCCTTAGTTTTATTTCTTTTATTCTTTCTATTCTTTGATTAGTTTAGCTTTTATTTTCTTTGGTTGTATATACTTTCTGTTTGGATTAGTTTCATTTTATTTGTTGTTTTCTTTTCTTTGTTTTGAAGTTACTAACCATTTTCTTTGTTCATAGTTTCTTTTATTTCTTTTTCTCACTTGGTTCCTTGAAGAGCTTTTGGAAATGGAATGCTACGAGGTGGTTTCTAATTGCTTCGTTTATTTTTGCTAAGCTTGGAAGCCCGGTGAGACCTTTCTTATTTTCTCTTTATTTTCCTTGGTTGCATAGAATAAGATTAGTTTAGGAGAAGTTGAATGGTTCAAGGATGGATGCTTGTTAACACGTAATGTGTTTGGGATCGATGCCGTTGATGTCGATCGATCACTTGTTTGTCGATTGGGAATTTTATGTGTTTAACTTGCTCTCTAGTCCATTGCATGCTATTTCTCCTATATTTCCTTTTCTATGTTTCCATTTCTTTTCTTTTACCTTTTCTTTTACTTTCCTTTATTTTTCTTTTCATTTTTGATGTGATTTTGAGGCATTATTTTTATTCTTTTTTTCATTTTTCTTATGGAATGAACCTTGTACATTGGACTTGTCTTTTGCATGATTTTCTTCCTAGGTTGTAAAGGTATGCACGGTTTGAGACTATGTTCGGTTGACTCTAGGATAGTGTATGCTAGGGTAGTTGGTTTGAACTAGGAGGATCATGAAGCCGGATTCTACTTGTTTGTGGCATGATTGGTAGTTGCTCCCTATAGTCAATTTGACACCACTAGTGAGTTTTTGCCACAACCTTGTGAGGTTACTTGTTTTTCTAGCCTTCAACATTCCTTGTATGAGCGGCGTGGATCCTTGACTATGCAAACCTAATCTAATAAAGCTTGATGTATGATTCTCAAACCCGAGACCGAACTTTCTAGGAAGGACAAAGGCACATTTTTTCGGGGTGGTATTTTTCATTTTTGTTATATTTTGTTATTTTCTTTATTTTTGGGTTTAAATTTGCCTTCTTGCAACCATTTGAGCCTTATCCCTTCTTTTCAAGCCACATCTTTAGTTACTTGACCTTTTGTTTCATTTTCTATATTCTCTTGGTTTTTGTGAAGCAATATGATCATTTGAGATGGAGTTTGTGGTGGATAAGTTGGACTTTTGGTTTTTATGAATGCAAGTTTGTGATTTCATTTTCTTTGCGAATAATGGCAAATATTTGTGAAAAAGCCGTCCTACTTCATAAAAGGCATGGACTAATGAAGTTGCATTTAGGAAAAGCCGTCCGAATTAAGTAAAAGGCAAGGACATTGCAAATTCAATAAAAAAAAAGAAAAAAAAATTGAAAAAGTGAAAAATTCAAAAATATTTTGATGTATTCTTTTCTCCTTCTAAGCATTGAGGACAATGCTTCATTTTAGCTTGGGGGAGAAGCGTGTACGCTTTTTGTATATATTTTTGTGAGTATAGCTTCAAGTAAGCTTGGGGGTGTTGTTTTTGTTTGGTAATTTCTTGATTGTGGTGTTAAGGATTGATCACCCTTTTGCTTCACTTTTTAGGAAAATCACCAAATTTTAAATTTTAGCCTACCTTCACCCTTTATGCCTTACGTTACAACCTTGGGGAAAGACCTTTCGACCTAGATAGTTGAGTCACTATTCGGGGGAGGGCATCATGGGTCATTGCCTAAGGAAAGGGGATGCATAGTCAAGATTGTCGAGTAGCCTTAAAATAATTCTTTTTCCGGTTCCTTCGAGGAATCATTGGGACACTCACTAAGGGGAGATTTGAGACTAGTGGGGAGAACGTGGTAAGATTGTTTGGGATGAACGTGGATTGTGATAACTAGTTCCTATGCCTAGCATACCCTATGTTTCAATCAACCTTGGATATCTTGAAACGTGCATACCTTAACTACTTGAGAAAGATTGTCATTCATTTGCATTATTTTCTTTATGTTAGTTCATTTCGCAAAGGTTTGTTTTCATTTTACTTTCCTTTTTTATTTACGGTTTGCCTCATTGATGTTTGGTGGAGAGTTATGGGTCAAACTCTTAGGATACCCTTACGAGACCTCACTCGTCCTCATAGGCGACTTTGAGGTTTAAAGGGCTTGTTGTAGCTAAAAGCAACCGTGATTCCTACGACAGTGAGTTTTAGTGTATATTCTTAACTTGAGTCTTTCTTTTTCGTTTTCAATAAAATTTTCATCCTTTATCTTTCTTGCTTTGTTTTGCTTGAGGACGAGCAACAGTTTAGCTTGGGGGAATTTGATGAGTGACATTTATGACACTCATTTGGTCCCTTTTAGGATGAATTCTATTTCTTTTTATATCTCTTTTCTTTAGTTTTCCTTAGATTTATTCTTGTTTTCTTCATTTTATGCTTTTTGTAGTTAATTTCTCTATTTCATGCATTTTCTAGTTTACTTATTATTATTCTCTTTTACTTGTTTTTTATCATTTGTTTGTAGGTGGTAATTGATTGTCCAAGAATTCCCGAGCTTCCTCTCTATGAGATTTCATTGTTTTCATGCCTAAAGATGGTGCAAGAAGCTTCAAGTCAAAGGTGGATCCAAGGGGCAAGCTTCAAGGCTTTGTATATGCCTTCCTCATGGCTTATACTCTTCAAGAAATTCAAGAAAGTTTCTGCCTACTTTGTTCTCCATCATCATCATCTAGGATGTGTGCACCGCTTGAGCTAGGATGAAGAGGAGAAGGGGGAAGACCCAGCCAGGTGCGGACGCACCAAGGTAGTGTGCGGCCGCACATTGGTCGGGTGCGGCCGCACACCTGGTGCGTGCGGGCGCACCAATCTGGGTGTGTCCCGTGCGCACCACTCTCTCTCCTCCGAGCGCCCGCACCTACGTGGGTCTATTTTTGGGCGTCAATACCTACCTCCTCTTTGTATATATAGTTATTTCTTCCTATTTTTAGGAAGAAGTTTTAGATTGGATTTGATAGTTAGTTTTTGAGAGAATTTTAGAGAGAGAAACTCAAGGATTGAAGAGAGAGAAACTCATGATTTTTGGTGATTGCTCAAGAATTCCTCATTATAATTGATCTTTAGATCAAAGTTTTGTAAGGATCTTCTTCTTGATTTCAATACAAGTTTGATTCTAGTTGATTTCATTTGTTTTCCATGTTATTGTTGATTGATTGGAGTTAGTTTGATGATTGATTGTAGTTTTATTGATTTTTGATTGATTGTTGATTGATCTTTGATTTCAATGATGTTGATGATGAAATTGATGATTGTTGTAGATTTGATCTTGATTCCTATGGCTAGTGAGTAGTTTTCTAGATAGGGAAATGGTGAAGCATGTTTGAGTGATGGATTAGAGTAATTTGGGGATAATTGATGGAGTTGATGATATGATTAAATTTGGTTGATAATTCATGTGCATGTGTGTGATTGATTGAAGTTTGGCCATCTTTGATTATTGCACTAGATTGCATTGTGAGCTTGCTATGATACGGACCATTGATTAGTAACTTGCAATTTCACGATTGAGGTGCTTTGTGACGTTCCCTAGGTAGTGTTTAGCGTAGTTGACGCTAGTTAGACCTCTAGGTGAACTATCTTGGTATGCTCTTTTGGATACATGATGATCTTCCTTCATATCACTTGACTTAGTCGGTTTGACCTCCCAAATTACCATTTTCCATTACAATTACATGTGGATCCATTGCCCTAGTGTCTTTAGATTGATTTCATACAAGTTCTTGCATCATTTAGCTCTAGCTCTAGTTTCCTTCATAAACCCCCTTTACTTGACTTCGAAATAGCTTGACTCAGGCATTGTGCATTCGACCTCCATTCCCTTGGGTTCGACCTTGACTTACCACTACGCTTAATAGGGGTTTGTTGAGTTACAAATTTTGTTTGATTGGGTGGGGTGGTAGCCCAACGACCTACCGTTCTTCATCCCATCAATTACTTTCATAAATTATGTTTTGAAAATTTTGAAAATGGCGCAAAGTGTACTCTTAGTTTTTTGCCATGTTTAAACTTCAAAATTGGTTGGTAGGCGATAATTGTATTGGTGTTACTATTATTCGCCTAAGAGTAGCTGATTCTTTGAAATTTTAGAAAATCTCTTGAATGCTTAGTTGAAACTGGTATAGGATGGCTCTTGCGGGTGTTAGAAGCCCCCGTTTACTGAGTTTAACTGCAGGTATCGTAGCCCCCAAGTATGGGTGGCATTCGACTTGTTTTCATGAATTTGTTTATTTGTCGTTATTTATATTGCAACAAATTTCATGCAAAGTTGTAAAGTATTGATCCTGTATGAGCATGTCGAGCATATATGTGTTTTCTTTTGTTCTAATTTTGACTTTGTGCTTGAACTTTATTTCTCTTTTGTTTTGCTCACATAGACTATACTTGTTAATTTTAATGTAAATTGAAGTGTTTAGAACAACAATTATGCATTAAAATTATAAATGAAATTTTGAACTTTTATAATAGCATGAATTTGTTCTTGCGACTCATGTTTATTTTTTACATGCGTAAGTTTCAAAATTGGTTTTATCAATGATTAAAATAACCGGCGGTTATTATTATTCACTTATAAAACTGTGATCTCAAGATTTGCACAAAACTAGTTAGTTTAGGAAATTCTCGAAGACATCATCGAACTAGAGTAGTTTGGCTATATTTCGGGCTTTTGAGCCCCCATTTTATGTTATCGAATTTTGTAGCCCCCAATGTTGGTGACTTCGAGAATTGTTTGTTTTTAATAATTTAGACCTTTTCATGTTGCTTGAAATGGGTCTAGAAATCCTGTGTTTCGTCTAATTATGATAACAACTAGGATCTTGGAAACGAATAAACTGGTGTGTTTAAACCGTTTTTTGACCATTCATAGTTTTAACAAAGAAATTTGCTAAGTCTAGTAATATTGGTCATTCATTAAAACAAGTAAGAGGAAAAATGAAATGTTAAACTTGAAAATGACTCGAATATGTAACTTGTTTCATGGCCAAGTTCAATTGTAAACTTTAGTTTTTAAAGGAGCAAAATGATTATTAAATCATTGTGATGCATTTGAAAATTGTAAGGCTCGAGTTCTACATAAACCATTTGTAGTTTAGGCGATTCTCGAAAGTAGCTTGAATGGCATGAATATCTCATTTTGTTTTTTTTGTTGATATTGGAGCCCCCATGTGTCGGGTTATGCGTATTCTTGCTATTCACAAGTCTTGGAGCCCCCACTTTGGGGTAGTTCTAATGACTTGCTATTGTCTAGGCCATTCATATAATCATGATATTGGGATGGACCTATGTATGTATCCTATTTTTGTTTTTTAGATACTTAGAACAATGACATGGCTTCTACATTTAAGTTAAAGTCATGTTCAAGAAAGCAAGTTAGTTCTTTGCTTGTTTACAACCCAAAAACAATTGTGTTTAAGGTTTAGTAATCTTACCTAATGTCTAAACGTTTGTAAAGATCATTGTGGTGATTTTATTCTTAAAGTTGATTTAGAACATCAAATATTTTCTTTGTTCTTATCAATCTTTGATTTTGGTCTTGTAGGTGGTTCGTTTACCATCCCTTAGGCAATATTCGCAGGAGAACTAAGCGAGAACAAGTTCGAGTCAAGAAGAAGTCGAATCTTGATTCATTCCTTTTGGAAGCATTTATGTATATACATGTATTATTGTAGACACCCATTTGTGTCTCCCCAAAACCAAACCCAGTTATGAATTCCTTTCACGTCGAATCATAATCGCATGAGGTCAAAGTGTGGAAAAGTCTTGTGTTGCGGTTAGTTTTTATTAAAAATCCTTCTTTCTGTTTTCGAAAACCCACTCTATTTTATGAAAACGTCCATTCCAGTTTAGTTTGGTCCGTGATAAGGGTCTAATAATGGTTTAGTTGGATGGGGCTTGAAAAGACCTTTCCAACGATATATTATAAGCCCAATTCCGATGAATAATGAGGAAGTTATGGCCAAAATACTAAACTGGGCCCAAACCGGATTTTACCTACGACCCAATGATTATGAGGACGGTCCAAGGGTTTAATCCTATTCCTAAACTAATTAGGATTGATTAGAATCTTCTATAAGATTCTAAAAGATCTTAATTATCCTTTTTTGAAAAGATAAGATTAAGGAATTTGATTTAAATATAAAACTTTCCTTTTTTAAATCCTAATTCTATTCGAATTTAAACATGTTCAAAGACAGTTAGATATTATTTTCGTGCCTCATATTTTTTATCCTAATTTTATATGGTTGGATAGATCTTGAAATTATCTTTCCAATGATATATTATAATATTAATTCCGAGCTATAACGAAAAAGATATTAAAGATATATGAAACTCTATCCAAAACTGACACCGTCCTACTATTTCGGCCATATCTTTTTATCTACAAAATATTTTAATCTGATTCTAATTGAATTGGAAATTAGACTTCAAGAGATTTCCAACGACATATTATATGACTTATTTAGATTTCTAGATTAAAAGATATGATAAAAACAAAATCCGCAAAAACTGTCTCTGTCACCAAACGACAAGTTTGTCGCCTCGCGACAGACCCTGTCACCTGGCGACAAGATGAATTTCTGGCGACAGGGTCGGTTTGTTAGCGACAGAGTGGAGTTTTA
Organism: Chenopodium album; assembly: GCF_948465745.1. Lineage (NCBI taxonomy): Eukaryota > Viridiplantae > Streptophyta > Magnoliopsida > Caryophyllales > Amaranthaceae > Chenopodium > Chenopodium album. The sequence continues at coordinate 27,930,124 of NC_137858.1, read as the reverse complement.
TTCCTTATCAAATTCTATGATTTTCCGGACTATTTTCCTATAAATAGGGTCCTCGTCCTCTATTTTTATTCATCAACTTTCATTCACAATCACCCAATTCTCTTTATTCTCTCTTGAGCAATATATGCTTTCTTTCTCTCTCTTTTTCTAAACTAGCTTTTTACAAACACAATTCCGCATACACAAGATTTAGAATCACCTAGCCAAATTCGAAGTTGCCTTCGCCCTAGACGTGAAAGGTTTATACTTTTCTGAGGGTTTGGTCCCAAATCCAGTCTAAACTTTTTAACTCTTTCTTTCAATAATTTAATTTAATTCTTTGATTTATTATTTTCATTGAAGTTTACTAACTTGTGTATTTTGTTATTAGAAAGAGGTACGAGGCTTCAAAGTAAGTAGATTAGCTTATTCCCTATTATTTTCACAATGTAGAAAGCATGCTTATTAATGTTTAATTCCTAGTATCATGTTCAGATGTATTTATGCTTTCTAGTATTATGTTAGGATGCTTTTATTGCTTTCTAGTTTCATGTTTAGGGTGCCTTTACTCTTTCTAATATCATGTTAGTACCATGTTAGGTTTAAAGCTTTGATTTTTATTGTTTAGTGACATGCTAGGGTTTGTTATTAATCTTGTTAGTATCATGCCTAGGATCTTGCTATTATTAAGCTTTATTATTAACATGATTATTATTATTATGATTATTATTATTATTATTATTATTATTATTATTATTATTATTTCGATTATTATTATTATGATGATTTATATTATGTTGCTTGATATTTTATTGTTATTGCTTGATCACGCCTCTTATGCTTGTTAAAGGGAATTTGTACTTGAAATCACGCTTAATAAGATAGTTAATAATTTGGTTTAGGCTAATATGATTTTAATTCAAGTGATCGCCAATAATAGAATTATTTGTGCATTAATATTCAACAACATAGATTAAACAGGTTAGGGTTAATCTAATGATTGCATGTTAGTCGAAAAGCGCATATGAATACGAGCAGAACAAAGTAGAGGCCTATTTTATAGGACGGGTCCTTTCTTTTGTAGATCGGATTCGTACCCTCATCCCCGAACCCTATTTGGTTCAAGACCTTATGGAGTTGACGTCTTGGATCGTTTTGGGTTTACAAGTTCCTAAAACTTGTTGGCGACTCTTTTTGCTCTCTTTTCTTTCCCTTTGGAACGCCACCATACTTTAGTGTATGATCACAGTGGGGTTCAAGCTTGGGGTTATAGTGCTTGAAATATTCCCTACAATTATCCAAACGATTATTGAGAATCTGAAAATTTATTTCTTTGAGAAAACAAAAATTCAGAAAAGAAAATTTTGAATACTATTTTTATTAGAAACATGTTGTTTCGAATTAGAATTCAAAATTTGAAAAGGGTCCAATAATTTAAATGAAAGTTTGTTTTGAAAAACAACTTTTTCCAGTAGGCAAAATACATAATCATATTGTTTTCGAAACTGGATCCAAAATGGAAAGAAAAGTCTAGCTCGTAATTTAGTGTGACTTTTTTGTCCAAGATTGATGAAGGTAAGTTGCAATTCACAACTTATTTCAACAAAGATATGAAAATGTGAGCAAACTTTTATATCTTTTTTTGTCATCTCTCCCTTTTTAGTGTTTGTCATCATTGTCATACTTTGATAATTGAAAGTGAAGTTCTTCCAATTAAAAAGTGCCGTAGTTTGAAAATGAATATTTACCAAACTTAGGTTTGATGGAGTGTTAGAATAATTTGTGAAATCATTCGAATCACTTTCCAAAATATGGTCTCATTTCAAAATGAAAGTTGAGGTGAGGCCTATATTTTTAATTTGAAGCCCCCAAGCGTAGACTTTAGGTGGCTTTTGGAATTCATGTATACATATGCTATGGGTGTTTCTCATGTTTATTTAAGGCCCCAAGGTTTGTATTTTTAATTTGTGGAATATTGCATATGTTTATCATGAATTGTTTGATCAAGTAACATAATTAATTATCTTGGTCAGATAATAGGAAGTGGTATTCTTCCCTTTGTCATTTTAAAGTTATTAAGATGGTTCATAATAAGCTTTGCATGACATTGATGTCGCAGCAAAAATAACGTGTTCAAATCTGTAAATAGAATGAAGTGGGGATGTCCAAGCTTTTTAGCCCCCAGTTTGAGGCAAAGAGCGAAAAAATTATACTATTTTTCAAGTATTTTAGTTGCCAAATGGGAGGGATCATCCCGACTTACCCCCTAAAAAAGAAATGAACAAAAAGACGGATTTGTATAAAAAGAAAGGGGAATCCAACTTTCCCATAGAAGAATAAAGAAAGAGAATTAGACATGTTTTCGAAAAGTAAGGATTATTGACTTAATATTTGAATCATCGTAAGTGGCAATGAGGTATACGTTAATATGTGTGATAGCGATAACGATCATTTTTTTCATGTAGCGATCATGATCAATCAATGTTCCTCACTTAGAGAAGATGGAGATATCCCACGCAAGCGGACATATAAGTAAGAAGACCAATTCTCAAGAGTTGTAAAAGACATCTAGAGTTGACGTTGAGGCTGTCGATATATCAAATCAATTTATTGTATTAACTCTTTTTATTTCTAGGCAATGTATATAGAACTTGAATTACCTTGGTAATAAATAGCCCTATTATTAAAAGAAAATAAGATGATTTTTTTAGAGTGATAGTCATCTCATTTTTCTTGGCAAAAAATATGGAAAACATCAAATTTAACTTGATTCAATTGCTTTACTAAAATGGTGTCATCAAGCCAATGGCTATCAAATCACCCAAATCATTTGATTTTTTTAAATGTGATTTTTGTAATCATAACTCAACACTTTATGCATTTTATATACGGGCATGAGTACTCAATAGTAGGTCCATATGTGGAAAGGCCTAGAATTGGCCATGTTTTCATGGAATGATGATTTTGGTACATGGTTATGGTCTACCTCAAGGAGGGCCTGTACAAGGTTGTAACGTGGTTAGGCTTGGGGTTATGAAGAATGGATAGGCTCAATTATACTCCCAAAATCCCTTACTTTTGGTGCTTATCAAATTAAAACCTTTTGCTTTGTGTGACAACATCCTACATTAGGTGCCTTTTCCTTGTCCTCTCTCTTTTTTTTTTCACTTTTTTTTTTTTGATAAGTCTTATTTTGGGTTTAGAACGATTTTTTATTTTCTTTTGCATTGGATCTTTCCTTCTGGGTTTAGACTAACTTTGTGTCCCCCTCTTATGTTTCGTTCCCCCAATTTTCTATTTATATATCTTTGCACCATTCTCATCCCAAGGTATGGAATAATGTAGGTTGAATAGCTAAGGCTCAACCGACGAGGCTCCAAAAGGGCTGCCAAGAAGATGGATTTCCTCTAAGGTTAAGAACATGGGATTATCTTTGTGGAGTTTCAAGTTGCCTCATGTGTTGGTGAAATCATCATATCCTTTCTTTGTGGGCCGAAGATGGGCCTCTTTTCGTTTGATAAATCTAATAAGCCAAAGCTTATCAAAATTCTTAAAGTGTTGAGTATGTATGCCTTTTGATATTGCCTGTTTGTATGTATGTATGTATTGTATTTAAGTCGAGCCAATAACAATAAAAAGATTGAAAAGAGCACAAGATAGACGTACTTGAAAAAATATTTTTTTTATTCATTAATTAATGAGAGTACAAAATAAGTAGATTCGACAGCATGAAATCTCTTAGTCTATTATAAAAAACAAAGAAAAGAAACAAAACAAGACCTAAGGTGCTATATCTTGAATTGTTGACAACTTCTTGAGATTGCGTCTTCGAGCTTTGTCTGTTTTCGACGTAGGTGAAATCTTCTCTAAAAATCTAGTCCATCTATATGATTCATGGTTTCATTTATCATGTCCCTTTATTGTTCCCAAGGTATTGTAAATGGCACTTGTATGTTGGAGACATATTGTCTACGAACTTTGGGACAAGTTCATGATCTTGAGGTCTTTGTGAAAGAAGAGCAACCTTTGATCGCCACCTAGAAAAGAGGTCAATGAGGCCTTCTTCTCTCCCTTGCTTAAGCAATTCAAGATCACGCAAGGTATTTGTGAGCTCGATGTTATCTCCCTATATATTGGGTTAAAAAACGCTTATACAACGTCACTCCAAGTGGAAGTTTGTTTTGCTTCGAGGTTAAAACCATGATCTAGCAGTTGGGTCCAATGAAAAAGGAAAAGTACATGTATATAGACTTTACTCAACCCCTTTCAATGCTATAATTCCAATCAAGCTCATTAAGTGAGAACTAGGATTGTTCGTAATCTTAAAGGTTGATAAATCCGTAATCAAGAACTTTTTTAGAAGATTCTTGCCACTAGGTTGTGGTGCAAGCTCATAATTGAAGTACTTAGCCTTTGAGCTAGATCATGCTTTTCGGCTCATAAATCCGTACTCTAGCTTTTCGGCTCTTGCTTTTTCTTGCAGAGTTTTTTCTTTTTCTTTCTCTGCTTTTATTTTAGCCTTTTCTGCTTTTTTACGAGTCTTTAATTGGGCTTCTTCTTTTCGTAGGGCCTTTAGGTTTTGGAGTTCCTGTCTAAGTTTCTCCAATGCTGCTTTGTTACCCATGATTGGACTAGTATGCGAATGTGGAATATGACCTAGTAATGTGTGTCACGAGAAATTGAGCGCATTCAATTAAACCTTTTCTGCCAATCATTCAAACAATGAACTAAAGTCAAAATGATTGTTTTACTTTTCCTTTTTTATCATTGTAATACGAATTCACTTTAAGCAAGTTTGTTGATGAAGAATGTCAAAAAATTCACGAACAATCATTAATGGAATGTCATGATTTGTGTTGACTTCAACAAGGTAATCATCTAAGGATTTTACTTTAAATGAATTGTTTTCGAAAAAGGTAGAAGAGAAAGAGAAGAAAGTTGGATTGAAAGAGCGCATCAAATTTTTAGAAATATTAATCGACTCGAACACACTCCTTAAAATGATCAAATATACCATAGTATTTTTTTATCATTTAGATTACAATAGAGATCAATATCATTTTTTTTTTTAATTATGATTCTCATATTGCTTATCTTTAAAGGATAATATATTACTATTTGCTTAAAAAGAATGATGGCCTCTGAATGTAAGATCCAAGAAATTGTTAAATCATTTTCTCGGTTTTATCATTCATTATTTTCTCTTTTTTTTTTCTTTTTTTTTTATGGAGTAATATTTTTTTGTATCATACTCTCTCTTTTTTTTTCTTTTTTCTTTTTTATTTTAAGAACGATATTTCTTTTTTTCAAGGTTGACAATTACAACTAAAAATAACGATGAACACGAAAATAGGCACGTTTAAGAATAAACATATTGATGACGTCCTATTAAGGGATGCGAACTTCTAATGACGAACCTCATAAGAAGTAATGTCATTAGTTTGATTATAAAGTACGTAAACGAATCATCATAATCAAAATAGTATCGCGCGCAATTTTCTGTCTTGCGCTAAGGTGGAAAGTGCAACTTCTAGAGTAGCATTGCCACGTGCTTTTTTTTTTTCTCTTTTTGCGTAAACGCAAGGAGAACGATAAAAAACATGTTTTTGGATTTTTCGAAAATAAAAAGACAATCAAAGTAAAAGTTAGACAACGTTGTTAGCCCAAAGAGATGTTTTTAGCACCTACTTAACGATTAACCTTGAAGCGGTAGTATCGTTTTCTCTGTATGATATTGCTCATAACAAGTCAAAGTCAACTTTGAATAGTGGGCGCGCAAGACAAAGTGTTGCGCAGGAGTGCCGCGCGCAGCTTTTGAACTTGTGCGTGGAGGGCTCGCGCAACTTTGACAGTTGCGCGTGCCACCTGGTAGGTTCGACAATTTTTTTTTCTTTTTTTATTTTTTTTTGAAAATCGAAGTGCAGACCTTTTTTTTTTTTTGTCGAGCCGCAATTTTTTTTTTGTGATTTTTTTTAAAATATCTCTAGGTAACAAGTTGGAATTAGTTTGATTAGACACGAAGCACATGTTCATGTAGTCACATAAGCATGCCACAAGTCAAGATTCATGTATTGCCATTCTAAGGTCAAAATGGCTTGGGTGTCCAAGGTACCATATCTTAAGAAACGACGCACAAATCAATCACTCAACGAGTTGACCTATGACATCGTCCTCCCAACATTTTGTTGGCGACATGGGTGGGATAATTGTTATTAATTTCGGGATAGAAGCCTAGTGTTGGCAACCCCTAGTCAATGAGCCAATCCCCAATGTTGAAGTGTGCTATACTTATGCATGGTGCAATGTTGCTTGTTTGGCTTTTACTTTTGTGCAAAGGAAGATATTATGCGTTCAAGTCTCGCTCTCTAACTAGAGATTATCCAAGTTAGTTCTCTTTATAATCCATAGGCAACCTGGTGTTGGAAACCTTGGATTATAACTACGAACTAATCTTGTAACCTCTAAGTCCCCAGCGGAGTCGCCACTGTAAGGAGGGTGTTCCCATCGTAGGGGATCCTTCTCCTTAGATTCCCATGGCCCTTTAAAGCCTAGGACTTTACACTTGTTAGGGTGTATTAGGATTTGAATTCCTGACTGTTTGGGGGACCTTGAATTAGAAATGATTCTATCATACACACTTTTTTGTAAGGAACAAGTAGGAGTCGCCAATGAGTTTTAGGAAAACCCATAAACCTCGTTCATCCTTTCTCCCAAGTAGAGTTCAAGGGATATTTAGCATGAATCATAAGTTTACCCATGCCCAAATTGGTCTACATAAACCAGAAATGAGTTCGGGAGCGAGGGTACCAAGATAACGTTCCCTTTAGAGGGGAATCACGATCCTAGCCCTAGTGCGGCCTCTACTAGCTCTTCCTTTGCACAATTTCATCACTAAACAATATATGCAACGTGATACCTAAAACTACGTTAGTTGATTTTATTTACACGCATTAATCATGTAGGAATTACATTGCAAAAGTTGTTATTCTTATTTAATCAAATTCGTGAAAAGAACAAGAAATAAACAATATTCGCCTTGTCTTAGGTGATAAACCAACAATAAACAATATTCGCCTTGTCTATTCTTGATTAACGAAAGAATACTATGTGAATTAATTAATTAAAAGTTTGTTTAAAGTGATCAAACAACACTAATTAATCAATTAAAGTTATTTAAACAATAAAATAAAAGTGATTTATCTAAGTGCTCAGGAAACTAACCGTTCTTCTTTTATGTTATATCTCCGTTTAATGCGTTTATGGACTTTCTTTCTTCTTCTTACCTTCAAGAGCTTCAATGGATGGATTAGGGTTGAAGAGTAGTTGGGAAGAAAGAGGGAAAAGTAGTATGATAGTAAGAGGGTTTGAGAGATTAGGGGTTTCAGAAATTTTGGGTTTTTTAATTCTGATTTTATGTGTCTTTAGAGCTGTGCGAAGACCCCTTTTTATAGGTGTAGGAATCTCAACGCCGTCAGGCGGCGCGCGCAACTCTCAGAGTCGCGCTCGCGTGCCGCGCGCAACTCTCAGAGTCGCGCGCGCTAGACCCTTGCAACTTATTGAAATGCGCTGGTTTGCGGTTTACCTTATACGAAAATGCGTTTTTAAAACTTCCATAACATTTGATTGCAAAGTCGGATTTAGACGTGTGAGATATCATTGGAAAGCTCTGGAATTCTACTTTTTAATTCCGTTATACTTAATTCAAAATCTGTTATGGATCAAAAGTTATGGCCGTTGGAGTGCAAGGGTGTCGGTTTTGGGCCCGGTTTAGTGTTTTGATCATAACTTCTCCGTTTTGGCTCGGAATTGGGCTTATAATATACTGTTGGAAAGCTCTTTGAAAGGGCTATCCATCTGTATAGGCCTTGCACGGGAATTTTATGGTTGGTTTATCTTTTTGGCTCGGTTTTCAACAATATAGGTTCCATTGGATCCAATCAGTGCATTTGACGCATTTGGGTCCGTTATTAATCAAGTTTAAACATGTATGAACACGTTTTAGGCCTAATTATTAATCGGACAAGGATCTAAGATGACTTGGTCTAAAATACAAGTTTTAACTTACTTCACAATACTTTTCGTAGTCCATAAACACTTCAACTTTGATCTAGCATGAAGAACGGTTTTTTGTAACATCATCGCACTTCCTTTAGGGACAAGAGGCCAAATGTAGGTGTCTACAATTGCCACCCCCAAAATCCCACCGGTTCAAAACCGGTGGCATAAGGGGGACTTAAACATGTGCGCAAATGCTTTTTTCGCCTAGTGTGCCATTGTCTTCTTAGCTTTTCTTTTCCGACTGACTGGTTTATTAAAAAGTTGAACTTGAACAAAGGTGTTGTCCTTGATTAAACGCCCTTCCTTTTTTGACCACGCGCTGTAAATTAAACCATTTTACTTGTTTTAATGACTTTACTCAAGACTTTGACTTTACTAGTGTATAAAAAAGCAAAAAAGCAAAAATAGGGTGCATATTTTTGGGAATCAAGTATGTAGGTTCAAACAAGTGTGGTTTAAATAGAGGATTAATATCCGACTTAACCCCCTAATAAAATGACGGAAAATACGCGCATACAAGACTCTCTAGACATGGTCAAGGTGTGACATGCATATTAAGTGTGTGTTTTATTAGTGGGTGCAAGTGACATGCTTTGACTCTTGTGTATGACCTTGGGACTAAGTGCTTAGACTCAATTCAGGACTAAATATGGCTACTACCATTAACAAATTGGTGTAACTGATTAGTAAACTGTTTAATTTGACTCGTCATGATGACTCAAGCCTAAACTGGATTGTCGCCGCACACTGAAGTGCAGTGCCAGACGACGAGGCTGTCGCCAGGCGTTGCATAGCAGTTTTTGGCGCCACAGCCCAAACCTATGCGCCATTGCTGGAACATTGATCTTGGACTGTTTCTAGTATTTTTACTCTAAAGGGATAGGCCTAAAGTCATACTTAGTCAGTTTGATTAATTTATTAAACTTTAAATTACTCGAATTAATTAATTAATTAATTAGGCAAAGTCCTTTTAGTCATTAGTTGGTTTATTTAGACTCAATCACAAGTCAAACAAACGGTTAGTTTGAACACACATAGGTTATGCACAAGTAGAGAATTCACAAGTAGTCAAGTAAGTACAATATGATGCAATGAGTTAGCAACCTAATTATGGCTCTAGTTCTCTAAAGTTCAAGGATATAGGTTAGTCAAAGAGGGTCCATGGTTATGATTTCGGATGCATCGCGCGGAAGCCTTACCTTTGGAAGGGTTGGCGCGTATGGATGGAACCCCGCAAGTTAAATTTGCTTTCATGGTTTGGTGGATTCACAAACTCGGATGTACCCGTTGTTTCCAGGAGCGTTCGATCGGGTAGATGAAGCATGAACCCCCAGAGGGTTATGGCCATATGTAGAACACATATGGGTTTCAGAAAAGAGAGGAAAACTCAATCAGGAAGTAGAATCGAGCCAACAGTGCTAGAACTAGTCAAAATAAGAAGGCAGAGTTCTGGCTCGGTATTGGAAGCACGGCGCGAGACAACAGAGTCTGTCGCTAGAAAATAACCCTGTCGCCAGGCGACAGAGCTATTTTATAGGTGACGGGCTTTGTTTTCTCAACGCTAGTTCCGTTCCTACATGCATCAGCAGCTTTCTGTGTTCTTAGAATTTTCCAATTTTCGCAGAATTATTTCGATTCTAGTTGTGAAAGATATTTCTCAAATTTCCTATGTGTAAAAAATCCTATGTTTTTTACTCATTTCGGATGATCTTTCCAATGAGGAACTTTTTTATGCATATGACAATAATATTAATAAAAACCGAGCATCGAAAGTTGAGTTGAAAATAATAAGAAGACGAGACGATAAAATAGTAATAAATTAATAATGACCAAAATACCCCTAGCATCGGAACACCAAGTGCTAGGGGGTATAGCCAAGCTAGCAGCCCGCATCAAGTGTGGGGCATGCTAGCATGCTGCAGCTAGCAGCCCGCACTAGGTGCGCGGCATGCTAGCAACGGCTCTTGGCAGTAGCAGCGCGAACGCTAGTGCATGGGCGTGCTGGCCGAGAGTGCGAGCAACATCCCGCACATTGTGTTGCGGGGATGGCCGGGCCGAGAGAAAGGCAACATCAAATGGGGAAGCCCACTTGGGTGCCTTGGTGCCCAAGTGGGAGTTGCCAAGTGGCGCAAGGTGAGGTAGAGAATGGGGAGCATGTCTGTTCCCCCTTTCCAAGTGGTCCTCACCTACTCCCTCATGTCTGCATGACACTTGTTGATTTATTACTAGTTTGCGTAATTATTTTATTTTAGCTTTAAAACAAAATGTGAAAATGTCATTGTCCCACATTGATGGGAGAGAATTTCATACTCTCATCATTCCCTATCAATACCTAATAGGGCATTGCCATTGCAAAAACCCTTGAACTTATATAATTACTCGGGCTTGGTCGGGCCTTGCTAACCCCAAGGCAATATACCTTAAGTCGGTGGTCGTGTTGCGGGTGGATCTCCGTTGGAAGCCGTCGTAATTTCAATACTCGCTTTCAAGTAAGAGCCTTAGTGGTCAGGCGAAGCACACGAAAAAGGTATAATTCCTATTCTACCGTTTGTGTTTATTTAGTTATGCTTATGTGGTTTTAATTATTGCGAACGAGATCCTTGGCTCGGGTTTTTTCCGCAGTGAGTCGATTCACCAAATCACAACACATATAGCCCAAAGAGCTAACTGTACAATACACTACTAAATACACTGTGTAGGGAATATTTCAAGCATTATCTCTAGCTTGAACCCCAATGTGATCATACACTTAAGTATGGTGGCGTCCAAAGGGAAGGAAGTTAGAGCAAAAGAGTCGCCAACAAGTTTTAGAAACTTGTAAACCGTTCACAGGGTGAAGGTTACACCCCTTAACGATCCATGAGATCGTCAACTCCAATAGGTCTGGAACCATGACTGGTGTTCGGGGATGAAGGTACGAATCCAATCTAAAAGAGAAAGAACCCGCCCTATAAAATAAGCCTCTAATTTATTCTACTCGTATTCATGTGCGCATTCTGACTTACATGCAATCATTAGATTAACCCTAAACTTGTTTAATCTATGTTGGCTGAATATTAATGCACAAATATTATATTAGCCTAAAACAAATCATTAATTATCTTATTAGGCGTGATTTCAAATACAAATTCCCTTTAACCATGCATAAAAGGCGTGATCAAGCAATAACAACAATATATATCAAGCAACATGATAATAATCATACTAACAACCATGTTAATAATAAAGCATAATAACGATAGCAAGATCCTAGGCATGATACTAACAAGATTAATAACAAATCCTAGCATGTCACTAAACAATAAAGATCAAAGCTTTAAACCTAACATAGTACTAACATAATATTAGAAAGCATAAAAGGCAACCTAAACATGATTCTAGAAAGCGATAAAGACATCCCTATCATGATACTAGGAATACTAAAGGAATTTAAGCGTGCTTTCTACATTGAAATAATAGGGAGTAAGCTAATTACTTACTTTGAAGCCTCGTACCTCTTTCTAATAACAAAATACACGCGTTAGTAAACTTCAATAAAATATTAAATTAAAGAATTAAATCAAACAATTGAAAGAAAGAGTTAAAAAGTTTAGACTGGATTTGGGTCCAAACCCTAAGAAGGTATCAACCTTTCACGTCTAGGGCGAAGGCAACTTCGAACTTGGCTAGGTGTGTCTAGAACTAATGAGTGTGGTATTGTGTTTGCAAAAGGGTTGGCTTCCAAAGAGAGAGAGAGAGAGAGAGAGAGAGAGAGAGAAAGCTATATTGCTCGAGAGAGAATAGAGAGAATTAGGTGATTGTTGATGATTGAAAAGGGAGGTTCAAGAACCCTATTTATAGGAAAATAGTCCGGAATCGATAGAAAAGTGTTAGAGTTTCAAAAGGGATAAAACACCATCCTGTCGCCAGCGACATGGCTCGTCGCCAGGTAGACCTGGCAAATGGGTCATTCGGGTCAGGTCTGGATCGGGTCACTTTCGGGTCGGGTCAACTAACATTCGGGTCGGGTATGGGTCGGGTCGGGTCGATTCGGGTTTCAGGTCAACTTCAGGTCGGGAATTGGTTCCAGTTCGAGTCAGGTCAATTTCGGGTCGGGTATGTTCGGGTCGGGTCAATTTTGGGTCAAGTATGTTCGGGTGATATTTGGGTCAGGTCAAACTCTGTTCGGGTCATGTTCGGGTTGTTTCATTTGTGAATCAAGCTCAAATCAATAATTTTATGTGTTGTATATATTTTGTTATTGTTTTAACAACACTACAAATTCAGTTTATGAGCTTATCTACTATTAAAGATGAACAATTTGAGTTATTTTTGGTACAAAATATTTTAAGTTCACTTATAAGGTAATTTAAGTTCATGTCATTTCAGGTTTTGGGTTAGTTCGGGTTAATTTCAATTATCGGGTCTGTTCGGGTTAAACAATTTGGGTTAACTTCGGGTCGGGTCAGTTTAGGTGTCGGGTCAGGATCGGGTCAACTCCATTTCGGGTCGGGTATGGGTCGGGTCGAGTCAATTTTGGGTTTCAGGTCATTTTCGGGTCAAAGTTTTTGGGTCATGGGTCGGGTCATTCGGGTCGGGTCATCGGGTCTGGGTCAGGATTGCCAAGTCTGTCGCCAGGTGACAAACTTGGCGCCAGGCGCTGCACTGCAGCGCCAGGCAACAAACTTGTCGTCAGCCGATGCAAGGGATTTCAACACGTTTTCCACACGGAATCCACTTCTCAATATAATTAAGTCATATAATCCGTATTTAGGGGCAAAACTGTATTTTCGTAAAAACACTTATTTTGTTCCAAGTAAAACTCTAAAACATAATTATTAATCCTTATTCCATTAGGATTTAAGAGAACTTTCTAGAACATTCTAGAAGACTATAATTAATCCTAATAGCATTAGGAATGATAATTAATAATAGGCCCTCCTCTAGATCATTGGGCTGCATGTAAGAACTAGACCTGGCCCAGTTTAGTATTTTGGCCATAACTTCCTCATTATTCATTGGAATAGGGCTTATAATATATCGTTGGAAAGCTCTTTTCGAGCCCCATCCAACTACACCAATATTGGGCCCTTATCATGGACCAAACCAAACTAGACTGGCTATTTTCATAAAATAGAGGAGGTTTTCGAAAACAGAATGAATGATTTTTAATAAAAACTAACCACAACACTAGACTTTTCACACTTTCACTTCATTCGATTATGATTCGACGCGAAAGGTATTCATCACTGGGATTGGTTTTGGGAGACACAATTGGGTGTCTACACACGGCCTAACACATGATTTTGAAAGCTTGTATTTATATTGAAGCTTTATTTATATAATCGTATTACGCGCTAAAAAATAATGTATTATAACTGGGATTTTTGGATCGAATCCAAATAACCGATTGGATCGGATTGGATTGGGAGAGAAATTTAGGTCGGATTGGATTAGAAACTTGAAAACTGAACTATATTTCGGATTTGGACTAAATCCAAACTGAAAACCAAACAGACACCCCTACTCTCTAGCTGTCTTCTAGTCCCCGTTCAGGGAGCCAACAGAACCATCATCCCTTTCATATTTTAGCAGCATGGAGGACAGGATAATGATTGCCTTGGATTCGTTCAAGGTTGGACGGCCTAGAATTAGATTGTAGGCGGTTAATTCCTCGACGATCAAGAACTTGACAACCATGTGGTGTCCTTTCCCTTTCTCTCCCAGCCGGATGGGTAGATCAATCCTACCTACCGGGTGCACCACGCCTCCCCCAAATCCAACCAAGGGCTGGGCGACCGGATGCATGCTGCTAGGCTTGTACTTGAGCTTCTTCAAGCACTTGTAGTTGATGTTTGAGGAGATGCCTGTATCTATGAGGATCCGGCCAAACAGGTGTTTGGCGACCTTGCACTCAATGACCATGGGATCATCATGCGGCCGGTGGACCTTGCTCTGGTCCTTCTTAGTAATAATAACCCTTAGAGAGGTTGTAGTAGACGCCTGCCCCTCATCAATAACATTTACATCCATCTTTCTGAGATGGTCCTTAGTGCCCCGGATGGTCGGGCCACCTCCAGCAAATCCGTATGCTATGGTGTAGATTGGCTCTTTGTAAGTGTCCGAACTATAGTAGGCTGGACAGTCTTTTTAGAAGACTGCCTAGGATTCGTCTTGAGAGTTAGTTTGGACTTCAAGATATATGATTTCAGCGCTCCCTTGTCGGCCAGACGGTCCAACAACCGCTTGAGGCCGTTGGTGTCATGGCTAACATCCTCATGGTAGTGGCAGTATTTGTTTTTGTTCCGACTCTCGGAAAAACCTTTCATTGTATTAGACAGGTTAGCCTATTCATTATCTCCATGAGTATGGAGTAACAGTCCTTGTTAAACTCGTATTTTGGAACGTACGGTTCAAACTCTTTATTCTTCTTCTGGGATGACTGGTCAGAATTATTGACCGCCCAGATCTCTTTTCTCTTTTTGCTCTCTTTAGACTTCTGAGCTGGCTGAGCTGGCCGACTCTTCTTTTGCTTATCAGAATTTTTAGGGTCCGATTGCTTGTTGGAATAGCAAAGCTCGGTCGTCTGTATATAGGCTTCCACCTCCATCAGAGCTCCCTGGAGAGTGAAAACTCCCCTTCTGATGAGATCAAACTTGAAGGTTGACCCATCTTTCAGATCCTTGAAGAAGTATGTATATGCTACCTCATTAGACAGTCCTTGAATCTAGCCTGGATTCTCACCAGATTAAACTGCCTAATGTAGGAGCGGAGCTCTTCCCTATCTCCCTACTGCACATTGCTTAGATCGAGACTTGTTTTCTTGGCAGGGATATTCATAGAGAAGTTTTGAGCAAACAGGAACGCAGGCGTCTTTAAGCTATTTATGCATGCAACCGACAAATTGCCAAACCACTGTTGGGCTATGCCCTTCAGGGTAGCTAGGAAGCATCGACACTAGGCGTCATCATCTAACCCTTGTAGATACATGAGGTGGGTGTATGTCAGAAGATGATCTTTTGGATTGGTGGTACCGTCATAGGTGCCCACCAACACATTTTTAACCTTGGCCGACTATTCCGTCTCGGTTATTTCTCTGGAGAACGCAAAGGGTTATTCTCCAAGTTTTTGCAGCTGGAGCTGCTAGTCCATAAGCAGGACATTGAATGCCGCTTGACCTCCAAGAAGGGCAAGCTGAATGTAAGGCAGTGCAGGCGG
The DNA here is from genome assembly GCF_948465745.1 of Chenopodium album. Lineage (NCBI taxonomy): Eukaryota > Viridiplantae > Streptophyta > Magnoliopsida > Caryophyllales > Amaranthaceae > Chenopodium > Chenopodium album. The sequence goes on along the minus strand of NC_137858.1, from coordinate 27,914,890 downwards.
TTTGTATAACGGCTTAGCCGCATACATAGCCGAGTTAACAACATGGGGACGCGTGTGGACGGAATGACCGCCTGACAGAGTTCAATGTATAGATTGTGAATACCTCACCGAGGTATCTTTGAAGTTGTCTGGGTAAGTCGATGTAACACCCCCAAATCTCCCTCTACGGAAATAACAGTATAATACGTATAATTATACCATAGAGATAGACTTGGGCGTATTACCGCCGCGTGATTACGCAGGGCTACTCAAAATACTTAACTTAATAACAAAACTTGCAGTGAAAACTCAAGTTTCTTTTATTAATACTTATAAAAATAGTAACATTGTTATGAGTACTCAAAATAAAGACAAGACCAACATTCCTAAACTAGGTGAAGCAAATCCCGGAACTGCCATATGCTCATTCAATTCATGACTCTACCTGAAAATAGTCATCACTGCTTACTATTACGATAAACAGGGCGAAACAAAACAAATAAGAAATACGAGTTAGCAAAATATGCTAAGTACGATAAGTGCAAGATAATGTAAACTCAATTTATTTGCAAACATGCTTTTAAACAAACTCCAATAATTAATCCAATAATTCCAAAACTCATGATTGAAAACCAATTCTCAATATTCTCAAACCAATTTTAATAATAAGTATAATTTATAAAACCAATTTCCATGATTTACTATTCAAAATAATAGTTAATAAAACCAATTCCTTTATTAAGAACCAATTTCTCTTAATTCAATTCCTCACCCAAGTGTGCACACGCCCAAGCTAGTCTCCTTATATTACAAGGCTATTCTTGAGGAAAGACCCGGTCATACAAAGTCCAAGGCCTTATCAATAAACCAAATCCGCATAGTGGGATTACCAACAAGCTTATAAAGCATTAATAATAATAACAATAATTTAATGGTTCAATAGATCCTTTTTTCCACTACCAAATAACTTGTGTCCAACTTCTATGGTGCAATAAAAAAAAGAATGGAGGAAGTATAAAGAACCTTTTTTTTTTTTTTTTTTTGAAATAGCAAAAATATTTCATTAATTAAAAGTCATACGACATCTACAATAGAGACGACGTTAACAAATACATAAGATATTGAATCAAATAGAATTTTCCTTCATAAAAACTACGACCGTCAAGTAGATCTTGCACTGCGGAGCATCTCCCGCTTATATCGCTGAAAATTACAGTCTTGTTGGAGAGACAATCTAACGATCTTTTGTAGCCGTGAGGATGTTTTCCTTCTGATTCATCTGTTCGTATTCGAAAACTTGATAACTTTTTCACCAACGAAATAAATTCACGACAATCCATTAGATCTACTACCATGGTTTCAAAACTAAGAAAATTCTCCCTCGAAAAGAGGAGATAAACCTTGTCTTTCGAAGGAGGTCGAAAAACCCTTGTCTTTCGAAGGAGACCGGAAACCCTTTTTTCTAGGGAGAAAAGTTCCTACCAAAAGGAGGAAGCATTATTATAAACCTAAAAACACAATAAAGAAACAAGGATTATTATAAACCTAATGGTATGAAGTATTGTATATATATTTTGTATTATGGGTTGATATCGTCTAATGTAGAACAATTTCACGAAAATACATTCTTAAAAATAAATAAATTAATTAATCAACCGATTGCCCATCATCTAGATCCAACACACACAATTAACAAGTCAAGCCATAGAATAAAAAAGTGTAAGCTGCTGGTCAAAGTGTTGAATTAAAGAAGTAAATAAATAAAAAAGGGAAATTCTCTTTGGTAACCACAAACTTTTATCTTTTCTTAGTGGTAAAGTCTAAAACTTTTAATTATCAATGATAATCACAAATTAATATTATTAAGCAAATGGTAACTTAAGTTAAAGATTTATTAATTCTTTAACCATGGTTTAGCTACAAGATTGCAAAAAGACACAACTATCCCCAAAAACAACCACATCTTCCTTCCCCTGATTTTCTTCCTTTCTCTTTCCTCCTTCCAACATCAATCAACAGAAGACCGACCATAATCAACAGAAGTAAACGCAACATCGGAGGAACCCTCACACCTAAGGCTAACCAAAAGAAACCGCCGTTGAACACGACGATGACTTCGACCGGAAAAGTTGATCAACAAGGAGAATAGTAGGACGAAATCATCTTCAAACTCCCTGTTCATTTTTCTGCAAAACCCAAATTTTTGTTTGATTTATTAATTTATGCAGATCTTAATCTTAAAGCTCGAAAAGATAACACTTGATGATTCGAAAGTTCAGCAACTGAAGTAATTCGTTGATCTATGCAAATATCCTTCCATTCTCGAGCACGCGACGACATTGATCGAAAAAGAATCGAAATTGCCGAATTGGGGTTGCTTGATTGTTTGTGAATTGGTGAAGAGTGGTGGCCGAAATTGAATAATGTTAAATAATTGTATAATTAATTTAAATTCAATAATTACGTTAATGGAGGTTTGCTCATTACTCGTTATTGGTGGTGGCCGGAATTGGGAATTGGGTTCCCGTTCTGTTGCTTTATTGTTTGCGTATTGTGCGTTAGTGGAGGTGGTTCAGGTGGTCTCTACGGCGGTGGTTCAGGTGGGCGGTGTTGGTGGTAGTTGGGGCAGTGTAGAGGAAAAGAAATAAGGGGGAGAGAAAGAGGGGAAAAAGGGGAAGGGGGTTTCTTCGGTGTGCAACAGCACAAGGTTGCGATGGTCGGAGGTGGATGTCTCCGGCGGGGGAGGGGGCTGAGACGCCATCTCCGGGAAGGGGAAGGGGCTGGCGGTTGGCTGGTGGCTGTGTGGTTTGGGAGGGTTTTTTTTTTTTTTTTTTATAAATAATTTGAAGGGTACTAATGTAATTTATTGTTACTTAACCAAAATTAACCTTGGTTAATCATTTTAAAATATTTTTTTATTATTAATTTTACCATTTGCTTAGTAATATAAATTCGTGATTACCATTGATAATAAAAAATTTCACACTTTACCACTGAGAAAAAATAAAAGTTCATGATTACTAGAGAGAATTTCCCAATAAAAAAAGTTAAAAAAATAAAAAAGTAACTAATTATAGGAGATATGCATTTGAAAATAACACCCACAAATAATAAGTGATGCATTTAATGAAAAAAAAAACCCCTAAAGGAATAAGAATTTACCACCTAGGACAAGGGTAGTCAAAAATTCAAAATGCTACAACTAAATTCTCCTTCCATCTAGAATAATTGAAACGCTGGACTTTTATTTCACTGTTCATATATTAACATTGACTATGTTTTTATTTATTTATTTATTTATATTTTTTTTTAAATATAGCAACATATTTTACCATAAAATATATTGTTCGATAAGTAACAATATAAAGTTTAATTATATAACTAATTTTTTTGGTATAATTTTCATTCATATATATATATATATATATATATATATATACATATATATATATATATATATATACATATATATATTGACGAGATTTTTCATTCATATTAACTTTTGTAAAAATAAGGTCAATTAGTGTATCGACATGTGTGCAAATTTATGATTTTATCTCTTTTGACAATCATGTTTCTTTGTGAGCACATGAGATTTGAGGCTTAAAGTTCAAAATTGTATAAAGCTCAAAACTTGGAGCAATGAATTTTCATAGCATATCCAAGCAGCGTATACAGAACTTGTTCATTATCTTTGCTACCATACTATATGGTTCCGGAACTAGACCAGAAGTTAAGCTATTCCAGAAATGGAAAGTATACGACTCATTGAGGATCTTTCTAAGCAGAGCATACTGATGAGCCTTTTCATCATCTGTCACTGGAGCAATGAAGTATCTGTAAAGAAGAAAAGTAGTTTCAGAAAGATGCAACAAAGAACACTGCAGATAATCATACATAATCATCAATATTCCAAGTAAAGATGTAGAAGTAACCAGTGGCGTATCTAAGAATTCGGAAGTGTGGATTCGGAATCATTAAAAAATAAGACATAGGTCATCCGTTTGTTTTAATAGCAACGTTGATTATTTCACGTTTACCAATGCACATTCTATAACCTAAATATTTTAGGATCAATTTTGTAGAAATTTTAAATAGTTGATATCATAACAATATTTTTTGAGACGAATCTGACTATATCCCACTTGATTATATATATTTTTTCCAACGTATGAAATAAATAAATAAATAAATAAATAAATAAATAAAAAATAATATCAAGAGTATATGCTTAAATATTGTAAAATTTATAAACGTTGCAATTAAAAAAGAACGTAGAAAGTATAAACACAAAGTCTTCGCTAGTGTAATGGGGTTACTTCGTCATTGTTATAGAGTTACTCGGTCGGTATTATAGGGGTTACTTAATCAATGTTACAGGGGTTAATTTAAGTAACCGCACGGTGTGGCCGGCCGCACACAAGACGGGCTGAAATATAAATTAGATTTTAATAGATATTTTCGAATTCCAAACTACAACGGAATACAATTTTTTTTTATTTAAAAAAAAAAAAAAAAAAAAAAAAAAAAAAAAAAAAAAAAAAAAAAAAAAAAAAAAACACTTTTTTTTAGAAAAATCAGTGGGTTCCAATGAATCCACTTGAACCCACCGTGGATCCGCCACTTAAAGTAACAACATCCTAAAAGCATAGCTGCATAAGTGTGCAATGAAATGGGATATTAAAGATTAATATAAAGAATCAATGATCAGATAAATCTGATTTAATCCCTCAAGATTTTGAATGGCTTGACAAACCCAAAAAAACATAAAGAATGGCATGAACAAACTTGGAACAAATTAATAATAATTATGGCATGAACAAACTTGGAACAAATTAATAATAATTACTACGTATACATGTTAAGATGTGAAATTTCATAAAAAAAAAAAAAATGTTAAGATGTGAAAACTGTCCAGCTGGCAGCCATGACAAGGACACCGGCATAGTCACACGGTTCCTTCCCAGCATAGCAAGAACTTTTGAGCCATCTTCCATGGGCACAATATTACCACCATTAGGTTGTGTAGAAAACCACAGCCCGGATATTAACTACAGCTGGGATGTTAAATCCATGGACAACGAAGCAAATATGTAGCCCAATATCTTCTTAATGATTAAGTTTCCCTAAATTAATATTTGAGCCTTCAGCTTTAGTAATCATCATTTGGGTTCTGATTTTGTTTGTGACTCCCTTATAAATAGCAAATTTGTTTGAGGACATAAATAACTTTTAAAGTATATATGAAAATTGAGATTCTTCTCTATTATGCTCTTTACAAACCTTTCCTACATCAATAAATTTTATTCGTTGATAGTAATTACCAACTAGGTGTTTTTATAATGCTTTGAGATGAACCCTGTTTGATACCAATCATTTTATTGCTCTAATCTTGGTGTTTAAATTTTGAAGCTTAGTTTTTAGTTTTAAGAAAGTTTTTGTTACACATCAAGTTGCTTACACAACCTAAAATACGAAACCATTAAAGATTTGAACACAAAAAAATTGTGTCTTATATAAGATTTGTGACATTGCTTAATTATGGATTAGCGTGTGCTTCTTGGCTTAGGTTGTAAGTTGATAAAGCTAGTGTCACTGTGTCAGTGATTTACTACAATGTCATTAGCAACATCATGCTTAAGATCCATCATGCTTTCAAAGAAGCAAAGGGAATTAATCAACGGGTTACAAGGCAGAGACATACAACTCGTACCTTTTCCAACTTTAATATTTCTGACTTGTTCATAGATAAATTTACTTTAATATAAATTGTATAAGCTAAGGTTAGGTTTTGAGAGAACTTCCTACTAACATACTTTTAATATTTTTCACTGTGTACATAAAAGTTAAATTTTATAACACCTTGAAATGCAGGTTTCTAATGCTAGATTGTATACATGAAAACAATCATTTACGGGTTCTACATGCAGGCCTGCCTTAATTCTCAACAAATATCCAACTTAAGCATATTTGACAATCATGAAAAAATGAAAATAAGAAATAATGCGACAACTATTATGAGAAGTTTAAGTTTGTAATATACCTCTGAATATCATGTGAACTAATAGGAAAGAAGTTCGATGCTAACTGCACTTGTAGCATCTGCTTTTTCTTCAAATTATCTGCTTTGAGAGATAAATTTCCAGCCACTCTAGTTAATAAATCAGCACCATTCCATCTCAACAAGGTGTCATCATATGAGGAAAAGAACTCGAACATGCACTGCCTGATAAATAAACTGCAAGCAAACAAGATACAGATTAAACAAAGAAATTTGGAAAAGGAAGGTGTGTTCCAACACAAGTAAATTAGAAATAGGTGATTGCTCCAAGTTCATCAGAATAATCAGGTATTTTAGGCAATACAACCATCAGGGCAAAGGCAAGACCATCATGGCTGCACATGCACGACAAAAGATATTTGGTCTCACATGAATTATTAACATAATGTTGGGGGTGATGATACCTAGGAGGATGAAATGATGCCAATTATACCTCTATCCTCTCTTCATTGCACTATCAATACTTTTTTACTATCTACCACCACCTCTACCAATCTCCATTCCACATACATTGTCTCCTATTACGCCCTCTATACTATTACCCCAATAGGTACAATTTAATAACAAAACCCCACTCTATATCTTGGAATAATGTAGAAGGATGACCAAAACTATGGAGAATTCACCAGTTCCTTTCAGCTGTATACTGTAGACGAAATCAAAAGATACATCCTTATCCTCAGTTCCTCACTATCAAAAGAAGAGGAGGTAATAACTACTCAGAGAGAGATCGAAAGGTTTCAACAAATCTGCTAAAATAGGGACAGTGTAATAAAAGATGACCATAGGTTGCTGCATGTTAAAGCATCACAGTACACGAAATTGAAAGTTAGCCACATATTTACATTATACTAGTTACACCCTAACTTTTCTCCTAACACCTTATTCCACTTCAATATTAAGTTTTTAAACAGGAATGACATCCTGATTAGCACTTTTCCACTTTTCTGCATACTGACATTAAAAATAAGAAATCTGCGAAAAATCAATTGAATGGTGTTAGTTGTTCCAACAGCATAGCCGTAAATATGTCTGTTGTCTCCAGGTAGGTCTTACCAAACATAATAAATTCAGCAAGTGAGAGAGATTGAGACATGGAAAAAATAAATACCAGAACAGGGGAATTAAGATCCTTAGCTTAAGAGCAGATGGAGGAAGAAGAGGAGAACAAGGCACACATCAGCAGAGAAAAAATGCAGATGAAAATTACATGTCATTCTGCTATCATATACTCAGACAAACTAGTTATTTTTCTTTTTTTTTTTTTTTTTTTTTTTTTTTTTTTTTTTTTTGATGAAACAAGCTAATTATCAATGAAAAATATCTATAGGTTGTTTTTCTAACATACATCAAAACCAAACTCATATAAGATAGTACTCATATACTGGGCTGAAAAAACTCGAAACATGTCTATATATTTTTTATCTAAAGTTGCAAGATCATCCTCAAGGTCCACATGTCTCTTACTTCAATAGTTGAAATAAGAGTCTAGAGCAGCCAAGCTTATGCAAATGTAAAAAAATAAACCTAAAAAAAAATAAAAATAAAAAATAAAAGAGAGAAGGGGGGAGAGACAGAGACATTCACATCAATAAAGCTTGTAGTTGTACCCTTTTATTTTTTTGCTGATTGATAGTGCACAGATTTATAATTCTTTGAAATGAGATTACAAGATTTACAACAAATGACCTATATGCACAACTTAAGGCATCATATACAACTCTCTCTATTCATAAAACAAGGCCCCTGCACATTTTGATGTTAAATTTTGTGTCTTACATCACCAATTCCTTTTAATATATGCACATAAAATAACTTACAGAAGAGTCATTTACAAAACAAAAAAAAGTTTCATGCTCTTATTTATCCACAATATTTTACTGAAATGGATATTGAGAAAAATAAAATATTTGAGTTTGTCCTTAATTAAAAAACTTGGATGCCTTGTAACATGAAATGCAAGTAATACGATTTCTAGTGACAAATAATTTAGATTAAACAAACACCAACAAAGAATTAAATCTATAATTCCCTTTTGATGGAAGGGCAAACAAAATGTAACAACGTAAATCAATTAGAATACCTGTGCTTATTAAAAGCCATGACAGCACCATTCAGAGGACTCCCAGGAGCCAGCTCCTCCATTCCAACCGAATTCCTAAACCCAGATATTGGCTTGAGTACTACAATGTCACAATCCAGATATATACCCCCATACCTGTAAGCCAGAGAGACATGTAAAGCTGAATATACATGCATGTGAAGCCATGAAGACTTGGATTAGAAAAGACAACGAACTTGCTTTGTCTCTCTTTCTGCTATCTTATATATCAACATTGAATCAACAGAATATCAATTTGCCAACAAAAAAGCAAGATGAGCTACCAAATGCAAATCTTCATAATTTCCAAAAGCTAACATAAAAGTTATTGAATGATGTTAAGACAATATTTTCTCATGTAAACTGCAGTTGTCTTACACTCTTACAATCCTACATTTTTAAGAATAAGTATAACCATGCAAAATAGTGGGAAGCAAAGAAAATTAGCAAATTAACACCCTAAATCTGAAGCTCAAGCTGTTGCAAAAGAAAAAGTAGATTAACATTGATAAGACTATTAGTTTATGTATAAGATTGTCATGACCAGCAACCCATATCCCCAAAATAAGAGTTTGTCACACCCTATATTCGGCCCTTCTTCAAAACCAATTATGGCCATGGTGCACCCAACAGCATCACCTGTCTCATCAGTTGTTTGTAATTTTATTGTTATACCAATTTTTTAAAGAGGAACTAAATTTGTAAATTCAAAATCATTTTGCGGCCTTAACCATGAAAAAAAAGTGTTTGTGCCTTTAATTTTACTTGAATTCGCCCCAATCTTTTCTTATTCAACATTTCTCCTTGAAAAAAATTAGCACAATTAGTGAAGGCCTTAGCCCTACTCAAAAAGTATGCATATATTAGGGTTATTTTAAAATTGGTCTAAATGAACTCTTTTCCATGAAACATCTTAGTTTTAGGAAACTTACCATTACCCACCTTGAAACTACGATCGTTTAACCCCAAACCACTGTCATGGACTGGTTCATTAGCCGAAGTGAAGCTGGTCAAACACCTCTTTTGGTGTACTCAAGGAGGAGTAAGAAAGGGAAAGATGTCAACAACATCTAAGGGTGGTCAGCAAACATCAAAGGCAAAGCAGCAGCAAAGGAGCATGGGGAAGCATTCCCTTACTAGTTGACAAAGTTAATTAAGAAGAAGGAAAGGAAAGAGGGCAATCAACTTTAGCTTTGTTCATTTATGGTTTTTCCATATTAGTAATGTATCACATGTAAACTCCCTAAGGTCTACTAAGACCACTGGTAATCCTAGTATAAGTATTGTAATTGAAGTAGAAGCAAGTATCCAGAAATTAGCAAAGAAACCATTGAGAGTGGCAACCTCAAGTTGCTAGAGAGATTGGCAGCCTAATGTTACTCTTGTATCCCCTGTTTCGTAATTTCATCAATCAAATAGCCAACCTTTCCTTAATTATTGTCTTTAAACTTACAGTAGAATTATTAGTCTATTACAACCACCATCATATAGCCAGAAATTATCATCACCTAGCCCAAAACCAACCTCACCAACCCGAGAAAAACCCCCAGCCAGCCTGAAAATAGCTTTACCACCCTGAAAACCAACTACTCAAAAATTCAAACCTATAATTTTTGGGAAAAAATAAAAATCAATAGAAAAACGGCGTTGATTTCTCAACAGTTATGGCTTTTGATGGAAAAATTCTACCGGGAAAACTTATGTAATTATGTTCAAATTCAACCTTATAATCCTAATAGATGACCATTAAAGGTGGCTAAACATTAAGTGGAGATCAAAGGCAACAACGACAATGTGAAGGGACAGCGGCATGGAGAGGGTGGCATGGCTACATGGAGGGGGACAACAATGGTGACATGGAGGGGGGTGGCAACGATGTGGAGAGGGTGGCAAAAAACCTTAAGGGTGGTGATGGAGGAAGTGATGGAGCATGGGTGAGAAGAGTAAGAAGATAATAACATGATCCAAACAATATGTTATATCAATCCATATTACTTTCCTTTCCTTCTCTATTACTTTTTGATTCCATTCCCTTTACCATGGTGAACCAAACACCTCTTTAAAGTTCTGTTTCTAGAAATATTTTTAGCGTAATGGAAGAATCCTAGCAATTCCAAGATTTCTTAGTTTTGTATGATTTGAGCGAGATGGAAGAAATAAAACTTGGAAGAGCACCTGTGAATCTATGATCCCCATTCTTTACATGACGCTCAATTGTGTTTATCTCTTCTTTCCGAATTTTGAAAACCTTGATCACAGGTGTGCAAATACTTAATAGGTAGAATAAAGTAGGGTTTGGACTTTAGAAAATCAAGATTTTCAAGAGATTGCTTGGCTCAAGAATCCTTTACTTCTAAAAGGCAAAAAGCATATGTCCAGAGAGGACCTACAGTCTTAAGGAATCACTCAAATAGTACACCAACTTACAACAATCCATGAAAGATCCTCAGACTATCACAAAAGTGAAATCAAAAAGGCCTATTCTTATTATCACCTAAATGATATTGCAAATCAAACCAGCAATGTAAATTTCAACTATTTTTACCTTCCAAAAGAGGGCAAGGATCTTACACGCGAGTCAATACACCGTCAGAACATCTGTTGCACCCAACAAAACTCAAACAGTCATCGGGTCAAAACCATTTAACAGCACACATTTGGCCATTAATTATGCAGTTTGTCATAATTGTTAAGATTCTTGGAACAACTAACCAATTAAACCTTTCCCCTTTTGTGGGACCTCTAACATTCAAATAAGACACTAGAGTATCAATATTTAAAGGATATAAAGGCAGTATAAAATTTTTTGTAGGAGGGAAATATACCAAAGACTTTTATACCATTCTCTAATCTAAGTAACTCACAAAACAGCAAGTCCAACAACACAACCAGCAATTGTAACATTTCCTGCTTTATACTATGGTTTCCTTAATTAAGAGGAAATCCCATGACACAAAAAAAAAAAAAAAAAAAAAAAAAAAAAAAAGGAACCAAATAATTAGACAGTATGTAACTTAGAAAGGTGAGAATGATGCAAACTAACAGTGAAGATTAGATGTTTCCTTGCCATTGTTCTACCTAAAACCCAATCCTCACTCCTTTCCTCATGTCCATGAATAATTCAGTCACATATAATCCCTTTTATTTACTTGTGGCTTTAAATGTGACAATACCATACCCTATGAAAGTATGAGGTTCAAGTCATTTGGTGCCCTCCATAAACATCTTTACTCCTACCCACCATGTCATCTGACACATTACATTGAGACAACTTTCTCCCAATTTGTGACCTTTAGCATTTTGCACTTATTTTAATACATTGATTTCATCCTACCTAGTATAATTGACTAGTAATATGTAGTTTTCCTTGTTGATTTCCTTGTTGTTGCTTAAGTGTTAAAATAATGACCAATTTGTCCAAATACTCGAGATTTTTTATTTTGGGACAAATAATGAAAATTTTATTGCCAAAATGAGAGAAAAATAGACAAACCCAAACACCAAAACATAAAAACCATCGGCATGCATCAGGATTATATTTCCTACCTTCTAGGAAGAGTGAAAACAAACCCCTCAAACTGCTTACTAATAATTAATGTTGCTGAGTCTAAAGAGCTTGTTTTAGATTATTAGTTAGGTCTTACGTAGGCGATATTCCAAGAAGTTAGTTGGTTCATTGCAGGAAATGGAAATTTGCAACACTAGTTTATGGTCATTGGGTAACATTAAGGTCTGAGAATTACATTTTTAGTGCGATGATCAATTGATATTGCAATGCTACAATACTTCTCCGACCCTTATTCCAATAGATTACTTAGTGCCTTAGTATTATTATTAAGTATTATAATATTTAGTGAAATAGTTCGCAAATACAAATAGAGGTTTCTAACTTACATAATATGTAATTTTTTTTTTTTTTTATTTTTTTTATTTTTATTTTTTTTATTTTTTTGTATTTTCTGAATAGGCATACGATGTAATTTGATAAATCTAATTTTGAGTGAGATCAACCTTAGCTCTCACTACTACATCTTCACGTGGTTAAGAGTTTGGTTATTTTAGCTAGACAAGCGACTTTCATACCATCACCACAGCCATAACACTAATTTTCATAAAGCCAGGACTATTTTAAGAACAAGCTTCTCTAAAAACAAAATGAGTGGAGCTCTATTATGAGTAACACAAAAAGAAAAAGTAAAAAAAAAGGAAAGATAACAAAGAAACAAATATTAAATTAATATAACTTACTTGTACAGTACAGCAAGTCGAATGAGTTCACTGTAATGAGTAGAATAAAATTGTGTAGTCCTCCATTCATGCCAGACAGAAGCAAATATACTTGTAGGTGTATCTTTCAGAAGTTCTTCCAAGTTTGGCATAGTAACCGCGATTTTGAAACCACTTTCAAATAAGATATCATTTAGTCAAACAATTAACAATAATAAACAGATAGATAACAATAATACTCAAAATTACACCGTAAAAACATAAAAGCAATAATTTGATACACCAACCAAGAGCAAGTATAGACCAACAATACCATACTGAATATGCATTACATGGTTGTCGGCTAAGGAGAAAGGTTGGAGGTTTTATGAAGTGTTCTGGCCTTCAAACTTGACTTAACACAAGCTAATTTTAAGATGTCCCAAGAGAATATATAGAGGACAAGGGCTTGAAAACAATACTTTTTTTGGATTACATAGGTTTATTGATTAGTATAAAAAAGAGATAAAAGATAGGTGGATCAACATAGAGTGTCATATGAAAGTACTAATGAAAGAAAATAGAGTGACTATTGCATTGGACATCATCAAACCAGTTATAAACATAAAATAGAAGTTAGGAAAACTAAATCCCACGTAGATTACCAATCAGATCTCTCTAGAAGATCCTTTCAAATCCCTTTCATAAATGAAACCCATACATCCAAATAGTAACAATACCATAGTGATTCCCTCAAATTAAAAAAAAAAAAAAAAAAAAAAAAAAAAAAAAAAAAAAAAAAAAAAAAATAGTATAGCATAGAAATTTTCAAGATATCAAGACATGTTTAACATTTAAGGAACAAAAATTGCTAATTTCAAACATTAAATTTTATCACTATGTAGTCTATTATCAAAGTCAACTTTACGAAAGTATTTTCTAAAACAACAAATAGCTTTATTTTCATGTAATAAGGATTTTTTTTTTTTTTTTTTAAACTGAGGTAATACTTTTGAATTTTCTAGAATGTTGCATCATACCAATACTCATGCATTTGGTTTTGAATCTCAATAGCAGAATTAATACAGCTTATCAAACTAGATGCTCATGTTTAGGGATAACCACAATCAGGGAAAAACTTTCATCAAAGATGTTCCATACGCATGAGTAGGGAAAAGAGTGAGGATAGACCAAAAGGTTTCTAGCCATGCGTTTGGGTTAATCAAGTTCAGAAGATCTATGACCGTATATCATTCGTCATAATATTGGTATAAACGATGTATTATGGAATATAAAACTAGAACAATACTTTGTAAACATACCCATCTTTCAGAAACTCTTTGAAGAAATCAAGTTCAATTGTCTCCGAAAATACAACAATACAGGCATCTGGATGGTGAAAAAGAACACTTTCAAGGCCTCTCTGGTGTCTTACAGTATACATCCAAGGGGGCGAATTCCACACCATAAACACCCTGATAGAACACTTAGATTTTCTGAAAAATGAATCCATAAAATTTGAAAAGGATAGATTTGGATGCAGTCCGGGAAAATATCCCCATCTTCTGCCACCTGAAAACATGGAAACTGAAGACTCAATCTCGTTATGTGTTGCAGCTTTATGGGCTTCTCCTTCACCATCTTCACCCAAAGAAGAATCATAATCTTCTGCATTTTTTCTCAAGGATCGGTCATATACTTCTTTCAAAGCATGATCACCTAACCCAAATTCATTATTACCCAGAGTTCTAAATTCATTTTTCCTTACTTCAAGATTTTTTTCAACACCAAATCTCTCTCCTTTAATACCTCCGTCCGTACTTTCACGATTCATACTACTATGTTCCTTGGCCTGATAGTCAATAACCTCATCTGAAAATCCAAAAGACTTCTTTATGAGTATGGGAGATTTCTTCATCTCCTGAAACAACCCTTTTTTCACAATCTTATCTCCTCTTGTAAGTCCAGTAACTCCAAACCCATCTGGATCCTGAAGAAGTGGATTGCTCATTGTATTTAACACTTCCAACTTGGACTTAAACATCTTATCTTTCCTCAAAAAGTCACTCTTTGCATCAAACCAACCTCCCCAACCATCCCTTAGGGGCGAAGACTTGGACCCTAGTTTTAATAAAAGAGCATCTTCAATGCCATTTGCTTTAATCAACTTCCTTCTCAACTCCTCATCCACAGGCACATCATCTGAACCAAATGCAACCTAGTCAAACAATAATTTCCTTCTAATCAACAAAACAAAAACAAAAGAAGAAAAAAATATATAAAAATGACATGGACAACAATTTAAGGGGGCGACGCAATAAAAAATAAGAATAAGAATGAAAATAAATGTTAAGTAAAATATAGAATTCATTACCAATTTTGTAAGACAAATTATAATTTAAACAATACTTATCATTCACAAAATATTTAGCTAACACTAAAAGGTGCAAGAAGATATTGCCACTCATATAAATTGCAATCTATATTTTAAAACAAAATAAGAAACATGGTAAAAATAATTACCTTTTAGTTAATACTTTGTAATTTTTTCTTCTATTATTATCAATATGGAACAGGTCAGGAGGTGGGTTTATAAATACAACAATAAGAAAGCATCAAAATAATATTTATCAAAGCTATTCTATGTTTAGTAAATAAATATATAATAATAGTATGAGATAGTGCTCTCTTCTTCTCCCACTCTCTCTCTCCCCTCTATCTCCCTCCTAATCCCCTTTATTTGTAGAACAAACACTAAACATTAAATGATAAAGATTTCAATGAATTGCAATATAAATAGTATTATATTTGTCAATGTCAAACTTAATTTCAATTAGCAAATTTGTGTGATGCTTCTATCTTAAAAAGGGATCGACTCAACATGCAATAATAAACTAATTTGTTGATTAAGCTCAATATATTTGATTAGTTTGTGTGTAAATGTGACTCTGTAATAGTTTTGGCAGTGGCGGATTGAGGGGCATTTAGTGGGGTCCCTTGACCCCACTTGAATATTAAAAAAAAAAAAATCTAACTAATTTTTTTTTATATATATATAAAAATTACCTATATTTTTAACCGAATGACACCATAAATATTTATCAAATGCATTTTGACCCCGTTAAATATTATTTCTGGATCCGCCACTGAGTTTTGGTCCCTTAAATTTGTAATCCTAGACCCACCTTGCCACTCTCTCTTTCTATATCCCTCTCCCTATATCCTTCCTATAAGTGGTCTTTTAGGCCACTTATATAACTCATTAACCCCGTAATTTAGTCCTTTATCTCGCATAATAGTCCCCTTTTCTTGAAGATTTGACCTTTGGTCTTTACTCTTTTCACTTTGTACTACTTTATTTAAAATTTTATGATTTTAGATGTTTTATGCCCATTTTCCCTCTTGTATGGATCCCCTTCCCTTTTGTTGACGAATCTGCATGAGTCCTTGTCTTAGGATGCTCGGGAACCTCATCATCGTGATCGAGGAGCGTCGCTTGAAGCCCAAATTCCTTAAAAGTGAAGGAAGAATTGAAGGAGTAAAAAAGGAGAGAAGCACAGGACCTACTCTGCATATAGCTCACCTACTGTATTAACAAGCTCAAGGCGCACTAAGGCGATAAGGGTTTTGCAGCGCCTAGGTGCGCCTAAGTGCAGCGCTTTGAAGTGAGGCGCACTGTATGAACAGTTTAAAAAATTGGCAGAAAATTGCTTCAAAAGCGCCTCCTGTGCGCCCGCACTTTTGGTGCGCCTCATTCGCCTAATTAAAAACGCCTCGGCCAGGCCACCCCCTCACAAAGTCCTGAAATCAGAAGGCTAAGAGGAGTCACTTTAGCATTAGGAGTGGTCGTTGCAGAAGCTTTCTCAATTGAATCATTTAAAGCCACCTCCAAAACCTTGCCACTTCGCAATTCGGACAAGTGAATCTTTTGTAGTCACTGCCAAAATCTTGCCAATTTGCAATTTGGAGCAACCACTCATTTCAAAGGAGTGAATGCATAAGTTGAGTGGAGATTATGGATCAGCGACACCGAAGACTGCTCTTACTGAGCGGAGTGACCTCCGGTCTAAGGAGTGACCTAACCAATCCTTGGGTATTAATCACTCGATTTAAGCTCTTTTAAGTTGACTTTTGGGGGATTTCAGGGGGGGAGTATTTATTCTTTTAAATCATGTAATTACGGCTTTTTATCAGATTCAAGACCTCAAATCAGAGATTAGCTTAGTTTTAAGAGAGAAGTAGATAGAGAGCAAATTTCCATTGTTAAACCTTCATGATATCAAGCATTTCAATCCAATTTGTTTAGTAATTTCTTCTTTCCTTCTCTCATTTACTTGCTTTCTCTAGAATAAAGATTTATGTTCAAGTTTGTGTTTGCTTATTTTAATCACTTATTAATCCTTGTTTATATCTTAATCATTTTTGTTAATCATGCTTAGCCTTACTATGTTTGTGATTAGTGATCGTGTCTTCACTTCCTATTCTAGGCAAGGTTTTTAGCTAGGGTAGGGGAATGCAGGTAATCATGATAAACTTGTTTGATTTATTAAGCCTAGTCTATGATTGATTGCTCAATTTGAGAATGTGGATGATTATCATAAGTGTTTAGGGTCATTCTAGCAAAACAATGCTTTGATATAATATGTTCTTCGCACAAGGGCGAGTTGATTCAGAGTAGTAATTCATCTAGGTTTAGGCTAGGCTGATTGTAGGGGAGTAAATTAATCTAATTAGTTTCCTTTCCCATAGTATTTTTATCATTTGATGTTCTCCTCGGTCTAATTACTTTTCATGTGTTTGTTTTATTTTGTCTTTTGTTTTAGTAGTCATTAATAGTCCAAATCCAAAATCCAAAATCCAAAAAAAAAAAAAAAAAAAAAAAAAAAAAAAAACACCTCAATGACCCCTTATAATTTAAATTGATTGTGTGGAGATATGACCCTACTTTGCCAATGTACTTGAAATTTTGTAGTTGGGTAATTTGATAGGTTGGTATAATTAATGACATATTCTAGGCTTATCACATTCTCCCTCGATCAAAGTACATCTACAATTGTGAAAGAACAAGAAGTTAGTAAAATACTTTTGTATCTATTTGAATGCTTTTTAGATAACAAATGCACAAAGACAAAGATCAGGTTGACTTGTTTACTATTTCTCTTCAAAATCATAAACTTAAACTCATTTGTGAGCATCTATCACATATTTTGGTCATCTCTTTCCTCTTCATATACTAAACTCATTTTTGGGCATACATCACATATTCTTATCATAATTTTTCCTCTTGACCAAAATTGTGACGATGGCCCCATGCCTTATAGATTTTCAAATCACCATATCAATCTCTTAGACTAGGACCTATACCATCAATATACAATTCGAGTAGCATAGGTAATACTAAGTGACAATCATTGAAAGGTTTGTTCTATAGGCCTTGCTCTATGCTAGATTGAGCTAGTTTTAGTTTGCTTTAGGCTCGAATTTCCCTTCAAATCCATATTTACTTGTCTATGAGGATTAACTTTTTCTTATTAGACAAACCACTTTCAAGTTACAGCAAAAGAATAGATACAAGAGAAGGCCCTAGTAGGAATGGCAATGGATCGGATTAGGTAGGATCCGACTCCGTTCCGCCACACAATCGGACCTAAAATCCGAATCCAACTCCGAGTCCGACTACGAGTTACTAAACTCCGAATCCGACTCCGGTATCTTGGCAACCTCCGGGTTCGACCTGAATCCTAATAGTTTAAGATACAATATTCCACTTTTTCTGTTTTTCATGAATCCAAATCATTGAAGACTCTACATACATGTTTAATTGCAAACAAACTTTTAATCGAATTATATACTACATAAAAATTGAATTGATCTATGTTTCAACACTACCTCTACAATTGATCTACACCACCACATGCATAGCTAGTTAGATACACTTAGTACGAACCAAATTTGGTTTCTTCGATTGATAAGAAATGAGAGCAATATACTGATGAAATAGAACCATAGCAATAGATTTGAATTAGAGGAGAGAGAAAGATGAGTAGAGGAGAAGATGATTAGAGCAGGAAAGGAAAAGAAAGAGGCGGAAATATTAAAAGAGTTATGGGCTTTTGGCTTTTTAAATGACCCACAAAAAGACTACACTAAACCTACTCCGTATAATTGTACTGTATTACATAATAGTGGGTCGGACTCGGATTAGTCCGATCGGACTCCATTCGGACTCGAACTATTTTAATCGGATTCGGATTCGGATTTATCTTTTTCGGATTTGGATCGGACTTTTTTCTTCGGATCGAATCGGACTTGGATCGAATTCGGATTAAATTGTCATCCCTAGGCCCCAAGTCCACTGTAAATAAAAGGCAAGGAAAAACATTCAGAACTCTATATCCTCAAAATACTTCAAAGAAGGGCATGTTCGGGAGTGCCCCATGAATTCTTTCGCAAATCAGCCCATGGACACGAGCTCATTCTCTTATTACAATGGCTACATGTAAATTTATATCCTTTTGGCGCACAATGAACATACTTTGCACCCTTATCTATAGTCTAAGGGGGCATTTGGTTCAGAAAATGGAAACGAAGTGGAGAGGATTCACATAAGAGGGGGGAAAGGAATCATTTAGCTATTACCTTTTCATTTGTTTGGTTTAACTATGGAAAGGGTGTTTGTTAAGAGGAGGATAAGGGTAATGGTTACCCCTCATTTGTTACCTCTTAAAAAACTTGGGGTAACAAATACCCTTAGGTAATGGTAATTGTTACCATGCCTTTAAACCAAACACACGGTAACGATATTGGTTTAATCGAATCCGTTTCCAATCCAAATAATACACTAACCAACTACCCCCTAAGTGTTGACTCACTTCCATCCATATTACCGAAAATTTCGCCAATTTTTTCCAATCAAAGCACCGAGATGATGGAAAACAAAGATGACCACCCTGCCAAAACAAATTCTCTTCAAAATCCCACCTTTGATTTCACAAATTTCTACACTAAGCCTAAAACTTCTTCCATTGCTCTCACACAATCACACATATTTGACAAATAGTCATTTTGACTTTCAAGAATTTAGAAAAAGGACAAAAGAAAATTGATCAAGTCATATTGGATAATTTTGTGAAATTTCCAAGTTAGAGGCCTGTAATTATCAATACAAATACACAACCAAACAATCGAATAACCCTGATTTCTTAAATTTTAGCTATATTTATAAAATCAACAAATGATGAAGAAATCATACAGAACTAACCATGCTTGCATGAGTATCATAAGCAAAGCCACCATCAATACAAATACACAAACAAACAATTGAAAACCCCAATTTCTTAATCTATAGCAAGATTGATAAAATCAGCAAATGATGAAAAAATCATTCATACAAATAAATAAATAAATTAATTAATTAATAAATTGATACAGAACTAACCATGGTTCCCTGAGTATCATAAGCCAACCCACCATCAAATGGCCTGGCATAATCGCCCCACCGATTAATATCATGAACGGATCGTGAGTCAAACGATCGACGAACAACAGAAGAAGCATGATCAAAATAATAACCGGAAGAAGAAGAAGAGATGATAGATCGATCATGGTCAATTTCTTGGATCTCATTTTCTAAGTCAACAATGTCGGATGAAGTTGGATGAAGTGATAAGAGAAGCAGCAGCAATGTTGCCGCTACTACGGAGTATGTGTTCATCGTCGTCTGGTTTGTATCTGCAACATCTTTCATATGGAAGAGGAAATTCTAGTGTATATAACAAATAACATTGATATTTTTGTTACATTCCATGGCAATTTGTAAATAAAACCAACTTTGAGACCCGCGCTTGTAGCGAAAGGTTTTTGTGATTGAAAATTCCATGATCTTTGGCATCATTTTTTGTTTTCAGCTCTGTGTTTTTTTTTTTTAAATTAAAAATCAAAAACAAGAAACAAAAAAAAAAAAAAAAAAGTGTTGCCACATTTCTGTTGCTAGTTTTTAAAATTATGATTTTAATAAGGGTGTGTTCTGATTTTCACTGATTTGAACTTACCTGAACTAATTAGACCTAATTAAAACTTATTTTAATTGTAACTAGATGAAAGTTCATGCGATGCACGGTTCTAGTAAATCATCTTATTTAATTTAAAATTTTGTATATTTATGAAAATCACTTTAGATATATAGATAAAATTCCTAATATCATAAGATAATTTTTTAATTTTAAAAAATTATCTTTTGTTATTTTACGTGACGCTTGAATTTAAAATCTCAAACTAACCTTATTCATTAATTTTTAATTAAAAAATTGATGAATCTTGTTTTTTTATTGATTAAAATAAGTCTTTTGCCTATGTGTTTTTTTTAATATATTTTTTCTGTTTAAAATGTTAGTCTCATTTATACTTTTTTAACTATTAAAAATTATGAGGAGTTAGTCATATGAGATTTAGTTTTATTCGTGTCGATAAGTACATTATTAAAATCAAACTTTTATAATATTTTCTAGGGAGACATTAAAGATATTTGCGATCAAAAATTTGCATCCATATATGTATTAAAAGATAATTATTAATTAGGTTTTTTTTTGAGAAGATAATTATTAGTTTTCTTTTAATAATATAAATTTTAATTATTCACTATTTGTTGTTTTTACCTATGTGTTAAAATTCTTAAATCTTATTAGTCAATTTTGCTTAGGTGGCAAGTAAATTTTTTAATTCCAAAATAAATTATTAATCTAGTTTTTCATTGGACAAAAATAATTCCTTTTCTTATGTGGCGCGCCCAATGCTCTCGAAAAATGCCTACTTTATTTATATATATTAAATTTGTATTTGGGTAACCCTTATCAAAACTTATCAGACCTGATCTGAACTTCTTTGAACTTAACTGAACTTATTATACCTGAAATAAGTGAAAATAAGGTGAGCAAAACATAACCTAAGGCTAAATAATTTTTGATTCAGAAAACCACAGCGATGCCAAACAAAAAAGATTTTGGTTTTGCTAAAAAAAATTTTACCGATAGAAAGGGCCTATTCACTTCAGCTTAATTTCAGTTCAGTTTAGCTCCAATCAGTTCAGTTCAATTCAATTCTTAATTTTCTCCTCTCATAAAATATTCATTTCAGCTCTATTCAGTTCAGTTCAGCTCCAATCAATTCAGTTCAGCTCAGTTCAGTAAATATGAACAGACCCTTTAGTTTTAATCAGTAAAAAGAGGAAATGAAAAAAGATGGGGCAAAAATGTAGTAGCATACTCTTCAATCAGATTTTGTTTTGTTAAAAATCGTTTACCGATAAAATGTTTGTTTTGTTAAATATCTTTTACCGATAGGAAGTTTTAATCAGTAAAAGTGGAAGTGAAAAAAGATGGGTTGTCTCATTAAAACCTAGCTAAGTAAAATCCTATGGGATAAAAATCATAGCTAGGAAAAAAGAGTAAACAATATTATATTATATGCATTGGTATACTGCCTCCCTAAAAACTTTGCTAGTGAGATAATGTAGTGCATATTATACTCCCCCTTATTTCAACGTAGTTCCCTAAGATGTCGCATTCCGGTTTTGTGATCTTATTGCTCACACTTCTTCGGAAGAAGGTATTTGGTGAACACATCGGCAAGATTGTCAAAAGCTTGAATTTGCTAGACATTTATTTTTCCCTGTCTTTTGCAGATCATGTGTGAAGAATAGTTTGGGGATAGATGTTTTGTTCTATCTCCCTTAATGTATCCTTCAGTGACTTGAGAGATGCATTATGTATTATCTTCAAATATGATGGTTGGATTTTCTGTTATTATACGTTCATTCCGCAATCTTCTTGGATATTATTGTTCATTGACCTTAGCCATGAAAATTATCGTCTTGCTTCAAAAAGAGCTATAAATTTTGCATATTTTAAGGATGTAGCGGTCAAAGTCTACTATAGTTGATTTCCATGATATTGTAGTGTTGCCATAAGTGAACAGATATCTAGTTTGTGACTTTGGCATTTGGTGGGTCCGATAAATATCTTGCGTCTGCATACCCACGAGAGAAGCATGCATCTTGTTTTGATTGATAAAATAAACCAAGATCTAATGTTCCTCGTAGGTGTCAGAGTAAGTGTCGAACTCCCTTCCAATGTCTATATGTCAGTGCGTTGTTATACCTAGCTAACAAGTTCACAGAGAAAGCTATGTCCGGTCTAGTGTTGTTAGCTAAGTATATTAAGGCTACAATTGCACTTAAATGTGGACATGTGGTACAATATAACCTAAAATTTCTTCATTTTCCTCTCGGGATAGGGTTCGAATGGACCGTTTTTCATATTTCAGAGAACGAACAACCATTGGGGAGTTGATTGTATTTACTTTGTCCCCAAATCATTTCAAAACTCTTTCTGTATAGTTTGATTGATGAACAAAAATACCATTACTCAAATGCTCAATTTGCAATCCCAAAAAAATTTAGTTCTTCCAAGATCTTTCATCTCAGACTCTTTCATTAAGTATTTTGCAGTTCTTTCATGCTCATTTTGGGTTTCGATAATATTCAGATCATCAACATAAACTGCAATAATAGCGAATTTTTGTTGTGGCCGCTTAATGAAAACATAGGGACTAATTTGATTGTTCTTGAATCCTTCTCTCATAAGGTATTCACTAAGACGATTATACCACATCTGCCTAAATTTTTCAATCCATAAAGTTACCTTTTTAGTTGTATATGGAAAATAATTGTCTAGGCTTGTGGTTTTCTAGTAGTTTTGTCCTTTGGGGACTCTCATGTAAATGTCTATATCAAGTGATTCATTCATACAAAAATGCAGTGACTACATCTATTAATCGCATTTGCAGTCCTTTTGAGACTGTCAAACTTACCAGAAATCTTATTGTAGTTGCATCAACTACTAAAGGATTTGTTTCTTCATAATCAATCCCATGAATTTGAGAAAATCCTTAAGTTACTAGTTTTGCCTTGTATCTAAATATTTCATTTTTTCTCATTTGTAACCAATTGGTTTTACACCTGCTGGTGTAAGAGTTATTTTTCCGAAAACTTTTCGCTTTTCAAGTGACTTTAACTCAGGTTGCATTGTCTCCTTCAACTTTGGCCAATCACTCATCTGTCGACATTCTTCCATTTGTTCTTGGTTCAACATCATTTTCATCCGAGACAATTTCGATTGTAATGGAATTTGCAAATATTTCATTTACGATAACATCTTTTCTATTCCAATGAATCTGGAGAAACATAATTAATTGAAATTTCATTGTTATCGATGTCTTTGTCATCTTGTTCATTCCCTTTTGAATTATATATCATCGTTTTCTTTATCTTCGTTTATTTTTGGTCTTTCTTGACCCGCTGATGCTGGGGGAGCATCATTAGTCTCATTTTATATTACATCCAATCTTTTTAATTTTCTTGGCTAGAATCTTTTGAACCAAGTGGTCTCCCACGCTTTCGACGTGCTTGAGATTCATTTTCAATGGCCTTATTACCAATCTTAATTTCAATATTTGTAGGGGCATCTGCTAGTATATGTGATTTTGTCACTTTCTTTGTATCGACATATGCATAGTGAAATTGATTTGCACTATTTTGTAAATGAACAATCTTCTTCACTTCCTGTTCACATGCATTGATCGTTGGTCTAACATTGACAGTTGGTGCTAGTTAGGGATGTCAGTGAGGCGGGTAACGTAGGAGACCCGCCCGATGGGTCCCGGTTTAGCGGATACCAGCCATGGGTTATGGGGCGGGGTGGATTTTAGGTTGTACCCGCCCCTTCCCCACTTCGCCCTACTCGCCCCGCTTCATACCCGCCACATCCCCACCCCATACCCATCTATATATTTAAAAAAAATAATTATATACTTTTATACTATTTCATATAAATAATTATGTGAAATAAAGTAATAAATTTAAGGAAAATTTCACATGTGCTACTAGCAAAAGGACCCTTTTTCACATTTGCTACCCCTTTAATTTTTTATTTTATATTACTACCACCCAAACACACTAACTGTTATAATCACTACCACGTGACTTACACCGTTAGTATTTCAATTACCACCACCCAACCACCATCCAGCCACCACTCCTTCCCACCCACCAGCTGCCAATCCGCCGCAACCACCACTCACCGTCCATCCCAGCCACCAAGCCACTGCCATAGTCGCCTGAGCCCAATAACCTGCTGCCGCGACTCCGACCACCCTGATTGTCGGCGCCGGCGTCGCATTCCCAGCCCCTCGAAAACCCGATCAGCCCCTCTCCCCTCGAAAACCTCCGTCGATCCCAGCCCCTCTCTCCCCTCGAAACCACCGTCGATCCCAGCCCCTCTCCCCTCGAAACCCCCGTCGATCCCAGCCCCTTTCCCCTCGAAACCCGATCCAGCCCCTCCTCGTCTCCCGTTCCCTTATCTGGCCGTGACGAAGGATTTCCCTGCCAACAAAAACCACCCTAAGCGAAACCCTAAAACTCGTTTAGGGTGGTTTCGAGCAAGGGGATTAGGGTTAGGATTGTCGGTTTTGGGTGGGGAAGGGGAGGGGTCCGATTCCGACCCGAATCGCCGGCGTCGGCCACAGGTTTGGGCGCTGGCCGTCGGTAGGGGGAGGGTGGATGACGGGGAGGGCTAGGGTTTTTTGGGTGGTTTTTTCATTTTATATTTATTTATTTATTTTTAATTTTTTTAATAAACTTAACGGAAATCCTAACGGATTCCGTTAAGTGGTAGTGATTATGAAAAGTTAGTGTGTTTCGGTGGTAGTAAAATAAAATAAAATTTTAAAGGGGTAGCAAATGTGAAACATGGTGCTTTCCCTGGTAGTAAATGTGAAATTTTCCTAAATTTAATACATTATAATAAACTTATAATATATATAAAAAAAATAAAATAAAAAAGTGTAATACAAACAATGATTTTTTTTTGTTGTAATTTAAATTATGTAGTGTTGTTGTATTTGGGAGGCGGGCAAGTCGTGGGTGGGGATTAGCTAGGGGTGGATATCTAATTGGGCGTGGGGTGGGGATGGTTTTAGAATTGGACCTGACGGGGCAGGGATGGGGATGAGTTTTGGACCAGCCTTGGGGTTGGGGATCGGGATGGAGATGAGAATGTTACGCGGGGATGGGGATGGGAAAGCCAAAATCCGCCCCGCCTCGTTGATATCCCTAGTGCTGGTGCATTTATTGTGGCATGTCCCCAAATAGAGGATGGCAATTTTGACCTCATTAATAATTCTCGTGCAATCAATTGTAATCTCTTAATTAGTGATTCAGCTAGACCATTTTGTATATGAAATGAGCTAATGGGTGCTCAACAACAATTCCAATTGACATACAATAATCATTAAATGTTTGGGATGTAAATTTCCCCATCATCGTCGAGTCGTATTTTCTTTATTTTATGATCTGGGAATTCAGCTCTTAATTTGATGATTTGAGAAAAGTAAGACAACATTTGTACTTGAAAGTAGACTAACATGTGACCATCATGTAGAAGCATCAATTAATACCATGAAATATCGAAATGGCCTACATGCCGAATTAATTGGCCCACAAATGTAATACCCCGAATTTTAGAAAATATTTTGGAAAGTTCCTAAATTAATTAATTTGGAGCCAAAATGAATTTTAAATTTTGACGCCAAATATAACTATTTAATCATTTGAATAATTAATTATTTTCAGATTTCTAAATTAATAACATAGCTTTAATTATCTTTTAAAGGTCGGTCCATATTTTATTATACTAACTATTTCAAGAAAAATATCTAATATACATTATGTATTTACTAATTTTGATATTATCTAAAATATTTATTTAATTCAATTATTTTACTATGATTTCGTTTTTATAATAATAATAATAATAATAATAATAATAATAATAATATAAAATAAAATAAATTGGAAACGTGAATTGAAACTGATGGTTTTATCACTTTACTTTGTTAATGATGTTAATTTAACTTAACCTCTAATTCTCTTCTTCATTATCTCATTTTGTTCCTATCTTCCTTCTCCCAACCATATGTGTATCCATTTAAAATTTTCTTATCTTTTAACCAACTACTAATCTAAACTTAATTTGATCCAAGTACCTTAACAACCCTTAAAACTTATCAGACCTTCAATCCTTCACAAATTCCTCACACAAAAAAATCAGAAAACTCTCATCTCTATTTCTTAAACTCACGGTCCTCTCCTTCTTTCTTTCATGCTCAAAACCAACACCGTAACAGCAACTATTGTTTCCGCCTACTACTTACTGCCGTACTACATTAAGGTGTAGTATCACTTTGTTTCTTTCACCCTCCTTCTGCCCTAGCAACTAATAGAACCATAACTTGCCTCCTTTATATCTTATGATCATTATGAGTATCATCATTGTTAATTTTATAAGTGCTATTTCAATACTAACTAATGTGATGATTTGACATATAATAGCTAATTTTGATACTACAAAATTATTAAAGTTTTTATTTAATAAGGTTAAAGGTTTGGGTAATTCATGCACAAATAGAGTATTATTTATAGTTTTGTGTTTATTTTGTTAACCTTATATTAATTAAGGATACTTTAATAATGTAGGATGAGTCCCTCGATCGTGGTCAAGTTTAGTAGTCGTACCTTATTGTCCTCGTGATCAAGGTACGTATAGGTGGTAGGTCCTTGATACTATTTTTGAATGCGTGTTTTGATAAATGTTTGTTTAAATGATTGTTTGAATAAATATATGAATATTTAAGTTAATGATTTTCATGATGAGTTAAAATATATTATTTTATGATTTAAAGGTTTTGATCTCTGAAAGTGTTGATTGATTTAATAAAAGTTGTTTGATTAATAAATCACTTGATTTAATTAATTTGCAGCTCATTATGAGCCTGAGTATTTGATATTTTAATTGTCCCTCTACCCGGGACTGGTTAAGTAAGACCATGAGCTTTGCATGATCTGGTCTTTCCTTGAGTATAGTATAACTTGCTTGAGGGGTGTGCACACTTAGGTGAGGAAAATTGGTTTGGAAATATATCTTTAGATTGAGAAATTTATAAATTGAAAATCTATTGGTTTGGAAAGCTTTTATTGATGGATATTACTACCCTTGGAAGGTTTAAACTTTTGAAAAGTCTAATTTTTTTGGAAAATGACTTGTGACAAGTTAAATTTAAATGGTTATTTCGAAAGCATGTTTGTCTAATAAAAGTATTTACATGCCTTGCACTTATACGTACTTAGCGTTTTTGCTAATCTGTTTTCCTTTTTGTTGTGGTTCGCCCTGTTTACCATTTTGGTAAGCAGTCTTGATTTCAGGTGTGGAGTTGTTCGTGCGCATACTAGAGTCGGGATTGGGATCACATAGTTAGGATTTAATTTTTTTTATGTATGGAGTTTTTAATGAATTATTTTGAAACAGTTATTATGGTTATTTATATTATTTATAAAAGTTAGTTATTTTTCCGCTGCAATTTGAGTATTTAATTAAGCCTTACGTTTTCACATGGCGGTAATATGCCCAAGTCTATCTCTACGATATTTGTATACGTATATATATATAATAATTACGTAGAGGGAGATTTGGGGGTGTTATAAAGTGGTATCAGATTTCCGGGTCTAAGAATGATTAAAATTGAAAAATAAAATCTGTGGGTAGACTTAGGATGGGCATATAGGATAAATAGAGTTTTGCATTCTTTGAAAGTAAAACTATTTTCTATAAAGACTATTTTCTTATTTGGAAAGATGACTGAGAAAAGGATGCTTGGGTTCTCTTCGGAGGCATATAATGGGTACGACTCTCTGTCTAGGAAAAGGCTCTCCTCGACGTTGTAGGTAACTATCCTGGGAGACACGGGCTCGACCGTCCAATATCAAGAATCGAGTACATTATTATTTTCGAAAACAAAATGAATTGAAACTATTTGATTTTTGTTAACAACTAGTATGCATTAGTTTAAGTATAAATAGGGTAGTCTAGTTTTTTGTGTGTTTATGGAATTTCAATTCCATTGGTATTCATTTTGGATTTATCCTTGAGGAAATTTGAATTGCTTACTTAAATAGTTTGTGTTATCACAGATGATGGAAACTATTAGAAGACATTTCTTCGATCAAAGGCTAGTAAAATCGGATGCTATCTCTGTGCGTGACTTTATAACAGACGTTGTTTGGCATGCTACTGATATTAAAAGACACAAGAATATGAAATTTATGATTGAGGAACCATGGTCATCCTACTGGCCTTAGTTCAGTTACCCAACACACCTAAATATAATGTATCAATAAAAAAGTATAAGAATTTAATTAAACCTAATGGGTTGTGGAATATAGAAGCCTATATGCATGAAGGAAAGTGGTTAGGAACCTTAACCAATTTTAAGGCAGACCTACATTTTACTGAAGTTAACTAGAGCCAAACCCAGGACCAGTATTTGTTGAAATTCCTCTTTGACTTACACCTCAAGATGTACAAAACTTGAATAATCTAAACCATGATATGCCACCCTTACCACCTCCATGTTTGCACCTTGACTATACATCATCCGATGACTTAGAAATCCCTCACGCAAATGAGTTTGAATCCCCACCTCATTCCCCTGAATCCCTTGTCCCAATAGGTCAAGTATCTAGTCCAAACCACAGCACAAACTGTAAACCTAACCCCTATGTTAGCCCGAACCGCAATTCTAGCTATGGATCTTGCCGTAGCCCAACTTACAGTGAATATAATCCCACTTTTTTGCTTGAACCTACCCAAAATCCAACTCACATGGCTAAACCTTTAGATCCTGATTCCCCTCAAATTTCCACGGGAAACACAGGTGACGTGGCCAGAAAAGATGATCCGACAAGCAAAGCCCAAGAGTAGAACTTTAGAACAACAATTGATTGATTTCTTCTATTAGTAGCAAGTTGTTTCGTTGTAAGCCAAATAGTGGCTCTTATGAATTCTTAGTGACAAGATTATTTGTTTTAATAAGCCATGTGGCTAAGTATGAAGTTCAATTAATAATAAGAATTCTATGAAATTTTCTTTATATAATAAAATATGTGTTTGATATTCTAAGTTGTTCAGGATGTCTCAGAGAGCTAGCACTAATAGACGCACTAGTTCCAAGGTGAGCGCTACTCTTAGGAGGCTAACTACCATTGCGGAAAGCATGAGCCAACTGGTGAGTCAAGGGAACCGTAGCAACTACTTGGATCAATTTGTGGAAGTTTTTAAGAGGGTGGCGGCTGCAAAGCCAACCACTTACCTTGGGAAGGAGGACATTGCTAGTTTGGAGAATTGGATAAGGGAATTTGACAAGTTGTTTGATGCCATTAACTGCCCTAAAGAATTAAAGGTTAATAATGCAGTGTATTATTTGAGGGAAGAGGCTGACCTGTGGTGGAGTCAAAATCGGGCTAGGCTTTTAGAAACCCCTAACTTTGGATGGAAAGAACTGAAGAGGCAATAAGAGACAAGTTTTACCCCACCTACCTGAAGAAGTAGAAATGCATGGAGTTTACCAACCTGAGGATAGGGAATATGACCATCAATGAATATTATAACAAATTTATTGAGTTGATGAGGTTTGCACCAGCCTTGACGTCAACTTTAGATGTCTTTTACAACTCTTGAGCATTGGTCTTCTCACTTACCATGAGCAACTAACATGTCCGCCTGCGTAGGATATTTCCATCTTCTCTAAGCGAGGAACATTGATTGAACATGATCGCTACATGAAAAAATGTGAAAGGAATGGTGTCCTTCGAACAAGTGTATTATTCTGATAGCGGGTTCAGAATTATTAGAAAGCTAATATATTCAGTAAGGTAAAGTGATCGAAATGCCTGGGTGGAGGTCGCTTCCGATCAGTAATATTAATATAATTAATATTACAGCTTAATCTTGACTGAACCTTTCGGGTCACCCCCAAACAAAATATACGAACCGACTCGACGAATTAATTCGAAAGAAATTAATTCGTCGCCCGAGTATTAAATATTTAGACGTCGGAAATTCGAGCTTGGAGTGTCGAAACCGAGCGTCGGAGAATCTCAAATGTCGAGCCAAAAGTTAGGATTTGGCGAGACGGGAAGTAACAAGGAAAGCGTGCCCAATAGGAGCGTGCCACGTGGCAGCACGCATGGTAAAACACCATGTGGCAGCACGCATGGCAGCCGCCACGCATGGCAGCCGCCAAGTGGCAGCCGCCAAGTGGCAGCCACCAAGTGGCAGCGTGCCACGTGGTAGTGTGCCACGTAGGCACCATGCCACGTTGCAGCGCGCCATGGTGGCGGTGCGCCACGGTGGCGTCACAAGTGGCAAGGGGGCCGTGGACCCGGGGTGAAGGGTCATGGTCACGGGCCAAAATAAAATGGCCCAACCGAACCCAACTTGGGGCTCAAGGTTGGGTGACACATGGTTAGTTCACATTGCATGTGAAATGCCTTGGGGACCAAATGAGAAAGTGGTCCACTCCTAACTATGTGACACTTGTTACTTGTTCCTTGGTGTATTTAACTAAGGTTTGATTTCCCCAATCTTTCCATGTGGGATCTTTTTGTGAAAAATCCCACATTGAAAGATGAGTGGAATTCACAAAGCATACTTCCTTATAAATAGTCATGGCATAGCTTGAGAATTCTTTGGTTGAGTGGGAGTTAGAAAGAGCATTCCATATTTTGGGAAAAACTCTTAAACTCCATTAACACTTGGGTTTTGGTCGGACCTTGCTAACTACAAGGTAGCGGACCTAAAAAGTCGTGTTCGTTCTTTATGGGTGGATACCGTTGGAGGCACGACGTTTGCGGTGCTCAAGGCTTTCAAGTAAGAGCCCTTTTTGTGAGGGCGAAGCTCGCTTCAAGGGTATGATTCATTCTTCCTTTTCTTGTGTTTATTTATTTATGCTTTATGGTTTTATTAATTACGAGTGGTTCCTTGGGTCGGGGTTGTTTCCGCGGTGAGTCGGACTCACCAAACCCCAACAGCGGAATCGGAGCCCCGCTCGTTTATTTTTATAATCATGTTTTTCAAGGTTTATTTTGGCTTATTTTTCTGGTTTAAGTTGATAATTAGATTAGTAGCTCAGTTTTATTTGTTTTAATCCCGTTTTTAATGTCGAATTTGGCCCAGAACCCAGATTTTCGCCCAAAACTAGTGAATTTTGGGTGGAAAAGGTGTTCGGGAAAGGTTTTTACCCTGAGGGGCTATGATTTTAGCCAAATTCTGACCAGAAATGCCTTTGTCGAGGGATTTTTTATTTTTGACGAAAAATTTTAAGTCTTTTCTAACCTTGAAATTAATGGCATAACTTGTTGATTATGTGGTTGATTATTTGCATTATTTTCTGCATTTTTAAGTCCCCTTAAAGCACACTTACTTGGTAGTATTTGATTCTTAAAGGTTGATTTATTTTCACATAATTGCAAACTAATTGCTTTTTAGTGTGAAAATTTTTGTTTTGAGGCTTCCTAAGTGTTAAAGATTCAATCTTTATTTGTGACAAGTGATTGAAACTTTAAAAACCACTAAATTCCTTGTTATTTTTTTGTTAAACTTTGTTGTTTTAATCATTTTGAGTTGATTGGAAACATAAAGTTTCAATTTTTGTGATAGAAATTTGGTTATCTTCATGTTGGAAGATATAATTTTCAAGGATTCACAAAATTTAGATGTTGGAATTTTCATTTGAACATTAAAGTTCATATTTTTCCAACGAACTTCCCCTTACTTTGTCAAATTCTCAAGTTTAATTTAAATTGATTAAATTAAAAGTGAGAAATTGCCTCAACTTTATTATTACACCAAGCTAAACCAATTTAATTAAGAATTGTTCTTGGAATTATTTTGGTTATTTGCACTTTGAAATTTTATTAAGTTAGACTTGTTTAAAATTTTTAATTTTTTGCTCATTAAGTTAGTTCTAAAATTAATTTAGAGTTAATTAATTATGTCTCGCGAAATGGGATCAAATCC
This sequence comes from Chenopodium album, assembly GCF_948465745.1. Classification (NCBI taxonomy): domain Eukaryota; kingdom Viridiplantae; phylum Streptophyta; class Magnoliopsida; order Caryophyllales; family Amaranthaceae; genus Chenopodium; species Chenopodium album. The sequence continues at coordinate 27,882,579 of NC_137858.1, read as the reverse complement.
CGAGGCCATGGCACGCAAAACGAGGCAAAGAACCACCCTTGGCTAGCCGGGTTGCATAGCAGCCCGCATGTGGCTGCCAAGGTGGCTGCCCCGCCTTGCGTGCGGCCACACGCGCGGCAGCAGCACACGGCCGCAGCAGCCACGTGCGTGCGGCAGTGGCAGCAGCCCATGGCTGCTTGCCGCGGGCCGTGTGTGCGGAGTTTTTGGTGTGTGCATATGCTTGGTGCGGTGAGGTGAATAGCCGTAGTATGCTTGGTTTGCATGAGCCGCAATTATTCGAGTTTCCTTGGCAAAACGCTTAAAGCGAAAACAACTTGAAATGAGGGTTGTTTAATATTGCTTATTTTGCCGTTTTATTTATTTTAATTAATTTTGTTTATTTTAATTAAAATTATGGGAGGCTAGGCCTCAGTTTTGAGCGGCATTGGCAAAATTTTATTTTGACAAGTTTGGGTGCTACCGACTTAATTAATTAGATTAATTTAGGGAAATGCGGAATTTAGTGGGAGCTTCAATTATTAATGACGTCAATTACATAATCGGTTAAACAACTATGACTAGTTTTAATTAAGCGTGTTAATCGGATTAACAACCTAGATTAGTTACTAGTGCGCTCGTTGTTTAAATGAATTATACTTGTTTGATATTGTAAATTGCATGGGCCATTCACAAATAGTGAATGGATGAATGGAATGAATATTCTCTCTCACAGGTTTTATGAAATGGCAACTAGTGGGACCCGATTAGGATAGAAAAAACGGACTACGTGCCGCTATGTATTTTTGTAAATCTAAATACGGTCTACGCACCGTTAAGTATTTTTGTACCTTAATATTTAGATTATTCCTAGTCGTAGACACTAGTATTTGCATAGTTTGGTTAAGTCTTGAAGACGACGTATCTTAGAAGACAAAGCCTTGAATTCCAAGTGAAGACCTTTTGAAGAGTTGAAGAATTCAAGGGGTCATGCTAGTTGCCAATATGCATCTATAATTTCGCTTTATATTTTATGCTTATATACATGTAAATTATTCGTTAGATGCATGTTTAGGTTTTCTTTATGTTGCGATGATTAGTTAAGTTCACTTAAATCAACCAACATAGAAATCCTAGGTCCCTAATAATATTGAGTCAAATTTGCCTTTCCAAAACAACACTTACCAACCAAACGAGGGTGATGGTAGGCTACGCTAAAGCGAGGTGCCATCACTTCTCCAAGGCTCATAAGGCACACCGGGTGTGCATGTTGGTTTTGGTTTAACTCATCGGTATGAGTGAGGAGTCCTCACATACCGTGGCAAAAGAGATACATCGTCAAAGATGCATTAGATGCGACGATTGTCTAACCAAGAGTGGCTTAGAGCCATTAGCAAGGCAATGCTTACCCTAGAAGATTGAGTGTTAAGACAAGCCAAAGCATGCTTAACCACTCTTTGTTTCTTCGGATCTTGGAATCGCCTTATTTTCGCCAAATAGGGACAATTTTTATGCATAAATAAGACGTTTAATAAGATTGAACTTTGCATGAATGCTTTTAAATTTCAAACTTATTATGTTCTTGATAAATGGTCATACTTTGCACTTGTATTTATAGTACTCTAAATCAAATAATATTGTTTCCATGATTGGTAAAGGAAATCCTTGAGAATAGTTCTCAATGAAAAGAAAAGCATTTCTAAAATACAATTCTCATAAATGACTTTTATAACTAAGTCCGAAAGGACGGTTGGACATCATGTATTCAAAATACTAGATAGATTTGATAAAACATGAGGTATTGAGTTGCAAACTCAAGATTGTCTATGTTTGACAACCAACGTATCTTTTCGCATCATACATAATTGAGTAGGACTCATTGATGTAGTAATTCGAGTAAGAATTAATGGAAAAGATGGAACTTTGTTTACGGCGCACTAGGTGCTTGATTATGCCTAACAAAGTATAAGAGTTAAGGTACTTAAGGAAATGATTCTTAAAGTAAGATTATGAGATATTGTATGATAAGAAATATAGGAAAGAAGGAACGAAAAAAAGGAATTAGATTTCATTTCAACTCATGAGTTCATGTTATTGTAGTTAACTTAGCAATTCGTTATCTTCACAAGTATCGGATATTGCTTGAGTGTTCCACTATGATAGTGACGTCAAACTATTGAAGTTAAGCTAAGTTATCGACTTACAAGCTTAGAATGAAGCAAGAAGAGCTACATCAGTTGTAAGGTCGTATGTTTTTGTTTAAAGACCTTTTAAGCCAAAGGCTGGAACAAGTAATGGTTATTATGTTCCATAATCAGCAATTGATCTGTTTACACACGGAAAGACTCACATTCAAAGTAATGAGCAATAGTTGCGAGATTTATTTGAATGGCATGGTTATCCAAGCGTTGAGTCAAGAATGCTTGATTATAAACAAACATTTCCCTAACATAATAAACTCACTAAGTTCAAGTCATGGGCTTGATTTGCATTCCAAACATCTTTAGCAATGTCACGTCGACAAGAACGTACTCAAGGCTCTATTAGATAGGCTCTTGATAGTTGCTCGAATTGGAATCGTTCTAAGACAAGCAAATCTTACTTGTTGAAACCGACAAAGCAAAGAGCTATTGTTCTTGGTATAGACAATTGACTCCGAAGGCTAAAGAGGATTCAATTACTTCAACGTTTCACAAAGAATTTGAAAGGATATGGCTATATTCATCAAATGTGAACAAACTTGACTTGAGTAGCTCAAGAGTCCAGTGAAGTACAGAATCGACTTGGCAAGATATCAAAACGTCTAGATTAGATCGAGCGATGTTTGCTTGAGCCAAGCGTGACCATCTCAAAGTTATGAATGGAAATTTCCATAAAGAACTCCACAAAGAACATAGTGTATCCTCACGGAGACCTCGATGTCATTTGAAAATGACTCGAACGATGGTGGTTCACAACCCTTCCTATAAAGTTCTTAAAGATTTGCACAAATGACTAATGTTACACTAAACAATATGTCGAAGCTAAGAAAGGACGCCATATTAAGTTATGGATAGAAATAACTTTTAAACGTCTTTTCAAGTATATGTCTAAAGGCTCTTAGTCTCAGTGGGAGCTAAGTGGCTCAGTGGGAGCTAGGTGGCTCAGTGGGAGCTGAATGGCTCAATAAAGACTAAGATAGCTCAAGTGGGAGCTAACTGTTTGTTTCACAACGAACTTTTACCAAAGACAATATACATGTCTCTTTGTAAGCATTAAAGTGAGACTACAGGCATTACCTCCACATCCTAATTGAGAACATAATGTTTGTTGCTCTAAGTGGTGTCTTTCTGGAAAGTAACACGTTTTCAAAACGACAAGTGGGAGGAAAATGAACTCGATGACCATCGAGCTTAGCAACAAACTAGAATTGAGAATCTCGGAAGACCTTAAAGGACTTCATGAAAATGCTTGATCAAGAATAGTCAAAATGACTTTACAAGTGCCTTAAAAGAGAATTCATTACTCACAAAACATTAAAAATGTTGGAGTAAGATCAACATAATAAAAGGGCTTTGAAAGCGCCTTAAAACTCAGTACTTGATGCAATTACCCCGTATAGGTATAGAATTCACCAAAGGCTTGGATTGAATCCTATAAATTTTCTATTAAGTTAGAAACAAACCTAAGACTTACAAGCATACTATTTACTATTAGATAGTAAAGGAATAATGTCTTGTAAGATAGCTACGACAAATCCAAATTCCGAATGATGGTTAGAGGCCATGAAAATCCGAAATAGACTCCATGTTTGAAAATCATGTTCGAAACTTGATTAATTTGCATGAAGGATGAAAGATCCATCGATTGCAAATAAGTTTTCAAGGAGAAAACTAACAAATGTGGAAATGTATATGCATACATAGCTAGATTGGTTAAAAATGATATAATTAATTTCAAGGAGTTGAAACCTATTCACCAATCGAAATGCTTAAGTCTTTTCATGATTGATCAAGCAAAATTGCACATATGAAATATGGCAAAATAGATACCAAAACCGCCTACCCAAAATAGGATTTTGGAAGTGACTATGGAATAGTCTAAGGGTTTTGAAAATCTAAATAATGCTAGATTTGAAAGCAAGCACATGGAATCCGTCATGGGATTAAAGGAAGCATTGCATGAAGGAATTGGAACGTGTTTTCTCATAGAGTTAATAAGAGGATTGACTTATGGAGAAACATAGAAATTTTGATGAACAAGAAGTTTAGTGGGAGCAAAAGTAATGGTCCAACAAGAAGTTTACGAACTCTATTGTGAAACAACTATCAAATGCTAAATGCTTAGATTTGAAAGTATTTTCGACAATGGACCAAGCTAAAGACGATACTTAGTACATGTTGGGAATTAAGTTCTATGGTATAGACTTAATTAAATGTTTAAATGAGTAAAAGAAATTACCATGTTAAACATGAAGGACTTTGAAAGGCTTTCGACCCATATGTATGTAGCTAAGTAAATGTTTGAACTAAGTATAAGCTAGGCTAAGTACTAAGTCAAACAAGAAAGACTCTAGTAAGAGACTTTCAACCATATCATATAGCGAACAATTTGGCAAGACTCAGTGTAACTGAATGAGCTAAATGTCACATGGATGGAATAAAATTGAGAATCATTCTAAAATTAAATCCATCATGTAAAGCTATGATATGGAATCGTTAGACGACTTACATGCTTAGAGCATGTGAAGTACGTATATAATACCAATCGACATTAATCTAAGTATTAGATCATTAATTAGATTATAGTCAAGAACATCCATAGAGCTTAGATAAGTACTTAGATGAGTTCTTGACGCATGGAAACAAATACAACTTGAGTTTTGATGTTGCAAGCACAAACCTTAACAAGGATTAGATCCTTAGCAAGGAAGCCATTTATAAGCACGAGGCAAGCAGCGTCGTGGCTTGGGAATGGTAACATGGATATGCATCCATGTATAATGTGTGGAAATTTAAGAAAATTTCTATGATCACAAGTGATTAGGGTATTCCAAATCGTTGTGAGCCGTTGGGAGTGAAACCCAAGCAAGGCATCATCGAGGAGTCTACTAAAATATATGTTGAGAATATTGTTGCCTTAAAGGCAATAAGGAAAGATGTTAAATGGAAAAAGTTCATTGTTGAACATTGATGATTGTAGGTTGTCAAGTAGAAGGTCTCAAACCATGAAAATGAGTGGGAGCCATTGCTTGGACAATAAATCCTAAATCACATGTAATCCATTGACACTCTCAAAATTTTATCATCTTATTATGGAAATGGTGGATAATGAAGATGCTAAGATTTGCAAAGTAATTATAACTATGCAATAGGTGATCGACAACATTCACAATTGCATGAATGAAATCAAGCATATCAAATATGGGTGTGATTTCTATGAATGTTTTATGAAGAGTATTACTCTTAAAACTTTTGGGAAAATCATTTATCATAAGATGAAATAGTGAAGTTTCATAGTGAAATAAAATATTTCTAAACATTCCACAAAACTATTTAATTGTGGTTTAGAATTAAATAATGAGTCCATTCGATTTTAAAGGATATTCAAAATAGGGTATCAAGTCAATGGCTTGGATAAAGAAACACCTATGAAGTGAACATTGAATATTTTAATCGAAAATTATCCCTAATCAAGGTCATATATTTGTGGACGATTAATGACCATCAGAGATTAGTGTGTAGTATGATTTATAGCACTGTTTCTTGTGCTATGAGGATATAAATCATTTGCACAGGTATTGGTTTAGAACCATACTAGATCGACCTATGAGAATACTTTAAGAGATTTAAAAATCGTCATAAGTATTTTTCTCATTATTACTATCGGAACTCTTTTCCTTGAACATGAGTAGTGGGAGGTCTCTTGTTTGAGTACAAGTCCGCTTTGGTATCCGCCAAACGTCTGCCGTAATTGGGGATTATAACGACAGATATCGGGCGGGTAGGTCCTCTTAGTAAGAAAAGCTACATTACAAGACTGGAAATGTCCCCCTACTAACAATAGGGAACATGTCTTGTTGTTTACAAGGCCTCTCGAAGAGCGAGACTGTGATAATACATGGCCGTGCTCAGATGGATTTTAGAAATCATCTGCTTATTGACAGTTAAACTCGGATTTCGAGAAACAATTCTGGACGTAACAGAGATGACGAGTAATCTTACTCTGTAGTTCATGAAGATACATGAAGAGACATAGGAAATTAAAGGGGCTACATACTAAATGCACACTTGTCCGGAAGGACAAGTGGGAGATTGAAAGGAATGGTGTCCTTCGAACAAGTGTATTATTTTGATAGCGGGTTCAGAATTATTAGAAAGCTAATATATTCAGTAAGGTAAAGTGATAGGAATGCCTGGGTGGAGGCCGCTTCCGATCAGTAATATTAATATAATTAATATTATTGCTTAATCTTCACTGAACCTTTTGGGTCACACCCAAGCAAAATATACGAACCGACTCGACGAATTAATTCGTCGACCGAGTATTAAATATTTAGACGTCGGAAATTCGAGCTTGGAGCGTGGAAACCGAGCGTCGGAGAATCTCAAATGTCGAGCCAAAATTTAGGATTTGGCGAGAAGGGAAAATGCTTCAAAGTAACAAGGAAAGCGTGCCCAATAGGAGTGTGCCACGTGGCAGCACGCATGGCAGCCGCCACGTGGCAGTGTGCCACGTAGGCACCATGCCACGTGGCAGCGCGCCATGGTGGCGGTACGCCACGGTGGCATCACAAGTGGCAAGGGGGCCGTGGACCCGGGTTGAAGGGTCATGGTCACGGGCCAATATAAAATGGCCCAACCGAACCCAACTTGGGGCTCAAGGTTGGGTGACACATGGTTAGTTCACATTGCATGTGAAATGCCTTGGGGACCAAGTGAGAAATTGGTCCACTCCTAACCATGTGACACTTGTTACTTGTTCCTTGGTTTGTTTAACTAAGGGTTGAATTCACCAATCTTTCCATGTGGGATCTTTCTGTGAAAAATCCCACAATGAAAGATGAGTGGAATTCACAAAGCATACTTCCTTATAAATAGTCATGGCATGGCTTGAGAATTCTTTGGTTGAGTGGGAGTTAGAAAGAGCATTCCATATTTTGGGAAAAACTCTTAAACTCCATTAACACTTGGGTTTTGGTCGGACCTTGCTAACTCCAAGGTAGTGGACCTAAAAAGTCGTGTTCGTCCTTTGTGGGTGGATACCGTTGGAGCCACGGCATTTGCGGTGCTCAAGGCTTTCAAGTAAGAGCCCTTTTTGTGAGGGCGAAGCTCGCTTCAAGGGTATGATTCATTCTTCCTTTTCTTGTGTTTATTCATTTATGCTTTATGGTTTTATTAATTACGAGTGGTTCCTTGGGTCGGGGTTGTTTCCGCGGTGAGTCGGACTCACCAAACCCCAACAAAATGATCGTTATCGCTATCACACGTATACCTCACTGCCAAGTCATCACGATGATTCAAATATTAAGTCAATAATCCTTGCTTTTCGAAAGCATGTCTAATGCTCTTTCTTTATTCTTCTATGGGAAAGTTTGATTCCCCTTCCTTTTTATACAAATCTGTCATTTTTGTTCATTTCTTTTTTAGGGGGTAAGTCAGGATGATCCCTCCCATTTGGCAACTAAATTCTCGAAAAATAGTTAATTTTTTTTTCGCTCTCTGCCTCAAATTGGGGGCTTAAAAAAGCTTGGACATCCCCACTTCTCTCTATTTACAGATTTGAACACGCTATTTATGCTGCGAAATCAATGTCATGCAAAGCTTATTACGAACCATCTTAATAACTTTAAATGACAAAGGGAAGAATACCACTTCTTATTATATGACCAAGATAATTAATTATGTCACTTGATCAAACAATTCATGATAAACATATGCAATATTCCACAAATTAAAAATACAAACCTTGGGGCTTCAAATAAACATGAGAAATATCCCCTAGCATGTGTATACATGAATTGCAAAAGCCACCTAAGGTTACACTTGGGGGCTACAAAAATATAGGTCTCACCTCAACTTTCGTTTTAAAATAAGACCATATTTTGGAAAGTGATTAGAATGATTTTATAAATTATTCTAACACTCCACCAAACCTAGGTTTGATAAAATTCATTTTCAAACTACGGTGCTTATTTAATTGAAAGAACTTCACTTTCAATTAGCAAACTGACAAACACTAAAAAGAAAAAAAAAATCAGATATACGAAAGTGTGCTCACATTTTCATTCTTTGTTGAAATAAGTTGCAAATTACAACTTACCTTCATCAATTTTGGACAAAAAAGTCACACTCAATTACGAGCTAGACTTTTCTTTCCATTTTGGGTCCAGTTTTGAAAACAATATGATTATGTATTTTGCCTACTAGAAAAAGCTGCTTTTCAAAACAAACTTTCATTTAAATTATTGGACCCTTTTAAAATTTTGAATTCTAGTTCGAAACAACATGTTTATAATAAAAATAGTATTCAAAATTTCCTTTCTGAATTTTTGTTTTCTCAAATAAATAAATTTTCAGATTCTCAATAACCGTTTGGATAATACATGTATATACATAAATATTCCAAAAGGAATAAATTAAGATTCGACTTCTTCTTCACTCGAACTTGTTCTCGCTTAGTTCTCCTGCGAATATTGGCTAAGGGATGGTTAACGAACCACCTACAAGACCAAAACCAAAGATTGATAAGAACAAAGAAAATATTTGATGTCCTAAATCAACTTTGAGAATAAAATCACCGTAGTGATCTTTACAAACGTTTACACATTAGGTAAGATTACTAACCTTAAACACAATTGTTTTTGGTCTATAAACAAGCAAAGAACTAAATTGCTTTCTTGAAAATGATTTCAACTAAAATGTGAAAGCCATGTCATTGTCCTAAATATCTCAAAAACAAAAATAGGATATATACATAGGTCCATCTCAATATCATGATTATATGAATGGCCTAAACAATAGCAAGTCATTAGAACTACCCCAAATTGGGGACTCCAAGACTTGTGAAATAGCAAGAATGTGCATAACCCGACACATGGGGGCTCCAATATCCACACACAAAAAAAAAATACAAAATGAGATATTCATGCCATTCGAGCTACTTTCAAGAATCATCTAAATAGTTTATGTAGATCTCGAGTCTTTCAATTTTCAAATGCATCACAATGATTTAATAATCATTTTGTTCCTTTGAAAACTAAGTTTGCAACTGAACTTGGCCATGAAACAAGTTACAAATTCGAGCCATTTTCAAGTTCAACTTCAAGAGCTAATCTTAGTGCATAATTGCTGTTTCAATACTTCAATTTACTCTAGAGATTAGAGAATATGACTAGTATAGAGCAAAGAAACAAAATGATGATACATAAAAAAAATACTTGCTCGTATGAAAGTTTATTACTCAATCCTTCATCATGAAAATTGTATCAAGACATATTATTAACATAAGACAAAAAATTTCATGAGTCAGAATATAAACAAAAGACTGCTAAATTCTAAATTGAGGAGTCTTCATTTTAAATTATTCTCCATTATTGCACACATTGAAATTTTGCAAGGAGGATAACATCTACTCTCTCGAGCTTCAAAACAGTGACAACATTTGAACTCAAAAGAAAGAATTCAAAAGTAGCAAGAATAGACGAAACATTTGAACAACATTTCATTTTTCCTCTTACTTGTTCTAATGAATGACCAATATTACTAGACTTAGCAAATTTCCTTTGCTAAAACTGTGAATGGTCAAAAATGATTTAAATACACTAGTTTAAACGTTTCAAAGATCCTAGTTGTTGTGACAATCAGACAAAACAGGGGATTTCCAGACCCATTTCAAACAATATGAAAGGGTTTAATTATTAAAAACAAGCAAGTCATCGAAGGCACCCAACAACACTCACTACTACATAACTATCCTAGTGCAACACTTTTTGTGCAACACTTTTTATATATGTTGCCTTTGTGACTAATTAAGTGCTATTTGTAGTATTTATATTAAAAGTGTTGCATATTACTCTTCTTTGCAACACTTTTAAATACGTGTTGCAATTATTATCTAAATGTGCAACACTTTCAATAAGTGTTGCATTAATAATAATACTTGTTAGAGGAGCCAAATTCTTTTAAGCGGTTCTTTTGAAAAAAAATGAAAAATTAGGCGGGCATCTAATTTTACGTGGCAACCACTTGAAAACTCACCTACACCTAGAGTCCTACTATCCTAGGCACAACAACACACTTATTTTCTAGAAACATCCTTTCTCTCTCCTCCTCTAAAGGCACCCTCACTCTCTTCCGCAACTTCTCAGGCTCTAGTTACTAGAGACATTGAAAGCTCTAGTAAGGGCGAAATAGACATTACCCACTATGTCATGACATAACATACATGCATATGTTGGTAAGGGTAGTATTGGAATTTTGAGTAAATATTATGAAAAAAAGAAAAGAAGAAATAGGAGAGAGAAAGTGAAGGTGGTTTTGGTTGTGCTTTGAAGGTCCAAAAACAAGAGATAGAAAGTGTGTTTCTTCTTCCCGGCGCAGCTCCTTAATCCCCAATTTTTGGTGAGCTTGGAGGGGTATGATGGAGGATACAATGACGACGAACGTTAAGCGCGCACTGAATCTTGTAAGTTGTTCCTTATCGAACAATTAGTAGTATCGTTCTTGAATGTTGTTGATTGTTATGCAAATTATTATGTAAATGGTAAATGTAGTTGATTTATGTGTAATGCATGTTGTTAAATTGTTTATGTTTTCCATAGGTAGTTGTGTGAGGTTTATTTTGTTGTTGAAATTATGTTTTTTTGATCCGAAATTTGCAAATGCAAATGAATATATGAATGGGAATTGTCTGGGAAAAATTGGTTACCAATTTCCCGATTAAAATTTTGTGTTGGCGAAGAAGGTTGTGGGCCGTGCTGTTACATGGGTGTGATTTTGGAATTTGTTGTTGTTGTTTGTATTATTTATTTGTTATTTGGTATATGTATCTGTTATTATTGTAGTTTGTATAAAATCAGTGAATGTTGGTATATATTTTTAATTTGTTGATGCAGAACAATGATGTTGGGGTTAATTTAGATGGGGACAGTAATCGTTGTGTTGATGATGATGATGATGATGATGAGGTTATTGGTGATGAGGGTTATGTCTTTGAGGATATAGATGTGGAGGATGATGAGGATGAGGTTGAGGATGATGTTGAGGATGATGATTGTGTGGTTACCGGAGTTAAAGAAAGGTCGAATGTGGCAGAGGGAGGTGATGAGGTGGTGGAGAATCGTGGTGCAGAAAATTCTGGAGAAAGTGCTGGAGAAAATACTGGTTGTGTGAAGGTTGTTGATGCACCATCTGTGGGTATGGTTTTTTGTTCCTGGGAAGAAGTGAATCAGTATTACAGGACCTATGGAAAACAACAAGGTTTTGGTGTTGTATGTGTAGGAGGCAGAAAGCCCTTAAAAACTGGGGAAGCGAAAACTGTCCGGAATTATGTCTGGAAGTGTGAGTGTTATGGGTTGACACGGTATAGGAGAGTTGTTAATGGGAAAAGGGTAGTTGTGAATGTAGAGCCTTTGGTGAAAAAGAAGTCTAAAAAGTGCAACTGTCCTGTTTTTTTGTATGCTGCTATGAATGAAGTAGGTGAATGGGTAGTGATGAAGGTTGTGAATGAGCACCAGGGGCACAGTCCAAAACCTAGTGACTTTAATCATATTTCCATGTTTAAAAAAGAAAAAATTACAAAGACGGTTGAGGCAAGAATTGATAATGATTATGGGGCAGGATCTACCATTCCTCAAATTTATAATAACTTAGCTCACCAAAGAAATGGGTACGAGAATATGGGATTTTCTAAAAAAAGATATGTATAACATTGTTAATAGAAAGACAAGGCTAAAGTTAAGGTACGGAGATGCTATGGCAATGTTGGAATATTTCCATAAGATGACTGAAGATAATCAAAATTTTTTCCATATGCATCGAGTAGATGGAGCTGGGAGGTTGAAGGACGTAATGTGGGTTGATGCTCGTAGTAGGGTTGCATACGAGTATTTTGGGGATGTGGTATGCTTTGATTCAACGTATATGACAAATAAGTATCGGATGCCTTTTTCAAATTTTGTAGGAGTAAATCATCATGGACAAAGTGTGTTGTTGGGATGTGCTTTGTTGTCTCACGAAGATACGGAGACGTTTATTTGGTTGTTTAAAACATGGGTTGCGTGTATGGGAGGCAAAGCCCCGGCTGCCATCATGACCGATCAGGACCAAGCTATGAGGAAGGCTATTGCAGAAGTATTTCCTAGGCCGGGTACCTACCACCGTTGGTGCATGTGGCACATAATGCAAAATTTTGGAAAGAAGCTTGGTGCATTGTCGAAGTATAAAAAAATAAAGGTGTTCCTTAAGCATGCTATTTATAATAGTTTGACAGGGGAGCAGTTTGAGGAAGCTTGGCAAGCTGCGATGGAGAAATATAAATTGAAGGGAAAAGTTTGCTATGAATGGCTGGAAGGTATTTATGGTGTTGGTTATATTAATTACTGTTTGCTTGTTTGTATTTTAGGCTTTTTGTTTGCTGTTAACGGTTGTAGTGTTTATTTGCAGGTTTGTTTCAGGAGCGAGAAATGTGGATACTGGCATACTTGAAACATGTTTTTTGGGCAGGAATGCAAACGACACAGAGGGTGGAAAGTATGAATAGTTTCTTTGATGGCTATTTAAAGAGGAGCACTCGTTTGTTTTTGTTTGCCCCAAGATATTGCAAGGCCATGGAGAGTAGGGCGAAGGATGAGGGGGAGGCAGATGCAAATAGCAGGCGTTTTGTGCATCCTTTGATGACAGAGTTTGCTTTGGAGCGTACGTACCAGAAACTTTACACAGATGCAAAGTTTGAGGAGGTTCAGGTTCAATGCATTAGAGTGATGTATTTGATAGTCCTTAGTAGAAGGAACTTGTCTGATAACGTGGTGGAACATGTTATAGAGGACTGGATATGGGTATGGTCGAAGTTTCTGAAGAAAGAAATTCCCTATAAGAATGAGAAGAGGAATGTTGTAGTGACCTACGACATGGAAACGTGTGATGTTGAGTGTGACTGCAAACATTTTCATTGCCATGGAATACTTTGTAGTCATATTGTTAAAGTGTTGGATATTCAATTGAATGGTGCTGTTCTCGAGAAGTATGTCCTTGATAGGTGGCGGAAAGACATGCAGCGGACGCACACAATGGTGAAAGTAGCATACCATGATCCTTCAAAAAATGAAGAAGTGCAGCGGTATGACAAAGCTATGTTGGCCTTTGAACATGTTCTGCTTCGTGCAATGGTTTCTGATGATTATATTGGTTTGCTGATGGAGCAAATTGCAGCAATTAGTTTGCGGTTAGATGAGAAGGAGGGGAAAGCTTTAGGGGCTGAATCTATGGTAGGTAATAATAAGAGTAATTGTGATGAAAACCAACCAGAAAACAACAAAGGTGTTGGTACTCCAACCTCTGTGAACAAGGGTGTTGAAGGTAGTGTTCCTTCCTCCAGTAATGCAGTGACTCCTACCGCCGTATTTCAGGCTCCTTCACCAACTACGACTCCGAACTTCACACAAAATGGAATTCTGAAAGATCCGGTGAGTCGGGCAAGGAAGAAGGCACCCCAAAACCAGAAAAAAAAAACCGGGTCCTAAGAAGAGAAAGAGCTCAGGCAAAGGAAAGGGGAAAAAGGTTGTAGAAACATCGAGTGATGAATTGTCAAGTGATAGCGAGCACGAGGTTGTTGTTATAAAGAGGAGAAAAAGTACCCGAAAAGGGAAGGGTAGAAAGAGAGCAGCCGTATCAAGTAGTGGTGAATCTGCAGGTGAGGGTCAACAGGAGAATGTTACCAAACAAGGTGATGGTGGCAAAGGCACAAGCGCTGCAGTGGTAAGTTAGTACTACTTGTAACTGAAATTGATAATGTGTGTAGTGTAGTAATTGAAGTCAGTTAGTAATGTTTGTAATTTTTGGTTTGATATTTGTTGTTGTGTTTTTATTTTCACCGTGTTTTTGTTTGTTGTTTTTGTTGTTGTTGTTTGGGGTGACAAAGCAGCAGGTACCATGTATGCAATGGCCCCGCACAGATGGGCATCCTTTGGATTTTTTTGGTGGTCAATTCGGATCAACTTATAATCAACCTTTCTTTGTTGGCCCCGGTGGCATGCCGATACAATTTCTGGTTCCATGCAGCTCTGGTGGTGCTGCGAATTTTTCACCTGGGACAGAACAAGAGGTGGGAGAGTGTATTCAGTCGGTAAGTTGTCATTGCATAATCATTACATATTAGTATTATAATTAGATGAAGAATCATTTTTTGGTTTCAATTGGTGGCAGGCTACTAATGTGAGCAACTTGTTACCGTTACCTGCAATCAATTACTCATTTGTGGGTGGAATCCACTTATCCAACACAGCGACGTTGCAGTACTTCACCAACAACTTTCAACGTTGAGGGTTTTAGAGAGTAATTGGGGATGGTGATGGTGATTGTAATGTAATTGCGTTTCTGGAAAAATTAATACCAACTACTGCCTATTTAATACCAATTCCAAACTCTAGTATCAACTTTATATGAAATTATACAAAATGGTTAAATGTATACCAACATCCACTGAATTTATACGAACATTAAAAAAGGAACCCAGAAATCCACGTAATCAATACCAACGTACAGTTGATTCTTCCAAATGGATAAGAGTAATCTTAAAAGTTGTTTGAATCTTATCCTATTGACCTCTTCAACAGATATATATATATATATATATATATATATATATATATATATATATATATATATATATATATATATATATATATATATATATATATATATATATATATATATATATATATATATAGAGTGATCTATGTAAAGGAAAATAATGAGGGCGTAAAGTATTTTAAAAAAATGAACCAAAAAATTAGAACAAAATGTGGAAGAGTAGATCTTATGTTGAATGGGGGTATAGCAACGGGACAAGTGACAGAGTTGTATGGTGAAAGCGGTGTCGGGAAGACTCAAATATGCTTACAGTTACTTCTTACATGCTTGTTTAAACCACCTGAAGGCCTTTACGGGTCATCTATTTATATTCAAGCTTGTCCCATATTTCCGGCGGAAAGGTTGTACCAGCTTAGTTTAACATTTTGTCAAAATAAGGACTTTGATGGGGAAGATCCACTTAGTTTGGTACAAGTGAAGAAGATAAGCAAGGCAAATGAACTAATTTTGGTGTTGAATCAAGTTGAGGCAATGATCATTACTTCACATGAAAGCTGCAGGCACACTATGTTCGTAGCTCTTGATTCAATTGCATATTTGTTTAGACATCACCATGATAACACCACCGAAGGTTTCATCGAGCGTAGAAAGATGTTAGTTGCAGCCGTAAAGAAGATGAAACAATTGGCTAGTAGTTACAATGTTGCATTTGTGGTAGTGAATGAGGCGACTGATATTTTTGACACATCTGATTGTGGAAATGGTATTCGAACCTTCACTTCCGGCCGCGAAGTGAAGGCTTCCCTTGGGATGGTATGGGAAAGTCTGATGCCAATCAAGTTGTTCGTTTCAAAACAATACAACAACGACACGGATTCATGGGAGAGGGACTTGATGGTTGTGAAGTGCAACGAAAACAGTGTAGTAGGTAGGCATTGTAGATTTCGTTTAACCACTGCGGGATTACGTGACTACTAGTGCTTAGAGTATATTTGCAATGGTGGGTTTTAATTGTAATTCTGCTGGGTTGAATTATATGTGTATCCCAACAACGATTGCTAATATACCTACTGATTGTTGAAATTGAAAGTTTAACATACTGACTAAGCGGTTAATTATACCAACACAGTTATTTCTCATATACCAACAGACAGAATAAAAAGCATAACAACAGTTAATAAAAGATAATTCCAGATTTGATGTTGCATCAAACAAACAAACCAATACATTTTTTTAAGGCCCATAATATTCCTCTAACTCACGAAGTATTTCTCTGGCGTCATTGTCTTCGTCTTCCTCTACCTCGAACGTCTCATATTTCTCACTACCATCCGTCCTAAATGTCTGCAACAAAGTGAAATGGTAAAATGGACATTAACTATATTTATTTAATTAGTTACATGAAAATTGAATAAGTGAAAATAATAGAATTACCTTGAATTGTACCTCAAGTAGACAGCCAAACTCAATGCCATTTGCTCTATGCAAGTATCGCGGCTTCAAGTACGCAGCATTCCACCCCAAGACTATTCCCCCAAGACCTTCATCTTGACCAAAAGCATGAAAACAGTAGGTAATTGGTAAATCTTTGCTCAATCGATCGATCATGGTGGTTGGTGTACGACTTTCAGTGATTAGAATAGCGACAGGATTAAGTAAGTCATCAATTTTCTTGAAATTCCGTACGAACGATTGTCGAGTCATACCCCTAGCATTCCAAACTACAATGTACTCCCCAATTAAAATAGGATCTCTATTGTGGGCAACTGATGTACTCAAACTCACCTCAACAGCATGATACCTTCTCCCTGTTTTCGACAATTCAAGGGAATCAACCTTGATTTTGAAGTCGTAAATTTGGGTGTCTACTACCATTAAGTGCAAGGTGTCTGTGAAGGTTCCTATGAACAAATAATTTGGCGATGTCGGCAGCCGGAAAGACGGTGTTAACTCAGGTCTGACCACAGGCTCTGGATCTAAAATGGGTAATAGGTACTTGGGGACAAGTTGACCACCCTCCAATTTTTTAAAACACCAGTCGAAAAACGCTCCTAACTTCCCCGTGTAGTCACCTAGGTCTTCTATGTGAGGTAAGTGCGATGGTGCTACCCTGCCGTCATCTGTCTTCATCAGCTGGTCTTTGTGGCCCAAAAATTTTTCCTTGTCTTTTCTGCATGCAAGCATTTCTTGTTGGACAATGTCATCCGGAATCGGATGTTCAATTGAGAGTGAAAACTCGTCAACGTAGTACTTGCAACCCGTGTAATCTATTTCTGGGTTGTTTGGCTTTATCGGATCGAAATACATACCATTTTTGGGATGTAATTTGGGTTGAACATCACATAATCTTTGAATTTGCTTTTGATAAACACGATTTGTAATTGATGGTTGGTTTCGTGTACAATATCTTGTGGCCATTGCTATTTTTCGGATAACAATGCTTTAAAGTCAGTTTTAGTATTTACACCTCATTGTAAGGAGTACTTGTATGATAAAGAAGTTTTTTTCCCAAAAAAAAGTACAATTTGTTAATATAATACTTAATCCATTTGGTATACTTCTCGGTCCTCTTTTATCTGACATGGTATAATTTGATATGTTGTTGGGAGTGGTTATATTTGTGCATATTGAAAACGTTCCTTTACACATACGAGGTATACGTTGGTTGTTCTAGAGGCTTTTGCACGAAATTCACAACAAAATCTGAAAAATATGTGTGTTGGTATGTGGAACCTGTTTCTTTGTATAAAATTGACGACCAAAAATACCATTATGTACTTCATTAGGTGTTGTTTGTATTATAGATAGGTGTTTTGGTATTTTTTCCAATTCGTGCTCCAAAAAAAAAAAAGGCTGACACAAATGTACTTTATTAGTGCAATTTACGAGGTGTAGTAGTCAGGGAGCGGGAATTTTCCCCCCAATATTTTCAACATTTTTTCAACTCCCCAATTTTAAATTTTCAAATTCCCTCAAAAATTAGAATTCCATTTTCAAATTTGGTTACTTATTACTTATTTGTTCTTTTTATATGTTGTGGGGCAAACATTTGCACAGACTTAAAAATCCTCCAAAAAGTAAAGGCCAACATTTTCATACTCTTGGAGAAGATCACCATCGACCATGAACCTGATGATTCCACGCCGACCCGGAATTTATGGAACGGAAGGTGAATTAAAGATCTTGTGGGTCGAGGCATACCGATGTCCTTATTGTGTTTCGGTTATAGCCGACATCAGGTCCTCCGATTCCTCAACTAACCCTGGTAGACCTTATTACAAGTGTCGACGGTGCAACTCTTTCAAGTGGGTAGAAGACGACAACCTCATTTGGTCGGATGTAATGATACCGAAAAGACTTGTTGAGGTGGGATTGGGGGAAGTCTCCAATTGCGTCGTTGTTGTACGGTCTATTAAGCGAATTACAATTGCTTTGGGTCTTGTTCTTGTTTTTCTTTATTTTAAGATGTAATTTAATATGACATGGATCCGTCATTGTTTAATTCTCGTTTAGTAATGACGACGGTTTATGTTTCTGATATAATAGTGACGAAAGTTAGTACATGGTAGGCAAACAAAATCGTTTGTATGAAATTACTGTAAGTTGGTGTTAAGTGCATTGTGTAATGAAGTTGGTATTAAAAACTGTATTGTTGGTACAATTATTGACACTGGTACACTACGTACATCTTCTACAAATTAATAATTTACAAATTTAGTTAAAATTTAGTTAAAAGCTAATGTACTACTAATTATTTACAACTTACAAGTTTAATAATAGCTAATGTACTACTAATTATTTATTAATAGCTAATGTAATTGACGGTTTTATTTATTTTCCTCTATAAAATTGTTTGTTGTATTTTAATATGAAAAAATACTCCTTTATTTGGTACTCGTATTTTTTTTTATTGTATTTTAATCTAAAGTATTCTATAATTTGTTATAATTTTCATCAACAAATTTAACTTAAAAAAATGTAAATTTTACGGCAGTAGTATTGTGTGTGTGTGTGTGTGTGTGTGTGTGTGTGTGTATACATACATAACATTCATGTAATTTCATTATTATTTATTATCTAGTGCTTTCATTTAATTTTTCAGGTATATATGACAAGTAACTTACGACACCATTACAAATTATACTATTAAAACATGAAATGGAGTATATAAAAACAAAATAAAATAAGTATGTATATTTAAAAAAATTTAATTGAGTATGAGGAATGAAGATATAAATTTAGTTGAATCTTAAAGAGTCTTAATATAATTATAAAATATTAACTATTATTAAAATATGTTGTGGCATGGGGAAAAAATCCTAACACCAGACGGGGCTAATCTTTAATAAACGTTAATGTACACTACTAGTGTGAAGTAGTTGACTCAAAAATTTATATTGTAGTCATGTTGAATGTTACTACGTGATAGGTGATAAGGAGTAAATGTTCTAATTTGATGAACAATAAAGACCAATAACTCATAAAGAGAGAATGGTGTAAATGTTCTTCCTAATTTCATGTACAAAGTTACATGAAAGTACACTTCATTCAGTTTAACTTTTTCCTTAAACTATGACCAAAAGAGTTCTTGAAGAGTGTGTCTCCATTATACCCAACAACACCGAAAATTTTACCATTAGCATTTAATGGCACTCGTACTGGATTCTATAACTTTACTGAATTTTGTATATAAAATATTTTTGTTGGTATGTTCGGACACATATTTACAATGGTTTGCATACGAAGTAATTTTGTTAGCATAGGCAAATTTGGACTGAAGACTAATAAGTTAAGTAGTGTCCACCAATGCCATAAATTGATTTGACTTACGATTGACTTATAACCATAATATATTAGACACAAAATTAATATAAGTATTCAGTTCAACCAACCACTATTCTCAATAAATAAAGCCAAACATGAGTGATTTCATGTTGTAGTAGTATTTAATACATAGGAAATCCTTCTTTGTCTACGTGAACACAAAGTTGTCTCAAAATAACACTTTTTCTCCAAATACAATCTATAATGGATTCCACTCCACCCAACCATGCTTTCCACGAAAACCAAAAGGTTTTGCCTCCTCGGTCCATAGCTGTTCGACGACGTCTTTCTTACGAGGAAAAGGGAAAAGCTCCTCTTCATGAAGAAGACAAGGCCAAAGATATAGTTGATGAACAAGATGACGTGGAGCAAAATGAGTACACCCCCACCGTTATGGAATTCTTAAAACACCCAACCGAGAGGGACGTGAAGGACACAATTGGTTCGTTAGCCATACAGGAAAGATCATCACGTTTGATGATAAGTCATCTTCTTGTTGCTTTTGCTCGTAGTGGAGCGGAAGGCATTTCACGTACTCAATTTGACCCTTCAAAACCCTATCTTACTCCATTAGGTCTCCAAAAGGCAAGGAAATTTAGAAAAGAAGCATTTTGCTTCTTATTCTACTTACTTGATGTTTTTAAGATGGCCTTTGGTTTCAACTTGAAGAAATTTAGGGAGACCATAGTTAAGTGCATTGCTAAACCGGTGTTTTACCGGCACTTGATTCGTTTCCTTACATTATTCATGCCTTTAACGTCTTGGTATGATTAGATTATGACCAAGTTGCAGGAGCATCATTCTGCTCCATGGGGTTTGTTAGTCCTTGGAAGAAAGTTCTCCACCATTAAAGAAAAGGTTGACCTCACTTTCGAGTGGATCAACTTCTCTTCTATGGATATGTGTGCTGTACTTAGGAACAACGAGGAGGCTTACGTGACTTTCCGGAACAAAATGCTACACCTAAACGGAGTTGATGCCAACGATAGGGTTTATTTGCTTCTTACGGAGCCCCCGTGTATTTTTGAATTACCAGAAGAGTTTGGCACAAAACTCAACACAGCAATGGCCATGTTGACACTCAAGAGGGAAAATCGTTCAATTAATGGTAAGTCGGTGTTCGATATCTCATCAGATGAGGATGTTTCGGACTGATCATAGGCTACTAATTGTGGCACCGTAGTCCATCTTTATGTCTAGTTCCAAATTGTTGTACTCCCGGAGTTAATGCATATGGTAATGATGTAGTAGGTAGTGGAGTTAATGATGTAGTACCGTTAATGTTTATGTTCAGTTCCTAGTTAATGATGTAGTAGCGGAGTTTAATGATGTAGTAGCGGAGTATGTTTAGTTCAGTTCGTAGTTAATGATGTATTAGTGGAGTTAACATTTAGGTTCAATTCCTACTAAAAGTTGCCGAGTTAATGTTTACGTTGTATTCCTACTTAATTATGTAATAGCCGAATTTCTATTATATTTTATTTCCTACTTAATGTACGTAGTAAATGTACAAGACTTAACATTTATGCTATTTATGCTGACGTTGTTTGGGTTACACCCTATATGTGGGGGAAGATTATTGTCATTACCCAGTCAATCCCAACAACTGCAAGATATATACCAACAACTGCAATATATACACCTAACATAAATCCGCATATACCAAACACAATATTACCACATACAATACCAATATACTTAACACATATACTATCACTATTATATGCTGAAGCAAATTCCAACAAAATAACAAACTATACAAGCAGTCAGTACTTTAGTAGAAGTTACATAATTACTTACCTAATCAGTCATAGTTTTTTCAACACAACTACAGAGGCTAAATATTCAACTACGATTATAAGCCTTTAGCCAGAATAATCTACTAAATGTGCCATGCAACGAAAAAAGTCTAATTTCTTTTACACAACCACAGAAATAACTGTTCTTCCCTACATTCTAATCAGAAGTACACTACTTCAACTCCTTGACATCAGCAACCAATTCTTCAAATTTTGGCTTCAATTCATTGAAATCGTTATGCAGGTCATCAAAGAGTAGCCCATCCCTAGCATCTTTCAAGCTCTCCTGATATTCACAAAAACAGAACAGTTACTCATTATGCTATGCTAATACTAATACCTCATTTACAAGAACTGTGCAAGTATTTTACCACCAGAAAACGTTCCATGAAGCCATAAGCACATTCTTTGATGCATAACAACATTATAATTCCGCAACTTTGGCTGCATATAAAGGGAAAGGCCACACAACATAAGCACCAAACACAGTATAATCTAAGGGACAATTTTACAAAACTAGAAACATCACCAAACTTTTTAATTGTACATAACTACAAAGGGCCACCAAACTTACTTGTAAGTCTGCATTACTTCCACGTTTTTGCCAGTTTGATACAGTGGGCGATGTCCAGGTCTTGTCAAAAGTCTTGAGCAAAACATCAATTGCAGACGCCTACAAAGCGCATGCAAAAGTTTCCATTACAACACAATCAGTTTTCATAATCAAAAACTTTGTATTACAACACAACAACTTACCAGCTTCAACAAGATTGCACTATGTTCGGTTGCACCATCGCTCGCCATGGAGTCAATCACATAAACGATATTCTCAACCATATCATAAGCAGCACACCACCAGTGTTCCTTTTCAATAACAGGAACAAACAACTCCAAAATTGACACATAAAGGGGACTTAAGGTCCTTTACATTACATGACAACATTTCAAATCCAATACTACTTCTAAAACAAATGGCACTTACCACTGCAATATTTTTGCACCCCACACCTTTCAAATTCCCGCCGTGTTTAGCTGCTGCCACCTCAGCTGTTTCCTCACCAGCAATCACCCGTTCCTGCAACAAAAACACACAACACTTTTGATCCAGCTGTTTATTCATAATCATTTGATTTAAGCAGCTAAATGAGTTCAGTTTTGTCACAGCTCTTGGATAACCAAAATACCTTAAAAAAAAGGAAAATATAATAACATCCTGCTCAAATATGAAAATAGAAGCTATCAATCAATACGAAAACATTACAGGCATATCTGATGCTTATGGCATATCATAACCATATCACATGCTATACCTAAATCACATTTTTCTAGATCACATTTACAAGCTCTCCAAAGTTTCTACTACTACCATCTCACACACTCTACACTTCTTCTTAATCATTTCATTACTCTCGTAACAGATGCACATCCGCAACTACGTACATATTACCCCTATACTAACTTCTCAAAAACCTAATATGAAAACAAAGTGATTACCAATGGATAACTTATACATGTAATTGATAATTGCATACAAAATATTCAAATCCAACTTCAGAAACATCAAGATAGCCAATATTCAACAAACATCAAATACAATTCACTCAAAGTACTAATCAATAACAATAACTGAATATATTCCTAAAAAATGAAGTACCTATTCCCATACTCCCATTAATAACAACAGAAACAACATCACAGTTTACTACCTATTCTCCAAGTTACATAAACAGCCCAACATATCTTTTCAACTGTTTCGAGTTCAACTAACAATACAAAATTCACATCATATAATGCTTTCACATAACTTTTTAGCTAAACCGTATCAAGATTCCGAAATTTCATACAAATGAAAACAACGATCCACCATAAAAAATAAATGATAAAGGAACTTATTTGGTGTTTCACAAAAAATCCACACATCTATTACTCCAGAACATTAATTGAACAACTTTACCAAAACTACTTTTCTTACCGTAAAAGTTACATCAATCATAATCCTCCTTCTTTTTCCCTCAAATTCTTTGGCCCACTCACAGGTGTACAGCTTGGAAGCCATCCGCACATACTGAGAGCTAACCCTATCTCGCATGAACAAGACTCCATGACAGTCCGCCGTAGTAGCATCCATGCCCTGGCACTCGATCAATGGTATACCCCTGCACAAACATTTAACCTTTCAAATCAGTATCTACAAATTCAATTAAGTTCTAACATATGATTTCAATAATAATAAATTCACTTACCGGGTCTTGTCTGTCCTCGGGCTGAAATTCCTGATCATTGTTAAAATCTTCCGCGCTACAACTCCCAAAACCCGAGCCTTTTCAGCAGGTACAACTACTTCATCACGAACAGTTTTAATTGAACTCCTTTCCTTTAGGGATTTCATAGTAGCCACCTTAGTTTGAACTTCTTCCCCCTTTGACCCAACCTTCTCACTTGATTCCTTTGGCACTTCTGTACCGCCACCTTCTCCCAATGCCTCAGCATTCCCATTCCCCCCCTTGGACCCTTCTCCATGCCCACTTACCTCTAAATCAACAATCAATTTGCCTCCACCATTTGACCTTGTCCCTTGACCACCTCCACCAACTGCCTCAGGGTCATCAACATCATTGTTCCCTCCTACATTCTGATTATTAACCCATCCTGCCGATTCATTGTTCATCTCAGTTACATGACCATCTGCATCACAAAGAATAGCTTCTACTGCTATTCTGTTTATAGTTTGCTGAAGGGGCTCCTCCAAACCTTTTTACTTATCACCAACTTCTTCATCAAGTCTTTCAGAAGCCTCAGCCGGCTTACCGCGCTTCTTCTTCAGCAGTTTCTCCAACAAATTCTCAATATACTCTAGTCGAGGATCAAGCAGTCTCACAACCTACAGATAAAAAACAAAAATAAAAATTGAATACAAAATAAATGACCAAATTAATTACATCTTTCAAATCAATGAAACACATTTCATTTGATGATACTTACCCTCCGTACTATCACATCCTCGCTAGACTTTCCCATCAGATCGGGTGGAATCCTCCTATCCCTTGCTATACGGGGATGCCTCTCTCCGTACGCAACATCAACAGACTGGAAAAAATATCATACATCTTAACCTCAATAATTGCATAATTTAAGGATTAAAATAACCTTTTATTTACCTTCAGCTTCCCAAAATCACCGGTCGCCTTCCTATCAGCTTCAATAACAGCCATAACTCCCGATTGTGTCCACACATTGATCCGAGGAGTCTCGTTCCAAAACAGCGGATTCAGACTCAAATGATCAATGTAATAAATCTGCAAATGTTCAAAAAAAAAAATCAAAGACTACTACAGCAAATATTATTATCACAAACCATGAAAACTACAACACTGATTACAGATCACTAACCATTAGAAATAATGTGCATCCACCACATCCAGAGACAAAACCATACTTATCAAACTTAACCTTAAACTTAGACACATACGTCATCAACCAATCATACGCAAAATCACACCAGTTATAATTCTTCGCCTCTGCAGCAACTGAAACTGCTGGAAGTAGTGATATTGAGAGATTCCCCCCATCAGTGGTGGGGCATAGTAACTGCCCTAAAACAACTACAAGAAAGGCTGACTTAAAATGCAGAACTTCTTCGGCCGTTCTTAACCTTCCTTTAGACTCATCAATCCTCATCACAAAAGCCTTCTCAGCTTCTCCAATAGATAAATGTGTCCTCCCACTAGCATCTATAGTCCCAAACCATCCACCTATGGCTCTTATTCTTGCTTGCATATTTTCATCAACCCCGTCACATGCCAAAGGCACCGTGGCACGCCCGTAAGGTATTCCAAGGACTAAATTCCACTGTACAGGACATAACGGCAACTCTTTCCCATCTCCAAATTGAAATACATTACTATCTGGATCAACCCTTATAAGCAGCCAATAACAAAACTTCCTGTCTAACCTATTAATTTTAAGATTCAGCAGTGCACCAAAACCCATCTCCTGCACCACATTCACCCTTGATTCATCCAATTCAGAAATCAATTTTGAAAATGCATCAACTCGGCAAACCACATTCGCAGGCTGTTACAATGCAAAACAACACTCAGCTTCAACAACTGTAAATACTACACAAATTAAATATGCACAACCAATCACAGTGAAATTATTTAAATATAAAACAACAAACATACCCTCCTCACACAATTCAACACTTGGGTTTCAACAACCCTTTCTTTCTCCTTCACAATAACTCCAAGAGGTCGATTATCGGGTGCCTACAAACAACAACAGTAATGCTTAAAAAAAATCATTTCCAAAATTATAAAAACCAACTGCTCTACACCCAAACCCCTTACCAATTGCTGCTGCTGCTGCTGCAATTGTTGTGGTTGTGGCTGCGGCTGTGGATCACCAAGTCTACCCAACACTGCTGCCCTCACTTCACCAAGCCTATCAGAAGCACAACGCCTACTCGTCTCCAACAAACCTTTACCCTTTCCTCTTTTACTCTTCCGAGTCACAGGCTCTTCTTCGTCATCATCAAGATCAAGTTCTTGGTAACTTCCACCGGTTTCAGAAGCATCTTCCTCAGTCACCCTACCACGGCCATTACTTTCATCTTCTGATTCCTTATTCTCCTCTGATTCAACAGCTCCACCAAAGCCTTCTGCGATCAATTGCTCCATGTAACTCAATTGAGGAGTCACAACTGGTTCAACTGTTCGACTCCTTTTTGGTCTTCTTTCACCAACACCACTACTTTCTACAGCCGCCCCGGGTTTCAATTTGACAGAACCCGCCACCCCCCCTTCACTACTTCATTCATAGTTATCTGTTTTCACCACAACAAGGACAAATAATTCACATTATTTGCCAATGCAACATATATGGAACAAAACAACACACATACATCAACAATTTTGCTTATCAATCAAAATAATTCAATAACTCACCTCTAGTTTTGCCCTGCTTCCAACTGCAGGGGCATTCCTTTTACGAACCATGTCTATATCCCTGCAACAATGACACTACAGCACCGTTACATCAAAGCCAAGGTCTCTCAACAACTCTATGACTTACACAGACCAAATCTAAATTACATTTAGTGACACTAAATGTCAATTACATTTACTTACACAGACCAAATCCAAATCCCTTAATTCTACGATGAAGATGATTAATTGCCTCACTTAAACACATCCTTCACACAGATTTCTACACAAACAATCTACCAAGTTGTACCAACCACTCTCATTAACATGCCCTTATACAGAATAGCAAATAGCAAGAGAAACAAAACAAAAAGATAAGCTAGAGAGCTAGAATCAGCCACTAAGCATCATCATGAACTTTCAGACTGTAACGAAGCGCAAATAAAATAATAAGCCAAATAACTAGGTCCTCACTCCTGAGCATTCACCATATGCAAACAACCATCTCATCCAAGAGAAGATTTCACAATTTTTTAAGACATAACTAAGATCAAATTACAGGTAATATCACACAAACAGTATTGTTAGAGGGATGACCTATACTAGTCAATATTAACAGAGCAAATCATTTAGGAGACCATGTACCATAAATCAACAATTATAACATTGACATATAATCATATTAACTTGTAAACCATTCAGAATTCCAACTGATTTAAAGTTTACCACATTACACAAGTTTTCAAGTGATTAATCAACCGTTCCAAAAACATTCAAAGAACTGCAAAAATTTATTTGAATTGTATGCATATTACAATTAAGGTTCAAAAACATAATTATCAACCAACAATAGAACAAAATTCAGATGAAACTAATTCCCAGAAATATTAACCAAATTACAGAGTACTTCACAAACAAATTGTAGATTAATCTCAAATAAATTTCAAAATTCAATACATTTTTGGGATTATTGAAATTGAAACAACAAAATAAATAAAATCAAAAGACACAGAGACTTCACAAAAGCATTTCCATTAATTTGTAAGAGTAGATACATCATAACCAAGTCTATTCAAAAGACAAAATACCACCATAATCCAGTTCCACATTTACCTAGATTTCAACAACCAAACCCTAATTCCTACCCTACCAACCCAAAATCAATAAAAACAACATTAAAACCTAATTTAAGAGCTAGTAAACTTGGTAACAACCTTAGTACCCTTAGAAACAGCATGCTTAGCCAATCTACCAAGTTATACCAACCACTTTCATTAACATATATACTAACTACAATGTAATTTATCCCAACTTATACATGATCGTGAAACAAAACACTTATAACCAACATTCATCAACACATTCTTCGTTTTCTAAAATAATTAATCACCAAATAATAAGGTTTACAATGAAATATAACAACACATAATAAATCAATGACTTTGAAATTCGCGGGTACAAAACACTTATAAACAAAATTCATAATAAACTTCTTCGATTTAAACAATACTTAACCACCATATCGCATAATTCCCAAATTACAAGAATGGACCATCAAATAATTGGGGGTTTTAAGCTAATCCCACGTTTTTTCGCACAAAATCACAAACCAACGAACATAATTGCCCACCATTTACCTAATTCTAGGGTTTTCTCGTACTTTTACATCAATTCACTCAATAATTGGGGGTTTTAAAACGCAATTCAACATAGCCATTGTTGCAAAAACAAAAAAACTAGACAACATCCAAACCAAATGATTAGGGTTCCAAGGTTGCATAAAACAAACTTGATTCTGCTACGCAACGCCGACGACTGCTTTGCAACACCACCACCTCGCTCCACCGCCGTTGACAACCCCAAAATCCGATGACTGCTGCGTATTGTCGTATAACAGAGGAGAGATAAGAGAGAGAACGAAACACTAAAGAGCGCACTTAAGAGGAGGACAGAGAGAAAGACTACAAGAGAGAGAGTGGAGTTTGAAAAGTGGAGTTTCAAAAGTCGCAACTTCCGCTCTCCTCACGTGCCCCTTCAACATAAAACTTCTGAAACAAGCCTTGCATTAATTTACTTTCATACCCTTACTAAATGGATCATGCATGTAATGGCATGTTATGTCTGGCTTTTTACAACTTTAGCCTTACTAGAGCATTCAAGGTCTCTAGTAGCTAGAGGCCGAGAAGTTCTCCACTCTCTTCTTCTTCCATACTAAAGTTCAGTAGTAAAGTAGTAAGAATTCACTCCACTCAAGCAATTTGTTTGTTGTCTTAGTAAGAAATTCTCCCTCAACCGCCAGCAGCCTCGTCAATTCCGCCAACAGCCTCGTCAATTCCGCCAACAGCCTCGTCAATTCCGCCAACAGCCTCGTTAATTCCGCCAATAGCCTCTTCGTTGCTAACTCTTGGGCTAGGGTTGTTTATCGTATCTTAATTTCTCAAGTTCGCTTTGATTTTTTGAGGTATATTTTGTACCATTGTTCTTTTATGAGTTTTCTCTTTGTTGATTTATGATTTTGCTGGTAATTTAGGATTAATCGATTCTTAGGGCTTTTTGGTTCTCAAATTTCTCAATGGGTGAAGTAAAAATTTGAAATGATTGAACAAGGGTCTAAATTTGAAGCTATATATGATAATTAGGGGTATTAACTGCATTAAATTTAGCATTCTACCTGTCAAAAAAAAATGGCATTCTTATTTTCGTTACTCATTTGTAAATTGAGCTGAAGGTGAGATTTAAATATACTGTATGTGACAATTAGCACTAAAAACTTTATCCATTTTAGTACCCATTATTTTTCTGTACAAGTTTCTTTGGTTTAAATAGCTTATAAATGGTTTCAGCTTATAAAAAAGTTTAAGGTGTAATTAATTAATTCTCAAACTTTTAACACTTATTTTAATATAATTATGAAGTATCATTCTCGTTGTAACATAAATAACCGGTTTTTGGCCTTATATATATATATATATATATATATATATATATATATATATATATATATATATATATGTTTATATTTGGCTGTCTAATAGTTGATGGGCTTAACATCACACTAATTAATACTACAATATATTTCTGGTTAATTGTGATTTATTATAAAATATATACATAGACCTTAATGAAGATTGGATTTTAGTTTTACAATATACTAGGCTATTACTATTATCATCTCTTATAGTGCTTAAAACCCCAATGTGTAGACACGTGATGAACTATCCTAGTATATATTCCCTTTATTAACTAATGGTGTAATGTTAGAAGTTCTTATTAATCTTTTTACTCATTGAGTTTGATGCAAGTTAGTCATGTTTGTTGGTCACACAAATCTTAATCGTGTTTGTTATTTTTACTCAACTATAAGAAAAATAAAGGATCAAAGTAGAATTTTTTTTGTTTATGTATGTTTGGCAATATGATGATGGTATTGTTATTCTGGCATTTTTGTGAATAAATCAACAACTTTTTCAACTTTATTCAACCGTGGAGCCCACAATATTGAAAAAGTTGTTGATTTATTGATGAAAATGCCCCCATGAGAAACAAATTTCGTTTCTCACCATGAGAAACAGGGAATTTCCCATTATGAAATACTATTAGCAAAATCTTACTCTTATTTATTTACTCTGTTAGTGAGTATTTTCAGGATGCAGGGACTACATAGTATTAATTTATTGATTCCTACCATACAAGGTGGTAATTATAATGTGAAATCTTGAAGTATAGTTCTTGAATATTATTATGTACAAGTAGGTGCAACGTGTATCAAGCTGTATATATAGCAAACTTTGGTATTTGCTTCGCTCTTAAATAAAAGTTTCAATTGCATTTTTCAGCAGTTGAATAAAATAAAGATTGTGAGGTTTGATAGATTAAAGGTGAATTATCAAAAAGTAAGATAGTGGGAAAATCGGGGTTTGCTTAATCAAAAGTTATAAGATAGTGGGTTTTGCATGTTAAATGAATTATATCAAATTGTAGATATAGTGAAAATAATAATTTACGATAAGATATTTTATTGAAATGATACCTTTATTTGGGGACGAATGTGTAAGGGGTATGGACTACTACTACTCAATGAGAATGATATTTACATTACTATTCTTGTTTATTTTATATAGCTTTGATGATGTTTGGTTTGAAATTTTCATTTTTTTTTCAATAACAGGAAGTTGCAAATAGACAACAGAGCTCAAAAGGTTGCTTTTGAAGGCTAAGGCAATCAACTGCTACAAACTTGCAAGCACATTATTGTTGACTATTGCAAGTAAGATTTAACACATCAAGATCTTAATTATTTATTTAAATTATAATTTATTCTCTTGGTTACTATGTTTTTTTGTTCAAATTTTTGTGCATGTTTACTTTTTAAAATATCTATGGCTTGCTAGTTTATCTGTTAAGATTATATGGCTTGTTTGATTATTAAACTTTATAAATGTCTTAGAGAGGTTTTATATGCAATTTTTAAATTCTCTATAATAACAGATATATCTTCTGGAAATTAAAGTTTTAAAATGTAGGTGTGTTACTTTAGTTTTATTTTTGTTGAGTATTATGTGATGTGATTAATTATATTTATTTAGTGAACCAAAGACTTATGGTAGCTCTACTATTCAATAATTTCAGAACTTTATTGAGTAATGGGGGAAGATAGAGGTTGGATGTATATAGCTAGACGTTTGCCTGAGTTTGAAAATGGTGTGATTAATTTTCTTAATGCATCATTTGCTAAAGCAGCTCAAGGGAGCCAAATCAGATGTCCATGTAAGAAGTGTGAAAATCGATATTGGTATCGTAGAAATGAAGTGTTTGAACACCTGAAAGTAGAGGGGTTTGTTGCTAACTACTATGTTTGGACTTTTCATGGGGAAGAGCCATTGCCAAAGAAATCTGTAAATGTATTAAGTGAACATGACTCAGACATGCATGACAAATTTAATTTTGATGAATTATTGCATGATCAATTTAGAGAAACGATAGATGTGACAAATAGTTTCTAAGAAGGACCAAACATGGAGGCCCAAAATTTTTATAAATTAGTAGAGGAAGGTAGGCAAGAGTTGTTTCCAGGGTGTAAGAATTTTTCTAAGTTGTCTTTTATAGTTAGAATTCTTCTCATAAAGTCCCTTCATGGGCTTAGTAATGTAGCAATTGATGACATTATAAAACTTTTCAAAGAGGTCATTCTAGAGGCTAAACTTCCTGCAAACTTTAATGGCGCAAAAAGTATTGTGAAGGATTTGGGGCTCGATTACAAAAAAATTTATGCATGCCCGAATGATTGTATGTTGTATTGGAAAGAACATGAAATGATGAGGAATGCCATGTTTGCCATGTCTCTAAGTGGAAACAACGAGATGAAAAGGATGAAGATGGAATAAAAAAATCTTCTAAGAAAAAATCTCGGATTCCAGCCAAGGTTTTATGGCATTTTCCATTGAAACCTAGGCTTCAGAGGCTGTATATGTGTTCTGAGACAGCTGAAAACATGAGATGGCATTTTTGAAGGGCGTCTTAAGGATGAAAATCTACGGCATCCTGCTGATGGGTTGGCATGGAAGAAATTTGATGAAAATTATCCTCATTTTACAAAAGAGCATAGGAATGTCAGGTTAGGTTTGGCTAGTGATGGGTTCAATCCTTTTCGCACAATGAGTATTGCACATAGTACGTGGCCTGTAGTTCTGATCAATTATAATTTGCCGCCATGGATGTTTATGAAGCAAGAATACTTGATGATGTCCTTGTTGATTCCTAGTCCAAAATCTCCTGGTAATAACATTGATATATATATGCAGCCCTTAATTGAGGAGCTTAAAGATTTGTGGAATAATGGAATTCAAACATATGATAAATCTACAAATCAAACATTTTAACTGCATGCTGCCTTGATGTGGACTATAAGTGATTTTCCAGGTTATTCTATGCTCTCAGGATGGAAAACTAAGGGAAAATATGCATGTCCTTGCTGTAATCATGATACTTCTCATTTATCCTTGAAAAATAGTAAGAAGATATGCTATATGGACACTCGAAAATTTTTAAGAGCAAATCACCCTTGGCGGCACGATAAGAAGGGCTTTAATGGGAAAGTTGAGAAGAGGCCTCCTCCAAAACCTTTAACAGGTGTTGAGGTTTACAGAGAACTCTTTGATTATGTTAACTTGTTTGGGAAAACTCAAAATAAGAGAAATGACCCAGAATTTCATTGGAAGAAAAGGCCAATTTTGTTTGACTTACCATATTGGCAGCATAATTTATGTCCGCACAATCTTGATGTGATGCATATTGAGAAAAATATTTGTGATAATGTGATTGGGACATTGTTGGATATCAAGGGAAAGTCCAAGGATCATGTAAAAGGTCGATTTGATCTTTTAGAGCTGGGATTCAAGAAAGAATTGCATCCTCAACTTTCAGCTGATGGTAAGCATGTTTTCTATAGAAAAGCATGTTTTTCTATGTCTTCTAAGGAAAAAGACATCTTTTGTCGAGCCTTAAAGCAAGCAAAACTACCGTATGGGTGTGCATCAATTATAGCTCGATGTGTGCGTTCTTCTGAAAGAAAAGTTAGTGGCTATAAAAGTCATGATGCTCACATTATATTACACTATATGCTTCAGGTTGCTGTTAGAAGATCATTACCTAAGCATGTAGCTATTCCTCTTATTAAGTTGGGTGCTTTATTTCACAGGCTATGCAGCAAAGTTATTAAGCTTAAAGACCTTCAACGCCTTCATACTGAAATAGTTGAAACTATTTGTGAATTTGAAAGGATATTTGTACCATCATTTTTTGACATTATGGTGCATCTTCCTATCCACTTAGTGGATCAAATTAAACTTGGAGGTCCAGTACATGGGCGAATCATGTATTTCATTGAAAGATTTTTATGGAGATTGAAGTCATATGTTCGCAATCGAGGCCATCTAGAGGGTTTTTATCGCAGAAGGGTATTGGCTGGATGAATGTTTGGTATTTTTGTCACGATATATGGGTGATGGAGTAAAGACCAGACTTAATAAATATTCAGATTACTCTGATGATGCTGTGTTCAACAATGCTGATTCAAATGCTCTTATTTTCAAAAATGTGGGTCATCCACTAGGCGGAAAAAGGCGAAGGAAAGGCAAGTTATTCACTCTAGATGCCCAATCTAGTGAACAAGCGCATCGCTACGCATTGTTTAACTCAGACAATGAAGATCTTAAGGAGTTAATCCAGTGAGTTAAAGTCACTCCATTAACCACCCTGATAATATCTAACCATAAATATAATGTTGATTGTTTTAACAAAAAAATATACTTTTGTATGCAGTGAACATGAAGTCTATATCAATTGTCAATCAAGAAAAAGTAAATGGGCGCAAGCACAAGACCACAGCCATGAATTTGCTAAGTGGTTAAAAGCTAAAGTAATAATGAGTAATAATGTCCCAGATCATATTTTTTGGCTAGCTAAGGGTCCTAGTGCTACAGCAAGAAGATATACAGGATTTTATGCTAATGGGTACAGATTTTACAGCAAATCACGTGATGGTAGATGTAAGACTCAGAATAGCGGTGTTTGTTTGACAGCATAAACTCCAAGCTTTGCAAGTTCTAGGGATAAAAATCCCATCATGGGAAATGTTACTTACTATGGTTCCATATTAGAAATAATTGAGTTGAATTATTGGTCAAAGTTTCATGTTGTTTTGTTTCGATGTGAGTGGTATCAGGTGGAAAAGGATGAATATGGACTTCCTTGTGTAAATATGAACAAGTTTTGTTCTGTAAATGATCCTTTTGTTATGCCTTCTCAAGTGCATCAAGTTTGGTATGCACCAGACCCTGTTAAACATGGCTTGAATTATGTTATGAATGCAGTCCCGATAGATTTTTTTGATAACGAGGGAGACAATGTGGATGCTGAAAATTTATATTGGAGTGAACCTTGTGATGGTGGTTTAGATTCATTGGATTCTTCGGGAAAAAGTGGAGATGAAATTAATAATTTGTCAAGGGAAGATTTAGCACCCACAATGATGAATGCAAAAGCAACTTTAGATGATCTTGATGATGGTATAGGTGAGCAAATTCATGATGATTCAGATTATGATGACACATTGTGGGATTGGATGCGAGCTGAATGTATATATGTATATATATATATATATTTATTTTATTGTTTTTCTTAAAGGTAGGAAAGCTTTTGGTATGCTAGCTTTTTAAAATGCCTATGTTATTTCCTAAATTTAAGTTTGTTAGATTACTCTAATGATATCATTTGACCTGAATGACTGAATCTGGTATCTTGTACAGATTTTGAATAGGTAAAAGAAGCAAGGAGCGATCCATGGAGAAAAATATGAAACCGTACGAAAGGAGTAGAATGTTAAGAGTTCAAGAAAATAAAGCAAGGTTGATGCAATCAGGAATAAAAGATATTGTCAAGTCATTGACAAGCTTAGTGGATAATGGAAATAACAAAAAAAAGAAAAAAAAGACTCAGGCCTATTCATAATAATGAGGAAGATGGAGATTATATCCCTGAGTTGGATTTGATTAATGAAGAAAATCAAGAAGAAGAAAGTGTCATGACTCCAAAAAAGGTGGTAAGCTTCCATAAAAGTTACTTAGTTTTTTCTTTATATTATATGTCCTATTCTTAATTAGGAAATGATCAGTTTACTTTATTAACCTCTTATCAGGTCACTCAAGGAAAATTTCGATCCCACAAGTATCTACCACCTATGATGATGAAGAAATACGCGACGATTACTAGACAACAAAGACGAGGTGATCGTGGCAGGAACAATGCACCTAGCGTAGCTGATTTGATTTTAAAGAAAAAATCTTCACAAAATCAACTTCGTGAAGAGCTTTCACAAGAGAATTCAGTACCCCATGTTAATACGCAAGCAGGTAAAAAAGTTGTTTGAATTTTCTGATTTTTTAATTAAGATGAACTTAAGTGAAATTCAGCCTAACACATAAGTTTTCATGTTTTTTATGGCTTAAACTGAGTGAAAAGTTGGTGCGAATGAAAGTGATGAAGAAGGGCATGTACTTGGAATTGAAAGTGACACAGAACAAGAAATGGAAGGAGAATGTGAAACAGAAGGAAGTAACAACCATGAAGAAAGCAATGGTGCTGACCATGACATCTTATCTGGATGTAATGAATCTGAGAATAGTAAAATTGACTCTCGTGAAGTCCCAAACAATGAGCCAGAATCAAAAGGTTAATTTAGCTTAGTAGTTAACATGTAATTCATTGCAAATTCAGTTAACATTATATGATTTATGAGTATGGACAATGCAGATCCGAATAGAAGAGGACCTACTATCACTAGGCGAAAAAAAGCATTTGCCCACCGGTTCAAAACCCCCTTTTGCCACCGGTTTTGAACCAGTGGTTTTTTGGGGGGTGGAAATAATATTTTAAAAAGCCACTGGTTCAAAACCGGTGGCAAAAACAAGTATTGCCACCGGTTAACCGGTGGCAAAACTAATAGTATCGCCACCGGTTTTTGATGTGAACCGGTGGCAATAATGCCCTAAAAAAACAAAAAAAAAATTTTTTTTTTTTGCATTTTTTTTCACTTAAAATGTAGCAGACAAGTATATAAATACATAATATACATAAACTACGTATATATTCATCAATAATTAGTAATAGTACACTTTTTAAGAGTGAAAAAACTAAATTTATAAGTACAAACAAATTATTCATACAACAATTCCAATTTAAAAGAACTAAATTGATGAAATTACACCAAACAAATGGTTAAAACATCAGCCTAGTCTTCAAAGTATTCTTCAAAGGATGGTGAAATTCTGTAGAGCATCAATACCAGCAGCATTTCCTATTTTCCTGATAAACAAAAGATGTCATACAATTAGTATGGATTAGGCTAATTGGCCTAATTTCTAAAATTAATCTTCTAAAAAAAAAAACAAAAAAACCACCATAACCCACCACCCACCACCCAGAACACAAGACCCCCTACCACCACCAACCGCCACCCCACACCACCCCAACACCACCAGCTCCAAACCCAGCCCAAACCCTCGCCCAGAACACACGACCCCCCTACCACCACCAACCGTCACCCAACACCACCCCAACACCACCAGCTCCAACCCCAGACCCACCCAAACCGCATCCAAGCCACCAAGACCCATCATCGAAACCCACCACGACCCATCACCCAAACCCACCACAACCCGTAACCGAACCCACAACCAAACCAAAAACCTACCCAACGCCACACCCACCACGACAGCAACCACAACAGCCGCAACTAAAACCCTACCCACCGCCAGAACCACCACAACAGTAACCAAAAAACAAGCGAAAAATAAAAAAAAAAAATAAAAAAACCAAAAAGCATACCTTTATAACCGAAATTGGTTTGAATTTGGTTTAATAAGGTCAAATTCGACCATGAAAGGTCTAGATCTAGAAATTTCATGGTCGAATTTAACCTTAAAAACCATTAATTTTTTAACACCACCAACCACAAAAGTTTTTAACACCACCGCCGGCGACGAGAGAGCTTTGAGATGAGAAAGGAGGAAAGAGAAGTGAGATGAGAGAGGGCTGAGACGAGAGAGAGAGAGCAGGAGAGAGTGAGACGAGATAGAGAGAGAGAGAGAGAGAGAGAAAGAGAGAGTGAGACGAGAGAGAGAGAGCAGGAGAGAGTGAGAGCAGGAGGAGAGGGGAGGGAAGAGAGAGGCTAAGAGAGGATTTAGTTAGGGTTAGGGGTTTATAAAGGGGAGGGGGCGGTTTTTTTTTTAAACAAAGCCACCGGTTTTGAACCGGTGGAATTAATATTTTGACCACCGGTTCGGTTCAAACCAGTGGCAATACCTGTAGACACCCATTTGTGTCTCCCCAAAACCAAACCCAGTGATGAATGCCTTTCACGCCGAACCATTATCGAATTAGGTGAAAGTGGTTGAAAGTCAAGTGCTGCGGTTAAGTTTTAATTAAAATTCTTCTCTCTCTGTTTTTGAAAATAACTCTATTTATTTGAAAATAGCCAAACCAGTTTAGTTTGGTCCATAATTAAGGTCCAATAATAGTGTAGTTGAATGGGGCTCGAAAAGACCTTTCCAACAATATATTATAAGCCCAATTCCGATGAATATTGAGGAAGTTATGGCCAAAATACTAAACTGGGCCCTGTTAATTATTTACATACGGCCCAATGATCTAGAGGAGGGCCCAATGTTAATTATTATTCCTAAAATTATTAGGATTAATTATAATTTTTTGGAAGTTTCTAGAAGATTCTTTTTAATTCTAATATTATTAGATTTAATAATTAATTATTTTAAAACAAACTTTTATTTGGAGTAAAATATTATTTTATTATCCTAAAAATATGTATTTTATCTTCTGTACGGATTCCGTAGATCAAGTTGATTAAAGATCGGATTCCGCGTGAAGAAAACGCGTTAATACAGGTTGTCGCCAAACGACAAGTCTGTCGCCGCGCGACAGACCTTGTCGCCTCGCGACAGACCCTGTCGCGTCGCGACAGAGTCGATTCCTGGCGACATCGTGTAGTTTTATTCCTTATCAAATTCTTCAAAGTATGTAATCTTATTACTCTCTTTCAATCTAGAAAGCATGCTCATTATTGTTTAATTCCTAGTATCATGTTAGGATATTATTTTATGCTTTCTAGAATCATGTTTAGGGTGCCTTTACTCTTTTCTAATATCGTGTTATCATGTTAGTACCATGTTAGGTTTAAAGCTTTGATCTTTATTTCTTAGTGACATGCTAGGATTGGTTATTAATCTTGCTAGTATCATGCCTAGGATCTTGCTATTTTATTTAAGCTTTATTATGCCTTATCATGTTATTATCATCATTATTATTTATTGATTTATTATTATGTTGCTTGTATATTTTATTGTTATTGCTTGATCACACCTTTTATGATTGCTAAAGGGAATTTGTACTTCAAATCACGCTTAATAAGATAATTAATAATTTGGTTTAGGCTAATGTGATTTTAACTCAAGTGATCGCCAATAATAGTCTTATTTGTGCATTAATTTCAACCAACATAGATAAACAGGGTAGGTTCAATATAATGTTTGTATGTTATTCGAAAAGTGCGCATGAATACAAGCAGAACAAAGTAGAGGCCTATTTTATAGTGCTCTCTTTGCTTAAGTCTAATTACATAGTCTAGCCACATGGTCATGACATAAGTCTTAACATGTCACCTACACTAACTAGTCTTAACACGCACTTTGTACATGTCACCATGACCATGTCTTAGGTTCATGCATGAGTCGTTTTTCCGTCATTTGAGTTGGGGGTCCATTCTATTCCTAATTCTTCCATATTTCTCCATCTCCATCATCTTCCCACTCACTACATTCTTTCCCCATGCATATCATACCTCTCACTCTTCCATAATCTTTTCCCATCTATTGCATGTTGAATAAAGCTTGAGTCAAAATAATTGATATAAAACTTATCCCTAATTTCCCTTTCTACAGTACTTGGTCAAGAAGAGAAGGGTGTTTAATCAAGGACAACACTTTCATTCAAGTAGCACTTTTTGACAAACCGGTTAGTAGGAAAAGGAAAGTTAAGAAGACAATGGCTAGTCAAGAAGAGCTTAATGAAGTCAAGGGACGGGTAGCCAACTTGACTGAAACATTGCAAAACTTATCACTGCAAATAAGTAATCCTGAAAAACAGAAACAAATGGACCTAATCCAGGAAAGCTTGGGAAAGCTGTCCAACGACTTTAGATTCCAAGGGATTAGCTCACAGGGGGTCTCGGTGGATAAGGACCTTCTCCCGCAGAAGTTCAATCCCAATGACATCCCTAAATTTAAGCCTATGGATAACCCTTACTTTCATTTAAGAGCATTTGAAACTATAATGAATATTAAAGGGATAGACAAGAAAGCCTTTCATTCTGTATTTTCTTTGTCTTTAGAAGCTATATGTCAACAATGGTACTTTTCTCTTGACAAAGAGAAGACCTCCAATTGGGAAGAAGTAAAAAATGCTTTCATCAATAGATATAAATGTAACATTCAAGTTGAAACTGACCATAGACAGCTTGAGATGCTAAGACAAAAAGAAAATGAAAGTTTCACTTCCTTTTTCAACAAGTGGAGGGAAACTTCTGCTAATATGATTGAAGTCCCTACTGAGAAGGAGTCTGTGAGGTTGTTTATCAAGAATTTACAAGAGAAGTATTCGAAGCATTTGAGATATCAACACAACTTGAACACCTTCAAGACAGTCTACGACATAGGCATAGAGATTGAAGATGACCTTGCAAAACAAAAAGCTACTAACAATAGTAACCACAGTGGCTAGAAAGGAAAGAAGAACGACAATCCTTCTTCTTCTGAAAACACCCACTCTAGTAACAATGTTAGTACCTTTGACCTAAATGAAGTCTTAGCCATGAATAACCAAGAATCTAAGAAAGAATTAAGGAAAGAATTCACTCCTATTGGGATGAGCTATGATGTTGCCTTCGATCGACTCCATACTAAGGGGCTTATTACTCCCATTGGACCTATTCAAGATCCCGCACCGGAAAAGAGATTGCCTAGTTGGAATCCAGATGGACATTGTAAGTACCATCAAGGTAGGGGTCATACTGCTGAGAGCTGTTGGAAGCTAAAGGAGGCCATCCAATATTTGATCGACAATAACAAGCTTCCTATACCTCCAGTCGGCAAGAAGACCGGGTGATGATAAAGCACAAGACAAGAGGCGAGCTTCAACGACCTCTTTTTTTTTTTTTTTTTTTTATTCCTTTCCCCAATAAAGTCTAGCATAGGCACCTTTCATTTTCCCCTAGTTTTTACTTTGTAGGACTTTTCATTTACTTTTTCCTTTTAATAAAATGAGCATTTTATTTCTTGCATATGATCATTGCATTGCATTATTCAAAAAAAAAATTAAAAAAAATAAAAAAAAAATAACTAAAAAAAACGCCGAATTAAGCACAAGGTATACCCATGATTTGAGGCACCCCTTGTAGCCATGTCATATCATCTTCACCCTTTAAATATATAATCATTTTCTTGATAAACCACTTTGAGCCTCGTCTAACGATAGACCTTTCATTTTTTAACCCACATCTACTAACCTTGGGATGGGATGGTGTGTAACTTATGCAAGTTTCAAATATGAAAAGCTTGAGTGATCTTAAAATAATAAAATAAAAATAATAAAAGTGTACAAAAGGGCAAGTGTTCCAATGTCTTTGATATAAAAATATCTTTGATAAGAACATGTCTCAGATTGCGTTTCTTATCGAGTGCTCGGTACCGTGCTTGAGAAACATGAATGCCAAGTGAGTGATAGACCGCATGATCGGGATTGCCCACACTTATAAAAATAAAAATGAAAAAGCAAAATAAAAGAAGAGCAAAAAATAAAAAAATAAAAGAGAGCTCAAAAATGAGAAACCTCAAGCATAAAAATACAAAGATTCAAAAGCAAGGTTGCACACCTTGGGGGGCTTATTTAGGGTCTTGAGCCTTTATCCCCTTCTTCTCTAACCTTTAGCCTAACCACGTTACAACCCTTAAAAAAGACCTTTTTGAGGTATACACACACTTGTGCGAGGTTCGGCTAGAGCTACGTTTGGCCTGATTCCTAACGGATACGTAGGCAACCTCATATTGAGGTGCGGCCATAATAAAAATGCATTCATTTTCACATTCACACACTCACACCATGATCATGTCAAGGGATCTCCAATGCTCATCCCTATTTACTTAGAGCTAGACTTGGGGGCTTGATCCTTACATCATTAGCCTACCTAGCCTAAGAGTCATCATTATTTGACTCTTATCAAATACTACTTTTCCATACACTTAGCCTTTGCAGCCTAACTTTAGTGTCACTTTCACACACATCACGGATACATGACCAAATAGACTTCCAATTAGGAACCCTTTGTCATGAATTCTTAACATAACGTTGAAGCATGCTTTGTCATATCACACATCACTCATCACTTATAATCATCATTTATGAAGTACTTAGCCTCCGCACCTAAGTTACCTTAATACTTTCATCATTGAGTCAACTAAGATAGTTTAGGATGAATTACTCCTTGTATCTTGAGGGATAGTATCAAATGCATATACTTGATTAAGCTCATTCAACATGCACCATCAAACACTTTGATTCTTTTTCGCGTCTTTCTTTTTCGGGAGAAAGTCGGTACCCTCCACAAAAATAACGGAAAATTTTTGCTTTTTTGCATTTTCGAGTCGCACATCACGCACGAGTCATGTACATTGAGTCATGTTGTGTCATATCACATCGAGTCTAGCTAACACATGTGTCAAAAGCTTTGAGTTAAGTCATGTCAAATCAATGAGTCAAGCAACACTAAGCCTTAGGTCAACCCTAAGATAATAAAAGATGAGCAAAGTCCTATAGTCTGAAATATAGATGCAGGTACATTCCAGCGAGCAAGAATATTCCCGGATTTTTTCGAAAAAACCGCGAATATAGATGTATGAAACTTTTCCAAGATGAGAGAAGTTTGAGCAAAATTATATGGAGATGAAGAGCCTTAATTTGCAAAAGATTTGAGCAGATTTGGTTGTAAGGAAACGACCAAATTGAAAGTTCGGAGCGATATCGCGGCGACAGGCACTTTTGGCTTTCGCTGGTGCAGCAACAGGTCACGTGGCTTCATGATGTGGTCATATAGACCTGGCTCAGCAATTTTGGGTTCCTTGGTACGCGAGTTAGCCCCTATAAGCAATTTGACAGGATTAAGTAGTTGGCTCGATTACAACAACAATAAGTGATCGACCTGACAAAAGATTGTCTCACTTAGCTTAAAGCGCCTAAGTATTGGCTTATCGCAAGCACCAAAGTAACGGTTCACAACGATTTCCTAGGATGGAAGAAGATTTGAAGATATGAGGAGACGAAGCCTTCAACAGGGGGCTTTAAGATTAAAAAGAGTCTATTGCTTGGATTTGAGAATGACGGTTTGAGATGAAGCGACCTTCAATAGCTTTCACTATGATTGGGGAGGTTATTATTAGATTTGAGAAGAACGATTCAAGATGAAGCGGTCTTTGATAGCTTTCGCTAAGATTGAGGAAGTTATCGCTTGATTTGAGAAGATAGCACGAGATGGGCAATCTTCGACGACCTTCGCTAAGATTGTGGAAGTTGTCATCAAGATTTGAGAAGATAGCACGAGATGGGCGATCTTCGACGACGTTTGCTAAGATTGTGGAGGTTGTCACCTAGATTTGAGAAGAGCGGTTCGTGATGAGGCGGTCTTCGACAATGCCCGCTAAGATTGTGGAAGTTGTCACCTATATTTGAGAAGAGCGGTTCGTGATGAGGCGGTCTTCGACGACATTCGCTATGATTGGGAAGGTTGTCACCATGATTTAAGGAAAAGCTCGAGATGTAGCTGCAATGATAGACAGCATTCCCTAGGATGTGGAGAGTTGTCACAAATTCTGAAGATGGCGAGATATGGTCACCTTCGACGGTCCTTCAAGGTAAAGAAGAGATTGTCTATAGCGGCGATACACTGCCGTGGCGATGTACTGCCACAATCCCTGAAGATGACGACATACAGTTATTTTCGACGATGTTCCCGAATTACTGTGGAGGATTGTCACCAAGAATATTGAAGACGACGACATACGGTTATTTTCAATGATGGCGTTCACGAAATACTGTGGAGGTTGTCCCAAACGACAAATGAAGCAACAGCAAAACGATTACTCCAGAGACGTGTGCTCGACGGTGAAAGATACGCGTTTCTTAACTCTTTTATCTGTTTAACTAATGATTGTTTTACAGGTATCGGCGTTATAAGAATGATTCGGAATTGCATAACATTTTGAATCATTCTCCGTCCCTATCGATACTTTGACTCTCGTTTTTCGAAACCTAAGTTTCTCCAAACTCAGTCAAAGTGGGGGCTTCTGTAGACACCCATTCGTGTCTCCCCAAAACAAAACCCAGTGATGAATGCCTTTCACGTCGAACCATTATCGAATTAGGTGAAAGTGGTTGAAAGTCAAGTGTTGCGGTTTAGTTTTAATTAAAATTCTTCTGTCTCTGTTTTTGAAAATAACTCTACTTATTTGAAAATAGCCAAACCAGTTTAGTTTGGTCCATAATTAAGGTCCAATAATAGTGTAGTTGAATGGGGCTCGAAAAGACCTTTCCAACGATATATTATAAGCCCAATTCCGATGAATATTGAGGAAGTTATGGCCAAAATACTAAACTGGGCCCTGTTAATTATTTACATACGGCCCAATGATCTAGAGGAGGGCCCAATGTTAATTATTATTCCTAAAATTATTAGGATTAATTATAATTTTCTGGAAGTTTCTAGAAGATTCTTTTTAATTCTAATATTATTAGATTTAATAATTAATTATTTTAAAACAAACTTTTATTTGGAGTAAAATATTATTTTATATCCTAAAAATATGTATTTTATCTTCTGTATGGATTCCGTAGATCAAGTTGATTAAAGATCGGATTCCGCGTGAAGAAAAC
Organism: Chenopodium album; assembly: GCF_948465745.1. Classification (NCBI taxonomy): domain Eukaryota; kingdom Viridiplantae; phylum Streptophyta; class Magnoliopsida; order Caryophyllales; family Amaranthaceae; genus Chenopodium; species Chenopodium album. The sequence continues at coordinate 27,838,716 of NC_137858.1, read as the reverse complement.
ACGTTAACACAGGTTGTCGCCAAACAACAAGTCTGTCGCCACGCGACAGACCCTGTCGCCTCGCGACAGACCGTGTCGCGTCGCGACAGAGTCGATTCTTGGCGACAGCGTGTAGTTTTATTCCTTATCAAATTCTATGTTTTTTCGGATTATTTTCATTATAAATAGGGTCCGAATCCTTGTTTTCAGAATCATCAATTCTCATCAATTATCGTCAATTCTTCCTTAATTCTCTCTATTCTCTCTCTAAGCAATATAGCTTATTCTTTCTCCCTCTTTTTCTAAAACTAGCTTTTTACTCACAATATTCCGCATTCACAAGATCTTGAATCTCTTAGCCAAGTTCGAAGTTGCCTTCGCCCTAGACGTGCAAGGTTTGATATTTTCTGAGGGTTTGGTCCAAATCTAGTCAAAACTTTATTTAATTTGATTTCAATTTAATTCTTTAATTATTCTTTATTGATTTTCATTGAAGTTTACTAACTTGTGTATTTTGTTATTAGAAAGAGGTACGAGTCTTCAAAGTATGTAATCTTATTACTCTCTTTCAATCTAGAAAGCATGCTCATTATTGTTTAATTCCTAGTATCATGTTAGGATATTATTTTATGCTTTCTAGAATCATGTTTAGGGTGCCTTTACTCTTTTCTAATATTGTGTTATCATGTTAGTACCATGTTAGGTTTAAAGCTTTGATCTTTATTGCTTAGTGACATGCTAGGATTGGTTATTAATCTTGTTAGTATCATGCCTAGGATCTTGCTATTTTATTTAAGCTTTATTATGCCTTATCATGTTATTATCATCATTATTATTTATTGATTTATTATTATGTTGCTTGTATATTTTATTGTTATTGCTTGATCACACCTTTTATGATTGCTAAAGGGAATTTGTACTTGAAATCACGCTTAATAAGATAATTAATAATTTGGTTTAGGCTAATGTGATTTTAACTCAAGTGATCGCCAATAATAGTCTTATTTGTGCATTAATTTCAACCAACATAGATAAACAGGGTAGGTTCAATATAATGTTTTTATGTTATTCGAAAAGTGCGCATGAATACGAGCAGAACAAAGTAGAGGCCTATTTTATAGGGCGGGTCCTTTCTTTTGTAGATTGGATTCGTACCCTCATCCCCGGACCCTGTTTGGTTCAAGACCTTATGGAGTTGATGGTCCTTTTGGATTGTCTTTTGGGTTTACAAGTTCCTAAAACTTGTTGGCGACTCTTTTGCTCTCTTTTCTTTCCCTTTGGAACGCCACCATACTTAAGTGTATGATCACAGTGGGGTTCAAGTTTGGGATCATAATGCTTGAAATATTCCCTACAATACCCTTCCCACAAAATCCCGCCCATTTTCCCTTATTTTTTTGCCACCGGTTTTTAAAAACCGATGGCCATTTGGCGGTGTCAAATTCAATTTTTCTACTAGTGTATGATGCATAAAGTGCATATGCGGCCTTTTGAAAAACGTGAAGCTGTTATTTTGAATGAGTTTGGACAACCTATTGGACCTGTTACATTTGAAAAAGATACACCAGGCGAGTTTTCACGATTCTTAGGTACAATTGCTCGTGATTATGGTTCTGCACCATTGATATATAAATCTTGGCGTTATGTACCCAACAAAGAAAAGATGTGGGAGTATGTTTTGGTAAGTTATTAACACTTCTTTTATTATACTTTTTAAATTATAAATTCATATATACATTTAAATTATGAAATTTGTATCTACAATATTTTCAGACAAATTACAATGTTCCTGAAGAAGGAAAGGAGTGGGTGTTAAAAACCATTGGTGCTGCATGGAGGATACATAAATGTTGATTAAAAAAAACATTTCTATAAGTACAAGGACAATAAAACCAGATGGAAGAATCGACCTAAATGTATTCCTGATGATGATTTCAAACTATTGTTAGCTTTATGGAACAAGAGAATAGAGCAGGTAGCTAATTTTATACTGCTAAGTAGTTAACATTATCAATAACATATCTTTTCAAATAATGCTCTGCTTTCAATTTATACATAGGAACGCTCTTCAGCAAATCAAATGCGTCGCAAGTCTCAGAAGAATATGCACAATGCAGGGCCAAAAAGTTTTGCTAGGATACGGGAAGAAATGGTAGAATATCACTTAACTTTTTATCTTTTTATAGGCTATGTTATGTCATTATAGCTACTGAAATTGGCTGATTTATTTAAAGTTATTGTGAACTCATTCATTGTGCACCAACCTCTGAATTTATTTTTATTTGTCATTCAATAGAAAAATGAAGATCCTAATAAGGAGTATCCTTCCTTAGCTCAACTATTTGAGCGTACTCGTAAGAGAGATGAAAACAAAACATATGCTGACACATATGAAGATACAGCAAAAAAAATTGTAAGTTAATTTAAATCATCATCCTTTACTTATGTATTTATGCATTTATTTGGAGCTGATGTATACCTTATTGTATGTAATGTTTCTGCAATTATTATAAAACTTTATAGGATGCAATGAAGAATTATCGTCCCCCTGAAGATGGAAGTGGCATTAAGGATGCTTATTTAGCTGTTATGGGTAACGAGTATGCTGGGCGTCGACGACTTTATGGTAAAGGTGTTACTAATAAGATTTTAAAGAGGTCTTCAAATTCTAGGGTATCCTATGTAGTGCCAGGAGAGGTTATAGATTCATTGAGAGCCGATGTTACTGAAATTGAAAAATCACAATTAAATGATATGAGAAAGGAGCTTGAAGAAGAGTATGAGAAATGAAAGGCAGAGCTTGAAGCAGAGCATGTGAGGAAAATGGAAGAATTTGGAAAACAAAAGGAGACAATGGTTCAAGAAGTTCTAGAGAAGCTTATTTCAAAATTGCCACCAAGTGTTGTTAAAGATTTTCTAACATAATGGTTTTGTACACAAGGTACGTGTACATAAGCATTTTTTATATAAATGTATTGCTTTTGTCATATAAAGTAAACATGTCAACCCTTAGATTAATAACAACCTTGTATAAATCAATCATTAAAAAAAAAAATCCCTTGTATAAAGTAACTAACTCTACATCAAACTGACTACTAATTTTAAGTTTTATACTCTAAACATATACTAATCTAGAAGAATAAATAAGCTGAATGTCATTGAATGTTACATAGTCAAGTTTTATACTATTGAATGTCACTTATGTTTTTAATGAACTTATTTTTATTATATGTGGAGATATGTGGAGATCTTAAATGTAATATTTTTCATTCATGTACTATAATTTTTAGCCTTTATTTTATTTTATTTTTTATTTGAAAAAAGAAAAGCAAATTAATTTTTCAAGAATATATTTTAGTGCCCACATCAAATGCTTTATTTGAAATAATTTTTTTGTAATTATTGCTATTGAAAATTTTCAAAAAAAAGTCATTACATTTTAAGTGATGATGTAATAATATAGCTAGGTATATTATATTTATATCAAATTATTGATTATATTCTGAATTGTTTGTCACAAGTGCCCTATATTATTATGGTGTCTCTATTGGATAAATGGAGCTGATGGAAATCACATGATTATTAGATATCTTGTTGGTACTACTTTTGCTAAAAATTACAAAGTACCATTTTGAGTGATGATGTAATGAAAAAAATTATTACACTATTTATGTTAATGCAAAGTACTGTAAATTGCTATGTAAAATATTTGACAATTTGGGCTAAATACAATATTTTGTATGAATGTGTAAACAAAGAAAATTAAACTTTAATTATAATATTATAATTATTGTTCTTATTACTAAATTATCTAAAGTGTTGCCCTTGAATACACAAAGTGTTGCAAATATATGGAGGGAAATTTGAAAACTAAGTGATGCAATACGTCAGAAAAGCGTTGCATATTCATGACATCAAATTTATCAAAACATTGCATTTGCTAAAAAAAAGTGTTGCCATTGCAATTATTCACAAATATAAAAAGTGTTGCATCATAGTAATAAAAATGTTGCATTAATAAAACGTTGCACTTGAGAAATTTTGCAACACTTTTGAAAAGTGTTACATTTGGTGCAATAAAATGTTGCAATAGGCTAATGCAACAGGATCTAAGACGGCACTTAATAAAACATTGCATTTTTCTTTGTGAAACATTATTATAGGCTAGTGCAACAATTATTCAGCGTTGCATTAGATTTATTTTGTAGTAGTGTTGGGGGCTATAACATTCGAAAATATAAAATGGGGGCTTACAAGCCCAAAATATAACCAAGTTACACAAGTTCGAATGATGTCTTTAAGAATTTCCTAAACTAATAACTAGTTTGGTGCAAATCTTGAAATCACAGTTTTATAAATGAATAATAATAACTATCGGTTATTTTTATCATTGTTATAACCAATTTTGCAACTTACGCATGAAAAAACAAACATGAGTCGCAAGATTAATTTCATGCTATTATCAAAGTTCAAAATTTCATTTATAAATTTAATGCATAATTGTTGTTCTAAATACTTCAATTTACATTAAAATTAACAAGTATAGTCTATGTGAGCAAAAAAGAGAAACAAAATTCAAGCACAAATTCAAAATTAAAATGAACAAAAAACACATATATACTTGACATGTTCATACAGGATCAATATTTTATCACTTCACATGAAATTTGTTGCAATATATTGCTTAAACATGTCACAACAACAAACAAACAAATTCATGACAACAAGTCGAATCGAAAACCCTAACTTCGAGTTAGGATTCTTCATTCGATTTCTCCATTTTATTAACCAAAATCAAAGTCTGGTAGAATAAAAGAAGCAAGATTTACTTTCCTTAGCTTTCAAACAACAACAAAAAATGGAAAGAGATCAAAATTGGAGAAAGAGGAGAAGAAGAGAGTGAGCTGCAGACCGCGCTTTTTCAAATCTTTATACTAATTCAAATGTTGCGCGCAACTCATCAAGTTGTGCGTGGCATCCTAGAGCAACCTAGTTTCTTGCGTGCGCCTGGCCAGCGTGACTTACTATGTTGCGCACGGATGCTGGTCACTAAAATGACCAGTATTCAGATTTTGATCTATTTAATTATTTTCAATAGTTTTTGCTCGTTGTTAGACGTAATGTCGCACAAATTATTAAAATCTCTTCAAATTGCTTTGCATTTTGTAGTTTTTTTTTTTTTCTTTGATAGTTTTTTGCATCATCCTGCATGCATACCATGCTTTGTGCCTTTCCTAAGCATACGTTTTGAACGTTTTTTGTAAGAGTGTCCATAGTGGTGCGGTGCTTTACGTAAAAGCTCCCATAGACAGGTTTGTCATAATGACATTATAAATGTCCGACTTTTCTTCTTTTTTCACGTCCACAGCAAAAAGGAAGGCGTTATCATGCAAAGTTAAAATGCAAGGCGTTATCATACAGCGTAAAATTGTATGGCGTAGGTGTTATGGAAAATTTCACCTCTTCTCCAGCTTTGCGAGATCTACCTCTCGTAACTAAAAGGTAGAATTACTTTACTTTAGGCGTTAGCTCACGAGTCGACAGGCGCGCCGAACCATTCAGGAATAGACACTTCTTGATTGGAAGCAAATACGGTAGTTAGTGAGCTTACTAGCTTACCGAACAGTTAGGGTGTCATCCACCCTCGTATAAAGAGCGACGAGATGATGTCGCACCTATGTAGGCACGTGCCCCCAGTCCTGAGACACGTGTACTCATCTTATGGACAAAACTGCTAAGAGAGTTGCCGATTTTCTTAACTCTCAGTGGATTTGAATATATGCCTCCAGTCCTAAGACATGTATTTTCTATCTTGTGGACACTGAGTATTGCGTTTTGACGAGCGAATTGTCAAGGACTTTATTCATGTTAGGCTGGGAAAGCCGAACACCCCTTTTATCATCTTTACACTTGTTAAAATCAGGCTAAAGTTTCAATGACATATCGAGGGACTTTAGACCAACGATGACATGATTGAGAGGATATCATCCCCTTTATTCCTTTTTAAACCGATTTCTTCTCATGACTTAACGTCACCTAGAACACCTTTACTTGGAAAAACGTTCTACAATTGCAATGGATCAATCTAGATTCTTTAACATGTTAAGACTATAAATAACTTTTTCTAGCCTTAATAGCTACTTGTCTCAAACACTTAACGAACCAAGGATGGTTTCGACATCCTTAATATTTCTTAAAGATTCTCCATTCTTAGGCAACTTTACAGAATGAGTGTCAGATTTATTTCCTTGACTACTTTGATCATCGTCTATTTTAGACTCGATCAAAGTGGGGGGCTAACTATAGACACCTACTTTTGGCCTCTTGTCCCGAAAGGAAGTGTGATGATGTTACAAAAACCCGTTCTTCATGCTAGATCAAAGTTGAAATGTTTGTGGACTACGAAAAGCATTATGAAGTAACTTAAAACCAATATTTGGGACCAATTTATCTTAGATCCTTGTCCAATTACTAATTAGGCCTAAAACGTGTGCATATATGTTTAAACTTGATTAATAACGGACCCAAATGCGTCAAATACAATGATTAGATCCAATGGAACCTACATTGTTGAAAACCGAGCCAAACAGATAAACCAACCATCAAAATCCCGTGCAAGGCCTATACAAATGGATATCCCTTTTAAAGAGCTTTCTAACGGTATATTATAAGCCCAATTCCGATCCAAAACGAAGAAGTTATGATCAAAACACTAAATCGGGCCCTAAACCCGACACCCATGCGATCCAATGGCCATAACTTTTGATCCATAACATATTTTAACCTATTCTGACGGCATTGGAAAGTAGACATACATAGATTCCAAAGATATCTCACATGCCTTAATCGAACTGCGCAATCAAAAGTTATGGAAGTTTAAAAAACGCGTTGTTCTATAAAATAAACCGCAAACCAGCGCAACTCAATAAGTTGCACGTGCCTGGCGAGCGCGACTCATTGAGATGTGCGCGGCACCCAGCACGACTCGAAGAGTTGCGCATGCCACCTGACGTCGCGACTCTAAAATTCTAAACCTAGATTCCTACGCCTATAAATAGGGGGTCTTCGTTCAGCACTAAACAGGCAGAAAAGTCAGAATTCTAAACCCTAATCTCCATCAAACCCTCTTATTATCATACTAGTTTTCCCTCTTTCTTCCCAACTACTCTTCAACCCTAATCCATCCATTGAAGCTCTTGAAGGTACGAAGAAGAAAGAAAGTCCATAAACGCATAAGACGGAGATTTAGCATAAAAGAAGAACGGTTAGTTTCTTGAGCACTTAAATAGATCACTTTTCTTTTATTGTTTAAATAACTTTAATTGATTAATTAGTGTTGTTTGATCACTTTAAACAAAATTTTAATTAATTAATTCACATAGTACTCGTTCGTTAATCAAAACTAGAATTTGATAATTAGTTGTTGTTTTATCACATAAGGCAAGGCGAATATTGTTTATTTCTTGTTCTTTTCACGAATTTGATTAAATAAGAATAATGACTTTTGCAATGTAATTCCTACATGATTAACGCGTGTAAATAAAATCAACTAACTTAATTTTTAGGTATAACATTGCATATATTGTTTGGTGATGAAATTGTGAAAAAGGAAGACCTAGTAGAGGCCGCACTAGGGCTAGAATAGCGATTCCTCCATAAAAGGAACGTTATTTTAGTACCCTCGCTCCCGAACTCATTTTTAGTGCACGTAGACCAATTTGGGCATGGGTAAACTTACGATTTGTGCTAAATATCCCTTGAACTCTACTTGGGAGAAAGGCATGAACGAGGTTTATGAGTTATCCTAAAACTCATTGACGACTCCTGCTTGTTTCTTACAAAAAAGCGTGATGATAGAATCAATTCTATTTCAAGGTCCCCCCAAACAGTCAGGAATTTAAATCCTAATACACCCTAACAAGTGTAAAAAACTAGGCTTTTAAAGGGCCATAGGCATCTAAGGAGAAGGATCCCCTATGATGGGAACACCCTCCTTACACCCTTCCTCACCTTCGACTTTGACCTAGCTTAGGCATTCATTGAAAGCACTAGAACATAACCGTTCCTAGTGGTTTGACTCTTGACTTACCTCTATACTTTTATTTAGGTTAGTTGATTGATTACAAATATTGTTTGACCTTAGGGAAGATTAGTCAAGACAACGACCTAGATTTCCCCCACGTCAATGTAACACATTTTACAAGGGCCTAAATTTTGTACTTAGAACAAGGGCTCTAAATATTCAGAGATGGCCCTTGTAGACACCTACTTTTGGCCTCCTGTCCTGACAGGAAGTGCAATTACGATAAATAAAACCATCTTTGTGTTGGATCGAAGTAAAGAATGCTTATGGATAACTGGTTAAACCGCAAAGACACAAAAAACTAGCCCAAACAAAAAAAAACAAAGGCAAACAAGGTCAACTAACTAAATCCGATCATAATTAGGCTTAAGCCCGTGCTTAAAACCTAATAGTGAAGGATTTAGAAGCGCCTAGGTTAAATTAAATGCTACCGCAGAAAAAGCCGCACGCATCTCACTGAGTCACGCTAGGCAGGCGCGCGCAACTAATTCACTTGCGCGCGACACCCAGCGGAACTGATAGAGATGCGCTCGCAGAAGATTTAGAATTTTATAAAAATATAAAATCGAATCTTACCATAATGCCGCGCGCAAGAAATTCGGTTACGCTACCTACAGCAGCGCAACCAAATTACTTGCGCGCAACAGCCGCGCGCAACTCATCATGTTGCGCGCGACACCTGCGACAGAATGTTCAAAACCCTAATCTCACTCATTCCCTATAAATAGAGGCTTAATCCGAGGCTTAAACACACAGAAAATTAACCTAAAATCCTAGCAGAAAGCTTGTGAGCTTGTGCTACCAAACCCCTCTTGTCCTTAACACTCACCCCTTTGATCTTTTGTTACTACGGTGGAGGTTCCCGAACTAGAAGGAGACCATAAGTGTTCTAAACGGAGATCTAGCAAAGAGAAGTGGTAAATTCCTGAGCACTTAGTTAAATTATCTTTATTTTGTTGTTGAAAAGAACTTTAATTAATTAATTAGTGTTGTTTGATCACCCAAAAGGATTAATTAATCAATTTCGCATAGTATCTTGCGCTAAATAAAGATTAGAATTGAATAATTAATTTATTGATTGATCACTTAAGCCAAGGCGAATAGCATTTATTTCTTGTCCTTTTCACGATTTTATTAAATAAAAAATAACGACGTTGCAATGTAATTCCTACGTGATTGATGCATGTAAATAAAATTAACTAACTTAGTTTTAGGTATCACGTTGCGTATGTTGTTTGGTGATGAAATTGTAAAAAAGGAAGAGTTAGTAGAGGATGCACTAGGGCTAGAATAGCGATTCCTCTCTAAAGGGAACGCTAATTTAGTACCCTTGCTCCCGAACTCATTTCTTGTTTGTGTAGACCAATTTGGGCATGGGTAAACTTATGATTTGTGCTAATTACCCCAAGAACTCCACATGGGAGAAAGGAATGAGTGAGGTTTATAAGTTTTCCTAAAACTCATTGGCAAATCCCTACTTGTTCCTTATAAAAAAGCGTTATGATAGAATCAATTCTAATTTAAGGTCTCCCAAATAGTCAAGAATTCAAAAAGGACTCTATGGTCACTAGAGCCGTATAGACACATGCTAGGCTCACTCTAAAAAAAAAAAAAAACAAAATATGGTTACGGCCTGGTTCGAAAATAAAGAAGAAAACGAAAAGCGAAGGCACAAAAAACTCACAATGTCGCGCCAACCCCGGATCGAGACATGATGGTCTAGGTCCCACTTAAGGACCCTGGGGTCCCACTGGGGTCCCACTGGGGAGGAGCCTCCCAAACCACATCCTCTTGGCGACACTGACCAGCTCTGACGTGTCTTTCGAGGGTTAACCGCCTCGTCAGGTACAGGACCTCCAAGAACCTCCTCAGCATCAACGAACGGAGGGGAATCCATGCTATGGATGGATAAGGTTTCGTTATTAATTTGTTTTCTTTCTAAACTAAGCTAATATATATGTTCTAGACCCATTTTGGCAGCATGACGGCTGCCAAATAGGCAAAACAAAAAAATCGAATGCCACCCATACTTGGAGGTTACGATACCTATGGTTGAACTCAGTGAATGGGGGCTTCTAACACCCACAAAAGCCATCCTATACCAGTTTCAACTAAGCATTCAAGAGATTCTATTCTAAAATCTCAAAGAATCAAATACTCCTAGACGAATAATAGTAGCACAAACATAATTATCATCTACCAAATAATTTTGAGGTTTAAACATGGCAAAAAACGAGCTAAGGGTATACTTCGCGCCATTTTTCGATCAATTTCAAAATTTGCAAAGTGTGAATTGTGAAAGTAATACTAGTTCCAATACTATAATCTACTTCATAATCAGCAAAATATAACCAAAATGAGAAACAAAAAGCAACAGATTCGAGCAAAATTCGAAGAAAAAAAGCAAGAACAAACTTAAACAAAGAAATGCTCATACAAGGTTCAATACTTAACCATTTTTCATGAATTTTGTTGCAGAACACTCCTTAAACATAGCATAACAACATGAAACAAACAATTTCAAGAATAATGGACCGAATCAAAAACCCCCCATAATCAAAATTTGGGGTTTTTATGGTTCAAAAATCGCTCAATGCTAGCCAAGAACGAACAAAATTAAGCAAAAAACTTACATTGGATTATGGCAAATATGAATTGAGAGCGAGATCTACTTCCCTTGGCTTTGAAAATCGCAAGAAATCAAGCTTTCTAGAGAGAGAAAGGTTTGCAAATGGCGAAAAGGGAGGAGAGAGAATGCGAAATGAAAATCGCATTTAGCGATTTCTTTTTGCTGAATTAAATATCGCGTGCACCTGAATCAGTTGCACGTGACAGACTAGAGCAACTCATAATGATACGCGCACATGGCCAGCGCGACCTACTGAGTTGCGCGCGGATACCGGTCTCTAAAATGAGCGGTATCCGTTTGATCATTTTTCAACGGTTATTGCTCGCTATTAGACGTAATGGCGCGAATTACCAAAATCTTTTAAATTTCTTTGCATTTTGTAGTTTGTTTTCTTCTTTGTTAGTTTTTTGCATCATTTTGCATGCACACCATGCTTTGTGCCTTCCTAAGAATACGTTTTGAACATTTTTCGTAAAAGTGTCTTAAGACGTTTCGTAGTGGTGCTTTATGTAAAAGCTTTTATCGGGAGGTTTATAATTTTACTGTACTGACGTTATAAATGTCCAGCTTTTCTTTGTTTTTTTTTCACGTCCAAAGCATAAATGAAGGCGTCATCATGGAGCGTAAAAATGCAAGGCGTATCATACAACGCAAAATTGTATGGCGTAGGTGTTGCGTAAAATTTCACTTCTTCCCCAGCTTTGTGAGATCTACCTCTCCCAACTAAAAGGTAGAGGATTACTTTAAGCGTCAGCTCACGAGTCGACAGGTGCGCCAAACCATCACGAACAGACACTTCTTGATTGGAAGCAAATACTGTAGTTAGTGAGCTTACTGGCTTAGTGGACAGTTATGGTGTCCGTCCACCCCCTGTATAAAGAGCGACAAAACGATGTCGCACCTATGTACTCACGTGCCCCCAGTCCTGAGACACGTGTACTCATCTTGTGGACAAAACTGCTGAGAGAGTTGTCGACTTTCTTCTCTCTCACTGGATTTGGATATATGCCTCCAGCCCTGAGACATGTATTTCTATCTTGTGGACGTCCAGTATTGCGTTTTGACAAGCGAATTGTCAAGAACTTTATTCCAGCTGCGAAAGCCGAAACGTTTAGGCTGCGAAAGTCGAAAACACCATTTTCATCTTTTTACTTTGTTAAAGTCAGGCTAAAGTTTCGATGACATATCGAGGGACTTTAGACCAACGATGACATGATTGAGAGGAAATCATCCCCTGTACTCTTTTTTAAACCGATCTCTTCTCATGACTTGACATCACTCAAAACACCATTACTGGTAAAAGCGTTCTACAATTGCAAAGGATCAATCTAGATTCTTTAGCGCGTTAAGACTAGAAATAACTAATTTTGGCCTTAATAGCTAATTGTTTCAAACACTTAGCAAACCAAGGATCGGTTTGACATCCTTAACATATCTGAAAGATTCTCTATTCTTAGGGAACTTCACAGAATATGTTTCAGATTTATTTCTTTTACTACTTTGATCATCGTCTATTTTAGACTCGATAAAAGTGGGGGCTAACTGTAGACACCTACTTTTGGCCTCCTGTCCCAACACAAAGTGCAATGACGATAAATAAAACCATCTTTGTGTTGGATCGAAGTGAAGAATGCTTATGGATAACTGGTTAAACCACAAAGACACAAAAGACTAGCCCAAACAAAAAAAAAACAAAGGCAAACAAGGACCAACTAACTAAATCCAATCATACAATTAGGCTTAAGCCCATGCTTAAAACCCAATAGTGACGGATTTAGAAGCGCTAGGTTAAATTTAATGCTGCCGCAGAAAAAGTCGAGCGCATCTCACTGAGTCGCGCTGGGCAGGCGCGCGCAACTAATTCAGTTGCGCGCAACACTCAGCGCAACTGATAGAGATGCGCTCGCGGAAGATTTAGAATTTTATAAAAATATAAAATCGAATCATACCATAATGCCGCGCGCAAGATATTCAGTTGCACTGCCCATAGCCCATAGCAGCGCAACCAAATTACTTGCACGCGACACCTATTGCGGCGGAATGTTCAAAACCCTAATCTCACTCATTCCCTATAAATAGAGGCTTAATCCGAGGCTTAAACACACAGAAAATTAACCTAAAATCTTGGCAGAAAGCTTGTGAACTTGTTCTACCAAACCCCTCTTGTCCTCAACACTCACCCCTTTGTTATTTTGTTACTACGGTGGAGGTTCCCAAACTAGAAGGAGTCCATAAGTGTTCTAAACGAAGATCTAGCAAAGAGAAGTGGTAAATTCCCGAGCACTTAGTTAAATCATCTTTATTTTCTTATTTAAAAGAATTTTAATTAATTAATTAGTGTTATTTGATCACCTAAAAGGATTAATTAATCAATTTCACATAGTATCTTGCGCTAAATAAAGATTAGAATTGAATAATTAATTGATTGATTGATCACTTAAGCCAAGGCGAATATTGTTTATTTCTTATCCTTTTCACGAATTTGATTAAATAAAGAATAACGACGTTGCAATTTAATTCCTACGTGACTAATGCATGTAAATAAAATTAACTAACTTAGTTTTAGGTATCACGTTGCGTATATTGTTTGGTGATGAAATTGTAAAAAAGGAAGAGCTAGTAGAAGCTGCACTAGGGCTAGAATAGTGATTCCCTTCTAAAGGGAACGCTATTTTAGTACCCTCGCACACGAACTCATTTCTTGTTTATGTAGATCAATATGGGCATGGGTAAACTTATAATTCGTGCTAATTATCCCATGAACTCGACATGGGAGAAAGGCATAAACGAGGTTTATGAGTTTCCTAAAACTCATTGGCGACTCCCTAATTGTTCCTTATAAAAAAGCGTGATTATAGAATTAATTCTAATTCAAGGTCTCCCAAACAGTCAGGAATTCAAATCCTAACACACCCTAACAAGTGTAAATTCCTAGGCTTTTAAAGGGCCATGGACATTTTAGGAGAAGGATCCCCTACGATGGGAACACCCTCCTTACAGTGGCGACTCCACTAGGACTTAGAGGTTACAAGATTAGTTCTTAGTTGTGGTCCAAGGTTTCCAACACCAGGTTACCTATGGGTTGTAACGATGGCTAACTTGTAAGAGAGCGAGACTTGGACGCAGAATATCTTTTTTTTCACAAAAGTAAAAGCTAAACAAGCAACATTGCATCATGCATATGAATATATATATATATATACATATATTATATATATAATATATATATATGTGTGTGTGTGTGTATATATATATGTGTGTATATATATATACACACATATATATATATATATGTGTGTGTGTATATATATATATATGTATATATATTATATATAATATATGTATATATATATATATACATAATATATGTAACGATGGCTAACTTGTAAGAGAGCGAGACTTGAACGCAGAATATCTTTTTTTTCACAAAAGTAAAAGCTAAACAAGCAACATTGCATCATGCATATGTATATATATATATATAATATATATAATATATATATATATATATATATATATATATATATATATATATATATTATGTATATATATACATTATATATATGTAATCTCTAGTTAGAGATCGAGACTTGAACGCAGAATATCTTCCTTTTTCACAAAAGTAAAAGCTAAACTAGCAACATTGCATCATGCATAATCATAGCATACTTTAACCATTGGGGATTGGCTCATTGATTAGGGGCTGCCAACACTAGGCTTCTATCCCGAAATCAATAACAATCATCCCACCCATATCGCCAACAAAATGTTAGGAGAGCGATATCATGATTCAACACGTTGAGTGATTAATTTGTGCATCGTTTCTTAATACCATATCTTAAGAACACACATGTACCAACATATGAACCAATGAGAAAGACTCCCCCCAAGCTATCATAAACATTGTCCCCAATGTTAAAACAATATAAGCATAAAGAAAGAGGAGAAAGAATACTAACTCAATGGCTCGGGCGTCCTTGGGAGCTTGAGCCCCCGGGGTACAAATGTCGGTAGACGTTCCGGAATTCACCCAATTCCGATCGAAGACCCTCGAAGCTTGTCCTCATATTGTCGTAGGAGGACCTCATGTCTTCGTTAGACTTTCTCATGGTCTCGAACTCGATGGTCATACGGGTGAAACCGGCGTTCATTAGGTGCATTTGTTGCTCGAATGAAAGGGGTGGGTTTCCTTCACCCACACCTTGATCTTGGTACCCCTCTTGGTACCCTTGTTGTTCTCATGCTGTTGTTGTTGATTGATTTGTTGTTGTTGGAATTGTTGTTGTTTTTGTTGATTGATTTGTGGTTGTTGGAATTGTTGTTGTTGGAATTGTTGTTGTTTTTGTTGATTGATTTGTTGTTGTTGGAATTGTTGTTGTTGTTGTTGTGGCTGCCCTTGATCTTGTTGTTGCTCTTGCTCCTATTCTTCTTCCTCATCATCGAGAAGCCAAGGATGGTCCCTCTCAAAGACCCAGTTGCTCTCATCATAGATGTAGGTCCGCTCTGGATCGGGAAGGAAGGCATAGGGTTGCCCACTCACATGCCACAAGTAAGGATGTGGCCCTTCTGCATCCGTAACCCATCTCATTGTCCTCATCGATTGCATGTCAAGCTGTGTCGACCCTGGACAAACCTCCTCATCTGCAAAATTAAGATTAAGAGTAGATCAATAATGGTGATCATGCCACCTATGGTGATGTTACCGGACCCTGTGGCAACATCCTCTAGGTGGTTAAATAACCAGGACCCTACATCTAAGGTCGTGTTACCCTCGCTCAAGTGCCAAAGGAAGTGAAGCTCCCTAGTGGACACTACCCCTGAACTATCACCTCTAGCGAACATCGTGTTCGCTATGGTGCGCTGTGAAACCCTAAAGGAGGGATGGATGATGGCAGTAGCCTTGTCGGACATAGGGTTATAGTCGAATAGGCCGGTGATTTTTCTCTAGAATTCACCCGCACAATAGTTACGGGGGGGCCTATCCCTTGGTTCAATGGTTCCGTTGGTGGGCCACCCATAGGCTTGTTTTACCCTCCTTATGGTCATGTTATGTTGGGCGTCCATAAGTTGAAAGATAATGCGGCAGGGGACCCTATTGTTGTCTCGTTAAACTTGAAGGGTAGAAAGGAACTCAAGAGTCAACCTCTTATATGTTAGGGCGTGTAAGTCTAGCCAACGACCTAGGCCACATCCCTCAAATAGCATCCTAATGTCGTCCCCTACCCCCAAGGCCTCGGCTACATCCTCATCATAGAATTTTGTTGGCCTAATTCTCCTCCTACTAATTCTAATGTAATTGTTCGAAAAGGTCGTGTCATGGGAGATTATTCCTATTGTATCCACTTGTGGTGGATCAACGGGGGGAGGAGGAGAAGGGTTGCGGTACCTAGCGTCCGTGTTTCTAGGTCGATTTCTTCGTGACATGGTTGGTCTTTATGAAAAGCAATCAAACACACCACAACAAAGCAATCAACACACCAAACACAAAAAGGGCACTAGGTTCACTAAGACAACAATTCAAGGCTTAATCAACACCAATTACCGCACAAAGCAAGTTAGGGCTCTAAGTCCACCACCTAAAACCAAGACTATTTCAAAAATGCAATAATTCACAACAATTCAAAATTTATTTTCATGCACTAATATCAAACAAACCAACACAACAATTCACCTAAACAAGCATGTTCTTCATTCACAAAAATCAACTCCTTAATTCCACACTTACAAAATTTCAATTCTCATAACACACCAAAATACTTTCAAATTCACAAATACTTGACTATTGCCAACTGTCATTCATGCATGAGCAATTAGAATTAACTTTTCAAGCAAATTCATACACAAACAACCATTAAATTAAGCTTACAAGTAGTAGAGGAGAGGAACGATTATACCGAGTTTAACGTGGGTGTAAAACCCGCAAATGAACCTTTTTAACCCTCCTTGTGCTTTCTTGAGAGCTCTCCTTCAACCAATTGCTTCAATATTCAATCCCAAACAAAACCCCCAAATTGATTTTTAAGGGTTAGGGTTTTGAAAATTTGGGTGATTTTTGGGTTTGAATGTAAGAAAAGGAGTAGTAGTTTGTGAATTTGTTGAAAAGGAGTGAAGATTTTGGTATAAAGAGTTGAATTTGGTTCAGAATTTGGGTGTGTATGGAGATTTGAATGAGTATGGAGGAGGAGGAAAGGAGTTTTAGAGAGAGAGGGAGAGAGAGAGAGTGGAAATTGTGGGGTGAGAAAGTGAGGAAGTGAAATTTTTTTTTTTAGTTCAAACCGTGAATCTGCCAGCCTATTTCAGGGCTGCACGGACGTGCAGTAGTTAGCATGGACGTGCAGCCTCGAGCAGAATCGAGGCTAGGTCTGCCTCAGGTTGCACGGGCATGCAATCTGCGGCACGGACGTGTAGAATGGCCTAGCACAGGCGTGCTTGAGTTGGCACGTCCGTGCCAAACTTTGAATTCTCATTGTTAAACATTCTGCCTCTTTTGCCTGCCTCTGCTAGCTTCTACACGGGCGTGCAATATTCTGCACGCCCGTGCAGACCTGATGTAGTACGGATTTTTTTTTTTTAATAACAATAAGGCATAATAATAATAATAATAATAAAATTATTATTATCACCATTATTATTATGATTATTATTACTACTACCTCACTTTCACAAATATATTTCTTACTTCTCTTTTCATCAATACCTGCAAAATATATTAAGAAAAAAAAAGTTATTAATAGTAAAAATAATGGACATAATAATATTTTATGAGAGAAAGGCTCAGAAACTCAAATTGCCTCCTGGAAGCGCTCTTTTAACGTCACTAGCTTGACGACATTGCGGGATTAATGAGAGTAAGGAATATCAAACTCATCAAGGTGAACAACCTTGGCTTCTTCATGCACAAAACCGTTAAAGTATACCTTAAGCCTTTGGCCATTCACTTTGAACGGTTCACCATGGTCATTTGAAATTTCAATCGCTCCATATGGAAACACCTTCTTAATGGTGAAAGGTCCACTCCATCTTGAATTGAGCTTACCCAGAAACAACTTCAATCGGGAATTGAATAGCAGAACCTTGTCACCTTCTTTAAACTCCCTTTTGCTAATATGCTTGTCATGCCAAGCCTTGCACTTTTCTTTGTAGATCCTTGCACCCTCATATGCATCCATTCTTAATTTTTCCAAGGTGTGGAGGTCAAGTAATCTCTTCTCACCAGCACTTTAAAGGTCGAAATTCAATGTTTTGATAGCCGAATGAGCCCGATGCACAAGTTCTACCAGCAAATGGCATGACTTTCCATAAACAAGCTTGTATGGTGTGGTGCCAATGGGAGTTTTGAATGCGGTGTTGTAGGCCCATAGAGCATCATCAAGCTTTGTAGACCAATCTTTTCTAGACATATCCACCGTTTTCTCAAGAGTCATTTTTACCTCCCGGTTTGAAATTTCGGCTTGACCACTTGTTTGTGGGTGATAAGCGAATGACACCTTGTGCATGACACCATATTTATTTCTCAAGGAGAACTTAAAAGGACCGCTTTGCAAAGTGTGAACCTCCATCAATAATCACGGCCCGGGGCACTCCAAACCTTGGGAAAATTACTCTTTTGAAGAGCTTGACCACCACCTTAGCATCATTAGTAGGAGATGCAACCACTTCTACCCACTTCGACACGTAATCGACGGCCACGAGAATGAATTTGTTCCCAAAAGAGCTCGGAAAAGGCCCCATGAAATCGATGCCCCATACATCGAAAATCTCTAGCTCAAGGATGTTGTTCAAAGGCATTTCACTTCTTCTTGAAATATTACCGGTTCTTTGACACCGGTCACAAGCTTTCACCACACCCCACACATCTTTGAACATTGTAGGCCAAAAGAAGCCGCATTACAATCTTGGTTTTAAAAAGCGAGAGGCGTACCGAGGCGCAAAGGGTCCCCAGAGCCTAGGCGCGAGGCGCAAAGCGGAGGCGCGCGCCTCTTGGATACGAGGCGCACCTTAAGTGCCCAAAACCTTATAACTTACTTCTAGACCAAAATATAAGCCTTAAATAATCAAAATAACATATTATTAATGCATTAATTAACAAAGGAACTACAAGATACCCTTAAAAGGCGCTAATGGCATGAAACTCTTTAACTAAAAAGCAAACCACACATTCAACATAAAAAGTAAATCAAGTAGAAAGAAAAGCAAACATAGTAGGTCTTCAAGCTTGTTATATGGCATACTAAGACACTAGTAATCCATCTCATCTAATGAATCATCATACACATCCTCCTCTTCTTGATAAGCCTCATCTCCACTTACATCCTCTTCCATCTCATCATCATAAATCTCATTATCATCATCATCTATTACAATTGTATGACGTAGTTTAGAAGTGAAGCCACTAGCAATTCCCTTTCCTTTATCAACTTTTGATGCTCCTCTAGTAGCATAGAAAGGTTCATTAGCTCCGGAGGCTTTACTAACTGTACTCCAAGTCAAGTCCTCCACTTCAAATACAAAATCATTCTCCTCCTCCTCCTCTTCTTCCATTCTTCCAAGTAGCCACTCATTGCTTTCATCAATTTCATTTAAGACAATGGGATCAATGGTGTCTTTCCTCTTGTATCGCCGTTGCAATGCTCGATTATACTTGACATAAACCATGTCATTTAATCGACTTTGTGCCAATCGATTCCTCTTTTTAGAATGAAGCTGTAAAAATAGAATATTATAAGCTATATAATGTAATAAAATAAAATCATATTAGATAAATCAATAAAAGTGAAGGTACAAACCTGTTGAAAAACACCCCAGTTTCTTTCACAACCTATAGAACTACAAGTGAGGCTAAGAATTTTGATGGCAAACATTTGGAGATTAGGAGTTGTTGCACCATAAGCTGACCACCAATCTGCCGGAGATTTGGTCTTCCTTCCCCTAATTGCCATTGTACGACCAAAGAGACCGGTAGCATTCTTAAATTCATCCAACTCTGCAAGTATTTTATCTTGAGTTTCCACAACCGGAACTAGCCTTTCAATACAATCATACAAACCTTTCAAAACTTCCTCACAATTTACATTTACGGAATGATCATAATGAAGTTCCGGATTTAGATAAAAACCCGCCGCATGCAAAGGATGATGAAGTTGACTATCCCACCTTTTATTAATGATCTCAAATACCTTAATGTAGTTCTCTTCTCTTAATTCAAAAGTCATCGCTATAGTCTCTTTAGCTCTATCCATGGCTTCATAAATATCCCATCGGAGGCTTTTTCTCCCCATCAACAAGTCTAAGCACCTTAACAAGGGGACTTGTTAGCTTAAGAGCATACACCACATTCTTCCAGAAGCTTGCTTGCAAAATATAAGTTGCAATTCTCTTTCCTCCTGCGTCCTTCTACCACTTGGAAGCACTCCATTCTTGAGAGGTTATCATCATTCTCAAGTTGCCTTTTTGCTTATGAAATTGCGCTAGTGTAATGAAAGATGTTGCAAACCTAGTAATTGATGGCCTATGTAAATTTCTTTGTTGTGGGAACTTCCTCATCAAGTTCACCAGAGAGGTATGATTATAAATATAGCCATTGATGAACATGCACTTCTTTAGTGCATTCAAAATTCTTGGTAGTTTGCCAATGTCTTCTAACATCAAATCAATACAATGAGCAGCACAAGGAGTCCAATAAAGATGAGGCCTCTTAGATTCAAGTAATTTTCCTACAATTCACAAAAAGGAAAAAAAGTATTATATAAAAACTTACAAAGCAAAACAATTAGTAAAATTTAATTGAACATATCACAAGAGTGACAAGACTATTTACTAATTCATACTGGCTTTGACATAATTGGATGCATTGTCCGTCACCACTTGAACAACAATTTCTTCTCCAATTTCATCCACCATCTTATCTAGAAGTTTATACAATAACTCCGCATCTTTCACAACATCCGAAACATCCAATGATCTTATGAACACGGAACCCTTAGCAGAATTGACAAGGAAGTTTATAATATCCTTTTGGACAACCGAATCACGCCATCCATCGGATAAAATTGAACAACCTTTACTTGCCCACCCTTTCTTGTTCTCCTCTACTTGCATCTCAACATCTTTCACTTCTTTGTTCAAGATAGGAACTCTAAGCTCATACATACTTGGTGGTTTTAATCCGGGACCATATTGACCAATAGCTTCAATCATTGCTCCAAAGCTAGCATAGGTAGCCGCATTGAATGGAATTCCCGCATCATAAAACCACTTACCAATTGTCCTACAAGTTTTCTCCCTTAACTCCTTATCACAAGCACCAAAAATTCCTTTCCTTTCCTTCCTAGCTTGCATTACTTCTTTAGGAGTTGAAGTGATAAACATATCCAAAGGACCTTTGTGCCTAGGTTTCTTAACAACTTTTTCACATTTTGTGACAACATCTTCCTCTTCTTCATCAACATCATCCGTTTCAAGTTGGGACATGCTTGGCATCATTTGACTATCCACTTTTGCTTGAGTTTTGTTTATCATAAAAGTCTTAACTTCCTCTCTCACATGTTCTGGACATTTAGGACATTTAGTGACATTTCTAAAGCCGCCAACTAAGTGTTGTTTTAAACGATGTGCCCCTCCCTTAGTCACTTTACCACAAAAACTACAATGCCAATTAACTCTATTATTAGGTTCCGGTTTTCCATATTTTCTAGCCGGATCGGGATCGGATGATCCGGTGGAAGGAAATGACTCTTCATCCATGTTCCCATAATCAGAAAATAGTAACAAAATAAATATAAAGTTATAAACAGAGAAAAACAAAAAAAATTGGAACCAAAAAACTAAAATAAATAAACTGGAAAGCCAAAAAAAACAGAATATAAAATCAGAACACAGAAGATAAATACAAGTAATTTATTAAAAAACAAAAACAAATTTTAAAAACACAATATAAAAAGAAAAAAAAAAGAAAAAGAAAACGAAGAAGCAGTACAAAAAAAACAAAAAAATAAAAAGTAAAAAAAAAGAAACAGAGAACGAAGAAGCTAACCTGATTTTCGGCGAGATCCACCACAGCTTGGGTCGTTTCCGGCGAGAATCGGCAAGTTTCCGGCGAGAATCGACAGGTTCCGGCAAGAATAGATAGGTTTCCGGCGAGAATCGACAGTTTCCGGCGAGATCCGGCTGAGACCCAACGTAAATCGGGAAGCTAGGGTTTTAATTTTCAAAAAGATATGTTTTCTCTCTCTTCTATTTCTTTAATTAAAGCCTGATTTTTTTTTTAAAATTAGCTATAGTAGAACGTGTCTCAAAGCGCCTCAAATCTCAAAAGCGACGCCTCATAACGCCTCACGCCTCAAGTAAAAAGCGCGGAGGCGCGCGCCTCCTTGACTTCGCCACGCTACAAGACCTTGAGGCGATTTGAGGGCCGCCTCGCTACGCCTCGCGCCTCAAGTGCGCCTAGGCACGCTTTGTTAAACTAAGATTGCAATATTTTCGCCAAGGTCTAATTGGCACTCATATGCCCTCCACAAGGTGAAAAGTGACACATTGTGATAACATCTTCAATTTCATTATCCGGGACACACCTTCTAAAAGGGCCATCAACACCTTGTTTGAAAAGCAAGGGGTCATCCCAAAAGTATCGGCAAACATCATGAAGATACTTCCTTTTTTGTTGATTGGAGAGGTCGGGAGGATGAATAGAGCAAGACAAATAGTTTGCAATGTCCGCAAACCATGGTGCCGGTGCTTGAAGAATAGCAAATAATTGATCATCCGGAAATGAATCGTTGATTGGCAAGTTATCAAGATCACCTACAAAGATAGGCAATCGTGATAGATGATCGGCCACAACATTTTCGGCACCCTTCTTATCTCTAATCTCAATGTCATAGTCTTGTAAGAGCAAGACCCACAGTATCAACCTTGGCTTTGGTTCTTTCTTTGACAAGAGGTACTTCAAGGCCGAATGGTCGGTGAAGACTATGACTTTAGACCCCAACAAGTAGGACCTAAACTTCTCAATTGCATGAACAATGGCTAGAAACTCCTTTTCCGTGGTTGTGTAATTTCTTTGCGCTTCATCCAATGTCTTGCTAGTGTAGTAGATAGCATAGACCTTCTTGTCCTTCCTTTGTCCAAGAACGGACCCAACGGCAAAATCTGAGGCATCATACATGAGCTCGAAAGGAAGCTCCCAATTAGGGGGTTGGATTAGAGGAGCCAAAGTCAAGGCCTCCTTCAACTTATCAAATGCTAGCAAACAATCATTATTAAACACAAAAGGGGCATCCTTTACCAACAATAATTGAGTGAGCGGCTTTGCGATTTTTGAAAAATCCTTTATGAACCGGCGGTAAAAACCCGCATGTCCAAGAAAGCTCCTTATCCCCTTCACATTTGTAGGGGGTGGGAGGCGCTCAATTACCTTAATTTTGGCACGATCTACTTCAATGCCCCTACTAGAAATCACATGACCAAGAACAATGCCCTCCTCTACCATGAAATGACATTTTTCCCAATTCAAAACTAAGTTCACTTCTTGACATATTTTTAACACTCCAATCAAATTTGAAAGGCAAATGTCAAAAGATGAACCAAAAACAGAAAAGTCATCCATGAATACTTCAATTGATGATTCAAGCATGTCGGAAAAGATAGATATCATACACCTTTGAAATGTGGAACGTGCATTACTAAGTCCAAATGGCATCCTTCGATAAGCAAAGGTGCCAAAAGGGCATGTGAATGTAGTCTTCTCTTGATCCTCGGGTTGGATTGGGATTTGGAAGAATCCCGAGTATCCATCCAAGAAGCAATAGTGACTATGTGATGCTAGTCTTTCCAATATTTGATCAATGAAGGGGAGAGGGAAGTGGTCTTTCCGGGTGGATTTATTCAATTTTCGATAATCAATACGCATCCTCCACCTGGTGACCGACCTCGTAGAAATGGTCTCACCCTTATCATTCTTGATGATGGTCATGCCTCCTTTTTTAGGCACAACTTGAACCAGACTAACCCACTTACTATCGGAGATAGGGTCCCGCTTTAAGAAGTTTAAAACTTCTTTTTTCACAACATCCTTCATGTTTGGATTGAGCCTTCTTTGGTGCTCAATCGAGGAAGCATGATCATCATCAAGTAAAATCTTATGCATGCATATAGTGGGACTTATCCCCTTAATGTCATCAATTTTGTACCCAATGACACCTCTATACTCCCTTAAAACAACTAGGAGTTTCTCTAGAGAGGTATCATCGAGCTTAGCATTGACAATAACGAGATAACTCTCACTATCATCAAGAAAAGAATATTTAAGTAAAGGGGGAAGGGGTTTAACTTCAACCTTAGGAGGAAGCGTAGTCCTCTCCTCTTTTGCTTCCACGTTAAGCACTTCACATTTCATCTCATTGTGGACTAAAGGTTGGTTGAGCAAGATATCATACTCCTTAGTTTCTTCACCCTCCTCAACTAAGCCTCCCGTTAGGATAGCTTGTAGAGGATCGCTTTCATACATTTTTTCCCAGAACTCTTCTAAGTCCCTGTCAAGTGTGTCAATCCTATGAACTTCATCAATCAATGGCTTTTTAAAAGTTTGTGAGAATGAAAATGAAATTTTCTCATCTCCCACATTCAAGGTCAATCTTCCTTCTTTCATATCAATCACCACTCCCGCGGTGTTAAAAAACGGTCTCCCCAAGATTAGGGGTACCGTAGTATCTTCTTCCAATTCCATTACCACAAAATCACATGGTACAAATACTCTTCCAGCTTGAATTGGTACATCTTCAAGAATTCTCAAAGGTAGCCTAACCATGCGGTCGGCCAATTGTAAGGACATTCTTGTTGGTTTCAAGTCTCCAACTTTCAAACTCTTAGCAATAGAATAGGGCATCAAGCTCACACTTGCCCCAAGATCACATAAAGCATCCATAGCTTCCAAATCTCCAATCTTCACCGGTATTGCATAGCTACTGGGGTCACCAAGTTTTTGAGGAAGCTTGTTTTGAATGATTGCACTCACCTCCTTAGGAAGGGAGATGGTTGCACTCTCTTCAAGCCTACTCTTGTTGGATAGAATATCCTTTAAAAATTTTGCACAGGTAGGCATTTGTGACATAGCATGAAGAAAGGGGATATTCACTTGAAGTCCTCTCATGACTTCAAGAAATTTTGAAAACTTCTCATTCAACTTCTTTTCTACAGTCCTATGAGGGAATGGAATGGGAGGCTTGTATACTCTCATGGGGGGCTTTTCTATTCTTTCCTCATCTCCCTCAGTTTTCTTTGTGACTCCCTCATCGATCTTTTGTTGCTCCTTTTTCTCAACACTAACTATTTTATTTTCAAAATCATCCTCACCTCTCACCACAACTCCCTCATCTCTCTTTTGTGGCTCTTCTTAACCTCTCCCCGATCTCAAAGTAATGGCCTTATCTTGCTCCTTTGGGTTCACAACCATTGAGCTTGGGAAGTGACCACTAGGATTGGAAAATGAACTTCCAAATTGTTGCGCAATTTGAGCTAATTGATTCTCAATCAACTTATTATGTGCTTGAAATTGTTGGATGTTCACTTGCATATCCACATTGCTTCTTACTTATTGTGCCATGAAAGTTTCAAGCACGAATTCAAGGCTAGACTTTTGAGGAGGTGGAGGAGCGGGTTGGTTATATTGTTGTCTTTATTGGTCTTTGGTCAGGATGGCGATATGGAGCTTGTCGGTTTTGAGAATGGGGTTGGTTGTAGTGGTTTTGGGATTGGTTTTGGCTTTGATTGTAGCTGTTTTGTAGGGGGCCTTGGTTTTGT
This sequence comes from Chenopodium album, assembly GCF_948465745.1. Classification (NCBI taxonomy): domain Eukaryota; kingdom Viridiplantae; phylum Streptophyta; class Magnoliopsida; order Caryophyllales; family Amaranthaceae; genus Chenopodium; species Chenopodium album. The sequence goes on along the minus strand of NC_137858.1, from coordinate 27,813,229 downwards.
TGCTTCCATCCCGTATTTTGTTGGGGTTTCCAACTTTGGTTGTAGGATTGGGGGGTATGGCTCATTTCTTTGCCCAATTGCCACCGCTTGCTCTTGGTTGGTTGAGTTGCAATAAGGGGACAAGTGATCATTTCCTCCACAAGTGTAACACCCCCAAATCTCCCTCTACGAAAATACTAGTTGTAGACACCTAAAAATGTCTCCCCGAAACCAAACCCGATGATGAACAACCTTTCACCGTCACTATTGGTCGGGTTCAGTATTTAATCCCGAGAGTGCTTAAAAATCATATTTGATTAAATTCATATCTTTGAACAGTCCATGGATTAGTCTTGATGTTTGGTAAAAGCATAGTTTTAATTTCAACCCATTTATTATTTCAGCCCAAACCTCTTTCTTATTTTATTGTTTTATTATTTTTGGCCCAAACCTTTTATTTATTTCTTTTTACTTATTTTCTTATTTTAGCCCAATAATAATAAATCAGAAAATGGCCCGAAATTATCAATCGACACGTAAAATACTGAATGAACTTAGGGTTAAAAATGTATTTACACGGAAAAGTGGGCTGGAAATTCCCGCGCCACGGCAGGAATCTACCGTGTCACGGGAAACTCTCCCGTCTGACGGTGAGAATTCCCGTGACACGGGAAGTTCGCTGTGACACGGGAATTTCTGTGTCCTTTCCGCGTAAACCCTAACGCGTTTTCTTCCCCCGTTTGCTAAAAACATCCCGCGTCACACAAAAGTTGCATCGTGTCACGGGAATCATTCCCGTCTGACGGTGGAACTTCCCGTGTCACGGTACAATTTGCCGTGTCGCGGGATATATTTTTAGGGTTTTTATCTTTTTAGGGTTCCGTGTGTTCCCTCAGCACTTTTTTTCTATAAATACCCCCTCATTTCTGATGTACGGGGCATCAATCAGCTCTCTCATTTTCTCTTCTATGCTCTAGCCTAAACACTAGCCTACCCTTCTCTCTCAAAATACCTTCCTTAAGCACTCCAAGTAGTCCGTACTTTACCCGATGTTCTATCGTTAAATCACAGCGTGAAAGGTAGAACTGTTTGAGGGTTTGGCCCCAAATCAATTCTATTTAAGTTAATTTAATTATATTTTAATTATTGTTTGATTAATTCTCCTTGAAGTTACTAACGCGTTTATTGTTCTTATAGTAGCAAGCAAACAAAATCAAAGTAAGGAATCATGTTCCTTTTATTTCTATTATTTTTCTAACGATTTTATATTGTTGGATTTTTGTTGAATTTCTTCCAATATTAATGTTTATTCTATTTTTATTTATGATGACCATTTTGCATGTTAAAGGGAATATGTAATTGAAAATCACGCTTAATAAGATAATTTGGATGACCGGTTTAGGTTCCTCTTTAATCTTGTTATTTAATCAAGTGATCACTAATATTTTAGAATTATATGTTGCATTAATATTCAACCAATTTAGCTTAATAATAGTTTGGAGCGAATTGAATATTTTGTTTGTATGCCTTTGAGATCACAAGAATGCTTTTCACAATAAGAATCGAGTTGAGGCCAATACGGGCAAATGTGACTCCATGACTCACTTCGTACCATCATCCCCGATCCTCCTTTCGTGGTTCCGAACCATATGGAGTTAGTAATCTCATGGATTATGAATGGGGTGTAACCTTCACGGATCAATCGTTGTTTCCTTTCGTTGTCCCTTTTCGTGGTTGCCTTTTATGATCCGTGAACGGTTTACAAGTTCCTTAAAAACATGTTGGCGGCTCCCTACTTTCCTTGTCCCTAATCGTGTCCTTAATCGTATATGTCAATTCCCACTTCCTATGAGTGCCAAGCATATTCAGAACATGCTTTAACGTAGGTGCACTTCGAACAACGCCTACACTAGTATAATACGTATAATTATACCGTAGAGATAGACTTAGGCGTATTACCGTCGCGTGATTACGTAAGGCTACTCAACTTACTAAAAATAACAATACTTTGTAGCGGAAACTTTAATACTCTTCTTTATTAATAATAACCATAATAGTAACCAATGTTATGAGTACTCCAACTAGATACAAGACCAAATTCTTAATTTAGTGAAAACCAATCCCGGGACTCCAATGCATCATTTATTGACTCCAACCTGAAAATAAGCAACACTGCTTACCATTACGGTAAACAGGGCAAACCAAAACAAATAAGAAGTACGAGTTAGAAAAATATGCTAAGTACAATAAGTGCAAGATCATTAAACTCAATTTATTCGCAAACATGATTTAAAACCAATTTCCAATAAATAATCCAATAATTCCAAACTCATGGTTTAAAACCAAATCTCAATATTCCAATATCAATAATCAATAAAACCAATTCCAATTATTTAAAAACCAATTCCTCATATTAAAACCAATTCCTCTCCCAAGTGTGCACACCCCCCAAGCTAGTCTCCTTATGTTACAAGGCTATTCTTGAGGAAAGACCCGGTCATACAAAGTCCAAAGCCTTATCAATAAACCAAATCCGCATAGTGGGATTACCAACATGCTTATAAAGCATCAATAATAATAAATCCATGATTCAATAATTCCTCTTTTAAATCCAATAATTCAACCTTTAATAATAATCCAAACTCCTTTTTAATAAATTCAACATGCTTTTAAAATCAATCCTTTTTAAACATGAATAATAAATTAATTAATCAAAACATGTTATAAAAATCAATACTCCAATTTAATTATTAAAACCAATCCTTTAAACATACTTTTAATTCATAAACCATTATTCAATTCAATTTAATTCAACATGTTATTCAAATCGATCACTTTCAAGGTATCTAGCCACCTAACGTACCTTGATCTTCACTTAGCCAACAACACTTCAAAAGAACTCTCAAGTAGCTTGATCAAAAACACCCTACAAATAAACATAACCTTAATCAATATAAGGTTAACAAATAATCACAAATAATTAAATTAAACCCTCCCAACTATATGTACATGAACCTCTTAAATTAATTCAACATGAACATTATTAAAATCTGATTTTATATAATTAAAACTACTCATAATGATTTCATATTAATCTCCCATAATAATAATAATAATAATTGAATAAAAGAAAAGGAGAAGAAAAGAATTGGATTTGCATAGGAAATAATAGGCAGAACTTTCAGAGGCTATAACTCCTTTTATATAGCTCCGAATTGGGTGATTCTTGAGCCTAACCTCAAGGATTTTTCGAGATAAACAACTTTTTGTGAAACGTCACTACCCCAAAAACTGACCAGAAGTGCCCGAAAATTGGCTTCAAAGATGAACGGGATGATTTGTGTAAAATTGAGGAGAAGAAAAGAAGAGAATTAGTGTGAAGAATGTGAGAGGTATGAAGGGGTATTTATAGGCTAGTATGAGCATGAATTATGGTAGGAAAATGTAGGAAGAATTATGGCAATTAGGGTTTAAGAGATTACTTGGAGAAGTGAACAAAGATTTAAGGAAAGTTTTTATATTTGAAGGGATTGTGTATAATTAAATATAGAAGGTATGTATGTCATGAAAAATATTAAGGAAATTGGAATTGCTTGGGGAATAATTAAGAAGAATGAATGGCAAGAAAATATATAATGATTGGATATCAAAAAGATGGAGAATTAGAATTATGGAAAATAGGAGATTTTAGGGAGATAATTAAAAATACAAATTACCAAAATATTTGCCCAAAATCTTTATGGGAAGGCCGAAATTATTGAGCTTTCCTAAGCTCATATTTTCGTCCTTCCTATTTAGTATTTAGGAATACACTTTGCTAGTTTTAAGGAATTAAAAATAATTGTGTAAATAATATTTATTGTAAAAAATAATTAAATAATAAAATACCAAATATTCACCAAATAATTTAACTTATAAAATCAGATTTTATACATAAGAAAATCAGAAAGTATTAGCTAAATAAACGGGATTTTTGGACTTATTAAAATAATAATAAAATATAGCTTTTGCCTTAATTAAAATACCCGAATTATATAAATAATCCGGTTTTTAAAATAGGATAAATGGATAATAAATCTTATCCAAAATAATGATTAGTTTTCAAAATACTTTTGGCGCCAAAATTAAAATATTATTTTGGCTCCAAATAATAAATTTACTAAAATACCCTTTTTATAAAATAATTCCTAATTAATTAATTAGGAAAATACGTATGAAAATACGGGGTATTACAACAATCTCACAAACATGACTTGTGAAGAGGAAGTTGAGGGTGTGAGAGTGGCTTGATCTAGCTTGTGAGCTAGCATATCGAACTTTGATGCAATAAGATCTATTGCACTAAGGTCATGGATTCCACCCTTCTTTGCTTGAGGTTGCCTCCTATCACCTCCATACGCATAATGCTTGGCCACTTCTTCAATCATTTTATATGTTTCATCCACCGATAGCTTTTTAAGGCTACCACCGGTCCCGGAATCAAGGTTGGCCCTTGAGTTAGGAGTAAGACCATCATAGAAACTTTGCACTATGATCCATGAGGTGAAACCGTGGTGAGGGCATGCTCTAGTGTAATTTTTGAACCACTCCCATGCTTCACACAAAGTTTCATCGACCTCTTGATTGAAGTTGGTGATTTTCTGTCTTAATTCGGCGGTTTTCCCAGGAGGGCAATACTTCCCAAGAAAAGCTCTAGTCTTAATTCAGAAAAAAAAAAGTAGTTAACGATCCCCTTTGGCCGTCCTCAACCAATGCTTTGCTTTATCTCGGAGGGAGAATTGAAACATGTGCATCCGAATAAACGCTTCCGAACACTAGTAGAAAAAACTAAATGGCAAGCGGTTAAAACCCCCTAATGGCAAGCGGTTTTGAACCGCATGCTCTTAGGGGGCTTGCCAATAGCCTTTTAAATGGCAAGCGGTTCTGAACCGCTTGCCATTTGTAAAGAAAGGGCAGCGGTTTGGCGCCAAAATCGCTGCCCATTATGCCTATAAAAAATTTTAAAAAAAATTATTTTTTTTTTTGGTTTTTTTAACTTAAATTGATACACAAACAAAAATACATGTAAAAACATTAATATTTTCATTAATTAATTTTTGTAATATTACAATTTCATCAAAAAAAATTACAAAAAACTAATAACCAGAAAGCAATCCCCTGGATCCCTGCTACCCTCGTCACTGCCCAACTCAACCCAACTCCAACACAAACTCGTCACTGCCCAACCGCAATCGACGCAGCTCGCAGTCGCAGCGCAACACCTGAACCACCATCTCTGCCCACCAATTTCAGCGATCCCCTGCTCCCACCGCAATCACCGCCAGTCACTGGCTTTCACACCTCCACCACACCTGGGAGCCCACAAAATCGCAGCCTTCAATTGGAGTCCACAAACCCTAACCAAATTTCAACTCAAAAAATGAATAAACCATAAATCTAACCAATTCAAAGCAATCAAACATAACCTAACAGTTTAAAAAAGATGAAATTTGGAAAAAAAAAATTAAACTAGATCTAAATTCTTACTAGAATTAAATTAGATCTGAAAATTGAAGGTGGTGCTCGGTGTAGTAGGTGTCACCTCGTAGGATTTGTTGGTGCTTCGTTGTTGTTCGGTGGTGCTCAGTGTGGGCTGTTCGGTGGGTTGATCGTTGTGCGGCTGGTCAGTGGTTGTTGTGGGTGGTGATAAGAGGAGAGAGGAAAGAAGGGGATGAGGGAAGAAAGACAAGGAGATGGAGTAAGGAGATCAAGGATATGGAGGGGCGTGAGAATGAAGGTGAAGCGTGAGAATGAGGGGAGAGAAGAGAGAGAAATGAAGCGTGAGAATGGACTGTGAGAGAGAGGAGAGAGAAATGAAGCATGAGGGGAAATGGGAGAGAGGAGAGAGAATGGAGGGAGGAGAGAGAGCGTGCAATTGAAAAAGATGGGTTTTTATTTTTTATTTTTAGGGGCTTTTAAGCAAATGGCAAGCGATTCAATTTTCAAACCGCTTGCCATTTACAATTTTGCAAGCGGTACGGTACACCTAAAATCGCTTGCCATTTACAATTTGGCAAGCGGTTCACCCAAAATCGATTGCCGTTTACAATTTTGGAAGCGAAATTCCAAAACTGCTTGCCATTTGGGGCTTCCCATATACTATTTTCTACTAGTGGAAATATTATTTTGCTTGATAGTTGTGCACAAAATTCAAGAAAGTTGTCTAAATGAGCAAAAGGACACACATAAGGACTACCCCCAAATTGATCACCTTGAATCATTCGGATGAGTTGAGGTGAAAGCTCAAAATTGTTTGCGTTTGTGGTGGGGAGACGTATGCCACTCCGAAGTGTGAAAGCATTGGGGTGGTCATAGTCTTGTAGTAAAGGTGGAGGAGGATTGTTATCACCTATGTTATCTTCATTGTAGGTTTCAAAAACCTCTTCCGGATCGGAATCCGAATATACAATAGAGAACTCGGGTGTGCCTTGCAAAAGTCTCCTCACGTTTCTCAAAGTCCTAATTAGCTCTAGATCAACGGGAATAAGCGGTGATTGCTTACTCTTTTGTGTCATGCAAAGTCAAACAAAGCTAAGAAAAACGTTAGCAATGACTATCACAAGTTTAGAACACAAATAAATAAAAAACGAATAAGAAAAACTATGATACATATGCACACATTTAGTCCCATTCAACAATAATACATTCAATGTGACTTTGCCTCCCAGGCAACGGCGCCAAAATTTGATAGTTCGTCGTCGAGCTTAGTAAAGATAAAGTCCTATCTTGGTCTCACTAGCTAATAACAAGGGTAAGAAAGGGTCGAACCCAATAGAGGCGTTGAATCAACCACCGAGATACTACCGGTTTAAATAAGCTAAATGAAGTCGAAATTGGTTTGGTTTTATGTAACATGTACTAGTTCAAATTAACTAAGGCTAAGGGGAGATTAACATTATTTAGAGGATTCTAGGGCTCGGGTTACACCACTCAACTTCATCATAAATCACAATTAACATGCACAATCAAGGTAAAATAAGGGGATAAAATAGGGGAAGTCATCTAAAGCACCCAAGCCAACTACTCTCTCAAGCTAGAGGGATTACTTGAATCATGAATACAACCTACTCTCGTGGTTACAAAGCATAAAGCAAGTGTTAGAGCATAATCACGATGACATAAACATTTCCTTAACCGAAAATTCCTATTCTCATGGCATTTCAAGTCAATTAAGCATAAGGGAGCTAACTCAAGTTCATCTCTCGATCACTCGTTGAGAAAGCTTGGATAATAGTTCTAGCAATGGCCATATACAAGAACTAAGCAATTAAACCACTTAAGCTCAACTAATTAACACCCAACAATTACCAAATTAACACATGCAACAAGTAATTAGTGACTACATTGAGGGTTTTACCCAAACCCTAGAAAATTAGACTACTCATAGTCCATTGAGATTAAAGCAATTAAGAATTTCAAGCAATTCATGAACGAGATTCAAACTAAGGATTAAGCTAAATAACATTCTAAGCATACAAGAATTAAAAAAACAATAAGCAATTCAAGTAGAGAAAATAGAAGAGAAGAGTGAGAAATAATTACTAGAAGCTTCAACTTTGAATAACAATGGAGTAACTTTGTCTTCTATAATGATTAAATTGAGATTTCCAAGCTAATAATTAAGATCTAATTAATGATTTTGAGAGTTTTTGTGTTTCTAAAATTACAAACTAAGAGAAAAGCTCTAAAAACTTGAATGGTCGTACAAATGAGTAAAGGGGAGTATTTGTATGACCCCCAAATAAAAAGGACGGAGAAAACAAGAGTCGGGCTCGACTACAGGTCTGCACGGACGTGCCAGGATTGGCACGGACGTGCAGCCTGCTCTACACGGACGTGCAGCTCAAGGAAGACAGATCAGTTTCAGTTCTGTTTTGGACTGGGCAGACTGCACGGACGTGCAGCCTTATGCACGGACATGCTGGAGATATTGCACGGACGTGCTGAAGTCCTACACGGCTGTGCAGAAGTCCTGCACGGCCGTGCAAGGACTGGCAGAAAGCTTTAGCTGCTAGAACCTTCCTGCATGGACGTGCAGGACATGGCACGGCTGTGCAAGGTCTTCTAGGCCCTTTTCTTCACCTTTTCTTCGGTTTTGCTCCTTTGTCTCGGCTTCTAACCTCAGTTTATCATCCATATGCTTCAAATGGTCGTCTTTGGACCTAAAAACTCAACAAAAACACTAAAAACCCGTGAAGCAAGGGATACACAAAAATTGCACGAAAATAGAGTAAAAGTGAATCAAAACGCCAATATAAGTAAACAAGGTTCAAAATCACCCTAAAATCATATCGAATAACAAGTTATCAATGGGTGGCATGGGATTCCGTGACCTTAAAGTTTTCACACCAAGCTCTTCTCTCTAAGTAAATGTTGAGACTTTATTCAGATCAATCCTCTTTGCTTCATGCACTCCTTAAGCCTCGTTACTTAAAACATTACTTAGTTTTGGAGGCTTATAGAGGTTTTGATCCGAGTTAAAGTTAGCGTAGCTTGTGGGGTTCCAAACCATTATTTTTTGATGGCCTACGATGGAGGATTGGTAGTGAAATAAATGTTCGTGTTTGGTTGGATGCATGAATATCTAGGACACCCAACAAACCTCCTACACACGGTTTGCTTTATGATTTGAATTTGCGAGTGTAGGAGTTGATGATTGACGCACCTTCTACTAGATGGAACACTGAGGTGCAACGAGAGTTATTTTCACCAGATGAGTGTAAGTCCATTCTTCAAATACCCTTAGTTAGCACTACACCTGATGATTTGTTGTTTTGGTAGCCATGTGAAGATGGTGTTTATAATGTAAAATCTGGATACTGGCTTGGAAGAATGGGTCACATTCATGCCGCCGATGCTGGGGTTGGGGATGTGGAACAAGAAGCTTGGCGCATTATTTGGTACCTCAATGGTCCTCTCAAACTTAGCCACTTCTTTTAGCGAATGTGTAAGGGGCATGCTACGGTTAAGCAAGAACTCTTTCGTAGGCATATAGTAAGGGATGATTTGAGTGGGGTGTGTGAGATAATGAAGTGGAATATGTCATTCATGTGCTTTTAGATTATGGCGCTGCACACGATGTTTAGAATAATAGCCGTTTTCAGTCACTAGTGGGTGATTCTCCAAACTCCTCCTTTCATTCCAAACTTGTGTGGCTTGCGGGTAAGCTAGATCGTGCTAAGCTACGTGTTATGTGCCATAGCATGGTCCCTTTGATTTCGAAGGAATAAGATGCATGATTCTTGAAGGGTAGCTAGCTTATCACTGAACGCTTCTCAAAGGGCTGCCAGCTATGACAAGCTAGCTTGTCGAGGACTATTGTATGTATGGCAAGAAAGTGTTCTTCGGCCAGCCTCGAAGTGCATATCTCTCGTTAACAACGTGGTTACGTCCCTTTGATGGTTTTATTTATATGTGGATACTTATTTAGCTATTTCTTATATGGGTTTGGGGGCAGTGGCGAGAAACCATCGGGGGAGGGGCCCCGGGGAGGGGGGGGGAGATCTTCTTGGCGTTGCAGACCTTGCAGTTAGACAAGTTGAGGGTGTATGGGCGGTGGAGTGTGTAGACTGCACGTTTTGGGCTCTCCGTGGCTCGACGCTATAAGTGTGACACATGTATGGGCGTATGGCTAGAAGGTGATTCTTCTTTTGTCTGTGCTTCAACCAACAACAATTCCAGAGGTTGATCGCCAATTTGGTTGATCATATATGATGATATTAACACGTTATCTAAGTCTTTTAATGCTTTTATTTCTTCTTATGTTCAAAGGGTAGGTAATACGATAACCCACCTTGTAGCGAAAATGAAATACTCATGGTTGGTTAGATTTTATTTGTAAGGGTCGGTTCCCACAAACACAATAAGTACAATAAGCTTTCAGCTATAAGCTAACCACTGATCACGAAGCAATGCGAGTAGTTCGAATTTCCTGTTTATTATCATAGTTTCCCAAGCTTTAACCTAGTAAGTAGTAACAAGCATATATATATCGAGCAGCCGCTAAGCAGTAGGCAAAGAACCCATAACAACGTTTTCTCTTTCTCTTGAATCTCCTGAATTTGAAACCCTCCATTAAAGCAGCAGCTAGAAGCTTTAGAGCTTAGCCTGGGTTTTTGGCCTAGAAATGCTGCAACAACACACAATCAGTTGTATCGATTGGAAGCCATCGCCGGTTGTAGCCCTTGCCACCAGCGCCGACGACTCCCAAGTCGCCGCCGCTAGAGAAGATGGCTCTCTCGAGATTTGGCTCGTATCTCCTGGCTCCGTCGGCTGGCACTGCCAATTGGTATTACTTTTTCTGTGATTGTTTCTTTCTTTTCTTTCAATTTTTGCAAATTCTACAAATTCTGCGTTTTCTTTCATTGTTTTTGATGATGTCGCGGCTTTTGAAAACTTTAGACGATTCACGGCGATCCCAATTCGAGAATTTCTTCGCTTGTTTGGTGCCGCACGAGTTCTAAGGGTTCTTCGTCTGGAAGATTGTTTTCTTCTAGTATTGATGGCTCTGTTTCTGAGTGGGATCTTTATCAATTGAATCAAAAGGTTCTTTTTCTAATTTTATTCGTATTGTGTACTTTAAATTGATAGATTATACTTTGTATTTAATTGTGGAACATGGGTTTTTCATTTTAATGGTTTTTGATTTTAATTGTTTTGTGATGGTAGACTGTGCTGGAATCAGTGGGCGTATCGATATGGCAGATGGCAATTGAACCGTTAAAGAACCGTTGGGGAGATGTCGAACATGAAGCTCATAGCAATGGAAATGGGGTTGTGATAGATAATAATATTGATGATAGTGAAAGTAGCGATGATGATGAAAGTTATGGTAGACTTGAGCTTCATGAAGTGGAGAATCGTCGATTAGCGCTTGCTTGTGATGATGGTTGTGTTAGATTATATACTATCCCTGATACTAATGAGTTGACATACCATAAATCGATGCCTAGGGTTAGCGGTGAGCGCTCTACCTTGTGTCTGTTTTTTAGTTGTTTCAGAATTTGCAGATGTTCACTGTTGTTTGTCTTATAACAGGCCGGGGTCTTAGTGTGACCTGGAGCACTGATGGAAATTTTATTTATTCTGGAAGTAGTGATGGGTATGCTATGCTTTAATTTAAGAATAATCTCTTAATTTGGAGAAAAGATGTTGTGAATTCATGTTAGCTAACACGATAAGCTGTCTAATGTTACTCATTTGTAATATGCAGGTATATTAGATGTTGGGATGCAAAACGCGCTCATGAACTATATAGGATTACTGTTGGTCTTGGAGGTTTGGGAGCAGGATCAGAAATTTGTGTCTGGTCATTACTTGCTCTAAGGTAGTTTTTGAACCAAATTAATCTGTTTCGTATGGTAGCTTATCTAATAGTTGTTCACTTGTAGGACTAGGGGTTAGATTGTATACATTTACCTCTACAAAATTGTCATCGTTGATGCTTTGTTGAGGTCACACTCAATTAGCATATTCACTTTTTTTTTGTTCGTTCACTCATTCAATTGATATGTTGTGATTAGGTGCGGAGTTCTTGTGAGTGCTGATAGTACAGGCAGTGTTCAGTTCTGGGATATTAAGCATGGAACACTATTGCAGGCTCACTCTCTTCACAAAGGTGACTCATTTGCTTTGGCCGCAGCGCCTTCACACAATAGGGTGTTTTCTGCTGGTTCTGATGGAAAGGTATACAAACTCTGAAATGCCATGACGACCAATAAAATTGAATGCATTCTGATGGCTGTTATGTGGGTTGCAAGATGTATATAATGTCATTAATCAGCTGTCTGGAATGTTCACAGAAAGTAGCTCTCCTTTTGTTATTGCATTGTTTTTATACTTGGGTTTTTTGTCTTAGGTTTGTTCTGTTAAGTTGTTGATCATTTGATAGGTTATTTATCAAAGTTATTCCATTGTTTTGTCATATTTCTATATAGTGGTAGGTTCTATGTATTTTCTTAGACTAGCATAATAATTGCATTGTATTTTGCTTATGATCACGTCAAGATAATTGCTACTGTGTCCCTTTTGCCATAAGTAAGGAGTCCATCAATTGGGTTTGCTAAATAAGATGCATGTAGGCTGTGGACAACATTGCTTGTTTAGAATGAAACAATAAATAACCCATGTGGAATTGGTCAGTTTGTTAGTTGATGCTTCCTGTCATCCTGTGTAATAGAATCTGTGGGGTTTATTATGTTAATGGATTTCCTTCCAATACTTTCGAAGTGGATGATCAATTGAAGACACTGATTATGGTTCTTCTGTTGCTTCATTCAACTTTTAGACCTTAGTATGTTAGTGCAGTTGTTTTGTTTGTAAAATATTAATTTGTGAAAGGTTTCAACACTTCAGATATTCTCAATATGTGTTATTATGCAGCAACTAAGGTTAGTGTTGTTTGACAGGTTATCTTATACGAGCTCTCTGATGATGTTCTTGACTCCAGTCATGGTAGTAAGTTGTCTTCTGCAGTCAGGAAGAGATGGGTTTATGTTGATAGCAGAAGTGCTCATACACACGATGTTAGGGCATTGACAGTGGCAGTGCCTATTAGCCAGGAAGGTCTGTCTTTGTGCTACACTTCCGTGCAGCTTTTTTCATGATTGATAGAGCTTGTGTAAGCATCCTCTATGCAATGAAGATTTTAGGTGTGCTTTCCCTAATAATACATGCTGTTTTCCATTGCCAGATTTGCTCCTGGATGAAAAGGTTAAAAGAGTCCGCACAAAAGAAAAGCCTATTGACTTTAGTTATCACAAGTGGGCAAATTTGGGGGTTCCAATGCTTCTGTCAGCTGGTGATGACACTAGAATGTTCGCATATTCTGCCAATGAATTTACGAAATTCTCTCCTCATGATGTATGCCCTGCTCCTCAAAGAGTGCCTGTACATTTGGTCCAAAACTCTGTGTTTAACAAGATGCCATTGCTTCTAGTTCAAGGATCAAATGGAATTGATATCCTGTCTCTTAAATTGGGATATAGTACTGCTCTTGATAAGGCCAATGTTGGACACGCAGCAACTAATTTGTTGGCCCGTGTCAATAGTAAGGGATCTGGAAAGATTACTTGCAGCGCAATTTCTCCTTCTGGGTCACAGTTTTGCTTTTCTAATCATGCCAAACCAAGACTATTTGCATTAAAGAGAGGCGGAGGTTCCAAAAATGCATGGGTTATTGATAAAAGACAACTTCCTGGCAAACTGCCTTATGCTCATGCCCTGGCTTTCACTTCAGATTCGTCTCGATTAATTGTTGCAGGAAGTGATAGAAGAATATATGTAAGCGCTTCCTTTCCTTTTTCATTATATTAGTGTATACTCTGTTATGGCTTCTCCATGTTCACTTTTAATAAAAAAATTTAGGCATAGTAGCTTACTAATGATTTGTTGAACTTAATTTATCTTTAAATGCTAAGCATATACAAGTGGATGATTTGTGAATCCTGTATTCTTTTAGAATGCTAAAATAGTTCAGTAAATGATTGTTGACAACAATTTCAATTGCTAGCGAAAGCTATGACTCTTGCACAAATCTATAAATAAGACTAATAGACTATATTGTTAACAAGTTCCTTTACAATATTAATGAGATTACTAACCCAGTTCTTCGTTCTTTTTATTGACTGTGTTGGTTTTATAAGCTATATAAAAGCTCTTTGTCTTCTATTTGGATTTTTGATTGACGCAGGATTCCTTTATGACCCACTTAAAAGTTTGGTTCCAATGAAGAATTGTCTTGACATTTAGGCCCTATTCTATTCTCCTTATTTTCTATTTCATGTCTAACAGGTTTGTATAAGATAGTTTTGATAAGGGTTACTTAAGTTCAAATTACAACTAGAGCTAGTTTTAAAATGGTTTATTAAGTTCAGGTTAAGTTTAGATTAGATAACTTCTTCTATGTGAAAATCAGGTGAATATGTGCGGATACCATCTTAAACTTCTAATGGAACAAGTTAAGCATGGCAATAGAGTCAAGCGAGTGTAAAGTGCATTACCAATGGTGGCTTTTACGAAGATTTGATCGGTGTCTAGTAGTTAGTTTGCACGGGAACAAAAAGACCAAGAAATGTAAACGTAGGGAAACACAAAGTTTGATTTTTTTTTTTTAAAGATATTTTAAAATTTGAATTAATTGTGCAATTTATGAAAGAATTTTGTTTGTGTGTGACTAAAGTTTTTTGAGAAGGGGGGGGGGGGGGGGGTTATTTGCTTGTAGTCTAAAGAAAACGTTTGTGCGTAAATTTCCTTGAGGTTCAGACTTCAGAGGCTCTTAGGTTTGGAAATAAAATGCAGATATTTTTGTAAAAGTTTCCATGCTTCTTATGATTGTGCCGGACTGCTGGTTGTAAAGAGTAGCTTTGCAGTGGACTTAGGCTGCAGTCTGGCTTGCTTGCTTTCTGTCTCAATCAAGTCATGCTTTTATTGTGACTGGGGATCATTCACATCTCTATATGTAAGCTGTTACTAACTATAATAAGTATGCAAAAACCTGAGGCTTTCTAGTGGGGAGTACTTGTATGTGATCTTATTGTAATTAATTGTGCCATTCGGAATGTATAGTAACATGTTGTGGCATTGGAATATTATAGTTATAGTAATATATTATGGCATTTTGGAATGTGTAGTGTATTCTGAAATTTGGAAACATTATGGCATTTTGGAATGTGTAGTGTATTCTGAAATTTGAAAACTTAATTTATTGGTTTTTCTATTGAATGTATTGGTACTCAATAACACCCATGCTTCCATGGTAAACTATTAAATAAATTTAATTTCTACTTTTTCACAAGTTTCTTAGTAACTATTAATTAAAATCAGTTTCTACTTAGTCTAATCTTGCACTCATTCTCTCTTTCTCTTTTTTAAACTGGGTATTTCTGCTGATAATTTAAATTATGAAATTGTTTCTATATAGGAATTTTTGTTGAGCTTCAAGTTTTGTTTAGACAATTTATGCTCAATTCATTTCACCTATTGTTTACAGGTTGTAGACCTGGGATCTACTGAATTGTTGCACGTTTTCACACCTTGTCGTAAGACACAAGATGAGCATTCACCACCCAGTGAGCCTCCGATCACAAAATTGTTCACAAGTTCTGATGGACAATGGTTGGCTGCTGTAAATTGTTTTGGGGATATATATATCTTCAATATGGAAATACAGAGGTAAGGAGTAGTGCAGTGGACCTTCTTTTTATGTTACTTTCTTGATTAGTAAGTTTATTTGAATTGTAAAACAGCTTAGTTTATGTCCCTTTTTTTTTAATTTTTTTTTTGGAAAAAGGTTTATAGCTTGCAAATATATTACTAGTCCTGGTTTATTGGTAAT
Organism: Chenopodium album; assembly: GCF_948465745.1. NCBI lineage: Eukaryota > Viridiplantae > Streptophyta > Magnoliopsida > Caryophyllales > Amaranthaceae > Chenopodium > Chenopodium album. Next base: position 27,797,877 of record NC_137858.1, on the reverse strand, counting down.
AGAAGATTGCTTCTGATATGTAGTTTATACTTTATACTTAGTAACATTGAATGCTTTTCACAATGTCCTGTAAGTTACTTGCCTAGCTGTCTTTGGCTCATGCCAGGTGATCTAATTTGGTGTGGGGTTGTTACAGAATAGTTGAGCCCACCAAGAGCCGAATTCCTCAAAATCTCTGATTAATCAATGGGCAGTATTTATTTTACTGTTCTTTTACTGCAATACCCCATTTTATTTAATTAGAAGCTGGCTACATATCCTGGATTGCACTACATGTTTCTTTTTAGAGTGTTATCTGGATGTCCACCTTGCCATGGCTTTTAATTACTGCACATTGGGAGCATTATGTTCCTATCTTGCGCATACGCATTATCCATGTGTCCATCAGGAGGGAAGATGACTACATCAGTACATTGTAGCTAGTGCTTTTTGACAATGTTCTACAATAATGCTTGTGAAGCTCATTAATAAATGCTCATTTACTTTGTTTTGCTGCAATTAGCTTGCCTTTTCTTGATGTTTTACTATTGTATGATCCAGCATATGATCCCTTCTTTCTAACACTGGTGTGACGTATGATATTGATGAATTCTTAAAATAAATTTGCTTACAGCTATCCTGCATGTTTTTCCTGCATTTTTCATTTAATTATGTCTTGCAATTGTCAATGCATGCTTCTTATCTGTATATCTAACCATCCCCCTTATTGCATGAAACAGACAACATTGGTTCATATCAAGATTAGATGGTGCTTCTGTTACCGCTGGTGGCTTCTCTCCCCATAGTAACAATGTGCTTGTCATCACAACATCATCAAACCAAGTTTATGCATTTGACGTAGAGGCCAAACAACTGGGTGAATGGTCAAGAAAAAACTCTTTCACTTTGCCTCAGAGATTCCAGGAATTTCCTGGCGAAGTTATTGGCATCTCATTCCCACCATCAGCAAGTTTGTCATCTATTGTTGTTTATAGCTCAAGGTGTGTTTCCTTTACCTTTCTGTCTAGAAGTTAGCTTGCTTCTATTCATTTCTGGAGACGGCTCTGTGCTTTTTCATGTTTGGCATGGGCAGTATAACTTGATTACAGAATTGCAATTTTGGTAGTTTGTGGGAACTACTCGAGACAAATTGTCCTTAATTTTTAGTGGTTAATGGTTTGAGTTTCAAATTATGCCTCCTTTAAAAGCTGTACATTTCTTCTCACCAATAGTTATTTCCTGCTTTTCTGGCATGTCCCGGTCTTGGTTGCTGTTTATCCCAAAATATTTTTGTCTTTCTCTGGAGATAATAATACTCTTGGTCCTTAATTTCCCGTAGCGTAGGAAGCATGCATAATGGCAATGAACATCCAGCTATTAATATGTATTGAAAATAATAGTTTCTGATTTTGATCATTTTTGGCAACTCTTTTTACTACCTTACTCATTTACACCTTTCTTCTCACTACGTTTACTACCTTAGTACCTTGATCTTACATCTTCCCACTTTTTTACACTCTCTTAGTTTATTCACCTTTTTTCTTACACCCTCTTACCACATCATCACTTACACTCCAATTGCCTTAACCATGCAAAAGCAGTAAATGTTGAGAACTTTCGAAAAAGAGGTAGTATGAAACTATGAACTGTCTATCAGCACTTTTCCTCCAATTGCCTTAACAGTGCTAGCAGTAAATGCTTAGAGCTTTTACAAAAGAGGTAGTATGAAACTATGAATGGTCTAATGGACTATAACATCTAATCAGGAATATAACATGAGTGATAACTCGGTAGGTTGAAAAGTTGATTCATACTCGCCTCTTATTGATTGCCACTTAATTTAGCTGTATCCAAATCGTCTGCAGGCACAGCGAGTATACCCCTGGCGTGCTTAGGTGCTTCATAGGTTGCATAGTGAATATTCATGTCACAGCTGAGCATAAATAAGCGTTGTCCTACCATTTGGGACAAAGTTCTCTTCATGCCACGAAAGATATCATGGCTTTGTTTAGAAAGTAATTAATTGCCTAGATCCGCAAAAAGATTTAATAATAACCTAATTAAATGGTTAGCTACAGAGTTTACTGAAAGTAACATAGGAGACTTGTCTACAGATAATATGCGTTTAATTTCTGGAGATCACGTTTGATGAAATTGATGACAATGATTTTGTTGTGCTGGGAGATGATTAAATCTTCCTGTACTATATTTATAAGGATTATGTCAAGAACAGAACTATGAGCTACACTTTTTTACTTGGTCTTGTGTTACTGCTACAAATAACCTTAGGCATGGCTTATTGTAGTAGTTCTTTCTTTGACACTTGGTACTCCGTAGTTATCATCTTCTATTTGAAACCAGTCTGATAATTTTGGATATGTGCTTCTGTGTTTGACGGGGTGGACAAGCTGTGGGTCTGACTTTTAATGAACTTTTGTTGCAGGGCGATGTGTTTGATTGACTTTGGAATGCCTGTTGAAAGGGATGACAGTAGTGACTTGGTCAAAACAGAAATGCTTAATGGTTTGGACACTGTCTCAAAGAAGCTTTTAAACTCAAATGGAAGGCTGAAGCGCAAGTTGCAACACCCTGATATGTACATAAAGCTGTATGGCAGACGAAATTTTGAATTCGTCCAGTTTAAACATCCTGTTTTATTTGTTGGTCATGTTTCCAAGAGTTCTGTTATTGTCGTAGAAAAACCATGGTTGGAGGTGGTTAAGAATTTCAGTAGCCAACCCATTCACAAACACATATATGGTACTTGAGTTCGTTTACACAAACAAGTGTTGGTATACGAGTTACTCAGCGATGAGTTTTTTTTTTTTTTTTTTTTTTTTTTTGTGGTTTGCCAGGGTTAGGCCTTGTTGGGGCGATCAATTTTGGTGTTGCAGTAATCACTTCTGTGCCTTTTTGGGTAACGAAGAATGTTGTGTATTATGTTCACTAACATTATATCTGTTGTCACATTTTCTAGTTAGAAAAGGGTATGATTTTATTGTCAAACTTCATCTAGGCTGCAGTTTTAGTGCATCTGTAAATAGGGTTCCAAGAACCACTTTGGGATATTTTTTCATTGTAATGATTTCTGTTACTACCCTTAAATTTTTTTTTGTTGACTTCGTTATTTCATTTGATATTTTATTATTAAATAAAAAAGATAACCTTAACTGTGTTAAACCTATATACTTACTCCGTTTTTTATTTATTGCACCACTTGTCTTTTTAGGAAGTTTTACAAATATTGCACCAATTTTATTTTAGAAAACAAAATATCTCTATTCACACTACAAGTACCCAATATACCCTTACTTTTGCCACTTGATTCTTTAGTTCATGCTTACATTACATGGGTAACTTTGTTATTTCACCCATCGCTTTCTTCCCTTTTCCCACTACAAAACAAAAAAAAAGTGTACCAACCTCTATGGTGCAATAATAAAAGAATGGAGGAAGTGTATTCTTTCAAAAACAAAAAATTCTACACCTATGTATGTGGAAGTTGAGAAATTTTAGCATTAACTTTCACTTTAACGTGTGCTAAAGGCATTTTGAACCACTAATACATTGACTTTTGGTCAAACTTTTTTTTTTTTTTTTTTTTTTTTTTTTTTTTTTTTTTTTTGGTGGTGGTGGTGTTGCTGTTGTGTGTTTTTGCTAATTTGTAAGAAAATTTAATTTGAAGTTTATTGGAGGATATATTTTAGGAAATTAATTGGATATATTTAGTTTCCATATTTTATGCTTAGTATATATTTTATGCTTAGCATAATATCTTTTATTATTTTCCTAATTCTATCGGGTTAGGGAAACGGTGTATTATTTATTGGCCATGGCCATCATCATTATGAATCAAGTGATTGAGTTTATTCTATTTATCATATTCTCTCTATAATTTAGCATGGTATCAAGAGCAGGTTAATTTTTTTTTTTTTTTTTTTTTTTTTTTTTTTTTTTTTTGACTCATACAACGACTGGAGATGATGAAACATCATTTTTATCACCCCTTATCAAATACGGCCGTGAGGATTTTTGCATCCAGGGGGGGAAGTATTCGGTTTCTGACGTTAATGCAATTACGGGATTGTTTGGTAATGTTAATGTTCCAAACAATTGTTTGAATGGAAAATTTGACGTTACTTCTTGGATTATTGACACAGGGGCAACTCATCATGTAACCGGAGACAAATCTTGGTTGTTTGATACGCAGAGTTTTGAGTGTCCCGTTGGTCTCCCCAATGGTGACACCGTATTGGCTTCTTTAATTGGTTCTGTCCGTTTGTCGGACAAGCTCATCCTAATCGGGGTTCTTTATGTTCCTAATTTGAGTTGTAATTTGCTTTCTGTGTCACAAATTACAGATAACCTTAATTGTATTGTCCAATTTAATTCTTATATGTGTGTTGTACAGGATCAAACGAAGGAGTTGATTGGAACGGGAGCTAGGAGAGACGGACTATATTATTTTAGCAATTCAGATTTGGTGAATCATGTTGATGTGAACAATGCAAAGTCGACCTTGGAGTTGTGGCATCGTCGAATGGGCCATCCTTCCGAAAAAATGGTTAAGTTACTTCCTCATGTTAATGGCAATTAACAAAATCTTTCTAAAGGGTGTGAGGTATGTATGCGTGCTAAACATCCTAGAGATAAATTTCCTTTGAGTGATGGTAGAGCTTCTAGGATTTTTGAGAAAATACATTGTGATTTGTGGGGTCCGTATCGACATGTTTCTTCATGTGGAGCTCGTTATTTTTTTACTATTGTTGATGATTATTCTCGAGCTGTTTGGATTTACTTGTTGGTTGATAAAACTGAGGTTTTTCGAATGTTTTTAGCATTTGTTGCAATGGTTGATAGACAATTTTCTCAAACCATTAAGGTTGTGCAAAGTGATAATGGCACTGAATTTAATTGCTTGCGTGATTATTTTAGTGCTACTGGAATTATTTTTCAAACCTCTTGTGTGGGGACTCCACAACAAAATGGGAGGTTCGAGAGAAAACATAAACATATTCTTGAAGTTGGGAGAGCTTTGAGGTTTCAAGCTAATTTGCCTATTTATTTTTGGGGGGAATGTGTTCTTGCCGCTGCTCACCTAATTAATCGTACACCCACTCCCTTGTTACAAAATAAAACTCCATTTGAAATTTTGTTCAATAAACCACCCTTATTTGATGCACTTCGTACTTTTGGATGTCTATGCTTTGCTCATAATCAGAAAACAAATGGAGACAAATTTGCTAGTCGCAGTAGAAAATGTGTGTTTGTAGGATATCCGTTTGGTAAAAAGGGATGGAGGTTGTTTGATTTGGCTACAAAAGAATTTTTTGTTTCAAGGGATGTGAAATTTGTTGAAGAAGTCTTCCCTTTTGTGAGTCCCGAGGTTGTGAATATTGCAAATAATGAGTATGAAGAACATAATATTCATGATGATTTTTCACAAATTATTTATGACGAATTAGAGGTTGGGGATTTACTGGATGAGCAAGCAGTTCACTCACCAAGCCCAATCCCAGTTTCAGCAGCCACGGACTACCCATCGCACGCTGGGCCTCCTTTCCATCAGCCCGGTTTACTTTCTGACCAGACCGATGGATTTCCATCGCCCGATGGGTCCACGGGCAAGCAGCCCACTGCTCATGCTGAGTCTTCAGCGTATGTTGGGCCTCTTGGGCAGCCCGATTCAGCTATTTCAGATCAGTCCACTATTCAATCCGGTCCTCTTGAGCAAGATGATTTGAATGGCTCTAATAATCAACAATTGGGTCGTGGTTTCCGCCAAAAGTTTCCAACTGTTAAGCATCGTGATTTTGTGACACATACGGTTTTTGCTAAAAGTCCGTCTCCGTCCACTCCGTCTCCAATCCCTCCTTCAGGTACGCCTTATCCTCTAGCACACTATATAAATTGTGACATGTTTTCTGTGAATTATCGCAAATTTCTTGCAGCTGTTGTTTTGGGAAAGGATCCAAAATCCTTTAAAGAAGCGATGAAATCCGAAGGTTGGCGAAATTCTATGAAAGAAGAAATAAGGGCATTGGAAGATAATGGGACTTGGACATTGGAGCATCTTCCTCCCGGCAAGAAAGCTCTAGGTTGTCAATGGGTGTATAAGACGAAATTTTTGTCTAATGGTGATATTGAACGTCTCAAGTCGCGTTTGGTTGTTTTTGGTAATCATCAAAGAGAAGGCATTGATTATGGTGAGACCTTTGCTCCGGTTGCAAAAATGACTACTATTCGCGCTTTTCTTGCTATAGCAGTTTCAAAAAACTGGGAGATTCAGCAGATGGATGTTCATAATGCTTTCCTACATGGTGATCTAGAAGAGGAGGTGTACATGAAATTACCTCCTGGTTTTGAGAGCTCGGATTCGAGTTTGGTGTGTCGTTTGAGAAAGTCTTTGTATGGGTTGAAACAAGCTCCAAGATGTTGGTTTTCAAAGCTCACTACGGCTCTGAAAGGGTACGATTTTATTCAATCTTACTCTGATTATTCTCTTTTCACATACACTAAAGGCAATGTTCAGATTAATGTCTTAGTTTATGTTGATGATCTTATTATTTCTGGGAATGATTCCGCTGCATTAAATGTGTTCAAAGCTTATCTTGGTGATTGTTTTAAGATGAAGGACCTTGGTCCTTTGAAATATTTTTTGGGCATTGAAGTTGCTCGTAGTAAATCAGGTTTGTTTTTGTGTCAACGAAAATACACCTTGGATATTGTTTCTGAAGCAGGGTTATTAGGTGCGAAACCAAGTGGTTTTCCGATGGAGCAGAACCACAAGCTAAGTCTTGCTAGTGGTGAGTTACTTAAGGATCCTGAGTCTTATCGTAGACTAGTAGGGCGGTTGATTTATCTCTCGGTGACTAGACCAGATTTGGCATATTCGGTTCATATTCTTTCACAGTTTATGCACGAACCTCGGATTGAGCATTGGGAAGCAGCTCTTAGGGTGGTTCGTTATTTAAAGGGTACTCCAGGACAGGGTATTTTGTTGAGTGCAGATAGTGACCTGACTTCGCAGGGTTGGTGTGATTCAGATTGGGCGGCGTGTCCTCTTACTCGTCGTTCGTTGACTGGTTGGCTAGTTTTTCTTGGTAAATCTCCTATTTCGTGGAAAACCAAGAAGCAACCCACAGTCTCTTTCTCTTCTTCTGAGGCTGAGTATCGTTGCATGGCTTCAACCACACATGAGTTGAAATGGTTGAAGGCCTTGCTTTTGAGTTTGGGTGTCCAACACCTTAAGGCGATCAAGTTATTTTGTGATAATCAATCTGCTTTACATATAGCTAGAAATCCAGTTTTTCATGAACGTACAAAGCACATTGAGATTGATTGTCACATTGTTCGTGATGCTATTACAGAGGGCTTAATTGCTCCTTCTTATGTTTCCACTAAGGAGCAACTTGCAGATATTTTTACTAAGGCGCTTGGGAAGTCTCAGTTTGATCATCTTCTTTCCAAGTTGGGCATTTACAATCCCCATGCTCCAAATTGAGGGGGGGGGGGGGGTATTGGAGGATATATTTTAGGAAATTAATTGGATATATTTAGTTTCCATATTTTCTTCTTAGTATATATTTTATGCTTAGCATAATATCTTTTTGATATCTTTTATTATTTTCCTAATTCTATCGGGTTAGGGAAACGGTGTATTATTTATTGGCCATGGCCATCATCATTATGAATCAAGTGATTGAGTTTATTCTATTTATCATATTCTCTTTATAATTTAGCAAAGTTAATAATATTTCATTTATAAATTCTAATTAATCATATACTATGTGATACTTGATGATTAACATTTGATAATTTAACTAATTCTAAAATGATACTAAAATATATAGGATACATTTGATCACAAGATAGTGAGTGTCTAATTTAAATTTGAGACAAAAATAATGTGAAGCACCCTTCCTGGAAGTGATAGAATAATTTGAAGATTGTACAAAACTTTGGATTATTATTGAATTATTTAAATTTTGGGGTTGTCTACTTTCTTCAATTTCTTATGCGGGTATCTTTTCTTCTACTTTATCTATATTTTAAAGAAAGAATTATATTGATGATCCCACCTTTCTTTCGTCTTCTCAAAATAATGCTACCTTTTACTAATCCCACACCTTTTACCTTATATTCTTAAAATAGGCCGTGAGCCCGTGACCGGTTTTATAAGATAAAAGCTCGGTTGATATAGGTTGCATACCACGTGTTAGTTTTTATTGGTCTATTATCAATGGCTTCCCTACCTGACTAGACCCACCCCCTTCCCCTTCCCCTTCCACTTAAGTCGTCCACCCACCACTGAACGGCCCTACCAGCATGACCAAATCAGCATACCTACCTCCCTTCGCTTCTGCTTTCCCCCCATCACTGCTCGTCCTCTCTCTCGTGCTCTTTTCTCTCCCCTTTGAAACGTGAAACCACCAACAATGGTAGGTGCTTACTATGATTTCTAGGGTTTAATTCGGTGGTGATTTTGTATTAGATGTTGTTGCTAGTACTTTTGTTAGTGTATTTAATGGCGCCTTAATTCATCATTTATTTATTTATCTTTATTTATCAACAAATTAAACAACACTGAATTGTTTTACGGGTTGGTTGGGAAGGTTTTCAGGGTGGAGGTTCTCTGGATGGTTGGGTGGGAGGGTTTTTGGGGTCGGTGGGTGGTTGATTGGGGGATTGATGGTATTCATGTAACACCCTAGAAATTCCTTTCCTTTAAATACCCACTTTACACTTTTAAAATACGTTTTAGGAATATCTAAGACATTACCGCCACCGTGAAAACGGCTAAGGCAATTATCAAAGACACACAACGGAAGACTTAAATCAAAATCCTTTAAACAAGTCAACTCAAAAGTCAACCAAATGAAAGTAAAGTTTAAAACCAACAAACAAAGTCAAATAAAATCAACTACAACTTGGAACCATTGAAGGCCCTTATTCAAAAACCGTTCCAAACCAAACCTTTGCGTTAGTTCACAAGAAAAGTATCATCAATAAACATAACATAAAACACATCGTAATCTAATGGAAACTAGCATGATTCTCTCTTCACTCATGCCCCACCATGAACATGCTTCAACCTGAAAAATTTATCTCTACTTGTCCCCACTACTCTCCATTAAAAATGGGTCATCATAGGGCCAAGATAAAGACATGGCCAAACACACAAACACACACAATCAGCAAAACTGAGTACATAAGCGTAATTAAACACACTAACATGCTTTCACCTATCAGCACACACTTACCTCAATGCACCTGTTTACAAGCACACACAACAATCAACAAGACACTTTAACTAGACACTAAATAATTCATTTAGTGTTGATTACACATCAAACGGGTTTCCAACTATACCTCCCCCAAATAAATTGAGGTTAACTGACACGGGAGCTAACTGTGCCAGCGACAAAACCACTCAAAGGTGGCGGAATTCCTGCGCATAATAATAAATAAAAAGGAATGTACAGCGTCCTGTACTCCATTAGAAGTTATGGTTAAATATAAAACCCCATAACTCCCCCTATTGTTCATACTAAAGGTATATACGTTCCAAGAGTTTTGGTGCGTAATCTCTTTCACTTTACGTTATTTACATGTTATTGGACTTAGTGATGAATCTCAAAGCATAATAATTCAATCAACAATAATTATTCAATCAACCAAACATACCAATTTAATTCTTGAATAATTAGTGACCACATATTATTTAATGTTGAATCCTTTTTAATTCTACCTCAGTGTCAAAGACACCTTAAACGCATAAAGCGCCAAAAATCCTATCCCTCGGTGTTAAAAACATCTTAAGTGCACAAAGGCACCAACATACAATTTATTCCTCGTGTACATATACACTTATATAGCTCCTTACTCATGCTTAAAGCATCAATAAAAATTATATGAACCATAATAAAATTTCATTTTAATATTCCAAACCAAATTAAACAATTAGTTTAATTAAACATGCTCGCTATCATTCCATAAATAAATATGTGGTTCATAAATAATACCATAATTAAAATAATTACAAATTCTTTAAATACTTTATAAAAAACATACTTTAAGTAAAATACATATAAAAATACGAGGAATTACAATTCCAATTTGGTGGGGGTTTGTTTTTGGGTAATTGCTGGGATGATTGTGATGAAATGATTTAATGGTTATGATGGGTTTCCATATAAGGAGATGGGGAGGTGGGGTCAATGATAGGTGTAAGAGTGGACTACCATGGAAGGTGGTGGCAACAGTGGTAGTGGTGGTAGTGAGGTGGTGGTATTATTGTGGGGGAGAAAAGACATATAAGAGAAAAAAAAAATTTCCGCTTAAATAGGTTGTAGGTTAATAGGTCTATTATAAGAAGATTGGGGTAAAAGGTGGGATTATTTTGAGATTATTGAAAGGTGGGATTATTTTGAGCAGACCGAAGAAAGATGGGATTATTAACTTCAATTTTTCTCAAAAGAAAATGCAACACCTGTTATTGTTAATCCTGTAGAAGACTGCCTGATTAGCTGCCACAAAAATGGTATATTGAGCAAACTTGTGCAAACCCTATTAACGTAGTAAGTTTATTAGTGCAATTGAATAGTTAGTCATTTTTTAGCTAATAATTTTAATTTATTTTCTAATCAACGATGTTGTTTGGTAGACATAGGGAATTAAATTCCTATAGGCATTTGTAATTCATTGAAATTGAATTCCTATATCAAATTTCTTAGGAAATGGCTAAAGTTGTTTGGTTGTTAATCTACTATGATAACATCCACAAATTATGAGCATTTTGAGAGGGGGGGGGGGGCTTGATAATTTAATTCCTATGTTTTGTGGGAATTGGAAATTCCCTTGAATTTGCACTTCCCACATTTTCACTTTTTATGGTCAACCAAACAAACCCATTATTTCTTAATTTACATGAAGTTTCTATTCCTCTATTTTTTTTACAACGAAACAGCACATGTAATTTTCGGGGAAAAATCAATTATTAATGAAATACAACTAAGATAGAAAACAAAATATTATTAGAAGAAATGTAAAATCAATGTAATAAGGAAAATAAAAAAAAATCACTTTGAATTGTTAATTAATCGCTAAAAATAGTTCGTTTTCTATGGACTGTTCTGTTTTATCTGATATTTATCATAAATTGTCTATAGTTAAAAATATGAATTTGTGCTTGATTGAGATAAATTGGTATATAATGTTAATTACAGTCTACCTATACAAATGTTTTTTTTTATCACAATTGTTTAAAATTTCATTAACCTATTTCATCTCATCTTTATGATAACGAACTAACCCATGACTATTAATGACGTAATTAATTTGATAATTGTACCTGATTATGCATAGTATTACTATAATCCTAAATGGGAGAAATTGCAATCTAAGGAAGAGGTTCTCCATCATTTTGACATCGAGGCAAAGAAGAAGAAACCTTCGACAAAGAAGGTTAATTTCAAAGTGTAGTAACTTTTTTTTTTATTTTTATTTATTTATTTATTTTTTTTTTATGCTGTATGCTTCGTGTACGTTTGTGAACAAATTATACTGTATTTATGGAGTTTATCATTAGGTAATCATTTTTTTTTTATTTTCTTTTAAGGTAAGATGTATTGTTTACCAATTGTACAGTGATGCAGGCAACAATTAAACTGTGAGATTACAAGAGTAGAGTTTTATTTATAAGACTATATAGTGGCTGATTTAAGGAGTTTTTTAATTGAACATGATAAAAAAATTATTGAAACTATGATTTTAGATGTATGTTCAATTTAATTAAGTTTATCACGAGAAAACAAATCAAAGTTATATAAGCCTGTTCATCATGAGATTTTTGTTTTTGCATTGTGCATGTGTACCATTATAGAGAAAAAAATAGTAGTGATAAAGACACAATCACGATGTTCAGTTCATGATCTTTGATACATGGAAAAAATGTGTGATTTTAATGTTTTATTCATTTGGTCTGAAGGATTGAGACTCTTAAAATTATACAACTTTTTTTTTAAAAGAGAGTCACAAGGGCGGGTGATGAGAACCGATATTAGGATCTTCTAGAATTAGGAGAGAAGCTCTAACCACATAAGCTATCCCTCACTCTCTTAAAATTATACACCTGCCTAACTAATTACAATTATCAATTTTATACAAATTTCAATACTCTTGCACATTTTGTTTTTCTTTTAATGAATCTAGCTTTCATTATAATTGATTAAAAGTATGTTTAGAAATATTAATCATAATTAAATAAAGGAAATTTTGAATTTTAACACCACAAAAATTAAAAAAAAAACGAAAATGGTTTTTAACACTTCAAAAAAAAACTTTTATTTTAACACCATAAAAATTGTAAAAAGTTGGCTTTTATCACCACTTAACAGATTTATGGATGAAATCCGTTAGTGGGACCTATAATGACATGTATTAGCATATTATTGGTCCAAAAATATAAAAAATCTAAAACCCTAAAATTACCCTAGCCACCCCACCCCACTGTTAGCCCCACCGCCAGCAGCGCGCCGCCACCATTCTCTCACTTGGCCTTGACAGCCCCATTCCCAGCCTAGACAATAGAAAATCCTCTTCCTCCCTTGTCCTCAAAACCAGTTGCCCTCCAAAACGACCACTAAAAACAGAAGCCGTTTTTCATAACCCTTAAAAGGGCCATAAAAACGGCTGCTAGTGGTCGAAATTGGTTGATTTATGGCCAAATGGTCGATTCCGACCATAAGTAGAGGTTGTGGCCATTCATTTTTGGGTTAACATAAAAGTAGTTATTATTTTTTTTTATTTTTTTTTGTGGTGTTAAATTCAAAATTTCCGTAAATAAAAGATGATATTTTGAGCATAAAAAAACCCTAAGTTTAGGCCTTGTTCTTTTGAGTTTCTAGGCAAAGCAAAGTAGAGCAGAGCAGGGTGCAGCATTATTATTATTATTATTATTGTTATTGTTATTGTTATTGTTATTGTTATTGTTACTGATACTGTTACTGTTAATTATTATTATTATTATTATTATTATTATCGCATTAATATTATTATTATTGTGATTAAATTTTAATTATTATTAATATTATTATAATTATTAAATATTAAATATTATATTATATTATTATTATTAATTATTGTTATTATTATTATTAAATATTAATTATTATTAATATTACTACTACTACTACAACTACTCCTACTCCTACTCCTACTCCTAATACTACTACTACTACTACTACTACTACTACTACTACTACTACTACTACTACTACTACTAACATTATTATTATCGCATTATTGTTATTATTGTTGTTGTTATTATTATTATTATTATATGATTATTATTATTATTAATATTGTTATTATTATTATTATCATTATTATTATTATTAATATTATTATTATATTATTATCGCATTAATATAATTATTATTTTTATTAAATTTTACTTATTATTAATATTATTATAATTATTAATTATTATTGTTAAATATTAATTATTATTATTATTATTATTATTATTGTTGTTGTTGTTGTTGTTGATGTTGTTGTTATTATTATATCTCAAAACAAAAGTCATACAACCTACAATAAAATAGTGGGAAGCCGAGATATAATCTGGGCCCCCACTCCTCTAGCTATAGCAAAGCCTACGCTGGTGAAGATATGAGCTGCAGCACGAGTCCCAATGTCTCGCGTCGTCGAGAACCTCTGAACCTACTTCAGCAACGCAACAACCTCCTTCTTTGATTCCCCTAGCGAAGAAAAGGAGAAGGGAATGAAACCATATCCAATCGCTCGACAACAAGCCTCATACTTAACCCGTTTCCGTTGAGCCGCATCAGCCACCAGCCGTCCTGGAACAAAGTTAGATAGCCCTGTCTATGTCAAAGGAGAAGACCCTGTGAAGTCATTATTATTGTTATTATCACTATTATTAGTACCGCGTTATTTTTTATTATTAGTAACTAGTATTATTATTAAATATTAATTGTTATTATTATTGTTAAAAATTAATTATTATTAATAAAGATTAATTAGTATTATTATTATCTTTAATTATTGTTTATTACTGTTATTAAATATTAATTATTATTATTATTATTATTAAAAATTAATTATTATTATTGATTATTAATATTTTTTGAGGAGAGTAGCTAGAGCAGCGTAGATTTCAGTAGAGCTGGGCAAATCAGAGGAGAGCTGAACAACTCAAAGAACGAGGCCCAAATGTTCATTGATATGTCTATTTTATATAGTATTTTACCCTCGTCCCTTGGTCATAATTGGTAGTGTTTTTGGCTTTTTAGAGCCACTTTTATTACTTATTGGTGTTTTCTAGTATTTTTGTAGTTTTGGTTGATTTTAGTAGGGAATTACACTTTTAGAGCATTTTCTCGGGATTTTATGGAGTGACTACGAGCATTGGAGAGCACGACCACTTTTCATGGCCCAAGGCCAGTTAGAGTCATCAAGCCGGTGATTAAGGGCTCGACATTTGGAATACCGAGCATTGGACACCGATTATTCAAGCCCCAAAGTGGAAATTCGGAGTGGGCTAAGAAGGAAGCCCAATCGTAGTCCAAGACTCCAAGCATGGCCGGGCCCGATCGGGCAAGCGTTGGCTCGATCGGGCGGCTGCCCAGAAGCAGGGACGAAGAAAAAGACGGGCCCGATCAGGCGGCCCTTCGCCCGATCGGGCACGTGTTTTGGGGAGGCATTTTTGGCGTTTTACTTAGTTTCTAATTAGGAATTGTTAGAGGCTTTGTATAAGTACGATTTATTTTTTTTGGTACAAGTTACCTATTTTCTTAGGCTTTCTCTCTCTATTTAGTTTATTTTCTCTCTCTTAATTTCTCTCTCTACAACTTTACACTTGTTCTTGATTCAACTCATATTTCCGTTAACTTTGGTAACGATTTCTTCTCTATTAATTTCAGCAATTTAATTTCTTTATTCCATCATGATTTGTTTATTTGCTTTGTTTACTTTAGATTTAATTATGTATGAGTAGTTTTCTTTCAAGGGTTTGTGAGGATCCATAAATAATATGAAGGGGTATTGTATTATTGTTGATTATCAATGCTTGATTAATTTCCTATTGATTGTTTTAATGCTATGGAATTAGATTAAGCCTGGTTTAATTGTATGAGTTTAGCAATATTGATTTGAGATTCGAGAGATGAGAATTGATGTTTAGGCTAGTTTCAATAGGCGGACTAATTTATGAATGGTTAAGTCGAGATTCGAGAGATGAGATTTATACCGGCAAATTAACTCTGTGATTGTAATACATAGAGAAAGCCCTTTATGATCTGATTAATTGATGCATTGATGTTTGATTATTATGTTTTACCCTAGAATATTATTTATTGGTGAACCTATGCCCTAGATCTTTTATTCATTGATTTCCCCCTACTTTTATTTCTCCCTACTTTTATTCTTCGTAGTATAGTTCCCTTAATAACAACAAATTTGGTTACTTGATAATTTAGATTATTACTCGTAATTAATTAGGAATAATTCAACCTGTTTCCCTGTGATTCGACCCTTCTTCCCTATCTACATTAGTTAAGAGGATTTAGGAATTACTTTTGATTAGGAGATACGACTTTAGCTTGTCATTCATCCAATAAATCCTCAATGTTCATTAGTTTTCCTCTCAATCTCTGTTCTCCTTCTCAATTGTTCATCCAAAATTCCCAATTTTGACCCAAATAGATGATAACTGGTTCAAATTAACCAAAATTACTATCAATTTACCGCGATCTTAATCTCTTTCCTTCTCAAATGCTTATTCAAAATCCCCATATTTGACATTAATAGATGAGAAAAAAGTTCAAATTAACCAAAATTACTATCAACTTACCATTTCTCAATTGTTCTCCATAATTCATGGCCTAACTTAGACCTAAATAGATAGATGGAAAGTTGACCCCAAATCTGCTTGTTATACAACTCTTTCTTTGAACATTTGATTATTATTCAGATTTAGACTTTCAAATTCGAAACCAAAATTTAACCATTAATGAAATGTATGGTGTAGTCTTGCAATAGTACGATAAATCCATTGTTAAACTTAAAATTAGAGTTTATATTTGGGGAAAATTCAATGGCTTGACAAAGATGGAGATTGATGAAATCAGGGTTTGGGTATGGTTATTGAAGAAGATGAATATAAGTGAGAAATTCTTTCATTTTCATTTTATTTTTTTTACTGAATTTGTAGGTTATTAGGTTGCCTGATTTTTTAATTATTTATTTTTTTTTTGAAAGAAACTAATTTCATGTTTTAATTAAAATTAGATTAATTAGGATAAAATTGATTAATTAAGTTTTAGCCTGAGAAAAAATGACGTCATTTTAGTGCTAAGTAGCCGGAAAATGCACATGGGCAGCAATCGTTAGAATTAATAAATTTTAGGGGTAGTAATTAATAAATTTTTTTTAAGGATAATATAATTATTCACAAAGTCCTTCTTTTATAGGAAGTAATTGATAAATAATCCTGATTAACATTACTAAACTTGACTTTATATTGTTGAAATTATTTTTTTTTTTGTTGAACTTAACTTATTATAGTTGTTTTTGTAATTCAAATGGTTATTCATACTTCCTATGTTCTCTTTTAGTTGCAACACCTTGACTTTCATGCTTGTCATAATACATAATTTCAACTCTTTATATCTCTAATGGTAGATATAGGTATAATAAAATAACAGTTTGATATTGTGAAAATGTAAATCTAGATGAATTTCACAAGACCGCACATGAGACGTGACTACTTTTTTCCCACCATTAAAATAGTGCCATTTTCTAAACACTGCAACTAAAACTAAATGGTGAAAGTATGATTTTTTTTACCAAATTTGGATTTCAACGATCACCGTCATTGATATAGAAATAATCAACTTCATTATTATTGCCCATCATATTTGTCCACGCGGCTCAATTTTAGAGGTTTTCCTACATCAAAATATCTTGACGAAAATGGACAGAAAAATCATATAACACATTCAATTACATAAGCTATATATCCAGCAATTTTGCTTGTACTCTTATAATTCAGTAAATCACTTTTTGCAATAAAAAAACCTCGAGAGGTCAAACTTCTTAGCTCTAAGGATGTCATTTTCTTTTTCAAAATCGAGGAATCCTCAAATCGTCCTTTACTTTCTTATTCTTTAGTTTTCAATCAACGAGGGAAGGAGAGGAAACTTCATAGGTAGAGGAATTGAAAGGAAGCGTTCAAGTTTTAATTTTCCTTCCAGTTCGATTAATCCAAGAGATGAATTGGCTTCTCTAAGGGAAAGAAAATTTGATCCTCAATTTTTAAACTTAAAATCCATAGAGGTTTTTTTTTATTTTATTTTAATTTATTTTTTTAAAAGTTATTTAATTATTAATTAAAAGAAAACACAAATATACAACTTTTACTGCGAGTGTATTTTGCTTGTGATCTCGAAAAGTGCGGAGACCGATATTTTTTTTTAAAATTTTTATTGTCTCATAATTTAGCTTTACGGCTTGTTTTGTTCATCTTATTTTTGCTTATTTAATCTGATCTATCTAAACTAATCTGATCTGATCTGATCTAATCTGATAAAATTTAATCTGCTTTGATTTGATATGATTGTCTAAATTGATCAGATTTTTATTAAGATATAATACAAATATTTCAAAATGGAAATTGTTAGAATCATAAGAATGTATAATATGTATTTTTTTGTAAATTTTTAATTACAAATGTAAAGATTTTTACCGATAAAATAACCACACATGAAACAATAAACTATGTCAAAACTTATTTTTTTTCTTATTTAATCTGAACTTATTTCTTTTTTTTAATCTGATTAGAAATAAGTGAAAATAAGGCCAGGTGAAGTAAAAAAAGGGCATAGTCTTATCTTTTTCTTTTTCAAATCTAAGATACTGTTTTAGTATTCCTTGTATCATTAAATTTACTTCATGATGTTCTTATACAATTTGATTTGCATGCAGTCTTGAAGAAGGAAGGTTGGGAAGACACATATCACATATACATAAATTGGAGGTAAGGTTTTAAAAGCCAAAATTGTGGTCTTTCATTTTCTTTTTAGATCAATTAATTTGTGGAGTGAATTGGTTTATTTGAAAGATGGAAAAGTTGACCCCATAATTTTTCTTCCCTTCTATGGCCTTGTTTTAGAAAGGAAAATAATTTTTTTTTTGATAATTTAAACGCATTATTACAATTTATTTGGATAACGATGATATTGAAGGGGAGGGGAAGGGAATGAACAAGAATTTAGGGGATGGATTCATAGTAAACTTATTGTATTTTCACTTTAAATCTATCCAACTTTTTTGAAACAGTTTGATTATTTATTATAGGAGAAATGAGACCCCTCAAATTCCTATTCCTTCTCTACTTTTCTTACCCCCGATTAATATCAAATGAAAAGAAATAAGATCCATCACCCTTATACCTTTTTTTTTCTCTCTTCATAACACGTTGTTTGTGCTCTTCCACTCTGACTAGCCATTAGTACATAATTAATGACACATAATTATTGATGCTAATGTGACTTAATATCGTGGAATGTAGAGATCATCACTTTTAAAAGTGATGGTAACTCTTTACCACCTCATTAACAGTGGTGATGTAATAAACCTAATGTGAACATACATAGCACAATTTTCTTGTTTTCTTTAACAAAACAAAAAAGGAAATAAATCAAATTACATAGCATAATGCCTATATGTTCACATTAGGTTAGTTGTTATTATTCATTTATTGGAATACAAAATCAAAATCATAATTCTTTATTTATAGCATTGGTGCATTTTTGACCCTTATATATATATTCCTTTTCTTCAGTGGGTATCTTTTCTTATTTTTGGGATAATTAAAAGGTGAGATTATGTTCACAAGACGGGAGAAAGGTGGGATTATTTATATCAATTTTTTCCTTTAATTGACATATAAAGTTAAAGAAAAAAAACCCACATAAGAAAAAAGGAAAAATTGATATTAATAATCCCACCTTTCTTCCGTCTCCTTTTTATAATTCCACCATTTTATAATACCACCTTTTACCCTTATCTTCTCAAAATAGGCCATGATCGGTTTTATAAGATTACATACTAACCAGTTGATATTGGTAGCATGCCACGTGTTAGTTTTTTTAATTAGGGGTGAAAGTAATATGGATAAAAACCGTAAACCGAACCAAACCTGATTATCAATTTGGTTTGGATTATTTTCAATTTCGGTGCGTTTTGGATTGAGAATTTTCAAATTTTTGTTTTTCGGTTTGGATTCGGTTTTTGGCTTCTCAAAACTGAAAATTGAATTCAAACCGAAATATGCTTGAGATAATGTAGTCTGATTTAATAACAAAAAGATATGCCCAATGCAATTTATAGCCCACCAACCTTAGCATTCCATATAAATGAGTAGAAAATAAAATCCCTAAATCTTACAAACCCTTCAATCACCCCCTCTCTCATCACCCTTTCTTTGTCTCATCTCATCCTTTCTTCATTCTCAGTGTCTCTCCTCACGTTCCTCCATGCGACCATGGCTCCCTTCTCTATCTTTCATCTTTCCTCTAGTCATTACTTCCTCTCGAATTCAATTGTCTGAGTTCAATCTATCTCTTTCCTCTCTCACATCATTTTCCTCTCTCATATATATTTCGACCAAATTCATACAAAATTTTTATTTTGCTATTGCAAATTTGCTATATTTTGGAATCCATACCCAAATTTGAAGATGGAATTATTGGTGATTTATTTAAGGAATTATAGTAGCTTCTTAAGAAAGAAGAGAAAATTGGGAATATATCAATATATGGACTAAGGTTGATTTATAAATTTTGTAGATCTACAGTGTAATTTTTTTTAAAAAAAATTTAACTTTTTCAATAATATGGAAATAAAACCTAAACAATTCGGTTTTCGGTTTGGAACCGAATTAGATTTTTAAATTTTGGTTTGGATTGGTTTGGTTTCAGATCTAATTCAATTCGGTTTCGGTTTGGAAAATTCAAAAAAGAATTAATTCGTTTTGGATTCGGTTTGGGTCAAAATCCAAATCGAATACCGAACTTTCACCCATATTTTTATTAATCTAATTATTTATATAAAATTATCAAAAAAAAACTACCTTCTTCTTTAATGGCTTCCTTGCTTGACTAGACCCACCCTATTCCCTTTCCACTTAAGTTGTCCACCCAACACTAAAGGACCCCGATGGCATGACCATAATGGCATACTCACCTCTCTTCCACTTCTGCTTTTCCCCAACATTGCTTGCCCTTCTCTACCGCGCCCTCTTTTCTTCCACCTATGCAACGTGAAACCACTAACATTGGTCAATACTTACTTTGATTTCTATGCTTTTGTTGGTGTGTTTAATGGCGTCTTAGTTCATCATTTTTTTAACCTTTTTTTTTGTTTGAAAATTGATCAACAAATTAAACAACACCGGGTTGTTGGGAAGGTTTTTAGGGTGAAGGTTCTCTGGATGGTTGGGTGAGAGGCTAGGGTTTTTGGGGACGGTGGGTGGTTGATATGGGTGATTGATGATATTCCGAGTGGGTGGGAGGTTGTTTTTGGGTGTTAGCTAGGGTTATTATGATGGATTATTATAATGGTTATAATGGGTTTCCATGTAAGGGGGTGAGGAGGTGGGGTCAATGATAGGTGTAAAGGTAGATTACTTTGGAAGGTGGTGACAACAATTGTAGTGGTGGCAGTGAGGTTGTGGTTGTGGGGAGTAGAGATATTTAAAAGAAAAAAAAATGATTCAACTGGTTAAACATGTTGTAGGTTAAAATGTTTATTATAAAAAGATGAGGGTAAAAGTTGGGATTATGTTGAGATTATTGAAAGGTGGGATTATTTTAAGCAGACCAAAGAAAGGTGGAATTACTACTATTAGTTTTCCTCAGAAGAAAATGAACACCAGTTATTATTAATCCACCAATAGACTGGCTGATTGACTGCCACAAGACTAGTACACTTAACGAACTTGTGCAAAACCCTAATAACGTGGTAAGTTTATTAGTCCAACTCAACAATTTATCATTTTTAGCTAATAACTTTTTTCTAATCAATGCAAACATTACTATGTTTGGTTGACATATATAGGAATTAAATTCCCATAGGCATTTTGTAATTCATTGGAATTAAATTCCCATACCAAATTTCCTAGGAAATGGCTTAAGTTGTAAGTTATTAATCTGTTATGAAGACATTCACAAATCATGAGATTTCTAAGTTACCAAGAGGGGCCTTGGTAATTTAATTCCCATATTTTGTGGTAATTGAAAATTCTCTTGAATTTGCACTTTCAACATTTTCACTTTTTATGGTCATCCAAACAAACCCCTTATTTCTTAATTCACATAAATTTTCAATTCCTCCATTTTTATGTATAACCAAACAACAAGTGTAATTTTTGAGAAAAATCAATTATTCAAGAAATAAGATAGAAAAAAATTACTATTACGATAAATATATAATCAATGTAATAAGAAAAAAATATCACTTTGAATTATTAATTTATCGCTAAAAATAGTTCATTTTATATAGACAACACCTTTTGTCTAACATTTATCATAAATTGTCTATAGTAAGACATATGAATTTGATTGAGGTAAATTTGTATGCAATGTAAATTACAGTCTACCTATTGAAACTTTTATTATCACAATTGTTTCAAAATTCATTAAGCTATTTCATCTCATTTGTACGATAACGTACTAATCTATGATAAGTAATAATGAATATGGATGGTTGTATGTGATTGTACAGTATTACTGTATGTAGTCCTAAATTGAAGAAGTTTTTATCTAAGGTAGATGTTCGCCATCATCTTGACATCGAGGCAAAGAAGACGAAACCAAGGATTGGATGAAGAAAGTTAGTATCAATGATTGTTATGTTGTATGCTTCGTAAACTTTTGTGAATAAGTTATACTTATAGAGTTTATCATAAGGTAGTCATTTTTTTTAGGTGTATTGTTTACCAATAGTACAATGGCACATACAATAATTAAATTGTGAGATTACAAGAATAGGGTTTGTATTTGTAAGACTATATATTGGCTGATTTAATGAGTATTTGAACATGATAAATAAATTACCGAAACTGTGATTTAAGATGTACGTTCAATTCACTTATGTTTATCATGAGAAAACAAAGCAAAGCTATATACGCCTGATTATCATGAGATTTTTGTTTTTGCATTATGCATATGTATTATTGTAAAGCCAAAAATAGCAGTGATGTTGAAAACATCATAATGTTTCTATTCATGATCATAGATACATGGAAAATGATCTTGAGTGGAGAAGCTTTAACCACATAAGCTAGCCCTCACTCTCTTAAAATTTTACTAGAGTGAGGGCTAGCTTATGTGGTTAGAGCTTCTCCATCCACTCGAGATTTTTTTCCATTAGTCTATAATTATGAATAGAAACATTATGATTTTGTCAACATCACTGCTATTTTTGGCGCTATAATATTACATATGCACAATGCAAAAGCAAAAATCTCATGATAATCCAGCGTATATAGCTTTGATTTGTTTTCTCATGATAAACATATGTGAATTGAACATACATCTTAAATCACAGTTTGAGTAATTTTTTTATCATGTTCAAAAACTCATTAAATCAGCCAATATATAGTCTTACAAATACAAACCCTATTCTTGTAATCTCACAATTTAATTGCTGCCGGTACCGTTGTACTATTGGTAAACAATTCACCTAAAAAAAATGATTACCTAATGATAAACTCTATAAGTAAAGTATAACTTATTCACATAAGTTTACGAAGCATACAACATAACAATAGTTACCAGACTTTGATACTAACCTTCTTCATCCAATCCTTAGTTTTGTCTTCTTTGCCTCGATGTCAAGATGATGACGAACCTCTTCCTTAGATTGAAACTTCTTCAATTTAGGACTACATACAATAATACTGTACAATCACATATAATCATCCATATTCATTATTACTTATCATAGATCAGTACGTTGTCGTAGAATGAGATGAAATAGTTTAATGAAATTCGAAACAACTGTGATAGAAAAAAAAGTTTGAATAGGTAGAGTGTAATTTACATTGCATAAAAATTTACCTCAATCAAATTTATATTTCTTACTTTAGACAATTAATGATAAATGTTAGATAAAAGGTGCAGTCCATATAAAATGAACTATTTTTTAGAGTTTAATTATTAAATCAAAGTGATTTTTTCTATTTTCCTTATTACATTGATGATATATTTCCCATAATAATTACTTTTTTCTATCTTATTTCATAAATAACTGATTTTTCTTGAAAATTACACTTGTTGTTTGGTTATACATAAAAATGGAGGAATTGAAAATTCATGTGAATTAAGAAATAAGGGTTTTGTTTGGTTGACCATAAAAAGTGAAAATGTTGAAAATGCGAATTCAAGGGAATTTTTAGTTCCCACAAAACATGGGAATTCAATTACCAAACCACCAATTGGTAACTTAAAATTCTCATGATTTGTGAATGTCTTGGTAACATATTAATAGCTAAACAAATTAAGCCATTTCCTAGGAAATTTGATATGGATATTTAATTCCAATGAATTACAAATGGCGATGGAATTTAATACCTATATATGTCAACCAAACAACGTAGTGTTTGCATTGATTAGAAAAAAGTTATTAGCTAAAAATGACAAATTGTTGAATTAGACTATTAAACTTATCACGTTAGTAGGGTTTGCACAAGTTTGTTCAGTGTACCAGTCTTGTGGTAGTCAATCAGCCAGTCTTGTGGTGGATTAACAATAACTGGTGTTGCATTTTCTTCTAAGAATAATTGATATTAATAGTTTCACCTTTTTTTGGTATGCTTAAAATAATCCCACCTTTCATAATCTCAAAATAATCCCACATTTTACCCCCATCTTTTTATAGTAGACCTAACCTACAACCTTTTTAACTAGTTAAATTATTTTTTTTTCTCTTAAATCTCTCTACTCCCACAACCAACACCTCACTGCCACATCCATTGCCACCATTACAACCATTGTCACCACCTTCCAAAGTACTCCACCTTTACACCTATCATTGACCCCACCTCCTCACCCCTTTACATGGAAACCCATCATAACCATCATCATAATCCATCATGCATAATCACCCTAGCAACCACCTAAAATCAACCTCCCACCCACTCAGAATATCAATTACCCAAAAACAACCCCAGTAACCACCCTAAAACAACCCCAACAACCAACCCAAAAACAACCTTCCACCCACTTAGAATATCATCAACCACCCAAAAACAACCTCCCACCCACTGTTAATGAGGTGTTAAAGAGTTTACCATTACATTAAAAGTGATGATCTTAGCAAACCATGACATTAAGTCATATTAGCATTAATAATTTTGTGTCATATTATGTACTAATGGCTAGTAAGAGTGTCCGGTTTTATCAAGAGAGAAAAAAGGGTTATGGGGTGATGTATCTTGTTTCTTTTTATTTGATTTTAATTGGGGTGAGAAAAGTAGAGAAGGAATAGGAATTTACGGGATCTCTCCTATAATAAATAATCAAATCATTTCTAAAAAGGTGGATAGATTTAAAGTGAAAACACAAGTTTACTACTATGATTTTGTCAACATCACTACTATTTTTGGCTCTATAATATTACACATGCACAATGAAAAAACAAAATCTCATGATAAACAGGCATATATAACTTTGATTTGTTTTCTCATGATAAACATAAGTAAATTGAACTTACATCTTATATCACAGTTTCAGTTTTTTTTTTATCATGTGCAAAAGCTCATTAAATCAGCCAATTTATAGTCTTACAAATACAAACCCTATACTTGTAATCTCACAGTTTAATTGTTGCTTGCATAATTGTACTGTTGGTAAATAATACACCTTACTTGAAAAAAAAAAATAGTTACCTAATAATAAATTCCATAAGTAAGGTACAATTTGTACACAAAAGTGTATGGAGTATACAACATAACAATAGTTACTAGACTTTGATACTAACCTTTTTCTTCCAATCCTTGGTTTCGTCTTCTTTGCCTCGATGTCAAGATGATGGCAAACCTCTTCCTTAAATTTAAACTTCATCCATTTAGGACTACAATAATACCGCAGAATCACGTACAATCATCCAATTTCATCATTACTTGTCATAGATTAGTACGTTATCGTAGAAATGAGATGAAATATCTTAATTAAATTTGAAACAATTGTGATAAAAAAGTTTGTGTAGGTAGACTGTAATATACATTATATACAAATTAACCTCAATCAAGCACAAATTCATATTTTTTATTATAGACAATTTATGATAAATTAAATATTAGGGAGGTCTCGGGTTTGAGCCTCACCAGGCCAAATGCAGAAAACTCTTATTGGGAGACTCACCCACCATAAGCCAGGTGTGCAACCCGAGTCGGATCCGGATTTAGTCGGAGCTAAGCTCGGTGAACCGGGTGGGGCAAACTAAAAAAAATTCAAAGTGTTTTTTTTAATTTCCTTATTACATGGATTATATATTTCTCGAAATAATATTTTTTTCTATCTTACTTTATAAATTATTGATTTTTTTAATTTCTCGAAAATTACACTTCTTGTTTGGTTGTATATAAAAACGTAGGAATTGAAAATTTATGTCAACTAAGAAATTAAGGGGTTTGTGTGGTTCATCATAAAAAGTAAATATATGAGAAATGCAAATTCAAGCTAAGGGAATTTCCAATTCCCACGAAATATGGAAATTAAATTATCAAGCCCCCTCTTGGTAACTCAAAATTAATGTCTTCATAACAGATTAATAACCAAACAACTTAAGCCATTTCCTGGGAAATTTGATATGATGTGCATTTAATTCCGATAAATTACAAATGCCTATGGAAATTGAATTCCTATATATGTAACCAAATATCGTAATGTTTGCATTGATTAGAAAAAAAAAATTATTAGCTAAACAATGACAAATTATTGAATTTGTTGTAAAATAATGGAAATGAAGAAGAAAAGTGGAAGATGTAGAGAGAATATCATATTATCCATCACTTTCATTAGGCAACGACTACTATTTGTTTTTTTTTGTTTTTTTTTTGTTTTTTTTTTTCGAGCAATGGGTACTATTTATACATTTACAAGTGAATATAGTAACTCCCTAATAACAATGCCAGGTCACAATAATATAGGAGTTACAATGGAAAACAATAAAGCAATGGAGTTACAAAGGGTTACTAAGGAATGCAATAATATTAACGGTTTTTTCACCAAATGCCCTTGAACTTTTCAAAAATTCACCAAATACCCTCAAGTTTTTCAAAATTCACCAAATACCATTGACGTTTGTTTGACGTTAAAATTCCTTTAGCAGTAAAATTTAATTCACCAAATGCCCTAACTTTGTTAAATAATTACACAAATTTTCGGAGGTACAACGTCTAGTTTGAAATTTAAAGAAATTAGCCGCTCGTTTTGATTCTCACTCATTTTTTGCATAAATACTCGATACATAGCATCCTCTTATTTGCTTAACCACAAATTTTTAACACTATGAGTTATCAATCTAAATCATTCTCATAAATGTATGAGTACTTTTGTGTAAAAGTTGCAAACAAATCTTGTTGTTGTAGAAGAAATTTTGTAGTAAGAAGTTCCTAGTCCGTTAGCCCGCATACAAGCCAAGGCTGTTTACTAGGGTGGGTATAAACTTATTGTCAAGCCGCATAAAAGGGGCTTGAGTTTGCTGTCCGTTGGACAAAATATGAAATATAAGCCCGATTCATTTTCTGTCCAAGCCCATAAGTAATCACCTCTATTTCATTTAACCCTATTTTTCTCTGTTTGCGAGGTCTCAAGCACTTCTTTTTATGAATAAAGATGTTTGCAACTCTTACACAAAAGTACTCATACAATGAGGAGGATGATTTCAATTGATACTCATGGTGTTAAAAATTTGTGGTTAAGCAAATAATAGGGATGCCATGTATCGAGTATTTATGCAAAAAAAGGTTAAGAATCAAAACTAACGGCTAGTTTTCTTAAATTTCAAACTAGAAGTTGTACTTCTAAAAATAAGGGTATTTTGTGTAATTATTCAACAAAGTTAGGGCATTTGGTGAATTAAATTTTATTGCTAACGGAACTTTAATGTCAGGGATATTTTGAGGTCACGGTGTGAATATTAACAAATGTCAGTGGTATTTGGTGAATTTAGAAAAACTTGAGGGTATTTGGTGAATTTTTGAAAAGTTCAAGGGCATTTGGTGAAAAAACCGTAATATTAAGGGGGTTACAAAGCTATGCATAATGGAAATTCATATAACTATATTTTATAACACTCCCCTTGGATGTCCATTATTGAAGATTGTGCCTTGTTAAAACTTCACTAGGAAAAACCCTATAGGATAAAAACTTAGTGAAGAAAAAAGAGTACATCATTCTTCATTAATACGCTTGAGATGCTACCTCATGAAAAACCTTACCAGGAAAACCTAGTGGAACAAAACCATGGTTATGAGAAATAAGAGTTTAGCACGTATTTTCTCCTCCTGATTTTTACATCACGTTAGATCTTCAATGCAATGGATGCAATACTGACACAAGCAACTTCTACTATGTAGAAACAAAATCTTCACTGCTAATTGATTTTCCAGAATGTAACTCGAGTCTTACTTTTTTCTTCGAACCTTCACTTGAAACTATTTACTACCTTCTTATAATCTGAATTATGAGAATAATACACATAGAATGTAATGATGTATATAAATCTTTCTTATATACTAATGTTTAGGCAAAATTCCAAATACATATATCTTGATAATAACCTCGTTTTAGATAAACACATATCCTCATATAAAAGATAACAGTTCTTATCCATTTATATATATTTGACTTACTTGTAGCATTTTATGGAGGTCATTAATATATAGTTGAAACTTATCAATATTTGATCAAACAATCGTAAAACATATAGATATCATCATTGTCAAAAAAGAAATATTGGCAACAAGATGAATCATCTCAATGCATTGCTTCTGGTTCTTCCGGAACATAACAAACATTATTTTCACGGATAAGTATTTCATAATTATAATTCTTTATACATTTTATAATAATTTGAGAGTTCTCATAAGAATACAAATAATAAAATATTAGAGTTTTGGATAATATTTCATTAATGTTGCAATATTCAAAAGTAAACTTTTTTAAAATAGACATACAAATAAACAATAGTTCTTAGGAACTCCTCTTAAGTAATTTCATTCATGGTTCATAACATTTTTTTTTTGAGGGAAACTAGGCTAGTATTAATTAATCAAATTAAAATCCGTGAGTACATATGGGGAAACCTCACTAGGACAATGATTTTCCCACACCTGTTCACAACCGAAAGGTACTAGCTTAGCAAGATGGTGGCAACAAAATTACCATCACGATATACATGGGACCAACTAATCGACTTAAAAGAAGTACTAGCACATAAAATATCACCCAAAATCGAGTCTAGATCAGTGAAATGGACAACTCCTTTGGTCAGCCTATTCACAAGCAATTGGCAGTCAGATTCGAGGATCACTTCCTCCAAATTGTAGCGCTTGGCTAGCTTGATAGCCCAATTCATTGCCTTCGCTTCAGCAACCTCAGGAGGCCAATGAGCTTGAACTCTCCTTGTGGCAGCAAAGAGGACCCTGCCTTCATGATCCCTCGCCACTGAGCCTAGACCAATCCATCCTTCAACAGCAAGAGAGGCATCCAAATTTATTTTAATAATACCATACGGAGGTGCCTTCCATACCTTTGCACTAGCAGTAGTCTTCGGGGTCGAGGTCTTGTAAATGCGCACGTTGTAGGAGCCATACTCTTGAGACAATCTAGCAGCCCTTAGAAGCACAATCTCATTCGGGGTGGTGGAATTTTCATACACTTTCTTGTTCCTTTCATGCCAAATATTATATGCTTCTAAACCCTTGATTTGGAAGTAATGATAACATGCTATTAGAATATTATATGCTTCTAAACCCTGGCCAAAGCCAGTTGGAGTTTGAATATCTTCTTATATGCTTTAATAAAACATGCAAATTATTCTTACAATGCTTGCTGGCATGCATATTCATTTATAAACCAAACCCTTGATTTGGAAGTAATGATAATAATTTTAATTTAAATGAAATATGAAAGTAATGATCTAGCAAGGAAAAGTGGTAAGTTTCTAACAAGACGGAGTCTATAAATGTTCTAAACGAATATCTAGCAAGGAAAATTAGTAATTCCCGAGCACTTAGATCAATCACCATACCTTTTATTGTCTAAATAACCTTAATCAATTAATTAATGTTGTTTGATCATTTAAAACGGACTTTACTTTTAATTAATTAATTCACATAGTTTTCTTCCGTTAATCAAGACTAGAATTGAATAATTAATTGTTGATTTATCACCTATGTCAAGGCGAATCTTGTTTATTTTGTTCTTTCACTAATATTGATTAAATAAAAATAACGAATTTTGTAAAGTAATTCCTATGTGATTGTCTCGTGTAAATAAAATCAACTAACTTAGTTTTAGGTGTCACGTTGCAAATATTAGGAACGTTTATGTTCAAGTGTTCTCGATTAGTGCCTAAGCTAGGTCGAAGTCTAGGGATAGAAGTTTATACTAACAACTAACTAAACGAAAAACCGAAAAAATAAAGTACTAGGGAATGGGATCAACAAGTAATCATGACAATTGTAACAACTCTGAAATACATGCAAGTCAATGGTTGTGAGGACTAATGGTAAGCTCAATCAAAAGAGCTCAACAAGCTATCTCCTAGAGGTCTAACTAGCGCCAACTACGAGAGACTCTAACAAATTAAACTCAATCGAAAATTGCAATTCCTAAATCAATGGTCCATATCATAAGAAACTACAATGCAATCTAGCATAATTCTCAAGGCCTAATCGATTACACACATGCAAACTTCCATTAATCACTTTAATCTCAACAATCAATCAACACATTTCCCAAATTAAACACAATCAACCAATCATACAAGTTTCACCCTATCCCTAGCCAGACAATTACTCTAACAACGTCATCAAATCAACAAACAACTATAGAAACAAGAATAAACAATCTATGAAGAACAACTACTCTAATCAAGCATCAAACATCAAATCAAAATCAAATCAAACAAACATGAATTAAGCAAAACAATAAAACGAGATAGAGTTAGAAATGCTCATTGATAATAGAAAGATCTTCAACATAATTGTCACTCTTGCATCTTCAATCACTAAATCACCATTGAAATTCCTCACTTTCTCTCTCTAAAATCTACTCCTAAACTAACCCTAAAACTAGAGACAGAAACTCTCAACTAACTAAGAATTATAATAAAAAATCTAAATGAAACTTTCTTACAAAATCGAGTTACAAAGGCATATCTTGGAGGCGCGAACAAAAACCGAGCAAAGAGGGAACCCCGGGAGGCGCAGGCTAGTGGCGCGCCCGCGTACCAGGGCGGCGTGCCCACGCATGAGGTTTGCATGCCTGCGCTCCTCTGGGTTTCTTTAGCTCTTCTCGCGGCTTCGTGCGTTCGCTAAGGTCTACGAATGAATGTGCAATATGATGATGATGAACACTAAGAGGGGCAGCTTCTAAGGCACTTGATAGTGGGTTCAACACCACTCCTTTATGATAACACGGCTTGAGATCGAGCGCAAGAGCTAGAATTTGGAGAATCCACTTCCTTGCATCTTGAGCTTTCCTATTGCCATATGCTTGCTCCAAAAGCATCTTCCACCTTAGTAAATCACCAATATCAAGACGCGGAGCCCATACAATACCTACAACCACAAAAATAGAGCAAATAAAAGAGAAACCATTAGAAAAACCATCAAAATGCACAAAAGCCATAAAATAAGAGAGGAAAGATAAAACTAAGACTAAATGCATAAAACTAAGAATTTATTAAGCATGAAAGCCATGAAAAGAAGGTGAACAACAACCTAAATGCCCATCAAATGGGTGCCATTTATGACACCCATCAATATTGCTTGGTAATGAAATTGTGGAAAAGGAAGAGCTAGTAGAGGCCGCATTAGGGCTAGAATAGCGATTCCTTCCTAAAGGGAACGTTATTTTAGTACCCTCGCTTCCAAACTCATTTCTGGTATAAGTAGACCAACTTGGGCATGGGTAAACTTATGATTCATGTAAAATATCCATTAAACTCTACTTGGGAGAAAGGCATGAACAAGTGATGAGTGTCATTTATGGCACTCATTTGGCCTCTTTTTGGATGATTTTCATTCAATTTTATAGCTCTTTTCTTTAGTTTTCCTTAGTTTTGTCCTTTATTTCGTTGGTTTATGCTTTCCGTAGTTAGTTTCCTTGTTTTGTGCATTTCTGTGTTTATTTGTTCTTTTTCCCTTTTATTTGTTTGTTTTCGTTTGTTTTCATGTTATGATCGTGTTTCCAAGGATTCCCGAGCCTTCCTCTCACATTTCTCATCAAATTGGATGCCTCGTGTTCGCCTTTTGGTGCTTCAAGTTTGAAGGAACGCAAGGTGCAAGTTAAGATATCGGTGCACGCATGCGTTGGGGGCATCATCTATGGCATGAACCCACCAA
Organism: Chenopodium album; assembly: GCF_948465745.1. Taxonomy (NCBI): domain Eukaryota; kingdom Viridiplantae; phylum Streptophyta; class Magnoliopsida; order Caryophyllales; family Amaranthaceae; genus Chenopodium; species Chenopodium album. The sequence goes on along the minus strand of NC_137858.1, from coordinate 27,766,232 downwards.
AATATACTTTTCAAGACTGCCTACCTTAGTGTTCATCATCATCACCAAGACGAGAGCACGAGGATGGGATAGGACGAAGAAAGAGAGGAAGTGCCCTGCTGCCAGGTGCGGGCGCGCACGAGGGTGGTGCGGCCCGCACAAGGGTGTTGCGGCCGCGCACCTGGGTGGTGCGGGAGCACCTCCTCTTGCCCTTGTTCCGTACTCATTTTCCCACGGCCGCGCCTCTTCCTTGATGCGACCGCACCTTCCGGGGTTTCTTTTGGGACGATCTAACTATTTCTTCTTTTTAATCTTTCCTATATATAGTCTTTCCTTTTATTTTTAGAGAGAGAAGAATTATAATAGAATTAGAATTAGTTTTTGATCAATTTGGAGAGACTTTTAGAGAGAGAAACTCTAGGTTTTAGTGAGAGAAATTCATGGTGGATTTTTGATGATTGAAGCTTTCTTTAATTCCTTTGATCTTTGATCAAGATTGTAAGATTTCCTTTTCTTTAATTCAATATTTAGTTTGATCTTTAGTTTAATTTCAATTGTTTTGTTGAATGTTCAAGTTTGATTGAAGTTTGATTGATTTGTGATTTGATTTAAGTTTGTTCAATTCAATCTTGATGAATTTGTTGTTTAGCTTTGTTTTGATCTTGATTTCTATGGATTGTGAGTAGTTAGATTGCTAGGGTAATGGTGAAGCATGTATGAGTAATGGATTAATGCTAATTGGGGAAAATTGATGGAGTTGATGATGTGATTAAATTTGGTTGATGATCATGTGCATGTGTGTGATTAATTAAAGAGTAGCTAACTTTGATTGTTGCACTAGATTGCATTGTAAGTTTCCATTGATACAGACCATTGATTTATGGCTTGCATTTACACGATTAAGGTATCTTGTGATGTTTCTTAGCTAGAGTTTATCGTAGTTGACGCTAGTTAGACCTCTAGGAGAATAGCTTGATATGCTCCATTGGTTGCATGATTGATCTTCCCTCACATTGTTTGACTTAGCCAATTTGACCTCCTAATTAGTTGATTCCATTATGAATACATGTGGATCCTAGCCCTAGTGCTTATTACATTTGATTTCTTCTCGTTTATTAATCATCTTTGTCCTAGCATAGAATTCACACCCTATCTCTAGACTTCGGAATAGCTTGACTATAGACAATAGACAATAGCCCACCGTTCCTTTGGTTCGACCCTTGACTTACCGTATACTAGTATAGGGTTGGTTAAGTGTTTATAAATATTTTTTGACCTTGGGGAGGGGTTAGCCTCAACGACCTAACTTCGAACCTCGTCAAAATGGCGCCGTTGCCGGGAAATGGTGTCGTGATTGTTTATTGTTGTAGAGTCTATTCCATTTTATTCAAAAACACAAAAAGATTTTCCTTTAGGCTACATTTGTAGTCGTGCTACTAATAATTTCATTTGAGATTTTGTGCAAGTGAACACGGGAGAAGCTCATAGAGTGACGTTAAAGGAGTTGGGCACTCCGGGTGCTTACAAGTATGAGAGCGTGATTGCTCCATTATTGATCCTGGATGGTGATTTTGAAATCCAACCGGCTACGATCACCTTGATTGAGAGGAAACAATATGGTGGCACAGAAAGTGAAAATCCTCTCAACCATCTCGAGATTTTGAGAAGTATTGTAATACAATTATGGTAGCCGGAGTTGCTCAAGAATACATAAGACTCAAGTTCTTTCCCTTCTGTCTCATTGGAAGAGATTTAGAGTGGTTAGACAAGGAGGTAAAGCCAAGGTCCCTTAGGACGTGGGATGAAGTCACAAAAGCTTTCTTGTCTCGCTTTTACCCACAAAAGAAGATGGCGGAGGCTAGAGCCTTAATCCAAAATTTCAAGCAGTTGCCTAGAGAGAATCTCTATGAAGCATGGGAGAGGTACAAGGATTACCAAAGGGAATCCCCTCACCACGGAATTCCAACCTATCAAGTCATACAAATTTTCTATGGTGGTTTGAGCTCTCAAGGTAGATCGAGCCTTGATGCCAAAGCCGGAGGGCCGATTATGAACAAAATGGAAGAAGAGGTTGTGGATGTAATAGATGATGTGGTAAGGAACTACATGGATTGGCATGATGTAAAGAGGGAATCGACTAGCACAAGTGGCTCAATCGATCAATCTAATGTCGTCAACAATATGTCCACATTGGTCTCGGAGTTAGGAAAGGAGGTGATTTCTGTCAAGACTTAGCTAGAGAGTCCTTCACAAGCTTCTAGTCTTCCCTCCTAATTTCAAGGGAGAGGTACATCTTCCTACTCTAATCCCCTTTTTGCTTCTTGTTGCATGATAAGAGAATGCTTGGTTAATGATTTATGTGGAAAGAATGATCATAATGTTTCTAATTGCCCCAATGTTTCTTGTGATAGATATGATGGATATGAGAATGTGCATGTGAATTGTGTTGATAATAATGATTTTGGACCTAGATTTCATGCTCAAAAGAATGTCGGGAATAGGAATTATCACAATGATGGGAGCTATGATAATTATAATCAAAATAGTGGTTATGGTAACCATGTGACCCAAGAATTTTGTGGTAACCATAATAACTTTTGTTGTAATGATCAAAGCCATGGCTAAGAATATGGGGATCATAACCAAGGTTATGGTAATCATAATCAAGATTCCGGCCAAAATCATGGTAGGAGTAATTGGAGTAATCAAAGTAGGGGAGATTTTTAAAATGATGTTCAAAGAGATACCCCACCCCAAATCACTCCAAAGACTCAAAGCCAAGGTGATGATTTCTACGCTCAATAATCTCAAATGAGTAGGCTAGAGAATTTCATGATGGCTCAATTCGAGAAAATGAATGAATTCACATTGTCTTGTAACAAAATGTTTGAGGTCATATTTACTCATGGAAAGAATTTTGAGAACCAAATCAATGAACTAGCCATCCCTTTGAGAGATTGTCCTAGTCCTCTTTCTTTACCCTCACAAGAAGTTGACTCTAGGGAACCGATGTGAGCTATGACCACTAGGAGTGGTAAGGTCCTTAAGGAGAGTGTTCCTAGGAAAAGCAAGGAGAGTGATTCGAGTGAAGGGAATAAGCATGAAGAGCCTAGCAAGATGAGTGAGGATTCCAATGATAAGCATAAGGAGAAAGAGCGGAAGCAAGATGAGGTTTACAAACCTAAACTTCCTTATCCCCAAAAGCACAATAGGCAGAAATTGGATAAGCAATTTGGGAAATTCATCGAGATGCTTAAGCAACTTTATCTACTCTTCCTTTCACCTATGTGGTAGAACAAATTCCAAACTATACTAAGTTTCTTAATGAAATTTTGACCGGTAAGAGAGATTGCAATATGGTGGAACCGGTGAATTTGGGGGAGTGTTTTAGTGCCTTTATTCATAATGACTTACCCCAAAAGTTGAAATATCCCGGAAATCTCTCCGTACCTTGCAAAATCAAAGGAAAATTGTTCCACAATACTCTTTGTGATCTTGGTGCTAGTGTTAGCATCATGCCTTATTCCGTTTTCTAGAAACTTAAGCTAGGTGAGCTCCTTCCATCCAACATGACCCTTCAATTGGCCGATCGGTCTATTAAGTTTCCAAAGGGGAGAGTTGAGGATGTTCCTCTCAAGATAGGAGAGTTCACCATTCCCGTTGATTTCATTGTGCTTGAGATTGCGGAAGATGACCATATCCCTATCATCTTAGGAAGACCTTTCTTAGCCACCTCGAGTGCCTTGATAGATGTTAAGGGGGGTCGTATTACCTTGAGAGTTGGTAAGGATGAGGAAAGTTTGGAGCTAAAACCAACGCATGAGTCTTTGTCTCTTGTGAAAGGAATTATGTGTGTTAATTCCCCTTGCCCTATTGATAATGTATGCATGATTGATTCCTCAACTAACAATGTTCTTGAGAATTGTGATGATGTGCTTTTGAGTTGTGATTGCAAGAACGTTAGTGAAGAGAAAACGAAGCTTCCCAAGCTTATGGACGAGGAGGAAATTGACATTCCTCATTGGTTTGAGCTCTACCCTCTAGAGGAGGACGATGACCCCAAGAGTGTGGATGATGTGAAACCATTTACAAAGAAGAACAAGGCAAAGAAAAGAGCACGAGCTTCTAGGAAAAAGAGAAAGAGAAAGAAGTCGTGGAAAGAAAAGCTTGCATTTGAAAAGTCTTTGTATGAAATCTCGTCAAGCAACAATGAGAAGTTGCTAGAAGTTGAGGATGAATTTGCTCTTTCCTCTACTTTGAAGAAGGTGGTGTTCTTTGACCCTCCATGATTTGGAGGAAGGGTCGAGCTTAGGACCATAAGCAAGCGCTTCCCAGAAGGCAACCCGGAGATCTCTAAACTTTTCTTTTTGATTTGAATTTTCTTATTTTCCCTTCTTTTAGTTTCTTTTCTTTCACTTTTCTACTTGTTTGGATTTGTAGGTTGGATTCTGAAGGTGTTTTGCGGTTTTTGATGTGATTACACTCGATATCATCGAAATTTGAGGTAAAAGGGTAAGAATTTTAGTGAGGTAAGATAGGGAATTTTGTGCTTTAAAAGTTGAAGGAAGTTTTTTTTGGTGGGTTCATGTGGTGTTACCATTATTTTGGGATTTTGAACCCACTAAAATGGGGTTTTGCTACTGCCTATGTTGGTGTTTATCATCATCATTATTTGTGTACCCACCAATGGCCACACCCACTGCCATGCCCCTTACCTTCCCTTTCCTTCTTTCTTCTTTCATTTCCCCTTTTTCCTCCTTCTACCTTCGACCCCAATCTCCCTCATACCCTCAAAACC